>NC_081829.1:16063733-18563733 GCF_030867095.1 Alligator mississippiensis
CAAAAACAACGCATGCATTACCTTGCACTGTTTTGCCCAGGTAATCTCCTTTTCTCTCTTTATTGATCACATATTGATAGATCTTCCCAGTGGTCAGATTATTGTCCTTAGTGAGACGGATATCAAGGAAGCGTTCGTAGTTACCCAGATCCAGGTCCACCTCTCCTCCATCATCTAACACAAACACCTCGCCTGCAGCAAACAGCAAAATGCAGGAGTCAGCTAGACAAAATACATTTAAGCAAGCTGTTATTCCCTTCCTCCGCCCCCCAAAGACAGCTGAAAGAGCTCCATGTAATTAGACAGCTCCTTGGCACACTCCCTTCTACAAAAAAAAAGGGAATAACTAATAAAAAGACTACAGCGAACAGTGGAATAGGATTAAATTGTTAAAGGATAAATCCCTGAATGGGACGTACACGTCAGACAAGATTCTGCATTTATTAACAGGGGCGTAAAACTAAAAAAACAAAGTCTTTGAAACCAGGCCCTCTGAAGTCAGTACCCCAGTACCACTTTAATGAATCTGTGGAGGCATTTGCCATCCTAGCGTGGTGATCCACTACACAAGCTGAGGTGGTGCCAAATTTCATCCGGCATCCGCTGAATGCCATGAGACTGCATTTTGTAGGCTTTAAAGAAGCGGGGAGATTCTCGTTACAGCTAAGTAGCTCGTGACGTGCGTAGCACACATGTGTGCAGACCACAGCGTTACCACCCGCTTCATCTCGTCCGCTCTTCTCAACCATTCATTTTTTTGTTTTTAAATGAATGAGCACGCAGCGCTTCCGCTTTGCTATGCCAAGAGCCGAACCCCACCTCGTCAACCACGAGGGGCTAATCAGCAAACACGTCGCTAGATCCCGACATCAGAGACGCTCGTCTCCGAGGCACCGGAATTAGCGACTGTTCGATTTCACACGCTTTCCCGGGGACGCGCCGCAAACGTCTCCCCGCGGCCAGACGAAACCCGTCTCCTGGGCGCACCGTGCTCGTAGGGAGAGAAGGTCCCTGCGTCGATGTTAATATATGGGTCGATTTTAATGGAGGTGACGTGCAAGCCGCACGACTTCAGGATGGTCCCGATGCTGCTGGCGATGATCCCCTTCCCGATGCCCGAGATGACCCCGCCGGTGACCAGAATGTACTTCATTGGTCTGCGGGCCTGGAAAGCGAAACACGGCGCGTGTCAGGAGCCGGCGGGCAGGGGCACACCGGCTGTGGGGCGGGCGGGCGGGCGCGCTGCACAGGGGCACTTCGCAGAAACACGCGGGACCAGAAACACGCGGGAGCTCCCCCCGCCCCGGGCGCGTGGTCCGGTCCGGAACGCGCTCCCCCCACGCCGCGTCCGCGTGGTCCAGCCCGCGCTCCCCCCACCCCATCCGCGTGGTCCCGCTCACCGGTCCCGGCGCGCCGGGAGCTGCGGGCCGTGCGCACGCGCTGCAGCCGGCTCGGAGGACAGCGCATGAGGCCGGCGGGCTCACGGCGCACGCGCCAAGGCGGCTGCGCCTGCGCACTGCGCCCCGCCACGCTCCGCCCCTCTGGGGCAGCGGGGTCCAGCTGCCCGGCAGCTGGGCGTGGCCTGCGGCTGCAGGGGGGGCACGTGTCCGCCAGCCCAGCCTGGGAAAGGCTGGATGGGGCACGTCCCGAAAGCTTGCAGAAAAAGACTATATGTACGTGTATATATATTTTTATTTATTTATTATTTTTTAATTGCAAATTTCCCAGTTGGTCGCAGACGAGGTGTCATTGTGCAACCACCTAGATTCGTGCATTTCACCTGCCGCTGCTGGGTGTCACATCCGGTGGCCATCCTAGAGGACAGGCCGGTTCTCTGCTGCTTTGGCCTGTATCGATACGAAACCGGACGCCTTTCCGCCTTCTGTTTTTCTCTTCAAGAGAAAAGCCAGGGTCGCACCTTCTCAGATGATCTTAAATCAGTTCTCAGACGCTTTTGTTGTCTAGGTTACATATTAATAAATCATTTCCCCCTTTCTCTTCAAGAGAAGAAATAGAGGACAGAAAGGCGTCTGGTTTCGTATCAATAGACACTGGTGACGGGTAGGGGATGCACGCAGGTGCACACTCACCCTGAGATTGGCCGTGCACCCCCTGGAAGCACCAGCCGCAAAACCGGAAGTGAACTTCTGTTTTGCCACTGGCTTGGTGATCAGCTGCTGTGCCTTTCCCCCCTACCCCCCATCAGTGATCTGGTGTCCCCCCCGACTCGGGAGACACCAGTCACCCATGTCAATAGAGGACGAAGGACAACTGGACTGTCCTCCAGGAGGACCACCCTAGTGTCACACGGGAGTGCAAGGGCTCATCTCCCCCTCATGGTCCGGGGGTGGAGATCATCCTTAGGGACTAGGCACACGCCACCTTAGGGGTGCCTGATAGCAGCCTTCAGCTACCTGAAAGGGGGTCGAGAGAGGATGAGGCTGGACTGTTCTCAGTGGTGCAGAAGACAGGACAAGGAGCAATGGGCTCAAGTTGCAGCAAAGGAAGTTTAGGTTGGATATGACACAGGCAGGGGCGAACTGGGCAACCGCCTGGGACTTGGACAGAAATGGGGCTTAAAAATGGTGAAAATAATGATTATTTTTATCATTATCTCTGGCAAAGGTGGGAGAGAGGCATACTAAAAGTTCACCTGGGGCCACCAGGAGTCTAGGTATGGTGCTAAATATTAGGAAAAACTTGCTCACAAGGAAGGTGGTGAAGCACTGAAATGGGTTACCTAGAGAGCTGATGGGATCTCCATCCTTGGAGGTTTTTAAGGCCCAGCTCGACAAAGCCTTGGCTGGGAAAATTTAGTTGAGGCTGGTCCTGCTTTGAACAGCAGGTTGGACTAGATGTCCTCCTGCAGTCCCTTCCAGCCCCAATTTCCTATGATTTTTATGATCTGCCACGTGGATGCCACAACTGTCATGGACAACCTGTGTGACACACATAGGTTGTAGACTTCTCTCCCCAGTCTACGACCTTTGTAGACTGGGGAGAGAACAGGCAGCACAGTGGCAGATAGGGGAGGGAGCAAAAAGCAGAGCATCAGATCAGGCAGGGACCACAGGGCAAGGAGCAGAAAGCTGAGCAGCAGATAGGGTAAAGGAAAGCAATCAGTGGCACTTGGGGAAGGTGCAGGGCTAATTTGTGGCATGCCTACTGAAAATGGTTGGCTTTCACTGACCTATCTAAAGTTACCTGCTGAATAGGCAAACTGAGGAGTTTCTGTGACACCAACTGAGAGTGATACCAGAGTGCAAGAGAATGGGAGACATTTCTTTCACGAAGCAAACAGAATTGTGTGGTTCTCAGATAAACAGTTCCTGGTTTCCAAAAAGAAGCAGAACTGAGAAGGGCCAGTTGTTAGAAGCAAAGTATCAACTGAAGTGAAGAAAATGTAGCACTATCCTGCTCCTGTGGAAGTCAGAGGGCTGTGTTGTTCATTTCCGTAGAAGCAGGCTCATCCAAGTGTACTGAAGGACAGAGTGAAATTAAACTCATACTGAAGCCAGTGGGAGTTTTGCCATTGGCTTCAGTGGGGACCAAGATTTTACCCTTACAGTTTTGTCTAGGCACATGGGCTTCCTCAGTTTCCTTTGGCTAACTATTCTAGTCTAATCCAGGAGATGGCACGAGGCTGACATTGTTCCTCATTCCCAGTTCCTTATTCATGGTTCCCAGTTCCTTCCTCAAAGTTGTTGACACAAAGGTTGTTAGCAATGAATTAGACATGCTAAAGAGTTACAGTTTCATCAAAAATATGTATTTACTAATACAAATGTAAAATAATATCATGTGCCGAGTACAAAGCCTTGCTGAGATTAGGCTAGGATTATGGCAAAATCCTTTTTGGGTCACCCCAAACTACACATCTCCATCGCAGAAGGACACTTCTAAATAAGTCTGAGCAGGGCATTACCTGACACAAAGCTTGGTTTTCACGTCCCAGCCTGCCAGTTGATAGTCCCCCAGATCTATGTGCAAAGTATATTGCACCAAATAAGATGAGTTTCAGTAAAACCCACTTTGAGTCACCAAAAACCATATGTCTCCATGCCCAGGGGACTCTCCTGAAGAAGTCTGGGTGAGTCCCAGCCTAACCTGAAGTTTGGCTTTTGCATGCCCGCCTGTCAACTGATGCCCCCCTCCCAGGCTTGTATGTATTTATATAGCACTGAATAAAGACCTTTTTAGGGGCTGGGATTATGGGTGTAAATCCTTTTCAAATTACTGCAAACCACATGTCTCTGCAACCAGGAGACTCTTCTGAAGAAATCTGGGCAGTGCGCTACCTGACCCAAAGTTTGTTTTTTGTGTTCCAGCCTTGCCTACTGACAGGCCCCATGGCCTGTGCTCAATGTACATCGCCACAAATAAGGATCTGGGTTTGGTCCAGGATTATCAGGTGAAATCCTATCTCAGGTCACCCCAAGACATACATCATTGCTGCTGGGAGACTGTCCTGAAGAAGTCAGGGCAGGCTCCTGCCCATCCCAAAGATCAGTTGTTGAGTGCAAACCTGCTAATTTACAGCCCCCCCTACTCCTCCCCCCAAGCCTATGTGCTAAATATGTAGCCCTGAATAAAATGATGCATTTGGGATGGGATTATAGGGCAACACCTTTATTGGTTCACTCCAAAGCACAAATCTCCATTACTGGAGAACTCTGCTGAGGAGGACTGGGTAGGCCCTTGCCTGATCCAAAGCTTGTTTTCTGTGTGGCAGCCTGCCAACTGATGGCCCCCCAGGCCTGTGTGCTATTTATGAAGCACTGGATAAGGTGCTGAGTTTGGACTGGGATTACTGAGCCAAATCCTATTCAAGTTACCCCAAAGCACATATCTTCACCATGGAGGGATGCTCCTGAACAAGTCTGAGTAGGACACTTACCAGACCTGAAGCACATGTAGTGCCAGCCAGCCCCAGGCCTATGCGCAAAGGAGCTGTGTTTGGGCTGGGATTATGGGCCAAAATACTGTTTGGATCACCCCAAAACACATTTCTGTGCCGCCAAGGGACTCACCTGAAGATGTGTGGGCAGTCCCCTCTCACCTGAAGCTCAGTTTTTGCATATCAGGCTACCAACTAACAGACCCCCAGGCCTGCATGCTAAGTACATTGCACCAAATAAGGAGCTGCTTTTAGACTGGGTTTACAGGGCAAAACCCACTTTGCGCCACCCCAAACCACACATCCCTGTCACGAGAGGACTCTGGTGAAGCACTTGAATGGGTTACTAAGAGAGGTGGTGGAATCTCCATCCTTGGAGGGTTTTAAGACCCGGCTTGACAAAACCCTGGCTGGAGTGATCTAGTTGGGGATAGTCCTGCTTTGACCAGGAGGTTGGACTAGATGATCTCCTGAGGTCCCTTCTAACCCTAATTTTCTATGATTCTCTTGAAGAAGTCTGGGCAGGTCCCTACCCAATCCAAATTTCAGTTTTTTAATACCCGACTGCCAAATGACATAACTCTGCCCAGGTTTGGGCTATGTGTATAGTCTCAATAAGGAATTGATTATTGGGTAAAATCCTTTGCAGGTCACACAAAACACACATTACCGCTACCCAGAGAAGTCTACCCCATAGCTTCTTTTCTGAGTGCCGGTGCCTGACCTGAAGCTCAGTTTTTGCATGCCAGCCTGCCGACTGACAGCCCCTCAGATCTGTGTGCTATGTACGTTCCTATGAATAAGAAATTGATTTTGGGATGCGATTATGGGGCAAAATCCTTTTCAGATCACCCCAAAACACACCTCCACCCCCTGGGGACTCTCCTGAAGAAGGCTGGGAACATCCCTGCTTGACCTGATGCTCGGTTTTTGAATGCCAGCCTGCACAGAGCACCCACCCATCAAGGCCTGCATGCTAAATACTTTGCACCAAATAAAGAGTTTATTTTGGGCTGGGATTATGGGGCAAAACCCCCTTTGGGGCACCCCAAACCACACATCTCCCTGACTGGGGGACTTTCCTGAACAAATCTGGGCTGGACACTGCCTAATCTGAAGCTTGGTTTTCATATGCCAGCCAGTTAACTGACACCCCCTCCCACTGTGTACTATGTAAACAGTAACAAATAAGGGGTTGAGGCTGGACTGGGATTTCCAGATGAAATCCTTTTTGGGTCACCCCAAAACACACCTCTCCACCACTGGCAGACTCTACAAAGAAGCTTTTTCAGGCCTATTTGATCCTTGGCCTTTTCCACCAGAGGTTTCTATATATGACATTAAGTAAATTGGTAGTGTAAGTGTTATGTTATAGCTGTGATGATATCAAGTTGAAATAAAACTATATACATATCTAGGTGTACATCAAGTTACTGAACCACGCCTTCTCATATGCCTATTGCTGGCTTTTCAGAGATAGTAGTACCCTGTTCCCTGCCCCCAAATCCTTTTCTTGTATCCTGTATTTAGATCTTTTGTATTTAAGTAGACAGAATGTTGCTAGTTAAAGCACCCACCTGCCCTGATTAATTCAATAGAGAACATGAGACCTATTTGCAAATGTATCAGAGTTCACTGAAACAAAGATTTTCTCATTGCAGGCAGAAAGTAGTTGGGGGTAACATGCAATACTGGCAACTAGGCGTGCACTGATAGAGATTTTGTGAGCTGATACCAACAGCCAATATTTAAAGAGGCACATCAGCCGATACTGATCCAATATCTGATACAGCTGCCATCAGGTGGTAAGTCCAGTGTGGTGCAAAGGGACAGGGAGGGAAAGGGTGTGGGGAAGGGGCAGATCCATGCCCCCCATGGTGAGGGAGGAGGCAGGGGCAGGTGCTGCCCAGCCGGAGGGTGGGGGGAAACGCGGGACAGAGGCGTGGCTTGTGGGGCGAGGTCAGTTCCTGCCACTGCTTGCACCCGGGAGGGGGGGAGGGCATGTGCCCCTGGATCTGCACAGCATGGGGCAGGCTGCAGCTGTGGGCTGGAGCTGGAGCTGGAGCTGGTGCTGTGCAGGGATTTTCTTCCCGGGGGCTGGGCTCAGAGCGGACTCCAACGGTGCTGGGAGGAGGCTGCAGCCACCCCAAATTTTGCCACAGCTTTGCTCCCAGCCCCATGCTACTGTTTAGCGCGGCCCCGGCTGAATGCCCCTCCTCCACCCAAGTGCCAGGAAAAGCCGGGGTACGTGTTCTCAGATTATCTTAAATTAGTTCTCAGACACTTTCATTGTCTAGGTTACATATTAATAAACCATTTTTCCCTATACCTCAGTATCATAGCTTCTTTGTGGCAAATACAATACTTGTCTACGTAGAAAATAATATTAGGAAATGAATCATTATATCCTTAGATTTCATAGTATTACTTAATCCTACCCCAGGATATTTTTTTTTCTTAATTTTTTCATGCTTACTTGTCTTGTGCATGCACTTCTTGCTATGTGGTTACTGCAGTTGAAGAGGATAACTCTTTGAAGGCTAAACTCCCCTTGCCACTGTTTATCTCTCAGTGTTTTGCATCAACTATCAATGTCCTCTGGTTTGGTTTTTGTCATGGCTTTATCCCATTTAGTTTATTTTGTTTTATAGATTACCACTGTTACTTTGACTTAATTATACATTATATGCACCTGATGTCAGGAGTAAATTTCTGATTGCACTGAGGAAATGTTTTGATGATTTAGAAATTAACATTTGTGGCCTCTCATAATGTGTGTCATTTTTCTATGAGAATCTCCCAGTATTTTGCTGTGCCTTATGCACTTAAGAGATGAAACATTTCTATATTCTCAAACAAAATGTTTCAAGTTGAAAGGGCATTATAACGGAATACAGTTAATATCCCAAAATTGTACATTTCATGTGCTAAACTTCTACACCTAAAATATCAAACACAAATGTTTAAAAATCAAGAAGTGTAGTGTTGGTGCAGCTGTGATGGTACCCTTTCAAAAGGTAGCTCTTGAAAAAGAAGAGGGTTCCTGTTCAAAGTGAGACTGTCTTCCAGAGTACCTGTGGAGGAAGGCAGCAAAAGCTAATGGACACTTTGGATAATTTTGGTCTTAATCTCTGGTACATCCCTCTTTATCAAGAGCCACCAATACAGGATTATCTTCTCCAAGAGGTTCGATCTCTTTGCACCAAATCATCTATTTCAGCAGTGGGAGAACATATATAGAAGGGTAACCCTTAACCAGTGGCACTCAGCCTCTTGGCCCCATGGGCCAGATGAGTGGTATGGAGCCAGTCTTCAGGTGGGATCAGACCTTGTGCCACCCCTGCAAGCCAGAATTGGGCCCCAGCGCCCCATGTCACCTCTGCATGCTAGGATTGGGTCCCAAACTGCCACCATGCAGCTCCACAGACCAGGATTAGACTTTGGGGTGCCATGCCACCTCTGCACACCAGGATCAGGACCCTGCACCACCTGTACCTGGCTCTGCACTCTAGAATGGGCTTTGGGGCCCTGCACTGGCTCTGTCCTCTCAGCATGCCAGGGTTGGGGCCCCAAAGCCCCCATACCACCTCTGCTTGCTGCTGTCAGGCTTTGGGGCCCTGTATCACCTCTTTCCTGCTCCACACACTGGGATCAGGGTCCTGGGCCTTGTGCCACCCCTATCTGGCCCTGTGCACCAGAACTGGGCCTAGTTTGCTGTGTGTGTCCAATATAGTGTGTAGGGTCACAGCTAGCAAGACTCCCCATGGACCCATTGGGCACCCTGCAGGCTGAATTACCTAGCACCAGGGGCCAGATCTGGCCTGTAGGCTGGGTATACCAGCTCTAAGCAGCTCTAAGCAGTTCCTCTCTGTGACACAGGGTCACAAAGAGCAGGGAGACAAAAGCATAGAAGAAAATGTGCTACAACTGTAGAGGAGACAACAGGAACTAGCAACCTGGGGAAAGACAATTCTTGAGCTGACAAGGGACAGTCACATGTAAGGGTGCCCTGAGGCGAGTGCCCCGGTGAACTATAAAGCAATCAGGGCTCTTAGAATCACATACTGGACTGGCTTCTAGGGAACTGAGAGGACCTGCTGTCATTCTCTGTCCAGGAGCACCTATACAGGGAAATTTGCCATCTTGGGAGCTGGGAGTGAAGAGGATCCTGAAATGGAATGTAAAAAAGTGTTGGAGACTTTATCACTGTCTTAGTGATGTTCAGCCTTTTTGCTGTGTGAATCAAGTAAGTGGCACAGGCTGTGGTGAGCCTTGCAGGCTGTGGGGACTGGATCTGGTGTCTCTGCTCTATCTTAGTGATTCAGAAGTTTAACAAAGGGCACCCATTTCACTGCTGACATTTCAGGGGCAACACCAGCTGCAAGTGGAGCTCTCAAAGCAGCAGATACAGGAGTCCCAAGGCCGCAGCCAGAGACTGCAGTTCAGAAAGTTGCCCAACAAAGGAGAGGAGAGGACACAGCAAGAAGGTGCTGATTGACCTGATTGCAATGTCAGAAAGGAGGGTTGCTGCTGCGGAAGAATAGAGAGCCAGAAAGGAGTTTCACCAGGACCAGTGTGCTGACCTGGGGATGTGGGACACCTCCATGGCAAGTGTCTGTGCTCTGAGCTAGAAGGAATGTAAAGTTCACTGTGAAGTCATGGACGTGGCAAGGTAGCCAGTGGAGATACTGATGGACACCCTCCAGATGGAGAGAGCCTGCTGACGCATAGTCACACTGAGTGGGCAGATGGGGAGCATTCAGAGAGTTCTCTGTCTTGTTCCCCCTGACCCCACCTGCATACCCCACCCCTGGTCTGGGCCAGTAGTACTTTAAAACAGACATCACGGTCAAGGGTACTTGCCTTACCAGTCCTCACCAGGTTCAGGGTTATCCTGCCCAGCCCTCCCCTACACCCCCCAACCACCTGCAGTGTACCATGGAGAGAGCTACCCTCCCCAGCCCTCAGAAGCACAGCCTTGGACTAGCTATCAGCACCAGACTTAGAGAGCTGCACCCCAAATCTTAGGTGGTGGCCTCAAATTGCCACCACCTGGCCAAGCCTTCCCACCCCACCACCTGAGAACTCCCTCATCAAGGTTACCACCAGCAGTAGTACCAAAGCCCTACTCAGGGTACTGGAGGTTAGACAAATATTTGTCTGTATTGTTTATAGGTGATCCTGCCTTGAGCAGGATGCTGAGCTAGATGACCTCTTGGATGTCCCTTCCAGTCTTATTTTTCTATAATAGATTTCTATGACTATCCATGATTATATGCAAACCATGATTCATGATGAAATCAAAGTAATCCCTTTTCACCTCAAAACTCAAAACCACCATCACATTATTTCCATCTGAACTACAAGAAAAACTTCAGACCCTGATCCCTCCACTACCCAATCCAGGGACATTTTACATGCTCCCTAAAATCCATAAACAAGGGAACCCTGACAAACCTATAATTTCCAACCATGGAACCCTAACTGAAGAAATACCAGGTTTCATTGAATCCATCCTAAAATCTCTTGTCACCCAAGGACCAAGTTTCATCCAAGACAAAACAGACTTTCTGCCAAAACTAAAAAAAAATAGACCACCTTCCCAGGAATACCTTCCTAAACACCATGGATGTCACCAGCTTATATACCAACCTCCCACACCAGGATGGCATCCAAGTCTGCCTCACATATATACAGAAGCAAGATTACAAGTCAGAATACAGACCTCAAGATTTTACTGAACTTACACACTTCATCCTCACACATAACAACTTCAGGTCCAACACTTCCTCCAGATCATGGGCACAGCTGTGGGCATCAAAATGACCTCACAATATGCCAACCTTTTTATGGCCCACCTGGAAGAAGAATTCCTCAAGAACTGCACTATTTAATCCATGCTATACTTGAGATATATGAATAACACCTTCATCATTTGGACTGAAAACCTGCAGTCTTTAATTGTTTTCCATCACAAATTCAACAATCATCACCCCTTCTTCAGACTATTTCTTGTATACTCCAGCACCAACATTTCCTTTTTAGACACCATGATCAACATCCAAAATTGTAAAATACAAACCACCATATACAAGAAATCCATGGAGCAACCTACATATCTACACAGAACCAGCAGTCACCCTAAACACACTAAAATAAGCTGCAATTTACAGCCAAGCTCCCCAAAACCACCAAATTTGCACCAAGGAGAATACCCATGATCATCACCTCACAAATCTCAAAAGGGTTGTCACCCAACAAGAACACTGCTTCAGAGAGATAGATTGCACTTTTGAAAGAGCCACCTGGATACCATGTGAAGAACTGCTGCAGTACAAAAGAAAATCCCCATGAATCACACATCATTAGTCATAATATACCAGCCTTCCCTGGAAGCTGTACGGAAAATCCTCAAACAATTTCAACCCACACTAGAAGAAGACCCAATTCCCAAAGAGATCATCCTAGCCTTCAAACAAGCACCAAACCTTGTTACCCTCATCAACAGAAGCAAACTCCCTATGACCCAAACCACACTGAATGGATCCAGACCACACCAGGAAAAGAAATGCAAAACCTGCCAACACATCTCCACCACCCCCATAATCACTACACCCCACAACAGAACCATCACCATTCCTGGATCTTACACCTGTACCTCCAGTAATGTAATATCTCTCATCCAGTGCTCCAAATGCCCTGATGGAAAATATGTAAGAAAAACCAAACATCAACTGTGTACCAGAATGAACACACACCAAAAATCCATCAAAGACACAAATATCCAATTACCTGTGGGTGCACACTTCTCACAGGACAATCACTCCCTCTCTGATCTCTCAGTTTTAATCCTCAAAAAGAATTTACAAAACACCTTTCATACATAAGCCTATGAACTTCACTCCATAAATCTACTGGATACAAGAAATCATGGACTTAATATATGACATTGGGTTTATGACACGTTACAACCTGCCTAATATCTGATGCACCAGGTAATCTGCCTCATGCTGATCACTTGCATTCCTTCACACCTTTCCCTCCCTTCCCCCTCCCCCATCACTACCCATTGTCTTTCAAACATCCACTCATTTGCATTTTCACAGACTTCTTGTTTATATTCACTTCTTTTCTGTTGTAGAGAATCCATAACAATAGCAGAGTCTCTCAGTACCTAAAGAAGGGTGTTCATGCCCAAAAACTTGCAAATAACTTTTTTCCAACTATTTAGCTGGTCTAATAAAAGATATCACATGTAACCAAGGAACCTTGCCATCCATTCATTTGTACATGTATTGCATGCCTATTCATATGACACAAATCCAAAAAAAAAATGTAGGACAAAATGTGTAACATCACTGATTTTATTATACTCGTACACGATTACACCATTCTGAGTTTGTGTGTTAACTAACAGGATGTGATCTAAGCCCATCTATTAACCAACAACGATAAAGAGATTTGGCAAGGCTATAAGGAAGAGCATGGGAAAGCTAAAATAGGACTCAAGAGCAATTTGATGCTTCTTTGCAAAACAGGGCTTCCAGGCTACCTGGCTTAGTAATAATGCTTGGCCTTATCAAACAGCAGAGGGCGAAGACAAAAAAACCCTCTGCTCCTTTACTACAGCTGTCCGCTAGATGGTAGAATTGAACAGTAAAAGAGAAATAGCTAGACAAACAAAGAGATCACCTTGCAACAGTACTATTTATGTGCATCTTTGGAACTGTTTTCATTAGGCAGCTGTGGGTTTACACATACCACACTAAAAATGTTAGATAGGATTTCCAGAGTGCCCTTCTAAATGTTAGACTATCTAGGGTTTTCCTCTGAGTTGCTGGGAATAAAGCTGGGCCCCTCACCTGCAAGTGTGGTGTTTTTTGAGCCATGACCTCTTCATCTGAAATGCCCCTTCCTATCTATTCCTCGGGGGGGGTCCTCCAAGGAGAGAAAGAGTCTGTTTTCTCCACATGCTGTTATATCCGACAAGAAGGCAAAGAATGACCCTACCAGTTGAGTCCACAGAGACTGAAGTGTTGGGAGAGAGGAGAGTTTGCTAAAACAGCTATGGGGCTGGCCACAAAAAAGGAGCAAGAGAAAGGGATGTGCAGGAGGAATACTTGCTGTTAAAACCTGGACTGGCTACAGAACAGGCAAGTTCATGAAAAAAGTTTGGGTTCTCTATAGGCAAGTAGATGAAGCAATGGTCTTAAATTAAGGAGATCTACATTATGTTCCTGGATCTCCCATTGGCCTGCTTTATCTATCTGTGCTGCAATTCCTCATCCGTGAAATGGGGGATAATGATACTGACCTCTTTTGCAAAACACTTGAACTCTATTACTATCAAGTGCTATGGAAGAGCTGAATATTACTGTTATTGGCACTGCTGCCAACTTGTGTGTACCCTAGGGCAAGTTACTTTGCCTCTCTGTGCTCTAATGCTGTCATTGATCTAATAGGGATGGCAATACTTTCCCTTTTCATAGAGTAGTTTGAGATCTGCTATTGAAACATGCTTTGTTAAAGGTGAGTCTTAGCAATTTATGGTGATTTCCCAGACAATGACTGTGAGCTTAGTACCACATGCTGTGTTGAGGAACACCTGGATCTCATACTGCAGAATTTACTGTTTGTGCAACACATACAGTACAACTATGGCATATACCACATCTGTGAGAAATACAAAATGCAGACCCAAAATGCTCTTAGAAAAAGAGCATTTAGAAAAAATGATTTCCTTCATTGGTGGATCACTGGTGGGAGAACTTGCAGAAGTGTGATTTGAGAAAGTAGGAAATCAGTTGGGAACATTAGGTGGCTGCCCCACAGCACCACCTGCAGCCAGAATCTAATGGTGTGTAATTCTGGGGGGAAAAAACAGGGAAGAGACTTCCTGATCCCAGACAATGCGTGGTTGACTTCTGGCCTGAATCATAGTCTCTTATATTTTTTCCTATCCATTTTATGAGACCATTATAAAAAGGATAGGAAAAAATATAAGAGAAATTACCATCTTTGCAAAAGAGCCATGGAAAGCACTTGGAAAAAATTACCGTCTTGGCAAAAGACCCAAGAAACCCTCTTGGCTGAACAGGGAAATCCAAGAGAGCCGGGGGGGGGGGGGTCCTTCTTTAGGTACATGGGGAGCAAAAAGAAGGTGCATGGCAGCACAGGACCCCTACAGGATAGACTAGGGAAATTGGTAACAGATAGGAGGGACAAAGCTGAGCTCCTAAATTAGTTCTTTGCATCTGCATTCCTGACCACAGATAAACATATCTCCCAAAGAGGCTATAGACAGGCATAAGAGGGACTCTAACCCACCAATAGTTAATGCTGATCTAGTGCAGGGGCATTTGGAGGGGCTGGACGTGTTTAAGTCAGCAGGCCCAGATGATCTTCATCCAAGGGTGCTGAAGGAATTGGCCATTGTCATAGCAGAACCACCGGCAAGGCTGTTTGAGCACTCACAGCACTCGGGACAGGTTCCAGAAGACTGGAAAAGGGCCAGTGTGGTCCCTATTTTTAAGAAGGGGAGAAAGGATCACCTGGGTAACTATAGGCCAGTTAGTGTCACCTCTATGCTTGGGAAAACCTTTGAAAAAATTATTCAGGATCACATTTGTGGGAGTCCAGCAGGAAAAATAATGCTGAAGGGCAACCAGCATGGCTTCATAGCAGGTAGATCCTGCCTGACTAACCTTGTCACCTTGTGACCAGGTCACAAAATGCTTAGATGCAGGAGTTGGGGTAGATATCATCTACTTGGATTTTAAAAAGGCCTTTGATACAGTGTCACATCCCTTTCTTATGTAACAGATTGCCAATTTGGGCTCACCAGATTGTCTTGAGATACTTACCAGGGGCTAGAAACAGTGCTGGTGAACTCTGAGCGACCCCAAGGGGGGAGCAGGAGAGCTCTGCCCTGTGCAAAAGGAGAAGTGCATGGAAGGGGGTGGCCGGGGTTGTGGGCCAGCCACCCGGAGCCCTGGTTGGCCGGTTTGCAAGCCAGGGAGGGACTACCGGAGGGGATAAAAGCAGCAGCTGAACTGGCTTGTGTGGGGGCTGCTGACAGTGACTCCGGGGAACAACGCAGGAGGCCCTAGAAGAGCTGGGGTGAGCTGACCTAGCAGAGGGAGCAGAGAGACCCCTCTGAAGAGCCTCAAAGCCTCTGGGAGGAGGCGGCATCGGTGGGCCATGCCCCCAGCCCTGCAGCAGAGAGGGAGCCGCGGCCAGGGCTTGAGGCAGAGAGCTGGTGCCCCGAGGCCGCATCGCAGTGAGCTGGACGTGCCGGGCATCTCAGAGGCAAGGGGTGGCAGTCGGCCCCCGACTCCACTGCGGAGAAGAAGCAGTGGCCAGGAGCACAGGCGTCATCCTTATCCAGAGCAGGGAGCTGGGCCCGTGAGTTGAGGAAACCCCTCACCTTCCCTGGGGAAGTGGGACAGCAACAGGCAAGGCATTGGGTTCCTGAGGAGCAACAGAGCGCCAGGATGAGGGTCCCTGGGAGCTCAGGGCACAGGCCAGTGCTCGGAGCGGGACTGGCGAGCCACGAGGTGTGTGGGGCGCCTGGCCAGTCATCTGGAGCAGGGGTTTAGAGCAGTGACCCCTGGGAGCTGCCTGTGCTCCTGACCCTCTGCCACTGACTGCCCCAGAGGGGACTCAGTCCTGTCCCTTATTCCACAGCTGACTGTCATCGTATGGAGTCCCTGAGCTTTGTGCTTGGGTCATGCCAATTGCTGCAGGAGCCTACTCTGTTGCTTGTTGCTTGCCTTTTTGGTTGCCACGGAGGGTCACCCTTCAGCCTCTTTGGGGGGTTGGGGTTTGATACAATTTGATTGCTGCAGACCAGAAGAGCGTAACCTGTTGCAGTCTGTCACTTATTGGGAAGCCTGTTGGAGCTGCTGGAAGGAGCACCTTGCTTCCTTGTGGTAGCACCTCAGCAGTGGCTGAAAGCTGCCAGTTCCCCTACCTGTGGTTCTTGAGTCAAGGGTTGACTAATGCATTGTGGTTGGTTTTGTGATTCTGGTTATGCCATTTCAGTTCACTTGTAAATAACCTTTCCTATTATTCTTGTTTTATAAATAAAGTGTAAATAGTTAAATCAGTTAAGTGTTAGACCTTCTTGGGACCCCAGGCTACTCCGTGGGGAGCAGGGGCCAGCTGGAAAGTAAATTGGCGCTGGCCGGAAGCCCTACCCCACTCTCGCCACACCATCCCTGGTATGGGGCAGAGGTGGCAGCTACTGGCCCGCCACCCGGGTTACACTTATAAACAAAGTAAGCATTTGTGACATAGATTACTACACGGTCAGGTGGGTGGAGAATTGGTGGAGAAGGGCCGTTTTCAACCTGAAAAAAATGTGGGCAGTGGAGTTCCCCAGGGCTTCGTCCTTGGACCAATGCTGTTCAATGTCTTCATCAGTGACTTGGATGAGGGTGTGGAAAGCACTGTGTCCAAATTTGCAGATGACACCAAACTATGGGGCAAAGTAAACATGCTGGAGGGCAGGGAGCAGATTCAGGCTGATTTGGACAGGTTGGGAATGTGGGCAGAACAGACTAGGATGCAGTTTAACAAGGATAAACATAAAATGCTGCATCTAGGGAGAAAGAATCACCAACACACCTACAGACTGGGAGGTGACTTTCTAAGCAGCACAGCAGAAGAAAGGGATAGTTGACTCCAAAATGAACATGAGTCGTCAATATGACAAAGTGATAAGTAAAGCCAACCACGCTCTTTCATGCATTAGTAGGTGCATCATGAGCAGGTCTAAGGAGGTGATACCTCCCCTCTATGCAGCATTGGTAAGACCGCAGCTGGAGTACTGCATTCAGTTCTGGGCACTGCACTTCAAGAGGGATGTGGCTAACCTTGAGAGGGTCCAGAGGAGGGCTACTCGTACGGTGATGGGCCTACAGGTAAGATCCTACAAGGAGAGATTGAGGGACCTGAATCTTTCAGCCTCAGCAAAAGAAGGCTGACAGGGGATCTTGTGGCCATCTACAAATTAATCGGGGGAGGTGGGGGGAGGCAGCAAGGAGTAGGAGATGCTCTGTTTACCAGGGCAAACCTTGGGGTTACTAGGAACAATGGCCGTAAGCTGACGGAGAACAGATTTAGATTGGACATTAGGAAAAATTTCTTTATGGTGAGGGTTGCCAAAATCTGGAATTCACTTCCAAGGGAGGTGGTGCTCTCCCCTACCTTGGAGGCCTTTAAGAGGAAACTAGACAAGCACCTAGCTGGGGTCATTTGACCCCAGTGCTCTTTCCTGCCTAGGGCAGGGAGTCAGACTCAATGATCTACTGAGGTCCCTTCTGAACCTAAAAATCTATGAAATCTATTAAATCATTTGAAACATTTGTATCTGCCTCTCTAATCCTGTCTGTCTACTCATCTCTTTTAGGAATTTCTCTGTTGCTTCTCAATATGGTGTGCATGCCCCATTACACTAGCATACGTTCTTGTATTTTTATGTTTAACTTAAATTTTCCTTGCTGTTGGGCAAAGTGCATTAACTTCTGTTCTCATTGACTAATGATACTAATTGGTCCCTGTCCTCTTTATAGTAATGAAATGCAACCATTGTAAAAATATCTTAGAATTGCTTAGCACATACTACTTTTGCTACACCATCTGACATTGAATACAAGTCCTGGTACAGATAGGGGAAAGGGAACAGCTGTGTCTAATATTTGAACAGGTGACATATCAAGAAGATTACACTGGAACATAACAAGGTGTCTGCTATTACCTGTCTGTCCATAAAGCACCTTTCATCATGAAAAAGAAGCACAGGAAAACTCATCTCTTTCAGTGTTTGATGGATGGATGGAATTTGATTTGCTTTTATTGTGTGGCAATCTGCTACATAAAGACAAACAAGATTGCTGCAAAGGAGCAATAGAGAGGCAGGTGCTCACATGGGATGGTCTTGTTTCAAAAATAGTTAGATTTGGAAAAACTAAAATGGAAAATAATGGAGAATAAAACATAACTGCTGAGGAATAGGAACACGCTGGTAGGACACAGTGTGCAGAAGGGCTGCAGTATGTAAACAAGTGTAATTATATTGGTATTGTAATAGGGCCCAGAACCCTAATTAAGGACATGTTGACTATATACTATATAAAGGAATTATAACAGAATCTCTGACCTGATTCAGGGATTGACTTCCAGCCTTATTTTCTTTAATAGTATCTAAGAGTCCAAATCAATATTGGGACCCAGTTGTGCTGGCTCTGTACATGTTGAAAGACAGTTCCACTCTGGAACAGCTTATACTTTTAATAAAAAAGACAGACAAAGGGTGGGGAAAACTAATTCTTATTGTCTCTATTTTGCACAGAGGCCATTCGTACACACCACAGAGGTTTGCTTCAGTTTAATTCTCCCTCAGTTGAAGCGGTGGGTTTTTAAAAATGCTGTTTCAACTTAGGGTGAAGTAAACCCCCGTGGTGTGGACACAAGGGTCAGGCCCAATCCTTACCTGCCTCTCCGGCGGCAGGAAAGGAGGAGAGGGTGAGCTGCCAGTGGGCCAAGTGGACCCTGAGCTGCGGGGCGGAGAGGAGGCTGATGCTTCCCTTTGCAGCAGCGACAGTACCCCAAGGTGGCACCTGCCCACAGGCACCCGGCCCGGATGGTCCCAGAGGACACCACAGCTGTGGAGGGAAGCACCAGGCCCCTGCATAGCCCATGCAGGCAGGCAGACTCAGTGGAAAAAAAATGCTGCATCCCGAAGTCATTTAACGTGCATTACACCACCGACGTGTGCAAACAGCCACATCATTAAAGTGCATTATGCTGCTGACGTGCAAACAGCTGCACCATTAAAGCAGTGCAAAAGGGCATTAAGCCACTTTAAAAGCCAATTTTGTGCTGTGTACAAATGGCCAGAGATACTATGCAGTTTGTTGAGGGTTAACTTATGAATTCAAGAAGCATTGATAAGTGAACTGAGACCTTCCAAGTTCTGGTCAGAAGCACATAAGCCACCCAAAATTATCATTTCTCTGCAGAAGACAGACTGTGTCCCTAATAGGTGCATCTACATGTGCATTAACACACTTTAGTTAATGTGCATTAAATCTAGTATCTCTGAGTGTTTATACACATGCTCTGGGAAGGGGGAGGGTGCTTTAAAAGAGTGGCTTTGAGAGCTGCTGTAATTAAAGCACCCAGAGCATCACGTGTATTAACATCCCCATGCTGAAAAATGATGGTGATGTGTTTTAACCAAAGCTCATTAACTAAAG
This sequence comes from Alligator mississippiensis, assembly GCF_030867095.1. Classification (NCBI taxonomy): domain Eukaryota; kingdom Metazoa; phylum Chordata; order Crocodylia; family Alligatoridae; genus Alligator; species Alligator mississippiensis. The sequence continues at coordinate 16,082,892 of NC_081829.1, forward strand.
GAGCCTTCCATTGTGTTAATGTTCATTAGCCTGTCTTAATGCACATTAACTAAAGAGCATGGTTTTTAAGTGACTTAATGCGCATTAACTAAGTAGAATTTTTTTTAGTGATTCTTCAGTGCATATTAAAATAAGCTAATGCACATTAAAGCTCATGTGTAGACGCAGCCACAGTGTTACTGTTCCCCAGTATCTTATGAGTTTTGATAACAAATGTAACATTTCTTCCTTCACCTCCTTCCTTGTAAAAAATGTAACAGTTCTTCCTTCACTTTAGGAGAAAAGCATGTGCAATAATCAATAGGGAAAAAGACTGAAGCTGCACATTAACAGTGAGTAGTGGTAAGAACCCTGGACTTGGCTGAGAAGTGTAAAGGGCACAGCATGGCACTGACAAGAGCTCAGTATGGAAATATACACATTTTGCTGACAGACCATAGTTACAGACTAGCAGAAGGTGTGGAGAAGACTCAGAACAAGAGTAGAATAGGATAGCACATGAGCAGAGGGTAAGAAACTGAAAGGGAAAGAAAGCACTTGAAGAACTTTCAAAGACCCCTGGCTAATGTGGGATCCAGTGTGCATGCTAGGTTCCTATTGCAGCACAGAGGGAGCATATCATAATTTAGTGAAGTCACATGTCCAGAGACCTATAGCTCCTATGTGGTGGCAGGCCAAAGATGAACCTCCTGCATTCAAGATATGTAAATTATAGTGCAGACTCTTTTAAGTAATACATGAAGCTCAAAGATCTTTTCTCCCCATATATTTACATCTGAATTAATTCTCAGTCAGCTTCTGTTTAGAAAGCAGGGTTATCAAATTGTTTTGAGGGTTCCCATGTTCTATTTCTAATTCATTTGGTGGCCCATGGTCACACCTGCAGCTTCTCTGTGCCTCAGTTTCCTGTTTATAAAGAGTTAAAAAAGCTGAAGGATTTCAGTGCCTTTCTGAATGTCTGGCAGCTCACTATTTCCCATAAGTAATTAAAACAATCAGGTAAACTGATATTTGCAACAGTGTAAAATCTCAATGAATATAAGAGGACAAATCACATAATTCATTTGGTCCTATCAAACAGCAAAAATACTTGTCAGGACTTTGAAATCGTGAATGATTGGATTAATAAATCATCTTCATGAAAAGTGTGGAAAATGCAGATTCCATGCATTCAAATTCAATTACTAGCTAAATTGATCTTCTGTATAATTTGATTAAACCTCTAGATTTAAAATGTTCATATTAAGAATCTCACACCTTGCATCCTTTTTTTTGGATCAGTTATTGTATGATTCATGGAAAAATCCTTTACTGGCCTGCTGGGGCCTGATTTTTCATAAGTTTGGGTGTTACAGTATATGCAAAATGCACTACATAATAATTATATTAATTTGTGCAGGGATTAGTCACATTTGCATGTGCATATTGAGTAATTATAGGAGAAGGGATTTAGGAGCACCATACCCACTGTATTATAGTCACACTTAACATGTCCAGGCATTTATGTATAGGAAGCTTAGAAAAAAATCAAGGGCACTCAATACGAAGGGACCAACATTCTGAGTAAGGCAAAAGAATAGTTGACTGAAAGGAAAACTCAGGTATGAAAACATGGACAACACTTACACACTTTGTTATCAAAACCTTGTAATGAATACTATAAGACTTATCATCACGTATACAAGTACCCTATTATGTGGCATGCACTTAGAGTTCATAGAAATAGTAAGATTAGCATATTTCAGGCAAAGAAATAGGAAGACACTTGATCAGTATATAAGGAAGGTAGGTAGTAAATAGTGGAGAGGTACCTGGAGAATCAGATGTTAGGCAGGTTGTAATGTGTCATAAATCCAAGGTCTGTAATATACAACCAAGCCCTCAGATACCACCAAATTTCCACTGAAGAAAATATCCAGGATTGCCACCTCACAAATCTTAAAAAGGCTTTCACTCAACAAGGACACTCCTCCAGAGAGATAGATTGCACTTTTGAAAGAGCCACCCAGATACCACATGAAGAATTGCTGCAGTACAGAAGGAAAACCCCCACAAATCGCACACCACTGGTCATGACATATCACCCCTCCCTCAAACCTATACAGAAAATCCTCAAACAAGTGTAACCCATACTAGAAGGAGGCCCAATTCTTAAAGAGATCTTCCCAGAACCACCCATCCTAGCCTTCAAACAAGCACCAAACCTCGGTAACCTCATCACCAGAAGCAAACTCCCTACAGCCCAAAACACAACGAATGGATCCATGCTGGGACAAGAAATGTAAAGCCTGCCAACACATCTCCACCAGTCCCACAATAACCACACCCCACAACAGAACCATCACCGTTCCTGGATCTTGCACCTGCACCTCCAGAAATGTAATATATCTCATCCAGTGCACCAAATGCCCTGATGGAAAATATGTAGGAGAAACCAAACAACAACTGCACACCAGAATGAACACACACAGACCTGCCTGCAGCTGTGGAGGCATGTCGGCTCTGATCATATCCCCCTTTCCCACCCCTCAAACACAGCAAAATCCTGGACATTTGGTCAGGGCAGGGGGAGCGACAACTGCAGCTGTGACAGGGCAGGGGGGAAAGGGAAGTGTTGCCTGCCCCTCCAGCAGGGGCAAAGAGGAGTGAGGGAGGGGTAGAGTCGCGTGAAATGGCGCCATTCCATTTCACCTTGAGTTTTGATGGTTCGAGGGAACAGTGTTTCATCTCGAGTTTCATTTCGAGTCAAAACAGCTGTTCCATTTCATTCCACTGAAACAGAAAGGCTGTTTCGGCACTGTTTTGAATTTCACTGGGGATGGGGAGTCAAACGCGCTTGATCATGCCAGGGGCAGGAGGCAGCTGAGTGGGGCTGCTTCCCCGACCCCTGCGTGTGATTGCGCCAGGGGCAGGAGGCAGCCAAGTTGGGCTGCTTCCCTGAGCCGGGCTGCTTGATCAAGCACAGAGTTTCAGGGAAACAGCCCCGCTCAGCTGCCTCCCGCTCCTGGAGCAATCATGCAGGGGTTGGGGAAGCAGCCCCGCTCGGTTGCCTCCAGCCCCTGGCGTGATCACACGTGGGGGTCAGGGAACATCCCCATTCAGCTGCCTCCTGCCCCCTGCCGGATCTTGCACTGGGGATGGGAAGTCAGGCCGGCTGGACTGACTTCCCACCCCCAGCCTATGGTTGAAACGTTTTGACTTTTGAAACATTTCGATCAGCCTCATTTTGTTTTGAGGCTATTTCAACGGCCTTTGTTCCATTCCAATTTTGCTGTTTCGACCTCGAAATTGGTGGAAACCGTGTCGGAATGAAACAGCCATTGAAATTTCGCACAGCCCTAGTGAGGGGTACCATCATGGTCCAGGGGGGCAGGGTACTGCAGTTTGGTGAGTGAGGGGCACTGGCAGCACCAGGGAGCTGTGGGTCAGGAGTGAGGGGCACCAGCAAGGATGGGGAGTGGGTGGCTGCAGGTTGGGAGTGAAGGGCACCAGGGTAGGGGCAGGAGACTGTGGGTTGGGAATGTGGGAGGCACTGGCAGTGCCAAAGGTCTGTGAGTCAGGAGTGAGGGGCACCATCATGACTCAGGGGGCAGGGTACTACAGTTTGGTGAATCAGGGGCACTGGCAGGGCTGGGGCAGTGGGTTGGGAGTGAGGAGCAGCAGCAGGGCTGGGAGGCTGTGGCTTGGTAGTGAGGGGAACAGAATGGGCTGGGGCAGGGCCACCCTTCGGGACCAGCCATGTATACACTCCTTTGAAATCCATCATTCATGATGGGCAATTGGTTAGTCTTAAATAACATCCACATTCCTTCCAAAACAGCAAAGGATTCTGCTGAGACAAACTGCCCTTGTCCAGCTTACCCTGTCCTACATCTGAGAAGGCCATAAGAACTGGAAGTCAGCAAGAGTTAATTGAAATGCTCTTTTGATTACCATAACAAATTTGTTTTTTGAGACTGAAAACTTTCCAGCTGTATTAGAACTTTTCTTGCAAGAAGCTGTGAGTTTTCTTAATTTTTCATTGCAGTTGCCAAACACCTCAAACATCAGCTCCATTTTTAGACCCTTGGTTGTTCACACTTGTTATCACACTGCATTGCTTATGGTTTTGCCGTGCGTACTACCGCTGAAAAGATTTGTATCCCTTTATATGTTAGCACTACAGCTGTACCCGATTTTGCCTCTGATTAATTCAATTTTGGCTTTTTAAAAATAGAATTCTAATGCAAATGTTTAACTTTTTTCCTCTAAATGTGTCACAAGACCCAGAGAGATTTCATTTTAATTAAGTGTATTTGTGCAAAATACAAATGCAACCTGTAATGCAGCTGCAATAAATACTATTTCATTGCTATAGGGATTATGAGTTAGGACCTATAACCAAGAAACTCGAAGGGACAATATCAACCTTGTAAGAGGGAACCCAAACCCTGTTACTGAGACACAATGGAGTGGGGGGAGAGGGAACTGTAACAGAGAATCAGGGAACTCCTGGCACTTTAAGAGAAGGCAGCAAGCTAAGCCAGTGGCGTGGGACTGCAGCAACAGGAGAGCAGGCTGGCCTTTTATTACCAGGGTAAAACCCCTGTATGTAGCTAGAGGAAGCCATATGACAGAAAGGGGGCAGGGCTTCCTGGTATATAAACCCAGGGCCTGAGCCAAAGCAGGTGGTCAGACCTTGCAGGCTTTAGGGAGAGGAGCTCCTGCAGGAAAGCTGACTGCAGGAAAGAGGGCCCAGGGATACCCAGGCTACACACAGGGGTGAGAATGAGCCTAGCACTGGGAACTATAGCTTGTGGTAAGGTACTGACTGCCTGTGAGGAAATACTTTGTGGAAGCAGTTTGCTTAGTTATCTGTTGTACTGGGGTTTACATTTGTTTATGTTGGTTGAGAGCTGGAGAACTGAATGTGGCTGATAGGGGGGGAAAGGAGGCCACAGGGACCTGGCGGGTTGCATGAGGCAGAAGTGCCAACACTTTAGAGAGTGGTTGAACTGAGAGGAGCTTTGCTTTGGATCAGGGCTGGAGGGGAGCATGGGCTGGGATGAACCAAGAGTAGCCTTGCCCTGGGTTAGGGACACCAGGGGGCTAAGATAAGGTGCAAGACTTGGCCAAGAGGCCTGGAGACACAGAGTGGGATGAGGCTGTGAGCTGATCCCATATCAGTCAACCAGGGCTAGAAGCCGACAGCAAGAATAAAATGGTGCTAAAGCCAAGAGGGCTGAGGCCTCTACAAAAGGACTAAACTGTGGATATGGTAACATTTGTGAGGCATAGGTATGATTATAAGAGGCCAAAAATTTAGCTGTTAAACAATTTGGACCAACAGGGTCAGAAGCCCCAAGGCCAAGAGTCTGTGGGCAAAAGGGGGAGAATTGGAATCCAAAATCTGAATGGGCCATGTTGGGCCCAAGTGAAAGACAGAGTACAAAGAGAGAGCACCCAGGGCTCACCAGCCTCTGAAGGTAGCCTCCCTTCATTTTATTTAACACCAAGGTGTGGCAGGAGAGGAAGCACGGTGAGATCCACAGAGACTGGATCTGGAGCCAGGTAGGATCAAGGCAAGCCCTCAGGCACCACCCAGTTACAAGTCTTAAAACCTTAAGGCACTTTTACATGTGCTCAGGGCGGGGGGTGGGGAGGGGCAGGATGCTCTGAGAGCCACTCTAATTAAAGTGCCACAGCATCTCATGTATCAGCGTTCCCACACTTCAAAATGGCAGTAGGGTGCTTGAACTAAAGCTCGTTTTGATTCACGAGATGTGGGAGGCTTCTGCATCACGGCAATTGCCATGCTCCAGCAGACTTGATTAATCTAGCCTGCTCCGACACTCTAATTACAGTGTATAGCGCTTCCGATTATCCAGTAGTGCAATTTTCTTGAGTCCCCACCAAGCTAGGCCTCCCCTCAACTCACCTGCCATGACTTTGATGATAAACAATTGAATAGGAGGGATTCAGTGTTGTTTAATGCAGGGGTCCCACTTGGGGGTACTCACGGATCTGAGAGCATTTGATGAAGGAGGCTTCACCTCCCCTACACCCACAGCCACATGCCGGCCGTCGGTGTTGAGATGATGAACTGATGCGAGATTCTGGCCTGATCCGGGTTTTGACCTGAGGCAATTCTGGAAGCACTTCTTAGCCTTCTCCGGGTTGCTCTCTTGCCTCCTTTTAAGACATGGGGTTAATTTTGGGATTAAGCCCTGACTTTAGGACTCAGGTGTATCCCAGTCCTAGGCGGCCTTCCAATTAAGAAAAAAAAAACAATCTAAAAAGCAAGAAATGAAGAGGAACCTGATTTCTGGAGGGTTGTCTCTATTCTGGCTAATACCCTTTTTAGCTTGCTGGCAACTCTCCAAACTCCCCACAGCCACTAGCTTTGCTCACTAATTGAGGCTTTGCTCCCTAGCCTCAGGAGCACAAAGCCTGCTTAGCTCTGTAACGATTGAGCCCTGGGGCTTTGACACTCACTGCCTCAGTGTCCCTCTTCTGCTGCTGTCTCTGCCACAGCTAGCACTCCCTGGCACTCCGGGTGTCTTTTAAATCTCCCACGGTGGCACCAGGGGCCTATGTCATCAGCCCAGTGCCACCCAGCTTGATTGACAGCTGGATCTTAAACCGCCGTTGTGGTGCCACGCATTGTCTCAGCTCTGCCATTTCCTGTTCAGGAGGTAGGTTAGGGCTTGCTCAGCCCGTTCGGGACTCTTGATGTTGCTCATGGGGTCTCTCAGGCCCCTTTCATTACACAGCGCATCGGAGCAGCCTCCGTGCTCATGTACAGGCACTTTTAGAGTCTAATTCTGCTGTTATTCACATTGATGTAAATCAGAAGTAAGCAAGTGGATTTACTTGGAAAAAGAGAACAGTCAGGCCTACAATTTTATTATTTTTATTTGATTTATACTGTGCTCTAGCCAAAAGGCTCAGAGTAGCTTAAAAAAAAGAAACAGCCCACAGGGAGGACTCCCAAAACCTGAGAACTCCAACTCCCCGCAACTACTGCCTCTCTGACCAAACCCCCATACGAGCAAATCCAATCAAACCTCCCAACACCCCTCACATTCAGTGACAAGAAGCCTTTTCCTACCCCACTCCCTAATCCCTGCTTGCACACTCTCATCACTTCACCCTGGGGTGACCTACCCCCACCTCCCTTCCAGTCCTGCATCCCCTCTCCTGCAGAGGGCTGCAACTGTTTCCCTTTATATGTTAGCTGCAATTTGTCTGCCCCAAGAAAAAAGAGGCAATCTCTTCCCCTTCCCTGCAACAAACACCACCAAATTCCAAAGAACCTCAATGAAAAAAGCCATAACTCTCTGTCACCACCAAATGGTGCCCTTCAGCAGTATCTACCCTTAGAGACCAGCTGTCTCTAGGGATTACAGGCTGGCAAAGCCCTTCTCCCGTTTTTTCAGGTGCCCTGCTGGTGCCTGGGCTGGCACTAGCTCTCCCCCAGAAGAGAAGGGTGGGAGGGAAGCATGTTGGCAGTTCTTCCCAGAGAAGCTATACGACACAGATTTGTTAGTTATAACCACAGACTTTCGAAAATCTCTCTTACATAGGAATCTTCTTTTCTTTTTTCAGGTCCGTAATATTGTCCCTACACCTCAAATTACATTAATAAATAGAAGCAAGGATTGTTGCGGATGATTATCTTTTATTGGACTAACCACATGGTTAAGATAGACCTGGGCAAACTTTCAGGTATCACAGCACCATTCTTTGGGTCTCTGGGAGAGAAGCAAACCCAGCAGTACTAAGTAGCAAGATTAAAACATCACTTCAGTACTGTCATTAATAACTAGTATACTCAGAGGAAGCTGACCTGGACCTTTGAGACCTTTGAAGAACAGTCACTTGGAACTGAGTAGATCCATAACTTGCATGGATTAAGGGTACAGGTCTCTGAACTGGACCGCTGAACTGTATCAGCATTTATGAAATAAATATGTTAATATCCTTGTAGCTCTTACAGTATTAAAGCTTCATCGCTCTTGTAGCATTATAGTTTGTAATAGTACAAGCTGTGCATTCTAGTAAGACTAATATCATCTTACCAGCAGGACAAAGGCTTTATTGTACCGTGGAATGAATTCCCATGTCACTCCATTTATCAGAAGACACAGTGTTTGAAAATGATTAATCCAGGGGCATCCAAATTTTGCCCAGCTGGAAGTGGTAAATCATGTGGCCCTCAAATGAACAAGGTTTGGATGCACCCATTACTGGTTGGACCTCAGATTTAGTTCCTGTAATTAGAAAACAACAGAAAAACTTACTTCTAACTCCTGTATCTAGAAGTGCTAAAACCATTTCTTTTCTACCTGAGTGACTAAAATCTTATGTATTTTCCTGCTTTTTTCTTGCATCGTTTACAAATCAGTAACAGAAGCAGATGAATAATTAAAGACATAATTGATTTTTACATTGCCAAAATTAATAAGCACACTCAAGAATAAAGATATATTTTATTTAAGCTACCTGATCTTGGACCATGGGATGCTTGGATTTTTCATATATTAATGTTGTTATGTTGGTTTCAAGGGATACAGAAAAGAAGGGAAAAACATAAGTTACAAGGCCAGAGCAGCCACCAGGGTACTATAATCGGGCAGCTGGGGCATCCATATTTCACACTGTGATGAAATATGCTTGATCTTTAACATATGTTTATCATTTACACAGCATAAGTTTTATGCTGCCTTTAACTTTTAAAGTAATTGTTTTTACGTGTCTGTGTTCTGCATACAATGTAGTGGATAATTGTACCGTTTTCATACAGCAATTTAAATGGAACTTTAAAAAATATTTTTGTTTGTGGATTTTTTTAGATTTCAGTATATCCTGGCAGAGGGGATGGGCAGCAGTAAAGCCTAATGTACAGAGCACTGTCCCTACAGGTTGCTTACATGGTACATTTTTTGTGTAATCAGGCCCCTGAAAGTGCTCTACAGCTGTGGTATTATCAAGTGCACAGCTGAAGAACCCCTTTAAAATGGCCAATCACATGAAAAAATAACCCTTGTCAAATCAGGTATTAGGTAAAGGCACTCTAAATCAGAGTGCCTTAGGGAACTTGTATTCCCTCAAGGTTTAATTTGTTGTGCAGGGCGGGATGGGACTGGTAAGCACTAGCCCAGACCCACTTCCAGAGCTGTCAGTAGGGGAGGGAGGGGGAAGGGAGCAGCACAGACCTGCTGCTGGGGCAGGGGCAGGGTGGAAAAGAGCCCCCTTGCCAGCTACTCCAGCTGGGGTACTGGGCAGGAGGAAGCAGGCCAGACCTGTGAGGGAAGGCAGCTCTCTTTCAGCCCCCACCTCCCCAAGCTCTGGCCAAGCGAAGCCCAGCCAGTAGCTCCTTGCTGCTCCCTTTCCCCTCCCCCGCCTGTTGACAGCCCCAGAGCAATGGGGTGGGGGAGGGCAGCGCTGGGGAGAGGGGTGGTTCAGCAGCCTCCTTGGAGGCTGTGGGAGTGTCCCTTCCTGTTGGCCAGAGCTAGTGCATGCAGGCTCGATCCCCCCCCCAACCCAACAGGCAGAAGTCTGTTAAGTTGGGGGGGGGGGGCTGTAATTCATGGTACTTTGTGTAAAGTGCCATAAGTTAGAGTGCAGCCCCTAAACATCTATAGGCACTCATGGTGACCAACTGTCCTGTATTTTCCAGTCAGATCTGAATGTCAGAGCTATGTCCCAGGATTCCTGAGAATTCTCTGAAGGAAGACTTTTGTCCTGAATATGAAAAATTTGTTTGGGTTGGTGTCTGCGGCTGTCCTGCTAAATCTACTTGGAGGATGTAGCACAATGCCTGGTTCCATGTACTCACAGCTATGCTGCTTCCAGGTTGGGAGGTAGACACAGGCTCCATCCTGAAGCAGATACAGTATAGCTATATTCCCACAGTGCTGCATCCAGGCCAGCTAATGACTTTTCAGGGCTACATGAACGTGACTTTACTAAGTAATTCTGATGAAAGGTAAAGCTAATTTAGCAGAAGCTTAGTGCAGCATGACCAGTGACTTTGCTGCTTCCTGTTTGGAATATAGCTGCCAGTCGCTACCTCTTGAGTAACATGAGCATAGCCGCATTCCCACAGGACTGCATTCAAGATAATCATCTCTGCCTCTCATCAGAGCTGATTAAATTGCTTGCAGAACCACACCCTTCTGGCTGTGTTATAATAATTATATTGGTTCAGCCTGACCTCTGGCAAACCCATGAACGACATGTGCCCCCCCCCGGTGGCTGGGGGGGCATGGCGGCAGCAGCGGGAGCACGGCGGTGGTAAGTGGGAGTTCTCGCAGATGCTGCTGGCGCTGTCGGCGGGGGGTGGCGAGTGGCGACCAGGGGTTGGCGACCCCCTGCAAATGCTACCGGCAGCATTGGCAGTGGCCAGCAGGGATAGCTGACTGCCCTCAGACGCTGCCAGCGGTGTTGGTGGTTGGGAGGGTGATGGCAAGTGGTGACCACCCGTAGGCACCACTGACACTCTCTTTTCGTAGGGGTGCACCGCCATGCTTAGGGAAAACCTGTATAATTTTAAACTGATATATATTTTTTTCTTGTCTGTACACCTAAGGACTTCCTTCAGTAGTGGCAATCCTAATTCAGTTCCTCTTTGAAAAACATACAGTGAAACTTCCTGCATTCAGCTGACACACAACCACCACTGACAGATTCATCTAGGCAGTGAATTTGATTCATGCTTCCTGCATCCTCAGAGAAGCCATGAAGAAAAGCAGCCTGAGGACACCTGAAGGATTGGTATGAAAAGGATCTCTGAGCAGAAGCCCAGCCTATTCAAATCATCTCACCTGACTAGTGGTGAGCAGAATGGAAAAGCTCTGTCTGTTAGCTCCATAAGAGCTCCCTTCACATGATCCTTGACTAAGCAGATTGCTTGTTAAATTTGAGAAGGCATGGCTTCTTTTCCCTTCCTCCTAGAGCCCCAATTCTGCCACCTAAACTGAATGTTACATCTAATTGGGAGAGACAGGCACCTGTGTGATGAATACAAAAACCACAACAGAAATCTTTCTAGTAAACATTGGCTTTTTCCTTCACAGCTCACATTGGTAAATGCCTTCTGTTTAACTGAGGTTACTGCCTTTCATTTGCCAGGTAAGCAACCATTTATTTCCTAAAGCCACTTTTTATGGATCTTACAGCAGTCTCTACTCTGCCAATGTACTTGTTGTGTCATGTAATAACCTCCATATGTTCATTATTCATGGCATAAATGTCCTGTTTTATGATCCCATCCAATTTCTCATTACCGAGTACCAAACTAATTCATAGTTTCATACATTTTAAGGTTTAAAGGGTCACTGTGATCATCTTCTCTGACTTCTGGCATAATGCAGGTAAGAGAATTTTACCTAGTGATACATTCATCAGGGATGTAAGTCTTTGTTGGCTGGAATATATCTTTTACAAGGTCATCTTGATTTTAAAGACCTCCAATTGTGGTAAATCTACCATGTCCCATTGTAATTTGTTCCAATGATTACTTACCTGCCCTGATTGTAGGAAAGCAGGACTAGAAGGGACTGCAGAAAGTCATCTAGTCCAGCCCCCTTCTTGAAGCAGGATCATCCCTAACTAGACCATCCCAGTCAAGTGTCTAAGATGCTCTTGAAAACTTCCAAAAATGGAGAATCCACAATTTCTCTCAGCAGTCTCTTGTAATGCTTGACCACTGTCATCATCAGAAAGTTCTTACTATTCTCCAACCTAGATTTTCCCTGCTGAAGCTTGAGGCCATTGTTCCTTGTCCTGTTCCCTAAGGCAACAGAGAAAAGCCCATTTCCATTAGGCCTGTGCAAGGCTTCAGACAGAGCTTTGGATCCAGAGAAGCTTTGGATGCTTTGGGGTCTGAAGCAGCACATCCGGGTCGAAGCGATGGTCTCGTTAGGGTTCCCGGAGCGGTTCGGAGCTTCCAAAGTGCTTCAGAGCCACCTCGGAGACCCGGTCATAGGGTATAATGGGAAAACAATAAAATATCTATAACTTTGTTGTTTTTTGTCCAATTTGGATGAAATCTTCAGGGGTGGTAGACTCTGCAGAGCGCATGAATGCTGCCAAGCTTCAAGAAGATCAGTGCAGGGGTTTGGGGGGAACTGCACCCCAAATTCTTGAAAGCAAAACTCCTGTCACATCTATGTGTTACAACACAGGAGGTTCAAAACTGCACGGCTGGTAGCTCTTGCTGAGGCCATGAAGCCTGCCAAGTTTCAAGAAGACTGGTGAGGGGTTTGGGGGGAACTGCACCTCAAGCTGTGGACAAGCAAAACTCATGCCATGGGTGACACCGCGTGTGTTAAGGCGCAGTGGAATGACAGCTGCAGGGATGGTGGCCCCTGTTGCGACCACACCTGCCAGCTGCTGAGGAGATCGGTGCAGGGGGGGGTCTGGGGCCCCATACCCCTAGCTGCTGACAGTCAAAGCTCGTGACATGGGTGCTTGTGGGACTGACTGGGTCTCTTCCCACGCTCTCTGTCCACTCAGATTTGGGTCAAAATTGACCCAAAGGAACTTTACCCCTTCCAAATATAGGTTAGTACAACCCACCTAAATAAAAATTATGGTAGTGCTCACTGAACACAGTCCCCCTCAGCACCTACTCTTTTTCAAGTCATAGTGAACCACTACATGGCATATATTTTGACTTCCTCTTCACTCCCACAGTTGAGCTGTGCCTTTATTTCCCATTTCCAATTATACCTGTTTCTTCACCAGCCTTAAATGTCTGGCAAACATCACAAAAATTGGCTCCAAACAGTTCACAAGAATCCCTCTGTTGGCCCCTCTCTCAGCCTGTCGCATATGATTAATGTGGCCCCACGCTCAATGAGGTGAAGCTGGACCAGGCTGCTCTATGCCATATCTGCATATACATTTTGAAGCATCCCAGGACTCATGGCAAGGACACCCAGTTCCAGTCATGAATAGGGGCTAATTAGGGTGCAGGAAACTAATAAACTCAGGGTACTACTTGTAAATTCTTGTAGTATTTACAAATGTGCTGCTGTGGAGTTTTCTTCATGTGCATCAGCCCACATGTAGACGCTGTCCAGGCTGGCTAGGGCATGAGGGTGCTTCAGTGCAAGGGTTGCATGGCAGCTAGACACATGCTGAAGCACCCTCATGCTCCAGCCAGCCCCTCTGCAACACACTGAACCTGGTTAAAGCAGCCCCAGGCTGACCCCCCAGGACTCTCTGCCAGCTAGGGTTGCTCCAATTTGGCTCAATGTGCTGCAGCCTGGGTGCATATGTAAACAGCATGCCCAGGAGCTTCCCAGAAGCAATAAACTATTATTAAACTAAATAAGTGCTACAATTTATTGTTGCGCACTAATGGTGCATGTAGACATGCCCAGTTTGTACAACATATAAGTAGGTGCCAAAGTGCAGCTCAGAAGTGCATTAATGGAGAACATTTGCTAAAACTTGCAGCAGTTTCAAAAAGGCTGAAATGCATCAATTCAATAGGTGATATATGCAAATTACTACAACTATGCTTATTTCAAGGTATATTTATTTTCCCTGCTGTAGCAGTAGGATGGGGCAAAATTCAAGACACATTTACTATTTCCTCCCGAGTAGACATTGAATCGATGACTACTCATTTACTACAATTGCCCAATCAGTTATGTATCCACTTTACAGTACTTTAATTTAATCTGTATTTCCTTAGCTTGTTAATGAGAATGCCATGGGAGACTATTAGAAGTGGTGCTAAAATCAAGATATATCATATCCACTGTTCTTTCTAACCAGAGAGCCTTTCACCTTATGATTGAAGCAAGTCAGGTTGGTCAGCCATTGCTTACTCTTGGTGAATCCATGCTGGCTGTTTCTGATCAACTTATTCTTCTCTAGGTCCTCTGCAATAGATGCCCTAAGTCGCTGTTCCATGATCATTCCAGGTATTGATGTCAGGCTGACTGATCTGTAATTCCCTGGATTCTCCTTCTTTCCTTTCTTAAAGATAGGCACTATATTTGTCCTTTTCCAATCACCCAGGACCTCACCTGACCTCCACAGGTTCACAAAGAGGATAGCCAATGATTCTGAAATTACTTAAGCTAATTCCTTCAATACCCTGGTGTGCATCCCTTCTGGCCCTGCTGAGTTGAAAGCATCTATCTTCTTTGAGTAATCTCTAACCTGTTTATCTATTATCCTAGGATGTTTATCTCCTTCTCAGGGTTGCCAACTGCTCATAAATTTAAGTAAAGTCAATTTAAAAGGAAAAATCAGGCTAAAATGCCTGAGTGTAAAATATGGAAAAAACCTTTAGGTGTCTGTAAAAACTCTAAGCAGCCAGAGCTCTTGATGGGAAAGCAGCTGGATGCACTGTTGAAACACCGAAAGAGTACAGCAGTGCCACCTGGTATGCAGCAGGAGCAAGAACAGGAGCAGGAGCGAAGCACTCTGCAGGAAGCTTTTATCCAGGGTCTTGTTGATCACTTCAGTCATGTACTATTGTTGCTGCTGAGTCCTGTCAACTGCCTATAAATTGCTGGTTCAGGTAGGCTGAAGCAGGTAGGCTTCTTTAGAGGTATGTGCTTGGGGATGGGGAGAGCGAGGCTAGCAGGCATGGGTAAGGTAAGGGTGGACTGGGGTGGGGACAGCATGGTATAAAACTATTGCTGCAGTCGAGCAGAGTTGCCAATCCAAGACTTTTTTTTCCTGCAAACATTTTACTGACAAACCAAACTTTTTTACTATGTTTGTTGTTGCATTTCTACATTTGAGCCCAGTTCTTCTAACTGGGTTCTGGAAGCATGACAGGGCCTGGTAGAAGAGTTATACTTACATTATGGAAAACATATCAGGAAAAACATTTATCAGTAAAAAAGTTTGGTTGTCAGTAAGAAGTTTGCAGATTATCAGTAAAAAACATGTTTCTGGGTTGGCAACCCTGCTCTTTCCTTTTACTGCCAATGGCACTCATCTAGTAGCATTCCCTATTCATGAAAACTTAGGTAAAAAAAACCCCCATTAAATACTTCAGCCTTCTCTGAATCATCTATAACTAGTGCACTTCCACAATCTGCAAGGGACATATGGTTTCTCTGGGCTTCCTCTGATGTTTGATGTACTTGTAAAATCCCCTTTTATTTCTTTTTAGTATGTCCCTTGCCAGCTTCACCTCAAATTGTGCCATAGCTTTTCTAACTCTCTCCCTGCACACCTGTGTGATATTCTTATCCTCTTCCCTAGTACTAAGATCACATTTCCACTTCTTGTAGTGTTCCTTTTTGAGTTTCAGTGCATTGAAGAGATTGCTGTCAAGCCAGGCTGACCTCCTGTTGGACTTCCCATTTCTATTGCATTGGGACAGCTTGCTCCTAGGCTCTTAAAAAACACCTCCTTAAAGTACAACCAAGTTTCCTAGACTCTTTTTCCCCTTACACTTTCCTCCCAGGGTATCCTGCCAACCAGTTCCCTCAGTTTGTGAAAGTTGCTTTTCTGAAGTCCAGTGTCCTTACTTTGCTGCTCTCCTTCCTTTCTTCCCATAGGATCTTGAACTCTATTATTTCATGTTCCCTGTCACCCAAGTTGTAAGCAGTAAGTCATGAAGCACTTCTCCACTAAGTGACTTCTCTACCACTTGTATCAAAAAGTTATCCCCAACACAATCCAAGAAGCGCTGGACTGCTTGTGCACTACTGTATTTCCATCCCAGGAGATTGTCCTGATAATTAAAGTTCCCCATGAGAACCAGGTCCTGCTATTTGGAAGATTTCATCAGTTGTTTAAAGAAGGCCTCATCCACCTCCACCTCCTGGCTTGGTCTGTAGTGGATGCCAACCAAAAATTATGCCCTCCTGCAGAGGGCCAGCTGTGGGCCAGTGAGTGGGACCCAGGGCCCTGTGGGGCCATTGGTGGGGGCTGGGCAATGAGGGGCATGGGTGCAACAGCCAGGGCCAGGAGGGTATCCAGGGTCTAATGGTTAGCTTCCTCGGCCTCTACTGTCTGGGTCTGGATGGCCACCTGCTGCCAGAGCAGCTCCATGCACTCCCACTCTAGGACCTCCATTCATGACCAGTGGTCCCACTGTGCCCAGTCTTGCACCTCATCCTGGGTGGTCTCCTAGGTGGTATTTTCTGCCTGCCAGGCCTGTGCCCATACCCATGTCTCTTGCTCATCTTCCGCCACCATCAGCCACTGGAGGAGGAGGTTCCTATCCAGGGTACGCTGCTGGCACAGCTGGTACATCTGGATTGCTCCAGTATTGGGTGGTGGTGACCCAGAGTCCTCATCCCTGCTGGGGCTGCTCTCCCCCACATCCAGATGTTGGTCCTGCAGAGGCAAGAGACAGAAGTCTTTTGTGAGAGCTTGCAACATTTCAGAGATAAAGCTTGCAACATTTCAGAGATAAGATGCTCTACACTATGGGCCGTGTGCTGACTGGCCTCAGCTACGGGGTCGGCCATGCACAGGCGCCCAGGGACCATGGTAAGTTGGCCAGGCAGGCCTGTGTACAGGCAGCCGCTGACCAAGTTCCCTTGCCTCCACTTTCTTCCCTGGGGCCAGTAGACCACTGGGTGCTGACCACAGGCAGCCTGTCTCCCTTGCCCCCTTCCCAGGGTGGGACAGGTCAGGCTGTTGGCAGCACCTGTTGCTGCAGCTATAGACCCTGCTCCCCACCCTTCTCCTGTAGGCCAGCCACTCTGCTGTGCTGCCACCCAGCCCACACTGCCTGGGCTTGAGGTGCATGGGACTCACAGACAACTTGGGCAAGAGGCTGGCTGTGCCCCCACCATGGGTGTGTGGTACCTCTTGAGTCGGGAGGGGCATGTGCCCCCCCTGACACCAGTCAGTGACCGGGGGGGAGGGTCCCCTGGTAGATGATCCTGCTGGCCCGGGGGGGGGGTGTCCCCCATGGTTGATCTCACTCACCATAACTCCACGGCCACTTCTGGAAGTGGCACGGCCACTTGTACTGGCAGCCCCACTCCCCAGCTAGTGTTCACAGGGGGGCACTGGTGCTCCCACCTACACCCTTGCCCACTGGGTAAACAGGGAGCATGGCCTGACAGGGGGTGTACCAGTGCTCTCAGGGGGTGCATGTGCACCCCCATGTACCCCCTACATGTCACCTCTGGCCCTCACCCTCCCTGCAGGGAGCCTCTCTGGGAAGGGTGGTGCCCTGGGGCCAGCCCTGAGCATGCGCCTACTGTGTGTGCCCCAGGCGGTGTACAGTGAGCTGTTTATGCAGGCTGAGGGGTCCCCAAGCCACTATGCCCTGCTGCTGCTGATCCTCCTGGTGCCCCAGGCACACCTGCACTCCTGGTTTGGGACCCAGAGCTATGATGCCACGGGAGACAAAACCATAATGCCCTGCAATCTGTGCTGCCACCTGGAGGGATACCTGTGGCAGCGCTACATGTCCCTGCCCCCTGCTGCTAGGGATATCACAGCTGGCATTGACACCTTCATCAGGGTGTGAGGGGCCCATGCCCATCCAGCTGCAGAGACACAGGCTGCTCAATAAATTTTTGAACTGTGTCCCATCTCTTTGTGTGCTGTAGGGGGGGAGATCAGGGGGGAACTCAGGGCCAGTGAGGTGCGGGTGAGTGAGGCAGGGAGCAGGGTCAGGGGCAAGACAAGGTGCTAAAAGCCCACGGTCCCCTCCTTCAGTCATGTGTCATAGATTTCATAGACATTTGGGCTGGAACGGACCTTTTCATAGATTTCATAGATTTCATAGACATTAGGGCTGGAAGGGACCTCGGAAGATCATCGAGTCCAGCCCCCCGCCCAAAGGGCAGGACGTCAGCTGGGGTCATAGGATCCCAGCAAGATAAGCATCCAGTTTCATCTTGAAGGTGTTCAATGAAGGCGCTTGAACAACCTCCGGTGGCAGGCTGTTCCAGACCTTGGGGGCTCGGACAGTAAAGAAATTCTTCCTTATGTCCAGCCTGAAACGATCTTGTAGCAGTTTGTGACCATTCGTCCTCGTCATCCCTTGGGGCGCTCTGGTGAACAAACGTTCCCCTAGATACTGGTGGTCACCCCTGATAAACTTGTAGGTGGCCATCAGATCACCCCTGAGCCTGCGCTTTTCCAGGCTAAAGAGCCCCAGGGCTCTCAGCCTGTCATCGTAGGGTCTGCTTCCCTGACCTCTGATCATGCGCGTGGCTCTTCTCTGGACTCTCTCAAGCTTCTCCACATCCTTTTTGAATTGTGGAGGCCAAAACTGGACGCAGTACTCCAGCTGCGGCCTCACTAAGGCTGAGTACAGGGGGAGAATGACGTCCTGGGATTTGCTTGAGAAGCATCTATGGATGCAAGCCAGTGTTTTGGTCGCTTTACTAGCCACAGCATCGCATTGCAGGCTCATGTTCATCTTGTGGTCAATGATGACCCCCAAGTCTCTTTCTTCCATAGTGCTAACCAACATAGCACTGCCGAGCCTATAAGGATGCTGCGGGTTTTTTTCCCCAAGGTGGAGAACCTTGCATTTATTGGCGTTGAACACCATCAGATTCTCATCCGCCCACTTGCTGAGCCTGTCCAGGTCAGCCTGGATCATCCGCCTGTCTTCTGGTGTGGATGCTTTGCCCAAAAGTTTGGTGTCATCGGCGAACTTGGCCAGTCCGCTTCTGACTCCAGTGTCCACATCATTAATGAAGATGTTGAACAGTATGGGTCCAAGGACAGAGCCCTGGGGGACCCCACTGGTCACAGGACACCACGATGAGTGACTTCCATCAATTACTACCCTCTGGGTCCGACCCTGGAGCCAATTTTCCAGCCAGCGGATCGTGGGGGACCCAAGGCGACAATTGGCCAGTTTCTCCAAGAGACGATCATGGGACACCAGATTGAAGGCTTTTTTGAAGTCAAGATATATGACATCAATCTCATCTCCCTTGTCCAGGTGATAGGTCACCTGGTCGTAGAAGGAAATGAGATTGGTCAAGCAAGACCTACCCGCAACAAACCCGTGCTGGCTATCCCTTAAGATGTTGGCGTCGGCCAGTCCATTAAGGATGGCCTCCTTAATAAACTTTTCTAAGATCTTCCCCGGGATAGAAGTCAGGCTGATGGGCCTATAGTTAGCCGGATCCACTTTCCTCCCTTTCTTGAAGATAGGCACCACGTTGGCCTTCTTCCAGTCTTCGGGCACTACACCAGAGCGCCAAGAGTTTTCAAAGATCCGCGCTAGAGGCTGGGCTATGATGCTCGCCAGCTCCTCGAGTACCCTGGGGTGAAGATTGTCAGGGCCGGCTGACTTGAAGGTATCCAGCTTCTCAAGATGTTCCTTCACAAAGTCAGCATTAATGGAGGGCAGGGGATCACCCTCACCCGGACTTCCCGGCCCTGTAGCGGGCACGGGTGTCCCATGGGGCTGATGAAAGACCGACGCAAAGTACCTATTTAATAGGTTGGCTTTTTCCTGGGCGTCAGTTGTCAGTTGCCCCATCTGGTTCAGCAGGGGTCCAACGTTGCCCCTGCTTTTCCTCCGGCTCCCCACATATCTGAAAAAGGACTTTTTATTGTCCTTGATGCTCAAAGCTAGCTGGAGTTCAGTTGCAGCCTTGGCTTTCCTGGTCTGCTCCCTACAGGACCGGACCAGTGCAGAATAATCCTCCTTGGAGGTGACTCCCATCCTCCATCCTTTGTAGGCCTTTCTTTTTAGCCTCAGGAGGTCTGCTAGGTCCCTGGAGAGCCAGGGGGGCTGCTGTGCCCTCTTGCTGCCTTTCCTCCGAGATGGAATAGACTTAGTTTGTGCATTGAGGATCGCTCCCTCGAGGAGCAACCACTCTTCTTGAACTCCCCTCTCCCTGCGGTCACAGTCCCTTAGGGCCTCACTGACAAGCCTCCTGAGCTTGTCAAAGTCGGCTTTCCTGAAGTCAAGGACTTGCGTGTTGCTGACTGACTTGCCAGCTTTTCGGCAGATGGTGAAGGTGATCAGCTCGTGGTTGCTGTCACCCAGCTTCCCATCGATCACTAGGTCGCCGACTAGGTCCTCCCCAGTAGCCAGTACCAGGTCAAGCAGCGCTTTGCCTCTCGTTGGCCCATAGACTTCTTGAGTCAAGTAGAGGTCATCCACGCACGAGAGGAAGCTCTGCGACCGCTCAGATTTTGCTGAGCGATCCTCCCACGAGATGTCTGGGTAATTGAAGTCACCCATGACAACCATGGTCCTGGAGCAAGCTGCCTTAGCCAGTTCCTGGGCAAACTCCTGGTCTAGCTCAGGACTTTGGGTGGGAGGTCTGTAATAGACTCCCACCATTGTGTCCCCTGTGCCGTGTTCCCCACGGATTTTAACCCAGAGGGTCTCCAGCCGTCCACCCTGGTCACCAATATCGGCTTGCAGGGACGCGTAGCTTTCCTTAACATAGAGAGCTACACCCCCGCCCCTTTTCTCTACACGATCCCTCCTGTACAGGGTATAGCCATCTATCCCCGTGGTCCAGTCATGGGTGGAGTCCCACCAGGTCTCCGTGATCCCTATGACATCGTAATTGTTTGTACTGAGCAGGAGGATGAGCTCCTCCTGCTTATTCCCCAAACTCCTGGCATTTGTGTACAGGCAGGCAAGTGCCCCCTGGGGGGCTCCTTCCTTGCCCACAGATTTTACCAGGGCTGGGGCCGGGGTGGGCTCCCTTGAGTGCCATGGTCCACTGGCTTTGCAAGGATTGTTCAGCGGGCCAGCAGTGGCGGTAGTCCCCCCGTCCCCCAGCGGGCTTAGTTTAAAGCCCGGTGGAGCAGGTCAGCCAGTCTGGCTGAGAAGAGCCTCCTCCCTAGGGGAGAGAGGTGGAGACCATCTCTTCCCAGCAGCTCGCTGCCTCTCTCGCCAAAGAGCGGGCTGTGGTCATGAAAGCCAAAGCCTTCCTGACGACACCAGCGCCGCAGTCTTTGGTTGACCACATAGATCCTCCTGTCCCTTCTCAGCCCATAGCCTGAGACTGGGAGGATCGACGAGAACACCACCTGTGCCCCCAGACCCTTAAGCCCCGCTCCCAAATCCCTGTAGCGCCTCATGACCTGGCTGGGAGTGCTCCGAGCCGTGTCATTGGTGCCCACATGAATAAGGAGCATGGGATAGTGGTCTGTGGGTTTGAGGAGCTTGGGGATCCTCTCTGCAATGTCCCGGATGCGGGCCCCTGGGAAGCAGCAGACTTGCCGGGCTAAGGGGTCAGGGTGGCAGATTGGCCCCTCCGTCCCCCTCAGGAGGGAGTCTCCCACAACAAACACCTTACGTTTTGTCTTGGGGAGAGCAGGGGCAGGAGCTGCACTTGGGCCCATGTTGCCTGTGGGGGCCGGCAACTCAGCAGGCTCTGCTGGGGCAGCAAGAGGTGCATACCTGTTGCTCAGTTGTGGCGGGGGTGGGGCCTTGGTGCGGCGGGCCTTAGGGCCCTTGACCACCTTGGTCCATGCCCCTGGCTGGACACAGCAGGAGGTCCCAGAGTCCTCCTCTGGCCTGGAGGGAGACTGTGATCTACCCTCTGCCTCCCGGGGGAGAAGGGCCTGGCAGTAGGAGTCTATCTCCTGCTCGCAGTCCCTGATGGCACGCAGTCTGTGGACTGTGGCCTGGAGCTCCTCCAGCTGGCGTGCCAGAGACCCCAAAAGGGAGCAGACCCCGCAAGGGGAGGTCGCCATGCTCCCAGGCCCCAGAGCCTGAAAAAGGGACAGGCAGCCCCCGCAGCCGAGAGCCAGGGGCTCCGTCTGTGTGGAGCCCGGAACCAGGGGCTCCGTCTGGGTGGCCGTCTCTGAGGTGCCAGAGGGGGGGCCGCGGAGCCCGAGGGGACCCTCGGGGTGCGGCGCGTGCCCATCCGTGTCATGCCTCTGGTAGGCTGGCTATGGCTGGGACTGTCTACCCTGGGGGGTGCGCAGGCAGGGTCTGGCGCCCTCCCGCACGCCCTCCCGCGCGAACTCTGCGCTAACTCACGCGCTGGCAGAGAAGCGTGCCTGTTTGTGCAGCCTGTTCATGTGGCTCCGGTCGCGTGGCTCCCTGGGGGGCTGGGCGAAGTAGGGGCCTGGGCGGGGCTTGACCCGGCCCGGCTCCACTCAGCTGCCGCCTCCCACACACACACTAAGGGGGTTAGCCCCTTCTCTCCACGGGCCCCGCTTACCCCGGCTGCGCTGGGGGTCAGCGGGGGGCTCTGCGGCTGCTGGAGGGTTTCTGGGGGGCTTCGGGGGAGCGGGGGCGCAGCGACCTTTCACCTGCACGTCTCTCGCCGCTCCCGCGTCTAACCTTGCAAGATCATGGGGTCCAGCCCCCTGCCCAAGGGGCATGAAGTCAGCTGGGGTCAAAGGATCTCAGCAAGATAGGCAAGCAAGTGTTTCTTAAAGGTGTCCAGAGTAGATGCTTGCACCACTTCTGGGGGGAGTCTATTCCAGAGTCTGGGGACTTAGATGGTAAAGAAGTTTTTCCTTAAGTCCAGCCTAAAACGGTCTTCCAGGAGTTTGTGACCATTGGACCGTGTCTTCCTTTGGGGTGCCCTGGTGAACAGACATTCTCCCAGTTCCTGATGCACACCCCTTATATACTTATAGGCTGCCACCAAGTCCCCCCTGAGCCTTTGCTTCTCCAGGCTGAAGAGTCCCATGGCTCTCAGCCTCTCCTCATAAGGCCTACTCTGTTGTTCTTTAATCATGCACATGGCTCTCTTCTGAACTCTCTCAAGCTTATCCACATCCCTTCTAAAGTGCAGAGCCCAGAACTGGATGTACTATTCCAGCTTCAGCCTCACCAAGGCTGAGTAAAGTGGGAGGATGACTTTCTGGGTCTTGCTTGAGATGCATTCATAAATGCAAGCCAGGGTTTTGTTTGCTTTTCCAGCTGTGGCATTGCATTGGTGGCTCATGTTCATCTTGTGGTCAATCATGATCCCCAAGTCTCTTTCAGTTGTAAGAGTGCTAGTGAGCGTAGTGCTGCTGAGCCTACAAATATGATGTGTGGGGGAGGGGTTTCTGAGGTGGAGCACCTTGCATATCTACATGTTAAATGCCATCAGGTTTTGATCCGCCCACCTTGTGAGCCTGTCCAGGTCAGCCTGAATCATCAGCCTATCCTCTAGTGTGACCACACTTACCCATAATTTGGTGTCATTGGCAAATTTAGCTAGTCTGCTTCTGACACCAAAATCCAGATTGTTTATAAATACATTAAAGAGTACTGGTCCAAGTATAGAGCCCTGGGGGATGCCACTTGTCACCATGCACCATGTTGATTTGGTTCCATTGACTATCACTCTCTGGGTCTGACCACGGAGCCAGTTCCCCAGCCATTGGACCGTAAGGTTGTTGAGGCTGCAGTTCCCCAGGTTTACCATGTGGACATAATGGGAGACCAAGTCAAAGGTTTTTTTGAAGTCTAAATATATGATGTCAACATCTTCTCCTTTGTCCAAATGATGTGTCACTTGGTCATAGAAGGAAATGAGGTTGGTCAGGCAAGACCTACCCTCAATTAACCTATGTTGGCTCTCTCTCAGAATGTTGCTTTTCCTTAACCTGTTGTTAATGTTTTCTTTGATTTTTTTCAAGATCTTATCAGGGATGGAGGTCAAACTGATTGGCCTGTATTTCCCTTGATCTTCCTTCCTCCCTTTCTTGAACATAGGCACTACGTTAGCCATCTTCCAATCTTCAGGAACCTCTCCCAAGTACCATGAGTTCTCAAATATCCTTGCCATTGGCCATGCTATGATGTCAGCCAGTTCCTTTAGCACTCTTGGGTGCATTCTATCTGGGCCAGCTGATTTGTGGATGCCCAGCCTCTCAAGGTGTTCCCTCACATGATCTTCACCAATGATGGGCATGTGTTCTCCTATACCTTGGTAATCCTGGCATCTTGTTAGGCGTGATCCCCTTGGGCTGACAGAAGACTGACACAATGTAATCATTAAGGAGATTAGCTTTTTCCTGGGTGGTAGCTGTCAGCTGCCCCATTTGGTTTAGCAAGGGTCCAGTGTTTCCCTTGTATTTCTTCCAACTTGCCATGTATCTGAAGAAGGACTTTTTATTGTCCTTGATTCCTGTAGCCAGTTTGAGTTTGGTTTCACCCTTGCCTTTCCTAGTTCATTCCCTACAGGTTTGAGCCAATGCTGAATAATCCTCTTTGGTGGTGTTACCTGACTTCCATCCCTTATAGGCTTCTCTTTTCAGATACAGGAGGTCCATGAAAAGAGAAACCTATAAGAGATGGAAGTCAGGTAGCACCACCAAGGAGGAGTATTCAGCACTGGCCCGCACCTGTAGGGAACAAACTAGGAAAGCCAAGGCTGAAACCAAACTCAAACTGGAGTGTCACTGGAGGGATCAAGGCAGGCGGGGGCTCAGGCAGGCTGCCTCTGCTGGTGACACTTGCAGGGGTACAGCCTGGGTCCCAAGGGGTGAACATGAAGATCAGCTCCCACGTAAAGGCCATGGCCTTGCAGGCACGACTGGACCAACAACTGTAGTCAGTTGCGACCATCCACCTTACCCACAAGGTCTTGACCATTATGCAGCACTGCCATGCTGTCTGGGAGTGCCCTTGCTCCTGCATCCCACCTGACAGGGTCTCATAGATTCATAGATATTAGGGTCAGAAGGGACCTCAGCAGATCACTGAGTCCGACCCCCTGCCCCAGGCAGGAAAGAGCACTGGGGTCAGATGACTCCAGCCAGGTGCTTGTCCAGTCTCCTCTTAAAGACCCCCAAGGTAGGGGAGAGTACCAACTCCCTTAGAGGCCCATTCCAGATTCTGGTAACTCTTACTGTATAGAAGTTCTTCCTGATGTGTAACCTGAATCTGCTCTCTGTCAGTTTGTGGCTGTTATTTCTAGTCACTCCAAGGGGTGCCCAGGTAAACAGAGCATCTCCTATCCCTTGCTGTCCGCCTCTGATGAACTTGTAGGCAGCCTCAAGATTCCCTCTCAGCCTTCTCTTGCAGAGGCTGAAGAGATTCAGGTCCCTCAATCTCTCCTCATAGGGTCTTACCTGCAAGCTTCTTACATGCAAGTTATTAGCAAGCTTTCAGGTCAGCCTCCTTCAGTCACAGGAAGTCTCTGCTGTTCTGGGACTCCAAGGAAGACACCTAATGGGACCCAGCCCTGCCTTAACAATAAATGCAAGATCTGTCAGTACATTTGTGACAGATGAACACAATTATCAACATTCCTCACAATACAGTCATCAGAATCAGTAGATCACACACACTTAACCAAAAATATGGAATCCTAGAATCCTCATCCAGTGCATCAAATGCCTTTGTCGAAACGTTGTAGATAAAACCAGACAAAAGCTACACATCAAAATGAATGAGCATAGAAAAGATAAATAACAGAGATACTAGAACACAGGTAGAAAAATATTTTTCACAGAAAAAACACACCCTGTCTCACAAACAGTTCTTGTGTTCAAGAGAGATTTACAAAACACCTTCAAAAGACAAGTCTGGAAACAAAAAGTCATTAGCCCGTTGGATACTAAGAAACAGGGACTTAATATAGACAATGACTTTATGGTCCCTTAGGATCTACATGATACTGGCTAATTTCTGACCCTCACAAGTGCAGAAATTAGCACTAAACAACTCTCCTGAATGGTCTAGAGCTCTTACACTTAGCAGGTTTCTACTGAATCTCTTGTCTGTTGCCTAACTACAATTATTTCTTAACTCCCTTTTTTATTTATATATGGAGATTTAAACAAGCTCTTGTTCTATATGCTATTTAGCTCTTCTCTATCTGCTTTCTTTCCCAAAGACCTGAGGAAGGGCACTGCAGTACCTGAAAGCTTGTCTATTTTACCCATGAATTTGGACCAATAAAAGCTATGATCCACAGGAATCCTTGCCAGGTACAGAAAAGCCATTTGGCTTAGGACAGGGGTAGGCAATTAATGGGCCCGCAGGTCATACAGGGAGTTGTGCTGAGCTGTCATGGGCTAGGTCAGCACTGCACTCCCCCCCCCCCCACCACATGCAACAATTCACCAAAACTCCCTATGTGGGATGGGGCCATGGGTGAGGAGTGTTGTTTGGGAGCGGGACAGCATGGAGCCAGGGCTCTGGGCAGATCTGGGAGGTCTGCGGGTCTGCTGCTGCGCACTGTCACCAGCCCAAGATCCTGGGGTCTCCCCGGCCCTGCCCACCTGTCTTGCTCCCAGACTCTGCTCCCCACCAGCCCACAGCCCCATCCCAGGTGCCCAGCCATGCATCCTGTCCACGCAGGTCCTACCCCCAGTGGTGGGTGCAGGATGGGCAGGCTGAGGTGTCTGGGCAGTAGGGCTGGGTCCATCAGCAGCGGGCAGAAGGAGCTACCATCATCAGGGCTCCTGGGAAATGGAGTCCAGCTACCACACCCCATCAGCCCCATTGTGTGCCCAGGGGCAGTGGGACTGGCTGCATGTGCCATGGCCTAGGCTGCCCTTCGCACCTGGGCCAGGTAAGACCAGGGGACCTGCTGCAGGATGGATAAAATCCTTTGGCAGGCTAGATGCAGCCCATGGTTTGCATTTTGCCCACCCCTGGGTTAGGAGCTAGAACCTTGTACTTTCCCATCCTCCACTCCAAAATAGAACTCACCTCACTGCATCACTCTCCTTCTGCTTTGCTTTCCTTTCCCTGGCTCAAAACATAGCTTCTCTTGTGGTGAGTTAGTGGAAGCTTCAGGGTTCTCTGGGTGATGTCTACCTTATGGCCTCATAGCCAGAGCAATTGTCTAGAAAGTGGGAAATGCCAGTTCAAAACTCTTGGGGAAGGCCTAGAACCTGGGTGAGGGACTTCTTTCTTCAACACTAATCATGATTTTTTGGCAGTTGTGTTTTGGGGATTTAAATGGAGTTATATCTGAATGTCACATGCCTCCCAAGGCTGGGGGGGGGGGGGGGGGGGCACAGTGACCACCCGCAGGTGGCGGCAGTGTCAGTGGTGAGGTGGGGAATGGCAAGCACCAACCGGTGATCAGCGACAACCTGCAGACACCACCAGCAGCGTCAGCAGCAGCCGGTGGCGATCGGTGACCGCCCGCAGATGCTGCCGGAGGTATCGGTGGCAGCGAGCGGCAACCGTCGGCAGCAGTCAATTTCAGGGGGTGCACTTTCAATCTCAGGGGGTGCACATGCACCCCCTACACGTCGCCAATGGAGTTATACATGTCCCAGTGGTGCTATTCTGTCTGTGTTATGTGGTTACATATAACCTTCTGAGTATGTAGCACAAGTGCAGGTGTGCAAGTGCAAATAGAATCCAGACTTTGTGTAAGTTACAAACATTGCACTGATGCAGCCACATATGTGCCCCTTAGGCGCATAATGGTGAAACTGGATGGGACCCTTTGTGTCCCTCTCCTCTTGTTTGATCATTCCCTAGGGCAAGTGACTAATAGTCCAAACTAAAGTTCACAAGTCAATCAATTGCAAATGTCAGATTTGATAGAAGGTATAAATGTCTCCTATTAAATGCATTTCATGTATATGCCGTGCCCTCTTACTATTCCCAGGTGATCACATTTTCTGTGCACAATGATTTTTAATTGGATGCCTAGGGTTATTGAGTGAAGGTGAACAATGACCTTACAACAATTGGTTGAAACCAGCAGGTTAAAGAGAAAGGTAATGCTGACAAACCAGACTGTGATAAGAAAGACCCTCCTGTGGTACTGATAGGAGGTCAAAGCTCTACTATACTAATTATTACATACTTTAATCTCTGCTTCCCAGATCCACAACAGAGACTGAAAGAGATGAAGGATCTAGTGAAGAAATAGCTAATAATTGCTCCATAATAACACCAGAGATCTCTAATTTGATGTCAACACTATAGCTGGTTGAAATTTTTCAAAGGAGTATTTTTCTGTCAGGAAATGCTGTTTCCTTGAAATCAAAACTTGCCTCATGAATGTGCTAAGTCACCAAATATCAATGGAAAATTAATTAAACATTTTAATAATGCCAGAAAATTCATAGATTCATAGATGTTAGGGTCGGAAGGGACCTCAATAGATCATCGAGTCCGACCCCCTGCATAAGCAGGAAAGAGTGCTGGGTCTAGATGACCCCAGCTAGATACTCATCTAACCTCCTCTTGAAGACCCCCAGGGTAGGGGAGAGCACCACCTCCCTTGGGAGCCCGTTCCAGACCTTGGCCACTCGAACTGTGAAGAAGTTCTTCCTAATGTCCAGTCTAAATCTGCTCTCTGCTAGCTTGTGGCCATTGTTTCTTGTAACCCCCGGGGACGCCTTGGTGAATAAATACTCATCAATTCCCTTCTGTGTCCCCGTGATGAAGTTATAGGCAGCCACAAGGTCGCCTCTCAACCTTCTCTTGCAGAGGCTGAAAAGGTCCAGTTTCTCTAGTCTCTCCTCGTAGGGCTTGGTCTGCAGGCCCTTGACCATACGAGTTGCCCTTCTCTGGACCCTCTCCAGGTTATCCGCATCCTTTTTGAAGTGTGGCGCCCAGAATTGCACGCAGTACTCCAACTGCGGTCTGACCAGCGCCCTATAGAGGGGAAGTATCACCTCCTTGGACCTGTTCGTCATGCATCTGCTGATGCACGATAAAGTGCCATTGGCTTTTCTGATGGCTTCGTCACACTGCCGACTCATGTTCATCTTGGAGTCCACTAGGACTCCAAGATCCCTTTCCACCTCTGTGCCACCCAGCAGGTCATTCCGTAGGCTGTAGGTGTGCTGGACATTTTTCCTCCCTAGGTGCAGCACTTTGCATTTCTCCTTGTTGAACTGCATCCTGTTGTTTTCTGCCCACTTGTCCAACCTGTCCAGGTCTGCTTGCAGCTGTTCCCTGCCCTCCGGTGTGTCCACTTCTCCCCATAGCTTTGTGTCATCTGCAAACTTGGACAGAGTACATTTGACTCCCTCGTCCAAGTCGCTGATGAAGACATTAAAGAGTATCGGTCCAAGGACCGAGCCCTGCGGGACCCCACTGCCCACACCCTTCCAGGTCGAAACCGACCCATCCACCATGACTCTTTGCGTGCGACCCTCTAGCCAATTCGCCACCCACCGGACTGTGCAGTCATCCACGTCACAGCCTCTTAACTTGTTCACCAGTATGCGGTGGGATACCGTATCGAAGGCCTTCCTGAAGTCTAAGTATACGACATCCACCCCTCCCCCTGTGTCCAGGCGTTTCGTAACCTGGTCATAGAAAGAGACTAGGTTGGTCAGGCACGATCTGCCCGCCACAAACCCGTGCTGGTTTCCCCTCAGCATAATTTGCCCTGCCGGGCTCTCACAAATGTGAGCCTTGATAATTTTTTCAAAGACTTTACCAAGGATGGAGGTGAGACTGACTGGCCTATAGTTGCCCGGGTCCTCCTTCCTCCCCTTTTTGAAAATGGGGACCACGTTAGCCCTTTTCCAGTCCTCTGGGACTTGGCCCGTGCGCCACGAGCGTTCGAATATTCCCGCCAGTGGCTCTGCAATGAAAGGCTATTTAATAGCCTTTCATTGCAGAGCCAAAATAATAGCCAAAATAAAAGGCTATTTCAATTGTTTTGTTTCTGAACAAATTTTCATTTTGAGAATAATTTTATATTTTAAATTATGCTTTTTAAAAGTTGAATTTTAAAAAAATAATTAACCCTAAACATTTTTTTTCAAACATTTCATTTCACAGAATACTTTCATTTTTTTTCAGTGTGTTCCCAAATAGAATTTTGAAATGTTAACATTTCAGAGAACTGATTATAAGAACTGAAATTTGGCTTGGGAAAGTAAATGCTTCTACAGTGTAGCCATCAGTAAATGAATGCAAAGTGTAAAGTAGCTCATAATCATACCAGGTGAGATGGCAACAGCATTTTAGAACATTTAGTTTGTCTCTTCTGGGGTGAAGCCTCCATTTCTCCCTCACCAATCAAGTGTCATCCCTGTAAAAAATTATGACAGAAGAACAGTGGAAATGGTGGGGAGCAGAAAGAAACTACAGGTTCTGCAACAAAACAGTGGTCATGATTTTCCATTATTCTTATATAATAAAGGGCTTAGTCTGTCTTTCTGTCTGTCCATAACACTCTTGGAGGACTCTGGTTAGTGAAACAACCAGAGTAAGGAGCAGCACCATGGCAGTGAAGATGGAGGGGATGGAGTGGGGCGGCATGGCCAGCACCGCTGGCCTTACCCCCTTGCTCCATCCACACTGTCACGGTGGTGCTCCACCACCTCCAAAGAGCATGGCCAGCAGCGCTGAAGGTGGTGGCGGCGTGGGGTGCTGATGGAGGGGGATGGAGGGGCAAGGTTCCCCCTCCTCCCCCTCAGCTCCTGGAAGGCAGCGGTGGTGCAGGGTGGTGGGTGGCACTGCTCTGTCCCCGCCTGCCCCCCACTCCCATCATTCTTGACAGGCAATTGGCTAGTACAGTATAATGAAATAAGTACAGCAGAACCCAGATTCTTCACACAGTCGAGTTCCTTTGCCCCCTACAAAGATAAGAGTTTGTGAACTAGTGTATATATAGCCACAGCAAACAGATGTATAGGACCACTGAGATGTTGCTGGAAACTTTTATGTAAAATGACACCACTTCTCCAGTCAGCTGTGAGGAAACCCTGATGAATGGAGAAACAGTGCCCTTTGAAATAAAAACTGCAGCAAATCAGCAATCAGCTGAGTGGCTCATCCTTAATTCAGCAACCTGCTAGGAATTAACTGGGTTGTGAATCCCCAAAATATGAAAAAAAAATGGGTTCTACTGTAATAACTTTTTCCACTAAACATGATTTCCTCAACCAAGAGGCAGCACTAAATGGGCAGTATCTCCTTGAAGGCAGTGAAATTCATAAGGCAGTTCTAGGTTAGAATCATTGTCTTCTTAATTTCTTCTTTGGTCATGTCCCTCTCTTCAGTGATGTCCCTGCATGAGATCACACATTTTTAAGCAAGTTTAGGCTGGTCAGTACTAAAGTTCCAGTAAAACTTCAGCATGTTTCAAGAAATGAAGGAGATGGCAGTCCAGTCCCTCAAAGGGAACAGGAGTCTGAGCATGGTGACTGAAGTGCTGACCTGATGGACCCTCACGGACCCAGAGGAACAGACATCTACTTTCAGCTTCTTCTGGGCAAAATTCAGCCTGAAGAAGGGTGTGTGCGCCCAAAAGCTTGCAAAGAAAGATTTTTTTTTTGTGATTTTTTTAGTTGGTCTAAGAAAAGGTATCATCTCTGAACCAAGAGTTTTAAAGCTTTGCATTTCTTTTTGTCTCAGACCAACACAGCTACCAAATACATCCCTGAAACATGGAAGATGCCAATTTTTTGTCGATTTTGGAATGATCAACTTCACTGCTAACCAACAAAGAAAGATTTCTACACCTCCCTGCCTTTCTGCTATCTGACACCACCAGGGAAGAAATACTGCCTTATCTGTACATCAAAGAGCAAGTCACACAAAGTAACTCTCATGGACCCAGAGGAACAGACAACCTATAGGGACTTTTACTATCTTTAGTTTTCCCTCAGCCTGAAGAAGGGTGTGTGTGCCCGAAAGCTTGCAAAGAAAGATAACTTTCTGCAATTTCTTAGTTGGTCTAATAAAAGGTATCATCTCTGAATGAAAAGTTTTAGAGTGTTGCATTTCAGACCAGATTGTAGTGTATTTTCTAGGCATGATGTAAAGCTCTCAGATGCTGGTGGCAAAGAACCCTTTTTCCTTTAAAACAAGGGCAAAGATTCCAACAACTAACTCCATAAAACACCTGGCACTCAAGCCTGACAGGATTTTGTATTCTTATGTACTTTTGTATACTATTGCTACATGTGCCACTACAGCACTACTTGCAAATAGGGGGTAAATAAAGTTATTTCTACATTTCTCCAATCAAGGACCAGAGTCTGATCACAAATTGTAAGACTTACCTCCAGCAAAGTACATGTCTAATATTGTGCACCTGGGAGTCTGTAATAGGACTAGTGCTCTAGAGGTGGCTGTGATATCCTCTGGTGGCCACGCAGCTCTTGCTTCTCTGGCTGTAGGTTACCCTCCTTTTTCCCTCCCAACCTACCATGCCTTGATGTTCTTTAATTCTGGAAAGGAAGGCTGCCTAAGGGCCCTAGAGTGAGCCCTGCTGTTTTCCTACCACTGGATCCCTCTCAGATCCTGCTAGTCCCCAAACTAGTCTTCAGACAAGGTAGGCCCTCCTGGTCCATACATACCCCCAGGGAACCTGCTGCCATGTGGCCAATGCACAGCTCCAACCTCCCCTACAGCCATACCCATGCCTCACAGATGACACCAATTATTTTTTTCAGTTGGGCACTTAGCCCCAGACCAATATCTGGCCTACTCAGGCCTCTATGTTCTTGTCAGACTCTCTTCAAAGTAACAGGAGCCCCAGGCTTCCTGGGCACTTTTACATGTGCTCCAAGGGTAGTGGGGGGGAGGGCAGTACTTCAATTAGAGTGGCTCTGAGAACCACTCTAAATAAAGCGCCACAGCATTTCATGTACACTTACAAATGGTGGCAGGGGCACTTGAACTAAAGCTCATTCAATGAACTTTAGTTCAAACACCCCTACCACCATTTTTAAGAGTGGGAACACTGATACATGAGATGCAAGAAGCTGCTGGAATGTGGTAATTGATTAATCAAGTCTGCTCCAATGTGCTGTAATTACAGGACATCGGAGCAATCTCCCCGTTTGTGTAGAGGCACCCCCTGTTACAGGGTCCTATTGACTTAAGTTTGTAAACTGAGGTCTAATTCTGAAGAAACACCATTGGAATCACTGCAGTTAGTATCTGGCCTATAGTTTCCAAAGCACTTTGAAATCCTTGCTGCCATTTAAAATGAGGATAATATTTTTTTTTTCTCTAGCGGTCCCTTCAGCAGTGCAGCTGTTTCTGCTGCATTCATCCCAGATTCCAATATGATGTTAATTCTCTAATATGTGCCTATTGAGGATGGTTTCATTTTAGTTGGCAAAGACAATGAAAGAAAACAACTACAACTGAGACAAAGGCAGAAATTAACATGTCTTAAGTGCAAGAGGGACAAAAGAAATGTTGGTGATGAAGAAGAAAGTGAAACAAAAATGAAATCATTATCTCGCTACAGTACAGGAAGGATGTTGACTCTCTCCATTCTGGAGATAAGAAATCTAGTATGCTGGTCTGTCACCCATGGGCCGTCTTATATAGTGATCTAGCATGCCTACATTAGACTGAAAATTAAGGCAGTTGGGAACAGATATCAAAGGTTGCACAGGACCATCTCTAAGGGGGAGAGACTGGTTTATGCATCTAAAATTTGGCCCTCATCCCTGTTGGAGCTCAGTGCCCAGTATGCGCTCTCCAAGGCAGCAGACACTAAAGAATCACAGAATCACAGAAAATAGGGCTGGAACAGACCTTGGGAGGTCATCTAGTCCAATCCCCTGCCTGAGTTAGGATCATCCTTATCCAAACCATCCCAAGCAACTCATTGTCTAACCAACTGCTAAAACCACACAGGCAACCCTGTCACACAACCACAAAGCATGGCACCCTAACGTGCTATAGGTAAAACAGGGGGACAATGGTGGCCAGTGTCTTGATATTGCAAGGATTGTTTTCACTGGTAAGGGGGTAGATGAGTCTGTTTTTCTTGAAAGATTGGATGAAACAACCTGGTCTATTCTTTACAGTGTGTTTACTGTTTTAATGTGTGGTTGCTTTAAAGCCCCCAACACCAGCTGCAGCTCAGAGTCGTTCTGTTTAGAACATTTTGCCATCATCAGCACTTGGATGCCACCTAGGTACATCCACAGAACGACCTGAGAGACAGAGCTACTGGGGCTTTTTTCATCTCCCTTACACATGGCAGGAGCTTCCTGCCAAGATTTTTAAAGACACCGTATTATCATCTTCCACCAGTTCCTTCCTTAAAAGCGCATGTGTACAGCCCCTAGAACAGGCCTTTGACTGGGATCTCCTGGGTGACCTGGAAGGTTAATTTCATTGATCCCCTGTTTGCCACCCATCACCGTGGGGTGGGATAGGAAATTAGTAATAGAAAGGATTAAACCTGCCTCTCTGAAAGGGTCTTTCTGTCTTTTGACATCTAGGTTAAATATATTTTTGAGGGGAGAACATTAATCCTTTTTACTTCTAGGGATGCCTGCAGGTAAACACGATCTCTGTCTCTGAGGCCTGTTCTACACATTATATTTATTCCGCAATTAAAGTATTCATTGCAGCATAAATGGGAAGGGTGCTCTAAATATAATGCAGAACATTTTTATGGCTTATTTCTATGGTGCCTTAAATTTAACATATGGCCAGTAGCTGACAATCAGCTGATTTTTGGCCTAGCTAGAGGCCAGGAAGGGGAGAAACCAAAGAGCTT
This sequence comes from Alligator mississippiensis, assembly GCF_030867095.1. NCBI lineage: Eukaryota > Metazoa > Chordata > Crocodylia > Alligatoridae > Alligator > Alligator mississippiensis. Next base: position 16,117,178 of record NC_081829.1, read on the forward strand.
TCCCCACTGGGGACTTTAAAACCCTGTGCTAAGCAACCCTGGATGGGTTGTCCAGCACTGGGAAATAGAAGCTCCCCCCCACTGGGGCTTTAAATGCTATGCCAAGCAGCTCTGATTGGGCAGTGTGATGTAGGGAGCAGAGCCCCTGGTGTGGGGAGACCAGAGGCTTCCCCATACCAGGCTGCCCAGCCAGAGTTGCTTGGCATGGGGTTTAAAAATCAGCAGAGGAAAACTTCTTCTCCTTCCCACCAGTAGCTTATGCTCCCCTGCACTGGGACTTTAAACCTGTGCTGGGCTACCCACTGTGGGGAAGCAGAGGCTCCCAACAGGGTAGAAGCCTTTGGTTTCACCTGCTCGGGGCTCTAAACCCTGTACAGAGGAGCAGCTCTGGCCAGCTAGGTCAGGGGACAAACGGGTCTGGAACTAGCCCCGGTGCAGTCTCTGCTGCACCAACAATTAGCTGATTGTCAGCCTGGTGGGGACCACATGAGGCTGGTTCCTGAACCCAGTGCAGTCCCCTGGCTGAGCTGACAATCAGTTGATTATCAGGTATCTGGATTTCAACTTGTCAGTGAGGACGAAGCACTGGATCATGATTCCAAGATCCTCCTGCACTGGCAAGTATGGTGCAATGGTGTGACTCAAAGTCACAAGTCCTCCCATGCATGTGTGGCATGGCAGGAGGCAGTTGTTGGGACTGAAGATCAGATCCCATCATGTCTTTAAAGGAATTCTGCCAGTGGCCTTAAGATGCCGTGTCTCTCACAATCATCTCCACAGCACCTAGCCATGATGCCACGTTCTAAGACTGTAACATCAGATGTGACAATTCAAGACAAATACTAACAAGCTACTGCCCAGAACCTGTTTAATTTAAATGTCCTACATTCATACAAACACACATTATGTGATGGTCAACTTGGTTAAAACTGACATTGCTTCTATGAGAGATCCTAAGTAGTTGCAAAGCTGACAATTTCTGAACAATTATTCATTGAGAATGAAGTGAGGTTGAGAGAGACAAGTAGATCTAGAGTTGAGGGTAGTAGTAGGAAGTAAGGGGATAAAGGTGGAGTTTGAGCACAGATTGGAAGGAAGCAAAAAAAGACTTGCCGCAGGTGAAGGGGATGTTTGTACATTCCTCTTCTCCGTCGTGGTCCCATTTAGAAGATATAGGGGACATGCCAGGCCAGATAATGGAAACCAAGTGGAAAACTCTGGACTCTCAGCCTAACATCCATGTGTTCAGCATATGTGTGTACTTAGTTATGAATTTCTCTTTGCTGTATGGGTAACATTTATGTTGTAACCTTAAGTGTAGATTAGGGCAGGGGTCAGCAACATTTTTAGGCAGAGTGCCAAAAACACCCACAGTATCGACTTGTAAGATGTTGGTGTGCTGGGGCGAACAGCAAGGGAGCTGCAAGCTGTCTGATCCTTGCTGTGCAGCACAGCCCCAGGCCTGAGATGCACATGTGCCTGCTGCCAGCAGCGAGCCAGGCTGGGGCTCCATGGACCCTGGTGCACCTGCTTGCAGACTCCCCGCTGCCTGTCACAGCTGGCCTGGACAGTGGACAGACCCTTGCTGTCCACCACAGAGCCTGGGCTACTTGCAGCAGGCAATGAAGAGGCTATGAGCAGCTGCACTGGGGTCTGTGGAGCCCTGGCCCAGCTCATTGCTGGTGGTGGGTGCACACATGCCTCAGGGTGGACAGCATGGAAGAGGCTGCGCTGCCACAATGAGGACTGGGCCCCTCACGGTTCCCTCACTGTCTGCCCCGTGGTGCACATGCCAGGCAAAATGCCTTCACATGCCATGCTCTGGCATGCGTGCTGGGGGTTGCTGACCCCTGAATTAGAGCTTCCACTTTACAGTAGAAAAAAAGGCTATATGGGGGGAAATAGCTGAAACAAGGTCATCGGGGAGTCACTGAGATTTTCTGTCTTGATAGAATAATGGGGTTGCTACAGGTAAAACTACCGACTTTTAACAACTTTTTGCCAGCAACTCCACATAGCGGGGAGCAAGGAAAGTCCCATGAACAAAGAAAAAAAAGTTACTGACTGCTTGAAAGAGACAAACTTGTAAACAGGGTTGGCCAGTCTATATCCTTCCCTAACTAAGAAAGGCCTGAATTAGAAAACATGAAGAGAGCAGGCTAGAAGGACTTGAATTTCTTTAAGACCTGAAACAAAAATCAGGCATACCAAAGTTGATTGTGTGGAGGAGTTTTATGTTTTGTCTCGATATGTGCTATCTATGCGTAAAGTATGGTGCTGTCTATGAGGAAAATGTGTGTTTAAGAAGTTTCTAAAGCAAAGAATACAAGCTTTGCTTAACTCCCATGTGCTTCCCCAAACAATGAAACTATAATCCAGAGTGCTTGACATCCCAAGGACTGTGGAGATACGAAGCAGGTATGCTGGGAACGTGTGCTAGAGGATATAAGTAGGGACAGTGCCTAAAATTTGCCCTGACCCCACAGGCCGAAAAGTCACACGGGCCCAATTACAGCAGACTGACAACTGGCAGTGTGTTAGGGGTTTGCTGCCAGGCTGTAACCACCTTCTTCATTATTCCTAGAAGAAATTGGAAAAAATTCCATCAAAACATTTTTCCCCACCAGAATGTGATGATTCATCATAAATGTTATTCATAATCATAGAGAAGTCAGACTGGAAGGGACCTCCAGAGGTCATCTACTCCAACACCCTGCCTGAGGCAGGATCAGTCCTATCCAGACTATTTCATACAACCATAATCTAAACTCTATGTAAAACCACACTAAAAATGTTTCCAGTGCAACATACTGCACAGGCCGATGTTTTCCACTCTGCAAGGGCATGCTGCCCAAGCGTGTGCTGTGCCGGGTTTTTTTTTCCCATGGGTTTTTTTGATCCCTGGATAGTGAGGGGTTAAAAAAAGCCTCAGAAAAAAATCTGGTGCAACGCATGCTCGGGCAGCGTGCACTGCTGAAAAGCGGAGCCAGGTCACCCGGAGCCATGCTCCACTGCCAGCCAGGCTCTGTGTGGCAGAATAGCCGCAGCTGCAGTCGCAGGAAGCCCCCAGGACCCCGGGTAAGGCTGCTGGTAAGGCAGTCTCCTTTACCCCACCCAGGGCAACTTGCCACACACCAAAACACACATGGCATGGGTGTTCCCCAGGAACATGTAGTGGCAATGCAAGGTGCACGGCTGCTACTTGTCTCTGGGGAACCAAATGTCCACATGCATATGGACATGCCCACGAGGCCATGACGCCCACTACAGAGGAAGACAAAAACCCCCACAGTCCATACGATTCTGACCAGGCTTCACAGTCACAAAAGAAAAGAAGCTTTTGGAAATTTCCAAAAAAAAAAAAAAAAAAAGTGTCTTTGGTTTATCAAATAAAACAACTTCTAAAAATAAGCAGATATTGCTTGCACCCAAATGGCAATTTCTCAGCGAGGCAACACAGATAATAACAGCAAGTGGAGCTCAGCCAAAAGATAGTTTTGAAGATTTTTGTGTAGCTGAGAATCAGCTTTACCGATAGAACCATGGGGGCTCCTTTACAAATAATGAATCATGAAACAGCAGGAAGGTAGCTAGCCAAGAAAAAGTGTGAGCTCTGCGTTTAACAATGGATGTGCTTAGGTGAATAACAATTGGGTTTTATACTAAGATACACGGTAGACTACAGAGCACTCAGAGCTAAAAATGTGGTGAAGCTAATTTTTATAATGCATTTTGTTCCCAAACTATTTAGCTAAAGATCATGTATTTTAACTTACCTCTTCCTGTAGTATTAAAACTGCAAAAAAATTAGCCTGCAAAACTTCTGAAAGTGTTTATTTTAAACTTATGAGTGATGCAAAGTAGCAAAGGCATAAATTAATTCTTTTGTATGGAGCCAGCCCTTAGTCATCCTTTTGGGCCTACATATTGCAGAATGTTTGGTGTGGACAGGTGGGGCAAGTTAAAAAATAAGCTTAATAAGAGACAGTTCCTGCTGTGGTAGCTCACAAACACAGAAAGACAGACTTGGGTGTGGGAGGGGAAAGACAGATATTATCCATATATTTGAAGGTAGGGAATTGAAGTTTAGGGGGATGAATTTATTTGCACTAGGTTACCTGGAATCTGTGGCAGTCAGTGAAGAAATAGGTTTATATCCTGGCTCAGGACAACTGGTTTCTATTCCAAGTCGTCTCACTGGTCTATTGTGTGGCTTGGAGCAATCACTGCCCTGCTGCAGGCCTCAGTGAATATTTATTTGTAAAATGTTTTGAGATCTACAGGTTGAAAAGTGACATGCAGGAGCTAAATATTTAGGTCCTGATCTAGTTCGAAACTACCTTTCTCAGGTAACGTGTTCTGCCTAAAACTACAGCTAAAGAAACTAAAGAAGTGATCTTTCAGATAACCTTGTTTTCAATTATAAAACTATTTTACCCTTTCAGTATTTCATTTGTGTACCGCAGTCCTCAGTCATTTTCTGTTCCTTGATGCTATAAGCAGGGCAAAGTCTGGTAGAAGAAAGTGCATAGAAATGCAGTTCCGCAGCATGAAGAAAGGGTCTGAAATTACTCTCTGGTTGATTCATTTGCAAATGAATGCCATAACCCAGTAGATGAAGTGGTGAGAGAACCTGGAAACTATCCAGAGCCCAGCCAGATCTGGCTTATGACCAAACTCTTCAAGAAAAAGAAAAAACAGATGTTGCAGAACTTCAAATGAGATAGATATGAAGCCCTGAAGAGCATAAATCCAACTGAAAAAATGCCAAATGATAAATGGGCTTTGTCCCTTCCCTTCTCTCTCCAATTTCTCTGGCCATGAGCAATGATAAGAGAGGTAGGCCCAGTATCATTCTGTCCCTACCCAGGCCCAATGAAAACAGTGGTAGATATGCTTAGTAGGGCTGTGTGAAATGGTACCATTCCGTTTCAACATGCGTTTCGACATTTCGACGGAACAGCGTTTAATTTCAAATTTAATTTTGATTCAAAATTGCTGTTCCGTTTCGTTACATCAAAACAGTGATGCTATTTTGAGGCTGTTTCAAGGTTTCACCCATAGGCTATAATGGGGAAGCTCAAAACAGCCTCTCTCATCTCATCTGGCAGGCAGTTTGGGAGTCCACAACCCTGGGAGGGCTGCGGGGCTGTGCCAGTTCTTTCAGAGTTGTGGGCCCTGATCTGCCTGCCAGGTGAGGGAGGGAAACTGGGTGCTGCCTCCTGGGACTGGTGCCAGCACGCTGTTGGTCCCAGGCAGCAGCACCTGGCTTCTCTCATCCAGCAGGTAGATTGGGGGCCACAACCCTGGGAGGGCTGCGAGGGCTGTGCAATTGGGCTCAGTTCCCTTTTCCAGCCTGATCAAGCTGGGGAAGGGAACTAAGCCCAATTGCTCAGTTCCCCTCCCCAGCGCTGCTATCGTTTGGGCTGGGGAAGGGAACTGAGCCTGATTGCTCAGTTCTCCTCCCTAGCACTGTGATTGATTGGGCTGGGGAAATGAGCTCAGCCCAGCTGAGCTGAGTTTCCCTCCCAATGCTACAGTTGGGCTGGGGAAGGGAACTCAGCCCAGCTGGGCTGAGCTCCCTTCCCCAGCCTGATCCTAGCACTGGGGAGGGGAACTCCTCTCAGCTGGGCTGAGCTCCCTGCCCCAGCCCAATTGATTACAGCACTGGGGAGGGGAACTTAGCAATCGGGCTCAGTTCCCTTCCCCAGCCCGATCGATCACAGTGCTGAGGAAGAGAAATGAGTGATCAGGCTCAGTTTCCTTCTGAAGCCCAATTAATCACAGTGCTGGGGAGGGGAACTCAGCTCAGCTGGGCTGAGTTCCCTTCCCCAGACCGATCCTAGTGCTGAGGAAGGGAACTCAGCCGAGCTGCTTCGAAACTCAAAATGTTTCAAAACTTTTGAAATGTTTGGACTGCCCTTGTTTTGTTTTGAGGCTATTTCTAAGCCCTTCATTTCATTTTCAGTTTGCTGTTTCAAGCTCAAAATGAGTCAAAACAGTGTCAAAATGAAGCAGCTGTCAAAATTTTGCACAGCCCTAATGCTTAAGGATGCTGCCTGGGAAGGCACATGGATAGTCAAAGTGTGTCATGTCTGTGTCCTTGCTGCTCTCCCCAATATGATTTGGAGGTGGCATCTAGTGACAGCAACACCAGAGCAAGCCCACCCACCTTGGTGCACCCTATAAGCTACCCAGCACCAAGAGAAATGACAACTTCCAGTGGTGGCTGCTAGGTGGCTACACAGGGCCCTGGCTGTCGGCACCTTTGTCCACTACCTAGACCTGGCAGTGTTGCTGGCCTACCCTTTCTCTGAGGAGGTGAAAAAAGCTCTTTCATGTGCTCCAGAGAAGTCTACATGAAGAAGTCCAAATTTCCCTCCAGCCTATGCCCAATATTGAGAGATGCCTGGTTTTAATATTCTAATAAATGATCCCTGATTGATTTTTGGGTTTTTTAAAAAAAATGTTAAAGTTAAACCAGATTTCTTGCATACCCAAAAGCTATCAATTAGTTGGGATTCACATCCTTGTGAAAGCAAAAGGAACAAAAGGGACACTTCCTGATCTCCTTTCCCTCTTACTTCTCCAACTTAGTTTATGGTCTGACAATTTTGCTCTTTTTTTTACAACTTATCTAAGGATTCTGACAAAAATACATCTATTATAGAAAAATAACATTCAATATATTTGGTTGCATCAATTTCTACTTCAATTATTTTAGGATGAAGCTATGATATAAAATATATTGATTATTTTATGTATGGTCCTTCTTTATAGTGTCTCCTTTTAGGCATTGTGCTCTGTTTGATTGTGCTTAATTAAACATGTATGGTTTCTTTGCTTTGCAGACCAAGCTAGTTGCTACATCTGCAAAAGTTCATGCTATGGTCACTCAGACACAGGCTTTTGAGGCCTTCTTCTACATACCTGCAGCTTTGGCCTGGACCTTTTGAAAAAGGCAAAGCCTGGCAACAATGTACACATGGCTTATGCTGCACAGGCCAATGTGTGGCCTACAAAAGTGAGCTTTAGTAAGCAAGGTTAGGAGCTCAACATCCCTGAGGCAGATGATCTCATAATTTGTCTACCAAGCCTTGCTATCCTTTACCTGCCCCTGAGTCATCTGGCATGGGCCACTGGCAGAGACAAGATAAAAATCCAGCTGGATTCTGAGCGGGTTTGGGATTCCCTTGCATTCCTGTCCATAGGTGTGACTAAAATATGTGAGTACTATGGAGAGGGGCATGGGAATTGGCCTGCTGAAAGATGTAAACATTAGGGCAAAAGAGTCTGTATGCAGAATGATGTAGAATAATGTGTAATGTTGATACCAAGGAGCACTGATGTTATTTTGGCCAGAATCTGGCATCCCGGTGTAGCCTGCTTTTCTCATGGTTGTCACTAAACCATTGCTACTTTCATGGAATACTTTCTTTGGGACTTTATTGTGGGATGTGCCTGAAAATTATGAACAGTCATAGTTACTAGCAATAACTACACAAGTGACTTGCAAGTAGGAGTGCTCAGAGATATCAAGTCATTTCAGTCAGCAAGAACTCCTTCCAGCATGTTGTAACATCTGGACATGACATATCTACTTGGTGCTGGTTAGGCCTCATCGATAGTATTGCGTGCAATTCCTGGCTCCACATTTTAAGAAGGATGTGGACAAGTTAAAGAGGGTCCTGAGGCAGGCGGCAAAAATGATAAAGGCGTTGGAAGGCCAGTTGCATGAGGAAATGTCAAGAGCACCAAGTATGTTTAGCTTGGACAAAAGGAGTTTAAGCACGGGGAGAGGGAGGGGAAGGGGAAAGAGACATTATTGCAGTTTTCAAATATTTAAAAGGCTGCCATAAAGAAGAGGGCAACCAATCATTCTCCATTGCTGCAGAGGGAGAATGACAGCGATGGTTTTGAATTGCAGCAAAGCAGATTTAGGTTATATATCAGGAAAAACTTCATTATTATTACGACCATAAGACATTGCCCAGGGAAGTTATCGAATGGCCCTTGTTGGAGGTTTTCAGGAAGAGGCTGGACAAGCATTTGACAGGGATGATTTAGGCATAAACTTCCTGAATTTGTGCAGGGGGTGGGACCAGATGTTGCTTGATATCTTTTTTAATATGACAAAATCCTTAGGGGGGAGCATCTACATGTACCATTAGTACACAGCAGTAAATTTCAGAGCTTAGTGCTCCACAGTTTGTTGCTCCCAGAAGCTCTTGGGTGCACTGTTTACACAGGCACCTGGACTGCAGCACATTGAGCCAGATTGGAGCAGTCCCTGGATGGCAGGGGACCCCAGGGGTCAGCCTGCCAGCCCAGGGTTGCTCCCCCTAGCATAATGTGCTTCACAAAGGTGCTTCAGCATGGAAGACAACCCCTGCATGGAAGCATCCTTGTGCACCAGCCAGCTGGGTCAGCATCTACACATGCACCACTGCACAAAAAAAAGCCGCAGTAGGGTAGTACTTGTATTTACAAGTACTACCCTGCTGTGGAGTTTATTAGTTTCCTGCACCCTAACAGGGGCACACATGTAGATGCTGAGGCATTTACTGCACAGTTAATTAGTCAACTGCACAGTAAACATCTCCTGAAGATGTGCCTAGAGAGTATAAAATTCCAACCAGAACTATGCATTATGGTAAAGCAACATCCTAGTTAGCACATGCTCTCACTCAGTTAATTGTCATTTAAGCTTAGAGTTATACATATATATATACATATATATCCCACAAATATCCTCACCTTTTCTTTCTTGAGTTTTGCCATAATTATTTTTTTATTAATCCCTCATATCCTCCTATTTGTGTCCCCAGAATCTGCACGTGGTAAAATATTTAAATCAGGTGCTCCCAGCCAGCATGTGCCCCTGCTGATCACAGTGGTAACATCAAAGGGCATAAGAGTACAGAAAGGTTAGTAGTCTGGTTGACCAAAATAGAATAAGTAACCCTTATCATGTCCAGTGTTTTAGGCTGTAGGCAGATATACCAGTATTTGGTTCTGCTTGTGGCTCCCAGGGAATTTCATTCCTAACCAAGATCTGAGCAGGCTGCTGACTGTTTCCATTGTTTTTTCTCTCTCAAGTTACACATAGCCCTCCCCCTGTGGATTCCTACACCAAACTGTCTAGGTTTTATTGTGAAAGGTTGCTTTGATGAGTTTGCATTTTGATGGGGTTTGTACTCCAAATCACGAACTACATACTTCAGTTGCTAGCATAGGCAATGCGTAGAGGTGGTACGGTGGGGTGGGGCACGTGCCCCGCTGAGATTGGCTGCTGCTGCCAGCTTCTGTGGGCAGTCACCACCCCTACCCCTTGCCACTGATGTGGTTGCCAGTGACTGCAGGCGGTCCCCACTCATCACTTGCTACCGCCAACATTGCAGATGGCAGCTGTGGGTGGTCTCCACTCGCCACCTGACGCTTGCCACCCCTTACCCCACACCACTGAGACCTCTGCGGCTACCTGCAGGTGGTCCCCACTCAGCCTGCCCTTGCCGCCACCATTACCACGGCCGCGTGTGGGTAGTCCCTGCTTGTTGCCACCACGTCCCTGCTGCTGACACTGCTGCTGCCACCTGCAGGCAGTTGCTGTGACCCCTGAGTCTCCGGGGGCACATGTCGTTCATGGTTGCTAGACACTATATTGATTGCTATATTACGAATGTACAGGAGACATTAAGGTAGAGACACCAGACAGACATACAGGCAGATTAAAGCAGATTCAGGTTAAATGAAGCTCTGGTAATTATTTCCACGTAGAACCATATTTCAGCTAAACTCTCTCAGGAGTCTGAGTATTCACTATCCTATTCACTCCTGGAATCCTCAACTCTCACATCCCTCTCTTTTGGTCTATCAAAAAATGACAGCCCAATTAATTTTCCTAAATTACTGCATAACCAAACCATTCTATCCCTTTTTAGCCACTGTTCAATAAAGCTACTGCTCTGTATTCAGGCCCATCCTGATAATACCGCCTCCTTCAGTCTTACTCATGTTAGCACACCTGCATTAGGAGTGTTGTTACCAGAGCTGGGCAGGGATAGAAGTGAGGGGTAGAATTTTCATGTGTATGTGTTACACCACAGGGGGGTGAAAACTGCAGGAACGATAGCCCCTGCCAAGGCCACAAGGCCTACCAAGCTTCAAGAAGATCAGCGCAGGGGCTTGGGGGGAACTGCACCCTAAATTCTTGAAAGCAAAACTCATGTCACATGTATGTATTAAGCCATAGTGGGATGGACACTGCAGGGGTGGTAGCACTTGCTGAGGCCACAAAGCCTGCCAAGTTTCAAGAAGATCGGTGCAGGGGTTTGAAGGGAACTGTACCTCAAGCTGCTGACAGGCAAAACTCGTGACATAGATGACCCTGTGTGTGTTAAGGTGCAGCGGGCTGAAAACTGCAGGGGTGGTGGCCCCTGCTGAGGCCATGAAGCCTGCTAGCTATGTGTGTATCTTGCTGGGGGAGTCTGTCATCCATGGCCCTGCACCTCAAGTTGCTGACAGGTAAAACTCATGATGTGGGTGGGTGACACTGTGTGTGTGTGTTAAGGTGCACCCTTCCTGGTGCTGGGGCCTCTGCACAACATGGCAGTGTGCCCCACTGAGGCCTCCTCCTCCCCTACAGCCTCATGCCCAGCCCACCACTTTACACAACAACAGGTAAAATAACTTAGTTGGCTCAACACCGTAGCATCAGGAGCAGTGCCAAAGGTACCCAAGTTGAACTATCACAGAGCCTTTCTTTTTATACAGGAATTGACAGCAAGAAGTAAAGATGTTGTGTTGTGTTGTGTTGGATACATGATGTTACTCGTGGTGTGTGATGGCTTATCTTGTGTTTTTATGTCTATATGTGTATTATGAAAAAAAAGGACTACTTAAAAAAATGTGTCTTTGGAAGCTTTAGGTTTGAAAACCCCTTTGTCAGGCCGAGGAAGTACCTGCAGTTGGTCCTGGATGGAAGAAATAGTAAAGAATCCAGAGGCTGGCCTGGCCAGCAATGCAGGCAAGAAAGCCAGTCAGTGAAAATGGGAACGGAGGCATCAGGGGGTGAGGGACAGGCTGGGGTGGGGGGTAGGGGAGAAAGGAGGATGTAGCAGTGCAGAGGTGCCTGGGGTGTCCAATGTCTGGCCGGTCACAGCGTGCCAGAACTCCACTGTGTATATTGAGTCCATGAGTTTCTGTACCTACTACCTAGGAGGCTGATGAAGTAGTTCATAGGCCCAGCTCTGAAAAGTGGTTTGTACATTCAAACAAGCACCTAACCTCATCACCAGAACCGAAGCCAACTTCCTACAGCTCAAAACACAAAACCTGCCAACTATCTCCAGCACCCCCACAAACTGCACACCAGAATCTATCAGACTACAAACCCAACTACACGTGGGGACACATTCCTCATCAAAAAAACACTCTGCCTCCAGTCTCTCAGGCCTGATCCTGAGAGGAAACAAATTACAATGCAATCCACTTTTCAGGCTGGTACTGGCGCTGGTGCTAGGAGTGCTAGCACGGGAAAGTGGATCCCCCTCTTCCACATCCCCTCGCCTCTGCACTTCGGCCTCCCTGACTTTGTTGACCAGCACCTGCGTCCAGTGATTGAGGGTTTTGGTGCTGCCAGTGCACGTGCTCCCCTTCACCCTCGGGTTGCACATGACTGCCATCATGTGGACTGTACTAGACTGCAAGGGATCCAGCCATCTCCTGATGCCCTCCTTCAGCCGCCTCACCACTGCCTGCACGTCTGGTGACAGCGGCCTGCCCCAGCCAGGAACATAGATCCCCTGGAACTTCCCCATTTGGTTCTCCAGTTCCCTCACTAGGGGGATCACCTGGCTGAGGAGGGCATCGCCGTGCTAAGGGTCTCGGTGGCCTCAAGGAAGGGCTTGAGGACCACCAAGATCTGGGAGATGGTACCCCACTCAGCTCTGTTCAGGGGGCCACTGATCCCAATCTCCCCAAGCAAGGCCATCTCATGGATGGCCTTCTGTTGCTCCACCAACCTTTCAAGCATCTGATATGTGGAGTGCCACCGAGTCTCCAAATCCTGCATGATTTTGTGCTGCAGGATGCTCAACTCTGCCTGTTTCTCCCACAGCATCTTGCCCCCCACTTACTGCTGCAGTGGAAGTAGCTAGCCACCTGCCTGCATTTCGAAATCAGCTAGCTGGTAGCAGTAGTGGTGGCAGTGCCGTCACCAGCAACCCTGTCCCCCTCCAAGACATCCCTCACTATGAGGTGCAGCCGGTGTGTCACACAGCGGATGCCAACAAAGTTGGCATCACAGACAGCCTTCACCATATTCGCCCTGTTGTCAGTGACCATGAACCCACGGGTGAGCTTGGCCGGCTCAACGAGCCACCCCTGCACCATGTAGTTCATGGCCCCCATGATCTCTCTTTCCGTGTGGAACTCATCCAGCACCTCGGCTTGCAGTAGAGCCCACCAACAGCCTGACTGATCACACTAGTGCCCTGAGAGGGAGAGGTAGGCATGATGTCGGAGGTGAAGTGCAAGGCTACCTGCGGCCCTGCCTTATGCAGCTCATCCCACAAGTACTCCCTGAATGCCTCATACAGGGAGGGCACCACCGTCCTGCTAAAGGTGATGTGTGCGGGCACTTCATAAAATGAGGCCAGAAGTGCTATGAACCACCTGAATCCTGGCCGCTCAACTAGGGAGAAGGGCTGGCTATCCAGAGCAAGCATCTCCCCAGTGCTCTGGATGCTCTGAATGACCTCGCTTGCCTTGGGAACATGTCCCCCTTTCTGTCCACCTTTCCCCCACTGGTCCAGGGTGGCCTGCCTCTGCTTTGGAGGGAAGGGGGCTTTGGACTGAGCGGGGGACTTCCCTTTCAGCACACTCACACTGGTGCCAGGCTGAGCAGGAAGAAGGGCAAGGGGGTGCTGCCTCCTCAGATGCATCAGCATTGCCGTAATGGAAAAGTGTCTCACATCCTTGCCATGGCTCATGTGCCTTTGGCAGTGCTGGCAGATGGCAAACCTGGGATCATCTGCTAGCTCAAAATACTCCCACTCTACACTACTCTCCTGCTTCTGGGTTGAGGCTGAGGATCCTGCCTTATCCCACCCCTCAGCAGGCCGAGGCTCAACAGCAGGAGGAGCTGCCTCAGCTGAGCCACTTGCCTCCACAACCTCAGCCTCCTCTGAGGTGCTGCTTTCCGGAGGAGACCTGGGTCTAGGGGAAATTTCAGGGGTGTGGAGCACAAACTCTGATTCCCCCTCAGTCCTCAGAATTGCTTGAGCCAGCGCGCTCAGCATCCCTGGTTCTGGCTCCAGCTCCTCCTCTGGCAGTGGGAGGCTTACGCTGAAAGGTGACATTGGGGTGGAAGAGACAGTGATTGCACTGCTGGTGCCTGCTTCTGGACTGAGGGGAGGTGTTGCAGGTGCAGGGACGTCAGGTGCAGACGCTGCTCCCACCTCCTTGCTTCCACTGGCAGCACTGATGTCCTGGCTGCTTGAGAATGTGTCTGTGTTGGGGGGGGGACTGGGGGGCTTGCAGCTCTAGCTCTCCCCCTACCCCATCTTCCTCCCCTGCCAGAAGACCTGGCACCTGCCTTTCCAGCATGCTTCATATTAATCTTTCCTGTGCTGCCAAAGGTCTCTGTTTGTGTGTCACTCATTTTGTGTTGTGTGTTTTATTCCCTCTGTTGTGTGCATGCACTGGACTCTCCTTTGATTGTTTGCTTCAGTGTTAACAGTTATGTAAAAATTGTGTGCTGTCTGTCTTCTTCTCCTATGAATATCTGATTTTTCTTATTTATATTGTGTAGGGGGGTGTGTGTGTGTGTGCAATCTGTGTGCCTCCCTGCACAGTTATGGATCATGCTGGCAGAGAAAACACAGCTTTCTTTTTTCAAAATTTGCAACAAAAAAAGAGCAAATATAAATTGAAAGAAATGAATTGAATAGTAATGTGTGTGCCCAGGGCACAGAACTGGGTGGTTATGCTTCTGACTATAGGTTCTTTCCTATTGCCATAAGTTCAGCAGTTTAACATTTCATTTCCTTCAGAGCCCGTGGGCAAATACCATCTACACTTGGGGACTTGATACTGTTTAATTGATCAATTTGCTTTAGAACTGCCACACTGTCACTTCAGTTTGATCCAACTCTTCTGATTCATCTGGTAATTGATCTGGTATAGGAATGTCTCCAATATCCTCTGAACTAAAGACTGATGCAAAGAATTAATTTAGCTTCTTGGATATGCCCTTATTCCTAAGCGCACCTTTTACACATTGGTCATCTTATGGTCTCAAAAACTTTCTGTGTGGCTTTGTGCTTCTGCTTTATTTTATTTTGAGGTTCTATGACCTTTTTAACTCTTCAACAACAAAAAACCTTTAAAAAAGTTAGTTTTTAAATTAAAGTTTTGTAATTTCCAAAATTAAACTCTTAATTTTGTTAGATGCAAAAACAATGTTTGAAAGGTTCCACCCCTCCCCCCGATCTTTTAAAGCCAAAACTATTTAATTGATTCAGCCTGAATTTATTAATAATTTTAATATCCTCAAAATTCTATTTCTCAGCAAATTTACTGCTTGTCAGATAATGCCACCCAGTTCTAATAACTAGTCTCTTAGGTTATGTAGTCCATATTCTGTTCCCTTAGTGAACGCTTCCTAAACGTGCAAAGAGTTTTGTACATTTGTCAGCCTGTCAGTCCCTTCAAGTTTGATTTCTCATGTGTATTCATAGCTTGATATGACTATTTATGTGAGAATATATATTTACAAAAACATTCATGTAAGACATTTTATCTGCATAAGACAGTAGAAACATAGGACTGGAAAATTAGCCTGTCTACCTGGGTCCTTGCAGTCCCTAAGTCTCATAATCTCTGAAAATTTATCATTTTCCATATTGATAGCAATATGGTTTTCTGTCCCCACCATTCTGATGGGAAAGTTGTCCTCAAAGCCTCATTTCTCTGATAGTTAACACCTTCCTCTGATTTCCAGCCTAAATCTTTCCATGGCTATTTTACACCCAATTGTTCTTATGCCAACACAATCCCTTAGCTCAGGGGTACTCAACTTTTTGGCTTGTGCACACTGGTCCAACTCTGGCTGTGCCCCAACCTCATTGTGGACCAATAATTTAGCATGTAGGGCCATGTCATCTGGCTTGTGGGTCTCCTCATAGGTCTGTAAATTTGGCAACAGGAAAGCAGCAGTCAATAACTCTGTTCCCCCATCACCAAATTTCTGGTTGTCAAACTCCTCTGGGGCCCCAGACCAGATCCAGACTGTGAAGCTCCTTGTGGGCTGGCTCCAGCCTGGGGCATGAGGACTGCCACAGCACCAACTGTGATGGCAGTGGGTCTGAGGGGCAGAAGCAGACAAGCTCACCACAGTAGGGCCAAAGAGCCCTAGATTCTGTGGCAGGCCATGCACTCCAAATTCTGGTGCCTGCCAGCATACCAGAAGGCCAGATTGAGAGGCACTGTTGCCCAGATCTGCCTGTGGGCCATATGGTTAAACACCTCTGGCTTAAATAATTATTTTCCCTCCCCAGTATTTATACCATTCTCCCTCCCCCTCCCCCCCACCATAATACATTTGCTTTTCACAAATATTTTTCTAAACAGAAGCTCTCTAGATATTTTTTTTAATAGAAGCTATAAGGTACATGAATAGAAGGCATTGTGAATACAGACAAAGTGACTTATTAGGATTTGTTTGAAAGAATATTTCCCTGTGCATTTTTGCTATCTTCACCCACCTCTGGCTATTTATAAAGCCAATAATCTTCTAAAATTGCAATGCTCTGACAGCCTTTTTGTTTCTTCATAGAGTGACCTGGAGTTGGTTAGAAAGGACGATTAAATTTTCTGCTGGGTTTATGAGTTTGCAGTCAGAAATCAACAAATAATATGAATGAAGAATGCTGATCTCTCTATATAAAATGAAGTGTATGTATGTATGTTCACTTATAACTTCAGAATGGCTGGTGCTATCTACTGTAAACCTTCCAAATCACTGAATACCACCGGAAATAATTATAGGTGGGTTATTTTTTACTTGACCCTTTTGGTGGCTTCCATTGACTGGGATTACTTCGCTTCTCAGGTAACAAACTGGTACCACTCCATTTTGGATTCAGTGGATTCAGTTCAATTGTCATTATTATATTGATCCTTGCCTTTTTTTAAACTCAGTTGTCATTATTATATTGACACACATCTTTTTTTTGCTTCAGGTTAAATATTAAATGTTAAATATGTTGTACTATATGTAGCACAGCATCAGAGGGTGTTTGCCAGTTAAGGGCTTTTACAGAGTCCGAGGGGAGCCTGCTTTGGCAGAGCATCAGGGAAAACCTTCCCCAGGAACCATTTTAAAGTGGAAGGTATGTGGCAGAACACCTATGGTGTCTGCAACTTTAAGAGCTGGGATAAGCAGCTGTCAGGTGCGGCCCTGGCTCTGATGAACGGACATTTTAAGATTCAAACCAGCAGGGCTGGAGGCAGCAGTTTGCTGCTTGATGCTGTGGAATGAACATCTCCTGGTGGAGCTGCTGCTCCTGAAACAACACACAGGTAAGGGCAGGAGCTATGGGGTGGCTTGGAGGCTTTTGGTCCTGGCCATGACTTGAAACTGCACCTTGCCGGGGAAGGGTGGCCTGATGGGGCTCTTAGTGGTGTGGGAGCCCCAGGAAATGCCAGACCAGTTACCTCCCCAGTGAAAGGTGAGGAGGGGTGCCTTAACTCCAGCCCTTGCCTTCAGGTGGGTTATTTAACACTGGAGGCAGTAGAAGGCCAGACATGCCCAAGTGTGGCACCTGAGCCTGGTGGGTGCAAGACCCCAGAGAGTGAATAGAGGGGACAGGCACAGCTGCAGCCACCTGAGCCTGTGTGTGGTGCAAGACCCTGGAGAGTGAGAGTTGTGGGCCAGGCATGCCCAGGGTGGCACCTGAACCCATTGGGGCATAAGGCTTGGAGAATGGGTGGTTAGGTCAGGCATGCCCAGAGGGTTGCACCTGAGCCCCAGTGGGGTATAGGACCCCAGAGGGTGAGGTGAAACCCTGAGAGCAAGGAGGCAAGTAAGGTGAAGCCCTGAGAGTGAGGGGCATGAGTAGGGGCCCGAGGAAGGGGCATTATGTTTTGGTGTGGGGTCAGGAATAAAGTAGGTCCACAGTTAAGCAATCAGTCAGTCAACGCACAGTGGGGCAGCGGGAGATGCCCAAGAGACTGTGCTGGGGCTGACTGAAGAGTGGAGAGCTAAGCCCAAGGATCTCATGGAGTAGGGAGGGATGAGTATGATCCAAGGGAGCGGTAAGCAAAAGCCCAGGTGAGAGTCGGTGGAATGCAAAAGGCCCTGGTGATGGGGGTGGTATGAATGTGGCCTGTAACATGGCAGCGAGAGAGACACAACTGTGTGTCTAGTTGGGCCCGGCCTTGAGCCAGTGATTGAACAACATGTCATCTGTGAGACTTGGGATGCAGTACAGAGGTGGTTGGAGCTGTATACATAGGCCCAGGAGAACAGGACACCCAAAGGGCAGCCTCCCGCCTAATTAAGACCATAATTATTTAACAACAAGGCGTGGCAGAAAAGAAGGTGGGTGGCATGCCCAGAGGCAGGTGGGAGACCAGCACTGTGGCTGGTTAGGGAGTTCCCACTTAGCCACAGTGCTGCTCCATGATGCTAGAGCAGCCCCAGAGGGAGGAAAAAGAAAGCAAAGCTCCAGATGGGGAGCAGGGAGAGGAGAGCAGAAAAGGTCAGTGTCCCAATACCCAAGGGCATGGGTGAGATGGCTGTAACGGTAGTCAGCTGGTTGCCTGCTGGCTGAGGACGAGTCTCAGAGGAGCTAAATTGAGCCAGGAGGTGCCAGCTGAAGAGGCGCCAAGAGATGGAACAATGCAAACAGCGAGGGATCTGCCAGAGGAAAAAGGACCAGGCAAAGGAGATTGGCTGAGCTCTAAAACAAGGTTAAACTTCAGGAAAGATTACAGGATGTACCTGAGATTGAAGAAGAAGTCTGGTAGTCTTCGGTGACTGTTCCGTTGAGACAGCTGTCAAGATATGCGCAAGCCTAAAATAGAAAGAAAAATTCACCAGTTAAGACTGATACAAACGAACGGTGACATAACATCCAGGTGGTGTGAGGCTGGGGTATACGGGAGGTTGTAGCCCCAGAAGAAACCCATTCCTAGGGAATGTGTACAGTGCTGGAGATAATTGTCACCTCCCATGCAAGATCAACTTTAAATATCAAGACGTGGCAGACGAGAGTCAGAACCACCACTACTGCATACAGACAGGTGAGCATGATATTGACAACCAGGGTCGGGAAAGTATTTCGTCCCAGTATCCATAAGTTTAACCGAACCTAGCTCCTACATGTCACTTCCTCCTTTTGCTGCCAACATGTGTTTTCAACAGACAAAAAAACCCACCTGAGTTCAGCAGCAAAGAGAGGAGGAGGTGAGATGTTTTGTCAGAAGCATAAACCACATTTCCCAGAACGTTCCTTACTCAAACCCCAACTTCCTGTGCTGCTTCATTGGTCTTCCCTGTTGCTGGCTGAAGCTGCTGCAGGAAGGTTCAGAGGAGTGGGGAAACCAGAGACACCCCACCTTAGTAGTGCCTGGGATTCATGTCCAACTCAACCACCCATTCTTACACTACTGCTTGAGGAGCCTTTGAAAACTGTTGCTTAAAACCAGAATTTTCTAGCAAAGGTGCTATAAAGTTTGGCTTCCAAACTCTGATTTGAGCCCCAAGTACTCAGTGGATGCATCCACACATGCATAATACATCTTTTTTAATGCACATTAAATTTTAGTAACTCCAATGTGAGATACTAACTAACGCACAGTAGTGCATTTGCATGCTATTTTAGTGGCTCAATGTGCAGTAGACTATTTTAATGTGCAATAGCATAATATCACAGTTTTTTATATGTTGCTTTAATGCACAGTAAAATAATCTACTGTGCACTTGCGGACGCACCCTGTACGTTCTACTGTTGACATTCAGGCATCTTCTGCTAGTTTCACCAAACTAGATTCTGCAGTGTGAAGATGGTCTATTGTACATCTCCAGTTTTTATTTCTTGTTTCTACTGATGGCTAAAAACAAATGGTCATAGAGACATAGGGCTGAAAGGGACCTCCAGAGGTCATCTAATCCAACACCCTACCCGAGGCAATAAAGCTCTTTAGTTAAATTATCCTGCCAGGTAGGGTGAACCCATCATTCTTATGTCTTGAGGTGCATCTTTCCTCAGAAAAAATCTTTGAGAATGCTTTGGAGCTCTTCTGGTTCATACCCTCTCATTCTAATTTTCCAAAAATTAAAAACAAACAAACAGAAAAACCTCAAACCCCATAAAAAAACTACCTTAACATTTCTTTCTTTTATTTGGTTTTAAAAAAATCAATTGTATTTATGGTATGGACCCACATAACACTTAGACCAGTTAAAGTCTAAGTGGACTGGTTTATAAGCCTGTTAAATGGGTTTAAAGCTGCCTGGAATAGCTCAGAAGTGTAGAATCATATAAAATTAGGCTTGTAAAGGACCTCAGGAGGTCATCTAGTCCAACCCCGTGCTCAAAGCAGGATCACCCAAGCAAAGGCTTTGTCTAGCTGGGTTTTAAAAACCCTCTCTGGGTAACCTGTTCCAGTGCTTTACTACCCTCCTCATGGGAAGGTTTTTCCTAATATCTAATCTAAACATCCTTTGCTGCAACTTGAGACTATTTCTCCTTGTTCTGTTATCTTTCAACACAGAGAAAAGTCTAGCTCCATCCTCTTGGAAACACCCTTTAGGTAGTTGAAGACTGCTATCAAATCCCCTCTCAGTCTTCTCTTCTCCAGACTAAATGAGCCCAGTTCTTTCAGCCTCTCTTTACACATCATGTGCCGCACCCCCCAACCATTTTTGTTGCCCTCCATTGGACTCTCTCCAATTTATTCACATCCTTTCTGTAGCGGGGACCCAAAACTGGACACAGTACTCCAGATATGGCCTCATCAGTGCTAAAGAGAAGGGAATAATTACTTCCCTCGATCTGTTGACAACACTCCTACTAATACAGCCCTGTATGCTGTTAGCCTTCTTCACAACCAGGGCATGCTGTTGGCTTATATCCAGCTTTTTGTCCAGTGTAACCCCCAAGTCCTTTTCTGCAGAGTTGCTGTTCAGCTAGTTGGTCCCCAGCCTATATCAGTGCATGGGATTGTTCTGCCCTAAGTACAGGACTTTGCACTTGTCCTTATTGAACCTCATGAGATTTCTTTTGATCCAATCCTTCAATTTGTCTAGGTCTTTCCAAATCCTAGCCCTACTGTTCAGCATATCAACTACTTTCTTCAACTTGGAGTCATCTGCAAACTTGCAGCAGGTGTTCTCCATCTTATCTTCTAGATTATTGAAGAAGATTTTGAATAAACCGGGCCCCAGGACCAATCTTTGGGGCACTGCTTTCAATACCGGCTGCCACTAGACACTTAGCCTTTGAGTCTGATGATCCAGCTAGTTTTCTATCCAACTCATACTTCCTTAGCTTGCTTTTGGAAATGTTGTAGGAGGCAGTATCAAAAATCTTGCTTAAGCCAAGGTATATCATGTCCACTGCTTTCCCCAGATCCACAAAGCCAGTCATTTCATCGTAGAAGGCAATCATAGAAGGCTGAGTCCCATCAGCTGATAAGTCTCCCATCTGCACAGTAGGACCTCGTTGAGCGGGAACTCAGGATCATGATCCTGGGCTCCCCCTGCGCTGGCAATAAGATGTGATAGGATCTGATGTTGGATCCCACAATTGCGCCTCTTGCTATGCATGTGTGGTATGGCAGGAGATGCGACCATATAGATCGCACATCAGATCCCCTCATGCCTTTATCTGAATGTCTAGAAGGGCCCTTCACAACTGTAAATTTCTTAAAAAACAAGTATGAGTGGCAAAATAATATAGAGTGGTATCTTTTATTGGACCAACTACATCACGGAATCATCCCAAACCAGTTAAATGAGTAAAAGACATCGCTCCCAAAATTTCTTGGCTCTTACATAATTCTTGCACCATCACAGCTACAATATTACTCTAATACTCCAAAATAGTGCACAGGTCTCCCATTCAGTAGGAGTACAGAGTAAATACAATTTACATAAGTTAAGAGTTCAATGAAGGAAAAAGAATCAGCCCTGGCATAAGTGGTTGGAACTCCCACTTAAATTAATTAGATCTACTTATGCCAGGACTGAATCTGGCTCTGTGTGTATTGCCAATTAAATCTGGTCTTCCTCTATTTATTTAAAATTGCCTTTAATATTATGTTCCTTGCTACTTTACCTTTCTTCCTCACACCTTAACCTATACATTATGTGCATTTTGGAAAAACCTTTGATGCCAACTAGGAGAAAACTGTGCATACTTGTCATTCATAGCCACATGGGTAAATTCCACACACCTTTCTAAAAATGTAAAGTCCAATATTCTGGGCAGTAATAAGTTATACTATGAATAGTTTCCAGTGGGTCACACTAAGTGGGCTCCTCTGTTACTTGACATTGGATCTGATTTTTGGCTGGTTTGTCTCCAATCCACACACCCCACCCAACAGTACAGGCTGGGCAAACCCCAGAGGGAACTCTCTCCCAATCTGAAGATAGCACCAGGGATGGGACTGTGCTACATCAGCCCCGCCCTGGTCCCAGCATGTGCTGATGCAAGTTAATGAAGGTGCTCTGCTTTGGAGTGCCTCCATCTGAACTCTCCTCTAATGAAGGTTCAGACTGTCATGCGACTAGGAACTTTAGCACTCTGCAGCTGTATACTTCTGTCAGGGCATGGCTGTAGAGTGCATCAAGGGCCCAATCCTATGACAAACTGTAATTCTGGTCAATGCCCTATGGTGCTCTACTTTATCTATTAGTGTCCTGGGCTGAGAACAGATAGTCAAAAACCTGTGGCTGAATCAATTCAATCTTTGCAGGATAGTCTAAGCTGTGTAGATTGAACCAAGAAGCAAGCAAACAGACATTCACTTTTGATTCCAGAAATGCAGATACATGCTTGCAGTGGGGGCACTAGAGCACATCTCCCTGCTTGGCTTGGGCCAAGACTAGGTCACCTACCCTATCGGGGCTGGAGGGTTGTAGGGAAGGTGCAAAGCATCCTGGGAGACAGTGGGAATGTGAGTTAACTGGAATCTAGAGGGGATTTGAGACACAAGTTCAATAAACCGATTTAACCTAAATCTGTTAAGTCTGATACTACATCCATCCAGGTTTATCTTAAGCTGGTTTGGGTCATTTTGAGAATGGCTTATGTGCACTGAACTTGTGTTATGTTACAGATTTGAACTGGTTTCCAACCACTTATCCAGATTGATGTGTAACTTCTGTCTGTAGCCCCAATGGGAGTTTAAAAATCTCAAAGGAGAGGGCCTACAGAAAAGATTATGAAGGGATGGTTTGAGAAGAGGACTGCATGCAGCTGGACTGCTGCACTGGGAGCCAGAAACAAAAGGTCCGTCCTTGAGTGCTTGGGACAGTGCAGAAGAGTTTTGTTTTGTTGTTTTATTCTTTTATTTGTTTGTTAAGGATTATGTAGTGTATGATGCCTGCCTAAGGTATTCAGAAGTGAGCACAGTTACATGCTGAAGTCCGCAAGATAAGAAGCCTGTCTACACAGACTTTCCCCCATGGAAAAGTTGTGAGCACTTTGTCCAGTCCTGTCCAGTGCTAACTATTTCAGCTAATACACTATAGCTTCTATTAATTCCCACAAAAGGCTACATGCTTTCTAATAGACCTCAGAGGTAGGACATTTTAGTCTAAGATTTGTCTTAAATGTTCTTTTTTCTAATTTCACCTGGCTCACTGCTCTCTGCATGGGACTGAGCCCCATCTGCTCCCATCCAGGAGCGCATGCTGTGCCAGCACCCTTGCCTGCTGGAAGACCCCAGACTTGTCCCAGCTGTGGCCAGTGTGTACAGCTGCTGGGCAGGGCTGTTGCTGCCACTGCTGCAGCCACCCAAGGAACTGCTTGGCTCCCCCTACCTCCAGCGGCTCCTCCTCATGTCTTTGCTGCAGCACTCCTGGGAGCAGGAAGGGAGGGGAAGTGGCAGCAGGCAGGGGGGGAAGCTGTAGCTGGGGGCTGGAGTGGTGGCTGGTGGAAGTATGGGACCAGTGAGAGCATAGGGCCAGCAGGACCAGTGGGAATGTGGGGCCAGGGCTGATGGGAGGGTGGTGTGGGCTTCTCTGGGTGAGACTGGGAGGGACTTGGCCCCATGTGGCATGCCAGGGAGCAGCTGTGGGTGGGAGGGGAAGGGGAAGGGGTGCTACATCTGTACCGCCCAAACAAGCTCTGCTGCACATGCCCGTTGCCCCTCCCTTCCTCCCCCCCCCCCGCCACACATCCCCGGCTAGCTCCCAGGACCTAGTGCTCAGGCAGCCCCCCCACAGGTACACCAACCCACCCCACACACCCCCACACCCCATCATACCTACACCCCCTACCCCCCACCCCCACCATACCCACAGACACGTCCCCCACACACCCCACCCCCACCATACCCCCCCACACCCACACCTTTGCACACATTCCACCCCCTGCCATACATACACATCCCCTTCACACCCCCACCATATTCACACATACATCCCACACCCCCACCATGCCTGCATATACACCCACCTCCACCTTACCCACACACACCCCCACCGCACACCCAACCCTGCACACACTCCACATACCCCCAACCTTGCATACAGAATATATGAGTAAGACTTTATTTTGAGCTATTATGCAATCACCTCTATATACACTACACAAATACATATACATTAAGACAAAATATTTTTTAATGAAATTAAAATGTTATAGTAGATGTTTGATTTTTACTAACTGAATTAGTTTTATCTGTAACTTTACTAAAATGATTTATTTTGAAAGATTTTATGCAAGCGGTCCTTGACCCAGTTAGTTTGGTGCTGTTCTCAGGGAAATCCAACACCCCTGAAGGCCTCCCCCCCGCTCCCTCCCCCCGATGGTCCAGAGTGATGGTGCAGGTTATTAAATGGGTCACAACCCCTGACTACCTGATAGGTTATGCCTGTGCCTTATGGCCCAGAGGACAGAACTTCTGGGGCCCCAGCAACAGGCCATGTACCATGAGGGTGGGCCCTGTGTAGGAGCAGTGTTTCCCACTCAAGGGGTGGACCTTCTTATGTCAGGGACTATGTGATGGAGTGGGATTTCCAGTTCCAAGTTGGAAAGCTCCCATCCCAAATGGAGTACTTCTGGGGTAAGGGGAGGGACATCCAGTGGCAAAGGTCAGGGGTTAGGGGCAGGACTTTTGGTCCCTAGATGGCAAACAAGGGGCAGGGCACCCATCAAGGGATGGGGCTTAGCAGTTTGACAATGGGTGTATCCTTGCAGCCCTTACCAAAACTTGTTAAGTGGCCCTCCAGCCAATATAATTGCCCACTCCTGGGCTAGACAAATGTTTACTTAGCCTGATCAAGATATAGCTGAATTTGTATATGGGTTCAAAGAGGCCATGGAAAATTCTGCAGATAAAATGAATGAAAACTCCAAATCCCCAATTTCCCTGATATTCTGCCATGCAAGAAAAACACTGATTGACTTAGAAAGCCTTATTGTATATGAAAGGAGAGGACATAATGAAAACCAATATGTCAGAGGAGGATTAATTACCATATTGCCTTGCACCTCAGCAAAATGGAGAAAAGATTTTTCCTGTCATTGCTGAATGAAGAGGATCCTGACTGAAGCAGCTGTGCCTGTAAAAGTGTTAGCACTGTAGTGCTGCTCCTGAAGAGTGAATTCCACCCGCTTTCTCTCTCTGAGGCAGGCATAGGAGACAAGAATGGCAGTCTTCATGTAGGACAGCATCTCCTTGCTATTCCTCCATGTTTCTATTCCAATGAAGAAAAAAATAAGCTTCTGCACTTAAGACACAGCCCTCATTTTTGGAAGGCTTATTTTTTGGGGAAAGATACCTGTGCTATTTGAATAAATATGGTAATGAATTCTCCTCCTCTTGGAGACCAACATTATGCCTACACAACACTACAGGGCCATGTAGGCATACCTGAGCTAACAGCAAATAAACTAGCTTGGGTGGCATCACTCAGGCTAATTAGCCCTGCTGAAAAAATATAACTCATAGTTGTTAGGGGCTGGAAGGGACCTTACAGATCACTGAGTCCAGCCCCAATATATTGCTGAACTCCATGAACCCAGGTGGTTCCCAATCCTAGTTTTTTTGCATGCTAGCATAGTGACCGATTCTCAACATACTAGGAATGGGAAAGATGCACAGGTAGGCTGGAATATTACCAGATTTTAAACAAAATGCACATGTGTATTAGAGGTGTGCGAAGCGGGCCCTATTTGATTTGGATTCGGCCTGAATCAAGGAGAGTGATTAGATTAATTGATTTGGATCACTGTCCCTGATTTGATTTGGCCAAATTTGAATCTGAAGATTTGAAGCTGATTCAGAGAATAAGCGATTCGGATATAGACACAGCTGTAGAAGTTTTTTCTACATACATTGAGGTAGCAAGCGCGGCTTGTGATCACTGCGATGCTGGGGTGGATGAAGCATCCCACAGGAATGCGGGGTGGGGAGGGGGACGCTCCACATGCTTGGCAGCAAACCCAGAAGTAGACCGGAAGTACTTCCAGTCTACTTCTGGGTCTGCTGGGGAGCGTGCTGCCCCCCCCTCCCCCCGGCAAATGGCCACAGGGGGACCCCAGGTGCTCCCACCCAGACCAAGGAGGTCCCAGTCACCGAGCTGGGGGAGTGTGAGGAAAGATGGCAGGGAGCAGGGGGGGCCCCCTGCACACTCCCTGGCAGACCTGGAAGTGGACCAAAAGTGTTTCTGGTCCACTTCTGGGTCTGCTGCTGAGCACTCTGGGGAGGCTGCTGTGCTTCTGTGGGACACTCCATGTGCCGCAGCATCACAGCACTCACGAGCCCCTGCTACCTAGAGATGTGTAGAAAAAACATTTAAAGCTGTCTGAATCTCTGAATTTTTCTGAATCTTTCTGAATCGGTTTGGGGGGGTTCCGATTCAATTCAGAGAAATTAAAGGGTCCTCTGATTCGATTCGGATTTGGAGATTCGGCCACTGAATTAGACCAAATCTCTGCCAAATCAAATCAGGGACCGAAGCTTCACACAGCCCTAACATGTATGCACTTTCCCTTACTCTTTGGATGCAGATACATGTAACAATGGAAGGTCCCAAAATGTCCCTGCTGGGGAACCATTCACAATTGTCCAAAATGCTGTGGCTCTGACACTAGAGGGTGGGAGCGATCAACCAGACTAACGTGCCTTGCAATGGACAAGTGGTAGGGACTTTCACCTGTGCTTTGGTGTGTGCCTGAGGGTGTTTTCGTTACTCTGCTTTTCCTTCTTTTCCAAAATGTGAGTTCAATAAAATTCAATAGCCTGCAATCGACTGAACTTTGCAGTGTGCTTGCCTGATCTGGCATGGCCCAGGGGAGGGGGAGTGCTTGGATGCATGCTTTTGAGTTCCCAGGGGCTAGGAAAGCATGATAATAGGCTGCCTTCAGTAAGGAGTGAGGACACAGCTGGTTGTTGGAAAAGCTTTTATTGAATAAGTAGTGCAAGGGAGCTCATTGATAAAAAGTGCCAACAGAGGGAGAAAAAAGTGGGTAGTAGAGTTCTGGCTGCATACCTAAGCAGCTAGCTGCAGGGAGCAGGGGGGAACAATGCTGTGTAGGATATCTGAAGGATCAATCATGTCACTGAGCACTTGGCATTCACACATAGTACTTGATTTTCCAGATACACTTTTGAACCATTCTAGGCAGCTCTGAGCCACTTTATCAAGCTACTGTGTCTTTCTGTTTCAGGTTTAAACTGCATTTATCTAAGTCCATCCCAGTCTCACACTTACATTCAGATGTGTAATGGTGTTTTAACAGCTCCCAGTGAGTATCCCTTCAAGGAAATCCTATCTCTACTTCCCACGCACACCTCCCCCCTTCCCCTTATGCTCAGCTCAGTAGAGTAGCAACAGAACAAATTCCTGTAGACAACTTCGTAGAGTAATTAGTACATCAGTGGAGATAGAGTGTTTAGAGCAGAAAAAAGAAACAGGAGGGGAAGCTAATGAGGTCAGAAGACAGCATGTGGCAGCCCAGGAAGGAGAGAGAAGAGGATTCAAATACAGCCCCAATCAGAGAATCACCTGCATGGAATTTATCCCTGGGGCCAGGAAAGCAAAAGGAGATGAAGAGAATTTGTTACAGAAACATACAACTTCAGGTCTTTTCCTCCCATTTGTTTGAGACACTAATTAGGTCAATGTTACCCTTGTAGATTCATCCTGGAAACATTATACTTGCCTCTGCTCTATTTACTAGGATCCGGCAGATGGCAGGGGAGGGGAGGTAGGTTTGTTGCAGGATTCACAAAGCTGATTTACAGGCTTTGTACAAGGCTCCCAGCCCTTTCTGCTCTTTGGCATTGCATGATTAAATGACTTTTCAATCGCAACCTGATGGCAGGACAATGCCATCTCATCATTAAATAAATTTACTCAGCAGTCTCAAATTAGCAGCCAGGTGTAAGATAGGGATCTTAGGAGAGAGACTCCAGATGTTTACAAACAGTGGTAACTAGACCTGGGAATAGTTGGGAGCCCCTTTTGCATATTTTTTTTAGCCTAAAGTCACATGCCAGTTCTATATGAGGATCTGGAAATTTAATTAAAAGTTGGGGGTCCAAATATTTGTTGCCAGTTGGTTATTAAAATTCATTTCTAGCTCAAGAAGTGTTTGTTTCATTTCACTTGGTCAGAGCATCTTGCAAAAGCTCCTTGGGGGCAACTCCAGGAACTTGGTCTCCTCCTAATAGGGATTCTAGTGCCCCATGCACCATTCCCACTACCTTCTCTGGCCATCTGCACACCCAGACACCCTCCTGTCACCTCCCATCCTGCCCCAGGGGCAAACCAGCCCATTCCAGGGTGGTTCCAGGTGGCAGAAAGGTGGTGGGGACAGTGCACAGAGCGCTAGAAGCCCTGGCGGACTTGGGGAAGATCTGGATCTGGCTGGGTGCTGCCTCCAAGCTGGGGCAGCACCCAGCCCACTAGCAGCCCGCCCATGTGGCCCCAAGGGGTGGAGGGAAGGATGGGGCTCCTCGGCCTGCCAGCAGTTCATCCCCCAGATGTGAGAGAGGCGGGCAGGCTCCACAAAAAACAGGATCGGGCAGCTCACCACTTCTGCATTCAGGAGGTACCTGTGGCTGCCAGGGACCTGCTGTAGGGAAAAGCAGTGAGGGGCCTGATCATTTTTTCAGTGGAACCTGCCTGCCTTTCCCACGGGCAGGGGGCGAGCTGTCAGATTAAAGTCTGCAATGTTTCAAGTAACAATGTTGGAAACTAAACTACATGGGGATGTGGTTTAGTTTGCAACATTGCAAATCCATTTTAAACCCCCCAAATCTTGTGCACATGTTGTGTATGATGCTATTAAGCCACACGAAGAAATTTTTTGTCACATCTACATGGTGATGATCATCACATGTACAAAGACCCTTGGGAAGTAGATACCTACTCTTATGCATACTGGAGTGAAAGCAAATCGTTCTAGAAATCCCTAGTGAGATTTGGGTCATGTCTAGAAGACACCGTCAGAACTGTTCATAAAGATGTGATTTTTGTATTACTATAAAGTCTGTAGCACACAAAAAAGAAATAATGGGCAGCTACACACTCAATGCTCTCTGGCTGGAGCACAAAGGGGATGCTCCATAGCTCCCTCTTCTGCCAGGGAAAGGTGTTAGCAAGTTGGACAGGCCCACAGTGAGCCTGGTTTTTGGGCAGCCCAAAAGCCATCTGGAGTTGGTCTCAGGTTTCCTGGAAACCCTCCAAAGTTTCCAGTGCTTTAATAGACTGGTGTTAGTAGTGTAACTAGGGTGGAGTGACTGGGACAGCTTCCCTGGGCACTCACTTGGGGGCTTGGGGAGTGGGTGCAGGAAGAAAGGTATCACTGCAGCAGAATAATCATACCAGCATCACAGCAACAGCAGAAAGTTGCCACTGCTCTCATGTGTCACATCTGTCCTGGGCACCTCTGCTGCAGTTCCAGCACCAGCAGCCCTTTAAAGTTCTGGGGTTGCAGACAGCAATGGTGATAGGGCTCACTGAGAGCCTGGTGTGGCAGCAGGGGCTGACCCGGAGCCTCCAACCCCATCAACTCCTGCTTTGCTACTTGCAGGGAAGCACAACTGAAGAGGCTCCCTGCAAGCAGCAGCAGGAGCCGATTGGGGGGTGCCAGACCCTTGCGTCAGCTCCTGCTGCCACTTACAGGGAGCCCCCACAACCTGCTGCCCAACCAGGCTTTTCCGTTAAAGTTTCCAGCATACCTATAGCTTTGAAGTCGAGTCTGCTGCTGCCCAGAAGCATTGCTCCTAACGTCTGACATTTGCCAAGGAAGTCTCTCGCCTTGCCCCAGAAATACTCCTTTTGCGAGAGGGGTTGTCCATCTTGACAGAAGGCAGCCCACCCATCTGATAGCAAACTTTGCCCCACTTGCTGCCATGTTGGTCCCAGAATCTCCTGCCCCCTATCACACAGTCCCTGACATCCCCTTGACTGCAAAACACAGGCCCTCCACAGGGCCCACCCTTATGGTGCATGGCCTACTGCTGGGGCCCCAAAAATTCTGCCCTCTGGGCCACAAGGCACAGACACGACCTAGCAGGTAGTGATGGGTTGTGACCCCTTTAACAACCTACCCCATTGCTCTGGACCAATCAGGGGTGAGGGGGTTTCAGGGGTGTTGTACCTCCCCAAGAATGGCACCAAACTAATCGAGTTAATGACCTCACACACAATCTTTCAGAAGAAATCATTTTAACAAAGTATAGATAAGAAACAAATCATGTACTACAAATAAAATAACTACTATAACATCTAAATTTTATTTCACAAAATATTTGCCTTGATTTATGTGTATTTGTGTAGTGTATATAAAGGTGATTACATAATAGATCAAAATTAAGTCTTACTTTTGTAAATGGGGGAGGGGGTATGAGGGTCTATGTGGAGGAAGTGTGGGGAACGTGTGCAGTGTGGCTGAGGGGTGTGTGGGGGGGTTAGGGTGTGGGGGTATGGTGGGAGGTGGAGTGTGTACATGGGTACATGTGTGGGGGAAGTGTGTGGGTATGCTGCAGTGTGGCGTGTGTGGTTGGGGTGCGAGTGTGTGTGGGAGGAGTTGGGTGTGAACATGTGGGAGGCTGCCCAAGCACTAGGCCCTGGGAGCTGGTTGGGGGGGCTGGAGGAGGGCAGCAGAGCTTGCCTAGGTGGTGCAGGTGTGGTCCACCCTCCCCACCTGCACCTGTTCCTTGGCACTCTGCATGTGGTTGAACTCCACCCAGTCTCACCTCGGGCAACCCACACCATGCTCCCACTGGCCCCAGCCCTGCACTCCTGTGGGCCCTGTGCTCCTGCTGGCTGTGGCCCCACCAGCCCCACTAGTCCTGCATTCCTGCCAGCCCTGTGTGCCCACCAGCCCATGCTCCTGCTGGCCCCACCAGGCTGGGGGAGCTAAACAGTTCTCTGGGTGACTGCAGCAGTGGCAGCAGCAGCTGCATCCAGAAGCTGTGTGTGCTGGGTCAGGCCAGGGCCCTCCAGCAGGCAAGGGTGGTAGCAGGTGTGGCTCAGCCCCATACAGAGCACAGTAAGCTGGGCCAGATGCAATTAATTGATGGCCACCTGCCCACTGGCTGGATCAGCTGGTGGGCCAAGTCCAATCCATGGGCCATATTTTGCTCACCCCTGAGCCAAAGCGTTCCCTCTGCTCCCCCAGTAAATTTCCCCTCCCCCCACCAGCAAAAAAGATCAAAACCCATTGAATATTTTTAGCTGCCCCCCCCCCACCCTTCTTTGTCAAAGAAATAAAAACACAGAAAGCTAGTGCTGATATCATTTTTTTCTACCAGGCCTATCAAATCCTACCAGGATAGCGCAGGTCATGAGAGTATAGAAAATGCCAGACTGGATCAGCTGAATGATCCTCCAATTTAGGAACATCTAGGATTTCAGCTCAGTGACTAGCACAAGAGACTTCAGGTGACGGAGCAGGAGACCTAAAGAAAATAGCTTTGGGATAGTCCAGTCTTACTTAAGTTCCTTTCTAACGCCCATCAGGTACTGCTTGGCATATGCTTTAAGCATCAGGGCTTCTCTCCCCTAAACATTTTGACCCTGTCCTCTGATATAACTGTACGTTTCCATTATCCATGCCAGTGGCCAGTCCTGTTTTGAATCCTGCTATGTTCTTGATTTCAATAATATTAAGTCAGAGTGAATTTCACAGATTAATTATTTGTTATGTAAAACAGGATTTTCTTTGATGAGTTTTAAAATGATACAAGCAGCTACCTACATGTAGCTCCTTAAATCCAGGTCTTGTCAGTATAGGATACTTTAATGCATGATTTGTCAATGTGGCAGCAGATCAGTTTGCTGAAAGGAGGCCCTACCAGCCAATGCATTAACCCTCTGGATCTCAAAGCCTTATTCTTATTCCTCTACCACTTGTATGTCTCATTTCCTCAGGTGAGTTGCTTGGCTTATTGCTTTTTCTACTGCATCCTTTCTGTGGTCATCTGCTTATACTTTTGGGGCTTCAGATATTAGTTCAGAGATATAGAGGAGAGCCCTTTGGAAAATGGCATTTACACATTGATGCTTCAATATTGTGAAATATTCAGGGCTGCTTTAAATCCAAATTCTTCTCAGTAGTGTTCCCTTTGGTAGGAACACAAGATAATTAATTACCTGCAATGCTCCTCTGCTATCTGTGGAGAACTGAACTTCACAGGCTGGCCTCAGCAAATGATCGGCCTCTGGAAAGCCTCAAAGTCAAAATCTGTCATACAGTAGTAGTCAATGCATTGGCTCCAGCCATTATTCCTAAATAGTCCAAAGCCTAAATTACCAGAAGACAGCCTTCTTTCCCTCTGTGATCCATCCTGTGTGCCAAGGGTGTGCCAGCAACAGCTCATCATCTCTGCGATCTACCGTACAGAATTCTTCACTTTGTCCAAGTGGACTGTGCATATCCCTTGCATTTAACAGGCTAGCAGTTGCTAGGCTTTCTCCATTTCTGTTCTTGAAATCACAGTGCTGTGAGGGGTTGTGATGTTTGCTTGCCATTTCCTCAATTTTGCCTTCAGTGCTCACAGAGATAATAGGCAGAATGTATATAGGTACCAAGCAGCTGCAACAGCCCTCAGGACACTTCTGGAGATCTTAGAGGCCAGAGTCATCCAGGAAGAACAGTCAGCCCTTGATCATATCTTTGCAATGTCTGGACTGAATTATTTGAATAGATGAAGACATGCTTTGAATGCAACAGGGAATATTTACTTCACTGGAGGTTCTGCTGTTTAAAAGGTTTTATAAATCATACATTGGATTTCTAGAAGAAGTATATCTTGGACAGAACAGTTCATGCAAGCAGTAGAAAGATGCCATTCCTACTAGGGAATGCTTCTCATTTCCATTTGTCACATAGGATAAGATCCTAGCAATTCCTAGATCTGGGCCATTGCTTGTGTTTATTCTTCAGTGCTTTAGAATTGTAATAAGGGTGTGTGACCACAGTAGGTCAAATTGGAGCCGTTCCCAAATCATTGTCTATATCCTGCCCTGAACCAAAGCCCTGTGGAAGAACTCTGTTGAGTCTAGTGGGCAGAACTGGGTCCACACCAAGCAGCC
Source organism: Alligator mississippiensis (assembly GCF_030867095.1). Taxonomy (NCBI): domain Eukaryota; kingdom Metazoa; phylum Chordata; order Crocodylia; family Alligatoridae; genus Alligator; species Alligator mississippiensis. The sequence continues at coordinate 16,149,972 of NC_081829.1, forward strand.
CCTCGCAGGCTGGAGCTCTGCCAGCCTGCAAGGGAAAACCTAGTTTCCCACATTTTTCTCCTTTAAAGGAGAATCCATTTTTAAAAAGTATGTTTGTGACCCTTTCAAATATTGTTGCAACCCACAGGTTGAAAAACACTGCTCTAGGGCACTGCTCTAGATAGCGGGGTATATAAAATAACAAAAAGCAGAGATCTGTCATCTCTTGTTCACCCTCTCCTAATTTAAAACAAAATGAGATACTCAATTACGTTGAAAAGGCAACAAATTTAAATTTGATTAAAGAAGTATTGTTTTACACAATGTACTTTAGCCTCTCACTCCCTGGTGTGGACCTTACACTTGTATTCATTCCTAATTAGGTGGATCTAAGTTTGAACTGTATGGAAGTTAGGATCAATCTAAAAATAGATGACCTGATGTAAGTTAATTGTACCTTGGAGGTAGTTGAATATAGATCAGGTTCAGTGAGACACATCATACTGCACTTCTGTGCAGTTGTCAGGGCTGCACTTCTCTGCCCCCTGTCCCACCCCATCATAGGGATATTTTTAGGCCCGGGGCCCCTCCCCCAGACAAACACCCCACCCAAGCCCAGCAAATGCCCCATCTCATAAGCTGGTCTCAGTGTTGGATCTAATGGCATTCTCCAGTACTGGGAGCTGAGGAAGTAAGTTGGGGTGAGATCTGTGGGGGTTTGTTCACTATGGGAGTTATTCATCTAGGGATGGGGAATAGGGGGGGGAGTAAAAAATAGCCCTTGGTCCCAAGAGGGGGAGAGAGCCCTTCCCCAAGGCCCCCCCCGCCCAAGACCCTGCTAACCCTAAACACCCTGATTTCACCAAACCCTCCCAAACCTCACCAACCTCCCCCATGGACCCTGTTTGCCCACCCCCAATCCTCCTTTCAAGCCATGTCAACCCCCCAATCCCCTCCTGTGGATCCCAGTTGCCCTTCCAATCCCCCTGATCCCCCTCACAGATACTACTTGCCCCACTCCCCCAACCTCCCAGTGAACCACGCTAGGCATCCCCAATCCCCACAATCCTCCCTCTGGACCCCACTTGTCATCCCCCCACCAATCCTTCCCTGAGCCTGCTTACTCCCACTGTCCCTCTTCCCCATCCTGACTTACCTTGGATCAGGCGGCCATTTTTAAGCACAATTTAACCTCTTCCTAACCTCCCCAAATGTCTACAGTACCCTAAGTTATGCATGTGTAAAGAAACCTGTTCAGTCAGTCCAAACTTGAAAGTGATACTGCATCTGTAAAAGGCCATGATCCCCACAGGGAAAAAGATAACATGACCCCAACTATTATGGAAAACAGGGATGCTAAAGAGAATAAATCCTAAACCTGGCTACATAGATACTATGCTTTCTGCAACTTTTCCTTCCAAAACTGAATGAACTGTGGTGAGTCACACCACACTCGCATCTTTCTATCTTTTACTTTCAGCAGAAGCTTAAATGGGTCACCTTGTAGCACTGGAATGCTATTCCTGTATCACATCTATTCTGGTAGCTGTGTTTCAGTGGCTCAGCCATTTCAGCTCCTGTGTTTGGGTTGTGTACTTATTATCTCTTTCTTTATCAGGTCAGTCTCCTATAGCATCTATCTTTTAGGGGCTAATGGAATTTGATTCCTGTAAGAGGCTTATTCCTTTATCACTATCAAGTTTTCAAAATACAGTCAGAGTAATTTGGTGCAGATCACATGTTGAGAAGCCATATCTATCACCTCCCAGTGACCTTGACAGAGCATAGGTGCTCATTTCAGAAGTCCTGTGATAATTTTCCTAATAACAGTTTGATCAGATGTTGGCATAAAAAGTTGCACAGGTGCTGCTCAAGCACAATAAGCAAAAGATAGATAAACCCTCACATACTGTCCTAGAGAAGTAGAAGCTGCTTATATAGTGGCTGTATGTTTGGGATTGTATTCTTGGGGTAGAATCTAAATTCATCCAGCAGGTGATCAACATGCAGCTTGTGGCCAACTCTGAGTTTAGTCTGTAAATGAGCTGGTCATAAGTGCACTTTGCTCATCCACTTTCCATGCTCATTTGCCATTGCTGTCTTCCCCTAAAGCAGGGGTGGGCAAAATGTGGCCTGGGGGCCAGATGCGGCCTACCAGGCCATTCTTCATGGCTCTCGAGGCCCCTAAAAAGAAGTAAAAAATTAATAATAATCTGCCCTGGGCTGCCTGTCATGCAGCCCTCGATGGCTTGCCGAAATTCAGTAAGCGGCCCTCTGCCCAAAATAATTGCCCGCCCCTGCCCTAAAGTGATGGCAGGTGGCTCACTAATATAATGTCTGCTATGCCATCTTTCTCCTTTCTGCCAAGTTCAGACAATAGTTTGTCCTGTTTACTTTTGCTGCAATGGTTCAGCAGACCTACCAGGAATAACAGTTCACTGCATTTTATGAAGCGAGTTGGTATGATACAAAAGAAGCAGCACTGTTGGATAAGGGGAGAGTCATTTTTCTGAATGAGGATGAAGATAAGAATCAAGAGCCAACTTGTTTTGGCCGTAAATGCTTAAGGGTGTTAAATCTCTTTGGAAACTCATGTGCCAGATCCATGTAGCAAATTGCCTGTAATCAGTGTAAAGGGGACCCTGCTTTGGTACTAGAAAAATCAGTGCAAGTGTAAGGAAATAAGGACTGTGTCTTTAAGGTGAGCTGCTGGGAGGCCAGAAGAGGCAGCTTCTAAAGATACAAGCCCAACTCCATGGGCAGAGTGATCAGTCTGATCCAGGAGGAGCTGGAGGCTATATTTCCCTGCTGGGACCTGGTAGAACTGGTGCTGGAGACTAGTTGTTGCAAATATGTCCAGGTGGGCTAGTAGGGCTAGCCACAGCAGTTTTGAGAGAGCAGCCTCAGATGAGCTATGGAAAGGTACCCTGGGTGGAACCGACTGCAGAAGTGAAGTGACCAGATTTCTAGGAGTAGATTCATAGATGTTAGGGTCGGAAGGGACCTCAATAGATCATCGAGTCCGACCCCCTGCCTAGGCAGGAAAGAGTGCTGGGTCTAGATGACTAGAGTAGGCTGAGAAGGAGAGACAATTTCAAGATAACAAGGCTCACCCAAGCCTGATTCAAGTTGTTTTGTTTTGGCCTACTTGGAGAACTAAAAACTTAAGGTGTCTAGTTTGCTGGAGACCTTGTTGGAGCCAGAGAGTCAGCAGGATCATAAGGGCCAGGGCAAAAGGGGGCAAGGGATGTGAATATAGACAAGCACTGCTCCTACTGAACTGAGGGCCTACTACCTAATTCAAATATCAAGTCATGGCAGGTATGAGGGGGCTAGGCACTTTGAAAAGTGGGGGAGGGTCAGCAGGTTAGGATTGACTGGCAGGGAGGAAGCAGCCTACCTCAAGGTACCTATTTCAGTTCCTGGCATAGACCTCAGTAGGAAAGTCAAAACTGACTAAGCACCTGTATTCAAGAAACACATGTGAAATTAAATTAGTTACCTTAGGTGCCTGTACACAAGTGCACAAAGCCTGGGAAACAAGCAGGAAGAATTGGAAGTCCTTGAACAGTCACAAAACTATGACATGATTGGAACAACAGAGACTTGGTGGGAGGTTGCATGACTAGAGCACTGTCACAGATGGGCACAAACTGTTCAGGAGGGACAGGCAGGGTAGGAGAGGAAGAAGAGTTGCACAGTGTGTAAAAGAGCTGTATGATTAATCAGTGCTCCTGTATGAAACTAGAGATAGGCCTGTTGAGAGTCTCTGGGTTAGGTCAGAGGAGACAGAGACAGAGAGAGCAACAAGGGTGATGTTGTGGTGGGGTTCTGTTATAGACCAGACTGGGACAAAGTGGTAGATGAAGCTTTCTTCAACCAGCTAGTGGAAGGTGCACAGTCACAGGTGTGGGTTCTCATGGGGGATTTCTAATCATCCTGACATCTGCTGAGAGGGCAATACAGCAGTTTGTAGGCAATCCAGGAAGTTCTTGGAGAGTGTTGGGGACATATTCTTCCTGCAAATGCTGGAGTGACCAGCTAGGGGCCATGGTTTTTTTGACCTGCTGCATACAAACAGGGAAGCATTGGTGGGGAATGCAGTAATATATGGCAACTTGGGCAGCAGTGACCATGGGATGTTTGAGTTCAGGATCCTGAGTAACGAAAGGATGGAGAGCAGCAGAGTAAGGGCCGGGGACTTCAGAAAAGCAGACTTCGACTCACTCGGGGAACTCATGAGCAGGATCCCGTAGAAAGCCAGTCTGAGGGGGAGAGGAGTCCAGGAGAGCTGGCTGCACTTTAAAGCAGTCTTACTGAGAGTGCAGAAACAAACCATCCTGGTGCATAGAAATGGCAGAAATCCAGCTTGGCTTAGCAGGGAACTCTTCAGTAAACTACATTACAAAAAAGAAGCTTATAAGAAGTGGAAACTTTTACAAATAACTAGGGAAGAATATAAAAGCATTGCTTGGGCTTGCAGGAATGAAGTCAGGAAGGCCAAAGCACAACTGGAGTTGCAGCTAGCGAGGGATGTGAAGGGTAACAAGAAGGGTTTCTACAAGTATGTCAGTAGCAAGAGGAGGATCAGGGAAAGTGTGGATGGGGGAGGCAACCTTGTGATGGAGGATGCAGAAGAGGCTGAAGTAGTTAATGTCTTTTTTGCCTCAGTCTTCATAGGCAAGGTCAGCTCCTAGACTACTGCACTGGGCAGTACAATTTGGGGAAGAGATGAGCAGCCAACAGCAGTGAAAGAACAGGTTAGGGATTATTTAGAAAAGCTGGACATATACAAGTCTGTGGGGCCAGATGGGATGTATCTAAGGGTGCTGATAGAGTTGGCTGATGTGTTTGCAGAGCCACTGGCCATCATCTTTGAAAGCTCATGAAGATCAGGAGCGATCCCATATGACTGGAAAAGGGCAAACATAGTTAATAAAGGGAAGGAGGAGGAGCCAGGGAAAGACAGACCAGTCAGCCTCAACCCACCTGGAAAAATCATGGAGCAGATCCTCAAGGAATCCATTTCTATGCACTTGGAGAAGAAAAAGGTGATTAGGAACAGTTGGCATGGATTCACCAGGGGCAAGTTGTGCCTGACCAACTTGATAGCCTACTATGATGAGATGACTGGCTCTGTGGATGCAGAGAGACCAGTGGATGTGATGTACCTTGATTGTAGCAAGGCTTTTCATATGGTCTCCCACAACAGTCTTGGGCAAGCTAAGGAAGTACAGGCTGGATGAATGGACTGTAAGGTGGATAGAAAATGGGCTGGATCATCAGGCTCAGAGGGTAGTAATCAATGGCTTGATGCCTAGGTGGCAGCCAGTATTAAGTGGAGTGCCCCAGGGGTTGATCCTATGGCTGATTTTGTTCAATGTCTTCATCAACCACCTGGAAGATATCAAAGAGTGCACCCTCAGCAAGTTTGAAGATGACACCAAGCTGGGGGGGGGGGGGGGGGAGGGGAGTAGTAGATACACTGGAGGGTAGGGCTAGGATTCAGAGTGACCTAGACAAATTGGAGGATCGGGCCCAAAGAAATCTCATGAGGTTCAACAAGGACAAGTGCAAAGTCTTGTGCTTTAGGGCAGAACAATCCCATGCACCGAGACAGGCTGGGGGCTGACTGGCTGGGCAGCAGCTCTGCAGAGGAGGACCTGGGGGTCACAGTGGACAATAAACTGAATATGAGCCAACAGTGTGCCCTTGTTACCAAGAAGGCTAATGGCATACTGGGCTGCATTGATAGGCGTGTTGCCAGTAGGTCAATGGAAGTGATTATTTTCTTCTATTCAGCACTGGTGAGGCAGCACCTGGAGTACTATTTTCAGTTGTGGCCCCCCACTACAGAAGGGATGTGTACAAATTGGATAGAGTCCAGTGGAGGGCAACAAAAATGGTAAGAGGGTTGCGGGCATGGTTTATGAGGACAAGCTGAGGGAACTGGGCTCATTCAGTCTGGAGAAAAGACAAGACTGAGAGGGGATTTAATACCAGCCTTCAACTACCTGAAGTGGGGTTCAAAAGTGGATGGAGCTGGACTGGTCTTAGTGGTGGCACATGACAGATCAAGGAGCAATGATCTCAAATTGCAGCAAGGGAAGTTTAGGTTAGATATCATGAAATTCTCACAATTCTGAGAATTAACAGGGTCTGACATAACTAGATGAGTTGCCTGGGAGTTTGGGCTCAAATATTGCATCGTGTGTTTCTTACGTGTTCCAGTTCATGGGAAATAGAGGGAACCCATATATCACAAACAGTCAGCTTTAACTTCACAAGTTCATAAGAAAGCAATGTGTCCCAAGAGAGGTAGCTAAAAGACTGATTTCATTCAGAGAATATGCAAAGGAGGCTTATATGCAATTTAGAAGTGAACATTTCATTAGGAAAACAAATAAGCTTTTGGATACTATTAGGAAGGTAAAGTGTCTAGGACTTGTTTCTGATGGAGGTAAACAGTTAGAAAAAGAGTCTCTCCATCTTTTGACTACAGTTACATTCATGTCCCCTTCCCCCCCACACATGTCTTTCACCTCCTGACCACCTCAATTTACATTTCAACTGACCGGCCTTCTTGCATACATACTGGCCTCTGGCTGCTGCTTTACCACTCCATCCACGAAGAGCACAGATGATCTACAGACCCTGTCTCAGCCTGATGAAGGGTGCTCATGCCCCAAAGCTTGCTAAAAAGAATTTTTCCAACTATTTGAGTTGGCCTAATAAAAGATATCAGATTTACCCAAAGAATCTATGAAATCTCGTTTGCCTGTCCTCAGACCAATGCAGCTACAACCCACACCCCTAAATCAACTTCAGCATCAGAAAAGAAATCCTATTCTACAGCTGAGAAAAATCCTACATATAGCAAAGGATTGAAGTAAGTCTGTTAAGGACATACTAATGTACAATCTATTGCCATCTACTGCCAACATGTTATTTGAGAATTGTGGCCTTCTTACTAAACCAATCAAGTCAGTTCTTTTAGGGGAGCTTGAGAAGAAACTGTAGGCATCTAATTACAATATCCATCAGAACCGCAACAAAAAAAAAACTGCAGTAATTGTAGACTTTGTTGCCAAATGGCGATGCTTTAAAACTTTCTTTTGGCCGGACTGTGCCTGGACCAACGGACTGAGGAACCTGCTGCAGGCTGGATGCAGCCTGCAGGTCATTTTGCCCACCCCTGCAATAGTGTTTGTCAAAGATCTCATGCTGCTGAGCCAGACATGCAACTTGGGAGACCTAAAAGAGTCCATGACCAACAGGGATCCTGGTTCTCTCTTTTCAAAAGTTGTAAATTCTCCAATTAAGAATCCCCGCCCATGCAGATTCTCTGATTTAAACCCCACCAATCCGTGTTTTTATGTGATTTTAAAAATGAAACTCCACTCTGTATATAGGCAACACAATGTTTTATTAACATGTTTAAAATTTTAAAGCAGTTTGGAAGCCGACCAGTGCCTCAATCACTATAATAAATACATTCTAAATTTTTGGCATTTGATTTTGGGTTTTTGTTTTTTTTTTTTATCATGGAAGATAAGGGCTTGCCCTGCCCCCTCGATCAGTAGGATGTGGGTCCAACTGCAGATTCCCGCCCCCCACCCCACACACACTTTGTGGCACTGGGTAGCTTTGATATGCTAGTGCCCTGACCATGCCATTGTCCCTCACTCTCAAGACACAGCCCGCTCCCCCCCCGCAGCCCTGCTAGAGGGCCCCCCAGCTTCCAGGGCTATGGGTCCAGGGACACAGGTCCACAACCCTCTGCCTCCCCCCCCACAGTATTGTCCAAGCCCTGACTGCTTCCTGTGGCAGGTGGCTGCTATGCTGGAGCAGGGTGTAGAGCCTGGCTTTCTCCCCCTCTCCCACAGACAGCATGCCTGGAGTTGCAGATTGTAGGGGAGGATGGGTGCAGGCTTCCCACTGAAGCATTGGAGCTCCCTTCCCTGCTGCCCTCTCCCCAGGGGACTTTGCAGCTCGGTGGGTGGGACCTAGTGTGGCAAGGCAGAGCAAGGTGGGAAGGCTTGGTGCCGTTGCTGAGAGCTCCATGCTGCTATGATGAAGCACCCCCCTGTCCACCCAGCAGCAGCAGGGCGGTAGCATGGAGTTGTGCCACCCACTGCTGCCAGGTAGGGAGGGGGTGCCTCACCATGGCAGCATGGAGCTCTAAGAGGTATCACTTAGACTCCCCACCCTGCTATGCTGGGTCCCACAATTGGGCTATGGAGGCCCCCAGGGAGAGGGCAGCAGGATGGGGAGCCCTGAGCCCATCGCAGGCAGCCAGCATCTGTGCCTGCCCCATGCACAAATCTGGGGGACACATGACCCCCCAGGAATGTGTGGAGTAGTAGGGAGTCAGCCCCCTGGCCACCCCCTGAACAAGCTGCCCAGGGCTCTATTCAAATCCCCAGCTGGGCTATTCAGTTGTGCATTCCAGCCCTCGGCTCTAAACCCCAGGCCTCATGTACTGCCCTAGGTGGGCAGTACCTCCGGCCCTGCCCAACTCCCTTCCTCAGGGGAGTCTCAATCCTCCCCCCCACTCCACTAACCTGGGGGGAGCTGCTCTCTACACTGCCTGGCTACCACATGCATGTGCACATGCATGTGGTACCCTGTAGCAGGTTGCTCTCCCCAGCAGCATTTAAAAAATTTTTTTTTATGGCCTAGGAGGGGCAACCCGGAAGTCCCTTAATGTTACACTTCTCTCTTTCATCTCGTATCCCACCTTTACTTTCCTGCCACGTCTTGATACAAGTATTATTTCAATGTTCTTACAAGCAGGAGACTGCCTGTTGTAACTCTGTTTGGGGTTCTCAGCCACCATGGGCCTAGCACCCCCCCCCTCCCCCCATCTCTAGCTAGGCCTACTAATCTAACCCATCAGATAGGATTTGACCCCGAGGCTCTAGCTCCTTAATTCTCTCGAGGCCCATGGCTCTCCTTTTGCTTTCAATATGGAGCCCAGGCTTCCTGGCCCAGAGACCTGTCCACTGGGCACAGAGCCAGAAGGCTGTAAGTTCCAATCTGAGCAGCAGCCCAGAGCTCCCACTGCCCAAGGGTGCCCTTTCTTTTAGCTTGGGCTACTAGCCAAGATGCCTCCACTGGGACCAAGCTTAAGTCCTTCAACCAGCTCTGAGCTACTGGCTCTATACGGCTGGACACACTAGTGCACTAGGCCCTTTAGGACTGTGCCCAAGGCACTAATGAGGCCTCCTCCTCCCCTACAGCCTCAACCACAAACCACCAGTTTATCAATCAAAAAAATATAAAACAGTAAGTCCATGGGCTATAAATCACAAAAAAAAATAAAAAAAATAAAAAATAAAAAAAAAATTGCCCCCTTCCGTTCACCTGACTAGCTGGTCAGGCTCCACTTTTAACCCTTACCCTGCCAGCAGGCTGTGCCTGGAAAGTTCTGGTCTTAAAGGGACCAGCCTGCTTTCTAGTAACAGGGCTAAGGTTCCCTGTTACACGCCCCTTGCAGGCTGGAACTCTGCCAGCCTGCAAGTGGAAACTAGCTGTTTCCTGCATTTCTCTCCTTAAAAATGAGAAAATCTGTGTTTGCCAGATTTTTCTGTGGCAAACAGAAAATTGGGATCTCCGATTATAGTAACATAAATTCTAAATACCTATATATTTTGGTGTTTGTTCTTGTTTTTTTTAATCATGAAAAAAAAATCAGAGCTCCCTCTGCTCTATTCACTTACCAGGACACACAGGTCCAGCTGTGGCCGTCACCCTCCCTCCCCTGATGCTTTGTGGTGCTGAGCAGCTCTGCTATGCTGGTGCTCCTCACTTCCAAGCCACAGCCCTGCCAGCATGACCCGCACCTCCTTGCCCTGCCACCATCAGCCCTACCAGCATGATCTTCAGGCAGAGACAGACATAGGGATGGACAGTAGGGATGTGTGAAGCTTCAGTCCCTGATTCAATTTGGTAGAGATTTGGCCTAATTCAGTGGCCGAATCTCCGAATCCGAATTGAATCAGAGGACCCTTTAATATCTCCGAATCGAATCAGAACCCTTCTAATTGATTCAGAAAGATTCAGCGATTCAGACACAGCTTTAAAATGTTTTTTCTACATACCTCTAGGTAGCAGGTGGCTTGTGAATGCTGTGATGCTGGGGTGCATGGAGTGTCCCACAGAAGTGCAGGGGGCTTCCCAGTGCGCTCAGCAGCAGACCCGGAAGTGGACCAGAGCACTTCCAGGTCCCCCAGGGGGCCCCCTGCCCCACCCTGGCTCAGTGACTGGTGCCTCCTGGGTCTGGGGGGAAGCACCCAGGGTCCCCCTGCACTTCCCAGTGGACCTGGAAATTAACCAGAACTACTTCCGGTCCTCTTCTGGATTCACTGCTGAGCAAGTGGAGGGTCCCCCCATGGTCCTGTGAGATGCTCCACACACCCCAGGATCACAGCATTCACAAGCCACTCTGGTACCTTGAGATTTGTAGGAAAAAAAAAAAATTTAAAGCTGTGTCTCTGTCCGAATCAAAAACTGAATCTTCAGATTCAGCCAAATCAAATCAGGGACAGTGATCCGAATCAAATCACTGTCCCCAATTTGGGCTGAATCCGAATTGAATAGGGCCCACTTCTCACGCCCCTAGTGGACAGTGAGGACAACTGCCCAGGGCATTGTGGCAGTGGTGGTGATGGAGGTGAGGGAGAAGGGGGTGTCACAGTACTTCAGGGCACAGCCCTGCCTCAGCTGGGGTGGGGAAGGAGACAGAAATCTGGGATGCCTCTCATTCCCACTCCATAGCCCCCTTCCCCGCCAGCCCTCCAGTGGGGACCCCAGCTGCCCCCAGGCCCCAGCCCCACACTGCGGGGGGCAGGGGTGTGGGGAAGGGGAGATGTAGGACTTTCTGAAGCTTGGACCCTACCCTGATAATGAAGGGCTGGTTTAGACTCACTAGAGCTTTGCCCTTCATGGCCTAGACCAGCTCTGGACCATTGGAGCTGGACTCTGTAAAATACCTCCAAATCCATGTTTCTCCACAATTAAAACAAAAGACCATGAGACAGACAGAGAGAGATCAGTTGGATCAGAGAGACAGACACAAATGTTTTATTGATATACCTACATTGTTAAAGCAAGCCGGAAGCCTACCAGTGACTCTATCATCATAATGAAGTGAATTCTAAATACCTATGTTTTGCTGCCCCCCCAGGGGCCACATGCCCCACCCCCACTTGCTCCCCCAAGCCCCCAGATTGCTGCCCCTCCTGGTCCCATCCCCCACCAGCTCCTGCAGCCCCCCTGATGGCTACCCCACCCAGCCACCTCCCACCCACTCCAATGGTTGTTCCCCCCCCCCCCCACAGCCTCAGGCACTAAAGAAGAAAAAAAAAAGCCTCTACTCACTGCAGGAGCAGGGGTAGTAGGGGCTCTGGGGCCTCCTGGCAGAGCCCCCCACACAGCATGGGGCAGCAGGGTGCAGCATGGTCTGAGCTGGGGTTGTCACTCAGCCCTACACTGTGCAGGTGGGGCCCCAGTGACCCCAACAGCAGCTGCTACTGCTGGTGAATGCAGAATTTTATTTATTTTTTAATTGCTGGGATGCTGGGGTCCAGAGGGGCAGCAATGGGGGAGCTCAGGGGGCAGGAGGGGGTTGGGGTCAGGCATCAGAGAGGCTTGGGGGGTAGGCAGGGGGTGGGGCAGGGCTCAGGGTGCTCAGGGAGTTGGGGCCAGGTGGGGCAGGAATCAGGAGGCTCAGGGGACATATGGGGGTGAGGCCAGGTGGGGGAGGGATCGGGGGGGCTGCGGGAGCAGGTGAGGTTGGCAGGGGTCGCCCCCATGGTCCCCTCCTCCAGCCCTCCCACCCCCTGCTTACCAGCACTGGAGCCCAGGTCCAGTTCCCTGTGGACAGGCAGTATGCTTCAGCACTAGGGCAAGGGCCAGCCATAGAGACACCCTGGCTGCTACCAGAGCATCTCTGTGGAGGACCCAGCCTCCAGTTGCCTCCAGTGGGGCCCACATGCCCCGCTTGCTCTGCCGTGCCCTGCCCCGCTTTTTTCCCCATGGTGTATTTTTTGAGAGGGTACCTGGTGACCATCTACAAACTTACTAGGAGGGACCAGCAGGGAATGGGAGAGACCTTGTTCCCCCGAGCACCTCCTGGAGTAACAAGGAATAACGGCCATAAGTAAGGGAAGTAGTGGCTCCTACCTTGGGGGTCTTTAAGAGGAGTCTTGATGATTACCTAGCTGGGGTCATTTGAGCCCAGTTCTCTCTCCTGCCCAGGGCACGGGGTCTGTAACAGGGCCTTCTCATGGTTGATTCCCTAGTGGCCCACCCACCTGTTTCTGGGCTAATTGCCCACCTTCTTGCCCACCACACCTTGTTGTTAATTATTTAATTGATGTTAATGAAGTGGGAGGCTACGCATTTCTTGCCACGATGCCAGGGGGGCAGTATCTGCAGCTCTGTTCCTCCCCTACACCACAGCCCAAGCCTCACAGCTGGCACCCAACTGTTATCAATATCACCAGTCCCACACTGGGCCCCAGAATCCTACTAGTTGAACCCCACTTAGATCCCTCCATTCAAGCAGCCTATTCTGCCTTCCTTCCAGGCTGCATAGCTCCCCAAGCTGCTTCCCCCTTATGGGTGTGGTCCCCACAGGACCTTTGGCTCTACTGGCCCTGGCCCACCTCCAGGCCAGTTGGAACCCCAGGCCCACAGCTCTTGGGCATTCCCCACTGTGGGCCCCTGGCCCTTCCGGTCCTGGCCCCAGCTTGGACCAGTTGGGGGGGATGTCAAGACAGGTTAAGAGTCTATGACCCGACTCTCTCTTTGGGGTCCACCTTCTAGACTCTACAAAGGGGGTAACCCACCCAGTTGTGGGGGCTAGGGGTTAAGGCACCCCAACCCACCTTTCACTGGGGTGGTAACTGGCCTGGCATTTCCTAGGGGCTCCCATACCACTGAGAGCCCCACCAGGCCACCCACTCCCGGCAGAGTGCAGTTGTAGGTCATACCTAGGACCAGGAGCCTCCCAGCCATCCCCCTACAGCTCCTCCCTTACCTCCAGATGATACCTGCAGCCAAGCAATGTTGGTGCCTCACCTCCCAGCAGCAAAAATGCCTTGTTTACATGGGCAGCCCTGAATCTAAAATGGCTGCCCTAATCAGGCACCTGCCGGCTGCTGTCTTCTGGCCTCTTAAAGTGGCAGGCACAAACAGTGCCCTGACACAGGGTCAGACTAGAAGATCTGCAAGGTCCCTTCCAACCCCACATCTATGAATCTATTACCCCAGGATATCCAAGGGTCTAATTTTGCCCTTGCACTGCAAATTTGCAGCGTGGGGAATATTTTCTCATTCCCAAATGTGCCTCTTGTAGCATCTCAAAGGGCTCTGAGATACTGCAAGATGCACATGTGCACTCATCTGGACGTTCCCTAGGAGTCTAAGTGCTGCTGGAAATAAAAGGGAATTCAATTCCTATGTGACTTTAAAATGGTAATTACTGCAGGGATCTGGATTTTCCATTTCCTGCAGAAAAACACAGATTTTTCCCTTTGAAGCAGAGAAACTGTGGGTTTCCCCTTTTACAAACAGCTTTCTGAAGGCTGGCAGACTTCCAGCTTACAAGAGCTGCTGGCAAAAGGCTGGAAAACCCTAAACCCTGTCTGCAGGAGGAGGGAGCAGGGCCTGAGAATCTGAGTCAACCAAGGCTGCCTCTGACTCAGTGTCCCTCAGGTCAGGTGAGGGTCATGCTGCCCAGGGCAGGGCCTCCAGAAAGAGCCAGCTGGGTGGGCAGGGACAGGGAAGGGGTGGGTGGGGGCTGAAGGAGCTATGAGGGGTCCACAGGCCCTCTCAGGCCAGCATGGGGGACCCCTGCAGCATCCTTGCACCAGGACCCAGCCCCAGCATGCCCTGCCAGAGGTAGAGATGAGCAGGTAGGGTCTCTTACCCGCATGGAGGAGAAGGCAGTGCCCACAGCACTGCAGTCCCAGGAACAAAGAGGCATGCAGGGTGTTGTCACTATAGTGCTCAGCGATCACCCTGTCCTGCACCACAAGCCGAGGCAGGTGTGGACTCAGGGCAGGTGCAGGCTGCCTCATCCCACCATGGCTTGGGCTGGGGCTGGGAGTGTTGCACAGCCATGGTGACTCCCAGTGATGGCACCTCAGTGTGGGAACATGCACTGAGCCCCTGCATGCCAGGCTGGGCACCCTCAAGGCACCCTCAATGCCCAGCTAGAGTGGTGGTGGCAGGTCCTAGCAGTGATGGCAGCACTGAGTCTGCCTGTCCAGCCACGCTGCAGCCCCATGCCCTGCATCCCACAGAAATATGGTGGGGCATGTGGCCCCCCATTCCCTTCCCAATGTGCCTATGGGCATGCCTGGACCACCTCTATGCCATTGTTCTCCCCTTCCCCCATGGTGCAGGGCTGGTTTGGGTTTGCCAGAGCTTAGCTCTGATATCCCGAACTGGACCTATGCCATCAGTTCCCCCCCCCGCCCTGAACCCCACAATGGCACTGCAGCATTTTGGGCACACCAGAATTTGAGATTTTTTTTATCAGGGATTTTTCAGTTTTCTAATAGGGAACACCAGAATTTCTGGTAGGGAAGCCAGTGGCAGGACCCTGCCTGCTCAGAGCTGGCACCTTGGACTCAATTGGAGGTGGCTGACCTCCTGGCCCCAATTGGTCGAGCAGGGGGCACACATGGCAGTAGTGCCTCACAAAGGCCAACTTTGCAGACACAGTCCACTGGCAGCTGGCCCAGAGGGGCAGATGCCTCTACTGGCTGTGCAGTCCCCATCTGGGTCTGGCAGGTGCGCAGCAGGTCACAGCCAGACAGCAGCCCCCACTGCCAGACTGCTGCAGTGGGTAAAGGTGCAGGGAACTCTCAGGGGTGCTTCAGTAGTCCAGCTAGTACAAGGGGTACTGTCCCCAGGTACCAATTGGCTGGGCCCCAGAAGCTCCTGAGAGCGAGTAGCCCTAAGCTACTTGACAGGGCAGCTTTTTGCACAGAGGGGGCCAGGACAGGGCAGGTTTTTTATACTGCTGGGGACAGCACAGGTGCTGGCCCTGGGCTCTAGCTCCCCCTGGCTACAGATCCAGGAGGAGCCAGGCAGGTTTATTTTGCCCCAAGTGGCACAATTTCCCCACACCAAAGTGCATGTCTGGGCGCGTGTGCTGAAGCAAAAAGGCCCGGCTCAAATTTGCACCTCTTCTATTTC
This sequence comes from Alligator mississippiensis, assembly GCF_030867095.1. Taxonomy (NCBI): domain Eukaryota; kingdom Metazoa; phylum Chordata; order Crocodylia; family Alligatoridae; genus Alligator; species Alligator mississippiensis. The sequence continues at coordinate 16,165,164 of NC_081829.1, forward strand.
AGCTGCTGCAAGCGCACGTGCTTGCATATGTGGATGCACCCCTAAGGACCAAAATGGTTTTCCTATTGATGACACACAGCAATATTAGAAGTATCTCCATTCAAGTCAATAGGTATAAGTGAGAAGACAATCAAGCCCTCCTAAAAAAAAAAATGAATAAATAAAAAAATGGGAAGTGTTTAATAAACCACAGTGTTCCTGTGGAGATGGAAGGTGCTGGTATTTCTTTAATTCTTTCTGTTCCTGAAAGAGATTTGATTTATAAACAAAATGCCCTTTGATATATATGTCATGATAATTAAAGACCAGGATCTGCTTTGTTAGCTGCACATTGCTGGTGTGAGACAATGTGCTACAGGTATTTTAGAGCAGGGATAATGTCTCTGGCAGTCACCTGGGATTCACTATAGAAAGGTTTGGAAATAATATACATAATTTTTTTAGTGTCTGCTTAGAAAATGATGCTTCATTCTTGAGGAGATAGATGAAGCTATTTTCAAAAGCGCAGCTGCAAGCCAGCAACTTCAGGTATTGTGGGGTTACCTAAATGATTATGCAGAAATAACTAGGCAAGTCAACAATGCCTGCTGGTATACCCTTTCTTCTGTTTCAGAGAAGGAGGTTAATAGTATCTGAAATAGAGCTGGTATTTCTAAATTAGTAATGAGTTTTTTAAAGTGATCTATATCTCCTGATCAGGTGCATGTCAAAAGCAAAACATTTACCTAAAAATCAATTTGCCTTTCAACATCGTTTCAGTTTTTAATTTTCACCCAGCATTCTGCTCAGACAGTGTTATGCATCCAAATGTTCATCCAGAGAGAAAGCGCCAGTCAGACAGAGAAGCTTCAACACTCTTTCTTCCTCTTTTCCATTAGCATAAGAGTGATGTTGTAGCTGTGATGGTCCAGAAATTATGTAAGGGACAAGGATTTCTTAGGGTGATAGCTTTTATTTCTTTAAATTGGATTATCTGTTGCTAGGGCTCCACTTCCTCCAGAATGAGCTGTGGAAGTTTCCCATGCTCATATGCATATAAAGCAGTGGTGCACGTCTACCCCAGCCATGGAAGATGTAAGAACTACTGGGGTATCTCCTTTTCTTTCTTTCTTTGTGACAGTCACTAACATGCTGCTTCTGTCTGTCCTTTGCACATACAAGGTCAGGGGCTTGGAGAGTGCTTTCTTCTGACTGTAGCCCCTTATGCCCAGCAACTAGTTTTCCTTCCTACTAGTGTTCCCCACTGGACCCATTCCTGACAGTGTAACAGAAATCACCCCTCCACCCATCATCCAGATACCGGCCACTTCATTCTAGCCCATCAAGCCCAGAAGGATCATAGAATATGGGTGTACCAGGCTGTGCAACATTGGCCGCGTCTACACAAGATGCTGACTGCGCAGTTGTTACTGTGCAGTCATTTAGTATTTGCACACCCACGTACTGAATGATTACATAGTAACTGGCAGTACTGTGCGCTAGCATCTCCACATGGCTTCATGGCGATGCCAACTGTACGTTAGCTTGTTACAACTGCACAGGAGTGTTGTGTCACAGTTTGTGCCCCATGATGTGGGGGGATGTGGGCACGCTAGAAGGGAGGAATAGGTTGCAATTGGACCTAGACAGGTTACAGGGGTGGACAGATGAGAACAGGATGGGTTTCAAGACTGACAAGTGCAGGTACTGCACCTGGGGAGGAAGAACCGTAGCAAAACCCCCAGTTTTTATTTTTTATTATTTTAAAATGCATTCCCTCCCCTTCCCCAACCATTTCTGACTTTTCTCTCCCTCTCTATTCCCTATAGATAAGTATAAGTGAGCTCAAACTTAGGATAAGCTTTGAACATTTTTATTTTGCTAGCAAGTTTTTGGTTTTGGATATCTACTGTTTTATATTGTATAATTATTAGGTTTGTATTAATTTTTACCGTTGTATATTGTATTATTATCATTTTTGTATTGATTTTTATTGTTTCATATGGATATTGTATGGTTTATGCCTGTGTTTTTAAGTGAACCAAAGTCATGTCAAGTTTCCATTTTATATGTCAAGCCTCCATCTTCTGTCCTCTGCCTGGGCATCCCATGTTGCAATAATATGATTCATTGTACCCCTCCCATGAAAATTGGTTCCCAGATGAATGAGAATGATTGAGAATGATTGAAATACAATGGTAGCAGGACTCTACTGAATGGCCTGTAATGACCAGGCCATCACCTCGCATTGATTCACCCAGGAACCACGGACCTCACCCAGGAACAGAGAAAAGACCACCATTTGAAAAACAAAAGACCCTGCAGAACCAGCAACTCTGTCATTGTACTCTACCATTACAGACACCCAAAACTGCACATCCCTGCATGAAGCACACATGCTCAGTACGCCAGGGGCTGACCCTTCCCTGGGCGTGCCTCCTGTCACTAGGGTCACACATGGTCTGCCCCTGTAAAAAGGGGCAGTGAAGACAGACCCAGTGGGAATGCCATTTCCATCCGGATCATACCAGCTTCACGTCACCTATCCACCCAGAGACCCTGCTGGCGACCCACTCTGGACAACACTGAGCTGAAGGAGACCCCGAATGGCCATCGAGGATAAACTTCCAGCCTGGGATAGGTAGATATTACCTGCACACCTCCTCCTACAATTTGGACTCTCTCTTTCTCTCTCTGTCTCCCTCCTCCTGGACTTCAGTGGACTTCAGTCCCTGCACCAAGCCTCTCTAACCCCTGCTACCAGAGTGTGGGTGGGTGGGTGGGTGGGTGGGTGTGGGTGCAAGGGAACCAATTTGGCATTGTGTCACCATCTCCCGTGTTCAATAAAACCACTGTAATTTGCAACCCCAAGTTGGGTCATGTTTTACTGAATCCCAGTCCCTTCCTTATCTTAAATTCCAGCCTCATATTCTCTCTCTCAATTCCAGCCCCTACCCCTCTCCACTAGTTTCCCAATCTCCTCTCAATTACTACTGCCTTTTCCCTGTGACCTTCTGCTGTCTTTCTCTGCTTTCCTGCTGCCCCTGCTGCCTTTCAGTCTCTCCTGCTGCTCTTTCTGTGATTTTTCTGCTGTCTGTCTCTCTGTTTTCAGGCTTCCCCTGCCCCTGCAGCTTCTCAGACTTCTCTAGCTGCCCTGGAGCCATCCTCTGGCTCCCCCACACCCAGAGCCCCTCTTTAACACTCACACTTTCCCTTAGTCCCATTTTTCCCTCTCCCCATCTACCTTTTCAGCTTCCCTGTAGCTCTGGATCCAGACCCAGCCTCTGTGCCGGCATGCTTCCCTGTTCTGCGGGCTTTGGGGGTTGTCTTTTAATCAATTAAGATCAATTAACCTAAAGTTACCCCCAAGCCTCAGTTCTTCCGCCCAGGCCCCTGCAAACTACTGGTTCTAATCCCGGTCCTGGTAACTTTAAATCCTTACACTTCTACTTTCTTACCTTAACCTTTCCCCATGTATCCCAAGTACACCAAGCATATACATACATACACATCACAACACCCAATTTAGGAACTCACCTGTGTGTATGTGTAGGTGGGTAGTATGTGTGTGAATTAGTGAATACACATATATACACATATATAGATATCAGTGTGTGTGTGTGTGTAATATAAATTAGTAACCCACATATGTGTATTGGATGTGCAGGTGTTGGTAACTGGTAACTGATTCTAAATGTGGTATGTGTAGTGTGTATGGGCTTAAACTGGTGATAGGTGTGCATAAACCTAGACTGGTTATTTTGAACATGTGTGTATCTGAGTTGCTAGTGTGTGTGTGTGTGTGTGTGTGTGTGTGTGTGTGTGTGTGTGTATATATATACACATATATGGCATTGTGTGCATGATATATGAATTAGTGATCTGTGTCTGACTTTTGGGATGTATAGTGTATGTGCTTGAATTGATCATAAGTATGCATGTGCCTAGGCTGGTTTGAATGTGTATGTGCCTGAGCTGGTAGTGTGTGTGTGTATGCACCTAATTAATTTGTGTGTGTTTTGTATATGTGCAATTGTGTCACACCTTCCTGTCTAACAGCGCAAGATTGAGATCCTGAGAGTTGGCCCGACCCCCCAGGGCAACAGAACCAGCAGCATGCCTACAGGCTGGGGAACTCCCTTCTCGTCAGTGCAGAGGCAGAAATGGATCTGGGAGTCATTATTGATGCCAAAATGAGCATGGGCCGACAGTGTGGGGATGCGGTCAGGAAGGCCAAACACACCTTGTCATGCATCTACAGATGCATCTCGAGCAGGTCCAAGGAGGTGATCCTCCCCCTGTATGCGACATTGGTCAGGCCGCAGCTGGAGTACTGCATCCAGTTCTGAGCGCTGCACTTCAGGAGAGATGTGGACAGCATTGAGAGGGTCCAGAGGAAGGCCACCCGCATGATCATGGGGCAGCAGGGCAGGTCCTACAAGGAGAGGCTGAGGAACCTGAACCTGTTCAGCTTCTACAAGAGAAGGTTGAGGGGGGATCTAGTGGCCTGTTACAAACTAGTCAGAAGGGACTAGCAGGCATTGGGGGAGTCCCTGTTCCTCCGAGCTCTACCAGGAGTGATTAGAAATAACGGTCACAAGCTGGCAGAGGGTAGATTCAGACTAGACATCAGGAGGCACTACTTCACAGTCAGGGTGTCTAGGATCTGGAACCAACTTCCAAGAGAAGTGGTGCTGGTTCCTACCCTGGGGGTCTTTAAGAGGAGGTTAGACGAACACTTTGCTGGGGTCGTTTGACCCCAGTACTTTTTCCTGCCATGGCAGGGGGTCGGACTTGATGATCTGCTCAGGTCCCTTCCGACCCTACCAACTATGAACTATGAAACTATGCTACTGCACAGTAGTAACAAGCTACTGCACAGTAAACTTCTCATATAGATATAGCCATTTGGTCTGAGTTGTTATAGCTCTCACTTGCCATGGAGGATTCATTTTGCAGATGATAATTGCAATGCCCCATATACCTTCCACTAATACAAGAAGGAAATGATTAAGTGTAGAGTCCAACTGATAAAACCCACTCTGCTGCACAGACTTCCCATGATAGCAGTTACAGTAGCTCCGCTGAACTCCTATGACTATACCGTTGCAGTGTGTCCTTACCAGCCTGACTGCTGCAAAGCATCCACATGTGTTCGCACACACAACCACTTCAATACCAGTGTACTGTGGATAGCTATTCCACAGTCAGGCTGCACTGTAACTTCTTGGAGCAGCAGTTTGCAGAATAATTTTCCAGAGCTGTAGAGGTGCTGTGCCAATTTTTCCTAATGTAAAATATGTTAATGATGGTTTTCAATGTATTAAACAGCATGTGTTTCATAACATGAAATAGCATCAGTTTGCATAAAAATAGTCTTTAGTGTTTAAACATGAAAAGCCTTATGTCTTCTCACATATAAACAGACAGATTGGGTGTATGGGAATACAGATGCTGCAGCATTTCAAAACAGGAGTACAGGAGGCATTTCACACTGAAGGCTGATAGCTGCAGGGGACACGGGAACAATGGAGGATTGTGCTGGGAAGCCCTGATGCTGCTGCGTATCTGTGACTAGCACTGACCATGGATGCAGATTGCCACAGTGCTTAATCTGACTCCAGGTCAATGTAGTTAGGACACCACTGGCCATGGATGTGGACAGACAAAAGTATTTTTGGGGATGGTCATAAGGAATGCTAGGGGAGCACAAAAGGGAACAGTCATACCAAAAGAGTCATTTTAGGTGTAATGTAGCATCTGCCTCTTGCAACAGAAACAACACCCCTACTACACAGTGCTGGCAAAGATGAGCAGTGATTCATTTTTGGATTATCCTTGCAAGTGATTCAAATCCCCACTTCCCTTAGGATCCAGGCCATATAAAGTCACTAACCAAGGGTCCCCTTGCAGATAGTATTGTGAGCAACACTGCAAGTGACAGGGAATCTGTGCAACTTGGTGAGTGCTCTGGAGCCAAGATTTCCACTGCAAATATTCAACCTCAAAGAAAATATGCTAATGCTAAAGTCCAGTAAAGGCACTTTATAAAGCCATTGATTTTTTTTAAGGCCATTGATTTTTTTGCTTCTAGAGCCTCTATGATCATGAACGGCACATGCCCCGGTGGCTGGGGGGGCATGGCTGCGCTGGCGGCAGTAAGCGGAGAGCTCACGCAGATGCTGCCAGCACTGTCGGTGCCAGGGGGATGGGGAAGGGCTGGCGAGTGCCAACCAAGGGGTGGCGACCACCAACAGGCACTGCTGGCAGCATCGGCAGTGGCCAGCAGTGATTACAGACCTCCTGCAGATGGCACCGGAGGTGTCGGCAGCAGTGTGGTGAGCAGCGACTGCCCGCAGGCACCACCGACAGTGTCGGCAGCGCCTTTTTGGAGGGGGTGCACTGCCACACTCAGGGGTGCACGTGCACCTGCGTGCACCCCCTACATGTTGCCCCTGTCTATGATCATCTGCAGAACAGTAGCCAAAGAACATCATCCAGTTCATAACACAGGCAGTCCTTGACTTACAATGTTTCGAGTTACAATGTTTTGCACTTACAACTTTTATAAACCAACACTCTGTTTCGACTTTCTGATGTCAGTTTCGACTTCATAAATACTTGATCCGATGCAATGCCATGCCAGCGAACAAGTTCGCTACACTGCCCATCTCCCTGGAGAACATCTGTCCAAACTTCCTTGGACACTTTCTTTAAGAAAGCAGACAAGACTCCAGAAAAACCTGCAGCCAAGACTTCTGAGAAAACTCCAGCCAAGAACCTTTCTAAAAGTCCAGCCAAGAGCCCTTCAAAAAGTCCAGCAAAGTCACCTCAGAGAAATCCTTCCAAATCAATATGATTGCTATTTACAGTATAAATACATTAATGTAGCTACTCATCTATAATTGATTGAGTATAAAATTCTGGGTTATTTTTAGTGAAAATAGGGTATTGGGCCTTGGTTCAGGAACCAATCCCCCATTTATAACACTGTTTCCTATGGGAAAATCGGTTTCGAGTTACAATGTTTGACTTAAGACACGTTTTTCAGGAACCAAATGTGTCGTAAGTCTGAGTACTGCCTGTACTTTATGAGGACTATGACTTGGAGCCATAACTTATTTTTTAGGACTTTTTAACAAAGGGAGGCTAAAGTGGGTAAATGTAGTGTGTCAGTTTAAGGTAAAATTTTCCTGATTAACTCACTTATATGGATGTTTTTATTAGGGCTGATCTATCCAAAATTGTCTTTATCCACTTTAGAAGCTCTATAATGAATGGAACTAATTTGAAGTAAGGCATTTTTAATCTGGAATAAGGGCATCTACAGAGGGAAATAATCAACTATTGTTAACTTCTGTCAAACCCATTTTTAATAGAATATTGGATTATTGAAGATATTTTTTCACAAAAATGTCTGGTTTTTCATGAAGCTTCAGTGGTTTTTTGAAAAATGAAATATGCTAACGCTCTAAACTTTTGATTTTCAACCAAAAATATGTCAGCTCTGAAATGGCACCACAGTGCCTCAGGTGAGTTGTAAGTCAGGTGCTTTGTGCCTTCATTCACCTCTATGACCTGGCCAGACTTCATCTCTCAGGTTACACAATCTTCCCTTTCCAAGCGAGGGGGCCTTAGTCTATTTTGGGAGATGTAATCAGAAACAGAACTGAGCCTATAGAGAAGTACATGAGTTTGAGGTAATCAGAACACACGTTCCATGAAGCACTGAATGGCAATTCAGGACAAAATGATTTTGATGCCTGGCTGAAATATTTTGGATTTTGATTTCTTTTTTCTTGAAAATGAACAATGTCATCTTAAATTTTTTTCTTTCTTCAATTTGTTTAAAATCTATTTTTCAGCCATCTGACTTGGATTACGTTCATATTCAAGACTAGTATTCAGGTGATATACAGCACACAAATATACACAGCATGTTATTCCAACTATTTTTCTCCTCATAAGAAGCTCAGAATTCCCTGCCTTTGCCTTGAGGTATTGTGTGGCTCTTGGATAGAAAATACAGTGGTCCTCCCCAGCCTCCCCAAGCTGTGTGTCTTCACTGGGGTATGTGCTTGGCCTATACCCTCCTCTTCCCATCCCCAGCCAAGTGGTCTGAAGGGACTGGACTGTAAGCTTGTTCTGCCTTTGTCAAAAAAAAAAAGCCTAGAGGAGGAAAAAAAGGACAGCGAGTAGGGCTTAATGCTATACTCTGTTACTGCCTCTTGGCAGCAGTCCGCTGCTGAATTCAAAAGTCAGGAAAATGACTAAAATATATTTTGATTTTATTTTTAAAGAAAAATGTATACAAACCTTTTGGAAACATTGGTCTCCCACGTATGCCCTACAGTGTCAGCACTCTAAGGGCATTGTGTTTTGATAAGGGGGAAGGAGTTCAATAGAGCTGGACTCTCTATTTGCACAGTTGTTCTGTGCCAGTCCCCTGTTCCCTCTGCTCTCCAGTGATGCGGCCAAGTTGGCTTCCCTAAGCAACCTAGCAGAGAGCTAGCTCAGGAGACAGAGCTTGATAACCTTTCCACATCACTGGTACAGAACTAAAAACACTACCTTGTTCTCAAAGGCACCTCTGTTCTTTTTACTTAAACTCACTGTCCAAGTCTTGAACTGGAATATATCTATGAGCTGAGAGGCCCAACACATTAAACACCAATTAATACTTGTTCTAGTACCCAAGGAAATTCACCACCTAGACAAATAATTTAATGTCACAACCACGGTCTGCCTTTAGGTAGTATGTGGCATCTTGGTTAGGATCTTTGAGTCACCCGGCTTGGTGTTGGCAGGTTTGAGCTTCAGGGAATCACAAATAAGTTTATCAACATCCTCAGTGTTCCTAAAGAAGAAGAAAAAGAGAAAGCCCTGTTTCTTTTAGAGAGTGAACAAATAGCCCTTCTGCTTTGTAGGAAGAGCTTATAGATGAAAATGCTGTGACTTGAGTTATTCATTGCCATTTTACTGTCCTGATTATTTTAAGCATATTCAAGTCCATGGCTTCATTCAATTGGACACCAGCAGATATGCCCACTCACTGTGGCTTCGGTGGGCTTTGAACAGATGTTGATAAGAGCCCTAATCCTTTCTAAGGTTCAGAAAGTTTCATGAAAGAACCTGCTCGTTTTTATTTGTAGGAGGAATATAAACATCAGGCTCCAGCCCCCCAGGTGAGTGAGCTACAAAGTCATTCTCTTGTCCATTCAATATTAGCAATCTATACAAGGTGGAATAAAGTGCCACATATATGTGATGCATGTCTATAAATAGTAGAAGTATGGGCAATAACCAAGGTGAACTAGAAGCCACAGCTTGTGAACAAAACTGATCTAGCTGGCATCACAGAGACCTGGTAGCATGGCTCTTATGACTGGAACATCAACACTGAGTGCTGCACTCCATTTTGGAAAGAGGGATGGGAGAAAAAGGTAGTGGTGCAACCTTGTATGTCAAAAAACACACTTGTTCCCTGGTTCAGGAGAAAGAAAAAAGCAGAGTTGAATGCATTTGGGGAAGATAAAAGGTGAAAGATGCAGCAACGATATAATGGTGGGGATTTATTATAGGCCATCAAGTCATGAATAGGAGGTGGAAAACTCTTCAAGTTGCTGGCAAAATTATCCTAATTCTATGAGATGGTACTGATAGTAGACTTCAATTTTCCAGACTTCTGCTGGTAAAGCAATACAACCAAACAAAAAATGTCAAGCTGGTGGACATCTTGTCTGAAGGACTCCTTTCTGTTCCCAAAAGTTGAGGATATACCTAGGGTATCATCTTAGATCTTGTCCTGACCAATAGGGAAGAATTGGTGGAAGATGTAAAGGTGATGAGCAACTTGGGAGGAAATGGTCACAGTATGATAGAATTCTACCTCCTGAGATGGGGAAAGCATGCAGTCAGCAAAACTAGGACACTAGATTTTAAAAAGGTGGATTTCAACTGACTCTAGCAGTTAATAGACATGGTGCCATGTGAAGGAAGACTAAAGGATAAAGGTGCCCAAAGAGGCTGGGAGCTTCTAAAGGGCAAAACATTGGAAGCTCAATAAGAAACTGTTCCAAAGCAATGAAAACACAGGAAGAATAGTAAGAGACCAATGTGGCTGAACAAGGAGCTTCTAAAATGCCTCAAATGCAAAAAGAAAGCATACAAGCAATAATAAAATGAGCAGGTCACCAAGGAAACATACAAGATAATAGCAAAAACCTGCAGGGACAAAATCAGGAAAGCAAAGATAATGAATGAGAAGCACCTGGGGAGGGAGATTAAAGACAACAAAAAGAGGTTCTACAAGTATGTTGGCCAGAAAAGAAAAGCCAAGGAAGCTGTGGGCCCACTGATAATTAGCCAGGGGGAACTCTGTAACAGGAGATGGGAAGAGGGCAGAGCTACCGAACAGTTACTTTGCCTCAGTCTTCACAAAAAAATTAAGCTGCAGCCAGACACCTAATAAGGATTGTCTAGATAAGGAAGGGGGCAAGTTGAGGGTGGAGATAACAAAAGAGATGGTCAAAGAACTTTTGATGGGCCATCAGGGCTTGATGAACTTCACACCAGAGTACTGAAGCAACTGGCAGAGGAGAACCTAGAGCCCTTCACAATGATATCTGTGAAGTTTTGGAAGACAGGTGCCAGAGGACTGGAAAAGGGCCAACATAGTGCCCTTCTTTTAAAAAAAAGAGACCCAGGGAACAATAGAGTGGTTAGCCTCACCTCAATACCTGGAAAACTACTGTAGCATATCCTAAGATAGGCCATTTGCAAGCATCTGGATGAGGGAAGGCTGATCAGCCAGCATGTATTTATGAAAAACAATTAGCGTCAAACAAATATGATCACCTTTCACAAAGTAACTCCTTGGCCAGAAGCAGGGAATACTGTGGATATAATGTATCTCAACTTCAGCAAGCCTTTTGACAAGTTCTGGTTGACCATCTCATAACCAAATTGAAGGAATGCGAGCTGGACAAAACTACTATAAAGGTGGACAGACAACTGGCTCAATACCTACAAGCAAAGAGTAATTGTGGGCATGTCAGGGGTAGGTGTCCAGGACTGGGTACTCCCCCGACCTAAACTAGGTAACCACCATCTCTTGCCTTTCTCACCCATTACAACTTGCTGTTAAAGCTTAATAACACAACATGAGGTGTTTCACCTTTATCCTGTGTAATCCACAAAAGAAAAAAGCTTGTCCAGATCTACAGTCTCAGTCAAAGTTTTAGGTTCTGCCCCTTTAAGGGCCGGCTGTGTTTGCCTGATTTGGTTGCCCTGAGTGTTTGAAGCAGGACACCATTAGCTGGGAGCTCCATCACCCCTACACTCCCTCCACATCCAATGAAATTAACAGAAAGATAAAATAACAGGAAGTACAGGAGCCATTTGCTCCTTCCACCTGTCTGGGATCATTGCAAGTGTTCCCTCTCTCTTCCTTCTTCCAGTTGGCAACAGCTGCCTTTAATTCTCCTACAGGTGCTCCAGGTAAATTCCTCCCAACAGGGTTTTCCTGGGCTTCTCCGGGATTTACTGTGGGCAGGGTTGTCTTGCCAATCCAGCAACCAGCCATCTTTCAGTTCCCTGCCATGCCAGATGTTCCTTGCTATTGCACCACGGAGAATGGATGGGGCCAAGGGAGAGGCACAGAACCTTGCTCCTTTCCATCGCCCTGCTACACTAATATAAGTAAATCCATGTCAGAATGGCAGGAGGTTTTGAGTGGAGTCCCACGGGGGTCTGTCCTGGGCCCAGCGCTGTTCAACACATTTATTAATGATCTGGATGCTGGCATACAAAGTTTCTTGAGCAAGTTTGCAGATGACATGAAACTGGGAAGGACTGCAAATATATTAGAGGATGGGAGTGCAATTCAGAAGGATCTTGACAGATGAGAACAGTAGGCTGGAGCTGAAAGGATGAAGGTCAAAACTGACAAAGGCAAAGTGCTGCACCTCAGGAGAAATAATCAAAAATGCAAATACAAAATGGGTGATACCTGGCTAGATGGCGTCACTTTGAGAAGGAGCTGGGAGTCTCTGTAGATAATACTTGCCTAACCCTTGGTTTACTGAAAATTTCTCTGTTTAAGAAAACAAACAAACCAAAAAATCCACCCTGAAAGGTCTCACTTTAATTTGTATGCAGAACAGGAAACATTTCCAACTCTTTGATTTGTGGGATAGGAGAAACATTTGCTGCTTAGCTCTAAGTACAAGAAGTCACTTTCCACCAGATGGCAGCTGTTTAGTGTCTTAGGCCTCCCCTCTACACATTAGAGGGGAGGCCTCATTAACTGGTTAATTGCACAACTACCTTAAGACCAGCTAAGATGTGAAAAGTAGCTACCGCACCATAGAAAGCTCCAACCAGCTATGAAGTTAGGCCTCAAAAATGTGTACTAACTTTATAGCCACATTGCAATGCGTAGGGTGTGCACAGGGGCTCACATGCACCTCCTGAGAGCACCAGTACACCCCCTGACTGACCACATTCATCACTTAGGCAATGGGCGGGGGGGGGGGCAGGCGAGAGCACTGGTGCCCCTCCTGCAAGTACCCACCAATTGCTGCAGCCGCTCCCAGAAGTGGCCGCAGCCACTTTTGGAAGTGGCTGCGGTAATTGACTGCAGCTATCAGTCTTGGGGCCCACCTTCTGCCCCCCCCCCCCCGGGCAGTGAGAACTACTGCAGCGGACGCCCCCCTCCCCCCCGGTTGGCAGGACTGGTCACAGGGAGGGCACATGCCCCCCCGACTAAGGCGGCACCAGTTGCTCGTGTATAGCCAGTTGCTATGGAGCTTTAAATTGCATATGTAACAAAGTATCCCCTGTGGCTGGGAGCCTCATCAGTTGATGGGGCTCCTAGCCACAGGGGTGCACGATACCCAATTAAGGCTGGGAGTCCAGCAACTGAGGGGACTCTCACCCCCTGTAACTGCTGAACCTGGGTCCTGGCAGCAGGGGGACCTAGAGTCCCACATCTGAGGATGCTGGGTGCTGGGACCCAGCTGAGTCCTGGAAGGTGGTGGATATGGCTGCTCTAGGGATGTGTGACACCCCCGCAGGCCTGGGGGATTGTGGCTACTGTGATCTCCCAGGCTTGGGAGTACAAGCTCGCGCTTTTAGGGAGGCAGTTAGATGGGCCAAAGCTACCATGGAGCTGAGGATGGCATCCCAAGTAAAGGACAACAAGAAATTGGTTTTTAGATATATAGGGAGTAAAAGGAAGGCCCGGGGAGGAATAGGACCTGCAACCGGTGGGTTGCGTACGGGGTACAGTGACCCCGGCCCCAGTGAGCGGGCAGCTCCAGTGAGTGGGGGCAGTGATGAGAGCCCCATTTAAGGGGGGAGGAGTGTGGCGGAGCACAGGGTGCTCCTGCCACTTGCAACCAGTGGGTTGCGTAGCCCCGGTGCGAGGGGGCGGTAGTGAGAGGCCCCGGTGGAAAAGGGGCCACCGATGAGGAGCCCGAGAGAGGTGGTACATCGAGCCTGGTAAGGCCAGCACATTGATAGGCCTCGAGGGGGCTGGGTCCTGCGGTAGCTGCCTGAAGGGGAGAGTACCCTCGACTGGCCCATGCTGGGGCCAGGACCAGGATGGTCAAAAGGGCCGGGGGTCCACCGCGAGGGACGCCCAAGAGCCAGGGGCCTGGGGTCCCGACTGGCCTTGAGGTGGGCCAGGGCTAGGTAGCCAAAGGTTCCGGGGGAACCACACCCAAGAGGGGAAGAGAGCTTTGGGAAGGGAGAGAGCAGGACGGTGAGCCCAGTTGGGAGGATGGTAGTGCGTGGGGCCTATAAGACCGGAGGCTCGAATATGGGGAGCCCCAGTGTGAGGGGGCGGTGATGAGAGGCCCCAGAGAGGGGGCGGTGATTTGAAGAGGGGAGGAGTGTGGCGGAGCACAGGGTGCTCCTGCCACTTTAAGGGCCTGGAGCCGGCAGCCTCCAGGTGCCTGATTGTGGCAGCCATTTTGAGGCCTATATAAACCAGGCAGTTTGGCTGCAGGAGGGCAGGCAGCAATGTTGCCTGGTGTTAGGGCTGCTGTGTACAACCCGGAGGTAAGGGGGAGCTGCAAGGGGTTGGCAGGAGGGTCCTGGTCCTGGTCCTGGTCCTGGTCCTGGTCCTGGTCCTGGTCCTGGTCCTGGTCCTGGTCCTGGTCCTGGTCCTGGTCCTGGTCCTGGTCCTGGTCCTGGTCCTGGTCCTGGGCATGACCTGAAACTGCACCCTGCTGGGAGTGGGTGGTCTGGTGGGGCTCTCAGTGGCGCGGGAGCCCCCAGGAAATGCCAGGCCAGTGATCACCCTAGTGAAAGGCGGGTCGGGGTGCCTTAACCCCTAGCTCCCACCACCACCAGGTGGGTGACCCCTGAGTTGAGAGGGCCAGTGTTTCTGAGGGGCCCAGAGAGGGCGGACCCCGAGAGTGGCAGTGATGTGGGCAAGGTGCTGCGGTTGCTCCTAGGAGGAAGGGAGTAGCAGCACAGTGAGGCCCGAGGAGTAGAGAGTGGCTAGAGAGACCCAGCCCGAAGGGGAGAGTCCCCTCGACTGGCCCATGCTGGGGCCAGGACCAGTGAGGGTCAAAAGGGCCGGGGGCCCACCGCGAGGGACGCCCAAGAGCCGGGGGCCTGGGGTCCCGACTGGCCTTGAGGTGGGCCAGGGCTAGGTAGCTGAAGGTTCCGGGGGAACCACACCCGAGAGGGGGACAAGGCTTCAGGGGGGTGAGGTAGCCCAGATGACGGCGGAGTGGCTGCCTGAGGAGAGAAGACCATAGTGGGGTCTTGCATAGAAGATTCTGGGGCCCAGTGCAGGGGCCGGTGAGGAAGAACACCATGATGCCATCTGCGAGGCTTGGGCTGCGGTATTAGGGGAGGTCGGAGCCGCAGAGCGCCCCTGGGCATCGGGGCAGTCGAAGGGCAGCCTCCCGCTTGATTAACATCCTAATTGAACTCATTATCATCAAAGGGGTGGCGGGTGAGATGAGCGGGCGGTTGCCCAGAGACAGGTGGGCGGGCCATGAAGAGCTCGGCCCTGAGTAGGCCTGCTGTCACGGTGACAGGCGGGCGGGCCACAGAGCTCGACCCCGGGAGGCCCCCCTGTCACAGGACCCCTGCTAAATGGGCAGAAGCAATTGGTGACGGACAGGGGGGACAAGGCTGAACTCCTCAACGAGTTCTTTGCTTCAGTGCCCCTAAGTGAGGGGCACGACAAGTCTCTCACTGGGGTTGTAGAGAGGCAGCAGCAAGGCGCCAGACTTCCATGCGTAGACCCTGAGATGGTGCAGAGTCACTTGGAAGAACTGGATGCCTTTAAGTCGGCAGGCCCGAATGAGCTCCATCCGAGGGTGCTGAAGGCACTGGCCGACATCATTGCAGAGCCACTGGCGGGAATATTTGAACACTCGTGGCGCACGGGCCAAGTCCCGGAGGACTAGAAAAGGGCCAATGTGGTCCCCATCTTCAAGAAGGGGAGGAAGGAGGACCCGGGCAACTATAGGCCAGTCATCCTTGGCAAAATCTTTGAAAAAATTATCAAGGCTCACATTTGCGAGAGCCCAGCAGGACAAATTATGCTGAGGGGAAACCAGCACGGGTTCGTAGCAGACAGATCGTGCCTGACTAATCTGGTCTCTTTTTATGACCAGGTTACGAAACGCCTGGACACAGGAGGAGGGGTGGATGTCGTATACTTAGACTTCAGGAAGGCCTTCGATACGGTATCCCACCCCATACTGGTGAACAAGTTAAGAGGCTGTGACTTGGATGACTGCACAGTCCGGTGGGTGGCGAATTGGCTGGAGGGTCGCACCCAGATAGTTGTGGTGGATGGGTCGGTTTCGACCGGGAAGGGTGTGGGCAGTGGGGTCCCGCAGGGCTCGGTCCTTGGACCGATACTCTTTAATGTCTCCATCAGCGACTTGGACGAGGGAGTGAAATGTACTCTGTCCAAGCTTGCAGATGACACAAAGCTATGGGGAGAAGTGGACATGCCGGAGGGCAGGGAACAGCTGCAGGTAGACCTGGACAGGTTGGACAAGTGGGCATCAAACAACAGAATGCAGTTCAACAAGGAGAAATGCAAAGTGCTGCACCTAGGGGGGAAAAACATCCAGCACACCTACAGCCTAGGGAATGACCTGCTGGGTGGCACGGAAGTGGAAAGGGATCTTGGAGTCCTAGTGGATTCCAAGATGAACGTGAGTCGGCAGTGTGAAGAAGCCATCAGAAAAGCCAATGGCACTTTGTCGTGCATCAGCAGATGCATGACGAATAGATCCAGGGAAGTGATACTTCCCCTCTATCAGGCGGTGGTCAGACCGTAGTTGGAGTACTGTGTGCAATTCTGGGCACTGCACATCAAGAGGGATGCGGATAACTTGGAGAGGGTCCAGAGAAGGGCCACTCGTATGGTTAAGGGCCTGCAGACCAAGCCCTACGAGGAGAGACTAGAGAAACTGGACCTTTTCATCCTCCGCAAGAGAAGGTTGAGAGATGACCTTGTGGCTGCCTATAAGTTCATCATGGGGGCACAGAAGGGAATTGATGAGGTTTTATTCACCAAGGTGCCCCCGGGGGTTACAAGAAACAATGGCCACAAGCTAGCAGAGAGCAGATTTAGATTGGACATTAGGAAGAACTTCTTCACAGTTCGAGTGGCCAAGGTCTGGAACGGGCTCCCAAGGGAGGTGGTGCTCTCCCCTACCCTGTGGGTCTTCAAGAGGAGGTTAGATAAGCATCTAGCTGGGGTCATCTAGACCCAGCACTCTTTCCTGCCTATGCAGGGGGTCAGACTCGATGATCTATTGAGGTCCCTTCCGACCCTAACATCTATGAATCCAGGAATCTATGGGGTACCACTATGACTGGAAGCCCCCTAAAGGAGCTTGCTTCTTGCTGGGCCAGGAGGAGCCTGGATTCAGGTTCTCCTTGCACTGGCAGGAGGCTTGGTTGTGTAGACTACACATCTTACGCTAAGACTGTCCAACTGGCAGTGCACAAGCCACATACTGCCTGCAAGGGGTTAATTTGCAGCCCCTGGACACCCACCTAGCCCCTACTTCCCCCATTTATCTGCAGCAGCAGTAGCCATGGTTTCTGGGCAACCTCATCCCTGCTCCTGCTTTTCCATCCTGCACCACCCCAGGGAGTGGTACAATGCAGCAGGTCACAACCCATGGTGCTGGGGAAGCCTGTGGATGGAGACTTGAGGGTGATGATGAGGCTTCAGAACATGCAGTGTAGCAGCAAGGTACAACCAGGGTGCATGGTGGCTTGGACTGCTACAGCCTCTGCAGCATGTGACCCCCAGCAGCTTAGAAGTTGGGCAGCCCTGTCTTACACAAAGAAGCACTTTCTCTTGGGACAGATCACAGCAGTCTTGAGTATGTAAGAAGATTCCCATGCTTCTATACCCTGTGTAGGGGCCATCCCATCTCCAGTTGCAGCTCTTGCACTATCCTGAGCACAAGCACCTGCTCTTGTATCTCTAAGCATATTTCAAAGAGCATGTGGAAGAGGCCAACTTACTTCTGGCCTGGGTAGTGGTTACTAACAGAAGAAGCAATGGGAAGGTTGCCTTTGGAAAACATGAATTCTGCGAAGCATTGTCTCTGAGATTTCCCCATGGACAGGGAGTTTTCCTGCACTACCACCATGCAGGACTCTACCATGCATTAAAATATGGTGTTAGGGGCTTACAGATGGTTGCCATTCTGTGTCATGTGAGGAATATCAGGCCAAATTGAAGTTGGGCCTGGGAAAACTTTATTGAAGTATAACTAGTGTAACCCAGGTGGTACTCCAAGATGTACCCCCTCTCCAATTCAAGGGATCAGAGCAGGTGCACAAGCACTGTGAGAGGTGTAGGGACCCTCCTTCACCTATAGAGCAGAGCCAGACCAGCAATGGGGACTTAACCATATACCTTTTAATGACAAAACAGTACTGGGAACATAACAGGTATAAACCAGGGGGTACAGGGGACACTACTATGCCCCAAGAGGGCAGGATTCTATAAAGGTTAGGCACTTACAATCATACACATATTCATCCAGTTGACAAAAGACAGGTTTAACAAAATATAAAACACAAACAGCAGAACAAACAATACTGGTTGGTGAAATATAAAATGCACAAAATACAAAATGTCAAATAACAAGAAATATAGGGCCTAGGTACCTGGAGCAGGGAAAGAGGGAAAACACAATGATCCCCTTCCACTGCAACGAGAATTTCTCACTGTCACTTCACTCAGCCCAAATCATCCCAGCTGGGACTTGAACTCAGATCTCCCACATGGTAGGCAAAAATTCTACCCCACAGGCACCAGTACTGGTAATGTTTCAAGCTGCTAGGGTTTTTACTTTCCACTATCCCCTGCCTCATGTCAAGCTTCCTGGCCTCTTGCTGGAGCTGGGGAGCCTCTCCTGCTGGCCACAGCCTCTCATAGGGGATCTTGGAGCCCAGCGGGAAGCCTCTCTTGCCAGCCACAGGCCGCACTGCTGAGGGTCCAACTGCTGCCTGTAGGTCCCACTCCTTCAGGGTCTTCTGGGGCAACTGATCCCGCCCCGCTGGCCCAGCTCTTGCCAGCTCTTTGAAAATCCTTCCTCATGGTCCCTCACTGCTCTCTCTTGAGTCAACTGCATTGCCCCTTTTATCCCCCTCCGGGTGACCCAAGGGGCCAATCAGGGGACATGGAGGGTGGGTCTCTGGGGCCTGATTGGTGAGGAAAGGGAATCCTAAGCCCTCCAATCATCTTTTGCACTTTCAAAACCCCTGGGCCAAATCATTACCAGCTAGCTGGTCACACTAGAATTGACTCTAATAAAATATTTTTAGGCCTAAAGCTATTAGAAAAACTGAAAAAATATTTTATTTCCTCAAATCTTTCTCAGTAAAGTGGTCTAACCCATTTTAAGAAACACAGGAGTAAATGTCAGGGAAAGAATGTGTGCAAAGAGAGAATGCTGATTAGGTTATTAGATATTTTATAAAAGAGATTTTTTTGTTGATTGTAGGTTTCCAGTCTCTTACCTCAGCCCTCTTAAATCCCCACAAAGACTCCTTGCATCTCCATTTTTTTGTATTTTTGGAAAACATGCAGCTAACCTTACTGAACATCTGAGACCAATCATGATGGAACTTCCTAAAGCCTCAAGATTACTCCGGGTAGGGACTGAATCATGTGACTTTCCAAAAGACTTGGATTCATCTAGTTCAGGGGCAGGCAATTATTTCGGGTGGACGGCTGCTTACTGAGTTTTGGCAAGCAATCAAGGGCCACATGATAGGCATGCAGAGGTAGAGAAATATTAATTTTCTAAATTTTTTAGGGGCCCCATGGGCTGGCTAGAATGTCCTGGCGGGCTGCATCCGGCCCCCAGGCCGCATTTTGCACACCCCTGATCTAGTTGGTCATGAAGGCAGAGCTAATACGAAATGTAACAAAGATCATGTGAAAAGCAATTGTCTTTTTCTCTCCTGCCAGCACCGTGATCAATGCTATGTGCTCTTCCCTTCCCTGGGAAAGTCCTTTTGAAAGACAAAGATGTGGAAGACCTGTCTCTGGTAAGGTTATTCTGAACAGTTTGCAAGCTGACACCAGACTCCTGCATGCATGACAAGCTCCATCCAAGCCTCCACTACCTAGTTTGCTCAGAAGAGCAAACAGAAATGTGTGGGAATAAGAGATGCCAAGAAACAAAATAAAAGAGATCCAAACTCTATACCTTTATGTTTGTTTTTGAAGAGACCATATTTCTTCCCCTGTATATGTGTGCGCATGTGTGTATATAGTGCCTTTAATAGTTTCCAAAAGTAAACACCAACCTGTCATAAATAATTAGGACATACTGGTACTCATTACTACATAGTCAGAAGATGCCTCTTGGGATAAAAAAAAAGAGTATGACTCAAGAGCCACTCTTGTGTGAAATTTAACCATCATCTCTGTGTTAAGTCTCTGTGTGTTATTATGAAACAAAGGCTTGGAATAGGAAAAATAACATATAACGGTGAGATATAAGGAGGCAATGTTAAAGAAGTTCCATATAGATATGCTTTTTCTACCTGAACTAAATTTTATTGTTTGCTTGGATCATTTAATTTGGCAAGCATCCAAGAGCAGAACAGATCTATAAGATCTATAGACACTGATATCCTTCACCAGGTAGGTCAGTACCCTCTGCTAGCTACAATGTTGCCTGGGTTTTTTTTAATGAAAGCCATCTAACTCCTCCTTAAATTCCTCTAAGACAAGATTAGCAAAAAAATAGCTCTTTTTAGTTTCAACCTTATAATTTGATTTGATTATTGGACATTTGATCGTTTGAATCGATTGATTTTTGTTTTGTGAAATTGTACCATATTTGCTTAGTAAGATGCATTTTTAAAGTGTACATTTGTTTGCTTATCCTATCTAGTAAAATCCATAAAAGCACTGGTTTATTTAATCAAACTGCAGCATGAGCCACAAACCCAAAGTCACAGACAACCTCAGCTAAGAAATTTAGCTTCCCAACTAATACCTACATCCTTCAATGTTGCCACCTATTTGGGGAGCTGAATTAGTGTCTTTTGGGAAGGAACACAATTTTGGAATTCATTGCCTGTTATAGAGGCATTGGGAATGGATTGGAATCCATAAGTCAGATCCATTTTTCTCTTGCTTTCAAATAGCAATTGGAAACCACTCAGTCCTAGGGACTCTTAAAGCCCCTCCTATTCTAGAGGGCTCTCACTGTCTGAGCACTCCTGTCTCCATGCCATGCCATTTAAAGTGCAGCATTGTACTAAACCACCTTGCTCTTTGGTATGATGTGGGTAGCTTAGTAGATTGTGATGATTGGCAGTCAACATTTGCTGGATATCATAGCTTTTAGCCTTTTGCAGGCATCTTATTATTTGCTGGTATGCCAGTGCACTGCAAATGACGTACATGTAATATTTAAATCACCCATCACTGATTTTCAAAATAAGTTTTGCTGCCAAAACACATACTTGCTCCATTTCCTTAAGTGAAAGTTGTTAGATTTCATGGCTTAAGGAGAGAACAATGACTCTAAGATGGCTGAATAGCTGATAGTATAATCTTACCACAGAAAGTAAAAGTTCTTCGATAAGGGAACATCCTGTTTCCATAGATGCCATTTTGCTGTGTCACTCTATAATACAATGAACAGTTTTGAAGGCCCTCATCACATGAAAGGCCTTGTAATCATGAACCGAATTAATCAAATGCTGTTAAATATAATATTAAAAGGAACACTGCCAATGGGCAAAAGGCAGAACTGGGGAATTGCTGTGAACCCAACACTACAAGAGGATTATTCTCTCCTCGGACATCTGTCAATAGCTGTCATCTATCCTCCATCTCCTCCTGATCACATGGCCAGAATTGCTTTTTAACCAGTTCTTCTTGCAGTGGAGATCTGTATTTGGCATTGCTAGTCCTTTTCTCTCTTTTTAGACCCAGCCCTTTGAGTGCTGCACAAGAGCGTACAGGTATTCACGATGCCACGGCACTACATCTTACTGGAGCTTGTTTCTAGGCTAAGGTGGCAAGTCTTGCTGGGGTGCAGCAGTGCTTAGCTTCATTGTCGGGATGGTGTCACATGCCATGTAATTAAGTTGAACAAGTTACAGAAGATCACAAATTCTCCAAAGAAAAGTCATTAGCTGAATTGGCTTCTACATCAATGCTCCTGAATTGAAAGCTGTTAAAGTTTGCCATCTTGAAAAGGCTAATGTATCACAAAGAACGGAATGGTTTAACTTGTCTGAAAGCCAAACAGCAATGAAGAAAGTCTGAAGGGAGAGCAAATATTTAATTCCACCATCTGGCAAAGCTACAAGCTGAGCTTAAATACAAAATCAAAGAGTTGCAAGAGATTACTGGGCAATAAATTGCCTGCTGCCAACTTTTCCCCAAGGACTACCCAAAGCAACCATCAACCTAGAGTGGAAAATCCAGCCTAACAATGATTAGTAATATTTTTCTCAGGTGTTCAGTGCCCAAGTCCAGTGTCTATCATTGCTATAAATCAGTGATCTTTCATTATTAATTAGCTATTTCAGCCAAGAAGTAGGGACAACAGTGAAGGAGAAGGCTTTATAATAGCTACAGAGCAATCATCTTCTGACAGCCATCACCTTCCCCCGTGGAATGTGTAGCATATTTGACATCACCTGTCAGTGTATTCCATTGCTAACCTTGAGACATGCTAGGTATTAAATGCAAGCATGCTGCATGCACCCAGCTGCAGTCACTGGAGACATTCCCTGTCTCCGTGGGATGAGCACTTGTTCATACACTGAGATGGCACGATCAGCATCCACCAAGCCTGTTGGAATGGTGAGGCAGCATCTTGCCAGGGCATACAGATGTGGAAACTGGTCACAGACAGAGTCCCAGAATGCAGACACAAGCACCTGGCACTCTCTGACAAAGTTCACATAAGCAGTACGTTCATTGTCATGCTCCATCTCAGGATTGCTTTCAGTAGCTGAGGTCAAAACTCAAAGGCACCTGGTTGGGGTTCAAAATGCGGACAGCATTAAGGAAGGGGACAGCCAGTTGTCTGAACTGTGGTGGCAGTGTAGCTGTAATCCTGGTTCAGCTTCACAGCTATTGCCTGGAACAGGTCCCTTCTTCATTGGTTTTCACATGGACAGCTTGACAGTTCTTGCGATGCCCTGTCTTTGGCCCAGCTTATCAAATCCATCAGCTTGTTGTGTGCTTGGTGGATCAAATTCTGCTGGCCTTCAAACCATGTCAGGAGCTCCATGAACTGGGTGGCACTGTCAGCCACAAATGTCACTTGATTTTGAATGTTGCCTCAGCCTAAGAAATTGTGAAGCTTAAGCATGTACTGTGTGCTGGGTGTGATTTCTAGCTCCTCACTCACAAACTGCTGGTAGTGCTGCATATGCTTGGCATGGTAACAGACACCAATTGCACCATGTGAGCACAGGCTCTGGTGGCAGCAGCACAGTGGCATGCGAGCCCCACTTTGAGTGGTGATGGGCTCTCTGTACCAGACCTTATAACCTGGACAGTGCTTGAAGGCTTTTTTAAAGGAAGACAACTCAAAGCAGTTTGAGATGCCACAAGAGTCACGCTGGGAACAAAAAAATGTTCCCTGTGCTGCATATTTGCAGTGCAGACTCTAAATTTGATAGTAGGAAATCCTGGTACCAAAAAGAAACCTGCTTTAAAAAAGAGGTGTAGGGTACACTCCTGGAGCATGCCCTGAAGCAACCAGAGGCTGGGCCCTCTGATGAGACACTCCGGCACCCGACCAGAGTATCTCTATGCCTGCCCCCTTCCCCTGCTGATCCAGGATGCTGGAGCAAATAGGAGAGGGGTAAGGCTGCAGCAGTGACCTGGACCCAGGTGTCAGGGATGTGCGGGTTAGGGGGGGCTGTGGGTGGGGAGGGGTGGGCCCCCTGCCCTCCCTTCCGCACAGCGCAGCCCCTTCACAGCAACAGCAGCAGCTGTCAGGCACTTGAGGCCCACTGCAGCAGAGCTCCCCTGTGGCATGGTGCAGTCCCAGCCACATAAGATGCAGTACCACCTATGCCACACAGTGTGGGCCTGGCCCAGCATGGCCCACACCCGGGGTGTGAGCCTTCAGCCAGGACCGAGCCGCTCTTCTGTCACTGGGATCCTGGCACCACATGCAGGGGCCATGCACTGGGCCTGCATGGAGCCAGCCCAGCCTGACAGCATGTGGGGCACTTGGAGGCAGCACCTGGCCTGGCCTGATGTGCAGCCGCTCTATGCGGTGCCAGGACCCTGGTGACCGAAAAAGAGGCCCAGTCCTGCCCTAAGGCATATGCCCCCAGACCAGGCCCGCGCTATGTGGCACAGGTGATGCTCGGTCTCAGGTAGCTAGGGCTGCACCTCATTGTGGAGGGGCTCTGCCAGCAGCTGTGTGCAGTGCAGGGGGGGCACAAATCTCACACCCTGCATGCCCAGCCAGCCAAATGGGATGGGACAGGACTTGCTGACAGGAGTCATGGCTGCAGGGGCAACTGCCACACTGCAGCCCTGCTCCATGTCCACACCAGTACTGGGACATGCAGCCCCAGACTTGGGGGGGAGGGGGTGGCGGGGAGGTCCTGGTCCCAGGAACCACTTGGGGGGTGTGATGGGCCGGGAGGAGGGCTGGAGGTGGCAGCAGGGCTGTGTATATGTGAGAGAGAGAGAGATGGGGGTTGGGGTGGGGGAGTGCTCCAGGTAGGAGAGGCTGCCAGAGCCAGGCTTAGAGCCTCCCCTACCCCCCTAGAGCAGCCTGTATAAGGGGAAGCCAATCTGGAAGGGAAAGGGCTTGCCCAGCCCAGTCCTTGAGCCCCAGTCAAGGACTTCCCAGGAACAACACAGGGATTCATAGATTCATAGACATTAGAGCTGGAAGGGACCTCGCGAAATCATTGAGTCCAGCCCCCTGCCCAGGGGCAGGAAGTTAGTAGGGATTCATAGATTCATAGATGCTAGGGTCGGAAGGGACCTCAATAGATCATCGAGTCTGACCTCCTGCATAGGCAGGAAAGAGTGCTGGGTTTAGATGACCCCAACTAGATGCCTATCTAACCTCCTGAAGACCCCTAGGGTAGGGGAGAGCACCACCTCCCTTGGGAGCCCATTCCAGACTTTGGTCACTCGAACTGTGAAGAAGTTCTTCCTAATGTCCAGTCTAAATCTGCTCTCTGCTAGCTTATGGCCATTATTTCTTGTAACCCCTGGGGGTGCCTTGGTGAGTAAAACCTCACCAATTCCCTTCTGTGCCCCCATGATGAACTTATAGGCAGCCACAAGGTCACCTCTCAACCTTCTCTTGCGGAGGATGAAGATGTCCAGGTGCCCTAGTCTCTCCTCATAGGGCTTGGCCTGCAAGCCCTTAACCATACAAGTGGCCCTTCTCTGGACCCTCTCTAGGTTATCCGCATCCCTCTTGAAGTGCGGTGCCCAAAACTGCACGCAGTACTCCAACTGCGGTCTGACCAGCGCCCAATAGAGGGGAAGTATCACCTCCTTGGTTCTGTTCGTCATGCATCTGCTGATGCACGATAAAGTGCCATTAGCTTTCCTGATGACTTCGTCACACTGTCGACTCATGTTCATCTTGGAGTCCACTAGGACTCCAAGGTCCCTTTCTGCTTCCATGCCTCCAAGCAGGTAATTTCCTAGGCAGTAGGTATGCTGGACATTTTTCCTCCCTAGGTGCAGCACTTTGCATTTCTCCTTGTTGAATTGGAGATCATAGGATCCCAGCAAGATAGACCTCCCAATGTTTCTTGAAGGCATTCAAAGTAGGTGCTTGAACCACCTGTGGTGGCAGTCTATTCCAAACCTAGGCAGAGGCACAGGCACAGGAAGCAGAACAGCAAGGGCTGGCACCGCTCAGAGCCACAAAACAGTGGGTAGGACAGCTGCAACTGGACTCATGTCCTGGTGCTGGGATGGAGTTATTGCTAGGAGGGAGTTAGTGGGGGCAGGGAGGGGATGTGGGTCAGGAGTGAGGGGTAGTGGGTAGGAGGTTGTGGGCTGAGAGTGAGAGGCAGGGGCAGGGCACTGGGACATCAGTGCTGCTGAGCACCCCACATCCTAGTGAGTGAAGGGGGCAGGGGCAGCTCTGATTTTTCTATGATAAAAAAAACAAAAGCAAACGCCAAAGTGTATAGATATTTAGAATTTGTTTAGGATGATGACAGAGGCACTGGCAGACTTCCAAATTGCTTTAAAATTCTAAATATATCAATAAAACATTGCCCAACTGATCTCTCTATGTATAGTGGCATTTCATTTTAACCACAGAAGAACACAGATTTGGGGTATTTTAATGAGAGAAATTGGGTTATTTATCAGAG
The DNA here is from genome assembly GCF_030867095.1 of Alligator mississippiensis. Taxonomy (NCBI): domain Eukaryota; kingdom Metazoa; phylum Chordata; order Crocodylia; family Alligatoridae; genus Alligator; species Alligator mississippiensis. Next base: position 16,191,009 of record NC_081829.1, read on the forward strand.
AATTTGCCATTTTTAACAGGGAACACCAGGATCTCTGCTGGTGAGACAAGTAGTGAGACCCAGGCAGAGGACCCTGCCCAGGGCCAGCACCCAGCTAGAGGGCAGACAAGGTGGCTGACTGGGCCATTTGCGGCCAGGAAGACATGTTTTGAGAGTTCAAAGTGGGCCACCGCAACAAGCACATCTTCTGGGCAATAGCTACCCAGATGGCAGGGTGTGGGCACCAGAAGATATGACAGCAGTTCCACACAAAGGCCAACTGTGCAGATATGACAGCTGGTATTTTCTGAGGGGGGTTTTCCAGCCTATTGAGGGGTGCCTCTAGACTAAAAAGAGTGAGAACTATGTGAGAAAGATATTGTATTCACTGCATCACAAGCAGTTTACAGTGTGGATGGGAATACAGAAAACAGTTCATTTTGGTATTCAGAAGTTCATAATGCCACATTTTGCTTGAAGGAACATCCCAGGCATTGGTCAGTGATAACAGAAAACGTATTCTTTCTTGTTTAGCTGTTAACAAGGCTCTTAAGCAGAAGGCTGTCTCTTCCATCCCCTCCCACTGCAATGCCAAGCTATCTTATTATTAGGGACCTGCTGAATTCACAGCGGAAGTAGAGTTTGCACTGGCTCCCTTAATCTTGCATGTTCCCCCCATGTGCACCTTGCTCCTTGCCTCCCGCACTGCTGACTAGTGGAGGGCCCCGCCACTCCCTCCTGATCAGCAGGAAAGCTAAAACCGCGGTTTTAAACATGGCACTGTTTTGGCCTCCCCACAAGTCAGCAGCAAACAGGAGGGCTGTCCGGGGCCCCTTGGCCAATCAGTGGTGGGAGACAAAAATGGTGCCATATTTAAAACCACAGTTTTTGTCTCCCTGCTGATTAGGAGTGAGCTGCAAGTGGAGCCCCTCCACCAATCAGTAGAAAGGGTGGGGGAACCTGCAGGATTAAAAGAGCCATAGCACACCCCATTTCCACCATGAATTTGGTAGGTTCTACTTATTATTTATAAACGTCACACCCAGGATTGAATGAAGAACAGAGATAGGAACATGAAAGAATTGGGTATTCAGTACCATATCTAGGTGGTTAGAGGAGATAAAACCAACCTGAGTGAATATTACACCAAAAGGATCCTCTACAATGAGGTTTAACGGTATAGTGACAACCCCCACTTTCTGGAAACAGCCCTTTGACCACATCATTTACTAAGTGGAAAAGAAAAATCCGGGTTTCTCTGCACAGATAAGCATGGAGCTCATCAATGCAATGTGGCCTGCCATGCAAATCAGGTGCCAGAGCCTAGGACTCAATGAGAGTCGGTCCAATGCGCTGTTGATCAGATCAGAATCTTTGCAATCTTATGCCTCATGACTTTAGGCTATACTCCCTTGGAAATTTAGGTCTCACATAGCAGTGCATTAATAAGAAAAGAAAGAAAATGCTTTCTGTTCTTACAATTTTCCCCTCTTTTTTAGTACTTTCTTAATTGTCTCCATGCACCGACACCCTTGAAGACAGGAATGTACTACACTGTAGCCAAAACATCCAAGCATTCCATGATGTATGTTCTGTCAGCTGTTCCTCCAAACATATTCCCTTACTAAGGATGATAAATGTTTGCAGGAGATATGCTTTCAGGGCAAGAATTTCAGAGCTTTCTTCCTACAGCATCTGTGAGTGACAGGTAAGTCCTACAGGATTTTAATAAATGTTCTCTAGGTCAGGGATGTGGGTGGGGGTAAATATCAAGCCTTGTGCAGCATGACACATTTTTCTCCTATGTAGACTACCTTGACAATCCTGAATTTTTGATTCTGTGCTGATACAAATCATACCACTGTGGTGCGATCATATTGAAATACTGTGTGTTGTCTCATTATCGCTGCTGGTCCTTTAGTATCATCCCATGGTGACATTGCAGCATGCAACACAAAGCCTTACCTTCCATGGATAAAACAGCTGCATGTAGAGTACAAACCCTCAGGCTTCAGGACATGAACCAGCTACAAATTAAAAAGGTTAGGAAGAAACTTCTCTTGTAGATAGATTTTTCTATAATTCTGAAATTAACTGTAATTAAGGGATTTCTTCGTTCCTCCAAAGGAGCAGGTAATGTCCTCCCTTGGAGACAACATACTGGAGCTGCTGGGCTCCTGCTCTGATTCTAATAAAGCAACTCCCATGTTCCTGTAAGTGTCCATGCAATGGATTTTATGAATCCAAATGTAGTGAGAGTGGTTGGAGGTGGGATCTCTGCTGGTGAGCCCAGAATCATGGATATACTCTGGGTACTATGCATCATCATGCCATAAAGTTGTCTGTTTAAGCCAGGTTTACAGACATTTTTAGATCCACAAATAATCATCAAAATTCTTATGTATGATTGTGACCAATGATTTGTTTTATTTTGAAAGGTGGTGTGAAAAGAGCATTTGTTTTGAGCGTTGTGGTAATAAGGAAGGGTTCCTTTCAACACTGAGAGGGACACGTTTACTTCACCAGGGAAATCCCCTCCCCAGTTGCACTTACACACTCTGCAGCAACCCAGAACCTATTGTAATGCTTCTGCCAGCCAGTGGTTGGCAAATGCAAGGGTTGGGTTCAATTTCTAGGGATTCCTACTAACAAATGCAAACACCAATGGCTTAAGTACCCACCTAGAGACCTGGGAAAATGGAATTACACTATTTGGGTGTTCATGATGAGCAAAACTTCAAAGATAAGTCCCAGGAGTTAACCAAAACTGGACTTAATAAAGAGAAAGATGGTCCAGGAATTATGAGACAAGGATGTTTTTTGGTGATCTCTTTTATTGGACCAACTGTATACTTGGGATAAAGTTAGAAAAGCTTTCAAATACAAAGTAACTTGAAGAAGAATGCTTTGTATTCAAAAGCTTGTCAAACTCTGTTTCAGATATGCAGTTGGTCCAATGAAAGATATCCAAAAAAATCCTTGCCTCACTCTCAGAGAAGAAAGAAAAACAGATAAGTAAATGAAAAAGTTGTTTAAAACATCCAGGTTTTCCCAAAAATGCTTTGATAAATTACTAATAAGTAAGGCTACCTCCACAGTCCTTTCACAACAGTCTTGACCCAGTCCCACTCCTACTGCCTGCCAGCGTACTGCTGAGATAGCTCACCACCTTCCTCTTTCCCAAAGTCATGCTCCACTCACGGTGCCTTTTCATAGCATAGAGGAGTCCACAATGCAAGCAGGTTGGTCAATCCTACTTGTAGAGAATGTGGCTTTCAGTGCTCTCCCATCTACCCCAGCTGAAATAACCACTGCTCTAGTACTGGGTTAGGGAGACATTCATCTAGTCCATTGTTCTGGCCTCTATTCTGCTTTTGAAGGTTCAGCCCTTTCAGTCCCTGTCATTGCCACTCCTGGGTTCCTGCTACTGCCCCTGGCTTTCAGCCCAACCACTGCTATTGCTGCTGCTTCTGGTCTCCTTTTATCAATACCTTGACACAGTCTCTGTAGAGTTACTGCTCTTTAGAGGTAAATTAGGGGTATATTGAGCCCTTACTCCAACAAGAAGACATTCCTGGATGAAGTTTCTTTCCTTTCTTCCCTGAGCAGGAGTGACTGGTGTATAAGGTCCTGACTGGTTCCTTATAATGATAAGGAGATAATTCCTGGAAGGAGCTCTTTTTCTGCCCTCATAGTTTCATAGTTGGTAAGGCTGGAAGGAACCTGAGCAGATCATTAAGTCCGACCCCCTGCCATGGGCAGGAAAGAGTGCTGGGGTCAAATGACTCCGGCTAGGGATTATCTAGCCTCCTTTTGAAGACCCCCAGGGTAGGAGCGAGAACCACTTCCCTTGGAAGTTGGTTCCAGCTCCTAGCTGCCCTGACTGTGAAGCAGTGCCTCCTGATGTCTAGCCTGAACCTACTCTCAGCCAGCTTATGGCCGTTATTCCTAGTTACTTCTGGTAGTGCTAGGGGGAACAGGGTCTCTCCCGTGCCCCGCTAGCCCCCCTTTGTAAGTTTATAGATGGCCTCCAGATCCCCTCTCAGCCTTCTCTTATGGAGGCTGAACAGGTTCAGGTCCCATAGCCTCTCCTCATAGGGCCTGCCCTGCAGCCCCCTGAGCGTGCGAGTGGCCCTCTTCTGGACCTCTGATGAAGAATATCTTGCATTTGAAAGCTTGCCTAACTCTGTCCCAACTACGCAGGTGGTCCAATAAAATATATCACGTTAAGAAGTCCGTGCTTCTTGCATAATTTTGAGACCATCACAGCTACATAACTCTTATACTACCATAACAGCACACAGAAATGTGAGGAAATGGAGAAATGTATGATGATGACCATGTTCACCACATCTCTCCTCCTAAGATCCTACTGAGTGGGATCACTTTGAACAATGAGGCTTCCTGCCACAGGCTTGCATTATAATTAAACTGGAAACCATGCAGAATAGCTACTGTTACTTTGGAAATATGGCTTAGACCAGGGATTTCAAACTCATCTGGCCCTGCAGACTAGATGAGTGGTGTGGGAGCAGACCCAACAGATCAGGTCCACAGACTGGCCCCACATGCCAGATCCAGAACATGTCTTGGAGCAGTTGAAGCAGACACTAAGTGAGGTGCATGTCCTGAACTGGCTGCTTCAGGACTGTGCTGCATATGGTACCTGCTCTGGCTGCTCTGAGGCTGCATCACACACCGCACCCATTCCAATGCATGTCCACTCCATGCCAGAGCTGGCATGCGTCTTGGAGCAAGCACTGTGTGGGGTACATGCCCCAGAGTGACCAGTCTAGGACTGCATCACACACTGCAAACTTGCTGAAGTTGTTCTCCATCTCATTTCTAGATTGTTGATGAAGACGCTGAACAAAACCAGCCCCAGGAACAACCCCTGGGGCACTCCATTTGATACCAGCTACCAACTAGATGCTGAGCCATTTATTGTTACACTTTGAGCCCAACGATCCAGCCAACTACCTATCCATCTTATAGTCCATTCATCCAACCCACACTTCCTTAGTTTGCCTGTGGAAATGTTGTAGGTGACTGTATCCAAAGTCTTGCTAAAGCTAAGGTATATCATGTCTGTGCCTCTCCCACAGAGCCAGTCATCTCATCGTGGGAGACAATCATAGAAGGCTGAGTCAATTCACCAACTTAACAGAGGGTGTTAGTAGTGACTTGCCACAGGCTGCTGCAAGTTAGGGGTGTGCAACATGGGCCCTAATTGATCGGATTCAGATTCGGCCCAAATCAGGGACAGTGATTAGAGCTGTTGATTGGGATCCCATTCAAGTGTGCAGAGTAAATACAACTTACATAAGCTAAGTGCTCTATGAAGGAAAAAAGAATCAGCCCTGGCATAAGTGGTTGCAACTCCCACTTAATTAGACCTACTTATGCCAGGATTGAATGTGGCTCTGTGTGTGATGCCAATTAAATCTGGTCTTCCTCTGTTTATTTAACATTGCCTTTAATATTCCTTGCTACTTTACCTTTCCTCCTCACACCTTAACCTATACATTATATGCATTTTGCAAAAACCACTGATGCCAACCAGGAGGAAACTATGCATACCTGTCACATATTGAAAATGTTCAGTTGTTATATGTGCATAGGTCTTTGGGAATCATTGTAGATAAGCACCTGAGCATGGTATTCCAGTTGCTAGGAATTCAAGCACAATCGTTGGATATATAAGTAAAGGCACTATAACAGGGTACCTATTGAGGCCAGCTACCAGGCCAGCCCACCTCCCTGTCTGGGCAGTCTGCCCACCTACACTTCCTTGCCATGCCTACATGGAAACAATAAGTTGTTTGTTTTTAGACAGGAGGCTGCCTATTTAAAGCCAGATGCCAAGGCCATACTACACAGCTCCAAACCTTCCCTTATACCATGTACCTGTGTCTGAAAAGACAGGTGGCAGATGGCATCCAAATTCCACTATCACTTACTGGGCATTTCCTGAAAGCTGCCCTGCCAGACACAGCCTCACCACACTATCTAACCCCAGCAGGGCGTAGTTGCAGGTCATTCCCCAGGAACCTCCTGCTATCCCCATGGCTCCTACTCTGTCCTTTGGGTGTTCCTGAGCAGCAGCTCCAGCTGGGTGATGTTCTGTCTCCAGCAGCTTGCAGCAACTGCTGCTGCCTTTCCTGCTCTTATTGCTATCAACTGAACCTTCCTCCCCAATCAGGCAGTCTCTTGCTAGCCATGTGACTCCTGATTGGGGAATGCAGCCACCTGCAGGTTGCCTCAGGCACACCAAGTTGGAGGGGAGAGATAGAATGATATACGAATATGGTGTTGGCAAGACTCTCACGGGGTCATATCTCCTTTATTGTTGTCAAAACTTCCAAAGGAATGCTAAATTGGAAAGGGTTCAGAAAAGTGCTGCAAGAAAGATTCAAGCTCTGGATAACCTGTTTTACAGAAAGGACTTAAGGAAACTAAGTCATCATTGACTCCAAGATGAACATGTGACTGTCTATAAACTCACTAGGGGGGACCAGAAGGGTTTGAGGGAGACCTTGTTTCCCCCAGCGCCCCCCAGGATAACAAGAAATAGCGGCCACAAGTTGTTGGAGAGTAGGTTCAGATTAGACATCCATAGGAACTACTTCACAGTTAGGGCGGCTAGGATCTGGAACCAACTTCCAAGGGAAGTGGTGCTGGCTCCTACCCTGGGGGTCTTTAAGAAGTGGTTTGATGCCTACATGGCTGGGGTCACTTGAGCCCAGTTTCTCTCCTGCCCAGGCAGGGCGTCGGACTTGAAGATCTACAAGGTCCCTTCCGACCCTACTTCTATGATTCTATGAAATCTGTCCAAATCTCTCCAAATTGATTCGGAGGGTTTGGAATCGATTTGGAGACATTAAAGGGTCCTCTGATTTGATTCAGATTTGGAGATTCAGCCACCGAATAGGGCCGAATCAGGGACTGAAGCTTTGCACAGCCCTGCTGCAAGTACCTACATGAAGAAGAGGTTTTTGATGGCTGAGTTATTGATGAGCACAGAGCAAGATCCAATAATGGAAGCTCAAGCCACATATACTTGAATTAGAACTAAAGTGCATTTTTTCACACTGATGGTGATTCATTTTTGGAAACATTTAGTCAGATTTGGGATGGATTCTCCAAGATAATAACTCTCAAATAGAATTATGACCATCAGAGTCTTTAAGTCAAGACTGGGGGTGGAATTCTAGTACCATTTTTTACACCTAAATGGCACTTACCCGGACAGTGTCTACCCTCTGGGTTTGCCAATATAAAAATATTGCCAAATAGTGACTTTACTATACCTTCTAGTCTAAACCTAAGTGTTTATAATCTGCCTTAATGCCTGTGAATTTGTGACTCTGCTGCCTGTCTGCATTTCAGAAATTCAAATCAGCAGCAATTCCATATACACACACTTTCTATAATCACTCTGAGGCAGATCATTACCTGGTGAAAATTGTCAGAACACTGATTTCAAGGGAGTTATGACAGTTTATTTCAACTAAGTATCTTCCCCTTTGAAAATAAAACAAATGTAATTCCCTTACTGATGTGGGATGTGATTAATAAAAGCCCTGATATGTGCTATATAGAGGAGCAAGAGCCAAAGGAAATGGTGCATGCAATGTCCACTATTGGCTGTACCATCCCTGTATGTGAAGCTTTACCAACATGTAACAAAGTCTCATTTAACAGAAAAAAGACTCTCTCAGCTCCTGCACCCAGAGGTCACTGACTGACTAGTGTCATGTTAGATGAACTAACTCCTTTTGACTTGTCAGCAAAAATGTATCTTATTTTCACAAGACATTGTAGCACTTGGCCCATGATATTTTCAGCTCCTAAAAACAGTCTTCTAGGGAGGCTATTAACAGCATGCAGCCCATCCTAAAGCAGCTTGGGGAGAATTATATCAGCTCAGTCAGGGTGAACTGGAGCTCTATGCCCTACTTAGCTGGTATGCAGATACTTGTCAGGAAGTGGGACTCTCAATATCCTGAGATCTGACAGCCTTCCAACCCTGTATGGAGAAATGTCAGTCATTCCTGCTTACATTAAACACTTTCCTGTGCATCTAGGCAGTACTACAACACCAACAGCACCACATTACAAACAAAACAACATGTGCTAAACCCCTGATTCTACCTTGCTTTCTCTTTGAATGATCCCTTAAGGAAAAATAACTTTCTTTTACGAGCATCAGAAAAGCATGCAGCCCTGCAGTGCAGAGAATGACAAGGGTTCCTCCATGTGTTGTGCTCCTTGTCCATTGCATATTTTTTTCAATGCATACTTCTTTGGTAATTTTTATCATCCTATAATACAGGTTTCCCTTGATTTATGCTGTACATGCATTCCCGGAGAATGGTGCATAAATCAGATTTGCATAAAGTGAACCCACTTTACAATGTAACAAATAGGGATAGGTTCCCATGGCGGTGAGGGGGGGAGTGAGGCTGAGACTAGGGAAGGGGCAGGAGGAGGGGTGCCATTCCTGCGGCTGCACAAGGCAGCAAAGCAGAGGGAGCAGAGTGGCACACACCCCAGCCCTGGCTGCAGCTGCCCCAGGAACAGCCCCGAGAGCAGCCAGCACTACTGCCACCTGCAGCCACTCGGCTGCACTGTGCTCCGCTTGTCCCCACGCACCTCTGATCCTGGGCTATGCCATGCCCTGGTGCAGGCAGCTGGTGTTGACTGCTCCTAGGGCTGCTGAAGCCAGGGCTGGGGTGAGTGCTGCACCCTGTGCTGCCTGGGGCTCCGCTTGTCTGCAATCACCCCAACCCGTGCTGGAGCAGTCCTGGGAGTAGCTGACACCAGCTGCCTGTACCACGGGACAGCGCAGCACTGGAGCAGAGGTGAGTGGGGACAGGTGGAGCACAGTGCAGCCCAGCAGCTCCTGGCAGCTGGCCCCAGCTGCTCCTGGGTCTGCTGCAGCTGGGCCTGGCGGCAGTGGGGCCACAGCCCTTTTCCCTCTGCCAAGAGACTTAAGTGCTTGGGTGAGGGCATTTATGCTGATTGCGTAAGAGCGAATTTACCTCACATATAACAAATTATGGGTCTAAATATGCTCATTGCATAAGAGTGAATTTACAAATAAAGAACCCGCATACATTGAGGGAAACCTGTCCATGTAATGACCTTCAAATGGAATTATGACTATCAGAGTCCATTGGTGTCTTGTTTTGCTCTCTGCATTTTCATATCCTCTCTGCCTTTGGAGGAAGTGAGTGACCTAGGGATGCCATTCGCTGCAGCGGTGGGGGCTATCTGTCAGCTTCAGACACAATAGAGACAGGAAAGAACCATGTATTTTGTTAGCTAGCCCATTCCCTTGCCCGCTGTGCAAGATTCTTCTCCATAGGTGTTCCCCAGTACATACCCAAAGAGCCACTAGAAATTATACCTATTTTATTTTTCTTTTTAAAAGATAACTGTAGGTCTGACAGCAAAGGTTTCCTGACAGTCATAAACATGGAAGCTTTCATCTGCTGAACACAATCATATGCCTCAGAAGAGGCCTTTCCCATGCAACACACTTTTTTTCCAAAGTATGGGTACTTAGCCCTATGCTGGAGACTTTGCCTGTGTGGCCTGAGAGCTCCATCCCAATGGCTTGCTCAACTCTTGATCTCTCTTTTCAGATGCAGGGCTAGTTAAGTGGGTACCACCATTAGGAATCAAAATACCAGGTTCACTAAATAGCACCAGGAAACTCTTTGTCTTCTCTACATGCTTCAAGGCCTCCAAGTGGCTTCTTTGGCAGCACTTGTTGGGAACAGTACAAAGCTTTTAGCAAGTTGCTGCATGCTCTTCTTGTCTTGGGCCTTGTGACTCAGGTAGAGTCTATCAGGTCAGTTCTCTACAGCTTATTGTGCCTTTGGCAAACCCGCCACATGGCACAGCAAAGTGAGCATAGGAGGTTGGAAACAGCCTTTTCCCTTGGGTTATGTGAGCATTCTCTGTCCTCCTTAGCTGGTTCCTAAGGTTGGAGAGGGACCTGTCCAGTTTCCTGAGCATCTACAGGGGAAGAGAAAAGCTATGATGCCCAACAGGGAAATGCCTATGCCAAACTAGGCATGCCTAGTTAGGAACCATGCCTAACTAGTAAACCATCCCTGGTGCTGGCTACCTTAAGCACACTGAACTACTTCACGTGAGCTGCCTCAAGAACTAGGAGAAAGGTAGCTTCCTCCTCCTTGTCTGTCCTCATCAATGCAATATACTTGAAGGCACTTCAATTGGTGGGGGGGGGGGTAAATCTACCAATTCCACACAGCCCTAGCCTTTGAGGAATATTTCCAGTTTGGTGCATGAAAAAACACTTATTCCTCTCAGAATCTTAAGCAGATAACACATTTGAGTCTTGCTACATCCAGTCGGCCACAGCAACCTTCTATTGACCTTGTTTCCCAATGTGAGAGCAGCATCAAAGGGGTTTCAGTCCATTGCAACTGGAGCGGGTCAGGCAGCTTGCCAAGTGGATATCTGCTGGTTTAATCACTGTGCAAATCTAATAAGGAACTGGAATGTACCATGCTCATTACTGAAATTAAATTCACCTCCAATTAAAGAGAGAGCTATGAGCTTCCACCATGCAAACTGCCCCCAGGCTGCTCCTCCCAGTGGTAATCCAAAAACAACATCAGCTCCAGGCTTGCTAAATGCTATGGTATCACAAAGTACAAGAAAATGAATTAGATCCTCCTTCTATTGCTATGGGAAGTTTAAATTTGCAGATTAAACTCAAGTCCTAACAAGGTAACTTACAACCATCTGATATCCTTGCCTTCAAAGTCTTCCACTGTAGAACTTCCACCTCTGAGTCATGGAGGTATTTTTGAAATTCCCATTTTAAAGTGGCAGGCCATCTTCTGAAGCAGTAGTGTAAACTGGGGGGGGGGGGGGGGGAGTGGAGGGGGGACAGACTAGGGCAGAAGCCACTGGCATAGCCTTTGGTAGTGGGGGTTGTGAAAATAGCCACCACCATAGGAGCAGCTGACTGTACCGCTGCCACTGCACCATGGCAGCTAGCACAACCCTGTGCACTACATCTGTCCTGCTACACCTGTCCTGAAGGCCTATCTTATATTTGTGATCTGAACATATGGTTAGTGCTCAACTACTTTATAATAAACAAAACTGTTATAAATGCAAGCCTTCTATTCAACACTGGTTGGCAGCAAGAAGGGTCAGGTTCATATTTGAAGGTACCCAATGAATTATACCATTGGCACAAGCCCCCACCCAGAAATCTGGGAACATTACATTTGACTGGAGTATTCACAGACAAATCCCCATTCTCGCAAGTAGTATAAACTCACAAATTACTAATTTATTATCAAAACACAAATAAAACAACTAACCCCCCCCCCAACTTAAACATAAAGGTTTAAACATAAATATAAAGGTTATCTCTACAATTACAGTTTATAGGTTGAACCTCTTTAGAGAGACTTCACTCCAACCCAGGTGCGTCTGAGACTTGGGGTTCCCCAAAGGATTAGTTCCAGGGTCCACGCTGGACTTGTCTTATGATTAGGACTCACCGAACATCGGGAAGCTGCTTATGGTCAGCAGTTTGGTTATGGTGCCATGGGCCTCTCAAGGCTCCTGGAGAAGTGGTAGAGTGCTGATTTTTGCTCCCATGGAGAGGCTGTGTGTATATGCAATGGGGTGAAGGGAGAGGGAACAGAGAAGTGCAGGTCCAGCCAGCAACCACCCCTGCCCCCCCCCCACCTCACCCCCAACTTCTAGGCTGGATTATATGTGCTGCTGAGACAGAAACTGCCGGACAAACTCAAAAGGGAGCCAGGTTGATTACTGACAGCAGCTAGCCCAACCACACAGCTTGGCTGGAGCAACGGACCATCAAAATAAAAAAGGGGGAAAGCCAAGCCTACCTTCCAGGCCTGGGCTGCAGATAGTCTGGGTCACGCAGCTCCACTGAGAGCAGGTTACAGACCTCAACTCTGCACAAAACTGGCAGGATTAGAAACTCCCACATTTCAGCCCTGTTTAAAAACTGCCAGCATAATTGCTGGACAGCCAAGCCAAAGAGTCAATGCCCTCCTCCGGGGGCGACGCATAGGGGGTGCACACGGGTGCACACGCAACCCCTGTGTGTGGTGGTGCACCCCCTACAAAAAGGCGCTGCCGACACTGTCAGTGGTGCCTGCGGGCAGTCACCGCTCACCACCCTGCTGCTGACACCACCAGCGGCATCTGCGGGTAGTCAGCAATCCCTGCTGGCTGCTGCTGATGCTGCTGGTGGTACCTGCAGGTAGTCACCGACTCCTGGTCAGCGCTCTCCACCCCTCTCCCCCCTGCCGCTGACAGTGCCGGTGGCATCTGCAGGAGCTCCGCTCTTACCATCGCTGTGCTCCCACCACTGCCAGTGCAGCTGCGCCCCCCCAGCTGCCAGGGGCACACATCGTTCATGCCCTCCTCTCCAGTATTAATCCCTTAAAGCCTCATAAAAGGAGGAAGAAAAGGAGGAGAGAGGAGTTCCTAGACATTGGGACAATTCTGTGTCTCTCTCTCTCCTCCACCTGAGTTTCCCTTTTTTCTAGGTGTAGATTCGTTCTCCCCTTGGAGGGGACTTTGCTTTTCAGCAGTCCTTAGCAGCTTCTCCTCCTCCCCAAACCAGCCTAGCTGATCTTATATCCCTTAGTATGATATCACCTTCGCTTTGCCCAGTCAGGGAGTGCCACACTCCAGTCTCTTAACCAATCTGCCTGAAGAAATCTTTGCTCCCCCTGGCCAATCAGCCAGAGAATTTTACATATCTTACCAGCAATGCCAGTTGTACAATAATTATTGTATTTGTATGTTAATTTCATCTCTTGTACAATGTCTATCAATATTGATAGATAATACTAGAAGTGTTCAAAATGTACAATAATTTTTTTTTGCATTATTTGACCCAGTTCTCACTCGCATTGAATTGGAATTTGACAGGGACTTACATGAGGGTGAGTAATATTTGACATTTATCTTTAACCAGAGGCTTACAGTGAGCAATATAAAGTAATTGCATAATGATCACATAACTAAATCTCATTGTATAATATTACTAAGAGCTTTACTTTAAATGCTATATACGGTCTTAAATCAATAGAAAGTCAAAAAGGTTTTGTGCTTGTGTTGTTTGTAAATTCCAGGCATGTACCTAATACAGTAAGCTGCAAAATAAAGTGTAGAAGCTTTACAATACACAGAGTGAACCACAAAACAAAGAGAAAAGAATAATCATAGTAATAAATTCAGTTTAACCAGTAGAAAAAATAGTTAAACAAAACTTCATATTGGGCAGTGTCAAGTAGAGTGGCGCAGGATGTGATGATAACAGTATAAGACAACATGATGCTACTTAAAAAAAGAATATGCCTTATTTGCATACTTATGCATACTTAGCACTAGAGCTGTGCGAAGCTTCGGGTGGTGATTCATCATTGGGTGGTGTTTCAATTCGGAGGATATTCAGCCCTATTCAGTGGCTGAATCTCTAGATCCGAATCAAATCAGGGGACCAATTTAAAGGCCTGAATCAATTCAAAGCTCTCCGAATATTCAGAAAAGATTCAGAGATCTTTGATGATTTGGGCAGTCCCCGGTGGCTGCAGCAGGGAGCTGCAGCTGATTCCAAGCTGGTAAGTACTAGGGGTGGGGAAGAGGGGGCTGGGCGAGGGGTCCATGGAGGGACCACTGCCAGCCCCCCGGCCTCCCCACTCCCCCAGCCCCCACCATGGCTGCCCACTTTTGCAGCTAATAGGGGACCTGCTTCACCTCCCCAACATCCAGTGGCAACTCCTTGTCTTCCATGCTGCAGCACTAGCTGCAGACAGCAGGTAGGGAAATGATAGGGACAGAGGGGGGAGCTGCAGCTGGGCGGGGGCAGAGATCATGGTGATGGGGTTGGCGGGAGCGCAGAGCCTATGCCAGGGGGGTGGTGGGAGTGTGGAGCTCAGGTAGGCTGGGTGTGGCAGTGCTTAAGATACTTTGGATATGGATGATTCTGACTCTGGCAGGGCACTGGACTAGTTGATCTCCAGAGGTTCCTTCCAGCCCTACTTTTCTATGATTCTGTGCTTCCCAAACAGTACTGATTTGCTTCTGAGCCTATACCATAAGAAAAACTTAGTGGCACAAAGGAAAAAAATGTAGCTGTGTAAGGAATGTAGACATCTTAGCAACACATAATGGTCTGAATCATGCTAAACAGAGTGTTGGTTTGTGATTTAAAAACCTAAAAACGGAGTAAGTATCACTTACACGTACTAGCTGTGAAGTACAACGTACTCCAGGGGGTCTAGCTGAGCTCTGTTTAATTAACTAATGCCTGCACTGTATCCAAAATGCACACAAAGGAGGATTTTGTTGTTCCCATGTTGCTTTGTTTGGTCATATAAGTCAGTCGATACTGCTTCTGCTCCTGTTCCTGAAGGGATAAATGTGGCTGGACTAGTCACACATGCACACTGAAACTTCTGCTACCATTACTGTTTCTGCAAACAGATTTGACATTCACTCTCCATGAACAGCAGAAATTGTTTGTGAACTATATGTGCAAGAAGGCAGCAAACCAGGGCCCAAGTGAGTCCCTGTCACACTGAGTGAACGTTCATTCAAAAAGCATTTTTGGCCATCTCTGTTTTGCATTCATACTGCTGTGAGGAGATTCCTGAATGGAGGTACCAGAGAAAAGATGCAAAAATCCTTCAGGGTCCAAGCTACAAAGAATACACAAGACCTTGTTATTATCAAGCTCAGACCCCAGCACGGCCCCAAGGGTTAATTATTAACATGGTTTACAACCCGTTGCCTTTAGACATATTCTGCTTAAGTGCTCCCTTTGTGAGGAATAGCAGTCTTTGTTGCCTAGATACAGGGTACTTGTAGGTGGAGGAAGGTACCTGAAGCTTCATTAATAAAGGGTGGTTAGCAGGTTTTTTTGGATGGAGCTGCAGTACATCAACTCCTACCTGGGGCAGGCCTGAGCCAAAGTGGCTGCTTGTAAGCATCAACCATAGCTTACATCCTAGCAATGACAAGGCAAATAAGGATAATTGCTTCTCTCCCCCTAATCAGCATCTTACGATTAGCTATTGTATGTGAAGAAAGTCTTGGCTACGGGCTCATAAGTCTTATCCATGTCAGTCCACGGTCACTGCTTAGGGAGAGGGCAGAAGGAGCCCTGGGAAGAGTGACTGGGCAAGGACTTGCAAGACCAGCCAGAAACATCAAGGCAAGGCAAAGTATCAGGCCAAAAGAGACAAATCTCCCTGTCTCCTGTGACTATCATCTCCTCAGCTATGAGCCTGGGAGAATTAAAAGCAAGACACAAATTGAAAGAAAGGGGCATGGACCCATTGTTTACAGTTTGGATTGAAGCCTAAAGGATTTTATGACCAAGAAATAAAGATGACCGGAGGGGGAGGTATGAAATATCTATTTTTTTCAAGGTTGGAACCATAGGTACTTCATAGCCTGGAAGACTCAGTGGCCAATGACAACCACCTTGTGATGTTTTACACTGAAATTCAAGGCTGTAAAATGTAAGCCCACAAGAAGAGAAGCATTTTAATCAAATGATTTAATACTATTTTCTGAAAACACCTCATTGATGGAAAGGAGCTTTTTCTGAGAGATACAGCATCCCTGTTTTCTGATGAAGACATAAAACTACCCCTAGTGAATCATGCTCTGCCCTGGGCATGTTGGAAATGTGATATTCCTGATACTTCTAAGTGGAAGGCAAGCAGAATGAACATTTTGAGGCTCTCTCTCTTAACTCAGAAAAGGAAATTGGAGCAGACTGAGTGAGGAGGGTGGCACTCAGTCCGTCTGCAGGTGGAGCTTGGGGAACCCCAGGAGCAGGAGGTTCACCTTTAGGAACACCAGCTGCTCCACCAAAACAGGATCCAAGCTGGTGTGGTGAGGTGTAACAATGTCCCCAGCAATGCTGAACACCCTCTCACTTGGAACACTGCTTGGTGGACAGGACAGGTGTTGCTGGGCAACCGTGGCCAGATCCTGCCACTTCTGGCTGTGGCTTGCTCACTAGGCCAAGGGGTCGCAGTCCAGTGGCTCCACATCCTTAGCAAGATAGGTAGCCACAAAAGCCTCAGCACTACCTGCCCGAGGCTTGGGTCTGGTGCATCTGGACACCAGCATTGAAGCCATGACCATAGCCCACATTGGCAGTGGCTGGCATAGAGGAGACTGGCTGGTGCTGGTGCCGGTGCTGGGAATGCTGGCATGGGACAGTGGATCCCCAGCTTCCACATCCGCTTGCCTCTGCACTTCGGCCCCCCTGACTCTGTTGACCAGCACCTGCATCCAGTGATCAAGGGTTTTGGTGCTGCCAGTGCACATGCTCCCCTTCACCCTCGGGTTGCACATGCCCACCATCATGTGGACCATACTGGACTGCAAGGGATCCAGCCATCTCCTGATGCCCTCCTTCAGCCACCTCACCAGTGCCTGCACATCTGGTGACAGCGGCCTGCCCCAGCCAGGAACATTGATCCCCTGGAACTTCTCCATTTGGTTCTCCAGTTCCCTCACTAGGGGATCACCTGGCTGAGGGGGGCATCGCCAGTGCTAAGGGTCTCAGTGGCCTCAGGGAAGGGCTTGAGGACCACCAGGATCTGGGAGATAGTACCCCACTCAGCTCTGTTCAGGGGGCTGCTGATCCCAATCTCCCCAAGCAAGGCCATCTCATGGATGGCCTTCTGTTGCTTCACCAGCCTTTCGAGCATCTGATATGTGGAGTGCCACCGAGTCCCCACATCCCACATGATTTTGTGCTGTGGGATGCTCAGCTCTGACTGTTTCTCCCGCAGCATCTTGCCCCCCTTGATGCTGTGGTGGAAGTAGCCTGCCACCTTTCTGCATTTCAAAATCACTTGGCTTGTAGCAGTAGTGGTGGCAGTGCCATCACAGGCAGCCCTGTCCCCCTCCAAGGCATCCCTCACTATGAGGTGAAGCCGGTGTGCCACACAGCAGATGCCAACAAAGTTGGCATCATGGACAGCCTTCACCATATTGGCCCTGTTGTTGGTGACCATGACCCCGTGGGTGAGCTTGGCCTGCCCAATGAGCCACCCCTGCACCATGCGGTTCATGGCCCCCATGATCTCCCTTGCCGTGTGGGACTCATCTAGCACCTTGGCTTGCGGTAGAGCCCACCAACAGCCTGACTGATCACACCAGTGCCCTGTGAGGGAAAGGTAGGCGTGATCATCACCCCGGCTGCTCCAGATGTCAGAGGTGAAGTGCAAGGCTGCCTACAGCCCTGCCTTGTGCAGCTCCTCCCTCAGGTACTCCCTGCATCTCTCATACAGGGAGGGCACCACCACCCTGCTAAAGGTGATGAATGCGGGCACTTTGTAAGATGAGGCCAGAAGTACTATAAGTCACCTGAACCCTGGCTGCTCAACTAGGGAGAAGGGCTGGCTAACCAGAGCAAGCATCTGCCCAATGCTTTGGGTGATCTCTCTTGCCTTTGCAACTCACCCTGCTCTGTCTGCAGTTTTCCCCCACTGGTCCAGGTTGGCCTGCCTCTGCTTTGGGGGGAAGGGGGCTTTGGAGCGAGCAGGGGAATTCCTTTTTGGCATGCTCACACTGGTGCCAGGCTGAGCAGGAAGAAGGGCAAGGGGGTGCTGCCTCCTCACATCAAGGAAAAGTATTTCACATCCTTGCCCTGGCTGATGTGGCTTCAGCAGTGCTGGCAGATGACAAACCTGGGATCATCTGCCACCTCAAAATGATCCCACATTACACTACTCACCCGCTTCTGGGTTGAGGCTGAGGATCCTGCCTTATCCCACCCCTCAGCAGGCTGAGGCTTAACAGCACGAGGAGCTGCCTCAGCGGAGCCACTTGCCTCCACAACCTCAACCTCCTCTGAAGTGCTGCTTTCCAGAGGAGACCAGGGTCTAGAGGAAATTTGAGGGGTGTGGAGCACAAACTCTGATTCCCCCTCGGTCCCCAGAATTGCTTGAACCAGCATGCTTAGCACCCCTGGATCCAGATCCAGCTCCTCCTCTGGCAGTGGGAGGCTCATGCTGAGAGATGACATTGGGGTGGAGGAGACAGTAAGTCCACTGCTAGTGCCTATTTATGGACTGAGGAGAGGTGTTGCAGGTGCAGGGACATCAGCTGTAGACACTGCTCCCACCTCCTTGCTTCCACTGGCAGCAGAAGTGTCATGGCTGCTTGGGAAGAGAATGCGTCTATGTTTGGCGGGGGACTTGCAGCTGTAGCTCTCCCCCTACCCTCTCTCTCTTCCGCCAGAAGACCTGGCACCTGCCTTTCCAGTACACTTCATATTAATCTTTTCTGTGCTGCAAAAGGTATGCATGTGTGTGTCGCTCCTTTTGTGTTGTGTGTTTTATTCCCCCTGTGTTGTGTGCATGCACTGGACTCTTCTTTGATTATTAATAACAATATATTATGTCTTCTTCTGTGATGTTCTATTAGTGTGAATGTGTGACTACTATTGTACTTCTTGTTCTTCTTCTGTGTTGTAATGTGCACCTATAATGATATATCTCCCTCTTCTAAGACCCTGAGTTCTGTGTTAGTCTCAACCTGAATCTGACTTCTGTGTTGTCTTCAGTCTCTATGTAAGCCAACTATAATAACTAATAACTACTATATGTAATCTGACTCTCTTCTTCACCTATGAATTATCTGATTTTTCTTCTTTTATGTGTGTATATTACAAGTGTGTGTGTGTGTGTGTGTGTGTGTGTGCGCGCACGTGCAATCTGTGTGCCTCCCTGCACAGTGATGGATCATGCTGGGGGGGGAACACAGAGCTTTCTTTTTTCAAAGTTTGCAACAAAAAAAAGAGAGCAAATATAAATTGAAAGGAATGAATTGGATAGTATTAAGAGATGCTAAACTAAGCTAAGCTAAATCCTACCCAATCCTTTCTAACAACAAAAAGGACCAGGCAAGTAGCAACTCCTGGCTATAAAACAAGCCAGGCAGTGCACAGTACCTTTCTCACATTGTTCCTCAGTATTGTGCCTACAATTTCTATTTAATTAACCATAATGACCATGTTACTTCCTGTTACTGGTTAACTGTTTTCTTCTAAAATTAAGACCACAGTAAAGTTAAATACCTGCGTATAACACCAAGGGATGTCCTTGATTTAGCACAACATGCTTGTTTTCAAGGATGAATGCAGCTGGAGCCATAAGGGGAAGTTTGTGCTGTCCATTTCTGCCAACAAATAAGTGTGTGCAAGTGTCCTTTACTAACTTGATCATGGTCATTATATTAAATTAAATAGACATTGTAGGCATATACTGCAGAGACGTGGAAGAGATCTCAAGGATAAGCTAGTCCAGGGCTGTTCAGATCTGGTGAGGCTGTGGGCCCCAGATGACACCAGCATGTGTTGCACAGGCTGCACGCTGTGGGGGTGGGCCCCTAGGATCCCCTTACTGCACGGGCTGCTCCAGCAGCATGCAGACCCCCATCCTCAGCCACGGAGGCTACATTAGCAGGATCTGAACCCCCAAGGAGGCAGCTGGACATAGAGCGCCTCTGGGCCGAGCTCCTCCTGTCCAGCCCAGCTCCGGTAACTGTGCACCCCACAGCCCCGGCCCGGCCCCATGGTGCCCCCAGCTCTGCACGGGGCCTTACCTGGTGCCTCCATCCACCACGCGTGGGCCATGCTGCAGCTCCCTTGGCCGTGTGCCGGGGCAAGGGGCAGAGCCAGAAAAGAAGTCCAATCAAGCGTGGCTGGGGCAGCCCCGCACCATGCAGCCCTCGGGGCAGTGGCGGCGGAACTGGGCTCATGTGATGAGCCTGGTCCCATGGGGGTAAGCAGCTCCCCTCCCCTTGCTGCCAGCTGGGGCCCACAAGCTGGCCCTACCTGCCTCACCTCACCTCACTGCTGCCCCACCGCCACCACTGCTGCTGCCGTGAAGTGTGGAGAAGGTGCCCAAACTCCTCGTCTGTCCTGAGCGAGGGACCTTGGGCCAGTGAAAATGGCTTGGCGGGCTGCATGGCAGCCCGCGGGCCATATGTTGGACAAGCCTGGTCTAGGAGGCCTGGACCAGCTGACAGGAATGACTGGTTGGCCCCAGAGGTATGTCGTGGAAACACACACAGAGTACTTTTGGGTCAGGTCAGCAGAAGCTTTTATTCAAAAGAAACTACAGCTGTAGGGGGAGTTCTAAAGTGACATGGATTTCCCAAGCACTTGGAAGGGGTCCCCCCCCAAGAGCAAAATCAGGAGGCTTATATACTTTTTAACAGTCGCTTACAACTCATGTGATCATATAGTGAAATTAGCATGAAAAGCGGCTATAATATTACTTCATTATTTCTTTGCTGTTATCAGGATGGGAATTATGGGGGAGGTAGGGTTAGTTCACAAACCTCCTTCTTGCACCTGGAAATCTACTTTGTACATACTTTTTTTTTTCTACCTTCAAGGCCGCGGTGAGCGAAGCATTTGCAGAAGAGTTACAAAGAACAAACACTTGCCCTTATCTGTTCTACTGTATCGAGCCAGCAATTCTACACAAAGCGGTTATGTCATCTTATAACTAAAATAATCAAAGTTTAAGGCATATATTTTTTCTGATTCCACAGCCCCCCCCTTTGAGACTATTTAGTCTCACTTTAGCCTTAAATTTCCATTCTCATGAGCCCCTCTATTTCATCATGCAGCCTTTCATGTTTTTTTTTAATCTGCTCACACTTTTGTAACACCATTATTCTAGACTCTGTTGTGGGTTTTTTTGCCTTGCTAAAGCTTCCCCTGCTGGCTTTCACGCAGCAGAGGATCAGTTGCATTAAGACATAGAACATTATCAGAACTATCAAGACAAACAATATTCCATACAGGATTTTTTTGCCAAGGGCCCCGAAATCTGGGAGCCAGGAGGTTAGCCAAGACCACATTTTTTTTAGACCCCAGTCAGTATTTTTTGAGGCCACTTGATGTAGGACCCTTAACTGATTTCGGATTTTGCGAATGTCAGTTTTGATTTGCATGTCCTGATTGACATAGACACAACAGGTGGAGTTTACTAAGGCACATACTCCTCCCTGGGATACCAATAGGTAATCTAGGGCTATGCGGTGTTGTATAGTTACTTGTGAGATCTGGGAGATCTCTTTTTGCAGAGCCTGAATTGCATCCACAGTGGCATTTTTCATAGCTTCCATTGTGGCTGAAATGTTAATTATGGCTAGTTTTAATTCTCTTATTTTAAGCCACGGTATGAAGGTTCTCACAAATCGATGGAACCCTGTGTTTCTGGTAGCTAAGGGGTTAACCGCCCTTTTTATGTGATGGTTGAAATTTTTTATTTGTTCCAGATATATTGCACTATGTATTTCGAAACCAGGGATAACACGTCCAAGAGCGCATGCCCCCACCCAATTCCAGGGCAAGATTTTATGAGCCCTGTTTCCGCAGAGCCAGTAAAGGCCTGGGGCAGAAAGGGTACTCAAATCTCGACAGTTGTTGTGTCCTATCCGGCACTTTCGATTGATATGCATCGTATAGGACGGTCCACGTTCAGCTGCTATCCTGCTGGACCGAGATATATTACAAGAAGTAAAATTGGAGTGAATGTAAAATTCCGATCTGTTTGCAATGAGAGCAACATGAGGTTCCTTAGAAAAGTTGTAGACCATGAATCCTGTACAATTGAGAGAGGGTACGTTACCCAACAGGATTCCACTGGTGTTACTAGGGCTATAATCTAGAGTAGTTAGGCAATGAGGGTAGTGTCCTACAGGTGTGGCTTTATTATAAGTTCCGGTGTTGTTGGATCTGTAACAGAAAGGCGCCTCTACTCTTGGGGAGATTATCCAGTTAGCAGGGGCGGCCCTCCATTCTTTAGGAGCGGACCGATGGGCAGCTAACGAGTAGTGTCTAACGAAGCCGCCGTTTATTGTTCCCCATTGCTGGAGGGATATTGGTACTCCGATCATTGGGATTCCTTGGTGTAGGTGTGCTGGGCTGTGAGAGCATATCCAGCAGTCACTTTTATTTCCAGCTTGAGCCACCGCATGGGAGATCTGCAAATACAAATTTTTCTCCCACCCCCCTTGGGTGATACTGAGATACCCAAGTGTGATATATAAGGATATCAGTGCCATTTTTTAGATACAGGAGGGACAAAGAATCTTAACAACAAACATAACCAGCACCAGTAAGAAAAAGAACACTACCAGCCAAACCCAGGATGGCAGCCAAAGTCTTTCTTCGTCCTCTGGGCTCAAGTTACCTAAAGGACTGATAATGTCGGCTCTTGGTCTTGATCGAGGTGGTGATCTTCCGAATGGGAGCATTCACTTTCTTCGAGGCCGAAGATGATATCTTCGTTCTTCAACTGATGAATCCGGCTGGGCTGAGGTGTTGGGTGCAGGGGAGAGGTTATTAGCACTTGCACCCTGATGCTCCTCACTTGCCTGAGTGAGGTCCTGAGGGTCTTTGTTCTTGGCCTCAGGGAAAGATCCCAACCTTGGTTGGAATACAGCTGCTTTGGGGTCCAATGGAGGTGATACCTTCTTGCAGTGCAAGGCGTGAGTCCATGTTTGGTGACCTTGGCAACGAACAGCAGAATTAGTGGTTAGAAGTACCTGGAAAGGTCCTTTCCATCTGGGTTGAAGTGCGTTTTTCCGTTGATAGACCTTTACGTAGATCCAATCCCCTGGTTCGAGGTTGTGACAGGGAACATCCGGTGGTTGAGGTAAGGCTTCTTGGACCTGTGAATGAACAGACCTGGCATACTTTATTAATGCCTTGCAATAATTTAGTACAGTTTCATCAGTTAATTGTAGGTCTGTTTGGTGAGGGGCAACAGGTGGTGTAGCTGGCATCCTCATGGGTCGTGCCATGAGTATTTCATAAGGGGTTAGGCCATGTTTTCTGTTAACAGTGTTTCTAATGTGCATAAGAGCAATGGGCAGTGCATCAGGCCATTTGAGGCCTGTTTCAGCACAAATCTTCGAAATGCGCGTTTTTAAATCAGAGTTTTTACGTTCTACAGCACCGCTTGACTGTGGATGATAACTACAGTGTAGGTGTTGCTGTATGTTGAGTGCTTGGCAGATGTTTTTTACTATCTGTCCTGTGAAATGGGTGCCACGGTCACTATCTATTGTGAGGGGCAATCCAAATCTAGGGATGAATTCTTTGAGCAATTTTTTTGCTACAGTGATGGAATCAGCACGTACGCATGGGTAGGCTTCCACCCATCCAGAGAACACATCAATAATAACAAGAATGTATTCATAAGAACAGCACTTAGGTAGCTGCACAAAATCAATTTGCAGATTTATAAACGGTCCCCATGGAGGGGGATGGGCTGCGGGTGTCGTTTTTACCCGTTGCCCAATGTTGTGAGCTAAGCAGATGGGACAGGAGCTACAGTACTGTTGTGCCATGGAAGGAAAATTTGGGGCAAACCAATTTCTTTGTACTGTAGCATCATTCCTCCTTTGCTCGTATGGGCCACAGAGTGGGTTAAACGAGCAAGATGTGGCAAAAGCTCTCTAGGCGCCACCAGGCGGCCGTCCAGGGAGCGCCAGAGAGAGTCGGGGTGCAGTGAACATCCTGCACGCAGCCAGTCATTTATTTCCTTTTTTGGGGCCTGATTTTGAAGAAGGGCCAGACTTGAAAGGCTAGCCAAAGGAGACTGGTCTGCTGAAAAACAAACAAAAACAGAGTTAGGAGCCTGTGGGCCAGAAAGGGCCGCATTTCTGGCAGAACGGTCTGCCAGATCATTTCCTCGTGTGACATCATCAAAGTTTCTCATGAGCTTTACATTTAACAATAGCAATAGCAAGAGGCAATTGAACAGCTTCTAAGAGCGCTTTTACATAACAACCATGACTGATTTGGGTCCCTGATGAAGTGAGGAACCCTCTTTGTTTCCAGATTTGTCCAAAATCATGAACAACACCAAAAGCATACTTAGAGTCAGTATAAATGGTTGTGGTTTGATTTTTTGCAAGAATGCAAGCACGTGTTAAAGCAATGAGTTCAGCAACTTGAGCAGAACGAGCTTGGGGTAAAGAATAGGCTTCCAAAACAGCATACTGAGTGCATACTGCATATCCCGCAACTAATTTGCCTGCATCATTTCTAAGACAGGAACCATCAACAAACAAAACAAGGTCAGAGTTTGGGATAGGAATGTCCCTGAGGTCAGTTCGAGGGGTTAACAATTGAGTTGTGATAGACAGGCAATCATGAGGCTCACCATCAGAGGCAATAGGCAGAAGTGACGCAGGATTCAGAATTGAACAGCGACTTAAGGTTACATTTGCAGCTGACAGTAGAAGTTTCTCATATTTAGTAAGACGGGAATTGGAAATGTGCTGAGTTTTGCCCTTGAGCAGAAGGGCCATCACAGCATGTGGAACTGCAACGGTTAAAGAGTGTCCCAAAACTAGAGAATCTGCCTTTTCAACCAACAAGGCAGCAGCTGCAACTGAACGGAGGCAAGGAGGAAGTCCCGCAGCTACGGGATCAAGGGCAGAGCTGTAATATGCAATTGGGCGATGCTTTTCACCATGCAGCTGAGTGAGTACTCCTAAAGCGATTCCTTCCCGTTCATGACAAAACAAGGTAAAGGGTTTCTTATAATTAGGAAGTCCAAGAGCAGGAGCAAGAGTGAGGGCTTGCTTAAGGGCCACAAATGCTTGTTCGGCTTCAGGAGTCCAAGGGAGGGGTTCCGGGGTGGTATCATGAGTGAATGCTTGCAAGGGTTTTGCGAAAGCAGCATAACCCAGGATCCACTGTCTACAATAACCCGTTGCACCTAAGAATCCCCTCATCTGTTTTCTAGTCATAGGTTTGGGAATGTTGAGTATGGCTTCAACTCTACTAGGGGAAAGGTGTCGTTTTCCTGCTGAGATATCATGCCCTAAATAATGTACCTTAGACTTGCAGAGCTGCAATTTAGATTTTGAGGCCTTGTGGCCTTTCTGAGCTAAAGCTGTGAGGAGTGTCAAAGTATCTTGCTCACAGGCCTCTAAAGTGGGTGAGGCTAACAATAGATCATCAACGTACTGAACAAGGGTGGACCCCCCTTTGAACGTGATAGGATCCAAATCTTTTTTTAGGATCTGGGAAAACAGGGTTGGGGACTCTGTATATCCCTGAGGGAGTCTTGTCCAGGTATATTGAAATCCTTGATAAGTAAATGCAAACAGATACTGGCTATCCTTATGAACGGGGATAGAGAAAAAAGCAGAACAAAGATCCACTACTGTGAAATATGTAGCATCTGAAGGGATACAGGAAAGAATAGTGGCAGGGTTAGGGACCACGGGGAAAGCGGGTAACACAGCGGCATTTACAGCTCGAAGATCTTGCACAAAGCGATACGTATCTTTACCAGGTTTTTTGACAGGTAGGATAGGTGTGTTGCAAGGGGAGCGTATTGGGACAATAATCCCTTGCTCAAGGAGTGAGGAAACGACAGGCTTGATCCCTTCCTCAGCTTCCTTTGAGATGGGGTACTGTGGGACACGAGGAAGTGGCTTGGCAGGGTTCAGGATGATACGCACTGGTTCAGCACTCAGCATGTGCCCCACTTCATTCGCATGGGTGGACCACAGCTGTGGAGGTACTCGTGCCAACAGTTTCTCTTGCAAGAAGGAAGTGTCGGAATCAGAGTACTCTTGGGTTAGCAAAGCCACAAGCTCGGTTTCCCTATGTTCCGGTACCTCAAGGTAAACACCATCTGGGCTATAATAAATCATGCATCCCAGTTTACACAGCAAATCCTTACCAAGAAGGTTGACAGGTGCACAGGGGCTAAGAAGAAAAGCATGATTTTCAGACAAAGGGCCAATAGAGATGGAGACAGGTTCAGAGACGGGATGTGGGATAGGTTGTCCGCCTATACCGACAGCATTTACAGTTTCAGGAGAATAAGGTAGAAAAGGAAACTCAGCAGCCTTTAGCGTGGAGCGGGACGCTCCGGTGTCGACAAGACAGGAGACAGGTTTACCAGAAATAAAAATAACAAGAAAAGCCCCGGGACTCACCACTCCTGGTGTGGCCTCAGGGCTTTAGAGACCCCCACGTGGCTCAGGGCAGTGGAGGGAGTGGGGATCCCTCCCCCCCCAGCAAAAGCAGTGAGTCTGGGGGGTTTCTTGGTGGATTTTTTTCATAAAGGGCTGGAGCTGGCCTGGGTGGGGCACCTGTGTGGGGGCTGGGGGAGCAGAAGGGGGTCAGGGGGCTCATGCAGAGGCCCTCATGCAGCATGGGGCAGTGGGGATCGTTCCCCGCCCGACAGCACCCAGTGAGTTGGGGCTTTTTTTCGACAAGAGCCAGGAGCTGGGGCAGGCAGGGTAGCCATTGCTGAGCTGGGAGAGCGGTTGGGGGATGGGCCTGGCCTGGCTGGTTCAGAGATTCAGAGATTCAGCAGCAGCTGAATCTCCAAATCAGATTCGGCTGAATCGAATCGGGACAGTGATTTGAATCAGCACATCCAAATCTGAATCTGAAGCAAATACTAGCCACTTCACACAGGCCTAATGTATAGTACATGGGCAACTAGGAGTTCCAGCCGTGGACCAGTCCATGGAACTCAGAACAGAACACAGTACTCCAGATATAGCATGGTCTGATGAGAGTCCAGCAGACAAAGGCTCTTACTTCCATGCTCTGAAGTGCTCTGGGGTAGGGCCCAATGCTGTGCCAAGGGTGATTAATTCAATTATTACTAGTAGCATCAGGTACACCAGCTGTTGTTGCCAGTCACCCATGTTACCCTCTCTGTGTGTTTCTTTTTCAGATGGACCCGCTCTGATTGAAACAGAAAAAAAATCAGTACAAGAACTTAGTTTGTTGAACCAACTGATATAGATGGTGACTTGAACGGACAAGCCCAGAGAGCATGTAGCTCTAGGAGAATGCTACAGCCAAGGGTGAGCAACTGTATAAAGGACAGGGGACAGTGAAAAGTGCCTTCCTCCAAGCACAGTCCCCATCCCAATGGAGTCAACAGACAACTCTCCGGCACCAGAGTTTGTGGAAGACCCAACACCAGAATTTGCTCTGGACCTGGAAAATATCATCAAATCCTTCCCATGCCAGCTTCAGAAAAAGCTACTTCCATTTATCCCCCATTCTCCCACCGCCAGGGACTTTCTATATGCTCCCAAAGATCAACAAAATAACCCTGGCAGACGCATCATATTGAAGTATGGTAACCTCACTGGCCATGTCCAGATGAGTGCGGACGTTTGGTTCCCCAGGGACAAATACCAATGCTGCACCTTGCACCGCAGCTACTTGTCCCCAGAGAACACCCATGTCATGTGCACTTTGGTGAGCAGCAAGTTACCCCAAGGGCAGTAGGGGAGGCTGGGGCCAGCACTGTGCTGGCCCCAGTATCCTTACCTGGGGCCCTGGGGCCTCCCAGGGCTGCAGCTACAATGAACCTGCTGTGCGGAGCCTGGATGGCAGCAGAGCAGGACTCTGGGTAGCCAAGCTCTGTTTTTCAGCTGTGCACACTGCCCATGCGTGTGCCGCTCCATTTTTTTTCCCCACAGGTTTTTTTGACCCCTGGATATCCAGGGGTCAAAAAAAAAACAAGGCAAAAAAAATGGAGCAGCTCACGCATGGGCAGTGGGCCCTTGCAGTGCAGAGAACAGCTGACTGTGCAGTATGTGGTGCTGCGGATGTGTTTGCAGCGCCACATACTGCACCGTCACATTCATCTGGACACACCCACTGAGGAGCTATCAGGATTCATAGAAACTATCCTGAAACCACTCGTCATTCAAAAATCAAGTTTTCTATAAGACACCACAGACTTCCTCAGCAGAATCCAGAACTTCAACCACCTCCCTGAGAAGACCATACTTGGAGCCACCAGCCAGTTCACTACCATCCTGCACCATGAAGGCATAGCTACCTGCCTGAAATACCTTCAAGAGCATGGAGTAGACTCAGATTTGCAATAACATGTTGTACAAATCATCCATCATCACCCAGAACAACTTCACTTTTGACAGTTGTCACTTCCACTGAACTATGGGCATAAAGTAGGCCCTTCAATATGCCAACTTCTTCATAAACCATCTAGAGAAAAAATTCCTAGAAAACTGCACCATTACACATGCTTTACACCTGTATTACATAATTATATTTTCATTATCTGGACTGAACACCTGGACTTCTTTATTAACTTCCATCACAGGTTCAACAACTATCATCTTTTGATCAATTTTTCTCTGGAATAGTCCTATGCTAACGTCAACTTCTATAGGCAGGGGTGACTGTGCCTCCTGAGTCTGGCAGGGAACAATTTGTGGGTGGGCCCAGGGGCAGGCCAAAAGCCCCATATCCACTCCTATACTTCTGTGCCATGGCTTAATGCCCCCATCCCCAATGCTCTGCCAGCCTGCCCACAGCATAGAATTAGAAGAAGTAAAGAAATGAAACAAGTTTAGGAAACGAATAAAAAAACCCCTAACTTTTTAATGATTTACCTCCTGGGGAAAAAAAGGCAAAGTGTGACTTTGTATTATTTTCTCACTTAGAGAGGAAAGTTTAGAAGTGAGAGAGACTGTGATTTTTTTAAAGTGAAAGTGCTGTTTTTTTCTAAAAGTGTTATTTCTTAAAATGTGTTACTTCTCTCACTATGTAATCATTTTTTACTACTTGTGGAAAAAAGTAAAAAGAAAAGAAAAAAGTACCAATCAACTAAAGAAACAAAACATCAAACAGAAAAGGTTAGAATTTTGTCAAAATTCAAATGTTTTAAAATATTGAAAAGTTATTCCCCCAGCCCCAAACATTTTTTTGGAATTTTTCCAAAACATTAAAAAACAAACAAACCCTAAAAACAAAACAAAAAACCCCAACCCCACCATCTTTCATGAAACCAAATTTTCAAGAAAAACATATTTTTTCCTAAAAATTGGAGCAGATAAATCTTAGTTCTATACAGTTCTAGCATGGCTGGAGTTGCTGCTAATGCCTTATTGTTTGAGTTTGTATTTGAAGGGGTAGAATTGGGATGAAAAGGTATGTTCCCAAACTTCACCAAGCAAAATAATCTCTAGTTGTCAGTCCCCTGGGGACAATAGTGACTACCTTCTTATGATGTCTCCAGTGAGTAGTTGTAAAGTGAAACTAAAAGTCACTACCAAGGCAATCAGACTTTCATTTTTTCCAATTCTGATACATTATACTTTCCAACTTTGATACACTGACTACAGGATGAGCCGGAGCAACCTCTCCTATCTATGAGGGGAAAGCTTGACTGTTCTCCAACTGAACATTGAAAGCTATACCTCACCTCAAGCAATCAGTGCTGAAACGCATCACCAGGGAAATGAAACCACATACAGTCTTTTTACAAGAGGCACATAGAGCATCCATGGAAGATGAAGCTCTCAGACTCTACAGACCCTGCAGAGTCCTTGCAAACTCTGTGGCCAGCAGGATCCATGGCCTTGCTACCTTCATCTGAAATGACATAATACCTCCCAGAGTGCAATAGAAGGGAGTGCTGTCCAGGTCAATGACATAATCATTGTCAATATATGCAACCACCCTCTGCCGTGCTATCTGTCACATCCCTACCTATTTACAACCAGATGACCTTATATGCAGGGAACTTCAATTGTCAAGATCAAGGCTGAGGATACTCCATTAACAGCAGCAACAGACAATGTTTGTCTCTGGGCAAGCCTTAGTGACATAACCCCCATATATGACCCAAAAGAGCCACGTACCTTCCACTCTGGGCATTGGCACATTCAGACAAATGCAGATCTTGCCTGATGGAAGGGCGACACAAGTAAAATACCAATAAGAAAAGTATTCAACAAGTTTCTATCATCTCAGTACAGACCCTCGCTTATCAACATTGACAATATGATTTTTCAGCCCACCCTACCCAGACCAGCCCAAGACAGACCTTCATCAGAAGGTGGATTTGAAGAAATACCAAAGGTTGACCAGTGGGAGAGCAAATAAATTAGAGGATCCATCACACACCAACATTGATCAAGGCTACAATACATTTACAAACTGTTTAATCGAAATAGCCAAATTATATGTACCTAGAGGCTATAGAAGCTGTTATGTGTCATGCTGGGACAAGCAGTATAAACAGCTCTTTAACATCATCAAGCAATGCAGTAACCCTGTAACTGTAAGAAGAACTACAGAACAGCTGGCTGCCACATTGAATAATATCAAAAAGGAAAGGTGGATCACTACCACTGAAGGATTGGATATGACCCACTTGAGCGAACAAGCATGGTTCACCATCTATTGTCTTATTGGTAAAGGCACCAAAAAAACACCTTGCTCTGTGTCAGCAAACTCCATCACAAAACTACTGTGCAACAACAGCAAGTACAGTAACCCAAACAAGCAACACACAGAAGTGATTAGACACCTGACTAGTGAACAACTTAAATCACCCTATGTCAACCTTAATTTAACCACTCCCATCTCTAATAATGACTTTGACACAGCATTTAAAGTGATCAAGAAAGACAAGGCTGCTGGACCAAATAAAATATTCCCAGAATTTGTTACTAAGCTCAGAACCACGTTGAAAAGATAGCCTTGGAATTTCATGTATAAATATCTAGAAAGTAATGGACTTCCAAAAATCTGGAGGAAAACTAATGTCATTGCTATCCTGAAGCCCAATAGACCACCAGAGGATCCAAGGAGCCATCTTACTGCATACAAACTCATGAAGCTCATCATTCTGAATAGAACATCATTGATCCCCAGCTCCCAAAAGACGAAGGTGGCTTTCAGAAAAAGCAGTGTACCACTGACCAGGTTACATTATTTACATCTGACATAGAAAACGGATTTTAAATGAGCCAGCAAACTGTTGTAGTCTTTATTAACCTTACAGCCACTTATGATACTATATGGCACCAAGGTCTCAAATATAAATTGCACTTTGTGCTACCTGACCACAAGTTATGCACTTTCATCATGAACATGATCTCCAGAAGATCATTTAAACTCAAGAGTAGTCAAGGAGAAAAAAAGCAGAGTACAAACTCTGAAGAATGGAGTACCTCAAGGGTCAGTGCTAAGTCCAATACTTTTCAGACTTTCCACATATATCTAAGTGATACATGTACACTGATGCTGCTGCCATAGACAATCACATCCTTCCCCATGAAGATACCCCAACCTACCTAGTAGTCACATTAGACCATTCCCTCACCTATAAACATCACATGCAGAAAGTCAGCAGTAAAGTCTCTGCACAGGTATATGCCTTAAGATGTTTAGCCAGCACAGCATATGGTACCAACTTCAAAGTGCTCAGAACCCCCACACTCAGAATGGTATTCACTCCAGCAGAATATTCGGCTCCTGTATGGTCCAGAAGTTGTCATACTAAAAGCTCAAAACTATACTTAACAGTCTGCTGTGACTCATAACAGACTGCAAAACTTACACACATAGATGTACTCCCTGTACCCTTGGGCATTAGACCAAGTGATATAAGAAGACAGACACTAACATCATTATTGGCAATAGAGGGAAGAGAAGATGAAAATCACTCACTCCATCAACTATTAACTGAAGACCTGAATAGATGGAGGCTTAAGAGGCTTAAAAGTCATAAACTGTTTATACATGAAGCCCACAAGCTCCTGAAAGAGGTTAGGGATGAATCAAAATTATGGGCGGCAGCAGAGTGGGCCCATCACTGGGAAAGATCAGACCTATTCCTTTAGAATATCTTGTAGAATCTAGCGTCCCAAAATGGGACACTAGATTCTACAAGATAATCTGAATCTAATCTGAATCCTGCTCTTGCTTGCTATCACACGATTGCTCCACATCAGCTCCCTCAAGGTGGGGCCTGAATATATGTATGAGCTCCTTTCTTAGGCACCTCCCAAGGGTCAACCATATTAATGAGATATCACTCACAGTGAATTATACACATCTTCAACCTGCTCCCTCTCCTTGCTCACATGAGGGGTGAAATAGGATCAAAGCTGACATTGATAACACCACTGAATATCTGGTTAAAACCCTTATTCATCGGAACGGGGCATTCACACCTTTTTAGAGTTGATATTCCAGGTGACATCTGGCTGGGATTTTTCTTGTGAACTGTTTTTGTCTCAAAATATTGAGTCATCATAACTGAAGCTTGTCATGCCAGTTTTGACAAGTAAGTTTTTTAGGGTCTAGGATGGATTTTTTTTGTGTTTATGAGATACAACACACTGGAATGTATTGCAGAAGCCGGCAATTACTCTGTGGGAATTGAAATGGAAAATGAAGTTTTAAATCTTTTGTCACCTTATACCAGTCCAGGAGCCTGAGTCTCCCACATCCCAGGTCAGTGTCTGAACTGCAAAGCTACTGGCTACTCTGGAATGTGTCAGGGCCTATCCCTTTCTCTCTTCTTATATATTTTTCCTCTCAAAAATGTTGAAAGCTCTTAATTTTATCCTGATTCAGAGCAGGAAAACATCTGTGAACACTCCCATAGTATGGACTCCTCCATGATCTCTAATGTCTCATGTAGATGTCTCTACCTAAATGGATTTCCATATGTAAGCAGGGAAGTATTGAGTTTGCCATGTATCCCTTAATATAGACTATGCTCTCTCTTTTCTTCATTCACTTCTGTTGAATTGTGCATTATCCATGGGACGTACTGCAGGTCATGAAATGTTTGCTGAAGGCAAGTTGGCAACAAGTCTTCAACAAATGAGAAATAAATAGCACGCTGTTTAAAACAGATCCTATAGTATGCTTCCTGTTTGTTCCCCTTCTGGGTGATGTTTTTCCAAAATGATCCTAACTTAAGAGGACTTCATCAAATCATTGCAAATGGCTCCAATCAACAATATGATAACATTCATTTAATCCTAGAGTTTCCAAAAATCTCAGTAGCATAACTAGGGATTGGTGAGAGGGGGCATAAACTGGGTGCTAATTAAGGGAGGCAAGGGGGCACTGAAACCAAGATTGGGGACACTCGGGTAGATGTAGCTATACTGCTAATTGATAGCAACTACAGGGTCTGGCTGTGTGGAGAGGGGACAGGAGCCAGACAGTGATGTCAGGGAGACTCTCAAGTCCTGGCAGTTAAGTGCTGGGAGGAAGGAAGCAGGGAGTGAAGACAGGGGGGTGCACTCCCTTCCACTGGGCTATGGGTTTTATTTATTACCCACCAAAGCGGCAGCATCAGGTTGGAGCTGGGCGCCTGAGCACAGAGGCAGTGGCAACTTCCATTTACCACCAAAACTGCACGTACAGTCATGTGACTGATGGCACCAGCCCCCTTTTTTTTGGACACCCCCCCCTCCAGTTGGCATCCTGGACATTTGTCCTGTTTGCCCCACCCTAGTTATGCCAACCTGTGGAGGGGGAGGGGAGAAGTTTAACTGCTAAGCTGGGGGACAAGGTACAGCTGCTCTGGCTCCACCCCATGTCTCCTTCAACAGGCTATGGAACCAGAACCCACAGTTGTTGGAACCCCAGAGCCCCCTTGCTTTTACCCTCTGGGGCCTGGACATTGCCCAGACCTTCAGATATTCCCCTGGGTCCTCCCCACTCCCACACACACACTTTATTCAGGGCAACAAAGGAGCTCATTATGCTTTTGTGAAATCTATAAAAATAACTGTTCCCTTTTTTGAATTGTGTTAAGGTACGGAGGCCAAGAGCTTAAGATTCACAAATGGCCTGGGTATTTGTATGCAACAGCAGAGTTATCATAGCTAATACCAATAACAATTTGGAAAGGACTTGAGTCAGGCTCAAACCAGTCTCCAGCTATCGAGATGACAGGCTGATAGCTAATATGGAGATGGATCCTGTAGACCATGGTAGGCCTTAAGCTGTTTTGATAGGTTACTATAGAGTTACTTGTATCTGCTTTAACTACAGTTTGGCGAAGAGGAGACCAGGCAAGGGAAATGCTCAGTCAAGAGAAGGCCACAAGGCATGAACCATTTTAGAAACTATGAGTAAAATGGATGGGGTGAAAGCTAGGGTAAAGGTTGTGACATCACCTGCGAACTGATGATAGACAAGATAATGCTTTTACAGGAAATAAGAATAGGCATATGAATAATAATTAGAGTAACACCTATTAGGAATGACTTTATCTTTTCTGTTTACCTCATTTAGTAAATTTTTCATATATTAGCCAAGCCACAGAGAATAAAATCTGGGCCCATTTTGGATTTTTTGCTCTTCAGTCTTGCTATGGTTCTTGCTGAATTGTCCACTAGCAAGTATACCTTGTTAGCGCTATTTAGAGACTTTCTTTTGAAACCTAGGTAGAAAGATCCTTTCCCTAGCAGGATGGTTACCTGTCAGGGGCGTCTTAAGATTTTAGGACTTAGAAATTTTAAGATTACTTTGCTTTCAAATATTGAAAAGTTTGCTATGCCTTGAGATAAATGTGCTAGTTATAATTTTTAATCATTTGCTTGATATGCCTTATCTGTACTGTTGGGTTATTTATATCTTTTCTGCCTTTTCTTATTGAATCTGCTATTTAAAATGTAGATATTCATATGTTGTGAGTATTTAATTGCAAGGGACTAGCTTTTTGAACCTTTCTTAGTTCTCATAAGCCATTTGAGCATCAATAATCCTCCAACATCTCCTAGTGTAGAGGCACTGTCCTCTGAAACATCTCATATTGGTCACTGTTGGGAGCAGGGTGTTGTGTTTGATGGATCACAGGGATGATCAAGTCTGGCTGCTTTTAAGTTTCTAAATTCCTCAGAGGATGGAGTGAGCAACCAGTGGCCACATCTACACAAGATGCTGACTGTGCAGTTGTTACTGCACGGTCATCTAGTACTGGTATAAACAAGTACTAGATGACTGTGCAGTAACCCGAGTTACTGCATAGTAGCACTGATGAATGCCTTTTTTGTGACACTACTGTGCAGTAGCCTAATACTATTGCGCAGTAGTGTCACATCATGGCTGTTGCCACACGACGCTACTGTGCAGTGGTATTGGGATACTGTGCAGTCAGTGTCTCATGTAGACACAGCCCCTGGCCACTCTGCAGGTTCACATACAAATTTGAAGGAGCTACATAGTGTTTTGAGGGGAGTGAAGAGACGTGGGTTCTGTTCCTGACCCAGGTAAACCGAGGCACAGAGAAGGCAAAAGCTCTTCCAATCAATAAAATAATATAGTCATAGGCTAGGGACAGACATTCAAAAAGCCCAAGCCTGAATTGATTCAATCTTTGCAAGTTAGTCTAAACTATGCAGCTTAAACTGATCAACAACTGGACAGACTTTCTCTGTTAAATCAGGAAATGCAGCCACATGCCCTGCAGTGGCTCAAGCCAAAAGCTGAGGGGTGCTAGAGCATGCCTGACAGCCACTGCCAAAGGGGAGGGAAGAGAGACACCCTCCAGGGCTCTAACCTCTCCCTGCTGGAGTGGAGGGGGCATGGACAGGCACCAGCTGGGGCTAGCACAACATGTGGGATGCCAGCCACCAGCCTTGGGGAGAGTGGGGGAGGAGCTGCTGCCAGACTGAGGAGTAGGGATAGGGAAAAAGTCCTTTCTCTGAAGCAAGCATATATTAAACACAGCAATTTGCAAATCATACAATGGGGAGCTACCAAAAATCTTCGCCTAAGCTAAGATATAGCCCAGTAAAACACAGCATACACAACTAAATCTAATTTGAAATGTAAACCAGGAAGACAAAAATTGGTCTTACTAATCCTGAAGGCAGGTTGTCTCCTTACAAACCAGGCATTCAGAAAGGCGTTATTTAGGTATTCCCAGCTTTTACATGTTCTGTGTTATAATGTAAATGTAGCTCTCTGCATTCTGTGGTGAAGCTGTCTGCAACTTCCCTTAACTACATCTCCAGCATGTGTGGTGATGATTGTCAAATCTTTGCCAACACTTCCCACCTCTCAGTCTGGTCCTGCAGGTCTTATCTCTAGGTTCACAGGTGCATCCCTGCCTCACTGCAGGCAAGCCACAAAGACTGCAGCCAACCCCCCTCCCCCCACACCACCATCACCACCCCGGGGTTCCAGGGGAGAGAGGGGACAGATGAAGGAATTAACTCCTGTCCCTGTCTGGCTTCAGGCAAGCTATGGAGGTGTGGCTGGGGCTGGCAAACCCCAGCTGTGGTCCCCAGGGTTTGCTAGTGGACAGGACGGGATGGGGGAGGGGACAGAAGGAGTAATTTGCCTCAGGGGCCATGGCAGGCCAGCATCTTGCCACACCCTGCCTCTGCCCCTGCTCCTGCTAGAGAGCAGAGGGAAAGGGCCAGCCCAGCTCACTGGAGCAGAGCTCCACCCAGCACAAGAGAGCATGCTGGGATGTGAGGGAAGTCTGATTTAGGTTAAACCAGCAAGGAATCTGGGACAGACATTACATAAACTGGTTTGAGCCAAATCAGTTAAGTCTGATACTACATTTAACCAGGTTTATCTCAAACTGGTTCAGCCATCTTCAAACTGGTTTATGTGCACGGATGTCTGGTCTGTTACAGGTTCAAACCAGTTTCTGATCACTTAACCTGGTTTATGGGTAATTTCTGTCCCTAGCCATAGTGTTCCTTAAAATGCTATAACACTGGCAGGCAGGGTATGCAATACTAGCTCATGTTTTCAGTAGGAGTGTAGGGCCAGCCACCAGTTATATAGAGTTGCCTGGGAGTGCACACTGTTAGAGGTATAACTTGCAGTGTCTAATGATCCTAAGGCTATCCCCCACCAACTGCACTGTCTTAATTTTCTGCTTTCCCTACTGGCAAGCTCACCCAACCACTACTGCACTACTACTCCGTTAAGAATGGGTATATATGTGTGCAAGCAAATAATGAGGCTAATTTTTTATGACTCCTCAACCAAGTCTTTCCATTGGCTCTTGCAACTTTACCCGTTTATATTCCTGTACTCACACTGCTGTGTACTAATGCTGGGGGACCCAGGTGCAGGATTTTGGAAGTCGGGTTTTTATACATAGTCCCATTCAGGCAAGCTGTATCAAAATCAAACTCAGGTGACATCATACAATATGGCTTCCTGCTGAATGCCAGGCCTTTTGGTTGCCTTTGTTAGGGATTTCCAATATGCAAATGAAATGCAGGCACTGAGCTCCTAAAGAGCTGCTATGCACTTTTCAGTCTCACCGAGTTTCCTCCCCATGACAAGTTTGAAATCACTCTGCCCTACACCCTTCCTGTGATTTCCTCTCCCCTCAGGCCTAATGGTGCCCCATAGGGAAAGGTGATCAACAGTGAGATTTGTAAGCAAAATAATGCAATGACACCAGTGCTACCAGGCCATCTGGCCCATCCCTGAGCTCTGTTCAGGGCAGATACCTAACTGTCTTATTAGTTCTCTCAGAGCTCTGCTGCCGGCATGACTCCCAGTTCTTTCAATTTATGAACAGCCATCTTTCTCTTCATTTTTTCTCTTAGTCATCATTTAATGTTCTTGGGAATCCAATTTTAACACCACTTCTATTATAAAAGCACTTGCCTCATAGAAAAGCATCAGCTAGCATGATTTTTAAGAATATTAGAAACAAAAGGAATCCTAACAGTGGATTGCTCCCTTATTTATTGGCAATGGTGGAATCATCAATGGCTATTCAGAAAAAGTAAAAAAATGCTTTTCTTTTGTGTTGGAGGAAAAGTCAAATGATATAGTCTTTTCATAGGATGAAGCTGGTGATAAAACACTTCCTTTTCTAATAGGAACTTGAGAAGTTGTTAAACAGCAGCTAATAAAATTAGACAATCAGCAGGTTTACATAATTTGCACCAAGAGTTTTCAAAGAACTCTCTGGGTGTGTTTACACATTCATTACTGTGCCTTAGGTACTGCACATTTAGTTTAGTACTTGCTTAATACAGTACTAACTAAATATACAGTAACTAGAATTTCTGCGCAATAGCACCAGCACAGTTTTTTTTGTGATACTTACTAGCTAGTAACACTGCGCCATAGGCTGTTAGCTTGGTTTTTAACCATCACACTACTGTGCAGTTTTATTAGGCTAATGTGCAGTAAGCATCTTATGTAGGTGCACCCTCTGGCCAGCCCCGGCCAGAGTGCACCCTATAAGTAGTTATCTGGAACATTAATGATAATTTTAAATTAGTTATAGAACACTGAGGAAGTTCCATAAATCTAAGGTATACCAATCTATGATATACTTGGGCATTACTAAGGCTTTTGATAAAATCACAAATGACACTGTCATAAATAAGCCAGAAAAATATGGCTAGGTAAAATTACTGCAAAGTGGATAGCTCAATACCACAAACAAAGGGTAATTATAAATTATCCATGTCAGAATAACAGAAGGTTTCAAGCGGGGCTCCATAGGGGGCTGTTCTGAGCTTGGTGCTGTTTAATATGTTTATTAATTATTTGGATACCAGAATGGAGAGGTTTCTGATCAAGTTTGCAAATGACACAAAAATGGGAAGGACTGCAAACACTGTGAAGGTTAGAGTTAGAATTCAAAAGGATCTTAATAGACTGGAGAGCTAGACTAGAGAAAAGAGGGAAAAATGATTGCAGAAAAATGTAAATTGCTACACATAGGAAAGAATAACTAAATAAAGGAATGAACTTGACTTGCACAGTAGGCGTGTGTCTACACGTGCACATACCTACTGTGCAGTAAACCTCACTAATTGCAAGTAAATTTGCTACCTGCAAATGCGAGTTGTAAATTGACTTGTGAGTAGTTACTGCGCATGAATGAATGTGTAGACACCTGACCTGGAGAAAATCTGCTCCCAGTCAGCCGGCCACCAGGGAGCGGGAGATTACTCCCTCCCCCTGGGAGCTGCCAGCTGCCAGGGCAGTTTCTGCCACTGCCTCCTGCTCTAAGACCATGTTGGGGAGTGGGGGCTGGGAGATCCTTACCTTCCAGCACCAGCTCTGTGGTAAAGGGGCCAGCACTGAAAGACCCTTATCTCCCATCCTGAGCCCCATGACTGCAGGCCTCAGTCTGAGAGATAAGGGCTGCAGAAAGTGGGAGGAACATCTCCAACATCCCTGCATGTGTAGATGCCTGCCCAGGAGCATTTACTTGTAAATAGTTTACTTGAAAGTAAACTGATTTTGGATCAAATACATGTGTATATGCACCCAGGAGGTGATACTGGTTAGGTCTCATCTAAAGTATTGTGTGCACTTCTGGGCTCCACTTTTAAGAAAGTTATGAAGAAGTGGAGAGGTCCACAGGTGGGTGACAAAAATGCTAAAGGGATTGGAAGGCAAGCTGTACAAGGAAAGGCTGAGAGAGTTAAGTATATTTAGCCTGGATAAATTAAGATGGGGCATGATAGCAGTTTTCAAATATTTAACAAGCTGCCATAAGTAAAAGGGAGATGCATGCTGCCCCACATCCCTAGCCCCACAGGTCCCCTGGCAGCTGCCTGCTTCCCTGCAGCAGGCTCCTGCCTGGGACTAGGAGGAGGTCCTCCATCATCTCCCACTGCCAGGAACCTGTGGCCTGGATCTTGGCTCAGCCTCCACCCTGGGTCCACCGCCACCCACCTGGGCCCACACCTGCCACTGACCCTGGTTCCACACACACAGGTGTGGAGCCAGAGCTGCCTGGAGTGGCACCAGGACTGGACGTCAGCCCTGCTGGGCCTGGATTGTACCAGCCAGAGAGGGAGCCACCTGCCTCAGAGGAGCACTGGGTGCCATCGCCCCTGGGCAATCCCCCCACCAGCCCCAGTCACTGTGGTGTGCAGACCCAAGGGGGAACAGCCAGAGGCAGGGATGCTGCCTGCCTGTCTACAGGCTCTGCCCCCTTGGCACCCCCACCCCATGACTCCCCACTCCAGGACTCCAAAAACACACCTTGTACATAGCTTCCACAGGGAAGAGGGTTTTTTATACTTTGAGGGTGGGTTGGGGTGGGGTGGGTGGTGGAAGGGCTCTGTGCATTGGGGAGGGAGGGGGCGTCTGTTGAATGTGAGGGAAATAAAGACTTGCTCTTCTGACATGTGTCTGCAGTGAGCCTAGTGCAGGGAGGGGGCAGGCGGGGAGGTGGGGTGGGAGGGTCAATGAACAGTGGTCCAGGCAGGCTAGAGAGGGGAGTGCAGGAGGAGGTGGTCGGTCAGGGCATCCCACACCTGGTGACCTGACCCCTGCTGGGGGCCTTCTTGGGGCCTGGGTAGGGGGTGCTACTGGGGCCAGCAGGGCCAGCACCATGGCTAGCAGGACCATAGGGTGCTGGTCGTTACTCCCAGGGGCAGGGGCTGGAGCATCCATGGTGCAGGGAAACAGAGTGGACAAGGAGGGAGCTGCTGCAAGCTGCCTCTGCACTGGGCATGCTGCTCCTGGGCAGGGAAGGGGCTGCCCAGGGAGCAGAGATTAGGACTGGCTTCTAAAGATGACTGCCAGGTACTAGTAGCTGGAGCGGGAGCCTGGAGTTCCTGCCAGTGTCCACAGGGGTGCACTGCAGGTATGCAGGGACCTGGCAGCAAATTTTCTCCCTAATCTCAGCATGTGTAGACACCTACCCAAAACCCCTTACTGGGTAGTAATTTACTGCACAGCAAATCTAGGCTGGAGTACATGCATGTGTAGACACACCCCCTGAGAAGATAAGTGCTGGCTACAAGTAAAAGAGACTTGTCCACTGCCCAGTGACACCCTTTTTTGTGTAACCTTGAGGAAGACACAGTTTCTTCATCTATAAAATGGGGGAAATGGCATAATTCCTTACCCAGGTGAAGTGCTTTGAGTCCCCTGGATGGTGAGGACTATTGTGATGCACAAATACTATGCTCCCACACAGTTCTGGGGGGTCCCAAGGCTGTCCTGTTGTATAGCATTCTCTCCCCATCTGTAGCCAACTCAGGATCACGTTCAATATCTAAAAATCAATGTCTGCCACTGACCAGGTTCAGGTTTGCCTCTGTAAAATGGGGTTTTTGTTGTCAGCAAAGGAGTCTGCAGAATCTCTCTTCAGGCAGCTCCCATGGGCACTAACCTCATTTCATATAATTTTTCATCTTTTAGAACAAGGTAGGCAGGGTTTCTGAGGGAAAGCAGACAGATGTTCTTATAAGCCATCCAAACCCTCCCCTTAGCCCTCTGTTCTTTACATGCTGGGGGAAGCCAGCAACTGGGGGAGGACAGTAGCAAAAGAGAGAGCTCTGTAATATATTCTCATTCCTCAGGTAGAGCTGCTGCCAAGGGATTTATCCAGTCATGACCTGATTTTGTGTTAACTCTCACCTGACTGTGTAGACAGACTCCAGCCAACCCGCTACTCTTTATTTTCACTCTCTGCCTTATGGTTATGTATGGGAATGCCTGCTCAGCCATCATTAGCAGATCCAGCACCAGGGAAGGAGTGGCTAGGGGTAGGGATTTTGTCAACAATAGGACTGTCTTCTCAGTGTGATCACTAGCTGGTTGTCAATTTGGAATAGCACTGTTTAACACTTTCACTGCAAGAGCCTGATACTGGCTATTGTTCCAATTTGCAGTAGTCACTGCTGTTTCCTATCCTTACCATGGGGGTCTGACAAATACTTCTCTTGTTTCCTTAGGCTTTTCAAAATGATCCTAGTGTCCTCTTGCACGCCCACTGCTCATCTGAGTTACTTAAGGCATGGTTACAAAATTCAACACTGTCTCTTTAAAAGTTGGGAGATTAACATTTAAACTTAAACCCTAAAACCATAACAACTATTCCTTTAGAGTAACAGATCCACCAAAATTAAGTTCCCAACAGCCACCTTAAATACAGTTGCCCTTTAAAACAGATCATATCTTGATTCAAATAAGAGACACTTGCACTATAAAATGTAGACCATTTGCCCGCTTCGCAGGCAGAGAGGGTGACCATTCGGTGGTGGAGAAAAACAGCAATTAAATGAGTGTGAGGGAGCAGGAGTTATTTCCATACACAAATTTTCAGTAGCATTATTATCCTTTTTTCAATATTAAAGATGTTAATAGGTTACCAGAGTTGAAAGGAAGATAATGGGAGATTTTACAGAGATAAGACTATAATTTTATTCAGGAGGGGGTGGCCTGGGAGAGAAAATTGAAAGGATTTATAATAAATTTAGCCTCCCTTATACATTTTCCCTCAGGTTAGGACCTTATAGTGTTAATAATTAACAAGAATCTTATGAAGGCTAAAATAGATGCATTGCACATGAATATCACCATTTCAGTATTCAGTGTGTGGACAAACCTTGCCTGCCACTCGCCTCGGTTACTGTGGCAACAGTACATCTGCTTTCCACAATAT
Source organism: Alligator mississippiensis (assembly GCF_030867095.1). Taxonomy (NCBI): domain Eukaryota; kingdom Metazoa; phylum Chordata; order Crocodylia; family Alligatoridae; genus Alligator; species Alligator mississippiensis. The sequence goes on from NC_081829.1 coordinate 16,233,266, forward strand.
CATTCATTAATCATTTACACCCAGGAAAAAATGTGGAGGAATGATACCACAAGCTATTTATACTTACCTACTACCAGTGAACAGAATCAAGTCTGAATGCTGCCCCCCTCTTGTTATTCCCAATCAGCACTATCTTCAGTGCAAGCCAGGGGCCTGTTGCCATTGTGTCACTTGATGCCTTAAATTTTATTAAAGGGTTTTACAGGTCTTTTCTCTTATTTACTTGAGCAAAGCTTGAACTGTGAATCCAGAATAAATCTGGGAGCAAGGAGTTGAGGGAGTGGATCCAGTTTTTGTGGAAGTGACCTCCTATACCAAATCCTGCAACCCCAGGAACTGGCACAGGGAGCTGAGAAGGGAAGTTCCTACTTTTATATAAGGGATGCTGGAGTTTGGGCCAGAAGACAATGGACTAAGGAGAGGGGGGCAGACACAACTAAATACACATTAACATTAAAATACATACATTTAGGACCTGGGTAACAGGAAGTAAACAGTGACACTGGTGAAATCACCCAAGAACAAGTAACTGGTAGACAACAGTAACAACATGATATATACATTTGAGAACCTTTAACCCTCCCACAACTTTGGAGGGCTTCAAACCAGTCGCCGGTCCCATAAAATGCTTAATTGCCATCTGTCCGGGCTCCATGTCTGAGCCCCGCTGCTGCAACTTGCAGTCCTAGCTCTGCCGCTCCTTCAGGCTCTCTGGCCACGTGGCTCCCTCTCTGCCTCTGCAACCCAGGCTCCCACGCTCCTCATTCCACTTCCTCCTGCCCCTGCCAGCTTCTAGGAGTTGTAATGCCCATTGCAGTTCATTCCTCCAGTCCTCTGGAGGCTTCTGGGAGCTGCAACTCATACCACAGTTCCTTCTTCCAGTCTCCTGGAGGCTTCTGAGCACTGTAGTTCACATTACAAAATTACCATACATGACATTCAACATCACAGTACAGTACTGTACTGTCTCCCTGATTCTAGTGTACTTCCATGTTAATTCCCAAAGAACTAAAACAAGGGAGTTGATTCTTTCCTGAGTGGAAGTGGAAAGCAGCATTTAGGTTTTCATAGACATTAGGGATGGAAGGCACCTCGAAGGTCATCAAGTCCATCCCCCTGCCCCAGAGGCAGGAATTTCAGACTCGGGGAAACTAGAAAATAAGTCCCAAGTATGGCCTGGGTATTTGAAGCTATCCTAAAAAAAGTCATTAAAGCAGGAGCCTGTTATGGGTTCCCCAAGATGTGCATGTCCCCAAATCAAATAGCTGTGTGTCCTTGCACTTCCTCACATGCCTTGTTCCTCCTCTTTGTTTTTGTTGCCATCTGCCATCTTGTGTCTCATAGGAAGCCCCTGGGGGCATGGAGTTTTCTCTTCTTATCTGCTCTCAAATATATCTCACCCCCTCTGGGTACTACACAAACAACTAATAATGCAAATGGACTCCACCTGCAGGTTTTGGTTCTGGTACTGGAGCCTCCCAAAGTTTGGGTTTCAGGTCTAAGCCAACCTCCACTGACAGTGTATAAGCTGCCTTCTGCATGCACTGTTTGCTCAGCCAGACTCTATCCTGATCTCCAGAAGGGACACCAGAACTCCATTCCTTTCTGCCTCCTGCAAGACTTTGAGACTTAGGGACTTATAGCTAAAGGAAGAAGATGAACATCTGTGAAAAAGCCTCACTTGAGTCTGTTCAAGCTGTCACTCATGCCTTTTGATAAGGGCAGGGGCACAGCATCTCTTAAGAGAAAGAAGGCTATATTCACTCTCCTTATCAGTCATTCACCTGAAGGGATTTTGTCTGTGTCCTGCCTTGAAAACTTCATCTCCCCAGATAGAAGCTCTTATTTAAATATTAAAAATAGTCTCATCTTTAAAGTAATTATTGATAAAATATTTCTTAAGCCACTCAAACTAAGACTGCATGTATTTTATATGCAGCTGTAATATTTGACCCTTCTGCATGTCTCACATCTAAGACTTTGACGGTGCTTTCATCATTTAAAGCATCATTAAGGCATCATTTAATATACTATCACAGCAGCCCTGGAGCTAGAAGCATATCACCCCATTTTACAGCTGGAGGATGCGAGGCAAAGACAGGTGAAGTAACAGGCCCAAGCTTAGATTCAAAGAGTTTTAAACCCAGAAGGAATCACTGGTTCATCTCTAGGAAACATGGCTAACAAGAAAAGATTGGAAGAACTGGGATTGTTTAATCTGGAGAAGAGAAGACTGAGTTGAGATATGATATAATCTTCAAGTTCATGAAGGGTAGTAAAAAAGAAAATGCTTATTCACAAGTGAAATTTAGGTTGGATATTAGGAAGACCTTTCTCACTATGAGGGTGGTTAGGAGTGGAACAAATTAACTGGAGAGGTTGTATAATCTCCGTTCCTGGAAGTTTTAAAAGGTGCATTAGATAAACACTTAAATGAAATAAGGTTTCATTTAAGGCAGGGTTGAAAGATCAAACCTGCCACTAAGGATTGGGCTAGATAACCTTCTGAGGTCCCATCCTATTATTCTATTATTTTATTTTTCTATGCTATGATTTTGCATATGGCACCAGCCATAAAGTTTCATTGTTCTCCCACCTGCATTGGGGCCACTAATTTGTACTTCATTAAAGCACCAGCTCTAGAAAGATGTTCATTTCTGATCTGAAGACTGCAATAGATTGAGAATCCACCTCAGTCCAAGATTTAATCATATGCACTGCTAAAACAAAACAAACGAAAAACCCAAAACCTGTGCCTGATTTCTAATTTGAATCTGCTTTGCTTTAATTACCAGTCATTGGTTCTTGTTCTGCTTTTCTCCACTAAATTAAAGAGCTCTTTGGTACCAGGTATTTTGTTCCTGTGAGTATATTAACAAAAGGGAAAACGGGACTAGAAGGGGCCTCTGGTGTAATTGAATCCAGTATAAAAGTCTATGTACTTTTTATCAAGTCACCTCTCCATATTCTGGAAAACCTAAACAGTCTGAGCTTTTTAAGGGCATGTCTACTATGTCTGAAGGCCATGCTGCAATGATGTACCATGCCAGCTCTGCACCTGCTGTCCCACCCACCTTAATGTGTTGCTGGGTATGTGCCAGTAAACATTCCTGATAGTAAGTTTATTGCTGTACAACCAAGACAGGACCAAGGTGGCTGCACTGCATCTGTTTCAAGGAGCAGCAGCATCACATGCTTCATCCAGAGTTCTAGTTGTACATGTGACACCATTACCATATGCACATGATGAAAATGTCACTTTGTGTGGCTTAATGGCATTACACTGTACATGTGCAAGAGTTTTGGAGGTTTGATATAAGTTTGCATCACTGCAAACAACTACATCCCAATGTAGTTTAGTTTGAAACATTGCAAATTGCAACAATGCAGCTACCAGCTCACCTTCCCCCCACCACGGGAGAGGGGGCAGCCTCCGCAGAAAAAAGGATTAGGCCCCTCACCTCTTCTGCTTTCAGCAGGCTCCTCTGGCTGGCAGGATGCCTGGGGCCACCTAGGAATGGGCTGGCTTGCTCCTGGGGCATTACAGGAAGGTGGCAGGAGGGTGGCTGTGTTTGCTGGCAGTGACAGAAGGTAGTGGAGGCAGTGCATGGGGTGCTGGCAGCCTGTGCAGGCTCAGGGAAGCATTGGATTGGGAGCCTCTGAGCAGAGGCAGCACCCAGCAAGCTAGCAGCCCACCTGGGCTTCCAGCATCCCATGCAACATCCCTTCTGCCTTCCCCAGCCACCAGCAAGCCCAGACACCCTCCTGCCACCTTCCCACACTTGCTCCAAGGGCAAGCCAGCCCATTTTCAGGCAACTCCAACTGTCCTACTGACCACAGGTGCCTGCTGAAAGTAGAAGCGGTGAGGGGCCCAATTCTTTCCTTTTTTTTTATTTTTTGGCAAAGTCGGCCCGCCTCTCCCATGGCCAGGGAGTGAGCTGCCGGTGGGCCAAGCGGCCCCTGAGCTGCAGGGGGCCCCGGTCCTTCCTTCTGTGGTGGCAGTACCCCCCAGGGCCACCTGGGCAGGCTGCTAGTGGCCTGGGTGCTGCCTCAGCTCAAAGGCAGCACCCAGCCCTATCCAAATCTTCCCCAAGCCCTCCTGCTGGAAGCCTGCTGGGTGCTGCTCCCTGGGCGGGCTCGGGGAACGGTTGGATTGGGCTGGGTGCTGCCCATCCGCATGGCCCTAAGGAACACTGCCACTGCAGAGGGAAGGACCGGCCCCCCACAGTTCAGGGGCTGCTTGGACCACCACCAGCTCACCCCCCAGCCTCAGGCAGGCTCTAGCTCCACAAAAAAAAAAAAAAAAAAGGATCAGGCCTGTTACTGTAACATGACAGAAAAATTGAAATGGTGAGTTTCAATTAAAAACCCGCCATTCCAATTTAGGGGCATAAAATAGAGCCCTGAGGACTAAACCCCTGTCATGTGTACAAGCACCCTGGGTGTGGTACTCATCTGGTTTAGATATGCCAAAGTAAGGCATTTTCTCCATTCCTTAAACCATTTTTGTGGTGGTTTTCTGTAGCTTTTCCAATTTTTCAATATGCTTTTCAAAATGTGTGCATCAGGACTGGGTGCAGTATTCCTGCATTGGCCTCACAAATGCTGTATCCAAAGGTAAAATCATCCTTTAATCACTCTCACACTCCTCTGTGAATCTCGTCAGCCCATTTTGCCATTACATTACACTGGGAGCTCAAGAGAAATTGCTTGTCCATTACAACCCCCTTAATCATTTTCAAAATAACTACTTCCCAGGCGGGGGTCTCGAATCCTGTAGGTACAGCCTGAATCCCTTGTTCCAAGATGTATGCTCAGGTCACGCAGTGAGTTAGTGGCAGAGGCAGGAACATAAGCCAAAGGACAACTCTTCCTGTGAGGCCAATGGAGCTATGACAATTCACGCTATCTGAAAATCTATTGCCAGGTGTCCTGATTCCAGGGTTCTGTGTTAAGTCACAAAACCTTCCTATCTTTTTAAAAGGCACCTTTGCCCCTTAGACATCACCCTAGAACTAGAGAAGTGTCCATAAACCAGGCCGCACTGTTGCAAAGAGAGTCTTCATTAAGATCAGAAGTGTGATATGGGGTGAGCAGCTAGCACCAGCTACAGAGATTAATGTGTGCTTCTCACCTATGAAGTTTTATCTCAGTTTAACTCTGTCAGACCAAATGGTGCTCTCTGTAGTATGAGGAAGACAACAAAGCTACTCTAGAGTTTCACCCCTCTGAGAACAGAATTTGGTTCTTTGAATTAAATGAAGTAATTCCTGACATTCTTTCTGTGGGAGGTAGGTCAGATCTGGAGCAGCACAAGGATTTTTGCTGCCCCAGGCAAATGAAATTTTGCTGCCCTTCCTTGTAACATACGTGGGAACTGGCAAGGGCAGGCTCCAGACAGAGCCCCTGTAGCGCCGGAGTTGCTCCGCTCACTTCTGCACATTCCCAGTCTCCTGAGACTGCCCCCCAATGAGCATGTACACGGTGTATGCACACTGCTTTTGCTGCCCCCTTCAATTTACTGCCCTAGGTGGCCACCTGTCCTGCCTGGCCACTTACATCAGCCCTGAGTCAGATTGAATATACAGAAATCACTTTCCTTCCTCTCCTTCTCCCATGCCAGGACTCAAGCCATTCTACACCAAGAACAACTTTCCTTTCTGATGCATGCCCCTTCTTCAGATCCACTGGGGGCAGAAACCCCACCCCTCTGTGTCTTGGGCAGTGCCAACCACTCAGTGCTGAGGCAAAGCTTTCACAGACTTCCCAAGCTGATTTTCTCAGTCTCATACCCAAAACTCCTCCAAGCCACTGGACATGTCTGAGCAAGACAACAAGGTAGACAAATTTAAATTAATCTGCATCTCTTTTAAGTTCAGGTATACATTAGGAGCCCTATCTTTAGGTATTGAAGTTTGCAAACTATACTGTAAGTTGACAAGGCTAGGGCCCTTGATGTTGATAGTTTGAAAGCATAAATAAAGAATAATTAAAATAATAACATTATCTCACAGTGATTAGCAATTCATTTCTGTTCAACATGAATTCCCCTAGGGCCAGATTATTTCTACACTGAAAATTACCAGGATCAGAAAAGCCCTGAGAGAGATATGAACATTATTTTGCATTCACCTGCTTCTCTCATCCCATGTGAAGACAGGTGCTATTAAGACATCATGCAAAGAACTTCATTGTGTGGATCCTCTTGTATACAACCTCAAAATGAGCATCTGATCAAATTACACCATACTGTCTTGCATACCACATACCCCTAAATAAGACACACACCTTGTTTTGGGACAACAAAATAAAGAAAAAAAGTCATGGCTGAATGATGGCTACATGGAGTAGGGGCACAATATACTCTTCAGCAGGTGTCTACACAAGATGCTTTTACTGTGCAGTAGACTAAGCTATTGTGCAGTAAGGCATCACTATGTAACCATGTGCAGAAGCTACTGTGCATTAAAATATGCTAATGCATGGTTTTCTACTACCTGTAAATACAGGTAGTAGATTTACTGCACAGTAGTGCACATATAGATGCTGACTGGGAACAAATTTGGGAAAGAAGAATTTCCCAGTCCAGGTCCTGCAACTGCGGGGCTCAGGCTGGGAGAGAAGAATTTTCCAGCACCACCCCCATGACCATGGAACTGGCACTGGGAGATAAGGTTCTCTCAGCCCCGGCCCCACGATCATAGACCTGGGGCTGGGAGCTCCCTGCTGCTGGGGTGGGGAGACATTGTCTCTACCCAGGCTCCAGTGGTGGAACCCACCCAGCAGTAGGCAGCTCCAAGGGGCAGGGAGCAATCTTTCACTCCCTGCTGCCTGGATGACTGGGAGCACATTTGCTCCTGGTCAGGTGTCCACACACGTGCTATCGTACAGTAAGTAATCTTGAGTAAATTTGTTACTTGCATTTGCAGGTAGCAAGTTTACTTGTGATTAGAGGCAATTACTGCTCAGTAAGTGTCTGCACGTGTAGACATGGATGCTTACTACACAGTAATTAACTCTACTGCACAATAAAGTATCTCATGTATATGTGCCCAGTAAGCCTAAATTGTACATGTAGATGCACCCATCATCAGTCACTCTCTTCTCTCAGCTCTGCAGCTCAAGCTTTAACTTTGTTACAGCTACATCTATGCTGCTCAGCCAAAAGCTGTTGCCAATTCAGCAGTGGCTGTGTCTGTGTTAAATTTTAAGCTGCAGAGCTGCAAGGAGATAGTGAGTGATGCTGGGAGCAAGTTTCCCTCTAAAAAGTGCATGCATGCGCGACTGCACACAACTAAGTCTGGCCGCACACCAACTTTTCAAGGCTGCGCGCCAGAAGAGGAGCTGAAGGTAAGCTCCGAGGCGAGGCAAGGCAAGCCGGGGCAAGGCAAGGCAAGGTGGGGCGAGGCGAGGCAAGGTAGGGGCCTGGTGCAAGTTTCACCCATTCCGGGGAACTGCTCCGCTCCCCCGCATTGCCTTGGGGAGCGAGGAGGCACATGGCATCAGGGCTGGGGAGTGGAGCACTTCCCTGGAGCCTGCAGAGCCCGCGGAGCAGTTCCCTGGAGCCGGTGGAGCCTCACTCGGGGCAGGCAGCGGCTCCTCCCTGAGGTGAGGCAAGGCAGGGATGCAGGCTGGGGCTGGGGGCTGGCATGGACTCCACCGGCTCTGGGGAACTGCTCCACTCCCCAGCCCTGATGCCACATGCCTCCTCACTCCCCGAGGCGATGTGGGGGAGCAGAACAGTTCCCTGGAGCCGCTGGAGCGTGTGCCAGCCCCAGCCTCCAGCCTCTACACCCCACCCTCCAGCCCCCAACTGCCTGCCCCGGGTGAGGAGTGAGGAGCGAGGAGCTTACCTTTGGTAAGTGTCCCAGGCCACACCAAAAGGGGGATGCGGGACCGAAGCAGCGTGCTCATGGACTGAAGTGGCACGCTCACAGACTGAAGCGGTGCGTTCACGGACCACTACTTGTTAGAGGGAACATTGGCTGGGAGTGGACTCCACTACTCCTGCATGCAGCTGGAAGCCCAGCATAGAGACAGCCGTCAGCAGTCATTCCCGTGTCCACCATTCCTCTATTCAAGCATAAAAAAATAATCTTCCTTGCTTAAAACATCCATCCCCATTTTGGATGGCTATTTTGGGGGGAAAAGGTGCATGTGGTATGCAAGCGAATATGGTTGTACATGTGGACAAATTGTGTCCAGATACAAGCTTCTCCCACAGCACCATGGCATGTCAGCTATTTTTTCATCTATGTCATCCTCAGGTTTGAGCTTGTTGTTGAGCTGCTTGTTGAATTTCTTATATTTTGTATTTTCAGATTTAAAAAGAACGATTGGCATCCTGTTGCTTGAGAGAGACAGTGGATATTGCAACCTATGACTTCATTTGGTGTGGCTGCAGTATCCTGGGCAGTTGATATGGAGACACTGTTTTGCCCAAGTATCAGCATCCTCCTCTCCGCTACACTAGTTTGGTCCAAAGGAAGGGTTGGGAGTCAACACAAATGGAACCAGTCACGCTGCAGGAGTTGCCAGTGCAGAGGAAGTCTTCCATCTGCCTGTCTTTCAAGGCGCCACTCCTAGATAGGTTGCCAGCCACGGCTGTATGGCCCAATCTGCTCTGTAAAAGATGGATGCCATTGGCAAAATCACAGAGCTATTATGCTCATCCAACTTTTGATGGTAGTTCCTCCACTAAGGGTTCCCAGACCCTTCTCAGGTGCTCATCTGCCCAAAGCCATTGCAACTTCCTGAGGTTACCAGGTTAATTAACCGCTGCTCAGCACTCAATGCTGACCAGTATAGGTTGTACCATTTATGGTCATAGTTGTAGCAGGTTTTTAATCCTGACCTGACTACAAAAAGAACAAGAGAAGGAAAATGGAGACAATGTTGATGGAAAAGTTTCCGTTTCCCCCTCCATTTTTGTTCCAGATCAATGCTCAATGGCATGACTTGTGCTCTAATTGGAGACCATCTCTGCTTCTAGGAACTCTTTAAATTGAAAGTATGGCTCATTCTAGATCTCCCTTTGCTCTGCAAATCTTTACCCTAACAGAAGATGACACATGGCTCCACCTTCAGTCCCATGTGCTGAGGGTTGTGCTCAAATTCTGAAAGAGATTCAAGGGCCAAAATTCAAACAAAACTACTCACTCCATCCAGGAAGAGCACACACCAACTGCAGATGCTTCCTCAGCCTGACAAAGGGTTTTTAAACCTGAAAGTTTTTTAAGATACATTTCTCCAACTATTCAGTTGGTCTAATAAAAGATATGAGATTGACCCAGAGAACCTTGTCTTCCTATGTTCTTAGACCAACACAGCTACAACCTACACACCTTAACACACGTGATATGAGTTTTGCTTTCAACAGTTCAATGGCACTTTCACAGAAACCCCTGCACTTATCTCCTTGAAACTTGGCAGATGTCATGCCCTCAGAAGGCACTACCATCCTTAATGTTTTCATCTGGATCTGCAAAAATATGACAAAGTTATAGGTATTTTAGTGATTCCCCATTATAGTCTATGGCTGAATCTCCGAAACCGATTCAGCTGAATCAAATCAGGACAGTGACTCAAATCACCAAATCAAATCACTGTGCCTCCGATCAGCCAAATCTGAATCCAAATAGAATATTTGCTGCTTTGCACGGGCCTACTACATAATCCCTGCAGACAGGTACCTCCGAATAGGGAGACTGGCCTCTAGAGAGGAGAAGGGGAGGAGGTTTTTGTCTGGTAGAAGTACAAAGCTGACTGTTAATGCTGTGCTGTCCCCCTATGACTGAGTGAACCTGTGAGTTCATTCCAAACCCACTCACCAAGCCTCTTGCTTCTCCTGAGCTTTGCTCTCCCTCCTCTTATTAGCATCCAATTCAGAACTGTGTGACCAACATCCCCCTGGTTACTCTGAGCCTCAGCACTTGTAAAATCAGAGGTAACACAAAACACAAATACAGGAGTCTCAGGAGGAGGCAAACAAGCAAGGAGATAAAACTGGTGCTGATGCCTTTATGGAATTAGCATTTGCTAAAAGCAAAAGCTTTGGTTTCAAAGCCTCTTTTGGCTCTATATGCATATGTGTATGTGGTGAGCTGTGAAAACCCAGTGCATTACTGACACGAATTAAGGAAACCAGATCACTGACAGTGATGGCCTGGTTCATGAGCTTGGGCAGTAATGAATCTGTGTATTGTCTCAATGTTTCTTCTGCCTCTAGCACTGCCCCAGGGTCCTTCATCAATAAAGGAAGGAAAAATGTGTAATAGAGTCTTGCCCACACAGGAGAGACAATCCAGTGGATGTGGCAACAGTCACAGCTAGGACCATTATTTGTCACCACAAAAATATTAGATGGCAGCAAAAAAAACAAACAAAAAAAAATCAAATTAGATAGTTGGGTATTGGTTTCTTGATGAAAACTCGAATATTTTTTGTAAAAAATTATCATGTTCTATTCTGATGGAGAAATAATCCTTTTGATGGAATGTGTTGGACTACCTCTAGTCCTGCTCCTTCAGGGTGCTCTGACCTTCACCCACACTGCCTTCTCTGAATGTCTTATTCTTAAGTCTGGCACCAGAGAAAAATGCCAGTGCTGCTGGAAGTGTTGGATTGAAGAAAAACATTTTTTTTTATCCCCCAAAATGTAGTGGTTTGAGCAAAAGCTCCAGCAACTAGTCTATAGTCATTTTTATTGCCTCACTTGCTCTTGTTCTGACTCATTGACTGTTTTTTCATGCCGAAATGAACAGTTTAATGAAAAAGACTGAAAAGGGCCTGCCACCCCAGCTGGTCATAGTGTGCCCTATACTTTGCAAATTAGTGCACACTCCTTGAAGGTGAGTTCAAATGGACTCAAAAGCTTTCAGGCAGAAGAGGGATTTTAACCTGGGTTTCCCATATCCCAGGTGAATATTTGAATCACCAGGATGTGAATAAAAGAGGGAAAGAGTAGTGCCCCTTTCTCCTCTGGCTGTGTTTTCTGTAAGTCTTGATCCAGTTTGAACACAGTTTGAACACCATGTTGGCCCTACAGATGAGAAAAGCAGAGGAATGGCTGACTCAGAACCTGACAGCAGAGACATAACTGGGCAGTTCTGTGTCCTGGGTGGAGCTGTGCATGGGGTAGCAAGTACAGCTGAGCCAGCAACCCAGCACTTGCTAATTTTGTGTCCTTCAGCCCCAAGTTGCCACCAGAGCTGATGCCCTGGTCACCCCTGTGTTAGTTACACTGCTGCCTAACAGGTCTTTGATGTGAGCTAGGTACTGAGATGCTTAGAAGTGCCATAAATTAGCCAGTTCTGGGCATACTCAAAAACAGATAGCTTGATACCTGGGAAGCTTAGGTATCTCTGGGTGCATCTACATGAGATGCTTTACTGTGAAGTAGCATTTTTACTGGGCAGTAAGCATGCACATCTACACATGCACATGCTTACTGCATAGTAAACCTCATTAATTGCCAGTAATCAATTCCCCTCTAGTGTTCAGTAGCAGCAGAATGAGGTGCCCAGGATTGAAATCATGACCTAAAGTAGCAGTTAGTCAGCAGAGGAATGCCCATGTTTTCCTCTGCTGTTAGCTTGCTGTGCATCTATTCTTCAAAACCGAGTCAATATCGCTTTACTTATTCACATGTTGTTAATCATTACAGATTTCCGTGTACTCTGATTCTGTAGGAACAGGGGCCATGTAAGAGGCAAATGTGCAGAGAAGGGGCATGGGAAGAAATGGGGTCAGATATGTTACAGTTGACCATGGACAGAGCCTTAAACATGAGGCTAGGATGTTTGCACGTGATCAGGTGAGATGGGGTAGAAAGAAAGTGACTGGTCAAATTTGGTGTAGCTCCCTATTGGTGGATGCCTTCCTATGATATTGAATTGACATTGGTGGGCAATGAGCCCAGGTGTCCTTACCCACTACCATTAGCAGGGTGCTCACTTGCCATTGAAGCTGTGGACTAGAGCAGCGGTTTTCAACCTGTTGGTTGTGACCAAAAAGTGGGCCGCAAGAATATATGAAAAGGTTGTGAACAGACTTTGAAAATGGGTTCTCCTTTAGAGGAGGAAAACATGGGAAACCATGGTTTCCCATCATAGGCTGGCAACGTTCCAGGCTGCAAGGGGCTGCTTAGGGCTGGGAGGAGCAAGAAGAGGGTGATCAGGCAGGGGGAGCCATGTGCATGTGTACGTGCACACACATGCATGTGGCAGCCAGGTAGTGTGGAGAGTAGGTCCTGCAGGTCCTCACAGTAAGTATATGGGGGAGCATAGGCAATGTAGGGGGAGCATAGACAATGCAGTTGGGGGACAGGGGGGCACAGGCAACACAACTGTGGGAATGGGGGACATGTGCCTCCCCAGATTTGTGCATCCACAGAGGGCATGGGGCTGTAGCCTGGCCAGACTGACACAGACAGGAACTGCCTCCATGTCCCAGTGGGAAGGACCTGGCATGGGAGGTGGAGCATGGTGGCAAGATTTGTTGCTGATCCTGCCACTGCTGAAACTCCTGTACCAGATGCATGCCCTGCAACACTATGAGTAATGGACGGTGGGGCAGGCCACAATGGTCTCACCTCTTCCCTCCGAGAGCTGCTTGTGCACTGGGCAGTGGTCCCCTGGAGAGTGCGCTGGGCCCCCCGCCCCCGCACCTCCCTGGCTCCACAATCAGCCATGGGGAGAACCCGGGTTCCCTCCAGGCCCAGGAGGCACCAGCCACTGAGCCAGAGAGGCATGGGGGGGGGGCCTCCCAGGGCGTTCCCTGGTGGACCCAGAAGTGGACTGGAAGTGCTTCTTGTCCACTTCTGGGACTGCTGTTGAGTGTGCTGGGGAGCCCCCTGTGCTCCTTTGGGACACTCCAGTCACCCCAGCACTGCAGCACTCATGAGCCTCTGCTACCTAGAGGTATGTAGAAAAAACATTTAAAGCTGTGTCTATGTCTGAATTGTTGAATCTTTCCGAATCTCTCTGAATCAATTCAGAGGGTTCCGATTTGATTCAGAGAGATTAAAGAGTCCTCTGATTCAATTCGGATTCAGAGATTTCACTACCAAACTGGGCCAAATCTCCACCGAATCCAATCAGGGACTGAAGCTTCTCACAGCCCTAGTGCCTGGTTTGCCATGGCAGTTTGCTCTCCCTCTGTGGTCTCAACTGTGTAATAGCTCTGTGGACTTGGAAAGGCTGTGTACAGGCAGGGAAAGATGGACGGAGGTGTGTGGGGAAGAATTTGTGTTTTGTAGGGGTCGGGAATGGAAACAGTCCCTGAACACTGTGAGATGCCTAGGCCTGCATGAGAGAGCCAGAGGCAGTTGGAGCCCACAAGCGTGTGATGAGAGGAGTGAGGGACTGCCTCATTCCTCCATTCATGGGTATAAGTTAGGGTGACTGGCTATTTGTTGTAAATAATTAATTAGGGATTTAATACAATGAGTATTTAACCTAGTGCATAAGTTATTAGCTCTGTGTTCATTAATTTGATCATTGCCTAAGTGTAAATAGTTATCAACTGTTATTTTTGTATAAGATCATCCTTGTGTGTTGCATATAGAGAGCTTCAAACTTTTGATATTATTCAATGTTCGTTTGCATCTAGCAATTATTTCTGGTGTACAATTAAATACTGTAAATAGTTATTTCTGAGTCTGCAAGGTCTTTCCATTGTAAAGGGAGCCTCTCCTTTCAGGAAGCCCCTGACCACATCTAGGTGAGCTGAGCAGGGGGTAAAGCTACCTGGCACCTCATGTCCTGACCAATCAGACACAGCCATGGTTAGCACGTGTGCCAGGGGTTACACTTATATCCAACTTGAAGTGATCTTCTAGCAGTTTATGTTCATTACCTACGACTTGGTAGGGCTAACGGAAACCTGGTGGGATTCGTCCCACGACTGGGCGGTACATATTGAGGGCTATAGATTGTACAGAAAGGACAGGGTGGGGAAGAAAGGGGGAGGGGTTGTGCTCTATGTCAGTGAGCAATATACATCAACCCTCATCAAGACGGAATCCAAGGATGAGGAAGTAGAAGGATTGTGGGTTAGGCTACATGGGGGGCAAGGAGAAAGGGATTTGGTGGAAGGGTCTGCTACAGACCCCCACATCAAGGGGAAGAAATAGATGCGGGGCTCCTGAGGCAACTCACAGAGACCATAAAAGCTAAAGAGGCGGTAGTCATGGGGGACCTAAACTACCCAGACATCTGCTGGGAGACACAGACGGCAAAGTCCCGCCACTCACGCAGGTTTCTAACCTGCGTACAGGACCTCCACCTGACACAGGAGGTATACGGTCCCACTAGGGGGAATGCCATACTGGATCTGGTATTGGCAACGGGGGATGACATGGTAGGGGACCTACAGATTGGTAGCCATCTGGGGGACAGTGATCACCTAATAATAGAATTCACCATAAGGCGTCGAGTGGGTAAGGTAACTAGTAGGGTGAAAGTGCTAGACTTTAGGAAAGCTGATTTAAATGAACTCAGGTGATTAGTCAAGGACGCACTGCAGAGTAGGAGTTTTGAAGTGATGGGAGCCCAAGAAGGGTGGCTGTGCCTTAAGGAAACGATCCTTCGGGCACAAAGCGAGACGATCCCCGTGCAGGGTAAAAGAGGGAAAGGGGCCAGGAGGCTTCCCTGGCTGACCGCAGAAATCCAGGGCAGCCTAAGGGCCAAAAGGGGAGCACATAAAAAGTGGAAACAGGGAGAGATCGCCAAAGACGAATATACCTCCTTTGCTCGTGCTTGTAGGGAGGCAGTTAGACGGGCCAAAGCTACCATGGAGCTGAGGATGGCATCCCAAGTAAAGGACAACAAGAAATTTTTTTTTAGATATATAGGGAGTAAAAGGAAGGCCCAGGGAGGAATAGGACCCCTGCTAAATGGGCAGAAACAATTGGTGACGGACAGGGGGGACAAGGGTGAACTCCTCAATGAGTTCTTTGCCTCAGTGTTCCTAAGTGAGGGGCACAACAAGTCTCTCACTGGGGTTGTAGAGAGGCAGCAGCAAGGCACCAGGCTTCCATGCGTAGACCCTGAGATGGTGCAGAGTCACTTGGAAGAACTGGATGCCTTTAAGTCGGCAGGCCCGGATGAGCTCCATCCAAGGGTGCTGAAGGCACTGGCTGACATCATTGCAGAGCCACTAGCAGGAATATTTGAATGCTCATGGTGCACGGGCCAAGTCCCGGAGGACTGGAAAAGGGCCAATGTAGTCCCCATTTTCAAGAATGGGAGAAAGGAGGACCCGGGCAACTATAGGCCAGTCAGTCTCACCTCCATCCTTGGCAAAGTCTTTGAAAAAATTATCAAGGCTCACATACGTGACAGCCCAGCAGGACAAATTATGCTGAGAGGAAACCAGCACGGGTTCGTGGCAGGCAGCTCGTGCCTGACCAATCTAGTCTCTTTTTATGACCAGGTTATGAAACGCCTGGACACAGGAGGAGGGGTGGATGTCGTATACTTAGACTTCAGGAAGGCCTTCGATACGGTATCCCACCCCATACTGGTGAACAAGTTAAGAGGCTGTGACTTGGATGACTACACAGTCCGGTGGGTGGCGAATTGGCTGGAGGGTCGCACCCAGAGAGTCGTGGTGGATGGGTCGGCTTCAACCTGGAAGGGTGTGGGCAGTGGGGTCCCTCAGGGCTCAGTCCTTGGACCGATACTCTTTAATGTCTTCATCAGCGACTTGGATGAGGGAGTGAAACGTACTCTGTCCAAGTTTGCAGATGACACAAAGCTATGGGGAGATGTGGACATGCCGGAGGGCAGGGAACAGCTGCAAGCAGACCTGGACAGGTTGGAGATGTGGGTGGAAAACAACAGAATGCAGTTCAACAAGGAGAAATGCAAGGTGCTGCACCTAGGGAGGAAAATGTCCAGCACACCTACAGCCTAGGGAATGACCTGCTGGGTGGCACGGAAGTGGAAAGGGATCTTGGAGTCCTAGTGGACTCCAAGATGAACATGAGCCGGCAGTATGACAAAGCCATCAGAAAAGCCAATGGCACTTTATCGTGCATCAGCAGATGCATGACGAATAGGGCCAAGGAGGTGATACTTCCCCTCTATCGGGCACTGGTCAGACCGCAGTTGGAGTACTGCGTGCAATTCTGGGCGCCACAATTCAAGAGGGATGTGGATAACCTGGAGAGGGCCCAGAGAAGGGCCACTCGTATGGTTAAGGGCCTGCAGACCAAGCCCTACGAGGAGAGACTAGAGAAACTGGACCTTTTCAGCCTCCGCAAGAGAATGTTGAGAGGCGACCTTGTGGCTGCCTATAAGTTCATCACGGGGGCACAGAAGGGAATTGGTGAGGTTTTATTCACCAAGGCGCCCCCGGGGGTTACAAGAAATAATGGCCACAAGCTAGCAGACAGCAGATTTATATTGGACATTAGGAAGAACTTCTTCACAGTTCGAGTGGCCAAGGTCTGGAACGGGCTCCCAAGGGAGGTGGTGCTCTCCCCTACCCTGGGGGTCTTCAAGAGGAGGTTAGATAACCATCTCACTGGGGTCATCTAGACCCAGCACTCTTTCCTGCCTATGCAGGGGGTCAGACTTGATGGTCTATTGAGGTCCCTTCCGACCCTAGCATCTATGAATCTATGAATGTATGAATCTATGAACTAACAACACGCCTGTCATGAATGATGGGCAGACGGAGAAGGGATGGGGACCCGTGTCCAGCCCCATGCCCTCACCCCACTGCTCTGGATCTAGCCACACTCCCCCACCTCCTGCCACCACTCTGCATCCAGCCCTGCTGTCCTCCAGCCCCACTTCCCCCAATGCTCTGGATCCAGGCCTGCTCCTCCCTCTCCCACCACCGGTCCTGGTCCTTCCCCACTTCCCCAACACTGCTGCTCCAGGTCCTGCCCCATTCCCGGCCCCCTGCCCCCTGCTGCCACTCCAGGTCCTGCCCTTCCTCCTTCCCTCCCACCACCGTTCTGAGTCATGTCCCCGTTCCCTGTGCCACTCTGGGTCCATCCCTGCTCCACCCCACATCCTCACCACACTGCATGGGGTGGGGGGGGGTGCAGTTACATACGGAGAGAGTGGTGCATGGTTGCATGGCTGCAGGGCAGGGAGTGCCCACCAGCTGCATAGTGCAGGGAGCAGACCCCCAGGGGGTCTCCCAGCTCTTTTGCTACCTTTTTTATGAACAAGAATGGACTTCCTTTGTGCTCGAAGGATTGTATCCTTGAGAAATGACCACTCTTCTTGGATCCCCTTTCCTATTGGACCATGGTCCCGCAGGCCCTCACCCACCAATCTCCTAAGCTTGTAGAAGTCAGCTTTCCTAAAATCAAGGATTTCTACCCTACTGACTGATTTCCCTGCCTTACAATGGATAGTGAAACTGATTGTCTCATGGTGACTGCTGTCTAGATTACCCTCGATCCTCTGGTTGCTCACTAGATTGTCTCCTGTGGCCAAAACCAAATCCAGGAGGGCCTTCCCCCTGGTTGGGCCATACAATTCTTGAGTCAGGTAGAGCTCTTCAGTGCAAGTGAGGAAACTACGTGACTGGCTGGATCTAGCTGAGTGCTTTTCCCATGACATGTCTGGATAACTGAAGTCATCCATGATGACCATGTCCCGTGAGCATGCAGCCTCTGCCAGTTGTCTGGAGAACTCCAGATCAAGCTCCTCCACTTGGTTCAGAGCACTGTAATATAATCCTACCATCAAGACCCCTTCACCACCCCCTCCCCATATGTTGACCCAGAGGATCTCAAGTCGCCCTTCTTTTCTGCCAGTCTTGGCTTCCAAGGATGTGTACTGCTTCTTCACCTAGAGACCAACACCTTTGCCCTTCTTTCCTACATGATCCCTCCTATGTAAGGTGTATCTCTCTATACCTGTGGTCCAATCATGGGTGGAGTCCCAGATCTCCATTATCCCTATGAGATCATGTTCCTTATTGGGCTTGCTCTCATAATTTTCTGCCCATCTCTAGCAATCACAGTTTAAAGCAGAGTTGTGTTTGAGGAACCCATGGCTGAAATAATAGGGAACTTACTAGTTAAGATTAAGGGACATAAGTAGAGTTTGATTGTATATAAATAAAGACAGAAGTAATGAGGTATCTACAGCCTGGGGGATCAGCTGAGCTTTGGAAGGAAGGGTCTCAGAGCTGGAATAATGAAGGGTGGGAGGGGCTGTGCATTGAGAGTAGGGATGTCAGCACATCTTGGCATCTATAAGGCCTGTCTCGGGTCCTGCAACTTGCAGCACTCTTGCCAGTTCTTGTCCAGTCCTTCACTCATTCATGTTAACCAAGTCAAGGAATTTAAATCCAGCAGTTGCATTTCACATTCTTCTTTTTAATGTAATTCTTCCATTTATGGGTATCTTTTCCTTGCAACAATTGTTTTGGTCTTGCCTTTATTAATTTTCAACATAAACTCTTCTGTACTCAACCATTACATCAAATCATACATTCTCAGTGGACACCATGGCCGTGGCAGCAGGGTGCTCCCTTGGGGGCAGGAAGGGCCAGGGGTAGATCCTGATGCTCCCAGAGAAGGGAACAGAGACCCCAGTACCACCACAAACTTACTTAAGTGGTGGTCTGGGGCAGAGAGAAGGCCACATGAGCCAGCGTTGCATCAGCTTTTCAAGTGGCTGTCCATTAAGTGGGAGGTGGCCAGCTCATTACGTCAGCTGGAGCTGCCACCACAGGAGATTCAAAGCTTGACCAGCAGCTGGGTTCAAGGGGGAAGCCAGTGGGTGAAATGCTTGGCTGGGTGAAGCCTGGGACGCCAGCACGAGTGAGCCCTCTGGCTCTACCCTGTGGCAAACAGGCAAGGGCAGCAGTCAGAAGCCATCCAGGACACTGCAAACTGTGCTCCCGGAGAGGCTCACAGCCAGCATTTCTCGTTAGAGGAATAAGACCGGCCATATCCCTTCTTTTTGCATTCCTGCAAGTCGTGGCAGGCGAGTTGGGAGCCCCCAACCACCGAGCAGGAGGATGCTCACAAGTGCCAGCCAGGGATACCACAATGGCCTTCATTTTTATTGCCTTTCCTTCACCCTTTGAAGGAGTCCTTCTGTAACTGCATTCAAAAAAGTGAGGCTACATCTCTGAGGGACTCTCCCTGGCCCCAGAGCTCCCAGCTGTGTCATTATGGGAGATACAGAGGAAGGACAAAAACTGAGGCAAATGCCATGCATCACATATACCAGTTGTACTACATATGCCAGGTCTGATGCAGAAGAAGATGGATCAGCCAGAGCCTGGACATTCCCACCTTCCCTTGATGCCAGTGATGTAGTGATCATCAGGTTCAGTAAACATAGGCATGCACAAATGAGAAGAACAAACTAGACCCTTTGTCTCTGCCACTCTCTACTTGAGGGACCAATTACTAACTTCCTCAGTCTCCTTAGTTAGGGAACATTTCTAATCTCTAAATGATGGCTTTTATCGTGTAAACTGGGAGCTCAAAGTGCCAGGCATTTTACAAGTCAGTCAACATTTTTTTTTGCTGCTTCTCCTGCTTGTGCTCTCCACAAATCTCTCAACCAACTACTAATCCAGATGATTATGTGGTTGTATTATTTATCTGATGTTCTATGTTGAAAGTGTTTTTCTTGTATGGGTTTTGTTTGGGCAGGGAAAAGGTTAATGGTAAGATTGCAGAGGACCTGAGTATGGCATAGCTAATGGCACTGCACACTCCAGCGCGTTTGCCTCTGGCCAGTTGCTGTCCCTACACAATAGACTCTTTCCACTACCTGTGGCTTCACACCAGCAGGCTTCCATGGACCCCAGCAGACTGCCAGTTGGCAGGTACTTGCTCACACAGGCCTAATCAAGCTCCTCTGCTTATACCCCCTCCCCACACCAGCTTCTAGAAAGAGCCAGAGCTCCCTAGGCAGAGCCCTTCCCTCCAAGAGAAGCTGGTGTGGCCTTTCTAATGGTACTATGTCCTTTGGATGATGCAACAGGAACAGCACCATCCAAAGGTCACACCCAGCTCCATTAGTCAGGCCACACCCAGCTCCTCTGTATCAGCCATTAACCCGTTCCCACTCAGAACAAAACACAACCAAAAAACCCCACTTTTAACATATAACATCAAACAAACAATACAACCACATAATTGTCACTGCCCCTCTTCCACAGACCCCAAATATTTCTTTTAGGCTTTACCTGTGGCTTTCACTTAGCTCTTTCTCATCCAGTCCCAGTCTTGGGGAGGCCTGATCTGATTGAGAGACCTAGGCCTGATGCACAGCTGCATTTCCAAAAGGGAGGTACTGGTTACTGACTTGAGCCAAGCACAGATATTACATTTTAACTGTTATCAGTGATCAGAAATTGGCTTATATCCATAAGAGAACAGAAGTTTAGCACATACAGACTGGTTTAAGATTTGTAGATGTTCCTACCTAAACTGTTGTCATTTCTGATGCCCTCCAAATGGGTTTTGGACCCTGGGAATCCTACCATGTGGTGTGTTCGATTATAAATTACTCATTAATTTTGCTTCAGGACAACTTAACTCTATGGCACATTAGAGAATATAATGTAAGTGAATTAATTTGACCAGAGTACCCTTTCCAATTCAGAGTGGAGAGGAATATGGATAGCACATCCATTCATTTCTGTGTGCGTGCCAACTTGATAAGAAATATTATGAGGAAAAATATACATGTTGCAGTAGGCTTAGCTATCAATGCCAACCAATAATGATAAGTAAAAGAGAAGTGTGTAGTATTGTTTACATCTAATATAATGTAACTCAAGGCACTTGAGGGTAAAGGGAAGCCTTGGAGGTGCCCTCAGGTGCGTCTGGACTGAAACGCAACAAACCTTAGCTCATGGGCAATTCCTGCTCACTTAGTTGATTCCACCTGCTGAAAAAGAGATTTGCTGTAGGAGGTGTTATGATCCAGATCTGGACTGACCTCTAGAGGCTTGGAGCTCTGGTCTTAAATAAAGTCCTCCTTTGCTGGTTTTGCTGCCTAAGTGAGTAGGCCAATCTGATGATCTCTACTTTCCTGATCCTTAGAGACACCTGCAGTTTCTCCTTTACCTGAAATGGTTGAAATGCATACTTGTGGTAGTAAAAGACATGGGTTCAAACCCTGGTCTGCTATTCATTTGCTGACTGTGATCTTTCTGCACAGCTCCTATATTGTAGTGATGGAAAAGGTCTCACAACTGGGCACAGTAAGTCCATTCCCCTGGAATGACAGGACCCAGTGCCCAATGCATCTGGTATCAAACTCAGGGGATTATGGTTCTGGTTTCACTGAAGTCAATGGTGATTTTGGCATTGGGCCAGGATTTTAATCAGAAAGCTATGACCTGAAATACATTGTTTTCAGGTGAAGCAGGAATGGTCTACTTTTAGAAACTATGGGTAATTTTAGGTATTTTTTTTTCAAAAACATGAGTTAGAAATGAAATCTATTTTTTGTTTTTTCTCAGAGTAGTAGAGCCAATGAATTTCATCAGGGGCAAGGGGCTGTTTTATGTGAATGGTAAAGGGATGAGTGGTTAGAGCCTGTACTGTGCCCATCCTGACCCAAGCTCTGTCTGATTGCCTCTGAATAGGTGTCGCCTTCTACTGGCACTGCAGTCACTTCCACAGAAATAGCTGTCAGGACTCGAGAAACAGGAGCATTTGAAGGGATCAGGCAGAGGGGAAACCATCTGTTTTAATATTTTAGGTTCTAAACTTATGGGGTGGAAAATAACTTTAAACACCAACAAAAGGAATGAAAGGGAGCATCTTAATTATATGTTTCTTATGTCTAAACAAGCATCACAAACTACAAGATAATTTAAGAGCATGTGACTTAATCCAACCAGTCAGAAAACCCACATTATCTCATTCTACATTAATAAATATATTTACATTTTAGAGCTGAAATGTAACTGTTATGCTCTTTCAAAAGTAATTAGCTAAGGCTTTGAATGAGAAATTAACCTTATGTCCTTTCTGCCCCCCAACTGCACATAAATATTAAAGAAAGTGCCTAGGAATAGATCCTATTTATGGAGAAATTATAAATTAAATATAGTTTCCTTTCCCTGCAGCTTTATTCAACCTTTATATCGAAAGCTACATAAAATGCATCTGTGTTCATTTGTTTAAAAAAAAAATCCTTTGAATGTACTTCTATCTCCATTTAAATTAAAAAATGACTTTGCACAAAGGATAACAAAAAGCTTTCTGTACAGAAATACAAAGAATAATGAACTTCAAACCATATCTGCATGAAGATTGTCAAGTTAGATATTGTTGTTCTATATGGCCTGTTTTTTTAAAAAAAATAATTATTGTATTTTTCCTGATTCTGATTTTATAGATAATGGCACCTCTCTCCTTTGACTGCTTAAAAGGAGGTTTGTTTAATCCTTGATATTTCCTGTTTTACAGGCCTTTTTGCAAGTTTCACACAATAGGGCTTTGCTGGTTTCAATTTAATTAAACACACTTACTTTGCTTTAAGTATCTGAGACACTAGCACATAAAAAAGTTCTGACTTAAACAATTCCTGTGCTACTTGAGAAATAATACAGTGTCAGTGATAATTATAATATATAAGTAATCAGAATTAATTAGCATCTCACAACTTTTAATTTCCTTAAGTTTCTTTATTCCTGGATTTTTCTCTTTGATTTTGAAGAATACACCATTTCCCAACAGCTTTGCCTAGGGCTCATTCAGCATCATGGGTCATCATGCCTTTCTTCAAATGAGGATGCATTTTTAAGCTATAGAACCATGTTCAATGTTACATATGCTATCAAAAGCTTTATTCCTTACTGTTTTAGCATATAAAGGCCTAAAACTACCATTAAAAATGGGGAGGATTGAGGGCAGTCAGTAGCATTTTTCATCATTGAACCCAAAATAAACCACTACTATTTGGGGTCAAACTAAAACAGTGAACATTCATCTCTTATTTTTCAGTGGAAAGCGAGGCATCAATTTCCAAGGAGAGATCTGTCAGATTCCATTGATTCATAGCTGGGAAGGTGAAAGGAACCACTGTAATCATGGTGCCTGTCCTCCTGTGGAATAATAGCCAGACAATGTCACATGATAATTAGTTCCTGTATCAGATCCATTGTTTTCAATACATCAAGAATCTGTAGGCAGGATGCTGTCCAATATACTTTTTATAGGGATTAGGGGAGATTTGATAACAGTTTTAATCTAAGTGGGGGATGGTTATGAAGAGGCTACATACTGTGTGGCCTCAAGGGACAGGACAAGAAGTAACAGTCTTAGATTACAGAAAGGGCCATTTAGGTTGGAAATTAGGAAAAACTCTTTGACTATGGGGTTGGTTAAGGGCTGGAGCAGATTACCTACAGTGGTTGTTGAAGTTCACACGTTACGACTTTTTAAGACCAGGTTAAAGGAACACATGGATGAGATGATTAAATCAGGGATAATCCTGCCTTAAACAGAGGGTTGGCCTACATGAGAGGGCTGGGTGGGTGGTACTTAGCCCTGGCCTTGGCCCTAGCCCTGCGGGGGCAAAAGGAAGGGGGCATGGCTCAGCTTCAATCTGGCTGTGCAAGGGGATGGATCATGGCTAAATTCTGACCCCCCCCATGCAGGGTTTAGGAATTTGGCAGGAGGGAAGGGTCCAGTTGGAGTTACGCTGTCCAGTTGGAGTTATGCTGTCTGTCCCCAAGTTGCTGAATGGAGGAGGTTTGATGTTTTTCCCATGCTTCTTGGCTTTGTTGGTTGCAACCTAGGGTGCCTCTCCCTGTTGTTACAAGTATCAGGGTAGGGTTTTTGCCTTCTTCAGAAGCACTGGTGTTGGCTGCAGCCAATGCTGGGGATTTTGACTAGAGTGTACTAATGTGCCTGCTGGGACAAAAAATGGTAGGCTACTGGTTAGAGGGTCTTGCTCCTCTGCTCAGAGTCAGACTGATCACCACATTTGGAGTCAGAAAGGAGTTTTACCCCATAGTCCGATTGGTATGTGATGTCTAGAAAATGCTATTTAGAGGTTTGCTTTTGGGAATTGGCTTGTAGATAAAATAGATATGCATTAGAATAATGGTCTACGGCAACAGCAAGGGTTAATTGATTTCTAAAAGCCTGTTTGTGACAGTTTCTTCAAGGCCCACTGTGTCGGACACAGGCAAGCAGCAAGCAGCAAGCAGACACACAAGCTGGGAAATTGAAGACATGCACCATACTGTTCCATAACATGAGATAAGCAGGGATCTGGGTTTTCTGTTTCCACAGAAAAACAGAGTAAACCATAGATTTTACCTTTTACCACAGGCAAATGTGGATTTCTCATTTTACCAGAGAAACCCATGGATTTTGCAATTTTGCAATGAGCTCCCTGCAGGCTGGCAGAGTTTCAGCCTGCAGGGAGCTGGGAGGAAGCAGGAAGAAGGCGGTGAGACAGGGGGCACCACTTGCATGTACATGCACATGTCCCCAGGCAGCCACAGATCAGCTTCCACAGGTAAGTGGTGGGGGGAGAAGGAGCATTGATGCCCCTGTAGAGAGGAAGGGAGGGAGCTGGACAGGGCTGAGGCTGCTACCCAGCCAGGGGCTGTTGGGGGCTTGGGGCCTGGGGCCACAATGTGTGGCTGCAGGGCCTCAGCAGGGAGCAGGATGGGGCTGCAGGTGGCTTGTCCAGTGGAGGGGGAGAAGGCCAGCTTCCTGCTGCCGCGCACACTCCCGGAGGACAGGGGGGACCCATGCCCCCCAGATCTGTAAGCAGGGCAGGCACAGGCTGCGGGCTCAGGCTTCCACCCTGCTTCCCTTCCCTGGGCCATCCACAACCCAGCAGGCATGACCTGGTGCATCAGGGCACAGTGGGGCTGCACGGGGATCTCCTCACAGCTGCAAGCTCCATACTGCCCTGGTGATGTGCCTCCTGCATGTACCACTGCTTTGAGGGTGCAACCCCATGCTGCTGCCCTCACTGCAGCCCCGTTTTCAGGGGGTGCATTGCCAGGACAGCGCAGAGCTCACAGTGGCGAGCAGCTTCTCCGTGCGGCTCCTTTGCTCCCTGCTGTGCTGGGTCATGCCTGCCAGGCTGTAGAGGCCCTGAGGGAGGAAAGCAAGGCGGGAGCCTGAACCTTCAGCCTGTGCCTGCCCCATGTACACATCTGGGGGGTGTAGGTCCCCCCTACCTCCAGGAGTCTGCACAGTGGCAGGGTGCTACCCTCCCCCCCGAGCCCACCGTAGGGGGGGAGCAGGGGCAGGGGGCTGTGGACCCCTAGCAGCTGGGTGCCCCATCCAGCAGGCGTGGAGGAGCAGGGGCTGTGGGTGGCAGGGCAAGGGGCACCAGCAAGGCTGTGGGGGCTGTGGGGGGAGAGGGAGTGAGAGGCATGAGTATGGCCAGGAGGCTGTGGATGGGGAGTGAGGGACACCAGCAGAGCTGGGGGTGGGGCTGTGGGGGCCCTTTAATTTTAATAATGAATTCTGGGTTTTTTATTAGAGAATTTGTGATATTTTTGGCAGAGAATTTGCAATTTTTTATCAGGGAAAACCAGGATCCCTGGAGATAAGGGAATATGCAGCATTGGTGCCAGGACACTGTGCCCAAGCGCATAGCCCTTGGGATTTCCAGTTTTGGTAGATGGATCAAATTAGGGGAAGAACCAGAAAAAGCCCAAACTAGGATGTGTGCATGTGACGGGTTTATGAAACAAAGGAATATGCTGACAGGACAGAATGCGGACAGTATGAAAACCACAGGGAGACCAGTCAATGATGCCCAAAGATGAAGAGTCATCACAGAGGGAAAAGGATAAAAAAGGAGGGATTTCAGAGCAGCAAAGAGTCCCTGAGAAGGGAACCTAAGGCCACCATGGACAGAGGGCACACCACCAGCCCATCTCACCCACCCTGGTGGGGAGAGGAGGGGGGCCTTGGCCTCCAGGCTGCTGACATCAGACATTCAAGAGAGAACCTCAGAGTGAAGCCACATACTGGCCAGACATACCCTGACTCTGTGAACCCTGAGACTGGTAGATATAGAATTGTTTGCATTGTTCTTATTTGCTATCACTGTGTATCAATAAACTTCTGCTATTATCAAATGGAGAGGTTGTGGTCTGTCTGAGGGTTTGGGTTGACCCAAAACAAGGTATCTCGGTCATAAATCCAGTGCCAACAGTATGGACTATGGTAGTTGGGGGGGGGGGGTGTCTTCCTCTGTGATATAAGAAATGGCCCTCTTCCTTGGATCTCTTGAGTACATTTTAACAAACCTTGCAGTGGCAGGACACTGACAGCCCTCATTCCCACTGCTTTACAGGTGGATCATTAGGGTGCTTTGGGTATCTTTGGGTAATATACCTTGTAATTGTGCAGGGTTGATTGTATAGTTTTAGGAATAGTTTACACAAGGATTTGTATGGCATGGTTTGGAGTTATTTAGCGCACTGAAACACACATGTAGATGGTGATGGGCTGGCTGGGGCACAAAGGTGCTACACTGCGGGGGCTGACTGCTGGCTAGCCCTGCACTGGAGCACTCTTATGCCATACCCAGCCCCTTCACAGCACATTGAACTAGGGCAGATCACCTCTGGGCTGGCAGGCTGACCCCATGGACTGTGCATAGGCCAGCCTAAGTAGAAGGGGAGTTGTGTTTGGAGGAGCCCGAGAAGACAGACCTGTATGGGAATGTGAGGGTGAGCAGCTCAGTGAATATGGTGGCCATTGAGGTACCTCAAAAATAGGGGGCAGTTCCATTAAGTACAACTGTCCCCATCACCATTAACACCACATGCCTCCCAAGGCTGGTAGGGCACAGTGAGGTCCAGCATGGCAGCAGTATTCGCAGCAGGGACATGGTGGTGGTGAGCAGGGAGCTCCCGCAGGTGGCCACAGCAGTGTCAGCAGCAGGGTCAGGCCAAGCCAGGAGCTCCTGCAGGTGACCTTGGCAGGGTCAGTGGTGGGGAGGGGGAGTGCCGAGCGGTGAAAAATAGTGGACATAAATGCATCCAGTTTCATATCAATAGAGGACAGAGGACCAGAAAACCAGACTGTCCTCTATAAAACCAGATGAATGGCCACTGTATCAGTGACCTAACCAAAATAATCTCACTGGCCCATGCTGGGGCCAGGACCAGACCAGTTGAAAGGCCAGAGTGCCCACCATGAGGGATGGCCAGGGCTACAGGCTGGGAGACCCAACTGGCCTAGAGGCAAGGCCAGGTCCAGTGAGGCCCAGATGTCCTGAAGGGGACCACAGCCACAAGGAAAAGGGGCTTAGGAAGTTTTGCCACCCAGAAGGAGGGTGGAGTAGACCACCTAAGGAGGAGGGATCCAGGCGGGGTCCAAACGCTAGGCGGGCATAGATTGAGGTTCATTGTTGGGCCAGAACCACATAAGGATGCCATCTGCAAGGCATGGGACATGATGTAAGGATGGTACAGAGCCATGTATTATGCCCTTGGCATCCAACATTAAATGGGAAGCCTCCCACCTTGTACACATCTATTTTGGTTACATCAAAAGTGTAGCAGATGAGTTAGGTGGGAAGACTGCCATAGATGGATAGAAAGACGGGCCTCATGATGGCACAGCCCCGTTACAGATACATTGTGCATACAGTTGCAACAGAATTAAGCTCCCAATTAAACAGGCTGACTGCCACCTTTAGATGCAGTTTTATGCGTTGGGAAGCTTTTATGAACCTTTTACCTTTCCCCAGATACACACATGCCCATGCACGCACATACATGCACACTTATGATGATCTGAAACTGCTTTAAAATAGCAGAAAAATGAGCATTAGAGTTTGCCCTCCTTTTGTACCAATTACAAAGGATCCTTTAAGATGAGAGAGGAAAATCCTTCACTAGGAATTGGGTTCAAGGAGGACTTTTCTGCCAAGGAAGCAGATTGGTGTAAGAATGAAGGGTTTTGTCTTTTTTGTAGTGTGATATAAAGCCTGCTTCCTGAAAACACCTAAATATATATATTAACCAATTAGTCCTCTGCCACTGCACTGTGGCTGCTCTCTGAATCAGATTCGGCTGAATTGATTTGGGACAGTGATTCAAATCACCAAATCGAATCGCTGTCCCCCAAATTGGCCAAATCCGAATCCAAAGCGAATACTAGCCGCTTCGCACAGGTGTATATGATATGTTGTTGTAGTGTGGATGAGAGACTGGAGGGGACAGTTTTTAGGACTTTTTGGATTAATGGCTGCCTGCAATTGCAAAAGGCTGAACTCCATAGTTCAGAAGGCCCCTCCCAGTCCTATGTTCCCATGACCTTAAAACCAAACAATGCAAGTGATTGTTTTCAGTGAACAGTTAGCTTATACCAACTGGCCAGGGCTGCATTCCTGAAAACCTGACTCCAAGAGTAACTTTTGGCTCCAAGCACTACAATGAATAAGTAGGTTTATCATCAGGTTCTGTATGGGTTTGGGTGGTCCCACTCTTAGAGGTAATCCTACCACAGCAAGACTTGCATCTCTCTGGATTTTGTCTTTTATTTAGGAAAATCTCAGCCTTTCTGATATAATCAGTGGATGTTAAGGTTTCAATTGACCAAAGTAATGCTGGCGATACAGAACCAACAATAAACTACTTGTCTACTATGGACCCTGGCAAAAACTGTGAAAAGAAGGCAATGTTTTCCTTAGATAACTGATAATAGTCGTGGTATAATGTGCAGACAATTTAATACTTAGCAAATTTATTCCTATAGCAGGTGTTTGTTTAAGAGACATTTCACAGTAGAGTGAGAGGTAAATAGCAGATTTCTTCCTCTACCGGGCCTCAAATTCATTAAACTACATTTTACTTCCTAGTGCACAAGGTTTTTATTCATTAAATGGAGTCACTCTATTTCCAAGGGTTGTTTTCTCCTTTATCAAGGATTCACCTAATACATGAGAAATTACACACCTGGAGGGAAAAGTGGAAATGGTACATTCCTTCTTATAACAGGTATATTTTCTCAATCCAGAAACAGCTACTTTTGTAGTGGAAACACAGAAGTCATGAAATGTCATGTCTTTGAGGCAAATGGATTTTTAACTGAAAGAAAAAAATGAATGCTCAAAAGGTTGAAAATTTCAGCTTGAGAGCAGCAATATTATAGAGCTAAAAATGAAATATCATGTGGTTTGTTTGCATTTAAAGTAGAACCACTCGAAGAAATAAAAAAGAATAGAAAAAGGTTTGCAGGAACCCAGCTTTCAACTTGATCTTGGAGCAACTAGACAAGTGAATAAATCAAAGGGGTTGCTGGCTGATGTCAAGGCTAGATGAGAACTGCAGATTGCTTGTATTTTCTCCATGGAGCAGTCTGACAATTGTTGAACACATATTACTTAATACAACCTGGAGATACTCCTTGCATGAAAAGTCCTAACTTGACTATGATGCAAGCACATGTAGTACATTTTACTGCTTGAACCCTCTGAGGGTGCAGACAGAAGTGACAATTTTCAACCCATTTGGCCACAGAAAGCAGTTTATAGTCATGACCAAACACAAGGATGTTTCAAAACAGAGCATCTTCTTTAACTTGTCTGCATTG
Source organism: Alligator mississippiensis (assembly GCF_030867095.1). Classification (NCBI taxonomy): domain Eukaryota; kingdom Metazoa; phylum Chordata; order Crocodylia; family Alligatoridae; genus Alligator; species Alligator mississippiensis. The sequence continues at coordinate 16,262,806 of NC_081829.1, forward strand.
CCTGCCAGTCTTGAACTGTTTCAGAATGGGAGGGGGGAAAGGAAGCAGAGAGAGCTGGTCTGGGGGGTTTTCAGCTCCTTGTGGAGGGTGAGGCAGGTGTATTCGAGCCCTGCCAAGGGGGGTGGGTCTCCTATTCACCCACCCCACCTTCCAGCGCTGGCTGGGGAACCCCTAGAATGAGCTCCATCTGCTCCCTTTCCCCCCTCCCATTCTGAAACAGGGACAGGCTGGAAGAGGGGAGGGACCATTGCTAGGGGAAAAACCACTGCAGGCTGCAGCCAACAACTAGATTCTGCTCCCCCCTGGAACCAACAGTGAACTTCTGTTTGTTCGAAGGGAACATTGTAACTCAGACGTTTCCTGCAAAGCATTCTCAGTTACAGCAGGGAGCTGCACTTCTGTCTGCACCCTCAATCATTCACATTTTAAGTGCGTTGAACGCATGCTATGTGTAATATGTGACATGGCCGTAAAAGCGTTCATAGCCTCTCTATTCTCTGTACTATCAGGACAAGACTGTGAAATCAGCTGTTTGTCTTTCTGGTAATGATGCCTCTGATGGTTTGTCGGGATGCTAGAAGATCCTGCCTGTCTGAGCCTACATATCCTCTGCCAACTCTCTAGAATGAATGTGCAGACACAAACAAAAGCACAGAGACAAGAAGCCATCGGCAGTTTTTTGTGCCTTATGAACTTAATTGTTGAAGCAGTTGACTTAGTGGTGGGCCAGGTGGGTGACACGGGTCTGGTTCATGGGCCGGATTGAGCCTAGGGTGACCACCCATCCTTAACTGGGTGGAACAGTCCTGGAATGGGATCATCAAGTGCCAGTTCTGGGATGTATGACTCCAGGACAGCATTTGTCCTGGATTCGCAGCATAGTGCAGGGATCCGGGTTTCTCCTCGCAGGCCATCAGTGTTCCAGCCTGCAAGGGGCTGCTTGGAGCGGGATGCAGGGGGCCCCATGTGCCCTCACAGTGAGGGAGGGAATGGTGCAGGGACTGGGGCTAGGGGTGCTGATCAGCCAGTGTGGTGCATGGGGCCAGAGCAAGGAGTGGGAAAGATCCATGGGTGGCTCATCCAGGGGGAGCACGGAGGGTGGCTCCCCGCTGCTGCATGCACCCCTCCAGGGATGGGGAGATATGAGGGGCACATGCCCTCCAGATTTGTGCATGCGGTGGGGAAAGATGCAGGCTGCCCACTGTGGGCTCAGAGCTTCCCACCCTGCTGTCTTTTCCCTGGGAGCCCCAAACTGCCATGGCGACATGCCTCCTGCCTGCCCAGCAGCAACCAGGTTAGTGGCAGTGTGGAGTTGTGCCTCCTACTGCTGCTGGGTGGGTTGGGGGGCACACAGCTAGCATGGGGCTTCCAAGGGACAGGCAGCAGGGCAGAGAGCCTGCATCCACCCCCACCCCACTTGGCTCTGCTCTGGTTGTGCTGCTGATGGTGGGCGGGGGGTGGGGGAGAGGGAGGGATGGGAGAAGCGGGTATGTCTCCCGCCTTTAGATTTTAAAAACGTGGTCACCCTAATTGAACCCCATGCACCAGGGTTGGGTCTCATTCTGCCTCTACGTAAATAGGACCCTGTGTTGCCTTGGCTGGTTCCCACATGTTGGGATCTTGCTCTGGTGCCCTGTGCCACCCCCTCCTGGTCCACACACTAGGATCAGGTACCATGCCAGCACTTGCCTGTCCCATATGCTGGGTTTGGGCCCTGAGGCCCATGCTGCCCCTTCCTGGCTCCATGAGCCAGGATTGGGCTCTATACTGCCCCTGTTCTTTGGAATCAGGACCTGGGATCTGGCATTGCCTCTGCCCAGCCCTGCATGCCAAGATTAGGCCATGGGGCCCTATGTGCTGGGATTGGGTACCACACTAACGCCACCTGGCCTTGCATACAAGGATTGGGCCCTGGGGTCCAGCACCAGCCCCAGCCAGCTCTGCACACTGGGTTTGGGCTCTGTACTACACTGCATGCTCAATCTAATGTGTGTGGCCCAGAGCTCCGCACAGGTCTGGACATTTGGTAGCAGTGCCACAGCTTCCCTGCTGCCACAGTGGTGCCAGAGCTTCGCTGCCACCAAATTTAAGGACCCATAGGGAGCCCTGTGGGCTGGTTGACATAGTGCTGTGGGTTGGATTTGGCCCACAGTCTGTGGGTTGAGTACCTCTGATTTAGCCAGTTTCTATATTACCTCAAGAACTGTATCATGATTTTTAACATGCAAGTGCAGTGCACCACTGGCACTCATTTGAGACACCACAATCACTTGGGATATATCACTCTAGTTCAATGCATAAATGACCCCCACAAGTTAAGAAGAATTTTCTCCCAAATGGATTGTGTTTTCCCTTGAGCCAGTAATCTTCATTTGCAAGTACATATTTACTGTTCAGAAGGTGCATTTGCAAAAAATCTAAATTCACACTGAAATGACAGATTAGTTTTATAATGGTTCAATTGTGTCATCTATCCTACACTTCTACCAGATAATTATATTCATCCTGAGAACCAAGCATTGGAGTTTTTAATTGAAGATCATGTTATGTGGTTTAAGTGTTTCAAAATTCCTGATCAAAAGAGATGAGTAGCCCAGATGTAAAAAAAGCACAAAAGAAACACAGATGCTTTTTGTTTGTACACTCAGCATTTCTATGAAACAGTGAAGAGATTGTACTATAACAGCTTTATCCTGAGACCCTCCAGTAAAGGCAAGGGGGCATGTAGTACAGTCCCCATCTCTCCTGCATCATATTCAGAATTAGTAAAAATAAATTATAGCAACTCTTCTCTCACATCCTTTTTATCATGCTTCCTAATTATTTTGCAGCCTCTAATTAATTATCCAATTGCTACATTAGCTAAATCAATATTAGAGGTAGAGGAAATTTTAATAGCATCATTATTATTGCTGCTGTGGTTGTTGTTCTGTTTCAGCATCATCCATGTTGCGCTTGGCATTACAGGACACACAAGAAACCACATTCCCTATATCAAAGAGCTTGCAATCTATTTGGATTTATATATATATATATATATATATATATATATATATATATATATATATATATGCCAAGGTTTAGAGTCCATGGGTTGGAAGAATTTTATAAAAATACAATTCTTAAATTAAAAGATGCCTCAAACCATCCATTATCATTTTTATTTGTTTTAATTTAAAATTATAAAACTTTTATAAATCTTGCAAGAGAAAGAGTCACTGCTGATAGAAACTGTTCATCCAAAATCATATAATTCACTCACTTGAGCTGTGCAAACACCTTTTGTTTTGTTTTGTTGTGTTTTGGCTTCTTGGCAGTTGTGAAAAATTAAGAAATAAATAGCTGTGGGTTTACCTGAACAATTTTTTACTCAACATTTTTGACAAATAAGAATTTTTTTTTAAATTGGCTGAATCAAAATTTTTGACTTAAAATGAAACCTTTTATCTAAATTCTACACATTTCTAGTTTAAAAAAAAAATAGAAGTGAAGGAAACTTGCAGTGGCAAGTTGTTTCAAACTGAAAAATGAAAATGCTGCCTCAGCAGGCACTTCCCGGCTGAACTCAGAGCCAGTCCTTTACCCCCTGACCCGGCCAATTCTAGGGTCACCCGACTACTGTCTCGGTCTTTCTCCTCCTTAGTCTCTATACAGTTTTAGCCCACTTCCTAGAGTCAAGGTTCAGCCACATTCATGAGTGGCAGTCTGATTCAGGGCGTATGTGCTCTACCAGGGTCTGCTCCACCGAAGGCAGTTACACCAGAATCCCCATCAAAAGTAAAGAAAACACAGATAAGTCTGGGAATTAAGCTAGTTCTTTCATACACCACCTTCTGCTGTCCTTACACAGCCATGGCTTTTACTTCTTTCCATGGTGTGAATGCTGGCTGCCTGCTGCAGCTTCTGGGAGCTTCCTCCCCTCTGGCTCCAGCTGCTCTCTCCTCCTTCCTTCCCCCCTGGTTTGGCTGGCCAGAGTGTGCCCGCCTCTGTTCCAGGAGGTGCTCCCGGGCAACTCTTGCGTGGGCGGCTGACTGGGCCTGCCCTGCTCTCGCTGGGGAGTCCCTGGAACTCGCTGGCCGTGGTCGCGGCTGGGCCTGCCGCAGGGGTGTCCCCCTCGCTGCGGCCTCCAGCGCCAAAGCGCCCCTGGGCGGGCTCACACGGGGCTCCGACCTCCCCTACACCCCGGCCAACGCCACCTTGGGTCGTGGACCTTCCGTCCGTCGTCCCCGAGCGAAGACTGGGTGTCGAGGGCCCTCTCCACCCTTTGCAGCTCTCTTCCCCAACACCCCGCCGGGACCTCCGCCCGGTCTTCCCTGGTTCCCTCGCCGGGTTCCCTCCAGCTCTATCCCGGTTCCCTCACCGGAGCTCCCGCCGGCTCCAACCCGGTTCCTTCACCGGGGCTCCCGCCGGCTCCAATCCGGTTCCTTCACCGGAGTCTCCCGCCGGCTCCAATCCGGTTCCTTCACCGGAGTCTCCCGCCGGCTCCCCGGAGCCTCTGCCAGCTCGTCCCCCGTTACCTCACCGGTGAATCCAGCTGGCCCTCTCTCTAGGCTCCTCCTCGGGGCTTCTGCCTGCTCCCGTGTCAGTTTCACCGCTCTTCTCCAGCGGCGTGGCTCTCCCCGCCTCCGTTGCTCCCGGCGCGGCTGCAGCCTGTTTGGCCCACGGTCAAAGCCCCTTGCGGGGGCCCGGTTCCACTCCCGGGCTTCCTCCCAGGCTCCGCGTCCTCCCACCGTGAGCACCTTCTCTCCTCGGGGCCGCCTTTTATTTCCGCGGAGCGGCGCCTCTCGCTGACGTCGCTCTGCCTCAGCTGTATGAAAGCGCGGCTAATGAGCCACATGGGTGGTTCCCCGGCCTGCACACCGCCACTGCTCCCCTCTCCTGCGGAGCATACGTAAGTGTTCCCCCCGGCCCTGGGCCGGGGACTCCCTCTAGTCCCGTTGTCCCTGGGACATAACGCCCCCCTTAAGATGCCTTGGGGCGCTGCTTTGTTTCCCCTGCGGGTCGTACCTGTAGGGTCGGTCCACCCTTTCCCTGGATCCTCTCGGTCCCCGGCCTGGTCTTCATTTCCACACCTAGATAAGAAGTCCGCCACGGTGTTGGTTTTCCCGGGTCAGTATGTGACGCAGAACTTATACGGTTGGAGCACTAACGCCCACCGGGTGATCCGCGCATTATCGGACTTGGCCGTACTTAGCCACTTCAGTGGAGCATGCTCCGTCACTAGTGTGAATTCTCGGCCCATCAGGTAGTACCTGAAGTAATCCACCGCCCACCAAATTGCCAGGCACTCGCGCTCAATAGTGGCGTAACTTTTTTCTGCCGGCAGTAGCTTGCGGCTCGCATATGCCACAGGTCTTTCGCCCCCTCCCTCTTCTTGGGTGAGGACTGCGCCCACCGCCGTCTCCGAGGCGTCTGTCTGCAAGATAAAGGGTTTTTGAAAGTCAGGGGTATGGATTATGACGTCTTCGCATAATGCCCTCTTCAACTTTTCAAAACTTTGTCTCATTTCCTCCGACCACCTGACTACTCCCGTTTTCCGCCCTTTGAGGGCCCCCGACAGGGGTGCTGCTAACTCTGCGAAATGGGGTATGAACCGCCTATAATTGGTTAGTCCGAGGAAGGACCGTAACTGGCGACAATCTTGTGGGGCTGTGAAGTTTCGGATAATTTCTACTTTGTCGGCCAACGGTTTAATTGTGCCCCTGCCGACCAAGAACCCTAAATATTTTGTTTCTTTCTGCGCAAAAGCGCACTTCCGAGGATTTGTGGTTAGGCCGACGCGTCTCAACTCTGTGAGGACAGCCCGAAGGGCTCCCATGTGTTGTTCCCACGTCCGGGTGTATATGATGATGTCGTCTATATACGCAGCCACATATTCGGTGTGGGGCGCCAGGATTTGATCCATCAACTGTTCGAACGTTGCGGCGGCGCCGTGCAATCCAAAAGGCATCCTAACAAATTCGTACAGCCCCCACGGGGTGCCAAACGCCGTTTTCTGCCGGTCTCTCTTGGCTACCGGAATCTGCCAATATCCCTTGGCCATGTCAAGGGTCGATATATACTGTGCGTCTCCTATCTTTTCCACCAGCTCTGCCACGTGGGGCATGGGGAATGCATCAAAGACCGCCATGGCGTTCAAGTGCCGGTAGTCCACGCACAGTCTTAATGATCCGTCCGGCTTACGCACAGGTACCAAGGGGCTTCTCCAGGGACTTCTGGAAGGCCGGATAACTCCTAGCTGCAACATGGACTCAACCTCTTTGCGGATCGTTTCCAGGAGATGGTGGGAATGGGTCGCCATCTCTCCCTCACTATTGCCCCGGGGGGTGTTTTTATGGTGTGGCACGCATCCCGAACCCAGCCGGGCTCTTCACGAAAGACCCCTCTGAATTCGTCTATCAGGGTTCGGGCCTCTCGCTGTTGTACCAGAGTTAATTCCTTCCCCAGCCGGACTGGGGTATCTTCTGGAGCAGGCTCCATCCCTCTCTGTGGCCCTTGGGGGCCTAGTTCTTCGTCCTCAGCCTCGGAAAAGGCTGCCCATCCCTCGGGATCCCGCCATTCCAGCAGGAGGTTCACGTGGTAGATCTGTTTCTCCCGGAGGTGTCCGGGTCGGTGAACCTCATAATCTACGGGCCCCACCCGGCGGAGGATCTCGAACGGCCCTTGCCACTGTGTTAGGAGCTTACTGGTGGATGTAGGGAGCAATACCAGGACCCTCTGCCCCGGTTTGAATTCTCGCTCCTTGGCCCGGCGATCGTACTGACCCTTTTGGCGGGCTTGGGCTTCCCTAAGGTTCTCGTGGGCCAGGTCCTGGGCCAATCTAATCCTCTGTTGGAACGTCTGCTGGTAGGTCCTCGGCTCCTGGGAGGGTCCTTCTCCTCGCTCCCATCTTTCTCTTAGGACCTGTAATAGGCTCCGCGGGCGATGCCCCAATACCAGCTCGAACGGTGAAAACTTTGTGGATTCTTGGGGGGTGTCCCTGAGAGTGAATAGTATTAGGGGGAGGAGGAGGTTCCATTTCCAGGGATCCCCCTGTATGCACCGGCGCAATGCCCGCTTTATGGTTCCATTAAGGCGTTCCACCAGCCTGTTGGTCTGGGGATGGTAGACCGAGGTGTGGAGCTGCTTTATCTGAAGGGTCCGGCATACCGATCTTAAAACCCCCGACATGAAATTCTTCCCCTGGTCTGTCAGGATTTCTTGTGGGATCCCCACTCGGGTTATCCAATTTATTAGCTCCTCCGCGATACGCGGTGCCGTCACTGTTCGCAGGGGAATCGCCTCCAGGTATCGGGTGGCATAATCCACGATAACTAGAATATATCGGTGACCCGAGCTACTGCGGGGCACAGGGCCCACGACGTCTAACGCGATTCTCGCGAACAGGGTGGTAATAATAGGCATGGACTGGAGGGGGGCCCGAGGAGGGCGTTCGGTTCTTGTCTTTTGACAAATGGGGCAGGCCGCACACCGGTGGGCTACTTCCTCCCTCATCCCGGGCCAAAAGAACTATCTGCTCACCTTCGCAAGGGTTTTGTCTCGGCCCAGATGCCCCCCTACTGGGCTCGCATGCGCCAACTGCCAAATAGCCTGGCGGAATTGGGCGGGCACCACTAGCTGCGGGCCCTCGACCTCCTCCCCCCGTCCCCCTTTAGGCGGTACAGGAGTCGATCCCTTACCTCGAAGTGGGCCTGTCCTTCCAGTGCCGACGTAGGGGCCCTTTGGGTACCCTGGGCCTGCTCTCGGAGCGCCCCAATCTCCGGATCCTTTTCCTGGGCATCGCGGAACAGGAGACTACTTGTGAGGTTGTCGAGGTCCAACATATTCGCCTCATCAGTTGGCCCCTCGTCTTCTTCCAGCTCGCCCAACCAGCCCTCTCGGCTCTGGATCCTTTTCCGGGCTGCTTCTGCTTCCCTTACCCTGTCCAGGACATCATATATCGGTGCCCAGTCGTGCCCCAGGAGCATTTCACAAGCTAACCGGGGCACCGCGCCCACCAGGAGTTCTCCCTGATGTTCCATTACCTGTAGGCGGACCCATTGGCGCTCGGTCTGCTTCGCATCCCCATGGAGGCAGGCAATTCTCACGGGGGCTGCTGTCCTCCGACCATGCGGTGGCATCAAATCCTCCCTGATGAGGGATTGGGCACATCCCGAATCCAAGGTAGCTTGCACGGGGCGGCCTTCCACCCACTCCATGACAACCGGGCGCTTCCAAGCCGCGTTCCCTCCACCGACCACATAACTGCAGTCCATAGGCTCGCCGAGGTTTTGGCCTCGCCACCGCTCCGCTGGGGATCTTGTTCGGTTATCCGGGGCCCATTGTTCCGTGGCCTGCCGCGGGCACTCTCTGGAAAAATGGCCCTTCTGCCCGCACCGGAAGCACACCATATCCCTGGAAGTCCCTCGGTCGGGTGGACGTCTGCGTTCCGGTTCTCGTGGGGCCGCCACCGAGGGTCCCTGGCTCCTTCTCTCCCTGGGGTAATATGCCTCTGAGGCAGAGAAAGCTTCGGCCAACCTCAGAGCTTCCTCACAATTCCGTGGGGTGTGCTGCCGGACCCATCGTTGCGTCCGCTCCTCTAAGTCGTTCTGGAACTGCTCCAGGATGATCTGGTCGGCGAGGGCCTCCTGGTCCTGTCCCGCTGGGCTCACCCACTTATCCAGCAAGTCGCGCAACTGTTGTAATAACACTCTTGGCTGTCTTATTTCGTGGCCCTTCTTAGCTCAGAATCGTCGCCGGTAGTGCTCGGGGTTGATCTCTAAGCGATACAAGATGGCCTCCTTCACGGACTCGTAGTCCAGGGCATCCTCCCTCGACAGGGCCCGATACGCGGCTTGGGCCTTGCCCACTACTAAGGCCCCCAGCTGGCTGGCCCAGTATCTTTTATCCAACCCTATCATGAGGGCATGCCATTCAAAGGCCTCAATATATGCCTCCGGGTCATCCTCTTTGGTCATCTTGGGCATCTTAAAGGATGCCAAGCTGTGCTGGCGCTATTCTTGTTTCTGGTCCAACATCTGTTGCTGTGCGCCCAGAATCTGGGTCAGCAGTTGCACATTCTGCCCGAGCGTATCAACGGGGCCTATAGCCGGGGCCTGCATGTCGGCGTAAGTCGCCAGGTCGGGGTTCTCCATGATCCCACCCCTGCCACCACGTTGTGCCCGCCTCTGTTCCAGGAGGTGCTCCTGGGCAACTCTTGCGTGGGCGGCTGACCAGGCCTGCCCTGCTTTCACTGGGGAGTCCCTGGAACTCGCCGGCCGTGGTCGCGGCTGGGCCTGCCACAGGGGTGTCCCCCTCGCTGCGGCCTCCAGCGCCGAAGCGCCCCTGGGCGGGCTCACACAGGGCTCCAACCTCCCCTACACCCCGGCCAAAGCCACCTTGGGTCGTGGACCTTCCGTCCCTCGTCCCCGAGCGAAGACTGGGCTTCGAGGGCCCTCTCTGTCCTTTGCGGCTCTCTTCCCCGACACCCCGCTGGGACCTCCACCCGGTCTTCCCTGGTTCCCCCGCCGGGTTCCCTCCAGCTCTATCCCAGTTCCCTCACCGGAGCTCCCGCCGGCTCCAACCCGGTTCCTTCACCGGGGCTCCCGCCGGCTCCAATCCGGTTCCTTCACCGGAGTCTCCCGCCAGCTCCAATCCAGTTCCTTCACCGGAGTCTCCCGCTGGCTCCCCGGAGCCTCTGCCAGCTCGTCCCCCGTTACCTCACCGGTGAATCCAGCTGGCCCTCTCTCTAGGCTCCTCCTCGGGGCTTCTGCCGGCTCCCGCGTCAGTTTCGCCGCTCTTCTCCGGCGGCGCGGCTCTCCCCGCCTCCGTTGCTCCTGGCGTGGCTGCAGCCTGTTCGGCCCACGGTCAAAGCCCCTTGCGGGGGCCCGGTTCCGCTCCCGGGCTTCCTCCCAGGCTCCGCGTCCTCCCACCGTGCGCGCCTTCTCTCCTCGGGGCTGCCTTTTATTTCCGCGGAGCGGCGCCTCTCGCTGACGTCGCTCCGCCTCAGCTGTATGAAAGCGCGGCTAATGAGCCGCGTGGGTGGTTCCCCGGCCTGCACGCCGCCACTGCTCCCCTCTCCTGCGGAGCATACGTAAGTGTTCCCCCCGGCCCTGGGCCGGGGGCTCCCTCTAGTCCCGTTGTCCCTGGGACACAGAGTCTCACCTATTGAGGCAGAGGGTCATTTGACCTGCACTTCCACCCCGAGTAATCAGTACTGCCTGTGTCTGCGCTCAGCAGTTACCAGGGGCAGCTGCTGCAGCCTGAGTCCTTACTGTGGCAACACCGAGAAGTCCCTTCACCTTAACCATGTGCTGGAGATAAGTGTGTGTGTGTGTGTGTGTGTGTGTGTGTGTGTGTGTAGAGTGATAAGGAGCAAACACAGAGTGCAGCCAGAGACAGGGAAGTGCTGATGCAATAACAAATGAAGGAGGGCACGCCCACAGCCCAGAAGAGAAAGCCAGGGGGTGGGGGGAAAGGCTCTGAATGTTTGTCTCCCTCGTAACGGGGTAGGGACCCCATTACAATCATATTGTGCCCTGGTGGACCCAAAAAACAAAACATAAAGCATGACAAAGAATACCTTCTAGGCCATCCAATATCTGTGACATCCGAAGCTGAAAGAATTCAGGAGCTGATGAGATCCCGAAAGGTAATCATTTAAATCCGTATTGTCCAAATGGGGTAATAAAAGTTGTTAGCTTGGATGATTCAACAGCTAGAGGAATCTGCCAGAATCCTGCCCTTGCATTCAATTTTGGGAAGACCTTGGATCCTGCAAGTTGACCCAAGGTGTGTTCCACTGAAGGAAGAATATGTCTTTCATAGATTCATAGATTCATAGATGTTAGGGTCAGAAGGGACCTCAATAGATCATCGAGTCTGACCCCCTGCATAAGCAGGAAAGAGTGCTAGGTCTAGATGACCCCAGCTAGATACTCATCTAACCTCCTCTTGAAGACCCCCAGGGTAGGGGAGAGCACCACCTCCCTTGGGAGCCCGTTCCAGACCTTGGCCACTCGAACTGTGAAGAAGTTCTTCCTAATGTCCAATCTAAATCTGCTGTCTCCTAGCTTGTGGCCATTATTTCTTGTAACCCCCGGGGGCGCCTTGGTGAATAAAACCTCACCAATTCCCTTCTGTGTCCCTGTGATGAACTTATAGGCAGCCACAAGGTCGCCTCTCAACCTTCTCTTGCGGAGGCTGAAAAGGTCCAGTTTCTCTAGTCTCTCCTCGTAGGGCTTGGTCTGAAAGCCCTTGACCATACGAGTGGCCCTTCTCTGGACCGTCTCCTGGTTATCCGCATCCTTCTTGAAGTGTGGCGCCCAGAATTACACGCAGTACTCCAACTGCGGTCTGACCAGCGCCCGATAGAGGGGAAGTATCACCTCCTTGGACCTATTCGTCATGCATCTGCTGATGCACGATAAAGTGCCATTGGCTTTTCTGATGGCTTCGTCACACTGCCGGCTCATGTTCATCTTGGAGTCCACTAGGACTCCAAGATCCCTTTCCACTTCCGTGCCACCCAGCAGGTCATTCCCTAGGCTGTAGGTGTGCTGGACATTTTTCCTCCCTAGGTGCAGCACTTTGCATTTCTCCTTGTTGAACTGCATCCTGTTGTTTTCTGCCCACTTGTCCAACCTGTCCAGGTCTGCTTGCAGCTGTTCCCTGCCCTCCGGCGTGTCCACATCTCCCCATAGCTTTGTGTCATCTGCAAACTTGGACAGAGTACATTTCACTCCCTTGTCCAAGTCACTGATGAAGACATTAAAGAGTATCGGTCCAAGGACCGAGCCCTGCGGGACCCCACTGTCCACACCCTTCCAGGTCGAAACCGACCCATCTACCACGACTCTCTGGGTGCGACCCTCCAGCCAATTCGCCACCCACCGGACTGTGTAGTCATCCAAGTCACAGCCTCTTAACTTGTTCACCAGTATGGGGTAGGATACCATATCGAAGGCCTTCCTGAAGTCTAAGTATACGACATACGTCTTTCTCAGCGCATGTATTTGTTCAGCTGTGCGAGGTCAACAATCCTAATCTTACCACTGGGTTTTGGCACAACCACCATCCCAGAACACCAAGTAGGTTCTTCAGCCTTTGTGATTATTCCCATTTCTTCCATTCATGCTAGTTCTTCTTTTACTTTGTCCATTAGTGGCACTCATCTTGGTGTAGTTAATGCATATCTTATATTCATCTGACATTTTTCCAAGACCTGAAAAGATGGATGGGTATTTGGTTCTGTAGGACTTCTCCAAGCATTTCTGATCCACTATTTCATTCTATGGATAGACAAATTGTAGTGCCTGTATAGTTGGTAAACCATGTAAAGGTACAGCAAGCACACAGATCACATAAACTTCCTGGTCTATAATTTTCTGTTTTAGTGTAATTTTTTCATTGAAAGAACCTAGTAATTTGAAGTTAATGCCACTTTGAGTGTAAATTTTTAGTAGGAGGAAGGAGGTTCCCATCCCTATGTTGGCTGGAGTAAGTATCAGGTGTAGCTGAAACTGCTGTTCCTGTATCAATTTTAAATGGAATTGAATGTCCGTTGAGCTCTATTTCTGTTATCCAGACTATGGGTCTCATAAAGACTCTGTAAGTTCTTCTAATAACACAGTACAATCCTCTGAGTCCTGTTCTGTGACTCCATGGACCCCTGGGGTTAAGTAATGTGCAAACTAAAATGTAGTGACTTTTCTTTTTGAATTGTTGACATATCTCTTCCTTAGCAGGACACTTAGCATAGCCATGTCCAGGGATTTTACCACACTTGCAGCCTTGGCCCCCTTTTCCACTTGGTTGTTGTTGTGGGTGATGGTGGGACCACTCTCTTGTGCATTGTGCATGTCAATTCTATTTATGTTTAGCTGTAGTTTCTTGGATGCAGTGCATATTGCGTCCATATTAGCCTGATATTAGCCTGATAGGGCTCGGTAACACTTCTGATTTCCCTTTGTTGCTGCTTAACTAAATCTGATTGGTGAGCTTGTGTGACAGCCTTCTGGAGTGTTAAAACAAGATCCAACTGCTGGAGCTCTTCATTCTGAAGACCCACAACTAATCGGTCCCTAATTAGCTCTTCCTTGAGTTCCCCATAGTGGCAAGTTTCAGCCACTGTATGCAAAGATGTAATCAAGGGTCATTTGTACACATTGGTGTGCCACAGTGCGGGGTGCTTTTAAAAGCACCCAGTGCTGTGGCGCACACATTTTTATAATGGCAAAATGTACGTCAGCGCTGAGAAAATGGCAGTGGACTAAAATGCATCAGTGTTTTAGTTCAAAAGTGCATCATGGCCATGTTCTGCATGCTAACGTGCATTTCACCATTTATACAAATGCACATGACACAGCACCAGGCTCACATGCTCCACAGACTCAATTAATCGAGTCTGCTCTGACATGCTGGATTTCTAGCTCATCAGAGCAGGCAAAGGTATGTGTATAAATGCCCAAGATGTCCACAGGTTCCAAAGGCTCCTGTTTATGGAGATTGAATCTAGCTTATTCATAAATAACATTTTTTTGCCCCAAAAATGTTCAGTTAGTGCTTCCACCACATCAGGATATTGCTTTTTCTCTGCATTTCTAAGGGCATTTCTACATGTGTATTTAAGTGCAACTACATTTAATGCACATTAAGCTAATGCACATTAAGCAATTTTTGGCAGGTGTTTACATGTGCAGTGATTTGGCACTAAAGTCAATGCACATAGTGCCTGTCGGGACCCAGGGCAGCCGGCCAGCAGCTCTCTTTGACTCCCACCCGGGCAGTTAAGCATTCGTCAGGCAGGTACTTGTGACGCATGGAGTGGAATTAATTAGGCGGACGCTTATCGGTTGCAAAGCAAGATTGTTTACTCACGTCAAGGTGGTGTAAGACGGAGGTGAGAGATACTTAGTTAGTTACAGCTTAGAGATCGTCGTTCAGTCGTTCTGCAGATATATATATACGGGCCGGCGGTCGGCTTATCGGGCATGCGGGGCAAGGGTACACCAGGGAGGTCACGGCGGGAAAACACTGACAACTGATCAAATTGTCAGATTTACTCCAAGGTGTGGGCAGAGTTGTCTTCGACTTTGCGAAAAATGTAAGCGGATTTTGTTTGTATGATAGCCAATTGTTTTTCGCCACGTCATAAATCTAATTAGAATCACCAATTATCTAGCAGTTTTTACTAGGGTGTTATTTTCACAGGGTTACTCCTTGTTTTCTTTGACCAATTATAATGATTTATATAAAGCAAAGAAGGCAAAAGTTTTTATCTCTGTTAGTGGCGCAGCAATAAATTTCTTTTTGACATGTGCAGAAAAAAGCGGTTACTATCATTATTGTTAACCCTTAGTTAACCTAGTGCAGAAAAAACTGTTTTAAATGGTTATTACTTGTTTGTGACATGGGCACTACTTAATTTGGTTGTGACAGTGCCAAGTCCCTGCAGCCCTGCCACATGCCCCTAGTGGCTGGGCAGACCCGGCGCTTAAGTTAGTGCTGGGTCACATCTACATGTGCATTGATGCGTTTCAACTAATCACGCCTAAATTTGTTCCCTACTGCAGCACATTGTGGCAAACAACTTCATCTGCCTCAGTAACCCCAGGAAAGCTGTTAAAGTATTTTTGGCCATGGGGTTCCCTAACTGCATGGATGCATTGGACAGCACACACATCCTAATCCTGTCCCCATCCCAGAAGATCCAGGCATTTATCAACAGAAAGGGATTTCACTTGGTAATCCTCCAAGCTATAGTTGATCAGGAGAAATGTACTAACATTTATACAGGCTGGGCAGGCAGCTCTCATGATGCACATCTTTTGAAACTTGCCGCTGCCTGGCATGATGAAAAAAGGACAATATATGCCAGAACTCCCCATGTAGTGATCCACGGTGTTTCCATGCCCCTGCTTATCATAGCAGACACAATCAAATTTAGCCTCATTTCATCATTTTTAATGAGCGTTATGAACATGCGTCTATAGAAGAGCACCCATAATGTGCATTAAATTAGGCTAATGCACATTAACATGTCTCTTGTAGACACACCCCAAGAGGCAGTGACATCAGAACTTCATTGGTATGATCATTGGTATGATTCACATTCCAGGGGATTGGAAATCAAACTGTTCTGGTGGTATAATATTAACTGCCAGCATCATCTCTGTGGCCAGCCTCTGCCCTGACCTGGATTTAGCTGTTGCTGGAGCTTAGTCTGTCATTTAGGAATCACCTGATTGCTGACTGATGCTTGTGCTCCGGTTGGTGGCAGGATTCAGCCACCGCTGATACCATGTGCTATCTCATAGCTCAGGAAAAGGCAGGGGGAATTCTTATTTTCAAAAGGGCTTTATTGCAACTTCTAACACAAACACAAAGATGGCTGACAACTTCCTTTTCATGTCATCATATCAGCCCTCAGGAAGGGAGTTAACCCTTACTACTACATATACATTTGCCAGTGTCAAGCTGTGCCGGGAACATGATCTAAGTAAGCTGGAATGGAGGGAGAGGCAGGCGGGATTGGGGGGCTTAATGGGCCTGTTGGGGTGGGGGGGCATCCGTCTGGTGATGGGGAGCTAAAAATAGCCTGGGCAGGGTGGAGGGAGGAGGAAAAGTGCAGCCCCAGGGCTAGGACGTGGCTTTTTTCCCAGCCCTGGGGCTGTGCTCCAGATGTGTACAGACATTTGCTGGATCAGGCTAACTACTCCCAATCTAACTTACTTCACCACAGAAGGTGAGTTAGATTGAGCTGGCCATTCTTGCCTTATCTAATCTCCCTGAATATTTGTACAGATTGGCACTTAGATCGACCTATCCCTAGTTAGGTTGATTTAAGTGCAATATCTGTACGCACCCTGTATGTCAATGTTTAGAGATGCAAAGCTAGAGTCTTAAGGTAAAATGACTTGAATAAGTAATCACAGCAGATGACTGGTGGAGCTGGAAGATTAACTTGTAAGTACTGGTTCCCAAGGGGTTCTCTTCACCATTAGACATGCTGCTACTCCACTGTTCCTGGCTTGAGATTGTCCACTCATTGAACTGGGCACAATATTTAAGCCAAAATTTTTATGCTCAAAAATTCATATTCAAGTTAGCTGAAGCTATTTATAGGTTGGGTATGAATTAATTACATTTCTTAGGCTGAAAAAGCCCTGGAAAAAAATACCAGTAAATCAAAATATTTTAAAATTAATCTTGATGAAATTTCTATGAAAGGTACCTGAATCTAATATTTTAGAAAGGTAATAAATATCTGGTGGTTTTTTATGGTGAAAAACACATTTAATTCAACCCATTTTTTGGTTTTGTTTTGTTTTTAGTTTGGAGAGAAGACTGAAAAAAATTGCATCGGGTCCACCCAAAATCATTTTTTTTTAAGTTTTTTGGTTGAACCAGAAAACTGAATAGTTTCATAGTTTCATAGTTTGTAGGGTTGGAAGGGACCCTGACAGATCATCAAGTCCTACCCCCTGCCATGGCAGGAAAGAGCGCTGGAGTCAAACAACCCTGGCAAGGTGTTCATCTAGCCTCCTCTTAAGGACCCCCAGGTAGGAGCCAGCACCACTTCTCTTGCAAGTTGGTTCCACATCCTAGCCGCCCTGACTGTGAATAATCCACTATTCACTGAAAATTCCACATTCACTTGTCACAGCTGAAAAATCCACTTGTATCCATTGACCCCCCTGGTGAAATTGTCCTTATGCAGAAGAACTGTTTAGTTTAGGGCCAGTGCTTGTGAGAGAGTGAATGACCTTTTCCCAAAGCACTGCGACCTTTGGAATCTGCCTTCATTCACTGTGATTCATTGAATGTGTATATAGTGGAAAAAAACCCAAAAAGAAATGTAACCATTAACTGTTCCATCCTAGGCTCCAAATAGTTGTAAGTCTCACACTTCTAGCCATTCTATAAGTCTCTGCCTGGGAGCAGCCACGTTGGGTGAGAACTTGGAGAAGTGAATGCTACCTGAGATAACTGGTCCCATCTCAGGTTTTAAGCAGGTCCTATAACTAACGAATGGATAGGTTCAAAAATCATGAGCCAGGTATAAAAATATCAGGAAAATTAGCTTATGCAGTTGTGTTGAGAGAATAAATCCTCTATTCTCTCTCCATTACAGAGAGGACATGTGCTGTAACAAAGTGGCCTGTCCCCTTTAGGGAAGGCAGCTAAGCAGACTGAAGGGCTGCATCTATGGTAAAGTTAATGAGGCCCTGGCTCGCTGGGGAAAAGGCAGCAGGCAGAAACAGTGGGTAGGTGGAGGAGAAGCACCGAAGGCAGGAGACCTTTAGGCTATGAGGATAAGCCTGGGAAAGGAAGGCTGAGACCACAGCAGATCCATCCCAGGTCCAATGCAATAAGGTTTTGGTTTGCTTGCTTTGTGTGATGAAAGGCTGTATGTATATATGACTGGGGAAGCCTGGGAGGCAATCCAGAGAGCAAAGGCTAGAAGGTTTAAAACAGCATGGTAGTGAGGCTAGCTGAGAGACATTCGGGGAAGGGGGAAAAGCCTGGCTGTAAAGGCCTTGAGTGACACCCTGTCCCCCCCACTCTCCCCTGCTGCTGTGGGCAGGCTCCGCTAGAAAAAAATGGTGAGGGGCCTGGTCCTTTCCCCCTGGCAGCCACCGCGGAAGGAAGCACCGAGCCCTACGCAGCTCAGGCAGGCAGGCTCCGGGAAGAGGGGGAAAAAAAAGATCAGGCTCCTCTCTGCTTTTTTCTCTTTTTTTTTCCCCCTCAGTGGAGCCTGCCTGCATGAGCTGCTGCTGGGGCACAAATCCCGTGAGCTGCATGGGGACCAGTGCTTCCCTTTGTGGTGGCAGTGCTCCCCGGGACCATCCGGGCAGGGTGCTAGTGGGCTGGATCTGCCTAGGGGGGTGCCACCACCATGGAAGGACGCGCCAGGCACTGTGCAGCTCAGGGGCTGTGCAACCTGGTGGCAGCTCATGCAAGCAGGCTCCAGTAAGGGAAAAAAAAAGAAAGAAGCAGTGAGGAGCCTGATCTCCCCACCCTACAGAGCCTGTCTGCCTGAACTGTGCAGGGCCCAGTGCTTCTCTCTGCAGTGATGGTGTCTCCTGGGACCACCCAAGTGGGCTGATAGCAGGTGGGTGCTGCCTGGGGGCTGCTGCTGCCACAGAGGGAAGGACCAGGATCCCCTGCGGCTTAGGGGCCACTTGGCTTGCCGGAAGCTCACAGAAGAGGCAGGTAGGCTTCAACACCATGTGCACTGTCCGTGCTGCCTTCCTGCCATTTGGAACTAACTGGGAATGGGTTGGCTTGCCCCTAGGGTAGTGAGGCAAGATGGTAGGAGGGTGGCTGGATGTGCTGGTGGAGGGAGAAGGCAGTGGGCATAATGCACAGGGCACTGGAAGCCTGCTAAGCCCAAGCTTCCCCAAGCACGTCTGGGCTTCCAGCACCCTGTGCACCATTGCACTTTGTTATGTACCAAACTTAAATACCTTTGATGGGTTTTACCTTGCTACATAACAAGTTCATTTAAAGTAAAATACACCGCCGAACGTGTACATCATCACAAAATTAACATGAAATACGCCCCCTAATGTGTAAACAGCAACACCATTAAAGTGGTGCAAAAGGGCAATTAAACCACATTAAAGGCCAATTTTGTTGCATGTGCAAGCACCCCATAGCTTTACGTATAGAAAATATCTCAAGCCTAGCAACAAAATCATGGAAGTCAGGGCAAAATGAAGATCTGTTCTTTATGGTCAGGGCTCCTGCAATTAGCAGCACACAGATTCCTCAGTTTCGTGCTGCTAATTGCAGATCCCTCAATTTTACTCATGGTTATACTATTTATGTAATGCTATGCCACTGTTTCCATCATACATCCTCAGTCCTTTCCTTTCATTCTTGATTTCTCTTACAGGACTTACTTTATGGAGACATTTACAGGATGTGATGGGCTTCCTCTTTTGGTTCATTGATTATACGGCAAGAATAGACCGTGGAGACCATTCAAACCAAAATTGCTGATGGGGTTTAGAAACCCACTGGAAGAACTTCCTTTGCAAAGCAGCCTGGTAAACATGGGATCAGCTGAGTAGCAAAGTAAAAACCAGTTCTACTTTGTTCTTTAGAAGTCGTATGAGTTACTAAAATAGAGATGGGCAAATGGATCCTAATGTTTATGATACCAAGACCTAAACATAGTGGGTGTTTATAGACATGCTCTGGGAGGTGGAGACGTGCTTTGGGAGCACTGGGAGTGTCATATGTGTTAGCGTCCTCACACTAAAACATGGCAGTAGGGGTGCTTTAACTAAAGTTCATCGAATGAGCTTTAGTTAAAGTGCCCCACCACCATTTTCCAGCATGGGAATGCTGATACATGTGACGCTGGAGTCTGTTGGAGTGCAGTAATTACCATGCTCCAGTAGACTTAATTAATCAAGTCTGCTCTGATGCGTTGTAATTACAGTGCATTGGAGCAGCCTCTCTGCACATGTATAGGTGACCAGCGTTCCAAATACTCTTAGTTAATTATGAGGATTAACCTCTTCAGATCTCTATATTTTTTAATTTAGAAATGGATGGGTAAATATTTTTTAATCAACTTTTGCTTGTGGAGATGATTCCTGCTTAATGGTATGGGATTTGCATACATGTATTAACCAAATGGCAGCTCCATGTCAGGAATTGGCAGGAAGCAGCAGACTGTACACAGCATCTGTCAACTGAGTAACATGTACCTTGTAAGTTGTCTGATTATTTATGTGCACAATAGGCAAGGTTTGCTTGTTACCCATTTGCTTAATTTTCTGCAATAACAGTAACAACAAAAGAATTAAAGGAGATTAAAATGAAAGCACTACGTGAATGTAACATTAAGTGCCATTAACCCACAAAAAACAGTGTTTGTATTTTGATATGGAAAATCAAGAGCCTCATCTTACCTCGTTCTCCCTGGATTTTGTAGGGCATCTCAAATGCCAATGCAGTACTCCATGCTTGAGGGGTCATACTTCACCGAGAAAGAAACATGTCAGAACAGATGGATGCCCTAATAACACAGTAATGGCCTGAAGCATGGACTCAGCATCCTTCTGCATACTGACACAAATGAGAGGTCAGTGATGCTTCCAGTAAAACCACTGATTCCAGTGTGAACAGTCAGTAATGTTAGCGCCTCTATCTATATGGATAAATGGGTGCCTCTTTGCCCAGGCAAAAATGGCAGTGTGTAGTTGACTGAATTAACTGTTTGTATTTATCATATTTCCTGTACTTCGTTTCCTTTCTCTTGCCTTGTTTATAGCTCTATCCTTGATCCATAACAATTATGCAGCAGCTGGAAATTACACTTTCCTGCCCCAGCAGCACCTCCTCTGCTCTACAGGAGGACAGAAAATGTCTTGAATCAGCATTCACTCCAGCTAGCACAGCCCAGTGTTCAGATAGCACTGACCATTTGACAGGCCTCTGGTATAGAGGGTTCAGAAACCTTTCTCTGATATTCCAACCTCACACTCCTGGTGTGACCAAACACACCAGATAAAGTTATCAGAGTAACACGAAGGATGACCCAGGCTGTAAATCTCTGGTTCAAAAAGCACATGCTGCTGCCTGGTGAGTGTTAGGCCAGCCCTCTGGGATTGCTCCATAAGCTATTCCCTTTCTATAGGTCTTCTATTTTAATTGCTTTGTTTTTCTTCATCCTACCCTCCTTACCTCTCTCAGCAGTACCCCCTCCTTTTTCCTCCCCACCCTCCCTACCCTTTCTATTCTAATCATTGCTTTCTACATAGGAGCTCTGCTTCCTGCAGTCCCTTCACAGCATCTGATGAAGTCAGTCCTCTGCTTATGAAGGCTTATGCTTTACCTCTGATTTAGTTAGTCTGTAAGGGCGCTTGTATACATGACGGGGGTTTATTCCACAGTGTCTCATTCTATGTCCCCTAAATTGACACTGTAGACATTAATTTATTCCGTTACTGTGTACACATGACCAATCAAAAATCTAAAAAATTGTTCCAGGCATGATTCAACGTTAAATACTGTAGGGGGTGCCGCATAACAATCTATCCTGCTGACCTCTTAGAACTAAATTACAGCAGGGGACACCTATAGCTCACACAATGCTGATATGTGCAGATCGGTTACAGTTGTGCTGTTTCATTAATTGACATTTTAATTAAATATAAGTTCAGTACTTTCACTAAAGTCATTATTTTTACACATATTTTTATACAATTTTTTTCTTTCCTCTTATTTGTAATTAAACACTTTATTATATTTTAATGTTTTTATTATTATTTTATATTTATTCTTTTTATTCAAGTAAAGTTTATTTACTGTTATAATCTGCTTGTATTCCTTTAACCCCCCAAACCCTGAATTCAGGCTCAGGTGTCTGGTGCGGTGATAGGTTCCATATGCCCCAATTCTTAATAGGTCCCCTTATCACAGCCACAGCGAGGCACCAGAACCCAAAATCGCACTCCCAGGTTTGCTAGGTCTCCAGGCAGCAACATTTTTTACATGAAATGCCCAGTAGTAAAAAATTGTGTGTGCTTTTGGGGGTTTGAACCAATGCATCCCCTGTGTGCAGTGGATGGCCACACAACAGCTCCAGCCTGCACTTTGAATGGCCGGCTTCAGTGACCTTGGTGGTGGTGGGAGGATTCAGTGTTGTCAGGGTGGGATCATGCTGTGTAGTCCCTGCTGCTGACCCTCAGTCCTTTCCCTAGCCCCCTAGCCATGCCAGTGCCCCTTACTCCCTACGCACAGCCCCCTGACCCCAGGCCATGCTGGTGCCCCTGAATCCAGACCTGCAGCCCCATGCTTCCCCCAGCTCTGGTGGAGGGGGGGCCCCCCAGCTGCTCCCATCATGATTATCCTGCAGCGAGTTTGTCCCCAGCATGGGCTGGAGGGAAGGGGAAGGACTGGGACTCCAGTGCCACTCCAGGAACCTGGTCATGCCCCCTTCCCCCATATGGGCAGCATCTCCTGGTCATACTGCCTCCACTGGCATAGGCACCAGCCCCAACCCCCCCCGCCCACCCCCTTCCCCTGCTTGAATGGCAGTTGTCTTACCCCCCCCCACCCCCTGCCCTGCCATAGCCCCAGTGGTTCATATTTCAAAAAACCTCAGGAAGCCACCCACCCAGATGCCCAGAGGGGACAGATTCAGAAGTGGCCTAATGGCCTGTTCCCGCTCCCCCACCAAAACAAAAAGTTCAGCTGTATCTGGCTCACACATCTCCACCACCCACCATCACCATAGATCATCCCCCCGAACCCCACTAGTGGCAATATACTGATGAGATGGGCAGAGTTGCTGGAAAAAAACATTTTTATTTAATTTCTGGAATCACTCAACCCTGACTGCTAAATTCAGAATGTTGTACGGCAAAAGCTGTGTTAACTGGCACTTTATTAGCCGGAAAACTCTATTAACCGGCATCAGAGGGTCATGGCAAAAGCGAAACCGGAAGTACCACTTCCAGGTTTTGCTGCCGTGAGCAGAGTTTTTCTTTGCCACTCCTTTGGCCCACGGCCCAGGGCAAAGCAGCCTGCACAGGGCCCCCCTCCCTGTCCCCCGGCACACTGACACCGGGGGTATACCAGATGGTGCACATTTGATTAACCAGAATATTTGATTAATATGGGGGATGCTGGATAACAGAGCTTTTACTATACCATGTCCTACAGGGCACACTCTCCATTGGTAGAAGCCAGAATGTGTGCTGCTAGGCAATGCCTCACAATAGCTCCCCAACCACCGTTTGCTTGCTGTTCTAAGGGGCCACCATGCCCTGCCTGGCCCTGTCTGCTTTTGGCTGCTGCCTCCCTCACTTCCTGCAATTCCTCAGCCCAGGAATTGCTGAAAATCTCACCCCTGGTCTCGCAAATATTGTGGAGCATGCAGGCTGCCACCATGGAAGTGGTAATGTTTTCTGACTCAACCTCAAGCCTGTCATTCAATGACCTCCACTGTATTTTCAGACAGCCAAAGGCACATTCAATTGTCATACGGCATTTGCTCAGGTAATAGCTGAAAGTGTGCTTTGGGCGGTCAGTCACTTGTCCACCATATGGCTTCATGAGCCAGGGCAGGAGGGACTAAGCTGCATCTGCTGTGCTAAGCGGGGGCACGGAACACCCTGATCGCTACATCAGGGAGTCTGGGTGCATATTGTCCTTTCTCCATCATGTCATGCAGTGGTGAGTTTTGAAAAACATGTGTATTATGAGCGATGCCTGCCCAGTCTGTATAAATGTTAGTAAATCTGCCCAGGTAGTCAACTACAGCTTGGAGGATCACTGAGTGAAATCCCTTTATGTTGACAAATGACCGGCTCTTCTGGGTTGGGGACAGGACTGGGATGTGTGTGCTGTCCAATGCATCCATGCAGTTAGGGAACCCCATGACCAAGAATCCTTCAACAGCTTCCCTGGGGTTACTGATGCAGATGAAGTTGTTCACCGCAGTGTTTTGCAGTAGCTGGCATACCTCACATGATGGGTGATCACTCACAGATTAGTAAGATTGTCTTCCAAGGATATTAATAGTGAGTCTGCAGGTGGCTTCATAGCCCAATTTTAGGTCCACATGTCTTGTCACAGTGAGGACAAGTATTCCCAGGAGGGATGGGCACTGTGTTGCTGCATTGGATGTTCTGATGTTCTTTTTGCCTGTTCCTCTTTTCCTCTTCTGCCTGTCGACGAGCTGATTCAAAGTGTTGAGGTCCCTCCCAAAGCGAGGGTCTCCCAAGTGTTGATGTCGATGTTATACCTCTTCATGTTTGCCTTCAGGGTGTCTTTAAGTGCTTTCTTTGCCCTTCGCTACTTCTCTGACCTTCTTTCAACTGTGAGAAAAAGATTCTCTTTGGAAGGCGGGAGTCGGGCATGCAAACAACATGACCTGTCCAGTGAAGTTAGTTTTGGATGATCATGGCCTCAATGCTGTTGGAATTTGCTTTGGCCAAGATGCTGATGTTTGTGTGTCTATCCTCCCAACTAATCCAAAGGATCTTGTGAAGGCACAGTTGGTGGTACTTTTCCAAGCAGTTGAGATGTCTTCTGTATGTGGTCCAAGTTTCCAAGCCATACAGCCAAGTTGGAATGACAATGGCTTGATAAACCAGGAGCTTCATTTCAGCAAGGATGTCATGATTTAAGAAGACTCTCTTATTCAGATGTCCAAAGGCTGCACTCTCACATTCCAAGCGGTGTTGTATTTCCACAATGATGTTTGTCTTTGATGAAAGATGGCTTCCAAGACAGGTAAAGTGATCCACATTCTCTCACAATTCTCCATTGATGTGAATGGAGTGGGGAGGTGCTTATTTTTCCATTTGTAGTAGGTTGGTAAAGGACTTGTGTTTTCCTGATGTTTAGAGTTGGGCCAATGCTCTTGTAGACTTCCAAGAATGCATTAAGAATGGTTTCAGGGGTGTAGGTTGTAGCTGTGTTGGTCTAAGGACATAGGCAGACAAGGTTCCTTGGGTGAATCTGATATCTTTTATTAGACCAACCCAAATAGTTGGAAAATAATTATTAAGCAAGCTTTCGGGTTCAAAAACCCTTCGTCAGGCTAAGGAAGTTTCAGCAGTTGGTATGTGCTCTTCCTGGATGCAATGAAAAGTAAAGAAGCCAGCGGCTGGGCTGGTATGCATACAAGACAGGTAGTCAGTGAAAATGTAGATTGAGGAGTCAAAGGGTGAGAGACAGGCTGGGGGGGGGGGAGGGGAGGGAAGAGAAGGGGGATGAAAGTGTAGAGATACCTGGGAAGTCAGCTCTCAGGCAGGTTATAATGTGTCATAAATCCAATGTCTATATTTAGTCCATGATTTTTAGTATCCAGGAGGTTGATGAAGTGGAGTTCATAGGCTCATCTCTGGGAAGTGTTTTGTTGGTTTCCTTTGAGGATCAGGACTGAGAGATTGGAGAGAGAGTGTTTTTTTTGTGAGAAATGTGCCCCCACTGGTCATTGGGTATTTCTGTCTTTGATAGATTTCTGGTGTGCATTCATTCTGGTGCGCAGTTGTTGTTTGGTCTCTCCTACGTATTTTCCATCAGGGCATTTGGTGCATTGGATGAGATATATTGCATTTCTGGAGGTGCAGCTGTAAGATCCGGGAATGCTGATGGCTCTGTTGTGGGGTGTAGTGATTGTGGGGGTGGTGGAGATGTGTTGGCAGGTTTTGCATTTCTTGTCCTGGCACGGTCTGGATCCTTTTGGTGTGTTCTGGGCCTGAGGAATTTTGCTTCTGGTGATGAGGTTAGCGAGGTTCGGTGCTTATTTGAAGGCTAGGATGGGTGGCTCTGGGAAGATCTTTTTAAGAATAGGGTCTCTGTCTAGTATGGGTTGCAGGTGTTTGAGGATTTTCCATACAGGTTCAAGGGAGGGGTGATATGTCATAACCAGCGGTGTGTGATTTGTAGGAGGTTTTCTTCTGTACTGCAGCAGGTTTTCACGTGGTATCCGGGTGGCTCTTTCAAACGTGAGATCTACCTCTCCAGGTCTCTCTCCACTTTCATCCCCCTTCTCTCTCTCCCCCCCCCAAGCCTGTCTCTCACCCATTGACTCCTCAATCTACATTTTCACTGACTACCTGTCTTGTATGCATACCAGCCCAGCCGCTGGCTTCTTTACTTTTCATTGCATCCAGGAAGAGCACACACCAACTGCTGAAACTTCCTTAGCCTGACGAAGGGTTTTTGAACCCGAAAGCTTGCTTAATAATTATTTTCCAACTATTTGGGTTGGTCTAATAAAAGATATCAGATTCACCCAAGGAACCTTGTCTTCTTAAGAATGGCTTGGAGGTCCGTTTCAGCTTGAGTAATGACAGCATTGTCATCTGCATACATACTCCATTATGGGTGCTGTTGTGGTCTTCTTTTTGGACTTCAATCTGTTGAAGATGAAGGGTCTTCTGTCCATCCTATAAACAATTTAAATTCCAGGTGGAAGCTTTCTGTCAACACGATGCATTATGGTGGAGATGAAGATGGAAAACAAAGTTGGAGTGATGACGCAACCTTGCTTCACTCCAGTTTTCACCTCAAATGGTTCTGTTTGATTCCCATTCCTGAGAACCCTTGCTGACATGTTGTCATGGTGAAGTCTCAGAGTACTGATGAACTTGTTCGGGCAGCCAATTTTGGACAGGATTTTCCAAGGGCTTTACAGAATCAAAGGCTTTAGAGAGGTCAATAAAAGCCAAATAGAGAGGTCACTTTTGCTTACAACACTTCTCCTGGATTTGACATGCTGTAAAGATCATCTCTACAGTTCCTCAAGATGGTCTGAAGCCACTTTGAGGTTCTGGAAGAATTTCTTCTGCAAGTGGGGAAAGGCAGTTAGTGAGGTTACGGGCGATGACTCTGCAAGCAGTGGCCAACAATGAGATGTCTTGCAATCAGCTCTGTCCCCCTTATTGAAGATGGTAACAATCAAGCCATCCTTTAGGCCAGCTGGGATTTCTTCATTGTTCAAGATTTTAAGGATGAGGACATGAAGCTGACACATAAATTACTCTCCTTCTCCTTTGAAAATCTCTCCAGGTATTCTGTTAACACCAGCTGCCTTGTTATTCTTCATTTTTCCAATGGCACTCCCAAACTCTGGCAGGGTAGGCAGCAAATCCTGTCTTGGGATCACCACCTTATAGTGGTGGAGAGGCTTGCATGTTCCAATGGTCCTGAGAGCAATGTCGTCAGGACCTTCATGCCTCTGGTAGGGTCACCCATGATGGAAAGGTTGAGGGGAAAGTTCCTGACTAAAAGTGATCCAAGAAGACCTCAACAATGGACCAGGCAGAAGAAAAGCATAATCCCCTTTTCAGCAGCTGTGAAGGCAGATGAAGGATGCAGCTGATCAAGGGTCTCTAATCATCTTGGATTCCATGCCATTTGACTTAGATCCCTATCTGTCAAGGACCGCGCATTTGTTGGTGTGCAACAACATCCTCAGGTTAAAAGAAGTCATGCACAGGCACCTTCCTTATGGGAATTATACATCTCCTCTGCACAACAGGAAAATCCTATGGCAATCAGTGAGTGGTGATGTGGACAGGACTGTGAGATCTGGAAGTTCCTAGTCATGGCAGTGGCAGTGGGAGTTTGCTTCAGTCATCTTGGTCGAGGACAGAGGCAGTAAGAGGAGTTCAGCAGCTGCACCCACAACTGAGCAATCCTATTTAGAACCCACTCTGCTCACCCCACAAATGGTGCCCCAAACATAGTCTGTCTCAATCAGTTCTTGACTAGATAACCATGTCCAGTGGGATCAATGCTATGCGATCACAGAAAACAAAAATGATATCTAACATATCACTACCCTGGCCATGCAGGGAGTCATGCCAAACTGGTTCCCAATGAAGCAGAGGCTGTTTGGGGTGGCCGGTTTCATGATGGCCATGGCCACCCTCTTTTCTGGTGTGATAGGTTGATGCATGACAGTTTCCTGTCACTCAATATACAGCAACAGCAAAGTGACTATGTGGAAGAATGTTCCCCTACTCATTCTGACCATCTCCAGCCACTGCTGATCATCCCAAGATGAGAGTATAATGCATTCCCAACAGTCAGAGCTGCTTGCATGTGCCCAGAACTTGCGACTATTGCTCCCAAAGGGAGGTGGGGGAGAAGAGCATTGTGTAGATGAATGTTGTGCTGAGATGTTAAAAAATAATCTGGTATATCGGAGCTGAGGATAGAGCCCTGGACTGCTCAGCTCAGGAGGAGCTCTCCTGTCACTCCAGACTTTTTCTTTTTCAGTTATATAATGTCAGCCAAAATTTAAATTCTCCTTGCTATTCTTGGCTGAGGTAGCTCATTCCTAATTGGGAAGTGAGTGTGTGAGAACACTACTTTTGTGAATGAGTCTCAGGCCACCTCCAACAATTTATAAAGTAGATGCCAGATGCCCCTGTGTGGCCTGATCGCTGACCCTGGAAGCACTGGTGACAAACCGCAAGTGCTGCTGGCAAAACCAGAAGTGCCACTGGTGCTTTTGGGGGGGGGGGGGAGAGGGCAGGGCACTGGCCAGCGCTCCCCACTCCCTGGCCAGCAAGGGCCAATTTCAGGGTGGGGGGAACATGACCCCCCACCATGCCCTCCCATGCCCCTTATGTGTTGCCTATGTCTGAATGGGAAAAAGGTTGCCCCTTGTCTTACCCCTTTCTCCCATATTGGTTCTTGGATCCTTATGTGCCTGTCAAGAAACCTCCGCCACTGTGTTCCAGGCTAGATTTTCCTCAAGTCTGTCACCTCTCTGGAGATTTCATGGATCTTTCCTCTTTCTGTCTGCCAGAATTAAGTTAAAGCAGCAAAAGAAGGAGGTTGATCTAATGAATGGGGAAATAGGCTGAGCTTCAGAAGACCAGGTGCTATTCCCATCTCAGCTAGCCTTTAAACCCTTTGGAAGTTATTTCGATTGTGTAGGGCCTCTGTCCCCCATCTATGCAGAAGGGACAATGCTGAACAGGGCTATTGTTTGGCTGAAAATTCTTAGGACAAAATTTAGATTGGTCTTATAGGCTCCTAAATGGGCCTTACATGAGATTTAATGACCTACATTCCAAAATTCGATTTAGGAATGTTTGATACAACAGGCGCAAAACTCATTAGGTGCCTACATTACCTCATCCCCTCTGCTTTGGTTTGTAAAGCTCTTTTGGGCTTGTGAGTATATGCAGTAGCAGTTCAGTTTGTGCACCTACATCACTAATTATCATCTCAAATTCATTGGATGTGTCTACACGACACACTTTACTGTGCAGTAGACTAATCCACTGTGCAGTAAAGAATCACTGTCTACATGTACGTACATTCACTGCGCAGTAGTAAACTAACTACACAGTCGATACTGCGCAATAGCATATGTGTAGACACTGACTGGAAGCAAATTTCCTCCTGGTCTGCCCCTACACTAAGGGGCCACAGGGGATGGGGAACTCCCCTGGTCCTGGCACTACTTAGTTCTTGGATCCCCACAGGAGCTGGGAGCTGAGCAGCACTGAGACTTGGGACCTCTCTACTTCCCCACCCAGCCCAGAGCTGGTAGAGAACTGTCCTGCTTCTAGAGAAGGTCCCATACAGCTCCAGGCTGTGCAGGAATTTCCCTGTGCAGCCTGGGGCTGGCAGGGAACTGTCTCTGGGCTGCATGGGGATTTCCCTGCACAGCTCAGGGTAGGCCAGGAACTATTCCACTTCTGGGCCAGGGCTTAGCCAGGTCTAGGCTGTGCAGGGATTTCCCCATTCAGCCTGAGGCTGGCCAGGAACCCTCCTACTTCTGGGGAGGTCCAAACCAGCTCTTGGCTGGACAGGGAAATCTCTGCATAGCCCAGAATTGACTGAGACCTGCCCCAGAATGGGGACAGGTCCCAACCAGCCTTGGGATGCACTGGGAAGCCTCTCTGGGCACAGGGCTTTCCCCCATGTGCTTGGAGCAGGAGAGCTCTGCAGCAGCAGCTATCTCCTGGCCCCATGCACATCAGGACCCCTTCTGATGTGTACGGGGCCAGAACACAGCTGCCTCTGCAGCTGGCCCAGCTCTCCTGGCCCTGTGTGCATGGGAGCTGGCTCTGTTCTCCCTGCCAGCTCCTACACTAGCAAGAGGGAGCCTGGAGCTAGAGCAGTGTTGGAGCAGCCCTATACCAGGCAGCATGTGTAGACATGCTCCCAGCAACAGCTGACTGCATAGTATTTTACCGTATAGCAAGCCTTTATAGCATTAACTGCACATATAGATGTGCCCATTGTGATCCAGAATGGTGGCAGATCTCAACCCAAACCCCAAAGTAGCTCAATTGGTTAGGTGTCCAGGCATTTCTGAGGGTATGAACATGCATAACACTTAGGCCCCTATCACATGTTACACTTAAAACATGATTAACCAGTTAATCATGCTTTAAGTTGCAACCCAGCCACACTTTAAAGTAATTAATGGCATTATAAAACAAGGAATAACCCACAAAGTTATTCCATAAAAAATATGTAATAACTTTGTGGTTGGTTCTTATCATGCCAATACTTAAACATGTAGCCAGGTGCACCCCTGTGTCAGGGAGCCCCGTCAGTTGACACAGGCTCCAAGCTGCAGAGGCGCAGCATGTTTTCCCATGACTGCTCCCAGTTGTAGGAACTTGCTAATGGAGGGGGAGCCCGGGATCTTGATGCTGGCTCCCCCGGCTCTGGCAGTAAGGCATGATAGGTTCTGATGCACTATCTCACAATCATGCCTCCTGCCATGCACATGCGGTATGGCACAAAGCATGTATTGTGCATCAGACTTCATTGCATCTTTATCAGCATTTCTGGCAGGGTCTTACACTAGTTTAAATGGCTTTAAACCTGAAGTGGACAGACACACTAGCCTATCTAAATTAATTTAAATCTGCCTTGAATGGTTCAAAATCTACCTGTAAAAATATACCCGCAAAATATACCTTCAAAATATGCCTGTAAAATCAAGTACTATGTGTTGACATACATGAGGACACCAAGCATTCCATAGTATGGGTCTGACTGGTCCCCCAAGGGCCCGTCTACAAGTGCAAATACGCATGACCAAATTTAATGCACGTTAAGCTAATGTGCATTAAGCGATTTTTGGCAGATGTCTACACATGCAAAGACTTGGGGATAAAGTTAGTGCACTTGGCACTAAAGTTACTCCCAAGTCCCTCCAGTCCTGCCATGTGCCCCTGTGGCTACCAGGGGGACCTCAAGCCTCTGGCTACATGGCTGCCATCATTTGGCAGCCATGTTGAAGCCAGAGCCAGAACCTGGTAGGCATCTTGGAAGATCTGATCCTTAGCCAGCACCTTCCCTGCCCAGGAGCTGCGTGTCCAGTGCAGGGGAAGCATGCAGCAGCTCCCTCCCTGCCCACCTTGCCTCCCCACACCGGGCTGCCCCTGCCCCTGCCAGTGGTGCCCAGTGCCCTGCTACTCCAGCCCAGCCACTGCCAGGGACAACTAGTACCCTGTGCTGCTGCTGGTCATGGTGCTGGCCCTGCTGGCCTCAGAAGGCGCCCCCTGGCCAGGCTCCAGAGAGTCATGCACCCCCCAGCAGGAGCTAAGGCACTGCCTGCAGGAGGCCCTGCCCAACCCCCTCCTCCTGCATTCCCTGCTCCAGCCTGCCTGCCCTGACACCCAAACATCCCCAATCCCCTGCCCACACCCAGCACCACTCTCAGGACATGCACATGGGTGAAACAAAAAAACGTTATTGCCCTCGCAACCCTAACCCCATCCTCCTCCCTCACCAAACCGTGCCCCTCCTCCACCCTCCCCACCCACCAACAATAAAAATCACGCTTATAAGAGGCAAACTATATATATTAGGCAAACTATAAACATATTGAAAACTATTTACAATATTTTGGCTGTCCAAGGCTAGAGTAGGGGGACTGGTGGGGGGGTGGGGACTAAGGGGCAGAGCCCCAAACAAATGCCCAGTGCCCCAGCCCCTGTTTGTTCCCCCACAGGTCCAGGGGACATGCCAAAGCCAGCAGGTAGAAGCCTCATACGGGGCTGGGTCTTCAGCCACATGCTACAGGGGAGAGTGGCAGGCTGGGCCAAGGTGAGCTTCAGTAAGTCCAGGGCGGGGGCTGGGCCATAGGGTCTGGCAGGCAGGAGGCACCCTACAGCCTCTTTCTAGAGCCAGGCAGGGGCCTGCTGGGGGGCAGCAGGCAGGACCCAGGGGCCCTGTGGGGCCATAGGCAGGGGACACATAGCGAGGGACATGTAAGCAGCTGCCAGGACCAGGAGGGTCTCCATAGCCTGGTGGTCAGCATCCCCCTGTGGCTGGAGCTGCTCCAGGTGCTCCTGCTCCAGAGTCATCAAGTGGGCCCAGTGGTCTCGCTGCTCCCAGTCCTGCAGCTCCACCTGGGCAATGTTCTCTGCCCACCAGGCCTGCTCCCATGCCTCCCATGCCTGTTTCCACACCTCCTGCTCCTTCACCACTGTCACCAGCCACTAGAGCAGCAGGGTCTGATCCCTGTTGCACCACTGATGTATCCAGTGCATCCAGAACGCTCCAGCACTGGGTGGCAGTGACCCCAGAAGCCTTTTGTGAGAATTTGCAACATTTGAGAGATAAGGCATGCTGCCCCTGCACTGGTCGTGCACTGTCCAGCCTCATATTGAGGTTCAGCCATGCATGGGTGACCAGGGACCATGGTAAGTCAGCTAGGTAGGCCTGGGCCCTGGCAGATGCCAGCTGAGCTCTACATCCCTCCTCGCTCCCCTGGGGCCAGCAGCCTGTCTCCCCCACCCCCTTCCCAGGACAGGACAAACCAGGCTGCTAGCAGCACATGCTACTGTGGCTTCATACTCTGCTCACCCACCTCTCTCCCTGCAAACCAACCGCTCTGCTGTGCTGCTGCTGCCCAGCCCATGACACCCAGGCTCGAGGTATGTGGGGTTCCCAGACAACTAGGGTGATGGGCTGGCTGCACCCCTGCCCTCCCCAAAGGGGGCCTCTCCAGGGAGGGGCCCCAGTCAGCCTCCTGCCACACCACTGCTGCACCCTTAGTGTAACCCTGCTGCACACGCCCCAGGCAGTGCACAATGAACTGTTTGTGCAAGGCAAGGGGTGCCCCAGCCACTATGCCCTGATGCTGTTGATCCTTCTGGTGTCCCAGGCACACCTGCATTCCTGGTTCTCAACCCTGAACTATGAGAGCCCGGGGGCAAGCCCTGGCTGCCCCGCAACTTCTGCCACTCCCTGGAGAGCTACCTGTCACAGCACTACACATCCCTGCTCCCTGCTGCCAAGGAGGAAATCACTGCTGACGTTGACATCTTCCTCAGTGTCTGAGAGGCCCATGTCCACCCAGCTGTGGGTACACGGGCTGCTCAATAAATTGTGGGACTTACCATGGTGGAACTTGCCTGGGGCTGGTGAGTTCGGTGGCTCTGCACAGGACTCTCCAGCAGCAATGGTGTCAGGCTGCACCTGGTGTCCATGGCCTGCAGTGCACAGCAGGCCAGCAGCAGGCCAGGGGTAGCTCCTGGGGAGGAGATGGTGCTGCTGATGGCTGGTGCTGGCATAGCTGGCAGTTCTCTTGCCAGGTCTAGGGCTGTGCCAAAAGCAAGGCAGCTTCTTGGCAGGGCTCCCTGAGCTGCCAGTGGCTGCAGCAGGTGGGGAGGAGGGTGGGGTGGGGTGTTGAAGGCCCAAGGTCCCCTCCTCTGGTGATGTATCACTGGAGGCATCAGGGCAGGGCAGTGACTCAGGCAGGCCATCCCTACTGGTGGCCTTCACAGGGGTGCAGCCTGGCTCCTGGGGTGCCAAAATGCAGGTCAGTTCCTACATAAAGGGCATGGACTTTTGAGCAAAACTGGACTGATGACTGAAGTCGGTCATGGCCATCCACTGCGCCCGCAAGACCTTGAACTTTATGCAGAACTGCCACACCAACTGAGAGTGCCCTCGCTCCTGCATCCCACCTAACAGGGCCTCATTAACATGAGCGTTCAAGTGTCCACGCCATGTGAACTGCCTCTGCACATCAGCACAGCCCCAGAGCACCATGAGGTCGCATGCCTCCTCCCGGGGGGTCGTTGGCATGGGTGGGGACACGTGGGTGGGGCTGGGGCTCAATGGGAAAGAGGACAATGACATGGTCATTGCACACCAGCTCTCCGGGTCCCCACGCAGCTGTCCCTGGGTGGCTGGCTCTAGACAGCTGCCAGCAGTGCTGAGGTCAGGGACTGAGAGCCACACAGTAGAGACGTTTCACCACAGGCCCTGCAAGCACAAGAGACAGCTGGGGGTGAGCAGCAGCAGGGAGCAGATGCTGCCCCTTTGAACTCATTAAAATGAAGGATAAGAAAATTAAACATGGAGCATATGGAAACATTATGAAGCAAATACCAAAATTACCCATAATAGTTATCACCTGAACAATGGGAGACTGAAACATCACTGTGCAAATACTCTGGCAAGAATACCCTTGAGATATGACTGTAATGTCTCTTGTGTACAGCAGTTGAGTTTTAAGTATGCACTGTTCTGGCTCTAAGAGAATAAGCATTTATATTTTGAAATATGCCATATTTTCAAGCTATACCACGAGTGATAATGTGGAGGGATAGATAAACATAGCTAAAAATTAGAAGGGTACAAGGGTGGACAGAGAGCTGGAAAAGTATAATTTCTATAGGAATCAATCTGTACAGAAATATTGGTATGAATATTAAGTGTGTATACACTAGTACAACAGAGTAAAATTGGGATGGATCTGGAGGGGTGGGGTATACAGTGGTGCAATCACACCCCTGCTTTGATTGTGTAGCATACATGCAATGAGATCTCCATTACACTCCCCATTTCAAAATCCTAGATTTGCTCCTGGGTCTGATGATAATCAAGGAAGATAGAAGGGTAAGGTTATATTAATGAAAGAAGGTGCTTAAGGCTGTATCTTGTTGATTTCTCTTCCACAAATGTAATTTTGAATACATATATTTTATTGTAGTCAGGCCTGTCTATGTAGACCAGGAGAAAGAATGACAAATTTCTTTGTGATATTTTCTAGTAAATATATCACCAGCATCTGAAAGTGCTTTACAAATATGGATTTATTTTCACTACTCCTGGTGAGATGAGAAGGCACTATCCCCATGTCACAGGTGAGGGACTAATACACTGCAGAACCAAAATAAAGAATATGCACTAATTTTGGGTGGCCAAGGGGTAAAAGAAACATGCTGGGGACAGAAAAGGTAGGGCAAAGGGGAGGCGAGCAGTGGACACCTACCTATGGGACACACTGGGCACCTATACACAAACAGTGAGGAGAGGACAATTGCACATCAGAGGAGAGCAGAGCATCATGGCCACCCCTGGGACCCCGGCATGTTGCAAACTTCCCCAAGCGTGTTGCATGGAGGTACAGACTTTGCATAAACCACCATTTTTGTCACTAGAATTTTCCTGGATTCCTGCCTGTCTCTATTGGCCAAGGGCCAATCGAAAAAAAACATTGTGTCAGTAGTCATGCAGATACTTTCATTCTTGTGAAGAGTGCAACTATCCTCTATTCATCCTGGCAAAACAGTTATGCGGTAGGCCTGCGTGAAGCGACTAGTATTTGCTTTGGATTCGGATTCGGTCAATTCAGGGGACAGTGATACGATTCGGTGATTTGAATCACTGTTCCGAATCGATTTGGCCAAATCTGATTCAGAGATTCTGCCGCAGCTGAATTGGCAGAATCGCAAAATTGGCCCCGGCCCCCGCCCGCTCTCAGTGGCTGCCCCGCCTGCTCTCCCAGCTCCTGGCTCTTTAAAAAAAAGGCTGCACTCCCCAGCTGCTGCCAGGTGTGTGTGTGTGTGTGGGGGGGGTGATCCCTGCTTCCCCATGCCATGTGGGGGGCCCTGACACAAGCCTCCCACCCCCCACCTAGTCTCCCAGCCTGGCCCCCATGGCTGCCCCACCCAGCCCCAGCTCCTGGCCCTTTAAAAAAAAAAAGCCCTGCCTTACCAGCTGCTGCCAAGCAGGGGGCAATCCCTGCTGCCCCCCCCCCAACTGCCCTGCACTGCACTGCATGGGTGGCTCTGCCACAAGTCCCCAGAAGCCCCAAGGTCACTGTAGCAGCTGGTGAGTCGGGGCTTTTCAGGGTTTTTTTAAAGTGCTGGGAGCTGCAGCGGGCAGGGCAGCCATGGGTGGGGGGGAGGAGAGTGGGCGGGGGCGCTCTGGGGGGTTGAGGGAGTCAGCAAGGGATGGGGCTTGGTAGGTCCATGGTCCCCTCCCCTCTCCTCCAGCTCCCCCTCCCCCTCCCCCTATTTACCAGCATGCAGTCGTGGTCCAGCTCCCTGCTGCAGCAAGCAGGGACCGCTGAAGCTCTCCGAATCTATTCAGAGAGCTTCAAATCCATTTGGACCTTTTAATTGGTCTCCTGATTCGATTCGGATTCTGAGATTCGGCCACCAAATCGGGCTGAATCACCTCCAAATTGAATCAGCACCCGAAGCTTTGCAAAGCCCTATTGTACAATGTCACTGAAGCTATCAAATTTGAGTCTATTAGAAAATGTAATAGCAGCACTAAATTAAAATTACTGAGAAAAACAGACCTTCAGAAAACTCCTGGATATATTCACATCTGAGAAGCTGGGTCATTCTTAAAGATACTGATATTGCCATTTACACAATTAATAAAGGACTGACTATTTGTAGGAATTTAATCAGTTTTCAAGAAGTCAATCAGATGCTTACATAGAGGCAAGACTTGGAAGATGGGTTTATTGTAGTGCAGACTTCACAGATTAAGGGAGGAGGAAGGTGCCAGTGTAGCTACTGCATGATTGATTGTGACCAGCTTTGAATAGGCTGTCACTAAGCTGATTCAGGTTCTCAACAATGCTGAGGCAATCAGATTTATAAACTTATAACGCAGGTAGCAGGAGTAACAGGAAAAGTCCCATGGCTGTCAACAGGCTTCAGTATGTGTGCACGCTATATGCAGTTCTTAAAAAAACATCAAAACTGGCACACGTGAAACAATCCTACTAACAATAGTTTTGAATACTGATCAAGAATTGGCCAAGATTTAAGTACTGACCACTTGGATTATGAACTAGTTTCCCTATCTACACATGCATATGTAAAGGACAGTATTTAGGATCTGTACTCAAAACAATGCCATGTGGCCTTAGGGATACTTGGAGATGTTAAGCCATTTTAACATTTTTCATCCTAATCCTTAGCTGCATGAGTCGAGAAAGGACGTAGAAGAGTATGTAACTAGAAAGGAGTTGTAGTCCCCTGGGAATTATTTTAAGATCCATGAAAATTTAGCAGAAAAAAGGATATGTTGAAATAGCTGACTTCTCCCAAAGGAAAGAGCCATATAATGGGAGCAACTTATTTGTTGAACTGACTGATCAAAATCATTTGAAATAACTTTTCGCAATCCTGTTAGTTTTAAATATGATTGAAGAGATTCTTTTAGGTGCTTATGTGAACATAACAATATTATTTGGGGATTTGGCAAAAAAATCATAATTAAACCAAAATCAGTGACCTTTCTAGGGTTACAAAAGAAAACAACATTGAGAACAAAATATGTGATAGAGTCTGTGAAACTAGAAAACAGCCCACTGCATAGCACCTTCAAGGGCAATTTTCAATCCAGTTATTTATATGCCAGGCAAACCAAAGTTTCAGGGCTTCCTTTTTGCTTAGGCAAATATTTTCACAAGCTTTATAAGAATGGCAGAAATGGCCTGTTCTTTCTGGGACCACCAAAAAATTTAATTCATGGTGGATACAGACAATGACATTTATTATATTCCTGAGGATGGTGGACATGCTCCAATCTATAACCAGATGGAAGACATGGTAAAAGATCAAATGATAAATATTAACTCAGATATCAGCAAGGAAAATGGCAAATGATCTGAAGTTGTCTTATAACAATCATATATGGGTTAAAACGGTTTCTTGTTTCAACATATGAACTTCAAAAGTTGTGATAAAGTCTTATCCTATACTGGCAAAACACAGTTAGATGGAAAGATCGTTGTAGAGGCTATAGCCCTTATTATTCCAGCCAATTCACTCAGATATGTGTAGACATCAATCCTCACCCTGGTAAACCATTATTGCTGTCAGGGAAAATGATCAGAGTGACATAGTATTGAAAAACAACCTGAGTAATGTTCTTCAATGGGAAAAAAGGTGCAATTTCCTAGCTGGATATAATGGGAAAAATGTGCATGTTATGGAAAAAAATGTCCTTGTGACTACAAAATATTTTTGCTGTTGATGGGGAGAGAGAAAGACCTGATCAAAATAGTAATTGAATATGAATATGTGACAATATAACTTATTGATCCTTCTCTGGTTCTTCTCTTTAACTTGTGTGACAACTGACAACTGGAAGAGGGGGTAGGAATGGCAGCGTACTAATTTTGAAAACCAGCTATTTGGTTTTTTTTCAGGTGTCATACTCATCTGCAGTGCCAGAAACTGTCTCTCACTTACGGGATTTCAGTGGCAAAAAGAGTGGCTCAGTTGAGCAGGCACTCTCCCCTAAAATGGTCTAAAAATATAATACTTAATACTGTTGTTTTTCCAGAGAAGGGCTACATAATGACAAGGGCTGGATAGCTCTCCCCAGATTTCATTATAGGCAACAGCAAGCCAAAGATTTTTATTGTTGAAGATATGTTACTTGAAAGGAATGGGAGTGATGCATATGTAACTGACTGTGAGAAGTGATCACTGATTATTATGCCAAAGACAAATTTATCTGATTTTTTTATTTTAAAAGAGAAATTCAGTCCCTGACTTTTATCTGACTCCTGAGATATCAGATCCTCTGAGTACAATCCCTCGGATCTTAGTCTAGGAAAATGTGACACCTGTTCAAAGGACTGGAACAGGTTTGACAGGACTGTGTGAATCCAGCATGTATGGATTCACACAGAAGATGGGTCACTACCCATAAAATGGACCTTCTGTCTGTGCAATAGATAATGGTATTCCAAATCAAGCTTAAACTTTGTATGCAGTGTAGAAACACAGATAAAAATTTTCAATGTTTCCACACAAATAATTGGTTCTGCAGCTTTGGTGAAATATGGGTGAATGAGAAAGATAATTACACTGATCCAGGGAACAGTGGTGGCTTCTGGGTGGACAGGATAACTGAAATACTTATATTATTAAAAAACATATAAAGAACAATATGCACACTTGATCATTTTGCAGAAGACAAAAACACTTAATTTCTTATGTGCTGAGTCTAAGAATATTAGATCTGAAAAACTGCCAGAGGGAAATTTGTGACTGAGCTTCTTCCCAGGAGTCTTTTTCTCCTCTGCATCAATCCCTTGCAGTTGAGGACAATCAATTTCCATAGATTGTCTTATCTTTGGGTCCAAAGATGGCTGACAAGGCTGATCGGGAATCAACAGATTGCTGCAAGTTGGGCACATGTTTCTGTCTGGGGTGGTGATTTGGTGCGTGACACGCTGTTTCTGCCACTTCCACTTTACCATCTCCTGTTGTTGTCATGAGGTTTTAAAGTACTGAGATCTTTGCAGAAGACTCTTCCCCCATTTGGAGTGGTCCTCAGTGAAAGTTTCCCACGAGTTAATGTTGATGTTGCATTTTTCAAGTTGGCCTTGAGGACACCTTTGAAGTGCTTTCTGTGCCCTTGTACTTGAGGTACTTCAGTTTGTGAACAGCATTTTTGGAAACAATCTGAGCAGCACAGTGATAAGAGGAAAAGACACGTGTTCTCAGTGAGCTAGAAGAGAACGTTATTTTCCAGGGCACCATGCAAAGGGCTGCCTATCTGGAGAGCCTGGTAATAATGAGATCTATGGAGGAAATTGGGATGTATGTGGGAGCAGCTGGAGATGATGTTCCCTATGCAGGAGAGGGCTGGGCCACAGTCTGTGGTGGCTCTGCTTTGGACACTGCTTTTTAAAGGAGACTGTCATAACCACCTATGAGTTCTACAGAACTTCGTCCCTGCTCCATGACAAATGGGTAACACCAATGGTCACTTGTATAACAGGGGTGTGGGGTGGGTGGCAAATGGGGCACCAGCCCTAGGCACCAACTTAGAAGGGACATAGTGTGGTCCCTACCCCTAAGGAGTCTTTGCCATGCCAGGCACAACCCACTACCACCCAGATATAGGAGCTGGGCAGATGCAGCCTCATGTCAGGTAGTACATCTAAAAAAAAGTAGGGGAGAAGCAAGGTGAGTGGAATGGTGCCCTGGCCCTGAGGAGGCTTGCTACAAGAGGTGCATCTTGGGCAGGGGGGGAAGTGAACCTGATCCTGAACACAATGATCCTGTCCCTTAGCTGCTGCAAAGGAGTTTGTGAGCTGCTGTAGTTGCTGCTGTAGCAGTATGGGCTCAGGGTGCAGTATGGGCTCAGCAGTAGCAGCTGCCACCCAAGTACAGAGGACCAGAGAAGGTAAGATGTTGCTCCTCCTCTTTTCATCCCCTCTCCCCACTCTCCAGAGGTCAGTATAAGTCCCCCCCCCCCCCTCCGCCCATGCCAGGCGCTAAAAGAGTTCGTTACACTTTTGCCAAAGGTGATCTGTAGTTAGGTGCTGATGATGGGATTGGCACAAGTCATGCTAACATCATAATAGGAACTGATGAACATGGCTTCTTAGGTAAGAATGTTGGATTTTAACTTCTCCATCCAAATGAGGGTTTTGTTATGTTTCAGGGCTGGGAATGAAGAAACATAGAGTCACAGGTTATAACTGTAACCCTCACCGGCACGCTAGGCCAGGCAATATGCCATTTCTGGAACCTCAGGGTGCCAGTAGCCCTGGGAACCGCCGTAGTCCGTCACCCTCACTGCCCAAGAATTTATTTTAAGTCCAATAAACAAATGGGTTTCTTTATTATACACAACTATATATAGACAATAAATGATTAAATCAAGAGAAGAAATATATATATATTGACTATATATATCTATATCTATCTCAATAGTTAATAATAAAACCAACAATTTGAGTATAATTTACAACTGCAACAACAGATGAATAGTTCCACCACTCTGGGTGGTCCCACTTGCATCAAACAACCTCAGTGATTACATTCACCTGGTTATAACACTTTAAAACAGTTTCCCAGGTTGATTGCCCCTTGATCACCCTCCCCTTCCCATAACAAGGAATGGCAATACAGCTTTAACTATGATCCACCACTAGGTGGCAGAGGTGAGGCTTCTGCTGCTTCAGGGAAGGTGGACTCTTTGATCTTTCTTGGTAACTCAGCAAAAAAAAGTCTGCGATCAGCCACTGAAGGTAATAGGCTTCTTTTCTTTATTTTCCTTCTGAAAGATACACCTCCTGCAAACACCAGGGGTTAAGTGTCCCCTCATCACACACCCAGGCAGATTTGGGATTCTAACAGCCCGCTCCCTCTCTGGACTCTCTCTGTTCCCCAGCACCTCCACATGCAGACAGGGGATTCCCTCTGCCAGCCTCTGTCCCTGCAATACAAGCCTTTCCAGCCCAAACAGAGAACGTCCCTCTGCAGATTCCTGACCAGGCAGCTTCTCCCAGCTAGTTTACCAACCCCTCCCCACTCTTTCCCTGGGTACCTGTGTCCCTGATTGCACAGCTCCAACCTGGATGGGGAATCAGCTTCTCCTGGGGTGACTCAGGCTCTCCACTGCCCTGAAGTCTGCTCCCCAGCAAGCCTCAGCTCCCTTCCCTCTGCCTGGGGTGGGGAAGGAGGGGCTGAGTCTCTGCCCCTCTTTCTAGGCTGGTGTAGCTCTCCTACAGCTTCTCTCTCCAGCTGCTTTTACCTCGCTCAGCTTTTATGGCTTCATAGTAGACCATCAGAGCCCAGGGTTTTTTAATGGGGGGGCTCTGGCTACAGTTCAAATCCTCCAGTAAAAAACATGCATTGTGTACAATATACCCTCCATTTGGAAAAGTTATTGCACCGTCTGCAATTTTTTTGCCACCTTTTTTGCAAAGTTCTTAGGCACAGCACACCCACTCAGCATGCAGCCAAGCAAGCTTTTGCAGCTGTTACATAATGATAGACCATTTTTCAAAGGACTAGGCAAAGGATACCATTTATTTAGAAACTGCCTCTGACCAAAACAAAGGGAAGCTGAACAGATGAGGAGATTCACTAGAGATGGCATTTTCTGATGATACTGTGACTAGCTTGTTGTAATAGGTCCTTATAACAAACATGGACCCCAGGGGTGGCCATGATGCCCCTTGGTAGTCAACCTGCTCCTGTTATGTCCTTGGTCCTTTAAGTACTCTCCCCTTTCTGCTTTCCTGCCACACCTTGATGGAAATAAGTACTTAGAAAACGGAGGCTGCCCTTGGGATTCCTGAGCAAGATTTCATCCATTCCTGAGCTTAGGCCTCATTACTTATTACCTTAAAAGCCAGTCTTATGGGTTCCATCCTCCCTAATACCCACACCCATGCCTTGCAGATGTCACCATTCACTTTCTACCCATACATGGGCACTTCACCTATCTTGGCTACTCCCAGGTGTGGCCCAGATACCTGGGTCCCTGACCCTGATCCTGCTTCTTCTGAGGCATTGGGCCTCCTGGCCCAGACTCCAACCTTCTCTGAGCTGTGAGTCCCTGACCCTGTCGGTCTTTGACTGTGGCTGTCCTGGCCTGTGATCCCTCTCCCCAGACCCTGGCCCCACTCCTAGGCCAGTTGAGATCTCCAGGGTCCCTGACCCCAACAGTCTCTAGCTTTGGCCCATCCTTGACCTTTGGCCCCTCCTGGGCTATGACCCCACACCAAAGCCACTTGGGACCTCTGGTAGGGCTGTGTGAGGCTTTGGACACAGCTTCAGATCTGGAGAAGCTTCAGATGCTTCGGGGTCCGAAGCAGCATATTTGGGTTGAAGCACTGGCCTTGTTAGGCTTCCTGAAGTGGTTCAGAGCTCCCGAAGAGCTTCGGAGCCACCTCGGAGATCCAGCCATAGGGTATAATGGGAAAACAATAAAATATCTATAACTTTGTTGTTTTTTGTCTGATTTGCATGAAATGTTCACGGGTGGTAGACTCTGCAGAGCGCATGAAGCCTGCCAAGCTTTAAGAAGATTGGTGCAGGCATTTGGGGGTAATTGTACCCCAAATTCTTGAAAGCAAAACTCATGTCACATCTAGGCATTACATAAGGGGGTGAAAACTGCAGGGGTGGTAGCTTTTACTGAGGCCACAAAGCCTGCCAAGTTTCAAGAAGATCAGTGCAGGGGTTTGGGGGGAACTGCACCCCAAATTCTTGGGGCATGGGAGACACTACTGTAGGCCTGGCTGCTAAGCTACTGTGTTACCAGTTACCAATAAATCATGATTCACTCAGGGACCAGCTCAATACACAGGACCTAGCTAATGTAGCCACTTAATTGCCATCAATTAGCACCTACAAAACCAGACTAAGGAGAGGAAAGAATCAATACAATCAACTGCCCCACAAGCACCCATGGCACGAGTTTTGTCTGTCAGCAGCTAGGGGTGCAGGGCCCCAGAACCCCTGCACCGATCTCCTCGACAGCTGGCAGGCGTCATGGCCTCAGCAGGGCCCACCATCCCTGCAGCCTTCACCCTGCTGTGCCTTAACACGCACAGTGTCACCCGTCATGAGTTTTGCTTGTCCGCAGCTTGAGGGGCAGTTCCCCCAAACCCCTGCACTGATCTTCTTGAAACTTGGCAGGCTTTGTGGCCTCAGTAAGAGCTACCAGCCCTGCAGTTTTGACCCCCCTGTGTTGTAACACACAGCCGTGACATGAGTTTGGCTTTCAAGAATTTGAGGTGCCGTTTCTCCCAAGCCCCTGCACCGATCTTCTTGAAACTTGGCAGGCTCTGCGGCCTCACCAGAGGCTACCAAACCTGCCATTTTAACCCCCCTGTAGTGTAATACACAGCCATGACATGAGCATGGGTTTCAAGAATTTGGGGTGCTGTTCCCCCCAAGCCCCTGCACTGATCTTCTAAAATTTGGTAGACTTCATGCTCACAGCAGAGGCTACCATCTCTGCAAGCTTCATCCAAAGATGAGGATGGAAGAGGCCTGAACACAGACCAGGGCTAGTGAAAGCTAAATAGAGGCTATGAATAGATCTGAAGAAAGGGAGGAGCCCAGCAGAGAGTGATTGGGATGAAGGGGAAGGCCAGGACCTAGGAGGCCTGACAATGAACCCAAAAGTATTATGAGGTGTGGGGTGGCTGTAAGGAGAGGCACTTTGAAAGACACCCTTTGAAATGCAGGGATGCTGAATACACGTGATGGGAAGGCTGCTGGAGTGTTCTAATTAAAACTCTCCAGCAGACTCAATTAAACCAGCCCGCTCCAGTGCTTTCTAATTAGAACACGTTGGAGCAGGTGTCCCAAACATGTACAGGCACCCTCAGAGCCTCGGTGGTTGTGGCTTCTGCCAGAGGACAACAAATTGGAACTGCTGCTGACTGCCTAATACCTCAGCAAGGTTATACTTCTGTCAGG
Organism: Alligator mississippiensis; assembly: GCF_030867095.1. Classification (NCBI taxonomy): domain Eukaryota; kingdom Metazoa; phylum Chordata; order Crocodylia; family Alligatoridae; genus Alligator; species Alligator mississippiensis. The sequence continues at coordinate 16,306,755 of NC_081829.1, forward strand.
GCAATATCCCTTAGCCTTTCTCCAAGCAAGGAGTACCAACAAGGCAGTGGGTGCTAGGGTTTTGAGGCACCTTATACTTGCCTTACTCCGGAGGTTGCAATATTGTGGTCATGAGTGACTGGTGCCTCCTGAATCTGGGGGGGCACCCACAGAACCCGCCGACAGTGGCAGCCCTGTCGGGGGGGGCACCAGCCCTACCGACAGCATCAATTTTGGCTGTTGGGGGTGCACCGGCCCCTTCGGGGGGGGGGCACTTGCACCCCCATGCACCCCTTACCAGTTGCCTATGATTGTGATATTTCATAGGAGCTGTCCTGCCACAAGTAGTCCCATTATGTTGCCACCAAGCCCTCCAGTACAATGCTGTTTATAGTCATAACCAGGACCAAAGAGGGATATAGACATTTGTCAAAGAAGTTTGGACCTGTGACCTAACACTTTTTGGTGATCACTTAGAAAGTATATTGACTTGTCTTCTGGCAGTGATGGATATACAGAAATGGAAGAGCACTTGTTTTCCAGGGTATGATGGGTAGACTGCAATGGGTTATAACCCTTAGGGATTGATGTCCAGGATAACTGACTTGGATAATAAGAAGGATAGCAGAAAACAAATAAGAAACTTGACATTATCTTTCAGCTAGTTAGTTCATTTCCTTTGAGCTGGCTTCTGTGTTCTTTCTGCCTCACTTGTTTTCAATATAGGCATTTTTGGACCATATGAGTTTGAAGAAGTTGACTAAGAGACTTAGAAAGTTAAATTTTTTAGCTACAAAACATGGAACCACAGCAAGATCTGTTGTTCTGCCGCATGTGGGGTGTTTTCTCAGGTGGTATCTCGTTGCTGTCCCTTTTGATATACAGGCTGCTGGAGTCTGTGTTCTAGAGGGCTGATGCTCGCAGGCTGCCTTCCAGATTCCAAAAGGGACACAGAAAACACAACTTGGATACGTGTTCAGTGGCAACAGCTCAGAAAAATGTATTGTCGTTAGACTGTACAAAATTTCTTCTGATTGTTATTAAAGGAAGTACTTAATAACCATGCAGTAACAGTTGTGCCATGTGGGCACATATAGATGCACCCAGGCTAATTTAGGGAAGCTTGGTCCTTGAGAGGTAGAGACACCATATGTTATTCAGACTTCCCTAACTCTCTATGAGGGATAGGTCTCCCAACCCCTGTATTTATACTTGAGTGTGTCTCCCTACAATCTCATGCCAATTCTTACTTCTCTGTTTGTTGAGTTGTTCATCTCTAATTGTTTCATTTGCCAAGTTTACAAACCTGCATTTTGGTTCTTCTTATCTCTGTCCCATTATTGAGTTCTTACTTCTTACATTTGTCCTTGAATTTTTAGCTGCTGTTTTTATACTCCCTTCAGGGTCTTTTTGCTCATTAGTGTATTTTTTTTTCTTTCTTTTTGGGTCATCCGACAGTCAGGATGCTCCTTTCTTCCATACTGCTTTTTGGCACTATAGTTTACTGTAGCTTAGCATAACTATGATCTAGTACCACCAGAACTCCCACAAGATCCATTTTGCCATATACTAAAACTGCCAACTAGTTTTTGCCAACCATATTTTTTTTATGTTGCTTGTTTAACAGCTGTTGAAGGGTTCTTACCTGACCAGAGGGTGCACCACAGTTAGCATGAATGACACGTGCCCCTGGAGGCTGGGAGGGCATGGCGACCACCTGCAGGCGGCAACAGCAGTGGCGGTGGCAATGGCAGGAGTGTGGCGGTGGTGAGCGGGGAACTCCCATAGGAAGCCGTGGCGGTGTCAGTGGCGGGGTGGAGGGGATGGTGAGTGCTAACCAGTGGTCAGTGACCATCCACAGATGCCACCGGCAGCATCAGTGGCAGGCATCAATGATCAGCAACCACCCGCAAATGCTGCCGGCAGTGTCGGCAGCAGGGGAGTGGGGAGTGGTGAACGGCGATTGCCTGCAGGAGCCGTGAGCAGCGTCAGCGGCGCTTCTGTCAGGGGGTGCGCATGCACCCGCGTGCACCCCCTATGCATCACCAATCACAATTAGTGTTTTCCCTTCGGGGCCATAGTACTGGGGCAAAGGAAATTTGTCCCAACAGAGACCCTGTGCTCAGGGCAAAATTAAGCTGTCCCAGACAGGGACATCTTGATAAAGGGGAAAGGGAAATCTGTTCCAACGAAGACCCTGTACTCAGAGCAAAATGAAGCTGTCCCAGATGGGGACATCTTGATAGAGGTAAAGAATGGAAAAACGCCAGCCAGGGAAACCAGAGAGGGACAGCTAGGGAGAGCCCGTGAAAATCCCAGCCTCAGGATTGGCTGGGAGGGTTTTTTTTAAAAGCAGGGAGTTTTTCCCTGCCTAGGGAGAGAGAAAGGGGGAGAGAAGGGCACATGCTGCAGGGAGAGGGCTCAGCAGGCCCAGCTGCAGTGACTTGCCCCCCTCCAGAGCCTGCTGGAGCTGTGGTGAACTGCTGATGGGTCAGAGGAGCACTCACAGCCCCAGGACTTGAGCTGGTGCATGGAGCACATGAGTTTGTTTGTGGGGGGAGCAAGCCCCTGGTTATTGTGTGTGTGTGCATGTGTAATTTAAAGGAAGGGTGCGTGGCTGTGGAAGCCCAGCCCAGCACGTCCCAGTACTCAGACAAGGAGAGGTGAGACTTGGGGAACTAGCCCCAGTTTGTCAGTGTGTGTGTAACCTAAAGGGAGGGCACGGACTGCAGGAACCCAACCCAGTGCACCCATATGTTCACCCATGGGAGAAGTGCATCTGCTTTAGCCTGTAGCCCGAGCTGTGTGGCCCATTGTGCAGGGGCCACAGACTGGGGCCGTGTGCATTGTACATTGCAGGGACCCAGATGTGGGAGCAACTGCCAGCAGTGCAGTGACACCTGGGCCAGCGTGGGAGGACCCCAGCCACGAAGGACTCACCATGGTGCAGCAGGAGGAGCTGGGGGTTGTGTGTAAATTAATTGTGCATAAAGGCCATTAGTAGTGTTTGTAAATCAGTATCCAATAGCTCATGTTGAAAATATTAAACAATTTATTTATTAGTGCTTCAACATTTAATTATTGTTCACGCTTCTCCTTTAACCTATATCACACCTGAGAAGTTATCAGTTTGTGAGCCCAGCAGGCACCCAAGTAACTATCTCCTTACCACCAGTGCTTCTTTTGTGTACTGTATATAGAGTGATTTGGTAGCAATTTGTAATTTGTATCCGCTTTAGTTATACAGTATCTTGTTCTGTTAATAATTAAATTGTATATAATTAAATATTTGTAAATAATTATATCAGTGGTTGCAAAGGGTTTGTAAGTGTAAAAGGGGCCTTCTCTGCCAGAAAGCCTTGTTTCAGTTCCTAGGAGAGCCCAGTAAGGCTTATGCTACTGGGCACCCCAGGATTCCCACGCTCAGATGTGGCACATGGGTAGCACTGTATGCCAGGGTCACACATGGATACTTGTCCACCAAAAACTAAAACTGTACCACAAGCTCCTTTGCAGAAAAGCCACATGAAATTATAATAAGTTTCAGTTCCTAGCAACTGGATCTGATTTTTGAACCAGTTTGTTTTAATTTTGCTCTGTTTCCTAACAGTTCATAATATTACATTAATAAACCAATACAAGTAATTAAATATGCACCCTGTCTTTCTGTAGGGTTTGAGAACCCTTACAACTTCTCTGGTGGCATATGTTGGTTAGATTTTCTGTATGTCTCCAGCTGTTGTTTGACACATTTTTGCAATTATGGATTAACAGGGGAACATATACTGGTTTATCCATAAATTAGTGCCACATCTCACATGTGCTGCAGGTGATAGATCTAATGAAACAGATCTTTAATTTACACGATGGAAGTAAGATGATAACTACACTAATGAATTCCTTGGGTCCTTACTCACTTTTTACTCAGGCATAAGAGGATCTCATTATGTTGTCTCCTGTAATTTCCTCTGGTTGACCATGTCTGATCGCAGCGTGGTTATGGAATTCCATACAAACCAGAAAAGATAAACAGACCCAGAAATAGGCCAAAGTCCAGCCTCATAAGTACCTTATACCTCTCTGTGTGATATTTGCCACCAAACTCCCTATTCCCATTAGCTCTGATGGATATGTATTGTCTACATACATTTTATTAGGGGTCTGCAAACCAGGCCCTATTTGATTCAGATTCAGCCCAAATCAGGGACAGTGATTCAATTAATTGATTCGGATCACTGTCCCTGATTCATAGAATCATAGAAGCAGGGTCGGAAGGGATCTTGTAGATCTTCAGGTCCGAACCCCTGTCTGGGCAGGAAGAAAACTGGGCTCAAATGACCCCAGCCAGGTAGGTATTCGATTCAGCTGAATCTGAATCTGAATATTCGATGCTGATTCTGAGAATCAGCGTTTTGGACATAGACACAGCTTTAAATGTTTTTTCAACATACCTTGAAGTACCAGCATGGCTCATGAACGCTGCAATGGTGGGGCAGATGGAGCGCCCCACAGGAGCACAGGTGGCACCCACATGCTTGGTGGCAAACCCAGAAGTGGACCGGAAGTACTTCTGGTCTACATCCGGGTCTGCCAGGGGACGTGCTGGGGGGGCCCTCCCACCCCCCTGGCTTGGCGATCGGCCACGGGGGGTCCCTGGGTGCCCCCCAGACCCAGGAAGCGCCAGTTGCTGAGCTGGGGAGGTACGGGGGGCCCCCTAGCACACTTTCCGGTAGATCTGGATGTAGATAAAAAGTACTTCCGGTCCACTTCTGGGTTTGCCACCAAGCATGTGGGGGGCCCCCCGTGGTCCTGTGGGATGATCCATAATAGCAGTTTTAAAATACTTGAAGGGCCTCCTTAAATAAGAGGGAAAGCACTTTTCTCTCTTGCTGCAGAAAGGAGGATGTGGACCACTGGCTTGAAGTTGCAGCAAGTAGGTTTAGATACAATATCAGGAAAAATTTCTTCCCTGTTAGAACAGTGAGGCAAGGGAATAGATTGCCTAGGGAAACTGTGGACTCTGCACCACTGGAGGTGTTCAAGAAGATGTTGGACAGTCACTAGTCAGGGATCATTCAGGAATAGCTACGCCTATGTTCTACTTTGGGTATTTCCCATGCTTCTGGGCTTCGGTGGTTGCCCTGGCCCATCCATTCTGCTACCTATAACAGGGTGTTTTTAAGCCTTTCTCATAGGTTTTGGGTGTTGGCTACAGACAAGGCTGGGATTTTTTGACTGTGGTATGCCAATGCTCCTCCTGGGATTAAAGCCAGAGGTTCCTGGCTAGAGGGGCTTGCCCTTCCAGGCAGGGTCAGACTGATTGCCATATTTGGGTTCAGGATGAAATTTTCCCCCATGGCCAGATTGGTATGGACTATAGGTTTTTTTTTGCCTTCCTCTGTAGTGAGGACATGGTCTCACTAACCTGCTTGGGATCTCTTGGGCATATAATGACAACATTTTATACAATCAGGGCATTGCTGTCATGGTTCCCCTGCTTTGTTTGTGGCAGGCTAGGGTGTTATGTCAGTGCTGTGTCAGAGTTGATAGTAGCTTTATGTAGAGTTTAGATTATGGATTTTATAGGTGGTTTGGATACAGATGATCCTACCTCAGGCAGGAGGTTGGACTAGATGACCTCTGTAGGTCCCTTCCAATCCTACTTGTCTGAAAAAAAAAGAAGAGCAGCATCCATCTCATGTCAGTGCTGGGTGAGAGATGGCAGCACACGTTGACAGGGTGTTTGCTATTCCTTAGACCGTTGGGGAACCCCAGGGTAAAAGCTGACTCAAAGGGAGAGTGCTTTCATTGGGTCAACCCTATTGATCCCTGCAGTATAACAATCTCTAGTGTCTAAGTCAGCCTCTGGGAGAGAACTAGCAAAGAGCAAACACTCCTTCCAAATGACCCACCTCAGTCCCTGAAGCACAGAACTGTGCTAGAGGACTAAGCTTAATACTGACTTCTAAGGGAGAATAGCCTCAATTAGCCATCCATACCTCCCCCTATAGTGCAGCTATCACTGCATTGAGGAGTTGTGACAACTCACGGGGATCGTTTGGACCAAAAGCCTGAAGTCTCTGATTGATTTCTATCACAAATTCAGTGCCCATCACCCCTCTATCAGACTCTCTCTTGAATACTCCAGCACCAACATTTCTTTTTTAGACACCATGATCAATATCCAGAATGGTAAAATACAAACCACCTTATGCAAGAAACCCACAGACCAACACACATATCTACACAGAACCAGAAATCACCCTAAACTAAAAAAGCTGTAATTTACAACCAAACTCTCTGATGCCACTGAATTTGCACTGAGGAGAATACCCATGATTGTAACCTCACAAATCTGAAAAGGGCTTTCACCTAACAAAGACACTCTTCCAGAGATTCATAGATTCATAGATGTTAGGGTCGGAAGGGACCTCAATAGATCATCGAGTCCGACCCCCTGCATAAGCAGAAAAGAGTGCTGGGTCTAGATGACCCCAGCTAGATGCATATCTAACCTCCTCTTGAAGACCCCCAAGGTAGGGGAGAGCACCACCTCCCTTGGGAGAGAGAAAGATTGCACTTTTGAAAGAACCACCCGGATACCACATGAAGAATTGTTTCAGTATGGAAAGAAAATCCCCATGAAATGCACACCATTAGTTATGACATACTATCCTTTCCTATACGAAAAATCCTCAAACAATTGCAACTCATACTAGAAGAAGACCCAACTGTTAAAGAAATCTTTCCAGAACCACACATCCTAGCCTTTAAACAAGCATTGAACCACACTAACCTTACCACCAGAAGCAAACTTCCTATGACCCAAACCACACTAAATAGATCCAGACCATGCTAGGACAATAAATATAAAACCTGCCAACACTTGCCCACCAGTCCCACAATAACTACACCCCACAAAAGAATCATCGCCATCCCTGGATCTTACACCTGCACTGCCAAAAATGTAATATATCTCATCCAGTACACCAAATGCCCTGATGGAAAATATGTAAGAGAAACCAAACATCAACTGTGTATCAGAATGAATGCACCCGGAAAATCCATCAAAAAGAAAAATATTAGGGTGATGCAAAGCTTCGATCCCTGATTCGATTCGACGGAGATTTGGCCCAATTTGATGGCTGAATCTCTGAATCCTAATCAAATCAGAGGACCCTTTAATCTCTCCAAATTGAATCAGAACCCTCCGAATCGATTCGGAGAATTCAGAAAGATTCAGCGATTCGGACATAGACACAACTTTAAATGTTTTTTTCTGCATACCTCTAGGTAGCAGGTGGCATTTGAACACTACGATGCTGGGACACATGGAGTGTTCCACAGAAGCGCAGGGAGCTCCCCAGTGTGCTTGGCAGCAGATCAGGAAGTGGACCAAAAGCACTTCCAGTTCACGTCCAGGTCCACCAGGGAACGCGTGGGGGCCACCTCGCACCCCCCCCCCCCCAGCTCAGCAGCTGGTGCCTTCTGGACCTGGGGGGCACATGGGGTCCCGCTGAGGCTGATTGCCAAGCCAGGGAGGCATGGGAGAGCCTCACAGTATGCTCCCTGGCAGACCTAGAAGTGGACTGGAAGTACTTCTGGTCCACTTCCAGGGTCCCTGCTGAACACGTGGAGGATCCCCCAGCACTCCTGTGGGACCCTCCATGCACCCCAGCATTGCAGACTTCACAAGCCATGATGGTACCTCGAGGTATGTAGAAAAAACATTTAAAGCTGTGTCTATGTCCAAATTGCTGATTCTCCAAATTAGCATTGAATCTTCAGATTCACATTCAGCTGAATCAAATTGGGAACAGTGATCCGAATCAATGAATTGAATCACTGTCCCTGATTCAGGCCAAATCCAAATTTGAATCCAATAGGCCCCACTTCACACACCGCTAAAAAATATCCAATTACTTGAGGGTGCACACTTCTCACAAGACAATAACTTCCTTTCCAAACTCTCAGTTCTAATCCTCAGAGGGAATTTATAAAACACCTTTCAGACACGAGCCTACGAACTTCACTTCATAAATCTATTGGATACAAAAAATTATGGACTTAATATAGACATTAGATTTATGACACATTACAACCTGCCCAACACTTGATACCCCAGGAAACCTGCCTCCAGCTGATCACTTGTATTCCTTCACACATTTCCCGCACCCCCTCCCCCCTCCTATGTCTACCCATTGTATTCCAAACTTCCACTCATTTGCATTTTCATAGACATGTTTGTTGTAAATTAGTTTCCTTTCTACCTTGGAGAACACATAACATGAGCAGAGTCTCTCTATGCCTGAGGAAGGGTGTTTGTGCCAGAAAGCTTGCAAAGAACTTTTTACCATTTATTTTGTTGGTCCACTAAAATATTTCACATATACCCAAAGAACCTTGCCTGAATCAAGAGGATGGTGATTTATTGTTGTTGTGGTTGTATTTTGAAGAGGGCTTAATTAAACCAGTAATCAGTTGTGCTTGGTGCTGTACAAACACCCAAGAAGGTTGCATTCTAAATAATGCAATATAAGTGACTGAAACAAATGTCCTGCAAGACATCCACACCACTTCTTAGAGTACATGGTGCCTTGGTACCTTTCTGTGGCAGTGTCAGTAACACCAGCTTGGAGGCCTTTTCAAGAGACAGATGCACTAGGACAGCAATTCTCAACTAGGGTACCACAGCACCGCAGGGTGCTTTGAGATCCTTTCAAGGGTTCCACAAGGTGCCATGCTATGTTAACACTGTTAGGTGAGCAAACATGATTCACAAAATAAATCCAGAGATTTCAAATAGGAACTCAAAGTGTTAAAAACTTTCTGACAACTTTCTGTTGTAGCCTTTCTGATTTTTTTGCAACAGGAGAATTGCTTTATTATTTTCCTGTAGTGAAAAATTGAGTGAAAACTAAGAGCTGGCATTTTCCGATGGGTTGCTTGTGTCTGTCAAAGTATGCCTTGAGTCTAAAAAAGTTGAGAACCACTGCACTGGAAAACAGAATAATGGTTCAGCTGAGCTGGGGCTAGCACTAGTGGAAATTCTAATGGAGGCTAGTGGATAGACCTATTCTTTGCATGTTATTTTAGCCTGCTGAAAGCAAGTTTCACTGACACAGGCTAAGAAGAGACAACTAGCTTGATTCACATTTGAACATTTTATCTCTCAGCAAACCCCAGACCTTACAGCCTGAGAAGCCCATTGTCCTACATCATGTACCTGTGAATTATTCAGATTAACACTTTGTCTTAAAACAATCCCAACTAATTCAATTTAACTGCATTTAAGCCTCCTATGTAAGTGGCTGTGCCACCTCTGTTTTGATGAAAGTCACATTCTGGCCTAATCAGTAAAGCATTAAACATATCTTTTTGTATCTACAGTGGTAAAAACATATCAACTCAGTGGAGCCTTATCCCAGTTAGGGCTCCCACTGATTCTAATCATAGATGAACTACAGTGGTGGCTGAACTAGAAGGATGGGGGAGCTAGAGATAAATGAGCAGTTCTGGAATTCCCAGTACCACCTCACCACTCAACAACTGGTGTCATTCCTTAATAGCAACCTGTTCAAGAACTGACCTACCCTGTATTTCTTGGGTCATAGCATGGCACTGTTCATCTCTCAGCCTGGCCTTGCTTTGCCTGCATTGGAGCACTGCAAAGTTTGAGTGAAGCTGCCGAAAGCATACTGTGGGCATCACTTTGCAATATCTCTCATCCTGGAGAGGAAAAAGAACTGGGCTTCACAGAGCCCTGTCCAACCCACGTCATCCAGGAAGGATGACTGGGGTCAATGGATGATGCAGAGCTCATATTAGATGGCAGTCATGGACAGATGCTCTAGTGTTCATCCGCAAGCCCCTGCCAATGTTGCTGAGTTCGTGGAGTCCGTAAATAAGCCTGCCTGTTACAGATGCTCAGAGCAGGAGCGCCCAAAGCTGCCACACCAGTAGGGCTGGTGAGATCCACATATCAGGACCTGCCTCCTCAGGAGATTTAGAGCCATTGGCACGGTTACTACAGAGAAAGGCCACTCACTGTGTGCTGCGAATGGGTGTATTCTCCAAGCACTCACACAGTAGCTGTTTCCTTGCACTGATAAAAGCAGATTTTCACTCTCTCCCAGGGGTGCCCAGCTCTTATCAGCTGGCTTATTGTTGCCTGGGATGAATCTGATAGAGTGAAAGGCCACTGGTGCTATCAGTGCTGAATGCTGCTTTCTGAGCTGAAAAGGTTATTGAATGAATCTGAGAAGGGCAAATGTGTCAGAGAAAGAAGCAGTCTCCATTTATTCTCTATACAAAACCCCTTCCCCACCCACTTCAGCTAATCTCCTTTATGGTTATTGCTCCACTGTAGGGTTTATTTGGGCTGAATTGTATCTGATCTGAATTGCAGCTCCTGGATTTGCACTATTTGTGTCATTCCCAATGGCTTCTCTGTAGCTTGCATTTAAAATTAACTGGCAGATTTGAAAAGCAAAAATAGAAGAATTTTTGCCCCATTGAGGACAGAGGCCAGATCTTGGAGCCTCCTACCTTTCCAGAGCAATGTTCACCTGACTGATCCACATTCCCTGGGCAACTGATGTAACCGTTGGACTAGTGGGCTAAAAGGTGTTGGCAGGGGAGAGAAGGAGGGAGGGAAGCAGGGAATCCTCTCCTTCCTTAAAAGTTGCTAGCTGTTTCTTTTTCTCCACCCACACTTTTGGGGACTCGCATGTAGTTATGTGCACATCCAAGTGATCCTATTCTGCCATGAGACATATGTGGCCACAATGGAGCCTTCTGAGCATGTTCAAAAGGTTAAGTGTAGCTGAACAGATAGAAATAGGATCTAAAGAAGTCAGGGACACTTAAAGATGCAAACGTGAATAAGATTTGGTCCAAAGTATATGTCTATATAGCACAATCCAGTGCTGTGCAGAGATACTTGAGATAATTCTGGATGACCTAGCTTGGGTACCAGCGGCAATATATACTGCATTTGTGCAGCACTCTATACAGGCCAGTTAGCCCTGATTTTCCCTGGACCTTACAATTCATGTCTTTTACAGTCATGCAGTGGAAATGCAGAATACTACCCACTCTCATTTCCCTCCTTGCTCATGCCTGGATTGCATTATTTGTTTTATGGCACAACACTGTTACCAATTGTTGGTGCCAGTAGGGAGAAAAATGAACCAATTTCTACTTTACATGTGCACAACCCTATTTAATGTGTTTTATGCACAGTTTCACCTGCCATACTTTGTTCATTTTGGAAGGGTCAGGATCACCCACGCTAATTGCCCTTGCTTACAGAGGGCTATAAGAAGATGCTGGGAACCCATTGGCGTATGGTCTAATAAAAATCATACTCCCCATGGAATACAATGAATAGGGAAGTGTTTCCATTTGAACCCTAATATCTCTTGTATTGTGTTTGATAGCTGTTAATTGAATAAGAGGGACTGATTGATTATGAATAACTCTGAAGAGCAGTTAGTGCTAGTGTGGTTTTAGCAAATTTTGTTCTCTCACAAGTATTAGTTGGACACTGGTTGAAGTATTTCCTTTGCCCATATGGCTACAAGAAAAATTCCATTACATAGTGAGCTGTCCTTGGGTATCACTTCTCTCCACTGGCTCACAAAACTCTGCTGGCTTCACTGGCACCATAATTTATTTAAATGGACACATTGGAAGCCTTAGCCATCTGTTCTCTCCTTAATTATGACTGGAAAAAGAATATAACTCAGAATTATACCAGTAAAAGGATAGCAGTTATTTAAATTCATGGGCAATATACCAGGCACCTCTGTGACAGCAGGAACAGTTTGGTGAGGTTATTTATGGGCATTTCTTTGGCTTTCACCATCTCACTCCGTCTTGCATTAGGCTGAGGTACTATGGCATAGGTTAAGACAGGGATCTCATGCAGGGAAGCACTTGTCAGCTCAAATAATGGAAGACAGCCTATGTTGCTGACCCTGTATTAGGAATACTGCTCTGTGGGTGCATCTACATGAAAATTACTGCACAGTATGGACATGCATCTACATGTGTGCGCCCATACTGCACAATAACTATCATGACTTATGCTGATTTGGAAGTAGATTTGGTACATGCATGATGCAGGTAGCAAATTTATGCCCAGGTAGTTACTGCACATGTGTAAACGCCTTACTGCACAGTAACTCTGTTTGAGTGGACTGATTTGGGATTAACTTTAGTCCCAAGTCAGTCCACATAAACGCTGTAATACCTGCATGTGTAGACATTGGTGTAAAAGCTGCTTACTGTAGAGTAAATGCATGTGTAGACATGCCCAGTATCATTGGACTCGTGGAGACAGAGCTAAATGGCTTCAAGTAGGATGGCTAGCTGTGTGTAAGTGCAAAAAATGCCAGTTACACAGCTGCATAACTGCCTTATGTTTTTTTGCTCTAGGTGTCCTGGCAGCCACAGGTTCAGACACTGAATAGACTATGAAGCTCACTTCTGTTAAAGGTAGCAAGGGCTCAGAGCTGGGGACAGAGCTATTTTCCTTTATGCAGACAACAATAAGGCAAAATGCTAAACGAGCTGTAGTTCCCTTCTCAAGCACCTGCTGAAGCTCCATTGCAAACAGTGGCTCTTAGGAAGTGGAAGCTGAAGAGCTGGCAGCAATCTGTTATAGCAGATAATGCAAAGCTATCATTCAGAAGGTGCCAGTGGGATGGATTCTGGCCAAAGTACACTCCTCTTCTTTTGGTCATTCTTTAAGAGCCTTCTCTTGTGTCCTGAGCTTATTGTCAGCTATTCCCTCATCTCTTCCCCTCCTCCATCCCTCAAACAAAACATCCAGCGTACCTTAGTCAGTGTGTACACCCGACAGAATATCAGATTAATTAGAATAAGAGATTTACTTTCAAATTCAGAGGATTTCAAGGCTAGATAGAACCACTATGATTCCTTACTCTGGTCTCTTGCATAGCATATGACATAGAACTTTATCAAAGCCCACTTCTTCTGGTGTGTCTTTCAGGAAAACATTGTGTCTCCATTTAAAGACTTCAGTGATGGAGAACCCATTACAGGCCCAGGTAAGTTGTTACAATAACCTTAGGATTAAAATTGGTCTCCTTATTTATCATGTGAATTTGTGTAGATACAGCTTCCAGGCATTGGCTCTTTTAATGCCTTTTTCTGCTAAATGTCTTCTACTCTCAAATATCTTCTTCCCATGTAGGTATTTACAGACTTTGATAATTTCACCTCTTAACCTTCCAACTAAATAGACTGAGCTTCTTCAGTGTTTTTGTTTTGTAAAAAGCAAAGTTTCCAGAACTTATGTTATTCCTCTGATTTTTTGGAGGGTTTTTTGCTTTTGTTTAGAATCTTTTACAATAACCTAGGTGAACAAGATATGCAGAACTGAATACAGTGGGGGTATCTACATGTGCATTAACACATTTGCTTGGAAGCTGGTTCCAGATCCTAGCCGCCCTAACTGAGAAGTAGTTCTTACGGATGTCTAATCTAAACCTACTCTCCAACAACTTGTGGCTGTTATTCCTTGTTATCCCGGGGGGCGCTAGGGGAAACAAGGTCTCCCCCAAACCCTTCTGGTCCCCCCTAGTGAGTTTATAGACAGTCACAAGGTCCCCCCTCAGCCTTCTCTTCTGAAGGCTGAACAGGTTCAGGTCCCATAGCCTCTCATTGTAGGGCCTGCCCTGCTGTCCCCAGATCATGCGGGTGGCCCTCCTCTGGACCCTCTCAATGTTGTCCACATCCCTCTTGAAGTGGGGTGCCCAGAACTGGACACCGTACTCCAGCTGTGGCCTGACCAGTGTCGCGTAGAGGGGGAGAATCACCTCCCTGGCCCTACTTGAGATGCACCTGTGGATGCATGATAAGGTCCGGTTAGCCCTGCTGACCGTGACCTCGCACTGTCGGCCCATGTTCATCTTGGAGTCAATGATGACTCCAAGATCCCTTTCTGCCTCCATGCTCTCAAGAAGGGAGTTTCCCATCTTATAAGTGTGCTGCTGGTTCCTACTGCCCAAGTGCAGTACCCTGCACTTGTCCGTATTGAAACGCATCCTGTTTTTGTTAGCCCACCCCTGCAACCTATCCAGGTCTTTCTGCAGTCTTTCCCTCCCTACTAGCATGCCCACCTCACCCCAGATTTTGGTATCATCAGCGAATTTGAACAGGTTGCTTTTCACCCCGTTGTCCAAATCGCTGATAAAGAACTTGAACAGTGTGGGCCCAAGGACCAAGCTTTGGGAGACTCCGCTGCCCACTTCCCCCCAGGTCGAATATGACCCGTCCACCACCACCCTCTGAGTATGACCCTTCAGCCAATTAGCAATCCATTTGACCGTGTAGGCATCAATGCCACAGTCGTCTAGTTTTTTAATGAGGATGGGGTGGGAGACAATGTCAAAGGCCTTGCTGAAGTCCAGAAAGACTACATCCACCGCGACACCTGCATCCAATGCTTTTGTGACCTGATCATAAAAGGCAATCAGGTTGGTCTGATATGACCTGCCCCTAATGAAACCATGCTGGTTCCCTTGAGCATCATCCCCGATGCCGGCCCATCACAGATGTGCTCCTTGATGATCTTCTCAAAGAGTTTCCCTAGGATTGAGGTAAGACTGACAAGCCTATAGTTGCCTGGGTCCTCCCTTTTTTAAAGATGGGGACCACATTGGCTATCTTGCAATCATTTGGCACCTGGCCCGAGCACCACGAGCATTCGTAAAGCCGTGCCAAGGGCCCTGCAATAACCCCTGCTAGCTCCCTCAACACCCTGGGGTGGAGAGCATCTGGACCTGCTGATTTAAACACGTCCAGCCCCTCCAGAAGCACTCTAACCTGGTCCTCCTCAACCTTAGGTCTGGAGGCGTTGAATCACAGTGGGGGAGTCCCGGTCCCTGCACAAGAAAACGGAGGTGAATAATTTGTTAAAGAGGTCTGCTTTCTCCTCTGGTGCAACCACCAGATTGCCCAGTGTATCTTGCAGGGGCCCCATGTTTCCTGGTGCCTTCTTCATCCTCCCTATATATTTGAAAAAGGACTTTTTCAAAAGGACTTTTTTTTTTTTGCCAGTTAGCAGCCAGAGGTGCAGGGCCCCAGAAGCCAGACCCCCCTGCACCTATCTCCCTGACAGGTGTCAGGCTTCGTGGCCTCAGCAGGGGCTACCATCCCTGCAGCTTTCATCCTGCTGCACCTTAACACGTGCAGTGTCACCCATGTCATGAGTTTTGCTTGTCCACAGCTTGAGGTGCAGTTCCCCCCAAACCCCTCCACCTATCTCCTTGAAACTTGGCAGGCTTTGTGGCCTCACCAGAGGCTACCACACCTGCAATTGTCACCCCTCTGTGGTGTAACACATACATGTGACATGAGTTTTGCTTTCAAGAATTTGGGATGCAGTTCCCCCTGACTCCCTATACTGATCTTCTTGAAACTTGGCAGACTTTATGCCCGCAGCAGAGACTACCATCCCTGTAAGTTTCATCCAAATCAGACAAAAAACAACAATGTTATAGATATTTCGTTGATTCCCCATTAAAGCCTATGGCTGGATTTCCAAAGTGGCTCCAAAGCTTCAGAGCCGCTTCAGCCAAATCGAAGTAGGAAACCAATCCGGAATTCTGGACTGGATTGCTGGCATCTGAAGTGGCTGGATCCAAAGCCGAATTGAATAGCTGCCTACTCGCACAGACCTACTAAACAGTTATTTTGATTAGAAGATAGAACTGCTTTTTCTAGAGACATGGTAGGTTCAGAGCTGTATTAATCATCAAAGATAAGAAAAAGGAGGTGGCTATATTGGTTTGGTCATCTTTAGTTTTCATGGTCTAAAAGCAAGTAACCCTAGGAATATACTGTTCTATCTATGAGCTTTGCTTTGCAATTCAGGACTTGGTGTTAGTATATCTTATTGTCAGGATAGCAGTCATGCCTGCTCTTGATCTACCAATAATTATTAAGGGTTTGCAGCTGATTTGAGATATTGCAGTGAGTGGATCCCTGCCAATGTTCATCCTGTAATGGCACTTTTCCCACCTTCAGCAAAAACTGAACAACACACTGGGGTTTGGAATGTGAATTGGCTGTCAAGGATGAATTATATCTCCTGCCCTGCAGGAGTGGGAAAAGGTGAGGTAGGGAATAATCTATCTAAACAAGTTTGTACACACACATATTTTTGTAATACCTTACCTGGAAAAGGCACAGAGCTACTCTGAAAGAACATGAGGACTACATTATAAAGGTATGAGCTATGTCCTCCTTGCAGGGCATGAGAGGAACCAATAATTAATTGAGTCTTTTCTCTTTCCACTTCCACTTGTGTCTGCGTAGCTATCTTTGTAGACATTTATGTGATTGTGTGGATGCCAAGCTTTACATGCAGGAACAGTTCAAATACTACCAAGGAGGTGGTACCTTCCTCACCTCCATGATAAGGCAAGAAAGGTGAGGTAGGAAGGGTGTCTCAGTGCTGACATAATGGTGTCTTTGCTGCTTTCTCACTGTACAGATAAATCACAGTGTGAGAAGTGATTTCAACAGACATTCGGTTTTTTGGGTTCATGACTGATGAGATGCTAGATGGAGACCAGCAGTCAGGGCTCTCCTACTAGGAAAAATAATGTTTTCTCAGCAATTAGAATGAATAAAATAGTAATACTGGATTGTTATTGGGTAAATACCAAATAAGCCACTGGCCCCCAAAACAATTTTGATGGGAATACCTAGCTAGGAAAATTAGGTAAGAATCAGATGCCACATTGAAAACCAGGCTCAGCATCACAGCCAGACTTTTCTAGGAAATCCAACCCTGTCCCAACTCACATGAAAATTAGATCCTTATAAGCATCAGACCTAGACAAACCGGCTGCCAGAAACTGCTGCCCTAGTGAACCTTCTGGGGAAATGGTGTTCACTTAGTCATCTCATTTCTTTGTATAATTTCAGGACCCATAAAGGCGCAACATATTCAGTCATAGCCTGGAGGAAAATTTTATATTATTGCACCACTGATGCCTGCCTCTGTTGTAGTTGCATGACTCTGACTAGAAGACTGCCTAGCCATCACACCAACTTGAGTGTATTTACCTAATACAGTAAAGCCTATGTTAACCTGCATTCTACTATCCGGAACACTATATTATCTGGAATTTCCAGCCAGATGCTGGGGAGTGGGGGAGGAAAGCTTGTACAGGGCGGCCGCTGCTACCACCCACCACCCTGTGCTGCCACTGCTCCATGTACAGCCAATGCCACACTGCCCCATGTGTAGCTCCCAACACCCCCTTTAAAAAAAGATTGAAAATCCCTGCCTCAGATAATCAGAATTGTTAGGTAACCGATAGGGGTGTGTGAAATGGGCCGGCCGTATTCGATTCGGATTCAGATTCAGGCTGAACTGGGGACAGTGATTCGATTAATTGATTTGGATCACTGTCCCCAATTTGATTTGGCCGAATCCAAATTTGAAGATTCAATGCTGATTCGGAGAATCAGCGATTTGGCCATAGACACAGCTTTAAATGTTTTTTCTACATACCTTGAGGTAGTAGGTATGGCTCATGAATGATATGATGGTGGGGTGGATGGAGTGTCCCACAGGAACACGGGGGGGATGCTCGGCAGCAAACCCAGAAGTGGACCGAAAGTACTTCTGGTCCACTTCTGGGTCTGCCAGGGAGCACGCAAGGGAATACCCCCTGTGCCCCCCCAACTGAGCAGTCGGCTACAGGGAGACCCCGGGTACCTCCCCAGACCCAGGAGGCACCAGTCACAGAGCCGGGGGGCACAGGGGACCCCCCCCCCCAGCACACTCCCCAGTGGACCCAGAAGTAGACTGGAAGTGCTTCTGGTCTACTTCCAGGTCTGCTGCCGAGCGCACTGGGGAGCCTCCGCGCTTCTGTGGGACACTCCATGTGCCCCAGCATCTCAACATTCATGAGCCACCTGCTACCTAGAGGTTGAAAAAAATATTAAAGCTGTGTCTATGTCCAAATAGCCAAATGTTTCCGAATCTTTCCAAATTGATTTGGAGGGTTCCGATTTGATTCGTAGAGATTAAAGATTTGATTCAGATTCGGAGATTTGGCCACTGAATGCAGCTGAATCTCTGCTGAATCGAATCAGGGACCGAAGCTTTGCATAGCCGTAGTAACTGGCACCCCCTATTCTCCACTCATGCCAGATAACAGAGCTTTTACTGTACTCACAAAACCTCTCTGAGATAGGGAAACTCCTTATTTCAGTCCTGTCATTTCATAGAGATGAGCCTACCCTACAGTCACATAGGCATGAAGCTTACAAACAAAAGGAACACACAAAAATGCATAATAAGGATATCACTGTATCCCAGCAAGCAGCCCAAGTAAGAAACCTACTGGCTATAAACAGGAGGGAGAAACAGTCTTCTGGCCACCAACATATTTACAAGGCATGAATTCCTTCCTCCCTCTTGTTCTAATTAGAGCATAAGCTCTTCTGAGCTGCTGCTCTTCATCTGCACAGTGCCTAGCACAGTGGGGTGTTGTTCCTGGCTGGTCTACAGGCAGCAGTGTACTTTGCATGATTATTATTAATAATAAAAGAAATAAAGGAACAGGCTACAAGTAATTCAGAGAAAGCAGCCTCAGAGGCAGAGAATGACCTGTTCCTGATAACACTAGATGGAAATGAAAGACCCAGTCTCCTCCAAAATTAAAGGCAGAGGGGTAGGGAAATGAAATCTTGTGAAAGAGGTTTTGGAAGAGCTAGAGAGAGGTTCACTAAATCACAGTCTTTTGTTCATGTAAATCAAATACAAGACAGAAGCAAATCAGGCTTTTTTTTCTCTTATTTTCCCAGGTCTAAAGAGACTAGTAATCTTCATCAGTGCTGTTTCCTGCTTGTAATGCATTTCATTAGCTACTCATTCAATGAGTACAGCCATTCCTGCTACCTCAGCAAAATACATGCATCACTTCTGGCTCCATTATAGTCACTGGCAGTTTCTGCAGTTATTTCCTGGTCTTTGTTCTCTTACCAAGGAGTCTTTTCTACTGCTCTGACAGGAGCAGTGTAATTGCCCCATTTCTCTCTTCCTTTCTACTGGCTTACCTGACCCAAAAAGACTCACAGTAGCCCAGATTCAGCCCCCAAGGAAGTCAGTGTAAATGCACTAGTCTTCAAATCAGGCTCTAGAAGTAGTGAGACAGCTGGAATACAGCTCGTTTCAGGGTGGCTTGGAAGATGAGATTCCCTGTAAGACCTGCTCCAAATGGGATGTATGGCTGGCTAGGAAGTTTCTAACAATTTGGTTTTCATCGTTTCATAGTTGTTAGGGGCTGGAAGGGACCTTACAGATCATCGGGTCCAGCCCCCCTGCACTTGGGCAGGAAAGACTGCTGGAATCAGAGGAAAGGCTCCTGGGATCAGATCTTAAAAAGGCATCATCAGTGCCTTGCCAAGAACAACACCCACTACTAGCTAAACCATGGATAAGCACAGTGTCCCATCCATACTTCAACTTGAAAGGGGCACCAGCACCTCAGCAAGGATAACCACCCCACCAAGAAGTAGGCCCTGCTGGGATTTGAACCCAGGATCTTCTATTTACTAGACAGGTGCTTTAGCCAACTAAGCCACAAGGCCTTTTTTTTTGGGAGTCTCTCTCCTTGAAAGTGATGATTCAGCAGAACTGATTCTTTTCATGAAAACATACCACAGTCGATAGAACTTCATGAAATTCCTGGACAAATCAAGAGGTGTTCAATGTTCCAGGAATTAGGACAGTCACAAGAGCTGTTGAAGACTGAAATTCAACAGCAGACTAGTAATTTGAGTAACAGTCCCCTACATATCTCCTAGCTCATTCCACCAACCCATTGGCTCTCTTGCAAGCTTACCTGTTGGAAATGATCCATGCTGGCTAAAGACACAATAGGGCAGCTCCACAACCTGAGCAGTGGCAATGCATGGGGCAGTATTGGCTGCTATGACGCAGGTGGTGGAGGTGTGGCCAGCCACCACTGCTGTAGTTATTTTCGCACTCCCTACCAAAGACTGCACCAGGGGCTGCTGCCTGGTTACCCTTGCTCCGCCCTACCTCTGCTCCACCCCTTAGTTACACTGATGATTTTTCATAAACAAATATTCCTTGGTTTGGAGAGAGAAATAGATACCCACTGTACAAACCAGTGGTTAGGACTCTGAGAGACCCAGGTTTAAGTCACTAGGGACACAATTCTGTTACTCTCTGTGCATTTAAATGGCATTTCCTCAGCTGTGTAAGTGGCTGTTTGTTGCATATGCACAGTTTCTGATTTTATAACACGTGTAGTGTGGATGCGTGAGTGTCCATACCACATCTAGGTTTGCTTAGTAGGTTGTAAACTGATGTGGCAGCTATGTAGCATGTACATCAGGTGTTCCAGAAGAAGTGAGCAAGACGGCCCTCCACTTTTTATCTCCAATAGCTGAGTGGTTAAAATGCATACCCAGAAGCAGGGTACCAGGATGCTCCTTCACCCAGACAAGTTTTGAACCTGCACCTCTCTAATGTATCATCATTTAGCTTTAAGCCCAGGCCACTGAGTTTTTTTTCCAGTGAATGTGTGGATGCTGACCTACTAGCCCTTGCATTTAATAGTCATTGGATAAAATGGACAGAATAGCAAAGAAGTTTCTGCCTCATGGCAGCAAGGGTCCAGGACAGAACCCAAACCTTCCAAAGTAGCATCTGCTTCACTGTGTCACACACTCTCAGGCTTATTTTTTTTTACTATAGCTGCCCTCTTAGCTGCCAACTTCAAAAGAAAGACTAGAGAATGCACTGGATAATGCCTAACCTATGGCTTGCTTGTTAGAGGAATGTGTAGGGAAGCTGGAGTAGCACAGTGTCAAGTTGTCTGTGGATGAGGAAGCCTGGAAACCAGGTCTTCTGCATTTTGGGTAAACTATTCAGCTTTTGGAGTTAAAACATAAAAGGGCCCTTATCCTCTGGTATTTAACATTTTTGTCTGACTATAGTTTTGTATCTCTTGCATGTTCAGTACACACATATGCTTTTCAATCTGGGATGTTTTTGCTCAAAGACCAAAGTATTCAAAACAGCCATCCTTGACCTTCAGTAAACTGATGACTATAGCATCCTTGTACACACCGAGAAAAACCTCCAGACCATGCTGGATATCTTTGCAGAAACCTACTGAACTTTGGTTCTCTCTCTTAACCTCAAGAATACTCAATTGCTCAATCATCCTGCTCCAGGCCATGAATGTGACTCCCTCCCACTCCTCAAATTACCACTGGGGGGAAAACTTTGAAGGTAGTTGATCACTTCCCTTACCTTGGTAGGCATCTCCATTAGAGGATTGATGAGGACATCCGGCACCAGATCTGGTGTGTAAGCATATCCTTTAGGAAATTGTTTTGCCATATTTTTATTGATTGTAGTCTCAAGAAAGACACCAAGATCCAGGTCTACAATGCAGTCATCATCCGCACTCTCCCTGAATGTGGATGACCTACCATTGACATCTTAAGAGCCTGGAGAGGTATCACCAATGGTGCCTCCAGAAAAATCAGCTCATCAAGTGGGAAAATCACTACACAAACAGCAGCATGCTTGCTGAAGCCAGTGTTACCAGTACTGAGTCAGTATGATCCTAAAGCTTCAACTTTGCTGGATGAGACATTGTGTGTAGATGCCCACCTCTCAACTGCAAAACAAGTGCTCTATTCCTAGTTTAGTTGTGGCCTGAGATCTCATGGCAGCCACAGAAAATGCTACAAGGACACACTGAAGGCATACCTCAAGAAAGTAGATGCTGATATCAAAAGCTGGGTGGAGCTGGCTGCTAACCAGCTCCAATGGTGCCACAACCTCAACTAAGCAGCAGTCTGCTTTGAGGTAAATCATCTTGCCCTTGAAGCAAAGAAGATAGATTGGAGAAAGGAAAAGGAGAGAAATCACGATCTATGGCCTACTCTCCCCTGCAGAAAGAACAGAAACTTGTGTGGACAGATCTTGGACTCCTAAGTCACCTCAAGACCCATCAATGAGCCATGGTAGAAATCATCTTTGAATCAAAAGATTGCCAATGGCAATGTCCAGTGTACACATATATGTAGCCATGTAACTTGCCTGGCCTATGCATAGCCAGCTCTCATGCCCAGAGGCTGTATGGATACTTACATGTCCACACAGCATGGGTAGTTTTTGTTTTCACAGTGGTAACATGTTTTAACTGCTTTTAACATTCTTATATAATAAAGGGCTTAGTCTGTCTGTCTGTCCATAATGCTCATGGAGCACTCTGATTGGTTAGTGAAACAACCAATCAGAGTGCGGAGTGCCACCATGATGGCGGTGATGGAGGAGATAGAGCAGGGGGGAAGGCCAGCTGTGCTGGAGGCAGCGGCAGCACGGGGTGCTGGCCGAGGGAGGTGGAGGGAGATGGAGGGAACGGCAGGGCAAGCTTCCTCCCCACTGCCAAACCCTGCTCATGGGAGGTGGCGGTGGCTCAGGGTGGTAGGTGGTGGCACTCCCTGTCATTCTTGATGGGCAATTCACTAGTTTTTAATATAAGAGGCCAGGGAAGTTAGGTTTGGGTACATTGGACCTGTATACAGTACGAAGTAATTACTGTGCAGTAATGCATGTGTAGACAGCCAACTGGCAGCAAATTTGCTTTCAGTCAGCTGGGCAGCAACGGATGGGAGATTGTTCCCTACCCCCAGAAGCTCCATGCTTCTTAGCTGGGCTCTGAGCTCAGAGCTCGGCTAGCTCAATGTCCCCCTGCCCTGGCAGCAGGCAGCTCCCAGGGGCAGGGAGCAGTGTCCCAGACCCACCTCCAATCACAGAGCCAGGGCAGGAGATGCCTGCTGCCAGGGCAGGGGGCATTGTGCAGGCCAGGGTCTGAGCTTGGAGCCCACCGTGGCAGCAGACAGCTCCCGGGACAACAAAGGAATCTCCCAACCCCTCCTCCAATCACAGAGCCAGGAGCTCTCTGCACAGGGGCAGTTCCCTGCCCAAGCTGGAGCTGGCTGGGCCCTGGCCCAGACTGGCACAGTTCCCAGCCAGCTGTGGGCATCGTGGGGAACTCTGCACATGTAGCCCAGAGCTGGCCAGGAACTGTCCCGGTCTGAGCCATGTTCCAGTCAGCTCCAGGCTGCACATACAGACTTTCCCACACAGCCTGGAGTTGGCCAAGAACTGTTCTAGTCTGGATCAGGTCCCAGCCCCACAGTTCTTTCCCAGCCCCATGCCCAGATTGGGCAATCAAGGCACAGGGCTTAAAAAGTGCTGCAGGGGAGGGCCAGGTGCCAGCCCACTGCCTCAATGCAATTCTTCACCCAGCCAAGGGTCACTGCTAGCTGCCCCACTGGTGGGACAGCTCCCCACCACCCCCAGCTAAGCGAGATTTCCCTGCCCAGCCAGGCACTCACTGCTAGCTGTTCCACCAGTGGATTGGGGCAGGAGACTGGGACCTGTGCCCCGGCCCCATGTCCCAATCACCCAACTGGGGCATGGAGCTGGAAAACAGCTGTGAGGGAGGGGCAAAGCCCGGAGCTGCCTGGGACCTGCCCCAGATCAGGACAGGTCATGGTCCCAACCAGCCAT
The DNA here is from genome assembly GCF_030867095.1 of Alligator mississippiensis. Classification (NCBI taxonomy): domain Eukaryota; kingdom Metazoa; phylum Chordata; order Crocodylia; family Alligatoridae; genus Alligator; species Alligator mississippiensis. The sequence goes on from NC_081829.1 coordinate 16,330,351, forward strand.
GGAGAAGCCCCAGTTGGCACAGAGCTTGTCCCCGTGTGCACAAGGTAAGAGCTCTGCAGCAGCACTCCCCCTGACTCCCCCTGGCTGCTCCAGGGGTCAGAGCAGGGTGGGAGCAAACCTCTCCATGCTGTTCCCATGGGCACATCCACACATGCAGGCATGTGTGCTTGCAGCAGCTCAAATAGAAGTGGCACAACTTTGCCTCAGCACGCATGCCTGAACTTCTACTTTGCTGTAGGGCAAGTTGTACCACCTGGGGCAAGCTGACCCTACCCAGCTCTTCCCAGATCTACAGCCAGGGGGAGCTGGAGACTGTGGGCAGTGCCTGTGCGGGCCCCAGCAGTATAAAAAGCAGCCCTGGAAAGCAGCTCATGGCTACTTGCTGTCAGGAGCTTCTTGGGGGAAGCTGGCCACACCTCTTCTTGCCCCAGACTGCTGCTGCTGCTACTGCTAGCTTATTCTCAGGAGCTTCTGAGGGAGGTTGACCATGCCTCTTCCTGCCTCAGGCTGCTGCTCCTAGCTTCATAGTTGGTAGGGTCGGAAGGGACCTGAGCAGATCATCAAGGCCGAGCCCCTGCCACGGGCAGGAAAGAATGCTGGGGTCAGATGACCCTGTCACGGTGTCTATCTAGCCTCCTTTTGAAGACCCCCAGGGTAGGAGTGAGCACCACTTCCCTTGGAAATTGGTTCCAGATCCTAGCCACCCTGACTGTGAAGTAGTGTCTCCTGATATCTAACCTAAATCTACTCTCCATCAACTTATGGCTGTTATTCCTCATGACTCCCGGTAGTGCTTGGGGGAACAGGGACTTTCCCACTGCCTGCTGGTTCCCCTTGGTCAATTTGTAGACGGCCACCGGATCCCCTCTCAGTCTTCCCTTGGGGAGGCTGAACAGGTTCAGGTCCCGTAGCCTCTCCTTGTAGGGCCTTCCTTGCTGCTCCCTGATCATTTGAGTGGCCCTCCTCTGGACCCTCTTGATGCTGTCCACATTCTTCCTGAAGTGCAGAGCTCAGAACTGGTTGCAGTACTCCAACTGCAGCCTGACCAAAGTTGCATAGAGGGGGAGGATCACCTCCTTGGATTTGCTCGTGATGCATCTGTGGATGCATGACAAGGTACGGTTAGACTTCCTGACCACGTCCCCACATTGCTGGCCCATATTAATCTTGGAATCAATAATGACTCCAAGACCTTTGCCTGCCCCAGCTGCCTTGGCAGGCCACCCCCTGCATTCACCTTCACTTTTACCTTTAGCTGAAACATTCCTTGAGTGGCTGATCTGGACAGCTGCTACCACTGCTGCTGCTGCTGACACCTGTACTGCCGCTGCCCCCCGCCTCAGGGGAGGGGGAGGGATTCCCCGCCGTACCACCTTGCACTACCTTGCACCACACTTGCACTGGATTACTTCCCTAATTGACTGTTTGCTCCTGCACTCCCTAACAGCTGTCTCACTGCATCTGAGCCTGTGCCTTGTTTTCCTGCCTGCTGCCCTGCTGCTAAGTGCCTGGCTGGAGGCCTGAAGGGCTCCTGGACTGAGCTTCAACAAATGAAGCTCTTCCACCACTCCAGCCATGTCTTACACCTGCTTCAGCAGCCTCCCCTATGTGTTTTGCCCTTGTATGGTAAGTTCTGTGATCCACTTCCCCTGCCTTGGTGTTTGTTGTGTGGCTGAGTAAGCCATCTTGAGTCCCCCCGGCCCTTGTGTATGTGTCCCCCTCTCCTACCTTCCCCAGGCATAGACCACCCAGTTTCCTGTGGGGCTGTAGCTCAGTGAGCTTCAACCCCCTCCCACCACAGCCCCAGCCTGCCCCTATTGGATTAATTATCCCTGCTGTGACTTTTTTTTTTCTTTTCTGGTTTCCCTCTCCCTTATGTGAAGCAATGACAGAGCAGGAGCCTTTGCGGGGGGGGGGGGAGGAACACCCCCCACGAACTTCCTGCAGCCCCCACTGTGGGGACAGATTCCAGCCAGGCCCCCAAGAGGGCAAATGTTTGTACAATACACACCCTGGGGGCAGAGTCCAACCAACCCCTTCCAGTGGTAGACAAGCCTGTAACCCACACTGAGGGGGAAGGTGGGGGCTCTAACAGGGAGCCAGTGGGGCCAAGGGGTCTTACCTGGCTAGGCCACTTCCAGAGGGGCCCCCACCATCAGGGACCCAGGGCAAGGGCAATGGGAAGGGCTCCTTTTCAGCCCCCTCCACAGCTGAGGATTGAAAGGGCAAGAGTTCTGCCCCAAAGCCTCGACCACTGAGGAGACCAGATGTGCTACACCAGCCAGCACACTCACTCAGCCTCTTCCTAGCCTTAGCTCTGGCCTCACCAAGGCAGCCACCCAGCAGGAGAACTGCAGCTATGCACAGGCAGCTGTGGGGTGACCCGCAGCCACAGGGCATGGATTCTTCACCACCAGCCTTTCCAGCTCAGGCAGCAGGGCCCCCTTTCTGACACTCACCCACAGGCAGGGGTGAAGGGCCAGCTGCCTGAGTGGCATAAATATACTTTGAGACCTGGGTACAGGCCCTGCCTTGCATGGTAGAAGCCCCCAAGATCATGGTGGCCTCCCACTTTCATGGCAAGGGTGTTTTTTTTTCCTTGCCTTTCGAGGCCGCCGAACAAAAGGCAGTGGAGAGGGTTCTTGTGGTGGAGGCGAGTATGTCCCCCTCAAGTCCCTAGAAGAGTTGTGGACCCAGGTGATCCTCACCTCTGTCCCAACTTATATTCCTAATTGAGCCATGCTCCCCCAGCTCCAAACCCTAGGGAGGGTTATCTCCCTGGTGGTGGGCTTCTCGCTGGGGTGCCAAGACACCAGCCTCCACCACCAGAGGGGACAAGGCTGAACTCCTCAATGAGTTCTTTGCCTCAGTGTTCCTAAGTGAGGGGCACGACAAGTCTCTCACTGGGGTTGTAGAGAGGCAGCAGCAAGGTGCCAGACTTCCGTGCGTAGACCCTGAGATGGTGCAGAGTCACTTGGAAGAACTGGATGCCTGTAAGTCGGCAGGCCCGGATGAGCTCCATCCGAGGGTGCTGAAGGCACTGGCCGACGTCATTGCACAGCCACTGGCAGGAATATTTGAAAGTTCATGGCGCACGGGAAAAGTCCCGGAGGACTGGAAAAGGGCCAACGTGGTCCCCATTTTCAAAAAGGGGAAGAAGGAGGACCCGGGCAACTATAGGCCAGTCAGTCTCACCTCCATCCTTGGTAAAGTCTTTGAAAAAATTATCAAGGCTCACATTTGTGAGAGCCCGGCAGGGCAAATTATGCTGAGGGGAAACCAGCACGGGTTTGTGGCGGGCAGATCGTGCCTGACCAACCTAGTCTCTTTCTATGACCAGGTTACGAAACGCCTGGACACTGGAGGAGGGGTGGATGTCGTATACTTAGACTTCAGGAAGGCCTTCGATACGGTATCCCACCCCATACTGGTGAACAAGTTAAGAGGCTGTGACTTGGATGACTGCACAGTCTGGTGGGTGGTGAATTGGCTGGAGGGTCGCACCCAGAGAGTCGTGATAGATGGGTCGGTTTCGACCTGGAAGGGTGTGGGCAGTGGGGTCCCGCAGGGCTCGGTCCTTGGACCGATACTCTTTAATGTCTTCATCAGTGACTTGAATGAGGGAATGAAATGTACTCTGTCCAAGTTTGCAGATGACACAAAGCTATGGGGAGAAGTGGACACGCCGGAGGGCAGGGAACAGCTGCAAGCAGATCTGGACAGGTTGGACAAGTGGGCAGAAAACAACAGGATGCAGTTCAACAAGGAGAAATGCAAAGTGCTGCACCTAGGGAGGAAAATGTTCAGCACACCTACAGCCTAGGGAATGACCTGCTGGGTGGCACGGAAGTGGAAAGGGATCTTGGAGTCCTAGTGGACTCCAACATGAACATGAGTCGGCAGTGTGACGAAGCCATCAAAAAAGCCAATGGCACTTTATCGTGCATCAGCAGATGCATGACGAATAGGTCCAGGGAGGTGATACTTCCCCTCTATTGGGCGCTGGTCAGACCGCAGTTGGAGTACTGCGTGCAATTCTGGGCGCCGCAATTTAAGAGGGGTGCGGATAACCTGGAAAGGGTCCAGAGAAGGGCCACTCATATGGTCAAGGGCCTGCAGACCAAGCCCTACGAGGAGAGACTAGAGAAACTGGACCTTTTCAGCCTCCGCAAGAGAAGGTTGAGAGGCGACCTTGTGGCTGCCTATAACTTCATCACGGGGACACAGAAGGGAATGGTGAGTATTTATTCACCAAGGCACCCCCGGGGGTTACAAGAAACAATGGCCACAAGCTAGCAGAGAGCAGATTCAGACTGGACATTAGGAAGAACTTCTTCACAGTTCGAGTGGCCAAGGTCTGGAACGGGCTCCCAAGGGAGGTGGTGCTCTCCCCTACCCTGGGGGTCTTCAAGAGGAGGTTAGATGAGTATCTAGCTGGGGTCATCTAGACCCAGCACTCTTTCCTGCTTATGCAGGGGGTCGGACTCAATGATCTATTGAGGTCCCTTCCGATCCTAACATCTATGAAATGAATCTATAAACCACGTGCACTCCTTCCACCACCAGATCATCATCCAGCTGGCAGCAGGAGTGCAGCTGGAGGCTGAGGGGTGCCTTGTGATTCAGTTTCAGTGGCCCCTGGTAAGGGTGTTTTATACACTGGGGGACCTGCAGTGCTTCTGGTGCCGTGCCTTGTGGCACTTACGTCACGAGTGCCCATTGGGCCAGGTGGGGAGGGCATCCACGGGTCCAACTGGCCAGAGGGGTGCCCTTGCCACCAGTGCCCCTCCTCCTCCAGGGACCCCTGGCACCCCAGCCACAAAACCCAGCCTCCCCATGAGCTTAGAGGACCCTGGCCCCCAATCGAGTTTGGCAGAGTCCCAGGGAGGGAGGCAGCAGCCAAAGGGAGAGAGGGAGTGGGCCCCCCCTGCCCTAGCCATGCCCCTTCTGTAACTGCCCCACCCCCCCAACCCCCACCTTCTCTTACCGGAGCTTGTCCACCCAAGGACCACCCCATGGCTGAGTGGTGCAGGTCCCCTCTGGGTGCAAAGCCAAGCAGAAGGCTCAGGTGCAGCTGGAGCCCTCTGAAGTAGAGGAACCCACCCTGCATCGTAGTACCACCATGTGGGGGGAGGGAGCGGCTCAGCTTCTGAAGGCCTCCCCAGCTGTGCCTGACACCCCACCCCTGGAAAAGATAACAGGTAATCCCAGGGAACAGGCTTCAGGGCTGCTGGCCAGTCCTGAGAAGGAGCCCATGGAAGAAACCCCTTGTTCCACTTGCCAGGATGCTGAGACCAAGGCTGAGATCGACCCAACGGTAGGTCTGGCAGCAATGTTATCCCCCTCCAATGATCTGGGGGAGATGGGGGCCCTGGGGCTCACCCACGTGAGTCCTGAGGGGGGAAGTCCTCTCTTCCAGGACCCCAAGGCAGGCACCACGGCACAGGTAAGAAACGAGAAGATAAGAATCAAAGGGCCCCTTGGGACTCGGAGCGAGGGGGCAGCAAAGGCACCAGTCGCAGGGCTCAAGTGCCTATATACTAATGTTAGGAGCATGGGAAACAAGCAGGATGAACTAGCGCTCCTGCTTACACTAAACACCTATGACTTAGTGGGGCTAATGGAAACCTGGTGGGATTCATCCCATGACTGGGCGGTACATATTGAGGGCTATAGATTGTACAGAAAGGACAGGGTGGGGAAGAAAGGGGGAGGGGTTGCGCTCTATGTCAGTGAGCAATATACATCAATCCTCATCAAGACGGAATCCAAGGATGAGGAAGTAGAAGGATTGTGGGTTAGGCTACATGGGGGGCAAGGAGAAAGGGATTTGGTGGTAGGGGTCTGCTACAGACCCCCACACCAAGGGGAAGAAATAGATGCGGGGCTCCTGAGGCAACTCTCGGAGACCATAAAAGCTAAAGAGGCGGTAGTCATGGGGGACCTAAGCTACCCGGACATCTGCTGGGAGTCACAGACAGCAAAGTCCCACCGTTCACGAAGGTTTCTAACCTGTGTACAGGACCTCCACCTGACACAGGAGGTACACGGTCCCACTAGGGGGAATGCCATACTGGATCTGGTATTGGCAACGGGAGATGACATGGTAGCGGACCTCCAGATCGGTAGCCATCTGGGGGACAGTGATCACCTAATAATAGAATTCACCATAAGACATCGAGTGGGTAAGGTAACTAGTAGGGTGAAAGTGCTAGACTTTAGGAAAGCTGATTTAAATGAACTCAGGCGATTAGTCAAGGATGCACTGCAGAGTAGGAGATTTGAAGAGATGGAAGCCCAAGAAGGGTGGCTGTGCCTTAAGGAAACAATCCTTCGGGCACAAAGCAAGATGATCCCCGAGCAAGGCAAAAGAGGGAAAGGGGCCAGGAGGCTTTCCTGGCTGACCAGAGAAATCCAGGGCAGCCTAAGGGACAAAAGGGGAGCACATAAAAAGTGGAAACGGGGCGAGATCACCAAAGATGAATATACCTCCTCTGCTCGTGCTTGTAGGGAGGCAGTTAGGCGGGCCAAAGCTACCATGGAGCTGAGGATGGCAACCCAAGTAAAAGACAACAAGAAATTATTTTTTAGATATATAGGGAGTAAAAGGAAGGCCCAGGGAGGAATAGGACCCCTGCTAAATGGGCAGAAACAATTGGTGACAGATAGGGGGGACAAGGCTGATCTCCTCAATGAGTTCTTTGCCTCAGTGTTCCTAAGTGAGGGGCACGACAAGTCTCTCACTGGGGTTGTAGAGAGGCAGCAGCAAAGTGCCAGACTTCCATGCGTAGACCCTGAAATGATGCAGAGTCACTTGGAAGAACTGGATGCCTTTAAGTCGGCAGGCCTGGATGAGCTCCATCCGAGGGTGCTGAAGGCACTGGCCAACGTCATTGCAGAGCCACTGGCGGGAATATTTGAAAGCTCGTGGCGCACGGGAAAAGTCCCGGAGGACTGGAAAAAGGCCAACGTGGTCCCCATTTTCAAAAAGGGGAGGAAGGAGGACCCGGGCAACTATAGGCCAGTCAGTCTCACCTCCATCCTTGGTAAAGTCTTTGAAAAAATTATCAAGGCTCACATTTGTGATAGTGCGGCAGGACAAATTATGCTGAGGGGAAATCAGCACGGGTTCGTGGCAGGCAGTTCGTGCCTGACCAATCTAGTTTCTTTTTATGACCAGGTTACGAAACGCCTGGACACAGGAGGAGGGGTGGATGTCGTATACTTAGACTTCAGGAAGGCTTTCAATATGGTATCCCACCCCATACTGGTGAACAAGTTAAGAGGCTGTGACTTGGATGACTACACAGTCCGGTGGGTGGCGAATTGGCTGGAGGGTCGCACCCAGAGAGTCGTGGTAGATGGGTCGGTTTCGACCTGGAAGGGTGTGGGCAGTAGGGTCCCACAGGGCTCGGTCCTTGGACCGATACTCTTTAATGTCTTCATCAGTGACTTGGACGAGGGAGTCAAATGTACTCTGTCCAAGTTTGCAGATGACACAAAGCTATGGGGAGATGTGGAGATGCCGGACGGCAGGAAACAGCTGCAAGCAGACCTGGACAGGTTGGACAAGTGGGCAGAAAACAACAGAATGCAGTTCAACAAGGAGAAATGCAAAGTGCTGCACCTAGGGAGGAAAAATGTTCAGCACACCTACAGCCTAGGGAATGACCTGCTGGGTGGCACAGAAGTGGAAAGGGATCTTGGAGTCCTAGTGGACTCCACGATGAACATGAGTCGGCAGTGCGACAAAGCCATCAAAAAAGCCAATGGCACTTTATCGTGCATCAGCAGATGCATGACGAATAGGTCCAAGGAGGTAATACTTCCCCTCTATTGGGCGCTGGTCAGACCGCAGTTGGAGTACTGCATGCAATTCTGGGCACCGCAATTCAAGAGGGATGCGGATAACCTGGAGAGGGTCCAGAGAAGGGCAACTCGTATGGTTAAGGGCCTGCAGACCAAGCCCTACGAGGAGAGACTAGAGAAACTGGACCTTTTCAGCCTCCGCAAGAGAAGGTTGAGAGGCGACCTTGTGGCTGCCTATAAGTTCATCACGGGGGCACAGAAGGGAATTGGTGAGGATTTATTCACCAAGGCACCCCCGGGGGTTACAAGAAACAATGGCCACAAGCTAGCAGAGAGCAGATTTAGATTGGACATTAGGAAGAACTTCTTCACAGTTCGAGTGGCCAAGGTCTGGAACGGGCTCCCAAGGGAGGTGGTGCTCTCCCCTACCCTGGGGGTCTTCAAGAGGAGGTTAGATGAGTATCTAGCTGGGGTCATCTAGACCCGGCACTCTTTCCGGCTTATGCAGGGGGTTGGACTCAATGATCTATTGAGGTCCCTTCCGACCCTAACATCTGTGAATCTATGAATCTGTGAAACCAGTGCCACCCCAGTGCCTGATGGGTCTCCTCCCCCCACCACCAGAAAAACCTTGCTAACATCCCACCTTATGGTCCCACACCAGAAGGGATCGAGGTGGAGTCCCCTGACTGACAAGCTGATCTTGTCAGGGACCCTACGCAGACCCCCCAGGGTTCCAGCTCTGCCCTGCCATTTTGTAAGGGAGTCCCACCCTTACACCCGCCCCCATGCCAAGGGGCTGCAGAGCTCTCCCAATTCCAACCAGAGTCTGGGGTCTTAGCAGACCAAGGGGTTCAGACAGTTCCTAAGGAGCCCACTGAGCAGGAGGAGGACACCTGAAAAATGGTGGACCTCTTGATCCTGGCAGTCCCCAGGGGCAAGCTACTTGCATTTTGTGACCGTGAGTACACCTGGTACTCCACCAGCAAGGTGCAGCTTGCCTTGGATCACTGGGGAGATTTTGACAGCATCGTTGACACTGGGAGGGCGCTGGCAGGGGAAGGCAAGGGACCGAAGTGTTGCAACGCCAAATCAATATGCAGGACCAGTTTCGTAGACACTCTCTGCACTTATGGAAGGGCACTGTGTGAGCCAGTGCATCCCATGCCAGGCATTGAGGTGCACGAGGCCCTTGCCAAACCATCTACTTCACCCCACCAGCCATGAGGCTTTTTAAGATCATGACCCTCAACATCCACAGCTGCAGGAAGGGTCTCTGGAGATTCCAGGTGCTTTCCTTCCTTCAGGAAGTGGGTACCCCATGGTATTCTTGCAGGAGACCCTGACAACTCCAGCTCACAAGCCTAATTGGAGGCTGGAGTGCAGAGGCAGGGTCTTTTTCAGTCCTGTCTTGGCCATCTCTTGTGGAGTGGCCACCCTGTTCTCCCCAGGCCTGCAGCCGGAGGTTCTCCAAGACATTAAGGTGGTCCCAGGCTGCCTGCTGCACCTCTGGGTCCAAGTGCAGGAGCTGTTCCTGAACCTTCTGAACGTATATGCCCCTGCAAAGGACCCGGAGTTGGCAGACATTTTCTGCCAGGCAGCCACTTACATCAGGACCCTCAACCCTCATGAGTGCCTGGTGCTTAGCAGGGACTTTAACGTCACCCTATATGCACAGGACGAGTTAGGTAGGGAGTAGAACCAGGACATCGTGGGCATCCTTGGGGAGATCCTGACAGAATACTCTCTGGTGGACGTTTGGCATACCTGTCACCCTGCCTTCACATACATGAGAGTGGGGGAGGAGCAGGAATGCCACTCCTGGTTGTGTAGCAGAAAGCCCCCTTTTCCTCTAATGTAGCAGAAAGCCCCCTTTTCCTCTTGCCTGCATTTGCTCTCCCCTCTTTGGATATGTTTCTCTTTTTCTACCTTTTCTTCCTTCCTCTCTCTTTCACTTTAAGATAAGGAATTGTATTTTAAAATTTGTATGTGTGCATTTTGTATCTCCCCTTGTAGTTTGGTATTTTTATCTATTTGTGTGCCATGGCATTTGTAGCTTCCCTGTATCAGGCTGGCCTCTGAAAGAATGAGTGAATCAGTGATTGAATGTGTAACATGGAAGCAGGCAGCAATTATCACCTGGAAGCTGAACTCAATAGAAGACAGTGTAACAACCGGGAAATCTCTATACCTCACTGATCAAGGGCTAGAACCCCTGGCCTGACTTAATCAACACCAGAGACCAACTTTTGGGCTGAATATCTCCAGATCAACCACTCCCAGAGCCCTATTCTAAATTCATCAACGGACTCCCAAACCTGCACGTACATGCGGACGACCCCTGGGGCTGACAGATGCTGTCCAGTAGCCACCGAGGGGGGGGAAGTCCCACGAGGGTCAATGACCCCTGGATTGGGCAAACCAGAAAACTGGGGAGTCACCAAAGTCTGCCAGGGACAGATAAAAGGCAGTGAAAAGTGACCCTCAGTGGCGCCCTCTTGATCTCCAACTCGACCAGACCTGTCCAGCCAGAAGGACCAGCTGGTGACCCCCTTCTGGAAGATAACACCACACTGAAAGAAGCCTCAACGACAGACTCCAGTGCTTGTAGGATAGGTATACCTGACTCTGTAGCCTGCTACTGTGTGTGTGTATGTGTGTGCATGTGTGCATGTGTGTGTGTGGACCAGCCCCAAGGTTTATGATTACAGTGTTTCAATCCGCCTAATAAACTAGAATTTTAAGGATCCCGAGTTGGACATTTGTAGCCAACAGTTGGACTGAATTTATATCTCATTGCCACACTTTGACCAGGCCTTCAATGATCACCACCTTGTTTGGGCCCAGGCCACGCTGGCACCTGGACATCCAGGGTCAGCCTACTGGCATTTTAATGCCAGTTTGATGGAGGATGTGGGCTTCAGGGAGGCCTTCCAAGAGTTCTGGCTGGCCTGTCTGGAGCAACGGACAGCTTTCCCCTCAGCTTAGAGATGGTGGATCGTGGGGAAGGTGCTCATCCGGCTTTTTTGCCGCAGCTACACTGGAGGGAACACCTGGCAGAGAGAGGTGGTCCAGGAGCAGCTCAAGTGGGAAGTGCTGGAACTGGAGAGGTGCCTGGCTGCTGACCTAACCAACCTGTCCCTCTGTGGAGAGTGTTGGGAGAGGTAGGAAGAGCTTCACGCTTTGGACATCCACTTTACGTGTGATGCATTTGTCCGCTCACGCGCCCAGCTCCTTCAGGAGATGGCCTGTGGCTCCCATTTCTTCTGCACCCTGGAGAAGAGGGACACAGGGCCAAGAAATACATCATCTGCCTTCTGGCTGGCGACAGCACCCTCCTCATGGATCCAGGTTAGAAGCGCCAGCATGTGCAAGCCTTCTACAAGGAGCTCTTCTCCCTGGATCTCATTGATGCCAAGGCCTGTCAGACCCCATGGAAGGAACTCCCGCAGGTCAGCACAGGTGACCAGGACTGGCTGGAGGCTCCTCTCACCCTGGCCATGTTTTCGGCTGGCCTCCACCTGATGCCTGGCAACAGGGCATCGGGCATCAATGGGGTGACCACAGAGTTCTACTGGGCCTTCTGGGATGTCCTTGGCTCGACTTTGCCATGGTCTGGGCTGAATCTGAGGGAAGTGGGGAGCTTCCCTACAAACCCCCCAACCAAGGGGAGGAGCTGGACCGGGAATCTTCGGGCCAGCTTGCAGAGGCACTTAAGGCAAAGGATGTAGTTGTCATGGGTGATCTAAATTACCTGGACATCTGCTAGGAGGAGCAGTCAGCCAGGTCGGACTGTTCCAGGAGGTTCCTGGCCGAAATACAGGACCTCCACTTAACACAGGAGGTGCACAGTCCCACCAGAGGAAATGCCCTGTTGGACCTGGTCCTGGACACAGGTGATGAACTGGTAAGGGGGCTCCAGGTCCTTGACCACCTGGGTGATAGCGATCATCACTTGCTGGAATTCATCATCCAGCGCAGGGTGTCAAGGGCCTGCAGCAAGGCTGTAGCCCTAGACTTCAAGAGGGCCAACTTTAACGAGTTGAGGAGATTGGTGGGAGAGGCGCTGCGGTTCTCGAGGGCAGGGGAACTCAGTGCCCAAGATGAGTGGTCATTCCTTAAGGAGACGATACTCGGGGCCCAAGGGGTGACAATACCAACAAGAAGCAAGGGGGGCAAGAGTGCCCAAAAGCCTCCCTGGTTCACCAAGGAAGTCCGAGAATGCCTGGTTGCCAAAAAGGGGGTGTACACCCGGTGGAAGGGGGAGGCTATCTCCAAAGAAGAGTATACTTCCACTGCTCGGGCCTGTAGGGGGGCTGTTAGGAAAGCTAAGACGGACATAGAGCTAGGACTAGCGTCCAAGATCAAAGATAATAAAAAGTCCTTTTTCAAATATATAGGGAGGATGAAGAAGGCACCAGGAAATGTGAGGCCCCTGCAAAATGCTCTGGGCAATCTGGTGGTTGCGCCAGAGGAGAAGGCAGACATCTTTAACAAATTCTTCACCTCCGTTTTCTTGTGCAGGGACCAGGACTCCCCCACCATGATTCAAGACGGACTCGAGGGGACCGCCTCAAGACCTAAGGTTGAGGAGGACCGCATTAGAGTGCTTCTGGAGGGGTTGGATGTGTTCAAGTCTTCAGGTCCAGATGCTCTCCACCCCAGGGTGTTGAGGGAGCTAGAAGGGGTTATTGCAGGGCCCTTGGCACGGCTTTACGAGCGCTCATGGTGCTCAGGCCAGGTGCCAGATGATTGGAAGATAGCCAATGTGGTCCCCATCTTTAAGAAAGGGAGAAGGGAGGACCCGGACAACTATAGGCCTGTCAGTCTTACCTCAATCCTGGGGAAACTCTTTGAGAAGATCATCAAGGAGCACATCTGTGATGGGAAGAGCTTCACGCTGAATCTCTGTGATGGGCCTGCATCAGGGATGATGCTCAAGGGCAACCAGCACTGTTTCATTAGGGAGAGGTCATGTCAGACCAACCTGATTGCCTTTTACGATCAGGTCACAAAAGCATTGGATGCAGGTGTCGCAGTGGATGTAGTCTTTCTGGACTTCAGCAAGGCCTTTGACACTGTCTCCCACCCCATCCTCATTAAAAAACTAGGCGACTGTGGCATTGATGCCTACATGGTCAGATGGATTGCTAATTGGCTGAAGGGTCATACTCAGAGGGTGGTGGTGGACAGGTCATATTCGACCTGGGGGGAAGTGGGCAGCGGAGTCCCCCACTGTGCTTGGGGTCCTTGGGCCTGCACTGTTCAATTTCTTTATCAGCGACTTGGACGACGGGGTGAAAAGCAACCTGTTCAAATTCGCTGATGATTCCAAAATTTGGGGTGAGGTGGGCACGCTAGTAGGGAGGGAAAGACTGCAGCAAGACCTGGACAGGTTGCAGGGGTGGGCTAACAAAAACAGGATGCATTTCAATACGGACAAGTGCAGGGTGCTGCACTTGGGCAGTAGGAACCAGCAGCACACTTATAAGATGGAAAACTCCCTTCTTGAGAGCACGGAGGCAGAAAGGGATCTTGGAGTCATCATTGACTCCAAGATGAACGTGGGCCGACAGTGCAAAGTCACAGTCAGCAGGGCTAACCGGACCCTATCGTGCATCCACAGGTGCATCTCAAGTAGGGCCAAGGAGGTGATCCTCCCCCTCTATGCGACACTGGTCAGGCCGCAGCTGAAGTACTGTGTCCAGTTCTGGGCACCCCACTTCAAGAGGGATGTGGACAGCATTGAGAGGGTCCAGAGGAGGGCCACCCGCATGATCTGGGGACAGCAGGGCAGGCCCTACAATGAGAGGCTACGGGACCTGAACCTGTTCAGCCTTCACAAAAGAAGGCTGAGGGGGGACCTTGTGACTGTCTATAAACTCACTAGGGGGGACCAGAAGGGTTTGGGGGAGACCTTGTTTCCCCTAGCGCCCCCCGGGATAACAAGGAATAACGGCCACAAGTTGTTAGAGAGTAGGTTTAGATTAGACATCCGTAAGAACTACTTCACAGTTAGGGCGGCTAGGATCTGGAACCAACTTCCAAGGGAAGTGGTGCTAGCTCCTACCCTGGGGGTCTTTAAGAAGCGGCTCAATACCTACCTGGCTGGGGTCACTTGAGTCCAGTTTCCCTCCTGCCCAGGCAGGGGGTCGGACTTGAAGATCTACAAGGTCCCTTCCGACCCTACTTCTATGATATGATTCCCTTGCCATGCTGGAGGGCTGTGTTGCCCCTCCTGCCAAAAAGGGGGATCCCTGCAATCTGAGCTGCTGGCATCCCATGTCCCTCCTCTGCACAGACTACAAGATGGCACCAAAGGCCATCGTGCTGTGCCTGTGGTCCATACTGACAGACGTGATCCATCCCAACCAGACATGCACAGTGCCCAGACATTCCATCTTTGACAACCTGTACTGAGTTCAGGATCTCCTGGTGCTGGCTTCCTAGGAGGGCCTGTCTTTCACCCTCCTGTCCCCAGACCAGGAGAAAACTTTTGACAGGGTGGATCATGGGTACCTCACAGACATGCTGTGGGCTTTTGGCTTCAGGCCCCACTTTGTACGGGCTCTCCAGGTACTGTATGTCTCTGCAGTGTTTGATCAAGCTCAACTGGACCCTGATGGAGCCCATCCTGTTCAGATGAGGGGTGTGTCAAGGCTGCCCACTGACAAGCCAGCTATATGACTTGGCCCTGGAGCCCTTCCTTGTCCTCCTGTGGAGGCAAGTAGGTTAATGATGTGCTCCTTGCAGTCCAGGACCAGGACTTGGTGCAGGTGTAGGCCTGCCAGGCGTTGTACTTGGTGGCCTCCTCTGCTCAGGGCAACTGAGTCAAGAGCTTTGGCCTGATGGTGGGTGACAGGTAGCAGGTGGGTTCACTCCCATCCATGTTGCATGGGATCTGCTAGAGCGCGGGCTTGCTACTCTTCCTGGGGACCTTCCTATCACCCACAAACCCCTCCCTACCGGAGACCTGGCACCAGCTGGAGGCAAGGGTGGTGGAGTGGCTCCAGGCATAAACAGGACTGCTGTGGTGTCTCTCCCTGCACAGGAGGGAGGTGTTGAACCAGCTGCTCTTGTCCATGCTCTGGCACTGCTTCCACATCCTGCCAGTGCCCCCCAAGGTCCTGGCTAGGCTCCAGAGATGGGTGCTAGAGTTTTTCTCGTCAGGATGGCACTGGGTCACTGCAGAGGTACTGAGCATCCCCTTGAGGGAGGGTGGCCAGGGCCTGATTTGCCTGCACATCCAGGTCCTAATGTTCCACCTTTGGGCCCTGCAGTGACTGCTAAACAGTGTCAGTAGCCACATGGCATGAGGCCACCTGGGGCATGCCTTCCTCCACCACTTCTGGGGGCTCTGGTATGACTGGCAGTTACTCGACCTGAGGAGCTTCTCCCTGCAGGACCTGTGAGGGCTTCCAGAGTTCTACCAGAAACTCCTCTGGGCCTGGAGGTTGGTCTCACATTCCCTGAGACACTTGCCCAGGGTGCCAACCTGCTCATCAAGCCCCTCCTCTGGAACCCCCAGCTGGAGGTGGCAAAGCAGAGGTGCCCCAGTTGTGACAGTGGTGGTGTCACCCAAATTGGAGGCCTCCTAGACTATGATAGGCGGGAGTGGGTGGGCCCACTGTGCTGGCCAGGCACATGGGTTTACTCATGATGTGTGTGACCTGCTGCCTAGTCCAGGAGTTGAAATCTGACTTAGCTTCTGACGCCCTTGCCTTTGTCGACCAGGTCCTGTGCAATGGCAGTCCCCCCCATCCCGTGTCTTCCAGCCCGCTGGAGTTTGTCGTGGGGCTGGCACCTCTCCCGGCCTCATGGTGCTCCCCACTCTACCACCTGCGCTAGCTGAAGGACACCAAGCCAATCTGCTTTTCCACCATCCATCACAGCCACCTCTACACACTCACGTGCTGCATGATCCATCATGCCGCATCTGCATCCCACCGAGACACCAACTGGCAGGACCTGCTCAGTGAAGGCGTGGCAGGAGTGCTTCAGTGGCTGAGCCTGTAGTCACCCTCCTCCCACAAGCCACTGGGGACCTCAGCTGGTGGTTCCTCAGTGGATTCATCGCCATGGGTGTACATGTGGTGAGCTTTACCAACACCCTGGTCTCCTGCCTCTTCTGCAGGCAAAGGAAGACCTTGGTGCACATGACGCTCAAAAGCGCCAGGCTGCAGCCCCTCCACCTCAACCTCCAGAATCTCCTTCTGAGGTTCTGGATGATCTTCACCCCACATCTTCTTATTTCTGGACACACTATCTGCAGCCCCACCAAGTCCCGGGACCTCCTGGCCAACCACCTCCTGGCCCTGCAAGTGGGCCTGGTACATGACCAAGAAGGAGGCTTTGTTTGGGAAGATGCCCGGGGACTGCTGGGCTGCTTTCCTCTCACTAGTCCACACATGCCTCCAAGTGGAGCACCACTGGGTGGCATCCACAGGCTCCTTGGATGCCTTTGAGGATCAGTGGGCATGGCCCAGGGGGTTCTGCTTGGTGTCCCCCTAGAAGCACACATTTTCACATTTTGACCCATTGGCCCACACAACACTCCCGTTTTGTTTTTTGCCTCTGCTGTCCCCAGAATTGTGTTCTTTCATTCATCCATTAGCCCCTGTACAGTAGGGGCTACTAGTTAGCTGGGTGGGCCTTAGAGTCCATGATAATTAAACAAGACAAATAGACTTCTGGTACCTGGCCAATTGGTACCTGGGGACACTAGCTCCTTGTGCCAGCTGGACTGCTGAAGCAGCCCTAACCTAGAGTGACCCTTGTGCCCTCTACCCACTGCAGCAGTCTGGCAGTGGGGACTGCTGCCTGGCTGTGACCTGCTGCCACCTGCAACAGTATCCACCTCCTCGAACCTGCAACCCCATGGCTGCACACCTGCAAGACCCTGATGGGGACAGCGTGGCTTTCTGGGCTGTGGTATGGGCACTGCAGAAGAGCCTCCTACACCTCTGGGCCAACTGCCAGTGTGCCATGTCTGCATAGTTGGCATTCATATGGCACAGCCATCTGGGAAGCTATCCCCCAGAGATGTGCTCATTGCAGTGGCCTGCTTTAAACTGTCAAAATGTATCACCCTGGCCCCAAATGGCCAGATCAGCCACCTTGCTGACCCTGGGCAGGCTTCTATGCCTGGGTCTCACCGCTTGTTTCACTAGCAGAGATCCTCGTGTTCCCTGTTTTAAAATTGCCAATTCTCTGATAAAAAAAACCCAAATTATCTCATTAAAATACCCAAAATCCATGTTCTTCCATGATTAAAATTAAACACCACTATATACAGAGAGATCTGTAGGGCAAAGTTTTATTGATATATTTACAGTTTTGGAAGCCTACCAGTGCCATTATCATCATAATAAAAATTCTGAATATCTATACACTTTGGCATTTGCTTTTCTTAACATAGAAAAACCAGAGCTGCCCCTTCGCTCACCAGAATGTGGAGCACTGAGAAGCACTGATATGCCAGTGCCCTGTTCTGCCTTTGCCCCTCACTCTTGACCCACAGCTCCTGCCTGCCCCCAATAGCTCCTTCTCAGCAGCAGTTTCATCCCAGCACCAGGGTATGGGTCCAGCTGCAGCTGTCTCAGCTGCTTTGTGGCTCCGAGCAGCGCCAGCCCTTGTTGTTTTGCTCCTTGTGCCTGTTCCCAGGCACCAGTGATCCCCATGCCATTCCTGGGAAGCCTATGACTGAGGCTCAGGGACTGAGGTGGTCAAGGCCCTTTCCTTCCAAGCTGGCCTCTCCCTGCACAGGCTGCGTTAGGGAGGCAGGGAAGCTCTAAGCTTAACTCTGGAAGTCTCTCCTACCTGGAGCACTCCCCCACCCCCAACTCCCATCTCTCTCTCTCACACACACCCCTGCTGACACCTCCACCCCTCTCCCAGACCAGCACACCTCCCAAGTGGTTCCTGGGACCAGGAGGCACTGGTGTGGGCGTGGAGCAGGGCTACACTGTGTTGCCCCTGCAATCACAGCTCCCACCAGCAGGTCCTGTCCCATCCTATGAGGCCAGCTAGGCACACAGGGTGTGAGATTTGTGGTGGGGATGTGGAGTTTGGAGGTGGGTTGGGGGGGATTGTGGGGGAGGTTGTGGGGGGCATAGGGTTTGTGGGGGTGAGGTTTGGGAGATGTATGAGGCTTGTGTGGGAGTTTGGGGTTTGTGGCTGTGTATGTTGGTGAGGGGCTTCTGGGGGTGTTTTGGGGGTGTGGGGTTTGTGGGTGGATTGTGGGGGGTTGTGGGTGTGGGGGGCTGGTCAGGAGGGGTGGGTCCCCCATTCCCTGCAGAGTGCAGCCCCCCCACACCGCTCACTGATAGTGCCCTCTGCAGGGTACACAGCCCTCCTGCCCCCCTGCAGCAGCAGCAGCTATGGAGTACTCAGGGCCTGCTGCTGGCAGAGCACCCCATGGTGTGGAGCCTCCTGTGCTACATGTCATGGGCTGTGCAGCTTTGGGCAGCACCAGGTGGCTCTGGCAGTCACCCAGGATCCCAACACTGCACACAGGGGCTGCGCAGAAGGCTGGGCTGTGTCCTGCCTCCAAGTGCTCTCCCGCACACTCTCAGGCACACTGCAAGTCCTCCTCCCACACACTCTCAGGCCAGACCAGCTCCATGGAGGCAGGACCTGGCCTGATGTGTGGCCCCTGCATGTGATTCATAGATTCATAGATGTTAGGGTCAGAAGGGACCTCAACAGATCATCGAGTTCGACCCCCTGCATAAGCAGGAAAGAATGCTGGGTCTAGATGACCCCAGCTAGATACTCATCTAACCTCCTCTTGAAGACCCCCAGGGTAGGGGAGAGCACCACCTCCCTTGGGAGCCCGTTCCAGACCTTGGCCACTCAAACCGTGAAGAAGTTCTTCCTAATGTCCAATCTAAATCTGCTCTCTGCTAGCTTGTGGCCATTGTTTCTTGTAACCCCCGGGGGTGCCTTGGTGAATAAATCCTCACCAATTCCCTTCTGTGCCCCCGTGATGAACTTATAGGCAGCCACAAGGTCGCCTCTCAACCTTCTCTTGCGGAGGCTGAAAAGGTCCAGTTTCTCTAGTCTCTCCTCATAGGGCTTGGTCTGCAGGCCCTTGACCATACGAGTTGCCCTTCTCTGGACCCTCTCCAGGTTATCCGCATCCTTCTTGAAGTGCGGCGCCCAGAATTGCACGCAGTACTCCAACTGCGGTCTGACCAGCGCCCTATAGAGGGGAAGTATCAACTCCCTGGACTTATTCCTCATACATCTGCTGATGCACGATAAAGTGCCCTTGGCTTTTCTGATGGCTTCGTCACACTGCCAACTCATGTTCATCTTGGAGTCCACTAGGACTCCAAGATCCCTTTCCACCTCTGTGCCACCCAGCAGGTCATTCCCTAGCCTGTAGGTGTGTTGCACATTTTTCCTCCCTAGGTGCAGCACTTTGCATTTCTCCTTGTTGAACTGCATCCTGTTGTTTTCTGCCCACTTGTGCAACCTATCCAGGTCTGCCTGCAGCTGTTCCCTGCCCTCCGGCGTGTCCACTTCTCCCCATAGCTTTGTGTCATCTGCAAACTTGGACAGAGTACAGTTCACTCCCTCATCCAAGTCACTGATGAAGACATTAAAGAGTATCGGTCCAAGGACCGAGCCCTGCGGGACCCCACTGCCCACACCCTTCCAGGTCGAGACCGACCCATCCACTACGACTCTCTGGGTGCGGCCCTCTAGCCAATTCACCACCCACCAGACTGTGCAGTCATCCAAGTCACAGCCTCTTAACTTGTTCACCAGTATGGGGTGGGATACCGTATCGAAGGCCTTCCTGAAGTCTAAGTATACGACATCCACCCCTCCTCCAGTGTCCAGGCATTTCGTAACCTGGTCATAGAAAGAGACTAGGTTGGTCAGGCACGATCTGCCCGCCACAAACCCGTGCTGGTTTCCCCTCAGCATAATTTGCCCTGCCGGGCTCTCACAAATGTGAGTCTTGATAATTTTTTCAAAGACTTTACCAAGGATGGAGGTGAGACTAACTGGCCTATAGTTGCCCGGGTCCTCCTTCCTCCCCTTTTTGAAAATGGGGACCACGTTAGCCCTTTTCCAGTCCTCCGGGACTTGGCCTGTGCACCACGAGCTTTCGAATATTCCTGCCAGTGGCTCTGCAATGATGTCAGCCAGTGCCTTCAGCACCCTCGGATGGAGCCCATCCGGGCCTGCCGTTTTAAAGGCATCCAGTTCTTCCAAGTGACTCTGCACCACCTCAGGATCTACGTATGGAAGTCTGGCGCCTTGCTGCTGCCTCTCTACAACCCCAGTGAGAGACTTGTCGTGCCCCTCGCTTAGGAACACTGAGGCAAAGAACTCATTGAGGAGTTCAGCCTTGTCCCCCCTATCTGTCAGCAATTGTTTCTGCCCATTTAGCAGTGGTCCTATTCCTCCCTGGGCCTTCCTTTTACTCCCTATATATCTAAAAAACAATTTCTTGTTGTCTTTTACTTGGGTTGCCATCCTCAGCTCCATGGTAGCTTTGGCCCGCCTAACTGCCTCCCTACAAGCACGAGCAGAGGAGGTATATTCATCTTTGGTGATCTCGCCCCGTTTCCACTTTTTATGTGCTCCCCTTTTGTCCCTTAGGCTGCCCTGGATTTCTCTGGTCAGCCAGGGAAGCCTCCTGGCCCCTTTCCCTTTTTTGCCTCGCTCGGGGATCATCTTGCTTTGTGCCCAAAGGATCGTTTCCTTTAGGCACAGCCACCCTTCTTGGGCTCCCATCCCTTCAAAACTCCTACTCTGCAGTGCGTCCTTGACTAATTGCCTGAGTGCATTGAGATCAGCTTTCCTAAAGTCTAGCATTTTCACCCTACTAGTTACCTTACCCACTCGCCGTCTTATGTTGAATTCTATTATAAGGTGATCACTGTCTCCCAAATGGCTACCAATCCGGAGGTCCCCTATCATGTCATCTCCTGTTGCCAATACCAGATCCAGTATGGCATTCCCCCTAGTGGGACCATGCACCTCCTGTGTCAGGTGGAGGTCCTGTATACAGGTTAGAAACCTGCGTGAGCGATGGGACCTTGCTGTCTGCGTCTCCCAGCAGATGTCCGGGTGGTTTAGGTCCCCCATGATTACCGCCTCTTTAGCTTTTATGGTCTCCGAGAGTTGCCTCAGGAGCCCCGCATCTATTTCTTCCCCTTGGTGTGGGGGTCTGTAGCAGACCCCTACCACCAAATCCCTTTCTCCTTGCCCCCCATGTAGCCTAACCCACAATCCTTCTATTTCCTCAACCTCGGATTCTGCCTTGATGAGGGTTGATGTATATTGCTCACTGACATAAAGTGCAACCCCCCCCCCTTTCTTCCCCAACCTGTCCTTTCTGTACAATTTATAGCCCTCAATATGTACCGCCCAGTCATGGGATGAATCCCACCAGGTCTCTGTTAGCCCCACTAAGTCATAGGTGTTTAGTGCAAGCAGGAGCGCTAGTTCATCCTGCTTGTTCCCCATGCTCCTAGCATTAGTATATAGGCACTTGAGCCCTGCGACTGGTGCCTTTGCTGCCCCCCCGCTCCGAGTCCCAAGGGGCCCATTGTTTCTTACCTTCTTGTTTCTTACCTGTTCTGTAGTGCTGGTCTCCCCATGGCTTTCAGGTTTCCAATGTTCTCCTTCTTCAGGCTGGGCTGTCCTTGTGGGTGCCACATCGTTTGGTGGTCCACAGCTTCCCCTGCCCTCGTACTCCCCTCCCCTCGACGAGCCTAGTTTAAAGCTCGCCGGAGGAGATCCGCCAACCTAGTAGAAAACACACGCTTACCTTTGGGGGACAGGTGAAGCCCATCCCAGCTGAGCATGTCCCTCATCGTGATGTGCGGGTCATTGTCCAGGAATCCGAAGCCTGCCTCGAGACACCACTGCCGAAGCCGCCAGTTGGTCTCTCAAATGATGCCGGGACCCTGAGTGATAGCCAGAGTGGCCCACGACATGTGGCACATGCGGTACTGGGTCTGAGGTGGCCAGGGTCATGCTGCAGTGGGAGGAATACCCTGACAGACACTGCTGCTGTTGGGGGGCTGTGTGCCCTGTGGGGGGCTCACACCCCCAAGTAGCCCCTTTACCTGCACACAACCCCCTCACACCCACAGTCCCCCGACACCCACAATTCCACCCCCCCATACCCCTACTTACCAGGGGCAGCACCAGGGTCTGGATCATGCTGCAGCCTTGCCCCACTCCTGTTTGCCCTGCACACTGAGGCAGCATGCTGAGGCAGCAGGGGCACCATAGAGATGCTGTAGCCAGATGCCAGAGCATCTCTGGTGAACCCAGCCTCTGCTTGTGTCAGGGCATGCTGCAGGACTGTGCCCCGTGTCACTTTTTTTCCAGGTATTGGGGTTTTTTTTATACCTGGAAATCCAGGTATCAAATTTAGAGCCTGTGCTGCAAATATGCAGAGTGGGGAACATTTTTTCATTTTTAGTGTGCTTTTTGTGGCGTCTCCGTAACAGGCATGTGCCCATTCGTCTGGACATACCCTTTGAAAGCAAATCTGCTCCCAAGAGGGAGCACATGTAGATATGCTCCCAAGTAGGCTTACGGCACAGTATTTTCACTGTGCCATAAACCTACTTCAAATTAATTGCATGTGTAGACACACTCACTGTGTCTTAGAGAGCTAAAATCCTAACAGGCCAGTTGGAAGTCTGTATTTGCTAGATTCTGAAAGAACTGAGCCTTCACCTGGCTCAGTTCTTTCAGAATCTAGTTGGTAGCTGCTGCTACCCAAAGAGGAGCAACACCCCTTTCAACAGCAGTGAACGCACCCCCACCAGAAGCAATGGGTAGCAACAAGAAGCAGTTCCAGCCCCCCACCCAGCAATAGAGAATGAAAGAGTAGCAGGAGCAGCAGTGGGGGAGCAGCACTCCAGCAGTGGGGAGACAAGAAAAACCTTGGACTAA
Organism: Alligator mississippiensis; assembly: GCF_030867095.1. Taxonomy (NCBI): domain Eukaryota; kingdom Metazoa; phylum Chordata; order Crocodylia; family Alligatoridae; genus Alligator; species Alligator mississippiensis. The sequence continues at coordinate 16,353,094 of NC_081829.1, forward strand.
GAGCTGCGCTAGTTCTCCTAACTATACTGTCCACCCTGTATGGAACTAAGCAAGAATTCTGAACCTATTGACTGTGCTGAACTGTTAGCAGAGGGTTGAAGGGGGGCCTACTGATAGGCTGACAATCAGATTTAAAAACCTCTTAATAGTCAATCTTCCTTTCCCCTAGTGATAAACCCCATTATAGTTTGATATTGCTTGTGAGTGGGGACGTGTGTTTACATTGGAACACTCAGGCAGAAATTATTTTCCCAGATTTCTGTGCGGGGGCTTGAGCCAAAATCATTAATTTGTGTAAAACCCCTAAAGTGAACTTGGCTCTTATTGTTGCCATCTGGTGCCTGGCAGAAGGGTTACACAAAAAATATATAGATCCAAGCCAAATGCATTTCCCTGCCTCAGTTTCCTTGCTCTGGGGCATTCTTAGGGTTTTTGTCAGAATCCTCTGGGGTGTCAAAGCCCCTGGGTCCTGCATGTTATTGAGTCTCCTCCTCTGGAGAAAGTTTCTTTCTTTACTAGTTGGTCCCGCACTTGCACTATCCTCTCTCCTGCCTAAGCTGCCTTTATCTCTGTGACTCACTCTGAGTTTATAATGCCTCCTTTCTTTGCTTTCCTGTTTGGGACTTTTCCACTCTTCAAAAGCCCTAGTAGAACTGGTTCTCCCAGCTCAAGCGCACTTCTTTGCATACCCATTGTTCATTGAGAACCCAATTGCTAAGATTAGTGGCTTCTTCTTCTTCTTTTTTGTGCTTTGCTTTGCTCGGTAACTTCTTCTGGATGGGTGGGTGGAGGGGATATATTTAACGGAGACCCTGCCAGCCCATGATGAACTTCAGAGATAGTGCCGTTTCACAGAAGTGACATAACTCCTACGTGGTATGAAGGCTCCCAGTCAGATTCCCCAAACTATTGTAGGCCAATTACACTACAAATGCCGTGACAGTCAGACTCTAGCTGTATACGCTCCAGCTGTACTGGGCCCAATTCTCCAGGCACTTAAACCATTTGCTCACAAGTGTAATTCAGCTGATTTTGACATAGTCACTCCCGATTAATCCAGATGGAACAAACACAGGAATTGGGTCCCCTGGGTTTACAAAAGGGATGCGTACTGTTGTTTTATAGGGTTTTTGAGGTAAAACACAGGAAATCCACAAAAAGCAAACATAAAAGATCATTCCTTCCAGCCTTCTGCTTCCTTTCATGTTATCTAGATTCAGTCTCTATCTAACATAACATAATCCCCCGGAATGACATCAGAACATCTGCCCCTCGCTATCCACAGTCATGCTCAGACTAGTCTGTTTTTGGGTAACATGGAGCTAACTTGTATGATTCCCTAGCAGGATTTCCCAGGAAGTCCTTTTCACCACAGGAATTTTGCTAAGTTTTTAAGAGTTTAAAGTAGGGAGCAGCTTGCATTGCCCAAGTTCCCTAATTAGAACTCCTCAGTATTGACCCTATTACCAGTCAAGTGCAGGTCCTGGCAGGAGGGTTTGCATTTGAATTTAGGAACCTCTGTATCATATTAGGTAGTGTCTTGCCACCCCCATGCTGCTTTCAAGGTCACACTGGAAGGTTCTGTGATCTGATGAAAGGGAACAAAAAAAAAAAAACCCAAACCCAAAAACATGAAAACTAATCCCAAGCCCTAGCTACAGGCTGAAATGTAAGCCTGCTCCCTTCTGTTCCAATTGGCTGGCTCTGCTCTGCCCTGGGACATTCATTCGTTCTCTCTAGACATGGTTTTGAGATGATTATGAAAGAAATTAGGCGTTCAGGCATTCTAAGAACTCACTGACTTCTTTGTCCAGAGAATGGCTGAGATCAAATGGCCCGGTGCATGCTGCTTACATAAAGGGTTGTGTAACTCTGGCATGCCACAGCACTTGTGTGCTGGCAGGTGGCGAGAAAGTGGTCAGAAAGGCAGTGCCTGAAATACAGGATTAGGCAGAGGAGTATTCTATTGGAAAGCCTTGAAATACCAAAGAGCTGGAACTGTACTGTGAGACTTAATAACCACACAAATCACCAGAAAGCTTCTCCAGAAGGCACAAGCACCAGGTTGCAAGGCTGGCCAAAGGGAGCCCCAGTGCTATGGAGTTCTGGACACAACCTATGGCTTCCTTCATCTTTCCTTTAGAAGTAGCAGCTGGGGAACGTAGTCATCACCATGCCCTTCCTAACTTCCTCCAAAGACCTATGACACTGGAGTACGTGAGGAAGATGGAGTCTGGGGTCTGCACATACTCTGTGTGTCTAGTCAGGGTGTGGGAAACGGGCTGTATTGTTTGGATTCAGTACTTCTGGTTCACTTCTGGGTCCACCACCAAGCACACAGGCCCCCTCCCTCCCACCCGCCGTGTCCCCCTGGCTCGGTGATTGGCCACGGGGGGACCCTGGGTGCCTCCCCAGACCCAGAGGGACCCAGAGGCACCAATCGCCGAGCTGGGGGGGACACAGGGGGGCTCCTCAGCACGCTCCCCGGCAGACCCAGAAGTGGACCAGAAGTGCTTCTAGTCTACTTCCAGGTCTGCTGCCGAGCACACTGGGAACCCCCCGTGCTCCTGTGGGACGCTCCATCTGCCCTAGCATCGCAGCATTCATGAGCCGCCTGATACCTTGAAGTATGTAGAAAAATCATTTAAGGTTGTGTCTATGTCCAAATCATCTAATCTTTCTGAATCTCTCCGAATTGATTCAGAGGGTTCTGCTTCAATTCAGAGAGATTAAAGGGTCTCCTGATTTGATTCGGATTCAGAGATTCAGCCACCAAATCAGGCCAAATCTCTGTCGAATCGAATCAGGGACTAAAGCTTCACACAGCCCTAGTGTCTAGCATAGGATGGCTGCAACTTGTTTCATCTTCTGCCAATTCATTATGGCTTGTGAACTCCTAGAAACTACCGATGTTCAATTAACAAATGTCATGCAAATCACAGTCTCAGAGACCTAGAAACTTGTCTGGATTGATCTGATATTGTCTCCCCTTGCAGCAAGCTGCTGATACCCACTTTCCTCAGTATAGGAGCCAGTGATAGAGAATATGAGTTCAGCCCACATTTCTCCCCTTCACTAATGCTCTACTTCCAGGTAAGCCCAGCTATAACAGCGGGCAAGATAAGTCACAGGATCCACAAGGTCTATCTCATTGAGCTACCCCACACTCTAATGCTTGTAAAACAAGTGTGTTGTATAAAGAATGAGAGAAAGAAAGGAAGATAGAGATGAGAGAATGAGAAAGAAAAATAATATTGATGTTAACTAAATGGTAAAGTGAGTATAAAGCTGCACCAGAATGCACATGCTTAATAAAAGCTGACAGTAGGAAAGCCTGCTTTCCACTCAGCCAGTCAGCAGCATGAGAAAGTGCTCGGGGCCATGCTACACACACAGTGCCTCTCACATCACAGTGGTTACTTGCTGCAGAGGCTGCATTCCTAATATTAGGTAGCATGAAAGGGACAACAATGTTAAGTATCCCCTCCAGCCTGATATGGCCTTTTTGGAGTGAGATGAGGGATGGGGTGTGCACAGAAGCAAAGGGCTTTGTTTGGCTGTAGCTGTTTGTGAGAAAGTCACAACAGATTTATACATGGGGAAGAAACTGGGTTATAAAACCTGCATCACGGGAGTCACTACCGAGGCTGTAAATAGCCCCAAAGATCTCAGCTTTTGCTCAGCATTCAAAGTGCCTCCTGCAGAGGTTGCTTTTCCATTGCCTGTTTTTTTTTTGTTTTTTTTTGTTTTGTTTTTAATTCTGCCTGGTTTTGATTGCTTGTAAAGAGAATTAGGAAAAACAAAAAGAAAGGAAACTTTTGTGTCACTTGTTCCAGCCACCATTTATGGGTTTGGGAACTGTTGCTGCTGGCTGATGACCTCTCCACTCTCAGTAGAGTTTTTGAGAATTACTTCCTCACCCTACTTCAAGCACAAGTGAAGGGGCTGGCCCAAAGGGTGCTGCAAGGGGGGACAGAATTCTGTCCCTTTCCCAGCCACAGTGCAGTTACTTGGGTAGCATGCAAGCCTTAGTGGACTCCATCATCTCCAAATGGATCCATATTTTTGCAGAAGCATTGGCCTTGCACCCTCCTTCATCCTGACAATCCCTAGTGCAGTGATTTTCAAGTAGGCTGCCATGGCACCCTGAATACTGTGATATCGTTTTAAGGGTGTTGCAGGGTGCAACACAGCATTAGCACTGGTAGGTTCTCAAACACCTATGCATGAGTCACAAGATAAACTCAGAGATTTCAAATAGGAATCCATAGTGTCAAAACCATTCTGGCCTGTTGTGGGCTTTGAGTTCTTTACAACAGAAAGAAGAACTGCCTTATTTTTCCACAGTGAAAAAACAAAGGAAAAGCTAAGAGCTGGCATCTTCTGAACGGTGCCTTGAGTCTAAAAAGGTTAAGAAGCACTGCACTAGTGTATCAAAGCATAAAATTGACTCCCAGGCAGAGAGCCAGCACAAACCTAGGCACCACATCACTGTCCCTGAAACTAGAGGGACTAGGGCAGTGTACAAGCCTTGTGCCCACTCTCTGCCCAGCACTGAATTCACTAATTCTTCTCCATGGTGCCCAGTAACCTGAAGCTGGACCTTTCCTGCTCCACATCCTCCTACAGCATAAAGGAGCCCCTTAGGGAAAGAGTTTCCTTAGACTGTCCAACCAAAAGAGCTCCTGAGAAGCAGAAGCAGCATTTCCAAGGGTGTGTCTTCCTTCTAAAAAGAGAAAGGAAGAAAGAGCTAAAAATAAAGAAGAAAATTGGAGACATGAAAGGAAAACCCTGACACCAGCTCTGCATTCCAAGACATATGAACAAGGGAAGTAAAGCTGAGGAGGGGAAGGGTAGAACGCTGTGATTTATGCTCACCCAGTGGACATGTATACAGAGCTGCATACATGCCTAGTCAGAGCACAGCCTGCTATGCATGGCCAGTAGCCATGTGGGCATTTACCCACACTGTACATGGAACAGGATACAACCTGTGCATAAGTGCCAAAAATGGCAGTTATGTAGCTGGAAAGCTGCCATGTGTGCACAATGTTAAATAAGATTGTGCCCCGAGTCTTTTACCTGGAGGTTAGAACAGCCAGGTGGCATATGGGACACACTGACTTAAGTAACCCCTCTGAACAAGCAGAGACCTTGACCCAAATCTCCTAGGTCATCATATCTTAGGTGTGTATGGCCTATGCTGGGATTGGGGGAGGACTCACATTTTTAAAGAAAAATGCAAATGGTCTGAGTTTTTTCCTGCACTGAAGCTAAAACAGTTTTAAAACCTCAATATATTATGCAAACAAAAGTATTTTATTCCATGGTGCCCTAAGCAACCCCATCCACTTTAACATTTGAATGAACATTTTCAGAAATTACTTTGCATTATTAACCCAGATGTTTCAAAAAAATATCCATTTTAAACTCGGGGATATTACCATTTCAAACAGCCTGAGTGTCTGCCAAGCTTTACCTAACCTGTACTGACCATTCCTCTATTTAAGGATTCACCCAGGAAATTATTACCATAGCAAATAGGATTGACAGCTGCATTTGCAGAACAATGCTTAAAGAAACACCATCATCATAAAAACTGTGCTTCTTTCCAAATGTTTTTAATAAGCCATTGTTAAAAGGTATAATGCCTAAATTGTGTGAGTGTAAGAACTTAGGAAGGAAAAGAATCTGTAGCAAGTGCCAGATCCCAGAAGTGGCCATGATACCCCCTAGTGGCCACACAGCTCCTGCTTCACCCTGGCTCTCCTCCCCTTCTTCCTGCCCGCTATGCCTTGATGGAATTATTCAACTTGGAAAAGGGAGGCTGCCCAAGTGTCCAAGAGCAAGCCCTCACCCCCTAACAAGCTATGCTGTAGCATGCCAATCAACTTAAGGGCCAATTCTGTGGCCTCTGATCTCCCCTACAGCCATACACATGCCTTGCAGGTGTCACCAATCAATCCTTCTCCCTTGTTGGGGTCTTGGCCTTCTCCCCTTTTCTCATGGTGGGCTGTCTAGCCAAGGTCCACTGTGCTGGACCTGGTTTCTGGGACCTCTGGCCTCGTCCCTGTCCTGCTCCCGGGCACAGCTGGGGCCTCCACCACCTCTTAGTCCCAACCCAAACTGCAGGTATAGACTAAAACCAAAAGATAAACCCCCTAGCTTAACACAAATTAGCTCCATACTAATTAGTTCAAACCTAAACCCCATCCCATAGGCTGTACAACCAGGCTTCTTCCCATGGGGGACTGGTGCCGCATTAGTCGGTGGCAGGGGGGGGGGGGGGAAGGGTCAAGTGCCCCCCTGTGACTAGTCTCACTACCTGGGGGGGGGGGGGCCTGTGGCACATCTTGCTGCCTGGGGGGAGTTCCCCTGCAGCCAGTTGCTGCAGCCACTTCTGGGAGCAGCTGCAGCAATCAGCTAGCACTTGCAGGGGGTACACTAGTGCTCCTGCCTGCCCCACCACCCACGGCCTAAGAAGGGAGTGCAGCCAATCAGGGGGTGCACTAGCACTCTCAGGTGGTGAACAAGCACTCCCGTGTACCTGCTACACATCACCACTGCTTCCTCCTACTCTAGGCTGTATTCCCCAGTAAAACATCAACACCTTTCTGGATGTTCCTGAGGCAACTCTGCTATCAGCCAAGCTCTCCTCTGCAGTTTCCAGGTCATGAGCTTTTTTTCTCTGCAGCTTCCAAAGCCAGACTGACTGCCCTGGCTCAGACCCTGGGTTTATATGCTGTCTAAGCTCTGCCCCCTTCTGGTTAGGTGACTCAGTAGCCATACACAATGGGGTCTATTCTGAGCCTGATGACCAGAGATCCAGGTTTCCTGTTCGCCATATGGAAAAATGCAGTAAAATGAGGATTTTCTCTTTTAAAGGGGAGAAATGCAGTACCAGCCAGCAAGGGGTTGGGGAGAACAGGAGGAAGGTGATCAGGCAGGGGGTGCCACATGCGTGTGGGTGCGCACACATGCACGTGGCAGCCAGGCAGCGTGACAGCAGCTCCTGCAGCTCCCCACAGGTAAGTCTGAGGTGGGGGATTGAGGCCCCAATAGGGAGAGAGGGAGGAAGAGAGGGAGTTAGGCAGGGCTGGGGCTACAGCTGGGGGCATTGCCTAGCTGGCATGGGGCCTGGGCAGGAATGTGCAACCGCAAGGCTCAACTGGGGAGTGGAACGGAGCCACAGGCAGCTCTTTTGGGGGCAGCGGGGGGCTGGTCCCCCTCCATTGCACACACTCCTAGGAGGGACCCGTGGGAGGGCATATGCTCCCCAGATTTGTGCTTGGGCCAGGTTCAGGATTCACCATCCTGCTGCCCTCCCACAGGTGGCAGCCAGGGCTCGGGCATTGCTGGGGGACAGAGGTTTGAGGACCTGGGTCCCTGGCCCCATAGCCCTGTCAGCTGGGGGCCCCTCAAGCATGGCTGGTGGGGCAGCGGGCTGTGGGTGGTAAGTGAGGGGCACCAGCAGGGCTGGGGGGCTGTGGCTTGGGAGTGCGGGGCAATGGCATGGGCAGGGCACTTGCATATCAAGGCTGCTCAGCACCACAAAGCAACAGCTTGTTGCAGAGAACACTGCAGCTGAACCTGTGTCCTGGAAGCGAAGGGGGTAGGGGGAGCTCTTTTTTTCCATGGTAAAAAAAACCAAAATCAAGCACCAACATATATAAGTATTTAGAATTTATTTTATTATTGTGACTGAGGTACTGGTAGGTTTCCAAATTGCTTTAAAATTGTAAATATATTAATAAAACATTGTGTTCAGCTGATACCTACATACATACCAGTGTTTCATTTTAATTATAGAAAAATGTAGAATTTGAGGTTTTAAATCAGAGAATTTGTGATTTTAATCAGAGAATTTGTGATTTTTAAACAGAGAAAACCAGGATCCCAGCTGATGACCTGAGTGCTTTCTCTTGTTAATGCTTCACTGCTGTCCCCTGGTTAACACTCTGCTTTCTGCTACTTTTTTCTTTTAACTGCCCCAAACAGGCTGCAGGTGTGCCCTTTACCTAGCGAGGCAGTTTACTGCCTAGACAGCAGTGTTTCATCACAGCCTTCCCTCTTACAGGTAGCCTCTGCTTAGTCAGCTGTGCTCCATCTGCTGCAGTTTCCTCCCTCAGAGTAACAAAGGCTCTAAGTTCCCTGTTACTGTATCTCCTTCTCCTTTCTAGTTTGCACTGTGAATTTGGCAGCACTTTTTGTCTAGCAGTTGCACATTTTCCAGTTTTAGTGAATAAATAGCCAGCTTTCTCTGTTCTTTTTTTCCCCGTGGAGAAAAATAACGTTAAAATAAGAAAATCTACAAAAAACCGAGTATGGGATCTGAATCATCCTTTAATTATTTTTTATATAAAGACTAGATTTCAAGTTGACTCTGTACCTTTATGTTGCCTATCAGTGACAACCCTCTTCTTTACTATGGTAATCATGTGAATGTTTTACTGTATTGTGGTATCATCAAATGAAGGCATTCAAAAATCTTGAGATGTGTCCCAAAATCATGAGAATTTACCTACATTGATAAGTCTTGCAGAGTTTTCTCTTGAAGATATGTAATCTAAAGGTTCAGAATGATACCAGGAAGAAAAACCTTATGTTTTTAACCCCAGGATTTTAACCCAATTGTGTTAATTTGGAGGTTTGTCATAGGATTTTTGAACGCTTGGGCAGGCAACATTGGAATCAGCTCATCAAGCTCCAACATTAATAGTATTAGGTTCACAAAAAGCTACACACGTATCACAAGATAAACCTAGAGATTTCAAATAGGAATCTAGTATTAAAAACATTCTGGCCTGTTGTGAGCTGTGCTAGTGCTGATGCAAGCTGTTTTCAGCCATCCTGTTCAGTCAAGGTCCCTGTGTTTCTCCCTGTGTGCTTGTACTTAAGCATGGGCACTTTTACACATGCAGTCCTATTAGAACACATCAGAGCAGACTCAATTAATAGAGTTCTAATCAGAATGCGTCAGTGAGCTGCAGTCTCGTGTATTTCATGTACTTGCATTTCAAAATGGTGGCAGAGATGCTTTAACTAAGGCTCATTGAACAAGTTTTAGTTAAAGCACCTCCGCTCCCATTGTGAAACATGGAATGCTGAATACACAAGACGCTGCAGGGGTTTTAGTTAGAGCAGCTCCCAAACTGCTGATGTCCTGCTGTCCTCCCACAGGACCCAGCAGCTCCCGAGACCTGCTCTAATTCAAAGGTTTTTTGTAAATTCCCATTGAGGATTAGAACTGAGAGACTAGAAAGAGAGTGGTAATCTTGTGAGAAATGTGCACCTCCAGTTAATTGGGTATTTATGTTTTTGATGGATTTTTGGTGTGCATTTATTCTGGTACGCAGTTATTGTTTAGTTTCTCCAACATATTTTCCATCAGGACATTTAGTGCACTGGATGAGATGTATTACATTTCTGGAGGTGCAGGTGTAAGATCCAGGAATAGTGATGGTTCTGTTGTGGAGTTTAGTTATTGTAAGAGTGGTGGAGATGTGTTGGCAGGTTGTACACTTTTTGCCCCAGCATTGTCTGGATCCATTTGGTATGCTTTGGGCCATAGGAAGCTTGCTTCTGGTAAATTGGTAAGATTCAGTGCTTGTTTAAAGGCTAGGGTGGGTGGTTCTGGAAAGATCTCTTTAAGAGTTGGGTCTTCTTCTAGTATGAATTGTACTTGTTTGAGGATTTTCCATATAGGCTCCAGGGAAGGATAGTATGTCATAACTAATGACGTGCGATTCATGGGGGTTTTCTTTTTGTACTGCAACAATTCTTCACTTGGTATCCAGGTGGCTCTTTCAAAAGTGCAGTCTACCTCTCTGGAGAAGTGTCCTTGTTGGATGAAAGCCCTTTTGAGATTTGCGAGGTTACAGTCATGGGTATTCTCCTGAGTGTAATTTCAATGGTATCGGAGGGCTTGGCTATATATTACAGCTTCCTTGGTGTGTTTGGAGTGATTGCTGGTTCTGTGTAGATATGTATGTTGGTCTGTGGGTTTCTTGTATCTGATGGTTTGTATTTTACCATTCTGGATATTGATCATAGTGTCTAAAAAGGAAATGTTGGTGCTGAAGTAGTCAAGAGAGAGTCTGATTGATGGCTGATTGTTATAATTTGTAATGGAAATCAATCAGAAATTGCAGGTTATTTGGTCCAAATGATGAAGATGTCTTCTATATATCTGAGGTATAGCATGGGTTTGACGGTACAGTTCTTGAGGAATTCTTCCAGGTCGGCCATAAAAATGTTGGCATATTGTGGGGCTGTTTTGGTTTCCACAGCTGTAGCCAGGGTCTGGGGGAAGTGTTGGTTATTGAAACTGAAGTTGTTGTGTGTGAGGACGAAGTGTATACATTTAGTAATATCTTGAGGTCTGTACTCTGAGTTGTAATCTTGCTCTTGTAGATATGTAAGGCAGGCTTGGATGCCAACCTGGTATTGGTTGTCAGTATATAAGCTGATTAAATCCATGGCGTCTAAGAGGGTGTTTCTGGAAAGGTAGTATGTGTTTTGAAGTTTTTATAGAAAGTCTGTTGTGTCTTGGACAAAACTCAGCCTTTGGGTGACAAGAGGTTTTAGGATGGATTTGATGAAACCTGATATTTCCTCAGTTAGGGTTCCATGGTTGGATAGTATAGGTCTGCCTGGGTTTCCTAGTTTGTGGATTTTATGGAGCATGTAAAAAGTCCCTAGATTGGGTAGTGGGGGGGATCAAATTTTTGTAGTTTGGGGGGTTTTTTGTAGTTCAGATGGAAATGATGTGATGGTGGTTTTGAGTTTTAAGGTCAAAGGGGGACTTGGATCTTCCTCTAGCTTTGCATAGGTGGTGGTGTCAGAGAGTTATCTGTTGGTGTCTGTTATGTAGTCTTTATGGTTAAGGATACCTAGCTATAAAGCACTGGGTAGACATTTTCTCTCTGTGCTGACAGCCATTAGTTTCAGCTCCATCCTGCTGCCTCCCTAATGAGATCTTCACCTCTGATACACGCCACACTTGCTCCTTTTACCTTCTCTGTATCTGTCTGGTCTCTCCCATACTTCTACCTGGTCTTTCTATTTACCATATCCCCACCTAATCAACTTCCCTTGAATAAAAAATATAGCGGTATTAACATGGGCTTGCTGACATAGCTGTTTGTCTCTGTTTGTACGTTCCACCTTTCCATACTCCTCAGCTATCCTATTTGTAAGCTGCAAACTCTTTGAGACAGAGACTGTCTACAAGTCTGTATTTGTGCATTGACCAGCATAGTCAGGCCCTCCTCAGCATTGAGTTCTATTCTAGGCATGATAAATGATTTCTCACGATGCTAAACTTTCATGTAGCACAGGGACAGGCAAAAGTATGGCCCATGGGCCGAATCTGGCCTACCAGGCCATTTTATCTGGTCACAGGGCTCCTAAAAAATTTAGAAAATTAATATTTATCTGCCCCTGGCTGCCCGTCAAAGATGACAAGGTGCCATCAGCAGCAGGACCCAGAGGGAGCTGGCAGCAGGACCCAGAGACGGCAGCAAGGCCCACCATCTCCACCCCAACTCCAGACCCTCTCCCCTCCCCCCCCCCGCCCCGACACACACGCACTCACACCTAGACCCCAGCTGGAAGCTTATGCCTAGCGGAGGCTTCTGGCCTGGCAACCCTAGGGCTGTTCCCTACCTCCCTCCACCCAAGAGTGGAGAATCAGATAAGAAAAGATGGTGGGCGGGGGGAAGGATGGCTGATGCAGCAGGAGACAACCTGGCCCAGCTGGCACCATACAGTTCCCAGCGGGCTCCTGCTGTGCTGTGTGGTCCTGGCCTTGCAGCTGGAAACCGTGTGCTGCTGGACCAGTGGGTGGGTGGACAGGGGAGCAGTGGGCAGGCAGGGAAGGAAGGGAAGTGGCAGGGGAAAAGCAGCAGTAGCAGCAAGCACAGGAGGAGGGAAATGGCAGAAGGCAGGAGCACAGGGTCCTGGGGGTAAGGGCCAGAGGCAGCAGAAGACTGCTGGAAACCATGGGGGCCAGGCTGGCTCTTGCTGCATTCTGCGGTCCCAGCACCGCAGTCAGGAGCCGCTTGCTGCCAGGAGGTGCCTGGCCAGGCTGGCCAGCTCCATGATGCACTGCAGAATGCAGCAGGAGCCAGCCCAGCCCCCACGGTTCCTGGCTGGCTCCTGCTGCCACCTCTATACCCCTCTCCTCACCGCCACATACAATATAAAAGAGTGAGACTTTATTTTTGAGTTATTATGCAATCCCTTCTACACACAGTACACAAACCCAAATCATGACAAATATTTTTTGTAATAAAATTAAAATATGTTTTAGTAGGTGTTTGACTTCTAGTATATGATTTGGGTTTTTTTTCTGGTTCTTAGGGTGTTTGCAAACAGTCAGTGACTCAAACACTTGTAACTACTTTCTATCAGCACCAGGTGCTGTGCTATTTCTGTAGTTCAGGCCTTTAGCCAGTTGGTGCCACTATGATTTTATTGTATGTGGGGTTTTTTCCCCCTAACTCCATCCCTCCCATGGCCTTTTTTTTCCCCTCACTCTGTCCCTCACACAGGGCTGCGCTTGTGTCTGCAGTGTCCCACTCCCAGGGCTCAGGCCTCCCCCGTGGGGAAGGGTTCAGGCGGCCTGGCTTTGGGGGGGGGAGCTGCCGGACACAAGGGGGCTGTGTTTGCAGCTGCCCCCAGGGCCTGGATCAGAGCCCGGTGCACACGCTGAGAACCACGCACACTGGTTTTTAAAAGCTGGGTAAATTAATGAGGACTAAATGTTGTGTCGTGTACAAATACCTGTATATTCCAGGAGTAAAACAGCAACTCCCTCCCAAAAGGAGTATTTCTGAGAGGCAAGGGAAGGGACTTCCAGTGGCAAAGGTCAGGGAATATGGGGAGGAATTCTGGTCCCGATATGGCAACCGGGGGGCAGGGCAACAGTCAAGGGGAGGGGCTACACATGTGGCCCTAGACAGCTCACTAAAGCTCATTAAGCAGGCCTCCAGCTGAAATAATTGCCCACCCCGATGGAGCAGTATCCATGTGTAACACACGCAAACTGTACAAGCTATTTTGTATTGCAAAGTGGGTTGTTGTGTATATGGTTTTAGTTAAATATGATTGTATTTTTTTCTTGTACTTGTGGTGTACAGTCCTGTCTTCTATATGTTGTTGCAAGTGATCTGCAAAGAAGCAGGAGATACTGCACATGGGTGACTTTTGCTAGGCATATTGTCAAGGCTAGCAATACCCCCTGCTGTTTACTGTAAGCAAAAGAGCATGGGGGTCAGTCACTTAAGGAAGGGGATCAAACCCCTAGCCTGACTGGCTAAGCTAGGTATTGTTCTTTTTAAATTAACTGGCTAAGAGGAAAAAGGCTGAAGGCCTGGCTACCCGTAATTGGATACCCCTAGTGGGGATGATATCATGCCAGGGCATATAAAGATCTTTCAGCTAGTGCTCACTCCTCTTGGAGAGCTGCTACCAAGGTTGTTGTTGGAGAACTGGGGGCTCAGCTGAAGAGAACTGCTTCCCCTGAGGTGTCTCCCCCCTCCCCACTTCACTGGAAAAGCAAGTTGGAGCCATGTGAAAGTGAAATCTAAAGTAAAGGAAAGAAAGTCTGTCTCAGAGTTTGGGACACAGCTTATCTCCCTCTTTTCCCCCTTTTCCCTGGGTTTGGAGTGGAATAATACATGGGGGTATTAATCCCTGGAGCACACTGACCAGGATTGGAGCCTGGCAGTTTTGCTGATAGTTTGCCCTGGATTAAAGGCCTGGCAGTTTTTGGCCAGGATTAAAGACCAGGCACATATTGGACCAGGGTGAGACCTGGCATGTTTGGGCCATGCTGAGGGCCTGGCACATTTTCTGGCTGTTGCACTTCTTTTGTCTGAGCATAGTTATGTATCTGAGCCTTACTGTACGTACCCTCTTTTTTTTCCTGGGTTTCAATGGGATAATACTATGGGGGTATTCATCCCTGGAACACATTGACCAGGGTTGGAGCCTGGCATTTTTTGGCCCAGATTAAAAGCCTGGCACAGTTTTGGACCAGGGCAAGTCCTAGCATGTTTTGGGCCATGGTGAGAACCCTAGCACATTCTGTTGCCTAGTCTAGGCCTAGTGCAATATGCCCCCCACCCTGCACCAAACACATTTTTATTGCTTTACAGCTGTTGTGTCTCAGCCTAGCTGTTTAGCTGAGCCCCACTGTATATTCAGACCTGGTCCAGGATAGGTCTGGCTAGCCTTCTTTGAATTCGTTTGCAATTTTCTGCCCTAGCAAAGCTGGAGATGGTAATTAGTGTGACGGGCTAGCTGGCAGTGACTTTGCCCTTTCAAAACCCCTGGGCTAAAGATGATTGGAGGACTTGGGATTCCCTTTACTCACCAATCAGGCCCCAGAGACTCACCCTCCGTGTTCCCTGATTGGCCCCTTGGGTCACCTGGAGAGGGATAAAAGGGGCAGCGTGGTTGACTTGAGAGACCAGCAAGGGACCACAAGGAAGGAGCTTCAAAGAGCTGGCAAGAACTGGGCCAGCGAGGCAGAAGCAGTTGCCCCAGAAGCACCTGAAGAAGTGGGACCTGCAGGCAGCAGTTGGACACTCAGCAGTGCGGCTGGCAGGAGAGGCTCTCTGCTGGGCTCCAGGATCCCCTACGGGAGGCTGTGGCCAGCAGGAGAGGCTCCCCAGCTCCAGCAAGGATCTGAGCAGTGACCTTAGGGGTTCCTAGCTCTGCTTCCAGCTGTTCCAATAAGAGGCCAGGCAGCTTGGTATGAAGCTGGGGCTCCTAGAAAGTCAAGACCCCTAGCAGCTCAGGGGAGTACTAGCACTGGTGGTTGTGTAGTAGTGCTTCTGCTTACCAGATGAGATCTGAGTTCAAGTCCCAGTTGGGGTGAGTGAAGTAACAGGGTGAAATTCTTGTTGCAGTGGAAAGGGGTCATTGTGTTTTCCCTCTTTCCCCAGCCTCCAGGTACCTAGGCCCTCTATTCCTTGTTATTTGACATTTTGTGCTTTTTATATTTCACCAACCAGTATTGTTTGTTCTGCTGTTTGTGTTTTATATTTTGTTAACCCTGTCTTTTGTCAATGATTGTAAGTGTCTAAACTTTGTTGAATCCTGCCCGCTTGGGGCATTGTAGTATCCCCTATATCCCCTGGTTTATGCCTGTTATGTTCCCAGTACTGTTCTCTCATTAAAAGGTATATGGTTAAGGCCCCATTGGTGGTCTGACTCTGCTCTATAGTGGGAGGAGAGTCCCTACACCTCCCACAGTGCTTGTGCACCTGCTTTGATCCCTTCAGTTGGAGAGGGGGTACCTCTTGGAGTACCACCCGGGTTACACTAGGATTTTTGGGGGTGCAGTATGCTGACTGAAGATGCAAGTCACCCCTTCAAAGCCACCATCTAAAAGTGGAGATTGGCGCCCTACAGCTTCCCAGGGAGCAACAAGGGGCCTGTATCTCAGAAGGACCTACACTCCCTGGTGACTCCCCAAGATGCAGCAAATCCCAAGGAGAGGCTCATTTAGAATGTATTATACCTACATTTAGAATAGGCAGAGGAGGTGGAGGCAGTGGTGGTGGCATGAGATGGGTGGGGAACAGGGTTGGACTCATGGTGGTGGTGCGAGGGAGGGGGGGAAATGGGCCTGGGCCTGCTGTGGCATGGAAGAAAAGCAAGCCCAGACATCACCATGATGGCAGGGACAGAGGGGAAGGAGGCAGCACAGCTGGCCTTGCCCCTGCCCCCCCCCGCCATGCTCCCAGGAGGCACGGTGATGGAGTGGATATAGCAGGGGATAAGGCCAGCAGCACTGGCCTTACTCCCCTGCTCCCTGGATGCAGCGGCGGCACAGGGTGCTGGGTGGTGGCACTCCATCTGTGCCTCACCCTCACATCATTTATGGGGAGGTGAGGCAGGTGGATGTGGGCCGGGTGGAAGTGGGAGGAAGCAGGCCCCAAAATGGCAGCGGAGAGGGTTGGGGGGTGTGCTGGGCCCAGCCTGGCCCTGCAACAGCGGGGGGAGAGGGGGGGACATATGGCCCAAAAATGGCAGCAGGCAGGGTAGGGGGTGGCGCAGGCCTCTGTCCCAGCCCGCACCCCCCCGGCATCATTCTTGACTGGCAATTGGCTAGTGTGTGTGTGTGTATGTATATGTGTGTGTGTAATATATATATACATACATACATACAATATGTATGTGTACGTACACCAACCCTAGTCTGTGTGCATATGTATATGTGTGTGTGTGTGTGTGTGTGTGTATGTATGTATGTATATATAATAAAATAAACACCTACATATTTTGGCATTTTATTTTCATTTTTTTATCATGAACAATCAAAGCTCCCCTTTTCTGGTTCGATCACCAGGATGCAGGTCCAGCTGCAGCTGTCCCCCCATCCCTCCCTTGCTGCTTTGTGGCACTGAGCAGCCCTGATTGCCGGTGCCCCTCACTCCCAAACCAGAGCCCCCCTAGTCTTGCCTGCATGACCCGCACCCCCCTGCCCTTCCAGCACCAGCTCTGCTGGCATAACTTGCAGACAGAGCCAGCCTTAGGGGTTGGCAATGAGGGCAACTGCCCAGGGCACCAAGGTGTGGGGGGCAGCACAGAACCCCAGGGCAGGGCCCCACTTCAGCTCAGGCACAGACAGAGGAGGCAGTGAGCCAGAGGTGCCTCTCATTTGCAACCCATAGCTCCCTGCCAGAGGGGAGACCCCAGCTGCCCCCAGGTCCCAGCCCTTTAGTGTGTAGGGCAGAGGAAGTGGGTAGCTTTCTGGAGCTTTGCCCCTTCCATGATGATGCAAGGCTGGTCTGGACTTACCAGAGCTTGGTCCCTGATGGGCCAAACTTCTCCTGTGCTATTGGAGCCATGCACCAAGCTTTGGCATGCTCAGACTGCCCCTGTGACACTAAGGGGCCTCTGATGGCATGGGGCCAGTCTGGGCCATCAGGGGCCAAGCTTGGATGAGCCCAAACTTACCCTGCACCATTGTGGGTACTCTAGAGGCACGGGGGTGGTCTGGGTATGCCCATTGGTGGCATGTTGGGGAGAATGGAAGGGCACGTGCCCCCCAGATTTCTGCAGGTATGGGGCATGGGGCTGCAACCTGGGCAGACCAGAAGATTTGGTGCTGCCATCACTGTCACTGGGAACTGCCACCATCACCCCAGTTGAGTAGCGCCCCAGCCTACAACTCTGCTCTGAAGGCACCTGGTGTGGTGGACAGGGGCACAGTGCACGCTGCTTCCCTCCCACACCAAGCCACCACCGGAGCTGCTGCCACTACCACCCCAGCTGGGTATTGCTCCCAGACCCAGCCCGAGCCACAGCAGAATAAGGCAGCATGGCTGGGGATGAAGCAGCCTGCATCTGCCCTGGCCCATGGAACGGGACAGAGTGATCACGGGATGCTACAGTTGTAATGCCCTGAATGCCTCAGCATCCCTGGAATTGCAGTGCTATGGCCACTGGCACCACCTCCTCCTCCCTGCCCACCCATCCCTGCCCCCAGCAGGGCATGGAGGGGCTGGGTCCTGGCGCAGGGATGCTGTCCAGGTCCCCTCATGCCAGCCTGAGAGTGCCTGAGGACCCCAGCCTGCTCCTCCAGACCCTACCCACACATCTTTTCCCTGCCTTCCCCTATCCCTGCCAGCTCTTCCTGCAGCCTCCATCCCCAAACCTAGCAGTTTCACCAGCACCCCTCCGCCCATTCTGCCCTGCCCCCACCTGCCCTGCCAGCTCTCCCTGCAGGCTCTGGCCCTCCTCCGAGCTGTGTGACCCTCAGAGGATCCCCTCCCCAGCCCTGCCAGTTTCCCTCATTCCTGACCTACAGCCCCTTGCCCTACCAGGCCTGCCAGAAGGGCCCCCCAGATGCCCCCACTCCCAAGCCCCAGCCCTCAAAATCCCTACTTACCCCAAAGGCCACAGGAAGGAAAGGGAAACTGAGCTAGCCTTGGCTGACTCAGATCCTCAAGCCCTTCCCCCTTCACCCCTGCCTCTCCCTCCCTCCCCCCCCCCCCCCCCCCCGGCAAACAGAGATTAGGGTTTACCACCCTTTTGCAAGCAGCTCTTTCAGGCTGGAACTCTGCCAGCCGTCAGAGATTTGTTTGCAAAAGGGGAAACCCAAAGTTTTCCACTTCAAAGGGGAAAATCTGCATTTGTCTACTTTAAAGTAGAAAATTTGCATTTTTCGACTGGAAATGGAAAACCCGGATCCCTGCTCATAAGGCAATCAAAAGAGCAGAAAAAATAATAGACATGGCCTCATCTAGCCTGACCTCTTCCAGAGAGTGTAGACAGAGGGTACTAACAGGAAGCAGTGTTCCTCCCAATAGCATTCTCCCTAGTAGCCTGCATGTCCCCCGCCTCTCTTCCTTCTGCACTCATGGAGTGCACCCTGAGTTTATCCCAGACATGGTTCTTCAAGCTATCATGAGCTGAGCATGAGGCAGGCAGGAAACATATGGTGCTCAAGTAGGGCCCAGCACATCAACAGGAGTGAGTGAGTTAAGCCTTGTTGATGGGGAAATTTGATGGGTTCACTTGGATTTGAGGCATTGGATCAGTAACAAAGGGAAATGGAGATCCTTGCAGCTTGTTATTCCTCAGATCAGTTTGCTACTCTCTTGAATGACCTTTCACATTTGCACTAATGCTCCAGAGATGCCTTGGGCAAAGTTCTTCAAAAATGATTGGCAGTTATCATCATTCCTGTGGGTGTGGAACACTTTAATGTGGATCAGAAAAAAAAGCCTGATATGACACTACAGCTAGAGCAGAAGAAAAACAAAACCTGGAAGCTTCAGCTGCCTGCAGTAGCAACTGAAACCAGAGCTCTTTACTGGGGGGTGGCATTAATTTTCATAAATGCAAATTCATTTATATGGAGTCAGCTCAAAGAGATGCAACAGAAGGCTGTGTTGAAAGGTGAGTTATCTGGCTGGAGATCAGTTGCCACTGGTGTTCCAAAGGAATTAGTCTTAGGACCTATTTTTCAAAATTTTTACTAATGATCATGGTAGTGGAATTAAAAGTGCCCTTATGAAATGTACAGGTGACAGCAAGCTGAGGGGAGGGGGAACATTGCTACTACAGGAGAAGGCAAGATTATTATACAGGAAGATTTAGATAATCTTATGAAGTAGACCATGAACGACACGTGCCTCCTGAGGCTGGGGGGGCATGGCGACCACCCACAGGTGGCGGCGGCAGTGTTGGCAGCAGGGATATGGTGGCAGCAAGTGGGAACCACCCGCAGGTGGCCACGGTGATGTTGGCAGTGAGTGCAGGCCAAGCAGGGACCACCCACAGGCAGCCGCAGTGGTGTCAGCAGTGAGGGGGGAGGGGCAGCAGGCAGCGAGTGGGGACTGCCCACAGTCACTCTCCACGCTGATGGCAGCAGCAAGTGGTGAGCAGGGACTGCCCACAGTCATTGGCAGCCAGGTTGGCAGTGAGGTGGGGGCAGTGACCACCTGTAGAAGCCGGCGGCAGCTTTGGCAGTGGCCAGTCTCAGCAGGGGACACGTACCCCCCCTGTATACTCCCTACATGTCAGCTATGGAGTAGACCATTAGAAATGGTATGTTTAACAGCTTGAATACAAAATCATACACTTAAGGACCAATAAGAAGTACTTGGCTGTAAGAGAGGGGCACAGAGCCTGGAGACAACTGAGGAAGAAAGGGCCTGGGTGTATTGGTTAGTCACAGAAGGACAACAAGCCACAAGTGTAATGTAGCTGTGAAAAAGTCTGATGCAATTCTAGGGTGCATTAGACAGATTGTATTCAGTCTAGTTGGGAAAGAATTAGTACCATTGCACAAGGCACCCTACTTAGAATAGTGTGTGCAGTTCTGGCCACCAGTTTTCAGAACAGGCTAATTTAAACTAGAATAAATACAAAGAAATTCCACCAAGACAGTTAAGGGAATGGAAAGCTTTTCTTACGCCAGAAAATTAAAGGAGCTTGGCTTGTTTACCATTAAAAAAGGGAGACTGAGAGGGGATGTGATTACTTTTTATAAACACATTCATAAACTGAATGTTAGGTAGGAAGAAGCACTTGTTAGGTTGAAAAGCAAAACTGGCATAAGATCCAATACCATATTTTCTCACTTACCACATGCACCTTCCCCACCAATTTTATCCCCACCAAATAGGGGCTGTTACCAGACTAAATATTAGACTTTAGGTAGTGGCACTGAATTTATAAATGCTTCAACAAGAATAGTCCATTTTCTGAAGAGAGCATTTATTGAACTTATCAATTTGCAACTTCAAGCACATGACAAAGAATAATAGAAAAACTTCACTTAAGCTAAGACACAGCTTAGACAGCTTAAACAGTGAGTGTATCTACATGTACATTTAAGCACGACCAAATTTAATGTGCATTAAACTAATGGACATTAAGCGATTTTTGGCAGGTGTCTACATGTGCAGAGACTTGGCACTAAAGTTAGTGAACTTGGTGCTAAAGTTAATGCCATGTGCCCCTAGTGCCATGTGCCCCTAGTGGCTGGGCAGACCTGGCACTAAAGTTAGTGCTGGGTCACGTCTACATGTGCATTACTGTGCTTTAAATAATCACACCTAAATTTGATGCCTGCTAAGCTGAGTTCCCATCCCCAGCACTAGTAGCTAGTAGGATGGGGCTGGGGAAAGGAACTCAGCCCAACTGGGCTAAGTTCCCCTTCCCAGCACTACCACTGGGCTGGGGGAAGGAACTCCACCCAGCTGAGCTGAGTTCCCATCCCCAGTGCTAGTGGCTGAGCTAGTAGTGCTGGGGGGATGGGAACTCAGCTCAGCTGGACTAAGTTCCTTTCCCCTGCGCTGTGATCAACTTCCCGCAGCCCGGCGGCAGGAGGCAGGGAGAGCCAGGGCTGTGTTCCCATCTGAGCCACATGGGGCTGCGGAGCTGCTGGGATCATAGCCGTGGTTCTCCCCTGTCTCCTACCACTTGGCTGCTGGCTGCTTCGAAACTCAAAATGTTTTGAAACTTTCAAAACATTTCAACTAGCCTCATTTTGTTTTGAGGCTGTTTCACAGTGCTTCGTTTCAATTCGATTTCACTGTTTTGAGTTCGAAATGAGTCGAAACAGTGTCAAATTGAAACAGCAAGCAAAATTTCGCACAACCCTAAAAGCCAATAACATTTAAGCTAAGACTTAAAATGTATATATTAAAAGAGAACAAGGAAATAAAACTATATTACTATCCTTTTTTCCTTTCATAATAGCAAGAACATATTGTTTATTCATTTTTTGCTTTTATTGTTTCATAGACAGATATAACCAAAGTACATATACATAACAATAATTTGAATCAATAATACAATGATAAGGGGATGAGTTATAATGTGAATAAGTCTTTGGTTGAAGTTCCAATGGGCCAGTTTATCCCACCAATTTTCTGTGGTACTTTTTTTGATGCTAGTTCCTTTAGCTGCATTATTTTGGTCCACAAGCATACCCATAACTTTTTCTTCTTCTTTATTATAACCACAATCCTTATCATAGGTCTTCACTAAATCACTGCTCAGGCCATCCTTTTGGGTCTGTTGAATCATACCTGAAACATAGTTGATAATGGGGTCTTTATTCCTCATTAATTTCCTTTCTGTGCCTTTAGTTGTGAGGAGTTAAATCATTTTTGAAGTATGTATTTTATTGGGGGGGGAGTGTTTTTGTTAGTATTACTGGAGCCATACCAACCAGATACTCCCAATGCAGCAATGCCCATGCTAATGCCAGAATTTTTTTTTACATGAGGTGAAGACTTGCTCTACAGGGTTTAGAGCCAGGACATATATACCACAGGCAGGCTGGTGCCATGGTCTTGACTTAGCACTGCTCCAAATTGTTGCACAATGGTTGCTAACTGGACAACATATTATTTATTCATTTGAGGGTAAACCAAGGCTGGTGCTTGTACCAAGCCTTCCTTAAGAGTCTTAACTGTTTTTTGTTGCTCCATTCCTGATTCCCATGGAAATTCCTTTTTAGGAGCTTGTATAGAGGAGTTGTTTTTTCTCTATACCCCTCTATGAACTCCCAAGAGAATCCCATCAGTCCCAGGAATGACTGCAGGGTGGTAACATCAGTGGTGGCTGGTAACTTCTGTTTCAGCTCTATCTTTTGCTTCTCTGGAGATTGCCCTTCTTGTCAGGGGCCAGGGACACAAGTTACACATAAACCAGTTTAAGTGATCAGAAACTGGTTTAAACCTGTAACAGAACATAAGTTCAGTGCACATAAACCAATTTCAAAATGGCTGAAACTAATTTAAGACAAACCTGATTGAATATAGCATTAGACTTAACTCATTTGTGTCAAACTGGTTTATGCAACTTCTATCCCAGACCCCTTCCCGGTTTAAATTAAACCAGAGTCCCCCAGTCTCCCAGCGTGCTCTGCAGCCCTGGGTTGAGCTGTGCTCTCTACTCTGGAGAGCAGGGATGGCCCTGCCCCTCTGCTCTCTAGCCAGGGGCAAGGGCATGGCCAGCCAGCATGGCCTCCTGAGGCAAAGGGAGCATGGGGAATGGAAGGGATTTATTCCCTTCCCCCCTTCCCACCAGGGGACTGCAGCTGAGGTCTGCCTGGCCAGGGTGTAGCAGCCCATCAGGCATTCGCCACTCTCCCCACTCCAGCAGCACAGGCGGGGCATGGTTAGAGCCAGCCAGCATGGCCCTACCATCTTCCTGCCTTGCCCACAGCTGCAGGGCTGGAGTCATTGGGCTGACCCAGGCTGGCCCACAGGTGCTACTGAGGGTAGACAAACAGGGGCCTGGCTGGGCTGGGCCATAGGGGCTGGGTCCTTGGCTCATGCTGGGGGGCTGCCCAGGCTGGCTCAGAGATGCCAGTGAGCCCAGAGCCTGGCAGCCACCCACTGTGGGGTTCACAGTCCCCACCATGACGCTGTCCCGTGCAGCACCCACCAGCTGCAGCCACACCACAAGCTGTATACTGGCCATGGCTTGCAGGGCTCTTCTGCCTCCCTCGCCTCCATCTGCCGCTGCCACCACCACATGGCTTTGGGTGGGTGGGTGGGTGGAACCTTTATCCCCACCACTTCTGCCCAGTACATGGAGCTCTGGCTCCAGCTGCTTTCCATCCGCCCCCCCTCCCCCCGCCCTCCACCTTGCAGGAGCTGCTCATCATGCTGGGCAGCTGGAATGGGTGGAAGGCAGCTGGAGCCAGAGCTCCAGGCAGTGGGCAGAAGCCACCAGGCTGAAGTTCCCCATGCCCTGAGTGGCAGTGCATGGCGAGGCAAGAGCAGGAGCAGCAGCTGGAGGTAAGGGGAGCAGAACAGTCCTGCCAGGCCCAGCCACAGAGCAGCTTCCCCTCACCTCCAGTGGTTACTCCCTCTCCCACTTGTGTGCAGAGAATAGCATTAGCCTGGTGAATTCTGCTCAAAGCATGGAGATCAGGCTCCAGCCGCTTTCCACCGCTCTCCCACCCCTCCCCCACCCCCAGGGATGCTCATTAAGGGGTGCGAAATGGGCTGTATTCAATTTGGATTCAGCCTGAGTCAGGGACAGTGATTTGATTTGTTGGTTCAGATCTTTGTCCCTGATTTGATTCAGCCAAATCTGAAGATTCAGCCCAGTAACTTCTTCCCAGTACCTGGAGCTCTGGCTCCAGCTCTGGTTGCTTTCCACCCACTCTGCCTGCCCAGCATAATGAGCAGCCCTGCAAGGGGGGCAGATGGAAAGCATCCCCTGCTGGAACCAGTTCTCCATATGCTGAGCAGAAGTTGCAGGGCTAAAGCTTCCACCCGCACAGCCTGTGGCAGCTCTGCCTGCCCAGCCCTGGCTCCCGCTCCTGCCCCTGCCTGCATGGCAGCTCCCCACCAGGAAGAGGCTTGTGCTCCTGGAAAACCCTGAGAGCCATCAAGGTCCTTACTCCCTTGCTACTCCAGTGGCAGAGGTTGGAGTGTGGCCAGAGGCCACCCAGCATGGCCCCCTTACGTGAGAGGGCAGAGAAGGGAGTTATTTCCCCCCTCCCTGTGGCATCTGGTGGAGGGGGCAGGACAAAAGCTTATCCCAGTTCTCACTCCATTCAAGGAGCGACCGGTGGCAGTGGGGGCTGGCAGACCCCGGCTTCAGTCCCTAGATGGCAGGTGGGGTTAAAGGGGGAATAAACCCACTCCCTGCCACCTCTGCCTCAGGGGGCCATACCAGCCAGTATCTGACCAACCGCCCTACCTCCCCACCACTACTGCCACCACTGCTGCAGCAGCAAAGGGGAAGAACCAGGAAGACCCTGGCTTGGGTCCATGCCAGTGGTACAGGGAGGGGGGAATTAAACCCCCTCCCCGGTTAGGTCACTTGAGGCTACTGCTGGGGCTGGCCACATCCCCATCAGCACAGCCTTCCTGCAGCCAAGGGTGAACTCTAGTGCCCCCCCGGTGCCTGGCCTGAGCCACTGCAGGCATGTGCCTGCATTTCTTGAATGCCTATTCACTTGCAAATTGGTTCAATTTAGGCAGGTTAGATTAACCTGCAAAGATTGAATCAATTCAGGCTCCAGCTTTTCGAATGTCTGTCCCTAGCCCTAAAGTTACACCTAAATAGGAAACCTGTTGCTATCATAATTGTGCCTTACTAGGGCTCACCTTAACACCTGTCTGCTCTATCAGTTTTAGAATGCATCCTAACAATTCTATATTCTTTTCTTGGGTACTGAAGTGTATCAAGATATTACCTACATATGAAATACATTTTCCATGGTTATCCAATCTGACCCACATGCACATCATATGAGTGTGGAATATAGTGGGTATGGTATGTAATTCCTATAGTGCCCAAGTAAAGGTATACTGTCTCCCTCTGAATCTAAAGGCAAGCTTATGGGAAATGGCAAATAATGCATCAGACAAATTTAGCACCGAGGACCACTTTGCTCCTCTGGCAATTGCTGCCATCACTTTGGGGTACTTTGCTACCACTGTCGCTGTCATAGGACTTATCTTATTGAGGGCCCTATAATCCACTGTCAATCTCCAGGTTTTCTCACCAGCTCTTCTTACAGGCCAAATTGGGGTATTGTTGGTACTCTGCTGTTTTACCACCAGCCCCAGTTCTAGCAAAGTACTTATGGTTTCCTGTAGTCTGCTTTCAGTCTCGGTTGTATATTTGCATTGTTTTTTGGGTAAGGAGTTAGGTCCAGTAATTAACACTTGCTTTGATTCTTCCACATTCCAGTTTGTTGGGCCCATACCTGTGGGAACTTACTGGTTAGTTTGGACATCCTTTTCCCATTTGGGTTTCATTATGCTTTCTTTAGCTTTGAGAGCAGTGCATCTATGTCTTGCCACAACCACATGGGGGAGTTTAGCCACTATGTCACCTGTCATCTGACAACACACCATGTTATTACTCAAATCCATTGTTATTTGTAATTTTTTTTAAGCTACTGATGCCCAATATTCCTTGCTGTCCCAATTTTATGAGCCCAAATGTGCCTTGGGCCCTTTGAGTCCCTATTCAAATTGCTTCACCTGTGAGAAGGTTATTAATGATTCTTTTCCATTAAACCCTTCAAGCCACTTTTCCCCTCCCTGCATCCAATGTGAGAATGGAGCTTCCTTTATGCTCACAATTGAAAATGAAGCACCCATGTCCATTAATATTGTTTGCCTCAGTGCCTGACCATTTATATCACTTCTAAACTGCACATTCACTAGGATGCCCCCAGTTGTCATATTTTATGTGTGCTAGAAAAAAGGGGCTATCAGACACTGTCCGGAGGCGGGCTGTTAGGTTTTGGCTTTTCCTCTTCTTCATGGTGGGCTAACAATCAAAGTAACTCCACAGTAGGCAGGGCTGTTAGGTTTTGGCTTTTCCTCTTCTTCATGGTGGGCTAACAATCAAAGTAACTCCACAGTAGGCAGATCATCTATCTCTTTTTTTTTTTATATTTAAGAAGTTGGTGCCAGATTTGTGCTCTCCAGAATTCTGACTTCCTGTTGGTTCCCTGAAAGCCTTCCTTTTTCTCTCCCACAGACTGTCCTGTCCCCTTTGGTCCATTATTACTAAAGGTAACAGCTAAGACATTTTCTTTCCCTTTCTGATAGGCTTCATTATTGTATCACACACACACTACTGCATTCTGGATTGTCTCCCAGTCTGACCCTGAGTCACACAGCAATGAGAGCTTGCCTTTCATTTCTCTGTTGAGTGCTTCAAACAGAAGCTGTTTAAATAATGGATTATCATCCTTCATATCTTGCCCCTGCTGGGCTGTGGTTAAATTGACCCCCAACTGGAAGGCTAGCCACAACTTATGTGTAAGTATCGTTGCATCTTTACCAGGTTTCTGCACATGTCTGGACACCATGGATAGCATCCCATCATTTCCCACAAATAGTCTTGCAATATCCCTTAGTATGGCCATTACATTTTCTTCTTCACCCTTATAAACCTTTTCAGAGAGTAAGGAACTATTTTCTTCCAAGGCCACCTTTACAATTTCATCACATCTCCCACTGTCAGTTTATCTGACTGCCATGCCTGATTTAGGGAATATAACCAATCCCATAAATCAGTGGTTCCCAACCTTTATTTTTTACCACGGCCTGATGGGAGCAGGACAGGGCCTGTGGAACCAGCTGCTTCCCTCCCGGGGCTCCCCCACCACCTGGCTTTAACCCTGGAAGCTCAGCTGTGACCCTGGAAGCTGCTCACCTGGGCAGACCAATCAGGGTCCAAGCAGGGGGCTTGTGCCACAACCCAGCAGCCAACCCGCCTGCAGCCCAGTGGTTGGGAACCTCTGCCATAAATTATCCGCATTTAAGGGTCCCAGTTTTTTAGCAATTACAACTGCATCCTGTGTGGATAAGAGCTGAGTAATGAGGGCTGTTGGTGGCCCATTTTCTCCCTGCATATGGGTGGAGGTCTTTTCAACAACGGGAGCCATAGTTTCTTGACAAACATCATTTAACCACTGCAAGTCCCTCCATAAAGGGGCATACAGGGATGACAGACAAAGAGTTTCATCCTAGTGATTAGTTTCATAAACATAATGGGGAGAATTTAGGTTTGGGTTGTCATCATCCCAGGCCTCCAATTCATTTTCACTAGACCTTCCCACACCCATGCATCCCTCTTGCATTGCTACCATGATTCCTCGTGGTGTTTTCAATCTAGCTTCTAACTCCCTTATCTTCTGGTGGTATTGATTATGATGAGAACCAACTCTATTTTGAGAATATTTTAAAACTTCCCACACTGCTTTTTTGGCATCCAGTGCTTTCTGTTTCCATAATGCTGCTTCTTTATATGCTTTCTCCATTCAGTCTTGTACATTTCCACCTGTTTTTTTTTCTAATTTCATCATTTCCACTGCATCCTTTAAAAATGTCCCTTGCAATGCTTTTACTTGTGCCTGTGAAAGAGCTGCTTCTTGCTGTAGCCTCTCTGACTCCTCTTTCACTGTCTTTAACAGTTGTTGCTTTTTTGGAGCTCTTCAGTTAAAGCTTTCTATGTCAACAGCAGCTCCATCAGGGTGATTCATTTCTTTGTCTTTTTATTTACCCAGGATTTATGTCCAGAGGTGATCTGAGAAGACCACTTGTCACAAAATTGTACAAACAGGTCCAGTTCACAAAACCCCTCCTAATTCCCAGATCCTGGAGCTGTTTTTCTCTACTTCTGAAAGCTCTTTTCTCACTGAACCCGCCATATCAAGTCAATTCAAAAAAGGGGGAAGATCCTGAATTCCAGCTTAATCTGAGCTCCCTCCCTTGCAAAACCAGTTTGGCAAGTTTAAGTAAATGATCCTCCTAGCCCGGGAACAGATTTCACAATCCTCAACATGTCTCAGTCCAAGCAGCTTCCCATTTCTAAGTCAAGCATTCAACAAAATTAAAAAGTTCTATACCAAATAAAATCTCTCAGTCCAAGTGAATTCAGTAGGCCTATCCAGGGACACCAAAAGGGTGTGTGTATTAAGTAGGAAAGCTTTTTTTTCTTCACTGGAAAAGAAGCACACCTGGAGACACTGCATGTCATGCAGTTGCCATGATGGTTGCTACTTGTTTCTGGCTCAGGAAGATGAAGGGTCAGAGTCCTGTGTTAGCCCTCATAGCTATAGCTATTGGCTAAGCACTCAAACTCAGAGAGGAGTGAAGTTTTGGAGCTAAGCAATGTGGAAAAGAACTGAATCATTTTAAGAATGGTTGCAATAACTTTATGGAAGGCATACTCTCATAGAGTTGTTGGATCAGCACTCAATGTATGTGCTACAGGGAATCGAGAATTTTCTATTGACCTGTTGGCAGTCGTGTAACAGGACAGTTCTGCACCCTGGGCGGTGGCTGCATATGGAAAAGTGGGATGAAGCCAGGCTGACATTGGCAACACAACAGCCAAGAGAGCAGTGGCAGTAGCTGCTGCCCTTGTTGCCAACTATGCTACTGCATGTTGGTGCAAAGAAGTAACTCTGTTGCAATATAATACATGTCTGACAATCCCATACTTCAGGGATTTTTCTGGTCACCTGTTGCAGCCATAAAGCTATTTTTTTCCTTTTGTAAATGCTACTGGCTTCTGCAAGGGGGGGGGGGGGGGGCAGGCTCATCTTCCTCTGATGCACTGGGATGGGTACAGTGACTGCCAGCACTTAGAGAATCCAGAAGGTCTTGTTCTTTTTCTCAGGGTCACACTGGGCATGTCTATATGAGATGCTACATTGCCGTAGCGACAAGCTACAATGACGTAGCTCATCACTGTGGTGATGTAGTGTTGGTGGGCACAAACTGTGATGCTGACGCTACTGCACAGTAGCAGTGGCAATTAGCTACTGCACAGTAGCTTGTTGCTACTGTGTAATAGGGTCACAAACAACCCATGCACCACTGACATGGTGCAGTAATGGTAGTTGCTGTGCAGTCAGGCACACATGTAGACGCATCCACTGATTGCAAATTTTAGGGTCAGGAATGGATTTTTTTCCCCTCTCACTTCAGGATTGGCAATGACTGTAGGGGTTTTGCCTTCCTGGGTGCATCTACATATGCATTGATCTGGCCTAAGTTTACTCTGGTGTAAACTACACTTGAGTAAGTGCTTTGGGGCAGACATCTACACATCTGGGGATTAGGAAGCAGATTTGCTACTCTTTGCACCATGTTTGCTGCAACCCTGCAACAGGCCCCTGCTACCACTGGGGATAGCTCTAGGTGCTAGCCCAGGGGCTTGCAAGGAGCACCAGGCCAGAGCTGTCTCGTTGCCCTGGGGGGCTGCCTGCTGCTGCAGGGGAACAATGCATGGGACTGGGACCTGTCCCTGACCAGGACAGTTCCCAGCCCCCACCCTGCACGCCAGGCGGAGGCTTGGCAGCTTGTTCCCCACTCAGGTCCATGAGCACAGAGCTGGGGGGATGGGGAACAGGCTGAGGGGCTTGTTCCCCACCCAGCTCTGTGAGCATGGAGCCGGGGGGAAAACAGTATGAGGGACTTGTTACCCACCCAGCCCCATGAGCACACAGCTGTAGAGGGAACAGGTTGGGGAGCTTGTTCCCCACCTAGCTCTGTGGGTGTACAGCTGAACGGGGAACAATCTTTCCAGTCTGTTCCCTGCATAGGTCCACAGTTGTGGAGCTGGGTGGGGAACAGGTGCCCCTGCCCCCACCAACAGGAAGATCTCAGTGCTGGCTCTGCAACTGTAGGGCCAGCACTGGGAGACCCTTATCTCCCAGTGCCAGCTCCGCAACTGTGGGGCCAGTGCTGGGAGATCCATGAAGTGAAAGGCTGCTGCAGAGCCTGAAGGTCAGAGCAAGAAACAAGTGACTGTGTCCTCACTCTTTAAAAGGACCATGAAAAGCAGCATGGCAAGTTGAGCAGTGGCATTTTCCCTCATGGAGGCTTTCACAGCAACGAACATCCCACTGAAGAAACTTGGTCACCCTAAGTTAAGGGATGACCAGAACCACAATTTGCCCAAAGCTGGTAGTTTTCCATGTGTGAACAAGCTTCTCTAAGACTATCTCCTGCATTGGAAGAGCATGAATCCTTCTCCGTTATGGCCGATGAAGCCACCAACCCTCAAGATAACTACATGCTTCACATTTTATTTGTACATAGGAGCTGAAAAGACTGGGACCTGCCTGTTTTTCAAACAAAACCGATCTGCCTCACATCTGTCAATTTTGCTACTGTGGCTCAGGCTGTAGAGAAGGCAGTTGTCAACTATGGCTGAGAATTTAACAAGATCTCAGCATTTCTGTGTGACAATGCCATGGACATGTGCAAGGCTTTCTCTGATGTGCTCCACGGAACAATGCCCAGTGCAATTTATGTCATCTGCAATGCACACATTCTCTCTTTGGTAAGTGGCATCTGGGGCATGCAGTTCCCTGATGTGGATGGCCTGGTGTCCTCCTTCAAGAAATCCTTCAAGCACTGTCCAAGCCATAAGCTCTAGGTATTCCATCACCAGCCAAAGTGGGGACCCACATGGCACTGTGTCACTGCCACAAGAGCTTGTGCTCACAAGGTGGAATGCATGGTTCATTGCCACACCAGGCATATGCAGTACTACCAGCAGTTTGTGAGTAACGATCTGGAAATCACACTTGACACACAGTGCAGGCTTACGCTTCTCAATCTCTTAAAGTGAGGCAACATTCAAGATCACGTACTGTTTGTGGCTGAAAATGCCACGTAGAGAAGAGGAGAAGGTGGAGATATTTACCAAGTGCCAGCAGGAGCTGGCAAAAGAAAAAAGAGCTCCCCAGGAGCTGTGGTTCTGGAGCAGCTGCTCCATAAAGCTAAAGTGGCCCCAGAAGGAAGAAAGAGCAAAAAGAGACCCAGATGAAGGAGAAGAGAGAGGTCCTGGAATCCCGGAGGATGGGTGGGACGGCTGCAGTGGTAGCAAGCCAGCAGCCAGCTGGCTAAGAAGTTCCTAGGAGCTACAATAAGCTGGGAGAAACTGGCTGGGGGAAGCACTACCGGGAGCTCAGTGTGGATGATGGAGCTCTGCACCAGAGAGGAAGGGCTAGCCAGAGGAAGGCAACTGAGCTCCTACTGACGCAAGTAAAACTTTTCCTTCTGCTTTCACTCATTTTGAGAAATGTCTGCAGACTCACATGAGTCAGGATACTGGATGCAGTTTGCTGGGTTAAAGGTACAGGATACCCTTAATTGGATGTATATATCCAGAAGAAAGTGAGCAATTCAGAGATGCCAACCTGGCAGGGCTTTGTTTAATTTTGTTTGGATTGAGTTCCTTTATTTTTTTATTTCAGGAAAGAAGGGGTTTATCCCTAAAGAGACACGACGATAGACTTACCTGAGTCAGACAGAGCAGTCTAGCAGTTTGCAGGTACTGAAGCCTGTCGCTACATAGACGAGGCCGGGGAGAAACTAAAACACAAAGAAAATAAAGTTAATAAATAAAAGAGAATTTCTGAAAGAAAGGTCATTGTGAGTTTCAGTTTAATGAAAGTTGTCTGAATTTCTGAGAGGCACTAAACTGGGTTATGTGGGAGGTTGGAGTCACTGGAGAAACCAGTCTTAGATCTCAGTGTCAAGTGGTGTGAAAGCTTAACTCTGTGCGCGCCGGGTCTGACCCCGGGTCGCTTTCGTCGCTCTGCACGCGGGCTGTGGCCAGCAGCCCGGGCAGGCCGGGTCGGAGAGGGCGGGCGCCAAGCTAGAATTAGGCACAGACACGTAACGGTTGATTTTAAGATTGTTTACTTACACCGAGGTGGTCGTGGTGTAGGCTGAGAACTTGCTTGAGTTGCGGTTACAACAAAAAACACGAACACACGTGGAGGTTGCAAGGCTCCACGCAGACAGAACACGAACAATCACGTGGAGCTTGCTAGGCTCCACGCAGACAAACTCCGGATGTCCAGGACAAGCGCGCATTAGACTCGTCGTTACGTCTTATAGTAGGCTCCGTTCGAAGACGGGAAGAGGTGGGCGGTGGATCAGGCCGCCAAACTCCTCTGAGTGACACACAGGGTTTCTATTACCCTGCCGCGCACACCCAGAGTCCCCACGAGATGGATGCGGAGTCCTCTTCGGCTTGGGCGGAAACTGCTCAAGCCTCTTATACAGCTAGCAGGCCAATCGCTAGCCGCCGCGTGTGAATAATTTAGAACTAGCCAATTGCGGGGCGCGGATTTGCATACGACGAGCGGGAAACCTTTGCACAGTGCATTTCTGTGCTGCAAAGGAAATGCACCCTGCAAAGATCGCTGCAAAGTGGCGGGAACACTTCCCTGCGCGCGGGTTCTCTGCGCAGCAGAACTCCTCCGCGCAACAAAGCTGTATACCCACGGGGATAATTCTTAGTGCCGAAGCACACACAAAAAAAATCAGACCTTTGGGTCATGACAAACTCCTCCCAATAGAAAACTTCTTCCAACACCATGATGTGACAGGCAAGAGTTGGGATCCCCACTTAGACATTCCTGTAAACGATTATGATACATATGATTTAGGGTAGGGAAGTCTCCCATTAGCTCCACACTCTATTAAGTTAACTGACAACCCCACCTGCCACCTGGTTCATGGAGCTGGCAGGCTGTGATCCACCACACACACAATGAGCGGATGGATTTAATAAGCTGGGTCAAAGTAGAACATTGCAAAGACAGTCAAGCTGTCCTTGTTAAAACCAGCAGAGAAAGAAACTGTTCCAGGCAATAGATGTGAAGCTGAACCAGTACTACAGGTATGCCCATCAGTGCCACTCTGGTTCAGACAACTGGCTGCCTCCTTCCTTAGTGCTGTTCACATTTTGGACCCCAATCAGATGCCTGCTCTGAGTTGTGACCCTTAGTTAATGAAATCAATCTTGGGGAAAAAGCATGCTGCTTACATGAACTTTGTCAAAGAGTGCCAGATGCCTGTCTGTGCCTGTGTTTTGGGACTCTGTTTGTGACTGGTTTCCACATCTGTATGTCCTAGCAAAATGCTGCATCCAACCAACTCAATGGATCTAGTGTATGGACAAATGTTCACCCAACAGAGACAGAGGATGTCAGCAGCAACTGCCAGTGGATGTTGCATGCTAGTGTTTAACAGCTAGCATGAATTGCCTCTCTCAAGGGTAGCACTGCCTATTGCTTAACTCCTTTTTACAATGTCATTAATAAAGTATGGTGATGGCATTAGTTACAATTCATGGTGTGTATAGCTTTAATTTCATAAGACATCTCAGTTTAGAGCTTAATTGAATGCTTCGATTGCTTAATAATGCATTTATTAATGGTTTCTGTGGGCTTCATCAGGGTGAATATACCACAGTTTGGGGCCATCTGCCAATCTGCATGAGGGGCAGGACCATGATGGCCCCTCAACCAATCAGAGCTGTGGAGGGCAGGGGGTGGCTGCCACAATTAGCCTGTGAAAATAGTGGCCAGTGCTGTGATCAACCCACAAAATTGCCCATGTGCTGCCTGCATGTATAAACCAATTACTTCTTTGTCATTGCATCATTGCAGTAGCAGGATATTGGCAGAGTCCTCATCTCTTTTAGGAACAGAGGTCTGGATGTTCCTTCATGACCATCTAGTCCACTCCCCTGCATTTTCAAGCAATTATTAACTGGAAGGATCCTTCAAAAATCACCATTTCAAACCCTCACCAACAGTAACAGGGACAAAACCCATAACACCCAAACCACCCTGCTAAAGGTGAAAGCAGGGGTAAGGAGGCCTGACACTACAAGGACAGGGAAGTAGTTCTTTAATAACACGTTCAACAAATCCTAAGTAACAGACTATGTCCCAAGCTACAGAATAGGCAGAAACTCTAGTCTGTGCCAGTCTGTCCTAAGAGAAAAATTCCTTCCTGACCCCAAAATTGGCTTTCAGTGGGCATGTTACATGTTCACTTTAATGCACAGTAGCCTATTTTACTTACATGATTAAAGCATCATGTAAAAACCATGCAATTATGCTTATATGCAGTAAAATAGGGTAAATGTCACTTAAAAACCATGAGTATTCATCACTGAGCATTAAGGCAGTCTAATATGCATTTCTTTAGTATCTCACATTGGAGGTACGTACTAAATTTAGTGCACATTAGAAAAAGTGCTTTAATGTACATGTAGATATGCCCATTGTGACCAAAAAGAAAAAAGCAAGACCCTCTAGTCAGGAACCTTTGGATTTTCATTTGATATGCAGATTAGGCTCAGAGAAAGGTTGAAATAGTCTGTCATATTTCCTTCTGGTTATGGTGTTTTGTATTTCACAGAGGAGTATTCCAGGAGTATTCACAGAGGCATTCCATCTACTTACTCCTCTGTGAAATACAAAACACCATAACCAGAAGGAAATATGAATACATCCTGCTTACCACCGAACAACTTCAAGGTAAACAGACTATTTTCTCTGAGCCTAATCTGTATATCAAATGAACTTTTCCAAAGAGGAGATTTTACTGCACCATCAACTCTCCTATGAAATATGAACTTTCATTTCTACCCAGGAGAACTTTTACTATCTTTTCTCTGATGCCTGATGAAGGGTGTTTGTGCCTGAAAGCTTGCACTTAAAGACTTTTTTTTGTAAAAATCTAGTTGGTCTAATAGAAGATAT
Organism: Alligator mississippiensis; assembly: GCF_030867095.1. Classification (NCBI taxonomy): domain Eukaryota; kingdom Metazoa; phylum Chordata; order Crocodylia; family Alligatoridae; genus Alligator; species Alligator mississippiensis. The sequence goes on from NC_081829.1 coordinate 16,387,646, forward strand.
CATCTCTACACAAGTCCTAATTGCTTCTGAATAATCATGTGTATATGTGACTCTGAAGATGCACAGTAGCCTGACTCCACCATATTGCACCTGAAATTTCATAAAGAACACTTTAAAGAGGAGATGTGGGCAGTGGACTGGGACCCAAAGGACTCGGGGAGTTCTCCACCCCTGTTAGTTCTGTGGGACTGCGAACTTAAGCCCCATCACATCTGCTCACAGGGGCTTGGCTGGCCAGCAGGACCCTGGGTTCGCTCTCCTTTTCAGTAATTGGGCAGGGGCCCCATTACACAAACTTCCACTTGCTCTAGGTCCTTCAGAATCTGGATGGCAAGGAGCATGTCCACCAAATTATGGCAGAAGGACTACTCTCATGGCCAGCTCAGAAAACATCAGCCCCTTGCACAGGAGAAAGGGCTTGATTGAGACAGCGCAGAGCTGGCTGGCCAGCTGTATCCAGCATTGATACACTATCCACTGGAAAGTGATAGGACTGAGTATGCCTGGTCAAAGTGGATCATGTCTGTTGCCAGCCTAGATGTCAGCTGCAGTGAGATGGCTTTGACCACAACCATGTAGTATGCATAGAGGAGCAAGAATTGTCACCAGTTCCTCACGTTATGAGGGTCCCCATTTTTGGACAACAGGGTCAACATAGCTGTCTTGCATGACAAGGGAAATAAATACTTCATCCCATTTAGACTCATCCCAGACCACAGCAAAGTTCAGACTGAGGAAATCCCAATATACATGGCAGAACTCCACTGTCAGCTCAGCAATGGAGACTTGTTGGTGGGCATCAGACACAGGGCATCCAATAATTCAGCCACACAGAGGATCCTCCAGCCAATCCTAGTCACTTGTGATGGCTTGTGACAGTCCCTCCCCCAGGACTTTATGGGCATTGGCATTGGTCAGACCTGGTAAGAAGAGTCCTGCTTATATAAGGGTCTGTGAGGAGGGAGAGAGGAGTCATCCTCCACTGGGATGCAGACGATGTACTTCTTGGCATCCATTTTTTCTCTGGGGCATAGAAGTAGTGGGAGCCACAATCCAACTCCCAAGAGGAAATGGGTCTGGAATTGGATAAATGTACCACAGGCATAGCAGTCATTCAGAGCTCTTCCAGCCTCTCACACTTTCCACAGAGGGATGAATTGTATGGCTTGGTGGCAAAGCACCTCTCGAGCTGCTCTCTGGGTGCCTCCCTGTGCCAGGTATGCCCCAAATATAGCTATAGCACAGGAGCCCCACACAAACCTTCCCCATATCCCAACATCTATGTGCCTAGGGGAGATTCACTGCTGCTCATGTCAGGTTAGCTAGAAGATCAAAGACCATATCTTCCAGCAAACTTTTATTGAAGTGCCAGTATGCTGTCCCTGAGCATTTAGGTCCTGTGACCCAAGTGCAGGCAAGATGGTCTTTCCTGAAAGGGGCTGGTGAAAAGATAAATTATGCATTTGGATAGTGTCCAGGAGAGAGATGTAGATCCTCTCTAGATGGGAGTCACATGCCTGATATTCCTTCATCTTGACAGAGGTAAACATAGTGTCTTCAGAACATTGGGCATGCTGGACATCCATCAGCAAGTGGTCAGTGATGACTTCCCTTCAGATGTCTGCAGTGGCTTGACTCCACTTCCTGCTGGATCAGTCCTGCACCTCAAGGGTGACAATGAAGTTCCCACCAAGGACCAGGCATTTGTGAAGACTCAGTGTGCCAAGGTAGTTGGCTACCTGCTGGTAGTATTGTGTCATCCCAAGATTGTTCACAAGATCATAAATGTTAACCAGGTTCAGAGATGAACTCTTGAATTTAGACCCAGATATGTAGCAGATGACCAGACCGTACCTCAGCTATCTGCAGGATCTCTGAGCCACCATCCCACATGATGTACCTGTGAGGTGGCTGAAGTGGACCCTATCCCCTCACTCTAGCTGCCAGCTAGCTTTGTTGGCCAGGATTGTGGGTCTCCTGCAATAATAACACAGAATACTCCCTTGTCCTGAGTTAGGAGAGTACCTGACATCTACAAAAATGCATCCTGCAGCCATGGACATTAAAGGTGGTAATGGTGAGAGTCCTCATGGCTGTGGGATGATGGAAGGCCCAGTGAGGGCCTCATGAAAGGTGGTGCCAATTGCAGGACCTAGCAGCAACCCTGCTCTCCTCCCATAGGCATAGAGGGCATCCTGGAAGCTGTGGGCTCTCTGGTAGCTCCTGGAATTTTGTCTCTTGGGCCCTTTTCTCTCCCCCCACTAAGAACCTCACAGCATTGAGGCCCTGGTAGTAGTCCCCCAGCAGTTCAGGGTGGGTTGAACCTTGTTCACAGTGTGTGACATGATCTCCAGGAACTGGAGCAGCTATTCCCTGGGCAAAGCTGAGGCTTAGAGATCTGCAGGTTCCACTGAGTCCCCAGAGTCCTGCTTGTCCTCCTGGTCCCTGGGTTCCATGGGGAGGGCCTCCCAGGACAGAGAGGGTTGGGAGGTGTGTCCCTTTTCTCTGCCCCAGAGGTTACCATCTGAACCATCTGGTCCTCTATGTCACCCCAAACCAGTGGAAGGATTGGGGGGTGGGAGGGAGAGCCAGAGTGAGTAGGGGTCATGGAAGAAGATGGAAAACCCTACTCAGAATTACCTGTCTCCTGCCTTACCACCTACCCTGGTTATCCTGCTCAGGGCTCCAATGACTGTCAAGGGGTCCTGTGTCTTTCCCATCCTCAGCAGTTATAGTAGGTGTTGGGAGCTGTGACAGGGTGGTGTTGGTGGGGTCTGGAAGAGATGCTGTGGGCATTTCAGCGGTAGCGGTATTGTCTACTTTGGAATCTTGAGGAAAATGGACTTCCTCATCAGTCACTGGTGGATTTCCGCTTCCTACAGGTAGTTGGAAGGGGAGTGATAGCCAAGGTCAAGACTTCAACCCCAGCACCTATGATGAAGCAGGGATGACTGTGGGTCACAGCAATCACAGACTGTGACTGGGTCACAGACTTACTGTCCAGAGTGCTCATTTAGGGTGGTCTCCACCCACTTGATTTTCCCTGGGAATAGGTTTTCAGATATAGCTCCAGAGGTGACAGGTTCACCTCATTGTCAGTCCCCAGCTTTGGCGGTATGAGGGAGATCTCCTCTATGTCAGAGGGACTGAGCTGCATCTGGACTTCTCACATAGCCAGGACAGTTGCTCGCTGCCCTTTGGGTCCAGTCCTGCCTTAGCATTGGGGCTGGCTGGGGATGAATCAGCCCCCTGTTGGAGGGGGGAGTGTTGGGATAGGGATTTTTTGTGGTGGGGCCATTGGGGCAGTAGTGCCCCTCCCTTTCCTACCCTCTTCCCCATACCCTGGGATCCTGCCATTTCTTGCAACTCAGGGTCCTTCAATGGGGGCTGGGCACTGAGGGTGGGAAGCTAAGGAAAGTGCTTGGGGTAGCCGGTGGGGGGCAGGTGTACGTGGGGAGATCCATTTCTCCAACAAGGGGGTGGGGAGTTTGGCAACTAAACAAACAGACCAGACTGGCACACAGGAGAGAGATCAGTGCGGGTTTACTAAGCCTAGATACCCACAGGGGATGGGTTGGGGAGTATAAGATTCACAGCAATAGGGTAGAAATGGGGTTGCAGCAAAAGTCACAAATAGCGGAGGGATTCTATAAGCCTAACGAGGGACTTGTGGAGCTACAGCAGCAGAGGGAGAGGAAGAACCCTCCCCAAATGAACTAGATGGAGCATCTAATTCTTACCCATCTGAGGACCATAACTGTGTCTGGCAAGGAGCCTGAGGCATAGTCATCACTGACAAAAGATAAAGCAAGTTACTGTAATGCCCCTCCCCTTTAATTTGCATGTGCAGGCCAGGGGCAACAGGTTTCAATGTGCAACTTCCAGGCCACTGGGAGAAAGAAAACGAGGTGCATCTTTCATCTTCAAAAGCTGCATTTGTACATCAAAGACAGAGCTAGTCATGTGCATATAGTAAGGCTCCTTACACTCCATCTCCTCCCTGGCCACCTCTGGCCATTTATGCTTTAGTGCTTAATGACGATTTCACTGGACTGAGTATTTACATAGACCAGATTCTCCATCATTTGGGCACCTTAAAAATCAAGCCTGAATGGCTTTCTACAAAGAAATACACCCTTGCTCAAGAAGTGCTAAGGTGATGCAGGAATCATTGGACAAAGTTCTCTGCTCTGCGTTACACTGGAGGTGGAACTGGCTGATCACAACAGCCCTTTGTGGTGTGGAAATCTGCAAGTCTGCAGTAATGTATTCAGTTTCTCTTCCCATTCCATGAGCAGACTTGTACTTTGTTATTCACTGGATTAATCTACTCTTTGATTCAGACACTGGTGAAGCTTTCCTGTCATCCAGGGACAAACTTTGGCATTTCCTTTTCTGTTAGGTATGCTAGTTTAAAGTGCTTTGGTTTCTGGCATCTGTTCATATAGCATTAGAAAAGAACCGGAGGAACAGTATCTTTATTCAAACACTGAACAAGACCCTAGTAGAGTCATAGGAACAGTGTTATTAGCAGGGATCCTGGTTTTCTCTGATTAAAAAAAATCCTTAATTTTCAGATTAAAACGAGTAAACCAAAATCCACATTTTTCCATGATTAAAATGAAACACCACTATATATATTTCTGTATTTATTAGTGGTGTTTCATTTTAATCACAGAATAATGTAGATTTTGGGTTACTTTTTAAATCTGAAAATTAGGGATTTTTTTTATCAGAGAAAACCAGGTTCTCTGGTTATTAGGACTGGATGAAGGGATAGCTAGAACCAATGTATGTCCGGGTTCCCAGCTCCTGGACTCATGTGAAGACTCAACAGCATACTGAGAAGCGACAGGTTTGAGATCACAAATTAATGTAGCAGGAAGTAGTAAATCTCAGTGGAAGAGTTAGTGGGACAGCCAGGAACCTACAGGAGAGAGACTATCACCTCAATAACACTGCACCAAAGTTATGTAGGGAGGTAAATGTGACCTTGTACACAGTGGCTGGGTCTATACATGCTATTAATTCAAAGTAAGCTTACTACGCAGGAAAAATACTGTGTAGTAAGCCTACCAGTAAGCACATCTACACGTGCTCCCTCTTGGCCGCATCTACATGAGGTGCTGACTGTGTAGTAATTACTGCAGTAACCTGAGTTACTGTGCAGTAACACTGACAAACAGTTTTTTCATGACACTGACTGCACAGTAGCCCAAGATATTTGATATGGCCTAAATTTACTTTGGTAGTAAGCTACTCTGATGTAAGCGCTTTCACGCAGGCATTGACACATGTGGGGATTAGGAAGATTTGCTTCTCTTTGCACCATTTCCTGCAACCCTGCAATAGGCCCCTGCTGCCATCAAACGCAGCTCTAGCTGCCAACACCTGGCAGCCCTCTTGAAAAGCCAGCCCCACATGCTGCTTCCTGGCTAGCCCCTTTCTTGGCCAGGAGCAGCATGACAAGTGCAGGGGCAGCACACGGCAGCTTTCTCCTTGGCCACACTGACTCCCCACACTATGGCAGCTCCAGCTGCTGCCCCTGGCAGCAATGACCAGCGCCCCAAGCTCCTGCTGGCCGCCACGCTAGCCCTGTTGGCCTGCCATATGAACCACTGCCTGGCCTCAGCGCACTGTCCCATGGCCACTGCCAGTGCTCCCACCAGCAGGCACGCTGACAAAGGGCTTCTGGATGCCAGCACCAGGACCACTGTCACCCTCCTGGGCCTCCAGCTCCACCACCTCTGGGGCACCAGACCAGCCAGGACTGGTGACTGCATACCATTCAGCACACCTGCAGTGAGCAGTGGCCGGACAGCTTCTGCATGACCCAGGCTGCCTTCTGTGACCTCCTCCAGCCCCTCCAGCCCCACCTGGAATGGCAGGACACTGGCATGTGCCCAGCCCTCCCTGCAGACTCTCAGCTGGCCCTCGCCCTTCTCAAGCTGGCCACACCCACCATTCTTTGCTATGTGGGCCATTTCTTTGGCATGGGCAAGGCCATCACAAGGCCATCTTGGAGGTATGTGGCACCCTGCAGGATATGCTGGGGGATGCTGTGCTCTGTGTCCATGATCCCCTGGTGGTGCCGATGGCGTTCCATGCACCGGGATCCCCCCAGTGTATTGGGGCCCTAGACGGGACCTACATCCTCATCACCTGCCCACCCCATGGAGACCACTCCTAGTACAACCACAGGGGCTTTCACTACGTGGTCTTGCAGGCCATCATTGACCACCATTACATATTCATCCATGTGAGTGCCAGCTGGGTGGGCAGCACCCACAGCGCCCGTGTGTTTCACAATTCTGGCCTGGCGGGACTTATAGAGAGTAGGTGCTTTGTGCTGGGGCTGCTGGATCTGCAGCTGGGCTGTGTTGTGGTCCCACCCCTTTTCATCAGGGACCCTGGACCCCCACCAGGCCCACTTTACCCAGTGCCTGGGCTGGAGCCATGTCCTGGTGGAGTGCATCTTCAGCTGCCTCAAGGGCCACTGGCACTCCCTCACCGCCTGTCTTGAGGTTGCCAAGGAGAACCTCCGCTGCCACCAGGAGCACAACCTGTGACTGCGCTATGCATCCCTGACTCCCACTGCTGAGGAGGACATTGCTGCTGGCTTTGATGCATTCCTCGGCGTGCGAGAGGCCCATTGCTGCCTAGCTGCAGGGGCACAGGCTGCTCAATAAAGTTTAGCACTGTCTCCCACCTCTCTGTGTGCTGTGAGGGGAAATCCTAGGCCAGGGGACTGTGGGTGAGCCAGGTGGGCTGGGGTAAGGAGAGGGACCGAGGCAGGGAGGGCCTCCTTCCAGCACAGGGCTTACATGTGGCCAATGTCCTAAGCCTCTGGGGTGTGGCATGCAGATGCTTGGCTGCCCCCCCCCCCCGCCCCACTCCCCCAGGGAGGAGCTGGCAGCCGGCAGTGTTATGGCTGGCCACACCTTGTGGCTGGCTCTGGGGCTGCAGAGCTGGTGAGGGGCCAGGGCTCCCCGAGCTGCCAGTGGAAACTGCAGCTGGGGAGCTGGGTGGGACAGGCCACTGGATGCCTAAGGACCCACCACCTGTGATGTGTCACCAGGGGTGCCAGACTGGGGCAGGGGCTAGCACAGGCCACCCATGTTAGGGCTGTGCCCTGGGTCCCAGGGTGCAAGAATGACATTATGTTGATGCATAAAGGGCATGGACTTGTGGGCATGGCTGAACCAATTATTGTGGTCTGTCATGGCAACTCACTGTGCCCACAAGGCCTTGACCTTTATGCAGCACTGTTGCACCAACCAGTCATTTCCATGCTCCCACATCCAGCCTGACAGTACTTCATATATGTGGGTGTTCGGAGTGGCTGCCCCACTCAAACTGGCACTGCACCTCTGTCTCACCCCATAGCACCATGAAGTCACCCATCTCCTCCTTGGTCCAGTTAGGGCCCCGAATGGAGGGCACAGGCATGGGTACATCCACAGATAGGTAGGAGGTCATGGTGGGTCCCATGCTGGTTCTCTGTGTCCACGCACAGCTGTTCCTTAGCTGCCAGGCCTGGACAGCTGCCAGGAATGCCTAGTGCAGGGCTATGGCATGGGACCCACTGTCTCATGTAAATGCAGCCCTTGGGAGCAGATTTACTCCCAATGGGAGCAGCCCAAAAAGGATTGCTCGCACCCTCCTCTACACCACTGCAGCAGCCTGGGGGAGCTCAGGCTCCCCCTGGGTGCTAGCCCAGGGCATGTGAGGGAGCATGAGGCCAAGAGACAGCTGTCTCCTGGCCCCATACACATTGGGAGGGGTCCTGATGTGCACGGGGCAGGAGAGCTGCTGCTGCTGCAGAGCTCTCCTGCCTCGTGCACATGGGCACGTGTCCTGTTTCAAAGGAGGCTGGCCAGAAACTGTTCTCCCATGTCCTGCAGCTGTTTTCCAGCTCTGTGTCCCGATTGGGCAGTTGGGGCAGGGGGCTGGGAAGAGTCCCCTCCCCTGGATTTCAGAAACAGGCGCTGAGATACAGCTCTGAGGGAGGGAACTCTTCTCCACCTCCTGCCTTGATTGGGTGATTAAGGCACAGGGTTGGGAAGCAGCTGCGGGGGGGGGGGGGGAGAGGCAGATTCCAGCCCCCTGCCCTGACCTGCAGATGGGGCAGCTAGCAATGGATCCTCAGCTGGGTGGGGATTCCCTGCCCAGCCAAGGGTTCACTACTATCTGTCCCACTGCTAAGTTCCCAGTCCTGGTGGTGCTCAGCTCCCCACTCCTGTGGGTAGCCGGAAGCCCCACAGTGCTGGGATGGGGAAGTGGGCAGAGAGGGACCTGGTCCCCATGCTGATGGGCTTCCAGCTCCTGGGGAAGCCAGAAGCTGAGCAGTGCCAGGACAGGGCCCCCTGGTGTGGCTGACTGGAGCTAATCTGTTCCTGGTCAGTGTCTACATGAGCCCTACAGTGCAGTATCTATTGCACAGTTAGTTTAGTACCTATATTTACAGGTACTAGCTCACTGCACAGTAGACTAATTTGATGCACAGTAGCTTGTTAGCATGGGAATTTACTGATGCTTTTTTGTGCAGTAGATTAGTATACTGTGCAGTTAGCTAGTACCTGTAAATATAGAACATTTTTAAATGTGTGCACAAGACAGTGCCAGATGCTTTTGAAAGCACCCGGCATTGCATCACATGCATTTGTATAAACGGTGAAGTTCATGTCAGTGCTGAGACAATGGTAGCAGTACACTTTTGAACTAAAACACATTGCAGGTGTGTTTTCGTTCAAAATCTTAAATGAGGGTTTATTCGGGGAAAAGTGATTGGGTTCTTACTGGCCTACTCATCTATCCTTGAGTAGAAGCAAACTATTCTTCTCTTGGTTCTTTAATTCTTCTTGTTTTGTTTTTTTCTGACAGGAAGTGTTGAGGGCCATTGGATAACCTTGCAATATAGGTATTGCAAAAATATTTTGGAGAAAGAGACAGAATACACAGGTGCTTTTAAAAGGAAACCCACATGCAAACAAAATCCACAGCCCGCATGCATTTATATTCTGGCATGAACAGTGTAGCAGTTCAAGCCTTCATTATAAGCTCGTGAGCAATTTTGTAGCTCTTGAGAATACCTTGAAATAATTTTAATACATTTTCAGTACAGCAAGTATTCTCAGTAATGCTTACAATTTACCCTCTTGGACATGTGTCTAATGATTTAAGACAGCAATTGCATAGCAAATATGGAACAAAATGATCGTTAAGAACATTTTGTTGAGTTTTATAAAATGTATCCCAGATTAGTGTATCAAGCCAATCTGTATCTATTAGAAAGAAAGAATGCAAAAGTATTTGTAAGCTTCTGGAAAGTTTAGTGAAAGGCACTAGAATCAGTACTTAATAGAAAATACAGAACATACTTTCCAAGAGGAACAAGCAAAATGGACATCATGCTTAATGGGCTAAAGAATGTAAACTTTCAGGTGGAGCAGCTGGCTGGGGCACAGTGTGTCTTGCCCTCACACAGAGGCACATAGAGACAGGGGAGCAGCCAGCCCAGGGCTGCCTATTCCTGCATCTTGAGGCATCCTGTGCCCCAGTGGCTGGCTGCAGCTCAGGGTGCCTTGAGATGGGTGGTCTGCAGCACATGGACCAGCCCTGGGCTGCAAGCTCCCCTGTCTCTATGTGCCTGTGCCACTCCCTGGCTGGCTAGGCTACAGGGTGCCTCCATGTGGGGGCTGCCTGCCCACTAGCCCCACAGTGAGGCACCCCATGCCCCAGCCAGCCCCACCCCTTGCAATACATGGAGCAGTGGGACACAGTGTTCTGCTGCAAACCACATAAACAGTCACGTGAACTGCAGCACAAAGTTGCAACACAAATTTGTGCCACTACTATTTTTACTGCTTCAAACACAAGCCCCTGTTTGTGTGGATGCAGCCTCGGAGTGAGTGGAAGTCAAAAGACACAATGAAACAACCTTTTTTCTTCTGGAAACAGCCTCAAAAGCTAGACCCTGCAATTTTCACCTCTCTAGGCTCCTTCTTAACACCCAAAAAACCCCTGAGTCCCTGCAGTTCATATTGCCCAGGGGCATCTCTTGGGTTCACCTCTCACTAGCACCCTCCCTCTACATCTTTTAAATCACAAAAAGGAAAAGCAGCAAGTTAACAAAGAGAACCACATATAGAACTGTTGCTTAGAATCTGTTTTCTTGAACTAACCACAGTAAGTATTGTTAAATTTGAAGTTTGTGAAAGATCCTTTCAGAAGTCTATTCTGTTGCAAACAGGGCTCTCAGAAGGTACTTTCGGTTCAGGATTAATTTACAACGAAACTCCTCTCCTGGTATGGACACACATAACACTTAGAACTGTATAAATGCAGCTTAAATCTCAAGTGGACAAGCCTCTTAAAACAGTTTAAAGACACCTTGCATAGTTCAAAAGTGTACCTGGAAGACCAAGTACTATTTTCCACTAGTTCCCTGTTATTTGTGGACACCAAGCATTCAGTGACATTAGTCTGGTCAGTCCTCCAGGCATCCCACATTCCTCATCCCAAACCCCTGACTGCTGCAACTCATAGATTCATAGATGTTAGGGCTGAAAGGGAGCTCAAAAGATGGAGTCCGACCCCCTGCATAGGCAGGAAAGTGTGCTGGGTTCAGATGGCCCCTGCCAGATGCCTATCTAACCTCCTCTTGAAGACCCCCAGGATAGGGGAGAACACTACCCCTCTTGGGAGCCCATTCCAGATTTTGGCCACTCTAACTGTGAAGAAGTTCTTCCTAATGTCCAGTCTAAATCTGCTCTCTGCTAGCTTATGGCCATTATTTCTTGTAACCCCCAGGGGCGACTTGGTGAGTAAAGCCTCACCAATTCCCTTCTGTGCCCCCATGATGAATTTATAGGCAGTCACAAGGTCACCTCTCAACCTTCTCTTGCAGAGGCTGAAGAGGTCCAGGTGCACTAGTCTCTTCTCATAGGGCTTCACCTGCAGGCCCCTAACCATACACGTGGCCCTTCTCTGGACCCTCTCCAGGTTATCCGCATCCCTCTTGAAGTGCAGCGCCCAAAACTGGACACAGTATTCCAACTGCGGTCTGACCAGCACCCGATAGAGGGGAAGTATCACCTCCTTGGTTCTGTTTGTCATGCATCTGCTGATGCATGAAAAAGTGCAGTTAGCTTTGCTGATGACTTCATCACACTGACAACTCATGTCCATCTTGAAGCCCACTAGGACTCCGAGATTCATAGATTCATAGATTGTAGAGTCAGAAGGGACCACAATGGATCATCGTGTTCAATCCCCTGCCCCTGGCAGGAAAGAGGACCAAGGTCAGATGACCCCAGCCAGGTGACTATCTAGCCTCCTCTTGAAGACCTCCAAGCTAGGTGATAGCACCACCTCTCTTGGAAGCCCATTCCAGATCCTGGCCACCCTTACTGTGAAAAATTTCTTCCTAATATCTAACCTAAATTCACTCTCAACTAGTTTACACCAGTTATTCCTAGTCACTCCCTGGGGCGCCTTAGTAAACAGCATTTCCCCTAATCCCCGTTGACCTCCCCTAATGAATTTATAGGCGGCTACAAGATCTCCCCTCAGCTGTCTCTTGTGAAGGCTGAAGAGATTCAGCTCTCTCAACCTCCCCCCGTAGGGTCTATCACAAAGGCCACTAATCAAGCGAGTGGCCCTCCTCTGGACCCTCTCGAGATTCCTTGCATCCCTCTTGAAGTGCGGCGCCCAAAACTGGACACAGTACTCCAACTGCGGCCTGACCAGTGCCGCATAGAGGGGGAGCCTCACCTCCTTTGTTCTATTAGTCATGCACCTGCTAATGCAAGACAAGGTGCGATTGGCCTTGTTGATGGCCTCGTTACACTGCCGGCTCATGTTTATCTTGGAGTCAATTATGACTCCAAAATCCCTCTCTGCCTCTGAGCTGCTGAGAAGGACACTCCCTAACCTATAGATCCCTTTCCACTTCCGTGCTGCCAAGCAGGTCATTTCCTAGGCAGTAGGTATGCTGGACATTTTTCCTCCCTAGGTGTAGCACTTTGCATTTCTCCTTGTTAAATCGCATTCTATTGTTTCCTGCCCATTTGTCCAACCTGTCCAGGTCTGCCTGTAGTTGTTTCCTGCCCTCCGGTGTGTCCACTTCTGCCCACAGTTTTGTATCATCCGCAAACTTGGACACAGTACACTTCACTCCCTCATCCAAGTCACTGATGAAGACATTGAAGAGTATTGGTCCAAGGACCAAGCCCTGCGGGACCCCACTGCCCATGTCCTTCCAGGTCGGTACCAACCCATCCACCACCATTCTCTGGGTATGACCCTCTAGCCAATTTGCCACCCGCCGGACCGTGTAGTCATCCAAGTCACAGACTCTTAATTTGTCCACCAGTATGGGGTGGGATACTGTATCAAAGGCCTTCCTGAAGTCTAAGTAAATGATATCTACTCCTGCGTCCAGGTGTTTTGTAACCTGGTCATAAAAAGAGACTCACCACTATAGTATGTAGCCAGTATCCTATTACTGCTCCCTTCTCCCTCCCTCCCGCCCTCCCCCTGCCGCACCTCCTTCACCCCTTTTTGTTGGCATTAAAAATTAATCAATGGTCCCTTGCACTGCTTGCCCAATAAAAGTTCTAATAACTAGTTGGGTCCTCACTACTTACACAGCCATAGCCCATCATCGTGCCCTTCCAGTGCCTGGGAACCCAAAAATGTCAATCCAGGCCCTCTTCCCCTAACTCCCAAGGCACATTGCAGATATTGGTCAATCACAAACTATTGACATTTGTTGAACTCATGGTTAAGAGAAAAGGGAAAGCAAAAGAGTGAAAATGCTCCCAGCCACAGGTCACTCACTACCTGGCACCCCTTAAGCACAGGTGCAAGCAGTCCCCACAACCTCCCAAACTACTCACTGTCATGCATGCTGGGCTACGTGCTCACTTCCATCCCCTAGCATTTGGGCCATAAAGCACTTCACACAACAATGAAGCAATTCCCAATCAGTGACATACAGGAATAATTCAATAGTTATATAATTGAGAGCATGGGGATATATTGGAGTGAAGCCAGAATAGCTCTGTTCTTACTTTGATTTTACTCTTGATTTATACCAGCATAACTTGGTCTTCACAGTAAGAGTTTAGATAACACTGCTGTCTGCTGCTCCTGTACTGGACTGATGAGGAACCTGAGCAGGCAATGCAGAGCACATGTCTTTCTACAGAGCTCTAAAGACAGATTTAATTGGGTTCATTATGTGCCATCTCCACTTAGGTCATTTCAGCAGCTTAAGTCCCTTGTGAGTGTCCAGTGACTTCAGATTGTCTTATTGGCATTCTCTTATTCCTTATTCAAGCCCTGTTTTACTTCTCAGAAACCACAGTAATGCTATTCTTTATGTTCTTAGATGCCATGTTTTTTACCCCATAAATCCTGTGTAAGTAGCAATTGCCTACAAACAGAAATCCCAAGGCAAATGAGATTAATCGTAAGTACAGCGCTGAAGTTTTCAAACTTCACCTCTTCTGGAAATGAAATCACGTCCTTTGGAATTCCGTTAAGCTCCTGTGAATTAAAGACATTTCCTTCTGAGAGAATACACTACATTTCAGGACTTCAAGAAGGCAAGGGTTCCCTCCGGAAATCCTATGAGAGAGATCCTCACCCCCATTCTCCCACTGTTCTGTGCTTTCCTTGAACAGAAAGAAGTCTACATTCAAATGAAACACCAGCCATCTGCTGGGCTTAATGCAGGTCTGGCTTTCTTTTTCAGTGGCCACATCTACGAGATGCTGACTATGTAGTAGCCCAGTACTACTGCGCAGTAGCACTGCATGGCAAAAACCATGATGCAACGCTACTGTGCAGTAGGATTAGGCTACTGCACAGTAGCATCACACAATGTGCTGTTTGTCAGCACTACTGTTCAGTAACTCCAGCTACTGTACAGCCATATAGTACTTGTTTATATAAGTATTAAATGTGCAGTAATGACTGTGCAGTCAGCGTCTTGTGTACACACATCAAGTAACAGGCAAACGTGACTACATGAAAATACATTCACAGCTGTCCTCCCATGACTGAAACCTTTATGAAATCATGAGTCTATGCTACATAGGTAACCTGAGATTTCACAGCAGGACACTATTTACCAGGTGGAATTGGTTGCATACTCAGGGCCTTAGTACACACGATGAAGGGCCATGGGGTGGGGTGATGTGATGAAATTGCCCCTTTTAGTGGTTTAATTGCCCTTTTTAGCAATTTGAGTCACAGTATACATGTGCAACAGCATATTGCAATTAAATTTCATCACAATGTACACGTGCGGTGGTGTATTTTGATTTAACTGGCTTTTTTATGTAGCAAAGTAAAATATGTCTGATGTATTTCAGTTTGCTAGGTAACAAATTACAGCAATACATTTGGAGATGTAAGTGGGGACCATGCATGGGGCGCTGGAAGCCCAGGCATGCTCAGGGAAACTTGGGCTTGGCAGGCTTCCAGCACCCTGTGCCCTGTCCCCACTGCCTTCTCCAGCTGCAAGCACATCGTTGGCTCCAAGATGAACATGGGCCGACAATGCAAGGTCACAGTCGGCAGGGCTAACCGGACCTTATCGTGCATCCACAGGTGCATCTCAAGTAGGTCCAAGGAGGTGATCCTCCCCCTCTATGCGACACTGGTCAGGCCACAGCTGGAGTACTATGTCCAGTTCTGGGCACCCCACTTCAAGAGGGATGTGGACAACATTGAGAGGGTCCAGAGGAGGGCCACCCGCGTGATCTGGGGACAGCAGGGCAGACCCTACAATGAGAGGCTACGGGACCTGAACCTGTTCAGCCTTCACAAGAGAAGGCTGAGGGGGGACCTGGTGACCATCTATAAACTCACTAGGGGGGACCAGAAGGGTTTGGGGGAGACCGTGTTTCCCCTAGCACCCCCGGGATAACAAGGAATAATGGCCACAAGTTGTTGGAGAGTAGGTTTGGATTAGACATCCGTAAGAACTATTTCACAGTCAGGGCGGCTAGGATCTGGAACCAACTTCCAAGGGAAGTGGTGCTGGCTCCTACCCTGGGGGTCTTTAAGAAGCGGCTTGATGCCTACCTGACTGGGGTCAATTGAGACCAGTTTTCCTCCTGCCCAGGCAGGAGGTCAGACTTGAAGATCTACAAGATCCCTTCCGACCCTACTTCTATGATTCTATGAAAACAACTATAAAGTTGATGCATAGCTGGTTGAATAATCAAGAGTAGTTGTCAATAACTCAGTGGGCACATCTACATGAGACATATTATTGAGCATTAGCCTAATTTACTGTGCAGAATGTGTGAGTATCTACACATGCACACTCTAACTGCTCAATAAATTCCCTTAACCATGCTTAAATTTTCTACCTGCAAATGTAGGTAGCAAATTTAAGCATCATTAGTTAATGTGCAGTAATGCATGTATAGACACAACCTGGCACTATGTTTGCTACTGGGTCTGCCTAGCCCCAGGGCTCCTGGATGAGAGCTTTTCCTGCTCCAGGGCTGGGCTGCTTCACTGGCAGTCCCTGTCTGCGGGTTATAAAAGCCTGCAGCCACTTTGTGCCCTGGGGCACACACCACAGAAGCCTAAGGGCACTGCAGGCCTTGTGTGTCCCTCTGGGCAGGCCACAGCCCTGCTGTGCCTGCCTCCCACCACCCCAGTGCTGCTGCTCAGCCTGTGACTGCTTCTTGGTGAGCCTTTGGTTGCTGAATAGCGGGCTTTTGAGTTCTGGCTGCGGGGCTTTTGGTTTTGTCCACATCCTTTCTGTAGTGGGGGCCCAAAACTGGACACAGTACTCTAGATGTGGCCTCACCAGTGTTGAATAGAGAGGAATAATCACTTCTCTCGACCTGCTGGCAACACTCCTATTGAAGCAGCCCAGTTTGCCATTAGCCCTCTTTGTAACAAGGGCACACTGTTCGCTCATATTCAACTTATTGTCCACTGTAACCCCCAGGTCCTTTTCTGCAGAGGTGCTGCCTAGCCAGTCACCCCGCAGCCTGTACCGGTGTGTGGAATTGTCCTGCCTAAGTGCAGGACTTTGCACTTGTCCTTGTTTAACCTATGAGATTTCTTTTGGCCCAATCCTTCAATTTGTCTAGGTCACTCTGAATCCTAGCCCTACCCTCCAACATATCTACTACTTCCCCCAGCTTGGTGTTATATGCAAACTTACAAAGGGTGTACTCTATGCCATCTTCCAGGTCATTGATGAAGACATTGAACAAAACTGGCCCCAGGACCAACCCTGGGGCACTCGACTAGATACCAGCTGCCAAAAGACATCAAGCTATTGATTACTACCTTCTGATCCTGATGCTCATGCCAGTTTTCTCTCTACCTTACAGTCCATTTATCCAGCCTGTACTTCTTTAGCTTGCCTGTGAGCATGTTGTGGAAGACCATATCAATAGCCTTGCTAAAATCAGGGTATTACTAAGGGTCCTGATCCAACTTCCACTGAATTCAATGGATAGGTCCCATTGGCTTCAATGGGAGTTAAACTAAGATTTGCAATAGACAAAATGTAAACATCCACAAACTGTCCAGACTAGAAGACATTTTCATGGAGACACAACATGAGCTGCCTATCCTTTGCATCCTGGAGGAAGGGAAGACTTTTGAGTAGGGGTGCTCAACCTCTGCCTCATAGCCCATGGGTAGGAAGCAGTGTCACCAAATTACTGCTCTCCTACTGTCAAATTTCTGGACCCTGTGGGCTTAATAGTATGGCATGCTAAATGGAGCACATGAGGCCAGTTGGAGTAACACAAGGCTGATCAGGGCAGCATGGAGTAGCACATGGCTGAGCAGGATGGTGTGAGGAGACATGGGAATGAGTAGGATGATGTGGAGTGGCATGGGGCTAGTGGAATGGTGCAGGGTGGCCCCAGGCAATGCAGAGTGGCACAGGCCCAAGCAACACAATACAAAGCACATTTGGACAGTGCAGAGTGGCATAGGGCTGAGAGGCACAGTGCAAGGCCTATCAGAGTAACACAGGGATGAGTAGGGTGGCACAAGGCTACATAGAAGGAGTCCGGCCCCAATTCTGGCACATGGGGCCCAATTTAGCCTGCAGAGCTATTCCACTGATCCAGCCTGTGGGTTCAAAAGACTGAACACAACTGCTTTAGAGTAATTGCTTTCCTCTTCCAATGGTGTTATAATGCTGGTGAGTAAGTTGGACTGGAAAGAGTGTGTTCCTCCACTGGCAAACCAAGATACTAGTATGTGGCTTGTGGGCCAGGTCCTGGGTTGACTGTAATGGATACACACTCCTTTTCCACACTGGCCTATGTGGCCAGATACAGAAGTTACACTTATTGCATGGCAGGCGCACAGAAAGTGCTTTTCAGTCATAGCTGAACAAATGGTCAGGGCCCATAGAGCAGTGTAAAAATGGTAGATCCCATTTTAAGATGACCCTGAATGGATGTGGTATCAGACTTCAGCACTATAGGTTGGAGCACTGTAACAAACCTCTGTACCACATCCCATCCTGACACATAGTAAAGTTGCATTCCACTGACATCCCATGAAGCTTTGCAGCACCCCACTCACCCTCCCTCTTGGGGTGGTAGTCTAGTCTAAGCCACAGCCCATCTTGTCTGCCCCGGTTCTGAATGTGGAACTGCTGCTATTTTGCTTCTGCTCACAGTTAACCTATTTTAAGAATAGGTTAATTGGAGAGAAGGGGGGGGAGGGGGATTAACCTGTCTTAAGAACTGCAATGATTTCTGGCAAAGGGCAAGTTCCTGAATGGAACTACAAAATGTACTTGAACATGCTCAAAATCGACATCTGCACATTTATGCAGACTAATCGTGTAAAACCTAGATTGTGAAAAGCACTTATACTCCCTGTGCTCAATACAAAATGCAGAACCAGAAGCCCATGGGTCCAGCTCACAGACACAAAGTCCCAGAAACCTTGGGTGCATTCAGTGGCCCATAAAGAAGCAGACTGTTTCTCTGTCTTAAAGTCAATTTCTAATAATCCTGGTCACTACTTTGGATGGTTTGGTTTGGAACCATGTGCACTTGATAGAAATCTGGTGTAGACAGTTTGAGGTATGCTGCTGGGAGTCCCATAGCTCCCACATTGTTTTATTAGTTACTGTTGTTCAGTCATCATGTTTCCTGGCTATATGAATAATAACAACCAATGGTCTTCGTAGCCTTAATATAGTGCTCCTTTCTTAGACCCACTTAGCAATAACCCCAGCCCCCCCCCGGTCTATGACGTTCCCCTTAGGAAACACCTCACATTCTTCAATGGGAGGAGAGGAAACTCTTTGCTCGCCATCCCAATCTGCTGCCTGCAAATGAAGCAGTGATTTGATTTTCTCTTCTGAACCCAGTAGATTACTTAAAATCTATACAAAATTTTGTAAGTCACCAGACAAACAGGGTCACTCCCCTGAAGCTCTAGTAAGTGGAGGCAGTCAGGCTGTCCCATTTGCCAGCTCATGCTCCAGAAAGGATGATTTAAGATCACCAGGTATTTAGTATTGTGACAATATTCCATCAGTTCTTTTTTAATTGCCTAATTAGCGGACACCCTACTACTACCAGCCAATCAAGGACATTGTATGTTTACAGGACAGGCAGTGGACACTTGATCTCATGGCCCAGTAAAATACACTGTTTACCAAGAAATTGTTCAATGGTTTTAAAAAAGCATTGAATGTTTGCACTCAAAACAATTATGCTTCCAAGTTGGTGTCCTTAAGTGGTCTCATGGCTAGTGCAGTGAACTTTTTTTTGGCGGGGGAGGGTTTTTTTTCTTTTTTTAAGTTTATCACACAGTCCTTTAGTCACATGCAAGTTTTTTAAATGTAGTAACACTTAAATCTGACATTGGGGTAATTTTTCCTTAATTTCAAGTGGAGCAGGATTGGGTCTTTGTATTGTTTGTCTGTTTACTCTATAAGGTACCTCTCTAGCCTTGCCCCATTTTGTCTATTGCAGTGCAACAGAGAAATTGCCTGACCTGGGTAATCATGAAGAGCAATTACAAGTATGCAAAAATTCTACAGTTTGGGGGAAGGAGAGAGAAGATAGCACATTCAGGGGTGAATGGATCCAACTGAGGCCTATTAGGTGAAGCTGCTGAGCTCTATACACCCCAACCCCACTCTCATGATTGCGAGCCCATTCTGAGCCTGGACCTGCCCCCTCCCAACTTCCTCCCCACTCCTGCAAGCTATGTAGCCCCTCCCTCTTGTCTGCAGGGTCCACATCTGGCAGCTTGCATGGTGAGTCCAGGATGGGTGACCAAACTCCTGCTGAATAAATGAGAGGTGTGTACAAGATGCCAGCAAAATGAAGAGGAGACATTACAAGCTATGATCACAAACTCTGAGCTGAGGCCACACACCATGGACTCCTGTCACCAGGGCTATGAGACTGGCTGGGGGAATGAATCAGGCCATATATGGGGAATATAGACAGGTCGGGGGGCTTACACCTGGGCTGCTGAGTCACATGACCAGGGGCTCCAGATGGTCTCTGTTTGGAAGAGACACCTTGTGGCACAGTGGAGGTGAGAGTTGTCCATGTGGGCACAAATGATGCGGCCGGGAGTAGTCCAGACTCATCATGGTGTGGCTGGGAGACTGCATCATGAAGGACTTCCATAAGATGGGGGTTGGGCTCAGGAAGTCAGGGGCACAGGTGGTATTCTCCTCCATCCTTCCAGGTGGCAGCAGCCAGAGGTGTCAGGATGTCTGCATCAGGGTAGTCAACCAGTGGCTCCAGAGATGGTATCTTCAGGAGAGCTTTGGATTCTACAACCATGATCAGCACTTCCAGGGCGGAGGCTTCCTGGGAAGGGATGATCTTCATCTCTCTCCTAGAGGTAAGCATCTGTTCTCCCGCAGGTTGGCTGATCCCCTCCAAAGAGCTTTAAACTAGGTTCGATGGGGGACAGGGAACCAGTAGCCGATGAGAACCCAGGGTTGGCGAGCCACAAGCAAGGCACCGGACCTAACCAGGTAAGCAAAGGGGCACACTAACCATCAAGGCAAAGGAGCACCAAGAGCACCCATGGTGGGGGGCTAAAATGTCTTTACACAAATGCCAGGAGTATAGGGAATAAGCAGAAGGAGCTCACACTCTTACTTGCTAGCACACAGTATGACCTAGTCAGCTTGACTGAAACATGGTGGGATTCTGTGCACACCTGGGCAGTAGGCATTGAGGGGTACAGGCTGTATAGGCGAGACAGAGTGGGGAAAAAAGATGGAGGTGTAGCTCTCTATGTTAGGGAGCAGTACACATCTTCCATCATCAAGGCAGGGGTAGAGGAGGGGAATACCGAGGCATTGTGGATCAGGATCCAGGGGGGCCAGGGGAAAAGGACTTGGTAGTGGGGGTCTACTAACCTCCTCATCAGGATGATGAGCTAGATGAGGTATTCTCCAGGCAGCTCTCAAAGGCCATTCAGGTGATGGAGGCAGTGGTCATTTGGGATCTAAATTACTCAAACATCCGCTGGGAGGAGCAGACGGCCAAAACAAACCATTCATATCGGTTCGTACACTGCGTGCAGGACTTCCACCTAACCCAGGTGGTGTCCAGTCCCACCAGGGGTAGCATCTTGCTAGACCTGGTCTTAGCAACAGGGGATGATCTTGCTGGGAACCTGTGGGTACACAGTAACCTGGGAGATAGCAACCATCACTTGGTAAAGTTCACTATCCAGTGAAGGGTGAGAAAAATATCCAGTGAGGCTAAAGTGTTAGACTTCAGAAGGGCCAACTTTAGTAAACTTAGAAGGCTAGTTAGTGAGGTGGCCGAATGCAGGAGCATCGAGCAAATGGGGGTCCAGGAGGGTTGGAGGTTTCTCAAGGGAGCGATCCTTGGGACACAAAAGGAGTCTATCCCCTTATGCAAGAAAGAGGGTAAGGGGATAAAAAATCCCCCTTGGCTGAATAGGGAACTCAAGAAAAGACTGGGGGCCAAGAAAGAGATTTATAGGCAGTGGAAGCAGGAGGCAGCCACCGAGGAGGAATACACCTCTCTGGCATGCTGTTGCAGTTAGGCAGGCCAAGGCAGGACTGGAGCCTAGCCTGGCTACAATTAAGGACAATAAAAAGTCCTTCTACAGATACATAGCAAGCAAAAGGAAAGCGCAAAGTAACATAGGGCCCCTGAGGGACAAATCAGGACAGTTGGTGGTTGACGCAAGAAAAAAGGCAGTGCTCTTCAATGAGTCCTTTGCTTCAGTATTCCTAAGTACTGACCAAGGCAATTCCCCGACCTTGAGCATAGAAAAATGTCCAAAAGGCACCAGACTGCCAAAGGTTAGTGCTGACTTAGTTGAAGAGCACTTGGAAGGGCTGGATGGGTACAAGTCAGCTGACCCAGATGACCTCCATCCACGGGTGCTGAAGGAATTGGCCAGTGTCATAGCTGAGCTGCTGGCATGGCTGTTCAAGTACTCATGGTGCTCTGGCCAGGTCCCTAAGGACTGGAAAGGGGCCAATGCCATGCCCATTTTGAAGAAGGGGAGAAGGGATGAGCTGGGTAACTTTGGGCCAGTCAGTCTTACTTCTATCCTTGGGAAAATACTGGGAAAAATCATCAAAGAGCGCATTTGTGAAGGCCCAGCAGAGGAAATGATGCTGAAAGGAAACCAGCATGGGTTCATCACAGGTAGATCCTTCCTGACAAACCTTATAGCCTCTTATGACCAGGTCACACACTGCCTTGACACAGAAGCTGAGGCTGATGTCATCTACCTGGATTTTAAGAAGGCCTTCAACACAGTTTCACACAGTATTCTCATAGGGAAGTTAACGGGCTGTGGAGTGGACACTTACACAGTCAGGTGGGTGGCCAATTGGCTTAGGGACCGCACCTAGAAAGTGGTGGTGGATGGGTCATTCTCAGCCTAGAAGGAGGTGGGCAGTGGGGTCCCGCAGGGTTCGGTCCTTGGACTGGTGTTATTTAATACCTTCATCAGCAATTTGGATGAGGATGTGGAGAGCACCCTCTCCAAGTTTGCAGATGATACCAAGTTATGGGGAAAAGTTAACATACTAGAGGGCAGGGAGCAGATACAGGCTGATCTGGACAGGTTGGATCAATGGGCAGAATGAAATAGGATGCAATTTAACAAAGGTAAATGTAAGGTACTCCACCTAGGGAGGAGGAATCCCCAGCACACCTATAGGTTGGGGGATGAGTTCCTCAGCAGCTCAGCGGCTAAAAGGGATCTTGGAGTCATAGTTGACTCCAAGATGAACATGACCCGGCAGTGTAACGAGGCCATCCACAAGGCAAATTGCACCTTGTCGTGCATTAGCAAATGCATGACCAACAGATTGAGGGAGGTGATGCTCCCCCTCTAGGCAGCATTGAACAGGCCACAATTGTCCAGTTTGGGGTATTGCACTTCAAAAGGGACACAGAGAATCTGGAGAGAGTTCAGAGGAGGGCCACTCGCATGATTAGTGGCCTCCGTGAAAGACCCTAGGAGGGGAGGTTGAGGGATCTGGATCTCTTCAGCCTTCACAAGAGACTTCTGAGGGGAGACCTTGTAGCAGCCTATAAGTTTATCAACAGAGGACAACAGGAAATTGGAGATGTGCTATTTACCAGATCACCCCTAGGAGTAACTAAGAATAATGGGTGCAAACTAGTGGAGAGTAGATTCAGGTTAGACATTAGGAAGAATTTTTTACAGTAAGGGTAGCCAGGATCTGGAACGAGCTGCCAAGAGAGGTGGTACTATCACCTAACTTGGAGGTCTTCAAGAGGAGGCTTGATAGTCACCTGACTGGGGTCATCTGACCTTGGTCCTCTTTCCTGCCAGGGGAAGGGGTCAAACACGATGATCCATTGTGGTCCCTTCCTACTCTACAATCTATGAATCTATGAGTCTTGACTCCAGATCCATGAAAGTAGGGTGTCAGGTCAAAAGCCCCCTACCCTGTGCCTCCCCACGAAGGTTTCATGTTTGTTAAGTTCAGGCCCTGTGGCATTCCCCCTGATGCCAAACCCCCTTCCAGGTTGTGTCACCCCATTCTCAAACTCCCGCCCACCTTACACACATACACGCACACTGCCACTGCCAAAGGTTTTCTGTTTTCTGTTAACTGAGAGGAGGGACCAAGCTGAGACACGGGCAATGTTCAACAGGTTTTCATTATTAAACACAGGAAAAATTTGGCAACTGCAAAATTTTAAACTGAGGCATGTTTCTTCCTCATGCCATATTACCCACCACTCCAGTGTGTGTCCACAGGGGATTTGGGGAGGGAGAGGGGAAAGGGGATGGTGCCCAGGTTGTGGGCACCGGATTGTGGGCAGTAGTGCCTGTGATGCATGAACAGAAGAGCCCATGGCAGGAGGCCCATGGCCCGGTGCCAGGTCATGGGCACTTCAAGCCCCTGGGCCCTACTCATCCAAGGAGGGCTCCTGGTCCATGCAGGTGAGGAGACATGGATCCGGCAGGTCAGGGCTTCATGGATCCGGTCAGCCAGCCATGGCGTGGGGCCAGGGAACAGACATCAGTAGGAGGCTCACCCTCTCCCCTATCCCTGCACCACATGTGATCATAGTATCAAGCCCAGTCCACAGCTGAAGTGCTCCTTCCAGCGCCCCCCATAGTGCCCCCACATAGCGCCTCATGAATCAGGGTGGGAGGAGGTAGTCTGGGCCCTGACAAGGATTAGGGGGGTGATGCCATTGCCAATGCTGAAATTGAGGACCCTGGGCACATAGCATCAGCTCTCCAGCACCCTAGGGAACAGGGAGTTGCACATGCAGCAGGCCTCATCCTCATTGTCTGTGTGAAAGTCAGTGACCCAGTCATGCCGCACCTGCTTGGGTTCTGTGTATGTGTCTGCATGCATGTATATGTGTGAGTGTCCAGGACGCCTGGGTTCTGTGCGGGGTGGGAATAGGGAGCACCCAGGTGGGTGACTGTGATGTCCCTGCTAGTCATTCGGAGCAGCTCAGCTGTTTGGCCCTGCTCAATGAGTCTTCAGCAGCCTGGGGAGCCTGCTGGGCATGCTGGTAGGCATGCAAGAGCCAGTGTTCCCTCTAAGCTGCGTGCGTGTGTGACTGCGCACAATAAAAAATCATGCCACACAATAACTTTTTAATGCTGCGCACACCGTGGCATACAGACAGAGGGGTGTGGGGAGCCATGGCCCCCAGGCACCAGCCTAGGGGGGATGCCCAGTGCCATAGTAAGGGGGCGCCGAAGCTCCCTCCGCCACTGCCACTGGCTTCACATCTGGCCACTCACCACCTGCCCCAACCCAGCCATGGGCTGCTGTGGGAGGGGCAGGCACACTGAGATACCGGCGCACTCCCAGCCAGAATTGCTCACAGCTCACTAAACCTTAGAGGGAACATTGCCAAGAGATCCCTCTACCTGCTGCACTAGCGCTATAAAGACAGGATCTGAGGCCCACCCTGCAACAAGGGCTAATGTATGTTGTGCTCCCTCTCTACCTAAACAGGGGCACTTAAAGCTCAAAAGTTAGAGCACTTCCACCGCGGGCTTCTTGAACACCTGTACTTAGCCTTCATGTCTCCATAACTGCGTGGAAATTGCCCATTACCCCATGTGTCAGGGTATGCATGCTACAATACTCACAATACTTAACACAAAGGAAAAAGAATTGCTTTTAGATTTACAAACTCAGGGCTCTAAAGATGTTAACAGTCAGCAGTTAAAATGTTCTGTGCATTAATAAAAGGTGTCTTTGCCATGAGTTCATACAAGCTGGAAAGGTAACTGAAAATTAGAACTTGAGTTTGGGAACAAGATCAAAGGACTAAGTAGAACTAACTGGGCTAAGCTGGAGGAAATTATAGCAGTCCCCAGATGCACCAAAAATGATGCACCAAGGAGGGAAAGAAATCACTTAACATAATAAAAGGGGATGTAGCTCAGAGAGATGAATGAAATAAGGAAGGGGGAAATTTAGACAGAATCTCAGGAAAATCTTCATGGCAGACAGATGTATGAGCCTGTGGTATTCTCTCCCAAGGGAAGTCATGAAAGAACCATTGCCTGGCACATTTAAAACAGCACCTGTCTTCCACTGTCAGGCTGATGGACTAGTTTTCAGACCAGGTTTGTACCTCTCTAAATTCTAACTTGAAACCTCAACAGGTGACTATAAATAATAAGCATCAGCCCTATGCAAATGCATCCAAATCTGGGCCCTGCACACACAGTCAGCAAGAGGTAAGTCAGCCCTGCTCCAAAATATCTGCCTGCTAAAAGCTGCATCAGAGTAACCTCTTCTAACAATAAAACATTCCCAGTTCTTAATTATTAGTGAGTACCCCAGCCAGAGCATATTTTAAGCTGGTTGACTGGAGTCCTTACCCTAAGCAATATTGCATCTCATTTGTGCTGCTTGGCATTCTAACCCAAAAAAAGCAGCCATAAGATACAAACACTTTTTGAACCAAATGGGGATCCCCAAGGCACAGTCCTATTTCTGTATCAGCCTGGCCCTGACTTTTCCATTGCACTGTTTTGCCATAGGTTGTCAGCATGCCCTTCCTTGGGCTGCTTCAGTGGCACAGCAGCTTCTGCTTCCTTGTCCATGTCTCTGAGCCTCATGTCCCCTTAGGTCCTGAAATTAAAGCTGCTCTCCTTTGCTTCCTTCTCTGCCTCCATGGCAGCCTCCTATGTACGTGTCCAGCTGGTCAGGCAGAGGAGTTCCCTGCTGTGTGGCTATTTTGAACAGAATGCAACCCACCATAAAAATCCTGTTAACCTTTTCAGTGCTGTGCTGTAACCTGCTGCTAGATGCATGTACCTACTGCCAGCATATTTTGAGCTGGTCAGTGGCTCCACAGCTGATCTGGTACATTGATGTTCACAGTTGTCCAGCTTTTTGGTACTGCCTGAGGGTGAGGAGTCACACCTGGAAGGAGTTACCATAATCACTTGTGCAAAGGTGAAAGAGAAGCAGCCGTGAGAGCTCACACATAGATCTCCTTGTTTGACTCCACCTGGCTGAGACCTCACCACTGCAAAACTGCCTGAGGAAGGATGACTGGAACCACACAGATGCATCATAGCTAGATCTGGAGAACCTGGCCAGGACACTGGTGAACTCAAGTCAGGCACTGCTGACCACCATCATATTTCTGGCAAGTATGTGGTGCCTACTCATGAACACATGGGAATCCTCCATGGCCTTCTTCATGTGGATCTATGTCCCATTTACAACCTCCAGAACTTGTGGGATGTTAACTGTTTGCAGAAATTCCCATATGGTTTGTGTAGCGGGGTGACATCCTCAGGAGTGGCTGTAAGCCCCTGGAGACCCAAAAAAATTCCATTTTTGCCCTACTTGCTCTGGGAACAATCTCCCTCTTCACTCACCCACCACACCTTTATGTCCTTTATGATTATAAAAGGGAGGCTGCCCCTGGGCTTCCCAGACCTGGTCTTGTTCTAAGGACCACCTGACTATTTGTAGCACCCAATTATCATGGGCCCTGAGGCCCACGTGGCTAACTAATAGCCCCTATTGTATGGGGCTAATGGATGGATGACATAACAAAATACTTAGGACAACCAATGAAAAAAACAGGATAGGAGTGTTGTGTGGGTCAAAGGGTCAAAACGTGAAAATAAGTGCACCTGAGGAGGACACCGAGCAGAGCCCCCCCAGGCTGTACCCAACAATCCTCAAAGGCATCCAAGGAGCCGATGGATGCCATCCACTGGTGCTCTGCCCAGAAACATGCACGTACAAGTGAGAGAAAAGCAGCCCTGCTGGCTCTGGGCACCTTCCTGGTTAGAGCCTCCTTCCAGAGCCAGGAGGATGTTGACCAGGAGGTCCCGGGATTGGTGGGGCTGCAGATGGGTTGACTAAAAACAAAGAAGTGGGCGGTAAAATTTAACCATAACCTTAAGAGGAGGTTCTGGAGGTGGAGGTGGAGGGGCTGTAGCCTGGTCCACTTGAGGGTCATATGAGCCAGGGTCTCCCTCTGCCCGCAGAAGGGACAGGAGATGGTGGTGTCCATGAAGCTCGCCACATACACACCTGTGGTGATGGCTCCATGGAGGAGCCACCAGCTGAGGTCCCCAGTGGCTTGTGGGATGAGGGTGGAGTACAGACTCAGCCACTGGGGTGCCCCAGCTATGCCCTTGCCAAGCAGGTCCTGCCGCTTGGTGTCTGGGTAGGACGTGAGTACAGCATGATGGACAATACAGCACATGAGCATGTAGAGGTGGTGGTGATGGACGGTAAAAAAGCGGACTGGTTTGGTGTCCTCCAGCCAGCTCACATGATGGAGTGGGGCGCACTGTGAGGTTGGGTGAGGCTCTGGCCCCATGACAAACTCTGGTGGGCTGGAGGACAGTGGGGGGGGGGGGGAGGGGACACAGCCGCTGCACAGGACCTGGTCAACAAAGGCAAGGGCATCGGGAGGTAGGGCAGATTTTACCTCCTGGACCAGATGGCAGGTTGCACATCACGGGTAGACCCATGTGCCGGGCCAGCACAGCGGGGTCCACCCACTCGTGCCTATCATAGTCCAGGATGTTTCCAATACGAGTGCTAATGACCACCTGATGGCTGTGGTCCCTTGCCTTATGGGCTAATTGCATGGCTCTGTACCTTCCCTATACCACGTCCCATGCCTTGCAGATGGCATCATCATGGATGTTACCTTTGTCACATGCCTACACTCATGCAGACCTCCTCCAGGTCCTCAAACCACTCTCTTTTGCCCAGCCCCCTACTGGGCCCTCAGACCACTTGGTCTCTCACACATCCCCACTCAAGTCTCCAGGCCCTTCAGTCCCTCTTCCAGCCACTTTCTAGGCTGCCAGACCCCTTGGTCTCTCACTTGGCTCCCCTCCAGGTCGCCAGATCATTTGGCCCCTTCCTGGGTCCTCTGACATCTTGGCCTCCCAGTCAGCCCCTCTCTGGGCTGCCAGGCTTCCCAGTCTCACTCTTGACACCTCTCTGGGCTGCCAGACCCATTGGTATCTCATGTGGCTTCTTGTTGATGTGGGCTTGAAATACCTCTACAACCTGGCCCAGGCCCATTTGCTTGGATGCTGCTGCAGCTTGGCTGTGTTAGAGTCAGGGCCTGGACATCCTCCGGGCTAGGGCCAGATGCTGGGGTTTCCCCTGGATGACATGATGCTACTCATACCCAATGTCCAACATCATGGGATGCAGTAGCATGCCCTTGTCCTCAGCCCACCCAGTTCTCCCTCAGATAGTTTGGCCTCCCTATTCCTTAGCCTGGTAACCCAATAATGCCCTAGGAGTTTCTTCTCAACTTCCCAGCTGTGTCTGGCTAAATGTTCCTTGTTCCCTGGCCATGGCTGCCTATCTTGACTGGAGGGGAGGCAAGTGGATTGGACCCCCCCCAGTCCAACTTGTGTCCCCCCAGCCCCTTCCCTCTTCAGCTCAGACTGGGCAAAACACAGCCAGCAGCTTGCTCCCCCTTCTGCCTCCTTTCCTGCTGACATCCCCAGAGCTGGGAGGTGGGAACAGAGCTGGGCTGGGCTGGGCTGGGCTGGGCTGGGCTGGGCTGGGCTGGGGGAGAGGGGCAGCTCCTTGGTTGTAGGCAGGGTGCTTGGGCTCCTGCAGGCAGACTCAATCCCCACCTCTGATGCAACAGGCAAACATCTGTTGGGTTGTGGGGGGGAAGCGAGGGGAGTATTCTAAGTCATAGCGTTTTATGTAAAGCACCATGAGGTAGAGCAGTGGCCTGCATATCTGTCAGAGCCCTAGATGCCCAGGGGAGCAGAAAAGAATTATTCCTGGATGCAAGCAGCCACTTTCCCTTCAGAAATGAATAGGGTCTACAGAGCATTAACACCTACAGATGCAGGTAACCTATGTTATAGCTGAGTATTACACTTAACCACAAGGCAGTGATTTAATTATTTTTTTAAAAAGTAATAGAATCACACGCATGTATCCACCAGTTAAGTGTATATGTGACGCTTGCAGGCAAGATTATTTGAGTAGATGTGATATATTTTATTAAACTAACTGAGTAGTTGGAAAAAAAGTTCTAGGCAAGCTTTTGGGCATAGTCACCCTTCTTCAGGCATAGGGAGTCTCTGCTGGTCTGAGACTCCAAGGAATGAGAGAAACTAAAAGTGTGGCAGGTTGTCAGTGAAAATGTAAATAGGTAGAAATTAGAAAGGCAAGAGATAAAGCAGGTAAAGGAGGGGGAAGAAAGCAGTTGGGGGAGAGGCAAAGGGCAGACAACAGCGATAGAATACAAGGTAGAAAAGAGGCTGTCTGTGAAAAAGGAAATAGCTGGAGATCAGGAAAACAGTAATGAGAGAAGCTAAAAGTATGACAGGATGTCAGGGAAAATATAAATAGGTAGAACTTAGAAAAACAAAAAGTTAAATAGGGAGGGGGAAGAAAGCAGGGGGGGAAAGGCCAAAGGGAAACACTACAGTGATAATAATACAAGGTAAAAGAGGCTCTCAGTGAAAAAGGAAATAGTTGGAAATCAGGAAGACAAAAGGCAAAGAAGTAGGGGCGGTGAGGGGAGAAAAGTGGAGGAAAAAGAAAGTGTAAGAGGTCAGATCTGGCAGATATCTGGTGAATCAGATGTCAGGCAGGTTGTAATGTGTCATAAATCCAATGTCTATGTTGAGTCCATGATTTTTGTATCCAGTAGATTTATGAAGCGAAGTTAGTAGGCTCATCTATGAAAGGTGCTTTGTAAGTTCCCTTTGAGGATTAGAACAGAGTGATCGGAGAGGGAGTGATTGTCTTGTGAGACGTGTGCACCCACAGGTAGTTGGGTATTCTTGTCTTGGATAGATTTTCAGTGTGCGTCCATTCTGGTGTGCAGTTGTTGTTTGGCTTCTACATATTTTCCATCAGAGCATTTGGTGCGCTGGATGAAATGTATTACATGTCTGGAGGTGCAGGTGTAAGATCCAGGAATGGTGATGGTTCTGCGTGGGGTTATTGTGGGGGTTTCTTGTCCTGGCATGGTCTGGATCCATTGGGTGTGGTTTATGTGACATTTAACATCTGTATAGTAAATTAGGATTTTGCCCCTCACCTACATCATTCAATAAATTAAAGCAGGAAATTGTTCAGAACCTTCCATATTTTGTCTGCTTTTTCTGGTGCTCAAATATACTGTTAGGAAAAATATGTGCCAGTTGAGCTATGTGAAATATTTGCAATTAGTCTGGGGAACTGACAGAAACAAAAGCAGCCAAATGTCCTGGGAACCATGTTGTGTACTAGGAACCTTGCCTGCAAACTGTGCTGTATCTCTGGACAGGAGAACTACTCATCTGTCATCTGCTGATTATGGTATAAATTATGCTGTTATATACAGATATGTGTATTATATCAGGATATGTGATTCTTTGTCCAGAGTCTTAGAGTGTCTGTAGATGTGCCGAGAGGCTGTTCTGACGTGCAGTAATTACAGCACATTGGAGCATACTTGATTAATTGAGTCTGCTGGAGCATGCTAATTAGTGCACTCCAGCCAGCCTCTATATTTCATGTATCAGCGTCCCTGCATTTCAAAATGGCATTGGGGGCACTTTAAAGCTTGTTTGATGAGCTTTAAATAAAGCACCCCCACTGCCATTTTGAAGCATGGGGATCCTGATGCAGGAGATGCTCCGAGCGCTTGCATTAGAGAGGCTCTCGGAGCTGCTCTAATTAAAGTGCACCCCCCTACCCCCCACCACTGCCTCTGGAGCACATGTAAAAATGCCCTTAATGTGCTTACTGAGATGGCATTGTGGTCCAGATACAAGTGATCCAGCTCTTCTGAGAATGGTCTCCCTTTCTCTAGAACATCTCAGGCGGGTTTTATATCTCGCTGACTACTGGGACTCTGCTTCCATTCTTATCCAAGTCTGAATCTGACAAAGCTCATCCTGCCCTTGGGGATTTGGGGATAGCAGCAGGTTGTGCTGGTCACATTCCAATGCTAGATCCCAATCTGCCTCTGTGAGCTCTCCAGCTAACAAGGCCCTTTACCTAGCTTTCACTTTACAGCACAAGGTCTCCCACAAGGAGTGAATTATACCAGGGCCCCCAGGAGTGTGCCCCACCATGTACATGATGAGAAATAACTGTAAATGAGAGTTACCTTCTTGATTCTGGCAGCTGTGTTCCAACTATGCAACACCCTCTCCACACCCCGCCCCCTCCTTCCCAGAAATGTATTTCTCAGTCACAGCTCTTACTAACAGAAAATTGCAGGTGCAGGTACACTTTTAAAAGGGTAGCAAATGTTTAAGTAGTAACCCAGAGAAACCAAGATACCCATGGTTTCCCCACTAGTCTGCCTAAGGGACAGAGCTTGTCCAGAAGCTTCCATGTAGGATGTGTCATCAAAGGGCAAGTACAAAATATATGGAGTGGCCTGGTCTTGAGACAAACTAGTCTTCTAGGCTAGGTACAGAAGTTACACATAAACCACTTGCAGTCATCAGAAACTGTTTTAAACCTGTAACAAAACAGAAGCTCCGTGCACATAAACCAATTTCAAAATGTCTGAAACTGATTTAAGATAAACCTGGTTGAATGCAGTATCGGACTTAACTAATTTGGGTTCAACAGGTTTATGAAACTTCTGTCCCAGACCACTTCCTGGTTCAAGTTAAATCATAGTCCCCCAGCATCCCAGCATTTTGCAGCCCTGGGCTGTGCTGTCTGCTCCAGAGAGCACGGCTGGCCCAGCCCCTCTGCTCTCTAGCTGGAGCACTGAGGGCTGGCTGACAAGCAGGGGGGCAAGCCCAACTGGGGATGCACCCCAGTCTGCAGGGGGGAGACTGCCCCTCCAGGCAAACCCAAGCTGGGGCCTGGGGCCAGAGATGGGGGTTAAACACCCCTTCCCCCCACTCAAACTTACTTCTGGCTGCCACTGTGGACTACAAATTGCAGAGGCACTTGGAAGTAGAAAGAAGTGATGAGCAACACTGCAGAGTCCTGCTGCTATAAGTCTGGACTGCAAATCCCAGAGACATTGGGGGCAGTAGGAAGAGGAAGTGAGCACATAGCCAGAGAGCTATGCTCTAGAGCCCCCTGGCTTCTGACCTGAGCCATTGTAGGCATGTGGCTGCATTTCCTGAATCAAAGGTAAATGTTTGTTCACTTCTGTTTCAGTTTAATCTGTGCATCATAAACTAACCTGCAAAGACTGAATTAATTCAGCCTCAGGCTTTTTGACTGTCTGTACTTAGCCCTAAGGTTTAGATTCCAGTCTTGGCCTGCTGTAATTTGTACCTAACTGCAATCTTTTCCAAAAACCCACTCCATGAGCTTGTCAAAGCCCATGGCACTGAGCTAAATGCATCAGTGGAGGATTCTCTTATGACTGTAGAACCTTCAGCTGCCTTAAAGTCTGCTTTGTGCACTG
Source organism: Alligator mississippiensis (assembly GCF_030867095.1). Taxonomy (NCBI): domain Eukaryota; kingdom Metazoa; phylum Chordata; order Crocodylia; family Alligatoridae; genus Alligator; species Alligator mississippiensis. The sequence continues at coordinate 16,420,045 of NC_081829.1, forward strand.
GAACACCTCACATCAGAAGACATGAGGATTAAGATCTGGCCTATTTCTATCATGTAATATCCTACCTACATTAGGAAAATGTGGCATATTTGTCAGCTAATATGTCAAAAAGCAAATGTATCAGTTAACATGACCTACCTAACATCAGGGCAGCTCTGGAAACAAATATTTTCCTGTTGTAAATTCCACAGGAAAAAAAAATCATCCTATTTCTCCAACCAAAAACACTTGTGCGGCTCAGGTAAATTTGTTTTGAATACATACAAAAATGTCCTTTTTACTTTAATTTTGAATCAGCATTTCTAAATATAAATTGACATGTTGATTCAAATTCAGCACTTTAACATTTTATCTCTGTATTTGGAAACTGAAAGGTTTCAGTTTTCATTTTCATGTTTTTAATTTTCATGCTTTCCTCGCTTTTCTTCCGTTTTGTGCAATCAACTAGGAAAAGTTTACGAAAATCATATTATTTTGCTGTTTTCTAAAATTTGAAAACAGTAGAAAAGTAAATGATGATAGTATTCTTTTACCACGTGTATAGAAATATGGTTTTTAAATGTTTTTGCTTAGATTTTTTTCACTCAAAAGTTTTTAAAAAATCAAAAATGATTCTGAAAGAAAATTATTTAAATGAAACCACATTTTCTGATGGGAAGATTTTGAAGATCCCATATTTGAAGCAGTTTTAAATAGAATGTTTTAAACCCCATCAAACATAGAACAGATTTAATACTTTTATGAGTGTAATAAATCCTCACCATCAGATTAAACTACTTCAGATCCTCCCCTGTAGAACTAACCATGACCATCAGAAACCATGATAGGTAAACCATATTAACTAACACTTGACTAATTTTCCTCCTCTACAATGACCTTAAAGTGAAGGACTCGTTTCTCTAGGCAAATAAAAAAGAAGAGTGATCTTACCATAGGTTATCTAATATCACAGATGACTGGTAGGGTGTGAGGGGGCACGTGCCTCCCCTGAGATTGGCCCCAAACTAGGCGCCACTCAGGACAGAGCAGTTTAATTGCCACGCGGGCCAGCGGCATCTTGGTTGGGGGGGGAGGGATTACACTAGACTGCAGCACAAAAGTATAGGAGTGGATATGGGGCTTTTGGCCTGCCCACAAATTGTGACCCCCCCTCCCCCCTGAACTCAGGAGGCACCAGTCACCCCTGTCTAATATTGGGCAAATCCTAGTAAAGAAAAGACATTTCAAGTGTTGATTAACAGCTTGAGAGGAACACAAGATTCCTCCTGCATTACTTTTACACCTATTTTGCACCGGTTTCAATAACAACTCAGGGGGTACGTCTACATGAGATGTTTACTGCAGCTGCCTAATTAGCGCTGCGGTAAAGTCTCAACAGCTACAACTGTGACTCTATTAGGCCACAGTAAACTAATAAATGCTGCTGTAGGAGACTGAGGTGAAAATCAGAGCTGTTATCTAGATAAGCCAGGTGAATAATGAAAAAAATCTTTGTTCCTTTTGAGAAATATCTCAATATTTTTCAACTTCCCTATTTGCTGAATAGGGATTGATCTGACTTCACTGTTGTCACATCCACTCATTGCCTTGCGTAAGGGTCTGTAAGAAGGAGGAAGTTTGCTGTGCAGACTTCCCCTTGGATGTTGGGCCCCGTATTCATTGAAGTGTTTTACTCGAGGCTCATTCAGAGCAGAGGAAATCAGTGTGAGCAGACCAGCACTGTAGAGGCAGGAACTGGGAGGCAGAGGAGAACTGTGACCTACAACAGTGAGGGAACACCTGAAGTGATTAATGTGTGTAAAGGCCATTCTACCAGGGGCATCTCCAGCCAACTGGGAGGCAGCAGAGAGCTCTAAAAAGTAAGAATATAGAGATGGAATGACATGATTTACCAAATTAGTTATAATAGATTAAATTAGCAGCAAATACCTTACAAGACTCATGGTACAAACAAATCCTACTAAATGGACTTAGGTACCTAAGTATGATCCTGTTCCAGTCTGCTCAAGTCTCTGAAAAACTGTTAATACAAAAGGTGGGTGGCTCTTTGTAATGGGACACCCTTTGGTCCCTGTTATGAAGAAGGATGGGGGAAAAGGGGATGGGCCTTTTAAGAAAGACACCACAGACTGGGAGGAACTTACAGACGTATAAGTGATAGGACCCTAGAAATAAAGGACAGAAGTGCTCTAGCACAAGAAGGCTGGATCCAGGCAGCAAATGCTATGACTAATAAACTGAATGTAATAAGAACCAGACTAGGATTAAGTAAATTGAAAGAAATGCTGGTTTAGCGTAAATTTATTAGAAGGACCATAAAGGAGCCTAAGGGAAAGGCTGAGGCTGGAAAGACCCAGCAGAGACTGGGTGCATCTACACGAGACACTAACTGTGCAGTAGCTTAATAATGCTGCATAGTAGTGTGCCAGGCAAAACTCATGCTAATACACAACCTCACAGAAATATTAGGCCACTGAGCAGTTAGCATCCAAAAAAACCCATGTACCAGCACTACGTCACAATAGTGTGAGTTACTGTGCATTGATTTAATACTTGATTATCTAAGTAGTAAACGCAAAGCACAGTAACTGCAGCACATTAATGACTGTGTAGATGCACCCACTGTGTAGCAAACCTGAAGGACACTATAAGGGGAATGCAAGCTAGCTGTTAAGAAGCCGTGAGAGGCTGCCTGCAAGGGGAACCAGCGAAAACTTGGTTGTAAAAGGTGCTACAGCCCTGTGAGCAAGAATCACTCTTCTCCAGTGACTTAATTTACTGAGTTAATACCAAGGCACACATTCATCTATTGGACAACAGGGCTTGAGCCTTATATCAGATACGTTGATATAAATTCCTTCTGAGGAATGATGCCAGAGTCACACGGGTGAATCAGATTTGTTGTTCCCAAGTTTCTTCACATGATGCAGAAAAAAACATCAAAGATGGTGTGAACAAATGTACAAATGGAGCTGCTGAAAAAGGGCAGCAGGAGTTACCTTCTGATTGTTATTGAGTGAAGAATGATACAAGTATCGCAAAACTGCTCCAACGGTGCATGAAGCTTGGAGGACACATTATACATGTCCTAGGAGTGATGACATCTTCTGTATATAACCTGCCAGTGCTAGACATACTTTTTTTTTTTTCCTTTCAGTGTTTGGGGCTATACACAGGCTGTTTAGGTATGGTATTAAATAGAGCTACCCAGTGGGTTAGATACCTGACGGGGTTAGCAAATTATCTCAAATAGCATGCAAGGTGAGGGCAAAAACACATCAGCAGGCCATTGTTTATCCAGTGAAAGGAATAACACAGCTGTCTAGCTGGTGGTCTGTGGAAAAGGCTTCCCCTACTCATTTCTTATACAGGTAGTTCATATTTTTCCCTGGGGAAGGTTTTCTTTCTCTTCTGGTGCTTAGATACCCAAGAAAAAGACAAGATCTCTAAGATCCCTTAAACCCTGTGTTTCTATTTGTGCTATGTTTTCTTTTATTCAGACTGCAAGAACAACATATCAGCGGTAATATGCCTGCTCATCTATAATCAAGAATGTATCTGGAAGACCCATTATATCTAATAGTAGTACCTTCACTGAAGAGCTGTCCAGATTCATAGAAACTATCCTGTAACCAATTGTCACTAAAAGAGCAAACTTTCTAGAAGATTTAACACAGTTCCTCAACAAAATCCAGAACAACAGCTACATCCCTGAGAAGGCCATACACAATCATGATTGTCATGAGCCTGTACACAAACATCCCACACCAGGAAGGCACAGCTGCGTGACTAAAATACCTACAAGAGCATGCAATACACTTAGATTGGCAACAAGGCATTACACAAACCATCCATTTCATCCTCACCCACAAGAACTTCACTTCTAACTGTGGTCACTTCCTGCAAACCATGTGCACAGCAATAGGCACAAAGATGACTCCTCAATAGACCAACCCCATCATGAGACAACTGAAGGAGGAATTTTTGAGAAACCTGTTCCGTTAAATCTGTACTCTACCTACATTGCATTGATGATATTTTCATCACCTGAACTGAAATCATGGATTTACTTCTTGACTTCCACCACAGGTTTAGCAATCATCACCCCTCAATCTATTTTTCTCTGAAATATTCCTATGATAACATCAGCTTCCTAGAAAGCACAATCTACATCCAAGATGGCACCCTACAAACCACTATGTACAAAAAATCCATGGACCACCTTATATCCATAAAACCAGCAATCAGACCAAGCACACTAAAAAAAGCTGTAATCTGCAGCCAGAACTTCAGTACCATCACATCTGCTCTCAGAAGAATACTGTACAACCCACCTTGTCAGCCTAAAATCTGCCTTTAAACAACAGGGATACTCCACTAGAGAAATATATCATATATTTCAAAGAGCCACCTAAATATCCCACAGAAAGTTGCTACAATAAAAAAGACCACCCCCCTGCACGCACACAGACACACACACACTGTTGACCACACATTTCTGCTGTTCACTTACCACCCCACACTTAGAGCAATTAGAGCAGGAGTGTCAAAGATACAGCCCATGGGCCAAATAAGGCCCATGGAGCTGCATCATCCATGCACCACATGCAGCACATGCTGGTCCTGGACCCACACACTGTATGCAGCCTAATGAGCCTTTCTGGCACAGGCTGTGCATGGTGCAGGCTGGTCTGGGTCATGAGCTACATGTAGTACTTATGCCGAACCAATCCTGCATGCTAGATCTGGGGCTGGTCCAGATTAGGCCTATAGACTTGCTGCTCCTGTTGGATCCAACACACTGGGCTGGTCCAGTGCAGGTGCCACATACAGTGCATGCCTCAAACTGACCCTGGGTGCTGTGTGCCATGCCAGGCTGGAGCCGGCGCTTGCTACATACAGCCCAAAGGGCTGGAGCCAGTGCCCGTGCTATGACATGCTCACATCAGACCAGTCCTGTGGGTTGGATCTGATACATGGGGCCAGACTGTGGGCCTAATCTGGCCCACAGACCAGCCCCATGCCCTTCATCTGGTCTGTGGGGCCAGATAAGTTTGACATCACTGGATTAAAAGAATCATCAAATAGATACAACCTAGTTAACAAAGATCAGACCTTAAAAGAAATATTTCCATCCCCTCCACCCCTTGCTCTCAAACAACCCCCTAACCTTGACCAACTCATTGTCAGAAGCAAACTCCCCACTGTTCAACAGACATCAAGTGGTACCCAGCCTTGCTATAAAAATAGCTGCTTCACCTCTCAGCACATCTCCACTGCTACTAAAGTCAACATGTCCACAGTGACCCCACCAGAATCCATGGATCCTACACATGCCTTTGCCAAAATGTGGTATATCTGATCCAGTGCACCAAATGCCATCATGGTAACTATAGCGATGAAACTGGACCAGTGGCTCTCAGTCATGTTAGACTAAAGGCACCTTTCTTTAGACTCAAGACACCCCCTTGGAAAATGTTAGCTCTGAGTTTTTACTCATTTTTTGACTACGGAAATGTACCAGAGAAATTCTACAGTTTTGAATTCAAAAAGACTACAGCTAATCACAACTTTTTTGACGCTCTGGGTTCCTACTTGAAATCTCCGGATTTATCTTGAGAATCATATTTGTACACCTAACTCCTAACATTGTTTGGCACCCGTGGAACCCTTCAAAGGATCCCGAGGCAGCCCAAGGTTCAACAGCTCCCTGGCTGAAATCACTGAACTAGAAAGAAACTGTGCACCAAAATGAACTCTCACAGAAAAAAAATATAAAGGACAGAGATGCACAAACACCAGTAAGAGCATATTTTTCATAGAACAACCAACTGTTTATCTGCTACACCTGGGAATTTTTGTCATCTCAAGTTTCACAGCCCTCCAGTTCATAATCAGCATTGTGCCTGCCTGCTTCTTTCCTCACACCTGATGAAGATCACTTCACATTTGAAAGCTTGATTAAATCTATCCTCACTGTGCAGTTGGTCCAATAAAATATGGGAAGCCTCAGGACTCTGATTAGCTCCATGCAGCATGTGCAGTTTGCACCCTGCACACGCTGGCCCCAATCCTGCACAGCACACATAGCATGTGCCAGACCAGCTCCACATGCCACGTGTAGCGAGCGAAGCTGGGAGTAGAACTGGTGCATGCTCACATGGTGCATAGGCTGGTCCTAGGTGCACGACATGTGGATCCAGTCCAAGGCCCACAGGTAGCAGCTTGTGCTAAATGATAGGGCTCTGCAGGCCATATTTTTAACACCCCTTCAATAAAAGATACTACAGTACCCATAAAAATCTTTGCATCTCATGATTTTCATCTCAACAAAATATCATTTTTTTAACTTATTAATGAAATGTTTTTGTATGGTTGGTTGGTTGTTTTTTCCACCAGATATTAAAAAATCAAACAGAAATATTTCACTTTTTGGCCCAAATGATACGGGCTTGGGCTGTGACAGTTTTCCTTTCCCTAATAATTCAATTTTTCATTGAAAATAACTCCTCAAACTGCTTTATGAAAAAGTTCAGCTTTTCAATGGAAAATCCCAAATGGCCCTACTCAAAATTGCATCCTTCCCAGACCAGTTGCTGGGTCTAAGCATGGAAAAAAAAAACAACACTCATTTGTTGTGTGGCTGGAGTGATTAGCATGCAGCACAGACAACAGGAGCAGACTGACATGTGATGACTGGAACCTGCCACTCACCCCTGTCTAGTGGCAAATATTTGCAAAGGCTGACACTGGTGCGCGGCTTGTGTGGGCTAGCCCTGACTTGGCTCTAGCCCCATAGTCAGGCTTGCTGTTGTTGTCTCCTATGTTTTCTAACAGCTACATGTTGATTAACAGTAACAGGACTTTGTAGCTGTATGTAAAGACTAAAAATAAAGACCTTTCTGTCTCACAATGACTCAGACAAGCAGAATGGAAACCCCCAGACATTTGGTTTCTCAGCCCCTAAAGATCATTGAAAATTTTTAATCTAAAACTTTGTTTTGACAAAAAATGATGGGGGGAGGGGGACCTCCAGCAGATATTTCCATTATAATTTCTTATGAAAATGTCTAGTTTTTAAATTTGCAGGAAGTCTTCTGTATACGTGTGTGTGCGCAAACATGTGCATATGTGTGGGCTGTTTTTGATAACCGAAATATAACATGTAGCCATTGGACTGCCAGACAGGGCTGCTTAGCTTTCTGGTCTGTGGGGAAAGGATGTGGCCTGGTGGCTGGGGTAAGGGAGTGATGGAAGAGGGAGCAGAAGTAAAACTGGATCCTCGACTGATATGTGTTCTCAGTTTCATTTCCAAATTGTTTCTGCATGATAATAACCAAGCCACTTACCTTCTGTATGTTCCTGTTTATAATTTTGTTCCCATAACATGTAAATTAATCCTTTTTTGTAAAAACCTGACTCAGGTGGACAGACAAGTATTTCCTACTCAAACTTACAGTAGTGTAAGAGTGATGTTGTAGCCAAGACAGAGCCGGCCCAACCCTCTAGAACTCCAGCTCACTTCCCTAGACAGTTGTTATGGCTCCTAGTTTCCTGACTTTCCTAAGCTTGGATTCTGCACATGCCTCTCAGATCTTGGCTGCTTCTCCTGACCCTAGGTGACTCCCAGACTTGGCCACCTGCAATGCGGCATGACATTAGCACACACAGACCATAATGAACTCCATCTTACCTTCTGTAAAGCCAGCGTTGAGTGTCCCAACAAGACAAATCCTCTTCAGGTGTCCACTATCACTTTATGTCCTATTTAAAGAATGATTGCCCTTTGCCAACACATGCATGTTCGAGAAGCTTGTTCAGCTGAGAGAAACTCACCAAGATAGTCTATTGTACATATGTATTAGGACAGAAGATAGAAGTTGCTCCTGATAACTTTGGTGTCTCTTGATGTCCTTTCCCTGTGACTGACACCTATGATGTCAATAAATGTATTTCTATTGGGACAGCCTGTCCTGGTGTCCTTGTCACAGATCAGAATGCTCCTGTGAATATGTCCTGAATTCTGAAACCCAAATATATGATGGAGACTAGCTGGGTGATATCATTTTAACAGGGCGCATCTACACAAGACGCTACATCGACATAGCAACACACTATGGTGACGTGGCATTGGCTAGCACAAACCGTAACGCCATAGCTATATCACCATAGCAATGTGCTCCCTCGCTATAGCGTGTTGCTACAGTGACATAGCAGCTAAAAATAACCATGTGCCGCCAATATGGTGCAGTGAGGGCTGACACTATGCCATCATTTAGTACTTCCAAAAGGAAGTACTAAATGACAGCACAGTAACAACGGCACCATAAGGGCACATGTAGATGCACCCACAGTGTGACATATTCTTCAGGGCAGAGAAGCTAGTTTAAGATTTTGGCAGGTCTAAAGTCCCATTAACATCCAAAGGCCTTGCATTGGCCTTCTACCCAGAAATCACAGAATCATAGAAAATGAGGGCTGGAAGGGACCTCAGGAGGTCATCTAGTCCAACCCCCTGCTCAAAGCAGGGTCATCCCCAACTAGATCATCCCAGACAAGGCTTTCTCAGGCTGGGCCTTAAAAATCTCCAAGGATGGAGATTCCACCACCTCTCTAGGTAACCCATTCCAGTGTTTCACCACCCACCTAGTGAGACATTTTTTTCTACTAGCCAACCTAAATTTCCCTTTCTGCAAAATGAAACCATTGCTCCTTGTTCTGTCATCTTCCACCACTGAGAACAGTCTAGCTCCATCCTCTTTGAAACCACCCTTCAGGTAAAGGCTGCTATCAAATCCTGCCTCAGTCTTCTCTTCTGCAAACTAAATAAGCCCAGTTTCCTCAGCCTCTCCTCAGAAGTCATGTACCCCAGCCACCTAACCATTTTCATTGCCCTCCACTGGACTCTTCTCCAATTTGTCCACATCCTTTCTGGAGTGGGGGCCCCAAAACTGGAGACAGTACTCCACATGTGGCCTCACCAGTGAAGAATAGAGAGGAATAATTATTTCCCTTGATCTGCTGGTGTAGAAAACCCCCTAGTTTTTCTTTTTTTTAATTTATTTTAAAATGCATTCCCTCCCTTTCCCCAACCATTTCTGACTTTTTCTCTCCCTCTCTATTCCCTAGATAAGTAGAAGTAAGCTAAGATGTAGGATAAGTTTTAACATTTTATTTTAGGTAGTAAGTTTTATTTTTTTGTCCCCTCCTTGCAAATAAGTGCCCTGCTATTTTGATATATATATCCACTGTATTATAAGTGATAATTATTCTGTTTTGTATTGATTTATTATTTTTACTGCTTTTATATTGTGTGATTACTGTTTTAGGCCTATATATGTAAGTTAGCATAAGTCATGTCAAGTTTCCATTTTGTTTGTCAAGTCTCCATCCTGTCCCCAGGTCTGGTTTTGTAACCCATGACTCACACCTACCTCTCCTATGTAACTTGGTTCCTGAATGAATGGGGATGAATGAGGGTGCTTGAGAGACAATGGCAATAGGTCTTCAAATAGCTCCCTCTGAATGACCGAACCATCAACACCAATACCTGGACCAATGACCCAGCCCTTGGAACCACCCTCAGCATTCAAGAAACAAAAGATGAGGCAACCCACCATTGTGCCAAGCTGCACATGCTCAGTAAGAACACGTGGGGCCCTCTGGAACAGGACTGACCTTGCCTGGACAGGCCCTCCCCATAGGAGATCAGAGGTAGTCTGCCCCATAAAAGGGGTAGTGAAGACTGACTCCATGGGACGCCCTCTCCATCTAGACCAGCACCATGCCACACCACCTATCCACCCAGAGACCCTGCCAGCAACCCCCCTCTGGACAACACCTGCTAGACAAGGACCCCTTTGGAGCCTGTATAGGTAGCCATCACCCCCCACCCCCTCTTCAACCAAGGACTTGGACTCTGCGTCTCTTCCCTACCTGGACTCCAGCCCTTCCACTGAGTCTCTTTCTCCTGCTGCCATTGTGTGTGTGTGTGTGTGTGTGTGTGTGTGTGTGAACCAATAACTTCATGGGGCTCTGTAGTGTGTTGTTTGTGTAATAAAACTGTTATTTGGACCCCTAAGTTGGGTTTTGCTTTACTATGGTTTGGCCCTGCTCCAATCTCTGCTCCTCGCCCCTCTAACTTCAGTCTCATTTCTCCCTTTCCTGCTTCTGGCTCATTGCCACCTCCAACACCTGCCCTGAGCTCCTCTCTGCCTCCAAACCCCCTGTTTCTTTGCCACTGTCTTATCCCCACTGCCTTTTCCTTTTCCCCTGAGCAACCAGGTTTCTGCCTCAGTTTCTTTCCTGGCTATCTCCTCCTTGCCACCACTTATCTGCCTCCCACCCCCCAATATCTCAGCTGTCTGCCTCAGTTTCTAGCCCCAGTCTACCTTAAATAAACCCAAGCCTCAGTTCCTCAGCTACCTTCTCTGTAGTCCACTGGTTTTAATCCTGGTTCTGGCAACTTTCACTCCCTACACGTTAACTCTCTCCCTCTCACCTGAACCTTCCCCCAGGTACCCCAAGCACACACATACACACTGTGCCATCCAAGTTAGGAACTTACCTGTGTGTATGTGTAGGTCGGGTGTGTGTGTGTGTGTGTGTGTGGCATTGTGTGCATGATATACAAATTAGTGATCTATGTCTAACTTTTGGGGTGTATAGTGTATGTGCTTGAATTGGTGATAGGTATGCATGTGCCTAGGCTGGTTTGGATGTGTATGTGCCTGAGCTGGTAGTGTGTGTGTGCACGCACCTAATTGATTTGTGTGCTTGTATATGTGCAATTGTGTCACACCCTCCTGTCTAACAGTGCAAAATTGAGATCCTGAGAGTTGGCCTGACCCCACAGGGCAACACTGGCAATGCTCCTACTAATGCAGCTTAGTATGCTGTTAGACTTCTTCACAACAAGGGCACACTGTTAACTCATATCCAGTTTATCCACTGTAACCCCCAGGCTCTTTTCTGCAGAGCTGCTGCTTAAGCCAGTTGGTCCCAAGCTTGTAGCGGTGAATGGGATTATTCCATCCTAAGTACAGGACTTTGCACTTGTCCTTGTTGAACCTCATGAGATTTCTTTTGGCCCAATTCTCCAACTTGTCTAGGTCACTCTGAATCCTAGCCCTATCCTGCTAAGGGTGCAATCCATGCCATCTTCCAGATTCTTAATGAAGATATTGAACAAAACCAGCCCCAGAAATGACCCCTGGGACACTCCCCTTGATACTGACTGCCAACTAGACATCGAGCCATTGATCACTACCCATTGAGTTTGATGATCCAGTCAGCTTTCTATCCACCTTACAATTCATTCATCCATTTGAACTTATGCTAAGATGCATCTAGCTGCTACAAATTCTACTTCCCTCTGATCACATTAAAACTGTGTGTCTTAGTAGACAAAGTTCTTTATGTAAATGTGATCTTTAATTAGAACAAAGTCTTAGTAGGACTTTTTTGTCTTAGCAGATACATAGGTAGCACAAGGCATGGTCTCCTTCACAAATAATTCAGTGATTAGACAGGATATGAGAGATCTGGGTTCCAGACCCCCTCATCCTTAGAGAGTTTGAACCAACACCTCCTGTATCATAGCAAAGTGCCCTACCTACCAAGCTAGGGGGAAAACATGGCTGTGAACATGTTCCATTCCCCCCAACCCAACTCTGAAGCTGCCCCACTAGGCAGCCAAGAGGTAAAGAATCATGGACCAGAAGGAGACCAAGTGAAGGGGAACCTAACTCTGAGGCCCATGTGTGGTGATGGCTCAGTAAAGGCAGGCATACATAAATGAGAAAGAAATAAGAACTAACTTTAATTTTAGAGAAGCAACCAGACAACCCCTTCCTTTGCTTTAGTCTCTTTCTAACTTCCTGGTAACTAAGGGATCATCTCTCAATTTCCAACTTCCTTACTCTTCTAAACTGTAAAGAGGTAGTCATCCATTTTAGTCTGAAATCAGGCAGAAAGCAGGGCAGTTCTTTAGAAACAGGCTACCTAACTACTATTCTCACCAAGCCATCAGTCCTCACTGCAGATAGCGATACCATCTGTACCCCTCATCAACACAGACCAAACCAACGGTGGACCAAACAATATGGATTATAAGATCCAGTGTTCAGTCACCGTCCCCTCTACCTATGTCATATAAACCATCACCTGCTTACAGTGCCCTTCTGCTGCCTCCATTGACCAGATGGGGCAATCCCTACACAAAAGAATGAATGGACACTGATCTGACATCAAGTCTATAAATACACAAAAACCCATGACGGAAGACTTTAACCTTCTTGGGCATTCTATCACCCACCTCAGAGTAGTTGTCCTCAAACAACAAAACTAGAAACCAGCTTGAATGCAAAATTGTGGAACAAGACATCAGCAGACTGAATTGTGTTAAGTATGGTCTAAACCAGGGGTGTTCAACCCCTGGCTCTTGGGCCAAATCTGGCCTAAGGACCCATGGCACCCAGATGAGGGGGCTTTCCATGGGTGTGGAAATTTGGTGGCAAGGGAACAGTGGCAATTAAATACTGACACCCCTCCCCTGCTGCCAAATTTCCAAGCCCTGTGTGGTTGGGTTGGGACTGGGCCAGTTGAGGATAGGCTACACCCCCTTCCCCTTTACAGCTGGGTTGGGGCTGGGTTATGGCTCTCACTCGTACAGCCAGACTGGGGTCAGGCCACACGCCCTTCCCCTTCATAGCTGGGTTGGGACTAAAACATGCCACCTTCCCAATCCAATTGTTTTGGGACCAGGCTGGCCCGTGACCCCTCTGTGTGGCTTTATTGGGCCCTACCAGACACCCTATGCACCAGATTGAGCCCACTGGGTAGATCCTGCCTGCAGATGAACCAGGCACCACCCATCCAGCCCAGGGGACAAAGAGGTTGAGCACCACTGGTCTAAACAGAGACTATGGATTTTTATCTCTTTACTTAGATTAGTTTTTATAATATAAACCTTATGTCCCTATGAGTTGACTGCTTTGTTTATGCCTTTTGACCTCTGCAGCCCAGCCTCTGTCAGTAGTGCCCTGTCTCTTTTCTTCCCCCCTTCCCTATCATTTCTTTTTAAAGTACTGCTTTTCATTTAGAACCTCTGCTCCCTATAGGTTTATTCCAAACATCTGATGAGGTAAGCTGTGACTTACAAACACTTACACCTTTCTGAATGAGTAAGTCCAGGGCTGACAACATATGGCCCATAGGCTGAATCCAGGCCGTGGGGCCACTGTATCTAACTTGCGGTGCTGGAGGACTTTGCTTGTGCCTGTGCCCAGGCCTGCACTGGAGCCAGACAGAAGGAACTATGCCAGGAATGGAAAGCTTCCAGCTGTGCCCATATCACTGCTCTCCCAGTTTCAGTCCAGCATGGGCCAGGTGGTTTGGAGGCACTGGAAAATGCACACACTGCACATGAATTGGTTCACTGTGCTGCAAATATGGCCGGATGGGAAAATTAGATACTAGGAAATCTTGGTATTTAAAAAAAGTGCAAAAAAAAAGGGTATTGTGCACGTGGCAGCAGCATGTGCTGCCTGAAACTGGAGCCTGGCCAGCCAAAGCCATGTTCTGGCTGCTAGCCAGGCTCCGTGCACCTGGATTGCTGCTGCTGCAGCCCTGGGATGCCCCCAGATCCCCAGGTAAGGCTGCTGGGGCCAGCACAGGTGCTGGCTGCAGCCTCCTCTACCACATCCAAGGCAATTTGCCACATGCCATATGTGCCACTGCTATTTGTCCCCAGGAAAATGCACGTGCGTGTTTATGGGGATGCACCCTTGGGATCTAAACCCTGCTCCCAAGGTTTAATTCATTTTACTTCAAGACTTTTTAATTACGAATGCATAATGGACACACTAGATCTGGGGTCATAGACTGTAATTCATTGAGTTATTCTAGAATGCATTTTAGAATAGAAGTCAAGATTGGGCCCAAGGGAGTTGTATCAATGCAAGTGGGAGGGGACTGGGCTGAAGCTTATGGGGTGATGTCAAAAAATAATGGATCCACAGCCCTTAATGTGCTCAGCCCTCATCCTCTCCTGTGTAATCTGGGTGTGTCTGAGAGGCTTTGTGGTAGCAGTGTGATTTCAGGACAGAATTGACAATGGAAGGAGTCATCAAATGTCACATAATGATGTATGGGACATCCTTAACAGAGGGCTGGAGAATGCTGAGTATTGTGCCCCCGTGGATTTTCCTATTTTCTGGAAGGAAATTCACACCTTGGGGTTTCCATGACAAGCTCACACAATATGAATTGATGTAAACCATCTCCGGAAAGCAATATTGGTTGACACTGCCTCTCTGGGTTGGGGCTCCTTTTGTATGAGGAGCCCCTGGCCAGCATATTGCTAGGTCCACAGGCTTTTCACCACCATCTCAGTAGTGCTGGGGCCTGCTAGACACAGGCAGGGACTTGGTAAGGCTGTGGTGCTCTGCAGCTTGGGCCAACAAAACATTCCTCAAGTGTTCATGGAAGTCAGCACTACAAGCTGCTCTAATTTGTTTTATGAGCCCAGCAGGATAAGTAAGGACTGGGGAGCATAGCCTTTCTTGAAGCCTATGGAGTGTGCAATTAGGACAGATATTAAGATCTTCAACTCCTGTGTCCACCCTCCTCCCCCCGTCCCCCAGACATTAATTTGTCTCTGGTGATGGTGGGGGGAGGGCAGGCAGCTTGACTCATACCCAAGTGACTGTTTCTGCAAAGCAACTTAACGAATTTCCTGATAAGAGAAATTTCAGCTCTGTAGGTACCTGGACCTAACCTAGAGTTCCCCATACGATTACTCCACCTGCTATCAGGGGCCTGGCTTTGTTTCTGCTAGGCTCTGGTCAGTCTCTTGTCTCTAATGAATTAACATCTGCAGGTTTTCATGTAATATTTTTGAGGAGTTACAGACGCCCAGGGTGTTGCGTGAAGATTTTATAGTTAAACAGGACTTTAAGACAAAAAGGGAAGTACACTGAGTTTAAAATGTTCATGACAAATAATGGAATAGAAATGTCACCAGACCATAGTTAAATAGTTTCAATTTCTGTGAATTAAATGACACCATGTGAGTGGATATTTCAATAAAATTTAAATTCTGTACAAGAGCAGGTGACTATAACCAGTTTTGCCCTTAAATGTCAGATTTAGTAAAAGAGAAGGATTTTTATTGCAAAATTAAGATTGTGAGCCAAAATGTGCATATGAAAGCTGAAGATACAATTAACAATGTGAATTAGCTGCTCTAAATTACATTAATGATAATGCTGTTATTAAACTCACTTTGATTTTCTCATTAACTGCATTTGTAACAAACTCACAAGAAAGATATTGGGCATGTGTTCTTCCTTGCCGTAAACCAGTATGTTCCACATGTATTTTAATGGCCAAGGCAGACATCTGCAGTAGAATAATTTTTAGATATTTTTTTTCAAAGTGGCTATTTCTTCGCTGTATTCCTTCTAGTTATTTTAAAGTGAAAATGATAAAAAAGCAACCTACTCTGAGTCTCCCAGGGTAGAATAGGGTGCAGAGCACTGAGGTTTAACAAATTATAGGATCCAATGGATTCACCATCACTTGAAGTCCATAAGTCTCCACTTAAGTCATTGAATGTCCCTTTCTAAGACCACGTGTATCCCATGGCAGTGATGTGTTTGAGCCCAGCCATTTCCTAACCCACTCTGCCATTCAGCTCACCCTGCACTGGATCAACTGCTCTCTATTTGTCAGCCTCACATGTTGAGCAAGCAACTTTTTCCTGACTCAGAAAGTAATGGATCAGTGTGTTACATGAGCCTCAGTGTTTTCCGTTCTTTTCTGCCTCAATGTTAACTAAAATCTAAACCCAGACTTTTGTGTCTGAGTTTATCTTGGGCAGACAGGCAAAAGGATTCATTCCCTTCGAGAGAGAAAGCTGAAGCTCTGGCAGGCAGTGCCCTCCAGAATGGTCACTTTGGGGTCATTGTGGGGCTGGACCTGCGTGGCCAAGTGCCTGTTCCAAAATTCAACTTGTCACTCGGTGGAGTGGGTTATTAGGTAACTTCCCTTGCTAAGATTTTGCATCTGTAGCGAGCCCCCAGGCTGAAAGCTTCAGCCCATAAGAAACAGTTATATTTGGTAACTGCTAAAGTAGTGAAGGCTCAACTTCTAGACGTTGATTCAGACACCCACCAAACACTCAGACGCTTCCTGTTTGGATGTGCTAAAACTGTTTGTATTGTATAAAGAAAACTACTGGTTTGGAGTAGCAAAGTGCTGCTGTCAAAGGAGGCTGACAGCTGAAGAGGAACAGCTGGGCTCCAGCAACTGCCATATATACCCCAAGTGCAATGGAAAGGTAGCAGAGCAAACAACTTTTCCCCTTTGCCTCCTAGCAGTATCACTCAGAGACATCATATTCTCATGTTGTGCAGTTACCCCATCCCACAGGAACTCCTAGCAGCCTATTTGTCCTGGACAAAGCAATGCCCCAGAAACAACCCAGATCTTTCCAGAACCATGCATCCTACAAGCACCAAACCTTGCTACCCTCATCACCAAAAGCAAACTCCCTATGATGCAAACCACACCAAATGGATCCAGACCATGTCAGGACAAGAAATGTAAAACCTGCCAACACATCCCCACCAGTCCCACAATAACTACACCCCACAACAGAACCATCGCCATCCCTGGATCTTACAGCTGCAGCTCCAGACATGTAATATATCTCATCCAGTGCACTAAATGTCCTGATGGAAAATCTGTAGGAGAAACCAAACAATAACTGCATACCAGAATGAACGCACACCGAAAATCCATCAAAGACAAAAGTATCCAGTTACCTGTGGGTGCACACTTCTCACAAGACAATCATTTCCTCTCCGATCTCTCAGTTCTAATCCTCAGAGAGAACTTACAGAACACCTTCCATACACAAGCCTATGAACTTCACTTCATAAATCTACTGGATACAAAAAATCATAGATTTAATATAGGCATTGGATTTATGACCTATTACAACCTGCCTGACATCTGATACACCAGGTAACCTGCCTCAAGCTGGCCACTTGCATTTCTTCACCCATTTCCCTCCCTTCTCCCCACCCCGCTGTCTCTACCCTTTGTCTTCCAAACTTCCACTTATTTGCATTTTCACAGACTCCTTGTTATACTTTAGCTTCTTTTCTACCTTGGAGAACACATAACAACAGCAGTCTCCCAATGCCTGAAGAAGGGTGTTTGTGCCCAAAACCTTGCAAATAACTTTTTTCCAACTTTTTTCCAACTATTTAGTTGGTCTAATAAAAGATATCACATCTACCCAAGGAACGGTGTCTGCCTATGTCCTTAGACCAACACAGATACAACCAACAACCCCAGAAACAACCTACACTTGTGGCTGTGCTACCTGCCCATGATGCCCTGATGTCCATTCTAACTGATGCTCAAGAATAGATCAAACTAGCACAGCCTGGTACACTGAGAGGCAGTACAGTCTAGTGATTGCAGCTAGGAATGAAGATTCAGAAGTTGGCTTCTCTTCTGCTGGGCTGCTTTATTTCTTATGGTATGTTGCTTTGGGACAATTTTTTTATAGATGGCCTTCTATTTGTATGCATAATTCTAATATTATAAAAGCCTCAGTCTGTCTGTCTGTAACATTTTATTAGTGCTCTGATTGGTTGTCTTGGCAGCCAATCAGAGTGCTCCAAGAGTATTCTGGACAGGAGGCAGAGGTAATGGCAGCACGGTGGTGCACCACCATGGTGAAGGGGATAGAGTGGAGGGGCGAGGCCAGTGACACAGGCCTTGACCCCCCCCCTCCCCCCAGCCCTGCTCCCTGAAGGTAGTGGTGACAAAGTGGGGGGCACAAGACCAGAGGCAGAGCAGTGGTACCATGGGGCACTGGGTGGCAGCATTCTGTCCCCACCGTCCTCCCATCATTCCTGACAGGCAGTTGGCTAGTGTTTGCAATAAAATTGTGGGCACAACTAAGAATAGTTGGGATTGCAGCAACCTACCAATGGGGCAACTCAACAGGTGGCAACAGGCCCAGTAACCTGTATTTCTACCTACCATGTATGTTTATCTGCAAATAAGCAGCAGCCCTCATCCTATCACCTCTCTGCCTACAGTTTCACATCCTCAAAATGCAGGAACAAGCAGAATAGGTTGGCAGATGGGAGGATATATTATTTGAACATAATCTAGTAAAAATTGACTCTGCTGCTGAAGAGGTCAAATGAACTGCTAGTGGGTATATTCATACAGGTGTTGGGGATTCAGGGAGATGGTCACAAATCACTGATACCTCCCGAATATGCTAATTTGCAGAATTGCTACATCAGAAGCCAATTGTTCCCCAGGATCTTCTGCTTACTGTTCAGAAGTGCACTGCCAGTAGCAGCTGCCTGGAGGCACCATGGACTGACTTTAAAGTGCCCTTAACTTCCCCTTGATCCATGCAATTTGATGTATATCCCTGTGTCCAGTGAGAAGTTTAAACCCAGCAAACTCAGCTCAAGGTGCTACACTAAAGTGTGTTGTTCCCATCCTCACAGGCCACTTTCAGAACATGGCAAATGTAGTATTTTTGTGGTTTTCAAATCATTAGCCAGCCACTTCCCACTTCTAAGATTAGGATAGTGACTGGAAAGTCTTTGTCATGCAATCTGGATAAACAGTTTACAAACAAGGGTATTTTTGCAACCTACTTCCTTTGCAATCCATTTTGCCTACTGGCTGTTCATTAGCTGAGGCTCTATTAGTCAGAAAGATCTGAGAAGAAATCTGGGGTACCTTGATTTTGGGGTGCCCGACTGGAGAATACCAGCTTCCTTTAAAATGGCTTTCTCAAGTTGGACAATCCAAAATCAAGGCTGCCAGAATCACCTGTTGCACTTGGCCATGGTGTATTTTCTGATTCTCAGTTGAATGAAACACTCAAGCTGGAGAGGAATATCAAAAGCAAACAAAAAAAAGCTGTCTTTGGTTTGACTCGTCCTCAATCAACAGTACAAACCCTTCTATTGGAGCATAGGTCACAATCACATTGTTGTCCTCTCTGCAAGAATATAAACTTGGCCCTCTCCTCTAATTATATTGACTCAGCAGGGCTAACTGGAAACACAGGGTAAGGAATTACATTTGTTTTGGGAAAATTTCCTTTCACCTGGCCCAAAAAGCCACTATACAGGCGTTCAAGCAGTTTGTGACAGAAAAACCTAGTGATTCTGCCACAAACTGTCAGCTGTTTGAGCAGCAGTGTTGCTGTTTTCTAGCACCACGTGTAATGTTGGTTCAGTTGCACTTGGTGCAAGGAGGGTCTCTCAGACCCTGCCTCCATATCCCACAGTTCTCCACTCCCCGCCCCCCCGCCCCCCCCCCCTGCAGCCCACCCAGTGCAAAGGAATCAGACAGCCCTGGGGGGAGCCTACTGTTGCAGCTGTTTAACCAGCTCCAGGAAACTTCAGGGCTGCTCAAGTGGCAGCACCGATTCCTGCTGCTCCTTTCATGATGCAAGAAGATCCTGGATCTGCTCAGCTGGGATTCTCTGGAACTGTTGCAGCTACCAACTTCCCATTGACAGCTTGGCCCTTTCCTTGGCAGGGGAGAGAGCGAGCGGTCAATCACTGGGCTGCCTTGGAGGGATGGGAGGAACCAAGGAGCAGCCCTCTATCACCCCCTGATTGGAGAGCTTATCTGTGCAGCAAAAGTGTAGCCCTCCAGTCAGGTTGCTGGGATGCCTGTACACTTCTTCTTGACATCTTCCTAGCACTAAGAATTTCCTGGGAATTCATAGCATTGCAACTCCATGGGCACAGGGAGTCAGAAATTTTTTTGTAGTAAGTGAAACTGGAAGCTCTTGCTGTGAACCTGCAGAAAGGCACAATCAGATCTGTCAAGCAAGACAGGGCTGCTGCTACACAGTGGGCACGTCTACACATGCACAGTTAATGCACAGTAACTTAGATTACTGCACAGTAACTATGACAACTTATGCCAACATGGGTGTAAATTTGCTACTTACATGATGCAGGTAGCAAATTTATGCCCGAGTAGTTACTGTGCAGTAAGGCATGTATAGATGCCTTATTGTGCAGTAACCCTGTGTACATGGACTGATTTGGGACTATCTTTAGTCCCAAGGCAGTCAACACACAGTGTTACTGTGTTGTAAAGCCTGCATGTGTAGACACCAGCATAAAAAATGCTTATTGTGCAGTAACATACCCAGTGGGGCTTCCCTGAGCAGCTGGGAGCTGGCCAGGAACTGTTCTGCTTCTGGGGCAGCTCCCAGCCAGCCACAAGCTGGGTAGACATTTCCCCAAGCAGCCAGGGACTGCCCAGAAGCTGTCCCAGTTAAGGGGCAGGTCCCAGCCAGCCCCCAGCGGGCCAGATTTTCATAGATTTCATAGATTTCATAGAAGTTAGGGCTGGAAGGGACCTCGGAAGATCATTGAGTCCAGCCCCCTGCCCAAAGGGCAGGAAGTCAGCTGGGGTCATAGGATCCCAGCAAGATAAGCATCCAGTTTGCTCTTGAAGGTGTTCAAAGTAGGCGCTTGAACCACCTCTGGTGGCAGGCTGTTCCAGACCTTGGGGGCTCGGACAGTAAAGAAATTCTTCCTTATCTCCAGCCTGAAATGGTCTTGTAGTAGTTTATGACTGTTCGACCTAGTCATCATCCCTTGGGGCACTCTGGTGAACAAACGTTCCCCCAGATACTGGTGGTCACCCCTGATAAACTTATAGGTGGCCATCAGATCACCCCTGAGCCTGCGCTTTTCCAGGCTAAAGAGCCCCAGGGCTCTCAGCCTGTCATCGTAGGGTCTGCTTCCCTGACCTCTGATCATGCGCGTGGCTCTTCTCTGGACTCTCTCAAGTTTTTCCACATCCTTTTTGAATTGTGGAGCCCAAAACTGGACGCAGTACTCCAGCTGCGGCCTCACTAAGGCCGAGTACAAGGGGAGAATGATGTCCCAGGATTTGCTTGAGAAGCATCTATGGATGCAAGCCAGTGTTTTGGTTGCTTTACTAGCCGCAGCATCGCACTGCAGGCTCATGTTCATCTTGTGGTCAATGATGACCCCCAAGTCTCTTTCTTCCTTAGTGCTAGCCAACATAGCACTGCCGAGTCTGTAAGGATGCTGCGGGTTTTTCTTCCCAAGGTGGAGAACCTTGCATTTAGCGGTGTTGAACACCATCAGATTCTCGTCCGCCCACTTGCTGAGCCTGTCCAGGTCAGCCTGGATCACCCTCCTGTCTTCTGGTGTGGATGCTTTGCCCCAAAGTTTGGTGTCATCGGCGAACTTGGCCAGTCCGCTTCTGACTCCAGTGTCCACATCATTAATGAAGATGTTGAACAGTATGGGTCCAAGGACAGAGCCTTGTGGGACCCCACTGGTCACAGGACACCGTGATGAGTGACTTCCATCAATTACCACCCTCTGGGTCCGACCACAGAGCCAATTTTCCAGTCAGTGGATCGTGGAGGACCCAAGGCGACAATTGGCCAGTTTCTCCAAGAGACGATCATGGGAAACCAGATCGAAGGCTTTTTTGAAGTCAAGATATATGACATCAATCTCTTCTCCCTTGTCCAGGTGATAGGTCACCTGGTCGTAGAAGGAAATGAGATTGGTCAAGCAAGACCTACCCGCAACAAACCCGTGCTGGCTATCCCTTAAGATGTTGGCGTTGGCCAGTCCATTAAGGATGGCCTCTTTAATAAACTTTTCTAAGATCTTCCCCGGGATAGAAGTCAGGCTGATGGGCCTATAGTTAGCCGGATCCACTTTCCTCCCTTTCTTGAAGATAGGCACCACGTTGGCCTTCTTCCAGTCTTCGGACACTACACCAGAGCGCCAAGAGTTTTCAAAGATCCGCGCTAGAGGCTGGGCTATGATGCTCGCCAGCTCCTTGAGTACCCTGGGGTGAAGATTGTCAGGGCCAGCTGACTTGAAGGTATCCAGTTTCTCAAGATGTTCCTTCACGAAGTCAGCATTAATGGAGGGCAGGGGATCACCCTCACCCGGACTCCCCTGTCCCGTAGCGGGCATGGGCGTCCCATGGGACTGATGAAAGACCAACGCAAAGTACCTATTTAATAGGTTGGCTTTTTCCTGGGCGTCAGTTGTCAGTTGCCCCATCTGGTTCAGCAGGGGTCCAACGTTGCCCCTGCTTTTCCTCCGGCTCCCCACATATCTGAAAAAGGACTTTTTATTGTCCTTGATGCTCAAAGCTAGTTGGAGTTCAGTTGCAGCCTTGGCTTTCCTGGTCTGCTCCCTACAGGACTGGACCAGTGCAGAATAATCCTCCTTGGAGGTGACTCCCATCCTCCATCCTTTGTAGGCCTTTCTTTTTAGCCTCAGGAGGTCTGCTAGGTCCCTGGAGAGCCCGGGGGGCTGCTGTGCCCTCTTGCTGCCTTTCCTTCGAGATGGAATAGACTTAGTTTGTGCATTGAGGATCGCTCCCTTGAGGAGCAACCACTCTTCTTGAACTCCCCTCTTCCCATGGTCATGGTCCCTTAGGGCCTCACTGACAAGCCCTGACTGACTGGGACATTTGCTCCCAGTCAGCATCCCTGGAATGCATTTACTGCACAGTTAGTTTATTATTACTATTTAACTATTTCCCTAGTTTACTATAACTACCTATATTTACAGGTGGTAGCTAATTGTGCAGTAGATTAGTCTACTGCACAGTAAAGCATCTCATGTCAACACACCCAGTGATTTCTTTGAGTGGAGCAATGCATATTTCTTTGACCCTTGCAATGCATATTCAGCCTAGACTCAAAAGTTCCCTATAAAAGCCTGGACAAGGCTTGATTTTGCAAGAGCAAATAGATCCCAGTTTTGCATGTTTTTAAATATCTTTGTATTTTAACTTTAACTTCTCAGGCCAGCAAAGAGCAAAAATAGAAACCATAGAACTGAGAACAAAAAGATCCTGTTGTAACCGTAACAAGACAGTCTAATTACAAAGCACGCTGTGTGCTTTTAGCTTATTCGAGTCCCTTTAAAATGCCTGGAGGCTGACGTGACTGGAGGTAGGATACCGGGCCCTCAGGTTTCTCCAATTCAGCCCTGGTTAGTAGCAACCAGAGATGTTATCTGGAAATCTACAGCAAGTCAGTGTGCTACAGACAGCAAGACAGGCACAGACACTGAGCTGTGACAGAAGGAGCACTCCATGGGTACTGCCTTGTGCTCAGTCAAGAGGGAAGTGAGAGGAGGAGGGAGGATGGGCAGCACCACTCTGCCAAGAAATGCTGTTCCCCCATTTGCTACAGTGTTAATGCCAGGACAAGGTGCAAACAGGAGGAACTGGAAACATTTGTAGCTCATCCCAAAAGCAAGCCCTGGCTAACAGCTAAAAATCCTAGTCTCAGAATTACTTTATAGATTGGACAGTGTCACTTTCAGAAGCTAGAAGCAAAAAGTTATATCTAATTTATCCACCAGATGTCTAATACAAAGCTGCTGTCAAAGTCCTGATGTAGACAACCCGTGTCAGGGGGCTCTCTGCTTTGCCTGTGTTGATGCATAGTTCTCCTGTACTCTCTGCTGGCACAAGCATGCAGCTCGTGTGCCTCCACGAGGGAAATTCTGCTTTGATTTATTTACAGTGCACACAACTCTCCCATTCGTTGCAATGGGCAGCCCCTACACACCTCCATCCTCATTTATGTGACTGACTCTTTATTTGCTCTGGGGGGGAATTGTAACTTGTGCCCACATCCTTCTGTCTGCTCAGAATCCTGATTCCTTCTGATTACATCAGGAACATAAATCTTCAAAATACTTTTGACCTGAGCAACCACATATCTATATAGAGACCAGCAGGAGTATCTGGCTCCATCAGTAGCCTAGTGGCTAAAATAGTTTCCCAGGTCACGGGAGACTTGGGTTTTAGACCTGCTAAATCTCAAGGGGTCTGACCTCACAACTCCTATGTCACAGGAAAATGCCTTGCTCCTCCCCCTCCAGCCCCCAAGTTATAGGGCAGATTTGACTATGAACACAATTGGCTTTGAAGCTAAGGCTATTGTATGAGTAAGAGGAAAAGTATAATGGGCCAGAAGGAGAGTGTTCAAGAGGGGCCCCACTCCATGGCCCTGGTTTGTAGGTCTGTGTTCTGGCCTTGTTCCCATGGCTCTTTAATGCCAGAAGGAGATCTGGGGTCATTCCACTGTAAATCATGGCACTATTCTGGATTGCATTTTTGTAAAAGAGAGTAAGATCTGGGCCAAAGTAGTTGTACTACCACAAGTGGGAGGGGACTCTGGCCTGCAGTGCACACTGGGTGATCTGCAGACAAAGGGATCCCGATTCTGAGTGTGTGTCCCCTGCCCTCTTGTGTAAGCTGGGTGTGTGTGGTGAGCCATGTCACAGGCAAAGTTTGAATCGAGAGACATTTGACAAGGAAGAGAGCTAGCCAATGCTCTGTACATGTAAATAGGATCAAGCTGTGCCCACGCCTGACACCAAACTGCACATGACTATTCAGCAAGTGCTATGTTTAGCCAAGGGTGTGAACTGCTCTGGCTATCAAACCTCCAGGAAGAACAGCCAGCAGCTGGTGAGTCTGAAGGTCTGGTGCAAGAGGTTGCTCACTGAGCTGGCTGGAGCTCACTCTTCACCTGTCGGTGTCAAAGTGCAATACTGAGGTGTGTTCTGTTGGCTCTTGTGGCCAAAATTGATTGCCAGTCCCACTTCTGATACCAGACTGACTGTATTTGCCTGTAATTTGGCTTAGGGTATCTACCCCTGAAGGTTTGCACTCAGATGTGAGTTACACAATTAAGTATCATTTAAATCAGTCCCATCCTTGCTTTGTGTGTGACACAGGATTGGCTCTGGCACCTGCAACCCTATATACCTTCTGACCTGACTTTAATTGATGATGAACTTTTTGGGTCCAATTCTTTCCCAGTGAAGTGTGTAACAAATGCCTATTGATTTCAGTGGTCATAGGGTCAGGCCCTAATGCTATGTAAACCATCTTTTTTAAATTCTTGACCACCACTGGTCACACAGGGAGCCTGTAGCAGAGAAGGAAACTGAACCCAGAATATTGTCTCCTACCCTAAGAACACGCGGAGCAGATGAGATGCCTGCAAGTGACAAAACGCTGGCTGATGCGCCTGGGGTAAAGCAGCCAACCATTGTTTTCAGATTGACTGAGGCAGTGCAATCTACAGAGCTGGGACAGAGCGCCTGGTCCCAACACTCCCTGGTTAACCAGTTCTCAGTTTGTTTATCCTGTCGGGATAATCGAGAAATAACCTTACTAGTGGTTGGTCACACAGTCCACTACGAATGCCCACCAAGTGAGTCGGGGGTGAGGGGCGCTGGAATATTTCTTCAAGTGGAAGTGTAGGGTAAAAGGGAATGATGCTAGGATTATAAATCAATGGCCCAGACCCTCATCTCCAGGGATGGGGTCCCATTGGAAGCGTCAGTCATCTTTTGAGCAGACTCCAGACTGGCTTTATGCTCTTTAATGTGAATGCCACTTACCTCCCTCCGCCCCTCCCCTGCACACACCCTGTACCTGGAAGACAGACAGCCCCTGGGAATGGAACATTTTCTCCCCAACTTCATTATCTCTTTTGCTGTTTTTGGTACAGCATGTGGGTATTTTTCAGCCTCTGCATTTCAGCACATTCTTAGAATAGGACAGGAGATAAGATAACAGCCTCAGACCACTGGGGAAGTGAGAACCCAGACTGGCTGTATGCATGTTAGTGTCTCCTTTGCTATCTAACAGGGCCACATTAATTAGCACTTATAAGAAATCAAAGTAAACAAGGAATTTGGTTCTTTATAAACAGATATGTGTGTAGCAGTCCAGAATGGCAAAGCAGGACTGTCCAGGAGGGGGGCAGGAGGGCAACTGGGGCAATTTGCACCAGGCCCTTCAAAGCAAGGGCTCCAGTGTGTACTGCTGGCTCCTGCCCTGTGACATCACTCACCAAAATTCTTGGTATTTTGTTTTCATAAAAAAGAGGAAATTGGTGTATTAGAGTATAAGATGACACTGAATCACTCTCAATATATAATTGTGACACTATGGGACCCATCCCCAACCCTGAAGTAAATATTATACAGAGTTGTGTGTGAAACAGATTCTAATTTAAGGCTTAAGTGATTGTTGCATTGATGTCCAAGGGGGAGTCTAAACCAATCACGGTAAGGTAACATCTTTCATTATGTCTGGGCAACAATAGAGACAAGATTGATCAGGCAGGTTTATGATTGGCCTAGCCTAGGGCCGAGGCCAAGTAGCCCTAGTTACGGAGTCTGTTGCGAGGAGAGAAGGAACAGGGCAGGTTTAAGGAGGGATCGGTGGCAGAGCCGGCCTGTTGTCACAGAAAGACCTCCAGGGGAAAGAGTTCAAGTTGTGAGTGAATGTGAGCCCTTAAGGGCCAAAGTCAGAAATGAATTTGCAAAAAAATAATAATTAAAATGACATATATTGTTTTCTTTATATTTGCCAAGAAAATAACAACATTAGACATAACACATATTCAGGTTCACCTATTTCCCCATTTCAAAAAGTACTTAAATGCAAAGTGTGTATATAACTCTTGGGGGGAAAATATTAAAGCCCTTCTTGATTGAAGGAGCCTGTGCTCCAAACTGTAAATCTTGCTTTCCGTATTGCCGAGATGACTTGCTCTCTTCTGGTCCTTCAAACAGCAGCAGTTGCTTACTAAGGCCCATACGAGTATAAACAGTCTCACAATGCCCTTAATCAAGGGGTTAAAGGCTAAATATACATGATTATTCTCCAGCAACAGTACAAAGACAGTCCTCCTTCTTCTGTCTACTCTCTCTGCAGTTACTTTCTTTTTGTTTAAACAGGGGCAGGGCCTGCTTATCCTCTGCCATACCCACAAGCCTGAACTGAGTGCAACCCAGTTTATGGGGGTTACATGGGCACCAGCTAAGATTTACAGGCAAGGTCCCACTGGAGAGTAATTTTCTGTGGCAGTTACCACAGGGAAAAGGCCTAGGAGTGGGGCGAGGACCAGCCTTAAGGGAGGAACCCTTCCTTCCTGAGTAGTGGAGGAGGCCAGCCAGCAGGCCACAATCAGAAGACCTGTGAGACTGAGCTGGGTCCCAGGAAACTGGTAGGAGAGAGAAGCTCTGCCAGAAGGGGGTTGGAATTCGGAGGTGCTCAGGAGAAGTACAACCCTATTCCTATCCTCTTATCCCCGTGTAAGAAAAAATGAAGTGCACCTATCAATCTGGGGCATCAAAAAGAAAGGAGAAAAAAGCTCAGGATGAAAAGGAGAGACAGACACTGGATCAGTTTGGGTGGGTGGTGAAAGGAAATAAGGAAGTTGGAAGTGGAACAGATGATGCAGGTGGCACATGACTAGCAGGAGATGAAAATATTCTGATCATGAAAACATCCCAAAGGAAGCAAGCAGTGATGTAGCAGGAGAATGTGAAAATGAGTCAGGTTTGGTGGTGCAAGGTGAAGAAGGCATAGCATCAAATGAGAAAAATGCGACAATTGATCTGGTTTCTGGATCTGTGCCTAAGCTTCACCAGGAAATGTTCTCTAATGACCCAGCCACCTGGAGGCATCTCAATAGGTTGCAAAAGGATCTAATTGTGTCCAAGGGCCCACCACCCAAACCTGCAAGCTTCCCATGTGGTTCCTTCAAATGGTCATTCCCCACATCTGTTTGTTTTCTGCAAGACTGTCCAATGACAAGAGTGTGAAAAGGGACTGGCTCATTTGGAGCCACAAGGCAGCTGGCCTGTTCTGCTTTCCATGCTGTCTCTTCTGAGATCAGGACAAAAATCAAGCCATGTACCATTCCAGATTCTGCCATGGAGGTGTGAACGATAACTGGAGGAAACTGTATGACAAAATGAAGAGTCATGAGGCCAATTTTGGTCGTCTTCAACATTATTTAGAGTGGAAAGATCTTGCAAATGCTCTTAGTGGGAAAAGGAGCCATTGATTATGGCCTTGAAAAGGGTATACATTCAGAGAAAGAAAAGTGGCATTAAATGTTGTGAGGTCTGGTTGACATTACCCTGCTTCTGGCAAAGCAAAATTTGCCATTCTGAGGATCGCTGCCACCTTGAAACTGTTACGGAGCATCGAATGGCTGGGAGAGAATTCAAGCACACTACATGTCCTGGTGTAGTCAGAACGAGTTTTTGGAGGTGTGCACCAAGAAAGTACTAAATACTATTCTTGAGGAGGTGAGAAATGCTCACTACTATGGAATCATCATAGATGGGATGCTTGATGTCTCACATACTGAGCAGTTGGTATTTATCATGAGATATGTACATGAAAAAGATGGAAAATAGGATGTGCAGAAACAATTTCTGAAAATGGTGGACTGCGATAAAAAGAAAGGAGTAGACATCATGGAGCAGATAAAGAAAGTACTGGTGGAGTGTAAGGTAGAGTTGCAGAACTGTAGAGGCCAAGGGTATGACAATGCTTGACATATGTCTGGGAAATACCAGGGCATGAAAATTAGGATACAGGATGGAAATCCTCAGGCATTGTTTTCACCCTGCAGTGCATGCTCTCTGAACCTATGTAGTACCCATGCCATTGGAGAAGAGCCGTGAAGTGAAAACATATTTTGGAAATGTACAGAAGCTGTACACTGTATTTTCATGCAGTCCTGCAAGATGGAAAATTCTTCAGGAAACTGCAGGACTCTCTCTTCACTCCATGTCAACAGCCAGATGGAGCTCAAGAATTGATGCTGTTCGCCCCCTCGTGAAAAATCCTAAAGGGATGCTGGATTCTGTCTTCAAAATTGAGGAAGAATTGGACTTGACAGCAGAAACCCAGGCTGATGTTTCAGGTCTCATTAGTGGATTCAATCCTTTGAGTTCATCTTTCTGACTACAGTGTGGTACAAGATATTGCAATCCAACAATATCTGAAGCAAGCTCGTCCAAGGATCCCAGCTCACCATGGAAGAAGGGGTGCAACATGTCAAGAACCGTCTGGAAGTAATTCAACGGTTGAATGATTCTTGGCCAAGTTCTCTCACAGAAGATAAGGTCATCGCTGAGGGGCTCGGTATCACCACCAAATTCAAGCGAACACACAGAAGAGTCCGAATGACGAAGCGTTTCCACGATGAGCCAGCCAATACAGAACACACAATCTCCTCTTCTGAAGATAAATTCAGGGTTGAAGTGTTCATCACAGCCATGCATATGCTTCTCTCAGATCTCTGAAGCCTAGCTGAGACCATGGGGAAATTCTCAAGCTTGTTCTCACCCATACTTGACTCACCAGCTGTTGCAGAGGATGAAGAAATTGCAAAGTTTGTGGAGTCCGTCCACCACATACCCATGAGATGTGAACAAGGATGAGTTGCAAGAAGGACTTTGCCTGTTTTACAAAATCGGGAAGACACAAATTTGTGCACCTCTGGAGGAGCCATGGGCATTGCACTTGAGCTTCTCAACCAGATTCATGGCAAAGTTGTAGAATCTGTGTTCCCTCAGATATGCATTTGTTCAAGAATGCTCATTGCCTTGCCAGTCTCTACTGTATCCGGCGAACGCACTTTTAGTAAGCTTAAGATTATTAAGAACTACCTGTGGTCAGTGATCAGGGAGAATAGGCTGAACCATTTGACCATGCTCTCAGTGGAGAATGCACTTGCAAAGCAAATAAATTGTAATGATGTAATTGATGACTTTGCATCCATGAAGGCAAGAAAAAAATACTTTACTTAAACTTTCCTCTTCTCATTTTGTTCTTAAGATCCTAGCTTTGTAGCATATGTTCAATAAATGTTTCACTTACAAACTGTTAATGTCATTTTGCTTTAGTAACTTAAGGTAAATTCTCTCTGCCTAGCCCTCCTTGCTGGGGAAAGCCCACTTGTTCCCACTTCCCAGGACAAAAGAAGGTTGAGAGGCGACCTTGTGGCTGCCTATAAGTTCATCACAGGGGCACAGAAGGGAATTGGTGAGGATTTATTCACCAAGGCGCCCCCGGGGGTTACAAGAAACAATGGCCACAAGCTAGCAGAGAGCAGATTTAGACTGGACATTAGGAAGAACTTCTTCACAGTTCGAGTGGCCAAGGTCTGGAACGGGCTCCCAAGGGAAGTGGTGCTCTCCCCTACCCTGGGGGTCTTCAAGAGGAGGTTAGACGAGTATCTAGCTGGGGTCATCTAGACCCAGCACTCTTTCCTGCTTATGCAGGGGGTCGGACTTGATGATCTATTGAGGTCCCTTCCGACCCTAACATCTATGAATCTATGAATCTATGAGCCGCATGTGAAAATTCTCACATGTGATGCATGTGTGCAAGAATTCTCACACGTGGTCCCCCAGCTTTGTACACACACACACATTGGTCCTTGTAAGGGAGGGGCAGTGGTGGGGCCCTCAACATCACACCTGCCCCAGGCCCCATAAACCCTCTGGGTGGACCTGTGGCAAAGGTGAGGAGGCTGTAGGTACAGGAGCTACATTGGCTGAGTTGTGTGTGAAGAGTCTAAATCTGGGATAGCAGGAAATCTGGGGGTCAAGACTGACAGACATGAACAAGTAGAGCTGGGATAGCATGGAGGCACTGGTTTGGGACTGAAGGACACCATCAGAGGTGCTGGGTGAAACCCAGACCTCGGATAGAAGAAGATTAAGGACTCTGGCAAGACTGGGTGCATCTACACAAGACTCTACATCACCATAGCAATGAGCTACTGCACCTTAGCTTATTGCTACAGCGATGTAGCGTCACTAGGCACAAACTGTGATGGCAACACTACTGCACAGTAGCAGCTAAAAATAACCATGCAGTGATGGGACCACTCAGTAACACCAGTTATGGCGCAGTAAATGACTGTGCAGTAACAACTGTGCAGTCTGGCGCACATGTAGATGCACCTGACTGTGTATGAAGAACTTAAGGGCTGTGGGTCAGAACTGAGATCTGTTGTCAGCAGCAGAAGGGAATTCAGGTCTGGAATGACAATAGAGACGAAGGTCAAGAACAACAAGGTGCACCAACAGTACCATTTTGGGAGAAGCGTGTCTCGTGTCTGTATGCACTATGCCTGTTACTGTTTGCTTCCATTTTGTGTACACTAATCTCCTTACTCTTACTCTCAGCAAATTATGTAATGCAAGCTACTGGTGCCACGTGGATGTAATCCCTGGGTGCTGAAGTTAATGAGAGATGCGGAAACTAGTCTCTGGGCAGGGATGACTAACTGGTAGGTGGCTCTGTCCATGGGTTTCCTGTCAGAAAGACAGATCCCCAAATCCAAAGGACATGAAACATTTCCCTTAGTGCTGAGAAGATGGTATTTTTGGAAATTCCCCTTCAGCTTTGTGTGTGCTGCGCATTTGAATATTGATTCTCCTCATTTGCATGTGCTCTGTAGCTGCACTTGGGCTTGTCATTTGTCAGCTTGTTTCTCTGATTGAGTTAAGACAATATGCTAATGCCTCACATCTACATTTGCTTAAAAAAAGAAATGAGTACTGTTTCCCCAGGATCTGCCAGTGTGCTCTGTGAATGCTTAGCGACCTAATGCAAACTGGCTACTCTGCCCTCCCAGCCTGGGATGTGACCTTCACAATAACACCATATCCTCTTGGGGGACCTTTTACCACAGAAGTCTATAATTGTCACACCCATCCTTCTAAAAGGGTGACACCCCAATTGAATATGTGAGATGAGATAGTAAAGAATAAATTCCCATTGTCTGTAGCACCCTCACATGCTTCTTGCAAGTTCTGGGGCTAGTCAAGCCATGGAGTAATAATTACATTACAATCCATAGTTGCCACCAGCAGAAATCCTGTTCTTTTTTTTTTTTTTTTTGACTGACTGCTCACATATCAGGGTCAACCAAATCATCTAGTGAATTAATGTTAATTTTTAAAAAATTAAAAAGATACCACATTTCTTGTAATATTTTATTTTTAAAAAGTAAGACCATAATATTTTGGGGTTTTTTTTTTTACTTGAAATAATGTTGTATCTAAATTAATTTAATTGTTATTTTAAACATTTTTTTAAAAACCATCAAAATTAAAGCAATTCATTTAGGGTTGGATGAAGTATATTGCTCAAGGGGAAATAAAATTTATTTCCACTTCTATTTCACCAAAGGTTTTGGGAAATATTTTTTCATGGGTTGATCTGAGATCATTTTTTTATCTGATTTGATGAAAAAGAAAATCTGTTATTCATGGCGCTCTGTCCACGATAATCAGACAAAACAATTTCAGAAATGCAGCCTCACCTACTGGAGCACTGGATGCCGGCTCGCCACAGGCTTCCTTGTTTAGGACTGGGTTAGTAACACTGACATGAGTCACCCCATTGAGTTCATGAGTAAGTGCTATACCATAGGACCACTCAAAGTTTTCCAGCTAAACTGCTTTTCAATAGCAGTTAAGTTTCTGATCAAACCAGATTCTTCAGAAAAAGTATCTGCAGTCCACAAAATAATGTCAACTTTTTGTTCCAAAACAGAAACTCAAACAACAGAAGAATTTTATCTGAAAACCAGAATTTCCAGTCAGGTATATCTCCATGGTGTCTCATGCAAATGGTAGCTCTAGTATCTCAGGTCTTCATTCTCCTGTGTAAATTGGGCTCCATTACTGGATTATATCACCCAGGGCATCCTTTGCTGAATTCACAATGACTTTGCAAATAGTTGCAGTAAATATAATGCTTTATTTTTCACAAATAAAATATTTAACTGAGAAAAAGCTCCAACGCTAGCTGCAGGGTATGTGGTTTGTGTGCTGCTGTGTTTTCTGTCTTTAAATGTCATATTATGGAGGGGAATGCTCCTCCCCACCCCCCAAACACACACACACACACATGCACATGCTCTTTCAGGACTACTTGACTTTTGTTCTTTCTTGTTTTGTTGGTTTCTGGCTGTTGAGCAAAAATATTTTGGCAGAAGTGTAGTTGCCAGAAAAAATAAACCTGCGTGGTTTTTCAGCTGCAGAATGAGCAGAGCCTTATGCAACGAGCAAACTCTCATTGCATAAGGGTACAGGCGGGTTTGACACAGACAGGATCTGGCTTCTGACTAACAGAGCCTTCATAATTAGAGCCAAGCAATCAGGGAAGCTTCTGAGTCTCAAGTCCTATTCATTGACTACAAACTCCTCCAAGAAACCCACCCTTCTGTTTCTTCAAGGTCTGGGGCAGGTTCATTTTCTATAAATGTTCCCTCTCCCTCTTGCTTTAGGGAGAGCTCCTGGGCATGAAGAGAAATGATTTAAGTTTGTTGCATTTAAGGCAGCTCCTTAGAACTTAGAAGAATAAGAAGGCTCTATGGTGGGGGGGGGGGGAATACAGCCCACGGACCAGATCCATGCCACCAAGGGAATTTTTCCGGTCTGCAGCAGGTCCCTCAGCCCTGCCTGGCTGAGGCAGGGGGTATTCTGGGCCATGGTGCAAGGGGTATCCTGGGCCATGGTGCGTGCAGCAGGTCCTGCCACCCCCAGGCATGCAGTAGGGCAGGAGCGGTGTGATGGCCAGACTCTGCTCCCTGGCAGTCCCTGTGATGGCAGCTCACTTTGCCTGGCTGCTGTTGCCAGTCCACGCTGCACTCACTGCCAGTGTGCCGGACAAAGCGGGCAGGCAGGTGGGGTCTACATGGAGACTGGCCTGGGACCTGTGCAGGCAGGGTGTGCTCAGCCAGGTGAATGGGATAGGACTGCGGGCAGGTGGGGAGCAGTATCTATTAGGGCTACGTGATACATCGTTCCGCTTTGACTTTCATTTTAATGTTTCAACGGAACAGTGTTTTGTTTTGAGTTTTGTTTTGCTTCAAAAGCACTGTTCTGTTTTGTTTCGTTGAAACTGCTTAGCTGTTTTGATGCTGTTTCAACATTTCGCCCATAGCCAGTGCCAGGAAGGTCAGTGCTGCTGCCTGGGGCCAGCGGCAGGTAGACCCGAGGCAAATGAGCTCATGCAGGGACCTGCCCCCACCCCAGGATTGGGGCAGGGGTGCGTCCCCACATAAGCTGATTTGCCCTGGGCCCCACACCTTCCTCGGGCCGGCTCCAATACGGGGCCTGTGGCATATCAGCTTGTGCAGGAACCTGCTTTCACCTCAGGATCAGAGCAGGGGCAGGTCCCTGCATAAGCTGATTTGCACCAGGAGCCACACCCTCCTCGGGCTGCCTCTGGTATTGGGCCCGGGGCATATCAGCTCGTTCAGGGACCTGCCACCACCAGGTTCCTGGGGTGCAGGTGGGTCCCCGCATGAGCTGATTTGCACCAGGCCCTGCACCCTCAAGCTGGCTCCAGTACAGGGCCTGGGGCATATCAGCTTATGCGGGGACTTGCCTCTGGCCAGATCCTGAGGTGGGGGAAGGTCCCCACGCAAGCTCATTTGCCTCGGGCCCCACAGCCTCCTTGGGCCAGCTACAGTGCAGGGCCCGGGGTATATCAGATCATGCGGGGACCCGCCACTGCTCCGATCCTGGGGTGGGGGTGGGTCCTCACACAAGCTGATTTTCCCCAGGCTCTGCACCCTACGCCAATCAGCAATGATGCAGGGCCCCAGGGAAAATCAGCTCATGTGGGGACCTGCCCCCACCTCAGGATCGGGGCAGCAGCAGGTCCATGCATAAGCTGATTTGCTCCAGGCCCCACACCAGAGTCGATCCGAACAGGCGGGGAGGAGGGGAGAGCCAGGGCTGCACTCCCCGCGGGGCTAAGCCACATGTGGCTGCAGAGCCGCTTGGAGCGCAGCCCTGGCTCTCCCCTGCCTTTCGTTTCAAGGCTGTTTCCAAGCCCTTCGTTGTGGTTCGGTTTTGCTGTTTTTGAGCTCGAAAAGAGTTGAAACAGCATCAAAGCAACACAGCCAGTGAAGCTTCGCGCAGCCCTAGTACTTATGAGTGGGATGGGTGGGCAGGGCCAGGGTCGGGGCCAGGCGTGCAGGGCAGTGACAGTGAGGGGCTGGAGCCCAGGACAGAACCACAATCTGGTCCTCACATGTTCCTGCCAATGGACCCAGCACCCACTCCACAGACGTACACAGCTCTGCCCCAGGCCCCAGCCCCATGCTGACACCACCCCAAAGTCCCAGCCCTGGTTCTGGTCCTATCCACCCAGCCTGATCCTGGATACTGCTCACCGCCTGCCCACAGCCTCATCCCAGCCGCCCAGCCAAGTGTGCCTGGACCATGGGGGTCCCGGGCTGGTCTCTGAAACTCCATTTCGCCTCTCCAGCCCAAACATTTGCCCACCCCTGCTCTGGGGTAACATGGCAGATAGACACTTACAGAACTCAGGGACAGAGTCTTGCAGTTCAAGGGTAAAAACCAAAGCAGGAAAGGAAGAGCAAATCAGGAGAACAGGAATCCTTGCAGTTGTTAATTAGAACTCATATTTGCAGCATGCAGTATGTTCCAGGTATGCTCCTGATGCATGTGTACTTCTTAGGAAAGCTAGGCAGAGTGGAGAGACTCTGCATGCACAAACTCTTATGTAAAGTGAGCAGTTTTTCATTTGCATTCCCACTTCAGACTGGCAAGGAAAGTCTAGAATACCTCAGAAAAAATCAACCTTGTATGTCCTGCAATCTGAAGCTGAACATCTTGGAAAAGTGCCCATTTCTGCAAGCTTCTCCCCCCTGATTACTCAACCAAGGACAACTGGATTAATTCAGACATGCTGAGAAATAAAGGCCACAAAGTGCCACTATGGTTATCTAGTGTGGTCCAGGCATAACCCAGGCTAGAGTATTTAACTCAGAATTCCTGCATTAAGCCCATTACTCTGGTAAGAGAGAGAGCACAGAGGCCTCGGGTTTAAAGGAAATCCATAAAGCTATTTTGGATAAAATGGAGCCAATCTCTGAAGGTTAATCTGAAGGTTACGCTTAATCCGCTGTAAACAGCAGAGGGGGTCTTCTTCATGACTGCTGCTCTGCAGTGCCTGCCCCCGTATCCTTCCTTTTATTGGATTTTTGCCTCCCTAGGCAAACAAAATTTTGCCTCTCTGCCTCTTCACGGGCAGGGGAGTGTGACTTCTGCTCCAGTGCTGCAGCTGCTCAAGCAGCCCGTTCCTGCAGCATGCCCTTTGCTCCCCAAGATGGGGCTGTGAGAATTTCCTAGCATCAGAGGCAGCCCAATACTGCCTCAGCAGCAGGCTGTTTAGGGTGCAACATGCCCATAGGGTTGCAACATGCCAGCTGAATGGTCTTTAGTTCTGCTTTATTGATGTAATGGAAAACAGAACGTGCGTTCAGCCTGGTAGAACCTGGCACATCCGACTAGTTCCTAGAACTCCATTTCAGCACAGAGAGGAAGCAGTGCCCATGATGCCCACAATGGGAGGCTGCGTGCCAGCCTCGCAGAGCCAAAAGTGGAGCGAGACATTGCAACAGCCATAGCACACAACATCTTGTCAAGTCCTGTAGCTTCCTACTGGACTAGATGACTGTTTCCACATCACGGGCACTGTGGCTAAGTCACTGAGAGCAGGATGTTTTAGCTCTGTCCCTGATTAGCATGTGGAGAGGATCTTGAGAAGAGACACTGCACAATTTTGATCCTATAATGGGGCTGGGCAGTTACATAGACTAACAAAAAGTTCCCAGCTAGCCAAAAATATGCGCTCTAAAACTTGGAGCCTTCGAGTCTTAAAACTATTCCTTTCATGTAACAGGGCTACTATGGTAGCACCTACAGGCCTTAACTAAGTCAGGCTCTTTTGTGTCCAGTGTTGTGGTGACATATAGGGTCTAGGGTTGCCAGATCTGTTTGAATCTGTTCTGGGAGATTTCCAGAACACCAACATGCCTGCAACACACAATGCGGGTGTACCCACATGCTTGTGTATATCAGTTATGGATCACAGTGCGTTAACTGTATGCCAGGAATGCAAATGCACTCCCACTGGACTTCTGTATAAATCAGATTTAAACATTTAATATTTATTTTAATGAGCACCCTAACATTTATCTTCTGGGTGACTCTCAGCAGTCTCCTGCAGATTTATAGCTAATTCCTGGGGACTCCAGGGGAATCTTGGAGGGTTGGCAACCCTAAAAGGATCATGTAGCCCAGCCCCAAAGAGCTTGGAAGTCTGTGTGGCTTTTGGGTCTTGTAGGGAAGACTGAGCTCTCGACTAGACCAGGCTTAGTTCTTTCTTTCCTACACCTTTGTTCTTATTTACGCCAATGCAAGGGGAATACCAGAATAGTATTGTCTTGCACTAGTAGAAATGACAACACAATGGAGGGTTGGAGAGATGCAGGCCTTTGGGAGTTGTTTGTTGTGAAACTGGCTGTAACGCAAGAGTAAAAGATATGGGACAGGCAGCCAGGCTGACACAAGTGCAATAGGAAGGGAGCAGGGAGTGCAGCAATGTAGGCTTCTCCACCAAGCCCAGGAAAACTGCTGGGCCTTCATCCACATGGGAGCACTGTCTCTGTGGTCCACAGAGTCAGAATCACCTCTGTTAACATGAAGAAATAAATGTCCAGAGGAAGGAAAAAGCAGATGGTGTTTTCTTGTGATGCATTCATCAGCCCCCGCCCTCTTGAAATTGGACTGGTACGTCACCAAATTTTTCTTAAACCACATGAGATAGTGAAAATCACTTCCTTTCAGTAGCATGCTAGACCATAAATGACCCAGCAGGTACCACCATATTTAACTGGAATCCAGTATGACTGAAATTTAAGATGACCCTCCCCCCCCACCCATAATATTCTACACATGGAAAAAATCTAAATTTATCACAATTTTCCACATATAGAATCTAATTAGTGGAAGGTCATCTTAAATTCATTGCCCCCCAACTGCTGTGTCAGGGAAAGCAGCAGCGGGGGGAAATGGACCAGTCCCCTGCCCCTTGCTCCCCTGCCCCTTGCTCCCCTGCCCCTTGTCCCCCCATGCCTATGCCTGTCCCCTGCATGCCTTTCCCCAGGCTGTTTGTCCCCCACCATGTGCCCCACCTCCGCATGTCCCCTTCCATGTACCCCTCTATACCTACCTCTGTTTTCTACCCCTGCCCCTTGTCCCCATGCCTGCCTGCCCCCTCACTCTCTCTCTCCCCCACCCACTGCTCCCCCCTGCAGACTGCCTCCCCTCACCCCTTGCCTCCCTGAAGCCTGCTCCCCCACCACCTGCCCCCTGCAAGCCTGCCATGCCCCATCCTGCCCATCCCAACACTTACCTTCTGCTACAGCTCTGCTCCAACTCTGGAGCACTCAGCAATAGTAGGGGCCCTGGCCCTGGCCCAGCCCCGGCCCCAGCCCAGCCCAGCCCAGCCAGGGAGAAGCAGTGGCAGCTCTCCTTCAGGCCCAGGTGGGCCTGGAGGGAAAAGAGCTAGAAAAAGTAAGACAGGGTGGAGGAGTGGGTTGGACGGAGCAGGGGTGGGAGGAGCAAGCACAGGGAAGCAGGCTTTAGGTCTAGCACACACCCTGCAGTCTCCCCCCTTTGCTTTCCCCAGCCACGTGCCTTCTCCACTGCCAAATGAGCCATTCCCACCTGGGACAGGTGGCAGCTCAGTTCTGGTTCAAACCCAAGCTCGGGACCAAAGCTAGAGCTGAGCTGACACCTGCCCCCCAGGTACTCAAATCTAAGACAATGCTTTCCCCCACCCCAAGTTGATTGGGGGGGTGGGACTTTGTCTTGGTAACTCTTTATTGTTTTGTTGGCCCAAATCCAGCAAGCTCCAGTACAGTTCAGATATTTATCTGCCAATATGCCAGCCTAACAATGCTAAATAGGCAGCTGTAAATCTGGCAAGAGACAACAATGTTTTAGTGACTCTGCTCTACACCTCTTGTTTCTGACAATCAGGACTCATCATGATGACTCTGTGTCTGTCCTTTCATGCAAATACCAGTTCTGTTTCTACATCTCCTGCTTCGAAGAGCAGGAAAGACACAAAACTTTGCTGACCTATGAGCAAGTGCTAGACGGTGCTTGAGTAATGTGCCTTAGCCATTGGAGAGTCTGTAGGTGTGCAGAATTTCCCTAATGGATGCTTCATTTCGTGAAATCCAGTGATGCAGTAGCATTGCAAAATTTCTCAACAACACTGAAGCTTCATAAAAGAAAGTTGGCAGTGAAGAGGCACCTCTTCCAGGCCTATTGCATAATATCAATACGCAGATAAGCTTCTAATATTTGCATAACACACTATCCTTTTACTGGCCTCATTACTGATATTATTTTACAGTATTTAACTCTGAGGATCTGGTGGATTAAGGATACTGGCCAGGTCACTAGATTTACAAAGGGGAGAAGGATGAATCAGTGGTAAAGATGCTATTCTGGAGCCTGGGAAACTCAGGATTAGTTCCCTGTCTTGCCATTGACATCCTTTGTGACTTTGAGAATGTGGCTTAGTCTCCCTGTGTGGGACCCATGGAAGAAGTGTGCTCAAAATGGGCTCCAGCACATTACTTGTGATCTGCAGTTCCCCTGACACCAATAGTATGTTGGTATGATGGATACAGAATGAAAGGCAAGATTTCCAAGGATGTGGCTGTGATCCAGTCATAAGACTAGGCTGCTGCAAAGCGATGGGAGTTAAGTAACTAATGAGCTTTACAAGTTTTGAAAATCCCATTCGGTGCTTGTCTGCATGTTCAGTTACATATCTCTAAAATGTGGCCTTTACGCATTTTAACATGTTTCTGTATAACATCTGAGCAAAGTGTAATTAAAGAGTGATATCTTGAAGGTGCTCTGAAAGTGAGGATGAATAAATATGATTTCTATTACAATTGGAGCTTCTGCTACTTATGTTTAAATATACTGTTGCACAGAATGGGTCAATTCCTGATCAGGAATGGATTTATCTGAATGGATTCAGATATGAAAAGCAATTGATCTGCTTAGTTAATTTTGCTTTGAGATGCTTCATATCAGTTTGGGCTAAGCGATCTATCTTGCAGCAGGCAGCCAGTCCACACAAGAAGGTAAAAACTTGCTAGAGCTGCTAGCTAAAGCAACTACTCTTTTAGTTCAAATGGTAAAGGCTGGTGCATTGGTTTACCTCAGCCACACTGCCCATGGTGGAGGACGTTCCACAGAGCATCTCATAATAGATGGGTTCACTGTAGATAATTGGACTTCAGTTTTCTTTAATCTGATGTTAACACAGTGGAGTCAACCCTCCATCCTAGCAGTTAATCAATGAAATCCCTGCACTGTGCTCATATATAAGGCTTTTCCTGTATATGTATGTCTCAGTTTGCAGTGAAAGCCATACCCACCATGACTGAGGCAGAGGTGCCCATCATCAGACCAGATTCGGTTTGGGGTTGGTTGGACTCTCACTCCAAGGCACCATCCTGCAGGGTCCTTCTGTTTGCCAAGTGGGCAAATCAAACCCATGCCCTTGGAGTTTGGAGGGCAGTTGAAAATGGGTACATTTCCTAAAAAGTTCCCCAGCATAGCAAGGGGAATGCTTTATTCCAGGGGTGAGCAAAATACAGCTCACAGGTGCATCTGGCTTGTCAACTGATTGTAGCTAGTCCACAGCACTCCATATGAGGCAGAGCCCTGCCTGCTTTTACCCTGGGGCAGCACACACCACACTCCCACCTGTCCCAGCCCCAGCCCCAACCCTGGCCCTGGCCGCAGCCCTGGCCAGTACATACAACTTCTCGGCAGGGCTGTTCCCAGTGTGGCTACTGCCACCTGGGTACTGCTCAGTGCCACCCCCAGCTCCTCCTCCTCCTGCTCATGTTGTGCTGCTCCGGGCAGCAGGCAGCGAGGGGAAGCCATGGGGATGTGTGACGGGCAGCAAACACCAAGCCAGGCAGTGGGGAAGCTGCAACCAATTGGCTCCTGCCCCTTTGCGCATGCCTCCAGCTCCCACTCAGCTGCCCACAGGTGCCTGCTCATCGTGCCAGGTGAGTAGCTGAGTTGGTGGAAGGGGGCCAGGAGCTGGAACTCCATAC
Source organism: Alligator mississippiensis (assembly GCF_030867095.1). Taxonomy (NCBI): domain Eukaryota; kingdom Metazoa; phylum Chordata; order Crocodylia; family Alligatoridae; genus Alligator; species Alligator mississippiensis. The sequence goes on from NC_081829.1 coordinate 16,460,966, forward strand.
ACTGGGGCAGGAGCCACCCGGCTGCAGCTTCCCCCACCCTGCCTGCCTTGGCATCTGCTTCCTGGTCCACATCCCTAGAATGATGCAGCAGGGCAGGAGGAGGAAGAGATGCTGGAGGCAGGGGTGGGGAAGCTGTGTCGTACCCATGTGACTGCAGGTACATGGGGAACAGCCCCACTGGGAAGTTGTGTGTGCTGGCTGGGGCTGGGGCTGGGGCTGGGGCTGGGGCTGGAGATGGGGCAGGTGGGAGTGCAGTGTGGGCTGCCCTGGGCAAGAGCAGGCAGGGCTTGGCCCTATGCAGTGCTGCTGAGCCAGCCACAGGCTGGATGGGGGGTGACAGACTGCACCTACACCTACACCTGCACCGCCTGGGCAAGCTCTGCAGCACGCACCCCTTGCCCTCCCCCTCCCTCTCCCACCCCCAGCCAGCTCCCAGGACCTAGTGCATGGGCAGCCCCCCACACACATGCACACCTACCTCCTGCATACACCCACCCCCACGTCCACCCCCCATACAATATACAAGAGTAAGATTTTATTTTGCACTATTGTGCAATAACCTCTACATACACTACTCAAAAAGCATAAATCAGGACAAAAAGTATTTTTGAGATAAACTTAAACTGTATTATAATAAATGTTTGCTTTTTAGTATATTATTTTATTTATCTATAATTTGTTAAAATGATATCTTCTGAAAGATTTTATGTGCGTGGCCCTCTGCAGCTCACCAACACTTGTTAAGCAACCCTCCAGCCAAAATAATTGCCTGCTTCTGCTTTATTCTCTTGTGTCCTACGTGTGAAAGATGGGTGTGAATCTAGCTGGCTATTCAAAACGCTAAGTTTTCTGTATATGCATTTGTATCCCTGCTAGGTACAAAATAAGTATACAGCAGGGCCCTTGAAAGCCAGATTCTAGCCCCATGCCATCAGCTTCCTCATATTACTGGTAAGTGCTTCAGCTCATGCCCAGTAATAGAGAGTGAACCACTGGCAGCACTGGGATGAGAGCCCTGATCCCCTGATTCCATGACTGACTTGTCATAGAGGCTGGTGTTGAGGAGCCTGAGATCAGTGGTAGTTCTTGACAGCAGTGCCTCCTCTAGTTACAGAGGAGTCAGGTCCTAGTGTTCCCCTTCAGCCTGGTGTGCAGACCCATGCATGCTATGCAGAACCTGTAGTACCTGCCTGGAGCAGGGCTACTGATGTGAGCAGCCCATGGAGAAGCTCCCTTGTGAGGGGTATTTCTGGAAGCAACAAATGGCTTAAGAGCACAGGACTGACATATTGCCATGGATTTTCAATGGGACTTGCACTTCTTAAGTCACATATGCACTTGAAAAACTGTGGTGCCTTCTGTCTATTTGTTGCAGTCAGTTGTAGCCCTGCTGTAAGTCTTCAAGGAAACGCTCATGGTTTGGAGGGTCCAGAGACACTGTGCTCACTTGTGGTCTGTGTTAGCAGTGGAACATCTCCTCTGCCTTCTGGGAGGCATCGTTACTTTGACTCCCAATGCAGAGTGCTTTGGTGTTGTCAATTCAGAGTTCTCCTGAGTGTGCTGCTGGAAGTGCTTACATCATTCACAGAGTGGGCAAGTGAAGTGCAAACAGAAAGCAGAGAATGAAGCCAGCCCTGGTATGAAAAACTGTACATTCCACCAAGTGAGGCACCAGCACGCTATTTATACAAAGTCTCTCCAGGAAGGGAGGGCAGTCACCAACACCAGACCCAAAGTAAATGTCTCATACACTTCAATCTCCCCTCCCTCTCCAGCATTCCCCAGGACTCCTGCCAGGGGCTGGGAGATGATGCCCCCACACCTGGCCATCAATCCTGCAGATCTTCATGTCATGCATTTTTAGCTATGATTATGCCACTATTGCTTGTCTTCAGCAACTTCTACTTCATATACCCCCTGACAGGGGAACAGCAACAGGGTACTGGGCCTGGTTGATGAATTTAGTGATGCTAGAAGGTGAGTGGTTGGCACTCTTGGATGTGACAGCCCCACATAAAAGGCATTTCTCCCCACTCTGGCCCCCATGCTTGACCTCAGTTCAGCAGTGTGTGTTCCACACCCCTCAGTCCCACATCAGTTAATTTTGCATCAGTCCTACATCAGTCCTTCCCCACATGGACTACTCCTGCAGCTACGGAGACCCTTCAGGCCCTTCTCAACAAGTTGAGGGGAAGGGGGAAGGAGAGAACTCCAGCAGAGGCCTCCTCTGACTTTTCTCAGGCAAGGGAGGGGGCTGAGCAGAGGGTGACTCACATGGCTGACTGGTGCCTCCTGGGTCTGGGAGGGCACCTGCAGAAGCTGGCAGTGTCAGCAGCAGGGACGGAGTTGGTGAGCATCTGCAGAGGCCACCGGTGGCAGAAGAGGCAGGGCCGGAGCTGGTGAGCATCCGCAGACACTGCCAGCAACATCAGCATTGGGAACAGCCCTGTCAGGGGAGCACATGACCCCCCATATCCCCCTACACGTTGCCTATGGTGACCCATCTATTAAGAGCCACCCTGGGGTTCTGCAGTCCTATTATTGTCAGTATTTTCTCTTTTTTCCCACAGGGCCTCTTTGCTGATTGGATCAAAAGTCTTAGTCAGGCCATGTAAAGATCTCTTGTGTTGCTCAGGACACTTCTCTGACAGCTGTCCAGCAACAAAGATCATGTCTCTTGTACCTCTGAATGATCTGAAGTGAGGATCTTCCCAGCTATAGACCGGAGTGGAATCCCATAGTCATTGCTACAATCCAATCTATCTCCTTTCTTGAATATGGTTATGATTCTGGCATCTCTCAAGTGACTGGGGATGTTTTCATGTTTCCAGATTTTCCGAATGCTGGCATATAGTTGGTGAGAGAGCTTTTTCCACTCTGATTATAAATTTCAGCTGGTATTCCACCAGGACCACATGCATTGTTGTTCTTCATCTGTTCAGTGGGGTTCAGGGCCTCTTGGTAGGCTGGCAGATCTAAAAGGTAGTCCTTAGTAAGTGTAACCCTGGGCGTGACACTACATGTGCCCTCACCTGAATAATGGGATCCTGGGGTACCCAGTAGCCAGTAGTCCTGCCCAGCCCCCCTGGGAAGCTGCTGCAGTGCCCCAAGCGGAGAGCCTCCCCTTACAATCAAGCACCCTTGCAGACAATTTCAAACTATTTACAGGATTTAATTATTTACAACTTAGCAAATAATCATTAAATAAGCACATGGATATACTAATAAACCCTCAAGAACTTATTTACACAGTCTCTCACTTGCACACAGTGTACCAGGGATCCCATGTGCACTGCCCCTGGCGGGGTATCTCGGGGAGCGGGACTGTCTGTGTCCCTGCACGTGGTCTGTGGACGCTCCCTGGCGCTGGTGTCGGTCTCTGTGCTCCTGGGGTCTCCGGGCAGCAAGCAGCAGCTCCTCTGCAGTTCCTGCAAGACAGCCTTCCCCTGCCTTTGACCCCCTTCACTGGTTCTGCTGTCAGCAGTGTCTGGGCTGCAGGCTGTAAAAACCCTCCTGCCTCACACATCCCTGGCAAATGCAGCCCCTCCCTGGGCTTTGCCTGCCCCTGGGGCCCCTCACCCCTGAGGGAAACTAGGGCAGACTCCGGCAGTCCCCACCCTGGCTCTGCTGTGCTCCCCCAGCCGCGCTGGCTGCAGTCAGGTCTCTTCAGACTTGGGTTCTCCACACCAGCAGTCCCTGCCTGCTCCTGCTGCGGCAGCTTCTCCACTCTGCTCCTGCAGGCCTCTCTCAGGGGCTCTCCGAGGGACCACTGCACTGAGACTCTGAATCCAGTCTCCAGCCTGTCCCTCAGCCCCCTCTCTCGTTCCCCCCCACGGGAGAAACTGCTCCCCCTTTTATCCAAGCCTCACAGCCAATCCCAGCTCAGGGCCCTTCCCGGGCTTTTGCTAAGGGCTCTTTCAAAACTTTGCTGGGGTCACATCACCCCTCCCACTTCCAACAGGGCTGCTCCCAAACAGCTTCACTTGCCCTCAGAGCCGGCAGTGTCCCCTCGGGGATAAACTCTGTCTCTGCCAGGCAGCCCTTCCCCTTCTGTTCAGGTGGGTCCATTTTTTAAAGGCTGCTACATAAGACTGTGCAAAGCTTTGGGTTCAGTGGCCGAATCTCCACATCCGAATCAAATCAGGAGACCAATTAAAAGGTCCAAATTGTTTCAAAGCTCTCTAAATCTATTCAGAAAAGATTCGGAGAGCGTTGGTGATTCGGGCAGTTACCACTTGCTGCAGCAGGGAGATGGACCCAGACTCCGTGCTGGTAAGTAGCGGGTGGGGAAGGGGGGGCTGGAGAAGCGGGGAGGGCACCATGGGGGGACCCCTGCCAGGCCCATCCCCTGCCTGCTCCCCCAGCCCCCCCACATGGCTGTCCCGCCTGCCCCAGCCCCTGGTTGTTTAAAAAAAAGCACTCACTGACCAGCTGTTGCCAGGCAGGGGGTGATCCCTGCTGCCCCCCACTGCCCCGCACTGCATGGCGGGGCTCTGCCACAAGCCTCCAGAAGCCCCAAGGCCACCTCAGCAGCCAGTGAGTGGGGGGGGGGTTTTGTTGGGTTTTTTTAAAGGCTGGGAGCTGGGGTGGGCAGGGCAGCCAAGGTGGGGGGGAAGGGGCTCGTAGCAGAGCCCCCCACACAGTGTGGGGCAGTGGCGGAGTGGGGATTGCGCCTGGCAGCAGCTGGCGAAGGCGGGCTTTTTTTTTTAAGAGCCAGGAGCTGGGAGAGTGGGCAGAGCAGCAGCCATTGTGAGTGAGTGGGGGATGGGGCCCATTTGGAGATTCAGCTGATTCGGTGGCAGCCAAATCTCCAAATCAGACTCGGCCAAATCAATTTGGGGCAGTGATTTAAATTACCAGATCAAATCACTGTCCCCCAAATTGGCCGAATCCGAAGCAAATACTAGCAACTTTGTACAGGCCTGGTCCTTAGTGGTGTAACAGGCAGCCAGACACTCCTGGTACTTTAAGGAAGGGGCAGCAGCATAGGTGGCACAAGGCACAGCTAGCCTGAGGCTGAGAAGGCCTGAGTCTTAGCCTAGAATGGGGGATGCAGGCAGCCAGGAGTCATCAGGCTACTGAGACTAAAAGACCAGGCCAGAGCCAACAGGCCTTGGCTACCAGTCTACAGCCAGAGTAACTCATAGGCTAAGGCTAAGAAGGCTGAAGCCTATACAAGGGAGTAGCTGGCAGCATAGTGACATCTGCGAGGCATGGGCATGGGTGGAAGGAGGCTACAAATAGCCTTTAAGGTTCTAGGCGCCGCACTTCAAGAGGGATGCAGACAACATCGAGAGGGTCCAGAGGATGGCCACTCGCATGATCAAGGGGCAGCAGGGCAGGTCCTACGAGGATAGGCTACGGGATCTGAACCTGTTCAGCCTCCATAAGAGGAGGCTGAGAGGGGATCTGGTGGCCACCTATAAACTGGCCAAGGGAGAGCAGCAGGCAATGGGAAAGTCTCTGTTCCCCCAAGCACTACCGGGAGTAACAAGGAACAATGGCCATAAGCTGACAGAGAGCAGATTCAGGCTAGATACCAGGAGGCACTACTTCACAGTCAGGGCGGCTAAGATCTGGAACCAACTTCCAAGGGAAGTGGTCCTCACTTCTACCCTGGGGGTCTTTAAGTGGAGACTAGATAGACACCTTGATAGGGTCATCTGACCCCAGCACTCTTTCCTGCCTGTGGCAGGGGGTCGGACTTGATGATCTGCTCACGTCCCTTCCAACCCTACCAGCTATGAAACTATGAAACTCTGACTAGTGCCCTGAGGCATTGACAGGGCCAAGGGGGACACTTAATGGTTTGGAGAACAGGACTGTGGGTCAGGTGGGCCCAGGAGGGACCTGCTAGCCAGAGCAGACTAGGGATCACTCTGGGAGCCTACAACAGAAAATAATCCCATCAGGCATGGCAGGTGAGAGGAGAAGGAAGGGTACTCAAGAAGCCAGAGTGGGATAGGAGCCATATGGCCACCAGGGAGTATCACAGCCACCCTGGTGCCCAGTCCTGTCACAGTGGAGTGTTGTGGAATGTCTTTGATGGCATCTTTGACATTCGGGGCTCATATATACATGCAGGGAAGCTGCTCTGATGCACTGTAATTCCAGTATGTCAGAACAGACTCAATCATGTCTGCTGGAACCTGGCGATTACCGTGCTTCAGCAGACTCCAGAGTCACCTGTATCAGCATCCCCGCACTGAAAAATGGTGGCAGGGTGCTTTAAACTGAAGCTCATTTGAGAAGTTTTAGTTCAAAGCACCCCACCACCATTTTTCAGTGTGGGGACATTGATACACATGATGCTCTGGGTGCTTTTAATTAGCACAGGTCTCAGAGCTGCACTGATCAAAGCACCTCCTCTGCCTCCTGGAGCATGTCTATAAACGCCCTTGAATTTTGGTTCAGAAGCTCTTGAAAGTGTTCCATCGTGCACTGATGATGGAGCTGTCTTTAAAGAGCGTTATTGCATCCTTGGACCTCAGAGGGATGTCTCCTTACGTACTTAGCCCATACATAGCTTTGGTTTTGCTGAAGAAACTATGCATATCATGACTGTCAGCAAACTTTTAGATCTTTGGAAAATCCTCCGTATCAGCTGGATGGACAGAAGAACAAATGCCAGCATTCTTGATCAAGCAAACACCACCAACCTTGAAGTCACATTTATACAGCATCAGCTCTTTGGACAGGGAATGTCATAAGTATGCCTGCGAGCCAGCTCTTGAAATGAGCCCTATACTCTCAATTCACCAATGGTCACCACTCTAGAGGTGGGCAAAAGAAAAGATTCAAGGACACCTTGAGGTCCAATCTGAAGAAATGTGATATCAACATCAATACCTGGGAGACTGGAGCACTGATTTGTCCCCAGTGGCATCATCCTAGCAGGGACATGTGGAGGAACTTTCCTTGAGCAGAGGTAGTTAGCTGTGTTAGTCTAAAGTCAAGACAGGAGGCAGGGTAGATAGGGCTTTGTGAAACAGCACCATTTCGTTTTGACTTCCGTTTTGCTGTTTCAACAGGACAGTGTTTTGTTTCGAGTTTTGGTTTTTTCCAAACCACCGTTCTGTTTCATTTTGTCGAAACTGTTGCACTGTTTCGATGCTGTTTTGATGCTTTGCCCATAGACTATAACAGGGAAACACAAAACTGCCTATAACTTTGTCATTTCTTGCCTGATTTGGATGAAACTTTCAGGGATGGCCACACCTTCTGAAGCCATGAAGTTTGCCAAGTTTCAAGGAGATAGGTGCAGGGGTTTCTGGGAAACTGCACCTCAGGCTGCTGACAAGCAAAACTCACGACATGTGTGACCATATGTGTGTTTTCCATCCCTCCCCCAGAGCACTGGGATTGGAAGGGACCTCAGGGAAAGATAACAGTCACTGGCCAGCTACACAGTCAATATGAGAGCAGTCCTTCCCCCCTTTTCCCCCTCCCTCTCCTTACTTTCTCTTTCCCTGCAGGCAAGCCCAGCTTGAGCTTCGAAACTTGAAATATTTTGAAACTTTAAAAATGTTTCGACTGCCCTCGTTTCATTTCAAGACTGTTTCAAAGCCCTTCATTTCATTTCAATTTTGTTGCTTTGAGCTTGAAATGAGTTGAAGCAGCATTGAAACAAAACAGCCAGCGAAATTTCACATACCCTAGTAGATATGCATCTTATAGACCAGGAACAGGCAATTATTTAGGCTGGAGGACCGCTTAATGAGTTTTGGTGACCTGTTGAGGGCCACAAGGGTATCCCCACCCCTTGACAGGTACTCCACCCCCTGGTCTTGGGACCAGAAGTCCCACCCTCTAACCACTGACCTTTGCGATCAGAAGTCCCTCCCTCTGCCCCTCTGAAGTACTCCTTTTGAGAAGGGAGGGTTACCATCTTGGAAAACCAAATCATATACTAAAAGTCAAGTACCTACTATAACATATTTTAATTTTATTACAAAAATATTTTGTCATGATTTGTATTTGTGTACTGTATATAGAGGTGATTGCATAACCCAAAATAAAGTCTTACTCTTGTATATTGTGTGGGGGGAGGGTGGTTGTGGGGAATGTATGGCAGAGTGTGGGGGGGATGTGCAGAAAGGGTTGTGAAAGGCTTTGGCTGTGGGGTGGGGGGCAATAAGGTATGTTGGGTGGTGTGGGGGCAGGGTGTGACTGTGTGGCATTTGTGAGATGTTAGGGAGGGTGGGGGCATGTTGGGATCCCCCACACACTCCCCCCATGACACACAAGCTCCAAGGGGTAGAGTTTGGAGTAACCCATATCTAAATAAACCTTTCTGCATGGCACTGGGGACAATCTTTTCAAGGGGCTTGGGTTGAGGCTACATCTTCAAAAGAACTCAATACCCAGAGTGGCATTCTGTGTCATCTAAGTGGAATATTTTTGTTCATCTATACTGTATTTTTCATATTCTTGTTCCCAGAGAAATTCTGTTCCTTGATATGCAGCTCAGCATGCATGGATAACTATGAATAACTACATACACATGAAGACTGGGAATGCACACACTTATTTTTGTAGCTGGGCACATATATGTGGATGTATAGAGGCCATAGACACCCAAAAATGGAACCAGCCAAAACCTATGACTGCCAGACAGACTCATAGATGGAGAAGGAATCCAACAAACGAACTATGAAAACACCCTGGAGTAGGAGTGTAGTAGTGAAAAGTCCTACCAGAGCTTAACCTCTGGAGAATGTTTAGAAAGGGTTTAAAAACAGTACTACCTTCTGCAAGCAAAGGTGTCAAACAACAGGAAGATGATAAGCAGCTCAGAAGACTTCTCTGTAGAAGATAATTCTGAAGCACATAATGTTTGTACAGTAATAGCTTTCAGTTAACTCAGACAAAAAAAGCAGACTAGGAAATTCCTATACAGAAATCTGATTACTGCACTCCATGTAAAATGGTAACAGGTGAGCAATTTGTTTCTTAACTGAGTGTGAGAAGGTGAGAACAATAAAGCATGTGTGATTGATCCAAGGCTGAATGATCCCTTCTACAGTGTTTGTAGCAATTGAGGCCCTGACAGGAGCCCAGAAATTCTGAGGAGTCCTGCCCCCTCAGAGAAGGTAGAAATTGGAGAGGACCATGCTCAGTAATGGGAGAATGAATCAGATTTTACAACCTATTTGCTTATGTAAGAAGACTAAAGAAGCTGGGATAAATTTATACAGAAGACAGGAAGACAGAAAGAGGAATTCTGGCTCTCTGGTTAGAGTTTGATGTGTGGAGCTGTGTTTGTCATTCCCACGTTGCAGCACAGTGCACAGCTGAAGGTATTTGGTTTGGTTTGGTTTGGTTTGGTTTGTTATTGGGGGGTTTTAGGGGGAGGGTCCTCATGTTTCTGGGCTTTACTGATTACCTGGTGGGGGGGCAAAGCATCAGCATCCTCATCACACCTCCTGCAAGTAGTTAAACCATTGATGAAACTAATGATGCTACCAGTGGACCAAATCAGACAGTTGTCAGATCCTGGTCTATCAGCTATGGATGTCAGTGGTGTTTCCTCTGGCCAACCAGCCAACCATATGGCTTTTTAGGCTATTGGCCCAGTGCTTTGAATCCTCCAACTCAGTGCTGAGGATGTTTTAGCAGCAGAACGTTCCATAATCAGTTCTATTTCAATTCACCAGAAGGCTGACATAATCTGTCTTGAGGAGACCCACATTGTAAAGGATGAAGCTGGTCACTTTGCTATTAATGGTTTTTATCTGATATGCTACACCCTTCATGAAAAATACAGGAGAGCCTCCTGTGTCTGTAAGAACATTTCTGAGGCAACCCACCTCTATCCACTAATCATTGTGATGTCATAAAGGTTGGAAGCTTCCATATTACAAATATCTATAAACCGCCAAGTGAAACCTGGAGGAACGGCCCTTTTCCACCTCTACCCAACCCAGCTGTATATGTTGGTGACTTTAATAGCCAACACACAATAACCAACATAGTGGGGGTTACTCACACTCAAATGAAGATGATGACCTGTTACAAAATTGGGCATGTATCAATGACCTTGCCCTGATCCATGACTCTAAACAATGTGGCACCTTCCACTCAGCAAGACGGAACCAAGATTACTCCCCTGATGTATGTTGGGTTGCATCAGTCAACAGCCACCCACAGCCAGCATATTGCATTGTTCTCAATAACTTTTCACACAGTCAAAACCATCCACCACTCATCCACATTGGCCTGAAACTCCAGGGCATTAAATGTATAAGAAACCCCAGATGGAACTTCAGGATAGCCAATTAGTTCCTGTTCATGGAGACTGTTGAACAATCCATTGTTACCATCCCATGACAAAATATCGCAGTTGATGAACCCTGATAAGCATTTTTGTGGTGCCCTGTATAAAGTGCCACAATCCTCTGTTCCCAAAGGATTTTGCCCCATGTACACTTCTTGCCTGGATGAAGAGTGTGCTGCTCTACTAAGTGAGTATGAAAAGTCTGGTGATCCAGATATTACAGATCACCTGCTTGAATCACTTGATGCTGCTCATTGAAACTGCTAGGAGGACTCAACTTCACAACTTAATTTCTGCAACTCCAAACGGTGGAGCTGGAGTCTCATTCCTGCCTGGGAGTGTCTCAATGTCCCCCAGCCCAAACTCAATCATGTGCGTTGGCCTATGCCATCACCAGCCAGCTTCTGAATGTGGCAAGAGCCACCCATAACAAGGAATCTGAGTGAAGAATAGGTGAAGAATGGCACCATTTCCATCAAAATGTTCATAACCAAGATCCTCCACAAATCTTTTCACCAACAGAACTGAACTATGTGCTGTACAAATTAAAATCTGGCACTTGCAACTGGTGATAACAATGTGCACCCAAAGTTTCTGAAGCATCTCAGTCCTCAAGCTCATAATTGGCTTCTACTCTTCTTCAATCATATTATGCATGAAGGATGAATTCCATCAGCATGGCGCTGAGCAAAAATCATTGGCCTACCTTAGACTGACAAAGACCTATGATCAGCATCAAGTTACTGACCAATCTCCTTCAGAGCCTAGTTCTGCCGTGTATTTCTCAGGTAATTGATTCTGCTCTAAGCTCAGACCAAGCAGGATTCCACTGTGCCGGAGCACTTGTGATCAAGTTCTAGCCTTAGCCACCTTCATTGAAAATGGCTTTCAAAAAATCTGAAGACTGGTGTGATCTTCCTTGATTTTTAACATCACCAATATGATACTGTCTGGCACACCCACTTGCTGGGATCATTTGATCTCAGCAGTATTCCTGCCCAGAGTGGGCAGGGGTTGGACTTGATGATTTTTTTAGGTCCCTTTCAGCCCTTAATTTCTATGATTCTATGATTTCTATACTGGTTTTCTGGTGAAAATATCAGGAATATTCTGCCACATTAGCCTACTCATCTAGTTGTATTATTACTACATGGTCAAAATTTTGGTGTCTACCTGGCCAACTGAACTAGCTTTTGGAGACATCAAACCAATGGCCTTCCTCATGGATTAGTAATGGTGCCTCTCCTTTTCAAACTGTATATTAATGACCTGCCTGTGACTGGCTCACAAAAATTTGTTTATGCTGATGACAGTGACTTTGCCACCCAAGCTCATGACTTCTCAAGTGTGAAACTCATACTTGATACTCTTCAGTAAACTCAATCACAAAAAGGCAGCTTATAAGAAGTGGAAACTTGAAGAAATAACTAGGGAAGAAGATAAGAGCATTGCTTGGACATGCAGGGATGAAGTCAGGAAGGCCAAAGTGCAATTGGAGTTGCAGGTAGCAAGCGATGTGAAGGGCAACAAGAAGAGTTTCTACAAGTATGTCGGCAGCAAGAGGAAGATCAGGGAAAGTGTGAGTTCCTTACTGAATGTGGGAGGCAACCCTGTGACAGAGGATGCAGAAAAGGCTGAAGTGCTCAATGCCTTTTTTGCCTCTGTCTTCACAGGCAAGGGTAGCTCCAAGACTACTGTACTGGGCAGCACAGTATGGAGAGGAGGTGAGCATCCCTCGGTGGTGAAAGAACAGGTTAGGAACTACTTAGAAAAGCTGGATGTGTATAAATCCATGGGGCCAGATGGGATATACCCAAGGGTGCTGAGGAAGTTGGCTGATGTGATTGCAGAGCTTTTGGTAATCATCTTTGAAAATTCATGGCAATCAGAAGAGGTCCCAGATGATTGGAAAAGGGCAAAGATAGCACCCGTATTTAAGAAAGGGAAGAAGGAAGATCCAGGGAACTACAGATCAGTCAACCTCACCTCAGTCCCTGGAAAAATCATGGAGCAGATCCTCAAGGAATCCATTTGTAAGCACTTGGAGGAGAAAAGGGTGATTAGAAACAATCAGCATAGAAGGCCAAGTCATGCCTGACCAACCTGATTGCCTTCTATGATGAGTTGACTGGCTCTGTGGATGAGGACAGACCAGTGGATGTGCTGTACCTTGATTTTAGCAAGGCTTTTGATACAGTCTCCCACAGCATTTTTGCAGGCAAGCTAAAGAAGTATGGGTTGGATGGATGGACTGTAAGCTGGATGGAAAACTGGCTGGAGCATCAGACTCAGAGAGTAGTAATCAATGGCTTGATGTCTAGTTGGCACCCGGTATCAAGTGGAGTCCCTGAGGGGTTGGTCCTGGGGCCGGTTTTGTTCAATTTCTTCATCAATGACCTGGAAGGTAGCATAGAGTGCACCTTTAGCAAGTTTGCAGATGACACCGAGTTGTGGGGAGTAGTAGATACACTGGAGGATAGGGCTAGGATTCAGAGTGACCTAGACAAATTGGAGGATTCGACCAAAGGAAATCTGACGTGGTTCAATAAGGACAAGTGCCAACTGCTGCACTGAGGATGGAACAATCCTATGCACCAGTACAGGCTGGGGGCTGAATGGCTGAGCAGCAGCTCTGCTGAAAAGAACCTGGGGGTTACAGTGGACAATAAGCTGAGTATAAGCCAACAGTGCGCCCTTGTTCCCAAGAAGGCTAATAGCATACTCACATGGTTACCAGTCCTCGGTACCATTGCTCCTCCTCATCTCTGTTGCACAAATGCTGAAGCAAACTTACTAGCCAGGTTCCATGATAAACTTACACTGCCAGTGACTGGGGCATATTCTACCAGCCAATAGCTCAGCTCCCCTCAAGATGTCCAATATGGTCAACCCTTTCAAAATCTTTCGACTTTTCCTTACTTGCTCGATGGCATGAAGAGTGGTCAGCACAAGCACCAGTCAATCAATACATCATCTCTGACCCTACAGTCTATCAACCAGGATTTAACAGGCCATGCCGTTATTGGGCAATTCTCAACCATTTTTTAATTAGACAGGGTCACTGTGCCTCATACCTACACCAATGGGGCCTTTGCAGTGACAACAAATGCCCTTGCGGACAAGTTCAAACTATGTCCCACATTGTTGACTCATGTCCATTTCCAATGCTACCTCGTTGTCTTTAGGTTCTTTACACTGGTGATGACATCACCCGCAAGGAGCCACAAGATGGAGCCCCACCACTGAAAGGAAAGACCAAGTTGTGGCAGGCGAGTATTGGGGTCTCCCTCAGTGTGAAAAGATGAAGGAAAACTCATATAGGAGCTACTACCCACTGTACCCTTCCCAAGTATTTATAACTCCAGAGGAATAGGAACCTGTATCTATCTGGACTGGAAAGTATCTCAAATCCTGTATTGCCTGCAGGATGAAGGACATTTGCTGGTGGATCCATGGGGTGATTCAGTGACATGGACACCTCCCTCCTTTTCACTTAACTGTGCCAAGGCACCAACACTAGAGACTTTTTTGAAGACTCCAAAGGCAGCAAGAATTCCCTCTCCTTTCCCCTCCAAGCTCAGCAGCACTTCCCCTCCTTTCCCCACCCCACTTTCCCCACCCACTGCTGTCACTATCTCCAGCTGCCCCAGGGGTGGGGATGTGGTGGGGAGGAAGCTCTAGAGCCACTTGTGCCTTCTCCAGCCAGGCTCTGCACAGAGCCAGGCTCAGTTAGCAACAGTGGCAACAGTAAGTGCATCCCCGCTCCCCGCCCAGTCCTCCCAGTATTCCCTGCCAGGCCCAGGAGAAGGGAAACTTCTGCTGCTTCCATCTCTAGCCAAGCCTGGCTTCATATGCAGCCTGTCTGCAGCAGGGTAGGAGCAGCTCTGGAGACCGCCAACCCCTGCCCAGGGTCTTCTGGTGACAACAGCAGTGGTGGGAAGGAGAGTGCAGGAATGGGAGGGGAAGGTACTTGCTGCTGAGCCCAGAGAAAAAGGAATGAGTGAAGGGGAAGGGAAGATTCTTACCTACTTGAAGGACTTAAAAAAATAGTCCCTTGCTGCTCTACTGCTGCTGCTGTTCCTGCAGTGTGGTCTGCCTATGCCAGTGGCTAGGGAGGGGAGGGCCATCAGGTCACTGCTCCCACACCCCCCTTTCCAAAATCCTGGATCCACCCATGAGAATATTAACCATAAACTGGTTAGTAAGTGCGCAAAGATGGGGTTGCTGAGCAATCAGTGGCCTCATAGATCACTGTGAAGATAGGGCCAACATGGCAACAAAAGGATGACACTAAAAAATCAGATTCAGGGTCCCCCTCAGCAGGCCTCTCTTTGGAGACTTATTTTGATGGACTTATATTCTTAGCCCAGGGGTGTCAAATGTACAACACAGAACTACTGCATCTGGTCTGCCATGCTCCTGGAATGGCTGCCAGTGGCAAAGGGGTGAGCAAGGGCTGTGCTGACATGGCTCTGCTCACCCCACAGCCACTTGGCCCACTGCCATTAATTCCCTGTGGCCACTTGACATACTCTCTCTGCTACTGCCAGCCATGTTACAGCCACCAGAGTTGCTGCTGCAAGGGCTGGCCCTTCCCCTACTTGCCCTGCAAATCTGGTCCATGAGGAGCCAAGTAGTCTGGATCCAGCCCAGGGCACAGGGTGAATTTAGACACCCCCTGCCTTAGACCAGATAAGCAGGCATCCTCATACCAAAGTGTCCCAGGAATCCAATCTGGATTCAGCTGACCAAAGTACTCCAAGCTATGAGAGGTAGGAGCCAACGTGAACATAGGAGAGGATGGGCAGTTTTCAGTGAACAAATTCAATGCGCTGAATGTCTTTGAGGACCAATGTCCTATCCAGTAACACTGGAATTGTTGAGCTCCTCATCAAAATTCAGAGAGAGTAGCACAGCCAGTCTAAGAGAAGGGTTGGTTCAGCATTGTGGAACTGATGGGGAAGTATTTATTTGAGTAAAAAATCTAGTCACCAGTGTTTGTGCAGTGCTGTTGTATGCCCTTCACAGGGACTGAGGTGAAGAGCATTCCCAAGTTTTACAAGTAATATTCATGTATCCAAAGATATTTGCAAAGAGGAACAATTCTACCAATTCCCCTTGACTGCGTGGATTTGGTTTGGTTTGGTTTTTGGTCATTATTCACTATTTGTCCTCTCTTTCATTAATTACATTTAAAATAATGTATTTAATCTGGGAGTAGAAATTATATGTATTTATAGTTTTAAGTATAATATATAATTATAGGGATATATTTATCTCTATGTGTTTGTATATATATATATTATTTAAGTCTATATTTGTAATTTATTTAATCTGGGAACAGATATTGTATCTCTTTCACCAGCATTCAAGCAAGGGACTTTCACTGACATGAATGCTCAGGGACAGCGATGTTTAAGATTTCACATTTGGATAATTATGAGTAATTAATTTTAAACAGGCATGGGTGTAACTGGGAACAGAATCTGCCCTGAAAACATATAAAGTTCTATTGCATAATATTATTATTTACTACTGATATTAGGCCTGCAATGTAGGTAAGAAATCTGTTTGGCTGTGTGAAACTCCTATGATTACTATTAGCATAGTATTGAAACACTTCTAAAGTCTTGATGAATCAAATTACAAAAATTAAATCAATCTCTCTTATCTGACTGCAGAAGAAATGGCTTGATTATCTTACAGCTGTGTTTTGTTTCTGGTATGTATGTGCATGTCTGTGTGTGTGGACAGCCAGTTTGAAGGTGTGAGTATTGTATTCCTCTGCCTCTGATAGAATTAAGCCATCACTGTTACCAGTAGCACTCCCATACATTGAGTGTCACCACAGCAAGCTGTACTGCTTTGGACCTTTGTTGTGCAATATTGTAGGACTTTCTCTAGTAGAGAAGTACCATCTGTAGCCCAGGGCCCCGGGGTCTGAAATAATCTCACAGTTTTTATCATCTTCACTGTGACTGATGCTTCAGCCAGTCACAACTAACCTGCACACACTGTCTTGTAATGTTGATTCACATAAATCAGTGCTAATGAGGTCCCCACTGCTCTTTCTCGGACATGGTAGCTGCAGTCTAGCACTGTGTTCCAGATGCAGGAGAGGGGAATGTTCAAATATCCCATCCAGGTATAGGGGGCAGCAAGTGGTCCCAGTCAGAACAATACCACAGCTGTTTGCCATATTCCTAACCAGGCAGCAAGTCCCAGGGAGATTCAGTTCCAACGCAGCTGAAGATCCAGTCTGGTATCAAACATCAGATAATTTTGGCAGTGTTGACCCTGATGGAAAGCTCAGTCTCCAGAACTATGTGCTTCTCCTTTCTCTAGCCATAGAAAGTAAGTGCAAGCCACAGGTTTTCATGGATTGAGGGGCACTTTAGGTCCAGATTCAGCCTGCACTTTCCCAGTCCCCACAGTGGGAAGGTTGATTTGGTGGGGGTAATATCCCCCTCCTTTTTAGAGCAGTAGGCAATGATGACATTGAACACCATCCAATGACTCCTGTATCCAAAAAGAGGCACTGCTCCGACTAAAAGATTCCATGTGATTGAGACTCCACTAGGTCCCTTGGTGAATTGTTCCTTTGATTAATTACCCATTAAAATGTGTGCCATATTTCCAGCTTACATCTGCCCATTTGCACCTTGTAGCTATTGGATTTGCTGCCTTTTTCTGTTGAACCAAAGAGTCCTCTGCCCTCAGAAATCTATCTCCCAGGAAGGCTCTGGCAGACAATGATCAGATCACCTTCTCTTAGATGATGCAAATGGACCAAGCTGTTTTAGTCCCACCTGTAAAACATTTTCCCAGTCTTTATAAAATTGCTGTGTAGTTCCCTTTTATACACATAAATGACTGGCTGGGGGTATTTGGTTTAATTGAGTAGTACAGAGGGGACCCGGAAATGGCTGAAGAGGAAGAAGAAAGAAGAGGGACAGTTTTGGGAAGAGGCACTTGCAGTACCCCTTAGCTCAAGTGTTGCTAAAAGCCATGCATGCCAGGCCCAAACCTCACCTGCGTTGTACCTGTAGTCAGAGGAGTAGGACAGGAGCTTGCTTCTGTCGGAGTCCAGCCAAAGCAACTTTTCTTCTGAGCATCTCAGCACTTCAGCATTCACTGAGGGTAGAAACCCTCCTGAAAACCCCCCAGAAACTATTAGCACAGGGTGACCAGGACAGTATATTTCTAATCCCTATCATCCATCTATGGAACAGAGTTCTAGATAAGATTTTGTGCAAAGACACTAGGATGACAAGTCTCAAAATTATATAGAAAAAAATGTCAAAAGGGACCCACAATATGTAGTTAGGGTTTGAGAAAAGTTAAAGGCCAGAGAGATTTTATACTGACCTCAAAATAACACTGAGGATGCAGATGCTAAAAATGCAGACTAAATCAAGTGAAAGAGCCCATGTCAGTGGCACAGACTAAAATGGTCCCTGGAGCGAAGTAGGACTAGGTTTGCTTATGCTAACTAGGAAAAAGCTATGTATTCATTCTAGGCTATGATTCTCATTAAGACCTCCCTGGGAGTGCAATTCCACATGAGAAAGAATTGGTGACTAAGACAGACCTGTCCTTGTCTAGGACATAACATTCTGGCAAATAAACCTGGGAAATAAAAAACAAGCCCCCTTGGCCTACAGCATGCTGCCAGATTCAACAAGAGGTCTCCTAAAATCGTTTTATCCTTCAACATTCCTTGTTTCACTGGTGCAGAGAGAGAATGGGTTGGGACTGGGATGTGTATTTCTTTGTTTTTCCATTTAAGAGAGCTCTTTCCCTACTACCATAATTGAGGAAGAAAACTAGGTGCACTCCTTGGCAACATTTTCCCTGTTCCTTGCCAGCATGTGGAGCAGGATCATGGCATTGATGTCATTCCATTTGTGTTGTCCAAGATGAAAGTGGAGCTTGGGGCCACTTGTGCCAACTGCTTCACCCCCAAGGCACAGATGTTGCTCCTAAGAAGTATTTCTAAATATCCCAGTAAACTGCCCCAACAGGGAAATTCAGGCAAAGGATTGTTCCAGGAGGTGTCACTCTGGCCATTGGCCTGTTTGAGTACAACTGAGTGCACAGGTCCTATAGAAAAATTTCTAAGGAATGGCACGCCCCCATCTCCTCTCACCTTTGCCACGTCTTATGACAGGAGAGGCCCAGCAAGCACAAAGGGTGAACTTGGGTGGCTGATGTACAGGTTGTAAGAACTCTGGAATCAGTAGAGCAAACCCAGAAGGACAGTGACCAGCAATAATGTTCAAGACAAATAACAAAAGTAGTCACTGAATGTTAGGGTTCAAATCAACATCCAAGGTCCTTTGGCCACCTCCCTGCTACAGGAAGCTGACATCATTGAAGAAATCCATCGCCTCAAATGTGCAAGTGAAGCTTTCAGACAATTAAGAAAATGGATATTCAAAGATCATGTCAGATTCAAAACCAAGCTCGTGGTTTATGAAGCAGTCATCTTCCCTACCTTACTGTATAGTGCTGAGACGTGGACAATATACAGGAGACACCTCAGGTTGCTGGAGAAGTACCTTCAATGACACCTGCAGAAAATCCTTCAAATGCAGTCGGAAAACAGACACAGCAACGTTAGCGTCCCTTTGCAAGCAAACACCATGAGCATTGAGGTGATGATCATCTGACATCAAATTTGCTGGGCTGGCCATGTCATCCAGATGTCCAACTCCAGACTCCGAAAGCAAGTTTTATTCTCCCAGTTCAATGAAGGCATACACTCAAGAGGAAGGTAGAGAAAGTGCTTCAAGGACGTCCTCAAGAATAACTTGAAAAAAATGCAACACTGACACCAACTCATGGGAAACTATTGCCCAGGATTCCCCAAATGGAGGAAGTCTACAACAGGAGACAGAAAAGTGGGAGCAGCAGAACAGCATGTCACAGACTGAACCAAGAATCCAGAGGCACCCACCCCACACAGAAATATGTGCCCAAGTTGCAATGGTCAATTCTGAACCAAACCTATGGATTATGATTGGCCTTGTCAGCATCTTTAGGCCCACAGGTAAGACAATCATGGAAGACAATCATCCTCAACTGTGAGGGATTGCCAATGACACCTTCCTGCCTGTGCCAGAGATCACAAGTTTCATTGTGATCTCTGGTGGGCAAGGCTCCAAGGAAGAACCTGTCCTATTACCACCTCAGACTGATGTATGACTGGTAGGGGTAGAGGCTCAACTCTATGCATGCCAGAATTTTCCAGGATACCCTCTGGATATGCACCACCAAAGCAGGCAAATAAATATCATAGGAAAGACTAATTCTTGCAGTCATGACAGCGCTCCATTAAACTGCAAGTGCATGTAGAAACTGAGGCCGATTTATGACGGCATATAGCAGCTGTCATGAATTAAATGTAGCAACTGGGATGTGTATGCTCCATGCTTCCAGCAGTAGATCAAGTTAGATTTCTCATCAACATAACCACTTAGCACCTCATCCAGTTATTCAGTCAGAGGGAACAAGGCAAGTGCAGGTGAGCAGTGATTCACTCAGGTTCTGGAAGAAGACCACTTGATCTCCCAAAGAGTGAAAGAGTTGATCCTTCATGGAGCAGACTGCATGCTCATTAATCAGAGAAGGGGCCTGTGGTACGCTGGAAAACTGCAGCTGTTCATTATTATCATTTGCACTGTAGTAGAACCTAAGGCTAGAAATTTGATACGGGCCATTAGTTTTCTTCAGAGCGCCAGCTGAAGAGGTGAGCAAGTTGAAGAAGAAAGTAGAAAGAAGCATCATGGATAGGGACCTACCAAATTCAAGGTGACTACCTGCCAATTTCATGGTCCGTGCATGGCATCTGGCACCATTTTTGCAGTCTGAGTGGTGGGGCCCCCCACACCTCTGATTGGCTGAGGGGCCCCGGAAATCCTGTCCCTTCCCAGAGATTGACAGATGGCCCCAAACCCAACTCTTGGCCCCAAGAGATTAAGCCCATGGAAGCCATTTATTGATGTGTTATTATTAAGCAGTCTAAGCACCTAATTAAGGCTTAAAATGAAATATCAGATTAAAATAATGCTGTGGAAACCACAAACTGCAAGTAATACCAACTATATACAATTTATTAAATAATATCAGCTATATATACTTTATTAATACCAACTATTTGCACTTTATTAATAATACCATCTAAGCACTTATCCAAAATCTAAATTGAATTATCTTATGAAAATAAAGCTGAAATATGAAATACTATGAAAATAAGGAATACTATGCATAACATGAATTGTAACCAGGGGCCCTGGTTTTCTCTATTTTAAAATCTCAAATTCTCTGATTTAAAAAAAATTGCACATTCTCTCATTTAAAAACCTAAAATCCACTATTAAAATGAAACACCACTATATATACAGGTATCAATTGAACACAATATTTTATTGATGTATTTACAATTTTAAAGCAATTTGGACGCCTACCAGTGCCACAATTACTATAATAAAATAAATTCTAAGTACCTGTATAGTTCAGTATCTGATTTGGGTTTTTTTATCATGGAAAATAAGAGCTCCATCTACCCCCTTCGCTCACCAGGACGCAGGTCCAGGCCCCTCACTCCCAAGCGGCTTCCCCCCCAAGCCCTGTTGGCGACCTTCACTTCCCATTCACAGTCCCCCCCACCCCTACTGATGCCCCTTGTTCCCCACCCACAGCCCCACAGCCATGCTGGTGCCCCTTACTCTCCACCCACAGCCCCCCCAACCCCTGCTGGTGCTCCTCGCTCCCCACCCAAATCCCCCTGCCCCCCCCTCCCCAGCCCCGTCAAAGGGGGCCCGCAGCTGCCTGGGCTACAGGGCCAGGGACCCAGGTCCACAGCCCCCTCTCCCCCTCAGCAGCACCCTAGCCCCAGCTGCTGCTTACAGGAGATGGCAGGGGCTGCAGTGAACTAGAGCGCAGAGCCTGGCTCCCCCAACCCCCACAGGTGGCATCATGAGAGCAGAGCCCATGGGGTGCACAGATGCAGGCTGCTTGCTGTGGGCTCAGGTTCCCTGCCCTGCCACCCTCCCCCTGGGGTCTCCACAGTTCAGTGGGCAGGACCCAGCATGGCAGGGCAGGGTGGGACCAAATGAGGAAGCTCATTGCTGCCACTGGGAGCTCCACACTGCCATGACAAAGTATCCCCTGCCTGCCCAGCAGCAGTGAGGGGCACAACTCTGCACTGCCACCCCTGCTGGTGCCAGGTGGGCAGGGGGTGCTTTGCCAGGGTGACACGGGATTTGCAGCACCAAGGAGCTTCCCTGCTCAGTCCCACTCTGCCCTGCCACACTAGGTCCCAGAGACCCTGAGGGAAAGGTATCAGGGCAGGAAGCCTGAGCCCGAGCCCACAGCAGGCAGCCTACACCCACCCCACCACAAATCTGGGGGGCACGTGCCCCCCCATGTCCCCTGGGAGCACACGCAGCAGCAGGGAGCCAGCCCCAACCCCCCACCCTGGATGAGCTGCCCGCAGCCCCATTCCACTCCCCACTCAGGCCCTGCAGCTGCACTTTGTTGCCTCAGGCCCCAGGACCCACACACCACCCCAGCTGGGCAGGAGCCCCCGCCCGGTCCCCAGTCCTGCCCAACTCCTTTCTTCACTATGAGAGCCTCAATCCCCATCCTGCCAGACTTGCCTGCAGGAGCTGCTCTGCAGGCTGCCTGGCGCCCATGTGTGTGAGCACATGGCACCCCCTGCTTGACCACCCTTCTTCCACTCCCCCCAGCCCCTTGTAGGCTAGAACTCTGCCAGCCTGCAGAGAGCTCTTTGCAAGAGTGGAAAATCTGCATGTTTCTCCATTAAAATGAAAATTTTGTTTTTTTCTCTTCTTTTCTTCTTTTCCACGGGAAACAGAAAACCCAGATCCCAGATTTTAACTAATACTAATTCTATAAACTTTTTAAAAAACATTATAAAAAGGAGTTTACTGAAATTGAATGCTAACCTTAAGACAAGCAGTTCATGCTATGTATTAAATGTCAGCATGCTGCACCCAGCCACAGTGGCTGGAGACATTCTCTGGCTCTGTGTGGTGAGCACTTGTCCATACACTGAGATGGCATGCTCAGTGTCCACTGAGTTTGTTGAAATGGTGAGGCAGCATCTTGCCAGGTCATAAAGATGTGGAAACCAGTCACAGACATAGGCACAGACACAGGCATCTGGCACTCTTTGACTAAGTTCACATAAGCAGAACATTCATTGCCATGCTCTGGGGCAGCCAGCTGTCTGAACCTTGGTGGCAGGGACAGGTCATACCTGTAATAATGGTTCAGTTTCACAGCTGTTGTCTGGAACAGGTCCCTTCTGCACTGGTTTTCATGAGGGCAGCTTGGGAGTTTTTGAAATGGCCTGTCTTTGGCCCAGCTAATCAAATCCATCACCTTGTGTACATGGTGGATCACAGCTTGCTGGCCTTCAACTGAGGTCAGGAGCTCCATGAACCAGACAGCGTTGTCAGCCGCAAACATCACTTGATCTAGAATGTCGCCTCACCCTAAGATATCATGAAGCTTGAGCACGCACTATGCACTGGGTGTGATTTCCAGCTCCTCATTCATAAACTGCTGGGAGTGCTGCATATGCTTGGCATGGTAACAGACACCAACTGCACCACACATAAGCACAGGCTCTGGTGGCAGTGGCACAGTGGCATGTAAGTCCCCACTTCGAATGGCAATGGACTCTCTGTACTGGACCTTATGGCCTGGACAGTGGTTGAAGGCTTTCTTGAAGGAGGATACCAGGCTATCCACATCAGGGGACTGTGTGTTCTAGATGTCACTTACTAAAGACAGAATGTGCACATTGCAGGTGACATGAACAGTGTTGGGTAGCATTCCTTGGAGAGAAAACCTTGGACATGTGCATGGCATTTTCAGACAGGAATGCTGAGATCTTGTTAAAGTCTACACTATAGCTGACAATTACCTTCAAGATGGTTTGGGACATGGTAGAAAAATTGACAGGTGTAAGATGTTTCAATCTGAAACACAGGCAAGTCCCAGTTGGTCCAACTCCCCGGTACAAATAAAATATGCAGCACATAGTTGTCCTGAGGGTTGGTGGCTTCATCAGCCACAATGGAAAAGGAATGAATGATACTCTGCCAAGGCAGCCTTTGTGGACTGTACATGTGAAGCAATCACTGTAGGGAGATAGCCCTGGCAAAGCTTGTTGATATGGAAAACTGCCCGTGCCTGGTACATTTTGTTTCAGGTAGTCCCTTAACTTTGGGTGATCAAGCTTCTCCAGTGGGATGTTTACCACTGCAAAAGCCTCCATAGGGGAAAATGCTACCCCTCACCATGACACTCTGTTTTCTGTGGTCCTTTTAAAAAGGGAGGACATGGTTGCTTGCTTCTTGCTCTGGCCATCAGCCTCTGCAGCAGCCTTCCTATTCATGTGTGCCTTGGACTCCAAGTGATGACCTATCTGGTTTTCTTGGACACATCCAAGTAAGACTGCAGGAGGTACAGAAGGGGCAGAAGAGTCATGTGTGCATATGTTGGTGTGTGGGAGGGCTACCTTGGCGCTAAGTCTCCCAGGTGGTGTGGTCTGCAGCTACTCTCACAGGGCTCCACATGGGGCCAAGCCCCACCCGGGGCAGCCCATGCTGAGCTGCAGCCTGTGCCCACTAGCCTGGCCCCAGCCAGCATGCACAGCTTACCAGCAGGGTTGCTCCTAGTGTGGCTGCAGCCAGCCAGGTGCTGCTCAGCTCCCCTCACCTCTGGTGGTAGCTTCTCCTGCTCCTGCTGTGCTGCTCTGGGCTGGGATGAAGCTTCAGTCGGGAGGCTCCTGCCCCAGCACATAAGGCATCTGGGAGCTGGAGCTGGAGCCCCGTGTACTGGGGCAGGAGCTGCCCGGCTGCAGCTTCCTCCCAGCCTGGAACAGCACAGCAGGAACAGGAGGAGCTGCCACTGGAGGTGAAAGGATCCAAGCAGAAGTCACACCAGAAGCAACCCCTCTAAAAGCTGCATGCACTGGCTAGGGCTGGGTTGGGACTTGGCCCCATGCAGAGTGCCATGGAGGGCCAGAGCCAAGCAATTAGTAGGTGCCCTTCCACGGGCCAGATCCAATCAGTTGGTGGGCCAGATCTGGCCCACATTTTGCCCACCCTTGATCTAGTCTCTATTTCCTTAGCTTGTTAATGAGAATGTTGTGGGAGATAGAGTCAAAAGCCTTGCTAAAATCAAGATATATCACATCCACTGCTCTCCCATCCACAGATCCTTTCACCTTATCATAGAAAGAAATCAAGTTGATCAGGTACAACTCGCTCTTGATGACTCCATGCTGGCTGTTTCTGATTACCTTGTTCTCCTCTAGGTGCTTCACAATAAGAGTCCTTGAGGACCTGCTGCATGATCTTTCCAGGATTAAGATCAGGCTGACTGCTCTATAATTCCCTGGGAATGTCTTGTTTTCCTTTCTTTAAAATAAGCACTATTTTTGCCCTTTTCCAATCATCTGGGACCTCACCCAACCTCCACAAGTTCTCAAAAAGGATAACTAATAGCTCTGAAATTATCTCAGCCAATTCCTTCAGTAGCTGCGGGTGTATCCTGTTTGGCCCTGCCAACTTGAAAGTGCTTTGTTTCTCTAAGTAATCCCTAACTGGTTCTTCCACTACTCTGAGCTATTTGTTTGCTTCTCTACCTTCGCTGACAATGGGATTCATCAGTTGGTAGCTGATTTGATTCATGAAGACTAAAGTTAAAAAAGGCCTTGAATACTTCAGCCTTCCATAGCTAGATTGCCTTCTTCATTCCTTAAAGGACCCATGGTTTCTCTGGTTGCCTTCTTACTTCTGACATAATTTTAGACTTCCTTGTCAGTTACATCTTGTTTTTCCTGATTTTCAGCCTGCACACCCATGTGATACCCATACCCTTCCCTAGTAACATGACCATGCTGTTGTGTGCTGGGGACATGCCTAGCTTTAGTTCACTAAAACCTCATCTCACTGCAGACAGATTGGTGCATGCAATGTTATGGATTTCAAGCTAGTGGCAGGGAGCCGGGCTGTTGGCAACCTCCAGTGTGTTGTGTTCAATATGTTCTCTGGCCTGGACAAAGGCCTAAATAAACACTGACCACAAATATTCAGGTATTACCAGGTGTATTTCTGAGCAGGCCCAGATGCTTCTGATTCTTAACACAAAGGATTCTTCATTGAAAATGTGTCCTGAAAGAGGCGTTAGTTAGCATCTATTTTACATGAGTTGCCTATGTAAAAAAGTTGCAATCTAATAAAATAGCAAGAACAATATGCTATGACTTAAGGTACAGAAAAAGGTAACAATTATGTAAATAAGGAAAGGTCCTGATACAAGTTGTTATGATGATTCTGTAGCAATACAAGTAAAACAGAAGTGCTCCCACTTAAACACTGTTTCATTTGGTGTCAAAGCTGGGATGATTCAGCTCACTTGTACTACTATAGCATCATGCAGACGTAACAGGGAGATCATAAAGCTGACGAACTTTCCTGAGCAACAGCCCGCCCCCCTCCCCCCTCCCCCGCTCCCCATTTAAAGTAGCTAAAACACACATTTGTCTATGCCCTTGGGCCAGGAGTGGGCAAAATATGGCTGGCAGGCCAGATGTGGCCTGCCAGGCCATTCTGTCTGCCCAGAAGGCCCCTAAAAAATTTAGAAAATTAATATTTATCTGCTCCTGGCTGCTTGTCAAAGATGGCAGGAGCCAGAGGCAGTAGGACCCAGGGGCCAGCAAGAGCCAGCAACAAGGTCAGTCCAGCTCCACCCCCCCACCCAGCTCCCTCCTACCCTCGCCCAGCCAACTGGAATCCTCTGCCTGTCCTGACTTTCACTACTTTCCTGCACGCCTGCTCCAGCACCATGTTGTCTCAGGCTGCGTCACCGGACCGCAGGAGCACAGGGCCACACCAGTACCCTGGGGCCAGGAGCAGGAGAGGTGTGTGTGTATGTGTGTGTGTGTGTGAAATGATGGAGGGAAAGAGACAGAGAGAGCAATGAGGGAGAGAAAGAGAGAGAGTGCGTAGTGTGGGAAGCACAGAGTATGTATGTGCATGTGTGTGCAGTGAGGGAGGGAGAGAGAGAGTATGTGTGTGTGTGTTCATAGAACGAGTCCCACAAGCACACCCTGCCATACACGCAGACCCCCACACCTCCTCACACACTCCAGCCACCCTCCCCGCCACACACAGCCCCCCACACCCCACATATCCATACACCCACATGCTCCCTCACCCTACACCCACACCCCCACACCTATACCCCCACAAAACCCCACACACACCCACACCCTCCCCCACACCCCAGATACACACACACTCACCACCCCCCACAAACCCACCCTTCACACTTCCACCCCCAAATATACAAGAGTAAGACTTAATTTTAAACTATTGTGCAATCACCTCTATGCACATTACACAAACACATGTAAATCAAGACAAAAATATTTTTTGAAGTCAATTAATGTTGTAGATGTTCCATTTTTAGAACATAATTTGGTATTTTTCTGGTTCTGAGATGGCAAAACCCCTTGCTGAAAGAAGTGTTCCCCGGGGCAAGGGGAGGGACTTCTGGTGGCAAAGGTTGGGGGTTAGGGGGTGGGACTTCTGGTCCCAAGATAGCAACCAGGGTGTGGGGCACCTGTCAGGGGGTGGGGCTACCCATGTGGCCCTCAACAGCTTGCCAAAACTCAATAAGTGGCCCTTCGCCCAACATAATTGCCTGCCTGCACCTTAGGCTTTCAGATTCCATAGGACCATGGGAATTGCTAGACTGGATTGATCCCAAGGTCCTCTACCCAATCTCCCATCTGTTCTGATGCCCAGTACCAGCTGCTGCAGAGGAGGGCATAAGAACCCCTGTGGCAGACGGGAGGTGACTGACATCCGCGCTAAGTCCCAATCTCTGGTAGTCAGAGACTGGCTTAGGTGTAATGTGTGAGGTTTAAAATGAACAAGATGTGTGGAACACAGATAAGTAAATTGAAATAGATGCTTTACAAAGTATACAGCTATTCAGAGAAAAAGAGAAGCTGAGAGGAAGATGACAAATCGTACATCAAAACTAATAAATAGGGGATAGATAAAGGTTGTTCACTGCTTGCCTAAACACTCTGATGAATACTCAAGAATGAGCAAGACTCAAGATCTGTTTGAAAGGGATTTCTGAAGGTTAACAGGCAATATTTAACAAACAGTTTTTCACATGAATGCAATCTGATCATCTGTAATGTGTTCCAGGCAGGTCACTAGAGGCAGCACAAGCTGCAAACCTCCTTGGTGACTGTTTCACCACCTTCTGGAAAGCACACCAGGCTGTGAAGTGCTCATTGCAAGCAGGTTGAAGGCCTAGTGGGAAATGCTATTTACCAAAGCTTATTTCAGTGTTTAATTATAAACCATTAGGTCTTTCCCTTGGCTTCTGCACTACTGAGACGAACTTTGGGCAGGGATGCATTATGTCCACTATTTTGTTTCCCAATTAAAATTAAACATACAGATTGGGTTTAAAAATGGAAAAGCAGTAGGTATTTTCTCTGCAACTGCACTGTGAAGTCCTGCTTCAAACTCCCAGTGACATCCACTTGCTCTTTGGCATCTGCTGCAACCTGACAGCTAAGTGATCCCTATCTGGGCAACAAAAAAGGATGAGAAAGATTAACTTCTATGTCAGGACCTAGGGCAGAAGGAAGAAGTCAGAAGCTCAGTCAGGATGGGGGTTCATCTGGCTTTACCAGAAGCTGGGAGAAGAAATGCAAACCAGCAGGAGTTCCCTGCTGAATTCAGAAGAGGTTAAACCATATCCAGAGCAAAAGATTCTGCTGTTACAAGCAGAGCTGTAAGAGGTTCTGGCAGCAGCCTGAAGAGAAAAGGGCATATTATAGGGGAGGAAAATTTTGTTTACGCCTATGCATATGCACCAAAACACATACAAATACACAACAATACAAGTACACTCATGCATGCACACACGAAAACACACACATGTACAAACATTTGCAAGGAAATCGGCACAAATGCTCATAGTGCTCATTGATCTGTCCCCCTGGAGTTTCCTGCAGTGCCCAGCATCTGTGCATAGTTCCCAGAAAGCAGAGGTGTGCTTCACTAGCCTGTGTAACTTTCTCCTCTTTGGCTGGAGAGGTTTCTGTTGCAATCTACTTTATGCACTGACATCCAAGTCACAGCCCTCACACTCATAAAACAACCTGCACACACTGGTACACTCATGTTCGCAACACATTCCTCACACATGCATAACATGTCCTTGTGAACAGATTCGGGAAGAAGATCCAGGAAGCTTGTCTGATGCTGGCAAAAAGGGATCCAGGTCTTATGAAGAAAGGTTGAAGAGGATAAATTAGTAGCCTTATGGATAAGCACTGGGAGGCTGCTTCCTAAGGGGCTACAGATACAAAATCCCTGCTTTGTTTGCAAAGCAGAGAAAATTATTTCATAGATTTCATAGACATTAGGGCTGGAAGGGACCTTGGAAGATCATCAAGTCCAGCCCCCTGCCCAAGGGGTAGGAAATCAACTGGGGTCATAGGATCCCAGCAAGATAAGCATCCAAATTTCTCTTGAAGGCATTCAATGTGGGTGCTTGAACCACCTCTGATGGCAGGCTACTCCAGACCTTGGGGGCTTGGACAGTAAAGAAATTCTTCCCTATGTCCAGCCTGAAACGGTCATGGAGGAGTTTATAACAGTTCAACTTTGTCA
This sequence comes from Alligator mississippiensis, assembly GCF_030867095.1. Lineage (NCBI taxonomy): Eukaryota > Metazoa > Chordata > Crocodylia > Alligatoridae > Alligator > Alligator mississippiensis. Next base: position 16,489,991 of record NC_081829.1, read on the forward strand.
TCCTTTGGGGCGCTCTGGTGAATAAACGTTCCCCCAAATCTTGGTGAACACCCCAATAAACTTATAGGTGGCTACCAGATTGCCCCTGAACCTGCACTTTTCCAGGCTGAAGAGCCCCATGGCTCTCAGCCTGTCATCATAAGGTCTGTTTTCCTGACCTCTGATCATGCACGTGGCTCTTCTCTGCACTCTCTCAAGCTTCTCCACATCCTTTTTGAATTGTGGAGCCCAAAACTGGACACAATACTCCAGCTGCGGCCTCACCAGGGCTGAGTACAACAGGAGAATGATGTCCTGAGATTTACTTGAGAAGCATCTATGAATGCAAACCAGCGTTTTGCTCACTTTACTAGCCGCAGCATCGCATTGAAGGCTTGTGTTCATCTTGTTGTCAATCATGAGCCCCAAGTCCTTTTCATCTGTAGTGCTAGCCAGTGTAGCACTGCTGAGCCTATAAGCATGCTGCAGGTTTTTCCTCCCGTGGTGGAGAACCTTTCATTTTTCAGTGTTAAACCATCAGATTTTCATCCGCCCATTACCTGAGCCTGTCAAGGTCAGCCTGGATCGCCCTCCTGTCCTCAGGTGTGGATGGTTTACCCCAGAGTTTGGGATCATCAGTGCAGTTGGCCAGTCCACTTCTGACTCCAGTGTCCACATCATTAATGAAGATGCTGAACAATACAGGTCCAAGGACAGAGCCTTGGGGGACCCCACTGGTCACAGGGCACCATGATGATTGACTTCCATCAACCACCACCCTCTGGGTCCAACCACAGAGCCAGTTCCCCAGCTAGTGGATTGTGGTGGACCTGAGGCCACAGTTGACCAGTTTTGCCAAGAGGTGATCATGGGATACCAGATCGAAGGCTTTTTTGAAGTCAAGATATATGACATTAATCTCCTCTCCCTTGTCCAGGTGAAAGGTCACCTGGTTGTAGAAGGAAATGAGATTTCTCAAGCAAGATCTACCCGCAACAAACCCATGCTGGGTATCCCTCAGGATATTGCCATCAGCTAGTCTGTTAAGGATGGCCTCTTTGATAATCTTTTCCAAGACCTTGCCCAGGATAGAGGTCAGGCTGACGGACCTGTAGTTTGCCAGATCTGCTTTCCTCCCTTTCTTGAAGATAGGCACTACATTGGCCTTCTTCCAATCTTCGGGCACTTCACCAAAGCACCAGGAGTTCTCGAAGATCCGTGCCAGGGGCTGGGCTATGATGCCTGCCAGCTCCTTGAGTACCCTGGGGTATAGATTGTCAGGGCTGGCTGACTTGAAAGTGTCCAGCCTCTCAAGGTGTTCCTTTACAAGGTCAGCATTGATGGAGGGCAGGGAATCTCCCTCACCCGGGCCTCCCTGTCCCATAATGGGCATGACATTAAATGACTTTAAAGAGAATGGAGCAGCGCTGCTAATTTGCAGTTCTGGGGCAAAATTTGCTATTGGGATTTCCTGGTAGCAAACCTCTCCCCCAACCCCCTGCCCCCAAAAGAAAAACGGTCCAAAATAGCCAAAGTGCCATGTCCCAGGATAAATGTGGAGACAGGGGCAGGGGAGTAGGCACCCCAGGGCTACCTGCTCCCTCATCTCTGCATGATGCAGAGTCCCTGCGTTGAGACACCCTGTGCCCCAGCCAGCCAGCAGCAGCCCACCCTCAACCCACACGCAGATCTGTGGACACATGTTCTTCTTGCCTCCCCCAGGGATGGGCGCAGTGTTGGGAGCCACCCCCCACCCCCCAAATGAGCCACAGCTCCATCCTGCACCCCGCCCCAGCTGGGGCAGCACCTTCCCTTGCCCTGCACCAGCCTCAGCCTCATCCCCTCCCTCACCATGGGGGCCTCGATCTGCTCCCCCCATGCCCCTCCCCCCTCCTACCCCCTTTCCCCTTGTCCCCCCACAGACCTACCAGCCAGATGCTGTTCTCCAAGCTGCGAGGCTGCATTCCTCTCTGTATGTATGCTGCAGCTGTGCACAGGCATGCAGCATTTATCAGTGACATTATCAGCCACATCAGTCAAAAAAAGTCAATTGCCAATAATGTCAATTTTCCTTTTATCACTGCTGATATGAGATGCAGCAATGTATCAGTGCACCTCTAAAAAATACATTATGGCATTTCACAAAGCTCCCTTTGTTAGTGAATGAAGTCCACACTGAAGCTCATTGCTGTGGAAACACCATCACTTACTGGCTGTAAGACTGGAGCCAATGATAGTACATGTATAAGTGTGCTAAACAATCTAAGATACTTTTTAGAGTTTGTAACCAGTAAGGGAGCAAACCCAAACCAGCAGCATATTGGATGTTTCTGGTGTGCTTCCTGAGAGAGTTCACCTGTAATACTGCTGGAGAACTGTTTGTAAAAGGCCTTGCAGGTTTCACTTATAGCTGTAGCCCTTCCTGTAGCCGCCCTCCCAGCACCACCACCACCCACTCCACCCCAACCTGGCCTGAGCAGAGCCCAGGCCCAGCAACCCTCCCCCCACCAGGAAGAGGCTGGCACAGCCCCAGCACCAAGCATGGCAGCAGTCGACCCTCGCCCCAGACATAGATCTGGGGAACACATGCCCCCCATGTCTCCTTGGGGGTGCACACAGTGGCAGGAGCTGCCCCCTCCCTGCCCCCTGTGCCTCCCCCGAATGAGCCATGGCTCTGTCCTGCACCCCACTCCATCCCTGCCCCTGCCTCAGCCCCACTCCCTCCCTCACCACAGAGGCCTTGACCCCCACAGCCCTTCCCTCCCCCTGCCTCTTCCCCCCAACAGACTTACCGGCCAGACTTGCCTTCCAACTGCTGGGCTGCATATTGGCAATCAGATCTGTATCAGCCAATATGGCTGGTCAATAATCGTCCATCAGGATCAGCCCCAAAAATCTTTATTGATGCACCCCTGGTATTTTTCACAAAGCCCTATAAGGAGAAAATGTTCCTGTTTTCAAATTTAAGACTTATCTCCTCAGCTTCACCAGGAAGTTCTCCTGAACCAGGTTGACCATATGTCCCGGTTTGCCCAGGACAATCCCAGATTTCATAGGCCAGTCCTGACTGGTTGGTCAAAATTTAAACAGAAGTCCTAGAATTGCAGGGGCACAGGGCACAGTCTAGTGGAGAGGCAGAAAGGCATGGTGCGCCATGCAGCCCCACCTCCCCTCCAGACTGCACCTGTTCCCCTACCCACCAACCTTTGCCACTGCCTACAGGAGCACCCCTAACTCAGGGGGTGGGGTGCAGTGTCCTAGATGACCCAGATTTCCTTATGGTCACCCTATCCTTTTACTGGAGTTTAAAGGCACATCCTTGTTCTTATCACCAAGTGTTGACTGACAGCACTGGATGTTGGCAACTGTTCCAGTCTGGTGCACGCTGGGATGCTTCACCTGTATATCTGTTTTGTTAGGGATGTATATTTTTAACCAAACTAGTTATACTGACAACAGTTAAGCTGGTATAAGACTAGCTTCCAACTATTACCCTTTCAATTTGGGCATGGCAAAAGTAGTATAAAGACATCTTACTACCACTGTAATTACCCTGGTGCTGAAGGATGATATCACAGTAACCCGAGAGAAAGTATTAAGGTGGTATAGGTTTCTAGGATAGACAATGCACAAAAAAACAAATGTTAATGTTTCTTTAGTCTGCAGGGCAGAGCCTCTGGACCTATTTGTTCCTGAGCTGGCATGTAGTACAGCCTGTGAACCTGCAAACCCAGGTGCCAGGTCAGTATAAGATACAACTTTTGTGATTTGGCAGGGTTTGCCCTCTCCTTGTACCCTGTGAGCGAGCACACCAGCACAAGGTGAGAGTGAATCAGACCTGTGTGACCTCCATGTTTCTGTAAATGCACAGTGCTGAATAAATAAATGCATGAATAAATGAAAACCATCAACAGTTGTTGACTCTTCCAGGGATGCAGGAGTTAAACAATGGGCTGTCTGACTATGGCTAAATTCTAAGAACAAGTCCTTTCTGTTTTTAGTGACGCTGAAGTCAGAACAGGATTATGTCTGGTTGATGGACACCCTCCCTGCTAGATCAGGAAGATGCCTTTGTGAGCAGTTTATGCATAATAGATCCTCTAAGCAAGGAGACACTGTCTCTGTGCTCCAAATACAATTTAAATTAGATGAATAGCAGTGTAATCCTATATAGCAGCTCATCTGGAAACGAACCACGTGAGAAGCAAATGTCTCAATAGCAACCCCTCCCCCATGCAGGAACTCCTCTGCACAGAGCAGCAAAAGAGACTGTCCCCAACACACAGCAGCTCTCCCTCCCCCCATCAACCTTCTTTCTAGGAACGTCTGGCATCCAAAAATCACCAAATAAGCACCATCTGCTTCAAAGGCAACCCCTCCTCCCTGAAGCCTCCAGCAAAGAAAGAGTGGCTCTGAGAGCAAGGCCTGCCACTGCCTTTTGCAAACAAAGGCAGCACTTAAAGGCTGCTGCTCTTAGTCCCCATAGGAATAAAAGGAGGGATGGGAGTTTTGTGTTGGGGAGGCCCAAAGTGAGCCATGTGTGCTCTGCAGCCTGGACCTTGCAGGCTGGTCATGAAGCTACAAAGTATTTCCAGGCAAATGGGCACACAACAGAAGGGGAGCTTATTGCTGTCCTAAACTGATGCCACCAATGCAGGGGTCAATGCAGATACCAGTGCTTCAAAGTCCTCCTGGGCCTGACTCAAGCAGCTGGAAAATGCAGTTATGCTATAGGGAGTCAGTGTGACTGTTCCAGCTATATGACTCCTCCTCCTCCTCTTACAGAACTGGGCCAGTGAAGATACAGAACCTGGTGTAACAGCATCCTCCTTGGAGTTATGGGGGTGGCCTCAGTTCAGGATCTCATTAGTAAGTTATGCAATGTATATGGTGCCCTTCCCAACAAGGGCTCAGGGCAGCTCCCAGGGCAACTAAAATATCAAATAAAACAGAGACTCACTAAACAACATCTCAGCCTAGCTGTGTTTGCTAAATGTCTGCCCAAATAAAAAGATCTTTCAGCTCTCTTTGAACAATGTCCAGGCTTGGGATCTGGTAGGCTTCAAGAGAGAACGGCATTCCAGGACTGAGGACCGCCTGCTGAGAAAATGTGTCCATGTGTTTTCACCAAGCAGACTTCAGATACTGATGGTCATTATGGGAGATGATGCAAATAATAGAAATCATAGAAAATTAGAGTTGCTCAAAGCAGGACCATCCCCAACTATCTCACCCCAGACAAGGCTCTGTCTAGCCTGGTCTTAAAAGCCACTAAGAATGGATATTTCCCAACCTCTCTGGGGAATCTGTTCAGGTGTTTTACTACCCGCCAAGTGATAAAGTATTTCCTAATAACTAACCTAAACTACCCTTGCTGCAACTTGAGACCATTGTTCCTTGTTCTGTTATCTGCCACCCCTGAGATCAGTCTAGCTCCATCCTCTTTGGAACCACCTTGCCCATAATTGAGGGCTGCTATTCAATCCCCTCTTGATCTTCTCTTCTCAAAACTAAATAAACCCAGTTCCCTCAGTCTCTCCTCATAAATCATGTGCCCCAGCCCCATAACCATTTTTGTTGCCCCCCGTTGGACTCTCTCCAGTTTGTCCACATCCCTTCTGCAGTGGGGGTCCCAAACTGGACACAGTAGGCCAAATGTGGCCTCACCAGTACAGAATAGATGGGAAGAATCACTTCCCTCAATCTGCTGGCAACGCTCCTACCAATAGAGCCCAGTATGCCATTAGCCTTCTTGGGAACAAGGGCACATTGTTGGCTCATATTCTGCTTATTGTCCTCTATAACCCCCAGGTCCTTTTCTGCAGAGGTGCTGCTTAGCCATGCACTCCCCAGTCTGTACCGGTGCATGAGATTGTTCTGTCCTAACTGCAGGACTTTGCACTTGACCTTATTGAACCTCATGAGATTTCTTTTGGCCCAATCCTCCAATTTGTCTAGGTCACTCAGTATCTTAGCCCTACCCTCCAGCATATCTACTGCTCCCCCCAGTTTGGTGTCATTTGCAAACTTGCTGAGGGTGCACTCTATGCCATCTTCCAGGTCATTGATGAAGACATTGAACAAAACCAGGCCCAGGACTGACCCCTGGAGCACTCCATTTAATACCAGCTGCCAGCTCGATATCAAGCCATTGATTATTACCCTTTGAGCCCAAAGATCCAGCCAGCTTTCTATCTACCTTACAGGCCATTCATGCAACCTGTACTTTCTTAACTTGCTTGCAAGAATGCTGTGGGAGACCATATCAAAAGACTTGCTAAATTCAAGGTATATCACATCCACTGCTCTCCCCACATCCACAGTCATCTCATCATAGAAGGCAATCAGGTTGGTCAAGCATGACTTTCCCTTGGTGAATCCATGGTAACAGTTCTAATCACCTTCTTCTCCTCCAGTTGCTTAGAAATGGATTCCTTGAGGACCTGCTCCATGATTTTTCCAGGAACTGAAGTGAAGCTGACCAGTCTGTAGTTCCCTGGATCCTCCTTCTTACCTTTCTTAAAGATGGGCATTATATTTGCCCATTTCCAATCATCTGGGACCTCTCCCGATTGCCACAAGTTGTCAAAGTTAATAGCCAGTAGCTTTGCCAATTCTCTCAGCACCCTCAGGTACATTGCTGTAGAAGGACCCTGGTTGAGCAGCCCCATCAGGGTGAGGCCCAGGTGCTGCCCACTTCACAGATGCCTACTTCCTCTGTTTCTATAGCTCACCTGCTATGACTTGGTGTTACTGTAAATGTTGTCAGGAGGTGGTACCTAGTAATCTGGGGTTCATAGAGACAATGTGGGTCCTGCTGCTTATGAGTCTTCTGTGGGGCTCCACCTCCCCTACACCCCACTCCTTTTCACTCAGGTGTTTTTGGTAATTGGTCTGGGTGCCTGATCTCATTTGGTGTCTGGCTCTGATTGTTAGGCACATGCGTCTGCAAGGGAGAGAAACCAATACACAGCTATAACTTAGATAATGTTGTTTGTGCCTGATTCAGGCCTCTTGTCAGCCCATCAGCATATCTCAGTTGCCTTGCCCAAGGCAGGCAGTGCACTTCAGGGCTTATCCTCCCCTCTTTATAAATTAAGTCCAAGTGGTCTGGACTGACCTGGGCCAAGCCCTTTTGAATACTCAGAGGCCACCAGTACCCATGAACCTCTGAGTGACCCCTTTGTGTACCTGACCTTCGTCAGCTATGGGAAAGTCAGGGTTCCTCCTGGAGGGTTCTTGGCTCACAGGTCTTCAATCCAGATCCTGGGTTCCAGTGGGGAGACATGGTGTAGGCTAGTGCCTGTGCTGGTGTTCCCCACTCCTCTGAGGTTGGTGCTCTCTTATACAGGAACTTCTGGGTTAGCTTGGGCCAACCTGGATCCCTGCCTTCCCCCACGTGCCTTGCACCTGCTGCCAGGTGTTGAGATCCTCAGATGGGCTCATCAGCTCCTGCACCTGTGGCTCTGGGGCCCTGGGTGGAGTTGTTCACTCTTGCCACCTGCCCACTTGGCTGGTTGGACTCCATGTTTGCAAAGAGCCCAGGCTCTGGCTTCCACTCTGCCCTGGAAAAGAGGCCAATGGTGAGCCCACACCCTGCCAACTACTCATCCCACCCCAGGGTCGGGGAAGCAGCTGAGTGTCCTGGCATCTCATGGGCTCGATGCTTTTCCACCAGGCCGGTTGGAAAAGCGCCCAGTGTGCTCCACCAGGCCATCACCTGTGGAGCACACCTGCAGTCATCGCCCCAGTAAGTACAGGGCTCAGCCAGGTCACTGCTATAATCACATCTGTCCCCAAGGACGTGTACTCATCCAGCTTTTCTAAATAGACCCTAACATATTCTTTTGCCACTGTCAGCTGTTCACCTCCTCCCCAAGCTGTGCTGCCAAGTGCAGCAGTCTGGGAGCTGATCTTCCCTGTGAAGACGGAGGTAAAAAAGGAATTGAGCACTTCAGCCTTTCCCAAAGCATTTGTCACTAGGTTGCCTACCCCATTCAGTAAGGGACCCGCATTTTCCCTGATCTTCTTCTTGTTGCTGACATACTTGTAGAAACCCGTCTTGTTACCCTTCATGTCCCTTGCTAGCTGCAACTCCAATTGTGCTTTGACTTTCCTGATTTCATCCCTGCATGCCTGAACAATACTCTTATACTCCTCCCTACTTGTTTGTTCAAGTTTCCACTTCTTGTAAGCTTCCTTTTTTGTGTTTTAGCTCACTGAAGAATTTCCTGCTAAGTCAAGCTGGTTTTCTGCCAGGCTTGCTAGTTTTCTTGTGCATCAAGATGTTTTGTTCCTGTGCCCTCGGTAATGTTTCTTTAAAATACAACTAGCTCTCCTGGACTCCTTTCCCCCTCAAATTGACCTCCCAGGGGATCCTGCCCATCAGTTCCTGAGTGAGTCAAAGGCTGCTTTTCTGAAGTCCAGGGTCCATACTCTGTTGCTCTCCTTTCTTCCTTCCCTCAGGATACTGAACTCAGTCATCTCTTGGTTGCTGCTGCCCAAGCTGCAATGCACTTTTTTGTTCCCTAGCAATTCTTCTCTGTTTGCAAGCAGCAGGTCAAAAAGAGCATGGCTCCTAGTTGGTCACTCCATCACCTGCACCAGGAAGTTCTCCTGCTTACTGCCCTCCCAGCAGATTCCAGGGTGATTGAGGTTCCTCATGTGATTAGTAAACTTCCACTACCTATTTGAAGAAAGCCTCATCCCAACTCATCCTCCTGGTCTGGTGGTCAATAGCAGATACCCACCACAACGTCACCCTTGTTGCTCGTCCCCCTGACTAACCCAGAGACTTTCAACAATCCTAGCTCCAGTTTCATACTGGAGCTCTGAACAATCATACAGCTCTTTTACATAAAGCACAACTCCTCCATGTCTTCTCCTTTGCCTGTGCTTTCCAAACAGTTTACACCCATCCATGACAGTGCTCCAGTCATGTGAGCTCCCACCAAGTCTATGTTATTCCAATTCCATCATAGTTCCATGAATGTGCAAGAACTTCCAGTTCTTCCTGCTTGTTTCCCAGGCTCTGTGTGTTCATGAGACACCTGAGGTTGCTTACAGCTGACCTTAGGATCATGACGGGGCTATAGAGAGATGGGTGGTCCCTTAGCTACATAAAACCAAAGCCATTTAATGATTACTAAGCAGGGATCCTGATTTTCCCTGATTAAAAAATCACAAATCCTCTGCTGAAAAGATCAGTTTCTCTGATAAAAACCACAAAATCCATTATTAAAATGAAAGACCCCTCACTCCCCTCAACAGGTTGCCAGGGCTATGGGGCCAGGAACCCAAGTCCACAGCCCCCTGACCCTGGCAGTAAGTGGTGGCTGCTGAAGCAGAGCAGAGCCAGACCCCCTCCATCCCCTGCTTCCCGCCTGCTGTGGGTTCAGGTAGGGGTGAGGCCAACTCGGGCAGGGGTGGACCTGTGCCCCTCAGATCTGTGTGTGCAGCAGGGGTGGGTGCAGGCTGCCCACTGCAGGCTTAGGGTCCCACCCTCCTGCCCTGCCCTGCCCCAGGACCTCTGAAACCTAATGGGTGCGACATGCCACTGCAGGGAACAGCAGGGCCGTGTGGGGATCTCCTTGCTGCTGCAAGTTCTGTGCTGCCCTGGTGACATGTGCCCTGAGTCTGTGGCAGCAATAAGGGGCACAACCCTGTGCCACTGTCCCCGCTGCTGCTGCACGTGCAAGGGATTCCTCGCCAGGGCAGCACAGAGCTTGCAGCAGCAACGAGCTTTCCCACACAGCCCTGCTTTGCCCTGCAGTGCCAGGTCGCACCCACTGCACTGCAAAGGCCCCAGGGGAGGGCAGCAGGACAGATGCCCAAGCCCACAATGAGCAGCCCGCCCCCTCCCCACACACAGATCTGGGGGGCACAAGCACCGCCTGCCCCACCGGGAGTGCCCGCAGAGACAGGAAGCTGGATTCCCCTGCCCCTCAGACCAGCCACTTGTGGTCCTGTCCTATGCCCCACTGGGGCCCTGTGGTCACACATTGCAGTCCCGGGCCCTGAGCCTCACACACCAGCCCTGCCCAACTCCCTCCCTATGGAGGCTTCAATCTCCCCCTGCAGCTTACCTGTGGCAGCTGCTCTCCAGGCTGCCTGGTGGCCATATGCTTATACATGCACAAGGTGCCCCTTGCCTGACTGCCCTCCTTCTGCTCCCTCCCGGTCCCTTGAAGACTGGAACTCTGCCAGCCTACAGAGAGCTCTTCTCAAAACTACAGAATCCACAGGTTTCTCTGATAAAATGAGAAATCTGTGTTTCCCCTGGTAAAGGGTAAAATCCACCGTTTTCTCTGTTTTTCCATGGGAGGTGGAAAACCCATATCCCTGCAATAAGTCAAAACCAGCACCTTGATTTGTGCCCAGAAAGCTACCAGGAACAATTCGAGGTATTGATTTTGACCTATTAAGCCATAAATGTCTTGCATCTTATCAACCTAAGGGACAACCTTCTCCCTTATGCCCCATCATTGAGCCAATATACATGCTGGAGAACTAGAGTTATGTGTTTCTGCTGACCCACCCCCATCAGAAGGTGAGCTGTCACATTCTGCACCAGCTGCAGCCTCTGGACACTTTTCAAGGGCAGCTCTATGTAGAGCATATTGCAATAGTTAATGCAAAGAGCACCCCTAGGTCTCTCAGTGGGACTTCTGTCCTACACTCAGATTTCTCAAACTTGGTGCAAGCTTTGGGAGGATAGCTTTTTGGAAAATCTTTAGAAACTGGGATGTGCAAATAGTCGTCTATGGAGTTTTAATGCCTTATGAAAACTAATGAGACACCTGAATGTTCCAAAGCAAACACATTTGTCTAACAGATAAAAATATGGGAGTATTAAATTGCCAAATCTATGCATCCTCACTGAGATCTGAGAGTCAATCTGGGATCTTTCTATCTCCCATAACCTCACCAGTGAACATGTGAACAACCTCATTGGGTTTGGTAGTGTTGAGGTAATGTTTCCATGATGGTCCAGGAGACAGGTTAAAAACAATTCTTATGGGTGATACCTTTTATTGGACGAACTGTATAGTTGATATAGACATAGGCAAGCTTTCCGGTATCACAGTAACCTTCCCCAGGCCTCATTAAGTTTGGACACATAGGGTGCTTATAGATGCAGAGAGACTGCTCCAACACATTGTAATTACAGCGTCTCAGAGCAGACTCGATTAAGCTAATTAGCACACTCCAGCAGTCTCTGCATTAGTTAAAGTGCCCCTGCCACTATTTTAAAGCATAGAGACACTGATACACAAGATGGTAAGGAGGAGGTATATTCACCAAAGACGAATATACCTCCTCTGCTCGTGCTTGTAGGGAGGCAGTTAGATGGGCCAAAGCTACCATGAAGCTGAGGATGGCAACCCAAGTAAAGGACAACAAGAAATTGTTTTTTAGATATATAGGGAGTAAAAGGAAGGCCCAGGGAGGAATAGGACCCCTGCTAAATGGGCAGAAACAATTGGTGACGGACAGGGGGGACAAGGCTGAACTCCTCAACGAGTTCTTTGCCTCGGTGTTCCTAAGCGAGGGGCACGACAAGTCTCTCACTGGGGTTGTAGAGAGGCAGCAGCAAGGCGCCAGACTTCCATGCATAGACCCTGAGATGGTGCAGAGTCACTTGGAAGAACTGGATGCCTTTATGTCGGCAGGCCCGGATGAGCTCCATCCGAGGGTGCTGAAGGCACTGGCCAACATCATTGCAGAGCCACTGGCGGGAATATTTGAACGCTCGTGGCACACGGGCCAAGTCCCGGAGGACTGGAAAAGGGCCAATGTGGTCCCCATTTTCAAGAAGGGGAGGAAGGAGGACCTGAGCAACTATAAGCCAGTCAGTCTCACCTCCATCCTTGGCAAAGTCTTTGAAAAAATTATCAATACTCACATATGTGAGAGACCGGCAGGAAAATTATGCTGAGGGGAAACCAGCACGGGTTCATGGCAGGCAGCTCGTGCCTGACCAACCTAGTCTCTTTTTATGACCAGGTTACGAAACGTCTGGACACAGGAGGAGGGGTGGATGTCATATACTTAGACTTCAGGAAGGCCTTCGATACTGTATCCCACCCCATACTGGTGAACAAGTTAAGAGGCTGTGACTTGGATGACTACACAGTCCGGTGGGTGGCGAATTGGCTAGAGAGTCGCACCCAGAGAGTCGTGGTAGATGGGTCGGCCTCGACCTGGAAGGGTGTGGGCAGTGGGGTCCCGCAGGGCTCGGTCCTTGGACCGATACTCTTTAATGTCTTCTTCAGTGACTTGGATGAGGGAGTGAAATGTACTCTGTCCAAGTTTGCAGATGACACAAAGCTATGGGGAGAAGTGGACACGCCGGAGGGCAGGGAACAGCTGCAAGCAGACCTGGACAGGTTGGACAAGTGGGCAGAAAACAACAGAATACAGTTCAACAAGGAGAAATGCAAAGTGCTGCACCTAGGGAGGAAAAATGTCCAGCACACCTACAGCCTAGGGAATGACCTGCTGGGTGGCACAGAGTTGGAAAGGGATCTCGGAGTCCTAGTGGACTCCAAGATGAACATGAGCCGGCAGTGTGACGAAGCCATCAGAAAAGCCAATGGCACTTTATCGTGCATCAGCAGATACATGACAAATAGGTCCAAGGGGGTGATACTTCCCCTCTATCGGGCGCTGGTCAGACCGCAGTTGGAGTACTGCGTGCAATTCTGGGTGCTGCAATTCAAGAGGGATGTGGATAACCTGGAGAGGGTCCAGAGAAGGGCCACTCATATGGTTAAGGGCCTGCAGACCAAGCCCTACGAGGAGAGACTAGAGAAACTGGACCTTTTCAGCCTCCGCAAGAGAAGGTTGAGAGGCGACCTTGTGGCGGCCTATAAGTTCATCATGGGGGCACAGAAGGGAATTGGTGAGTATTTATTCACCAAGGCGCCCCCGGGGGTTACAAGAAATAATGGCCACAAGCTAGCAAAGAGCAGATTTAGACTGGACATTAGGAAGAACTTCTTCACAGTTCGAGTGGCCAAGGTCTGGAACGGGCTCCCAAGGGAGGTGGTGCTCTCCCCTACCCTGGGGATCTTCAAGAGGAGGTTAGACGAGTATCTAGCTGGGGTCATCTATACCCAGCACTCTTTCCTGCCTATGCAGGGGGTCGGACTCGATGATCAATTGAGGTCCCTTCCAGCCCTAACATCTATGAATCTATGAATCTACGCTGCAGGCACTTTGAAAAGAGCGGCTCTCAGAGCCACCCTAATTAAAGCACCCACCCCCACCACCAGAGCCCATGTAGAAACAGCCATAGATGTATAACCAACATTTAAGAAACACTTCTATTGTCAAGGAAGAGGAAAGGCCAAAATCCAGCTTCCTCCCTCTTAGCTGAGTTATCTCCATGAGATTATCAGGCATCAAAAGCAACAGGGATGCACTTTTCTCACTGAGGTCAACAGCTCTAAATTTAAGGGAATAATCCAATTTCATTTTACATGCCCAAATGGCATTTACCTAGAAATACCATTTTTGTCTCTTTCTTACAGCTTGCTTTCTAACTAGGAACAGATAAAGGTGGGCAATAGGCTATTTTCCAAACACCAAAATTTGATTTGAATGTTCCTAGGAGTGAATATCTGACCACTTGAACAGCAGACAGTGAGTCTATAATTAGTAACACATGAGGTTAGAGCTAATGGCTTTAGGTCAGGAGTGGGCAGCTATTTGATTTGGAGGGCCTTAGGGAGTTTGGGTGCGTTGTTGCAGGCTGGGTCAGCACTCACTCCCACCTGCAACAGCTCACCAAAATTAAGTGGCTCTGCACGGTGGCCTGTCCCCATGCTGTCAACACCCAATGACCCTAGCCTCGGGGTCTCCCAGTAGACTAGCCTGGGACCCCTGTGGACAGGGTGCACTTGGCCAGGCAAATGGGATGGGACCACAGGCAGGAGCCAGGCAGGTGGGTGGGGCCAGGATTGTGGGGTGCTAGCAACAAAGGCCTATGGCCCAGGGAACAGCTATGATCCACTCTGCCCAGTGTCACCAGCCTGTGATCCCGGCCCCTGCCCATCCATCCTACTCCTGGATGCTGCTCCCCACCCCAGCCCATCCGCCCAGCCAAGTGTGCCTTGCCCATGTAGGTTCTAGGCCAATCTCCATGAATGCTTTCCTGTTCTAAAACATTTTCTTCCTTTTAACCCTCCAACTTACTACTTGTGCATTTGTTTTTAAACTGTTAAAGCCAAAGGCATAGCAAACCCAAATAATGAAGCTGCAGATGGCATATGTTATTGCTGGATAGATAGATGCCAGGGGGAGGGAGGAGTTTCATTTGAGGTTTGATCCTGATCTGATTGTCTTCAGTTTTTTGTTGAGCAAGCCTGCAGCACAATCAGGAGGGAAGTCTAACAAAATATTGCTTATTAATTACCATGAAACTTCCCTGAATTTCAAACAGCTTGACACTCTCTGTGGCTCCAGCCTAGTAGCCTGCATTCCAGTATGCATACTTTACTGAAGTACCATGAAACAGTGGGACCCCAATAAAAATATCAGACGTGTACCCTCATGGATGCAATTTAAAGCGTATTCATAAATCACTGTTAGTCTGTCTTCTTTCTTGTCTGCTTTGTCCAGACATTACAGAAATACTGCGTGATAACCAGAAAAACAACAAAGGAAAATCTGTTTACCTAGAATATTTGGATATTAAATATTTTTAGTGTTATTTATCAGTAGCTAAATTTATCTGCAGAGACCCAAAAAGGGACAAACACACACTAATCAAACATGGCCACTTCCTCCCTCCTGCCACAGAGCTTTACATTGACTTGATGTCCTGCTTTGTCATATTACAGAGCAAAACAACTTGTTTTCCCATCAGCTTGGCTCTTTCAATTGACTCTGGAAATCTTACTAATTCTCTCCCTCTCTGATTTTTGTATCATTGCTACGAACAGAGAGATAAACATGCCCTAATTCCTTGTTATTTCTGAATGACACTGGATTAAGCAGATGGAAAGAGAAACCTGATTTTGGAAAGCCAACAGATCTTTAAATTGAAAGAGAAATAGATAACTTGTTTTGGACAATGCAGTGTGTGTTATAGTGTGCTTGTTTCTATCTTCATCTAGATATATCACCTATAGTTATTCATATACTGTTGGTGCTAATGTTAACTTTGTTAAATCCTTGTCACAAAGGTTGCCTTACCTTTAGGCTGCATATTAGTGAAAGTAGTAAACAGAAGTAGAAATAGGAAGAGAAGTACAAGGAATATCAGCGAGACTGGGTTTTGTGAAAATAAACTGCGTATATTAGAGATTGCAAATATATCCTCACGCTTCTTTTGTATTCACTTTCCACAAACATCCAAGTGAATGAGTTTTACTAGCGCAAATGTTGGTGGAAAGTGAATTTCAAAGCTGCAGGCACGAGTAACTATGGAAACTGAATTTTAAATTTGCACATGGAAGTGTTTGTATCAGAAGTGCTTTGCGTGCTTGTCCAATCAGGGAAGAGAAAGAACACCATGTTGCAACTAGCCAATAACAATGAAGAAACCCAGCTTGAATTTCAAATATCACCTACTTACAGCAAACCTCAATTCACAGAGTGAAAGAAAGAAACGTGAAAAATCCTGCCTCAAATTGCCATCTGCTTGTGAATCTGCCACAATTAGCAAAGGAGATGGATTCATTAGATAAATTATTCATTGCAGATTATTTACTCAGATCTCATGAAGATGTAGCTATAGATATTTTTAAATGTCACTGTGATGAACTATTTCAGAAATAAGACATATATGTAGGTATACCACACACATATTTATTTTATGCTGGAATCTGTGAAAATATCTTTACTTCTGTATCCACACAAAAAAACCACCTGTGGCATTCAGTGATAAATTGTTTTTATTTTTTTCATTTCTGGTATCTTCCTTGTTCCCTGCCATAACCTACCTCTTTCACATACAATCTTAATATTCCAAATTCAGTACAGTATCCTAAGAACTGCCATTTTAGGGGCAAAGTTACTTCCTATTTCTCTCTCTGTCATTCAGTATTAGAAGGAATTTAGTAATACAACAAGCTGCCAAGGACAGGTTACTCTTTGCACTCAGGATGCTGTGATTCTGTTTTCATATCTACCACAGGTTCCTGCATGACCTTCCTGAAGCAAGTACAGCATTTTCACCAAATTGGCCCAAAGTGGTCTCTGAGCATAAGTGACTTCATGTTGAGATGCCTGAATTCACGTAATAGGTCACAAAATGGCATCCACAAATGGGGGCACCCCAAACTGCCAGCAAATTTTGAAAACTCCAAATATCACTTACTTGCAGCAAACCTCAAGGAGGGTGGGATAGCCAGCTCAGAGGGAGCTCTTGCCCTCAAGAGATTTACAGATACAGTTGCAAAACTTGCCAATGCCACAGTGGCTGTGGGTGGAGTAAGTAGGGATTTATCCTGTGGGGATTTTCCAAATGATAAAAAAGAGAGGGAGGGAAAAGCATTAAAACAGAAAAGTTGTCTAGGGAAAAGCCCTAGACAGGATGTGATCTGTCCAGCTCTGTATTAAGGTTAACTCTGCCCATAAACAAGCAGCTCTTCTCCAGCATTGCCAACTTGTGCAAGTGGGACTTGTGCAATCACGGCATTGCTGCCAGCAATTGCACAACTCAAAACTGACAAGACATTTTATATCGTACATAACAGACCACAAACCTAGCACATGGCAACAAGGTGTTCAAATAAGAGACTTTCATTGGAATCTGCCAGCAGAACTAAAGGAGAAATCATAGGTGTAGCCTGTGCAGTCACTGGGATGAACCCCTAGAGCGGGGGTGGGCAAAATACAGCCCGCGGGCCAGATTCAGCCCACCAATTGATTGGATCCAGCCCACAGCTGTGCCCGCAGTGCTCCCCATGGGGTCAAGCCCTGCCCAGGGCAGCCCGGTGCACTGCACTCCAGCCTGGGCCCACTAGTCTAGCCCTGGCCAGTACAGCATGTGCACAGCTTCCAGTGGGGATGCTTCTAGCATGGCTGTTATTCAGCTCACCTTACGTCCAGCAGCAGCTCCTCCTCCTGCTCTTGCTGCACTGCTCTGGGCTGGAAGGACGCTTCAGCCAGGCAGCTCCTGCCCCAGTGTCCAGGATTAGACTCCTGCTCCTAGCTGCCCCACTCGGTGGGACAAGAGCCTCCTGGCTGAAGTTTCCTCCTGGCCCAGAGCAGTGCAGCAGGAGAAGGAGCTGCCACTACAGGTGAGGAGAGCTAAGCAGCACCAGGCCCGCTGCAGCAGCACTGGGAGAAGTCCTGCCAGTGAGGCCTAGAGTGCAGCGCATGATGCCCCAGACAGGGCTTGGCTCCACGTGGAGGGCCATGGGGGCAGCGGCAGACTACACTGCCTGGGTCAGCCCTCATGCGTGCGCCCCCTCCCCCCTCCTCCCCCCTCACTCCCAGCTGGCACCTAGCACCCAGGCACACCCCCCATCATAGGGCAGGCACCACCTAGCAATCCCACCCCATGATCCTGGCCTCACCTGCCTGTCTCGTTCCTAAACACCGATCCCCACCTGCCCGCAGCACCATCCCACATAGGGAGTTCTGGTGAGTTGTGGTGGGGGAGATGGCAGGGTGCTGACTCAGCCCATGACAACTCAACAAAACTCCTTTGTGGTCCCCCAGGCCCACCCCTGTCCTAGAGGGAGACCTGCTGGAGTCTGTATTTGTCCTCTGTTATTGCAAACCCCCAATGTTAGGTAAGTTTGCCTTCAGTATGTAAGGTATGCAGAAGTTGGGAGAAGATCATTTGTTAATGAGCTATGATCAAAGACACTTGGGATAACCTTGTCTGACGGAGCAATATAGCCATACATGTCACTGTCACATCCTCTCATGTCTGGATCCAGTTACTACATAACCTGCTATTACCTCTCAGACCAAGGGCAAGAGATTTCCTTTAGCCTCACTTGTAGACGCTTATGTATTTGATGCTGACAAATGCAGGTCCTATCTCCACTGTTGAAGTTCTGTTGGTCCGTCCATGCGGCCTTCATGCATTATTCACTGAAATACCTAGCTACTTTTCTTTGTTTTTCCATTTAGTTACCAAAGAAACTGTTACCCCCTGAACACTAAGGATTCATACTGAAATACAAGAACTTTTGAGAAACCCAGCATGAAACAATCATAGTACCCTTCTCTTCATCTTGTTGCCGTATTTGCCTGGGAAAAGAGATCAAAACTGGTGGGATGCGGGTTCATAGATTCATAGATCGTAAGGGGCTGGAAGGAACCTTGCATGATCATCAGGTCCAGCCCCCCTGCACTAGGCAGGAAAGACAACTGGGATCAGATGACCACAGCAAGGTGACCATCCAGTCTCCTCTTGAAGATTTCCAGGGTAGGTGATTGCACCACCTCTGGAGGAAGCTTATTCCACAGTCTGAACACCCTAAGTGTGAAGAAGTTTTTCCTAGTGTTAAGCCTGAAACAGTCTTCCAGAAGTTTGTGGCCATTACTCCTGGTTTTCCCCAACGGTGCCCTGGTGAACAGTTGTTCGTTGAGCCCTTGATGTATTCCCCTGATATAGCAGTAAGCTGCTACCAAGTCCCCTCTCAGCCCTCTCTCTTTTAGGCTGAAGAGACCCAAGTCCTTCAGCCTTTCCTCATATGGCTTGCTGTGCAAGTCTCTGATCCTACAGGTGGCTCTGCTCTGGACTCTCTCAAGCTTTTCCACATCCTTGAACTGGACACAGTACTCCAGCTGCGATCTCACCAAAGCTGAGTAAGACACAAAAATCACTTTCCTGGTTTTGCTTGAGATGCATCAGTTGATGCATGTCAGAGTATTGTTTGCCCTGCATATTCATGTTTTGTTCGGTTGTTTACCACCCTCAGTTTAGATTTCCAGATTTTGACAGGGGAGGGGGGTGCCTCTAAACATGAGAAACCTGTTTCTCCTTTCACACCTGGTTAAATGAGAAGCCATTCAGGAGTCAATGACATTAAACAGGTAACAAATTGCTAGAACAATAAGGGAATCAGGCAGATGATTTTATTAAAAAGTGACAGTGATAGTGGTATAGGTGTTTAACACTAAGGATGATTAACCATTTGGACACAAGTAGAACCATGAGATTCCCAGACCAGGGCTAGGATTCCCTATCTCTTGGAGTCTATAAATCTAGACCGGGTGTCTCTTTCCTATGACTGTCTTTGCTTAGCTGTGTTATTTGGCTCAAAACAGGATGTATTAAGTGATGGTCTGTGTTCTGCACAAGGTCAGACAAGACATTTGGGTTAATGACAGGCTAAAATTAATTTTGTCAAACATATTATTTTGACAGATAATAATTGACCTAAAGTTATTAGTTTCCATTGAGGAAGATTTTTGGGGCTAGATGGACAAATCTGGGGAGTTGGAGATGTGACCCTTTTACCTAATAGCCAGGAAACATACTCAAGATATGGAAGAGCCAGGATCAATTCCCTCTTCTGCCTGAGGTGTTTTGAACCGACGTCTCCCAAGAGAATGCCCTAACCATCAGACTACAAGATACTTAAGGTAGGACACAGCTCTCCTCTTGATGTAGATCCGTTTTGTACAACTTTTCTAAATGAGCTCCCAAGCCACCTAGGCACAGAGCTAATCAATTTTTACTTCTCCTTGCCTCAATGAAATTCAAGTGTTTTAAGCATGACCGAACATCTCCAGCAGGCGTGATAAAGAGAATGACCTTCAGCCTACATGGCAGACTGATGGTCACAATGTCCCTTTGAGAGGCAGGAGGCCTTGACTCCAATGCTTGGTATGATTCAGACAAGCAGCAGAGCTGAATATATGTATCCTGCCTCTGAGATGAGTGGTCCAATTGCCAAGCTCCAGGGCATCCCAAGTTCAGGAGGCCCCCTCCACCTCCCTTGTTGGAGTATAAAAATGCTTAAATATCCATTGAGGAGGGGAGTGGGAGAATGTGTGACTCTCCCTGGCAATTTGGCTATTCATCTGGAAGAGAGACAACTCTACTGAGCAGTTTTATATATATTATATAAAGTGGAACCACATCAACAGGAGGAATCAAATCACCTTTGAATACCCTGTCATCCAGTATTTAGGCACTGTTCTGGGAGGTGGGAATTGTGGGTTCACACTCCTTCAGCAGAAAGGAATTTTAATTGAATTTGAATTTGAATTGCCAATTTCCCAGGTGAGAAGTGTAACTCGTTGAGTACTGGGTAAGAGATAGATTCCTCCTCCGTGTGATTGTCTCCCCTTTGTTTCCTTTGCTGAGTCTGAGGGAACAGGAGCAGAACCTGTAAATCAGGGGATGCTGCTACATTATAGGAATGATCTACTGTACATAGGGCATGGAAGCAGGCTGTCCATACAAACAGAGAAAAATTAGGGTGGATTAGTAACTTTAAATGACTTAGGGGATTCAAATTACTAGTGCCACAGTGAATGTATGCACACATAAAATCTTTCTGAAATACCTTTGCATAATCAGACTTATTTCTGATGTTTTAGCTAATTTAAAAGTCTAATAATGACAGTGTGAAGTTAAAAATCTACCTGTCTCTGACCCTCATTTTTCTCTTACTTTTGCATGTTTAACTTAGGAGTAAATTCATTGTATCATTGGCATAAGTGTGGCTGAGATAAAGGCCTCCGACTATAGAGGCCAAACCATCCCTTGCTGGCACAAATCAGTGTTGGTCAGGATACTCAACCCCTTGCCTGCAGAGCTGTGTCATTCAGCCCATAAGGGCTCTCCACTGGTCCAGAAATTTGGTGGTAGCAGCATTAACTATTCTCCCCTACTGCAAAATTTCTGGACCTGTGGAGAGCAATGTGGGCTGGGTAACATGACCTTGTGTGTTAGACCACTCCAATATGCAGCTGGGCATGTGGGGTTAGGCCAAGCTGGTTGGCACACCATGGACCAATCCTGCACAGTTGGATCCAACCCACAGACTGACCCCAAGTGTCTTATCTGGCCTTCAAGGCCATAAGGTTGAGCAGCACAGGCATAGGTGCATGGAAGATCTGGCCCAGATGCCAAACAACGCAGCAGCAAGGGAAAGGAGAGTGTAGATGATTGTTCCATTCCCAAACGCTGAAATAAAACATTATTTATAGAAAGCCAGATAAAGTTTTCTATTAAAAAAGCAGATCCTGTCTGAATTTTAATTTTTACAGGAAATTTCAAAATGTTGGCATTTTTTCCCATTTGAAAAAAAAAATGTCCCCAATAGGTCAGAATTTCTGACAGAACAGAATGCCAAGGCCTAGCTCTAGAACATATCCCTGATTTGGCCTTAAATGCATATGCAATGACATAGGCAGACACGGTTCCTTGGGTGAATTTGATGTCTTTTATTAGACCAACTCAAATAGTTGGAAAATAGTTACTAAGCAAGCTTTCGGGTTCAAAAACCCTTCGTCAGGCTAAGGAAGTTACATGGCACTAAACCATCTTCGCTGGCAGGGAAGGAGGAGGGAAAGGTGGGGTTTGGACATTCTTAGACTATCTGTACATTTAAAAACCAATTAAAATACAAGAACAATCTTCTCCTTTGCTTTGTAGGAGCCATGGGGAGTTAGTCAATCATTCTCAAACACTCTTGTTTCCCTTCTACATTGAAAACCAGTTAGTCCAAGTAGGGCTTGTCAATTTTAGTCCTAGCTACTTAACACTAAGTAGTTCCTGTTGACTCCATGTTAACCACCTGACTTAACCCCTATTGATCTCATTAGGACTGTTGCATGCAAAAATGTTTGCAGGATCACGGCCCAACAGCTGCCTTTAGACTGATCTTAATGAAAAGAATCTGCATCATAGCCATGGACCCCATGGACCAACCATTCTTTTCTGGTGAAATCTGCATTAGTGCCCCACTGAGAGCAGAAGCAGGCTGGATTTCTCTGCAACTCCCCCAATAAAACAGTATTTGCAATGTTTACCTGGGATTGTTGGAAGGGAATAAAGCTTTTCTCATAGGAACAAGCAAATGGATGGGCGCAGCAGAGCTCCAGGACTGGGATGCTGCAGCAATTGCCCTCTTGCTTGTTTCTTGTTCCCAGACAGGATGGAGATCTAGGATGACTTTTGTTAATATCTTCTTAACCATTTTAACCTTTATAAAAGGGTCCCTTTCAGTTTAAGTACTAGGGAAGAAAAAAAGTATTTTTCGAAAAGTTTAGAGCAGCTACATGATCCCATGACTCAGTCACTAGTCCACAAAAAAGGAGTCCTGGATTCCACCTCTAATAGCACTACTGATTTCCAGGGTGAACTTGGATACTGTGTGTCCAGTCTCTGCCTCCTGTTCAACTCTCTTTAGGTGATGTGTCCCATGATGCAAAGACTGTCTTTTACTACTTGTTTATACAGAACCTAGTACAGTAAACTGTAAAGTACAGTAAAGATGATGACTATGTTGGAAACTGAATTGCTACTAAACAGAGGTGATGATTAAGATTGTGGCTTTTTGGCATTTCTGGTCTGTAAGACATGTAACAATCTAGGTTTAGCTGGAATCTTTCTCCATCATAATGTCATTCTCAAATTCCTTCATGCTGACATTCTCCATGTATGTGGCCTCAGCTTCCAGGATAGCTTTCACATTAAATATGAAGGAAAATCCAGTCAAGTGAACGAGAAGATAATTAACTTTTCCCATTAACAAAATCCCAAGGTGTACAAATGAATGTCTCAGAAATATGCAAACTTTCAAGCTTTGCTGACACTTAAGTCTCACAGAGCAAACCTAAACAGAGATAATAATGGTTAAAAATTAGCTTGGGCAACAGCAGAGCTCATCACGGTAAACCCTGGACATTACATAATCAGCAGACCTACTGAGTCAGTAGACACCGTTCTCCCACTCCCTTTTGGTGCAGCAACGGAAGTGGCAGGCAATGGCAACCCCGAATCGATTCTGATTTTCATTTGCCTTGGGTTTTCTACCTTTGTGCAAGTTTCCTTTGGGGCCCAAGCATCCCATTGCTGGAAGGTGAATGAAGAGTGTAGACAAAATGCATTTTGTCTGCATAAGCCCAGCTGCCAGAGGTATCAAATATCAAACCTGGCACATGGAAAATGCCTCAGAGGAACAACTGATCTAGGAAGGCTGAGCAACCACCACAATAAAATCAACAGCCTCTGACTCTCCATTCCAGGTGGAGCAAATTCAGGCAGAACAGCAGACCTGTATGTGGGATAGCAGACATGGGAAGCAGATAGGGGATAGCCGACTATATCTCAGGACTGGGGCACTGATAGGGCTATTTAGGACCCAGAACTAGGACAGCAGGGTAAGGTGGGGATGCTGCATGTCAGGACTCAGGTGCATTGCCAGAATGATGTGAAAATCTAGGGCAAGAGGGCAGAGTGGGGGCTGCAGGTTGTGGCAGAGGTGTGTCAGCAGGGCCACATGGGTGGGTAAGTTGCCCAGAACTTGCACACGCTATGCCTGGCACTGCACCCCAGAGCAAGAAAGCAGAAACCTGGCAAGGGTTAACATCTTCCCATCCCACCAGATGCTCTGACAGCTTTTGCCACTGCGACAAAAATGGGATCAGAGCAGAACTCTCAGTTACCGGGACAAATCACAACATGCCTCTTTGAAGATAATCCCAGAATTCTTGGATTAGCTCACTTGATCTTTGTCCCAGGTGAAAGAATCATCCACAGAGGCTACTGCCTGCTGCTTTGAATGAGCAGCCACCAGAGCTGCAGGCGAGCACAGCGAAAAGCTGGAAAGTCAGAGACCACTATCTCTCCAGGCACCTTCTATTCTGTTGCTGATTAATGAGGCTGAAAAGGAAGGACCCCTTCCCCCAGCCTGGCCCAGCCCCCTCTTGTACCCCCTGTATGCAGTCATATTATCTGTTTCAAGCACATTTTTATGTAAATGGTTTAAACGTTCTTTTCAGAGGCACAATGCATCCCAGACTAAGCTCCTGAATGGAATCGGCACATTTCTCGTGCTTCAGCTGCTCCTCCAGACAAGCCGAAGTGTGGCTCCAAACAAAGGGATATGGTAATTCTGAACCATATGAGAGCTGAGGGGAGGGGGTAAGCCAATAGCCAAGGTTATTTTAATAACAGAAGAAAAGCAAGGCTCCTGGTATCTCAATGAGTCAAGAAGGAGAAAGGCTCTACAGATGGAAGTCACAAAAGGCAGACGGCTTGCATATCACAACAATGCAGTGCATGCAGACTTACTGGTGGTGAGGTCTCTGGGTATTTTGCTGGATGAGTAGAGGCATAACAGACACTGCCTTGAATCTATATGTATATACATCACACACAAAAAAGACTATGTTAAAAGAACACTATGAAGATGCCCAAGTCAAGCATGAAAAAATTAAGAAATGTATATGTGCAACTTTCATTTGGCCCTCAGAGACTTTATCTTGAAACTTATGTATAAATGACCTGCCTGCTTAGTACTTTTTCCATACTACTTTGAGTAGTTTTAGGCTGTGAGCCCTTACCTTTCCCAGAGTGAAATTCCACAATGCTCCCCCTTCCCCAGTCCCTTACCCCCTCAGACCTAGCTATGGACTCCTGTGCCCAACTCACCAGGTCCACCTGAGCTTGGCACGAGCTGTTCTTCCATTCTAGAGTCTGTGACCAGTGGTGAACAGAGTGGACCAAACATACTACCTAAACCAGTGTTTCTCAATTCGTGGGTTGAAACCCAAAAGTGGGTTGCAAGAATATTTGAAAGGGTCGCGAACAAACTCTAAAAATGGATCAAGATTGTAAAAATGGATTCTCCTTTAAAGGAGAAAAATGTCCAGCCTGCAAAGGGCTTCTTGCCTCCCTCCCCCCTTTCCCCACACCCCCCCCACCCTACACACTGAGGAGCTGGAGCCTGGGGGTTGGGGGCACTGGGTCAGGAGTAAGGGGCACTGGGTCGGGACTGGCCATTGACGTTTACAGAAGGGTCCTGGTACAAAAAAGGCTGAGACCCACTGACTTAGACCATGATGTAGTTTAATTGTAGCAGTAATAGTAAGGCATTAGAAGGCATGAATTTTAAAACAACAGTCTATATGCCCTCTCTTCCCTAAAACCCTTGGGTGATTGACCAGGCAGTCTTAGCTTCTTCCCTCCTAAGACCTGATAAAGAATGCCTTGCATACAAAGCATGTCTAGCTTTATACCAATTATGCAGTTGGTCCAATAAAAAGCTATCACCCCCACCAAAAAAACAATTGTTGCCTCTTAGCTTCTTCAGACAGCCGTATAGATCCTCACTGAACGGCTCCCCAGCAAATGGACAGAGAAGGTTTCCGTGACCATTTATTGTTCTTCTGGCTTCAGCACCAGTTCTATCCACAGGGAGAATCCTGAAGTCTAATAGATTCAGCATTATCTCCTTGCAGCTCTGAAGTGTTTACTGGGAAGCGGCTTATCTTTGTTCTACTTGTTTTCTTAACCACCATCTACCGAACTAAACCAACATATACAGTAAACATGACGATAACCAGGTCACATCGAATATTCATGAGCTGGTATAGTGAAGTCCATATCTATCACAATCACATTTGGAAAGTGTGTAGTGAACAAGGCACTGAGCTGCAGGAAGAGAAAGGAGGGACTCCTGGTGAAAGCAGATGAGTGCTACCCTGGCCACTGGATTTCACAGGGGTGTGATGAAGATCGATTAATTAGTGTTTGTGACGCACTCCAACACAATCGTTAGGTACCGCAAAGAATTCCACGAGGAACTGAATAATTCATCTTTCAGAGCAGGTTTTGAATTGTGTACAACAAACATGACTATTCACCATTGTGGGTACTGAATGAGACAGGAGTCTTGTAAGGGGAAAAAATAGTATATGATATTGTGATTAAAGACTGTCTCATCATGCAAATGAACAAAAGGGTTGAATTAAGAAGGCAAAGAAAAACTTGAATTCTGACATTTCCTAACTATAAAAGTGATTGAGTTTGCACCCTTACTAATGGCAGTTTAATATTGGTTTTTGTGCTAAGTTACAACTTTGGATCATCCTGTCTCTCCCTCAGAACTGACCAGGAGTCTGTAATGAAATGGGTGGAGCTGCATAAAGGTGTGTGATAAAAGGCCAGTCCAGGGCTTATTCCCTTTTTTTCAGGTTTCACCATGAATCAAAACACAGGATCAGATTGCAATGTTCACAAATCATTCACCACCCATTCAATGACCCCTGGAAAGTATTCCCAGTTGTTTCTCAGACAGGCCACGGATAATACAGCCCTAATTCATAAGTTAAGCTTTTTTTCATCCAAGCAGTGCTTAGTACCTCCGTAATGTCAGTTCAAGAGCATCTGTATTTATTTACTTGTAGTATTATGCTTTTTTTATGATTCCCCAGCAGAGCTGGAAGATGTAGTCTGTTCCTAAGGGGAGAATCATGAGGGGTGCCTGGGGGAAGACCCCTGAAGTCAGTGCCAGAGGAAGGTAATAGCTTGGAAAAATAAACAAAAGGGTTACAATTCCCACCCCTGAGAACTCAGCAGGGCACTGGAAAAGAGCATTTGCCACCCTGGAAAGTAAGGTACAACCCAAAGAAGCTAGAAATTGTCAGAACCCCTTTCCTTCCAGAGCTCTGCCTCTTGGCATTGCCAGGGGCTAGGATGAAGACAGCCCTAAGGAGGGCCAGAGGATTGGGCAGAGCCACATATTTTCTGTTACTCCCTAGCCATCACCCAGCTCTTCTCTAAGCAACAACCAAAGAAAGTGCACAAAGCGGGATGCAGAAGGGTTAGCCTGAGCAGGACACTCAACCAGGCCGTTTCTTAGGGAAGCAAGGTTTTGCCATCCAATTGTTTTTCTTAGTCATTAGAGTGAATCATGGAGGTTGGTGGCCATTGGAATTAAGCATGATCAACTATTGTACAGAGAAAAGAGAGTGGAAACACATGCCTCCAGGACTTTAATTTGTTCCCCAGGACTTCAAAGCAAAAATACGCAAAGCTAAGAATGTCTACCCGAGTAGTAATGGAACAGGCATTGACCCTGATCTCCAGGGCACTAAGACACTCTTCTGGGATATAACTGGCAGGGGGTTCAAACTGTTTCAGGATGATGGGGACCTAGAAACCAGGTCTTCCCTGTGCTGTGCAAGGGCTCTAACTGATAGGATATTTATGGTGGAGGGGAAGAAATCTTTTACTGCTGCCCACACAGATGTCTAGATGCCCAGGTCAACACATCTGCTTTATGTGGTCAGAGGGAAGTAGGATTTCAAGTTGGAGACATTTTAATTCACATTAAGGTTTTCCACTGAAATGAATAGAGAACAATGCACCTCCTGTGTAACTCTGGATCTGTCTCCAGAAGCACTTAAATGCTGCCCACTGAGAAGAATAAGAGAGCCGTGGGTCACAGAATCATGGAATCATAGAAGTCGGGTCGGAAGGGACCTTGTAGATCTTCACGTCTGACCCCCTGCCTGGGCAGGAGGGAAACTGGGCTCAAGTGACCCCAGCCAGGTAGGCATCGAGCCACTTCTTAAAGACCCCCAGAGTAGGACCAAGCACCACTTCCCTTGGAAGCTGGTTCCAGAACCACACTTCAGAAGATGGGGGGCACTGACACTCTGGATGGCTGAGAGGAGGTGGCACCCATTATTTTAACCATGGACACAAAGAACACTAGAATCAAACAATCACGTTTTACTGAAGGTAGCAAAAATCCTTGTAGGCTCCGTCCACACAAGTGCAGACATTTGTTTCCCTGAGGACAACCAGCAGTGGCACAATTGTACTGACCCCAGCAGCCTTATTTGGGGTCTTGGGGGGCCTTGGGGAGCTACAGCTGCAGCACTCCTACAGCTGGGAGCCTGGCCAGCAGCCAGAGTGTGGCTGCAGCCAGCCAGGCTCTGGTTTTGGGAGGCACATGCTGCCACCACGTGCGTTGACCTGCTTTTCTTAGGCATGGGTCTTTCTGACCCTGGGAACTCCTGGGGTCAAACAAAAATAACGCACACTGCAAGGTAGCAGTGTGGGGAATGATGGCTTGTGCAGCAT
The DNA here is from genome assembly GCF_030867095.1 of Alligator mississippiensis. Classification (NCBI taxonomy): domain Eukaryota; kingdom Metazoa; phylum Chordata; order Crocodylia; family Alligatoridae; genus Alligator; species Alligator mississippiensis. Next base: position 16,517,994 of record NC_081829.1, read on the forward strand.
CCAGTGCCACAGACAGGTCTGCAGCACCACATACACATCTGCGCTCATCTAGATGTGGTCGTAGAGTCCCTTTTGCACCATAGCAAAATATTGAGAGATGAGAATACCAACACCCAAGAGAAGAACAACCATGAGAGAGTGCAGGTTGCCCCAAATTGCACCTCATACAAGCTGAAATGTGAGAGCCTGAAATTGTCCTGGAGGAGGGGCAAGGGGTAGCACACACTCCTGTGGTGCAGGGAGATAGGACATCCATAGGACATGCCCTCCAGGGCCTGGGGAGATGGCAGGCAGCTTGCTGGCTGTGGTGGCCAACAAGCTCCTGAAGCCACTCCATCTACTGCTTGAGGAGCAGCACTGAAGCTGGAGAGATTTTTGCCTGCTTTTGAGTGCTAGGGTTGGGACACTGGAAGAAAGCTGGGCCTGCTGTTGATTTGAAACCTGGATTTAATTAAGACAACCACTGGCTCTAGATCCAGTCACCACAGGTCTAAAATAATTTTCCAAATTGCAAATTACCCTTCTCCTTCATTCCCTCTATTTCCCCCTCCATTTCTGATGTACTTTCTTTCCCTGCAGACAGAAAAAAACCCAAGACCCCGTCCCACCCAGCACATTGCCATTTGCACACAGACAGATCCCAAGCAAAGCCAAGCTGAGGTTTGGTTCAGTTCTGCAGCTCTGCCCTGAAATGTGGGCTCTTGCAGCAAATTATGATAATTCCTGGTGCCAATAACAGACTGCAAATGTATGTGTCATAGCAGCAGAGGGAACAAACCTAAGCAGGCACCCTGTCCATCAACTGGCCTCTTACCCTGTGTTTTTCCAGGCCTGATTAGTGCTCTGGACCTGCAAAACACCATCCCTGTTTTGTAACAGGGCTGCCACACCTTCTGTACTCAATCATCCAGGCAGGAACTAGGCCAGAATATCTATTCTGCCAAGGTAGGCAATGATGGTTACCTTTTCACCTAGTTCCATGTAGCAATCTAAGGAATAAAGTCCAGCGATTGTTAGTGATTGCAGCAGTGCCCCTGCTCTGGAGATGTTCAGCTACAGTACACCACTCCCACCACAGCAGGAACAGTGCAGCACCGCTGCTACAGGAACATGGGGCTGGTTAAAGACCTGTACATGCTGAAAAGTGCAGCACCTAGCCCTGTGTGGGACCTCCCATGGGCAGTGCCCAGGGACGGCAGGGATAAATGAGACCCCCACACAAGCATAAGCAGATCATAGATTTTGTAAAGGGAGGTGTGGGAGCAGAAATTGGTGCTTAAAGGGTGGCCATTCCTCCATGCTCCTAGCCTCCCCCGGCTAGCTGGGGCAGACAGACCATGATGCAGGAGCTGTAGCCAGCGACTTTTTTTTTTTAATTCCTGAATCAGGGCAAATCCTTCCTCCCCCACCCCTCACTGGCTTGCGACACCCCTTCCCTTTCCCTTCATGATCACCCTCCATTTCCTGACCCCTCTCACCCACCACTGCTACTGTCCCTGGCGGACCTGGGGACAGGGGAGCTCCAGAGCCACTCCTGTCCTGTTCAGCTGAGCTGTGCAGGGACCTGGGCTCGGTGACAATAATTATGGTGGTGGACAGGCTCTCCCCCTTCCTGAGCCTGCTCCTGGGTTGGTAGGGAGCCTGACAGGAAAAGGGAAGCCACCTGCTGCTGTCCCCGGCTCTCCACGCAGACTTACTGGAGCAGGGCAGGAGCGAACAGCTCTGGAGCACTCGTCCGCCCACCCCAATTCAGACAGGTACAGAAGCAGTGGTCGGTTAGGGGAGAGGAAGGGAGGGGACGTGCTGCTGAGCACAAAGGGGACAGGAGGGAGGGAATTCTTACCTGCTTTGGAGATGTAAAGTCCCTGATTGCTGATCCCACACTGTGGTCTGGAAGAGAGGTGCTACTGCATGCACTCTGGAATTGCTCCTGCAGAAGGAAGATACACTGGGAAGCATGACATTGCACAGACACTTCACAAAGACCAGCAAAAGGATTACTCACCTCTTGACTCCACATGACCACCTCCCCAGATGCCAAATTTGGGTGCTGGGGAAAGAATATGTTGCTCTATAGCACTATCCATCCAGTAGTTCTAAGTGCTAGTGAAGATTGAGGTACCATGCACAAATCCAGTGAACCACTAGTTTGTCTTCAATGCTCTTTTGTCAGAAGAGCAAAGGGCCCTGACCCTCACTGACTCCAAGCACCTGAGAATGTCACCCTCAGCAGTTTGGATGTATCCATCTATTTCCATCGCGTAACCCTCCTTTCTCTGTATTTCTTCATAATTCAGAGATGGTCAAAGGAATCTTGCTATAGCTTTTCACGCACACCTACAAGCCCCCTCCTTCTCCCCCCCACAAAAACACAAGCCTCACACATACACACACACACACACGCACACACACACACACACACCCTCTGGAATGAGGCCAAGGAAAGAAAATTTCAGTTCCTCAGAAGAGCAATTCAGCAATTTAGGATCAGAGATTATAATTAGAGTCTCAGAATTACTCATGCTATATGGGTGCTTGGTTTTGTTCACTATCATACATGCCAAATCTTTATAATGAAAATTTTCAATGCAATTCTAATCTGACAAGGGCTGCCATGCTCTTACTCAGCAGAACTACATGTTGGAGGTATTCAGTCTTTTCTTTTTTTAGACAGAAACATTGTCTTGCTTTTTACCCCTTTGTGTGGTGCAGAACCCACCCAGCTGGGCGAAGGGGAGGAGAGTTGCATTCTCTTCTTTCTTGTGCATCAGCAACATAATTTTTTGCTAAATTTCGGACAAAGGACCAAGCAATTAGGCCTGTGCAATCAGCTGAAGGCAATTGTTATACACATGGCACTTAGGGTGGGATCTAAAGACAAAGATATTATATAAGTACAGATTAAGGGGGGCCAGATTTGACTTTAAGCATCTTTACTGCTGATGACAACGGATGGAGAAGCAGAGTTCAGCTTGACTCTGAGCTCCCCTGGCCAACTTCACAGGGAGCTAATGGAGGGAAAAAAATCTTAATAATTTTTTTCTCATTATATGAACACATTTTATCCAGTCACTGAGAGACAATAACAAGAATTTAATTTGATCCCATTTTATATTTAATTTTAAAAGAACAGCCCAAGAAGCTCCAGAAACTTTTAACAACTCTTGGAACACTGGGGAATTTCCAAAGGACAGGATGAAAGCGAATGCCATTTAGGACTAAACAAAATGACCTGAGTTCTTCTAGACTAGGAAGGATATGTTACCTCCATGTTTGGAACTGCAACACTAACTATAAAATATTTAGACCAGTTCTGGTGCCCCCATTTCAGAAAGCATGTTGAAAAATTATTCTTTGGATTTCTTGATTGAGGTAAAAAGGGTCCAAAGGAAAGAGGAGTATAGAAATACTGTAGTGTTTCTGTTTTAACACATCAGCACCTAGCACAATGGGATCCCACTCAATAATTAGGATCCTTAGGCATTGGAGTAATACAAGTAATAACTACAAAGAGCAGCAATAAACAAAACCAGGATGTTCTGACAGTCATCATTAGGGTAGAGTCCCATTTGTGTGCATAGCCACAGTTCTGCTCCACAAAGGCAAGGGGATGCTTGAACTTCAGTGCTATTACTATTAAAAACCCAATGTCAAATAAATAGATGAAATTTAGTTTTTAAACTCAGTTTCTAGATCAACAAATCCAGATGCAATCAGATGGTTTTCAGACCTGGATTTCATTACCTGGTCTTCTCTTATCACTGCCCTGGAGTTACTGTGCCATGACCTCATCCCCTGCCCAGAGACTTGGGGCAGAAGCTGTAACTCTGGGAATTGGGAGGGGCCTGCTGAGAGTTGAAGATACTCAAGCTTAGCCAACCCACTGGCTTCTGCCAGAGCTTGAAGCTGTCAGAAAAGAATATGGCTTCTGTAGCCCAGTTGGCCCTCAGCCTTTTATTCCCACTCCAAAGCAAGTCCCTTTCTCCTCCCCTCTGCTCCCTGACATGACCAACAAACATACTGGGGCCAAATCTTGAGAGGTACAACTACTGTAGATCTCAGTACTTCCCAGGATTTGGCACATTGGGTGTTTATACACATGTCCAGGAGGCGGTGTGGGAGGCGCTTTAATTAGAGCAGCTCCAATGGCACCTATACACATGCATCAAGGCTGCTGAAGCATGGTAATTACCGCGTTCCAGCAGACTCCAGAGCCATGTGTAGCAGCCCACACTGAAAAATGGCAGTGGGGGAAACTTTAAAGCACCCCTGCCACCATGTTTTAGTACAGGAATGCTGATACACGTAACGCTTTAATAAGAGCAGCTTAAAAGTGTCCTCCCCCCACCACCACCCCCCTTCTGGTGCACATGTATAAATGCATCCTAGCGCTGAAAAATGGCAGTGGGGGCACTTTAACTAAAGCTCGTTCCATAAGCTTTAGTTAAAGCACTTCCACCACCATCTTTCAGCATGGGGACACTGATACATATGATGCTGAAGACTGCTGAGACATAGTAACTGCCACGCTCCAGCAGACTTGATTAATCAAGTCTGCTCCAATACCCTGCAATTACAGCACACTGGAGCAGCCTCAATGCACATGTATAGGCACCCATTAGTGTCACACCAGTTTCTGCCTCCTTTTCCAACTTGCAGCCATCTCTGATGAACTGTCATTCTGGAGATCTCCCCTGGGGGTTCTTTTTAATCCTGCCCTGCTCTAGAGAGTTGGAGCTCGACACAGTGATCCAGCCTTTTTGGCAAATGCCAACAAGAGAAACAGAGGAGGCAATGTGTTTGGGACCGGGGCACAGGCAGTTAGAGAAAGTCACCTGGTTAATCAGACAAAGTCCAGGGAGCCTGGAGTTAGAGTTAAAGTTCCAGTTAAGCCATGTCAAGGAACTGTGGAGGGATCTGGAGCAAGGATGTCTTTGCCCAGACATGCTACTGCTGCCTTCAGCTTTCTTCTAAAGGCTGGAGTGGGTGGGACTGTTTACTGGAGCCCCAGGGGACTGGTTGCTCTGATCACTCAATTAAGACCAGCAGGGCCTAGGGCCTTGATCTGAGCTCATTACCTAAGAATATATATGTACAAAGCAAATCAGGACATTATAGATGACATAGTGGGTGCATCTACATGAGACGCTTAATGCACAGTAAACTAATTCTATTCTGCATTAGCACAGCACAGCAAAAACTGTGCTAATGCACTAATGCATAGTAGAACTAGTCTGCCATGCATTAAGCATCACAAAAAGACCATGTGTCTTTTCTACTGCACAGTAGCACAAATTACAGTGCATTTAGTTAGTACCTCATGTTAGAGGTACTAAACTTAATGTGCAGTAGCAACAGCACATTAATGCACATGTAGATGCTCCCAATGAATAATCAGCTACCACTTTGAAACACAGTTAAAATAGTATCTAGTTGGAAGATGATCCCATGCTACAAAAAAGTTTAAAGCTAGACAGAGAACAAGTCCCTAAACACTCCAAAGAACTGGGGTTACTGAGGATTTGGTTTGAGTCATAAGATGGACAAGGGGCTTTTCTGAGTTTCAGAGAAGGATTTGTACCCATAGAATATTCAGATCTAACGTTTGGTCTAATTTCCCTCCTGATAACTGTGGCAGTTCAGCAGTAAAACATTACGCTTGAGATCTACAGAACTGTGTGAGCATGTATGTGTATATGTTTGAGAGAGAGACAGAGAAAATGGAATTAACATGTATACATGAATTAGTACACAGGTGTGACAGGTAATGAAGGAACAGTCAGTCTATGAGCCAGACGCTGGCTCTCTGATCAGTTGTGTGCAGAGGGTCATTGCCAGCCACGCTGAGTTTGACTGCTAGGAGGACCAACAGAAAAGTAAATATGCTAAAAGTTCTCATGCACTAAGGTAGCCTCTCTAGCCTGGAGTGATGTTGTAGCCATGAAGGTCCATGAAATATGCAGGAAACTAAAATCTTTCCCAAACATGCAGAGGGTCCCCGAACACTCCCTTGGAGACTAAAGTCTTCTACAGAACACTACTAGCACTATTAAGCAGGAAAATAGGTGTGCAGCAAACTCTTCTCTGCTGCAGAAAGAGCACAGAACAGTGAGCCTGGATAGAGTTAAGGTATCTCCTCGTCCAGCCCACATGTACACCCACTAATCTCCACTGGGCACTGCAGCCTGGCACAGCGTGTGCTGCTGACATCTCCCTTCAGAGCCTCACATGCTGAGGTAAGAACCAGCCAGCAAACCACTCCCTGGTCTCAGAGGAACAAACAGAGTCAGCTTTTGCACCTTCTGAAGGATCCCAAAAGGAAATGGTAACTAAACCTAGACAGTCCCTTGATTACTCCACACCTAGAGACCTTTCTGGGTACTCCTTGGGAAAGGGCCTTGAGGAGTATTCAGAGAGAACATCTCTGTCAGTCATACAGGGTGCATTTACATGAGATGCTTTACTGCATGTTAAACTAAACTAACGTGCAGTAAAGTTTCACCATCTACACATGCACGGGACTTACTGTGCAGTAAATGAGGCTAATGTGCCATTTGCTAGTGCCAAGAAACACAGGTCCTAGATTAAGTGTGCATTAGCTACTGCGCAGTAGTGCATGTGTAGATGCTGACTGGAAACAATTTGCTCCTGGTCAGCCTAGACAGCAGGGGCCACAGGGGCCACAGAGGCCAGGGGAACAGAGAGGGGAGGGGATGGAGAGGGAAAGGGGGAGGGATGGCAGGGGGAGGAGCTGTCCACAGCTCCCATGTAGAGCTCGGGATCACAGCCCAACTTGGCGGTGCTGGCCTGGGGCAATGTCCTGTGGGTAAGCAGCAGCAGTGCCCTAAGCTCTCCCCTCACTTTGCTTGTTGAGGGGGCAGGGGAGCTCTCTGTCGCTGATCCTGGCACTACTTTGCTGCCAGCTCCCCCAGGCATGGGCAGGGAATGGGAGCCAACTGGGGCATGCACTGTGCAGGCAGCAGCAGAGATGAGGGGGCAGCAAAGCTTTCTGAGTCCGGGCCAATGTTGCAGGGACAGAGAGCTGTCCCGTTATCAAGCAAAGTGAGGGGGAGCTCAGGGTGCTGCTGCTCCTTGGCCACAAGGCATTGGTGACACCACCAAGCTCGGTGGCGCTGGCTTGGTGACACACTCAGTGTCACCAAGCTAGCACCACCAAGCCAGGCTGTGATCCCTAACTCCACATGGCTGGGAGTTGTACTCTGCTCTGGGACAGCTCCCCCCCTACCCTTTGGAGCCCAGGCCTGACCTCCATGCCCCCTGCCAGCCCCAGGGGAGCCTGGAACTCCCCCTCGCTGCTGCAGGGAGGCAGAGCAGGGGAGGGGGGCAGGAGCAGTCCTGGACTCAACTGCTCCCTGTGGGCATGTCCTCAAGAGCATGCACATGCATTTCCCCCAGGGACAAATAGCAATGGCATATATGTGTGCTTCTGCTACTTGTCCCTGGACATGCTCCTGCACACACGCTGTGGTGCACAGAAAATTGCCCCAGGTGGGGTAAGGGAGGCTGGGTCCAGCAACTGGGCTGGCCCCAACAGCCTTACCTAGGGTTCTGGGGGCCTCCCAGGGTTCCAGTAGCAGCAATCCAAAACAAATTGTGTGCTGCTGCTGCTGTGCTGCTTTTTTTGGAGCATTTTTTTAGATACCAGGATTTCCTGGTATCTAATTTTGCCTCTGTGCTGCAAATATGCAGCACATCAAACACATTAACATGTACTGCATGCATTTTGTGGTGCCTCAAAAGGCTTAGAGGCACAAGCCACATATTCCCACTCATGGGGACACAGCCCCTGGGAACAAATTTGCTCCTGACATGGGTGCACATGTAGACACGTTCCCAGGGGCAATTTATTATGCCTTATTTTAAAGCACAGTAACCTTAAGGTGCATTAATTGCACATGTAGACACACCCACAGGGTAGCAGCCCCTATCCCCTGTTCCCCTTCATCAAGGCTCAACAGGTAGCTTCAATGGGCCCAACCTCCAGGACAGGAAACCACAAACTCAACTCATTTAAGTTCTGACCTGTGGCAGGAAAGAAGCCATACTGCCAGACAAAGGTGTGGGGGTTGTGCCAGGGACGGAACTACAAAGCCTAGGAACAGGTTCAGAACCAAATTGCAGTGCTTCATTGAAAGAGAATGTCAAAAGGGGAAAGGGAGTTCCAAACTGGGTCACTGGGGATATGTCTCCATGTGTGATTAATGCACACAAATAAACTCTGGAGAATAAACCCCGGAGAGTCAGCCTGCCAGCCCAACGCTGCTCTGACTGGGCTCCACATGCTGTGGGGGGGCTGGCTGGGGCCATGAAGGTGCTTTAGTGTGGGGGCTGCCTATTGGCTAGCCCTGCACTGAAGCAGTCTGTGACCCAGCCAGCTTGGGCAGCATCTACACGTGCACTGCTGCACATGAAAAAAACTCTGCATCAGGGTAGTACTTATATTTATAAGTACTACCCTGCTGCAGAGTTTATTAGTTTCATGCACCCTAATAGGGGTGCACATGTAGTTAATTAATAGGGGTGCACATATAGTATCAAGGCATTTACTGTGCAGTTAATTAGTCAACTATGCAGTAAACCTCTGGTGTAGATGCACCCTGGAAGGAGCTGTTCACTGCAGATTGAGCAGTGGCTTGGGGAGCAGATTATAGGGTAAGACAGGAAAGTTATGTGGGGGGAGCCAAACGTGGCTCTTGAGTGAGAATAGCTACCCCTCCCCACCAACTAAGAAAGTTTGATTTACTCCACAAGCACCACCTGGCTCAAAGCATTAATACTGTGAGAGCCTAGAAGCCATGCTGTGAACTCCGCCTGAATTTCACTGGCTGAGTATTTTGAGACTAGGTTTTCAGGGTCAGAATGGGTGAAAGCTCAGAGATTATTACCTTGCCTTGTTCTGTTCCCTCCTTCTTACAGACCAGAGGGGTCCAAAGCAGGTTCAGCACTGCTGACAGGACTGCGGGTTTTCCATGAGCACCTGGAGAAGCCACATTGGCAAAGAGCAGGCCAGTTGCCCTTTGGGCAGTGGAAAGTGCAAGCCAATAACTTTCTAACAGCAAAGAAGAAAAGTGCTGGGTAATGGACAGAGGTTCAGATGGGAGATCTTTCCAAAATGATTTTTAGGGTAAAGTATTGCTTATTGCTAGACTGTGCTATCTTAGAGTTTCTCCAACAAGATACACTATGGAGTAACCTTTGGTCTCACTGACTAATAGCAATACCTGAACCTGATCCACACTGCCTTTGGTGGCAGATCTTGGGGTGAACTGGCTTGTTCACAGGGTTGATATGCTGTGATTTCCCAAGGGTTCAAAGGGAATCTTCAGGCAGACATAGGTGGGATTCCCAGAGGAGCAGAGACTGTGCTGGGGAACACTGAAGAAATCCCAAATATCAGACTGGCAAATGGGGATAGGTAACTGTTCATAGAATCATAGAGAAGTAAGGCTGATGGGACCTTCAGAGGTCATCTAGTCCACCCCACTTTCTGAGGCAATAGCATCCCTATCCAAGCCATTCTATGCAAATCCATTAATCTAACCTATTAGCAAAACTACGCAGCCAACCCTGACACAATCACAAGATAGAATGCCCTAACCTGCCACAGGTGAAACAGGGGGAACACAGTGGCTGATGTCCTCCTGCTGCAAGGGATGTTAAAATACTCTTGGGAGAGAAGGCAAAAAAAAACCCCAAAACCCTCATAGTCTGTACTAATCCAACCGTGGAGTAATATTCCTTCCTGACCCCAAATGTGGTAATGGGTCTGATCCTGAGCTGAGAGGCAAGACGTTAAAGCCGGCAGCATCTGGGTTTAAGTCCCAGCAAAAGCATCAGCATACACTAATCAAAACCCCCAGTCTTGCCTTCAGCCAACATCCAGTGCTTCTAAGGAAGGTGAAAAAAAACTCTGACATGTAGCAGCACTGCATAAGGAGAAAAATATTCCTTCCTGGTTTCATGTGGTAGTCATCAAAGCTCAGAAATATGAGAAATGCCCATCATAGAGCATAAGGAAGTGACCAAGTGAGCACTTTCCCAGCATGGAGGAACAACAATCTGCCATACAGCTGCTTCTCTAGTCTCCAGTTAGACACCTACCTGGTATTTTCACCTTTGAAAATCTCCCTTAAAAAGACAATCCTGTTATAGGAGCAAATGGTAGAGAAAGCACCAGCTGTTCAACAATCGACCTCTAAATATGAGATGTTAAGATCATGGGCATAGCTGGGATTTTGAACAAGTGGTGTGGTGCATCATCCCATAACACAATGCATATTTTTCTCCAGTTAAAAGAAACTAGAAACTTTATTATTATGCTAGGGGCCTAGGGCTATATTATTAAGTTTATGATACAAGCAAAATCAAGGTGAAAGTCCTTTGCAAGTGAAAACAAGAGTTTATGTTTCATGTGATAGGGAAGGGGGGGCCAGTGGAGGGGAGCAGAAAGGTGACATAGTCAAAGCAGTGGGAAAGGAGGACGGCTTTTGCAGCAGCATTCTGGATGGATATAAATGGGGAAGAAGTTGCTTTAATCAAGACATGAGAAGACAAGAACCTGGACAAAAATTTCAGTTGTAGAAAAGTATTAGACAGGTGGTATTTGGATGTGTCATGCCAAAATAATTTGCCAGAATTAAACACAGCCTGAATGTGGGGACCTAGAGAGATATCTGCATCAAAGCTCCCTGAGTATGGAGCCAAGCGGTACATAGGAAGGTTATACTCTCCACAGTGAACAAGAAAGCTTGTAAAAGAGGCTGAGGAGATTAAGAACTCTTCCTGAGCCATGCTGAATTTAAGATGATGGCTAGTCAACAACAGCCTTAATATGCTCCAGTTTGTTCATAATCATGCCCTTCTAGAGCCTCTACAAATGACCATGAGTTAAAATTTACTTTCTGCCTTCGCACAGCCCTCTAGTCAAAAATCCTCCTTTTGTAGAGATTCTCCATTCAGCAGTGCCAGTGATGCTCACCTATCTGGGAATAAGAGATTCTGTTGCTCAAGTACCAACTGCTCTAACCTCAAACCAAAAAAACCTTTGAGTGAGAACCTGTTGCAAACCCCAGTCACTGTGCACTCTTTGAGACCCTGTAGAGTCCAGGGGCTCCTTTTGCTCCTCAGTGCCCCAACATGCTCAGGCATTGGCTTATCCCACCTGAAGGACACACACCCAAGGCAACCTTACCTAAAGCACATTAATGAATGTGTAGATGCATCCTGTATGTCTTAATTCTGTTAGCATACCTTCTCATTTTTTCTAAGACTGGGTCTTCCATAACTGTTTTAGTTCTCTGCTTTCCATAGATTTCTTAAGTATTTCCTTTGTTTTTTATTAATGCCTTTGTAAAAGGCTTTAAATTGGTTTAGCCTCTCTTTTTTCAGGAGTTTTGTCTCAAACCTAGCCCTCTATAGAGGTTGCTGGTGTTTCAAAGGATGTGATGGGAGCTGATGAGTTGTGAATTTTATCCCAGTCATTTTAGAGACCACTTGGACAGCAAGTGACATTAACTGCTGTGTCTCATTGATGACCTGTGTTTGTATTTGGAACAGATTTTAATTAACTTTTGTTTTTGTCTGTCTTAACATGATCTATAGTTTTTAATGGTAGAATACTGATGTCTTTTTTGCTGCCCAGCTTTTCTTTGATCTTCTGAAAAGTCTCTTTCAATTTCAAGTGTAATTCTAATTCCTCTTCTTGAAGTTTGTCAGTGAAAGCTTTATTTAGGCTTGTGACTATTGACCTCTACATCTCGTTTTCTGTCATTTTGTGATCCAGACTTTCTGTTAACAGAGTCATCTTCTAAGGCAGAATTGTGGTTGGCATATTTCACCCAAGTGCTTCAGTTTTAGTTCCTTCAATTTCTTTCTGAATAAACCACTTAGATTTGAAAATAACACATCTGTTTTACTAGTCTCCTTTGTAGTGAAAGAAAGCACCATCAAGAAGAGCTCAGTGGACCATGAAAGAAAAACAATACTGGTCTTCTCTGCTACTTTAAACTGGGGAGCCAACCTAGCAACATTAAGTACCAACATAATTGCCCTTTCTATTCAGTCACCAAATACTAATGCTTACTATGGGAAAGAACAGCTCATTCAAGAAACTAGACAGTGGGCACATCTACACAAGATGACTAATTAGCTGCACAGTTGACTAATTAGCTGCACAGTAAACCTCTCGGTGTCCACATGTGCTCTCCTATTAGGCTTGAGTAACTAAATTACTCCGCAGCAGGACAATACTTGGCATTAATAAGCACATTAATACTCACATGTAGACATGCCCTGTGTGTTGAATGTGTACTGCCATTGCATTACAGGATTTGAATAACCTGTAACTGGTTGCTAGAATTTCTCCACTTGCTAACATGAGAACAGCTGCTAGCACATGAAAGCAGTTGCTAGCATAAGGAAATGATTATAATGGATCAAAGATAACAGACATGCTATATGGCACGTGGCAACTGTTAACCATGTGAAATCACAACCCCCCCCCCCAAAAAAAACCCTTTTTAACTGCAATAGAATGACTTTAAAAAAATCCCAAACAACAAGAATACAAAATACAGAATACAGCAGGGGAGGTTATGCTCAGGGGCAACCAGCATGGGTTCATTAGGGGCAGGTCTTGTCAAACCAACCTGGTGGCCTTCTACAACCAGGTCACCAAGTCCTTGGATGCAGGTGTCACAGTCGATATAGTCTTCCTGGAAGACCTTCGACTTCAGGAAGGCCTTCGACATGGTCTCTCACCCCATTCTCAGTAAGAAACTAGGAGACAGTGGTGTTGATGCCTACATGGTCAGATGGGTCACTAACTGGCTGGAGGGCCGCACCCAGAGGGTGGTGGTGGACGGGTCTTATTCGACCTGGAGGGATGTGGGCAGTGGGGTTCCCAGGACTCAGTCCTCGGGCCCGCACTATTCAACATCTTCATCAGTGACTTGGGCGAGGGGGTAGAAAGCACCCTGTTCAAGTTCGCAGATGACACTAAGATGTGGGGGGAAGTGGGTACACTAGTAGGAAGCAACAGGCTGCAAGCGGATCTAGACAGGTCACTGGGGTAGGCCGAAGAGAACAGGATGGGGTTCAACACTGACAAGTGCAGGGTAATGCACCTGGGGAGGAAGAACCAGCGGCACACCTACAGGCTGGGGAACTCCCTTCTCGCCAGTGTCGAGACAGAAAAGGATCTTGGAGTCATCACTGATGCCACAATGAACGTGGGCCGACAGTGTGGGGATGTGGTCAGGAAGGCCAACCATACCTTGTCATGCATCCACAGATGCATCTCAAGAAGGTCCAAGGAGGTGATCCTCCCCCTCTATGTGACACTGGTCAGGCCACAGCTGGAGTACTGTGTCCAGTTCTGGGCGCTGCACTTCAGGAGGGATGTGGCCAATATGGAGAGGGTCCAAAGCAGGGCCACCCGCATTATCGGGGTCAGCAGGGCAGGCCCTACGAGGAGAGGCTGAGGGACCTGAACCTGTTCAGCCTCCAAAAGAGAAGGCTGAGAGGGGATCTAGTGGCCATTTACAAACTAGTCAAGGGGGACCAGCAGGCATTGGGAGAGTCCCTGTTCCCCCGAGCACTCCCGGGAGTTGCAAGAAACAACGGACACAAGCTAGCGGAGGGTAGTTTCAGGCTAGACATTAGGAGGTGCTATTTCACTGCCAGGGCAGCTAGGACCTGGAACCAACTTCCAAAAGAAGTGGTGCTGGCTCCTACCCTGGGAGTCTTTAAAAAGAGGCTGGATGAACATCTGGCCGGGGTCGTTTGACCCCAGTACTCTTTCCTGCCATGGCAGGGGGTCGGACTAGATGATCTCCTCAGGTCCCTTCCGACCCTACCAGCTATGAAACTATGAAACTATGAAAAAAACACCAATGACTTAGCTACTTAATCAAAGTGTTACACAAGTAGCTCAGTATAGTCACAAAGACATCAAAAGATACATCAACATACTCAAACAGCTCCACAACAGGCACAGAGACAGATTAGTTAATCTAAAGCTGTTTAAATTACCTTCAAACAAGAGCTGAAGGGTCAAAAAGACAGCAGGAATTCAAGTTGTTCTAACAACCCAGACATCTGTGACTGGGCTGCTTTTTGGGTGCCCTGAAGCCTCTGCTCCTTTATGATCTGGCCAAGGATCTTAACTAACTTGTTCAGGGTGTAATGCCCTCTTCTGAACCCTGTTTCTTCCTTTAGTGTGGAACTGAAATCCCCTAGTGAAGTAACAAGAGGACTTCTAAATCCATGAGGCAGTCCAACGGCTCTATTTTCATTGCAGCCTGACATGATGGACAGGCTATGGGCCCAGTGATTTTGCAACACCATTTTTTTTAAAATAGAGGCTACTGTAACTACCATTGACCACAACTAAAATAAAATAAACCCTATGCCAACTTCATAAATTGTCCATGGGGCTAATCACTGGATTCTGAGTGCCCAGTTTGCCCCTTCTTCTCCCTCATTCATTTGTGTAAATCTCATAAACTTCCACAGGCCTTCTTCCAGGGACCTCCCTAACTAAAATCCCTGGTCTGAGAGCTCAGGGCTCTTCAGGCGCAAGAGAGAGAACAAGGGATCATCCCATGAGATGACATACATTGCTAACCTCCTTTTCCCTCTGCCCTCCATTGTCCCCTCTTTTCTTGGACTTGCTAGTCCTCTGACTTTCTCTTCATGCTGCCACTGTTTTCAGTCCAGTTTCCAACTTCATCCCCCCCCATTTCTATACCCCTCTGGTTCCTCCTGTGGATCCCAAGTCCTTTCCTTTTTCTCCTCCTCCAACAGGTCAGCCATCCCTGCAGCCTCCTCAATATAAACCTGCTGTGGATCTAGGCTCTCCTGCAAGGTTTCCCCTACCACCTCTTCTACCAAGAGTATGGTCCCTTGTGGACTCTCCTCATTCTTTCCCTGACAACTTTTTCCTGTAGGTTCTTCACCACCCCCAGTTGCATTAGCAAAGGACTTGGCGCACATACAAAATATGTGTCCCTCCTCCCCAAACAAGTTATGCTGCTAGGGCTCACTACACTCCTTTGCCACGTGGCTTCACAGTTCCACCCACAGGAGGGCACAGCCCTTCCAGGCCACAGTCCAGGCCCCATCAAGGTTATATACCTTTTCTATGGTACACGCTGTCTCAAAGTCTCCAAGCAGAATTTCACATCCTGTTCCTCGATCATGACCAAAAAACATTATTACTCATTCTTGATTCATTTCAGGGAACCCAAAGTCAAAAAAGAGACCACAAAGTCCTCCCAGGAGGCCTTCACATCCCCCAGACACTGATTCCCAGTCCAATCCACTCATTAACTGAATGAAATAATTTAAATCAGAAGTCTATACATTTACAGTCTTTTGTAGCACAATCCTGCTGAAATCAAGCCAGATCATCTCCAGTTCAGCTGACTGTGTCCAAAGTGCTGTTGCCATGGTCACTCTCACCAGAACTTTTCAGAGCCATCTGCTGTGACCAATCCATTGAAAGCCACTACACCTCCCCTAAAGGGAAATGCAGGTTTGGGTTTGAAAGCTGGTGCTGTCACCTCTTCTACCATCACATCTGCTGGCTCTTATCAGGCATACTTGCCCATGCTTCCCTACCTCCCAGAAAGCCTAGTAGGCTGAGGCTACCAGAGTCAAGCAGGAGGTTCCAAGGGAGCAGTATCCAACAATACTGTCACTTGAACAAACAGGCATCGGTCTGTCTCATGAAACAATAGAATTATGCTAAGTGAGACATCAGCTCGCTGAACATAATCCTCACTTGAAATATAAAATGAAGTTGAAGTGACCTCTCCAGGGCACAAAAGCCAGGGCAGCGTATATGAAGACACTTGAGCTGCCCATGTACCAGTATCCTCCTCTAGACTATACAGCCCTCCCATCAGGGACTTGTGGCTCCTATTGATGCATTCAGGTCACCTGGTGCTGCATTGGGATCCTCATGGGAAGTCCCAGGTTCTTCTTCTCGTGTCCTTCTCATAATCTACATTTTATTCAGAATTGTGCACAAGCAATGGCTCTTACCATTGCTGCAGCAAGGTCTTGCTTTGTACAGGTCTCACCGAGGAGTTGTCAAATGAGCATGTACTCCATAGTCTGCACTTCACTGCACTTGCATATATCATGTCATTACAGTAGCCCCATTTGATCATGTTTGTTTTTGATCTTCCAGTTTACATGCACAAGTGATTCAGACATCACCATGTTGGCCAATCTAAATCTACCCCTCTGGAAGGTCCTCCTGGGGTTCAGTGCAAAACTGTTCACAAAACTCTTTTGCATTTTAAGCTGTTTATTTACTTCTCTGTGACCATAGAGTAGGTGCCTGGGGTCTTCCATCTTTCATAATCTTTCTTTGTGGTTTGCTACCTTTCTTCTGATATCAGGTGGTGCAATGTCAGGCAGTAAGTACAGGCTATCCTTTGGTGTTGACTTTAGGTATCCTGTTATTTCAGAACTAGGTCTATTTTATTGGCATGAACTGATTGTTCACATACTGGACATGCATACTGTGTACTGGAGTAACACAAGGCAATAGCAGGCCCCTGGCAGTGATTCATAATGTAGCTGGGTTTACTTCCCACTTTGAGGTCACCATCTGAAGTATGGTATTGTGGGTGCTGACTTTCTCTTTCATCTCATCTATACGTACTTTGAAGTTAAGTATTTGGTCCAACGTAACTCCCAAGTACACAGGGTTTGGGTGATTAGTCAGTGGGATTCCATCCCAGGTGATGTTTGATTTCCGCTTGGTTTCTCTATGGTGTAGGTGAAAAGCTGTGACCTGCATCTTGGATGGGCTGGCATGAAGTTGGTTCTTACTGTAGTAAACTGAGAGGTTGCTCAGCATGCATGTCAGTCTGTTCTCGATGGTAGTAAAGTCCTTCTCTTGCAATGTGATTCATAGATCATCAGCATATATGAAGCTCCTTGTATTTATCTATATGGGTTGGTCATTGAGATAGAGAGAGAGAGAGAGAGAGAGAGAGATGCGTGTGTATTAAAAAGGATTGGTGCTAACACACTACCATGTCAGAGGCCATTTCATTGTTGTCTCCAGTGGCTCGGATTCTTGCACAGTTCTACATAAAAATGTCTATTCTCCAAAAGAGATGGGATGAGCTGCACTAGGTGGTAGTCATGTGTGATATTGTAGACTTTGGCAAGAAGGTCCCAGGTTGAGATGGGGGTATTATTTGGTCGACTGCCCGGTGCTGCTGCTGCTTTGGCTTATAGATTCATATATTCATAGATATTAGGGTCGGAAGGGACCTCGGCAGATCAAGTCTGACCCCTGCCCCAGGCAGGAAACAGCACTGGGTTCAGATGGCCAGGTGCTTGTCCAGTCTCCTCTTAAAGACCCTCAAGGTAGGGGAGAGCACCACCTCCGTTGAAAACCCAATCTAGATTCTGGCAACTCTTACCGTAAATAAGGTCTTCCTGATATCTAACCTGATTCTGCCCTCCATCAGTTTGTGGCTGTTATTTCTCCAAGGGGTGCCCTGGTAAACAGAGCATCTGCTATCCCTTGATATCCCCCCCTGATGAATGTGTAGATGGCCACAAGATCACCTCTCAGCCCTCTCTTGTGGAGGCTGAAGAGATTCAGATCCATCCATCTCTCCTTGTAGGGCCTTATCTGCAGGCCCCTAACCATATGAGTGGCCCTTCTCTGGACCCTCTCAAGGTTATCCATTTCCCTCTTGAAGTACGGTGCCCAAAATGGAACGCAGTACTCCAGCTGTGGCCTCACCAATGCCGCATAGAGGGGAAATATCACCTCCCTGGACCTGTTTGTGATGCACCTGCTAAGGCATGATAAGGTGTAGCTTTACTGATCACTTCATCGCATTGATGACTCATGTTCATCTTGGAGTTAACTATGACTCCGAGATCCCTTTCTACTACAGTGCTGCTGAGATGGTCATCCCCCAGCCTGTGTGTTGGTGATTCCTTCTCCCTAGGTGTAGCACTTTGCATTTGTCCTTGCTGAATTGCATCCTATTCTGCTCTGTCCACTTCTCCAACCTGTCCAGATCCGCCTGGATTTGTTCCCTGCCCACTAGTGTGTTTACTTTATCCCATAATTTGGTGTCATCCATGAATTTGGACAAAGTGCTCTCCATGCCCTCATCCAAGTCACCGATGAAGACATTGAACAGCACCAGACCAATGAACAAATCTTTGGGAACTCCACTGCCCACATCTTTCTAGGTCAATGCTGACCCTTCCACCACCACTCTCTGGATGTGTCCCAAAAGCCAATTTGCCACCCACCTGACCGTGTAATCATCTATGTCATAGCCACTTAGTTTATTTATGAGAATAGGATGAGATACTTTACTGAAGGCTTTCTAAAAATCCAGGTAGATAACATCTACCTTGTCCCCTACATCTAAGCATTTTGTGACCTGGTCATAAAAAGAAACAAGATTAGACAGGCAGGATCTAACTGCTATGAACCTGTGCTGGTTGCCCTTCAGCATTATTTTTCCTGCTGGACTCCCACAAATGTAATCCTTAATAATTTTTTCAAAGGTTTTTCTAAGCATAGAGGTAAGGCTAACTGGCCAATAGTTATCCAGATCCCCCTTCCTCCTCTTCTGCTTCTGCAGGTGGGTGTGAAAGATCTAGATTCAAATCTCAGGGGTCCTGACAGATTTTTTGGGAGGAACCTGTTCTTCTTGTCTATAGGCAGGATAGATATGCACCTTTATAGACTAAATAAGATAGTTATAGACCAGAAGCTTTCATGAAACTGAGCTAATTTCATCAGATGCTATGAAAAAACAGTATACTACAGTGTTTCTTATCTACCTCATAATCTCTTCAGCATCTCTCTGTGCTACCTTGTCTGTTTGTAACCCCTCAGTTATCTGTACAGCTCTAACTGCATCAATCGTCTGTTTTCATAAATTCATCCAGTTGTTTTTCCCTAGGCCCCTGGCAGATATTACATTTATGGCATGATAACATTTGTAATCACACCATAAATAGCAACATACCACATGCTCAGCCAATTTATGGTACCATAAAATGGAAAACACATGTAAAACATGTTTGTGCCGGGCTTGCGTGGCACAATTGAATGTATGGCAGTAGCTGAAAAATAGTGCACAGTAGCACATTACAGTACAGACAGGTTAATATACTATTGTGCGGTATTATTAGGCTACTGCTCATTAGTGTCACCTAAAAGATGTTCACCAGTGCTAGTGTGCAGTAACTGCAGTTACTGTGCATTTATTTAGTGCTTGCTAATACATGTACTAAATAAATAAACAGCAAGGACTGTGCAGTAGCATCTCATGTAGACGAACCCAGAGGAATTATGAACTCATGTGCACCACACTCCATCCAGAGCAACTCCACTGACTTCTGAATGAACTCTGATGTAACTGTGATCAGACTCTCCCTCGCGAGCTTTGGAACGAAAGAGTTTTCTCTCCTGCGTGAATGTGTGTGTGTGTGTGTGTGTGTGTGTGTGTGTGTGTGTGTGTGTGTGTGTGTGTGTGTGTTAGAAAGAGAGACAGAGAGAGACAGGGTGCTTGTGCACACATGTCTATGCAGGAAATTAAATTAACACTGGAAAATAAGTAAATAAGACAAATTTCTAATCCATGGGCAAATAACATTACACACACGCACAGACACACAAGCATGCACATGCACACCCTTAACAATTTAGATCAGAAAATAAAAAAAATTAGGCCACAAATGTGCTAATTGCCATACCAGAGAAATGAAGATGCCTCTCATTTCCCAGCTGCAGAAGGTAGTTGAATCCCAGATGAATCCCAAAGGGTAGTTTACAGACCTACAGCCAGACACTCTGTTAAGCTTTGAACTGAAAAAGCAAATATGCATATAATGTATATTTTATAAGGCAGTTAATGTACTGTATGTCAAATAAAGCACAGCCAACTCTATAATACATTTACCAAGGATATTCTATACAATAAATTCCAAATGAATACCAATGAATATATCTGGATTTATACCGATAATCAGGGATCCTGGTTTTCTCTGTTTAAAAATCCAAGCTTCTCTGACAAAACCCCCAAATTCTCTGATTAAAACCCCTAAAAATGAGTTTTGCTGCAATTAAAATGAAATGCCACTATATATAGGTATCATTTGAACACAATGTTTTACTGATATATTTACAATTTTAAAGCAATTTGGAAGCCTACCAGTGCCTCAATCATTATAATAAAATAAATTCTAAATGACTATATAGTATGGCATTTGATATATTTTTTTACCATGGAAAATCAGAACTCCCCCTGCCCTTTTAACTCACCAGGACACAGGTCCAGCTGCAGCTGTCCCCTTCACTGCTTTGTGGTGCTGAGCAGACCTGATATGCCAGTGCCCTGCCCCTGCCATTGCCATTACTTCACTCCTGACTCACAACCCCCTGGCCGTTCCAGTGTCCCTCACTCCAAACTGATAGTCCTCTGGCCCTGCCAGTGCCCCTCACTCCTGACCTGCTGCCCCCCGCCCCCCAGGCCCAAGTCCCCCAGTGTGTGGGGCAGTGAGGGGTGCCCAACCATAGGTGACGGCATAGGCAAAGTGTCAGGGAGGGATGTGTGGGCACGTACCCTTCCCCCAAGATTTCTGCTTCCACAGCAGGACACGAGGCTGCAGCCTTGCTGGACTGGCATGGGCAGGAAGGAGCTGCCTCTGCAGCCCAGCAGGTGGGATCTGGCGGGCAAGTGGAGAAGAGCAGCGAAACTCAGAGGTGGCTCCTGCCCATACTAGTCTAGCTGGGCTGCAGCCCTGTGTCCCACTGTGAATTCACAAATCTGGGGGACCACTTGCCCCCCTACAGCCTCTGACACACCACCTATGGCACCTAATCCCTCCCCTGATGCGTGTACAGTGGTGTGGAGCCAGTCCCTCCACCAGTCCCCACCCTGAATGAGCTGTCCATGGCTCTGTCCCACTCCCTGGCCAGGTCCCACAGCCACATATTCCCACACTAGCCCTGGGCCCTGGCTACCATGCACCATGCATTTCCCCAGCTGGGCTGCACCCCAAGCCCCTGCCACCAATCCTGCCCCACTTCCTCCCTCACTGGGGGGCTTGGCACGAGCTGCTGGTGCCACCACCTCAGTCTGGCCCTCTGCCCCACCACATGTTGCCTATGCCTACCACCACCCCACAACTTACTGCAGGCAGCTGGGGGAGCTGCTCTCCACCATGCTGCCTATGTGTATTGCTGGCCATATGCATGTGTGCATGTCCACACCGCCACATGACACCCTTTGCATCCGATCGGCTTCTTTCCACTCCGTCCAGCCCCAAGCAGACCCCTTGCAGGCTGGAACTTTGCCAACCTGCAAAGGTAAAGCCATAGTTTCCCATGTTTTTTCTCCTTTAAAGGGGAAACTGCAATTTTCCATGGAAAATAGAAAATCTGGATCCCTGGTGTTAATGATACACACACAGCTGAATGCAGAGTCCTCAGTACCAGAGGAGACAAGGAGATGGCAAGTGTTGGATTTACTTTGGAAGCATGCCAATAGGCAGGGCCCAGAGTATTTGGGAAATCTGATGTAATCCCTATCAGCTTCAGTCACTCTAGAAATTGGCTCTACTCATACTGAAGACTAAAGAAACCTGACAGAGATCTGCTCAGTCCAAACAATTCTCTGTAGTAATGAAGATGAGGAGATCAGTGATTTCTCCAGGCTTCACATAAGCAATGGGTACCACATCCTTTATTGGTTTGCAATTTTCAGGCCATGGGACAAAAAGGATAGAATTTTATTTCACCTAATGGATGATCAACTCTGACTTCCCCCTGAGTTCTATTACCCCTTCTGGACACGTAAGTGCCCCCATTATAGGAATAGGAAGACATCTGTGTGTCTCCAGAGGGTGCTCCTATTCCATTTATGCACCCAGAGGGTGTAACAGAATCACTCCTACACTTTAGAGTCAGTTGCAAGCTATACTTTGATCATCTACCAGCTGAAATAGGATTCTCTCCAAAGTGGTTGTAATTTAAATTTTTTTTTTATGTTTTGACACACACAAAGAATGACATTTGCACTGATTCACGAATGTGAGAGACCTGAACTGAACAACAACTACATCCAAGTAGCCAGGGAAAACACACTTCTGTGGGGAGTGTACCATGACATGGGTGGAAGGTCAGTGGGAGCTATGCCAGTGGTGATGAAAGGCGAGGAAGGGGGAGTGAGATGTTAGCATGTGATAAGACCACCCAGGATGGACAGGTCAAAGGGTACTGATCTAATGAAAAGCTTCCAGTGGTTCTCTGCATCAGGGTTCATTGATAGCTCAACCACCTAGCTTCATAAAAAAAGTTACATTAGACAGACAAAAACAGTATACATGCCAGAACGTACCATGATAAACAGGAAGGGAAGAGCCTTCTCTCTCTGTTAAGTAATGTCTGATGGTCTGGTAATTAATCTCTCTGTCTGTCTAGCAAAATTTCTCTCAAGCACACCTTCCTACTGTGACTCTTAATCAGTGATGATGAGGATGTCAGTACAGATCTATATTCTCTGATCTCTAGCCTCCTGTAGTCACAACAGAGCTTTGTCTGGATGCTAAATAACAAACCTCATACAGAAGTTCAATGATGTGAATCAAAAATAAAATAAAATGATTTCTTCTGTTTTTAAACTCAGATGAGCAATGAACTTGTAGATCAAAATATAGAAGTGAAAATAGCTGATTTTTCAGTGTTCTGGCAAGTCTAGAAAAAAAAATATTTGGAGTTACCAAGAAATTATTTTTTCATTTTTGGCACACTAATGCAAAATATATTCATTTCAGATTGAACAAAGTGTTTTGTGCAAAATATTTTAACTCAAACAACATTTTATTTTGTTTTCAGTTTTTGAAGCTTTTTAAATAACATTGAAGTAAATTAAATAACATAGAAGTACATTTCAAAAGGAAACATTTAAGTAGAAAAAATTGTTTTGTTTCTAAAATCTTAATGCTTCAATTTGCACTTTTTCATTTTAGTTTTTTTCCCTACCAAAACAATTTACTGATATTGACACAAATATGCGAAACGTTTCAATCAAATGGAATCTGCATTTTTCAGATAAAAATATTTTGCCTGAATAAAGTTCTGAATACAAGCACTACCACATACAGACATAAGTCGATATGAAGGCACTCACTGAACAAATGCTAATTCACATACTTGCACTTCTCTGCAGCAAATACTCAACTCAAGCCCAAAAAAGTCACCTTTGCACATAAAGATCAAAGGCAATGTTGCTGATGGCTGCAAAATACATTAACAGCTGACTGACCCAGCTGCTGGAGAGCTGGATCATGGCCTTAGCCTACTGTATTGGGTTTCCTTCTTGTGTGCCTATCGGTGAAGTAAGAAGGTTGGGTAGCTACACCACGCGGCAAAAGGTGTGTTTGTGATTCCCTGCACATGGAAGAACATCAGTCGGTAGCATTCTGATTAGATCAAGCAAACATCCAGGGCAGAGAAGGGCCAAGATCCCATGTTGCATTGAGAAGTGCCTCAATTGTTTAAGGGGTGTAGGTTGTAGCCGTGTTGGTCCAAGGACATAGGCAGACAAGGTTCTTTGGGTGAATCTGATATCTTTTATTAGACCAACTTAAATAGCTGGAAAACAATTATTAAGCAAGCTTTCGGGTTCAAAAACCCTTAGCCTGATGAAGGGCTTTTGAACCCGAAAGCTTGCTTAATAATTGTTTTCCAACTATTTAAGTTGGTCTAATAAAAGATATCAGATTCACCCAAAGAACCTTGTCTGTCAATCGTTTATGAATATTATAGCCTTCTAATTGTGCTAATAGTTATTTAAAGGACAGCAAACCATTTCTAATTCATGCTCTGCAAGCCAGTAGGCAAGCACTGGCTTTTGTGAGGTTTTGTTTATCAGCCCAAGGTTTTTAACCCAAACTACCAAAAAAACTCCTGTGAGAATGAGGTGCCTAGGCAAACGGGTATGGCTTGTGTCCTTTCCTGAACCAAGCAACCATAGTCATAGCTCTCATGAGTGGAACAGAAAGAGATGTGCCTAGAGAGCATGCAGGGTGATCTCTCCTCCTCTACTACCTTGCAGTATGATCCTAGGCTTACCCAGTTGCTTCTCTGTGAATGGGGTTTCTTATTAAACAAGGACTAGTTCCTCCCTTGTAAAGTTTGAGCTGTGAGAAAGAAGTGCCATATCAGAGCTGAGCTTTCTTCCATTTCACATGCACATAGTCTGAAGAAACTGATTCAATTTTTTTTGGTCCTATAGAAAACAAAATATTTCCTGATTTCATCTTGCAGTCCCTATGTTACCAGACATCCAGTTGGGAATCAGATCAGACCCCATACCTGGACCCATGCAGTGTTCACCCTCCCATGGCTATGTAAATGGGCTCTTTTTCAGCAGCACAGGATAAGCTCCAGCAGGCAGATGTTTGATTTCTTCTGGGAACTCACAGAAATCTCAGGTTTACTTTTTTAAGTCAGTGCTTTTTCCACAGCATAGTCAGGGCCCAGTGCAGGTAACACCTTTCTGAGCTCTAAACCGAACAGGAACCTTTCTTCCAGCCAGTAGCAGTACTGAGGGAGGGCTACTGGAGCACTGGCCCCAGGAACTACCTTCCAGGGCGGGGATCATTTCAGGGGGCCGATCGTGTGACAAAATGTCACTTGTGTCAGCACCCTTAGATTTTCATTGAAAGGATGGCAACCTACAAGGTCTAAATTTTGCTTCTTGTATGACCTCTTGCTGTTGGTATGTCCATGAGATACAAGGGAGACAGTTTGCTTTCAGAAGGGAGTGGGTCTCTGCGCTTGACTATTCAGCAGTGTACAAGTGTTCATCAACTTCAAATAAAGGTGGTAAGAGCACTGTGCTAGGAAGTCAGTCCCTCTTCAGTAGGAAATTGCTAGAAATGGTTGAGAAGTCTGAGGTTGCTCCACTCCCCAGTTCTTATTTGTGGCTTTCATGGGTGATGCTCTTAGTACAGCATTCACCTTTTCACTTCAACTTCTGTCTCAACAGAACAGTGTTTCGTTTCGAGTTTAGTTTCATTTCAAAAGCACTGTTTCATTACGTTTCGTCAGTGCTGGGAGCTGAGCCTGGTGGAGGGAGGCAGAGCACAGCCCCGGCGCTGTGCTCCACTTTCCCCCACCAGGCTCAGTTCCACGGGGCTGGGAGCTACTGGGCATGCTATCACTAGAGCCCTGAAATCTACACCAATTCAGTGGTTACCAGCGCTGGTCAATATTGCTCCTCCAGACATTCACCGTGATGGAGCCATATACAGAGAAGTCGTCTGCATGAATGACAACCCAGACCTCAGCCCCATCAATGAGATTTAAAGAACCTCCCAGCTCACCACTTGGTCTTTCAGAAACCTTTGTGGACATGTGTACAAGCCCTTGTGGGACACGACATTGGTCCCAAGTGACTTGGAGGAAAGCGTGGAATGAAACCACCATTTGGAATAAACATCTAATTTCCGGCCCAACAATAAAGCCTCCCGTTTTTGACCTCCTGTAAAAAACATGGAAGGCTCTAAATTGGATCCGAACCGGGCATGGCAGCTGCAGTCACCTGATGCACAAATGGTGTATTAGGAGTTTTGCAAAATGTGACTATGGCAATCCTGATCAAACTATGGACCACATAACAACCCTCTATACAATTTTGATGGTGACACTGCAAAGATACATACCTTTTCCTCAAGAGCATCAGAGTGGTTAACTAACCTTAAACTAGACTGACAATCGTTGCTTCAAGTCAGCCATTGGAAAGAACAAGAAGACATCACTGAATAAGAAGTGCTAGAGAAGTACAGCATTACAATTACATGTCTGTAGTCCCTAAAGGGTAACAGATGCCCAGACCAGGAAACAGGTAGAACTCTTAATATTGCAGCGTCTGCCCACAGTCCTGTCACCTATAGAGCAATGCAATGCATCAGCCCCTCACACCAGCTCTTTGTCCTCACTGGTCACAAGTGAGGTCATAAGGGATTTATACTCTTCCCACTTTGATGCTTCCCCCCTCTAAAATACAGAGCTGGTATCTCAAATCCAGAATCCCCAAATTCCCCCCTTCCCTACCACTCCAAAGCCTGGTTTAGTTTGGACATGATCCTGAGAGCCAGCCAACTTCATGAGCAGCCCTAGCTGGAGAGGTATCAATTGCAGCTTGTCTCAGACCCAGGAAGGACAGCATCTGCTCACACCCTGGCTCCAAAGCACCCCAGATACAGTCCAGCAGTCAGTCCCACTTGTAGCTGCGCCTTTGATATGAGCAAGTGCTATTGAGGCTTTCAGTAACGGCAGCTCTCAATAAAAGGAAAGCAAAAGCCTGAGCTACCCTCACAGAAAACAGCTCCAACCGCATCAGATAACAGTTCAAAAGCCAAGAGCTCTTTCTCTACTCCCTTTCTCTTGTTTCTTTAAGCACGAAAGAAAGAAAGAAAAGAAAAAAAGAAAGAGGCAGCTTCCAGCAGGGCAGTAAAATGCCATCTGTCTCCCTGATGGGGCTAGGGTTCCTGGTGACAGACGTCCATTTAAAGCCTGAGAGGAAGGCACATGGCAGGCAGACATTCCTGGCTATTGAGTCTCTTAGCTCCTCCACAGCCGCAGAGAGACCTCTCTAACTGTGTGGGGGCAGGGAGTGGGGAGGGAGGGAAGGGGGGGAGTGAAAGCATGCAGGAGGGGAAGGGTAGCACCTATTCCACCGCATTTTATTTCCAGTAAGGAAATCAAAAGAGGGGTTTAAGTCTGACGTAGCAAATCCAAAGGAAGAAGCTTCTTGCTTGCCTCTTCTTCTATTCCATAGGGAAATATGCCCTAGAGCCACCAAGGAGGGGAAATGCTGGGCCTTCGAGGTTACAATACTGGACTTTGTAGAGAGGCTGCCTGTGTAACCTGCCTTCTCATTAGCCTGAAATCCTCACCAATCCACCAATTTTCCTCTGGAAAGCAATGCTCATGGGACTAGAGGAAGAGACCAGCCAGCCTGCTCCCCCTCCCATTAGTAAGATGTAAAAAAGAAATCCCCCATTTCAGCCCTTCTAATTGCCTGTTGGGAAAGAATTGCTATGACCCTGGACTCTTCCTTGCCTGCAAGATCAAAACAGAAAGCTCTCAGCCAGACTTCTGTTGCACCATCCCCTCCTGAAGAGGATACTGGTTTAGGCTCCCAGTCAACCTAAATCCCCAAGCAACTGCTGGCTCCTTTTGACCACTGAAAGTAAGAGCAGGCATCCACTCCTTCTGGCAGTGCTGGGACATAAAATCTGTTCACAGAGTGGGACAGCAAATGACTATCTCTGCCTCCCAGTCCTCTGTTCTACTGTAGTTGAGGATGCCGCTCATGGGCATACAAATATATTGCATAAATATGACTTGTGTGACCCCAGTGAACATAGCCTTATGAATCTGGGGGACTAGCCACATGCACACCTGCAAATTGTCTCCCCCACTTCATGAAAACAGAGCGGAAGTGGGGAGTGAGACCATCAGAAGCATGCCACATGTCCCCAAGCACTCTCACATGCAGCATTCACCCTGCTCTGATTATAATGCACAAGCCAAGCCCTTCAGATGTCATGGGGCTTTGGAGAGCACAAAGCAGATGGCAGCAGCCAGGCTGTCTGACTTCAAAAACATTTTGAAACTGGCTGCCAGCAAACAACATGCTGAATGCGAAAGTGTCACCATGGAAAGCTTGAAAGGAACTTTAAAACAGTTTGCAACAGGAAAAGCAGCTGTTGAGTCCTTGTTGGCAGGTGCGGGCTGGCAGGGCATACACCTGCAGAGCCATATACCTGCTCTGAAAGGACCCATGGCGCTGGGGGTGCTGTTTGCCTTTCCCCTGGTGCTAAGCTTCCAGTCCACAACTTGCCAAACCCAAGTGTAATCCCTAGCAAGATCTTTAAGAGTCCTTGCTGATTCACTCAATGAGTCATTGTTGATTATAACAAGAGCAGCTCATGTTAATAGTCTCTTGAACTTGTATCCCGGGGAGGGAGTTATAGAGAGATGCATCAGACACATGTTCACTTTTATCCAGGGCACAGCAATGGATGACACCACAGCCAATGCAAAGGCATGAAATGGGAAATGGCTGCCCAAGCGAGGGACACACAAGTAATTTATACCTGGCATCAGATCCAGCAGATAACAAGTAAAATTCATCTTGATTTCTCAATAAGATCTAGTGCAAAACGTTCTAGAGACAGGCACGCTGTAATGAGAGGTTGAGCTGAGTCTACAGGCCAGTGGGAGACAGCTCCTGCAGCCTCTAATAGGGACAATGAGCCAACTCCACAGACTCTGTGGATCCCTACTCCTGTGTGCTCCATGTACACAGAACCTGCGTAAAGCATGAGTAATGGGGCACAGCTATGCCTGGGGGTGGACAAATCCCCCACTTCAGCCTAGAAACAGCCTCACAGCTACTCTGTGCTCTGCACAGCTACCATGATAGTCTGTGAAAACCGCTAACCTCCCTGCCAAGACTCCTGCATGCAGATTTCCAAGCATTAGATTCACAGCCTACCCCAGCCTGCTGACAGTACTCCCCACATGGCCCAACTGCACACGCAGAGGCTCTGGGGAGTTCTATGTGGGCCTTGCATGGGGAGATGAACTCCACTTGCATGTTTATCAGAAATAAATAAAGGGTGAAACACAGATCACCTGATTGAATATGGCTCTGGATAAGTAGTGACCACTAGGGCTGTGCGAAGCTTCGGGTGGTGATTCAATTCAGAGGAGATTCACCCCATTCGGTGGCCGAATCTCCATATCTGAATCGAATCAGGGAATCGATTCAAAGCTCTCCCACTCTTCAGCAAAGATTCAGGGAGCTTTGATGATTGGGGCAGTCCCTAGTGGCTGCAGCAGGGAGCTGCAGCCACTCCAGCTGGTAAGTACTAGGGGTGGGGCAGGGGGGCTGGGGGAGGTTACCATGGGGGGACCCCTGCCAGCCCCCACAACCCCCCCCCCACTCCCCCAGTCCCCCCATGGCTGCCCCTGCCTGCCCCAGCTCAGTACTTAAAAAAAAAGCCCTGGTGCTCACTGGGTGCTGCTGAGAGGGGAGTGATCCCCACTACCCCACACTGCATGGGGGGGGCTCTGCACGAGCCCCCTTGACCCCCCCCCGCCCCGACTCCCCTGGCCCCCCAATGGCTGCCCCACCTGCAGGGGCTCTGGCCCTTTAAGAAAATAAAAAGCCGAGAAAAGCCCCAGGACTCACCATTCCTGGTGCAACCTCAGGGTTTTGGGGGCTCCTGCAGAGCCCCCACCTGGCACAGGGCAGCAGGGATAGCCCCCAGCCAGAAGGAGTGGTGAGTCTGGGGGTTTCTTCAGGTTTTTTTTTCTGAAAGGGCCAGAGCTGGGAGTGAGGGGGGGGCAGGGATCAGGGGGCTCATACAGAGCTCCCCAGCCATTGCTGGGCTGCAAGAGGGGCGGGGGACGGGCCTGGCCGGGCTGCGAGAGGGGCGGGGGACGGGCCTGGCCTGGCTGACTCGGAGATTTGACTGAATCAAATCAGGACAGTGATTCGAATTGCCGAATCGAATCACTGTCCCCCGAATCGACCAAATCTGAATCGAATACTAGCCACTTTGCACAAGCCTAGTGACCACATCTCAGTATATTGCGGCTGGCAGAAGTGTGTGGGCATGGAGGACTGCAGCAGGGGGTAGATTGTGTGCATCCCCCCCAACCCTGCAATGGAAACCCACTGCTACAAAACAGAGTCCTGGCTCTTGTTCTATCAGCCGCATACTGAATTGCCAGGAGGTCAGTTACAGATCACCCTTGTCCACCAGAGAGTCACTTACACTACACAAAGCTTTTCGCACTCTGCTGCCACAGCCGGGTCACGTACTTGCACAGTTTTACGGTGCATCTTGAACATTTGGTGTTTGTTCTGAAAGCCCCAGGGCCTGGAAGCAGGTGAGCTGGCTACAGTTTCAGCTTGTGTTTTTTTTTAATTAGTATGGTTGCAGAGAAAACTTGAAAAATGCATTCTTAAGACAAGAAAAAGAACCAATTGTCATTATTTTTTAAGCCATTATTAGACTTCTGAGTGCTCAGTGTTGGTCAGGCTATACTGGCCACATCTCTTGGCTCCAGCCCAGAGGGAAAGGGGTGAGGGGGTTGGGGAGAGCAAAGATGGCTCTGGTCTCCTTAGGGCAGGGATTCCCAAACTGTGGTATGCATACGCCTGGGGTTCACAAGACATTTCTGGGGGGTGGTACATAGGATAAAATGTGTAATGGCAGATTTAATATTCCTTATAATAATAATTGGCATTTGATGGCTGTCCAACATCTTGACAGATGAAAGGAAACATGACAAAGTCAGTCAGTCAGTGGTGCTTGGCAGTGATATAGGAGAAGAGCCCAATGCGTGAGAAGCAAGTCTTCCCATAGAGGCTACAAGTCCACTTGTCAGATGGAGGTTCAAGCACACACTGCTTCCTGGCACACCTGTGGACCTCAGCCTGGGCTCTCTGATGACTCTCCATGGTGATTGCACCAGCTTTGATCTGGCTTCTCCAGATGGAGTGGTTGTGGTCAGGGTTCTCCCAGTTGTCAGTGGGAATGCTGAATTTCTTGAGACCTTGCTTGACCTTGTTGCTGTATCGGAGCTTTGGCCTTCCTCTATGTCGTGGGTGGTTCTTGAGTTGGCCATAGAGCACAGCCTTCAGCAGATGATCTTGAAGCATGTACTCCATGTGTCCCATCCAGTGAAGCCTGCAAGTGTCCAGCATAGTCTGTACAGACTGTAGGCCAGTCCTCTCAAGCATCTTGTTGTTGGTGATCCATTGGTCCCAAGTGACTCCAAGGATTTTTTTTGAGACAGCAAAGATGGAAGCTGTTCGATTTCTGCTCCTGCTTGGAGTATGTGACCCAGCTTTCACAGCCATACAGGAGGGTACTGAAGACACAAGCCTGATAGACTGACACCTTTGTGTTCAGGGTTAGCAGCTTGATGTGCCAGACCCATGAGGTAAGTTTCCCAAAGGTGACGGAGACTGCCGATTCTCACATCAAGTTCTCTATCAAGGCTAAGTGAGCTGGTAAGAGTTGAGCCAAGATAGCAGAAGTGGTCTACACTGTCCAGAGTTTCATTATTAACATAGATTTTGGGTGGGGTGTTGGTGCCCTGCAACATGACAACTGTTTTCTTGATACTGATTGCCACACCAAACTCCATGCATGCTTCAGACAACTTGTTCATCATGATCTGCAATTCACCAGCTGAGTTAGAGACTAATGCAGTGCCATCTGTGAAGAGCATATCCCCAGAAGTGTGCTGGGCGACATGCCTTTTGCTCTGAAATTGCCTGATGTTGAACAAGCTGCCACCCATCCTTGACTCAATTAGTACACCAAATTGATCGTTTCCAAAAGCATACTTAAGAAGGATAGTGAAGAAGATACCAAAGCCAGTAGACACTAAAACGTAGCCTTGCTTCATGGCAGTATCAATGCTAAACTCAGATGATGTTTCATTTTCATACCAGATGGTTCCCTTCATTTCCTCGTGGAACTCCTTGAATAGGAAGAACGCCTTTTGTGGGCAGCCAGTTTTCAACAGAATCTTGTAGATGCCATCCCCACTAACCACATTGAAGGTCTTTTGTAGGTTGACAAATGCTACAAAGAAAAGGGTCTGTTGTTCACAGCTTTTTTCTTGCAGCAAATGCAGTGTGAAGGGCATGTCAGCTGTGGAGCGCCCAGCTCTGAACCCACACTAGCTCTCAGGGTAGACTCTCTCAACAGTCTTTTCAGCAAGACCTTTGCAAGCACCTCGCCAACTACACTGAGCAGAGATATCCCTCGGTAGTTGTTGAAGTCTGCTCTGTCCCCTTTATTTTTGTATAGAATAATTATCTTTGCATCTTTCAGATCTTGGGGTATATGGCTTTTTTTCACAGAAGACACAGAGAAGTGAACGTTGCTCACATCTTTCTCCCCCCTGCGTTTAGGAGCTCCAGAGGTATCTGATCTTTGCCTGCTGCTTTTCCCAGGCACAATCTCTTCAATAGCTTTCTCTACGTCTTTGAGATTTGGTGTTTGGTCTAGCTCCTGTATCAGTGGAAGCTGGGGAATAGCAGCTAAGGCAGTATCACAGATAATAACATCCTTTGAGTAGCGTTCTTTGTAATGCTCAGTCCATTGGTCAAGTTGTTCTTGCCTGTCAGTCAGGATGGCACCATCTTTCACTTCCAGTCTTTTTACAAGTTGGACCAAGTGCCTCTTTAATTCCACCATAGGTACCATGAAGGTCCCCTCTTTCAAAGCAGACCTGAATCTTTTCATACACGTCTTGCCAATACCTCTGGGTACATTTACTGGTGGCTTTGTGGACCACAGCCTTAGCTTCTTTAAACCTGAGATTTCTAGACTTAGCTGGGTGTTGAAGTAGAGTTAGACGAGCTTGCTTTTTCTTTTCTCTGAGTGGGAGAAACAGATGTTCAGACACTGCGAACCAATCTGGTTGTTTTTTCTTTGTTGTTCCAAAGGCATCTTTGGCAGTAGCCAGTGTCCTGTTCTTGAAATTTTCCCACAAAGTGTCAGAATCAGCGGAATCAAGTTGATCATTTTCAGAAACACGCTCAAGTGCACATTGAAACTTTACACAAGTGTCAGAGACCTTCATGTTAGTGATGCTGAGGCAAGGTTTGCCTTTTGGCTTCACATGATGGCTCTTTTTTGGGTGTAATTGGAGCTTGGCCCTGACAAGGGCACGGTCAGTGCTGCAATCACTGCAATGCATTGATCAAATATACATTATATCACAAATGTTTCTGTGACACATAGGGATGAGGTCAAGCTGATGCCAGTGTCCTGAGCCAGGGTGCTTCCATATGAACTTGCTGCAGCTACTGCCAGGAAAACAGGTATTAAAGACTATCAGCACACAAGAGACACAGAGCTCAAGGACATGCCGGTCATTTTAATTGAAGCTACCTGTGCTGTGTTGGCCAATGATGTGTCCCCAGCGCACCCAGACCTTACCCACACGGACACTGAAATCACCGAGAACATCGAGTTTGCTCCTTGTGGGGATATTCTTGATGATTTGTTCCAGCTGGGAATAGAACTCATCTTTTTGCTGTTTGGAGTAGTTAAGTGTCAGTCCATAGATGACCAGAAGAGTTGGGTTTGCAAGTTCATGTTCACATCCAGCCGTATGATCCTTTCATTGATAGATACGAGAGGGGTACATGCAGACTTCTTAACAGCAAATCCGACACCATGTATCCTTGGGTCATTTTCAGGTTTCCCAGACTAACAGAAGTGGTAGTTTACTTCACCTAGTGATCCAGTTTCTGAAAGTCTCATCTCACAGAGGGCTGCAAAATCAACACCCAATTATGGCTGTTTTCTGAAGTTCATGGTCTTTCAGTTCAAGTCTGGTTAACATAGTGTGAATGCTCCAACAAGCAATGATTAGTTTAGAGCCTGGAAAGAAGAAGTTTGAAGGAAGCTTTTTCAGCCCACCTTTCCTAGGACCTCTCCCAGACTGGGGCAAGCAGGACAACCTTAAACAGGGCTGCTTGGACACCTGAGCCGCTGCCAAATGCCTGCATCCTTCCCCACAAAAATGAACAGCCATTGAGCACAGACCTTCGACATGTAAGCCTAG
Organism: Alligator mississippiensis; assembly: GCF_030867095.1. Taxonomy (NCBI): domain Eukaryota; kingdom Metazoa; phylum Chordata; order Crocodylia; family Alligatoridae; genus Alligator; species Alligator mississippiensis. The sequence continues at coordinate 16,551,700 of NC_081829.1, forward strand.
GCAGAGCAAAGAAGGAAGGGGTTGCCACGGACCCTCCACCTTCTCTCTCGGCAGGGACTATAGGACTCCAATGGCAAGACAAAAGTCAAGACGATTGGTACAGGCCTGCCGCAGGTTGTAGCCAGAATACTACTCCAAGTTGAAAGAAGTGCCCATGTTATCACATCTGCAACTGTGTCTTTTCTGGATGCGTGGGATCCCAGCAGTGTGGATACTGTTGGCCAACAGGATTCTGGCTCATCCACTTCTCTGGGAACATTTCCTTCACCCAGGGGTTTCACTACCCTACCCTTAGGCGATCTCCACCTGGAGCCATTGCAACTTCCCAAGGGGAGACAGCTTGTTGACTGGTCCCTGTCACTCACCGTTGTGTTGCTGGCTGCACCATCTATGCATCCAGTGGTGAATCCTGGGGTGGGGGGGGGAACTAGCCAGACAGCATTGGTATTTAAGGGATTAAATATAAAACATATGCTGGTAGGGGTATGCAGGCAGCTGGTAAATCTGGAAAGAGGGATGCAATAAGAAACAGTTTGGGAACATCGACCTTAGAGTGTGTCCAGCCCTGGGGCTGGCTTTACACTAGTTCAGTGGCTATTCAGCTGATCCAGATGGGACCAGCCAATAACCTCGAGACATAGTTAGAAACATTTGATTGAAAGCTATGCAGATTCCAAAGTCAGTGCATGTGCCTGGGTAGATCTTTGCCTGAGAAGCAACCTCAGTGCCCTGCTACAAACCAAGAATCAGATCCTGAGTTCCTGTAGGTTTGCAGGAGGGAGTAGAGGGGTGCATGTCTGACAGTATGACACTGATACTTTGCAGCTAGGAATTATGCATGAGGCTTTAGGCAGTAGCATAACTTGGAGTCGAGGGGCAATAGGGGCATCAGACCTAGGCACGAATTCAGGGAGGGAGTGCCAGAATGGCAGCCCCTAAGGTCCCTGGGCAGCCACTACATCGCCTATTGAGGAAACTTGCACAATGACAGCAGCAGCCCCTGCTGCTGCCACAGTCCCTGCACAAGAAGATTATAATTATTTGGTCCTCCTTGCGCCAATCCCTGTGCCACCCTGGGCACTAAATATAAAGTTACATGCCTGTTCTGAGGCTTCAACACAAGCAGGAATGGTCCCCAAGCCAAAGAAAGCCTGGTGACGGCCAGACTCTCCTTCCACTGCAGCCAAAGCAATTGCACCATTTGCAGCAGTGAAAGCAGGTCAGGGGCTTTTGCTCTTTCACCCTAACACTGTATGATATGGGAAGTCCAGAGGCCCCTCTACAACAGCCGGAGCAGATTATTGTGACCAAAGTATATCTTAGAACAGAACTAGTGCTGCAGTGTTAGGCAGGGTAAGGATCTGCCTCTGCTACCTTCCCTATCCAGGAAGAAGAGGCCCTGAAGCCTGGAGCAGCGAGAAATGCTGTGGAACAACCTGCCTTGCTGTGTTTAACCTGGCTAATGATTAGCCAGGAGAACCTTGATGTTCAAGGACATGGGGCAAATCTAGCCCTCCTAGCTTTGCTTACACAGCACACACAGCTGGGCCATTCCCTAGAGGCTCAATGGTAACACCTGGTCAGGGTAAAGGAGTGAAATCCCAGTCCCCTGTTCACTAGTGGCTGAGCCTAATTCTTCCAAGTTTGCTTTCTAAACTCTCAGCGCAGAGGATCGGTGACCAGCAGGTGTTGTCTGAACACAGTAGCCAGGAGCTGGGCAAGGCTTGGGCAAAGCAGCCCAGCTCAAAGCTTTTCCCCAAACAGGAATTGCACTAGAGTTCCCAGAGAGCAGAAGTGCTTTCCTCCTGAAATACTTTCCAACTCTAGGCATCCTAGCTTCACCTAAAGCTTGAAGCTTCAGCTGTGAAATAGCTTGAGAACAGCAACTCTGGTGGCCTCCCGGGAAGCCTTCTCCAAACTGAGCTTCAGTCTTTCTCTTCTGCCTGTCGTGCTGATCGCTTGTGCTACTGTACAGCTGAACCTGCTTCCCTTGAAACTTCACTGTTTTGTCCTTACTGCTACTTTTCAGCAGTAAAGCAACGATGAGCAACAGGTGCAAAACATCCAAGTTACCTGGATTATCTTCTTATTCCTTCTCTCTTTCCTCTTACAGTGTTTGGTCATTAGCACCTGGCATGTGCTTTTGTTGTTCAGATGTGTGGGAGGCACCCAGAAGCCTGCCTGCTGCAGTATCTACATACAGTACCTTTAACAGAAATTGTCAGTTTGCTCACTCTTGGCTGCAACTCTAAGCAAGATCTCATGATCCCAGGTTCCTTGCTAACACAGAGTCCCACAGCACAATGATTGCACCTTCAAAAGCATTGATAGCCACACTGCCAAACACGTAACAGGAGCTGAGAGTGATCCATCCCATGCTCCTGAGGCTTATGCCCTCGTTCTAAAATGCACAGGAAGCCAGTCATTCATCAGAGACCAATATGTCTTTCAGTCAGTAGTGCAAATTAGCCCAATTCTTGTGTCATTCAGACCACAGGAAAGCCTGCAAACTCCCCAAATCACAATAAGCCCATGGAGAATAATAATTCAGATGCAAAAAGATACAAAGTGGCAGGACCCAGCAGAGCTTCTGCAGATCCAGGTGAAGCAGGGTGAGGGTGAAGGAGGACCAGGAAGAGATGGCATTACCATCTGTTGGCCACAGGCCAGATGAGGTAGCTAGGAATGTGGCTTTGTCTCAAGCTGACTTTGCCTACTTTAAAAATGAGAAGGGAAGTAAATAGCAACTCTCAGGCTGGCCCTCATGCTGCAAACCCAAGAAACAGGTTGAGCGTCTCATCAAATTGAAAACCCCTTAAGCTTTTTCCTGCTTCACTACAGCATAAAACTCTTTGCCGAGCAATGAGCTGAGAAGATGTGCAGCAGTAGTGTTCAACATGCAATGAGCTCTGAGAAGATGATCCTGAAGAACAAGGAGAAATTGTAAAGTACCATGTGGATGAACCCAAGGTCAAATCTGAAAGAAGGTTTCTACAAACCCAGTTCTCAGCCACCACTCTTGAACATTCCTGAAGAGGACCCTTTCTACCTAAAATTCCCACTTTGTGACAGTTTAAGCTATAGGCCTGGACAACCTTATGAATTTCATTTTGCTTTCTGAGGCTAAAGTTACATGTTACACTTACCCTATACTAAGGGCACTTAACACATTAATGTTCACATGTTAGAGCTCCTCAACAAGTGCTAAGAGCGCTCTAAGCATTTAAAAATGATGTCGCTTCAGGCAAGGATTGTCTTCTGAGTTGTGCTTCACAGCTTGAGTTACCTGAAGGATAGGTAGCTCCACTGAGATAATATCTGCAGTCCTCCAGTATCCCAGGAGGCACCAATCCCAGGTAGACTAGCTATCCTCCCAGTCTCCCATGTCCAGGACTGACATCTGGGGTAGCTGAGCAGTAGCAGATGAGCAGGGAGTGGTTGAGAGGGAAAAGGGAGGAAGAGGAGCACAGCAGAGGGGGCATCAGTGGGTAGGGAGTTGTCAGGTGGTCACTGGAGGGGCTGATGGGTGAGTGGGCAGCCCCAGGGCCTGGGGAGAACACCTAGGCTGACTCCAGGCATGCAGCCTAAACTGTGGCCCAGCAGGGATGGCACAGGCTGGATCCCAGTGCATGGGGAAAACACCATGTTTTAGGGAGCCCAGGAGTAGACAGAGAGGGAGAACACACCAGTGCCCCACAGCTGATGCCCCTGCTGCTCTGAGCGCAGCCCCTGGCTGTTCCCTGTTAGTTTGAGAGTAGCAGAAGGAGACCCCGTTACACAGCTGCCATCACCGCAGTGACTGCCACTCCTGGGCTAAGTGCAGCACTTGTGCAGCCCCTGGAGTGGGAAAGGAGCTTCTCTCCCCCTGGGGACAGTGTTGTCAGCCACAGGGGAGTGGGTAGGTGGGAGCCAGAGATGAGCTCCATGGGAGGAGGGGAAGGAGTAACACGGGGAAGCAGGGAGGGGCAATCCAAGCAGCATGAGAGAGCGAGGGGCAGTGTCGGGGGGGACACAGTTCAACCAGTACAGAGCAGTGGGAAGGTGATCTGAGCTGAGTGATGTGGCCCACCTGGGGTGACAAGGGGCTCCTTCCCCCCTCCCCTGTACCCCACCCCCAGGTTATACTGCAGCCAGAGAGCAGGATGGCATGGAATAAGGCTTGGCAGGTCCTAGCCATGCCCCTGCCCGCCAGCCTTCTAGCAACAGGTCACAGCCATGCGCATAACCCTTAATGTGCATCTGCTCACAGCACATGCTAACTTTAACTTTGACAAATATTCCTTAGAGTTAGCAGGTGTAATTGAAACATGTAACTACACCCTGAGTATCTCTTGTGACTTTTAACCTGTGTTGTAGATTGGACCCCCCATTGTGTTTTCATTACAGAGAGATGGTTTGAATTGCTGGGCAGAGAGCTTGTCCAGCTACCTCACTAGGGCTACTGTTAGCAACTCCAATCTGCTCAACCCCCTCACCTGAAACAAAGCTGATACTCATGGGTCAGCCTGAGTGAAGTATGGTATAAGATAGTAGAGAGAAGTCAGGGTAGATTTGCACCTTATAGACTAACTGAATCACAGAGCTATAATAGCAAAAGCTTTCATGAGCCTGAGCTCACTTCATCAGAGGTTGTTGTAACCCTTCTGCCAGGCACTGGTCGGCAGCAACAAGGGCTGGGTTCAAACGTTGGGGTACCCAAATATTGTGGCTCAAACTCTCACCCAGAAATCTGGGATCACTGAATTTGACTGGGGTGTCCCACATGAACAACGCCCCCACTCCCCTCCTTGCAAGCAGTGTAAAGACAAAGGACAGATTTATTACCAGGGATCCAAGTTTTCCCTTTCCCACGGGAAGACGGAAAAAACCATGGATTTTCCCTTTTAACCAAGAAAAATGCGGATTTTTCATTTTAACGGAGAAACAGGCAGGCTTTCCACTTTTGCAAAGAGCTCTCTGCAGGCTGCCTGCTGCGAGCTCGGCCTTCCCGCTGGGCTGCCTTTCCGTGGGGCCTCTGTGGCCCTGCACAGCAGGGCAGAGCGGGGCCAGGCAGGGAAACTTTTTGCCACTGCAATCCCCACGGTGCCCTGGCAAAGCACCCCCTACCCGCCTAGAAGCAGCAGGGGTGGCAGCACGGAGTTGTTTTTATATTTTGAGACTTTTTATATACCTGGCATGACGTCATCCAAGGTTTTCCAAGCAGGGCTTGCCCTGGCATCTAGTTTTTCCTCTTAACCAATTAATTTAAAAATAGAACACTGCCCAGTTTAGCCAAGCAGGCTGAGGATCTGATCTCCTTGCCTGCTACGTGACCAAACTAGTTTTCTTATTTATAGCACACAGCAGAGGTGTTCTAGACAAAAGGTCTAAATAAAAGGGGCATTCCTGCCTACCTGCAGTTAGCAGTCTCTCCTCAGATTACCAAACCAGAGGAGAGATGGCCAGAAACACAGCAAGTATATAGAACAGGAATATATACGGGAAAACAGATACAAAAAAAACCCAACCTAAAACCATATATACAACAACACACTTTGCACTACAAACTGGCTAGGACATTTTGTGTGGGTTACATTGTGAAAGGACCTGTACAGACCAGTGTGTAAAATGGAGAGAGAGATTTGAATACCAAAGGTAGGAAGGGAGGGGGGGGAATGGAAAGATGGAAGGGAAGGCAGTGCTTGAGAAAATAAACGAATAACCAATGCACCCATAAGAGCAAAGAGGTCACAGAAGGTAATCCAGATAATGGCATAAAAATCCATAATTCCTGTTTATTCCAAATTTAACAGTAAGAAACAGTTTATTCCACATGTAACAATAAGAAATCATACAGTTTGTGGATGATTTCTTATTCCACTATTTCCTGTTCAAGTTAATTTAAAAGTTTTGTTGCTTAAGAACAGCTGCCCTCGGGTCAGCAATGAAACGTCCAGGGAGGTTAAAGTGTTCTGCCACAGGCCTGCGTGTCTTTCTGCAGCTACTACAAGATTGGTGTTCATTCATTCTTTCATATAGGGATCATCCCATCTGTCCACTGTAGACAGCAGAGGGGCACTGTAAGCAAATAATGGCATATATGACATTGGTAGAGTTGCAAGTGAACAAGTCTTTGATGTTATGTTCCATGTTATCCAGTCCAGTTATGATGATGTCTGTATTGACATGGGAGCACAGCTGACATCCGGGTCCATTTTAAGGTCTGGTGCCTTGGTGAAAATGGGAGTTAGGTAGCCTGTTGCGTGAGAAAGACAGTTTGAAATTTAGCGGCTGTCTGTAAGCCAGGATAGGTTTGTCCCCCATAGCTAATTTGAGATGGTCATCCTTTTCCAGGAAGGGGTGGAAGTCATTAATGATGTGTCCAAGGTGTTCCGGGTGGGAGTTGTAGGTGACAACCAGAAGGATTTTGTCCTTGTCCCAGGGTTGGTATTGGAGCAGGTCAGAGAGAGGTCTGAGACTGGCTTTGTTGTTTTGAGTAACTACAGTTTGGGAAGTGGATTATAACTGAAGGAATCCCTGTTCCACTTTCTTAAGGTAAAAATCTTAGTCATTGGGATCAGAGCAGATATGGTTGTAACACTGATGGCCGTGGATCTAGTGGTATGCTTAGGGTGAAAGCTGGTGGTGTGAAGGTAGCTGTGGTGATCAGTTGCTTTTTGATACAACATGAAGGTGATAGGGCCATTGTAAAACTTCACTGTCGGGTCTAGGAATTGAATTTCCTGGGTGGAGAATTCCAGAGTTAGTCGGATGGAGAGCTGGAATTTATTAAAGTCCTCTGGAGAGTCTTTCCCATGTATCCAAACAATGAAGATATCATCAGTGTACCTCAGGTATATTTGGGGGGATAAGAGGGCAGCTGTGGAGGAAACCAACTTCAAGGTCTATAATAAATAGTTTGACATACTGGAGAGCCATATATGTGCCAATGGGAATGCCATTAGTTTATAGGTATAGGGAGTCCCCAGATCTGAAACAGTTGTATGTGAGGCCAAAGCAGGAGAGTGTAATGGAAATAAAACCAGTCCTCATCAGGCATTCTGTATGACTTGAGAGCCATTCTCATGCTGGATGTGACATCCATGCTAGCTAATAGAATTGTAGAAAATTAGGGTTGGAAGGGACCTAAAGAGGTCATTTAGCCCAACCTCCTGCTCAAAGTGGAACCATCCCCAACTATCTCATCCCAGCCAAGGCTTTGTCTAAATGGGTCTTTAAAACCTCCAAGGATGGAGATTCTACAACCTCTCTGGATAACCTGTTCCAGTGCTATACTACTCTCCTAGTGAGAATTTTTTTCCTAATATCCAACCTAAACTTCCCTTACTACAACTTGAGACTATTGCTCCTTGTTCTGTCATCTGCCACCACTGAGAACAGTCCAGTTCATCCTCTTTGGAACCACCCTGCAGGTAGTTAAAGGTTGCTATCAAATCTCCCCTTGGTCTCCTCTTCTGCAGACTACATAAGCCCAGTCCTCTCACCATCTCCTCATAAGTCATGTCCCCCAGCCCCCTAACCATTTTTGTTGCCCTCCACTGGACTCTCTCAATTTGTCTACATACTTTATGTAATGGGGGCCCCAAAACTGAACACAGTACTCCAGATGTGGTCTCACCAGTGCCAAATAGAAGAGAAGAATCACTTACCTTGATCTGCTGGCAACACTCCTACCGATGCCGTTAGTATGCCGTTAGCCCACTATGCCTTTAGCCTTCTTCGCAACAAAGGCACATTGTTGGACTGGTGTTTGCTAATATGGTGCTTGCTAGAAGCTTATCAATGAAGCCCTGTTTCTTTGAGAAGTCTGTGCTGTGTGTCTTTCAAAGCAGCTGGCAGCTCCAGTGGCATGTGGGAATAGGATAGTCAACACTGCCAAAATTTTCCCCCATAATAGTGCCAATACCAGAGACAATGGTGCTCAGAGAATTGTAGGACATTAGGGCTGGAAGGGACCTCATAAGGTCATCTAGTCCAGCCCACTTGCTCAAGGCAGGATTGTATCTGACTAAACCATCCCAACCAAGTGTATGTCCAATCTGCTCTTGCAAACTTCCAAGAATGGAGAGTCCCAAGTTTCTCTAGGTATGCTGTTCCAATGCTTAGCCACCCTTATATCTCTCATGCTGTGGCTCACTTCCAAAAATCCTATGTGTGAAAGGCAGTGACATAATGTCTGGACAGTGCATCTGGGGCAAGCTTCTCTCAGCCTTCCCCAAGAGGCAATCCACAGAGCAGCAGCAAGGAACAGGTATGAGCCATGTGTCCCATGTGGTGCAAGGCATTCTGGGAATTGTAGCTCACTATAGCAGCAGTGGTACTCATTGCTGCTGGTGAGGGGTAATGGGGGGGGGAGATTTCATCACAATTTTTTGCACTGAAGCCCATGTCAGGAGGGCAAAAGGAATTACTGATTTTAGCAAAAAACAAATTTGCCCCCTAGCTATAGCAAACCCCACTGCTGCTCCACAGAACTATGGTTCTCACTCAGAACAACTTACACTCCATAACACACATTGCCCACGCTGCTGGGATGTGCAAGACCAGGGAGGAATGGGAGAGTGAAGTGCCACCCTCCCCTCCTTCTGGAACCTCTCTGCTTAGGCTGCCTCCAGGGTATGTGCCCCACTTGCCCACCCCATGCTACACTATTGGAGAAAGGTTATATCACTTCAGGCAGGAGGCAGAGCTGGAAGACTGGGGTGGGGAAAGACACCTGCCTGCCCAAAAGCCCAACTAAAACCCAAGGAGGACTCTGCGGAGTAATAAGGACTCTGCAGAGAGAGGTGAGAAAGAAATTCAGGAATTTGCTGTTTTGCCTGTATCCGTAACTCTCATTTGTGTTGTCTGTGAGCCAAGTTTGTATGTCTAAGAAGCTCTGATACAAAACTTTTGTCTCTTGCTTTAACTGTCATGAGGTCCCAAAGGATTAAACTATAATCTAGAGTAGGGCTGTCCAACTTCTAAATGGCTGGGGCTTCATGCCCTGTGGGCCGCACCAGCAGGGCCACAAAACAAATGGCGCACACCATGGAGAGATGCCTATCTAGGACCATGCAGGTTGACCAGAGGTGTCTGAACTAGTACCTTATAGCTATCTGAGGTATTTAGAACTGTATACTCATGTTAGCTCAGTGCTTTACTTGTGTTAATTATATATGGACAAATTAACTCAGGTATCTCTACATAGGACTCTGAATTGCCCATGTACTGCTAAAATGATCTGGAAACTCCATTAAATGCCAGTACCGGGGATGTCATCATTACACTTTTTATATCAGTGATTCTCAAACAGGGTGTCACAGCACTCTGGGGTGTCTTGAGATACTTTCAAGGGTGCTATGGGGAACCATGCAATGTTAGCACTGTTAGGTGTGCAAATATGATTCACAAGATAAACCTAGAGATTTCATATGACAATCCATGGTGTCCAAAACATTTTGGTTTGTTGTGGTCTTTCTGAGATCTTTGCAACAGAAGGATTGCTCTATTATTTTTCTGTAGTCAAAAATAACAAAAAATAAGAGCTGGTATTTTCCAAGGGATGCCTTGAGTTGAACAAAGGGTACCACATCCCTAAAAAGGTTGACAACCACTGTTTTATATTTTCCAAAAATAATTTCTTCCCAGATCCACCCAACAACTCAAAGACACGTGGACTATGGAAGACATAATAGGGATGAATCTTCTCCAGGATCTTAATATGCCAAGAAACCTTGTGCAGTTTTAAGTGGCAATATTTTGGCAATCCCAGAAGTGCCCTCACTTTGACTTATCCTGGAAGTGCCCTCACCTTCATGTGTAAGCCAGTGATTCTTTGCTTGGAGCTGCACAGAGATGCAAAGCATTGTGAAGGTCCTCTTCAGTAGAGTAGTTACCTTTCCTCTCCTGGCACCTCTTGGTAGCCTTTCCCATAACTTGTCCAGCAGTGTCATCAGCTCTTGTGGAGACTATTCCTTGCAAATGCCATTGCCAGAGTACTTTCAACATGTGGCCTCTCTCTGAGCTGGCTATGTACAATTCTAGTTGAATCTCTGATCTGTACAGATTCGTCCTTCTCTACGTGCAATGTTGTGCATGCAAACAAAAGGGTTTCTTTCTTTCCCTGTATCCCCCCTCTCTCTCCTTCTCTGCATTCATTTGAATGACAAAGGTTTCCAATTACAGTCCTCCTGGGGAATCAAACAGCAAGGCTTGCTGCTCGCTTAGTGACTGGCAGATTAAGACAGATAAAGGGAGAGATCTGTATATTGACTCTGTGTTTGTGTAATTCAGGGGATGGGAGAGTGGCTGGGAGTGAGGAGGAATCTGACCCATATAAATAGCCAGCAGCATTTTAAAACTAAATCATCTTGAAAATTCATGGCCAACTCTGTCAGTTCCTTCTATTGTATCGCTGGAGAATCATAAATAATTCAGCCTTGCTCAAATATTTATTGAAATCAATTTAGCCCTGAGTCCATCATCCCTCTCTGAGAAAACAGTTCCTTTAGCATCTCTTCTACCCTCCATGAGCCTAGTTAGGAAGAAGACACCTGTTACCCCCCAGCTACACCTGTAGGGGCCAATGGTCAGTACTGCCAGCAGGTCTGATTTAGCCATCCTACCTATCCGTGATACCACTATTTCTAGGTTTTGTGATTTGACAGAGGCACACAGGGAAATACATCTCTCTATAGGAAGCAATAAGCTTGATGACAACTTCAGAACTGCTGCATGCCACATGACAGAAAACAGGTATGTAACCTCATACCACATATACCATAATAAGTACCCAAGCATCACACCTATCCCTTGTGCAAAAGGATCTCAGCTCTGCCATAAGGATGATGACACCTGCAAGATTTCTTTGTTCCTCCTTCTCCCTCCATCTGTTTACTCATTGACCTGCAACAACTGCACTTCTAGACTGTAAGCTCTCTGGGGCAGGCACTGTGCATTTTGTTCATTCTGTTAAATAGGGCCCAAACTGGTGAGTCCTTTATATGCTATTGTAATATAGAAGCGAATAATTTAGGAGTAAAGTTCATCTGTGAGAGAGGACAGAGCTCTCTCAGGGGTTGGCCTGGAGCTATGAAATGAATTCCTCCTTCCTCCCCCGCCCCCTTTCTGCTCCTACTGCACAGTGCACTTTTCCCACCTGCCTTCTTTAAAGTATTGTTGCCTGTCTGGCTTCAGCAGTTAACCAGTATTCCAGGCCTTTCAAGTTTGCATGTCTTAGGAGGAGAAATGGATGACCCAAGTAAGGTATAATCTTTGGTGCAATCCTAGGGTGGGGTTTTTTTGTGGGTTTTTTTTTTTTTGGAGGGGGGGAGTTGTTTTTTGGTTTGTTTGGGGGGTTTTGGGGGGTGGAGGGTTTGTTTTGGGTTTTTTAGAAATAGTCCCTGTAGACTCCTGTTTTCTTATACACAGGAGGAACAAGCAAAAGCAGGCAGTTTTCTTGCTCACAGTTTCTAAGTCACCCCTTCCAGTCAGTCCTGTATCCAGGAAGTATTGTCTCCCTGCTCCCTCTTAAGGCCATGCTCATGACTGGTGACAAGAGAAGGAGCTTTTTCCTGGCTTTTTGCTTCTTACACATCTTGCCAAAACAATCCCATAGCTTCTGCATTTGCAATCAGGAGAATTCTCAGCCCACATATGCTAGCTTCTGAATAGATCTTGCCATGCAGCCCATTGCCTTTATCAGTGCCCTCCTATTGTTTCCAGTTACCACTACGTGAAAGGGGTTTTAATAGCTCAGATCAAACACTCCCCTTGACGGCAGTCGTGATCCCCTTCTAGTAGCACAACACACACTGAGCAGAGATTACACAGAATTTATAAATCTCCCTAAGAAAATGTTCCATGCTGCATACACAATAAACCAGGCATGACTGATGCTGGCCATGTCACTTAATTCACTAAGGGATACCATGAATAGAATAGAATAGAATAGAATAGAATAGAACGTGTAACCTGAAAGCAACTTTTATGAAGCTCAGATCTCAGAACAAAGCATGCAAATGCACCCATATTCAGTGTATTTCAGCATATGGTAGAACCTCCCATTCCCTGTTTTTGATCCTGTTTTCTTTGGCAGTCTTTCTAAGGTCTGATGCACTGTGCATGTACTTTGAGCTTCAGCCCTCTGCAGCTTCTAAGTCCTTTCACCTGAGTCTGTTGCACCATGCATACAGTTGCTTGCCATAAAAAATAGCCTGAAAAGCAGCAGTATCCCTGTGCTCCAGCCAGACACTAAAGCAAACCCCACTTGGTGTCATTTGCTGGCACAGTCCAGAAGCACTGAAATTCAGGCTGTGGTCAGCTAGAACAGCATGAGCATCCTGCCCCTCCCAATCAGACACTTGTAATTGGTGTGAAGTAGAGCATAATGCTGAGACAATACAGTGTGGCTGTACTTGCATGTCTCTGCATGCTTGGTCAGCAGGTCCACAGAACTAAACAAGTGCCCAGGGTGAGCATGCAGGCTGTTGCCTGTGAGTCTAGTTGCTGTTGATGTTCTGTCATATGTTCCTGCACATGTGCAAGACCATGAGCTTTTTGTTTGCAATATGAGCTCCTTGGGACAGGGGCCATGTGAGGGCCTTATCTGGGGAAGCAGGGGGCTCTCTTATATGTGAAAAAAGTTAATGAAATGAAAGTGAAACATGCCCATTAATGGTGCTACCCACCCACATTTACAGCAGCAGATAATGCTCATTGGTTAGTTGGATTATTAACTAATGTCATTTCTCCAGCACTTCCACTTGGTGATCACAAAGCATTTCAAATTATTAATAGGGGGAATCTCAGAACAGTTGTATGTAGAGTGGAATCACAGTGTTATAACAGTTTCGGGGAAACTGAGACACAGAAAACAGTGAGGTCATAAGAGTGAAACTGGAATTTCAGAAAGAAGCATGAAAGTTTAGATACAAACCACAGAGGTAACAGTGCTTTGCATTTAAGAAATGGCTGTCTACATGAGCTGTCAGTCTTAGAGTTCTGCAGTCTGTCTTTTGCTAGAAAGCAGAGATCAGTGCTTCTCTTGATAGCAAGGCATCTTGCAGACACACTGCTATGCTACAACCAGGTGAACTCTCGATTGGGGGTGAAAGTGAACCCTACTTGTAGGGTTTGTGCACTAAGTTTTGGAGCTACCTGTGGATGTGTTAGACAAGGCTAGTGCTCCAGTGGGTTCCTAGGCTTCCTGAGGCACCTGGTCATAAGAAACTGAGGTTACCTGTCATATAGTATTAGTATCTTTCCTAAGGAATATTTTTTGCTTCTCTTTTAATTACTTTTTCATGAGAGTGAGACTCATGTAAGCCCCAGCCACTGGGGCTCCAGATATACTGTTCTTATCTCATTTCCCTGCAATCAGATACTTTGGGGAACTCAGGCCTCAGGTTACACTCCAAGTCCTTTTTCCTCTGCTTTTCTGATTAAGTCAGTGGGGATGAAAAGAGAAGGCATGAATGACTGATTTTTATTTTGGGGAACAGAGCAGAAAATGTTGTGAAGAGTTCACACCACTCAGACCCCACAGTGGCTTGCAGCAGGAGAGATCTGCACAATGACTGAACACGGTCAACACAGAGAAGAGGAAGCCAAGGAAGAAACATGCCAAACAGACCAAGGGGAAATCCAAAGCTTTGTGCAAAGCTTTGCTACACATAGATTTGCATCCAATCAAGTTCTGGCACAGCCTCCAGATGTTCAGAAGTGTCACTAAAATAAGCTTCAGGGCCTGCGGATGCCTAAGAAAACAATTGGCTCCTCTGCAAAACTGCATGGGAAATCCAAAACGAATGGGCTCTTGCCATATTTCAGCACTGCCACTTTTGGTCCTGGGTAGCACCAGGAAGCTCATAGGGAATGGAAATGCCTCCAAGCCTGACTGTTTGGGATGCTTCCTTAAACAGTCTCCTCTGAGCTCAACTTCAGCTGGCAGAGTGCCTATGCACATGCATCGAAGCATACACATGCATCAGTTAATCAAGTCTGATAGAGAGTGGTAAGTACCACATTCCAGCAGACTCTGGCATCACATGTATCAGTGTCCCCATGCTGAAAAATGGTGGCGGGGGCGCTTTAACTAAAGCTTGTTCGATGAACTTTAGTTAAAGTGCCCCTGCCACCATTTTTCAGCAAGAGAACGCTGATACATGTGACACTCTAAGCACTCTAATTAAGATTGGCTCTTCGAGCTGCTCTAATTAAAGCGCCCTCCCCCCAACCTGCCAGAACATGTGTATAAATGCCTCCTGAGCCCTTACAAGTGCCTGGTCCTAGGGAGGAGCTTTGACATCACCCTTCAGGCACAAGACTAAACCAGCAGGGAGTGGAATCAGGCTTCCACAGACATCCTAAGGGGGATCATCTATCACTGTTGCCCAGCCAGGGCAGTGTACAGGGCCCAGGAGAGGAATGTGCAGCCACAGGGCCTGGCCAGGGAGTGGGAGGGTGCCATGGGTGGCTCATCCAGGGGATGGGGGGAGGGAAAGTGGGCTAGCTCCCTGCCACTGAACATACTCCCAGGGAGGGGGGCATGGGAGGGACCCATGCCTCCCTGATTTGTGTACTGGGCAAGGGAGGATGCAGGCTTTGGGCTTCCAAACCTGATATCTTGCCCATGGGAGCCCCATGCCGGCTGCATTGCCATGGCAAGGTACCCCTTGCCCACCTGGCAGCAGTGACACAGAGTTGTGCCCCTCACTGCTGCCAGGTGGGCAGGGGGGCCCTCATTATGGCGGTGTGACTGGCATAAGGCTCCCAAGGGCAGGACAGTGAGGCAGGGAACCCTGAACCCAGAGCGGGCAGCTGGCCCCCACCCCCCATGGGCTCCTCTCCGCTCTGCTCTGGCCGTGCCATTGGGGGGTGAGCAAGAGGGGAGGTAGGCATGTGTCCAGCCTTCCAATTTGGAAAAGGTGGTCACCTGAGCTGGAGCTGGAGAGAGGAGAGCAGCCTCACCACTGACCCAGACAGCCTGTTCCTCTGCAAAGAGTCTCAGGAGAAGCAGGAAGAGCTCCAGGCTCTGGATGGCCACCACACCCATGGCACGTTTGTACAATTGTAGATCCAGCTCCTCCAGGAGATGGATCATGCCTCCTGCTTCTTCTATGCCCTGAAGAAGCAAGGTACCAAGAAGTACATCACCTGCTTCCTGGCAGAGGACAGCACCCTACACACAGATCCTAGCAAGCTGCTATAACCCGGGCGGTACTCCAAGAGGTACCCCCTCTCCAACGGAAGGGATCTGAGCAGGTGGACAAGCACTGTGGGAGGTGCAGGGACTCTCCTCCCCCTATAGAACAAAGCCAGATCACTACTGGGGACTTAACCATATACCTTTTAATGAGAGAGCAGTACTGGGAACATAACCAGTATAAACCAGAGGGTATAGGGGACACTACAACGCCCCAAGGGGGCAGGATTCAACAAAAGTTAGACACTTACAATCATACACATATTCATCCAGTTGGCAAAAAACAGGGTTAACAAAATATAAAACACAAACAGCAGAACAAACAATACTGGTTGGTGAAATATAAAAGGCAGAAAATACAAAATGTCAAAGAACAGGGAATATAGGGCCTAGGTACTTGGAGGGGGAAAAAACCATGGCCCCTTTCCACTGCAACAAGAATTTCACCCTGTTACATTACTCACCACAAGTCATCCCAGCTGGAGCTTGAACTCATATCTCCCATGTGGGAGGCAGAACTCTACCACACAACCACCAATGCTGGTGCTGCTCTAAGCTGCAAGGGGTTTTGACCTTCCTGGAGCCCCGGCCTCACATTGAGCTACCTGGCCTCTTACTGGGGGAGTTGGAAGCAGAGCTGGGAACCTCTCAGGTCACTGCTCAGGTCCTTGCTGGATCTGGGGAGCCTCTCCTGCTGGCCGCAACCTCTTGTAGGGGGATCCTGGAGCCCAGCGGGGAGCCTCTCCTGTCGGCCACAGGCCACACTGCTGAGGGTCCAACTGCTGCCTGTAGGTCCCACTCCTTCAGGCTCTTCTGGGGCAACTACTCCCACCTCACTGGCCCAGCTCTTTGAAACTCCTTCCTTGTGGTCCCTCGCTGGTCTCTCCCTTGAGTCAGCTGCGCTGCCCCTTTTATCCCCCTCCAGGTGACCCAAGGGGCCAATCAGGGGATATGGAGGGTGAGTCTCTGGGGCCTGATTGGTGAGGAAAGGGAATCCCAACCCCTCCAATCATCTTTTACCCTTTCAAAACCCCTGGGCTAAATCACTACCAGCTAGCCCATCACACTGCATAAAGCCAAGAGGTCTTCTGTGCAAGACTTGTCATCAAATCTGGCTTATGCTGACATCTGTCAGGCGCTGAGAGAGGGACTGCCATGAGGGACAGCACAAGCAAGTGTACTGGCAGGAGGATCCTCTCACTGAGCGAGTAATCAGATGATGCCTACCAGCCAGTCTCCAGTTACTGACTGGCTGATAATGCAGTTCTGCTATACCTTCTGTGATGTCCTCGGCCAGAATCTCGCCACAGTGTAGGCTGAGTCCAAAGGAGACAGGGAGCTCTCCCTGTGCTGACCCTGCTTCCCAAAAAGGGAGACACCCATGAATGGAGGAGCAGGCGCCCAGTCTCGTTCCTCTGCATGGATTACAAGGTCCTAGCCAAGTCACCTTGCTGTGGCTAAAGCCCATGCTGGTGCATATGATCCACATCAACCAGGCATAAATGGTTGTCATACTATCCCTGGTAACCTGTACCTGGCAGTTTTACTGAGAAGTGTCCACAGGCTCCTTGGATACATTCAAGGGGCAGAGGGTGCTAGTCAGTGTCTCCTACCCTTGAAGCACTAGTTATTAATCTTTCACATTCATTCCTGTTCCTGTTTTGTCATCTGTTTTCCCCAGTATCCTGTTGGTACAGAGTTAGTGGTCTCCCTCTAATGACAGAGGGAGGCTTACGGTTTCTTGGTAGGCCTAGGCCCACTGCCCCTGTGTAACAAATAGACCTGTCTGACACCGGCAGGAGTGCATGCTTTAGCTGGAAAGCATATGAACAAGGTGTCTCTAAAGCAGAGTTTCTCAACCCGTGCGTTGCAGCCCAAAAGTGGGTCATAAGAATATATGAAAGGGTCGCCAACAAATTTTAAAAATGGATCAACAAACTTTAAAAATGGATCCTCCTTTAAAGGAGAAAAACGAGGCAAACCGTGGGAAGTCCCTTGCAGGCTGGCAGAGCTCCAGCCTGCAAGGGGCTGCTTGGCTGTCTGCAGCAGCTGCTTTCTTCTCCCCCGCCCCCAAAGTTGGCACCCAAAGTGGTTGCCTCTGTCACCCACCTCCCCTGACCCAGTTACACCATTTCTGAATATACTGATTTATTTCAGCTTCACCCCATATGAGCCTCAGGAAAAATAACCTCAATTCTATGTACAAAGTGCTGGGTTTTGAACTAATTGACTCCAAGGTCTTTTTCCTGAGTTGTAACATTATAGACCATTCTCTAAAAGCAGTTTAATGTGAGCAGTGACCAAAAAAATAATAAAAGTGATGGACAACATTAAAAAGAGAACTGAAAACAAAATGAAACATCACCATGCCACCACCCCAGTGGTGTTCAATCTTTTGACCCTGTTGGGCTTGATGAGTGCTGCAGGGCTAGTCAGTGGGCCGGATCTGGGCCCCATACCACCCAATCTAGCATGCAGGGCCATGCTGTTCACCTGCAGAGGTCCTTACTGGTCCATATATTTGGCAGCTGGGAAGTGGCAATTAATGCTGCCATTGCTCTCTCACCACCAAATTTTCACACCCTTGGTGAGCCCTGTGAGATGGATGACAGAGCTTTCCAGGCCAGATCTGGCCTCTGGACCAGAGGTTGAGAACTCCTGCACTCTACAAATCCATGGTGCATCCCTACACTGCAGATGTTCAGCGGGCAGAAAAGGAAAATAAGAGGGTACATGACAGCAGTCTCCAAATATGTGGAGGGCTGCAATAAAGAAGAGGGAGAACACCTTTTCTCTCTTGCCGTAGAGAGCAGGACACAGACGAGTAGCTTGAAATTGCAGCAAAGTAAGTTTAAATTGGATACCAGGAAAACTTAATCCGTGTTACAATAGAGAGGCAGTGGAATAGACTGTCTAGAAAAGCTGTGGAATCTGCTTCACTAGAGGTAGGAGGTAGGATAACCATTGGCCAGGGCTGATCTAGGAGTAGTTATGGCTGGAGTACACTGCAAAGAGCAACAATTGAAAGCCCAGGAGCCCCCCAATACACTCACAGATTGCTGGGAGATCTGCAGCCCAGAGCAGACAGATATTGAAGAGAACCCTGTTTAGCAGGAGAACAAAAAGGAGCTCCCCAACTAGCTTAGTTATGAAAGAATATTAAAGGAATATTAAATATGTTTATGGAGAGGTTAGGATGACCAAAAGAGTAGTTTTGGCTTTCCAGTTAGTGGGTTTGAGATGTGGAGTTACGTCTGAAGTCCCCTAGCTGTAGAGCAGAATGCAGGGTGTTTAGTGTATCCCATGCCTCTGGGCTGTTCTGTTTACCACGTGGGGTGGGGAAGGAATTTTTTCCCCTCTTGTTCCTATGGGTATCAGGGCTTCGGGTTTCTTTGGGATTTGTTGTTTTTTTGTTTGGTTTGATTTGGTTTGTTTGTTTGTTTGAGGGGGGGCAGGGAGGGCTGCATTGGATGTTGACTGCAGCCAAAGTTGGATCTTTTGACCAGGGCATGCTAATGCTCCTGCTAAGACTAAAACCCAGAGGTTCCTAGTTAGAGGTTTTTGGCCCTCTGCTCAGGGTCAAACCAGTCACCAAATTTGAGATCAGGAAGAAATTTTGCCCCACAGGTCAGCATGCACTGTCGGGATTTTTTCTTCCTCTGAACTGGGATGCCTGGCAGTCTTCCTTGGGTTTCTCAAGTGGATTCTAACACGCCTTGCAGTGGTGGGATGTTGGCGGTGCCCTTGTCCCCTTGCTTTACTTCTAGCAGGTTAAGATATTTTTGGTGTTTGGGGGCAATATGCTTTGCAGCTATGTGACATGGCTGTTTGTGCAGTTTTAGAAATAAGTTAAACAAGAATCTGCATGGGATGGTTTGAGTAGGGATGATCCCGCCTTGAGCAACAGGACTGGAATATATGATCTCATGAGGTCCCTTCCAGCCCTACTTTTCTATGATTCTGTGTTTCTAGACCAGTAGTTCTCAGCCTTTTCAGACTTGAGGCACTCTTCAGCAGTCTCAAGGTACCCCGCAGAAAATGCCGGCTCTTAATTTTAACTTTTTTTTTGCTTACAGAAAAATAATGGAGCAGTTCTTCCATTGCAAAGAACTCAGAAATATCACATCAGTATGTTTTTAACACTGGAGATTCCTATTTGAAATCTCTGGGTTTATCACATGTATTGTGTTTGCATATCTAACAGTGCTAACATTGCATGGACCTCCTGGGCACCCTTGAAAGGATCTTAATGAACCCAGAGTGCTGCAGCACCCTGGTTGAGAAGTACTGTCCTAGACCACAGGCCCCTATTCTGGTGAAGCTATGGCTTTTGAAGGACTGGGGGATTCAGGCCTGATGTGACACTGTGTTCTTGAGGCCCTCAGGCTGGACGCTACACTACTTCTGCAGAGTAAGTCCCTCCACTGGAGAAATCATGGTGTCAGCAGGAGAGTGGAGTAGGCATTTTCCATGCCACTGCCCCAGCAGATAGAGACATGCGAGCCTGTACTGAATGCACAAGTGCAGACATTTGAGCTGTGCAGTGCTCCCTCTGCTCTTCTCTTTGCATTTGTAATTAAAGGATGGATGGCAAAGGCAATCATTAAAATTAATGTCCATTAGCATAATCCTAAATGTCCATTAGAATAATAACCAAGTTCCCAAGTGAGTACTTATTCTCTGATTGGCTCATTCTGTTCCATGGCACCCTGGGGGGAAACACAGCTGGAACTTTGAGAAGTGCTTGTGATCAGGGCAGCACCTAGACTGTACCCAAGACCTACTACCACTGCCAGCTGGGCAAGGAGAAGGAAGCCTAAGCACTTTATGGGCTAGAGCCAGTGTCGGGGACTCAGGCAACAGGAAAGACAAATTGCCACTTCCTGGCCCTAGTTACTTGGCGGTCTTGTTGAACATTACACTTAGGATACCTTAACTACACTTAAAATACTAGCTTCCAAGCATTCAAACAGTAAACATGTGCTAAGTGCCATTTTAGCATAGCAAAGATAGCACTTTTCTGACAAGGAGTATCTCCAGATTGCATAACTTGGCACATGTGGAGCTAATATTTAGCTGCTCCATGGAGGGCGCATCTACACATGCTATTAGTACAGAGCAATAGACTCCAGCACCTGAAGGGTCAGCCTGCCAGCCTGGGGCTGCTCCTACCCAGTTCAACAGGCAGCCCCCTCACAGAAGCACCCTCGTGCCCCAGCCAGCCGGGTCAGCATCTACACGTGCCTTGCTGCACAAGAAAAAACACAAAAGGATAGTACTTGTATTTACAAGTACTAACCTGCAGCAGAGTTAATTAGTTTCCTGTGGCCTAATAGGGCCACATGTGTAGACACTCAGACTTTACTGTGGAGTTAATTAAGTAGTTCCACAGTAAATGTTTCATGTCTCCAGTGGTCTTATGATCAGGAGACACACTGAAGCCTTGAACTGGTTCTGGTGCAGTGCGCCTGTTTGTTGCTCCCAGCACCTGCAGCACACCACAGCACCCCAGTCTTCAAAGCCTCTGGCACTTAAGACGTGTTTTGTTTAGATCGTAGTAAGGATTACTGTGTGACTGCTCAGAAAAATAGTAATGTAATGTGCGACAAGGTCCTGCATTTGCCTGCTTGCCAGCAGCCTAACTACCCCCACCCGGCCCCAGCTACCTGCTGGGTATAGTTGCCTGCTTTTGGGTGCATCTATAAGAGATGTTTACTGCAGAGTAGACTAATTACCTCTGCAGTAAACATCTCTGCATCTACATGCACAGGGCTATTAGGCTGCAGTAAACTAAAAAATCCAATAATACAAACTAAATCCAATAATAAACTAATTTCTCCTAATAAATACAAGCACTATCCTGCTACAGTTTTTTACTCCACAGCAGTCCACATGTAGACATTGACTTGGCTGGCTGTCACTGCTCCATGAGCCCAGGACCTCCATGGAGATGGGATGGAAGCCGCGCAGGCAGGGTGAGCAGCCAGGCAAAAAGGATGGGGCTGTGGCCAGGCAGGGAGCTATGTACAGAGACAGCTCTGGGATCTTGGAGTGGTGACAGCACAGGCCAGAGCCTGGGGAGAGCCTCAATCCACTCCCTGCATACCCCTACCTGTGAAACAAGCGCCCATTGCATGGGCGTGCCAGCGACAGATCACGGCTTTGCTTCAGCCCTGCTTCACTTTCACCACACCACAACCCTACCCTGTGATTACAGTCTCGCCTGCCCACCCCACTCCCAAACATCACTCCCCACCCTCCTGCAGCCCCATCCTACATAGGGAGTTTTGGTGAGCTGTTGTGCAGTGGGGTAGGTGGGGCGGGGCGGGGGGGTTGACCCAGTTTGTGACAGTTCAGCAAAACTGTTTATGTGGCCCGTGGGCCCAAATAATTGCCCACCCCTGGCTTAGGTGATTGCTTGTGCCATGGCCCCATGTAGCTACAGCTGCCTGATCCAGTTTCCTGGGCTGGCAATGCTGGTTTGGATTCCTGTCCCCTGTTCCTGGCCCCTAGTGCCCTCTTTGGCCTGTGGTTCTAGCCAGAGTGACTGTCTGTGCCCTTATAGACCTTGGCCTTCTGACCCTCCTGCTCCTGATCCCCTGGCTTCTGGCTCTAGTCTGGACACTTACTTCCCTGAACTTGACTGTTCCTGATCCTCTGGACTGTGACTCCCTAGGGCAGAGGTGCTCACCCTGGACCCACAGGCCAGATCCAGCCCAGAGAGCCATACCATGTGTTCCACAGGGGTGCCCACAGGTCTGAAAATCTGGCAGCAGGGGAGCAGTAGCAGCAATTGCCACTCCCTTGCTGCCAAATTTCTGAACCAAGAGGAGCCCTGCTAGCCAGATAGTTAGATCAGTGCATGGATGTAGTCTGGGGCCCAAGCTGGGGACACAGAGGCCAGCTGGAGGCAGTGCAGGGCCCAATTCTGCAGTGCAGGGTTCAGATCTGATGCCATGGGGCACCAGGGAGGAACATAAACCTAGGGGGGTGGCAAGGAGCGCCTGGGAAGTTGTATAGGCAGTGCAGAGCTGAGGGAAGCAGCACAAGAAGCGTGGAGCCCCAGGGAGCTAGTGCAGGCAGTGCAAAGCTAAGGGAAGGGGCATGGAACCCAAGGGAGGCAGCGCAGGGCCAAATTCCGTGGCAGTGGGCCAAAGGAGGTGGTATAGGGGCCAGTCCTGATTTGTGGGGTCCTACCTGGCACCTGGATAGGCCCCACACCACTCAACCACTCATCCAGCCTATTGCACCAAGAGGTTGAGCACCCCTGCCCTAGGATCAAGACCTGGCCACTTGTGTCCTGGTTGTATTCCAGAAAACTAGTCCAGTTAACTTCCCCTGTTTGTGTGGGTTGTCCCTTTTCTCTCAATACAGATGGGGCTAGGCTGCAGCCCACAACTCCAGCCACCCTTTCATTTGCAAACTCGTTCTTTTCTTGTATATGCCAAAGAATAGATTGCAGCCAGCCCCTGTATTGTGGGAGTATTATGTGTCTATATAGATATAAATCAGTGATTCTCAACCTTTTGGCTAGGGACAGGCATTCAAAAAGCCTGAGCCTGAATTGATTCAGTCTTTGCAGGTTAGTCTAACCTAGCTAGGCTTAATCAGTTTGTAACTGTGAAGGCATCCCAGAAATGCAGGCACATGCCTGCAGTGGCTGAGGCTAGAAGCCGGGGAGGCACTTGAGCAGCCCTCCCTTCCCTTGCATAGTGCTGAGCTCAGGGGTATGTGCCCAGGCCCTGACAGGATATGCTGATTAGGGAGTGGTTCCCCCACTTCTGGCCAACCCAGCAAATAATTGATAATACAGTGTTTATCACCCCTAACTCAGTGCTTATCAGCCCATTATGAAAACAACAGTGGGACACTACCAGCTACCTGTTGATTTTGCCTTTGTCCCATCTGCCATAGCACAGACCATAGCCAGCATGTGGTCTGCTAGCTAATGCTGAGAGGTGTCTGTATAAGGCAGAGGGGACTGGGAAATCCTGGGAGTGGGGAGAGGAGGCAGGGAGCAGGGGGGAGCCAGGCAGATGCCTGCAGTCTCTGTCAAGCTCCAGCCAGGGCGTAGAGGGAAGGGGCCAGCTCTGCTGTGGAGCAGAGAGCCCCACCCAGCCCAGAAAGCATGATGGGATGCTGGGGGAGTCTGGTTTAATTTAAACCAGGAAGGGGTCTGAGACAGACATTGCATAAACCAATTTGATCCAAATCAATCAATGGTCTCCACCTCTCTCCCCTAGGGAGGAGGCTCTTCTCAGCCAGACTGGCTGACCTGCTCCACCGGGCTTTAAACTAAGCCCGCTGGGGGACGGGGGGACTACCGCCACTGCTGGCCCGCTGAACAATCCTTGCAAAGCCAGCGGATCACGGCACTCAAGGGAGCCCACCCCAGCCCCAGCCCTGGTAAAATCTGTAGGCAAGGAAGGAGCCCCCCAGGGGGCGCTTGCCTGCCTGTACACAAATGCCAGGAGCTTGGGGAATAAGCAGGAGGAGCTCATCCTCCTGCTCAGTGCAAACAATTACGATGTCATAGGGATCACGGAGACCTGGTGGGACTCCACCCATGACTGGACCACGGGGATAGATGGCTATACCCTGTACAGGAGGGATCGTGTAGAGAAAAGGGGCGGGGGTGTAGCTCTCTATGTTAAGGAAAGCTACGCGTCCCTGCAAGCCGATATTGGCGACCAGGGTGGACGGCTGGAGACCCTCTGGGTTAAAATCCGTGGGGAACACGGCACAGGGGACACAATGGTGGGAGTCTATTACAGACCTCCCACCCAAAGTCCTGAGCTAGACCAGGAGTTTGCCCAGGAACTGGCTGAGGCAGCTTGCTCCAGGACCATGGTTGTCATGGGTGACTTCAGACATCTCATGGGAGGATCGCTCAGCAAAATCTGAGCGGTCGCAGAGCTTCCTCTCGTGCATGGATGACCTCTACCTGACTCAAGAAGTCTATGGGCCAACGAGAGGCAAAGCGCTACTAGACCTGGTGCTGGCTACTGGGGAGGACCTAGTCGGCGACCTAGTGATCGATGGGAAGCTGGGTGACAGCGACCACGGGCTGATCACCTTCACCATCCGCCGAAAAGCTGCCAAGTCAGTCAGCAACACGCAAGTCCTTGACTTCAGGAAAGCCGACTTTGACAAGCTCAGGAGGCTTGTCAGTGAGGCCCTAAGGGACTGTGACCGCAGGGAGAGGGGAGTTCAAGAAGAGTGGTTGCTCCTCAAGGGAGCGATCCTCAATGCACAAACTAAGTCTATTCCATCTCGGAGGAAAGGCAGCAAGAAGGGACAGCAGCCCCCTTGGCTCTCCAGGGACCTAGCAGACCTCCTGAGGCTAAAAAGAAAGGCCTACAAAGGATGGAGGATGGGAGTCACCTCCAAGGAGGATTATTCTGCACTGGTCTGGTCCTGTAGGGAGCAGACCAGGAAAGCCAAGGCTGCAACTGAACTCCAGCTAGCTTTGAGCATCAAGGACAATAAAAAGTCCTTTTTCAGATATGTGGGGAGCCGGAGGAAAAGCAGGGGCAACATTGGACCCCTGCTGAACCAGATGGGGCAACTGACAACTGACGCCCAGGAAAAAGCCAACCTATTAAATAGGTACTTTGCGTCGGTCTTTCATCAGCCCCATGGGACGCCTGTGCCTGCTACAGGGCCGGGAAGTCCGGGTGAGGGTGATCCCCTGCCCTCCATTAATGCTGACTTTGTGAAGGAACATCTTGAGAAGCTGGATACCTTCAAGTCAGCCGGCCCTGACAATCTTCACCCCAGGGTACTCGAGGAGCTGGCGAGCATCATAGCCCAGCCTCTAGCGCGGATCTTTGAAAACTCTTGGCGCTCTGGTGTAGTGCCCGAAGACTGGAAGAAGGCCAACGTGGTGCCTATCTTCAAGAAAGGGAGGAAAGTGGATCCGGCTAACTATAGGCCCATCAGCCTGACTTCTATCCCGGGGAAGATCTTAGAAAAGTTTATTAAGGAGGCCATCCTTAATGGACTGGCCGACACCAACATCTTAAGGGATAGTCAGCACGGGTTTGTTGCGGGTAGGTCTTGCTTGACCAATCTCATTTCCTTCTACGACCAGGTGACCTATCACCTGGACAAGGGAGATGAGATTGATGTCATATATCTTGACTTCAAAAAAGCCTTCGATCTGGTGTCCCATGATCATCTCTTGGAGAAACTGGCCAATTGTCGCCTTGGGTCCCCCACGATCCACTGGCTGGAAAATTGGCTCCGGGGTTGGACCCAGAGGGTAGTAATTGATGGAAGTCACTCATCGTGGTGTCCTGTGACCAGTGGGGTCCCCCAAGGCTCTGTCCTTGGACCCATACTGTTCAACATCTTCATTAATGATGTGGACACTGGAGTCAGAAGCGGACTGGCCAAGTTCGCCGATGACACCAAACTTTGGGGCAAAGCATCCACACCAGAAGACAGGCGGATGATCCAGGCTGACCTGGACAGGCTCAGCAAGTGGGCGGATGAGAATCTGATGGTGTTCAACGCCGATAAATGCAAGGTTCTCCACCTTGGGAAGAAAAACCCGCAGCATCCTTATAGGCTCAGCAGTGCTATCTTGGCTAGCACTATGGAAGAAAGAGACTTGGGGGTCATCATTGACCACAAGATGAACATGAGCCTGCAATGCGATGCTGCGGCTAGTAAAGCGACCAAAATGCTGGCTTGCATCCATAGATGCTTCTCAAGCAAATCCCGGGACGTCATTCTCCCCTTGTACTCAGCCTTAGTGAGGCCGCAGCTGGAGTACTGCGTCCAGTTTTGGGCTCCACAATTCAAAAAGGATGTGGAGAAGCTTGAGAGAGTCCAGAGAAGAGCCACGCGCATGATCAGGAGTCAAGGAAGCAGACCCTACGATGACAGGCTGAGAGCCCTGGGGCTCTTTAGCCTGGAAAAGCGCAGGCTCAGGGGTGATCTGATGGCCACCTACAAGTTTATCAGGGGTGACCACCAGTATCTAGGGGAACGTTTGTTCACCAGAGCGCCCCAAGGGATGACGAGGACGAATGGTCACAAACTACTACAAGATCGTTTCAGGCTGGACATAAGGAAGACTTTCTTTACTGTCCGAGCCCCCAAGGTCTGGAACAGCCTGCCACCGGAGGTTGTTTAAGCGCCTTCATTGAACACCTTCAAGATGAAACTGGATGCTTATCTTGCTGGGATCCTATGACCCCAGCTGACGTCCTGCCCTTTGGGCGGGGGGCTGGACTCGATGATCTTCCGAGGTCCCTTCCAGCCCTAATGTCTATGAAATCTATGAAATCTATGAAAATCAAGTCTGATACTACATTCAACCAGGTTTATCTCAAACCAGTTTCAGCCACTTTCAAACTGGTTTATGTGCCCTGAGCATCTGTTCTGTTACAGGTTTAAACCAGTTTCTGATCACTTAAACCAGTTTATGTGTAATGTCTGTCCCTAGCCCTCTAGACTCAAGGAAACCCTTGGAAAATGCCAGCTCTTAGCTTTCACTTATTTTTTACTATAAAACAATAGAACAATTCTTCTGTTGCAGAGAATTCAAAAAGACCACAACAGGTCAAAATGTTTACTATGGATTCCTATTTGAAACCTGTAGGTTTAACTTGTGATTCATTTGTAGGTGTTTGAATAGTTAACAGTGCTAATTTTAAGCATCTCCCTGTGGCTCCCTTAAAATGATCTCAGCACCCAAGGATACCAATGCGCGTAGCTGAGAGTCATTGATATAAACAGTCAATAGATGAAGTGCTCTGATGCTCAGGAGTATCCAATCTAGTTCTTGAGTCTGGTGGGAGAAGTAGAAGGTGTTGGTGCTCCTTTCTGCAAATAACATTGCATCAGTTTGGGGCATATTGCACAGGTGTGTAGGTAGAGAAGAACAAGCAAAATAGCTTCCTGCCAGTACCTCTGTATGGGATTATGTCACAAGTAGGGTCTCAGTGGTGCTAAATTCAGGCTTTACTCTCTGCTACCATCTCCTGAGGGCAAATCACTTCTAAAGGAAATGGAGAGAAGGGAAGAGCCAGGACCAAACCACTTTACTCCCATGGCAGCCAGCAGACTAAACCAGCTGTGTTAGACCACACAGCTTTCCCTATAGGTGTACCAGTAATTGTTCTCCATTGGCACATTGGGGGTTCTCTGTTCCACCTCAATGCAAGCCTAGGCCTGTGAAAAGCCTTCTTCAGCAAACAAAGGAAGTGGGGTGCATGGCAGCTGAAGTAGGAGTAATTAGTTTTTATTAGGTAAAGTTCCTAAGAGGGATTTTGGGGAGAGAACAACAGATAAATAGCTAAATAAATTTCTTGTCTGTACTTGTTGCTTTTACCCCATAGTCTCCAGCTCAGGAACGCTGACCCCATTACCCAGCATACATGATTTTTCTTCTTTGCACACTTAAAGCACTTTTCCATGTCAGAAATGTGATTCATTATAAACGTAATTGAATGGGGAGTTTCTGAGCAGCAGGATTCTGGGGCTGTAGAGCACTCTGGATGCCACTTTAAGAGTATCCCAAGTACCCGTTCTGGCACCACTAAAGCCTGCCTCTGTATCCAGGATATCCCCTGTCCTTTCTGCAGAGCTGTTTCATAGAGCCATGTACTTCAGTTCTGCTTTATGCATAAAAGGGTTAATTTACTAGCTCTCCTCCCCCAAGCACAATGACACAGTCAGCCTCACATAGGCTGCTTACATCTCACCTTACTTCTCTAGTCGTCACTTCTCAGTTCTTAATAAATTATTCAGCTTTCCTAAATATGCATAGGGGTCTCATTAACAACTAATTTTGCTTATTTAAAACAACTGCATAATCAAACCACTATACTGTTTCACTTTACTTAGAACCATGCATTATTCATGAACAGAACATTTGCATACAGATTTATTGATTCTTAAAAGAGCACATTTTTCACGGCTTAAGAAAGAAAAGCCATTGTTCTGTTTTTTAACACTTTTGGTCCAAATTCATGTTTAACAATTCATGTGCTACCTTCCTGGGAATAGGCAGTGCGGCAAAGCCAGGAGCCAGGGCACCACTGAATGCTAGTGAATGCCTGAGCGCAACAAAGGAGGCATTTTCTGAATTGCAATTAGTGGTTTTTCCTAAATTTTGCTGGAAGCAATTTCTGAAGATGCTCTCTGCGTTTTGTTGAAGAATCCAGTCTCACAAAGAAATGACATGCATTGGCACCTTAGAGCTTTTGGGTGTTACTGCAGCACAGACACTAAATAACAGCAAGAAACTGGGAAAAAGGGGCATCTCTGCAAGTTGGAAAGGAACCTCCTTACCACCATTCAGGGACCATTCTCCTCCAGCCTGGGGTTCATCCTAAAAAAATGAGCTGAAAAAAATGACATGTAGGGGGTCTGGACTAAAGATGAAATGGGGGCCAGATATGACTGCAGCCCATGGACTCCTCATTCACCATCACTGAAGCCTTAATGAAAGCGGGAATGGCTAACCTTACCACATAGAGCACTTTATTAGTTATGCCAATTTGTTGCATCTTCTATCAAAACTGGAACATCAGCAGGGGCAGACACTCTTTCTGACAGCGTATGTAAGAGGAAGGATTGTTATGTGACTGTGAATAGGGACTCATCAGAATTAGGTTCTATCACTGGTTCTGGTACAGACTTCCTGTGTGATCTGGGCCAAATCACTTGTGACCAGGTCCAGAGAGGCACTTTGGCCACCCGCAACTTAAGTGGCTTCTGAGGCTCCCTATTGGGAGAGCAATGGAATAGAATAGAGTACCTAGGCAGAGAGCAGGGAGATGCCTAGAGCTAGCCAATTGGCACATGATACCCAGGGATCGGTCCAAACTCCTATACTTCTGTGAAACGCTACCCATGAGACCCCTTCATCTGAAATAGATCCAGATTGCCTAGTCTTGATCTGAGGGTGAGAATTGGCCAGTTGGGTTATTTCACCACCCATTTTTTGCACAAATGCCTAATGGTTAGAGCACAGAGCACCCACCCTGGAAATGGGAGACCTGAAGTTTAGGACCTTTTCATCCTGAGTGGGGATCAAAGCCATGTTGCCACCTTCCTAGGAAAGCGTCTAGCCATCAAGCTATAAACAGATTCAGAGAGTTGCTCCTCTACCCCCCCCCCCCCCCCCCACAATGTCCAAGAGTGCAGGAGCCATGGGGGCAAAAGGAATGTAACTTGGTACCCAGTGGTTAGGGTATTCAGCTGGGAAGGAGGAGTCCTAGTTTTCAGTTTATGCTCCCAGGGTTATTTACATTTTTTATCCAGTTACTAACATAATATTCATTAAAAATTGTGGAAGTAAGACCAGCACCCAGGACTTCCCCTTGTCCCTCCTAACTGCTCCTCCTAGCCCCATGACTCTGTACTAGCTTCTACAGCACCTAGCAAAATAAAGCCTATTCCTATCTGGGTGTTAACTTAACAGTAATAGCAATGTGACTGTGACAGGAGCATATATTGGGCCCAACCACCATGTATAAGCACTGAACTCAACTCTCTGTCTGACTAATCTTAAGGGCTGCAGTGATCACTGCTTCTCTACTACAGACCACTGCTGCTGTCTCCCAAGGGCTCTGCTCTGGGGATTGACACTCCCTTGCCAAACTTAGTAATGGAGCCCTAGCCTTGTTATCCATCTCACACCTCACCACACTGGGTGTGTAGGAAGTAGAACTTCAATTTCAGTCTGTTCAGGAACACAATTATATGACCCTGCATCAGCACCCAGACCAGTGGGTGATATTAATATTTACAAGTGTGACTTCTATTCACCACAGTAGGGTAGAAATCTCCTGGCAACAAGAGACTAGCCCCCTCTGTATCCCACTTCCCTCTTGCCCAAGTCTTTAAGGAGACTCTTCAGAGGTCCGGCAACTGGTTCTGCAAAGACAATTGTAGGAAGCCTGTTTCCCCATGTAAACCCCTGTGATCCGGGGAAATTATGCCAATCCAGACCTCTCCTGTCTTCCAACCACAAACCACATACAGCAGCAAGAAGCAGCACCCCCTCTCCACTGCAAGCTTTAGCTGACCCAAGGTAACAGCAGCTCCTTTGTAAATGTAAGGTAAACTTTTGCGTCCCCCAATCCCCACCGAACCCCAACCTTTGGGTTTCTGGTAAGACTCCCATGTAAATAAGGAGAAAATCTTGTATGAGAAATATGGAACAGGAGGATCTAAGTTGTCAACACAATATAAATGCAGAGAGAGTTGGGTGCACCAGGTTCTGCTGTTTATAGGTGCTTGCACATGTTCAGTGAATGTAATGGTAATGGTCTTGCCTGTTGTAGCTGAAAATGTAAGCAGCCCTGTTATTGCTGACAGTTGAAATTCTCTAGTTTAAGGGCTGGGGTCCTTGGGTTCAAGTCCCAGCTGGGATAGACTCTTTGCAAACTTCTATGTAATGGAGACTGAACTAGTTTTCCAGCATACTTGTATCCAAAACCCAGAGTAGATTTAACCCGTGGGCATAATCCTCCAGTTGGGGACTGGCCCCAGCCTCCCTGTACCTGCATCCATTATATTGCAGTCACCAAACCCAAGGATCAGTGAAGCTTGTAACCAAAAGCTTTTGCAAAAGTGACTTCCTCTGGCTATGCCAATTAATGTGGTGCTGGGCTCTGTTTTAACTATAGCAGTTATAGCTATAGCAGTTTTTACCATCTGAGGAACAGTCCCAAAATCTATGAAGAACAGCTTCCAGATGTGAAGTGCTCCATGTAGCACTGACCACCTCATTTGTGAGTTCACTCTGCAATAAGTCTTGGTATAGTTCCTAGCAGGACAAACCATCTACCAAATCAGTCTACCTTTATGCAAGTTTTGGAGGTATGGAGAATTATTTTTTCCTGTTAGCTTATTAAAGGACTAGGTTGTTATATTTTATTTATACATGCCATCCTCCCGCAAAAATCCATTAAAATGTGTATCTATTACTTTTAACATGATGCAGTTCTGTGTGAAGACAGCTACAGGTTTGCTATAGTATCCCTTATGATACCATGCACCGCCCAAAATAACAGCACAGCTCAGAGCACTAAGGACTGCCTCAGAATATAAATCTCTGGATGCTCTCGTAGGGGCTTGAAATTCTCACACTTTCCTTACACCAGACAAGCTATTTAGGGAGATCTGAAAAATGAGACAGGAGACTTTGAGCAGGAAGCATGATTTATGTAAAACAAATTATTGAGACACAGGAGGCATGATAAGTGACCTTCATTCTCATCTCTGATGGTTTATTTCAGGGATATGACAGACTAACCCCAAATCTTTTCTGAGTAACAGGAACAGATTATGCTTCTTATGGGTGATTCACAGACTGGGAGAAGCATATCTCCCTTCATGCTGCGTTACATCAAGCCACATAAGAGCTGGCTAAATTACGTGGGTTATGATGCAGAATTGTGAGTCACTCCATGATCTATTGGAAGCCATCAGAAAAAACTCAGAGAAGGAACAGACAGTTCAAACGGACTCCAGTTCACCTTTGAGGATTGAGACACCATAAGGAAGCAACAAGTACTGTCAGTTTTTTCTGGGTGGCTTAATTAGGTTCCAGTTCTCCTGCACATGTCACTTAGTACAGGATGACCCCTTTCATTCTCACTCTGGATCATTGCCCAGGAACCATGCGCTTTCTTCCCTGCTCCTGAAATGGTCTCTGCGACCATGCGCTCCCCCACTCTTCTCAGGACTCTGCTCTCTCCTAATGGGACTTGGGTCTTGGTCAAGGATCAAAGGGTTCAGTTCCTTCTATGCCTTGCACACAGAGCTGGAGGAAGGGTGGGCTTCTGCAAAGAAGTATGATGTTAAACAAGAAAAGAAGAGAGGAAAAGAACAAGAGAAAAAAAAAAGGTAGAAAGATAAGGGGAAGGAGGGCAGAGAGTGTGCTGTTCTATCATGGTTAGATCTATATACGTGGGGACTAGGTACAACATAGTTGATACAACATGACATCTTCCAGAACCAGTCAATTGCTTGGCCCTGGGAAACTAAGCAATACTCCAGGGGTCCATAGGAACAGCCCTACTTTTTCTTTGTTCTTCTCACCTTTCAATCCTACAGCATTTGCACCCTCATCTTTTGTTCACACAATGAACTGAGAGCACAAATTTGCATATCTGCTTTTCTAATCTGCTGATTAGAAAAGCAGATATAGCACTGTATCATTTGGCAAAAGAACTGCTAGTGGTCACATTTATGCCTGCAGTTTGATTATGGGAGGAGAATGCAGGCACCAGTTTTATATGGCTCAAAGTTAACCTGTGGTCCTGAAAAATGTCATGTTGTATCAGCCATCTAACAGGACATTTGGCTTAAAAGTCAGTGTGTAGAAAAACACAGGTTATATCACTTATATCCAATCTTGGAAAGAAACAAAAGCTTTGGCTAAATAACACACCTATAGACCCTCCAAAGTTTCAAACTGTTCCATCATAGCTCAAAGAGAGCAGGTGGACAAACTGTCCCTGGGCCAGGATCCCATGAGCGTTTCTAGATCAGATTTACATTTCTATCTACAAAAGTGTTCTACTTCATAATATAACTCTAACTACAGTCCCTCCTCTTCAACAGAAGAACAAACCAGTAAGATGCAACTATTTTTGACACATGCTTTTATTAAATCAAGGTTATAATATTTCACTAAAAATCCAAGTTTTTAGCCACAAGGGGTGCAGTCTACATGAGACACCAAATGCCCATTGGATTAATTCAACTGCACATTAGCACAGCTGGCAAAAACCATGCTAATGCACTAATGGTCAGTAGATTAGTCCAATGGGTATTAAACATCACTTAAAAAGCGTTCATCTGCGTTAATGCGCAATAGTACCAATTATAGTGCCTTTAGTACATATCACAGGTACTAAACCTAATGTGCCATAATTACAGCACATTAATGAATGTGTAGATGCGCCCAAAAAGAATTAACTAAGGGTGAATGCTACAAAGCCTTAAGGATGTACTTAGCTTTGCCAACTTTGAGTAGTTCCATTAGCACCAATATATTAACCATGTACCTGAGTGCCGTTTTTGGATATTAAAATAAAGTAGCCTTTGTAGCAAGGAGCATCTTATAATAAATAGCAGAGGACTTAGATATCAAACAAAAACAAAGGTGTATATTTCAAGGCTGGAAGAAGAGCCTTTGTGTGGGTGAAGTAGAGTTTCTGTCTAATATTAAAGATGTGGATTTGCTTTTTAATTTTCTGGAATAGAAACAAAACAGCTAAACCTTAAGGTAGAATGCAAGCCAAATGAAAGGCACCACTATGTTTTTACTTGGACAGAGGAATCAGGCAGTCATGTTCGGAGCTGTAACAGTGCAACTGGGTACCTGGGGCAGCTGTGACAGGGGCAACAGCAACTTCTGGCTGCTGCTCTGCCACCAGTGAGATTGTGTAGCTGTAGCAAGAGTGCTTCAACATGTACCCTGCCTCCAAGTCAGCACCTGGGGCAGCTGCCCCAGTGGCCCCACTCTACTTATACTACTGGTCATGTTATTCACTTCACACTTAGGCCAGGGACAGACATTACACATAAACCAGTTTAAGTGATCAGAAACTGGTTTAAACCTGTAACAGAACAGATGTTCAGTGCACATAAACCAGTTTGAAAATGGCTGCAACCAGTTTGAGGTAAATCTGGTTGAATGTAGTATCAGAATTAATGGATTTGGTTCAAACTGGTTTATGAGTGTCTGTCCCAGACTATTTGTTGGTTTAAGCTAAACCAGACATGCCCAGCATCCCAGCATGCTCTCTGGGCTGGCCAGGGCTCTCTGTTCCACAGCAGATTTGGCCCCTCCCCTCTGCTCCCTGGCTGCAGCTCAGCAGAGACTTGCAGGCTGCTTCTCCCCATCCCATGCTCCTCACCACTCCCTAAGCAATAATTCCCCACTCCCCTCTACCTTGCTGAGAGGTTTCTGTATATTAGCTAGCAGACCACATGCTGACTCCGGTCTGTGCTGTGACAAAGGCAGAATCAACAGGTAGCGGGTAATGTCCCTCTGTTGTTTTCTTAATGGGGTGATAAACACTCAGGGGTGACAAACACTGTTATCAATTCCCTGCTGGGCTAATCACAGCATCCTGTCCGGGCCTGGCCACACCCCCCACCCTCAGCTCAGCACTGTGAAGTGAAAGGAGGGCTGCTGTAGCGCCCCCTGGCTTCTACCCAAGTTACTGCACAGTAGCACCTATAAATGTTTTTTTCATGATGCTGACTACACAGTAGCCCAAGACTGCTGTACAATAGCATCACAACATGGTTGCTGCCATGCAAGGCTACTGCGCAGTAGTCTTGGGCTACTGCACACTCAGCATCTCATGTAGATGAGGTCAATATGTGGAATCTTTATGGAACTAACTTAAGGTAATCTGACAGGAGGTATATCACATTTGACAGAATAAGAGATAGCATTTCACAATACATGGGTTGTATCTTGCTTTATATGAATAGCATTCACCCTTATGCTTGAAGCCATCACAAGACCTGTGTGTGCTACTTAGATGCCACTTCAATCCCATTTCAGTTCTTTCCATGGAGTGACCCATTCCAAGACCCCAGTCTTCCAGGTGATGCCAATCCAAGTCCAAATTTAATACAGGTCAAAACAAGAGTTGATTTTTAATAGGAAAGGAAAGCACAAGTTAAATTTTGGTTGTCGATGTTTAGAAGTAAACACATATAACACCAGCAAATGCTATAATCTAAATAATACATCCCCTAGGACAGGCATCAGCAACCTATGGTCCATGGACCAGATCTGGCTCACAAAAACATTTTTTCTGGCCCACCAAGCGCATTTGTATAGGAATCTATTGGCTGCTTCTGTCAACTGCTCTCTCCAGCCCATTATTTCTGTCAACTGCTGCATCTGACCTGAGGAGGACCCAGTTGTGTTAATTGGGCCCACTTAGTGAAAGGGTCCAAACCCTGCCCTGGGGCAGCATCAGCAGGAGGTAAATCACCAGACTATCTCTTGAGTCCTCTCCTTCAGTCATGCTATAGCATATTCATATTGGCTCTTACAACACAGGCAGGAGACACTCAATTTATGCACATCACACACGCACTCTCATTCCAAAATCCCTGGAACAGGGAGTTGAGCCCTTATTACAAAGATTGTAGCTGGAAAGTGAGCCTGGCCCTTTAAAATTGGACCTTTTGGGCAGCAAGAGCCAGATGCTGCTGAATAAGCCACATGATAGGAAGGAGTGGGGGTGGGAAATGCAGCACAGACAGATAGGGTGACCACCTTATCAAAATGCAAAAGCGGGACACTGAGCCTCCCCACCCTGCCCTCCTATGCCAGGTCCTGCCCGCTGGGCTGCGGAGACCCTGAGGGGAGGGCAACAGCGTAAGGAGACCCAAGCCCTTAGCAGGCAGCCTGCATCTGCTCCGTACACAAATCTGGGGGGGCATGTCACCCCATAACCACTTCCTTGGGACTGCATGCAGCAGCAGGGAGCCAGCCCCCCTGCCACTCCCCAGATGAGTCACCTGCGGCTCTGTCCCACTCCCTGGCTGGGCCCCATGGCTGTGCATTCCCACCCCAGCCCTAGGCCACATGCACTGCCTCGGCTGGGCAGCTCCCCTAGCCCCAGCCACCAACCCTGCCCCACTCCTTCCCTCACTGTGGGGGTCTCAATCTGCCCCCCTCCACTCCCTCCCTGCATCACCTATGCCCCCTATTGCTGGCCACGTGCATGTGTGCACATGCACACATACACGTGGTGCCCCCTACATCCCGCTACCCCCAGCCCCAATCATGGAATGGAAAATCCAAATCTCTGCACATGATACCGCTATGGTTTGTCTGTGTCGAGGGGAATCTGGAACAACTGCTGTCCTGGAGCAGTTTTTCCTAGGGCTAGGACTTGATCTTTACATTTTGGGACTGTTCTGCCCAATTAGGGATAGGTGGTCACCCTACAGACAAAAGCTCACCTAGAAGAGAGAGAGGGACAGTAGAGCCCAGATTGCCAAAAAGGCTGGATTGTCTCTGCCTGAGGGAGAAAAGACCTGGTTGGACACTGCAAGCACCCCTGGAAGGGGATTACGTTTTGTTACCGTTTTCCTTTGCTCCTCACTTGTTTAGGCAGCAGACCTGTGGGCCATACCTTGAGTAAAGACTATCCATTACCCTGAGGTGGAGGAAGAGCTTAAGTTGAGATATTTTTTACAGTGGATACCCTGGACTGAGGAAAACTATTAGGGAAGTTGTGGAAGTTTCATAACCAGGTGTCTCAGCACCCTGCCTAATATACTTCACCCTGCCACGTGAGCTCACCCAAGAGCCTGGGTCCAGTGGTGCAGCTGCAAAGTCCAAGGTCCTGGATTCTGGCCCTGAGGGGGTAGATGCCTGGAGATATCCTGGAGACTGAGGCAGCTGAACTGAAAGAGAAAAAGAAAGAAAGACCATGTATGGGAAGCTTCAGAGCTGAGGCTTGGAGTGGCCAGGATCCAGAACAAGCCAGGCTCTAAAACGGAATGACAACCAGGACAGGAAACCTAGGGAGTCAAAGCACACAAGGAGCCCTACAAGGCGGTGAGATCTCTACAAGGCGGTGAGATCTCATCTCAGGATTCCTTCTCACTGTCTCCTTTGGGCAGGGGCAAGACACCTCCCAAATTAACTTTTTCCCCCCTAACAAGATGTGGCAGGCAAGTGGACCTGGGAGATTTCTGAATAGGGCAAGGGAGCAGGACAGACTGTATTGGGCAGAGGGGCCCCCTTTCCCCTGGGTCCCACCACTGGGCCCCATGGTCCAGTTTGAAAAAAATGGGACTATGAATTCTAGAAAAACAATGAGACAAGGTATGAAATACAGGTCATTTATAATGAGTTCCTCTCCTTCAGCTGTGGGTTTATCTTAACTTGAGTCCACACAGGGATCTAAGTGCTGGTGACACAATCCTCCACAACAGCAAATACTACCTTCTCCACCCTCTCTTAGAGAAACAGGGAGCAGCAGGAAATGTTTGGATTCCACAAGAAGCACCATTGCTCATTTAGGCAGCATTAATTATAAGCCTTAACATTTAATTACAAGTTTGCTGGATTTTACCGTGTATTTAAGGCTCAAAACCTTGCCAATTGCCTCTGCTTGCCCGTAGCTGAGATGTGAACTCATACTCCAGTAACGGAAGAGACCACTCCACATATTCCAGATTAACCTGCACTCCTAACTCCCTCCCATTCAAGCAGCTCAAGGGAGGAGCAAGATGCTCATCAGGTTCCTTCATTTTCCCAGCTGCTTCTCCAAGAAATGGCCTTTAGGAACTTGAGGGAAGCAAAGAGATGCCCAGCATCAGCTGAGAAGTGAAATAGCTTGTCTTCAGTTCCTAATCAGGGCAAGAGTAATCTCCAAGAAAGCTTGGAAGCTGTTAGTATCGTTAGTAGCTGAACATAACATTCCAGTAATGGCCTCTCACTACTGTGCCAGGCATCTCTGGTTACGTTACTCGAACATTGTGTGATAGATGCAGCACAAGCTTTCAACAGCTTTGATTAGTCTATAAGGAACAAATGTATCCTGCTTTCTACTTGACTTCACACTACCACAGCTAACTATGTCTCTAAATTACACATGGAAAATATGTCAATTACTAATTAATTCTCAGAAAAAAGGCATTGTGCTCATAGTTACATATGCACAATTTTTTTCACACCTGTAAGCACACATGCAGGAGGAAAAACACAGCAACTTGGTTTTTGGAAATGTGGCTATATAAGTCCTTTAAAAAAGGTCCTTTATTCACTTATATGTTTGTAAGTAAATTGTGTCCATGTGGCAGACGAGTCACTCCTGTAAACGCTTCTCTTTCTCCTTTCAGCCTTCATTTGCTTTTTTTTTTTTTTTTTTTTTTGTAGGTTGCAAATACTTTGGGACAGAGATTGTATCTTATCACATGCTTATTTAGAACAAGAAGGCTCTGATTTTGGTTGCTATCTGAATGCTAGGGTAGTCTGTAATAGTGAGAAAAATACTTCATTGCTGCATTTGTCCCAAAATTCTTCTTGGGCTCAGGAATTGGATGATGCAGGCCAAGGTTAGGGGAAACTTTTCAGGACTCAAATACCTAATTGGACATCCTCCTTCTAATATCCACAATCAGCATGATCTGAACAACCATTTCCTCACGTCTGATTATGGGGTTATGTAAGCCAAGAACAAAAGCCCAGGGCATGTTTGGTAAGACCTCCCATTTTCTCCTCAGAGATTATACTCCCCAGGTTCCTACCAAAGGAACTGGTCCAAGTAGACATGAGCAGTTACTGAATCACTAGGTAGTTCCCAGGAACTAAATTAGAACCAGCTATGAGCTATATAATAATACCATGTCCTATATTCACTAAGTACAGGTGGTCAAAACAGATGCCTTGCACACACTCGCAGAACCTGTTCCTTGCTTTCCTAGAAGTGGAGATTTTATGCAGCAGGAACAGGACTGACATGCAGTTTCTTATGGGACAGGAATGCTGGGACTGTGTACATGGCTCTCCTGTGACTGACTAACTAGGGGTCAGGTCACAGGCCAGTGATCTTTCTGGCTAGTGTCTCCAAAACAAGGCCTGCTCCCTAAGGGAGAGAGTGACAAAACTGATTTCCACCTTTGGACCTGAGGTGGAAAGGTAGAGAGCAGCAGCTGCCTTGCTCAGGCTGCCAGGACTGGCCCTGCCCCCAGCATCCCTGTACTTTGCAATCTTCATACGCCCTTTGTACAGCAGCACTGACTTTGTCAAACTGCAACTACAAAAACTGCTTAGACTTATGAGATGTCAGATTGCAACTATGGGAGTTTCTCCCTTCCTCTATAGCAGGAAGCGCACCCCCTTCCTTGGATTTCTTGAGCATATTTTAACAATCTTTGTAGCAACAGAACATTGACCACCATTGCTCCCCTGCTTTATCTTTTGAAGATTAGGGTGCTGTGTTTTGTGGTTGTGTGGCAGTAGCCACACTCCTTGCAAAGCATCACTGAAGTCACATCTAAAATGGCATAAATTTAAAAGAAGGGAACCAGATTTTTAATCCCTCTAGGGCCAGCCCCTGCAAGGTCCTGGGGTCCCTGAGTATCCTGTGAAGTTAGCCCCTTGCAGAGTCAGTCCTTTAATTTCTGCATAGGGCAGAGAGAGAAAAAAAATATTCTATGAGCCATCCATCTCAGGACAGTAACCCAGTTCCTGCTACAGTAAGATGCCAACAGTCTGTCTTTTACGGTGATCTCTGAGCAACGGAGAAAGTGAGGAACTGACAGACTTAGACTGAGGTATGCATGCACCTGCTCTTATGACAGGCTTAGGCAATAGTCACTTTTAGCCTCCCTGGCATGGGCTCACTTTGTCCTGGTGTCCCAGGGTGGCACCTGCAGCTGCCTTATACAGCAAGTAAGTTCTTTGATCCTGGAACAGGACTAAGCTTGCTGGACAAGACTTTCGGACTTTGTTTTTTCCAAGCCAAAGGATTTAGGATAGGGGTGGACAAAATACAGCCCATGAGCCAAATCTGGCCTGGCAACTCATTAGATCCAGCCCATGGCTGCCCCTCTGCTTGGGGTCCCACCCCACCTGGGGTAGCCCATGCTGGGCTCCAGCCCACACCCACTAGCCCCAGTCCAGGCCAGTGCGCACAGCTTCCAGCAGAGCTGCTCCTGGTGTGACTACAGCTGCTCTGAGCGGGTGGAAAGGCAGCCAGGAGGTGGAGATGGAGCCCCACATGCTGGGGCAGGAGCGCCCACCTGAAGCTTCCTCCCTGTCTGGAGTGGCTCAGCAGGAGCAGGAGGAAGTCCCACCACTGGAGACAAGAGGAGCAAGCAGCACCCAGGTGTCTGCAGCTGCATCGGGAGCAGCCTCACCAGTAAGTTGTGCATGCTGGTCAGGCTGCCAGCAGGAGTGGGCTGGAGCACAGCACGGGCTGTGCCAGGCAGGGCTTGGCCCCATATGGAGCACCGCAGAGGCAGCTTCAGACTGCATCACCTGGGTGAGCTGTACTATACATGTCCCCTGCCCCCTCGCCTCTGCCCTCACCCCCAGCCGGCTCCCAGGACCTAGCACCCAGGCAGCCATCCCCACACACATATGCCCACATGTCCCCCCCCTACATCCCAACATACACACCCCACCCCTGCCCAGCCCCCCACAGGGCAGGGGCATGCAAGGAGCAGACTGTGGCCCCAGCCCTGCACTTTCTCCAGCCCACAACCCTACCCTGAGATCCCACCCAGCAGGAAAGGGAAAAAATTCTTCATGACCCAGTGTGGCAACCAGAAAAGCCCACAGGAGTGAGAAAACCCAAACACCCTCTATTCAGCTGCACTCATAATCTAGAGTTGAGCGGTGCAAGAGATCAAAGGTAGCTCTTCCCTTTATGGCTGGGAAACAATAGCAACATTGAGAAGGAAGTCAGCTGCAAAGAATTTAAACTTCCTGCATGTAGGAAAGGGCTTGCTTGAGCCCCTGTGTACTCTATAAGTAGCCCTACTCAGCTCTCTTGCTTACACTAGCATTTGGTGCAGACAGCTGACTACACTGTATGCCCACTTTGCCTCCTATAACCAGGTGCTCAGGGCACAAGTGGTTTCATGCTCATTTTCTTGATCTCACTTTACACTGGTATAAACAACCACATGAGGTGCAGGGAATAGATCTATACCATGCTCTGAACTCCACCAAGATCTTAAGGTGGCAGACAACAGCCATCACTGCCAAGCCAGCAAATCAGATGTACATCTATGCCCTTCTGGTGATTCGGTATGGCTTCACTCAGTAGCTGACCCACCAGACAGAAAGGAGC
The DNA here is from genome assembly GCF_030867095.1 of Alligator mississippiensis. Taxonomy (NCBI): domain Eukaryota; kingdom Metazoa; phylum Chordata; order Crocodylia; family Alligatoridae; genus Alligator; species Alligator mississippiensis. The sequence goes on from NC_081829.1 coordinate 16,592,707, forward strand.
GTTCTACCACCACAAAGGAGCTTAATATGTTAACACAATGGAGTTTTACTGGCAGCACATTGTAACATAGACTAACTCACAGAGGCACTCCATTGTTTGTTGCTAAACCTCAAGTTTTGAATTCTCTTCCCCATTTACCCCCTAGTCCCAGTGACCTCCAAGTTCCCTCAAATACTGCCTTACATCATTTCAACTCTTAGAGCAGCCCCACTGGCTGCAGAGAAGCATTGATGTGAGCACACAGCACAAAACTACAACACGTGGTATTCTGGCCCCTAAGCTGCTACTAACGTAAACCAGGGTCTCTGCTCTACTAGAAGCTGAGCTGTTGGAATTGAACGGTTGGGGGTAATTTTTACCATAATGTCATTTGATATCTCTCTTATCAAAGCTGAAACAAAGCTCACAGATACAAACCCTCCTCCATGTAAAATTTCCCCAAGGTAACATGATGTGCTGCATGTTACAGCAAAATGCAACACTTTAAAGGCATCTATATACAGCTGGGAAGGAGCTAAATAACCCAGCCCAGGGAGATCCAGTCTCAGTGTGCATGAGCAGTGACTGTGCCATGTCAGCTTCCTATATGGAAAGCCCAACGTGTCAGTGGGCCCTAATAGCTGCTGGCCCTTATTTAGGAATGGTGAGAAAATGTTCAGGGGTGCCTATAGGCAATATTCTTAAAAGCACTGGCATGATGTAGGAGCCTCAGCCACATTTTAAGGAGTACCTTGGTCCTGTGCCATTCAATGCCTCAAGCCATGTCTACACAGTAAAATTGCCAGCCCTGCCAGAAGCACCGTTAAAAATGCTGTACTATTCTGGGCAGGTTGCCTGCCTCCTGAACTGGAAGTAGAGTAGCAGGGCACCGAGAATGAGCATATTAACATTGCTGGGTGACCATACCACTTCTCAAACATAAGAGAGAACAGCTTTGTTAACTCAACATCAAGGCTGATCAGCAGGCCTTATATCTACCATGACAGCTGGTAGTTCTGGTTTGGTTCTTAGGGGCCTTTTCAGAGGAGGGTCAGGCTCTTAAGGCCCCAGACCCATGTACCTCTTTTAGTCTATTTCTCAACCAGAGGTAACGGGGGATCCTACCAGGGCTCATGTTGGCAGTATGGCTCCTCCATGTTTTCTTTCAACTTCCACACAGTTCCTGCCTATAACTGATCCTATTCAACTGCCCACCTCCTGCTGCCCTATTTTCCTAACAGATTAATCTTGCTGCTCCTGCTACCCATAACCTACCCAGCAGTCTCTTCACAGTTCTCCTGGTCTGCACAGTCCATACCATTCACTGTCTATGCCAAGGCCCAGATATCACTATGGGTGGCTCAAAAGAGACCTTTGCTTAATGGCCAAAACCAAACAAAATGTTAAGCCACAGAAGGAATGGGATGGAAACTAACCTAACCCAAATGTTAATTTAATACCTTCCTGTTCTTCAGTGGAAGGTCATCCTTGAAATGCTATGTGCAGTTCTGGTCACCCTATCTCCAAAAGAGCAAAGCAGAAAGAGGAGGGACAAGAGGTGGGTGATGAACATGATGAAGCCTGGGAAAACTTCTATCTGAGAAGATATGGAAAAGACTGGGATGGTTTAGTTTAGAAAGAAAGCAAATGAGAGGAAAGAGGGATATAAAATAATGAATGGTCTAGAGAGGGTATGTCATTGCTGTGATCCCATGTTTGTTCCTGCTTTTACCCCAGAGAACAACACATTGCTTTTCTCACTAACACATCACCTTTTTCTAAAGTTCTTTTTTTAACTGTTTCTGCCCAAAAGGTGTGAAAAGAGAAGTGTTTTACTGCTGTCATTGAGAATTCTTTAGCATGAATCCCCCAAAACAGATTGACCCAGACCCAGCTTTAGTGAGGAGGTAACTACTACGGAAGGACCTATGGCATGCCTTAAGCCTTGATATTGTTGTTAAGGTATTAAAATAAGGTTGGTAACATATTAACTTTATGTGAAATAGAGTGTCTACTCCAGAAAAATGTGGCTGGCACTGTCAAGACTGCCAAAACGGCTGACTGTGCCTATTGTCACTGTCATTAATAAAAAGAAGTGTCTTATAATTGTACAATTCTTCTAATGAGATGCCCACGTACTCTAAGTCAGATTCAGAACTCCTAAATCATAGTCTAACAGGCTCGATACTCTAGGGGCAGTTGTGATGCCCTCTGGTAGTCACACAACTCCTGCTTCTCTGGCTGTAGGTTACTCTCCCTTTTCTCCTTCCTGCTTTGCCTTGATGTTCTACTTTAATTCTGGAAAAGGAGGCTGCCCATGGGACCTAGAGCAAGCTCTGCTCTGTCTTCCTGCCAATGGATCCCTCCCAGACCCTGTTAGTCCCCAAACTAGTCTTCACACAACGTGGGCCCTTCTGATTTGTATGGTACCCAGGACACCTGTTGCCTTATGAGCTATTCACAGCCTCCATCCTCTCCTACAGCCATGCCTATGCCTCACACATGATACCATTTAATTATTCCAGGGGGCATGTAGCCCCAGTCCAATGCCTGGCCTCCTCAGGCCTCTATGCTCTTGTCAGTCTCTGCACCTCTCAGGCTGCAGGCTTGCTGGCCCTCTCTCTGTCCCTCTTGGGCTGTAGGCTGATTAGCCTTCTATAGTTCATGCCTCTTTGGGTTGTCAGCTGATTAGCCTTCTGTAGTTCCTCCTCAGGCACCGAGGCTCCTGGCCCTGTCTGGCTTTGACCTACATTAAGCTTCTGCTTCTCTCTCTCTTTCAACTGCAATCAAACCCCAGCCCTCTGGCAGGGCTCAAGACAGTCACATGCCCCTCAGGCACCACTAGGACCTCTGATCTCCCCTGATAGTCCCTGACTCAAACCACTGGTCATAACTGTAAAAAAAAGAACACGCTCTCTTGGCTAGAACACAAGTTCTGCATGGTGCCTTAACCCAAACAGCAGCTCTTTGGCTGACTGGTATAACTTTTCCCCATCCTAAGTCACATTTCCCTCTAAATCAGCAGCATCCTACCTGCCTGGCCCAAGGCAGCTCAAGTGCCTGTCAGGAGATTTTTCTGCCTTTTTCCTGCTCTGGAGACCCTTCCTCTGTAGCCTCCAGAGTCAAACTGACCACCTTTTCTCAGGCTCTGGATTTATAGTTGGGCTGTGCAAAACGGCACCGTTACATTTTGACTTGTGTTTCAACGTTTCAATGGAACAGTGTTTCATTTTGAATTTAGTTTTGCTTTGAAACCGCTGTTTCGTTTCGTTGAAACAGTTTTGCTGTTTCAACGGTGGTTTGACGTTTTGCCCATAGGTTATAATGGGGAAGTTCAAAACAGCCTATAACTTTGCCATTTCTGGCTTGATTTGTATGAAACTTGCAGGAATAGTAGCCCCTTCTGAGGGCATGGAGCCTGCAAAGTTTCAAGGAGATAAGTTTAGGGGTTTCGGGGAAACTGCACCTCAAACTGCTAACAAGCAAAACTCATGACATGGGTGACACTGTGTGTGTTAAGGTGCAGCAGGGTGAAAGCTGCAGGGGTGGTAGCCCCTGCTGAGGCCACAAAGCCTGCCAGTTTTCAAAGATATAGGTGCAGGGGCTTCTAGGTTCTGGGTCCCTGCTCCTCTGGCTGCTGACAGACAAAACTCATGACATGGGTGCTTGTGGGACTGTGTCCGTCAAACTGGGCTCTTTTGGAAAAAAATGCTGTTGAGAACCTACATTGCCAAAGAGGAGAAACCCACGTGAGGGTACAAAGCTGCTAAAGATAGGCTCACTCTTTTGCATGTTGCCAATGCTGCAGGTGACTTCAAACTTAAACCTTTATTCAGGTACCATTCAGAAAACCCCAGAGCTTTCAAGGGACATTCCAAGGCATTTCTCCTAGTGATATGGAAATGCAATCCTAAGGCTTCCAAGGCAGGAGCAATGTAGAGGCCCTGCTGGTAGTGTGGGATCCCCTCAGGTTGCCCACCAACTGGACAGCTCAGCAGCAGGGGTGGAAACCAGGAACTGGTGTTTGTGGGATGCCCCCCCCACCATGGGGGGGGAGGGGGGGAAATGCAGCAGCAGCAGTGGTGATAGCGATGGTTCAAGGCTAACCCAGGTGGAGCAGGCAGGTGGCAGGGGACAGTAGCCCCATGAGGAGCCAGCAGGAGCCATCTCCGGGGGAGCCAGGCAGGGCAAACAGGCTCCCTGAAGGAGGGAGGCACAGCATGCAACAGCTCCTGCCTAGCAGCTCCGGCAGCAGTGCCAGGGGGAAGTGTTGATGCCTCCTTGTGGCCACAGGCCACTGGGCAAGGGGGGCCTAAGGTTTGACCAAGTAAATGGCAGTTCTTATGTTCTTATTCTCATATGTATTATTGTTGGAAATTATGTGCTTTAGAGTAGATCTAGTTGAAATATTTTTAACTCAAACATTAGGGGGTGGGTCATCAAAATACGGCTTTCATCAAACAAGTACATTTTGTAGATATGTATCTATTTCAATCCAGCTTTCAACAGAAAGCTTTCTTGCATCCATAGTGGATAGTCTAGTCAGAACTCAGAAAGAGAGACCTCAATCAAAAATTCAACCTTTTTGATTGAAAATTATTGTTTTGGTACAAATCCTTTTCATGAAAGGATTCTAAGGAATTTGGTTTTATTCAAAGGAGGAACAAAAGCAAGCTTGAAAGTTGTCACAAAAAAGAATTGTTCTCTGGTCAGCTGTCATGAGGATGGCTGCCAGGGGCAGAAGTGGAGTTGTAGATGAGAAAAGAAAGATAAAAGTTCAAAGGCTATGAATAAAGCTGTGCTGGGGGTTTGGCATAGTACAGCTTGTCAGCCAGTGACTTGCAGCTTTAGCATGGTCAGCAGAGATCTGTGCTTTGAATGTACAGTAATAGGGTTGTGGTCCTAACTCCCAAGTAACAGTAGATGTTCTCTGCAGCAAATGATGCTGAGATCTACCAAGATAGTTCTACCTTAAAGGATACACTGTAGTTGGACCTCTGATATATTGCTGTCTTATGCCAGGTAGAAAGAACCATGCTGCTCATGAGGGCAAGCTTGGTAAGACACCATGACAGAAAGAATATAACTGTAGCAGTTCAGCTCACCTACCTTGGTAGCAAGGGCAAATTCTTTACTTCTGGTCTCTGTGTCAGTGCTTCGCAATAAATGGAGAGCTTGTCTCCTTGTAATGCTCAAGTCCAAGGTGACAAGCAGAGAAGTGGGAGTGGACATCTCCCAGGAACCCCGCAAAACAACCTGAGTAGGTTGCATGGGCACGTTGCTTTTCTTTGTGGCACCAGGATGCACCCACTGCATGCTGCCTTAGAGTGGGCAGGTAAGGCCAGGACATTATCCAAGGGAGTGGGAAGTGCAGGTATGCCCCAGAGGCAGCATACTCCCGACTGCAGGTAGAGGAGGAAGCAGTAAACTGTTTTTAAACCTCAGTGCAAAAGCCACAAATGCATGTGAACTCGTCATTTTTTAGCAGAGCTGGGCTTGTGCCTGCACTTCCTGGTGTTTTACAGAGCTCCATTTGCAAAACAATGAGAGGCTGTGTATACAGCAAGCGGCAGGAATGCGTTTCTGGTCTCATATCTCCTCCAGCTGTGTGTTTTAAGCACATTCCAAGATTCCCTTCCCCCACTGCCTCTCCCCCATCCTTTCACAGATGTGAGACACACATTCCCCAAGGGCAGTTCCCACCAGCTACACTCAGCACATTTCTTTCTTGGGCCATGCCTTTTCTCTTTCTGTAGTCTCTCTCTTTGTCTCTCATGTTGTCTGATTTTTCTGCACACTTGCCACTGATTTGCAACTCCACCATCCACAGCCTTGGATTGGGACACAGGGGTGACAGGCTTTTCCTGCTCCTCCCTCTCTCCCCAAGACCACATGGTATGCAATCCATGAATATCCATGGAGCAGGCTGGCCAAGATCCCTGCTTCACTTGCACACCCCCAGGAGTGAGAGATTCAGCCATGAGGAGCAGGGGTACAGACCAGGTGAGGGCGGGCAGTGCCTAGTGACTTACCCCTGCATGGCTCAGAAATGGGGCAGCCAGTCCATCGCCTTGCCAGGAATTCCTGAACCACTGTCACTTGCTATAAGTCTCCTGCTTCTGGCTGAAGGAAGCATGGGCTGAAGCAGAACAGAGCGGTCATCCCACTAACTTGACCTCAACCAATGACAGTGCTGAACATGTCTCATCCCCCATTTCAAAGGTGTTCATTTATCAGGCTGAGGAAAAATGGGGTGAGAACAAGCAATTGTTTAAACCAGGAGGAAAATGTAGGCCTCACCTAAAATGGCCAGTAAATGAAAATCAGCTCAGCTGTTACTAAACTTTGTACCATAGTTTGTTCATCCAGCACAACTGGTTCCTGCAAACAGAGAATGGATGTTAACATGCCTCTAGGCAGCCATGCAAGCTTGCTGCTATAAGTCTGTCCCCATGCTCTCTCTACACCCCTTTGATTGTCTGGCATCTGTTTTCTCTTTCTTTATTTAGGTAGTGAGCTTTTCAGGGCAGGGGCGGAGTTGCTGGGATGTTCTGGGAAGTCCCAGGCATACTGCAAATGTGTAACACGCTGAGACATTATTAAGAAAGAAATCCCTCTACCATACTAGTGGCATATGACTAGTCCTGCGCTATGACGTTAGCATGTGTTCCCATTTTCAGATGCTGTCACCAAATCTTTAATTCAAGGCACTGGAAGTGTCCTGGGTTTTCATTTAATTGATTCAATCAATTGATTTTTTAACATTCAAATTATTTGTTCATTTTTATTCCAAGGAACAGAATTATTTCTAGCTTTACTAAAAAGGATGTTTTGCCTCTCCTGTATGCATACATGATTAACCTTGTAAAACGCAAACAGGATAGATATACATCAATAGCTACTTTAAGATAGAAACTTCAGTGCCTCATATCACCGAGTTACTCTTCATGACCTACCTAGATCTATCTGTCTTACAGTAAAAACAGCTCTTCTGTTTCCATCGTCCAGTGTAGTTACGGTCCACTGGATTGAAAATGCTCAGAACAGAGAGCAACAATTGATATTGATATCAGCAGAGGCAAACTGCTCAAGCTGAATATCAACAACTTTTATGCTGTTTTCCAGATTTAAGAGCTGTATTGATGTTAAAACTATAGTTATTAAATGGCTTGGTAGAGTTGGAAGACAATACAAGCCCCTAAGCATGGTAGCTACGTAGACTGCATTAATATTCATAGATTCATAGATTCATAGATGTTAGGGTCGGAAGGGACCTCAATAGATCATTGAGTCCGACCCCCTGCATAAGCAGGAAAGAGTGCTGGGTTTAGATGACCCCAGCTAGATACTCATCTAACCTCCTCTTGAAGACCCCCAGGGTAGGGGAGAGCACCACCTCCCTTGGGAGCCCGTTCCAGACCTTGGCCACTCGAACTGTGAAGAAGTTCTTCCTAATGTCCAATCTAAATCTGCTCTCTGCTAGCTTGTGGCCATTGTTTCTTGTAACCCCCGGGGGCGCCTTGGTGAAATACTCACCAATTCCCTTCTGTGCCCCTGTGATGAACTTAAAGGCAGCCACAAGGTCACCTCTCAACCTTCTCTTGCGGAGGCTGAAAAGGTCCAGTTTCTCTAGTCTCTCCTCGTAGGGCTTGGTCTGCAGGCCCTTAACTATACGAGTGGCCCTTCTCTGGACCCTCTCCAGGTTATCCGCATCCTTCTTGAAGTGTGGCGCCCAGAATTGCACGCAGTACTCCAACTGTGGTCTGACCAGCGCCCGATAGAGGGGAAGTATCACCTCCTTGGACCTATTCGTCATGCATCTGCTGGTGCACGATAAAGTGCCATTGGCTTTTTTGATGGCTTCGTCACACTGCCGGCTCATGTTCATCTTGGAGTCCACTAGGAATATATAACAACTAAGTCAGGCAGTTTAAGTTAGTGCAGAGTAAAGTCATTTTAAAAATTTAAACATAACACTATGGTAACAAGAGACAGGACCCTGGGCATAGTAACCACACTAGTACAGAGTTGTAAGATTGTAAGGAATTTTTAGGCAATGACTTTAGCATGTGGTGTACAATTGCTGAGGTGGGGCATATTCAATAGCGTTAGCAGTCTTGCAAGAGTCTATAGTATGACAGGGGGGTTCAGTTCATCTCCCCTCATTCTTGTTTCTGGCAACTGGTCTTAGATGGCTCTCTTCATACTGGCAATTGCTTGGGTCCCATGTTCCAAGTGCCTACTCTCTTGTACCCCTTCTCCCTGAGGGTATGGACCAGTGGTGCTTGTTTAGATAGCTTTGGCTCTTGGGCTCCAATGAAAGCTGACACTGGATCAAGGAGTATGGTCACTTCAATAATCAAGATCTTTTTATTGTCCTCATTCATTATAGCAGTGTCTGGATGCAGCTGGCTGTCACAGCCTAGGGTGGTGTGCTTCTGTCCCAGCTGATGCCAAGATGGCTTTCACCAACTGGTCCTATATGGCATTGTGGCAGAGTTGCCATGCTCTTACATGGGGATTGCTGCCACCCAGGAAAAAGGGCAGGGTTCTTTTTCTTGTAGCTGCACCTCTGGCACCTCTTGTCTCAGCTGCCCTAGTGGATGGCACTGTTGAGCAGGAGGCAGTTGAGATGGGCCCAGTGGCTGAAAGGCCAGTCTGCAAAATGAATGAATTTGATCTGAAGCATGAGATCACTGCTGACATCCCACTTCAAGCAGACCTCAAAAACTTTGTGCTGGTCAGGTTTCACCTTCACATCCACTTATGTACTCTGCCTGCATTGTCCTTCAGGAAAGTCTCAAAGCAGGTCTGGATCCAAGGGGGATTGTGATATTGGTGGTTAGGGCTGAGAGCAGCAAGAACTCCAGCTCCTCCCATACCATGGCCAGCAGCAGCCAGTGCATTTCCCAAGGCACTCTGTGGCATTGAGGGCTCAGCTCCACAGTAAAGCAAAGTCCCTGCTGTCGTGCACCAACTCTCCCTCCAGCTCAGAAATGTGGCCAGGTCTTTGTTGGATGGTGGCCAGGCAATCCTCCTTTTGGGAGCCTTCTTCAAGGTACCTGCAGCAATGCTGTTCACTAGTTCATTGGGGCAGGTCGGGAGGCAGAAGGCACGAGTTACTCCTGTGATGTCGCAGAGGTTTCCCATGCAAGTGGCACTGGTACTCCTCTGTCATTAGGGGATATATAGGATCTTGATGCTCATACATCATTGCGGCACATTCATCCACTTCTTCAGAAGCTGCCTAACTTCAGCATCTGCTTCCTTGAGAGGAATTTTAGGAACTGCTGAGCCTGTCAGGACAAACACTACACAGTGGATCATGAAGGTGTTCAGCACATTGATCTTCTGCCAGGAGGCCAGCAGAGAGAAGTCAAGTTGAGTGTCCTGCATAATCCTCAGGATGGACTCCTCCAGCGTGTGTCTCACTGGTGGTCAGTGGGTATGAAGGTAGCTCTTGCTCTCCTTCAGGTGTCGCATGGTCTTGCCCTGGATCTTGATGGCCAGGATGGAGTTTCTTTTTCTGTAGTCAGTATGCAGAGAGGCATATTTCAAGGCATTGAAGCAGAGCCTCATATACCCAGCTGCCTCAGAATTGATGTCCAGCATCCTCTGGAGTCTGTGGGGCTCACCAACAAGGAGGGCTAGAAAAGGGACCCAGGTGTCCTAAACCCCAGGCCATTGCCTCACCCACAAACCCAAGCAGGGTTCTCCCACTGTGGTCCACCCCACCTAACCCCATCCACCCCAAAGGCTGCCTTCCACAGGTACGCTTCTTTGTGTGCCTCCATGGTAGTGATCACCAAACAGCATTTTCTAGCAGGCTTTCCTTCTTCCAGTCCAAGAAGGAGACGTTTTAATGCTGGCCTATGAAACCCCAATCCTTATTTTCCCTCTGATGTAGGAAGTAAATGTTTGTTTAACCAAAATGCACACAACCCTTCTACCAGGTTTAGGCAGCTCATGCTGACTCCTACCCAATCAACCCCTGACAGCTGGATTCTCCTGGGCTCATTAGCAGAGCTGTCATGTGATTAATGATTCATGTTATTTCTTGACTATCAGGAGAATAATGTCCTTGTTCCAAGCAACAGAAGCCAGAACCTGCAGCATCTGCAAATACCTTGGCATGTTCACATTCCACCCACTAGATGTGCATCCGCCTCATTACTCCCTGGAATGTGCCATATGCTGGGAAAGCCACTCCCATCAAAACAGGCCTCAGAAATTTCATGTTGGGATACAGTAATGCAGCACAACACCTCTGAGATGTCTCTCTATGCTGCTTCTACTCCAAACCCAACTGCGGCTCCAAAATCACGAAGCAGCCTGAAGGAAACTGGTTATCATGGGCTTCCCCAGAGAGTTACTACTGTGATATCACAACTCTAGATCAAAAAGTGAAAGATGGAGGATCTTTCACTTTCTTTGGGAATTTGTTCCAATGGTTAATCATCCTCCTGGTGAAAACTTTCTTACTCATCATGTTAATTTGCCTGATTCTGGTTTAATTTGCTGTGGGCTCTGGTCATTTGACTTCCTCTCTGAGAAAGTGCTTCGCCATTGCAAACAAGGCACCCCTTATTTTTCTTTCTTTTGGGGAGCAACAGAAAGCCTGGAAGGGTTTACCCTGAAAGTTAACATTCTCCTTCTTCTTTTCTAGGTCTGTGTCTTCCACAGATGAGTCCATAGCTGACTGAGAAGCTAGCTGAATGGTGAAATAACACTGAAATGAAACCTCCTAATTGGCTTGTTTGTGATTCTTTGCTCTTTGTTTGTTTTTTTCACATCTTTTAACTCAGACAATTGACAATCTCTTTGTTATATTACCATCCTCTTAATTAAGGCCTGAGGAAGTTCCCATATCACATTTGTGGCAAAAGTGTGGAAAAATTTGAATCCAAAGCCCATGACTCCCGGCCTTCGTCCAGCACTACACAGAACAATAAAAAGCCTGACTGGGCCTTCACTTCACTCCCTTAGGGTCTTCTCTCACGCTGTGCTGATATGGGTGTGGGATGCACGAATTATGCACCCTGGGCAGCCTGGGCCCCAGGATAAGTATTATTGGAGTTTTTAGAGATTTCAGAAGAAAAAAAAAGTTTTTCTTGTCCAATTACGTGCCACTTTTTCTGATTGCCAGGGAAGCTGCTGCCTAATCAGCTGGACTGGCTTCCCTGTGTACCTTTATCTGGTTGTCATCCACACCCAAGCTGAGAGGGAGTTTTTAGAGCTGTCACAGTTGTTTGCCCATGACTTTTCCATGCGCATATGTAAACCTCATGAGTGTGCAGGCAAAGGGGTGTGCCTTGTGCAGTGAGCTAGAAAAGGAGCTCCCCTGCTGGCGTTCCCCACCCAGGCACAAAGGCAGGTTGTTCTTCCTTTGAATGAGAGTGACTTTCAACTTCCTGCCCAAAAAATTTTACTAGTGAGACAGAATGAGGCTGAGAAAAAGAAGGTTTAGTTGGGAATCTCCAGATGATGCCTGGGCCAGCTCATAGCGTTGTTTCACAATAAGGCCTCACCTCTTCCTATTGGATGGGTCACAGTCAGCTAGGGTGACCTAACTGGGCAGGACAGCCCCAAAATGTAAAGATCAAGTTCTGGTTCTAGGTTGAAAACTCTTGGACAACATGAATTCCCCTTGAGTCAAACCATAGCAGTATCATGTACAGGGATCCAGGTTTTCCATTCCCTGCTTGGGGCTGGGGGTAGTGGGATGCAGGAGCACCATGTGCCTGTGTGCACAGGCACACAGGCACGTGGCCAGCAATACAGCCAGGCAGTGATGGACAGCAGCTCCCCCAGCTGCCTGCAAGTAAGTCTATGGGTGGGGGAGGAGCACAGGCAATATGGGGAGGGGGCAGATTGAATCCCCTCATGGTGAGGGAGGGAGTGGGGCAGAGTTGGCAGCTAGGGCTGGGGGCTCTGCCCAGACGGGGCAGTGAATGGGGCCAAGGACATGGGACCAGGGTGGGAATGAGCAACTGCGGGGCCCAGCCAGGGGGTAGGACAGAGCCACAGGCAGCTCATCCAGGGAGTGGCGGGGGGGCTGGCTCCCCACCACTGCATGCAATCCCAAGGAGGTGGGCATGGGGGGGCACATACCCCGCACAGATTTGTGTGGGGGGCAGGGGCAGTTGTGGGCTGCCCTCGGCAGACACAAGGCTCCCCATCCCGCTGCCCTCCCCCAGGGACCTCCGTAGCCCAGCAGCAGGACCCAATGTGGGAGGGTAGAGCCAGGGCAGGGAGGCTCAGTGTTTCGCTTTTGCATTTTGAAAATGCTAAAGTGAAACACTGAGCCTCCCTGCCGTGGCTCATCCCTACAGTCAGCCTGCCCAGAATGAGCCCAAGAAAATGTTCATTGGGGGCACTATACATCTCCAGTAGAAACAGCACCGCCGGCGAAGACTTGTGCACTGACTACCCTCAGCTGGGAGAGGCATGTCATTAGGAGCAGCTAATAGAAGCAGCTGTCACTCTTGCGAACATTGTTTAAGAAGTGAAAAACAAAACCCCTAAAATAATTTTATCACCAATGGCACCCCTCCAAGAAGTGCTAGCGGTAGTTGAGGTGGTGGTGGTGGTGGTGGTGGTGGTGGTGATGGTGATAACCTCATATCTTCAGTTTGGATTAAGGCTAGAATTAAGAAAAAAAATTAGGGAAATATTTTAGTCCCCAGCAAAATCTAGTCACAATTTGTCAAATACTTACAACGAAAAAGAAATATGGGTGGAAAACCAGAAGTGAAATCTGTTGACTTTTTAATGTTTTTTAAATAAAACATTTTTATTTTTTTATTTCAAAATAATTTTTCCCCTTAAAATTTGCTTAAATTTAATAACAAATTTAAAAGAGTTTAAACAAACATCAAAACATTTTGAATTTTCAATTTGAGCAGCCAATCAAAAAGCCCATTATTTAAACAGATCTAATCAGGGTAGGGAAAGTAGGAGCAGAGAAGGATCTAAAATCTATTAAGTGACCAGGAATGCTACTGAAGTATCTAACTTTGGTGGCATAAGTATTACTTAGTTAGCTAAAGTTGGGTTAGGACTCAGGCCTTGTTGCCATATAGATGCCTAATCAGTAAAACAGAATCTGGATGAGAGTTTCTGCACATTATTTTTTTCAGGAATTGCTACTGCACTTTAAAATTCACAACCTATTTGTTCCCAATTAACTTACAAAGATAGAGTTAACAGATTGAGAAAATTTAAGTTGTGCCTTTTGTTTTCTTAAGCGGAGAGCAGGAAGACATAGAGGAGAGAAGAGAAGAGAGGAGAGAAGGATGGGTATTTAAGCATGCTACACTGAAACAGGTCTGATTTTAGTTTAGCGTTTCTATAAAAAATTTATGAGAGTCAGTGGAGCAGTGGTAAATTCTTCCCATCTGTGGTTTATTCCAGTGTTGGGTTGCAGGATGAGTTCTCTGTTATTCTTTTGTTTCATTCTTTTAGACGCTGTGTTTTATTTGATATTCGGGGGGGGGGGCTGAGGGGGGGTTGTTTGGGGTTTTTTTAACTGAACCTCGGCTTGCCAGGGGTAGTAAAACAAACCAGCAGCTACACATTTTCTTGAAGGACATATTCACAAATAGCCCAAAAGCACATTGTAACACCTCAATCTGGAAGGTATGGCAACTACAGCAAGGCCTGGATCTAAGGGAGAGTTCTTATCTTTCAGGACAGATTGGGGGGGGGGGGAGGAAGCACTTCTGGCCTCAGTGTCTCCTGGGAATCTAGCAGTAGCTAGGGGTCCAAGAACACCTCTGAACTGAGCACCTTGGAGACTAAAATAGGAAAAGCTCAATTCCAACAATATGAGCCTTTCCTGTCTTTTCCTCCAGATCCTTCTCATTTGGAGTACAATGCCAAAGGAGATTATAATAGTTTGTAAATGCCAAAGACCATTTTTATGATTCATTAAGACCATTATAGCCCATATATAATTGTCTATAATGTGAAATAGGCCATTATTATGGTCTATGGGCATTTGTACACAACACAGGGATTTAATTCTCCCTAAATTGAAGCTGTGGTCAGAGCCTGATGCTTACCTGCCTCCCCAGCAATGGAGAGGCGAGAGCAAGCTGCTAGCAGGCAGAGTGGTCCCTGAGCTGCAGGGCGTGGGGGAGCTGGTGCTTCCTGCATTGGCACACCCACCCCAGGTGGCACCCGGGTTGCTGCCAGGCCGCTTGCATGGTCTGCCTGCACAGCCCCTGAGCCGCACTCTGTGGCTGTAGGGTAGGAAACTAAAACTCCCCAGAGGTGTTTTACTTTGCAGTGCCCCAAAGTCATTCGCTGTGTCCCAGAGTCATTTAAGGTGCATCATGCTGCTGAATGTGCTACAGCAGTGGAATTAATGTGCAATACACCACCGAATGTGCAAACAGCAATGCCATTAAAATGGTGCAAAAGGCATTTAACCCACTTTAAACCCACTTTAAAGTGTCATGTACAAATGCTCTGAAATGCCAAAAAATCCTTATCCTTTGATCTATATGCCAGTCTACAATGGCAGCACATGGTCAGGGTCTCATTTTTTTTATCTCCTCTGAGCTCCATCCTTCTTTCCTAGTTCCAACTGGAAATGGGAATATAAGTAGAGATTCCTCCTGCAATCTAGGGCTGCAGGAAAAAGAAACTACAAAAATCTTGCATAGTTTCACTGTGAAAGATCTGATTTTTAAAAGGTCCCTTAACTCTGTGGTCAGTTTTGAACCCCCAGCACTTTCACTATCAGTTTTGGTATCTGTATCTAACTTGTCACTAGCTAGTTCAGTAGACAGATATGCTAATGACAGTATTAGCTTTAGCCCCATTATAAACACTATTAGAAAAAAATGCAAAAAAACAGAGTCCGCCTAGTATGCACGGCTGTCCAAAACTGCATCTGCAAAACTAAAAGCTACTCTGAAAATCTAGGCACAGTGGGCATTTATACTTGTGCTTGGCAGAGGTGGCGGGGGCACTTTAATTAGAGTGGCTCCAAGAGCTACTCTAATTAAAGTGCCCAGAGTGTCATGTGTATCAGTGTCTGCGCACAGAAAAATGGCAGCGGGGGCACTTTATCTAAAGCTCGCTGAATGAGCTTTAGTTAAAATGCTCCCACTACCATTTTTCAGCACGGGGATGCTGATACATGAGACACTGGAGTCTGCTGGAGCATGATAATTACCACGCTCCAGCAGACTCGATTAATCGAGTCTGCTCCGACATGCTGTAATTACAGTGCATTGCTACACATATATAAAACTCAACTACACTTGTAGCTGTGGTGAGAAAACTTATACTGTATTTGGCTCTAGCTGGAGCCTTCACTTCCATCTCCACTGAGCCAAACTTACCAAACATTGTTTTCTGATGCATTATCCTTATTGCATCCCCTATTCCATCTACATAGCACCCTTAATTGCAAGAAGACAAGCAATAAATGCCATCTTCTGCAGCACAGTAAGAGACAGGAGGAGGTGCAGTAACTGGCTCTAGGGTTCATGCACAAGCTGTATGGTTGATGTACACTGTTGGAGTGTTATGGGAAGGTTCAGTGACCATGGGCAGCATTGCTGCATATGCTAAGCGTGAATTGCACTATTTGGTATCAGGTGATTGATGATCTGGTGATTGTAGGTGCAGTGTTTCCATGCACAATTGAAGGATATAACATTTTGTTTTAAACTGTAGCTAGATGTGCTAAATTCGTCCTAAATTCAAAAATAGTTTCAGCTCATTGTTTGGTGAATAAACCTCAAAGCTTAACCAGGGCCTACACCCCATTCCAGAAGCATATTTATTTACAGCTCTGGGCACATCTCTGTGTGCACCTCAGATGCTCTTGCACAGTCCTGACATTACGGGTTTTAAAGCATACAGTGCCCAGCACTGGAGGACACCTACTAGGGTCTGAAGTCTACTATGGTCTTCTCACTGCTCTGAGAGTTGGCTGAAGGCAGGTTCCAGCCTGGAGACTTCAGGCCCTCTCCAGCCAGATGGCTAATGATAGAAGAAATAATGCTGCAAAGGTAAGCCAGAACAGAGGTAACTGGAAAGAAACCCCAGTTTCTTTCCTGCACAGCTGGCTTCTGATGTGACAGCAGCTATAGCTTCACCTATAACATGCTGAGAGAACGTAACCCAAAGAGATCCAGCCAGGACCAAACACAGAAACCAAGTGCAAGCAAAGGTCTTTAAAGTTGTTGTGACGGAGGGGTTCCCATTGCTTCCCAACTGTCTCAGATATCCATACAGATGGTAACTTCTGCTTCCACATTACTGGGAAGAGATTAAACAAAAGGTTCCCAAGATCACATTCCTGTTGCAGCTCATTAGAGCATTCTAGAAAATGGAGCAGACTCCAAGTACTGACATCCTGACAGTGAGGAGGTGAATTCCTCCTTTGGGAAGCTCAGAGATGGCATATAGTTACGACAGGAAACGTGCAACAGAACTGGGTCTGAAGGAAGACAGCAGCACATTCTCCTGCCCAATTTGATTTTGTTTTAATAGGTCAATCTCATCCATCCCTCCTCACATCAACATTTTTGTCTCCCATTGCCCAGCTGTGACTCCTTCCCCTCAGCACCCCAGCCCCAGCTGAGGACCTGGCTCTGTGATGCTGCTTACGTCTCCAGTTCCAACTCCGCTATGTACGATCCCAGCCATAAATGCAGGGATAGCCACAGAATCACAGAGAACTAGGGCAAGAATGGGCCTCTGGAGGCCATTTAGTCCAACCCCCTGCCTGAGGCAGGATCACCACTATCCAAATCATCCCACACAAATCCTTGTAGTAAAACAACACACTCAACCTCATCACAAAATTACAAAGCATAGCACCATAACCTGCTATAGGTAAAGCAGAAAGACAACCGTGGTCAGTGTCCTGCTGCTACAAAGGTTGTTAAAATGCACTTAAGAGATCTCAAGAAGAGGGCCATGCCCCCATCTACAGAGGAAGACAAATGCCCCACAGTCTACACCAATCTGAGCAAGGAGTAAAATTCTTTCCTGATCCCAAATTTGGAGATCTCAAGGGAGAGCTGCAGGTCCAATGAACAGCACCCAAAAGCTGAAGGGAGACACAAAAGCTGCTGTGTAGGAAATCTTATCATTTGTCCTGAGTAGCCTTACAGCTGGGGTTAGATTACTGCCATGCTGTAACAAGGGGGGGTGCTAAAATGGCAAAACCACTCCTCCTGGCCACCACCTGGTCCCCATTGTGTTGCTCCCTTTGGCCTGTGAGGGTCCCACACTGTTATCTCACCCGCCACACCTTGATGTTATAAATTGGCAGAGAGGCTGTCCCCAGATGACAAAGAGGGTTTGGGATGGTAGGCCCTTGTCAGGATTGAGGCCCCTCTGGCCTTTTCCCACTTTACTCTGGCTGAGCCCCTTAGCATGGGTCCATTGTCTGAGGACCACAAGCTCCCAGGTCCCAGATCTGGCCATGCCCTCATAGCTCTGGGCCCTCTGGCCCCTGCTTAGGCCCTGATGGGCTCTGGGTGCCTCAGCCCCTGGTCTCAACCTCTGCAATCTCCGGGCTTGTGCCTCCAGTCTCTGTAGTCCAACACAGAGTCCTTCCACCATCAGCAGCACCTTGGATCTGGGGTGTCCCTAGGCACCCTTCTCAGTTGCGTCCTCCATGCCTACATCCACAACCTGGTCCTCCAGTATAAACGAAAACCAAAAACATGCATATCTGCTCCAAACAAAAAGGTTCCCCATGAGTGTCTGTTCTGAGCTTGCCCTGCAAAAGCCCTTGCTAAAGTGCCTGAGGCACTCATCTACTTATCTACTCCTGGTTCAGGATACAGGGTTTCCTCTACCTCTACTACAGCTCCAAGTCCCTCCTTTACCACCCAGGGTGTTTATAGATGTGCTCCGGGATGCAGGGGGGGAGTGCTTTAATTAGTGAGCCATGCTAATTAAAAGCGCCCGAGCGTCATGTGTATCAGTGTCTCCTCACTGACAAATGGCTGCGGAGCACTTTGAACTAAAGCTCATTGAACGAGTTTTAGTTTAAAGCGCCCCACCACTGTTTTTCAGCACGGGGATGCTGATACATGTGACACTGGAGGTTACTGGAGGGTGTTAATTTCTGGGTGGATTTGCAGCACGTCACAGCAGCCTTGTTGCACATCTATAGGAGCCCTCAGAGTCCTTCCTCTGGGCTCCCCAGCCTGGCTTCTGCCTGGAGCTTTGCCTCCTGCAGGACTGTCCCTCTGGTTTTGGGTTTATGTTCGTAAGTCCCTTCCTGGGTCACTTGACTCCACTTCCACCCCTGGCCTGTCAGTCGCTGCTTGCACCTGGGCTGAGCAGTCATTTTGTTTCAGGGTTTCCTGCCTGCATTAGCTTGTCCTATACAAAAAACTAGAACTCTTCATTCCAAAATGATACCTTTATTTAGTCCAACTGGAAAATGGCAAGAAAACTGTCCTTTTCTGCAAGCTTTTGGGATCAAAGTCCCTTCGTCAGGCTCTGGGAAAAGTGTAGATAGTACAAGATGGTAAAAAGTCCCCATAGGTAGGAAATAAACTTCATTTTTGCACAGAGGGAGCTGAAGATGAAAGGCTGTCACTCTGGGTCCATGAGAGTGTCTTTGTGAGCTGTGCTGAGTAGCTCTTTGATGTGTTGTTCAGGTAGAATTCCTTCCCTGGAGGTGTCAGATGGTAGGTAGGGAGGCAAAAAAAACTTCCTTATTGTTCTGCAATGAAGTTTAAAATCAAAAATCGGCTAAAATTCAGCATCTTCCATGTTTCAGGGGTGTACTTGGTAGCTGTGTTGGTCTGAGACAAAAAGACATGCAAAAAACTAGAACTCTTGGATCCTGGGCATTGGGGAGAGCCAGTTACCCCTGGTCTCCCTCCCTTCCCCTTTTACTAATGGGTAGGGGCCCCATTACACATGCCCATGCCCCACTGGGCAAAGTGTGAGGGGTCTCCTTTCCTTCAGAGGCGTGGGAGGCTAAAAGCCAAGCCCACTTGTCGAGCAAGTGGCTGGGGAGGTTACACGTGCAGTTGACTTTGCCCCTTTGCTGGATAGCTGGGATCACTTGCTTAACATCCTTGTGTAATCAGCTCCTGCCACCACTTTTCATTCCCTCTTAGTGCAGCTCCTAGAGTCCCCCTTCCAGGGACTCTTGACATAAGCCTTGAATGTGAGTCCCTAGAAATGTCTGGTGTTCATAGCAGTGAAATGATCGCATTTCCCAGCTTCCCTCACCTCTGGGGAGATTTTGTTTGGTGAACACCCACCTTGAAGCTTCCCTACACATGTGCCACCACCACGTTGATCTGAGCTCACCCTCCTGTTCCCCACGAGCCAGGACAGAGTAGCTGTCACTTTACCAGGATGCAGCTGGTACAGGAGGAAAAGGAGATTCTCCGCAGTGCTTCCATTTCCCGACTAGGAATAAACAGCTCAAAGAAACTTGGTCTTCACCCCAAATCTACCACCATTACTGTGCTGCAGGAAGTCAACACATCCCTTCATTTCACTTCCCAGTGACATGTCCAAGCTCCTACATGCACAGGGCAACATGATCCTGCTGCTACTCTGCGTTTGGCCTACCCTTAGGGCTGGTTGAAATGCACCCTGGCCACATGCTGTCTGTGTCCCAGGAAAAGCAGCATTCTTGCACCATGTGCCTCCCCCATGCACACCTTTTCCTCCCCACCCCCACCCCAGCACAGCTGCCTGTGCCAAAAGAGAAGCTTGTTGCCTTCTTCCCCCACCGGAGAAGTAGTTTCCTTCTTGCAGAGCCACACAGGAAACACTGCACTATTTTTAACTCCATCCGAGAGTGCATTGCACAAACCTGGGGAAAAACCTTCTGCACTCAATCAAAAACATGTAAGCAAACAAGCAGGCAACCCCCTTCAGCACCTAGTCCCTAAGCTGCAAGTTGGCTCTCCAACGGACGCTGTCAGCCAGCTTCAGAGAGGGGTAGTTTATCTGTTAGTCTGAAGTCAAGCAAAAGGCAAGATAGATTTGAACCTTATAAACTAAATCAGAGGAACATAGCAGAAGTTTTTGTAAACAGAAACTTGCTTACAAAAGCATACACTATGCATCTCTGATCCAGTTAGTATATAAGGTGCAGATCTACCCTACTTTAGGGAAGGAAACATCCTGTGGTAGGAGAGGGAGGGAAGTTTTAAATACCTATTGTCACTGTTATTGTTACAGTTTTGAAACTGCGGCAAGTTTTCAACCAAGTACTCCATAAACACGTTTTTAAGCAGCACTTTGACACCTACTTACATGCAGTACACATTTTTTTTTTTTTTAATTTCATTTCCAGGGCCAAATCAATTCTGAATTAAGTTCCAAATTTCAAATTTCAAGTCTGGGGGTACTACCACTCCAAGTATCATACCTCCTAGACTCATCAGTCTAGGGCTTCAGATGCTCCTAAATATAAGATACTTACCTGGCGGCAGAGATACCATGTTCTTGGCCTTGAATGACTCAAGTGTAGTTAGGGGGTAAAGGCCTATCCCTTGCACTGTGGGCAGGCTGGCCCCTACAAGAGTCCAGGCTGACCCCTACAATGCCTCCAAATGCGAGGATCTTGGCTACACAATTTATGATGATCAGGGATTGCTCTTGGGCTTTCCCTCTAGCTTGCTTCTTTGGCCTTTTCATAGTTTCATAGATGTTAGGGGCTAAAAGAGACCTTGCAGATCATCAGGTCCAGCCCCCCTGCACTTGGGCAGGAAAGACTGCTGGGCAAGCAAGACTATGGGGCATGTCTTATAATAATGCCAATAACTCTGGGCTTGGGGCGTAGGAGGTGCACACAAGTGCACGTGAGATTGGCAGTGCACTCCCTGAGATTGGCTACCGCTGCCGCCAGTCTGCAGGTGATCACAAATTGCCAGTCAGCGCTTGCCACCTGCTCTCACCACCAACACTGCTGCCGCTCACCACCACCATGCCCCCACTGCCAACAACGCTGCCGCTGCCTGCAGGCAGTTGCCAGACTTGAACAATTGAGCTCTGCCCAGTTGATGGAATTTGGAACTGATTTGGCTGATTTGGCCTGAGGCAAGAAATAAAAAAAAAAAAATTGTGATCGACAAGGTGGTTTTCCCAGGGTGAGGCCTGTCCATTGCACTCTGGGCATGCTGATCCCTGCAATTTCCCCAAGGCAGTTCTCCTAAAGTGAGACCTGTCCATTGCACTCCAGGTAGGCTGA
The DNA here is from genome assembly GCF_030867095.1 of Alligator mississippiensis. Taxonomy (NCBI): domain Eukaryota; kingdom Metazoa; phylum Chordata; order Crocodylia; family Alligatoridae; genus Alligator; species Alligator mississippiensis. The sequence continues at coordinate 16,613,891 of NC_081829.1, forward strand.
CCCCTGCAAGCTTTCCCAGTATGGGAAACTTAACTACACAATTTGCTGGCAATGGGGGACTGTTTTTGTGTTTTCCTCCTAGCTTGTTCCTTGGCCTTTTGTCTAGGAGGGTATCTGAACCCTGGGGCATCCAGCCCTGGGGCTTGCATATAGGATGCCTGCCATGGATCTAGGGAGTATCTGAAGCCCCAAACTGCTGAGTTTGCAAGGGAGGATACTTGCCCAGTGGTAGAGCCACCCAGACTTGAACGATAGAGCTATGCTCAGCTGAATTTGGAACTTAACTATAGGGCTTTGCCCAATTGAATCTAGAGCTGGTTTGGCTGATTTGGCCCTTGGAATTAAATATATACAAGAAAAAAGATGTGGTACGTTCTCGTCAGCATGTTTGCCAAATATGGGCCATGTGTTTTATAGTCATGCTGAGTGTTAGCTGCATTCAATCAACTTCATAGTTGGTTTCTATTACTTAGCACATGTTGGTTTTAGCAGTAGTTCAAAGATAGACAATGTATTAGTGCAGTTTCCTTGTATGCAAATATAAAACAAGTGGCTTTCTTTCCCCAGGCTGGTTGGGGAAAAAAACCTCATCTTGTATTTGAACAAACATGGTAATTATTAGGAAGAACTTTCTAACTCTGGTGGTTAAGCACTGGCTCAGGTTACTTAGCAACATGTGAACCACCCTTTCTAGTGGGGACCCTTGCTGCTCTGATTGAAGTTTGTAGCATAACGGGGGCAGGCAAGCAGGGCACTAACTCTGGGCACCAACTTAGGAGGGGCATCAGAATTTACCCTCACCCCTGTGATCTGTGCCCTGACATCAGAAGCTGCCCCACAGTGTTGCTTTTGCAGCAGTATCCGGGTACACAGACACTGCACTGCTGCAGTAAAATCAAAACTAGGGCAGGCATCCCATGCTGCACAGGCATTGGCAGCTGAAGCAGCAGCAGTTGGGGACTGTTTTTGAGCCCTTGGCTTAGGTAAGACTTGTAAGCTCTTCCCCCGCTCCCCAGCCCTCCACCATCGAGATGGTTACAAGGCATAAAGGAAGGGAAACCTCACTTCAAGCCCGATGATGGATTCCCCAGCAGTTCCATTCTTTCCCTGCAAGATATGAGCAACTCTCACAAGCCACTAGGAATGATTCTCCTTCTGGAGAGAGGATGAAACTCCTCAATTTCTAAACACAGGTCTGTGATGATCACCTATCACTGCCCTTTTTTCAAGGCACAGTGCAGTCCTCCTCACTCCGCTATGAATCAAATCCTCCTCCCGCTCTCACTTTCCCCACTTAATTCATCTGCCTTATCTCGATGTTACCAGCAGGCAGGTCCCTGAAGGGAAACAGGACCAAAACCCCTCAGGATCTCCTGGTTTGTAGTGTCCTACAGCTTGGCCTCCCCTCTGCCATGTCCTTTGGGGTTTATTACCCATTCTCACCAGACTCATTCCCATCAGTTATATCCCTTTAGCCTCTGCCAGGTGTTTCCCAGCACCAGCCTTTCCCTAAGTCTGTCTTTAGTCCTTTGAATAAGCCTGACTAGTCCCAACCTTTGCTTTGGACTGCTTGAGTGCCTATAGACATGCTTGGGGATGGGGGAGCATTTTAATTAGAGCAGTTCCTGCAGAGCCGCTCTAATTAAAATGCCTCTCTATCATGTGTATTAAGCATCCTGTGTTTCAAAATGGCCATGGAGTTGGTTTAACTAAAGCTCATTCGACAATGAATTGAGTCTGCGCCGACATGTTCTACTTAAAACGTGTCAGAGCATTTCTATAGGCACCCTTAGGCCTTAGTCAGGTATTTCTTTCATTCTGGCCTTTCCCCAAACCTACTCACTGTCAGCACCTTTGGTCCAGCCCTTTCTGGCAGGAACTTGACTCTCTTCTGCTATTAGAGAACTTCTACCCTGTGCTACTGCAGCCCTCCCTTTATATCCTCTAAGGCAGAGGTTCCCAAACTTTTTCTTATTGTGTACCCACTTCCAGATTTACCAGCTGCCCTTGTATGCCAACCAGTATGTTTTATATTTTAACCCCTTAAAAGTCAAATATTATTATAATGAAAATTAAATCCACCATTACACACTTTTCCCATGTACTGCCCAGACATGTCTTGTGGACCTCCAGGGGTATGCATACCACCTTTTGGGAACCCCTTTTCTAAGGAAAGGACCTTCCAGTCTGTTTTATCCCTTTTAAAGTGCCCTGTGTCTCCCTCCTTGCAATGGGGACATAAAGACACCCTCATAGTTCAGGCATGTGCAGACGTAGGTACTATTATAAGATACAGCTTCCTCACTCTTCCACCTTGCCTCCACTCCTACCTTTCCAATCTGAATCCACAGATTTCAGGTGCTCTGAGGCTCAAGGCTCTTCTGATCAAAAGTCTTACTTCAGCTCATTTGAAAGGCAGCAATTAGACAGTGAATGCCCCAAAAGCCAGGACTGTTTGGAGCTAGGGCAGTGGTTCAGAACTATCTTCACCCCAGAACCACCTGCACCTGAATTTGGGGGAGCTGACATTTATTTTACATTTTTTTATTACAGTGTTATTTATTTTTAAATCCTAGTGCTCAGAGGATCCAATGCAGGCACAGAGCCTGCATTTAACCAGCAGGCAGAACAGAGCTTCAAAATTAGAGAGCGCGCGAGCCATATGCCATACTGGATGACATGGCACAACAACAGTAGGTCTGGTCATAGCCATTAGGACGTATCTGAAAGTATTTTCCACATGGTCACAGTGTGAGTTCCTTCATTTTGGAGTCTCTAACATAGAGCACAGTTGAAGCATGCCAAATCAGTTGCTGCTTTTGATTAAAGTTTTTCTATAGAATAGATACACCTCATGTTCAGCTAGAGAAATCATTCCTGAAATATAAAGCTCTGAGTACAACAGGTCTAAGCTGGGAACCCAGAAGTTCAAGAGTTAATACAGAACCTGGCGATTTCCTCTCTGGAGTGCTGTGATAGTTGGCTTTGTTTTAAGGCAGTTTATTACATTCATGCCCAGTGCTGATTATGAACCATGTGGCTGAGAATGGGATTTTAATCACAAGATAAGAGACCATGGGATAAAAATACTCATTTATTATTATAAATGGAGAAGGATTTGGAAATGAAAAGACAATGAGATCTGAGTGGCAGCCAAATGAAATGTGAGTATGACAGCTGGACATGTTCACAATGAAGTTCCTTTGGAGTGCAGCAGCAGAAGTATGATACAATAATGCAATCTGCTGTATGCCAGCTGGGCACTGTATATGTGGTATTCTACAGAAATACTGCACCCCGGTCTGGGCCAGATGGACATTGTATATGGAGTACTTAAAGAAACACTGCACCTTACTTTGTGCCAGAAGCGCACTGAACGCAGGATACTTTATAGAAACACTGCATCCTACTCTGTGCCAGATGGGCGCTGTATATAACAAAGGAGGCCAACCTGTAGAAAAACAATCCACATGCAGCATGAAGGCAGTTTTGTGTGGCTCAAGTGAACTCACTGAAGATGTGGGCTGAATTTGTAGCATTTCACTTATGATTTAGGAATGATCCCAAATTTCATCTCACCTGCAAACCAGCTCAGCGTGCACCTGTTCTGTTCATCACATCCTCCATATATACAGTGGATTTTCACCTGTTTGGACAGGTAGTGACACAATTATGCAATAGGTACATTATGAGAATAAGCAGCTGACTAACAACAACAGTGAATCTTAGATACAACCAAGATATACTAGAAATAAGTGGCTTCTTGTAAACCATCATAAAAAAGAGAACTTATTTCTGCTCTTTCAATAATTCAGGGGAGGAGCTGTATTTCTTCTTAAAGGTTTTTGGTAAATGTATTTGTCTCATTTGCCATGCCAGCTTGTCTGCTTGCAAGAAACAGAGCCAAGCAGCATTTCACAATGCTGCAGAAAAAGTCCAGTCATCAATATTTTCAAACCAGTAATTTAAAAAAAAGTGAAAGTAGAAGAGCTAAAAACTGCCCTGAATGTTCAACAAGTGGTTTTCACTAAACCCTCAAGCAAATCTAATGCTGCAATTATCACATCTTTCAAAATAGAAAAATCCTTGCCAAAAAAGAAATCACTTGAAGATAGTAAACTAGTGAAAGAGTGTTTACTTGCAGCTGCAGACTTGTTTGATTATTTTAAAAATAACTCAGAAATGCTAAGTGTTCTCAATAATGTCCATCTTCCTGTGAACACAGCATGAAGGGTTGAGGTCATGCTTGGAGATTCATAGATGTTAGGGGCTGGAAGGGGCCTCACGAGATCATCGGGTCCGGCCCCCCTAATGTTGAGAGATGACTGAAAAAAAAGATTTGGAAGCCCATGAGTCCCCAGCTAGGCAAGGCTGTGGATGTACATTATACCAACTATTCAACTGTATATATTTAAATGGTATGAAGGATAGCAGTTTAATAAAACTGTTGGAAATAATGCCAGAGTAAAGGAGGATTCATTAAGAGAACATGTTCCAGTAGTTCTAGCAATGCATAGAAGAAATGGGCATGCCACTTCCAGAGGCATAAAGTGACAAGTGTGCGCCCAGTGCAGTGCTCTCTCACCTTGTTATGAAAATAGTGAATTCCATCAATGCCAGACCTCTACAACACAGGCTTTTTGGAGAGCATGTAAATGAATGCTGATGCACATTGCAGTTGCTTCACCTCACAGACAGAGGTACAATGGCCTATCAGAAGGAAGAGGTTGAAAAGATTCCAAGATCTCCCCCCAAAAATACATGAATTTTTGGAAAATAGAGGTAAACAGAAAGAAAAACTCAGTAATGCCGAGAGCTGCTCTGGCTCCAGTCTGACATCCAAACTGAATGACCTTCATCTTGAACATCAAAGAGAAGGGGAAACTGAGACACAAATAATTGGATCAGTATTTTCAAAATGCAGTCAGAGTTGTGAATAACCCACGTCCACAAAGTGATGGGTTCTTTTCATCATTCGCTTCTCCTTCCAAACAAAACTGAAGGAATAAACTTTAATGGGATTATGTGCTACATTTCATCGTAAGGCTGAGGGCTCAGAAAAGATATTCAGACTTCACTCATATCCAATACCCACTTTCATTCCTAGCACATTTGTTGTTAGTAATATGGACAAACTTGTTAATCATACTGGAATAGTCTTCAAATAAGTGCAGTTGACCTAGAAATAGAAATCATAAACTTGCAAACATGTGCAACTCTAGCAAGAAAATTTCAATCAGATTTCTGGTCATTAGTAGAAAAACTCAGATTTCCTCTTCTGAAGAAGTATATATGGTTAAGTGTATATTTCAGGTCCATACATCTGAGTGGGATTATATCATTGGAGATGATCCTACTTGGAACAGGAAGTTGGGCTGGATGACCTCCTGAGGTCCCTTCCGACCCTAGTCACCTATGTTCTGATGAGTGAAGCTGGATTTTCAACCAGGAAAATATTGAAGCCCAACTTCAGGTTGGTCTGATAAATGACCACAAGAATGGCATGACACAAGGACCAGGATGCTACTTCCCAAGAGAGACAGCCTGCTGCACCCAGATAGAAGGAAAGCTGATAACATGCAGAGGCTGCTAAGAGACCATCAAGACAAACAGGCTGCATATTATTATAATAACAGAGCCAGAAACCTGAGGCCTCTCCTCATAAGGGAGAGAGTTTGGGTTCAACCATCCAGCAGCCATGAAAAACAATGGCAAAAGGCCACTATCCAAATTGCCCTTGAAATATTTACAAAGGGATCACTGGTTGAAAAGAAGCTGTAGACAATTGAGGAGCAGCAACATCAGGGAACCAGTATGCAGGGACAGAAGCAGTTGTCGACCATCCATAAATTTATGGACAGTCCATTAAAAAATGTGACTAAAAGTGCTTGTCCATAAAGTCTGCAAAAAAAAAAAAAAACTGTAGATGTCCATAATATTTACAGAGAACTGGGAACTGCGCTCCCTTGCTGTTGTCCACTGGAACCTTTGAGTGTTTCCAGAAATGTTCTGGGTCTTGTGTGCATGGGATTCCTCCTTGCTTCCTTTCGGAGGGGCAGGCGAGGGCACACCTGGCTGGCAGGGAGCATCATAAAGCATGGGGAGCTGAGGTTTGGAGTGTCCCAGTCCTGCACTCAGGTTCCCCCCTTCTTCCTATTTACCTTGTGACATGCATACCTGTCTACTGCCTTTCAGCCTCCTGTGTGGAGAGGTTCACAGCAGCAAGGGGGAGGAAGGGAGAGGTGTGCAGATCAGGCTCTTTGCTGCTAAAACAGGTCAGAGAGCAGCAGCTGCAGCAAAAGTGGGCTACTCCAAGCCCACTCACAGCAGCAGCAGGCTTTTTTCCCCATCTCCTGCAAGGGGAGGATTGGTCAGGGGACCTTTTTCACCTCAGTCCTCCTCTTGAGGGAGCCTGCAGTGATTTGGCAAAGGTGAGGCACTGCATAGCAGGAGGATGAAAGAGAGACACCTCTATCTTGGAGCCAGATACTTGGCAGGAATGGTGTAGCCACGGATGATCCTGCCATAAGCAGAGGGCTGAACTAGATGACCTTGTGAGGTCCCTTCCAGCTCTACTTTCCTATTACCTTTTCTGCTCCTTCCTGATAAGGGAAGTTTTGAATAGCAGCTACGAGAGAGAATGAGGGAGCCACAGTGCCAGTGTGCCCTAGATTCAGATGGGGAGGGTACTTAGAAGACCTAAATTCAAATACTTTTTGCCTGGGTCAGGGCAGGGAAATGAGCAAAGAGCTCCCGATCTCCAGGCAAATACCCTAGCTTTTAAGTGAAAGAGGAGTAACGACCTCCTCCTTGCTGGTCCATGAATCTAGCTATTCATTCCTTTGGTTTTGCCAGTGCCCGCAAACATTTTTTCTGCTTTTGTTTTGCTTTGTTCTGAGCTTGGATTGGATAAGCACTAATATATATTCATATGCACACATATATGTATATAAATATTGGGTTTTCCTGTTTGGCTGCCAAATCAGTAACTTGTCTGGCCCTACTCCCAGGCCTCAGGCCATTGGCAAAAGGGGAGTTTCCTTTGGAAAACTCAGATGGCTTCATCCTGAAGAGGAGAGAATAATGTTCTCATGAAATGGAAGAGGCAGCCCAGGCATTCTGACCTGGAAAGGCCCTGGCCCATCCCCAGTGCATCACAGGCCAGGCAGGACACCTTCCTCGCACGTGAAAAACAGTGTGACCTCTCCTGGTTCCAAGAAGCTGCTTTACCCATTGCCCTGCTCCTACGTAGGTCTCTGCTTCAAGGTATTTTTAATGCTCTTCACTGGCATGTTACCCCATGACCCCTGCTCATTGCAACTTCCCCAGACACACTATAGAGCAGACTTGGAAACTCTTGCTTGTTTCTTTGCCCTGTCTGGTTTGGATTTTTTTCACTTCTGGTGACCTCTCAGGGGACAGACTGCCTCTCACTGATTTCTGGGACGCTGTTCAAATCTGGAAGGTCAAATTGCCCTCAACCACAAAGTACTATTTGTCTGCTGACAAGAAGACTGATACTGCTAGGTGAAATGTTTGGGGTGAGAGCAACGCTAGTGTTTGAGGCTATGAAGGCAGGATGTACAGAGCATCACTGGCATACAGTGCCCATTATGGTCTGCTGTCTGGTATGGTCTACTGGAAGGGTAGCCAACCTGCATCACGGGAAGCCTCTGAGTGTGACATGAAGCAGATTGGGGAAGGGATAGGCAGCAGAGCAGATAGGGCAGAGAGCAGAAAGCAGGGCAACAACTGGGCAGAAAACAGAATACCACATTGTGAAGGACAAGGGGATCAGAGTGGTATAAGGCTTGATTTGAGGCATGCTTGCCAGAAAGTTGGCCCCCACTGGCCTGCTGCATGGAGGCAACATTCCCCAAGAAAGTTCATGGGCTTTCACCACACATTAGATGTTAGCATTTTTGTGATAGCTTTTATCGGACCAATTGTTTACTTTGCCCACCCACAAAAATCCTTGCCTCTCATTTTTTCCTGAACCATCACAGCTACATCCACACTACCAAAAGCAACATTAGAGTTGGGGCACCTGTCCCATTTTGCCTCAGCTCTAACCCCGAGGAACTTGTTCTGCATGAAAACAGTAACATAACCAGCCCAAATGCAAAAAAGTGATCAGGCCCCAGAGAGCTCTCTGAAATCAATGGGACTGAAAGGATCAGTAACATTTATGAATTGGCCCAATTACTGTCATCCTGTTGCCTCAGCGATGCCAGCCATTTTGACAGAGTGCCACGTGTTGTGCTAGCAGTACCGCTGTTGTCTGTGATGGGGACAGGGGTTAGCATAGAAAAGTTTTTGGCAGCAACTGGCTGTTTAAGTTGAAGAACAGTATATGAGATACTTGTAAAAATGTTAGCATCTATCCTCCACTGATTCTTGCCTCATTGCACGCATTTCAAGTGGAACGGTAGCAGAACACAAGGGAGAGAATTTAAACAAAAGGCTAACTTAGACCTAACCATGGAGACCCAGGGCTGCTCACCTTGAAGTGTAAGAAAGTATAGTCGCTATCTCCACTGGGAACAGGAACTAGCCCTGCATCAGAGCTCTGCTTTCAAGGATGTCTCTCCTCATAGTCCCCATTTCAAATAAACAGGATAGCATTTCACTCCTATTTTTTTTATTCTAGCGTCACATTCATTAGCAATAGGAATCATTGCATGGTGGTGCCAGCACCTCTTGTACATGTGGAAAGACCCTACAGCAGTTTAGGGTTTCCTAGCTGAAGCATTTTTGGTTCTTATTCCAGCATCCATCACCTATTTGCCTTGGGCAGGCTGAGAGGCACAGTCTACCTTGCCATTCAGGGCAAAGAAACAGAGAAATGAGACCCCTATACTCAGCTCTCAGGTGAGAGCAGGGGCAAGCCCAGGAGTCTTGGGGATAGGGTGAGCATGCTTCTGCTCCTTTCACTGGAAGAGAAATTGGTTTCATGACTCAGGCCTGAGAGCTTTGCCTTGTAAAAGCCAAGTGTGGGTCTGGAAACCAGGTCACCAGGACCTGTTTGTCAGGTTCCTATTTTTGTTTTTCATCAGCTCGGTATTCCTGAAAACAAACTGTGTTGTTGTCAGCTAATTAGTGGCATGCTGTGACCGAGCAGTGAGTGCCTGTAAGTCTGTGTTTGCCTAACATGACACAGTTGAGCTTCTGTATTTTGACCTTGCTGTGCCCACTCATATTAGCAGTTCCTTATGTCATAGAAGTAGGGTCGGAAGGGACCTTGTAAATCTTCAAATCCAACCCCCTGCCTGGGCAGGAGGAAAACTGGGCTCAAATGACCCCAGCCAGGTAGGCATCAAGCCTCTTCTTACAGACCCCCAGGGTAGGAGCCAGCACCACTTCCCTTGGAAGCTGGTTCCAGATCCTAGCCGCCCTAGCTGTGAAGTAGTTCTTACGGATGTCTAATCTAAACCTACTTTCCAACAACTTGTGGCCGTTATTCCTTGTTATCCCGGGGGGCACTAGGGGAAACAAGGTCTCCCCCAAACCCTTCTGGTCCCCCTAGTGAGTTTATAGATGGTCACCAGGTCCCCCCTCAGCCTTCTCTTGTGAAGGCTGAACAGGTTCAGGTCGTGTAGCCTCGCATTGTAGGGTCTGCCCTGCTGTCCCCGGATCATGGGGGTGGCCCTCCTCTGGACCCTCTCAATGTTGTCTACATCCCTCTTGAAGTGGGGCGCCCAGAACTGGACACAGTATTCCAGCTGTGGCCTGATCAGTGTTGCGTAGAGGGGGAGGATCACCTCCTTGGCCCTGCTTGAGATGCACCTGTGGATGCACGATAGGGTCCTGTTGGGCCTGCCGACCGTGACCTCGCATTGTCGGCCCATATTCATCTTGGAGTTAATAATGACTCCAAGATCCCATTCAGCCTCTATGCTCTCAAGAAGGGAGTTTTCCATCTTATAAGTGTGCTGCTGGTTACTACTGCCCAAGTGCAGAACCCTGCACTTGTTCGTATTGAAACGCATCCTGTTTCTGTTAGCCCACCCCTGCAACCTATCCAGGTCTTTCTGCAGTCTTTCCCTCCCTACTAGCGGGCCCACCTCACCCCAGATTTTGGTATCATCAGCAAATTTAAACAGGTTGCTTTTCACCCCATTGTCCAAATCGCTAATAAAGAAATTGAACAGTGCGGGCCCAAGGACCGAGCCCTGGGGGACTCCGCTGCCCACTTCCCCCCAGGTCGAATATGACCCGTCCACCACCACCCTCTGAGTACGACCCTTCAGCCAATTAGCAATCCATCTGACCATGTAGGCATCAATGCCACAGTCGCCTAGTTTTTTAATGAGGATGGGGTGGGAGACAGTGTCAAAGGCCTTGCTGAAGTCCAGAAAGACTACATCCATGGCGACACCTGCATCCAATGAATCTATGAATCTATGAATGCTTTTGTGACCTAATCGTAAAAGGCAATCAGGTTGGTCTGACATGACCTGCCCCTAATGAAACTGTGCTGGTTGCCCTCTTCCCATTACTACAGATTCCACCAGTGTTTTGGTGTCCTTCCACACTCTTGTCACCTTGAAGTAGTTCCTGGCACAGTAATGATAGCTATTTTCTAGTGGCCTCACCCAAGGCCAAGGAAGAGCATTATTAGCCTTACTGGCATTTAAGAATTTTCTATTATATAATCAGGGGAGAGAGCACTGCAGCTTTCCAGATGGAGTGATTCTCTTTCCTGCTATGGGGAATTCCTGAGTCCCTGCTATATGACAGTCTTCTCCCTTGGAAAGCCAACACTGGACTGAGATTTTCTGCAGGGCTTTGAGAGTGTACACTAAAAAACCGGAGGTGAGAGCCTAGAGCCAAGATATCCAGAAAGCTTCATTATACTAGAAAATGAAGCCTTTATAAGAAGCTATGCTGAAAGCTTCTAGATTGGGGCCTAGAGTGAGGACGCCTAGAAGATTATAGCATAGAAACAGATCAGACAGAACATAGTAGTGCTGTCCTGAAATATCCCCATTGTGTAGGCAGAGATAAGAAAGCCCCCTACAATTGTAGACATATAACACCACAACTTCAAAAAGGTTTCTTTGGGCTTCACAGGCCTCTCCAACTGCTACTGGAATATATGGGCCAGGGAGGCAGATATTACTACTAAGGAAGAGATGCCTTGGATGGTCTGGATCAGCATCTTTTTGGAGCTAGGCACAACATTTCCATCAAAACCTAACTGCAGCACAAAATGACTTTTAGATCAAAATGAAAAATTTTGATCAGAACTTATTTTAATGATTACTCTATAAACCATTTTGTTTTGATGAGGAAAAAATACTCTCTCTTACTTTTTGACATGGCCCCCTTTTCACAGCGAACAAAAAAGTTAAAAGTACAAGAAAGTTTTCACCCACCAAGCCAAAACACCATTATTTCAGTTTGTAAGTCAATTAAAAAGAAACAATTAAACAAAGTGAAAACTGCTCATTTCTGTTGGCATTTGTAGGGAAACAGACTAATCTTTCTCTGGCCAGATCTCCCTTCCTAGTGACTTTTTCTAACCTCACAGTATCGTCATGACTACCATGGCATAAGCCAACTACTACACTAGTGATCCATAGACAACATGCAACATGCTGAAGATTTAAAATGTCATCTGAACCAATTGGGCCTGATGCTGCAGGAAAAATGGCAACTGAAAAAATGCCCTTTCCTTAGGAAACAAGCAAAATAGACTGTATATGAGGCTTTCTGTCTTTCTTTTAAACAGGGAGCTGCTAGATGTGACATCCTGAAATACATGGTCCTGCCAGTACCTATGAAGTCGACGGGAATCCTTGCTTTAAACACTGTTCAGGAAATGCTGCATGTTTTTGTTGTCAGTGATGAGATTCAAATACATTCTCTTTTTAAAGTGGAATCACTATCTGCTGAGTGCATCTGTTGCAAAGCAGACATGTGGGTGGAAACAAAGCACAAGAGGGCTGAGATAAACATACCTTCTATTTGCCACCAGCAATTCCGTGTGTATTGAGAGGGGATTTTTCAGCGTCTGTTTCTGTTGTATCACATTCCTCCCAAATTCAGCTCCGGAAAATACACTGGTAATGCATTTGACAATGGTGACTAAAGCAAGATAAAGGGAGATATGGTAACAGCCGAGAGATATTGGTAGTTAGCTCTGAGCAGGGTAAAGAATTCTTTAGGATGATTCACTGGAGATGGGAATTGAATTAAGAAAAGGAAAATGCTGGCCAGTGTCATGTAGGTCTGATTGACTGTAAGAGCTTCTGAGTACAGAACAGTCTCCTAATGAAAGTAGCCCTGTCTTGGGGCATTTAAAATGATACTTTAAAATGAGACTTGACAAAGGCCAAGACAATGTGTTGTGCAGGACAATCCTGCTCAGGCCATTGGCAGAGCTGTCAGGTCTAATGAGTCTTTTCCCACCCACCTGTCTCTATTTTATTGTATTGCATTCTTACCTATGGTGAAGCCGCAATACATTGTGCCAGCCCCAGGGCTACATACCAAGTCCTTGTGGGCTCATCTCCAAAGGAGATCCTTGGCTGTCTTTACAAAGAAGCAAATGAGGTTTCACTCCAAGCTCAGTTTCACAACGATGTGTTGAGCACTATCTGATGGGGACAGGCAACAGAGAACATCTTACCAAGGATTTCTCTGAGGGGATGATTTTCTTAGAACAAATTAAGCCAATGCACACCTGGTTCCCTCCTTGGTGTGGTACCCACTAGCAACCAGGTCTGAATTCAGAGCTGCTAACTCAGACCTTAACCTCTGTAACCAGAGCTGCTAACTCAGACCTTAAAAATTCAGCCTACGGGGAAATCAGAGTGACTTCTCAGCTTTTCTGAGGTGAAGACTGCCTGAGCAGGAGTCTTGCTGCTATTTCTTTAAGGATGACAAGCTGCTTGCCCTTCTGGAAGAGACTCTAATAAGTTAATCCATAATGGGCCACTGCCCTTCCACTGGCTTCTGCCATCCTTGGGTCCATCTCACAAATGTTTGGTTGTGACTCTAAAATCACAGCTCTTCAAGTTCACTGTCACCTCCAAACACAGAATAGGACAGCAGGCCAACACTTTGACTGAGTGGGACATAAAAAAAAAAAAAAAAAAAGCAGACAAGCCTTGATTATGTTCATGTAGCTGAGTTCGTTCAGAAAGAAAGACAAAAAAAACACTTGTGGGATGGTCCCATGGTCTTCTGGCTCTGCTAAGCCCATCCCTGAGGAGTATTAGTTGTGTTCCCTTCCAGAGGAAGAGATGCTGGACACTCAGATAAATGGGAGTTAAGCCAGTGATCAAAAATATCTTTGCAAATTATCATCCTGTCCCAAACCTCTTTATTTTAAAGAAGTTTACTGAGCTACTTCCAGCCATCTTTGACCTCCACAGGTTTCTTTAATCCTTATCAGTCTGTGTCCAAGCTTGGGTATAGAAATAAGGCTATGTAGATATGCATGACTATTGATCTTCAAGTGATAGACATGGGTAAGGACCACTGTCACATCCCTGGTAGAGCTCCACTTTCTGGATGCTTATCAAGTTGCTGCACGAGGGGTGGGTTGACATGCTGACCATGCATGTTTTTAAGCTTCCTGAGGCTGAAGTGAGCCCAGGCACTAACTTTGGGCCACAATGTTTGGGCTCTTTTCATACAGCTCCTTGTCCTAGAAGGACCCTTTCCCAACAGTCCAGGGTTGTGAACATTCTGATTTCCAGTCTCTTTCTCCAGGGATGCATAATTGCTGAAGCACAAAACACAGCATCTTTGCAAAGGTTTCTAAGCTCTTTATTGTAGCCAGCACAAGAGAGGTGCAGATCCAGACAAAGCAATAAAGCAGCTGTATGCACTTCATTTCTCTATGGGGGAATCTGGATCAGTGTCTTCTAAGAAGCCCAGGGTCCTTCCTCTTTGACTGCCCTTCTGCAGGTGGCTTCCTCTGTCTCTCTCCCCCTGACCTCCAAATGACTGGTGAGGGACTTTCCCTTAGCATCCCCTTTGTCAGATAACCCCCAGTCAGCTTCATCAAGTGGCCAACCTCCCTGCTCCCCCAAGATTATAGGATCATAGAAAAGTAGGGTTGGAAGGGACCTCAGGATGTCATCTAGTCCAGCCCCTTGCTGTGCAGTGCCCATTGGAGATCTAGCCTATGGATGTTTTCATCAGTTAGACACTTCACTGTCAGAATATCTTGTTTTAGGAGTAGCCTGATGCCTCGGCCTTGCTGTCTCTTTGCCATTCCCCAGTCTCCTGGGCCCTGGGCTGAGAAGTCAGAAAACACAACTTTTCCTATCCTTTTTCTTCCTTCTCATGTTGAGTATAGGAGTGATGTTCCTGACAGAAGTCCTAGCCCAGGTGACTGGCAGACAGACACAGAGCTATTTTTAATGTTAAAGAGGAAATACCAGACAACAGAAGATAATTGCTAAATAATTTCCCTGAAAGTGGTATAAAAGAATAAAAGTAGTTGCATACTCACCATGGCTTCATGAACCGTTTATCAGCACACAGCACAGTGGAAATGGGGCACAGGAAATGCCCCAGTTGTGCTTGCACACACTGCTCACAACCAGCTAAACAAATCCAAGACCTCTCTCGTAGGACAAGCAGTAGCGCACAATCAAGCTACTGTTGGAACCATCCTTGCAGAGGTGAGCTCCCAAAACTCAGCCTCAGGAAAAGAGGCATTTCCAAAATATTTGGGGGGTTTTAAATAGGTGTGGACTTATACTCACCATGATGTCAGTGGAATTTTTGCTGGAGGACAGGAAATGCACTGGACAGGAAACCATTCAGGCACTGTCCTGGTAAAAGGATCCTGATGACCTGGTTCAACTTTTCTTGTCAGAATTGAGGGTTTTGTTGACAAGACTGAATGCTGATGTGGACACATGAGGCTACGCCAACTGCAGGTAAGCTTTGCCAGTAAAGTTTTATAGTGTAGATCAGGCATGCATTGTATAAGCCATTGTCACTCCTCAGGAATGCAGCACTCCTTTCCTGAGTCTTGCATTGGACTGTAAGCCCATCTTACATCTTTTCGGGCTGTGTGTAAACAGGGAAGGAGTGAGCTGGCTTGCGGGCGTGCCCTACATACCCATCAGCTGAAAAATGAAAACAAGCATTAAAGAAGGAACCTTCCTGGGCAGGCAGGCTCCTGGGTTGGATCCTACTTTGCACCTGCACATATTCTGCACATGCACAGAGAGCCCCAGTCCCTCAGCATTCATTCTGCTGCCTTTCCTTTGGGTAGCTGTTGAGGTGGCTTGACAGAACCATGGTGGTGACAAGGGCAAAAGCACTGAGACGGCCTGGAGTGATTCTCACTGTGTCAACAGTAAACTGTCTCAAATTTAGCTCAAGTCCTGGCACATTGGGAGGATATAAGAGAGCAGGGCAGAGAACATGTAAATAGCAGAGACCAAGGAGAGGGTTCCTTCATTCAGCATAAGTCTGTACTGCAATTACTGTTGTGACTGTAGTGTGGCATAGACATACCACAGCTTTGAATAACCTAGCTCAAATCCAACAGAAGTCTACCCACAGCAGTACGGAGCTCAGCGTGGGCCGCACCAATCACCCAAGAAGCAAAACACTCGAGTAACAACTGCATGCTGAGCTAAACTGCTCCTAGTATTTGAGCTATGTAGTTTAAAGCTGGCCTTTCCATCACAGGCCACATCTCTTCACCGAGGGCATGAAGCCAGGAATTACTGAGCATTTCCTACAGAGTTCTGAGTATTTCACTGTACTCTCAGTTCCCACAGGGTAGAGAGGTCACTTTAAAGCTATTTGTGAAGTGTAGGGTGCCCAGCCAACTGCTATGTTTTGTGAACCCTTTGTAGGAAGTTGTGTGTGAGCTCTTTGGAATACTCTGGAGATGTAACTTTGGATCACTGTAAAGTGTGATTAAACATTTCCTCTGATGGGGTTATGTACTCCTTTGTTATCTTAGGGAGCATTCAAAGTATAATCTCTCAAGCACAATCTAAGTTAAATTGGAGGGGAAATTGCCTTGAAAGTGTTGTTTGTGGGTAGGTGCAGTAGTATACCTGAGAGGGGATGACAGGGGCAGCAGCCCTGGGCACCATCTTTTTGAGGGGCACAAAAATAATCATCACCATAGTCGCCATTACCCCATGCATCATAACTCACCCTGTTACACCTCTAGGTTGGCATGACCCTCCTTCCCGAGCTTCTTTTTCTGGGTTCCATATTAACAGGTTTGAAAAACCAGCAACATAAAGAAGCAGGTGTAAGCTGGGAGGGATTACAAATACCCAATGTGCATGGGGCAGAACGATCAAAGATACTGGTTTCCATGACCAGACAGCCAATGTGACCCCCCCTTCCACCCTGCACGGCTGTGCCCCAGATAAGAGAAACCAATGCTGATTTCCTGAACTATCTTTGTCATGACAAAACTAAAAAGCCGGCAGCAGCAGTTTATAAGCAAGCCAGGAAGGAAAGGAAAAAAAAACCCTGTTCTGAGCAGCAATGAAACCTGCAGATTTTCCAGCTTACAGTTTCACTTCTGGTTTGCACCAGATCCAAGCAACCACAGAAACAAAACTGCTTCATCTACAAAAAGAAAAGGAAAGCAAAACCTTCCCATAATGTGACATGCTACAATTCAGAGTCCATCTCGCAGTATTGCAAGGACCCTGAACCACAAATCCTTCCTCCCTTCCCCATGGCTGCCTGTACTGTCACTACTCTCATATAAGCTTCCTTAGCTCACGACCTTCCTGAAGCTTTCATTAGAGCATCTGTTTTCTTAGGAGAAGCCTATGGCTGCAACCAGCCCCTGAACTCACCAACCAGCAAATAGACTCCTATCTCTTTACTCTGCATGTTATCAGAGTCAACATTGAATGTGCAACCCTTCAGACGATTGGCCCCATCTAAAAAAAGGGATCTTTAAAGAGCACCGACTTCACGATGCAATATCATCCTGCTACCACATTGGGGCCTGGCATCTCCATCTCACAGGGGAGAGCAGCGCCATGATGGTGGGAGCTGGACTGAGTGACCGGAGTTGCACCAATAGTTCCCAATACTTTCTTGATCACATGGGTTGTCTGCTGGGAGGAAAGGACTATCTTAATGAAAGGCAGTACATCCTGCACATCCTCCTGTACAGGGCAGCTTGCTCCACCCCAGTCAAACAGTCTCTTCCAGGAACACTTTGACTTTGACTGGTACTGCAGCCATCAAAAAAACAAAGTTTGGACACCAGTGATCATAGCTATAGAAAAAGTCTCAGCCTGGAAGAAAAGGCAAAGTCAATTAACTTAGCTAACCCACAGGTCAGTGGTGAGGTGACTGAGGCACTTGGGCTAGGCTGCTCTGATTAGTCTGGAGAAGGTCTTTCCACATGGAGCAACTGCTCATTGGTATGTTGTCAGGTTTTATCATTCACATTTATAAATGTACTTTTGTTTGTACTAAAATCATCTGATTTGAAGGGATAAAGAAGTGAGAACTTTGCCATGCTGCTGCCTGCCTTTTTGGGTGCTTGCTTCACATGGTGACCCTGCAGGAAATTCCTAGAGAGCAAAATAAATCGCTCTGCAACAGCAGTTTATGGACTGGGACCTTCTGGTGCTTGCACGTTCCTAGAATATGTATCTAGATGTTGTCCTGGCCTGCTCTTCAACACCCTTAGGAGTCTCCCCAGTTTCTAAATTACCTGCCTTTTTTTGATTTCTAAGCCATAGGATCTCTACATCAGTGGTGCTCAACTTACAGATATGCAGGCCCAGGGAGCTGTGTCAGCCAGCCCATGGGGCTCTCCATAGGGCCAGAAATTTGGCAGCATGGGAATAGTGGCAGCATTAATTGCCGTGGCTCTGAAAACATGTTTCCAATGCTCCTATCTCCAGTTCTCACAGCCCAGAAAGATTTTTCAGATCATCTAAGGAGGTGAAAAGGGGAAGCCACCTGAAAAGAGGGACTGTTCTGTACCAGCAGGTAGTGCTCTTGAGTCCTGTGGTTTCCGTGTTGGGGATGATGTGGGGGTGGGAGGGAAAGGTTTCTGGACTGAGAACTGGTGGAACAGAGCACTTCTGCTTTCTTGATAAAATTCATCACAACATTGGTTTAATTTTCAAAATAGTAATTCCCCCTACTGGTCCTCCAAAGGAAGGAAAGCAGTCTGTGACTCTTCAATGTGGACTAACTTACTGGACTTTCCAGGTGTAGGGAAAGCCCCCCAAGCACAGAACTACAAAAAATATGAGGGACATTTTTCTAACACCTGGGAAATGGTCTTTGTATTGTTTGGTTCTTTTTGCTTACTTTGGTGATGATCCTCTGTATGGGTGAGGAGGACTACCACTTAAGTTGAGAGATGGTATAAGTATACATGAGAACAGATAATCTGTGGAGTGAATTAGCAGCCAGTGTTTTTCCTTGAAGCAGGACAATTTGGTTAACCCTCAAGACTGCCGACACTACTGCTTTTAGAGGGTCTTATACATTTCAGAAAATTTCCCTTTGAGGACAATGGGGCTAAAGCCTAACTCACCCAGTAGACACCCAGAGCCAGGTCTTTTCCACATATTACATGCTTAAGTGGACTTATGAGAATAAATATGATTCTATTTCACTCTGCTTGAGCCACTGAAAAAGCTCCATCATCTTTGGAAACACCCTTCAGGTAGTTGAAGGCTGCTATTAAATCCCCCCTCAGTCTTCTCTTCTCCAGACTAAATGAGACCAGTCCTCTCAGCCTCTCCTCAGAAGTCACAGCCCCAGACCCCAAACTATTTTTGTTGCCCTTCACTGGACTCTCTCCAATTTGTCTACATCCATTCTGTAGTGAGGAGCCCAAAACTGGACACAGTACTCCAGATGCGGCCTCACCAGTGCTGAACAGAGGGGAAGAATCACTTTCCTCAATCTGCTGGCAACACTCGGACTAACGCAGCCAAGTACGCCGTTAGCCTACTTCGCAACAAAGGCACGCTGTTGGTTCATATTCAGCGTATTGTCCACTGTAATCCCCAGGGCCTTTTCTACACAGCTGCTGCTTAATCAGTCAGTCCTCAGCCTGTACCGGTGAATGGGATTATTCCATCATAAATTATTGAACTTCATGAGATTTATTTTGGTCCAGTCCTCCAATTTGTTGAGGTCTCTCTAAATCCTAGCCCTGCCCTCCAGCATATCCACTACTCCCCCCAGCTTGGTGTCATTCATAAACTTCCATGCAGTCCATCCCATCTTCCAGGTCATTGATAAAGATATTGAACAAAACCAACACCTGGGGACCAACCCCAAGGCACTCCACTTGATACTGGCTGCCAGCTAGCCATTGATTGCTACACTCTGCGCCCAATGGTCCAGCCAGTTTTCTATCCACCTTATAAGCCATTTATTCAGCCCACTTCCTTAGCTTGCTTGCAAGAATGCTGTGGGAGACAGTATCAAAAGCCTTGCTAAAGTCAAGGTATATCACGTCCACTTCTTTCCCCCATCCACAGAGCCAGTCATCTCATCACAGAAAGCAATCAGGTTGGTCAGGCATGACTTGCCCCTGGTGACTCCATGTTGACTGTTCCTAATCACCTTCTTCTCCTCCAACTGCTTAGAAATAGATTCCTTGAGGACCTGCTGCATGATTTTTCCAAGGACTCAGGTGAGGCAGACCTGTTTGTTGCTGACTGGATCTCCCTGCTTCCCTTTCTATATTTGGCACTTTCCCTTTCTATATAAGGGCACTATATTTGCCCTTTTGGACTAAATGACCGCCTGAGGTCCCTTCCAACCCTAATTTTCTATGATTCTATTTTCCAGTTGTCTGGGATTTCTCCCAATCACCACAAGTTTTCAAAGATGATGGCCAGAAGGTTGGCCCCACTGCTGTAGTGGGTTCAGGTGCAACTCTGACACTCACTACATCTGAAAAAGCTCAACATCTTATATTCCTCAATCACTGATTGAACCACAGTCCCACTCCCTTCAGCTTGGAACTCTGCTGTACCTTAGCTGAACTGTCCCTGGGTCCCTGAAGGGCAGACCCATAGTTATAAAGAATGGTGAAGTTATGCCTGGGAAAGTGCAGAATAAAACAGGAAGTCCAAATAGCAACCTCTTAAGCAGGGACCATCATGCCCTGCACTGGCAAAGAGCAGCCTCCTGCCTGCTGCCTGTTCCCCTTCCCAGGTGCCCTAGCTATCCCCCTGTCCTGCCATGCTATCAAAGAAAGGGAAGGAAAAGTTGCAGATTGTATTGGCTTGCTCTGTTGTTGCATAACTGCTGGGCTAGGGGGGTCTTGCACCAGCAGCCTCCAGCCTGGTCAGAAGTTAGGATTACCCATGCCCTGTGTCAGGTATGACTCCTTCTTGCAAAGAACAAAAGATTTATGAAAATCACATGCCAGAAGGATGCAGGCTAGGGTTCATTTCCCAGAGTTGTGATCCCAGAAAGCAAGTCCTTTGGGTTATGTTTATATTTATCCAAAGTAGCCCTCACCTGCAGCAGAGATGGGAGCTGTTGTGGGCTAGCTGCCCTACCTCACAACAGTGGGGAAGAGCTGAGCAAAAGTTCTTCACAAGAATATTTTTCCCATTGCAAAATGGTGATACATCAAAAGAGAAACTGTCAATTTTGATAATTCAACAACCAAGCAGGTTTCCTGCCAGGCTCACTTGTCTGCCTCCTTGCCAACCTGGGATATTGAGGGACTGTCCCCAGTTCCTCTGCAGCTTGCCTTGAAGTCTGGGGAACTGGGGCCATATTTTATTATCATAACACTGGGGTGTCAGCACTGTGGAGTCATTTCAGTGCTATGGAAACAAAATATTATGGTATTTCTTTTTTTTTCTTTTTTTTTACTTTTTCTCTCTCTCTTTTAAGCTTATCACTTTTTATTTCCGTTTAGTATGAACTGTTTTTGCAAAGTTGTGAAATTTGCTCTTCTGGCCAGCCCATGTTGTCGCAGGAGGCATGACTGCTCTGGCAATGTCAGGTCATCTCTCCACACAAAAGTTACAAAAATTGAACTCATGACAGTATTTAAATAAGCTGTAGTTAAACCACTACAAAAGCCTACGTGGGATGCACCTGAACCACTTTACAGCCAGTCTTGAGTGATTTAGCAGAATGTAAATGAGCTGTAAACTCATTCCAGGGTATGCACACAAGAGTTTTGGACCCACTTAGTTTAGCTAATTGACAAACCAATTGTAGTTAAACTGGTGCAACTGCTGTGGTCTGTGGCTTCTTTGCTGACAACTGCCCGTCCTGCTCATTACACCCCTCAAGGAGAAGCTGGCTGGGTGCTGAACCACTGCATTTATTTGCCCCAAGACCTCTGGCACTCTATGCTTCTCCTTTCTCTGTACGATCCCTTTGGCTCCCTCTTGTAGGACTCGCTACCTAGATGTCCCTTCATACAATGCAGCCCTACTTGGGTGGAGCTTTTGGCTGCTCCTTTTCCCTACAAGAGCCTGATTTCTCTATTTGGGTTTATCAGTGTTTGCATGTATCCCCTGGCATTTTAATAACTTATGCATGCCCTATATCCTGTCCTCCTGCTGGCATTACAGTCCAGGGACAGTGGAGGCAGTAAAAGATCAAAACCTGTGTCATTGCAAGGCCTAAAAATAGCTTCTAGAGGCATAAAAGAGTGCGTGAAACAGGGGTGCAAATCAAAAGCTAAACTGTGCAGGTGTGTTCAGGGCCCATCCAGGTGTTGGTGGCTTGTCAGCACCCTGCTGAGCCCCTTCCTGCCAGCTCTGAGCTCTCCATTCCACTCTGGTGGGTATAATTTCTTGACTGTTTGTAGCAGAGTGATTTGCTGTGTGAAGCAGATTGGGCAGAGACGTACATGGAAATTGCTGAGCAGTCTGAGAAAGCAGTTGTCCCTGCTACAGTCACTAGTGAAACTCTCTGTGACTCAAGTGGGGCCAGAATGGGACCCAATTCCATTGCTGCCCCTTCTCCCCATACTCTGTTTCTCCCATACAGGGAACATTTCACATCTGTCCTGTGGGAAGGGCTGAGCTCAATGAGCCCCTGCAAGAACGTGCTGGGCATGGTTAAGGCAAAAGAAAGTGAAGTCGAGCTTATTTTGAAAGCCTGTGCAGCAGAGAATACTCCCTCTGCAGAGGGAACAAAAGAAGAGGCCAAAGTGCAGTTGATCTGTAGTCAATGGAGGCAAATTCCTGACCAAAGAGACTCCTCTGTTGCTACCTTTCTCTTAATTAAAAACAACCCCCCTGAGCAGAGCCATGGGGAGCGAAGCAGGAAGTGGCTGGCGGAGGAAGCTCACTATTGGCCCAAAGGAAAGTAAACAAGAGCGAGTAATTGAGGAAGTTTGCACCATGTTCTTGTGTGCCTCTGCTGAAGTCCAAAGGGGAGGCGCTTGTAAAGGACATTGGAAAAATTCCAGCGATGTTATCTGCCTCCACAGAGCAAGATTAGCTGAGAAGAAAAGAAAAAAAAAAGTTGTTTACAGTGCAGCAAGCTGCTAAGGCAGGCAGTTTTGCTAAATGGCAAAAGCACAGCAGCAGCTGGGTCTTAGGTCTTCTACTGGTTCTGCTACTCTGACTCTGGAGAAGTGGGCCTGCTTTGTGCCTCAGTTTCCCCACCTTGCCCACCTTTATATAAATCAACTGCAAAAATCACATTTTGCAGAATCCTAAAACAAGAAGCTCTGTACAGAGGCAAATCTTTATTATATCATTGTCTGTGCAAACAGGAAATTTGTGCTTCCATGACTATGTGCTATGTGTGCATATTCTCTAGCTAAGAGACCCCCAGTGCAGGATGGAGGTCTCCAGCGGTGCTTGGTGCCGCCTCAGTGTTGTTTGGCATCACTGCTCCAAAATCAAAACAGCAAAACAGCAGGAAAAAAGAACCATTTCCAAAGGTGCTGACAACCCATTTTGAATCCCATACTCACTCTTAGGGTAAAAATGTCTCAGTACAGGCAAGGCTGCAGGTGGGTGAAGGTGTAAATATAGGGAGACCATATGGGACCATGGAAAATCCAGGACTCTGCCCACCCCCTCAGGTCTCCCAGGGGGACAGAGCCAACCAGGGCTGCAGTCCCTGCCCTGCTCTGCCAGGTGCCTCAGTGGAGGGAGCATCTGGGCTGAGCCTGGGCATTGCCACAGGCAGGTGTGAGCCCCGCTGCTGCCCCAGTGTCTCTGCCCTCCTGGCACTTCATGTCACTGTCCTGTTTGCCCAGTCACCCTCAGCACAGCCCTCAAAGCCCACCAGGGGACTTGAACCCATGGCTGCGGGGAGCCAGGGCCACTGCCCGGAGCTTCCAGAAGCGTAGGGCTGATGTCCCCCCTTCCTGTGGAAAGCCTGGGTGAGCAGGTAGCAGCCAGCACTGCCCCTGCCTACCCACACAGCTGCAGATGGCCAAACGATGCTGTCAAGGGTGGGGAAGGTCCACGGCACTGCCAGGCCTGGGCTGAGCGTGCTGAGCTCCCCAGGGTCCCACCACAGCTCCCTGAGGGCATCTCCAGGCAGTGCTTATCATGCAACCCAGTCACATCTGAGCACGGGGCTGGGGGCAGAGCAGAGTAGTGTGGCCCCCGTGATGATGGTGTACATCCAAGTAGGGCAGGCAGGGGTCAAGTCTGCCCTAAGGGAATGGACTGATTGCTGGTGGGACATTTGGGCTGGGGGTGGCTGGGGCTGTCCAGGCAGGGGCACAGCCTGGAGCCATCCCACTGGACAGGGCAGGGCACAGCACCAGCTCCCACAGCACCCTGCCCTCCATAAGCCTGAGCAAGCGACTGGGGATAGGGACTAGAGCAGAGCCTGGAGCTGCCCCAACAAACACAGGTCCCCGGCAGCCAGGTGGGCAGAAATGGGGAGGGAACCCCACTCCCCTTAGGCCAGAGCTCTGAGCCACCCCAGCCCCCCTGGGAAGCCCCGTCCTCACCCGGCTCTGGGGGAGTGGCTGCTCCCTGGTCCAGACTCCACTGAGCTGCGAGGCAGGAGTCTCTTGCACAGTAGAGTCAGTCAGAAGCCAGGCATGTGTGGGCAGGTCCCCACCAATACAGGACTTTGGCTTCAATTTTCTGCAGCAGCGCGGATGCTGAGACAGCCTCCGAAATCTGGGACTGTCCCCACCAATCCAGGAAATATGGTCACCCTATGTAACTCTATAAAAGCAAACCCTATAACCATTCATGCTGTTAGGCTCCAATCAGCAGTCCCAGTTCAGTGTTTCTAGGTTCATTCAGAAAATGCCTAGGGGCAGGCATCAGTGCTTCTAGCTAGCAGCAGGCAGCTGGATGCTGTCCAGCAAACAACCATACAAAGTCAGGTCTCAAAACATTCACAGATTAAGAATGGGACAAATTACTCTGCTAACTCCTTTGCAACAATGCACTTGGCTCCATCAATCAGTTTGGGCAAAAACTCCAAGCTGTATTTCCCAAACTGTCTTAGTTTCCTGCCCTCCTGCTGGGTATGACCTAGACCAGGCTGCCCAACTGTCCATCCGCAGCCTGTGAAGGAGTAGCATGCAGCCTGTGGACCCCCATTTGGCCCCTGCTCCACCTCTGGCTCTTGCAGCACTGGAGCCACTAGCCAGTGTATCTGGACTTCGCCTCCTTTTTCCTCTGGCTCCTGGGTCCTACCCGTGCTGGTGGGGCAGTGTAGCAGAAGGGGCCAGGATGCTTCTGCTGCATGCTGCACGCAGACTGCCTGCACAGTGTTTATGGCTGGGACAGGGGTGGGTGGGGTTGCTGTGTGCCTGGTGGGAGGAGCAGGGCTGCCTGCTCTGCAGGGTGGGCTGCCCTCTTGGAGGGGAGATGGGGGGCTGTGCACAGGGGTGGGAAGGAGAGGAGCTGAGCTGTGCACATGGCAGAGGGGAGGGGCGAGCTGGACTGTGTATGCAGCAGGGCCGAGGTCTGGGGATGCTGGCCCCTGTCGCATGCAGCCCCTGTGTCTATGGCTCCTGGCTGTCCAGATGTTGAACAGCCTTGACCTTGAACTTTCTCTTCTTTGTACAAAAATGAAGACGCAAGCACCTAGCCAGATGGGCAGACAAAAGGATGATGGTTTGTAGTGCAGCAGCAGACAGAAGCCAGCCAATCTGGGCCCCTTTGTTCTGGAGCTATACAAACATAGCAAACAACTCCTAAATTGCTCAAAGAATGAGGCAAGGCAATAGGCTGGTAGGGTGAGATGCAGGATGGCACAATTAACAGGATGTAGGCAATTAGTAGCCACTAAGAAACAAGGATCCAATCTGCCCATTATGGGGTGCTGCTTCCTGTGAACACTACAGAAGAAGGGTGCCTGTAGATGTGCAGGGATGCTGCTCCAACACACTGTAATTACAGATTAATTGTGTCTGCTGGAACATGCTAATTAGCACACTCCAGCAGCCTCCGCATCTTGTGTATTCAGTGAACCCATGCTTCAAAATCGCAGGGGGGGCGCTTTAACTAAAACGTGTCAAACAACCTTTAGTTAAAGTGCCCCCATTTTAAAGTATGGGATGCTGAATACATGAGATGCTGCAGTTGCCTTCATTAGAGCAGCTCTTGGAGCCACTCTAATTAAAGCACCACCCCCCGCCCCTAGAGTATGTGTAAAGATGCCCAAAGTGTCTTGTGCTGGATCTTGAGGTAGAGGGAAGAAGAGGAAGGTCTAGAAAATGTCTTTCCATTTGAAGTGCAATGGGTTCCTCATTGGGGAACACACCCATACCTGCCTACCCTAAAGGGGAGGGAGTGGAGGTAGCCAAACACTGGGAACCATAGGTGACGCATAGGGGATTGGTCCCTGAGTTTGGCCCTTGCCAGCTGGGGAGTGGGGGTCGACTGCCAGGAGCTGTATCCTTAGGGTGTCTGCATCTCTGCCTGGGACCTGGGAACTGGAACCTATGGCTTTTCTGGGTCACACATACATTACATCAGGGGTTTTCAACCTTTTTTAATAAGTGTACCCCTTCTGACTCAAAGTTTCAACTCCTGTACCCTCTTTTTTTTCTTATTTTTAAGGTGGGGGGAGAGGCAGATTGAGGCCCCTGTGGTGAGGAAAGGAATGGGACTGGGGCAGGTACTGCACAGCCAGGGCGGGTTTGGGACAGAGCCGTGAGCAGCTCATATGGAAGGTGCGGGGGAGGGAGGGCAGCTCTGGGGCATGGAGCGTGCATGCCTTCACATCTACAAGCTGGGTCCAGGGCAGCGCTGGGCTCTTCCCAGCAGGGGGCCAGGCCAGGCTGTGCTCAGGGCAGGCAGCAGCAGCACTGGGAGCGGGACTACAGGAGGGGCTGCAGCCACTCCAGAATTTGCCATAGGTCCCCCAATCTCCCTCCCAGTGCTGCCACCCCCCAGCCTGAGCACAGCATGGCCCAACCCCCATGCCAGGAAGAGCCCAGCACAGCCCCAGTCCCAGCCCGCAGTGGCAGCCCACGCAGATCTGGGGGTATGCATCCCCCCCATGCCTTCCCTGGGGTGCATGTAGCAGTGGCACTGGGATGGATGGGGGGGGGCCAAGCGGTGGGGGACTTGCACACAGTGACCACTGCTGCCATCGCCACCCACCGCCATTCACCACCACCACCATCACTGCCACTCACTGTGCTGCCGCCGCCACTGCACCCACACCACTTTCCCACAGCCAGTCACACATGTGGCTCCATGGGCTGCTGACAGGCCTTGCGCCCGGCCAATCACATCCACCCAACAGCAGCCCATGGAGCTGCATGTATGACCAGCCGTGGAAAAGTGGTGCAGGCGTGGCAGCAGCCCCGGGCAGTGGGTGGCGACAGCAGCAGCGGCTGCCACGTGCAAGCCCCCTGTTTGGCAGGGCGGGCAGCATGTGTGCAGTCTGCAAGGGGGCGCCACTGCCCTCATCCCCTCCCCCCCCCCCAGCCCTTCTCCTGGGAGTGGGCACAGAAGCACACTTCCCCCTCCCCGCTATTCAGACCCTCGCTGCTCTCCAGGAAGGGGGTGGAGGAGAGCAAGATGAGGTGTGGGGGGAGGTGCTGCAGTGTGCCATGTGGGGCCAGTGGCAGGTGGCACGCTCCTCCTCCTCTTCCTCCCCTGGGTAAGAGCCAAACTCTGGGAACACACCTGGGGAGATGCCACCACCATGCCCTGGGGCATGCTCCTTCCCAGCCCTCCTGCCCACGCATACCACCTACAGCCTTTCTAAGTACCCCTGGGGGTATGCATATCCCCTGCATTACATCATTGTAAGCTCACAAGTGAGCAGACAACCTTCAGCAGCAGTAGAAAAAAGTGGCCAGGACAAGGAGATACTGGACTGGGGCTCACATGTCTCTGGGAATAATTAACCTGGATCTCTACATTATCCCTACAATATTCTGGTGCAAGAGATACCGAATTAGCAAATCCTATAGAAGTACTACACCTAGGCTAGGCTGGGACCTAGCTGGCCAATTTCACAGGCAGATTGTGGGGCTGGCCACCATTTCCATGGGTTTACTGTGGCAGCACCCCCCCCCCATACCTCTTATTAGTCAAGGGGTCCCAGTGGCTCTGCCTTACACCACTGATTGGTGCAAGGAAATGCTAGGTCTAAGGAGCAAACCAGCACCACCTGGACATTTCTACTGCTGGTATTCAGTCTCTATCTCTATTCTGGATACACATATCTGCCTGCATGTGGTGCATCAACATCAACGGTTACAGTCTGTTTTGGAAGACAGGGCTGGGAGAAAAGGTGGTGATATTGCCTTGTATGTCAAAAACACATACTCGTGTTCCCTGGTTCAGGAGAAAGACAACAGCAAATCAGAATTCATTTGGGTGAAGATGAAAAGTGAAAGATGCAGCACCAATATAATAATGGGGATTTATTATAGGCCACCAAATCAGGACAAGGAGGTGGATGAGGCGCTTTTCAAGCACATGACAAATCTATCCAAAAGCTATGGAATGGTACTGATAGGAGACTTCAATTTTCTGGAAATTTGCTGGAAGAACAATACAGCCAAACATAAAATGTCAAGCTGATTCTTAACTTGTGAAGACAACTTTCTTTCTGTTCCAGAAAGTGGAGGATACAACTAGGGGATCATCTATCTTGGATCTTGTTTTGACCAACAGGGAAGAAGTGGTTCAGGATGTAAAAGTGATGAGTAACTTGGGAGGAAGCAATCATGATACAACTGAATTCCAGGTCATGAGATAGGGAAAGCATTAGGTCAGCAAAATTAGGATGTAAATTTAAAAAAGGTGGATTTCTTCCAACTCAAGGAGTCATGGTGTCATGGGAGGATAGACTAAAGGATAAAAGTGCCCAGAAGGGCTGGGGGTTTCTAATGAGCACACTATTGGAAGCCCGACAAGAAACTCTCCCAACATGATGAAAGCACAAGAAGGTGCTTTCATCATGTTGGAGGGAAGGTTGGAGTATCCCCTATTCCTGCTGTGCAGTTTAACAAAGATAAGTGCAAAGTGCTGCATCTAGGGAGAAAGAATCACCAACACACCTACAGGCTGGGAGGTGACTTTCTAAGCAGCTCAGCAGCAAAAGGGATCTCAGAGTCATAGTCGACTCCAAAATGAACATGAGTCATCAATGTGACAAATTAAAGCCAACTGCACTCTTTCATGCGTTAGTAGGTGCAACACGAGCAGGTCTAAGAAGGTGATGCTTCCCCTCTATGCGGCATTGGTAAGACTGCAGCTGGAGTAATACATCTAGTTCTGGGCACCGCACTTCAAGAGGGATGTGGATAACCTTGAGACAGCCCAGAGGAGGGCTACTCGCATGGTTATGGGCCTGCAGGTAAGTTCCTACAAGGAGAGATTGAGGGACCTGAATCTCTTCAGCTTCCACAAAAGAAGCTGTATACGAGAGGTATGCTGCCTCCCTGGAGCAAAGATTCGGGATGTGACGGAGGTAATCCAGGCCAGGATCAAGCCCACCGATTACTACCCCATGGTGCTAGTCCATGTGGGTACTAATGATGTGGCCAGGAGAACCCCCGATCACCTGATGGCGGACTACTGTGCTCTGGGTGGCGTGCTGAAGGAGTTCGGTGCCCAGGTGGTTTTCTCTTCCATCCTACCAGTGACCGGACGAGGAAGACGGCAGGAGAACTGCATCCGAGAAACCAACTGGCGGCTTCGGCAGTGGTGTCTCGAGGCAGGCTTCGGCTTCCTGGACAATGACCCGCACATCACGACGAGGGACATGCTCAGCTGGGATGGGCTTCACCTGTCCCCCAAAGGTAAGCGTGTGTTTTCTTCTAGGTTGACGGATCTCCTCCGGCGGGCTTTAAACTAGGCTCGTCGGGGGGAGGGGAGTACGAGGGCGGAGGAAGCTGTGGACCACCAAACCATGTGGCACCCACAAGGACAGACCAGCCTGAAGAAAGAGAGCATTGGAAACCTGAAAGCCATGGGGAGACCAGCACTACAGAACAGGTAAGAAACAAAAAGGTAAGAAACAATGGGCCCCTTGGGACTCGGAGCAGGGGGGCAGCAAAGGCACCAGTTGCAGGGCTCAAGTGCCTATATACTAATGCTAGGAGCATGGGGAACAAGCAGGATGAACTAGCGCTCCTGCTTGCACTAAACACCTATGACTTAGTGGGGCTAACAGAAACCTGGTGGGATTCATCCCACGACTGGGCGGTACATATTGAGGGCTATAGATTGTACAGAAAGGACAGGTCGGGGAAGGAAGGGGGGGGGGGTTGCACTTTATGTCAGTAAGCAATATACATCAACCCTCATCAAGACAGAATCCGAGGTTGAGGAAGTAGAAGGATTGTGGGTTAGGCTACATGGGGGGCAAGGAGAAAGGGATTTGGTGGTAGGGGTCTGCTACAGACCCCCACACCAAGGGGAAGAAATAGATGCGGGGCTCCTGAGGCAACTCTCAGAGACCATAAAAGCTAAAGAGGCGGTAGTCATGGGGGACCTAAACTACCCAGACATCTGCTGGGAGACGCAGACAGCAAAGTCCCACCGCTCACGCAGGTTTCTAACCTATGTACAGGACCTCCACCTGACACAGGAGGTACATGGTCCCACTAGGGGGAATGCCATACTGGATCTGGTATTGGCAACAGGGGATGACATGATAGGGGACCTCCAGATCGGTAGCCATTTGGGAGACAGTGATCACCTAATAATAGAATTCAACATAAGACATCGAGTGGGTAAGGTAACGAGTAGGGTGAAAGTGCTAGACTTTAGGAAAGCTGATCTCAATGCACTCAGGCGATTAGTCAAGGACGCACTGCAGAGTAGGAGTTTTGAAGGGATGGGAGCCCAAGAAGGGTGGCTGTGCCTTAAGGAAACAATCCAGGTGCCTGTCCAGTCTCTTCTTGAAGACCCCCAAAGATGGGCGAGCACCACCTCCCTTGGGAGCCCAATCCAAATTCTGGCAACCCTGACCATGAAGAACTTTTTCCTAATCTCCAACCTAAACCTTCTCTCTAGTAGCTTATGGCCATTGTTCCTTGTCGTTCCAGGGGTGCCCTGGTGAACAGATCGTCACCTACTTCATGTTGCTCTCCACTTATGAATTCGCATGCCACCACAAGGTCCCCTCTCAGCCTTCTCTTGGAGAGGCTGAAAAGGTTAAGGTCCCTTAGCTTTTCCTTGTAGGGCCTTCCCTGCAGGCCTCTAACCAGGCAAGTGGCTCTTCTTTGGACCCTCTCCAGGTTGTCCGCATCCCACTTGAACTGCGGCGTCCAGAACTGGATACAATACTCCAGCTGAGGTCTGACCAGTGCCGCATAGGGGAGGAGAATCACTTCCCTGGACCTGTTTGTGAAGCACCTGTGGATGCACGACAAGGTTGGCTCTACCAACTGCTTAATCACATTGGCGACATGCGGCCATCTACAAATTCATCAGGGTGTGGGGGCAGCAAGGAATAGGGGATACTCTGCTTACCAGGACACCCCTTGGGGTTAGTAGGAACAACAGCCATAAACTGACAGAGAGCAGATTTAGATTAGACATTAGGAAGATTTTTTTTATGGTGAGAGTTACCAAAATCTAGAATGGATTTCCAAGGGAGGTGGTGCTCTCCCCTACCCTGGAGGTCTTTAAGAGGAGACCAGACAAGTACCTAGCTGGGGTCATCTGAACCCAGTGCTCTTTCCTGCCCAGGACAGGGGGTCAGACTCAATGATTTACTGAGGTCCCTTCAGACCCTAAAAATCTATGAACTCTATTAAATGGTCTTGGTAATGACTGTCCAAAATTATCTCCATCATCAGCTAGTGTCATCACCATTCCTGTGCTAATGAGACACAGAATTACATCTATCCAAGAGCTTTATGTTCATTTTCACTTCTAAAACTTGGCTTGTCGACATATTGACTTCATGTCAAACTGAACAAACTGTGTTTACTTGTGTCTGTGTTTTCTCCCAGCTTTGCTTTCATGTATCATTACCTGCACTGAGTGCAATGATGCCTTTAAACCATTTATGATGTTCCTAAAATAAATTTTAAAAGTGTGAATTACACTCCTTTCTTTTCTCCTGATCAGTTTATTGACAGCAAGCTTGCAGAGAGCTACATGTGCAGTGTAGTGTGGATTAGATTTTTTGTTAAGGCTTCTTTCTGGACATCATGTAGAGAATTCTAACAGCTAACAATGAACATTAAATTAAACTTGATATTTTACCACAGCAAGATATCAAAGGTATAAAAGCTTTACAACTCTCAGCAGTTCAAGGAAAGACTTACAATGTAAACTCCCTTGGAACAAATATTCTGCCTGATAAAACAAATAAGGAAGAAATCTCATTGCTGAGAATTTCACCATTGCAGCCATGGGAGAGCTACAGTTCAAATTCATATGGTGCAAAACAATCCAAATGTAAAGTACAAAGAGAATGGGATTTGTCACCAGGCACAATTTATTGTTAAAATATAAATATTGCAGACCTGTAAGGGAAAGAAGCCACAGACATGTGAAGATAAGTATATAATGTCATAAGCATAGATTATTTGCACAGGTAGAACTGCCACCTAGCAAGTCTAAGAGATCACTATGCTGTACTCTTCGACCTCTAAGAACTTCACAGCAACAGTGGTAGGAAGAGAACATTTAACGCCTTATGCTGAAATCACAAGCACCACCTCTTGTTCCTAACAATGAATTCACTCTTAGTGGTGTGCCTGATATCTAGCTCAGTAAACCTGCTTCCATGCAGTAAAAGTGATATGCAGGCCTACATGCATGCATGCACATCCACCCATGTTAGCTAGTTCTGTGGAATGCTACATTGGGAAGCAGCAACATTCTAGTTATGATTAAGAGCAGTTTAATGTTTAACAGCTACTTTATCTACTTGCTGTTAAACTTAATCACTAAGATTTTCTTGAGGCTCTTGATTTCTCTCTACCTCACTGGGACTCCAGGTACTTCAAAAGTTCAAATTGGGGTAGCTTGAGGAAGGAGTCTTTTACAGTGCCACCAATAAATCTCACTTGACATTAACATTTGTAGTTCTCATGAACACTCTTATGCACACATTTGAGGGTCAAATTATTGCACTGATCCACCACAAACTGATTGGTTTCATTTCAATGAGTATTTGGAACTCATTGCCTTTTAGGGGAAACTATTTCAAGAGCAAAAAGGCTGGCACAGCCCTTGGTCCCAAGCCCGCAGCAGGCAACCTGCCCTCACCCCATGCACAAATCTGGAGGGGCAGATGCTCCCCATGCCTCTCCCGGGGGTGCACACAGTGGTGGGGCAGCTCTCCCCCTCCCCACCCCCTGCACCCCCCAGATGAGCTGCCTGCAGTTTCATCCCATTCACTGCCCCACTGGGCAGCACCTGTCCTTCTCCCTCCCTCACCATGGGGGCCTCGATCTGCAGTTCCCCACACCTCTTTGCCCCTACAGACTTACCGACCACATGCTGCTCTCCAGGCTGCCGGACTGCATTCCTGTAAATCGGCTATCAAATTGGTATTCACCAATATGGTTGGCTAATAATCAGCCATCAGTACAGCCAAGAAATCTTTATTGGTGCACCCCTATTTACCAGCCCTAGTGGAGGCATGTGCCCCCCTTCCTACCACCACTTCCTTTAAAAACAAGTGAAATTCTTTGCCCAAAACAATCTGTTAATGCTAAGTAGGCTTGGGCAGGGGTGTCTTGTATTCTTCCAAAACATCAAACACTTTAAAAAAGGAAATATAAAGCTAAAGTAAAGCAAATGTAAACCTCTGGAATTCAGGAAACCCAAACTTAAAGCAACATCTCCCATAATACACCCCCTCATAGCCCTAGCCCCCCCCCGGAACAATGCCCCAACTCATCTCCAGCAGAGATCAAAGAGTCCTTTAGAGCCTGTAGAAGACTACAGAGAAAGTACATAATGTGAGGGAATCTCCCAGACTTTGTGCTCACTGGGATACAGATCCAGTTTAGATCTGGCTTGGACTATGTTTTTGTATCATTGTAGCTCTTTAGGAGTGGTATTTTTTCTACTGCAAAACTGGTAAATCAGTACAACCCTTAGCAAAGAAAAACTTGTCTAATACTGGTGCTACTCTTCCCCCCAACCCCTGTTTCCAGCCATACTGTGTAAAGCAGATTGTTCTACCTGTTACCTGTGAATGAGCTGAAAACAGTTCATATGCAGAAAAGCTCCAACTTCAGTCCTCCTTCATCCAGGGTTAAAGTTGGAGCAGGTTTGCTGCATTTGAATCATTCTCAGCTCATTCACACATAAGCTGCTGCCCTTTTAAAAACATTGGCTTTACTTAAACACAGCAGGCAGCCCATGGGATAGCTCCTAAAGTAGGTTCAAGCTCCTCTGTGATTCTTGAGCTAAGGATCTTTCTACCTACCTCCACACAAGCATCCAGTAAATTGTTGCTTATGAAAGCTATGCATCTGTGATTTAGTTGGTCTGTAAGGTACAATCTACCCTGCCTTCTGCCTGACTTAAGACTAAAGCTAAAAACAGAGAACAGGTTTTCTGGGAGTTGGAGGGGGCGGGGGGGGGCTTGATTGTTCTGGGCTTTGACGTGGGGGGGGAGGGGACAGCCATTTTCACATAGGCTTCAACAGCAATTAACTCAAATTAGCCCTAATTTTCCTGGAGAGAATTTTCCTGGACTAATAAAACCCTCCTATGGTTTAATAGCAAAGTTAAGGAAGCCATTCAAAGCAAAAAGTCATCCTTGAAAAAACTTGGAAGGCATGCCCAAATGAGGAAAACAGGAAAGCCCACAAACTCTAGCAATTAAGTGTAAACGCAAGATAAGGCAGGCTAAAAAAGAATTTGAGGAGCACCTAGCAAAAGATGCTAAAGTTAATAATAACAACTTTTAAAAATTCATTAGAAACAGAAATCCAGCTAGAAAATTGGTGGGACCATTAGATGACCAAGGTATAAAAGATGATTCAGGGATCATAAGGCCATAGCAGAAAAGCTAAAGAATTCTTTGCATTGGTATTTACTACAGAAGGTACTGGGGAAATTCTCATGCCAAATTAATCCTAATAGATGGGTCTGAAGAGTTGGACCACACTGATATGACAACAGAAGGAATTTTAGAACAAACTGATAAATTAAATACTAATAAGTTACCAGGACTGGATGGCATTCATCTAAGATGAACTCAAAAGTGAAATTGCAGAACTGCTGGCAATAGCATGTAACCTATTGTTATAAATGGAGTCTGTGCCAAAGGACTGGTGGGTGGCCAACATAACACCTATCTTCAAAAAGGGCTTCAGAGGTGATCCTGGGAACTACAGACCAATGCGTCTCACTTGCATCCCTGACAAATTCATTGGTGATGCACCTTGGGTGCACATGCACCCCGAGAGTGCCAGTGCATCCCCTGATCAGCCATGCTTGCCGCTTAGGTGATGGACGGTGGGGGGCAGGTGGGAGCACCGATGCCCCCCCACAAGTGCCAGCCAATTGCTGCAGCCGCTCCTAAAAGTGGCTGCAGCTAATCCCAGAAGCAGCTGCAGCAATTGGCCGCAACGATCAGCCACAGGGAACTCTGGGCAGCATGATCTGCCGTGGGCCCTCCCTGGGCAGCGATCGGCTGTGGGGGATGCCCCCGGGCAGCAAGACTGGTCACAGGGGGGGCACATCCCCCCCCCCAACTAAGGTGGCACCAGTTGCCCATGGACAAATTGGTAGAATCTATAATTAAAATTAAAATCAACAGTCACCTGGATTTGCTGGGGAAGAGCCAGAATGGTTTTTAAAAGGGAAATCCTGCCTCACAAATGTGCTGGAATTACATGAGGATGTTAACAAGCAAGTGGACAAGGCAGATCCATTTGACCTAACATATTTGGACTTTCAAAAAGCATTCAAAAAGGTTCCTTATCAAAGGCTTTAAAAAAAAACTGCACTGCCATGGATTGGAGGGAAGGTTCCTTTCTAGATTTAGAGCTGGTCAAATGATAGAAAGCAAAGGACAGGGCTTACAGGGATATATTTCAGGATGGAGGGAGGTCGAAAAGGGAGTCCCACAGAGAACTGTGTGGTGCCCACTTTTGTTCAATATTTTTGTGAATGACTTGAAAATGAAGGTGCACTATGAAATCTCCAACTTTGCAGGTGATGCAAAATTATTCAGGGTAGTTAGGTCCTGAGCTAATAAAGAAGAGTTGCAGAAAGATCTCACCATGTTAAGTGAGTGGGCAAAAAAATAGAAGATGAACTTTAATGTCAACAAGTACAAGGTAATGAACCTGGGGAAAAATAATCTAAACTGTAAGTACTCAATACTGGGTCCTGAACTAGCTGTTACAACTCAGGAAGGAGACCTTGGAGTCAATGTAGATCGTTCTCTGAAAATGTCAGTTCAATGTGCAGCAGTAACCTAAAAAACAATAAAATATTGAGCATCATTCAGAATGGAATTGAAAACATAATGGAAAACATCATTATGACATTACACAAACCCATGGTGTTTCATGCGCATAGATCTGTGCAATGATAGAGGAACTCCACTTGGATTGCCAGAACTCAAATCTTTATTAGAAGAGTTGTGTGCTCGGTGCTGCTGCTTGCAGCCATGTGGTACAGTATATGCTCAGAGCTATTGCAAAATTCTTCAAGCATATGAGTTCCTGGTGTCACCTTCCAAATCACTCCACTATAACTTGCATTCCAATCTGCAGAAACATGGAGGTTGTTGCATATGGTACAGCCACATCTTGAATAGTGTGTGCAGTTCTGGTCTCCACATCTCAGAAGGATGTAATAGAACTAGAAAAGGGCAGCCAAAATGATCAGATGCATGGAGCAGTTGCGATACCAGGAGAAATGAAAAAGGCTAAGACTCTTCAGTTTGGAAAGGAGAAAGCTGAGGGGTGATGCAATAGAAGAATAGAAGTCTATAAAATCATGAAAGGTGTGGACCAAGTGAACAGAGAATGTTTGTTCACCAAATCCAGAAAACTAGAGCTAGGGGGCACGCACTAAAATTAGTAGATGACAGGTTTAAACCTAACAAGATAAAGCACTTTTTTATGCAACATGTAGGTAACATGGAATTCTTTGCTATAGGGTTTGGTAGTGGCAGATAGCATATCCAGGTTCAAAAGGGAACTAGATAAATTAAGGGGTGATAGATCTATTAACAGCTATTGGATTGGCGTCTGCTAAGATTAAGCAGCATACCATCCATTTGGTAGTTTAGCTCTGCTCTGACTTGTTAGTAGTCAGATGTAGTATAGAGGTAAGGAATATTGAGAAGAGTGTTGGAGTGATAACGCAGCTTTGCTTAACTCCAATCTTAACCTCAAAGGAATCTGTGATAGATCTGGTACTGAGAGCTACCACTCACATACCATCATGGAGCAGGCAAATAATGGTGATGAATTTCGGTGGGCATTTGTACTTCAGAAGGATTCTCCACAGCATTTCACGGTCGAAGGCTTTTGTGAGGTCAAAGAAGGCCAGTAGAAAGATTTATGCTGTTCCAAGAAGTTTTTCTGCAGCTGGTGAGCTTGGAAGATCATATTAGTTGTGATTCTTGATGCCCTAAACTCACATTAAGATTCTGGGAGCAGCAATTCAGCAAGTGGAGGGAGACAGCTCAGGAGCATTCTCGCAATGATCTTTCCTGTGGTGGGCAGCAAGGTGATCCCTCTGTAATTTCCAGTCAGACTTGTCTCCTTTCTTGAAGACTGTCACAATGATGGTGTCTCTGAGATCATCTGAGATTTCCTCATCATTCTAAATCCTTAAGATGAGGGCATAATGTGAGCTCCTCTCCCCACTGCTTGACGAGTTCAGCAAGGATTCCGGAAACTCTAGATGCTTTATTGTTCTTCATTTGCTTGTTGGCTTTCCTCATCTCATCAAGGGTTGGAGGGATTTTTAGATCATCTCTGACTGGATATTGCAGGATAGCATTGAGAACACTCTCATCAAAAACAGTCTCAACTGAGAAGGTCTTTAAAATGCTCCTTCCATAACTCTCCTTTCATTATTCAGGTCTCCTCCATCCTTAGATCTCAAGGGGGTTAGTCCCTGAGTGCTCAGATTGTAGATGGCTTTGATAGCATTGAAAAAAAATGCATATTGTGGATGTCAGTGACATGTTGAATCTCCTTCATCTTGTCTTCCCATCACCTGATCATCATATTGTGGGTCTTCCTTTAGACCTCTGCCTTGGCTTGTTAGAAATTTAATTTCTTTTGCTTGGAGTTGGTGTTGTTCTGCCAAGCACAAAATGCCTTGCACTTGCAGTCAATCAACTCTTGGATCTCCTAGTCATTCTCATCAAACCAGTCTTGATATTTTCCAGTAGACATAGTCAGTCAGGTGCCAACACTTAGATCGCAGATGTTGCCATGATGTCTTGTGCCTGTTTTTCTGGCAGAACAGGGTGTTTGTGATGGTGAGTCAATGTTTCACACATTTGGTGAAGAGAAGGATGCTGTTGGAGTTGACCAGGCTCTTTCTTTGCCAATGGTTCTGTTTCAGAGGTTCAAGTCCCTTCTGACTCTAGCATTGAAATCACCAAAAACAACAAGTCTGTCTGCTTCTGGAATGTCAGAAAGGACTTGTTCAAGGGTGACGTAGAATTCCTCCTTGGTTTCATCAGCGGTGTCAAGAATCAGGGTATATGTGTTGATGACAGTGGCGTATTGGCTCCCCGCCACTTTAAGACAGAGAATCATGAGGTGCTCATTAATTCTGAGAGGGAACTCATTGAGCTGGTTTATGAGTTCACTCCTGATGGCAAAACCAACCCCATGAAGTTGTCATTCTCCTTCCTGTTTGTCCTTCCAGAAGAAGATATAGCGGCCCCCGTGTTCTTCGAGCTGCCCATCTCCTGCTCACTGGGTCTCACTCAGTCAGTGACATGGATGTTGTGTCTCCTGAGTTCTCAAGCCATAATTGCAGTGTGGCACTCTGGGGATTCACTATTAGGACTGCCCAGGAGGTTCCTGTTGTTCCAGGTCCCAAAATTGATTCTGTGTCTTCAGTAATTTCAACTGCAGTAAAGGTGATCCCACTGGACGTGGTTATTCAGTCAGGGAGAAAACAGACAGGTTATATTTAGGGCACCTTTTCTAGCCCCCTCTCCATGTGGGGCAAGCAGAGAGGATCCTGAAGAGGGTTGCTCAGTTGCAGTTACAGCTGCCAAATCACGCTTCTGCCAAAACCAAGACCACCCTGACCACATTCATTAAGCTCCAGTATGATGATGCTGTAGTCAGTGCTCACTCAGAAGCAGACCTTCAGGCACTCGTCAACTTTTTTACCAAGGTGCACAAGACAATGTGACTGATGCTTAACATTCAGAAGACCAAGGTTCTCCATCAACAAGCTCTTAATGAGCAGTCCCCAGCTCCAGTAATTCAAATTTAAGGTGAGACTCTGGAGAATATTATTTCCCATATCTCAAAAGCCAACTCTCGCAGAAGGCTGACATTGATGAAGAAATCCAACATTGCCACAAATGTACAAAAGCAGCATTTGGACACTTGAGGAAACAGATTTCCAAAGATCATGACATCAGATCCAAAACCAAGCGCATAGTTTATCAAGCAGTTGTGATCCTCACTTTACATTACAGAACTGAGATATGGACAACATACAGGAGAACATCAAATCATTGGAGAAGGACCATCAATGTTGCCTGTAGAAGGTCCATCGAATCCAATAGGAAGACAGGTGCACCAAGATTAGCATTCTCTTGCAAGCAAACACTATGAGCATGACAGCAATGATTATCTGACATCAACTTTGCTGGGCTGGCCATGTCATCTGGATTTCCAATTCCAGGCTCCCAAAGTAAGTTTTATTCTCCCAGTTCAGTCAAGGCATACATTCAAGAGGAGCAGAGAAAGCGCTTCAAGGCCGTCCTCAAGATCAATTTGAAAAAATGAAACATTGACATCAACTCATGGGAGACTATCACCCAGGACCACCCCAAATGGAGAAAGTGTCTGCTGCAAGTACTTTGAAACCTTACAATGACAACAGGAGACAGAAAGGTGGGAGTGGCAGAAACAGTGTTCCAGACCACAGCAAGAATCCAGAGCCTTCCACCCCGCCTGGAAACACATGCCCAAATTGCGACAGTCTGTCAATCCCCGATCAGCCTCATCCGCCATATTCAGACCCACAAATAGAACAATCATGTACAACAGTCATCCTTGACTGTGCGGGATTGCCAAAGAAGAATAACTATTGAACAGAATGGTTGCAGATGTTTCCTTGGGCATCTCTAAACCTATGATGGTGGATGCCTAAGAGGGTACTGAATAGGAGATAGATCACTCTAGATCAGGGGAGGGCAAAATGACAGATCCGGCTGGTAGCCGGACTCCATTTCCCAGCAGCTCCTGCCTGCATCGCTGCAGCCAGTTTCCATGGAGACCCCAGCAGCAGTGGCACCATGACAGCATAGGGTAGGGGTTTCCACGGAGACTGGCCCCAGCAGCACTGGCAGGGAGTTGCTCCGTGGCCAGGGCTGGGATCTTGAAGTGGTGGCCGCATGGTGTGGAGCTGGGGCAAAACCATGATCTGCTGCCCACATGCCCCTACCTAGGACATGTGGGCAATGGATCACAGCTCTGCCCCAGCTCCAGATCACACTGTCACTGCTATAAGATCCCAGCCCCAGATCAGCTCCCTGCCCAGCACTGCAGAGGCCCATCTCCATGGAAACACTTGCCCTGCCCTGTCACAGCCCCGCAGCTGCTGGGGTCTCCATGGAAACTAGCAGCAACGCAGGCAGGGTCTGCTGGGAAATGGAGTCTGCCAGGGGCCCAATCTGGCCTGTGGGCCGGACTTTGCCCACCCCCATCTAGATATATCTGGTTCATGCTTCCTCTCTATAACACCCACTTCTGCTGCCTTTGGAGATAGGATGCTGGTTTGACCTAGTATGGCATTTCTTAAGTTCTTATGTACTTAGGCTGGGACAGTAGGCTTGCACTTCTCTAGGATCCCAGGTTTCGTCCCTGGAGAAATCCAAAAAGATAGAGAGAGAGTGCACACATGCACAGGTATACCTGTTTGCCTCTGTGCATACAAATATGCATATCTGTGGGCATGTCTACATATGCATTTACATCAACTTAAATTTACTGCACAGTAAGTTACTGCACAGTAAACAGAAGTAGGTGGGCATCTATACATGCAGGTGTTAAAGCACATTAACACTGCATGTGGACTGACTTGGGACTAAAATTAGTCCCAAGTCAGTCCACACACACAGTGTTACTGTGCAGTAAGTTGTCTACACGTGTGTTACTGCGCAGTAACTACTCGGGAGTAACTTTGATACCTGCACAATGCAGATATCAAATTTACACTCAAGTCAGCATAAGTCATCATATGTACTGCACAGTACAGGCGTGCACGTGTAGACGTGCACCTGTACTGCACAGTAATTTTGGTTACTGCACAGTAAATGCACACATGTATATGCACCCTGTGTGTGTATATTTCTTGATTTATAATGCACTTGTAAAAATATCTGAGATAAAACAAATTAACCATTACATAATTAAATGATTAACTAACTGACTCATGATTAGCTGAAACACTAAAAATTAGACTTCTCTAAACAACAGAAGAAACCCATCCCAAGTATGTATTGAGGTAAAAGCCAGCATAAACATAAGAGTCTTGCAACATGTCCCAAAGGTCAACATCCCTGGGCTCTGTTGCACCAGTAGGGGGTAAGATCCAGAGCTAATGTCTTTTCACAAAACATCCACAGCTCCAGATGCTCAGATCTGGGAGCTGCTGGCTCTCAGGCCTGATCTGATCTTAACTGTTCATAGAAGGAGCAATAATTCGATAGCTAGATATTCCATATAAATAATAATGTTGTGTAATTAAGCTCTGGTAAGCCAAGAAATACTGAAGTTAAGGTTGCTCACATACGTTTAACTCTATTCCCTTATGATATAATGTTTACTTACACACAGCATCTCAAATAACTTAGTTAATAACAAACAACCTTTTTCAATAACCTCTGATAACCTTCTCTAGTATTTTCTCTTTCAGGCTGACAGAGTCCACAATAACAAGATGAAGAGCACTACCTGCCCATTGCTTCCCAGACTGTGTATTGCATTACCAGTCATTGAAAAACAGCACATAATTGTGTAGTAAAGTATGCAAACAAGGGTCAGAGTAAAGTTGGAGCAGGCACACTTAGGTTTGCTTTTTCCTGCCTTTGACTCCTTAACCATACAATTTTAATGTCTTTCTGATGTATTTTTTAAATAACTTTCAAAAGAAAAGAACAGGGGAAGACAAGAGTCCTCTTCTTTGTAATTTTGTAGCAGGGCCATAAATGTCTCAGGGAGTTACTGTGGATAACTGAGGCCAGGTCTGCAGCTCAGGCTTCTAACACAGCCTTGTGGGTCAAGCATGTGAGTGTGTGGCCCAAGACCTCTGGCCTTGGGGCTTACACATAGGATACCTGCCAGAGATTTGGGAGTACCTGAAACCCTGGACTGATGAGTCTGGGAGGCAGGATACTACTTGCCAATGGTAGCACACCACAAACTTGAACAATTCAGCTCTGCTAAGTCCAAATTTGGAACTCCATTCGGAACTGATTTGGCCCTGGAAAGGATTTTTTTTTTTTAAGCAGTACCAACCGGAGGCTCTCATGTACCAAATCTATACTATCAAAACTGCATTTCAATGCCACAGCTTGTTTCACTCCAGGAGTGGCTTTAATCTCTGAGTTCAAAGGGTAGTATTACCAAGGTAATGGCATTCACATTACGGGTGATATGTCCTATATGTAAAGCACTCCTACTGTAGACGTAGTTTGATTGTGTTGTTGGCAATGGAAAAATGACAAAATATGTGATATTTCCATTAACTTCTGATTTCCATGCTTTTGGGATATGCTTA
This sequence comes from Alligator mississippiensis, assembly GCF_030867095.1. Lineage (NCBI taxonomy): Eukaryota > Metazoa > Chordata > Crocodylia > Alligatoridae > Alligator > Alligator mississippiensis. Next base: position 16,656,199 of record NC_081829.1, read on the forward strand.
ATTATGCAGGCTGAACTGTCATTAACCCAGGTTTTGTCTCGGTTAATGTAGACAAATAGTCCCTGAAATGCTCAGTACTGCACATCCTGTACCCTCAGAACAAGAACATTTCTGCTGAACTCAGCCACGCTGCAGCAGCAGCCTTGTGTCCCACACCTTTGCTTCAGTCAACATGCTTCTTAGGAGACCCCTCACCTTCCCAAGAATTCCTGAAGTGGGGGACTCCAGCTCAGCTCTGCTTACTCCTACATAATTTAGTATAAACTTTATGGCCATGAGTTTAATTAAAGGGGGGACTGTACTGAAGTGGTAAAGCCAAGAATGAGTTGTACAGATAGATCATGGGAACCAAGTACCCCTTTGTGTTGCACAAACAGTCGTGCACTCTGAACATCTGCCACAGAACAGCTGCCTGAGGCTTGTTTAAACACATTATTGATGCTATTTCCATATCTGCTCCTCGTACAGGAACCTTGGCTTACCCCATAAACCTGCTACACACATTCTGAGAAAGAGCGCTCATGCAGCCCCTGCCATTGTTTCTCTCTACAGAACAGCTTGAGAACTTGCTATCCACAAGGCCTGGAAGCAGGTGCATCTGCTGCACCCACTGGAGGTCCTTTTCCCCATGCTATGAAAACCACCTCCTCTCCATCCCCCTGGAATCGCGGGTTATCTAAACAACTGTCTGTCACCAGCCTCCAAGGATCGGGGGGCCAGGGCAGCAACAACAGGAATAGGCCCCAAGTTCATTGAGTCTCCTGCTCTACCTACTAGGTTACCTGGCTGCACTCTGCCCCTGAAGAAGAGCAGTGCACAAGTCCTGCATGCCCTTGTGGCTGGTGCCAATGCCCCCAGCGCAGATGCCCACCCTTTCCAGCTCAGTCCCGCGTGACCGCGGGCCACAGCGAGGGGTCCGTGTGCAGCCATCTCCAGACCATGGGTTGGCCAGGCTTCACAGGAGCACAGCAGCTCCAACAAGGCAGGACCGGCACAGTAATGCAAACTGCTGCAAAAAAATCGTGAGACTCGCAATTTCTAAGTCAAAATAACTCCAACTTACGATCTTCCAACAGACCTCTCAAATCTAGATTTTTTTCTTCTGGTACATGGAGGGGAAGGGAGTGGGGGAGCAGATCGAGGCCCCCATAATGAGGGAGGGAATGGGGCAGGGGTGAATGGGGCCCTGGGGTCAGAGTAAGTTATGTGACAGCCCCGAGAGGCTTGTCCAGAGCCACAGGAGGGAGGGGACATGGCTCCCCACAGCTGTGCACATCCCTGAGGGAGGCATATGCCCCTTGGAATTGTATGCAGCAGCATGCAGACTTTGCCCCAGGAGCTCAGCCGTGTGACACCAGCCTGCCTCCTGCTGCCAGGCAGGCAGGGGATGCATGGTGCAGCCAGTATGCAGCTCCTGAGGCAAAGTTTGGCCCGGAAGCTGCATGCTGGCCGCTGTGCACATCCCCTCCCCTCCCTGTGGGTGGCAATGGCCTCACACAGCTCCCAAGGCAAAAGCACCAGGGTACAGAGCCCCAGCCCACCTCTGCCCTGCGGGGGACACATGCCAGCGATGCCTCCCCTGGAGGGTGCACGCACCCGCTGGGAGCTGGACCCCTGCCTCCTCCTCGGAGCTGCCTGCGGCTCTGTTACACAACCCGCCACGGCCCTGGGGCCCCATTCACCCCAGCCCTGCCCCCTGCCTCACCCTGGGGACTTGATCTGCTCTGCTTTCCCCTCCACTTGGGGGGGGAGGGGGTGTCCATCCTCACACCCAAACCACAGCCCTGCTGCAGCCCCTCACTCCTGACCCACAGCACCATGAAACCTGCCAGAGCATGGAGGACCCCCTTTCACAAATAACCCCCCTTAAAAACACCCGGAATCTCATGATTTACAGGCCAGATCTCTTGATTTTGAAGAGTCTGCCTCGTGATTTTGGACGGGCCGCGGGCGCTCACACCGCCAGCCCGCAGGCGCCCCCCGAGGAGCCGGATCCGCGCCGTCCGCAGGGCGCCCGGCCCATTGCGCTGCGCCCGCGGCACCGCCCAGGGTCCGCCCCCGGGCCGGGCCCAGCCGAGCCGAGGTGCCCGCCCCCTCCCGCGGCCCCAATGCGGAGCGCGGGGCGGAGCTGCCGGCCCCGCCCGCCCGCGCTATAAGGCGGGCGCGGAGCGGCTCTCCCGGCTGCGGGGACGCGGGTGCGGCGCACGGGACAGCGCAACCGGCGAGCTCCGCGGACCTGCTGCCGGTACGTGCCCCGGCCGGGCCGCGCTGCGCTTTTCTCTGGCTGCCGCTTTGTTCGGCGGAGCCGCTCGGGGGGGCTGGCCCCGCTCCGGGCGCGGCTGCGGCTGTGGCCCCGGGGGCTTCCGCGGCTGGTGCCGCCTGGCCATGGGAAGGGCTTTCCCCTGGCGAGCCCCTCTGACCTGTTCTCTTGTCTTCCAGTGAGCTGGTCCCCATGGCCGATCACATGATGATGTCCCTGAGCCACGGAGCAAACGGGCTCCAGAACTACCGTCTGGGCATGAACGGGCTGCAGGGGCCCCCGCAGCACGGGCAGCACGTGTTACGGACTCTACCTGCCACCGGGCAGATGATGCAGTACGGCGGGGCCGGCATGGACGGGGCCATGAGAGCACGACCCAGCATGAGCGGACCCATGGGCCACCACCAAATGCCCAGCGCTATGATGTTCAGCAGCCCCAGCCAGCAGCAGCAGTACATGGGATCTGTGGGCACTCAGCAGCTCATGGCCAGCATGCACCTACAAAAACTCAACACTCAGTATCAAGGCCACCCTCTGATGGGCATGAGCAATGGTCCTATGGGAGCAGGTGCACAGCAGTATAGGGTGGGCCCCACCCAGCACCCTGGCATGCAGCATATGCCCTCGCCGGCTCTGACTTTGAATATTATGGACACTGATCTCATAGATGAGGAGGTTTTGACATCTCTAGTCTTGGAGCTGGGTTTGGACCGGATTCAGGAGCTGCCTGAACTCTTCTTGGGACAAAACGAGTTTGACTTCATTTCGGACTTCGTCAGCAAACAACAGCCCAGTGCCATCAGCTGCTGAAGGGCTTCGCATTCAGTCCTTGTTCTTTTGTTGGTTTTGATTTTTTTTTTTTTTTTTCCCTCCCCCCCCCCCCCACTCCTTTCTTTCCCTTGCCCCCCCCACAGTTCCTCCTCTTGCCCCTGTCCCTCCCATGCTCCACCTCCTTTAAACTTGACAGACAATCATTGGACAATGATGGCTTGCACTAGATTGCTTGTATTTTTATTTTTTTTTTCCTGTGTGGGGGCAGCCTTTCTTGCTTTTAAGGGTGGGGAGAAGAAGGGGAAAGTGTTTTGATGGACTAAAATGCAGACTGAGTGGTCTTGGTTGTTTCCTTTTTTTTGTTTTTTTGTTTTGTTTTTGTTTTTGTTTTTTTGGTCATCCCAAATGGCATTAAAAGGATTTCTGTCTCCGGTAGAAACAATGGACTTTGTGACTTTCCGTAATTAAGCTTCTAACTGCAGGAGGCAGAGGCACAGCTAGCTGGGTTTGCCTGAGCACTCTGAATTGCCAGTGAAGTTGACAAAATCATCTCTGTGCCTGAGCTGCTGCTGTCTCACCTTGCAGAGAAGGGGTAGGGCTTGGCTTTTGCTGTCAAATTATTATGATTTTTTTTTTTTTCCTCCATAAAATCAAATCTCTCACTTTTTTTCCCTTCGTCTCTGAAGGCTAATAGGTTTTGAATGGTCTCTACTTCTAACTTGAAAAGGGATCATTATTTATGCCCTCCATTAGTTCTGACCATCTTAGCAGCATACTCATCTGTAAAGCTAGTAGGTGGGTTGTTTTTTAGGCATAAAGTGGAGCTAGACTGCAGCTTTAAGTCTCATACCTCTGAAACCAAATGCAATCCATGTCACCTATATAATCCCTGATATAATCTTTTATTTATAATTTTCCCCCCCCCCCCCCCCCAATGATTATTTATTTGCAAGGGCTCCATTTGCCATTTGACTTTGAGACTGTCAGGAGAATGACAAAAAGAGTACTGCAGCTTTAAGATCATGGCTGTTTGAAAACTAGTCCAGCAATTTTTAAAAGCCTTACAGACTGTTCTAACAGCAGAATTGTCATGAAAATGTGGGACCATGTAAATGCAGCACCTGCCCTGATGTAATAAAGGGTGACTTGGTTTTTAATTACCTCTGTCAGAAAAGGTAAAATGTTAATGCTAGCTGGTTTTTGTTTCCCCTTCTGTCTCTTGTTTCCAGGTCCTTTGCAAAGTGAAAAGCTAATTGGCAACTCCTAGTTGCTACTGCCCCCTGCTGCTGATAGCACATGGCAGCACATCACTGCTGATTGACTTGGTGATTTAATGTACAGTACAGACAAAAAAAAAAAAATTTTTTTTTTTTCCAAATAAAAGCTAAAGCCTCATCGACCTTCATGTTTTGGTGGTGGTGTCTGTCTCCCCAGCTGTGCTCAAGGCATCATTGGCCATTGGCAAATGCTTTCTTACAAAGTTCTTCCCACTAGTGGACTTTTGATTCGGGCTGTGGCAAATCTGGCTTTGCTGTATTGGTATTTGAATGAAGGATATACTACTGAAGCTTCCCAGAATTAAATAAGCCTTTTAAATGGAGCATGGTTTAGATGAAGGGACTCCTACATCCCTGGTAGCTACCTTTTTTTAAGAGGGCAAATTCTTGTTTGACCCACTCTAAAATGTGGCTTGTACCCATTAGCATTGGCCATATGCCATTGGATATGAACTACTGGAGAATTGCTTGTCTTTTTTTTTTTTGTGGACTACTAAGTCAATACTACAGACTCTTGTTGGTACTTCTTAGGCTGGGGAGAAAGGTTCCCTGACAGCTCTGCTGACAAAAACCCTTAGTGTGGAAGTAGTTATACTATCAAAACTGTAGCTATTGGTGTAGGGTTCTTTCTGGTCTTGCAAGGGTGCTCTTATTATACTGGGTACCAAGTTCATCTACACTAGAAGCTCCTTGCTGGTACAGTCTATATTCTGATGATAGAGCTTTTCTGATGCAGACATGGCCTCTGACTCCTGCACTTGACGAAAGGGCTATGGTGTTTTTTCCTGAAGAGTTTGCTTCCCAGTGAAAACCGCAACACATTCGTGGAAATAACCTGCCCTGCCCCAAAACAATAAAATGAGAGCTCTGGGTACTTGCATGTCTTTCTGCAAACGGTCACTTCCTCTGCCAATTCTTCTAAATGCATTTACTACCTGCTATCAAATGGAACAGCATGCCACACCATTACCTGGAATACTGTAGTAACTGGCAGTTGCTACCATAATGCTTAGCAATGGGAAAAAAATGTTTTGTCTTTCCTGGTTTAACTGAATGCTAATGAAGAAGACCCTTCTAAGTTTAACCCTTTTCCCCCCCCCCCCCAAAAAAAAACAAACAAACGAACGAACAAACACTGACTGTATGGCTAAGAGCTTAGCTATGAACAGGTGTTACATTGCAGTATGGGGATGTGGCAGCACCACAAAAACTTGATGAGAAGAAGGGTGTACAGGTGTTCCAGTGACATGGCTGGAGAGCTACACAGCCACCTCAAGGCTGAACCCTCCAACCAGGGGGTGATAATGGGAAGCACCTTGGCTCCCCATGGCCCCAAGGAAGCATGATCATTGACAGCTGGGAAAAGAGACAGTCTATTAATAATCAGCTGGCATCTGAAAAGCAGCAGTGTCCAAGGAGCTTTGCCAGCAGATTGAGAGAAGTGATTATTCCCCTTTATTTAGCACTGGTGAGGCCATATCTGGAGTACTGTGAACAGTTTTGGGCACCCTACTACAGAAATGATGTGGACAAATTAGAGAGAGTCCAGCAGAGAGCAACAAAAATGATTAGGGGGCTGGGGCACATGACTTATGTAGACAGAGGCTGAGGGAACTGGGCTTATTTAATCTGGAAAAGAGAAAACTAAGGGGGGATTTGATAGCAACTTTCACCTGTGTGTTGGTTCTTTTGTGATGGCTTAAAGGGTGTTCTTCCCAACAGAGAATATGGACAGACATTACATCTTAGTTGTGGGATCCTATGCTACTTTAACAAAATAGTGATATCATTGTATTGCAGGGATCTGCTTAGTTTTTTGCAAAACACTTTAAGTTACTGGAAAAGGATAAAGTGGTTGGTCATTCACCTCAATTCTAGTTTGTGGGAGTAAGTCTTTGACATCACCTTAACTCCAATTACTACGTCAGTTTTCTTAAAAATATAATTTTGCATGTAAATTTAGAGGAATGTATGACCTTTAACATCATCAGTGGCACTTCCTATACTTAATGTTTAAGAATTCTCATAGATTTAAGAACTGACATAGACCATTATGATTATCCAGTCTGACCAACATAAGAGAATTTCCTATGGTGGGGGAATGGAAGTTGAGCAAGAAAAGAACTTGAAGCCTTTGGCCTCAAAAACCAGCATGTGTTGAAGCTCTGGGTCAGGATTTGGGATAAACAAAATTTAAGAATATGTTGGTTTTGCTTCTAAAATTTTTTTAAAAGTGTTGTCTGAACACAGTTATATTTGAAAGTATCCACCCCATGATTTACCACTGATTTCAGTTGCTAGGGGTGGAAAGGAAATTGTTCCTTTGCTTACTGAAACTGTGGAGCACTTGTGGTGCCAAGCCAATGGACCCCAGCTGGGCTAGATTCTGGTTATCCATTCCCTCAATATCTCTAGGGATTCTTCTTATGGAAACTAAGCCATCAGCTTGGGAATCAGACGGGTGTAAAGAAGGCTTGGAAATGCTGGGCTGCCCCAGGTTCTCTCTCTCACAGGGTGTCAAGCATCTGGCCTGTGGAGCCATATGATCCAGCCCATGGGTCTCAGACTAACCCCAGGCATCACATGGCACATGTGAACCCTGGCCCTGTGCACTGCATGCAGCCCATGTCCCGGACTGATCCCCTGTGCTCTGTGCAGCACCGAATCCAGCCTGCACACTGCATGCAACACAAGCCCCAGAGTGGGGCCAGCACATGCAGCATGCCATGGACAGGCTGGACCCAGTGCCACAGGTACTATATGCAGGATGGGGAACAGCCCAGCAACCCTCATCTGCCCCTCAGGGTGGGATGAGCGTGATGCCCCTATGTTACATATTAAAATACAGAGCAGCTTCACTTCAGGTGTGTGTTTGCCAGTACTAGCTCAGTTTCTAATGCACAAAAGGAGCCTTGATATTTTGGCTCCTATGACTGTCAATGTGACTTATGTTTCTAGATGCCTGAATCACTGACAAATTTGAATTAGACTCCTAAATCACTTAAGTGCATTGGAAATTTTAACCTAGTCTCAAAAATTATTAAAATAAACTCAGCCCTACATTCTCAAGGCCACTGCCTTATGTGGCAACTCATCACCATCCTGGATAGCCAGGATGTGAATACAGTCCCCTGCAAGGAGAACTGAAGTATTGCTCAGTGCAGTGGCTACTGTTGAGCCCTCTTAACCTGCTTTTTGCAGTGTCACAAAGTTAAGCGGGAAGGGGAAACCACACAGTTTACTAGGGAGGGACAGGCTACAGCTAGATCTGAGAGCTAGAGAAACCAGCAGCATACCTACAAGCTGGAGAACTCCCTTCTCATCAGCACAGAGGCAGAAAAGGATCTTGGAGTCATTATTGATTCCAAGATGAACATGGGCTGCCAATGTGAGGACATGGTCAGTAAGGCTAACCGCACCTTGTCATGTATCCACAAATGCATCATGAGCAGGTCCAAGAAGGTGATCTTCCCCTTCTATGCGACATTGGTCTGGCCGCAGTTGGAGTACTGCATCCAGTTCTGGGCACCGCACTTCAGGAGGGATGTAGACAGCATTGAGAGGGTCCAAAATAGGGCCATTCGCATGGTCAGGGGGCAGCAAGGCAGGCCTACGAGGAGAGGCTATGGGACCTGAACCTGTTCAGCCTCCACAAGAGAAGGCTGAGAGGGAATCTGGTGGCCATCTATAAACTTACCAGGGGGGACCTGTGGGGAACAGAAGAGTCCCTGTTCCCTCGAACACTACCAAGAGTAATGAAGAATAACAGCCACAAGTTGACTGAGTGTAGGTTCAGGCTAAATATCAGGAAGCATTACTTCACAGTCAGGGCGGCTAGGATCTGGAACCAACTTCCAAGGGAAGTGGTGCTCACTCCTACTCTGGGGGACTTCAAAAGGAGACTAGATAATCACCTAGCCGGGGTCGTTTGACCCCAGCACTCTTTCCTGCCCATGGCAGGGGGTCATTCTTGGTGATCTCAGGTCCCTCCTGACCTTACCAACTGTTATGAAAGTACGAAACTATGAAAAAGGCTCCAGTTCAAACGATTGCTTTAATGTTTCTATTTTCGGGAAACATTTTTCTCTAACATTCCCCATCTAACAGGGATAGCTATTATCTAATGCTAGTATCTCCTGTAGATGCAAAAGTAACTATCCTTGAAATTTTGAGCCACTTTGCTGGCAGAGGTACCCCACTTCTGCAGAATGGGGAGACAGTTCTGTCATAGCTTAGTGCCTGGGAGATGGTATGTGTAGATGCTTTTCCTCCCTGCACAGCTGCAACAGAGGTGCACAGAGCCTCATGAAGCATCTGAATATGTATTCATGGGCTCTGGCAATTTGGTAGTGGCAGTTGCTAGCTGCAGCCAAACAATCTGCTGGAAGTAGGCTAAGGCTATTTGAAGCTCAAATCACAAAAACTAGGCTTTGAAGGAGAAATGCAGAGTAGCTGCAGGGATCCCCTGCCCTCACTGGTGGGAGTTGTTTGCTACACCAAACATCTCAGCATGCTTTTGGTTTTGAAAACAAACAGCCTCTTTCCAGTGAATGGATGACACACAAACATTAATGTTTTGCAGTTTGAGCTGCATAAGTCACCTGTTCATTTGTTAAGGGCTGTAAATGAAGAACATGTATACAGTCCTCATACACCTGCAGGCTACCTTTTAGCTATTCTAGAGAAAAACTATCAACAACAATTTCTCCATATGGCTGGGGAGTTGTCCTGGCAGTTTCCTATCACCTTGGACTAAGGAGGCAGGGCACAGTGAAATACTACCAGGCTGAATAATGGGAGGATCCCTAACACATAGTTATTTACTTACTGGTTTTGAAGATAGTTACTCAAAGTTAGAGGAAATGATAGGTCAATGACTAGCTGAGTATATCAGCAGTTCTCAGCCTGGAAGGAGTGCTGGTATTTCCCATTAAACACAAAGGTGAATAGAATGGGAGTTCTTGACAGCATCTTCTTATTGTGTTATCAAGGGAAAAATATTAAGTAGGCAGAGCACGCATCTGCATGTGCATATTAATGCAAAGCAATACACTGCTGCACATACACTGGAGCTTATTGCTCCCAGGCACCATGTTTACATCTGTGCTCGGGACCACAGCATGTAGAGCCAGGTCGGAGCAACCCCAGCTAGCAGGGGGCCTCAGGGGTCAGCCTGCCAGCCTGGGGCTGCTTGGACCCAGCTCAGTGTGCTGAAGCACCCTCAGGCCCCAGCCAGCCAGGTTAGCATCTACACATGCCTTGCTATGCACAAAAAAACTCCGCAGCAGGATAGTACTTGTATTTACAGGTACTAACCTGCTGTGGAGATTATTAGTTTCCTGTGTCCTAATAGGGCTGCACATGTAGATGCAGAGACATTTACTGTGGAGGTAATTAGGCAACTCCACAGTAAATGTGTCATGTAGATGTGCCCAAAGGGTAACTAAAGGCAGGCTAAGTTACAGTCTGGTAACCTGCTGAGTTAGTCTTTATTTAATTCAATGTAAAATTTCCAGGTCTTTCCTTACTAGCTGGGAAAAAACACTTTAGATTTGCCTTCACGTAAGTGCCATATCTTCAACTCAAAAGCAGTGTTAAGCCATATGCAAACCAGAGATGTTTCTGTGCCTCCTTCCTCTTTGGCATCATTCATCTCAGGACCTCAAAGTGCCTTGCATGCTCTTATAATGACCTCTTGCAGTACTGCTGGGAGGGAGCAACTTTATAATAACAACAACTTGCATAATTTCAGGTTTCCCCAGAGGCCTGAAATGTAGTTCCAAACCAGTTATAGATTCCAGAAGTCTGGATTTCAAATGCTCTGTTCTAGCTGCTTAATGGATATAACAAAGAATGCAAGAAATTTCCCGCTTGATATGGAGAACTTCAGTTTCAGACTGGAAGGAATTGAGTCCAGTCCCTTGCGTTCACAGGCAATGGTTAATCCAAGGTTAATCACATAGGGCATGTCCCCACAAGTGTGTACACACAGAGGCATACATTTCCCATGGGACAAATAGAAGTGGCACATATTTGTGAATATGTGAATATATGTGAATATATTTGTGCCACTGCTATTTGTCCCCTAGCATGCCCCTGTACGTGTGCTCTGGCACATGGCAAAGTGACCCAGGTAGTGTAGGCCAGGGAAGCTGAGGCCAGCACCTGTGCTGGCCCAAGCAGCCTTACCTGGGTCCTGAGGGCTTCCCAGGGCAGCTGCAGTGATGAGTCGACCACTCAGAGCCTGGCTGGCAGCCAGTGCATGACTCTGGCCAGCCAGGCTCATTTTCTGGCAGCATACACTGCTGTTGCATGTGGCACACTGCTTTTTTGAGCAGCACAGGATCTTCTGGTGTCAAAAAACCCTCCACACTGCAAATTAGCAGCACAACACATTGGTGCACAGGCACCACATGTGCTTTGCAGCAACTCAAACTTCTCTGAGGCACCACAAACCATACATGTGCACTCACTGGGATGTGCCCATAATGACTACTTCAAACTCTCCCACACAACTACAAGGCATAATCCCCAATATATCAATCCCACCCTCTTGCATGTCATATGTAAAAGCAGGGGAGATGAAGGCTCTGCTAATGTCCTACTGCTGCAATGACAGGGAAGTAGTGGTAGTTCATTAATCTGTATTCAGAAAGTCTCAGAAAAAGGCTACTAGAAAAAGCTAGGCTGGTAATGAACACTTGCTCCCAGATAAAACCCTTGAAGTGTTCCGTACTATAACTGAAAACTCCCACAGCAGCAGCTTGTTCCAGAACCCTAAAGGATCTGTGTACTGTACACACAAACCCTCTCTTGTGTTTCAGAAGTGACCAAAAACCTGCCGAGCACCAGCATGTATATGTAGCTGAACCTTGCACATCGTACCTAATTAACATACAAGGTAATTTGGACTCCACAGTACTTTCATACAATATATGTTGTGTAAAGGGCAAAGACTTGGCAGGAAATGAAAAAGCCTAATCCAGGGGTGTAGGAAAATAGGAAATGATGTCACAGACTCAGGGTCAGTGGAAAAAAAAATACAGTCACTAGGACTAGGAGGAATTGTTATTTAAAGATTCCTGTTATTTAAAGAAGATATTTAAAAGTTTTCAAAAGGCTGGCTGTTTGGCAGGAATGGGTTTGTTTTATAACTTGGTCAATGGCCAGCTCATCCGCATGGAGAGACTGGGAGGATGTAAAAGCTCATAGTATCAATCATGACAAAAAGGTAGCAGTTTTACTCAATGAATAGGTGGGCCAAAACCTATAATATGCTGAAAGCTTAAGATTTCCCATTTAATACAGAAACAAATAATTTGCTGAGATTGTGGAAATTCTGCAAAATCCTGTCCCTACAGACATAGCAACTGCAAAACATTTCTTTTTTTAGCAAGGATCCCAGACCAGCTGGAGTAGGGGCCACCTGAGGCTTGCTTCCTGAGCCTTGTGTGTAAGGCTGATCTGGTGGCATGTGGGTCAACACAAACCGCGGGGCTGCACCAGGGGCCAGGTGAAGGGGCTGTGAGCCAGGTCTTTGACACTCCTGATATACAAAGAAAAAGATTCCACTACTTCACTGGGCAGTTTCTCAAACTCTTCCTAAATATTGATGTTGTATTTTTAATTTCTGCATTTAACTTCCATCCATTGGTTCTTATCCTGACTTTCTCAATAAGGTTACCACATTATTGCACAGCCATTTCTGTCCATGAGATATTCATACACTTTAACTGGTGTTTCCAAATCTTCCCATGTTCATCATCATCTAACACTTGAAAGCATGTACTTTACTAGCACTAATATTCATTGCAAGTTTAAATACATTTGCTGAATTTCAGGTACTCTTTTCATTCCTAAAATTCACAGTTCATGATATCTCGATCAGTTGTATGAGTCATTCAATTAGTGAATAGAAACAAAACCATGTGACTCAGGTAGTCAACACTTCACATGGTGAATATTTGCAGCAATCTGTTGATGACCAAGACTGATCTGCCAAAGAAACTGGTGAGCAATTTTCAATTATCAAAAAAAAAGGATGTCATTATTTTGTTGGCAGACAGAAAAATGAATTCCCATATCAGAGGGCAGAAGTTAATCACATTCATAGAATCATAGAAAATTAGGTTTGGAAGAAACCTCAGGAGGCCGCTAGTCCAACCTCCTGGTCAAAAGAGGACCATCCCCAACTAGGTCATTCCAGCCAAGGCTTTGTCTAGCCAGGTCTTAAAAACCTCCAAGGATGGAGACTCCACAACCTCTCTGGGTAATATGTTCCAGTGCTTTACTTATCCTCCTGGTGAGAAAGTTTATTCTAATATCTAACTTAAACTTCCCTTGCTGCAACTTGAGCCCATTGTTCCTTGTTCTGTCATCTGCCACCACTGAGAACAGTCCAGTTCCATCTGCTTGGAACCACCCTGCACGTGGCTGAAGGCTGTTATTAATGCCCCCAACCCCGTCTTCTCTTCTGCAGACTAAATAAACCCAGTTCTCTCAGCCTCTCCTCAGAGATCATGTGCCCAAGCCCCCTAGCCATTTTCATTACCCTGCACTAAACTCTCTCCAAGAGAGAGTCCACATCATTTCTGTAGTGGAGGACCCAAAATTGGACACAGTACTCCAGATGTAGCCTCACCAGTGCTGAATAGAGGGAAAGAATCATTTCCCTCAATCTGCTGGCAATGCTCTTACCAATGCAGCCCAGCATACTATTAGCCTTCTTTGCAATAAGGGCACACTGTTGGCTCACATTCAGCTTACTAACCTCTGTAACCCCCAGGTCCTTTTCTTCAGAGCTGCTGCTTAGCCAGTTGGTCCCCAGCCTGTACCAGTGCATGGGAGTCTTCCATCCTAAGTGCAGGACTATGCAATTATCCTTATTGAATCTCATAAGATTTCCTTTGGTCCAATCCTCCAATTTGCTGAGGTCTCTCTGAATCCTAGCCCTACACTCAAACGTATCTACTACTGCTATCCCCAGATTTCTCTTCCTAAATAATTTTACCTGACCAATTTGACAGGTAATACAATCAGAACTACAGACCAGACCCCATTACTCACATTGCATTGTACCCAGGTGAAGCTGCTCTCTGCTAGCTACAGAACTTACTTGGGCTATAAGGAATGGGGCACCACTCCACTTCTCCCCAGTCAGTAACCTACCCCTAAGACAACCTAAAACTACAGTCCTGGGTCACATTCCTCTGAGGTGGCATTAATCACAAACCCTTTTGTAAGTCATTTGGGTAAATGTGGTAGCTTTTATTAGACCAACTAACTAATTGGTTAAAAAATTTTTTTTGCAAGCTTTTGGGTACAAACACCCTTCTTCAGGCAGAGGGAGAGTCTACAATTGTATTGGGACTTTGCAAGTCACAAGCACTAAGCCTTGTTTCTAATGAGTTGTATTTCCTGGTTAATTGGCTTATGTGTTGCCATGGTTGGCCTTAGAATCTCTTTCTGTAAAACAAGCTGTTCATGTCTCTTGTTGTGTGGAAGCTGAATCAGAGGAAATATTTTGTGAACCTTTAAAGAAGGGTCAAAAACACATGACCGGCCTTAATTCCAGAGGCTTTCTCTTATCTTTCTTAGGACACTGCTGATAGCTCCACCCTGACAAGTAACAGCCAGGTTTTGTGCCCTGGGCAGTATGTGAGTAGAGGCAGTAGGAAGAATGGGGCTGGCTGCAGCACCTGGGCCTAGGAGGTCCGGGGAGGGTAGCTGCTGATCATGTGCCCCCTCTATGTGAGCACCCAGGGCAACTGGCTGCACCCCAAGGGAAACATTAGTACCCATGCAGGAAGAAGCAAGGCAGATGCCTGCCCTTGAGTTTGAAGGTGAAAGAACCTGTTCACTCACTAGTGGCCACACAAACAAGATTGAGTGGCACGATATTTCTCAGCTTCTCTGGGAGTCGCATGCAGGCTAGTCCAGAAGAGCCAGCAGCCCCTTTTCCTGGAGACTGTGAAATGTGGGTGACTGTAGAGATGGCAGAAAGGCAGCTAAGGGAAGGAGGACCTATGGAATTTTATATGTGTTTTTGATTATTCTTCCCAAGGTGTAGCATCTTGCATTTATCAGGAAGCACTGGGCAGTTCACACAATACTGTATTGACTCTGCCCCTGGTCTCATGGCTGGGTAACTCCCCCCAGCTGCTTTCCATCAAGGAGCTGATGGCTCGCCCCTTGTTCTCCTGGTGGCTCTGCCACCACCGCCCTCCAATTGGCTTCCAGCCCACCTGCAGCCTCAGGCACCCAAAGGCTTACCTGGACCTACCTCAGGCCCCCGTGCTAGCTGGGCCTCCACTCAAGTCCCTGCCCACAGGGCCCTAACTCATGCCCCTCACTCACAGGGCTTCATAACTGCCACTCTCTATTCCACTCCGTACTCTGGGATCAAACACTCCCGCAGACTCAGGGGCCACTTGTCAGCATGCCTGGCCCACCACTCATTCCCTCTCACCAGGGCCTCAACTGATCCTCTCCAGGATCTTCCACCCCTTCAGGCTCAGGTGCTTCTCAAAGTTTACCTGGCCTTCACTACTCCCCTTCAGGGTCCTGCACCCCAATAGGCTCAGGTGTCCTGTATGGATGTCCCTGGCCCCACTACTCCCTCCAGTGTTACCACGTGACCCACCGGATGGTGGGAGCAGGGGTTTAGGCACCCCAGCCCACCTTACGCTGGGATGGTCCTCAAACCTGGCATTTCCTGGCCCTGCCCCACCACAGGCAGGACCACCAAGCCTCCCTATCCCAGCAGGGTGCAGTTTTAGGTCATTCCCAGGACCAATGAGGCCTCCTTTTTTCCCATAGACTCACCCTTGCCTCTGAGCTGTTCTCCGAGCAGCAGCTCCTCCAGGAGATGTTGCTTCCTCTGTGTCTGGCAGCAAACTGCTGCCTTCAGCCCTGCTCCTCAGGGCTCAGCCACACCTGCCTGCTACCTGATCCAGATTTTAAAGTGCTTCTGCCACCCACCTTCCCCCTTACAGTGTTTATCAGGGAATGCCAAAAACAGGCTTCCCCAGAGCCTGCAATAGCCCTGAAGTGACAAGCACCCCACTGGTGCTCCAACACATGAATCCATGCTGATTGTTTCTAATCACCATCTTCTCCTCCGAGTGCTTAGAAATGGATTTCACGAGGATCTGCTCCATGATTTTTCCAGGGACTGAAGTGATGCTGACTGGTCTGTATTTCCCTGGATCCTCCTTCTTCCCTTTATTTAAATATGGGCACTATGTTTGCCCTTTTCCAGTCATCTGGGACCTCTCCTGATCACCATGAGTTTTTAAAGATGATGGCCAATGGCTCTGCAATCACATCAGCCAATTCCCTCAGCACCCTCGGGTGCATCCCATCCAGCCCCATGGACTTGTACATGTCCAGCTTTTCTAAGCAGTCCCTAACCTGTTCTTTCACCACTGAAGGCTTCTGACCGCCCCAAACTGTACTGCCCAGTGCAACAGTCTGGGACCTGACCTCGCCTGTGAACAGAATCATTCCTAGGGGTGGGCAGGACCCAGGGCACATCAGCCTGTGCAGGGCCCAAGGTGGTGGTGAGCAGCTGGAGCTGGCGGTACTTGGTGGCAACAGCAGAGCCGGTGGCACTTGGCAGCTGTGACACATTGCAGCCACAATGGGGCCTCTACAGCACTCTCCACGGGGTCCCCTAAAGTATGGAGCCCGGGGCAGTTGCCCTGATTCGCACCCCCGCCGGGACGGCCCTGCCTGTGAAGACTGAGGCAAATAAGGCATTGAGCACTTCAGGCTTTTCTACATCCTCTGTCACAAGGTTGGCTCCCCCATTCAGTAAGGGACCCACACGTTCCCTGATCCTCCTTGTGCTAACGACATATTTGTAAAAACCCTTTTTTGTTACCCTTCATGTTCCTTGCTAGCTGCAACTCCAATTGCACGTTGACCTTCCTAACTTCATCCCTGCATGCCTGAGCATGCTTTTATATTCTTCCCTAGTTATTTGTCCAAGTTTCCACTTCTTATAAGCTTCCTTTTATGATTTGTTTACTGAAGAGTTTCCTGCTAAGCCAAGTTGGTCTTCTGCCATACTTACTAGTCTTCCTGTACATCAGGATGGTTTGTCCCCATACTCTCAGTAAAGCCTTTTTAAAGTACAGCCAGCTCTCATGGTCTCCTCTCCCCCTCAGTCTGGCTTCCCAAGGGATTCTGCCCATCAGTTCCCTGAGTGAGTCAAAGTCTGCTTTTCTGAAGTCCATAGTCCTTACTCGGCTGCTCTCCATCCGTCCTTTCCTCAGGATCCTGAATTCAATCATCTTGTGGTCACTGCTGCCCAACTTGCCATCCACTACTACATTCCCCACAAATTCTTCCCTATTTGTGAGCAGCAGATCAAGAAAAGCATGGTCCCTAGTTGGCTGCTCCAGCACTTGTACCAGGAAGTTGTCCCCAGCACTCTCCAAAAACTTTCTGGATTGCTTGCATACTGCTTTATTGTCCTCCCAGCCAATGTCAGCCGGGGCTGGGGTGAGTGGGGCCACGGCCCTTTCCCCTCACCCCACAGACTTACCTGCTTGGGTGGGGGAGGGAACTAAGCTGATCACATAAGAGCAAATTTACCTCGCATATAATGAATTATGGGTCTAAATATGCTCATCACATAAGAGTGAATTTGCATATAAAGAACCCGCATAAATTGAGGGAAACCTGTAATTATAAATGGATTCATGCCAGAATGGCAGGAGGTTTGGAGCAGAGTCACACAGGGGTCAGTCCTGGGCCCAGTGCTGTTCAATATTTATTAATGCTTTAAATGCTGGAAAAGAGAGCTTCTTAAACAAATTTGCACATGACACAAAATTGGGAAGGATTGCAAACACACTGGAGGGCAGGAGCACAATTCAGAAAGATCTTGACAGATTAGAAAGTTGGGCTGGAGTTAACAGGATGAAGTTCAGTGCTGGTAAATGCAAGATGCTACACCTGGGGAAGAATAATCAAAAACACAAATATAAAATGGGTGGCACCAGGCTGGATGGCAGCACTAAAGAAAAGGATCTAGGAGTCTTGGTGGATCACAGACTCAATATGTGTCTGCAGTGTGATACAGCCACAAAAGTGGTGAATGGGTTTTTTGGCTGCATCAATAGAAGCATTAGGGGCAACATACAGGAGGTGACTGTGCCTCTTCACTTGGCACTGGTAGGCCTCATCTAGAGTATTGTGTACAGTTTTGGGCTCCACATCTTTAAAAGGACATGGAAAAGTTCAAGAGGATCCAGAGGCAGGTGACAAAAATGATAAAGGGCTTGGAAGGCAAGTCATGTGAAGAGGTTGAAGGAAATAGGCATGTTCAGCTCATGGAAAATGTATACAAGAGGGGACATGATAGCAGTCTGCTAATATCTGAAGGGCTGTCATCAAGATGAGGGAGAACACTTTTCCTCTCTAGCTTCAAAGAACAGGATGCGAGTCAATGGCTTGAACTTGCAGCAAAGCAGGTTTAGACTTGATATCAGGAAAAACTTCTTCACTGTTAGAACAGTGAGGCAGTGGAGTAGACTGCCTAGGGAAGCTGTGGAATTCCCATCCTTGGGTGTGTTCAAGAAGATGTTGGATAAGCATTGGTCAGGAATTATCTAGGAGCAGCTATGCCTATGCTGTACTATGTTCCCATGCTTCTCGGCTTTGCTGGTTGTTGCATGGGGCCAAGAAGAAATTTGTTTTCCTCTCTTACTGCTGCATGTATCAGGGTTTTATTTGTGTGTTCATTTTTAACCCTTCCTCAGAGGCACTGAGTTTCTAGGTTTCTAGCTAGAGGGTCTTGGCCCTCTGCTCAGGGTCAAACCGATCATCACATTTGGGATCAGGAAGGAATTTTACGTCATAATCAGACTGGTACAGACTGCAGGATGTTTGCCTTCCTCGGTAGTGAGGGAGTATGGCCTTCTTCCTTGGAACTTTTGAGTGTATTTTAAGAACCCTTGCAGAAGCATGACATTAGCCATCATTGTCCCCCTGCTTTAGCTATGGCAGGTTAGGGTACTATGATTTCTGGTTGCATGAGAGGGTAGTTTTAGTAATAGGTTAGAGAAGGATTTGCTTAGGACAGTTTAGATAGGGAAGAACCAGACATCCCTCAAGATGTACTTCTCTATGATTCTATATACCCGAACCTCATGCTTGGAGAGATTTGTGTTAAAAGCCTGTCATGCAATTCTTCCACAGCAGCCTGGGCCTGCAACACGAGTTTAAAGGTGAACAGGGAGCACAGCTTCTCTCCAGCTGAGAGAGGAAGTTATTTTCTATGCAAAAATTGGACAAATAAGAGCTAAGGCTTTTTAGTTAATGACAAAATCAGACACTTATGGTTTCTGACACCCTACTGCTCCTCTGGAGTCAAAGAAACATGTCCAATTCCTCCACTGAGCCTTCTAGCAAGGGTTCAATAAAGCCAGCTGGGGTGGCATGAGCAAAATGTCACTGCCAGGATATACAGAGCACCAGGCAGCTGGAAAAGAATGGCCAAAAGTGGATTCAGGTACAGATGCTCCTAACTTCAGCTGACAGGGCTTCAGCTGACAAGGCAAACCGGCGCCTTTCTCTTACTTCCTCCCTCTAAGCCTGTGGTGGAGAGCACTATGTCCTGTTTTTATACCTCTCCACCTCTGGAAACAAGTGGCAAGAATGGAGATACAGGGTTGACCAAGGGATGTTCTTTTGTCAGCACTACAGGTGCTGAGGTGAGGGATCTCCCCATGTAGGACTGGATTAATTCTGTTACTATGTGGTGCTGTGTCAGCACTGCAGGCAGTGGCAGTATGCCTGGAATCCAAATGTCAGGGGCATCCATAGTAGTCGTTCAAATCCAGATAGTTTTTAGGTGCAGAGAAACTCTCCGTTCCCTTCAAACTGACTTAGTGTTTGTGTGTGTGACCACAGCTAAATTTGAACTGCTCACCTGGAAGCTGAAGGCTCCCTGTCCCAACAGTCATATGCCAAACCAGCCAGCAGGCTGGCCTGGAAACACGATAGACAAACTGCAAACTTGCTTTGTCTTTCCCAAGCTATTGCCCAAAGTGTTGATTCTTCTCCCACATTCGAATAAAGCAGGAGTCAAGGGGACACAGCAGGAAATATCATTACAACAGGTCCAGGCAGATTTGGCACCACTGCAGCCTGCAGAATCACCAGGTTCAAGAACTGGGTCTCAGCAGAAGGTAGCAATCAAGCCATGACAGTCTTAGCTGTTGGACGTTTGCATATGCCCTCCCTAAGGATGGAACTGACACTGCATTTTTTTGGTTCCAGGAAATCTCTCTGATAAACATGCAACGCCCTAGAAGAAGCAGCCCCACACGGCCCAGAGTGATAGGAATGGAGCAAGCACTGACTTGCTGAACTCCCTCTAAGTAGTGTTACAGTATAGGGGGGACAGTGTTGATGTGGAGGAAGCCAAATTGAAGACAAACATGCGGACTCATTTGTGTCTTGTAAGCTTTGTTTGTGCTTCCCTGGGTTTCAAAGCTGTGCAAACACAAACCAAACAAATCACCCCCTTTCTGTTTCTGTTTTTCATTTCTCTTTTGCACCATATCTTCTTTTCTCCTGTTCTTGGTTAGCAGGCCAGAAGCAGAGAGGGAGGCATGAGTGCGATTAGCAGGAAACAGTAAGGGACATTATAAGATACAATTTTTTGTGGCTTTTTTCATCTGCTACTTAACTTCAACGCTATCAAAACATAGGGGGCATTACTACATTTAGAGCAATTGAAAATGAATGTTCAAACCCTTCATTACAGCTTCTCACCATCCACAGTCAGAGGTGGGGTTTCTGCCTCCCTCACTGGAAGCTGCCACTGTCCTCCTACTTCCCAAGAGCAGGCTCGCTCTGATGACAGCCAGGTCCCCAGGCCTAATCCATCTTTCACTGTGTGGGACTGAAGGAATTCAGCTGCTCTGTGAATTAAACAGAAAAGCTAAGGGTTTTCACAGGTAAATTCCATTTTTAAATCTGGCTAATTCAAGTGATAATCTAAAGCAGAATGGCTGAAGTAATAATAGAGGATAACCTTTAGAAGTTTTGGAAATTGTCTGCTTTTACAAGCATCTAAATTTCAGCTAAGTAGCCACAGTGCTGTTCTGAATGCCCAGATGGCACTTTGTGTTACCTTGTTAATTATTTCCTCGTATTTTAGATGACACCTCTTTTTTGTGGGGTGTGCCTGCCCTCTGGACTGTACAGTGAAACACTGGTGATGACAATCCCGTTATGGTTACTCTGTCCCCTCTTTTTTAGCAACATTTCTGCACCTAGGGTCTCT
This sequence comes from Alligator mississippiensis, assembly GCF_030867095.1. NCBI lineage: Eukaryota > Metazoa > Chordata > Crocodylia > Alligatoridae > Alligator > Alligator mississippiensis. Next base: position 16,676,810 of record NC_081829.1, read on the forward strand.
CCTGGATTCCATAAGCTCAAGGATGGAGTTTGTTTATGGCCTGTTACAACACGGAAGATGTGGTTCGTGATGTTCCTAAATTGGTTAAGCCCACCGTTAAATTGCCTCATAGTTGCTACACTAAAATATGGACCAAGTCCTGCTTTTCCTGTTTCAACTGTAAATGAAGAAAACAGTTGGTTGCAGGTTGTTAAAGCAAGTTGAGAAGAGTTTCAACATCTTGGGCCAAATCCTGCACTTGGTTCCAGCTCTGCAATATGCAGAATTTATGGAGATGTCCTTGGTGCACTGGATGATAGAGCTGGCTTCTGGCTCCAAGTGCTGTATCCCCTGCCCATCACCTACATCCTCACAGAAGCAGTTGGGATGCTGTTTCTGTATTGGATCTTCCAGAAATTGTTTTTGCTTGGCTTATGGATCCAGGGGTTGTTTGTCTGGACCATGCTACAGAAGCAGCATTTTCAGACTCATATCCCATGACCAGCTGCAAGCAGCAAAGTGCCAGACCAGAGGGTTGTGGTAAAGAAACCTGAACTCTACAGCTGTCCAGTCCTTCTGCACTTGGATTTCCTCCAGTTCTGGTTGCCTGTCCTCAGTAAGAGGCTACTGTCCTGCCAGTGCTAACCTCAACATTTGTCACTGGCTTAATGTCCCCACCCTACTCATGGGCTTAGCTCTGCCTGCATGGCTGGGATGGATTTTGTGCTGCCTTCACAGTTAATTCCCTAGCACCCCAGCTTCAGCCCCTGACACTTTTCAGGAAGCACAATAGACAAAACATCTGTGTGAGCTCAGAGGAGCTGGCTCATGAACATTCATCACATCATCCAAACAGCATGAGCAGAGTGGAGGAGAAATGCACATGCATTGTCTGCCAGTTGTAGAGCCAAGATCGATACAGCAAAAGAGACGTGCCCCAAGCCTGGAAAGGGGAGGAAGGGTTCTACTTCACTTCAGACCGAATCCCTCTATGCTTGTCTTACTGTATTTCTAGGGCAGGCTGTTCCCCTGTATGATGCCAACCTGTTGTTTCATTATGAATTGTTTTGAGATCTATAAGGAAAGATGCTAGAGAAAGGGAAAGCCTGAATAACTTTGCTTTTCTGTATCATGAATGCTGTGTACAGAAAGTTCATTGTCTTTAGGGATGTACATAAGACTGACCCTTAAAGCCACTGGCATTACCCATTCTCAATCTTGGTTTGCTCTGGAGTTTCAAGCACACAGAGGTGCTGCTCCCCCCAAGGCCTTGTGAACAGGAGTACATTGGCAGTGCACCGTTCATCTGTGTTGCCCCAGGGAGCCTCAGGGCAGCAGCTGCAGCCCTGTCCTGGAGTGAGGATAGAAAGGGTCACAGAACCCCTGCTGGTATCCCTAGAGAATTCATTTTTAATTAAAAATAAATGAAAAGAAGCAAGCCCTTTGAGTCTTTGGCTGCTCTGGCTGCAATGGACAAGGCCTACCCTCATGACAGATTCCCTGCTGCTGCAGCTGGGGACTGCTTTTGTTTTGTGATGATGGGCTCAATGAACTATATCTGAGATGAAGTTGCTGTCCTCAGTCACTAACGGGAATTCAGGTGCTTTGAAGATCTTGAAAGAAGGTGACAGGACATTGTGACAGGCTTGAGGGATCTACCCGCAGTATCTGACACCTCCCATTGGTCAGACTCACCTGCCCGTACTTCCCAGCCTCCCTCACCTCTACTACAAATTGAACTTATGGTATTTACCTGGGGAGGCTGTCCCAGAGGTTGGGGTAGCCTCTTCCTGGGTGTTTTTCCTCTTTGTACTGCCCTCCTTTTTCTCCAAAATCCAGGGCTCCTCTGCCCCAAACTCCAGGGGGTGTGTTTCCCCTTTAAAACAGCCCTGGTTTTGCTCTAGGGTCTATGATTGTGCTCCATCCTCCCCTATAGCCATGCCAATACCTCACAGGTATCTCTCTGTTGTCACTTGGAGGGAGCCTTCTGCCCCCAAACTAACACTGGACCCCTCAGGCCCCAAAACCCTTGTCTGGGCTTCAACCTTCCTGGCTTTGCCCCTTTTCCTCTGGCTGAGCCCCGCCACCGAACCCCCAGTCCAGGTCCTGCCTGGGCTCCTGGGCTCCTGGGCCTCAGCCCCATCTTGCTCTACACCGGCCTCTAGGGGCTCTGACCCTAGCAAGGCTCTATGCTGGGTGCCCCCTCAGGTACCCCTGTGGCCTCCACACCTTCCCCATAGCCACAACTCAGTCACAGATGTCATAGACATTAGAGCTGGAAGGGACCTCGTAAGATCATCAGGTCCAGCCCCCTGCCCAAAGGACAGGAAGTCAGCTATGGTCAAATGATCCCAGCAAGATAAGTGTCCAAATGTTTCTTCAAAGAGTCCAGAGTAGGTGCTTGCACCACCTCCGGAGGGAGTATATTCCAGCCCTTGGGGGCTCGGACAGTAAAGAAGTTTTTCCTTATGTCCACCCTAAAATGGTCTTGCAGGAACTTGTGACAATTGGAGCTTGTCATCCCTTGGGGTGCTCTGGTGAGTAGGCGATCCTGATGCACACCCCTGGTGTACTTACTAACCAATTGCCTGTGAAGAATGATGGGGGGGGAGGGGACGGAGCCCCACGTCCCCCCATCTGAGCCCACACCCCTCTTCCCTCCTGCTGCTTGGGGTCCAGGCCTGCTCCCTGCCTCCCCACTGCAGCGGTGCAGGGAGGGGAGGAGCGGGCCCAGACCTGATGCAGGGAAGGACTGGGCCCAAGGATGGGGAGAAGCTGGCCCGCTGTGGCGACGGGGGGGGGAGGGGGGGGAAGAGGGGGGAGAGGAGTGGGCCTGGGCCCAAGGGGAGGGAGAAGGCCTGCTCCACCCCTCCCTCCACTGCTGCTGTGTCAAGTCAGGCTGGGCCCACTGCTCTCCCCGCACCGCCGCAACGGGCCGGCTTCTCCCCCCGCTCGGGTTCGCTCCTCCCCACTCCATCCCCTGTGTCCCTGCCATCCGCTGCACTGCCACCTCCTGTCCAAATACTTATTCACACTCTGATTGGCTGTTTGTCAGCCAGTCAGAGTGTGAATAAAGTGTTATGGACAGACAGACAGACAGATTAAGGCTGTTATAATATTAGAATAGGCTGCCACCAAGTCACCCCTGAGCCTGCGCTTCTCCGAAGAGTCCCATGGCTCACAGCCTCTCTTCATAAGGCCTGTTCTCTTGTCCTCTGATCACGTGCATGGCTCTGAACTCTTTCAAGCTTCTCCACGTCCTTCCCAAATCGTGGAGCCCAAAATTGGATGCAGTACTCCAGCTGCGGCCTCACCAAGGCCAAGTACAGTGGGAGGATGACAACCTGGGTCTTGCTTGAGATGCATTGGTAGATGCAAGCCAGAGTTTTGGTAGCTTTGCCAGATGTGGTATCTCATTGGTGGCTCCTGTTCATCTTGTGGTCAATCATGACCTCCATGTCTCTTTCGGTTGTGGTGCTAGTGAGTGTAGCATTGCCGAGCCTATAAGTGTGATATGGGTTCCCCCCACGCTCCCTGAGGTGGAGCACCTTGCATTTCTCTGTATTGAATGCCATCAGGTTTTCATCTGCCCACCTTGCAAGCCTATCGAGGTCAGCCTGGATCACCAGCCTATCCTGAAGTGTGGATGCTCTTCCCCAAAGCTTAGTGTCATCAGCAAATTTGGCCAGTCTGCTTCTGACACCAGAGTCCACATAGTTTATAAAGACACTGAAGAGTACAGGCCCAAGAATGGAGCCTTGGGAGACACCACTGGTCACTGAGTGCCACGTTGATTTGGTTCCATTAACTACCACTCTCTGGGTCCATCATCAGAGCCAGTTCCCCAGCCATTGGACCATAGGGTTGTCAAGGCCACAATTGCCCAATTTTTCCATGAGGACATCGTGGGACACCAGGTCAAAGGCTTTTTTAAAGTCCAAATATATGATATCAACCTCTTCCCTTTTGCCCAGGGTATACGTCACTTGGTCATAGAAGGAAATGAGATTTGTCAGGCAAGACCTACTCGCAACAAACCTGTGCTGGCTATCCCTCAGAATATTTCCTTCTGTTAGCTTGTCAAGAATGGTTTCTTTGATAATTTTTCCAAGATCTTTCCAGGGATTGAGGTCAAACTGATTGACTTGTAGTTTCCCAGATCTTCTTTCCTCCCTTTCTTGAAGATAGGCACCACATTGGCCTTCTTCCAATCTTCAGGTACTTCGCCCGAGCACCACAAGCTCTTGAATATCCTTGCCAGTGGCTGTGCTATGATGTCTGCCAGTTCCTTTAGCACTCTTGGGTGCAATCTATCTGGACCAGCTGATTTGTGGGTTTCCATCCTCACAAGATCTAAGCATATGGTGGGCATATATTCACCTTCACCCTGGTCATCCCACATCATGTTAGGCAGGGAAGTCCCTTTGGGCTGGTGAAAAACCGATGCAAAGTAGTCATTAAGCGGATTTTTTTTTCCTGGGTTTCGGTTGTTAGCTGCCCCATTTGGTTTAGCAGGGCTCCAATGTTGCCCTTGTTGGGTTTTTTCTGACTCCCTGAAGAACTTTTGAAGAAGGACTCTTTATTGCCCTTGATTCGTGCAGCCGGTTGGAGTTGGGTTGCAGCCTTGGCTTTCCTAGTTCGCTCCCTACAGGTGCGGACCAATGCAGAATACTCCTCCTTAGTGGTGTTTCCTGTCTCCCATCCTTCATAAGCCTCTCATTTTAGACATACGAGGTCCATGAGTTCCCTGTTGAGTCAAGGGGGTTGCTGAGCCTTTTACCGCTTTTCCTATGGGTTAGGATGGGCTTCCTTTGAGCTTCTAGGATCGCTTCCTTAAGGAGCAACCACTCATCATGAACTCCCCTCCCTGTCAAAGCAAGGTCTCTCAAGGCCTCAAGAACAAGCCTCCTGAGCTTATGAAAGTCAGCTTTCCTAAAGTCAAGGACTACTGCATTTTTGACTGACTTGCCAGGTTTGCGATGGTTAGTGAAAATGATCAACTCGTCATCACTGTCACCCAGCTTCACTTCGATTCCTGATCACTGATTAGATCATCCCCTTTGGCCAGTACCAGGCCCAGCAGCACCTTAACTCTTGTTGGCCCATAAACTTCTTGAAACAGGTAAAACTCATCCACGCATGTGAGGAAGCTTTGGGACGGATCAGATTTGGCTGAGTGCTTTTCCCATGAGATGTCTGGGTAGTTGAAGTCTCCCATGACAACCATGCACCGAGAGCGTGCAGCCTTGGCCAGTTCCCTGGCAAATTCATGGTCAAGCTCTTCTTGTTCCTAATTTGGAGGTTTGTAGTAGACTCCTACCATTGTATCCACTTCGCCACATCCCCCTCGTGTTCCAACCCAGAGGGTCTCCAGTCATCCTCCTTGAGTGCCAATCTCAGCCTGTAGGGATGTGTAGCTCTTCTTCACATAGAGAGCTACACCCCGCCCCTTTTTCCAGCACGATCTCTCCTGTACAGAGTATAGCCGTTTATATATGTAGTCCTCTAATGTTTAAATATAAACACGCAAAAAAATAATAATAACTGGAACAAAGTGTTAACCTTCTTGTTGCAACTCATCCTCCCAGGATCTGACTTGATCCCCGAGCTCACAGGATATTTGACAGCCAACTCTGCCCTCGGCTCTTTCTCCTGTAGCTTAAAGCATATGACTGCCAGCCCCAGCCCAGAAGCTGGGCTTATATACAGCCACACCTTGCCCCTTCTGGTCATCTGACTGCTGCCTTTGAAAATGGGCAAAGTTGTTTTTGGTCAGCCTAACATGCAGCTTTGGCTCCCCTGCCCTGCAGAGCTCCCTGGTTACCTAGCAGTCCTAGGCCTCAAGGCCTGTATCCCTACTTCTGGGCTCTCTCTCCCAGCTGCTTATCCAAAATGCAGCTCGCCCCATTTCAGCTATCTCCTGCTGAATGCTTTAGCCCAGGGGGTCCTAAACTGTGGTATATGTACGCCTGGGGTATGCAAGACATCTCTGGGGGGTCCTCAGGAGAAATTGTGTAATGGCAGATTTAATTTTCATTATAATAATAATTGGCATTTAAGGGGTTAAGACATAATCTGTATGCTGGTAGGGGTATGCGGGCAGCTGGTAAAACTGGAAGGGGGTATGCAATAAGAAAAAGCTTGGAAACCTGTGCTTTAGTCTATTGCTTTCTCCTCTTAAAGTAACAGGAGTCCCTGACTGTTACAGGCATGGCCTGGGCAGGTGACTTTATTTCCTTCTGTATAGTGTGTAGAGAGGACCTGAAAGAGTTAAATTATCTGTTTACACCCATATGTATTCAATTTCTTTTAAAGTTACTTAATCTGCTTACTTGTTAGGGTCAGAATGCACCCTCCTAAGAGGGGGGAGCCCTAGTTTTTGGCCCCTGTTCCCAATGCTGTTTCTTCTCCTTTGGAAATTCCTCACAGTTGAGAATAACCGTCTTCCGTGATTGTCCTATCTCTGGGTCCGAATATGGCTGACAAGACCAATCTGGGATCAGATTCTTTTGCAATTTGGGCACGTGTTTCTGTGTGAGGTGGGAGGCTCTGGATTCTTGATTTGGTCTATGACACGCATTTTCTGCCACTCCTGCTTTTCCATCTTCTGTTGTCATTATAAGGTTTCAAAGTACTGAGAATCTTACAGCAGACTTTCTCCATTTGGGGTGATAGTCCTGGGTGATAGTCTCCCATGAGCTGATGTTGATGTTGCATTTTTTCCAAATTGGCATGCTTGCAGGGCTTTCTCTGCCCTCTTTTTGAGTGTATGCTTTGATTGAGCTGGGAGAATAGAACTTGGTTTGGGAGTCTGGAGTCAGACATCCAGGTGACATGGCCAACCCAACAAAATTGATGTCAAACGATCATTGCCTCAATACTCATGTGTGTTTGCTTGCAAGAGGATGCTAATGTTCATGCATCTGTCTTCCCACTAGATTTGAAGAATCTTCCGAAGGCAGCATTGATAGTACGTCTCCAACGACTTGAGGTGTCTCCTGTACATTGTCAACGTCTCAGCTCTGTCCAGCCAGGTGGGGATTACACCTGCTTGATAAACCAAAAGCTTGGTTTCAGATCTGATGTCATGATCTTTGAACACTTGTTTCCTCAGGCGTCCAAAGGCTGCACTTGCATATTTGAGGTGACGTTGGATTTCTTCGTCAATATAAGCCTTATGCAAGAGATGGCTTCTGAGGTATGGGAAATACTCAGCGTTCTCCAGAGTTTCACCAGGAATCTGAATTACTGGAGCTGGGGACTGCTCATTAAGGTCTTGTTGATGGAGGACCTTTGTCTTCTGAATGTTAAGTGTCCTCAGTGCTGCTTGTGTATTTTGCAATAGTCATCAGAAAAAAATCACAAAAGAGTCACTTTCCCTCTTGCACAGACTCCTTCTGACTCCATGACTCTTGTATTCCTAACAGGTTTCAACAGGAAGGACTGACAATGCCCTCAGCCCTACCTAGACTATTGCCTAGTGGTTTGGGCACTTTCCTAGGAAATGGGAGATATAGGTTTGAATCTCCTTAATCTGAGAAGGATCAAGAATCAGGCTCTCCCATGTCCTGGGAAAATGCCTTAATCATTAGGGCATCGAGCAAAAGATGACCACCACCACCATGACGTCAAACAAAAAACCCTCTATGTGGGTTTTTTACTATTGAATGATTTGGGAACTTAGGTGGTGTTTATGAGCTTCCCAAAATGGAACTAGATCACAACAGAGCTCAGGCAGAATTAGACAACTAGGCTAAGTACAGACAGTCAAAAAGCCCAAGGCTAAATTGATTCAATCTTTGCAGTTTAGTCTAAACTGCATAGCTTGCAAGAATAGGCAGGTGAACAGGCATTCACTTGATTCCAGAAATGCAGACACATGCCTGCAGTGGCCCAGTCTGACCTGGCCACTCAGCAAAGAGGGGTTTGCAGGGGAAGTGCAAAGCATGTTGGGATGCTGGGGGACTGTGAGTTAACTTGAATCTGAAGGGGATCTGGGACAGAAGTTCAATAAACTGATTTAATCTAAATCAGTTAAGTCTGATAATACATCCATCCAAGTTTATCTTAAACCAGTTTCAGACATTTTGAAAGTGGTTTATGTGCACTGAGCTTCTGTTGTGTTACAGATTTGAACCAGTTTCTGATCACTTAAACCAGCTTGTGTAATTTCTTTTCCTAGCCCTAAAGAATCAAGACACTGAAGCAGTTTTGAGGCTGCTGCACATATTGAAATGGAATTACATTTAGAGACTTGGGGCCAGATTCTATTCCACATATTAGGCACATAAGTGGATTTAGGCACATGAGTGCAATTCTATTCCATCCTGCTGAAGTCCCTGAAAAGAGGGTACAAAAGATGGATCATCTTCCTCCTCGCTGCATTTTTGTGATTCAGTATTAAGGGTGAGATGACAAGGAGTTACAAGAGAGGTGTATTAATGGATTTTCAGGGCTTGAAGAGCACAGAATAGAATCACACTTAGATACCTAAATCTATTAAGAATAAGGACACATGTAACACTTAAATCAGTTTAAATGCAGTTTAAACCTGAAACAGAGAGACATACAAGCCTGTTAAACCTACTTTGACTGCCTGAAATGGTTCAAAAGTGGAAAATCAAGTACTCTTTTGAAACATTTTAATGTGAACTGGATCAATTCTATGTGTGGATACTAAGGCTGCTTGCAGACGTTAAAAACAAACAAACAAAAACAACCCATGCTTTACTGGAAGCAGCAGCACATTACTTCAATCTGGTTCCACAGCATCTGTATAGATCGCGGGCTTCAGCGGGGCTTTTTGACACTTATCTAAAGTTGATTCAATCAGATATTAGATAAAAGCACCCAAAAAGTCCTACTAAAGCGCCCAATCTATGAAGATGTTAAGCAAGCTGGGTCCAACTAAAGTGATGCCTCTTCTGGCCATGTACTGGGCTCAGCTCGGGGGTGTGCAGAGGTTAAAACAAAGCACTGTTTGTGGTCGTTGGGGTTTTTTTTAATGTCTGCAAGCAGCCTTAGTGTTCTATAATTCAAGTCTGGTTGGACCTTCAGACATCCCACACTGTCACAGACAGACATCTAGTAGCCAGAAGAAATTTACTATGCCCCCTCCTTTTTTTTCCCTTTTGTTGGCACTTGTTAATCAGCGAGCTCCCTTGCACTGTTTGCTCAGATAAAAGCTATCATGCTAATAACCAGCTGTGTCCTCACTCCCTACTTGACTATACCCCCTCATCATGTCCCCCAGACCCTGGGAACCCAAGACTTGGAACCAAGCACTCCTTCATTTCCCACACTCCAGGTCAGGCAATCACACCCAGAGATTACCTGAGCTGGGTGCAGGGTCCGGGGCAAGGAAGCTGGCAGTGGATTTGGCAGCGAAGGGGGGTGGTGCTGAGCAGCCGGATGTGAAACCAGCGTCAGCGCGGAGTTGCCGCAGCTGCTCCGCCCAGATTCACAGGGCCCCCAAAGCACAGGGCCCAGGGCAGTCATCCCCATTTGCCTCCCCGCCAGGGACAGCCTTGATCACACCTCAGTTTGGTCAAGCCCAGTTTATTGAACTTGACTGAATTCACGTTTAAGACAGAAGGGAAAGCAGAAAATGAAAATGCCCTCCAGCTACAGGTCTTCCAACTCTGGGACTCCCAGTTATGGCTGGGTGCTCACTCCTACCTGTTGGTGTCAGAGCCCCAGCACTTCAGTGCCTAAAAGGTGACTGTACTATCTAGAATACTGGGGCACTGTATGTGTGGGCACCTCTGACCTGCAACAATTGTGAACCAGTTCCCAATCAATGACTGGTTCAGTTGTTACATGTGTCCCCATCCTTAGACACCCAAAAGTTGTAACAGACTCTGGCCCTTACGATGCACCTATTCCAATTTCATAGCAATCCTGGCATCGCCAAGAAGCATGGCTACATCCACTCACACCTGCTCCACATACAATGAACCTGAGAACAAAGCTGTGAAATCAACCTAAGGGCACCCCCTGCCACTGCTCAGTAGTGCACCAGACACAGACAACTTGAGAGCATTGGAAGGGAGGCTCCACCAGAGCTGCTTCACTGTCTTATTCCCAGGTTTAAAGTATACAGAATAGAAGCGGATAGTCGGAGTTCATAGATTCATAGATGCTAGGGTCGGAAGGGACCTCAATAGATAGAGTCCGACCCCCTGCATAGGCAGGAAAGAGTGCTGGGTTCAGATGACCCCAGCTAGATGCTTATCTAACCTCCTCTTGAAGACCCCCAGGGTAGGGGAGAGCACCACCTCCCTTGGGAGCCCGTTCCAGACCTTGGCCACTCGAACTGTGAAGAAGTTCTTCCTAACGTCTAGTCTAAATCTGCTCTCTGCTAGCTTGTGGCCATTATTTCTTGTAACCCCCGGGGGCACCTTGGTGAATAAAACCTCACCAATTCCCTTCTGTGCCCCACAATTCCCTTCTGTGAGTTGTGATTCGTGGTGGCACACTCAGAAGCACCATGGAAGCATGGACATCTTGCTATAGCCTAAAAGCCAGGTAACTGCTACTTAGATGTCTTGAAGAATAGGATCCAGGCCAACTACAGATCGCTAAGCAGACTCCCTTCTGAAAGACAGCAGTGCAGTAAACACACACACACAGATATACCTCTGTACATACACATACACAGGTGCGCACTTTAAGAATACAGATATATGCACACAAATAATGCGGACGCATATATACGCACTTCCCAATACAAATATATGCACACAATATGCAAAGTCATACATGGATGCACACTTGCATACAGGTACCCACATTTAAAGGCAGGCATGTGCACAAATCAAACACATGCATACATGTGCATATAGTAACAGAACCACATCTCTGCACTCAAACATATTCATTAATACATTGCTATGGATCTACATGCATGAATACACATGTATGTGCACACAAAGGCATATATGTATGCATATCATTGACATGCATGCATAGCCACGTGTATGCACATATACAAATGAGGCAGTTAGTCATATTCATATGTTTGCATACAAACACATGGATAAGAACAAGCAGAATCGTCTTCATGCATACAAGTACAGACACAAACATGCCTCAGATTTAGACACGCAAATGTGCATGAAAAAAACACACATGCATATACGCACACATTCATAAAAAATACAATACAAGTATACATACATGGCATACATGCATGTGCAGTTTAGGTATAAATACAAATGCAGTTATGCACACAGAAACATATGTAGTCATACAAATACACATCTTATGGCATACACATGTAACCTGGGTACACCCAAGGGTGTGCCCTATTCTCAATTGGATGGGATGGGTAGGCAGGAGGAGGTGCTGTGAGAGGGATGCCAGAATTTCAGGCAGATCCCTCTTTCCTCTATAGAGTTAGCCCAGGCCCAAAGTTCTTAAATATATACAATTTATTGAGTTACCAACATTTCTATACAAAATTCTTTACAATAGATACAATTACAGGTATAGGTACAAATATATATATAAAGGTCTGTTAGCAAGAGGAAGTCTGCCCTAGGGAGGGCATTCGGGTAAGTACCCATGCCTCAGTCCCAGAAGAGGGGTAAATTCCAGGACAATCAATCCAGCAAGTTTATACCACAAATGGGTTAGCTAATAAAGACATCCTTACAGAGCCCATTATATGGAATTAATGCACCCAACTATTTATAACACCAACAATAACAATAGATACCAAATAGGAAACATAACTATACCAGATATTAGACACACCCTATCTGGGTTCCAAGCACTTGGTTCCTCAAATGGGATAGGTTCTTCTCCCCCTAGGTCGCCTGGGGGTTCCACAGGCCTTCCCCCTTGCTCACTCCTCCCTTGCCTGAAGGCACCTCCCCTGTGGGGCTCAGGTTCCCGGTAACTCACGGTCCTTCCTCTGGGGGCTGTCAATCTGGCCTCTGGGTCCTGACACCATCGCAGGCCTCCTGGAGCTGTCGGCCTTGACTTGAGGGTCCTTCTCTCTGGGCCCCGTGCTGGGCACCCAGGGAGCTCCTATGGGAGCCAGGACACACTCAAGTTCCCAGCCTCATGCTGGGGGTGTTTCCCCTTCCCAGGCCCTGCTCTGGACACCTGGACTTTTTTAGTTTAATGCTGAGCCATACTGTGGGGCTTCAGTTACCTGGCCTAGAGCTGGGGCTAACGTGAGCAGCCTCGAGCTGCTCCCAGGGCCAGTTCTCCATGCACCAATCCACGCACAGCCTCACCCAGCAGCTTGCTGGGTGTGCAGGCTCAAGCTGCCTCAAGCATCTCCCAGAGCCTGAGTACCATGCGCCAACCCACGCACTGTTGAGGCTCAGGTGGGGTCCTGATGATGGTCTTCTCTGGAGCTCCTCTCTCTTCACCATCCCTCACCATGTCTGTCCAGCATGTTGAGCACACCAGGCTTTTATTTACACTGGAGGCCCTATCCCTGAAGTCTGCCATACCTGCACAGCGTAGTCTTCAATCAGGTCCAGGGGCTCCTCGTTCTCCTGTCTCTGAGCAGGGGCGCAGCAAGCCCCTCCCAGCTGTTACCTGATTGGTGGAGATGTTCTAAAACAGATTCGGACACAGATTGGTATGTACACATGGACAAATACAAACACAAATTTATGTCTGGAAACATATGTTTGCACATAGGTAGACCTACATGTATATAAGTATTCACTCAAACACACACATGTATGTGCATACAGACTTACAGATGCACCTATATGTCTGAAAACACAAAACTGCATACACATATACAAGTGCCTGCACACTTACAGACATACTTGTCTGCACACATATGGAGGCCTATACATGCATACAGGTTTACATACAGTCATGTGCGTACACACATTTTGAGACAAGTATGTATTTTCATGTTTTTGGGGGGTAAGCCCCCCGATTGGCCAAGGGGACCCAGCACCTCTGCCCCTCGCTACCCATTGGTAGAAAGGGCTGCCCATCATGCAGCCCCACCCCTCACCACTGATTGGCAGAGAAGGGTGGGGCCAGGGGAACCATATTTTTTGCACCCCTGCCCTAGCCCCCCCGTAGGGCTCAAGACACTCCTATGCCCTCAGGCACTATTGGGACCCCTGACAGTTGCAAACCCAAACCACCAGTTAAGACTAAAACTAAAAAGTACTCTGGCTAGAACTAAACCTCTAGCCTTCTGGCCATATACCAAAACTCCTACCCAGCCATGGGCCTTAGTCCACTACTGGGCCTCAGCCCTTCACATGCCATCTCCAAGCATAGCACGCTCACAGTCCATCTGTCAGCAACAGTCATCTCACCACCTAGCCCCCCCTTCTTCAGCTTCCAGGGCCAGACTGACTGCCTTGGCTCTGGCTCTGGCTTATCCTTCTCCAATGCCCTGCCCCTTTCCGGTCAGGTGACCCCTCAGTGCTGGCCCCAGGTGTGCTATCTAATTAGGCTCACTAACTGGTCTCCATGGCAGCCTACCTGTAGCAGTTCCTTGTCTCCCCTGCAGAACTTCAGTCTACAGTCCTACTGTGGAGCAACCAGCACTGCAATAAGCTTCCTACTGCTAACACAGACATTGTCCTATTGTAGCACTCACAGTCCTCATGTCCCTGGACCAGGTCTCCTACAGCAGTCTTCCCCAACCTGGGGCTCTCCCTGGGCTCTTTCTCCCTTTAAGTAACAAAGAGCCCCAGGCTTTCTGTTGCAGTATGCGGTTATGCATTCAGGTAGTGTCAGAGTGATGTAGCCGTGATGATCCATAAATTATGATGGGTCTGTTGTCCATTCAGGCACAGGCACTAAGACACACTTTGTATTTATGCATAGATGTATATGTATGTATGTATGTATGTATGTATGTATGTATGTATTCACACAAATTACACAAATACACGCACGCACGCACGCACTCACATACCAGCAGACAGCTGTATGCATGCAAACACAGACATCTATGCACATGCAAACACACACTTTCTGTTATAAACTTGCACAAACAAACTAACATCTACCCCTTCACACAAAGACTTGTTATCAATTTTCACTGCAACATTAAGTGGTAACTGCGACAGTGTTCAACAGTGTTCATGCTGAAAGACTATAGTGCAAAAATGGTAACAGCTGCTAACATGTTTTACTCCTAATGTGCATTGCTGACATGTTTAATTGCTATTTCATGCATTAAAGTTAAATGATTGCAGTAAATGAGTAATCTCTCTAACAGAGCCTCTGCAACATCCTGTTTTAAGCAGCGCTAACCAGAAATGTTTAGGACTTAATTAGATATTCATTGGAGTTTATTAACTCCAAAGATTTATTAAAATCTGTTTGTTCAGTTAAATGCCTGGAACACATCATAATCAGACTCCATTTTCTTCCCCACAATATGAAACATCTTTGACTGAATTCAAGGCAACAAAAGAAAAACTTTGCAAACACCCCTTCCTCTTTGCATGAGAAGACTCAGCAGCAGCAGGCAGCCCTTGTTTATAAATAACCAGGTTCAGGAAAAGGCATTTTCCGTTCTGGTGTCAGCACACTGTGAAGAATAAACAGCTTTCAGAACTGAAAAAACCCCTTCTTGTCTTTTCAAAATGCAAGGCTCTGCATCTGCTTCATTTTATTCAGCCAGCGTCTGCATTCAGACACCACTTTTGTTCCTTCCATTTCACTGGGGCCTGCTCAGCAGCAGGCAGATGTGACATTCCAAGCATGGAGGACGAGGCCGTTTCAGGGAATGACAGGAAGGTGTTCTGAGTTCAGGCTGTTCCTTCGGGGCCTATAGAAAAGTGCTAGCTGTGTTTTTTAAGAGAATCAGATGGGAGGCCACAGGGAGAGAGGGAACTCACTGTGACCTCTAAGTGTTCATTTATTTCTGATCTGCTAGCCTCTCAAGTTATGGCAGAGCAACAAAGGATGTTTGAACAACTTTCATCCCACCAGATCCTGCCCTGAGCAGGCTCTCGCCACTCCTCTGTGGCCTTTCATTAAAGCAGGGCTGTCCAACTGGTGGTCTGCAGGCTGCATGCAGCCCATGAGGGGCCAGCATGCAGCCTGCGGGTCTCTGCAGCTGCCTCTCCCACAATCACGTGGCATAGGAGGCATGTTGCTACCTGAAGGGAAGCCCCCAATCCCCAGTAAAGACAAAGGGAGCTCACTTTGTCAGACAGGGCTCAGGCATAAAGAGAGAGCATGCCTGTCCCTTCCCAAGAGAATCACTTTATAGCATCCAGATCAGGCAGGGGCAGATCCAGGGAGGTGCAGCAGTGCAGATGCCTCCCCGCCACTTCCACCACCACCGCTGCTACCTCCATCTGATCTGAGTGCAGGGGGAGCTCCAGAGCTGCTCCTGCTCCAGAACTGCTCCTGTGGGCTGCAGCTGTGTGGGGTGCCAGATTTGCCTGGGGACACTGGCAGCAGTGCACAGGTTTCTTCTCCCTGCCTGCTTCCCATCCCCATAACAACAGGTATCCCCTGCTGGCCAAAAACAGGCACTTGAAAGAGGAATCTGCATGCTGCTGCAGACTGCAGCTAAGGCAGGCAGGGCACAGGGATGGGCGGGGAGCAGGCACTGGAAGGAGAAAACTGCACACTGCTGCCCCTAGTGGAGCCCAGCTCTCTGGACTGCCTCTTCCAACAGCCCCTGGCTGGAGTCCAGAAGGAGAAGCTCTGCCTCCCCACCTCCGGCAGATCAGCTGGGGACAGCAGCAGCAGCAGTGCTGGTAGAGGGGCAGGTTCCTCCTGTGCACCTGCTCCCCATCCAGGTCCTCAGTTTTCCCTGCTGACGTGGAAGTTCCAGCTGCACCTCATCCCCATCCCACCATGGTCTGAGAGGGCAGTATGATACCCACTCTTAGGGAAGTTGGATACTTCCATGAGATTAGGCAATGGGAATGCAAAAACATAATTATGTCTGAGAGAATGGCTGTTGACAGGGCCCCAGGATCACTGCACTTCTGTTAACTGCGATTCCTCAGCTCCTTCATTCTCCCAAACTTCTCAATTTTACAATCACAGATATACAATCATTCATTGTATGCATTGAGCTACACTTTGACATTTTTGGAACTGGACTGAACCAGGTCTTTTGTGGATGCAGAAGGTATCAGTTATCTAGAAATTTCTATTTTTGTGAACATTGCACTTCCAGAAGGGAGGATTTCTTATCCCTTGCCTTTGCCAGGATAGAATGTGAAGTTTCATAAGTTTGTTTTCCTGTTACCTTATTTATGGTCTTCATTGACAAGGCAGCTTTGTTTCTACAACCTATCTAGATACCTGAACATAAATATATCAATTAAGACTAAACTACATCTAAAACATTTGGTTACATCAATTATTCCTACTAGCATGCATAAACTATGATATAGTATGTTTGGATTAAAGTATCTAATTTAAAGCTTTGTGCTCTGTTTAACTTATTTGGTCCAGCTCAACATACTAATTGCTTTCTTTCCTTTACTAGGTGTCATGTCTGCAAAGGTTCATTCTGAGGTCACTCCGAAACAGGCTACTGGGGAGTTCTGCTTTAGCCACACTTCTGCAGCTTAACCCAGAATTTCTATGATTTAGTTAGATAAGGTTCTTTGTGTAAATGTGATATCTTTTTATTAGACCAATTTTAGTTACACATTTACAGCAACAACATACAGTTCCAATCTTTGTATAATGGAGAACATACACAAGATAGAAGCACCTATGTCAAGACCTCTGCTGTGTTCCTTACACTGCCTGCACAGGAGAGTAAAGACAGGAATGGAACGCAGAATAGTACAGGTTTCCCTCGCTTTATGTGGGTCCTGTATATGTGAATTTGCTTCTCTACGATGACCCTTTTTATACCAAAAATTTGTTATATGCAAGGTAAATTCACTCTTATGCAATTGGTGTCATGGAAGCCTGCAGTCAGCTGCTTTGTGTGGTGCATTGTGGGAGTGACGCACACCAAAATATAGTCTCCTGTGTGGATCTGTGCTCTTCGCTCGTTGTCTGAGACATGTGTTTCTGTAGCTGCCATCCCCATGCACACCATCCTGTGTTTGTGTGTACTGTTTGCTGTTGGTGAGTACCAAAATTGTCTTGTAAAACTGGTAGAAAGGGATCTCGGGGTCAGTACAGTTGAGGTCTTGAAACCTATCCTAGTTGTTACATTGTAAAGTGGGTTCCTGTTATGCAAATTCGAGTTATGTGCCATTTTCTAGGAACGCGTGTACAGCATAAAGCGAGAGAAACCTGTACTCACAAAGATCAGAAAAGAAACCAGGAGTCCTGGCACAAAGTTGCTTGATCTGAGCACAGGGCAGCACTGCTCTAGGAACACATGCAGGTATAAGTATCTGCTCCACTCTCCTCTTTAAACACCAGAAATCAAGGTACTTTGTAGCCCTATCTACTAATGTCACCACTTTCTTACCGCGGACACATTTTACAGGAGATATGTTGGCCCACTTTTTCTCAGTCCTCAGGCCCTAGAGCAGGGGTGCTCAACCCCTCACCCATGGACCAAATCTGGCCCACAGAGCTATGGCATCTGGCCCACTGGGCTCCCCATGGGTTAGGAAACTTGGCAGTGGAGGAGCAATGGCTATTAATGTTGCAACTCCTTCCTCATTACCAAATTCTCAAGCCCTGCTGAACCAGGTCAGGGTTAGGCCATGCCCCCTCACCCTTCTCAGTGGTGGGTTGGGGCTAGGCCATGCCCCCTTTCCCTGCATGGCTTGACTGGTGCTGAGCTGCCCCCTGACCTTTCCGTGCAGCCAGGTAGAGCCAGTCCACGCCTGCTCCACACGCTGGATCTGACCTATGAATGGACTGGGCCCTGCCCATCTGGTGTACGGGGCAAAAAGGTTGGGCACCGTTGTCCTAGAGAAATTGCTTTGATTTGATTCAGTTAGTGCCTGGGATGTTGACTCACCCTGAAGGGGTCTAGGAGTGCCTTAGACAGACATGAACTAGCTGCTGAGGAAGTTTTGTCTCTGTGACAGCAGTCTTGGCCTTGCAGGTGAAAATTCCTTTGTTCCGAAGGGCAAAGCGGTGGAAGGCACAAGGAGTGGTGAGGTCTTTAATGATAAGACCTTGTGCTTGACTTTTAAATGGGAAGTCAGTGTGAGGAGCAGAGTAGGATGTCATCATGCCATCAGTGATAGAGAGCTGAATTTTGAAGCAACAGGAGTACAGGAAACCCTCACTATTCATGGGTTAGGCATTCGCAGTTTCAAATATTCATGAATGCCAAGCCCGCATCTTAAATACTTAAAGGAGCTCCTTGGGGGCTCTGCACTTACCGCGGCTGGGCTCCCACCACCGCTGCCAGCACAGCCATGTCCCACCCCAAGCCGCTGAGGGCCTTCATTGAACGCAGAGGGCAGATTTTGCTATTCATGGGATACACAAGAACATATCCCCCGCAAATGGCGAGGGTCCCCTGTATTATTATCACATGGAGGTATCTGGCATTGTAATAAACAGCATGGAGGTTAGAGACCCAGATCACTTTCCAGGACTATACCAAAATGGCTACATTTGCAACTTCATATCAGATAGGAGTCTACCTTTGCAGTAAGCAGCACCCAGAGCCCTAACTTGACTCAGTTTCTGACATTTCCTCATGAGCTGTGTTTTAGTTAGTGAGGAAGTCCTGCTTTGAGACTGATTAAGTGCATTTGTGGAGGAGGGAGGGGATTTCTGTGCTTTTTGCTTATCTGATCCTTGCCTTTATAAACCAGCCAATGATGTTCTGCAATTAGCTAGTGAAAGCAAACAAAGGAAGGAAGTGCACTTACTAAATCCATTTCAGCATGCAAGCTCTTCTAGAGCCACAGTGAACCTCAAGCCTTTCACAGGATGCTGCTGCCCTCTGGTGGCTCTTGGATAAACACCACCGTTTAGTTCAGTGGGGGCCAATCTTCTTGGCCAGCATGCCACAAATTAGGCCTGCACTTCCAGAAGTGCTACTCTCCTCCCCTGCCCAATTCCCCACTCTGTTATCTACTCCCTGCCCTGTGCAACCTCCCTGATTTTCTGCTCTGCTTTCTGCTTCCTGCCCTATCTGCTCCTGTGCTGCCTCCCCCTTCCCCAGTATGCCAAATGTCACACACTGACCTGAATATCACACACACTGACCACTGTTGCCTATGGCACCCTTGCTCTAGGTCAGTGTTGCTGAACCTTCTGGCCCTGCAGGCCATATGAGTAGCAAGAGGCCTGATCCAACATGGGATCAACACATGAGGTCAGTCCACAGATGTCATCTAGTGAACTGCCCCGTCCCGGCATGCTGGATTTGGCTGCACACATCAGCACAGCACCATGTGTGGCCTGACCCTGCACACCAGATCTAGCTGTACACTGACCTGACTTCACACACTGGATCTGACTGTGCACCAGCACAACCCCACGCACCAGATCTGTCTGCGTGCTGCCCGTCACATGGCACATCTTCCAGCCTATGGGACTCTCCACAGGTCTGGAAACTTGGCAGCAGGGGAGCTACAATTATTACTGCCACTGCTCCCCCACCAAATTTTTAGGCACACAGGGAGACTCACAGGCCAGATGACATGGCCTCACAGGCCAAAACTGGCCCATGGGCTGGAGGTTGAGTCCTACTGGTCTAGTTCCTTTTAGATCTAGAAAGAGAATTGCAAGGGGAGTTTGTTCCATCAAAGCACAAAGTAAGGTGTCCTCAGCATCCTGAGTGAAAGAGCCAGTCCACCTAATTGAAGACTGGAGGCCAGATTACATTGTGGGAAGTCTTTGGCAGTCTGCCTCAGGGAGAGATCAGGGCCCTGGAAGAGGGGCCTGATTTCATTCAAAGACAGAGGGAAGACTAAGTCTTTGCCCTGCTATATGACCAGCTGGCCCAGGTGAATGACACAATAATAGACCCTCACCTAGGCACCCATGTGGGCAGTAGCAGTGGGATGTCCTGATGAAGGTCTTGTGCAACAGGATAACCAGAACCTGAAGAACCCATTTGCTGGTGCCAAAGTTGCACTAAAATCAAGTTTTGAAATTGGCACGTGAGATGCCTTAGGCAGGTCATCTGGGGGTCAAGAAAACTCAGGCAAAGGTATTCACCCAGTTCTTTGACCAGGGATTTATCAGGACATTAAATATTGATGTGTATCATGCCCTGAGTGTCAGCTGGTTGTCCCACACCCACAACACTGGATGCCATTGGTGCTTTTGCCCTTGATGGGTACCCCTTTTGAGCAAGTTGGGGACGATATCATCAGGTCCTTAGAACCCAGTACCAGCAGGTGCCACTTGATTGAGGTGCTTGTAGACTATGTTATCCAGTATCCCAAGGTAGTAGAAATCCACAACACCTCAGCCCAAACAGCATTCATGGAGCTACTAAAGATCTTTTTGAGGATGGGCCTTCTGCAGGAAATATTGACCAACCAAGGCATTGTCTTTATGTCCTGACTACTTCAAAAAAGATGTGGTTGCTTTTGACAGTCCACACAGTCAGAACGTTTCTTTACCACTCCCAAACAGACGGTCTAGTGGAAAAATTCATTTGGACTGTGAAGGGGATGTTAAGAAAGTTTGTGCCAGGGGAGATCCAGAAATGGGATGTGCTTCTGCTTTATTTGCTCTTCATGTTCTAGGACTAAAAGTTGCTGCACAGCTTGCAGCTCAGTCTGAGACCCAATTGCAGGTAGACAGCAGTTAAGTGTCTGCCTGGTTGGAAGGCTGACAGCAGCTGCAACTGATGAGAGAATTAGGATAAAGCCACAGAGGGTGCATCTACACATCACCATACAGCAATGCTATGGTACCATGCTTTAGTACTTCCTTTTGGAAGTACTAAAGCACAACACATTACAGGCAGTTACTACGCCATGCACACGGCGCATCATTCGATTTCATCACTATGTCACCGTAGCGGTGCACTATACTGGGGGAGTGTGCTGCTACAGCGATGAAGATAGAGATCACATATACACCCATGTGATCAGTTCGTCACTTTAGTGCACCATACGGCAATGTAGTGCATCGCTACATTGCCGTAGGACAACATGTAAATGCACCCAGAGAGGCTTGAGAGCTCCAGGAGCAGAGTAGAAAAGAGGAGGGGAAGGCTGTGGTGCTGGGAAGAAGCACAGGGCCTGGGTTGCTCTCTTGGGGTCTAAGGAAAGACTGCAGATTTTTGGTTGATCTGCTTGTTTATCTGTCCTTTTACATACTTGTTGGTTTCATGGTTTGATGATTTTCTGTGGGGACACATTTGCCCCATGAAAAATAAACTGGCCAGAAACCCAGGATACAGTGTGAACTGGCCTGTATAAAGAGGTTAGGTGATGTTCTCTGATCATCTACAGAGTTCTTCCCCTTTGAATTTCACTATGGGAAGCAGGCACAAGGTATGTTAGAATTAATTCACAAGACCTGGCAAGCACAGGACATGAAGACCCAGAACGTCATTCAATACATTCTTAAGCTGTGGGAACGACTAGACCTAGTGGGGAGAACAAAAAGAACTTCAGGGCTGTGCAGCAAACACAAGAACAACATTATAATAAGAATGTGTGGCTCCAGACCTATCGGCCTGGAGATTGGGTCCTGCTGTTGCTCCCCTTATTGGAGAGCAAATTGCTCGCTAAATGGCAGAGACCCTATCAGGCTGTAAGGCAAGTTGGGGATGTGGACTTATAGACTGTGCTTTATGGGAAGATAACACAGGTCACAAATATATCACACAAATCTCTTGAAACACTGGAAGGCTTGCAGAGCACTGAACACCTCAACCACTTTCTCAGTGAGTAAGGGATGTGTGGGAAACAAAGATCACCACCCAACCAGTGAGGTTATAACTTGTCAATATCTCAACAGGAGGAGACCAATGGCATACTGAAAGAGTTTCTATATATGTTTATGACTAAATGGGGAGGACCACCTTAATTAATCATTGAATCATATTAAACCTAGGTTGTCCCATCCAAAATGGGTTCTCCTGGACACTCAAGCCTCTACAGGAAATGGGAAAGTGCTTGTTGGACATGGGAGTAATTGAAAAATCATTGAGTAAATGGTACAGCCTGGTTGTGTTATTTCCTAAACTGGATGACACAATCTGGTTCTGCATCAACTTTTGCAAGCTGGATGCAGCATGGAAGTTTGATGCCCACCCAACGTCTCAAGTCAACAAATTGTCAGATTGGTTGGGGAAGACCAAATATGTGTCCACATTAGACCTGAAAAGGGATACTAGCAAATTCCTCTTAGAGAATCATAGAATTGTAGAAAATTAGGGTTGAAAGAGACCACAGAAGGTCATCTAGACCAACCCCCTGCTCAAAGCAGGACCATTCCCAACTAGATCATCCCAGCCTAGGTTTTGTCTACCCAAGTCTTGAAAACCTGCAAGGATTCTGTGGGTAACCTGTTCCAGTGCTTTACTACCCTTCCTAGTGAGAAAGTTTTCATTATCTATCCTAAACTTTTCTTGCTGCAACTTGAGGCCATTGCTCCCTGTTCCATTATCTGCCACCACTGAGAACAGTCTGGCTCCATCCTCTTTGGAACCACCCTTCAGGTAGTTGAAAGTTGCTATTAAATCCCCTCTCAGTCTTCTCTTCTGCAGACTAAATAAGCTCAGTTCCCTCACCCTCTCTTCATCAGTCATGTGCCCCAGCCTCCTGTCCTTTTCGTTGTCCTCCGCTGGACTCTCTCCAGTTGGTCTACATCCTTTCTGTAGTGGGGGCCCCACAGCTGGATACAGTACTCCAGATGGGGCCTGAGTACTGGGGTCCAAGGCAGGAACAAGGTTGGAACAAGGCTGGAGGCAGGGCAGGAGAGACTGAGGCAGAGGTGAAACAGGAGTAAGAAAGGGGTTCAGAGCTAGGAGGTCCAAAACAGGAGCAAGAGCACAGGAGTCTTGCAAGGAGGTTCAGAGCAGGAATTTTAGCAGTACTGTTGCAGGCATAAGGCCTTGCAAGAAATGGGAGGGTTTTATAGCCCTCCCACCAGGGCCTGTGGTTCCCATTGGTCCTCCTAGGTCACCTGATCCTATTAGGAACCTTGTGGGAAGGCCCAGGATGAGCTGGGGAAGGTGCATATCTAACCTCCTGGTGGTATTGCAGCCTGGTCTTGTGCAGGTGCCATCAGCTCGGGTTTGAATTCCAGGGGCTGTGACACAGGGCAGTGCTGCAATCACTTTGCACTGAAGGCAAATCTAGTAAAATACTGACTTGCCTGTTGGGAAATGAATTATTTAGAGTACACATTATGAAATGGGAAGTTAGACCCCTCATAGACAAAGTAAAGGTATTGGTAGAGTCTCCTGTACCCAAAACTAAGAGTCAGCTAAAGCCCTTCTTGGTGTTGGCCAGTTATTATCAACTATAATCCACTGTTCTTGATCACCAGTCCACTGACAGGTGAACTACATATAAGACAGCACCCAAAACAGTGCACTGGTCTCTAGAATGTGAAAATGCCTTTGGGGAAATCAAGAGAATACTGTGTGCCACCCCACTATTATGCAGTCCAGACTTTAACCGTAACTTTGTGTTACAGACAGATGCCTTGGAATGAGGCCTGGGGAAATGCTTTCCCAGGACTTTGAAGACAGAGAACATCTGGTCCTATATCTGAGCTGCAAATTCCTTTGCTCTAGTTATGGACCATTCCCACTGAAGTGGCTACACATAATGAAGGAAGCCAACCCCAGGCTGATGAACTGGTACCTGGCATTGCAGTACTATACTTTGGACATCCACCAATACCCAGGAACTACACATGACAATGAAGACTTTTTCTCATGAAAGGGGAGTGGGCAGGGAGGGCATATAAATGTGAAATAGTGGGGCTTAGACTCCACTAATGTGGGGAAAGAAATATGTAACAGGGTAGTGTGGCCCTTTAAGAGGGAGCAGATAGCCCTGTTGTCCTATGGGCTGCCTAGCTGCAGGTAGTTATGTAACGAAGTATCACACTGGCAGTTAAAATCCCAGAGAAGAAAGTAGAGAGTGGTGAGCTGGGGGAAAGAGTAGTGTGTGACTAGGAGGCAGACTAGAATGTAGATAAACTCACTACCAGGAAGAGCCATGGTTTACACCCAGGATGTCGTGGGGGTCTTTTATCTGGAGAAGGACAAGGGAAGCCAAGGCAAGTTCCTCCAAACTATACACCAGTTTATTGGGATGTTATCCAGCAGGCAATATTAACAAGAGCAGCTATATACAGCAGAGAATGCACAAACATACTACTGGTCAGTGAGGTCTCAGGGTCCTCAGAGTCAGAGTTTGAGGAAAGTCTCAGACTTCTACACCTTTGCCTTTGTGTGGGAGAGTTTTATACAGATCATGCTCAGATATCTGTATTCCCACCCACTCCTCTAAGTTAAGGATCTCTTGGCCAATTCAGTAAGAAGCAGGGAAACTAAGTCACAGCCTGTGACAATTGTTCTTTTGTAGGGTGACCTTATTAGCACAGTAATGCCAACTCTCGCAAAATTATCATGGGACTCACAAATTCTATGTAAAATTAAGTCTGACTCATGATCTTGCAATAGAACTGTCAAATCTCAGGATTTTTCCTTCTGGCATGTGTAGAGCAGCACCCAGCAGGTAAGTCTGTGGAGGGAAAGGGCAGGGGAAGAGGCAGAGGCAGCCCACCTCTGCCCCATCCACAAATCTGGGGGGCACATGTCCCCCAGATTCCCCAGAGGTGGGCTGCTCACTGTGGGCTGGGGCTCTGCGCCCTGCTGCCTTTGCCCTGGGAGCTGTGCAACGTTATGTTGTGCCTCCTGCTGCCGGACAGGCAGGGGATGTGCAGCATGGCCAGCTGTGCCTGCCCCCCCCTTCAGCCCCCCCCCCCCACACCTCTGGATGAGCCACCCATGGCTCCTTCCCACAGCCCACTCCAGCCCCGGTGCCCATTCACCCCAGCCCCTGCCCCTGCCCCACTACCTCTCTCAACGTGGAGGCTTCAATCCGTCTCCCCCGCCCCTTCCCTCCACAGACTTACCTGCTGGGTGCTATCTATGTGTGTCTGTAACTGTGACTGTGTCTGTGTGCCTGCATCTCACTCCCCAGTCACAGCCTCCCCCTCCTCCCGCCCCCCAGCCCTGCTGCTGCCCCTCACTCCTGACCCACTGTACCCCACATCCTGCCAGGCTGTGTGAGGACCCCCCCATCCCTGGACTCCAAACCCCCCACCCCACACATACACAGACAGCCCTCTACACCTTCACAAATAATGCCTCCCCCCCAAAAAAATAGCATCTCATGATTTTCACACCAACTCTCTTGATTTTTAAGTGTGTGTCACAGTAAGGTTGGCAATACTGTTAGCATTGCATGTGATCACTGGCCTACACATCTCAATTCCATTGAAACTTTCCTTCACAACCCACTTCTCTCACATGCTAATTTTTGTGACTGCTTGCAGATGTTAAAAAAACACCCCCAAAACAGCACTTTACTTTAAATTCAGCACACTCCCATGCTGAGCCCAGCGCATACCCAGTGCATACCCAGAAGAGGCAGTGCCTTAGTTAGACCCGGCTCACCCAACATCTGTATAGATCAGGCTCTTTAGTGGGGCTTTTTTGCACTTTTATCTAATAGTTGATTGATTCAGCTTTGATAAAAGTGCCAAAAAAACCCGTTGAAGCATGCAATCTATACAGATGCTGTGGAGCCAGGTTGAAGTAATACGCTGCTTCTGGTAAAGCATGTTTTTTGTGGGGAGGGTGGGGCTTAAACATCTGCAGTGTCCAGTGATTCAGACGGAACTGCTTCTGGGATCAGAGTATCTTGGAGGAGGAATGTAGTGACACACCAAACACAGCACAAAGAGGTGAGGAGTATTCAGGACTTGCCAACACATGTGACAGTTACTGGGACAGAGCTAAAAGGCCTCTTTCTGCTGCCTGGAGGAAGGCTGAGTTTTGTTCCCTCATTTAGTACAAAGATTGTGCTTGTGTGTAGCGGACTGGCTGAGGAGCTCCCGAGAAAGCAATGGAAGGTATCAGTCACACCATCCAGCTTACAGACCCTATTACTGGTGGCTATGGGGTGTATGTAGGCTGCAGAGTGTGAAGAAAGGGGCTGAAGAACTCCAGGCTGCAAACTGCAGGCAGCAAGGACTGCCATCCTGTTAACCAGGTAATGAAGAACCCCTGTACCCTGTTGGGGGAGAGGTAGCCTGGTGACCAGAACAGACAGAGCTAAATAAGATATAAACCCAACTCTGGAAGAGTGAGTTGGTTTGGGCTAAGCTGGGCTTGGGGAAGGTGCTTCCTGTAGGGCAGGAATGAGAAGAGCCTGGGGACTGCAAAGGAGAAAGATAAGTTGGTTATGTTCTTGTCTCTGAGTTTGTCTAAGCCAAAAGGCATAGGGTGGTTCTAAGGGGAGCAGAAAGGTCACTGAGAGTGCTTGATGTGAGGCCACTGTGCTTGTCACATGAATAAGGGGAGTTAGCCCTGTATGAGGCCACAGTGGGCACCTAGCAAGGGTCCTGCATATTCATTTAATTGGGACAGACTAAGACCCAGGAGCAGAAAGTAGGCTGGCAGAGGCCTGGGGACGGAAAGCAGGGCTCATTAAGGCCTGAGGACATCACTTTGGCATAATGAGTCCTAGGCCTGGATTATAATAGAAAACCTCCTGATAGGGGAAGCCGAAATGGCATATGAGGCCCATATGTTGGATGATGCTCATGGCTACGAACAAGTTTTTAAAGTTATACTTTGGTGGATCAATGTATTAGAAAAGTCCCAGCAACAATGATGCAGAGCCGCAAAAAAGCCAGGAGCTCCAGTAGCACCAAGTATTGAATCAAGCCCTACAGGACACCACCCACAAACGGTTATACTTAGAGGTAAAGACAGCTGTGGAAATAGTGGAGAAAGTGGTACTGGAGCAATTTATATGGGACTTAGAGAATGGGGTTATTGACTTGGTGAGTTATGTGCCCCCACAACATTTGAAGAGGCAATGAAGCTTGCCAAAGATTATCAGCAGCAGAGGATGTGGCCAAACTGGAATGACTGGGGAAGTCAGGGTGGGATAACCAGGGAACCAGCCCAATGGAAAGCAAGGCACAAAGGAAGGAGGTTGTGATGATCCTAAAGAGAGGGCCCACCACCCAAGGAAGCCAGGGGATTTTGCTTTAAATGTCAGAGACAGTGAACATGTCTGCACATTCATTAATGTGCCATAGATACGGCTCATTAAGTTTAGTACCTGTATTATCAGGTATTAAATTAAAGTGTAATAACAAATGCTACTGCACCCCCCCCCACCATTACATCTCCCTCACACAATATACAAGAGCAAGACTTTATTTTTAGCTATTATGTAATTGCCTCTATATACACTATGCCAACATACATAAATTGGGACAAAAG
Organism: Alligator mississippiensis; assembly: GCF_030867095.1. Taxonomy (NCBI): domain Eukaryota; kingdom Metazoa; phylum Chordata; order Crocodylia; family Alligatoridae; genus Alligator; species Alligator mississippiensis. The sequence continues at coordinate 16,704,147 of NC_081829.1, forward strand.
TATTTTTTTTTAAATAAAATTAAAATATGTTATAATAGATGTTTGATTTTTTAGTATATAATTTGGTTTTTTTCCAGTTCCAAGAAGGCAACCCCCTTTCCCAAAAGGAGTATGTCTGGGGGCAAGGGGAGGGATTTCCAGTGGCAAAGGTCCGGGGTAGGGGCAGAACTTCCCATTCTGTGATGGTGACCAGGGGGCGGGGCACCTGTCAAGGAGTGAGGCTACCCTTGTGGCCCTGGACAGCTCACCAAAATGCGTTAAGTGGCCCTCCAGCTGAAATAATTGCCCACCCATGATCTAAAAAGAAGCACAGTGAAAAGAAGCCTCACCAAGACCACAGAAGCTTGGTGAAACCTCAAAGAGTATAAGAGGTCCTGTTAGTCACCTCAGTTTCAGGAGGACTTGCACAAGGGCTCCTAATAAAAAAGGGTGCATGTCATAACTGTAGACAAGCAGGAGCCAGAGTTTGCAGTAGCAGCAGCACTGGGGACAACAGAGGAAGACATAACTGACCACCAGGAACAACAGAGGAAGACATGGGAAGGGACAATCAAGTGGTTGTTGTGTGGTTCAATTCCAAGATGAAAAATTTAAGAAGAAATCATTAGAGACTCGAAACAAATATGACTTTGCAGGAGACTTGTGAACATTAAAGAAGACCCAAGATGGTCAGCATGCTTTTAGGGTACTGCAGTACATGAAGGGACAGGCCCGAAGAATATGGGGTCTGGGTAAGGAAACTAGGATACAAGAGTTACCACACTGGGTTTTCAGTAATCTGGACATTTCTCCTAAAGTGGTCAGGAAATTACAGATAGACTTGTATCCTCCATTTCAGCTGGTAATTTTTAAGTGAGCTGGAAGAAGCTGAGAGAGGTATTCAGTGTTGCAGGAACACTACAATGTGCAGACATCCAGGTGAATCAAGATGGCAAGAGTTAAGACATAGAAACAGTCACTATTGAATGATCCATTGAAGCAATCCAGACTATATCAATAGTCAGTGGACAGTTTCTGTTCTGCAGACTCACGTGGGTACAAATGGATGTCAAGACAATTTCTCACAAAGGCCTCCAAGTAGTGGACTGCTAAGTGCCACACTTACCCCATGGTCTGGGGGATGTTGGAATGGGTATAGGACCAGGAGGAGAGCCCATCAGTGCAATTCAAATTAATAGAGACCCAAGGAATGCTGCCAGCAGAAGGAGAGAAATGGTAATGCCTGCAATGTCAAAGGAAGGTGCAGAGGTTGTGTTGCACCAGAGTAAGGCAGATAGGTGGTGCAGCATAGAGCCACAATATGGCTACAGCTCTCGGAAGTCAAGAACCCACGCCAAAAGTGATGGTGTAGACGTTAAGAGGAATACTGCATGCAACCGAACCTCCTACTGTAAGTTTGTGAAAAGGAAGGAGGGTAAGTAGCAGGGGGTCCCTAACCCCTGTTATTAGGGAGACTGCAGGGTATGGAGAAACGGGCCACAGAGCCCCAAATTGCAAATTGCAGAGGGCCTATTAATCAAGTAATGAAGAATGCCAGTGCCCTGTCAGGTGGGGAGTGGGGAAGGGGAGGATCCTTGTGACCAGCAGCAGTGCAGCTAAAAGGGGATATCAAGTTAGTAAATTTGTGTGACCCTGGCTGGGCTCCCTGAAGAGCAGGAATGAGGAGAGTCTGAGCGTGGTGAAGAAGAGAGAGAAACTCGGAGACAAAAACATCATCACCATAAGCCACGAGACCTGGGGTGGCTTTAAGGGGAGTAGAAAGGCCACTGAGGGAGACTGACATGAAGGTGCTGATATTGGGTGTTAGCCCTGTGTGGGACCTGGTGAAGGTGCTGTGTCTTTGGTTGACTGGGCCCAGGAGCAGAGAGCAGGGCTCATCAAGGCTTGAGTATAAGCATAATGAGGCCCAGGACTGGATGGTAATAGAAGGCTCAGGGTGAACTAGAGAAGCTGATGGGCCTGACAGGCTAACTAAATTAGTGGGTCTGAGAGACCAGCAAGCAGTTACTTGTAGCATTAGGCAATGATCCCGGCTGGGCCAGTCTTGAGACAGCCAGTGATAAGCATTGTGGAGAGAGGCACCTGAGTGTCACTCCAGATGAGCAAGTCCTGACTCCCAAAAATATCAAACGTGTGGCAGGTGAGACCAGGGAGGCTACTGGGACACTGAAATAAAAAAGCAGGCCAGGACTGACTGCTGGGGAACATCAGACTGAGTGGTGCAACACCAAACCTGAAAGTCTCCCACATAAGTTTCTGGGGAAAGAGCATTCCTCCAGCTCCTCTCCAGTGGTAGAGGGCCAATACTTGCTGAAGCAAACTCCAGGGGAGTTGCAATAATATCTAGGAATTACTTGGGGATCTGTGGGCAGCACAGGCATGTTCTCAGAACAATGCCAGTGCTGCAGGGAGAAGGGAAGGGAGCTAGGAAACATGCAGTCTGATGCCCCCTCTGTAGACAGCTCCTGATTTGTACATGCTTACAGACCCTCTGAGGCCCACTGAATCACCAGAGCAAGGGTAGGTGGGCAGTGGGCAGTCCCTCTTCTTCTTCACACCTCTTGAATTGCTTGCTGTCCTCTTTACCTTATAGATCAGTGGTGCTCAACCTTTTGGCCTTGTGGGCCAGATGAGTGGTGCAGGGCTGGTCTGCAGGTCAGATTAAGCTCCATACACCAGGATTGGACCCTGGGGTTCAGCATCAACCCCTCCCTGCTCCAAGTGCCAGGAGCAGACCCTGGGACCAAGCACTGCTACCTTCTGCCCCCAAGCCCCAGAGTTAGTTCTTGGGGCCTGGCACCACCTCCTCCCAGCTCCCCACATGGGATTCAGCCCTGGGTCTTGGTGTCACCCCCTCTCCCAGTCCCTGTATACCAGGATTAGGCTCTGGGGCCCAGCACCACTTCCACCCAGTCCTGTGTACTGGGATCAGGAACCTGATCCAGTGCACAGGTCCTGGGGCTCCTCATGGGTCCAGAAATTTGGCGGTAGGGGGGTAGTGCCACTACTCTCCCACCACAAAATTTCTAGAACTATGGCCAGAAGACATGGGGCCATGGGCCAGGTGTGGCCTGTGAGCTGGGAGTTGACCCCCCCTCCCCCCATTGTAGATTGTCCCAGCATATATAGGCAGTAACCACCATGCAAATATCCCATTGCCCAAAATCCTCTCTTAGCCTGTTCCACCTGAGCCAAAAAGCCCACCAAACTAGTATAGTTAATGCATGCCAGTTTTTATAGCCAACAGCACACAGGGTGTCCAGCTGCTTCAGGTCCAGCTGCTTTTGACTTCCCACCCCAAATGAGTGGGTACCTAATTACAGCTGGATCAGCTGGAGGTGATCTTTGGCACAAGTTTGTTGTGAGGTTTTATATTCATGGCTTCAGGAGTAATAGCACAATCCTTTGCATGCTTAATGACTGTACTTGAGCAAACATACTCAGTACTTCTATAATATTACTTCTTCCGATAATCAAGACCTACTGCTGAATGGCCAGAGCTGAGGGAGAGAGTGGTAGGAATGGAGCCCCCTCATCTCAGAGGCCCAACCCAACTCCCCAATATACCAGCCAGGGTAGCTAGGGAGGACCATGAGGTGAGGGGGCTCCCTTCCCCCCCCAGCTCTGGCCATTCAGCAGCCAGCAGTTCCCTCTTTCCCCCTGACAACCCAGGGGGTGCAAAATTAAGCCTGGAGGTAACACAAGTTCCCTAAGGCACTTTGCTTTTGAGCACCTACCTGATTTAACCAGGGTTAATTTTTCATGTGATCGGTCATTTTTAAAGCATTCTGCATCTGTGTATATGTGTTAAATCATGTCTATAGGGTACTTTCAGAGGCCAGATTGCTTGAAAACTGTCACTTCTGTCTGAGCCCACAGTGGTAGAAGATCAGGACTGGGAGGCTGGAAGGAGAAGTGATTCACAAGACCTTGTCATAAAACATAGTAGACAAAATGAACATCTAGCTAACAACAGAGGATCATTTTATTTGGGATCGAGAAGTGCATGTTTTGCCAAACCTGGTCTGTGCCCCTCTCTTTTGCTCTGAAGTGGTCAAAGCCAGTATACATGCATTAGGAATTCATAGCCCATAGATTTCTTGCCTTTGAAGGTTTTTTTTCTTTTTTTTTATCAATTTTCCTCACAAGTACAAATCCCAGGACAGAAAAGCATCTAAGGAAGATGTTTCTCTTTTTTCAACCAGACAATATGAAGTATAAATTATCAGGTTGAAAATTTACACAATAAAGCAAGTCTGTCTTCAAGTGACCAGCTGTCTGTCTGTCATCTATCCAAAGCTGACACTTGACAAAAGAGAACAAAAGACAGAAAAAAAGGCCCTTTTTTTCTTTCCAGACAAGAAAGTCATTAACATTTGGTGGAGGGGAGGGAATGTAGAGTTTTCACGACAATGCATGCTCCAGACTGAAATGGAAGTCTTTTTATAAGTATAGCTCTTTCAGGACGTACTGTACCCCTCAACTCTAGGCAGACAATTCCACTGTCATTTCAGATCTTTTGAAATCCTGAATCTACTGCTGTCAAGACAATGTACTTGATTTTCCTGTAATCTTGCTGTCAAGAGGAAGAGGAAATTCTTTTAAAGTGCCCTATTTTTAAAAGGTATGTTTTTTTTCATTCATTTAATAGTTTGCCAATTTAGCATAACTAAAAAGATCTCTTTCTGTTTCAGTCTGAATTAGCAGCTGCAGTGACACAAAAACTTTACATAATTTGTCTGTCTTGCTTCCATTTATTACATTAAGAGCAAAATTCTCTTTCACCCAGTAAATGACCAAAGTGCAGCTTGCAAGTAATTCTAAATTCCCTGACTAAAGTGTAAGAGCAATTCTGTTACTCTCTCTGGGCACATAAGTGCCCCTATTATAAGAATGGGGAGATGTCTGCACATCTCTGGAAGGAACAGCTCATAGTGGGAACATTCACAAGGCCAGAGGTGGTAGCAGAATTGCTCCTACTTCAGTCAGTAACTCAAAAGTTGGTCATTTTGGGTGCCTGTACATGAGTGCAGATGCTACTCCAACACACTGTAATTCCAGTGCATCAGAGCAGACTCAATTAATCTGCATGGCAATTACCATGCCACAATAATTACTACGCTTTAGCAGCATGGTAATTACCACGCTCCAGCAGCCTCCCATGTCTCGTTTATCAGTGTCCCCGTGCTTCAAAATGGTGGTGGGGGTGTTCGAACTAAAGATTGTTGAACAAGCATTAGTTCAAGTGCCCCCACCACCATTTTGAAGTGTGGGGATGCTGATACATGAGATGCTGCAATGCTTTAATTAGAGGAGCTCTTGGGGCTGCTCTAATTAAAGCACTGCCCCCCTTCCCCGCACCCTTCCCGTAAATGTGCCCTTTGGTTATCTACTATGTGAAATTTGCCCTATACTTTTCTTTTGTTAGTAAGCCTTTGCAGAAGGCTTTGAGGATTTGGGGGAACTGTAAAACAAATAGAAAACTAATTAGTTAATGTTATTAAGTACTAAGAACAAGCTAGTTCCTTTTGCAGTGTTGAACAGCACTGGAAATCTCTCACCAGAAGGAAACTCCCTATGACCCAAAGCACACCAAATGGATCCAGACCATGCAGGATGAGAAATGCAAAACCTGCCAACACATCTCCACCACTCCCACAATAACCACAACCCACAACAGAACCATCACCATTCCTGGATCTTATGCCTGTACCTCCAGAAATGTAATACATATCATCCAATGCACTAAATGTCCTGATGGAAAATGTGTAGAAGAAACCAAACAACAACTGTGCATCAGAAGGAATGCACACCAAAAATCCATTGAAGACAAAAATATCCAATTACCTGTGGGTGCACATTTCTCACAAGACAATCACTCCCTCTCTGACCTCTCAGTTCTAATCCTCAAAGGGAACTTACAAAACACCTTTCGTAGACAAGTCTACAAACTTCATTACTGAATACCGAAAATCATGGACTCAGTATAGACATTGGATTTATGACACATTACAACCTACCTGACATCTGATTCACCAGGTACCTGCCAGACCTTACCAGTTACATTTCCCACCCCATTCTCTACCCTTTATCTTCCTATTTTCCAGCTATTTACTTTTTTGCAGCCTGCCTCTTTCTGCCATGGAGACCTCAACTACAGCAGAGTCTCCCTTGCTTACCTTTGGCATTATTTCCCCTTTGTTTCCCCCTCCCTTTTCTACCTTTAATTTCCACCTATTTACATTCTTACTGATCCACAGGCGACTGGTAGGGGAGGCACGGGGAGGCACATGCCCTCCCCCCACCCCCACCCTGGGATTGGCCTCCAACTCAGCACTGCTCAGGATGGGGCAGTTTTTTTGCTGCGCAAGCTGGTGATGTGTTGTGGGGGGCAGCATTAAGCCACAGCACAGAAGTATATGAGTGGATATGGGGCTTTTGGCTTGCCCCCAGGCCTGCCCAAAAATTGTGCCTCCCCCAGACTCAGGAGGCACCAGTCACCCCTGCACTGACCTCCTGTCACACTTTTAGCTTCTTTCATTCCTTGAAGATCTCAGAACAACAGCAGAGACTCCCTATGCCTGAAGAAGGGTGTTTGAAAAGAACATTTTTTCAACTATTCAGTTAGTCTAATAAAAGATATCACATCTACCCAAAGAACCTTTCCTACCTATGTTCTTAGACCAACATGGCTACAACCAAAAACCCTGGAAATCTCTCTGCACCGTTTAGGTACAAAGCAACTTATCAATGTACCATACCATCCCATAATAGTCCAATGCAACTCTATTGACAAAGCTATGTGTATAGCATTTTGTCTTCAAGGTATGTCTTTTAACAACTTTGGAAATGACACTGAAAGTATTTAGCTGTATGCTGAGCTTTATGCATATAAACAGTCCCACTAATGTCAATGAGACTATTCACATGTTTAAAGTAAATGTTTTCAGGATTATAGCCATTATCTATAATCCTACTGTATAGTTAACAAGGATTTTGTCTGTTGGAGATGTACATCCCTGAATAGTATTTTCTTAGAGAAATATGCTAACAGAGTTGTGTTTTGATGATGTATTATCAGATGGTCTGACTTCAAACTTTCTTAATAAAGTGAATATACCTTTCTCCCAATATCAAAAATACTTTCTTTAGGATAGTTACAATGTATCTGTAATAAGCTGAAGAAATGGATACCTAACTTACACTTTTATATTATTGATTTGAAAACCATCACTATGGGCCACATTCTATTCCACCTATTAGGCACATATCAGTAAGTGGACTTAGGCATCTGTGGTTCTATTCCACCCTGCTTGAGTAGAAGAACTGCTAATGCAAAAGGAGATGGGTCCTCCTTCTACTTGCTACTTTTTTATTACTTAAGTTAAGGGTCAGATAATGGTGTGTTATAGAAGTAGCTACATTAATGCAGTGGTGCCCAAGCTTTTGGCCCTATAGGTCAGATGAATAGCATGGGGACAGTCTGCAAGCCTAGTTCAAGCCCCGCACACCAGGATTGGGCCCTGGGACTCTGTACTGCCCTCTCCATGCCCTGAATGCTGGGATTGGGCCCTGGGGGGTAGCACCACCCCCTCATGCCCCCACTTGCCAGGAATGGGCCCTGGGGTGCAGCACCATCCCCTCCTGCCCCTGTGCCAGAATTGGACCACCAGCACTCCCATGTGCCAGGATTAGGCCTTGGGGCCTAGCACCACTTGTGTCTGGACCTGCACACTGGGATTGGATGCCCAATCCAGCATGAAGAGCCTGGGGCTCCCCTTGGGACTGGAAATTTGGCAGCAGGATAGCAGTGCCACCACTCTCCATTGCCAAATTTCTGGTCCTGTGAGGAGCTCCATGAGGCAGATGACATGACAGCAGGGGCTGGGGGTTGAGCACCCCTGCATTAATAGATTGTTAGGGATTCAAAGAGGATGGAACAGAATTGCACTTAGGAACCTAAATTCACTTAGACACCAAAAAAGTGGAATAGAATCTGGCCTGATACTTATAACTAGAGAAAGATAAGTAAACTGAATTCCAGGGTAAAGAAAATCATTGGGCCTTTGTACATGCAATAAAATTGTCCTTTAAAGCAGCAAAATGCCCATTTGTGCCATTAATGGTGTTGCTATTTACATGTTTGGCAGCGTATTCTGTTTTAATGGCATTCCTATTTACATGTTCGGTGGCATATTCCGCTTTACATGACTTAGTTACTTAGCAAGGTAAAATACCTCCGAGGTGTTTTAGTTTGCTACCTAACAAAGTGCAACGGTGCATGGGGCACTGGAAACCACCGTGATCGGGGAAGCTCAGACTTGGTGGACTTCCAACACCCCATGCACTATCCCCGCCTCCTTCTGCTGCCACCAGCATACCCAACCACCCTCCTGCCTCCTTTCCGCTCTGCTCCGGGGCAAGCCATCCATTCCTGGGTGCTCCCAAGAGGCAAAGACGGTGCACGGGGTGCTGGAGCTTACCTGTCTCCCCCACAGTTGGGCGGGGGGGTGAGCTGCCGGTGGGCTGAGTGATCCCTGAGTTGTGGGGGACCCAGGTGCTTCCCTCTGCGGTGGTGGCATCCACCAGGCAGCACCCACCCACTGCCACCCAGCCCAGGTGGTCCCAGGGGGCACTGCTGCCATGGAGGGAAGCACCAGTCCCTGAACAGCGCAGGCCGGCAGGCTCCATTAAATAATCAGTTTATTTTTATGTTGTTATGTACACTCTTACCATTTTATGTCTTAAATTACTGAGAAAGTTAATTGTACAGGTTTCCCTTGCTTTATGCTGTACATGCATTTCTGGAAAATGGCACATAACTAGAATTCGCATAAAAGGAACCCACTTTACAATGTAGCAAATAGGGATACGTTCCAAGACCTTGACTGTACTGACCCCCAGACCCATTTCTACCATTTTTACAAGAAAATTTTGGTACTCCTCAACAGCAGACAGTACACAAGCACAGGGCACTATCATAATGGGGATGGCAACTACAGAAACACGTGTCACAGACAATGAGTGAGGATCACGGATGCACCTAGACTTTATTTTGGTGCACATCACTCCCACAGTGCAATGCACAAAGTAGTCGACTGCGAGCTTCCATCACACTGATCGCATGAGAGTGAATTTACTTCACATATAACAAATATTTGGTATAAAAAGGGTTATCGCATAAGTGCGAATTTGCACATACAGAACCTGCATAACACGAGAGAAACCTGTATTCATTAATTAATAGAATTTGATTTTTTCCTACTAAGATTTTCATAGTTCAATGATATAGGTGAGTTTGGGGCTCCACCAACATCTTTACTGTGTAAACACACCAAAATTGGTAAGCAGGTAGCCCTGGCTACATTTGCAACCCACACCAGTTTTGATATACTGAACTTGCACAAATCAAAGAAGTTTAAATGCTTTCCCAAGATTAGACTAATACATCAGGGTTTGCAGTTTGAAGTCAAGAAGGCTTATGCTCCAAAGTCTGAAATCACTAAGTGCTGGTGCCTAAATACACACTTGGCTTATGCATATAAAAAATTTCACATTTAGTCTAGAGAGGAGAAGACTGAGAGGGGATTTAATAGCAGCCTTCACCTACCTGAAGTGAGGTTCAACAGAGGGTGGAGCTGTACTGTTCTCAGGGATGACAGATGACAGAACAAGGAGCAATGGTCTCAAGTTGCAGCAGCGGAAGTTTAGGTTAGATATTAGGAAGAATTTTCTCACTAGGAGGGTAGTAAAACACTGGAGCAGGTTACCCAGAGAGGTGGTGCAACCTCCATCCTTTGAGGTTTTCAAGACTCATCTAGACAAAGCCATGGCTGGAATGATCTAGTTACGGACAGTCCTGCTTTGAGCATGGGGTTGGACTAGATGTGACCTCCTGAGGTCCCTTCCAATGCTAACTTTCTTTGATTCTAAGTCTTGCGTCTAGCTCTCTGTTCATGTCATGTAAATCTGAACAGTTTTTCATGACTATCATCAGGAATCTGTGTTTTCTATTTACTGTGGAAAAAGAAGGATTTTCTCCTTTAAAGGAGAAAAACATGGGAAACAGTGGGTTTCCCCTTGCAAGGGGCTGCTTGGGGTGAGGGGAGCAGGAGAAGGGCAAACACAGGAAGGGGATGCCACATGCAAGTGCATGCAGACACATGGACATGGCAGCCAGGCATCGTGGTAGCGATCAGCTCCCACAGCTAAGTCAATGGGGGGGGGCATAGGCAAGGTGTGAGGGGGCAGGGACACATAGGTGATGTGCCAGCCGGGTGGGGCATGTGCCCCCTAAGATTTGTGTACCCACAGCAGGCACAGGACTACAACCTGGTTGAACTGGCATGGGCAGGAGTTGCCTCCATGGCCCAGCGGGTGGGACCCAGCGTGGGAGTGTGGAACAGGACAGCAAGACTCATTGCTGCTGCTGCTGCCGCCACAAACCCTCCACCAGCCATGCTGCCAGCAGTGTGAGGAGTAATGTGTGGTTGGGACTGCATTGCCCTGACATCCTCCTGCCACCAGCCACTCCTGTGCTGGGCCACTGCTCTATCCAGGAGGGGACATGGGGAGAGGGGCAGCACAGGCAACCTGAGGGGAGTGGTAGTGGCAGCTGGACCATGGCAGTGGGGTAGAGCGATGGCCCAGCGCATGAGCAGGTGGCGGCAGGAGGAGGTGAGGGCAGCACTCCCACTCCCCACCCCACCTCTGATCTGTTACTCCTTGCACTGCTGGCCGTGCGGCAGTCCTGGTGGCAGCAGCAATAAGCCTCACTGTCCTGCTCTGCCCTTACGTGCTGGCAGCTCCTGCCTGTGCCAGTCTGGCCAGGCTGCAGCCCCAAGCCCCGCTGTGGGCACACAAATCTAGGAGGGGACATGCTGCCCCCCTTACCCCTCTAACAAGTTGCCTATGACATTGCCTATGGTCAGGCATCCCACCCTGTCCTACACACACACACCCCCACCGGGGGGTAGCAAGTTGGGAGAGGCAGCAGTGGGGCTGGGGGGATTCAGGGGCTGTGGTTTGGGGGTGAGGAGCACTGATGGGGCCAGGAGGCTGTGGGCTGGGAGTGAGGGGCACCAGCATATCAGGGCTGCTCAGTGCCACAAAGCAGCGGCAGGGGAGAGAGGGGGGAAGGAACAGCTGCAGCTGGACCCACATCCCGGCGAGCGAAGGGGGCAGGGAGAGCTCTGATTTTCCATGATAAAAAAAAGAAAACCAGAAGCAAATGCTAAAGTGTATAGATATTTAAAAGTCATTGTATTATGATGATGAAGGTAAGCTTCCAAATTGCTTTAAAATTGCAAATACATCAATAAAACATTGCGTTCAGCTGATACCTGTGTATACATAGCGGCCTTTCATTTTAATCACGAAAAAACAGTGATGCGTGGGTTGTAATCGGATAATTTCGGGCGTTTAAACAGAGAAAACCGGGACCCTGATTCACCACATTAGAAACTGTGTGATCGAGTGACTAGTTTTCGATTGAAGTCAGTCAAGGCTATTCACGTGCCCGGAGCTGCAGCCGCCGACGTGTTTGCAGAATCGGGGCCTGCACCCGCCCCCTCCTCGCTCGGCCTGTAACAGGCTTGTGCGATTCCGCGGAGCCTTGTCCCAGCGACAGACACTGAGCTTGGCCTCCACAGCTACCATGCCATTTCAGATGAGTTTGAGGCTAGTGCAGATAGAAATGTATGATTTAAAGGAGCGAAAGCAGCGGTGGCAGTCGAGCTGACAGTCACGTAATCAGGACAGGCAATGCAGTGCAGTACTGACACCATCGCGATTGTGGACGCGGGGTCAGTGGCGGGAGATGAGGCCGAGGCGCCGCGCGGGGCCGGAGCGCAAGAGAACACGTGCGCGGCGCCGCGCGTCCCTCGTTGCCATGGTCCCCGCCGCTTCCGGCGCGTAGGCGTTGGCGGCGGGGGCGGGGCCCAGCCGGGTTGGCTTCCCTCACGGCGCATGCGCGTGGCACCGCGGCGCTGTCCCGGCTCCGGCCCGATTGATCCCGCGGCCGCAGCTCGTCCGGCGCCGCCATGTCGGGCCCGCGCGCCCCCCGCCCCGCGCCGGGGCCGCCCCGCGACTTCGGCGGCATCATCCAGACCTGCAGCGCCAACGTGCAGCGCATCGCGCAATGCAGTGAGTGCCCCCCCCCCCGGGCTTCCTGGCCTCAGGGTCCGCCCCACCCCTCAGGCCCGGGCCGCCCCGCGCAGGTGGGGCCAGGGAGGAGCCGGCCCCGGGTCAGATCGGGCAGTTGTGCGAGGGGGGCGCGGTCCTCCTCCTTGGGTGTCTCCGGTGTTCGTCATTACGGTGGTTTCCTGGTTTTGCAGCGTGTCCGTGTCCCCAGCGCTCTTGTTCCCTTTCATTAGCCTGTCCGTTAGGGGGGTGCTCCACTGCCATCCGCACGCCACCATCATGTTTCGTGGATGCCTCTGTTGCCTGCCCCCTTTGTGTGCTGACAGGGACCCTGGTGCACGCCCACCTGGCCCAGCCTCTTATTGAGGTTCCCCGCACCTTTTTATTTAGGCACTCTCTGTCTGTGGCCCCACCCAGTCCCAGGACCTCCTGGTCAACCTCCTCCTGCCCAAGCTGGCCACGTGCTTGACCAGGAAGGAGGCTGTGGCTGGGAGGGCCCGTCTCCTTTCCCTCATCCGTTCCCCAGAGTACCCCTGAGCAGCGTCCACTGGCTCCTTGAGGGCCAGTGGGCACTGTCCGGTGCGCTGTGCTCGGTGTCCCCACTGGACACACTTAATATGAATCTCTCACCTGAACTCCTGTCTCTGTTTTTTTCATTCTTTGTTCCACCTGTTCCATTCTGTTGTCACCTTTCTTGTGGCCTCCCCACCTCAGGGAGGCCGATGAGCAACCTGGTGGGCTAGGCCCATGTTTTCTTTTAGAGACGAACAAGTAGTTCTGCTGTTAGAGGGGCCACTGTTTCTGCTTGGGCCAGGTCCACAGCTCCCGGTGCACAACGAATAGGCCTGCCCGTGCAGTGGCAGGAAATTGTCAGTGCCCCACTGTGGCCACTTAGGGTGTTCTTGGGGGTTTTGTGTGTAGTTGTTTATGCAGTTTTTAAGCACAGTTTACACAGACACTTTTGTAGGATAGGTTAAATAAGGACGATCATACCTTGATCGGGGGGTTGACCAGACCTCCTGAGAGTTCTTCCAGCCCTACTTCTATGGTTCTTTTTTCCCCTTGTTTTCATGTTATCTTCTTTGCCTTTCCTGACCTTTTTGACTTGGAGCTGCCTTTCTTTCGTGTCATGCCATCTGTCTCTACTTGCATCTCTCCTTTGAGTGTGCTTTCCCTATGCGGCTTTCAGTACTACCCCAGTGCACAAAGCAATGCAGCTAGACTTCATATTATTTTGAGACCAGTGATATTTCTAAACTGTGTTATCTGTCCCATTTGGCTTGTAAGCTCTGTGGGTGCTCTTTTTAAACAGCTCTTTGATCTCTCCTGTAGCAAGTAGCAGCTGCCTTCTTTGACTGTAGGAACAGGCAGTCCATTATGGAAGAAAATGCTTAATGGTGAACCTAATTTGTAACGTCACAAGCAGAAATTCCAGATTCTCTCTCTGGAATGGGAAAGGGGAGCAGCTGCCTGAATGGGTAGCTAATAGACAGGATGCCAGATGTTGAACACATAAGATCATGGTGATTTTGTGGGGAATAATGTACACCATAACACAAAGACTCTCATTCTCAAACCCCTATGGTTGCTCATTTATGAAGTAAAGTGTAAAAAAAAAAAAAAAAAATTGCATCTATTCATGAGCTCACCAAATCTCTAAAATCTGGCATTTATTGGATTCTAGCAGGGCAGAATCCAGAGATGTGGGTTTTTCAGAAAATTTTGAAATGGAAAATTTTCCAATGCCTAAATAGATCATGGTCTGATTTTAGCATGTTTATTTGACTTGTATTTAGTAAACAGAACTAAAAAAGTACCCCCATGTTAATTTTATGTCCCAATAGCCACAAGTATTTGAACTGAAATATTTGATTAGGAAAACAAATAAATTCAGCACACTTAATGTGGTTTAAATGTTATATTCAAACAAATTCAAAGCTTTATGTGGAAAGAGATTATTTTTATTGGAATACTTGTAAACATGTAAAGACAATACACAATAGCATGGATTTCCCTTACATCATTTTTTTTCTTAAATTTAAACAAACAAAGGCACTGAAAACTGTTGACGCACTAATTTTAGCACACCCAAAGAACTGTGCAGGATATGCCGTAGTTGTCCATTCATCTACTTCAGCAGAGTTTAATTCTCTTCCACTGAGGTAATTGTGACTCCTCCAGTTTCATTCTCACTATCTGTAGAATCACTTGCACTACTTACACTACTTATTGAGGCAAATCTGTTTCAGAACTACTTGAACCACATTTCTTTTTCTAAAGGGTGGTTTTACCAATGAGTCTATGGGCAAGGATGACTTCTCACGCTACGTCTTCTTCACTAATTGTGCTTCTGACTGATTCTGCAGAAGCAGAAGATTTTGAGAAATAGAAACAAGCTTAGCAGTGCATTCGTTTGTTAGTGTATTCCTCTTTTTTTGTCTTGATTGAGCAAAAGCCTTCCAGTTCCGTTCACAAAAAGCTGCTGTTGGTGGAATGGTTAGGATCCTTAGAGCAATGGTGGACAGCAGTCTAGTGTTACAGTATCCCTTCCACCATGTGATAGGAGATGTATTCTCTGCTGCCTGCCAAGTGATGTTTTTGCTCCAAAGTTTTTCTTTTGCACGGTACTTAGCCATGATGACAGACATTGCCATTTCGTTGATGTTGGGGGCATTCTTTGCTACTTCCATAATTGTATCGAGAGCAGTAGATAATTCATTTTTAGATAAATGCTGTCCTCTGTGTTGAGGATCCAAAAGGTTTGCTGCCAGATGAACTGGATGAGAGCAAAACTCAGATCTCTTAGTAAACATTTGTTTTACTACTACTTACTCTTTTGTATAGAGGTGAAGAAGGCAAAAGCTGATTAGATTTTCATTCAGTTGTCTGAATATCTCTGAAATATTTGAAAGGCTTGGTGTATCTCCTTCAAGTTTCTTGATAGCCACTGAGACTGGTAGTAGCAAATTGAATGCTCCTTGAACTCGAACCCAAAACACATTTTGTTGAGAATCTGCTTCCAAATGTTCACGGGAATAATCTGGGATACTGTGTCATCTATTGAAGCACGCTGCAACCAGTTCTTTGTGCACAGCAGACTATGTAAACACTTTTGTAGCTGAGCCCATCTAGTCTCTCCTGGTAATAAAAGTGCACTTTCCTTCCCGTGCTTCTCTTTCTGTAATTTCTTCAAAGTCTGATTAGCAACATGATGATTATTGAATACATTCACAATCGCTTAGCAGTTTGCCAATATTGTCTTCGTTGTATTTACACTTACTATGTCCTTTGCCAGAAGATTCAACCCATGAGCAAGACAGCCAAGTACTATTAAATGAGGATACTTTGCCTTTAATATTTGCCATGCAGCTTTCATGTTATTCACATTATCAGTTACATGGGCTTGTACCCTGGAGGGACCTGCACTTCCAGTCTCTTCACTCAGTAATTTAGTTATGTATTCACCTGTGTGACTAGAAGATTTGGTAGCAATTGCTTTCAGGAGTATTGGTTCAGGTGTTGCTAACATAATGTTCAATAAAGGATTTCCTTGTATATCAGTCCATCCACGTGACATCAGAGTCAGTGATTCTGCTTGACCAATTCTCTGAATAACCATTGTTTGAACTCTGTCATACTCTCTAAGAGAGAATGTGATGGCGAATTAGTTTCATACAAAAAATCATACAAAATTAGGGTTGGAAGGGACCTCAGGAGGTCATCTAGTCCAACCCCTTCATCTAGTCCAACCCCTAAAGTTTGTAATGTTCCTTCCAGTACTGATTTTCACTTATGGGAAGAGGTGTACCACTTGCAAATATAGCTCGAGCTAATGTCTCATCTGCTTTTTCTTTATCTTTTTTTGACATTTTTCTCCACAAAGCTTGATTAAAAAGCTTGACTGTCTTGAACAGCTACTTATGTTGAACCACATATCTGGTGACCATGATCTTGAAAGCAAGGATCCTGCTTCTTTTTCCCCTGGACTTGGCAGCTCAACATTTTCACGTTCCATTTTTTGTAAATCTTCTATTTCACTTGAGCTACCAAGTTCCTGCAACAAAAGGGGGGAAAGATTTTTATTTTAGCCTATTCTAGTCTGGCCTTATCCGTCAGAAGGAGAAGCAGTAGGGAGCTTGCTTTCCCCCTCCCTGCCAGAAAAAAACACTCTGCTGCTCAGCTTACTCTCCAGTTGCCCTGGGACTGTAGAGCCAAAGGGAAGTATAGTCTGGCTTCTGCCATACTCCAGAGGACTAAGCTCGCTCTGGTGGGTTGAAATAGCTAACTATTTATTTATTATGTATTTTTTTTTAAAAAGTATTGTTAAGCCTAAGCCACTTTGGAGGATACAGATACTTTAAATAAATAAATAATAGTCAAGAGTTGCGTTAGCAACTTTTAAAATTATAATATTTTAATATAGGTGGTAGTCTATACTATGTGTTGTTTAACATAGTAATTTGTTTACTTGCATAGGATTCCTGAAGCAGACTTTTCTCGGATGTTGTTCCACCTCTTCTTTGTATTAGCTTTCTGTGTATGGGTTGTACTCTTTCAGGACAGTTTCTAGATGTTATTAAAAGTTTCTTCATTCTTGTTGCATTATTAGCATGCTCCTGCCCACAATATTTACATCTACCAGCTTTCTTCCTTCCTTCAGTGGCTTGAACTTCACTATAATGTTGCCACACACTAGGGTTTTTTTTTTCTGATTAGGCATTATTGTGACTACTTAAAACCAAAAGCATTAAAAAACTAACATCTTATGCAAACACTTCCAACTTCCCCAACTCAAGAAAAGAAATGAGATGCTGCTCTGTTTGCTGAACTGAAAGTGAAACAAATTAATCACAGTTTTAGTTTTGGTTTTGTTTCATTTGCAGTCTGAGATGAAATAAGAATTTTAGCTTTGGTTTTGATTTGACCTGCACAGCCCATTAAATGATTTCATAACTTGATTTTTGGTTTGGATTATTATGTGAGTCTATTTACCCTCCTGTTTACAAATCAATAAAACAAATATGTACTCTTGAGCACACTTCCTAGGGATAATCACTTGAAAAACATTAATTACAACTTTGAAACTGCTAAGCTTGTCTGATATTGTATTGGCATCCATTCATCTTTACTAATGAATTTTGTGAAACAATCAATTTTTAGAAATGGAAAATTTCCCATGGAAAAATAAAGCACTGGAAAATTTTCCGCCCCACATCTCTGGTAAGATAACATGGAAAAGACTTGAACTTTTAAACTTGTACTGAATATTCAGGTACTTTTGTGAGAGCGAATGTCAGATTAAGTTGGACACTGCTGTCATTAGCTTCTTTTGTAAAGAAGTCATGCAATGCATATGTCCTGGATATAGGTTCACAACCAAGAACTTTCAATCGAATCTTACTCTCATACATGCACTTCCAGAACACTTTTATGCTAACAGAAGCTACCTACTGCCAGGCTGAGGAAAGTGTATGCAGGATTCTTGAATGTTGCTATTGAGACCTTCCCTGATCTTTTTTTTTTTCCCACCCCATCCCTCCCCCTAGGCTGGCTTACTTCTCCTGACAATATCAGAACTCCAGATAAATCTCCCGTGGGGGGGCGAATCGGGGCAAATGCCCCAGGCCTTGCGCTTTGGGAGGCCCCGCGGAGTAGGGCAGAGCAGCAGCTAAACTTGGCAGCTCTGTGTCCAGCTGCTCGCTAAACTTGGCAGGCTTTGTGGCCTCAGTAAGAGCTACCACCCCTGCAGTTTTGACCTCCCTGTGTTGTAACACATAGACGTGACATGAGTTTGGCTTTCAAGAATTTGGGGTACAGTTCCTCCAAAACCCGTGCACCAATCTTTTTGAAACTTGGCAGGTTTCACGCTCTCAGCAGAGGCTACCATCCCTGAAGGTTTAATCCAAACCGGAAGTTATAGATATTTCATTGATTCCCTATTATACCCTATGGCTGGATCTCCGAGGCAGCTCGAAAGCTTCGGAGCCGCTTTGACCGGATCGAGGCGGAAACCCGGTCTGGAGCTCCGGATCAGATCGCGGCCATCCAACGCAGCTGGATCCGAAGCCGGATCAGATTGTTGCTGACTTGCACAGGCCTAATAGTCACTGTATCTGGAATTTTTTTGAAGGCTGACTTGAACTTGGCAAGAACTTAAACTTATTAGTAGATCTTCCTAGCTCTCTTATCAACATTTTATGGAGTAGAATGTAAATAAATGGTATTGAAATTTCTCAACATCTTGCTTTCTCTGTCCTGAACCATCACAAGCTACTCATTAACATTCAGAAGTAAATAACTTATTGGAGTACAGTAAAATTGCATGTGCCTTGCAGAAGAGTCCTATAACTGACCTTTCAAAAGGTTTTACATGAAAGCAAAAAATATCCTCAAGTATCCTTAAGTAAGTGGGCAAAGCTTTGTGAACAAGGTCTACCAGATGTGGCAGTTCACCTTGTAACTTGGCCCTTCTTTTTTTACTTGTTTTGTCAGATTAATCCATGCATGTATTTGCGACAGTGTAGGTTTAGCTGAAACCGGGGCACTATCTGCCTGTGACAACACCATGGTTCTCTGGCTTTCTGCTAAGTAATCCATTCTGAACTTCTGCAACAGACCTTGTTTTCGTGGAATTCCCTTGTCAGCCTCTGACTTCCCTCTTTTATGAACTCGGGTTCTCTTGTAGAGGTTATCTGACCAGTGGTACTCTTTAGTTGGCACAGGATCTTTATGCTACTTATCAAGAACAGGAACTTGCTCAACTTTTGTCATCACCCAAAAAAAACCTGGAGAATCCTTGGTTCAATATTTCAATTATTAGTGTATAAATATAAAACAAAAGCAGCTTCCACTGGGGTCCAAGAGGGAGAGGCATCGAAGCCCTAAACCTTTATGATCTCCCATTATGCTTCCTTTGTTCATTCCTTACAGGGATCCTGGTTTTCTCTGTTTAAATTTGCAAATTCTCTGATGATAAACACAAATTCTCTGATTTAAAAAAAAAAAAAACAAAAACAAAATCCATGATTAAACTAAAATGCCACTATATGTATATGTATCAGTTGAACACAGTGTTTTATTGATACAGTATTAAAGCAATTTGGAAGCCCACCAGCGCCTCACTCACTATAACAAAATAAATACTAAGTACCTATAAATTGTGGTATTAGATTTTGGGTTTTTATCATTAAAAATCAGAGCTCCCCCTGCCTCCTTCACCCACCAGGACATGGGTTCTGGCCCCTCACTCCTCACCCACAGCTCCCCCCAGCCCTGCTGGAGAAGGACCCCGCTGCCAGGGCTACGAGGCCAGAGACCCGGATCCGTAGCCCCCTACCCCCCACAGCAGCATGTGAGCCCCAGCTGTTGCCCTGTGAGAGGCAGCGGCTCCTGCAGCAGAGCAAAACATGGAGCCCTGCTCCCCTTCCCCATAAGTGGCACACCCTGAGCGGAGCCTGTGGTAAGGGGCGGATGTGGGATGCCTGTTGTGGGCTTGAGCTCCCTGCCCTGCTGCCCTCTCCCTGGGGCTTCCACAGCCCACTGAACTGGACCTGCTATGGCAGGGCAGAGTGGGAATTGGTGGGAAAGTTCACTGTTGTCACTGGGAGCTCCACGCCACCATGGTGAGGCACCCCCTGCCTTCCCAGCAGCAGTGAGGGGCACAATTCTGTGCCACCACCCCTGCTGCTGCCATGCAGACAGGGGTTGGCTCGCCAGGGCAGTGCGGGGTTTGCAGCAGCAAGGAGCTTCCCTGCATGGTCCCACTGTGTCCTGCTGCACTGGGTACTGTCCGCTGGGCTGCAGAAGCCATGGTGGGAAGGCAGCAGGGCAGAGAGCCCGATCCTCCACCCTGTGCACAAATCTGGGAGGCATGTGCCCCCCGCCACCCTGGGAGCATGCACAGCAGTGGGGAGGTAGCCCCATTTCCCCCGCTCCTAGATGAGCTGCTCTGTCCCGCTTTCCACCGGGGCTCTGTGGCCACACATTCTGGCCCCGGGCCTCAAGCCCTACTCACCACCCTAGCTGAGGAAGCAGCCCCAGTCCTGCCCATCTCCCTCCCTATGGGGGCCTCAATCCCCCATCCCCCCTGCCAGGCTTACCTGCTGAAGCTACTCTTCAGGCTGCTTGGTGGCCATGTGTATATGTGAGCATGCACATGGCACCCCATACCTGACCACCCTTTTCCTGCTCCCCCCAGCCCCTTGCAGGCTGGAACTGCTAGCCTGCAGAGAGCTCTTTGCAAAAGTGGAAAATCTGCATGTTTCTCCATTAAAATGAAAAATCTGCATTTTTCATCTTTAAAAGGAAGAATCTACATTTTTTCCCCATTTTTCTGCAGGAAATGCAAAACCCAGATTACCTGTTTATGAAATAACAAGTTGCCAGGGGCCCCTTTATAAGTAACACCATGAGAACTAGAATATCATGCAAATGATAGCAAACCTATGATTTAAGCAAGCCATTACTTGAAAGAATATTGCTATGTGTAGGCATCCAGATCAGGCCCTGATGTGCCACGAATTGCCTGAATTTGGAAACAGTGTCTGCATGAAAATGCGTGCAATCTGAAGTTGAGTACAATTTTGAAAGTTTGAACTCTAGGAGTGGAGCTATTCAGATGGCATTTAGCTTAGTGCTGCATCAAGAAGGATGTGAAGAGATTTGTTTTTTCCTCCTTAACTAATCAGCCACTTGCTTTAATTTCATTTTGGAGGAGACAAAATGGTTATCTTCTGCTATACCTACATCATTATTGCCTGACTACTGCTATAGCAAGAGTAGAACAATTTTTTGGGGTAGAAGTGAGTGTAAGTCAAGATTTCCTTAATCTAAATTGTCAGAGTATGAGGGGACCTAAAACATAAAATGCACATGTTGCTTGGCTTCTGCTATCAAATCATAATCCACGTGTGAAATGCTTTCTGTCTCTTCAGAGGCTCTGTATTTTGAGCTTTCTTTATCTTCCTTTGGACATTACTCTTAAACATCATAGTAGTTGTTCTTGTATGGAATTTCTTGAGTTTGAATCCTTAAGTTAGGACTCAAGCTTCTTGTGAATTATGCAGATTAGACCGTTATCTCCTGTAACAACTAATGCAATTTCAGAAAATCAGTAGGTTATCAAGGCAAGTATTCATAGATCGTAAGGAGCTGGAAGGGACCTCGGAAGATCATCAGGTCCAGTCCCGCTGCACTTGGGAAGAAAGAGAACTGGGGTCAGGTGACCCCAGCGAGGTGACCGTCCAGTCTCCTCTTAAAGATTTCCAGGGTAGGCGATTGCACCACCTCTGGAGGGAGTTAATTCCACAGCCTGGACATCCTGACTGTGAAGTTTTTCCTAGTGTAAAAGTGTGATGCTCTACCAACTGAGCTATCCAGGCCCACATCCTATTCTGACATCCTATATGTCATTATTTAATAAAGGCATCACTGTCTATTAGTTGAGCCATTACTGCATTACATGCTTTTCAGTCATCTGTTTAATGCATACTGTGATAGAATTGTAGAAAGTTAGGGTTGAAAGGGACCTCAGGAGGTCATCTAGTCCATCCTCCTGCTCAAAGCAGGACCATCCCCAACAAGATCATTCCAGCCAGTGCTTTGTCGAGCTGGGCCTTAATGCCCCCCCCAGGATGGAGATTCCACCACCTCTCTAGGTAACCTGTTCCAGTGCTTCACCACCTTCCTACTGAGAATCTTTTTCCTAATATCCAACCTAAACTTTCCTTGCTGCAACTTGAGACCATCACTTTTTGTTGTGTCATCTACCACCACTGAGAACAGCCTAGCTCTAGTTACAAGCATGGTCACAATCTTGGCAGCAACTAGAAGTCACTGCTGCCCCTGTGCCCTCAGTGCTCAGCTGTGTCCCTATGCTTCTGACAAGAGTATAAACCAGTGATTCCAACCAGGGTGATGCAGGACCCTGGAACACCTTGAGATCCTTTCAAAGGTGCTACAGGGTTCTGTATAATGTTAGGTGTGCAAACTGTACACTGTTAGGTATGCAAACATGATTTAGAAGATAAAACCCAGAGATTTCACATAAGAATCCATAGAGTTAATAACCTGACCTGTTGAGAGTCTTTCTAAGTTCTTTGCAACAGAAAATCTGCTTTATTATTATTATTATTATCATCATCATCATCATCATCATCATTATTTTTCCTATAGTCACAAAATAAATAAAAACTGAGAGCTGGCATTTTTTTTAGATATAAGCAAATCTAAAAAAGGTTGAGAACCACTAGTATAAATATGCTGTTGAACTCCTTCCAGTGATGACCCACCTTATCTCAGTGATGACATCACAGACAAAACATGTAACGAAGTTTCCCAGAATCTGCTTTTGGGAATCCGAAAATTGAGCTTCCCTTATCCGACAAGCCCTGAAGTTGTGTGTGGTGGGGTGGGGGGTTAAATGTAAACATAACTATTTAACTATTTAGGAGCAACTTCCATTTGTTCGCTCCAGAATTGGCCTAGCAGAGGCAGGAAGTGGGTGTGCTAGTTAACTTGTAGCCTTACATGGTTCATAAAGGAACATGGTGAACTTGAAAACTTCTGTATGTCCCATAAGTTTGTTTTATATAATATACCTGCTCTAGACTTCACAATTATGCTTTTGTAGCTCTTATCTGTGTGCGTTTTCCTATTTACATCCCACAAATATATAGTCCAGTTTTCTCATAATGTGAAAACTGTCCAAAATAAACAAAGCAAGGAAATTGTGCGTCTCTAGTAGCAATATTGGGTGGTTATGAAAAGTAGCTGAATTCCGAAGTGTAATTTCCAAATTGATAATACCTTTTGATTTTAATTAGCCACTTGCCAAAATGCTAGTTCTTTTTAAGTGCGGTAGAAATGGGTTTGAGTGAAAGTTTTTGAAATAAAGCTAATGTAAAAAGCATTTAGGGTGAAATATGTAAGCATTTGCTTAAATAATTTTTCAGCCTTAGTTAAGCAAAACTTTGGCAATATCCCTATGGGAGAGAGAATGTGATTTAAGAAAACCTAACAAAAAGGAACATAATGGCTTTAAAACCATGTTGTTTTACAAAAATAATTAATCTATTGTAACCTTTTTTTTTCCCCCCCTCAGCTGCTCAGATAAAGAATTTGATGAGCCAGCTAGGAACCAAACAAGACTCCAGCAAACTGCAAGAAAATCTGTGAGTATTAATTAAGTAAACACTTCATTGTGAATTAGAATGATAGAAAGTTAGGTGATTGGTACTCTTCTCACTAGTCTTAACAGTGTCTGGAGTAAAAAGCGATATTGAGCATCATTGGGAAATACAACTTTGCTAGATAACTTTGACAGTAGTGTTACCAAAAAGGTAAACTTAGATATTGAAAGGTGGGGGTGCCTATACACACGCTAGGGGGCGGGATTTTAAATAGAGTAGCTCTTGGGAGCCACTCTAAAAAGCACAGCATCTTGTGTATTCAGTGTCCCACATTTCAAAATAGCCGCAAGGGCAATTTAACTAAAGCTGGTTTGATGAGCTTTAGTTAAAGCGCTCCCACCATTATTTTGAAACATGGGATGCTGAATACACGAGACGCCGCAGCACACTGCTGGAGCATTCTTACTAAAACACTCCAGACTCAATTAAGTCTGCTCTGACACATTCTAATTGGAACGTGTTGAAGCATGTGTATAGGCACCCTCAGTGATTATATTTGGGTCTTCTGTCTGGGGAAGAATTTTGTTTTCATTCAAATCTGCTTATATGAACACTTGTCTGAGTTAAAACTAACTGAAAGATAACAAATGGGGTATATGAGGCTGTGATCAGGAGTCAGCCCTTCATTAAATCTGCAATTATTTTAATATTCCTGTCCTTCCTATTTAAGCACTCTTGTCTACCACGTAGTTCACCTTTTGCATATGTAGTAACTTGTACAACTTGCTTGTGTTGTTGATTGTGGGGATGCCATTTAATTTAAAAACTTGTACTTTTGTCTAAAAATGCTCTTTCCAGTGGCAAATGGAAAGTTTGAAGAAACAGAAATTCTGCAGAATTTCTTGTAGTAGCTCTTGCTTCCACAGATTTTGTTTCAAGGCAGCAAGAAAGAGAGAAAATAGTTTAGCGATCACTTTAAGATGATTTAATAGGGGGAGTGAAAGAGATATAGAACCTAACATTACTTTTAAATGCATACAATATATGCTACTTCAAATGTTTTGTGTGTGTTTGTATAGCTAGATGTCGCACGGAGAGTATCTTTAGGATAAAGTAACAGAAACATTTTAAACAATTGTGTGTGATCATGAAACTCCTGCTGCTTCTACTGTAAATTGTTTGAAAACAAGACTCTTCATTGCAATTCAGAGCAATTACATAAGAATCTGTTGTTATTCTAGACAACAGCTACAGCATTCTGCAAATCGGCTTGCCAAGGAGACAAATGAGTACCTCAAAGAGCTGGGTTCTCTGCCACTTCCTTTATCTGCCTCTGAACAGGTTTGTATGCATCTAGTTTTAGTGGAATGGAAGGCAAGAGTTCTTATTCTTTTAAGAAACCTGGTAACTTGCTTTTTCATGACAAGAACCAGAAAATATAGGTCCTCTAGTAGGATGGCCTTTGAAGATGGCAAACTTATGGTGCTTTAAATGGCAAATGAAACTTGGAATCCTTATTGCACCATGTCACTTGCAAGTTTGTAAAATGTAAGTTTAAGCTATAAGCTGGCACAGGTTTCTGTACTTCATTTGATTTGACCCCTTCACTCTTTTTAGTCATGTCATGTTTCACAGCATAGTGTAAGCCAGAGGTGGCCAGCCTGTGGCTTGGTGCCAGACAGTAGTGCCACAAGTGCCAGAAGTGGCACTGGCAGCCTTTGGATGTGGCACACAGCAAATTGGGAAGGGAACAGGCAGCACAGCAGCAGATTGCAGAGGAAACCAGCCTCATAGTGGTAAGGAAAAGGGATCAGAGTGGCACTTAGAGTGTGTGGGGCTAATTTGTAGCACACCTGCCAAAAAGGTTGGCCTCCATTGGTGTAAACCATGACATCTTTTTGCAAATTAAAGGATTTCTTGGTCGGCTTAGCATCCTGAGAAACAGCTCTGTCTAGTAGAATTAATGTTGGTGAAAGTCTTGAATCTCTTAAGTTCTGATTCTTACTTTTTATTCAGGACAACCACGGTGTTCCATTTTATATCATCCTTATTAATGTGAGAGTAGGTCTGGCTTAGCAGCTTATGGAAAAGCATAGTAGTTTTTTGTTTTTGTTTTGTATAAAAAGTACTTTGGTTTTCTCAGGATCATTCTTCAGGACTTGCAGGTATCCAGTGTGCCCTCCACATCTGAATCTGTTTTTTTAATCAGAAAAGCTTATAATTTAAGATGACAATAATTTCAAGCTGTTGCATCCCTAAAGAGTGGATCTGTACATATGATTTTTATATCTATGTGCAGAGTGCTCATACACAAGTGAAGACTTAAGGCTGTGCTGTTTTCTTGTAGGCTGACTGCTTACTGTAACAAATGCAGTATACATTCTACTTTTAACAAGAGTCATGTTTCCAAGACTATACTAAGCATGTGATGAGGCTTAAGGGAATTTAGATTTAATTACAGGCATCTAATGAACTCTTCTGCTTTCTGATGCAGCTCAATATAAAATCATGCTGTTGTATCTTATAGATTGCATAAGGAGAACAGAACGGGAACTCTTTGCTGCCTGTCTTCCAAATTACATAAAACAGGGATATTCCTCAAACACAGGCTCTTATCCTTTTTAGAAGTAGGGACTAATACTGATTAAAACAGTCCTGCTTTTACAGATTCCAAAATGGAATGACTCAGTAAAAGAAATGAGCAGACAGCCTTACTGCTTGTTTAAAATAAAAATGAATTCCAGATTGTGAGCTATCTTCAAGGAATGCTTCTGACCCTGCCTTTTACCCTCTGCATTGAGAAGGAAAGGTGGAACTTAGACCAGTAGTACAGGGTTGTTCTCCCTGTCCCAGCATAGAACATTTTTTACTTGTGTGTAATGTGCTTCTCCCTTCCTGTACAATGGGATACATTGTTTCTCCCATTAATCAACATAGCATTCCTATGGCAATTACAGCAACTACCTACATGGCATTCCTAATACTTTCCCATAGAAGTTATCGTTTGCTGTTTGAATGCAGTTCAGTAGGTGAGAACTAGGAAGCCTTTGCTATGTAACCCAGCCAGCTTTGCAGACCACTAGTTTGGCTCTAGAAGCCATGGATGCTGGTCCTGAAACCAAACTAATGCAGCTGAAGGAAAAATTGTGTGTTCCAACTTCAAGTCCCCCAACTTTTTACCAGGAAGTAGCAGAGCTGCTAGGTGAAGAAACTCATTAATGTCATTATGGTAATCTTTAGATGGGTAGTACTATAACATTAAAATGCAAATAGGTGTTTATTAAGAGCTGTTCTTTAGCAACTTGAATAATTTGCTATATGAGAAATCTGACCAAGAGGAAAAGTCAAATTTAAAGGTAGTATAAATTCATACAGAAATACAGTATCGTAAAACCCTTGTTGGCCAGCGTCAGAGCTCTTTAAACCTGTAGCATTCAAAGGAAATATTTTGCTTTCCCCATATGGAAAGTAGTGAAGTCTCTGAGTGTCTGATGGCTCTTGTTCCAATATCTTGGGTAGCTAATACATAAACAAAAAGTGTGTGGATATTAAACTAAGGAGGTGACCTCTATATGGCAACTAGGAAGACAAATCTTGAAAACATAACCATTAAAACACAAACCCTTGTTTTTCTTCTCTCCCCCTCCCCTTTTGCCAAATTCAGCTACAAAGGAAGTAATTTTAAGCCTAGCTTGTGGCACAGAACCCTCCAGGGCAGTTTTTCCCCATAGATATGTGACACAATCAATGGAGATGATCTTACCTTTCATCCTCTTAAATGCTTTGTGTGATAGCCTGCAGTGAAGTTGGAGTTGTATATGTTGCCTGGTCTACTGTTCAAAAGCTTAAGTGCCAGTAAGAACAGCTGCAATTTCCCTTTTCTGTACAGTTTAGTTAAGTGCTTGCCTTTCAATGTCTCTCTGGTAGAAAAAAAATCCTTGTCTTGCTTCCTCATTCATTCATGGTGTGAAATTGCTGGTGAAATCAACCAAATTGTACCAGTCTACCCCAGAGTTCACAGAAGGCTGGATCCTCATGTTGCAGATCTCATCCAAAAGAAATGCTGCAGAAGTCAAACAGCTGAGATGGGGAAATTCCTGAGTATTTTTTAACAGGCTGCATTATACTTATGCTACAGTGTCAAATGCATGATAATCATAGAAAAGTAGGGCTAGAAGGGACTTCTAGAGTTCATCTAATCCAACCCCTTGCTTAAGGCAAGATCATCTCTGTCTAAACCATCTCATACAAAGCCTTGTCTAACCTGTTATTAAAACTATACCATCAACTCTATTGCACAAAGGCATGGTACCCTAGATTGCCACAAGTAAAATAGTAGGACAGTGGACAACTATATAAAACTTGAACTGAAAACTTATTCATATTGCAACATTCCTTTTAAAACAGTATGACCAAGAACTGGTTGAAGGATTGTAATTTTGGTTACAGACAGTGCCATTTGTTAGCCCTAATATTGGTTCATATCCTTGACACGCTGGAAAAGAAAGTATGTCATTTTCATGAGCTGTGCCATCATATATAAATAAAAAATCTGAAGGACAAGAATTCCAACCCCAGAGAGACCAGAAGTAATTCAGTGCAGCTGATGTATTAGGATGTGGGGGGCTGGAAAGGGGAGGGAATAGGCTAAAACCAACCTAGGAAGCACTAATACTGAGGAGGAAATGATAACATCAAACTAGAAGCAGCCTTGCAAGGTAGTACAGTCACAAGTAACACCATGCACAACAAAATTGCATGATGAAGCATGGAGGTAGTCACTGTTGACAACCCCAGACAGTTCTATAACTGTCTTTGGAACACTGTTTTGGCTGATGTAGTTCTCTACATGAATTGTTGGGGTTTTTCTCCAATCTCCCTTTATTCTTAAAGCTGAAGGTAGTAATTTGACAAGAGAAGGCTGGGGTTACAGATTCCTACCTTGACTAAGACTTGAAGCGGGCAGGAGAGAGTTATATTAACATAACGATGATGGTATATTAGATGGTATGACTAAGTGTAATAAACTGCTAGAATCTAGTACTTTGCAGTTCATCTTCAGAAAAGCATAGGAAACTTCATTAATTTAAACTGAAAACTAGACTGAAACAAACAAAATAACCCTACTATAGAAATTATCTTTATTGTGCAGATAGATTGGATGACTGAATAGCTCTCCTCCTCCTGAACATTTTTGAACACTGGTATCAGAGGTCTCTTGCAACCCATTGTACTGCTGAGGGACATTGGATTATAATGTTAGTGAATTGTAAACATTTGAACCATTTGTTTGTTTCTCTCCAATTCTTCAGCGTCAACAGAAACTTCAGAAGGAGCGTTTAATGAATGACTTCTCTGCAGCTTTAAATAACTTCCAAGCGGTACAGAGAAGAGTGTCAGAGAAAGAGAAGGAGACTGTAGCCCGGGCAAGAGCTGGCTCCCGTCTCTCAGTAAGTGTCTTGAAAAAAGTTCTGTAGTGATTCTGATGAGTTCTGGAATCTTTATTGAGGTGTCTTGATCTTGTATACTTGTCTACAGACTTCATAACTATTTTGCTATGGCCCCAAAGTGTGCAGGTGAGGCCTTGGTGCTTTCTATATTCTGAAGCACTTGCAGTGCTAGCTGCTTGTGTTTTGATGTCATGCTTGCCTATGTTAGTGGAGGAGGAAAGCCAAAAAGATGAAAATACATTTTGGGTGCTGGAGGGGGGAACCACACACACTTAGGTCTGAAACAATACTGTCTGTTATGGTATGTATTGGTACTGGCCTGTAGAGCTCCAAGCTTCTTCTTCTTCCCCCAAAACCTTTATATCCTGTTACTGCCTCAATACCATTTCAAGTTTCCTCCCTCTGAGGCTGATTAGAACTTGTTCTACTTATTCTGTCTATAGCAGGGGTTAGCAACCCCCAGCACGTGTGCCAGAGCATGGCATGTGTAGGCATTTTGCTTGGCAGGCACACCTTGGAGCAGATAGCAGGGAAGGGGCTGGGGCTCTGCTGCCACAACAAGAATTGGGTCCCCTGAATCTCCCCTGCCATCTGCTCTGAAGTATGCCTGCACTGCCAGCAGTGAACCGGGCAGGGGCTCCATATACCTCAGTGCAGCTGCTTGCAGCTTCCAGGCTACCTGCCACAGCCAGCCTGGGCTCTGGGCAGGCCCCTGCTGCCTGCCACAGAGCTCGGGCTGCTCGCGGCAGGTGGCATGGAAGCTGTAAGCAGCTGCACTGGGGTCTGCGGACTCCTGGCCCAGCTTGTTGCCAGTGGCAGGTACATGCATGCCTCCAGGCAAATGGCAAGGAAGGGGCTGGGACTGCACTGCCACAATAAGGATCAGGGCCCTAGCAGCTCCCCTGCCATCTGCCCCTGGCATGTCAGCATTTTACAGATCAAGGTTGTGGGTGTTCTTGGCACTCTGGCCAAAAACAGTGCGGATCCCTGGTCTGTGGTAATCCTTGGATTTATTAAGAAGCAGTTGTAATAATACTGGATAATCAAAGCATTTTCAATCTTGTTCCTGCTTTGCACAATACCTTTGGAATATATACTTGGATCTTTTCCTTTGCTGATATCTATAATCTTCCATTATGCATGGATGGGACTTTCTTATGTACATGGAGAAAGGGATTGACAAGCAGTTACAAATACAGTCAACTAAAGGGATTCAAACCATCATGATAAGGGTCTTTAGCTTCACATAGGAAGAGTCCTACCTTGCTATTGTGGGTAGGTATCTATTAGGGCTGTGCGAAACACCATCATTTTGTTTTGACGTTTGTTTCGCCATTTTGAAGGGACAGTGTTTAGTTTCGTTTCAAAGCACTGTTCCGTTTTGTTTTGTTGAAACTGTTTCGCTGTTTCAACGCGTTACGATGTTTCGCCCATAGGCTATAATGGGGAATCATGAAAATACCCAAACTTTGTCATTTCTTGCCTGATTTGAATGAAAATTGCAGGGATGGTAGCCCCTTCTGAAGGCATGAAGCCTGCAAAGTTTAAAGGAGATAGGTAGAGAGGTTTCTGGGAAACTGCACCTCAGACTCTTCAAAACAACTCCTGACACTTGCCAGCAGTGGCAGCCTCCTCTCATCTGGCAGGCAGATCCGGGGCCCCGCACCCCCAGGAGGGCTGTGGGACTGTGCCAGACTTCTCCCGGGGGTGTGGGCCCCCAGCTCTGCGCACTGGATGAGAGGAGGCTGCTGCTGCCGCCTGGTACCAGCACTGGGAACAGCCCGCGCTCAGTGCCAGGGAAGATTGCTGCTGCCGCTGGTCCCAGGCATCAGCAGCAGCCTTCTCTCATCCAGCGCGTGGATCCAGGGGCTCGCACATCTGGGAGGAGTCCAGCTCAGCCCCGCAGCCCTCCCGGGGGTGTGGGCCCCCAGATCTGCATGCCTGATGAGAGGAGGCTGCTGCCACTGCCACCTGGGACTGGCTCTGAAGCCAAGTAAACCCGGCTTCAGAACTTGAAATGTTCAATTGCCCTGGTTTCGTTTCAAAGCTGTTTCAAAGCCTCTTGAGTTTGAAACAGCAAAATTGAAACAAAACAAAACGTGTCAAAACAGCTTCGAAACGAAACACCTAGTGACATTTCGCACAGCCCTAGTATCTATGGTCTGTAATATTAATGACCCATTCCTTTCTTCCAGGCAGATGAGCGACAGAGAGAGGAGCAGCTGGTCTCATTTGATAGGTAACAAGTACTCACGCTCTGGCGATACACTTTATCATTTCTGTTTGTAATTAAAAGGGTACTAGAGTAAGCCCCATAATGCAACATAATTGAAATCAACACCTAGAGATCAGGCAACCCAGTTTTTACAGCAGCTGTAACACATCATGTAAATGCATCATATAATATTCTACTGAATGTGGTAAACTTTTATACCTCAGATGTTTGCAACCTAAATATCAACATATTAACTATTTCAGGACTAAATTGTTCTTCATGACCTTAGTCTTATTTAATTTTCTTTGGTTGTAAGTAATGTCAGAGCCTCATGAGCAACAAGTTAATCCTAAACAAGGGATTAGGGACCAACTACAAGCATGGGTGTAGGTGGGGAATACCAGTAGAAATAGGTAACCAGGCAGTTGGAATTACCTTTAACATATCTTGGAGACCTCCTACACTTAAATATTTGTACTATAGTTGCTGTCTTGACCATAATTAGCCTCTAGCTTGTACAATGCAAGGTTGTTTGTTTTTTTTAATATCTTTAGGATTGAAGGATTTTATTAGGAATGAGCTCTCGTGGTTCTCCACCCCAGGAGAAATGCTTTGGAAAACTGGGTCAGGATTCTATGTCTCAGTTACAAGCCTCAAGAATACCTCAGTAGATATGTTTCAAAACTTCAGAATGCCAAAATGCACAAAGGGTTGTTCTGTGACTAGACTGGATACAGTTAACATATGGAGCAATGTATGACACTGCCTGTGGGCTAGCAAAAGTTGGGAACCACAAGGCTAACAGACACCAAGAGGTCTGATGTTAGTGGGTACCTCTTGAAGCCAGGTCCATGCAGAACCCTTTTAGTCTGTAATTAGTGATGTGCTTGTAGGCAGCAATACATGAAGACTAAAGGTGCATCGATGCATTGGTCCACGTCATGTTGGTGCTAATAAAAGGAAAATTGACATTATCAGCAATTGGCTTTTTTTGGCTGATGTGGCCAATTTAAATGCCATGTGCATACGCCCTTGCACAGCATGCACATGGCAAGGTATGCAACCCAGCAGCTTGGAGAGCAGCATCTGGCTGGTAAGTCTTTTGGAGGGAATGGGCATGGCGGGGGCATAGATCGAGGCCTCCACAGTGAGGGAGAGATTGGGGCTGGGGCTGCCCAGCCAGGGGGGCAGGGCGCGGGACAGAGCTGTGGCTTGTCTGGTAAGGGGGGGGGGGTCCTGCTGCTGTGCACACCCCTGAGGCAGGCATGGTGGGGGCATGTGCCCCCTGATCTGTGCACAGGGTGAAGGTAAGCTGCCCACTGCACGCTCAGGGCCAGGGCTGCTCCAGTCTCTTCCCGGTGGCTGTGCTTGGGGCAGGCGAGTGGGGTGGGGTGTGGCAGTGCTGGGAGAGGGGGCTATAGCCACCCCAAAATTAACTGTATCCCCCCTCCCAGTGCCACCACCACCTGACCCATCCTGCCCGAGGGCAGGCAGCCCCGAGCGCACATTTGGCAACCCACCCTTGCCCCGTACACAGATTCAGGGGGCACATGCCTCCCCTGGGGGTGCACGCAGTGACGGAAGCTGCTGCCCCTCCCCTACCTGGATGAGCTGCTGGCTCCATCCCATGTCGCAACCTACTCCAGCTGGCTAGTGCCTGCCCCTGCCCCTGCCCCAGCCCCAATCCCTCCCTCTCTGCAGGGGCCTCAATCTGCCCTCCACTCCATACATTTTCCCCCACCACACTTACCAGCCAGACGCTGCTCTCTGTGCTGCCAGGCTGCATATCAGCAGTCAGATCGGTATCAACCAATATGGCTGGTCAATAATCAGCCATCAGCATTGGCCCAAAAATTCTTTATCGGTGCACCTCTAATAAAATGTGTGTATATGTGTGTGCATGTAGATTTTTCCAGGGAAGTGTTGGGAGGGCACAGGGTGGGGGAGCGGGGAATGTCATTGCAGTATGAGTAAATCTTAGAGCATCCTATTTGTGCACTGCTCCCTAGTCTCTTCACTGTTCATACTGGAATAACTTTATGCAAGACCTGCTTTTTTTTTTCTTTCTTTTCACCCATTCTGAAACAAGTAATTACTCAGTAATCCAACATGTCCTATATACAGCTGCAATATTGGAATTCAATTCTGGATGTAGGTGCTTTTGTTTCTGGAGAAGACTTTCCAGCTTTAATGCACTAGTGTTTCTCTTTGATTGTGGAGGGAAATATTTGCTTGTTTTGCTATCTTTCTGCAGTAATGAAGACTGGAATCAAATGCAGTCTCAGGAAGAAGACACGGCTATAACTGAACAAGATCTTGAACTCATTAAAGAGAGGGAAACTGCAATCAGGCAGTTGGAGGTGAGCAGTAAATCCTGTCTGCATTTTCAGCCCTCTTCAGCAGTGAGACCAAAACAGAATATTCTCTAGTTTTCCCTTTGGGGCTGGGCTCGAGAAGAATTCAGTGGAATCAAGAGCTCC
Organism: Alligator mississippiensis; assembly: GCF_030867095.1. Lineage (NCBI taxonomy): Eukaryota > Metazoa > Chordata > Crocodylia > Alligatoridae > Alligator > Alligator mississippiensis. Next base: position 16,737,562 of record NC_081829.1, read on the forward strand.
TTTAAGAGTGATTTAAGGATACCTGTGGTGTGCTGGTTGTGGGGAGCACATGGGAAACTCCACAGCCTCTGCCACCCTGCCCTGCTTACCTCTAGTTCTGGCCCTTCCAGCCTTAGCCCAAGTGGGCCCAGAGCTGCTCCCACTGTTTCTGCTTGGCTGGGCTGGGCCAAGGCCAGGGCTGCTGGCACTGATGCCCTGGAGCCAGAGTGGCTGCAGGAGATAAGAGGCAGAGGGACAGGCACAGGGAGGAGACAGACATGGCAGGGGGTCAGGCACAGGGGTAGGGATGAAGGGTGGGAGGGCAAATGGCATGAGGGGGCAGGAAGAGCAGGAACTTGTGGGGACAAGAAACAGAGGACAGGTGGCAAGAGGGGCAGGTACAGGCGGGGGGGAGGGACACAAGCAAAGAAAGCAAGGGACTGGGGTGGGCAAACGGGTGGGCAGATTCTGGTGGGGGATAGGCTGCTCGAGTCCCCCCTACCAGTGCTTTCCGTATGGGGGGGGGTGTGAATTTAAGATGACCCTCCAGTTCTATACATAGAAAATTGTAACAAATGTATAACTTTTCCCTGTATAGAATCTAATTATTGGGGGGGGGGGTGTCATAAATTTGAAGTTGTCTTAGATATCTGTATTTACCCAAATCTATTGTAATTTGTCAATTGTTGCTTTCAGGCAGATATTTTGGATGTCAATCAGATATTTAAGGATTTAGCAATGATGATTCATGATCAAGGAGACATGATTGGTAAGTACACTTGTACAGCAGATGCCCTGAAAATAACTGTATCCTCTTAATCCTGTTTTAATTCCATTTAGAAAGAGGTATGGATTAGCTAAATGTTGTATATAAGTATCATTTGGTGTCTTATCCCATTGTATTCCTTGTTGAAATTTGATTAGGCTTTTAAAATAAGAATCTGAGTTTTCTTCTTTGTATTGTGTAGATAGCATAGAAGCAAGTGTGGAAAGTGCAGAAGTCCATGTGGAAGGAGCCAGTGAACAGTTACAGAGAGCTGCTTATTATCAGGTAAACATATGCATGCTTTGCATTATTACATGTAAGGATCAATCCTACTCCTTGCACTAGTTTGCACAGAACAAAGCAAAAATACTGTGGGCTTGTAACCAACCTGACAAGTTCACAATTCTCACTTGTACATGTGAAAGTCCCACCTCATGGATTTCCCTTGGGCCCTTATACTTGGTTTACTTTCTCAAGCAGAAGGCATCCCTTAGGATACATAAACTTTAAAAACATAATTTAGCTGACTTTTATCGTCTCCAGTATCATACCGTTTTACGGATGTTAAAAAAAAAAAAAAAAAAAGATACTATCACCAGGGACTGATTATCCAACAAAATTATGTTAGAATGGACGTGCTGTTGTCTCAGCCTTGTAAAGCTGTCCCTTTAGCAGCCAAGACAAAACTATATCTGCATGTAGCATAAATGCATATGCCCCCTATACTTGGATTATTTCTCACCCACGGACCTAGGCTTCCATTACTGTGCCATTTGCTGCTCACTTCATTTCCCCTGCTTGCTCAGTCGCAGCTTGACCTACTTAGTCACTATCCATCAGTTCTTCCCTCCTTGGTCCCAAGAGTTTAGCTATCTTCATACCTATCCGCTGGAGGCTCTTACAGTGTTTCTTGTAGTGCTACAGCCCCTCTTGGTCTTGCAGTCCAGTGGTACGTTATTTTGTGGAGGGGAATTCTTGATAGCAGGCACATCTCCTGGCTGTTGCACTTGAAGTTTTTGATACTGTAGCAGAAAATTGATCCTACTTCAGGCACTGTCACATCTCAGATGCCTTTTCTGGGATTTTTTTTGCCCCTCTCTGATGTAAGGAACCATGTAACCGTGATTCTTGCTAGGTCACTATGGAAAGAATTTATATGCAATTAGAGCAGCAGTGTTATGATTCGCTATTAGCTGAGGGAAAGGAAATAATGGATCTGGCCAGAGGAGAAAGTCCTGAAGATTCATTGGTGACTGACAGCTATTTCTGAATTGAGATGGAACAGTTCCACTCCATCTGACAAAGCAACAGCTTCTCTGTCATGCAGCAACCTTTAGTATTGTTGTCCTGTTTCATAAGTTTCTTCACAGACTGAAGGGCTAGAAACAAACAAACCCCCCAAAACTAAGCCTACATGCTTTTGTCATGTTCCTCATCCTCTGAAACTTCCTCACCCTTCCTGAGGACTGAGACTTGACAAGGCTGCTGTGGGTAAAGTTAAAAACTACTCCATATACTAGTACTCTATGAGGATGTGAATAAAACAGAGGTATTAAAAGACAAAAATAACAGCAACAATGGCTGACTCAATCTATCCAAAGGCCCTTGTATAGAGAAGCTTCTTGGAACAGCTAATATAAACGTGCAGGAAGAGAGACTATGCATCCATAAACAGCTTATCAGTGTTCACCAATCCAGCTGTCTCAGAACTGTAAGAATAAAATATCCTAACTTCTGTAGTTGTAGCATGCTGATCTAGGTGTGTTAAAACTTCTGCTATTTCAGTCAACTCAAAGCAAAGCTTGCGCTTTACTAACAGCAAGTTTCATCCCACCTCATCTTAAGTGCTCATCCTACCTTATACTGTTGCAACTAAGAATATCCAATATTAGTCCTCACACTACATTATGCTAATAAATTAAACAAAAAGTAACTTGTACTTTGGGAATCTTGTCCACTCTCCCCTTGAGTAAGGATGGATATGCTGTGCTCCAAATTTATTTTGTTGTTTTCTGTCCAGAATATGCTATGCCTTGTATCTTTTTTATTATTATTATTATTATTTTTTTGTTAATGGTTTTTGTTCTATTTTCTCCATTAGAAGAAATCTCGTAAGAAGATCTGCATTCTGATTCTTGGCCTTGCTGTGGCTTCCATAATCCTAGGACTCGTTATCTGGCAGGCAACAAAATGAAATTTCCACGTGGAATGTAATCTCATTGCAGAGATTTCCGCCCCCCCCCCCCCCCTTCCCCCTCACACATCCCACAGGAGAAAACAGGCAGACTAGTCTTGGAAATGAGTTGAACAGCTTGAAAGAGCACAAGCCAGAATTTCTTCTAGTGATAGATATTAGAAACTAATGTGCAGATAACTAGTACTTGGAATTAGTGAACCATGGAGACCAGTATTTATCAGTTAATGTACAAATTATATTGCTTAATGTAATTAATCTCCTGTGGTTTTTGCTTTCTGTACTGTATTATTATTCCCTGACCCAACTGTATATTGAATAGTGTGATAAATACTTGGAGATATCTTTGTTTTTTGACAAGTGACACAGTTTTAACATTTTTATATGTATAGTTTAACTTTTGTAGGACTGGAGTAGAACGACTCCCAAGAAAGCACTATACTGGTTCTCATTACCAGTAATTTCTAAAATCCTTAGTGCTCACCCCATGGATTTATTAGTCTCCAAGTGGCCATAGCCATTCTTTTCTAGAGAAACGTTACCACTGTATCTTTGAAAGATGAGATGTGCATGAGGTGGCCAAGGTTGAAATCTCAAATGGGCCAAGTTATTGATCTGTTTGGCCTAGAGGTATTTATATCTGGTTGGTTTTTTATTTGACTGGTTTGTTTGACTGGTAATGAGGTTTTTTTTTGTTTTTGGGGGTTTTTTTTCAAATACAGTGTTCTTGGTGACAGTACATCTTTTAACCTAACACACTCCTAAAAATAAATTTTCCTTAGTTAAACCTGTCGGTGGCTTACTGTCACCAGACACTTAAGTCTTTTCTCATGCTACACCTTCAGCACTTAAGGTAAAATTTTAAAAATTCTCTTGGAACGCACTATGACATGTTCAGTTGCAGAATTCAGACTTGCACACTTCAGGGGGTTTGCAGTTAATAAAATTCACTTTAATTTTTAAGCACATTTTCAGTGATTAAAGCCATATGAAGGTTGTAAACCTTTGGCCTCAAGTTTACTAGCTAATAAGATGGTTCAGTAGTAGCTGAAACCAAATTGTTTAGAAATGGCTTGTTCATAATATTTATTTGATATTAGGATGTATAGTAGGTGTTCTGTGAAATAATGCCACTTATGATTGGTAACTTCCATCATTTTACAAACAGAACTCTGAACTTGGTTAGTAAATCAGTGGTACTTTTTTGAATGGCTGAAAATTGTTTGACCAACTGCTCCTTGGAAGAGATTTCTGGTTCCTCTTAATGTCTTACAAATAGGACTTGATAAAATTGTACTTATCACACATTCTGATGTAGCTATGAAATGAAATGCACTGAAGGAATGAGATTCTAGCTAACACTTAGAATGTGGTGATTGCAGCATATTGATTTTCCCCCTTCCCCCCCCCAACCTTTTTATTTTGTATTTAAACCTTATTCCATGTCTTTTGTGTAATAAATTAAATGTAGAAGCTGGAGAGAAAATGTACTCTCATAATTGCACACTTTTTTGCACTATTGCACCATCATTCCATCCACTAACTATCAATAAACAAATTTAAAAGTCTTTGTCAGATCTTTCTCATATCATCTGAAATGTGAACAGAGGCCTCGAGACAGAAAAAATATAATACTTGGTAACTATTGTACTCTCTTGAAAGTATCTGCTCCAGGGTGAAAGATTGTACTCATGCCAACATCATAAATCATTAACCTGTATAGCATTTTTCACTTGTTCACAATTCAGCAGTCTTTTTCAAAGAGAAAAACAGTTGACCTTCTTGTGAAGTGTACAAGATTTCCATGCAAAAATTAAGTAGGGTGCATTTCTGCTGAAAGCACAATAAATATGGCCCTTACTGTGTCATGTAAACTTGAACAAGCTTCCTGTCACCATGGTTCTCCAAATCTTTGTAACAACTAATTATTATCCTGCTCTATACTTCACATCAGGAATTGCTTCTTCAGGACATAAGACTTCTTCATGGATTGTATGCTGTATCTAAAACATCAAGAACTGTGCCTTTCCAATGTGCTATATCTGTGCGTGAAAAAAACAAGTTAACTTTTCAAAGTGGTATTTCCAAGTTACAGCTATAGGAGGTGCTCTGAATGATGTACTTAGAAGCTTTCGGAAAGCTGTTGCGTCATCAAGAATGTGTTTCTGTGCCAGCACTGTTTAGTAGTTCTAGAACCTCAGTTCATCCCTCCTGTGTTTCATCTCACCTGCGCTCCAATGCAGTGTGGGCTCTGCTCTATTTGGGGGTCTACTTGTGCCTTTGGGCATCCCTACCCACTGGAGAACTGGCACCAGCTAAAGGTCAGGGTGTTTGAGCGACTGCAGGCATGGGCAAGCCTGTTGCAGTATGTCTTCCTTTGTGGGAGGTGCTGGTCATCAATCTGCTGGTCCCATCCATGCTCTGGCACTGCTTCAGCACTGGCTATGCCTCCAGAACTCCTGGCCAGGCTCTAGACAGGTGCTACGATTCTGGCAGTTATGGCACTGGGTCTCTGCAGGTGTCGTGAGCCTCCCCTTGCAGGAGGGCAGGCAAGGCCTGGTCTGCCTCCACAACCAGGTATGCACCTTCCACCTTCAGGCCCTTCAAAGGCTCCTGTATGGTACCAGGAGCAAGGCAATATGGTGCCTGATCAGCTGCACCTTTCTCTGCTGCCTCAAAGGGTTCTGATATGACTAGCATCTCTTCTACCTATGAGATCTTCCAAAGTAGGACCTGGAGAGGTTGCTAGATTTCTACCAGGACCTCCCCAGGGCCTAGAGGTTGGTTTCTGTTACCAGGTCCCCAGAGATGGTCACCCAGGGTGCTAACCTCCTCACCAGGCCCCTGCAAAAAAACCACCCAGGTGGTGGTGTTGGTAAACATCACTCGTATTGGAGGGTTCCTGGACTATGCCAGAAAAAACCCACAGATTTTCCCTGAGAAAATGCAGATTTCTCATTTTAACAGAGAAATGCATAGATTTTCCACTGTTGCAAAGAGCTTTTTGCAGGTTGGCAGTTTCAGCATGCAAGAGGCTGGGGGGAGTGGGAGGAGGGTGGTCAGTGTAGTGAGCATGTTTGTTATTACCCTGAAATAGAATAGTTTTCTGATAGCAGCATACTGTTAGGTTAACAATAATTTGGATTATCAAGAAGTATTAGCTTTGCAGCTGAATACAAGGCATGACCTGTGGCCTAGCAATGCTGCTGACCACAAGGCAGAATAATAGCTAAGCCTTTGCTTGTGTCAAGTAATCATTTTAACGGTGTTAAGCATTTTCTGAGTAAAATGCAGCAAGTGGATCTGTGTCTGTGTGCTGGAAAATCAGCTACAGCAAGAAGCAAGATAAGACAAAGAAGCCATTGTTCTAAGTACAGTGATCGTGTCCTTAAGAAGTATCTACTACTGTGCAAGGTTTTGCTAACTTATCATAATGTTACTGTTACTTAACTTTTAGCTTTTAAAAAGTGCTAGTTCAGCTTAATAGAAATATGCTGTTACAAAGACTTATAAAGCACCGCCCAAGAATTGCTTTTGTTAACCCTGTAGTCTTGCCTTATTGTAAAAAAGTATAAAAGATCGCCTCACCCTTGAGGGGGGGCCATTTTGCCTTTTGCTGGCTTTGTGGTCTTTGCTGGAGCAAATAAATGACTGTCAGTTCTTTACCCGCATAGTCTGGTCTCTATTGCAGCTAGATAATGAACTTTAGGGAGTTTTCTCCCACCACATCAGGCAGGGGGCACCATGAGCATGTACATGCACATGGCCGCCAGGCAGCTTGGAGAGCAGCACCCTGCAGGTAGGTCTCATGGTGGGGTGGGGGGGAGGAGAATTGAGCAGGACTGGGGCTGGGGATGCTGCCCAACCAGGTGGGGCTTGGGGCCCAAGGCTACCATGCATAGTTGCAGGGCCCCAGCAAGGAGCAGGAGGCTCATCCAGGAGGCAGGGGGGTGGGGCTGGCTCCCTGCCACTGAGCACACTCTCAGGGAGATATGGGCATTAGGGATGTGCAAAGCTTTGGTTGCTGATTCAATTCAGAGATTTGGCCCAATTCAGCAGCCGAATCTCTGAATCCGAATCAAATCTAGAGACTTGTTAATCTCTCCAAATCGAATCAGAAGCCTCCAATTCAATTCAGAGAGATGTGGAGAAATTTGACGATTCGGCCCTAGACGCACGTTTTTTCTACATACCTCAAGGTACCAGGCGCAGTTCGTGAATGCTGAGATGGTGGGGCGGATGGAGCGTCCCATGGGAGCATGGGGGGGCGGGGGCGGTCTCCAATGTGCTCAGGGGCAGGCCCAGAAGTACTTCCAGTCCACTTCCTGGTCTGCTGCAGAGTTTATGGGGGAACCACCCCTCACCCCCCTGCTAGGCAACTGGTGCCTTCTGGGTCTGGGGGGGCACCTGGGGTCCCCCTGTGGCTAAGCCCAAGCCTACAGCTGTCCCCCACCCAAGGCTCCGTTCCGGCTGTGCCCCCTGGGCGAGAAGGGGAGCTGCACTCTGCTCCCTGCTTGGGCTGCAGCAGCCACCACCTCCCACAGGCATCAGCCAGGGCTTGGGCACTGCTGGGAGAGGCAGGGGACTGCAGATCCAGGTCCCTGACCCTATGGCCCTGGCAGTTGGAGGTCCCCTCTGGGAGGGTGGGGCAGGAGGGACTTGGACCCATGTTCTGGTGAGCAAACGGGGCAAGAGAAGCTCTGATTTTCTATGATAAAAAAACTCAAATCCAACTCCAAAATTTATAGGCATTTAGAATTTATTTTATTATAGTGATTGAGACACTGGTAGGCTTCCAAATTGCTTTAAAATTGTAAATATATCAATAAAACATTGTGTTCAACTGATACCTATATACATAGTGGAATTTCATTTTAATCACAGAATTTGTGATTTTTTTTTTATCAGAGAAAACCAGGATCCCTGGCCATGAAGTTGCTGCATCAGCAGGCCCCATGGCACTCCCTACCCCACTGTCTCAGCAAGCTGGGGGATTTCAAGCCAGTCTGCCTCTGAATGGCCCGCTGCCGCCAGCTGTGTACTCATGCTCTGCACAGTCCATCATCTCGTCCTTGTGTTCTGCCCCAACAACAAGTGGTGGGACATCCTAGGCAAGGCCAGGGAGGAGAGTCCCTGGTAGACAAGTCTCTATTCCATCTTGATCCCATGAGCCAAGAGGCCTCAGCTAGTGGCTTCTTCATGGAGCCGTCACCACAGGCATGTATCTGGTGTGCTTTACAGGCACTCCTAACACCTACCCCTTTTGCCGACAGAGGACCCTGATGCACGTCTACCTCAAGTGCATCAGGTTGCAGGCCCCCTTCTGTCTCCTCCAAAACCTCCTGCTGTAGTTCTGGCTGCACTTCTCCCTGTACCTTTTTTGTTGTGCACTTCCCATCCATGGCTCCACCAAGCCCCAAGATGTCCTGGTCAACCTCCTCCTGGCTCTAGCCAAACTGGCCATCTATAAAACCAAGAAAGAGGCACTGGCCAGGGGAACCCAGGCAAGTGTGGGGCTGTCTTCCTGTCACTCTTCTGGGCACAGTTTCACTGGTCAATGTCTCCAGGCTCCCTTGACTCATTCAGGGGGCAGTGGCTGCTGGCCTGTGTACTTTGCTCAGTGTCCCCTTCCAGATCCCTTATTATTAATCTACTAGCTAATTGCCTGTCAAGAGTGACGGATGAATTTCTAACAAAAAGAAACATTTTACTTTTTATGTTTATTAAATAAATTAAATATTTATAAAATTTAAATAAAGTAGGCTGAACATTTGAAGATACCAATCCCTTCCTGCACTTACTTTCATCCAGCGTGCTGGAGGTGCACCTGCCCATGCTGCCACCTGGCTGCCGTCTGTGCACCTCTTTGCTGGGCAAGGGCAAGAGCAAGGGCAAGGGCAGGCGAGCTTCACGCCTCGCAACAGCTGCCCATGCCCCAGGACTTCCTCTGCGCCACCCGCAGGAGCCTCCTTCCCAGCTCAGGGCTTGGGACAAGGCTGCCACTGCTCGCCCACTGCCTCGCACCCCTGCCCAGCTCCCGCTTTTCCTGAGCAGAGAGTGGATGCTGAATGGGAAAGTGAACTGGGTAGGATCAAAGTTTTTTCCCACCGTTCCTTTAAGCGAATCTCTAATCCAGGAGTGGCCATTCCCTGTAATCCTGACTTCATTAAGAGCTTCTGATGGGTCCAGGTCTCCCTGAATCCTAACCCTAGCCTCCAGAGTAGCAGGAGCACTTGAGGGTAGAGCTAGGATTCAGAAAGACCTAGACAAATTGGAGGACTGAACCAAAAGCAATCTCATGAGTTTCACTAAGGACAAGTGTGAAGTCTTGCACTTAAGACAGAACAATGCCTTGCACTGGTATGGGCTGGCCAAGCAGCAGCTCAGCAGGAAAGGACCTAGGGGTTGCAGTGGACAATAAGCTGAATATGAGCTCTTGTTGTGAAATGCTTGTTGCAAAGAACAACAACAGTATATTAGGCTGCATTGGTAGGAGCATTGCCAGATCCAGGGAAATGATTATTCCCCTCTATTCAGCATTAGTTTAGGCCACATCTGGAGTAGTATGTCCAGTTTTGTCCCCCAACCTCCCAACAGAAAGCATTTAGGACAAATCTGAAAGCCTAGCAAAGGGCAACAAAGATGGCTATAGGGCTGGTGACCACAACTTGAGAGGCTGAGAGAACTGGGCTTATTTAGTGTGGAGAAAATAAGATGCAAGGATTTAATAGCAGCCTTCAGCTACCTGCAGGGCGGGTCCAAAGAGGATGGAGCTGGACTGTTCTCAGTGGTGGCAGATGACAGAACAAGGAGCAATGGGCTCAAGTTGCAGCAAGGGAAGTTTAGGTTAGATATTAGGGAAAACTTTCTCACTGGCACAGTAGTAAAGCACAAAAACAGGTTACCCACAGAGGCTGTGAAATCTCCATCCTTGCAGGTTTTTAAAACCCAGCAATTCAAAGCCAGTGGCTGGGATGATCTAGCTGGGGCTGGTCCTGCTCCAAGCAGGGGTTGGACGAGATGTGGCCTCCTGAGTGTGTGGGCTGGGGGCGAGCTGGGCCCGTCTTTGCGCACGCGGGCTGTGGCCAGCAGCCTGGGCACACGGGGCCGGAGGAGACCGGAGGCGAGCTAGAATTAGTCACGGACGCGTAGTGGTTGATTTAAAGATTATTTACTTACACCCAAGATGGTTGCGGTGTAGGCTGGACAGTTTCCAGGTGCAGCTCCGCTTAAATCCTTGTTGGAGGACTACGACAAATTCATTCTAGCCCCGGAGTTGTTAAAGCTCCGCGGGTTCGGTAATTTCTCTCCCACGGAGTTGTCGAAGCTCCGTGGGTTCGGTTCGGTTCTCTTGCCCCGGAGTTGTTGAAGTTCCGCGGGTTCGTATCTTTAATATGCAGGAAGGGATACGTCTAAGAATTTATCGGCGACGGGGAGAGGATAGAGGCTGTTCAGGCCTCTGTTGCTCTCCATTGCACCGGGGTTCTCTTCTGCAGCAGAAAACTCCACCGTGCAAGGAAGCTGCAATTTAGCGGGAAAAATAATTTAGCAGTGCCGAAGCACACACAAACAAAAAATCACAACTTTGGGTTGTGACACTGAGGTCCCTCGCAACTGTCATTTTCTGAGATTCAATGACCTTGTCAAAGGCTTTTCACAAGTCCAGAGTTAGTCAGCTTGAACGCTGCAACCCACCCGCTTACGGCACCCCCAAAGACCGTGGCACAGGGGCAGGTGGAGGTGCAGACCTGGCAGCGAAGGCATTTTGCTTGGCTTTTGGGGGCACAGTGGGGAAGCGGCCAGGGCTGCGCTGCCACAACAGAGGCCGGGCCCCTCGCGGCTCCCCTGCCCGCAACGTCTCACGGGCCCAGCCTGCAGGTTGTTTTCGGCACTGCTGTAGCAGGCAGGGGAGGCGCGTCCCGTTCACCCACGTGCTGAGCGGCTCGGCCTTCTCGTACTGCTCCTACCACTTCCCGCCCCCCCTCCGCGCCGGCCTCCGAACGCGCAGCCTCTTCGAATCCCCCGCGCGCCACTGGTGTGACGCGCCGTGACGTAACGTGGCAGACTTCCCCCGCCCCTTCGCGCGGCGCCCGCGCATGCGCACTACCCCCTCCACCCAGCCGTGCTCTCGCTCTGACGTGTCGCACGATGCATCCTGGGATGGCGCCCGGCGGCGGCGGTCCGCCTGTTTCCCATCCTGCCCTGGCGCGCTGAATGGGGCAGACGCAAGATGGCTGCGAACGCGAACTCGGGTGGCGGCGGCGGCGGGTCGCTGTTCGAGTGCCCGAGCTGGTGAGCGCCGCGCCGCGCCGCGCCGCGCCGGGCGGAGCCGGGGGCGGTTTCGTGCGGGGCGGGCGGGCCGGGCCGGGCCGGCGGTGCGGGGCCTGCGCCCGCTCCCAGCTCCCTCGGCTGCAGCTGCAGGCCGGGAGGAAGGTGGACTCCGCCTCCCCGGGCCCGGCGCAGCGAGGAGCAGCCCAGTTTGAGATGACCAGAAGCGCTGCTGTCCAGTACGGCGGCCACCAGGGAGCGGGCCGGGGCCGAGGCTGCTCCTTGAGGAGGGCTCGGTGCCTGCAGCTGTGGTGGTTTTCCTCCACGGGACCCTGCCTCATTCAGCGGCCGGTTGATGGTAGTTTCTGAACCACTGTTTACTTGACCGTTCCCCCCCGCGCCCCTCATTGTATGTGCTTTATAATCCTGCACCCCCTTTACACCCTGCGCCAGATAAAAACTTCGGTAATTTACTCCTGGGGTTTTCTCTGATCTTCGTCCTCATTGTTTTTGAAGGTCTGGAGCACATTTGTAGGTGCCCCTCAGCGTTTTATTGGTGATTCTCCACCTGTGAAACAGTTAGGTAGCACAAAGAGATTGAGGCTAAATTATGAATTGCTGGCTCCTTTGGGTGCTCATTTGGAGGTATTTCAAATTTTTTTTCTTGAGCGCAAACATTTTGAGTATATTTTTGTGAGTACAGACCTGGTGATCTTGCAAGGCCCCTTCCAGCCGTAATGTCTATGACATTTTTGTAGCAGTTAACAGTCAGAAGGAAAAGCCTCTGTGCAATTGAGACCGGTGTGATCAAGTCTGCAAACAAGAGGTTGGACGTCCAGTTCCACGTGCAGCCTCCTTTCTGGCAGTCACTAAGCTCTGTACTTGCCTCTGCAGTTTGAATGTTCTTTATTTCTTTTTTTAAGTAAAAAGAAAATCTCTTAGATGATACTGACTCCCACATGAATCATCAGCAGGGCTGGGAGCTTGACGCTACAGACTTCTACAACATGGTGAAGTAGCTGGTAGCTGTAGCAACCTGTTACCTTCCGGATGCTAAATGGAGCTCTCATATTTTGTCAGTGAGATTCACAGCTATTTTCCAGGCAGAAAAATACTGAAGCTCCAGATCCTTGGTTCATTTCAATGTTCTGGAGAGGGTTATGCATTTTTTTCTATGAATGTCCTTGCTCTGCTCACCTTTGCTTATGCTCTCTTTCTAGCCTATACCCAACCCAGGAGCATAACTAGGGGTGGGCAAGTGGGACCCAAACCCTGGGCCCTGACAGAGAGGTCATGTCAGAATGTAACAGGAGCAGGAGCAACAATGGACACCTCCCTCACTGCTTTCTGGTAGGGTTTTGTTCGGGGTGGAAAACTTTCATGCTGCAGACAGGGACATGCAGGCTGCAGATCACGGCTCTGCCCCGGGTCCTTGCAGCAGTGGCAGTGTGGTCTGGAGCAGGGGCAGAGCCATGATCTGCTGCCTGCACACCACTGTCCGGACTGTGCGTGCTGCAGATTGCAGCTCTGCCCTGGCCCCTGACCAAGCTGCTTCTGCCGCAAGATCCCACTGGCTCTGGAGCAACCCCTGCCCTGCTGCGCTCCCTGCCAGCATGGCTGGGGCTGGTCTTCATGGCAACCCCTGCCTTGTACTATCATGGCTGGGGTCTCCATGGAGCATGGTTTCCCAGCCATGCAGGCAGGAGCTGCTGGGAAATGGAGTCCAGTTGTTAGCCAGCTCCATCATTTTGCCCACCCCACCCCACTAGCTATGCCTAGACCATCTCCAACCAGTGGTTATCCAACCTCTTCTTGAACACCTCCAATGATAGAGAGTCCACAGCTTCCCTCGGCAGTCTATTCCAGTGTTTCCGAACCTTTTCTAGCCCAAGGCACACTTACATTAATAAACGTTTTCTGCAGCACACCTGTTAAGGCGTTCTCCATCCTCATACCTATTGTAGCTCATTACCATGGCAAAATTCCACGGCATACCTGTTCATTTCTGACTACACACTTTTCATAGATTTCATAGACATTCGGGCTGGAAGGGACCCCGGAGGATCATCGAGTCTAGCCCCCTGCCAGGGGCAGGAAGTCAGCAGGGATCATAGGATCCCAGCAAGGTAAACATCCAAATGTGTCTTGAAGGTGTTCATAGTGGATGCTTGAACCACCCCCGGCGGCAGTCGATTCCAAACCTTGGGGGCTCAGACAGTAAAGAAGTTCTTCCTTATGTCCAGCCTGACTCGGTCGCAGAGGAGTTTGTGACCATTCGATCTTGTCATCTTTTGGGGTGCTCTGGTGAACAGACATTCCCCCAGAACCTGGTGGACACCCCTGATAAACTTATAGGTGGCCGTCAGATCACCCCTGAGCCTGCACTTTTCCAGGCTGAAGAGTCCCATGGCTCTCAGCCTCTCATCATAAGGTCTGTTTTCCTGACCTCTGATCATGCGCGTGGCTCTCCTCTGCACTCTCTCAAGGTTCTCCACATCCTTTTTGAATTGTGGAGCCCAAAACTGGATGCAGTACTCCAGCTGTGGCCTCACCAAGGCCAAGTACAATAGGAGAATGATATCCTGGGATTTGCTTGAGAAGCATCTATGGATGCAAGCAGCATTTTGCTTGCTTTACTAGCTGCAGCACACTGGTTGGGAAACCGTGGTCTATTCCACTGCCCCAGTATTCTAACAGTGAAGAAGTTTTTTCTAGCTATCCAATCTAAACTAATTTTGCTGCAACTGCAGGCCGTTGGTATACCTCATGCTGCAGCAAGAGAGAAAAAGTGTTCTCCCTCCTCTTAATTGCAGCCCTTCAAGTATTTGAAGACCACTATCATGTCCCATCCTTTTTTGCAAGTTGGACATGCTTAAATCCTTCAGCCTCTCATCATATGATTTGCTTTCCAAGCCCTTTATCATCTTTCTTACCTGCCTGTGGACCCTTTCCAACTTCTCCATGTCCTGTTAAAATGTGGAGCCCAGAACTGCAAACAGTACTCTAGGTGAGTCCTAACCAATGCAGAGTAGAGAGTCACCATCACCTCCCCCATCTTGCACCTAATTCTTCTGTGGATACATCCCAAAACCACATTTGCTTTTTGTGCAGCTGTGTCTGTAATCTACCAAGACTCCCAGATCCTTTTCCATAGTGTTGCCATTCAGCCAGGTGTCACCTATTTTGTATTTGTGTTTTTGATTATTCTTCCTGAGGTCTAGTACCTTGCACTTGTCAGCATTGAACTTTATTCTGTTAGCTTCAGCCCAGCTTTTCAATTTCTTGAGATCCTTCTGAATTGCCCTCACAACCTTCCATGTTCACAGTCCTTCTCAGTTTCATGTAGTTCACAAATCTCAAAAAGCTTTATATGCAAGTATCCAGATAATTAATAAATACATTGAACAGCATCTGGCCCAGACTAGACTCCCTGTGAGATTCCACTCAAAGCCTCCTGCTATTCTGACATGGACCTGTTAATTTTGTGGCCTTTGAACCAGTTTTCTGTCCACCTTATAGCAGTTTTGTCTAGTAGCCCACATTTCTTCAATTTGTTTACAAGAAGCTTGTGGGGGGACCTTGTCAAGAGCCTTCTGAAGTCCGGATATACTATATCCAGAGTATTCCGTTCATCCACCCAAGTAGTTACTTTTCCAAAGGAGTTTAAGTTTTTTATAAATCCATGTTGGCTACTTGCAATCAGCCTTTCCTCCTCCAGATGCTTTCCAGTGAACTTCCTTAGGATATGCTCCAATAATTTCCCAGCTATTAAGGTGAGGCTAATCTCAGGTCCTCCCTTTTTTGTTGTTTCTTTTTCCTTATTTTTTTTTTCTTAAGAGGGGCACTACATTGGTCCTTTTTCAGTGCTCTGGTACCTCACCCATCTTCCACAACTTCATGAAGATCATTGCATTGCCAAGGACTGTGAGAGTGCCTCTGCCAGTTCCTTCAGTACCCTGGGATGAAGTTCATCTGGCCCTGCTGACTTCAATTCATTCAGACCCATCAAAAGCTCTCTGACAGTCTCTTATATTATCTCCTCCCTCAACTGGCCCCCTTCTTTATCCAGATAATCCTTATTAGGTGCCTTGCTGTAGCTTAATTTTTTTGTGAAGACTGAGGCAAAATAGCTGTTATGTAGCTCTGCCTTCTTTGTATCTTCTGTTAAGAGTTCCCCTGGGTAGTTAACAGTGGATCCATAGTGTCCTATGTGCCCCTAACTTTGATATGGAGCATACTTGGTTTGACTAGCATCTAGGAGTGGTATGGGAAGGAAGTATACTTGACACAGGCGGAAACTTCATAGAATAATACTGTATGCTTTTGCAAATTTCTACTAATTGTGAATGAACTGAAGTTTTTCAGACTTATAATTTATCCAGACTTGGCAGATTTTCACTGCAAAAGCAGAAAGGTGGACCCCTGATACAGTAGCAGCATTTTTGCCAATCTGCAGAGCATGCAAGTAAAAACTTCTCAAATCATTGCAGTATTTTTAAAGGAACAATATAACATTGTTCCCTAGTATTTCTTGGTAATAACTAAGCTGTTTTCACTTAATGTTCTAAAATTTCAGCTTCCAGCAAACACCCTGCATAGAATAGTTTAGCTCAAAAGTTTACATTTTGGCACAGTTATAAGAAGCTAAGAATGAGTTTTTATAATAGAAAGTGTTAGGCAGTTGTGGCTATTGATGTCTAAATGTACCAACCGGTATAAGGGATAAAGACAGTAGGTAGACATTTTTTTAATTTGACTTGAAATTTCAATTTACAGTAAAGATGTAGTCTCATGCTTTTAAACAGAGCTGTACTTACTGTTATAAACTCTGCTGGCTCTTACTCACTTCTAAAGTTCTTTCCACGAGTTAAGTCTTACTTTCTTCTGAATACAACTATGGAATGCGAAATATTAACATGAACAAAAGGTGTGGATTTTTAAATACTGTCCATGTGAATCATAGTTATATAGATGAAACATGATATTTTACCCTTTGCTTATGATTCTTCAAAGTAGGTAGGATTTGCAACAGCAGTCTTCTCACACTCCTGGCTATCTGAATCCCAGATTATCAAAAAGTTTCAGATGTCTTCCGCAACTTTCGTATAATTTGTGTGCCCATATCTGTTGAGTGTACTATATCTATTATAGTGCCTGCATATTAAGTGTAGCTGGCAATTGATGTAAGCAACCTGTTGGATTGGGAAGCTAGGTAGAAGAGGATGGATCCAGTGTAGTGGTTGGCCTGCGCAACACTGAGCTGTATTAGTGGCATGGGAAAGAATGTTGACTTATGGCACAGGGAGTAAGAAAAAAGTAAGTTTAAAGCTATTTTAGCTATTGTAATGAGTCTACCAAGTCTTGTCTAGGATGAGGTTTGTCTCAAATTTTCTAAGTCTAACTCTGCTACACCCCCAAAGTTTCCTGCCTATGGAGTATTGGTACCAGTGTATACTAGCTCCTGGTGCTTTTATCTCTGTGGTCTAACAGAAATAAAACAACATGGGGGGGTGGAATCAGTGGCTAGTTTAATATAGTACTTTGCATTTGATAGTACTAGTGGAGCTGAACTCTTGCAGCTGTATTAGTGCAGTGGTACCCAACCTTTTTGTCCGTGGAGCCAGATGGGCAGTGGGCAGTTCCTCTGTGGGTCAGATCTAGCCGGTGAATGCAGTCTGGTGTCTGGGGCTTGCAAAGCACAGCCACATCTGACCACACAGGAGTGAAGGGGAGGGGGATCGCAGTCTGACCCCAATCCGGCCATGTAGAGAAAGGGGGTGTGGCCTGGCATTGTGGGGAAAAGGGGTGAAAGCTAGCCCTAACTGGACCACATGTGAAGAAGGGGGCTTGGCCTGGCCCTGATCTGTCCATGCAAGGAGACTTTTGTGGCCCAGCTGTAACCCACTGCGTGGGGCTGGGGATTTTTGGTAGTGTGGAGAGTGGTAGTAGTAACTGCCACTGCTCCCCCGCTGCCAAATTTCCCTACCTGTGGGGAGCACCACAGACCAGATTCCAAGGCTCTGCAGGCTTGCATTTGGGCCATGAGCCAGAAGTTGAGCACCCCTGTATTAGTGAGAGAGCAGTAGCTGAAGAATAAAACCATCTGTCTAGAACCAGTCTTCATGACCTTGTAGCAAAGGAAGTTTCAGGAGTGGGTAATCTAGCAGCAGAGAAGCTGTAGGATTAACAATGGCTTTTATCTGTGGTAAACTACTGTCTTTAGTGAATTTTATTGATCTGTACTTCAGACAGAAAGAGAGAGAGATTTCCTTCGACTCCCCTGTTCATTTACCTATTTCGAATTAAACTAACTGTTTCCTGGGGCTGGGACTGTTATTAAATTATTGTTATGTAATCGGGAATATTTTTCGTTCAATAAATTGTGACCATGCTTTGTGCTCTGCCCTTATCCCTGTATCTTGTGCCCAGATCTAGATTATGGTTGCACTATCCGCTCCACAAAAACCTTGTCTTTGCTTGCAATCGAGAGCCCCTCCAACAATCAGGTTCTCAGATTGTGGTCTACAGGCATTCCAACAAGAAATAATAGTTTTCTATTGATTTTTCTCCTTTATTTCCAGCAGATGAAAAATACACCAAATTCTTTCTCATAATGATTTCTCTGGGAAGCAACTGCTATCATTACTATAGGCAGGTTCAATGGTAATGAGAGAAGATCCACACAATTTCATATAGAAGGAGAGGTATCTATAATATAGTTTCTAAATTAAGTTTGGTTTACAGTATAAAAAGGTTTGAGAGCCTGTTTACTACGCTGTGGTGGTTGATTTATAATATCACTAGGGATCAGATGAGTGACGAGCAACATTTTTGCATGAGGTACAAGTGACTCTTTTTTTTTTTTTTTGCATGTGGTTTGAATAGAGCAGGGGTGTCAAACTCATCTGGCCCCATAAGCTGGATACAGGGTCCAGAGTTGGTCTGCAGGCTAGATTGGGCACACAGCTAGGCCCCACATTCTGGGACCAGCCCTCAGGTCTAGGCTGGTATGGACACTGCATGCAGCGCATGCCCTGTACCAGTTGTGCTGCTTGCAACATGAGTGCCAGCCCCAGCCCAGTACTGTGCATTCAGCATATGGGACCAGTCTGGCCAGGTGTTACACATAGTGTGCACTACGTGTGGTACATGGGGCTGGTCTAGGGTGTGTGCTGCATGTGGTGCCTGTGCCAGACTGGCTCTGAGCACTGGATCCAGCACAGGTGGCCTTTGTGTGGGCCTGATCTGGATTAGCTTCAGATCTAGCATGCAGGGTTAGTTCAACACAGGCACCATGTGAAATGCCCAACTCAGACCAGTCCTGTGCTATATACAGCCCACATCAGATGGGTTCCACATGGAGCACGTGGGGGTTAGAGCCAGTGCTAGCTGCATGCTTCAGGTAACACTGCAGGCTGAACGATACTGGTCCGCAAGCCAGATGAAGCCTGTCAGCCGTATCTTTGACATCCTGGAATAGAATAGTGTGTTTGTTAAAAATGTTTCCATTCCTCTTCTGATTCTTATGACTATCTGCCGTTGGGCCAGAAACTGTTTGTAGTGGTTGAATTTTAAGACCTGTCAAGAATCTGTATTGGTGGCCAACAACCTTTATAATCTGTAGGCCAGAACAGGTCAGCCCCAGACTGGGTTGGCTTTGGTGCATCAGCATTTGGGGAAAGCAGGGCGGGGGGCATGGTTTGCCTATGCCCTCACTAGGGCCAGGCACTGCTGCTGCTTCTCCCAATTTCCCCACCACCACTCTCTGGCTGGGGCATGAGCAGGGTGGATTTGATTTAAATTGCATCGATTTAAATCACTGGTCAGGAAGCCTCGATTTAATCTGTTTTCTACAAAAAGCACATTCTTGTTCATTGATATCCTTTATTCATTTAACTCAGTGGTTGTCAGTTGGGGGTACACGTACCCCTAGGTTTACTTAAAAAGGTTGTAGGGGGTATGCAGAACAAATGAGAAAAAATTACTGTTTTATAGAGGTGTACCAGTACATCAGTCCCATGTTGGATCGGCACCAATATAAGGAAAATTGACTGTGTCAGCAATCGGCTTTTTTTGGTTGATGTGGCCGTTAACATGGCCAATAAATACCCAGTGCATGCGCGCAGCTGCAATGCAGCACGCAGGTGGCCAGGAGCGTAGCTCAGCATAGAGAGCAGCTGGGTCTGGTTGGTAAGTCTGTTGTGAGGGAAGTGGGCGGGGGAGACTGAGGCCACAGTAGTGAGGGAGGAAATGGGGCTGGGGCTGGGGCAGGTGCTGCACAGCCAAGGTAGGGCACGGGACGGAGCCACGGCTCGTCGGGGGGGGCATATCTCCTGCTGCTGCATACACTTCGGGAGGGCATATGCGAGCTGTGTGCCCCTGGATCTATGCACAGGGTGAGGGCAGGCTGCTGCTGTGGGCTGGAGCCAAGGCAGCACCGGGCTTTTCCCAGCGGAGGGCCTGGGCCTGGGGCTGCACTCAGGGCGGGCACCCATGTGGGGGAGGGAAGGGGCATGGGGGCAGCTTGAGGCCCCCACAGTGAGAGAGGGAGTGGGGGTAGGGCAGAGGCAGACATGGGATGGAGTCATGGGTTGCTCGTTGGGGGGGGTAGGGGGGGGAGCGGTTCCTGCTGTTGAATGCGCCCCTGGGGGAGGCATGAGGGGAATGTGCCCCCCAGATTTTTGTGCAGGGCGAGGGCAGGCTGTGTGCTATGGGCTTGGAGCCAGGAGCTGTGCTGGTTTCTTCCCAGCAGAGGCTGTGTCAGGGCTGTGTTCGACGGGCAGGGAGGTGGTGGGGTGGGGTAGGTGGGGGCAAGCTACAGCCACCCCAAAATTCGCCATAGGGCCTCCCCCCCTTCCCCCCCAGCAGTAGCTTCCCCTCCCAGAGCTGTCAGCACCTGTCCTGGCCCCACCCACCCCAAACACAGCCCTATCCCAGCCCCTGCCAGGAAGAGGCCAGTGCAGCTCCCCCATGCGTGCCCTTTCCCCACACAGATTTGGGGGGGGGCGCATCCCCCTGTGCCTGCCCCAGTGAGGTTTGCAGCAGTGAGAACTGCCCCCCAGATGAGCCATCTGTGGCTCTGTCCCCTGCCTCAGCCTGACTGGGCAGTGCCAGTGCCAGTCCCTGCCCCTGCCTCAGCCCCACTCCTCCCCTCACTGTGGAGGCCTTGATCTGGCCCCTCCACACAGGTTTACTGCCCAAACGCTGCTCTCCAAGCTTCCAGGCTGCATTCCTGACTGCATGCATGTTGCAGCTGCACGCGTGCACACGGCATTTATCGGTGACATTATCGGCCACATTGGTCAAAAAAAAGCCAATTTGCCGATAACGTCAATTTTCCTTTTATTGGTGCCAATACAATATGGGCCAATACATCAGTGCACCTCTAATGAGCATAGCTGGAAGCAGTAGCGCAAGTACAACTCGCTGCCTAGCACTGGCACCTGGGGGCTTAGGCAGTATGTTACCAACCCCTGATCTATGTAATTTGGTATAAATTAGTACATTTCAGATGCCAGAATTGTTGTTCTTCACAAGCATCTTTGAGCCAAGGTGAAGTTGTGCCTGACACAGATGTGGCAATCCCAAGGGAATGTGGTCCTTTAGAGCTCGTGGAATTTCACCTTGCCTGTCAACTCAGACACAGGGATGTATGTAATAGCCTGGTTGCATAGTTCAAGGTTTTTAAGAGGCACAGCTAAATTTAGGGTTCTAAATTCACATTTTAAATCAGGCCATTGTTCAGGTGTTTAAATTAACACAAGTTAAAATGAAACTCATCCTGTTTGCATCATTAGCAGCTAACACTTTTTTTTTTTTTTATAATAGAGAATTCTCCTTTTATATCTATTTTAAACAAAATGTTGCCATAGCAGGAGGCTTTCCAAAAGTAAACTGGATATAGCTGAGGAACTGTTGTTAGTTGTGAGAGAGGTGAGCATGCAGAGTGCATTTAAGGACTGACGAGACTTTCTGGTATAAGCTGGGAGTTCTTTTGGAACAGAGGAGGGAAGGGCTTGTGAGTGTGTTTGTCAGTGAAAGTATGATTGAGTCACTAATGGAAAAGACTAATGTGATCCTAACATGTCGAGCAAGGTATTTCCACTAGAGATAGGAACTATTAAGGCATTGTACAAGGTACTGGTGAGATCGCATCTGGAGTACTGGATACAGGTGACCAAACTGTACACAAGAAACATTCATTTAAATCAAGGCAGGTTTAAAAGTCCTACTAAGATGGTTGGGGAATGTAGAACTTATTTTCTGAGAGGAGACTAAAACAATTTTACATATTTAGCTTAGGGGATGTGATTTCTTACCATGTTGGAGGTAACTGACAGGAAGAAAAAAAAACTATAAAGCTAAGGCTTTATAGTTGGCACAAGAACAAATGGGTAAGCTGGCCATGAATATACACTGGAAATTAAAATATTTCTAACCATAAAGGAGAGAGGTTCTGAAACAGTCTTCCTTTAGAAGTAGCAAGAGTTTGAGGGAGAAGGGGGAACAGTTTTAAGATAAACTTGATCAAGATATAAACAGGACATATTTGCCTGCAATAGCAATGAGTTACACTTGATGATGTAGGAGACCAGTTTTGGTCCTGTGTTCCTGTGACTTCGGGAATGTCATTATGTATTTTCAATGAAAAAACTTGAAGCATACTGAAAGCATTAAGAGCAGTCCAAAATAAATGAAGTAGTGTTCAATACTGCAGAAAGGCCCAAAAGAAAGGGAATAGTTGTCTGCCCTCTGTCCATTAACAACATTCTGGTATCCACAGTGATCAATAAGTCCTTGGCAAGAAGGATCAAGAGCTCAGTTTTGCCTGTTTTGAATTTGAAAACTGAGCATTCACAAAGAAATGTCTAACGGGATCAAGATGGTGGTTTGGATGGTGAAAGATGTTATTAATAGAAAATCTTTGTACCACATTTCTAAAGAGTAGGAAATAAAGCAAAAGATGATGGAGAGCTGTGGTTCTGCTCTGCCGTTGCTTTCGGATGTTAAATTCTGGGACGATATGGTGGTTGAGCATTGTGCACATTGCTTTGCAAGGGTTTCTGAGCTATCTTGCCAAACACTAAGCATATTTTAATGAGCATGATTTTTATAGGTAATCAGCTAGAAAAACTTCAGTTACAAATTGGATTTCATGAGTCTGTTGTCAAAGTGCTCCAGTGCTGCTGCTTTTGCCCAGAGCTTTCCAACAGTTGCAAAGAAAAAATAAGTGTTGTCTCTTAAATTATAGTTATTCAGAAATATTTGGGTAGTAGTGCAGTTCGGAAACATATCATTTCACTCTCATTGCTTTACAAGTAAATTGCAGAAGCCCAGAGATAAGCAATGGTTATATTCTTGATGGCGAAGGATCCAAAGGATGGTGACACATGGAGGGATATTGGAGGAGAATCATTACAAGTGAAGAACCAGTGAATCCTTGATAGAAGAATTTAAGTTCAAGAGTTGAGGAGATACTTTTTTTCATTTTTGGCAGTTGAAGACATAACCTGGAGGCTTTATATTTTATCAGAACTATACTAGCTACAGGGCTTCATGTGAAAAACAGCCTACAAAGAGGATTCTGGGACAATTAATTCCCTTTAAGAAATCCTAGCCATCTCCATCTACCCTAGCTGGGAGTTACCTTGGTTTCTCATCAAGCATTAACCATGGAATGTGTTGACAACAGCAGCACCCTCTCTGATCTAATCTTTCATTCAGACTGGTTTACTGCTTTGGCAACAGGTATTTGAATGTTTCAAGATTGTCTAACTTCAGTGAATTATGGAGGATGAATAACATAACCAGTGAGAGGTGTGTTTATCTGCAAGCAGAAATTATCTAAAATACCTCAAATAGAGAGCAGTTGAGGCAGTATTTTGTTACTGCACAGTAAATCTGACAAAACTTGAGTTAGTTTGGTGTTTATAGTGTCATATTGCTAACAAGTATTAGACTATTCATAAAACAAATATTTTTCTCCCTTAAATTTATAGGGCAGGAAAACCTCCACCTGGCCTTCATTTGGATGTTGTGAAAGGAGACAAACTTATTGAGGTATGAAAATAGATGCAGTAAGTATTTGATGCATGCTGTAGGAAATGTGTATGTAGAATTAAATCCCATTGCTTTGCTTCCTCATTCTCTTCCTCTTCACACACCCTTCCTTCTCAACCATACATTAATTTTTTTTATAAGCAGTGATACAGTAACTCCCAAACCTTTTACTACAGCTAGGCAGGCATAAACTTTAAACTGATTTTGCTGAAGCACAGTATTCCTGTTGTGCGTGTGCTGTGGATCCCAGTCAGACGTCTGTGCTGTGTGTGTTATCTAGAAGGTGATTGAATTTGCTAATTAAAGAGGTATAAAGCTGGAGTGGTTGGGTTCAGTTACTTCAGTAGGGTCTTCAGATCCTAAAGAAACAAACTACAGTGATGACAAAACCTACACATGCATCTAAATTTTAAAAAGTAATGAAATTATTTACAAAAAAGAAAAATTACTTTATGTAAATCCTTATTTGCCAGATTTAAATGACTTGTACCAGACTAAATAGTTGTTTTCTTTCTTGTTTAAATAAGTCTGGGGAGCCCAAATTTAAAATCCAAATAATAGCATTAAAAAGACTTATTCTGAGCTGCTTGTTGCTGGAATGTGTTACTTCGGTTTGCTGTTTAATTTTATTTTACAGTAAAGATGATGTTTTTACCTTGTTCATCAATGAGAGCAAAAGATTACAAAGCAGAGGGAGACAAAGTAATAATGATAAAAAATAAATTCAGCATTTAAAAATAAACATGAGACTAAGTGAAGATAAGCCAAGGATGCTGAAAGTCTCTAGTCCAGTGGCTCTCAATCTTCTTAAATTCAGGGTCATCCCCATAGCTTTTCTAAATTTAGTGGCACCCTAGTTGAGAACAAATATTGTACTGCCTCAGCTTACCTTTTGCTGGGTACTGTAATAACTGCTGCTGCCAGGTAAAAGTGCCCTATGCACGTCCTGTGGAGTGCAGAGCCTGGCCAGGAAGCAGCTACAGCAGGAGCAGGCACTCCTGCCTGCATTGTTTATTTCATAAACCTAATGCAGGCAGCCTGCTTCTGCTGCAGTATTTCCTGGTCAGACTCCACACAAGGTGCACTGGGCACTTCCACCTGGTTGTGGTGGTGCTGGCACCACAGCACCCTTGCAAGGGGCTTGCAGCATCCCAGAGTGCAGTGTTGCCCTTGTACAGAACCACTGCTCTAGTCACAGGTTTGTAAGTGTGTCATGTTGCAGAAACTTAAGCCAGGCTGGAAGAAGCACCCTGTGTGAATGCTGTTCCTTACTGCAAAGGTTCCCGACCACCGGACTGCGAAGGCATGGCTGCTGGTCCTCGGTATGCTGGTCACTTCTGGTCTACAGTTTGCTGGTCCACAGTATAAAAAAGTGTGGGGACCACTGCCTTACTGGGAGAGCCTTCTTATAGTTTATGTTGGTAGACTTCCAAAGCAGATGAAACTGAAGCAGAAAAGGCATTCTTAATTTTGAATAGGTGTCCACATAGAGAGTAATGTAGTATAAATACATTACTGTATTTTACATTCATACCCTAGTTTTTTTCAGTAAGTTTCTTGAACAGACAAGCTATCACTCTTCAGGTTCTTTTTATCACATTGTGTTCTCCCATCACCTGCTCTCTGTATGGTCTATTTAGAACATAAGCTCTGTGGGGCAGATATTATGTTCTCTCTGGCTTGTATAGGCAGAGCATAGTCACAGTCCAGTAACAAGTACTTAACACGTTTAATTAGTGAGGGCCTGGTGTCTCTAATCTAGGTCTCTTATGTTGTGTTGTAATCTTTCATCTTGCCTTTCTACCAAATATAAGCCATTTCTACAACTGTAGTGTGAAAAATCTTCATCTTTCAGTTGTCCTGCACATATGTATTCCAGTTTCTCTGACATTGTTACTGCTAGCAAAATAGGCTGAGAGTTGGCATGAACTAAGCACTTGATACTAACCAAGCTATCTGTATCTCAGATTTCTATAGAGCTCTGAGATGCACTTCGTGATAGCTGGGTCTGAGAAGTGCAACATCAAAACAAACAGCCATGCAGTATTTAAGCTCACTGTGTGGAGGATCACACTGGGTTATAACTCAGAGGCACAGATGTATTTTTAGCACATTCCACGTGGTGAAATGAGGCTGTAAAGTTTTCGTGAAGTTTCACTGCTTTGCATCAGTATATGATGATATTTGCATCTTTAAAAAGTGGGTGCAAAATGCTGATAATGTTTTTACACTGAGTTCGAACAGTTACAAATGAACACATAGGATTTGTCCAATCCCTTGGAACTAGACTAGAGGTGTGAAAAATTCTTAGATTAGTTCTTATGGCACTGAACGTTACAAGAGGCTTTACTCATGGGGATCAAAATGTTCACATCTGGTTCTGTTCACCCAGTTGGAGGGAGTTACTAGGAGGAGACGGAAGCTCCGTATACTTTTTGCATGATAAAACATGGGATCACAGAATTCAGTAGCACAAAAATAGTGAATACTGGAAAAGCAAATAGATAATTATATCTCATGAGTAAGGCACTTTTAGAACTGGTATAAAAGGTTTGGGGAGTCATAAAAGATACTAACCAAATATCTCCAAGCAAATTATTAAAGGAATAAGGTGGATGCAAGGCAACATTCACAAAGGAATATGTAGATAAAATGATATGAGGTCTTCAGAAGATTTTCTATTAAATAGGGAGATAACCAAACAAATCAGAATCTTTTCAGCTTTTCAAGGAAAAGATACTAGCTAGAGGAGCTAACAACAATGGGAAGTGTTGTTTAAAATATACATGATGTTGGTTTTAAGGTAAGATAGTTAAATCGTGCTTCAGGAATGGCTGAGAAATCTGACTCCTTTTTAAATTCTACCCTATCAGAATGTATATTTGTCAACTTGGGGTTAAAGAAAAGTTAATGCCAACTGCAATTCATAAGGTACAAATAAGAGAATATATGGGGAATGTGAGCAAAGACTAATTGTTGGATCCAGGTGACCTAATCTGTAGGTGGCTAGAATACAGAAACTGATAACATAGTTTTGGCAGTGCTTGACATCTCATGAAGTAATACGCCAAAAACTTGTTCAAAGTGGCCTAGATATGAGCACCTTCTTGTTGACTGAAAGCTGGTTATAGGACCAGTTATGAAGGGATTTGTGATAAATAAAAATGCGTGGTATTAGAAAAAGGATTTTTTCTGGTCTTTGTTACGTCTTTTTGTTAGTGATCTACCAGAGGCAATAAACACTTGGAATTCACTAAATATTCATTACTGAATACTAAATTGTGAGAAGCTGGAAGTAGGAGGAGGCTAGAGAGATGCAGATTAGAGGGACAAAAATGGAGACTGGAACATGCAATTCAGCTCAGAAAAATGTAGGTTAATACATTTGGGGCAAATTAATTTAAAATAAAAATTCAATGGGGAAGAGTAATCTGAAAAGCAGATTACTGCCGAAAGAACTTTAAAGGTTATACTAGACAGCTAATTAGGCATGGTTTCACAAAGTGATTTTGTAGAAAATGAGGCCATGTAATGTGTTTGTGTAAACAAGGCATAAAACTAGAAATCAAGATACATGTGGTCATGTTCTGTGTTCTGCTTCTTGCTTGTTGTATGATTTAGTGCATTGTCACAGAATGAATGGGATGGAGTTATCTGTTTCTTCCCCCTGCAAAAATAGGACTTTAGGATATGATTGTACCTGGAACATGGATATGTTGCAGGCACTATCATTAATAATGAAACTGGCAATCTGGGTAGCAAAAAGAGGAATTTAAGAGTGGGAATGGGATGAAGGATTAAGCCTTCTCCAGTTTTATATTTCTATATTAAGGAATGATTCTAGGAACAACTTGACTTACAAAAATGGTAACATTTGTGCAGATGAATTGGAGTGTTAAGTGTTTGGCATATGAGACTCCAAAATTCAGTAGAAAGCTAAGAGCTGCCCAGCTGAGATCTCATGAATTAAGAAGCTGCTTTGCACACAAGATGATATTAACTTGCTTCCTTTAGGATGCCATCATCTTGTAACATCTTGTGGTTAGGAGGGATTATTTACTGAAATTTAAAAAAAAAATCCCTTAAAGCAGAAGTCGCGACCTGTGACCTGCAGGCTGATGCAGCCTGCAAAATGATGCAGTATGGCCTGCAAAGGCTTAATATGGCATGGGGAAGCCAGTGGTACAGAGATGCACTGTTCTGCATATCCTCACTGCAGTGTTCCCGCCACTGCAGAGCCTGCTGCTCTACCACATCTGTGCTTACCCTTCTGCAGAGGGGCTAGAGATCAGCAGTGAGGGTAAGTGCAAGAAGCTGACAGCTCCAGGGGGTGGAGGCTTGGGGCCCATGGTGCCTCCTTAAATATCGACTATCGATAACCCCCAAAATCTCTATCGGTGCACCCCTGCTGTTTAGTATTTCCATATTTCAGTATTTGGCAACAGAGAAGTTCTTCTGCTGGTTCCACTTGTTAATGGAAGTGTGCTCTGTGGACATTAGGGTATTGAATCTTGGAACTTGTTTCTTTGTGTTTTTTTAGGATTTATATAAAGGGGGTTTCTCAAATACCCAACTTTAACTCACTGAAATAAGACTATTCACATTTACACCATGGAGCTAGAATTAATTAAGAAGAAGAAAGCTCAAATGAATTCTAGAATAGATCAGTACTAGGATAAACCAGCTAATTGGAGTAGCTAGCTACAGGATACTGTGGTTGAAAATGGAGACATAAATCTATGCTGAAAGCTCTGGCCTTGTAAACAGAGATTATAACAGAGTCAGTAAATTTCTTTCATCTTTAGTTGCTGAGGTTCTACAAAGGATGATGCTTGAGTTGTTTAATAAATTCAAGACAAAATTGAAAAATCAAACAGGCTTTAGTGTATAGAGTCCATGTATTATTCAGTGTGTAATATTTTTCTACTAGGGTATTAAAGATTGTCTGATTAGGGTGGGTTTTCCTTTGTTTGCTTTATTTTCTCAAGTCTGTTTTTAGGAAGATCGGGGAGACTGCATGCATCTGATAAGGTAATGCTGCTATTTATTTGATATTCTACCTCAGAAACTGATCATTGATGAGAAGAAGTATTATCTGTTTGGGAGAAACCCTGATCTGTGCGATTTTACCATTGATCACCAGTCCTGCTCTCGGGTCCATGCTGCTTTGGTCTATCACAAACATCTTAAAAGGGTTTTCCTCATAGATCTTAACAGCAGTAAGTAACTTAAAGTTTAACCAGGGACAGTGTGGGGTGGTTTGTTTGTAAGTTAGATTTCAAAGATCTTCAGAAGAATGTTTGTGTGTGAAAGAAGATTGAATGACAGAAATCTTGTCGCTCAGTAGAAAATTTATATCCGAGTACCAAAATATTCTTGAATGTCCGCAGAGCCATGGTGTTTTCCATTTGCACATACCAGGTGCTAGGTGATGACATTCTGGATCAGGATCCTGAGACTAGGTCAAGCTGGGGCTGAATAATGCTTATATATTCAGCTGGGTCTGAATAATGCTTATATTACTCATGTGACCCCTTTCTCCAGCACTAAATGGACAATTTTCTAGGCTCTGGAATAGTTGAAGGAGAAGAAGAAGTTTCCTGGTTTCCTTCTTAACTACATCAGAAGTGTCTTCCTAATTCTCATGGAAAGGGCTTTACCATTCAGAAGGGCAGTTTTCCAAAAGCTGGAGCCCAGGGGAGGTCTGTTCTCTATCAAAAGGGTGGATATAGGTGGGTTACCGTAGAAGTTAAAGGAATCCTGAAGTGGAATGGCACTTGTCACTTCTACTCCTGACTTGTTGGGAAGAGCTGACACTTCAGAGTCTGGGTGTTTGTCCGGTGCTTGAATGAAAGAGTTTGCTGTATGATGTTACCTCAGTGACAGACAACTCGAGGCACAGGTGCTGAATTTCTCGATAGCTAAGCTGGAATGTTGTAAATCCCAGGCACCTCCATGACAGCTAATGAACCATTTCTTTTCCATTCTGATGTTCTCTTCAGCACATGGTACATTCTTGGGTCATATACGTTTGGAACCTCACAAACCCCAGCAGATTCCCATTGACTCCACGGTTTCATTTGGTGCCTCTACACGAGCATACACTCTACGAGAGAAGCCTCAGACACTGCCATCAGCAGTTAAAGGAGATGAGAAGATGGGCGGTGAAGATGAGGAGCTCAAAGGCTTGCTGGGCCTGCCAGAGGAAGAGACAGAGCTTGATGTGAGCGCTGCAGAATATTGAGATTCTAGATCGGGTGGGCAGTTATTTGGGCCCAAGGGCCACGTATAGTTATGCTGAGCTGTCACAGGCTGGGTCAGCACCCTCTCACCACCCCCGTGGGGTTTTGGGTGGGCAGGGAGCCATTTTTAGGAGTGGGGCAGGTGAAGCCAAGATCATTGGGCTAGGTCACAGGGTGGTGACAGCTCAGGGCAGGGGCCCGGGCTGAGCTGCGGTCTGCTCCCTGCCTGTTCCTGCCCTGTGATGGGGTGTGTCTGGGAGTGAGAGACGTGTTGTGGGGGGAGCTGCCTTGGCATTAGGTCCTGGGAGCCAGCCATGTGTGAGGGGAGGGAGGGACCGGGAGGCAGGGGGCATGTGCGCCTGGGTGACAGGGTCTGGCTGTTCCCACAGTACTCTACATGGGATTGAGCCCTACCTGGGGCAGCCCGTGTTGCAGGCCCCCTGGCCTGGCCCTGACCAGTGCATGGCGTCTGGTGGGTCTATTCCCCATGTGGCTGCAGCCAGCTGGGTGCTGCTCTGCTCCCCTCACTTTCAGCAGGAGCCACCTGGCTGAAGCTTCTCCTACTTGCCCACCCATAGCAGTGCAGCAGGGGGCAGGATGGAGGTGAGGGGAGCAGAGCAGCTGCTCTTCACATTGGGTGGGCAGAGTTGGTGGAAGACAGCCAGGAACTGAAGCTGGAGCCCCATGCAGTGAGGCAGGAGCTTCCCATCTGAACCTCCCCTTCCACTCCAAGGGGCAAGAGGAGGAGCCATCAATGGAGTCAAGAGGAACAGAACAGCCCTGCCAGCCTGCGCCCTGGCCAGCACACTTAGCTTGCAGCATGGCAGTTTCTGGTGCAGCTGCAGCTGGCCAGGTGCTGTTCTGCTCCCCTTGCCTCCAGCGGCAGCTCCTCTTCCCACTCCTGCCCCTGCTGCACTGCTCCAGGTAGATAGAGGGGAAGCTTTAGCTGGGCATTTCCTGCTAGAGGCAAGGGGAGCAGAGCAGCACTGGGAACAGCCCCACCAGAAGCTGCACACTCTGGGCCAGAAGCTGCTTGGGCCAGCGGGCACAGGCAGGAATATGGCACAGGTGCCCAGCTGCAGGTCAGATCCAGTCGGTTGGCAGGCTGTATCTGGCCCACATGCCATATTTTGCCCACTCCTGTTCTAGGTGGATGATATTCTTGTCCTTTAGTTAGTGAGATTGGGGCTCTACATTTCCTGGTCTTGAAGGTTGTTTAAGAGGCGTTTGCTGCTGGTAAGCATTCACACACTATCTCATTCCACAACAGCAGGCTTGTCTTTGTGCTGCTTTCCAGGAGTCCTTGTGTCAGGCCTTGGATGTTTGCTCACAAACACCCAATCATGCCCTTTTACCAAGTCAATAGCAGTTTCCCAACCCTATTGCTCATGCTATCAGGAGCCATTGTAGCCTTATCACCTGCATTCAGCTAGTGGAGATCAGGCTGACAGTGGGGCAGAGAACAGTGCATTGATGCTGGCCCTCATACCTTTTCTTCATTTGATGCTGTATTTTGCTGTTAACTAGCACAGTTGCATGGTTAGATTTGCATACATTACAGCCATACCAACCGTTTATTCCATGAATGTTTCCTTAGAACCTGACAGAGTTTAACACAGCCCATAACAAGAGAATTTCAACTCTTACCATAGAAGAAGGGAACTTGGATATCCAGAGACCAAAGAGAAAACGGAAGAACTCAAGAGTGACATTCAGTGATGATGATGAGATAATCAATCCGGGTGAGTTTGCCTTTCTCTCCTCAGAACTCGAGAGTGCTACTCTACCCCAGTAGGATTCCTATGACAAGCAAGTTAATAGGAAAGTGCTGCCACCACTCCCTACTCTGCGTGCAGTCATGTCACGCTGCCGTGCTTGCTCCCCCCCCCCGGGCTCAGATAGCCAGAAGTTTTACATAACCGGCACCTGGCATTGCCCACTCATGCCAGATAACAGGGATTTTACTGTAGTAGATTTTGGCGACTTCTCACTAACTTCTGACTGCCCCTTGGGTCCTTCATGAACTAGTCATTACCACTTCAACCGTTAGGCAGTAAGAGTAGCACGAAGTACCTTGTTTCTCATTTGAGGATTTTGGCTATGTGTTGAAGCCATGGGAAAAATTAAATTTTAAGCATAATCAGGTAGCCTGACCCCAGAAGCTCTGCCACAGACCCTCCCAACTTCAAACCCAGGAGTCAGTGCTTGGTGCTACCACTAGATGGCCCCACCAGTACATTTTAGTTCATCTACTTGTAGATTTGCCTGACCACACACAACTCTTAGAATCCCAGCTTCATAAAGAGAAGGTACTGATTTGTTATAAATCCCCTTATGTGCCATATGCTAACTGTTTCCAGCTTTTTTACTGAATGTGTCATTCTTACAGAGGATGTGGACCCCTCCGTTGGACGTTTCAGAAACATGGTACAGACAGCAGTAGTCCCAGTTAAGGTAAAGAATCATTTCTAAAGCTATCAACAAGAAACTACAGTGGTTGTCCATAATTTCTGTATGAATTGTTCTCTTAAAAGTAGCTGCCTATTTACCTCCAGTTACCTTGGTTAAAAGAAGTGTCAGGACTGTAAGTTCAAGTTTAGGCCATTTTACAAAATGTTAGATCAGTAGAAATTTGTCCTTAAAATGCCTTTTGGCTTAGTGGTAAATGGCAAAAAACAAGTAGGAAATATTGATCAATTCCCAGTGTGGTGAAAGTGCTAGAATAAAGGTGCCCAGCCCACCACACACATGCTACAAGTAGCACAGGCAGCTGTTGCATGATAATGAGGCCTAGATGCTCAGTAAAAAGACGCTGGAATTGGAGGCAAAGGGGCTTGAGATTGATGCGAGAGGGAGTGTCAGGTGTCACCATCCAGAGCCAAGATAACCATTTCCACACTCAACAGCTGTCAGCAAATTCAGGGCTTTGGATCTTTGCTTGCCATATAAAGCTGTAGTGATTGCCAGGCCAGGGAATGGTTAACCTAGCTCTTGGCAGCGATGCTTTTTCTCCAAGCATCTGGAGGCTTGAGTCCCCTTGCCTCCAGTCCAGCACCCCAAGGTAAAATCTATCAGGTACACCTCTAAGGGGGGCAGATATCAAATCAGCTGTCAGGGAGGGATGAGAGTTTAATTTGTGGCATGCACTGCTGTGCTAGAAGGTTATAGATGGGATCTGGAATAACTTATTCTATTGTTAAATACTAAATAATTCTTTAAATACTTTATTCTGTCCAACTGCAGAAAAAACGGATGGAAAACTCGGGCTCACTGACCACAGATGAATCTTCAACACGGCGCATGCAAAACTTCCCCTACAGTGGAGGATTATATGGTGGCTTACCTCCCACCCACAATGAGGCAGGTTCCCAGTCACATGGCGTTCATGGGACAGCACTGATTGGAGGCCTGCCAATGCCGTACCCTAATCTAGCCCCTGATGTGGACTTGACTCCCGTTGTGCCATCAACAGTTAACATGAACCCTGCCCCGAACCCTGCTGTCTTTAATCCTGAAGCTGTGAATGAACCCAAGAAGAAGAAATATGCAAAGGAGGCCTGGCCAGGCAAGAAGCCTACCCCTTCTCTACTGATCTGAGATGGGCTTCGTTTGGGGGCGGGGGGGTGATGAACTTGAGAAACTGTTTGTGTGCAGTATCGTCTTTTTTAAATTTGTGTCCTAACTGCACGTAATATCCAGAACGGAAGGGTGATTTATCCCTTAAAGATCTGTCTTCAGAACATTTTTTTATATGAATGTAAAAATATATATCCCACCTACTTTTGAACCAAATTGTCTAGCAGCCTTTTCTCTTTGCCATTAATTTAGGGATAAACTTCAGAGTCAATAAGCCTGGTGAGAATAAAGGAATAGTGTCAAGTAATTTAGGCCTCAGACGTTTAACATGATCCTGCAAATGCACAAGACTAGGTGTAGTGCTTATACTGTGAGTAACTTGACTCCAGTTATAGTATTCATAGTAGTTTGCACTACTTCAGAAGTCAGTGCTTGCAGGGTCAAGCCTAAATTCAATACTTAATCAGGTCATTAGGAGTAAATTTAAACAATTACTAAATGTAATAAGTAGAATAACTTTCATTTTTACTTTTACAAAACCTTACGACAGGTTTCTGTTTGAGTGCAAACATTCTCTTGCTGTATTTGCCATCTTGAACATGGGCACATCTAGTGCCCTCACAAGGACTGGAGATGTGGACAGAAAAGTAAAACTGAAACAAACTAGACAGTTTTCTTTAAACATTCTGTTAAACCTGAAAAGCAAATAGCAAAGAAATGGCAAATACCATTGTTGTAACAGCCGTCATAACACACATAAGGACATATATGAACCTTTCAGCACAAGTGAAGTATCGTTTTTTGTGTTTGTGTCTATGTCTGGGAGGGGACCCTTTAAACTGACAATCATAGAGCATGAGAGGCATGACAGAGTTTGTGAAAAATAGTCAGCAGCATTGGATTGTTCTCATAGTTTCTATGTCGTCTTAAATTGCATATGGTTTTAGTTATTATCTACGTTGTTGTCCTTTTCCTTGTTAAAAATGGGGGATGGGTTGGGGAAAAAAAGCTAGCATATTTCTAAAGTGAACCCAGTTTTCTGATGAAAATTAAGTGCATCTGAACCAAATCAGTTTTCCTAGTTTGGGTGTGCGGCACTCCATGGTTTGATACGAGTGTTCTTTCATTTCAAACAAAGTGGGAATTTTGAGTTGGATACTCCCGCTAGCCCCACAAAGCCTGGGTTCCCAAAACTATATGAATGCATTCGTATATTATTTTGTATTTTAAATATTTGTGGCCAGAGTCTTTGTATCATTTAGCATAGCATAGCTCAAGTACTTACTCAAAGTACTATTTGGGGAATTCCTCCAGGTTATGTGCACTTAAACATAACTATCCTCTCCCAGAAGTCCACCAGTGCAGGTAGCTGCTTGGCAAGCTAGTATTTTGAAAATGTAACCACCATCAGAGAGACTGTTCTTTAATGTATCCCATCTGGTTGTACACTCTTGTATTCTTTTGGACGGCTGTTCCAAAATCAATATGGCTTTTGCTTCTGTAAACTACAGAATGAAAACTTCTGTCATGATATATGTATAAAAATGAGCTGGTAATCCAGGATTGGGTTGATGTTCCTCTCTGTTCCTCCCTCCCTCTCTCTCTGTTCCTCCCTCTCTGCCCCCACCCTCCTCCCCCCACCCCAATCCCATTTGGCTCGGCTAGCCAAACTGGCTCTTGTTCATCTTCTTTCATTCCAAGTACTTTACACTTTGCACTTCAGACTAATTCTTTTAATTTTCAGCTTTATTTTTTCCTAGGCTTCAGGACTTCCTCTTTCCTGCCAGTCTGTGTTTTGAAGACAATTCTTTAGGGTGTAAGTAGTTAGGGCAAGTAAAAATTGAACAGTACTTTATTTTTACAAGTGACTTCTTGCAAGATCTCCCTTGGGAAGGGGAACTTTACTGCTTGTCACTTTGGAAGCTCTTCTCGTCCCTGGGATTGTACCAGCTCTCATTATTTCAGAGCTCTGAAGCCTTTACAGGCCAGTACAGGATGGGGCCTGACACCATGAGGTTTGTACATTTGTGTAATAGGCCTTTTCATGCTTTCTGTTTAGCTTTTTACCTGTAACCTTTACTACATTGTAAATTAAATTCAGATTTTGCCATTTTGGAAAGTTTAGTGTGTTTTTTCCCATGCTAGACTCCCACTGCAATTGGGAGCTTGCATTGCTTCTTGAAGGTTTCTGTTCATGCAACTACCTGTCACTTCATAACTCTGTCTTAGTGAGACTGACACATGCTCCTGGTTAGGGCATCTGGCAGTCTTAATTATGCTCCAAACTTCAGGCTGCCTGCACCCGAGCTTTGCTGCTCCAGGATCATTGCTTCACTTTTACATAAACTGTGCTTACACTGTTTTTGACACTTAGTCCATGTGCCTCGGGCAAAGCTCTCTGTGGCGATCTGGCTCTGAGCTATGCTTCAGGACCCAGCAGTATAACTCTGTTTCTGCCCAGAAACTTTCTGCCCAAGCTAGACCTGAGGCAGCCTAGACCCTCCACACCCTTGTCCACCCTCTTCCAATACACAAGCCCTAAGCTTCTAGGAGTGGGGTTGGGAGACGAGGCAGTAGAATAGTGAGAAAAAATAACTTCAACATTGTGTGGTGGAAAGGCTTGCAAAATGAACACTAACTATTTGCAGCTCCCAGGCTGTTCTAGAGCTTAAACTCTTGCAGTTGCAGATCTGCCTGCCCAAGAAGACTTCTGAGTAGTTGCCAAAGTCCCCATTGCTATCAGGGACAGTTCTTCTTCATGAGTGTGGTGTTACCTGCCTGGGTTGGCAATGACTTTCTAGTTGTTTTCTAGTTTTGACTTCTAAAAATAAATGGAAGTCAGTCTCCAGCTGGTGGCATAAGGAACCTTCAAGTTGTGAAGTAAATGTTAACTGATACAGTTTTGCCAATCTGTGAAGAGCCATGGATAGTTCTGAAAAGTGAGAGCTGCCCCATGTAGTTCATGTTTCTTCAGACATCAGCAATATTTTAAGTCTCAATACTGTTAGCCATTTCATCGCTTAACAGGAGAGATCCAGGTTTTCTGTTTGCCATGGAAAAATGCGGAATTTCTCCTTTAAAGGAGAAGAGTGCAGGAAACCACTGTGGGAGAAAAGCACAGGGAGTGGGGCAGGGTTGGCAGCTGGGGGTGTTACCCAGCCAGGACAGAAATGTGCAGCCACAGGGCCTGGCTGGGGGAGTGGGATGGAGCCCCGGGCGGCTCATCCCGGGGGTGGTGCGAGGGTTGGCTCCCCACTGTTGTGTACATTCCCATGGAGGAGGAGTGCAGATTTCTGCATGGGGCAGAGAATGATGCAGGCTGCCTGCTGGGGGTTTGGAGCTCCCAGCCCTGCTGCCTTCTGTGGCTCAGTGGGTAGGACCTGGTATGGGAGGGTGGAGTGGGGCAGAGATGCTCGCTGCTGCTGCTGCTACCAGGACCCTTGTGCTAGCCATGCTGCCAAGGGGTGGTGCCCATCATCCCACCACTGCTGCTTGGGTGGCCATGGGAAACCTCACCATTGTAAAGCAGCTGGTGGTGGGGGCTCCTTGTGGTGGCGGTGGCAGCACAGCCTCTCCACCCTCCTGTGCCAGGTCCTGCCCACTGGGCTGTAAAGATCCCCAGGAGGAAGGGCAACAGGGTAGGGAGCCCCGAACCCACAGCACGTCCTTTCCTGTCCACAACAGGGTCTGCTCAGCTCGGGCCATCCTCACAGGAGGAGGGACGGGTCTCCATGCTCCTCTTCAGCTGCAGCCGCCCCCATAGCCTTAGCAACTGGGAGCTCCCTCTGGCAGGGCTGTTGGGGGTGCAGTGGCTTGGGAATGAGAGGTACCAGTATATCAGGGCTACTCAGCACCACAAAGCTGTTGGGGTGGAGAAGGGCAGGGGCACTGCTGAAGATGGACTCACATCCTGATGAGAAAAGGGGGCCGGTGGAGCTCAAATTTTCCATGATTAAAAAAAAAAAACAAACCCACCAAAATATATAAGTATTTAGATTTTAGTTTCTTACAATGAATGAGACACTGGTAGGCTTCCAAATTGCTTTAATATTGTAAATATATCAATAAAATATTATGTTCAACTGGTACCTGTATATATAGTGCTTCATTTTAATCACGAAAAAATGTGGATTTTGGGTGTTTTAATCGGAGAATTTGGGTTATTTATGAGAGAATGTTGGATTTCTGAACAGAGCAAACCAGGATCCTTGCTCATCAGTCTGAAAGGGAGAGGGTGTCTAGGCTAGGGCCATCCCACTTCTTGACAGCTGACAATGGGGTGGGAGGGGAGACAGACTGTACTGTAGTGCGTAAGGTGTTGCACAGAGTTGGACTGGCTCAGAGGTGCAGCCACAAAGGGAGGAAAGAGATGTTCCCCTACATGCTGTGTGGGAGCAGCCTCTTTCAGGACTGAGGGTAATGTATCCCTGCTCTCTTACCTAGGACATGCAAAGAGGACTTGTTAGGTAACTTCACCTGCCTTCATGGTATTGGAAGATAAAAGATTTTGGAAAGTGGGGTGCAGGAGGAGCAACCTGAGCTGCTGGTGTGGCTGCGCCCTGCCTGTCAGCCTGTTTTTGTCCCTCTCCAGGAAGGCAGACTGCTTAAAGTCCCTCAAGCTAGTAAGAGTCTGCCCTCCCTTCCTCTGCCCTTGATGGGGAGAGGAGGTGCTGCTGCGCACAGAGAGAAGGTAGAGGACAGAAGTGCATTTCAGAAGGATTTCAACAGATTGGAAAGCTGGGCTGGAGCTAACGGTGAAGTTCCGTAGTGAAAATGCAAGGAGCTCCACCTTGGGAAGAATGCTCACAAATACAAAATGGGTGACACCTGGCTGGATGACAGCACTGGTCACTGATGATAGAGGACAGAAGGATCTGGGACTCGGGGCAGCTGCACAAAAGGTGACTGTGGGTTTGGGAGGTATCCACAGAAGCATTAGGTGCAAAACACAAGAGGTAATAGTGCCTCAACGCTTGGCTTGTTTAGGCCTCCACTAGAGTATTATGTGCAGTTTTGGGCTCCACATTTTGAAAGGACATGGAGAAGCTGGAGAAAGTCCAGAGGCAGGTGACAAAGATGAAAATGGGGCTTGGCTTGGAGAGCAAATCGTATGAGGAGAGGCTGAAGGAACTAGACATGTTCAGCTTGCAGAGAAGGTGCTTAGGAAGGGACATGATAGCAGTCTTCAAATACTTGAAGGGCTGTCATAAAAAGAGGAAAAGTACATTTTCTCTCTTGCTGCGGAGTAGGATGCAGAGTAGTGGCTTAAAGTTGCAGCAAAGTGGGTTTAGAGTGGGTATCAGGAAGAACTTTTTCACTGTTAGAGCTGTTAGTGAGGCAGCGGAACAGGCCGCCCAGGGCAGGTGTGGATTCTTCAACACTGGAGGTGCCTAGGAGGAGGTTGCATACATACATATGGCTGGGGGAGTGATGTAGGAATAGCTATGCCTATGCTATTTTATAGGTATTTCCCATGCTTCTGGGCTTTGCTGGTTGCAGCATGGGGTTGGGAGGGAATTCTGCCTCCCACTCCAACCAGGCAGCTGTGTCAGGATTTTGTATTTTGGGTTGGGTTTTTTTTAAGCCTTCCTTAGAGGCATCGGGTACTGGCTGCAGACAAGGTTGGGGATTTTGACTGATATGTGCCAATGCTCCTGCTGAGATTTAAACCCAGAGGTTCCCGGCTACAGGGTCCTGCCTCTCCAGACAGGGTCAGGCCAATCACTATATCTGGGGTCAAGAAAGACTTTTACCCCATGGTCAGATCCATATGTTCTCTGTGTGTGTTGGTGGGGGGGGAACGTTGCCTTCCTCTGTAGCAGGGAGCATAGCTCTCTTCCTAGGATCTCTTTCATGTATTTTAACAACCTTTACAGAAGCAGGAGGTTGGCTGCCCTTTTCCTGTGGTAGGATAGGGTGTTATGTCTAGGGTTGTGTCAGCAGGGTTGACTGTAATTTTTGCTAAGAGATTAGACAATGGATTAGTGGAATGGCTTGGAAAAAATGAGGTCAGGAGAAGAGTTGTCATCGGGGCAAGTGTATGCAGGGGGAAAGATAAGGTGTGGGCTTCTTGCCAGATGCCACGTGAAAGATGTAAAACTAATAGCATATGACCAGGACTTCCTGACAGTCATTGTGAACCAGACCCATTGCGTTTCCAAAGTAGCCTGTACAGAATCTGCTTGTGCAGATCTGCTCTTTGCTCAGCTGGGAGTGGCACTGGAAAGCAAAGCAGTTTCTGCTTTCAGTTTTCATTCCAGGGTGAATAGGATGTCTGCTGGGGCAGGTGGGGAGGGGAACAGAAAAAAACCCTAGCAGCAAAGTGATGCATCATTTAAAACACAGAAAAAAATGAGGCAGGACTATGAGTATCTCAGAGTGAAGAAAGCCAAGCGTTTTTAACAGCAACCTCCCAGGATGCAGCCTTTTTCAAAAGCCCCCAATCCTGCTGGCAGGAGGCTGACTGAGTGCAAGTGCTGTCCTCCCATCAACAGAGCCCAGCTTTTCTGGCAAACCAACAATTTTCTAGGGCTTAGCACTGCTCCAGTGTCCTGAAGCCTCCTCCCTCCATGCTGCTCGTTTCGTTCCAGAACACCTCCGTACTCCCCATCTGCAGGCATGGATCCAGACAGGTGCAGTAGCACGGCTGCACTCCCCTTTGGCTGTGTCACATGTGAGTTCTCAGGGCCGGATCTGCCTGGAGCCCGTGCTTTAGTGTAGCTACAAAGAGCCCTGGGGGTGAGTGTTACTACCATTGCTCATTCCCTCCATTCCCCTGCTGCTAGATTCAGCGGGAAGGGCAAAGAGCAGCAAGATTTTCACCTTGTGGGCTCCAAACAGACCCATCTCAACCAGATGGTGAGCTCAGGGCTCACTACTTGTGAAGCTCCAGTGGGAACCCATGCTGGCAATGTAAGTTCAGCCCTAACTGTGGATGTGTGTCACAGCCAAAGGGTGGGGTGCCCCCCCCCCACATACACACACACTTGCTACTACCTGTTTGTGATATGTTGGGATGTGCTTGGCCTAGGAGCTGCTTATTTAACATGAGGGCAGGTCTAAGTGGGGGAGAGGAAGAGATTTATGCTTCCCTCCACACCAAAATGGCAAAGGGGGCACATGTAACAGTGAGATGCAGTTAAAACTGGACCCACTTGGCACGTAGCTCTTATCCAGCTCCCAGGGCACAGATGCAGCCCAGGTCTGTGCCCACTGTCACACCATTATGCAGCTCTGCATGGGACAGTAGGACTGTGCAAAACAGCTATGTTTCATTTCCATTTTAGATTCGGCCATTTCAGAGGGACAGCGATTTGTTTCGGTGTTTCGGATCACTGTTCCGTTTCAATGCGGCCAAATCAGTTTCGGAGTTTCGATGCTGATTCGGAGATTTGGATTGACCGGGGAGAGGCAAGCACAACCAGGTGGCTACATGTTCTCCCATGGCTCCTCCAGCTGTACCCACCCCTCCCCAGACAGGGGGAACCACAGGAGAAGCCCCTATGCCTGCCCTGCCCACCCCTATGCCCCGCTCAGCCCCAGCCTCCAGGCACTGAGGTCATTGCAGCACATCCAGTTTCCCTCTCTCTCTCTCTGTAGAATCACATGCGCTACTTCTTAGTTCCATTTCAGAATCACATTGAGGCAAATCTGATTCAGAGCTACTTAAACCACATTCTCTTTCACTAAAGGCAGAGATGCGGGGCTGAAAATTTTCCGCCCCACATCTCTGAATAGGATGCAAAGCTTGAAGTTGCAGCAAAGTAGGCTTAGATTGGATAGCAATAAAAACTTCTTCACTGTTACAATGCTGAGGCACTAGCATAGACTGCCGAGGGAAGTCATGGACTCTCCATCACTGGAGGCGTTCAAGATGAGGTTGGCTAGCCATTGGTCAGGGATGATCTAAGTGTAACTGTGCCTAATATTCTACTATGGGTATTTCTTATGTTTCTGGGCTTTGCTGTTTGCAGCCTGGGGCCAGGAGGGAATTTTTTCCCCCTCCTGCTGCTGCACATGTCCAGGTTTTTCTTTGTTAAGCCTTCCTCAGAGACTATGTATTAGCTGCAGCCAAGGCTGGAGATTTTGACTGGGGTGTGCCACACTCCTTCTGTGACTTAAACCCAGGAGGCCATGATAGACATTACACTTTACAACCCGATAATATGCTGCAACCTGTAACATGTTACACATGCATGGAGTTAAATCTTGTTTAGGGGCCCGATCATTGGATCGTATCTAAAGCTTAATGGACATAGTTTAGCTGAACCAAATGTAGTTTAACCAGGGTCTGTGACTGGTTTTGTAACATCTATAACACAAATGTGATTTAGGGGTTGACTGCATTGAGAAGTATGTAGTTTGTCCACCGGGTGTAGCTCCAGAGCCCGTAATTTCTTATCTCCATGCTTCCTTGTTGTGGGTGGGTGTGAGTGAGGTTAAGTAGATAAAGCAGGTTTTGTTTCTGGAAGTGCAAAGTACTCGATTATCACCTTGGTATTTGCCAACTTGAAAATTCAAGTAAACACTTGAGCTAAGAGGTGTTAACAGTGGGATCCTGGACTGTCCTGCAGCTATAATGGCTCAGACATGGGTGTGAGAGGGCACTGAGACTAGGCATGCTCGGTGCAGGGTACAGACACAGGTAAGAGATGGAGGTGAGAATGGGCATGCTAGGTGCGGGGCTCAAACACAGGTGTGAGATGGAGCTGTGGTGGGTGAGGTGTGTGACTAAGAGCCAGGGTGGGCGCCAGGCACCAAGCTGCCAGGGGCCTGTGGGGGCAACCTGCATGTTGGGGTACAGGAGGGCAGCTGGGGACTAGGAGCTTGTATTTGAGTCTTGCCCAGGCCCTTGAGTCTTCACCAGCAGCCCCCCAACCTTAAATGCAACCCCCTGACATCCTGAAGCATTTTTTCAGCTAAGCTACACTGAGGTGGTGGCTAAGATTTTATGGTCATTAAGGCATTAAGCCCTGTTAAATTTACCCTTAAGCTAACCAGCAATAATTTTACCCTTATGATAACTAGAAATACAGGCTGCTATAGCCAAAATAAGAATGCCCACACAGCCTTTGAAAGAGCCACCCGGATACCATGCGAAGAACTGCTGCAGTACAGAAGAAAACCCCCCACAAATCGCACACCGCTGGTTATGACATATCACCAAACGCCCTGATGGAAAATACGTAGGAGAGACCAAACAACAACTGTGCACCAGAATGAACGCACACCGGAAATCTATCAAAGACAGGAATACCCAATGACCGGTGGGGGCACATTTCTCACAAGAAAACCACCCTCTCTCCATCCTCTCAGTCCTGATCCTCAAAGGAAACTTACACAACACTTCCCAGAGACGAGCCTATGAACTCCACTTCATCAACCTCCTGGATACTAAAAATCATGGACTAAACATAGACATTGGATTTATAATACATTATAACCTGCCTGACATCTGACTTCCCAGGTACTTCTCCATTATTCATCCCCCTTCTCTCCCCCCCACCCAGCCTGTCTCCCACCCATTGACTCCTCAGTCTATATTTTCACTGACTACCTGTCTTGTATGCAGCCCAGCCCAGCCCCTGGCTTCTTTACTTTTCACTCCATCCAGGAATAGCATACACCAACCGCAGAAACTTCCTCAGCCTGACAAAGGGTTTTTGAACCCGAAAGCTTGCTTAAATATTGTTCTCCAACTATTTAGTTGGTCTAATAAGAGAGATCAGATTCACCCAAAGAACCTTGTCTGCACGCAGCCTTTAAATTTCCCAAGCAAAATCGATAGAAACTGAGGGCTCTTGTACATGTGATGAAATTTACCCTTTTTTGCAATTTAACTGTGTTACAGTTTGCACTGTGTTGCAGTTTGCTTTTCTGGCAATTTAAATGTCTTTTTGGAGATTTAAGTAAAATACATCCCGATTTATTTTAGTTTGGATTGCCAAGAATTAAACCTGTGCATCCATGGATCTGTCACATGAAAACAGAAGTGCACTCAAAGATGTCTACTGAGCCCTTTTGTCCACCAGATGCCGCTGCAACTTTTGTGTAGTTCACCCCTTTGTCCATCAGCTGTCACTTCAAATTGAAGATAGGAGGGGAAGAGCTTCTTAGGTAATTGGGTGTAATGTGTTGAGATGCCAGGTGTTGCATGCCAGATGTTGCAGGCCACCCTGCCCGACATGAATCATTCTTTGTTCTCTTGTACAGACACCTACGCCCTCCCATCCCCTGGCCATGCCCTGGCCAGGGTAACAGCGGCACTAGCACCCCATAATCTGCCCCTGGTTCATCCAAGAATGAAGAATTGTTTGGCCGCCTAAAGGGGTGAGAGATACAGGTTGACCCATATTGGTCTTCAGGCAAAAGGAATCAGAACTTGGGGTGGAGATGATGTCTTTTATTAGACCAGTTGGTGGGTATATGCAAAAAACTCTTTATTTACAAGCTTTTGGGCATGCTCACCCTCACTTCCATTTGCTTTCAGAGCGCTCACTTTCATTTGCTCTCTCCCGATCAGAGGATTTTAGCCTGTAGCCTCCACGTGCAAGCTCACCCTACAGTCAGACCCATGGCAGCAGACAGCCCTTAACGAGAAAAGCACTATCACCACCTAATCTGCTGCGCCCTGGATTGATTTCAGATGCTCTTAGAGCAACTAGTGCCTGCCCTCTCATAGCACTGAGTGCAACCCCGTAGTCGCCACAATTCATAATAAATTTATTTTTCCCCTTGTGCTGTTGTACCAGTCACAATTGCACAGGCTCACCCCACAGTTAGGCCCATGGGTGCTCCTGCAATGGCAGCAGGAAGCCAGCCGTTACTGGCCAAGTCACCACCATTAGGATTACCATATTCCCAGTTTAAAAAAAAAGAGGTGCCCTGGTCCAGCCCATTCTGCTGTCCCTCACTCCCCCCTGAGCCATCCTGCAGCCCCTAACTTGCAACCCAGGCACCCCTGGCCCTGCCAGTGCCCCTCACTCCCAACCCACAGTACCCTGCCCCCCTGTGCCATGCTGTTGCCACTTGGAGATTTACTGTTTTTTCCAGTTTTACAAGTTAAGCAACCCTCCCTAATGTTGCAAACAGCTGTTGATTTGGCAGTGATGACAACAAAGCCAGGAACAAACCCTGTGGGAGCCTGGCCTGATGATTTCCTACTGGCTGCCCACCTTGAAAGAAAAGAAGATAGAAATGTTTTTTCACATAATTA
Organism: Alligator mississippiensis; assembly: GCF_030867095.1. Classification (NCBI taxonomy): domain Eukaryota; kingdom Metazoa; phylum Chordata; order Crocodylia; family Alligatoridae; genus Alligator; species Alligator mississippiensis. Next base: position 16,781,862 of record NC_081829.1, read on the forward strand.
ACTTTTACTGATTTATTAAGCATAATTTACATAAATAACCAAATGTCACAGCATTTACAAGGTAACTGTTATCTAGAAGCAGTTACTCTTCAACTTTTTAGACCTTAGGCAATATGCAATAAGTTTCATTACAAGAACTTTTTTACCAGCAAGCAATAACCATAGACATTGTTTATGCTTCAATCAACAAAAAACTGATAACCAATAATCAATGACTGTCACTGCCACATAAGCAATATTGGTTTTCTACCTTTCTGAGCTGGACTGTCCTTCTGTCTCCCTTTCTCATAAATGTCTCCTGCCACATTGCCTGACTGACAGTCAGCCAGAGGCACAACATGCCCATCTTGCTATCTCCCACAACCACGCTGCACAGGTACTGATGGCGCTGATGACCCTATCTGTTGGGCATCATTATCAGGCTTCCTACATGGTCTGCATTTTTTCGGCAGTGGCCGCATAACAAGCAGAGCTGAAAATCAAGGAATGCAGGGAATTATTTTGTGCTCTGTGGATCAGACAAATGGATAAGAAACGTTCTGGAAAAAACACCATGAAGGGCTTGCCTGCCTGTCCAAGTTGGACTGCGGGCCCTGAACAGCTGCAAATAATTCACCAGCAGAGCCTACCTGCTTTGCATTGCCCTTCACTTTCCTGCATGACAATCCAAACCCCCATGCCTGTCAACTTAGTTCTCAGTTGAATTAATGCTCCCCCTACCCCAATATCAGAGCCCAGCCTAACCTCAGGTGTCAGTTCAGATGTCAGCCCTAATTTTCTATGATTCTATTAGTCTGTCATTTGACTTAAAGGTTCCCCATGGCTTAACATACTGGTTGTGGAAGACAATGTCCTTGGTCTCTCCTCTGCAGCAGATTCATCAAGGGCCAGTGCTAGTAAACTGCCGCTGTCTGCCTCACTTGAGGCAGCAGGACTCAGTCAGACCCGTGGTCTGCAAGCTCTCAGGAGTGGAGGATGGCCTGGATACCTTTAGTCATCTCATTGCTTGGCATTCAAGTACTTCCATTGATAGTTGGAGGTACTGATAATGTGTCACGTTATGCACAGGAGTGCCATTCTGATGAGCTCTTGCTATTCACGTTGGAAAGCAACTCTCATATTCTTGGACTTTACCCTGCACTGGATCGCCATCTTGTTGTGTCCCTGCTCGGCAAGTCTCCTGGAGACATCCAGGTAGATGCGCAAGTTCACACTTAGGCTGTTGCCAGTGCCAAACTGGCTTAACACCTTAGGGGCCCCCAGCACCTACACCAAGCTCTTTCTTTCAGAAAGGCACCTAACATCTGTAGATGGTATAGGTAAACAATGATCCATGTACTGATGGGTATGCCAAGGAGGGTCACCCACAGGGTCCCTTTTGGGCCATGGTGCAACAGAGGGCTAGCCACAATTCACCCAGATGTCAAGGCACTGGTCCCTGCTCACAGTTTCTATATCTGGTGAGGCAGTGAGTCAAGAAATGAATGAATGAATGACTGCTGACAAACCTTGAGAAAAGATTAAAGGTATCAGGGACTGTTCTGTCTCAAAAAGATGGGGAGTGGGGGGGAGGGCTCTTGGTGGCCATGTGTAGGTATGTAAGGGATGACCTGTAGCTGGGAGAAAATAATGTTAACTGTATGGCATGCCCACCTAGGGGAGGACAAGGAGGAGTGTCCATTAACTGTTGAAGGATGGTTTCAGGTTGAATGTAAGTGTGCGGGCTGGGTGCGAATCCGTGGCCCTTGTCGCGCTGCACGCGGGCTGTGGCTGGCAGCCCAGGCACACCGGGTTGGAGAGGGCGGGCGCCGAGCTAGAATTAGGCACAGACGCGTAATGGTAGATTTTAAGATTGTTTACTTACACCGGGATGGTCGCGGTGCAGGCTGGAAAACTTGCTTGAGTTGCGGTTACAAACTAAAAGAACACGAACAATCACGTGGAGTTTGCTAGGCTGCACGCAAACAGAACTCCGGATGTCCTGGACAAGCGCGCCACCGAAATGGAAACTCGTAGATACGTCTTATAATTTTTCATTCGAAGACGGGAAGAGGTGGGCGGTGGATCAGGCCGCCAAACTCCTCTGGATCTCACACAAGGTTTCTATTGCCCTGCCGTGTACCCAGAGTCCCCACGAGATCGATGTGGAGTCCTCCTCGGCTTGGGCGGAAACCGCTCAAGCCTCTTATACGGCTAGCTGGCCAATCGCTAGCCGCCACATGGGAATAATTTAGAACTAGCCAATAGCGGGGAACAAATTTGCATACGGGTGGCAGGAACTCCTTGCACCGTGCATTTCTGTCGCAACTTGAGAAACGCACCCCGCAAAGACAGCTGCAAAGTGGCGGGAACTTTTCCCTTAAACGCGGGTTCTCTATGCAGCAAAACTCCACCGTGCAATGAAGCTGTAATCCCACGGGGATAATTCTAGTGCTGAAGCACACACAAAATCATACCTTTGGGTCATGACATCCCCCTTTGCTGAAGGCACAGTAGAATTATACTATATGTCCATCATCCGGGTTATTAGTAGCTCTGTTAACGGTTCGTGAAACTAAATGAACACATACAAAATTAGCTAACAATAAAAGATTGTCCTCAAGGGATCGAATCAAATAATAGCCGGCACACACGCATATACATATAATTACATTTGTAACAAAAAACTGGACAATCATGGCTTCAGTGGGCGTCATGGTGGAATTGCGTGTCAGGCCCTCGCTCCTTTCGGTGATGATGTCCCTCTCAGGGCCTCTCTCCACCACGCACTCCGAATCCCAGATCTATAAAAGAACTTTCTTAAAATGGTTATTTTACTAATATTTACAAAATTACATGGGACCGCACGATAATGCAGTCAATTAAACTTACTATCACTATTAAATACAGATATTTAAACACGACTCTATGCTGGACAGCTCTCTCTCTCTTTTTACACTCAGCAACTCGACGAAATCATCGAGGAGCCATCGTCACCTTCTTCTAGGTAATGAAAACCTAACTCGTAGGCTAGTTGCCATTGTCCCGCGTCCCCCAAAATCCGAAGCTGTCGCTTATTAAGTCCAGAACGCTGCAGGAGGAATCCAAACATGTATCACTCCTCTTGTGTTCTCTGGCGTAATGCTGGACGTTCGGATTCGCGGCGTCTTGTGTTCTGAGCCTCAGTTGGGCGTTGACATTCCCGATCACTGGGCAGTTTTGGCTCCATCAGAACACGCAGTCTTGGCAACTGATGAAGGAGACTACTCACAGGGTGGTCGACCATTGGGTTAAGCACAATTCGCAGAACCACTATGTTCCTCTGCCCATAGACCTTAAGACAACTGTCTATGATGTTGATGGTCACTGGAACAGTTCCAGGGTCTCGCAGGTGACAGTGAGGCCATGGTCGCATTCGCTGGAGCAGTGTCAGTCCCAACGTACATACTCTTGGGTTCCAGGCACAATACGAGACTCCTATGATAGCCAGTACAAGCTGTTCTGCACCGGTGTGCTCTGGTCGTCCATCATGCCATGCGTGGGCCTTTTGTTCGATTACTCCTGCCACAAGCACTGGAATTGGAATAGGCCAGTGGATGCTAAATGCCACCATGTTGATGTCAGTGACATGTCCCCTACTCCATGAAGCTTGTCTCACCAAGAAGCTTGCTTCTTCCTGGTCCAGGAGGTCGGACCCAAGCTCCACAACCAGACATCCCAACCACACAGCCAGAGTTTCCTCGGGTTGGATCCTGGATTCTCTACACAAATTTTGCAGTTCGGCTCTGGAACGAGCGTAATAAGTAGTAGCATGAACTGCACTCTGCGGATTGATGACTCGGCTGCTTGATGCTGCAGGCTGATCAGTCTCTTCATGAGTCGTTGTTGTTGTCTCTGCTGGAGCTGGAGCTATTGTTACTGTGGGGGTTGTTGCTGTTTCAGATAGGAGGGGGGGATGCACTCCTTCGCTTAACTCCCCCTCCCGTCGGCAGAGGGGCATGGTCGGCAGAAGCGGTGCTACGTCGCTGGGCGGAGTTACCAGCCGAACCCTCGCAGGTTCTTCCGAAGCTCCATCCCTCTTTTCCGGCTCCTCCACGCAGTCTTCTTTCTGCTCGGCGCCATCTTGTCGTGGCATTCTAAGATCCCCTCTCTCACCCGCTTCTCCGACTGCCTGAACGGCCATACGCAGCTGGGTCTTTAAACTTAGAGTTTTGTTCATTAGATCCGTCATGGTTTGAAAAGTTGCATTCAATTCTCCCCCCTTGTCGCACCGTAGCACCACTCTCTCATCTACGGCACGTTCCTCCGTGTCCGGGTTTTCGCGGAGCTCGGACGGAAGATCGCGACCCCTCAGTCTAGGTATTATCATGCAAAGGGAGAGCCAGCCGATCGGCATCGGCTCTCCCATCTCCCCAGCACATCGCAAGCAATGGGCACACTCCCGGGTGAGGGTCGGGCCCACTGCGCCTGCCGGGCCGACTTCGGCGAGGGACACAGCATCGAGGGGCCTGTACAGGACCCGCTCATCGCTCATGATACACCCAAATGCCAAAGGGTGAAGACACACTTCTCTCCCTTCTAGGGCTCCGTCTTCGGAAACTCCCTCTTCTCCCTTTAGCGAAAGGCATCCGCTGATACATCTCTTACCCGTTCCGCCCACCTGGTGGTAAGCGATATGTGCTTCCAGTTCTGCGCCGCTTGCTACGTCGCGTCTCCCACTTCTCCAAGGACAGTTTTCAACTAATTCTAACTCTAGCGAGCCCTCTCCTGATCCCATCCTCGTCGCCATGTGTGGGCCGGGTGCAAATCCGCGGCCCTTGTCGCGCTGCACGCGGGCTGTGGCTGGCAGCCCGGGCACGCCGGGTCGGAGAGGGCGGGCACCGAGCTAGAATTAGGCACAGACGCGTAATGGTAGATTTTAAGATTGTTTACTTACACCGGGATGGTCGCGGTGCAGGCTGGAAAACTTGCTTGAGTTGCGGTTACAAACAAAAAGAACATGAACAATCACGTGGAGTTTGCTAGGCTGCACGCAAACAGAACTCCGGATGTCCTGGACAAGCGCGCCACCGAAATGGAAACTCGTAGATACGTCTTATAATTTTTCATTCGAAGACGGGAAGAGGTGGGCGGTGGATCAGGCCGCCAAACTCCTCTGGATCTCACACAAGGTTTCTATTGCCCTGCCGTGTATCCAGAGTCCCCACGAGATCGATGTGGAGTCCTCCTCGGCTTGGGCGGAAACCGCTCAAGCCTCTTATATGGCTAGCAGGCCAATCGCTAGCCGCCACGTGGGAATAATTTAGAACTAGCCAATAGCGGGGAACAAATTTGCATACGGGTGGCGGGAACTCCTTTGCACCGTGCATTTCTGTCGCAACTTGAGAAACGCATCCTGCAAAGACAGCTGCAAAGTGGTGGGAACTTTTCCCTTGCACGCGGGTTCTCTATGTAGCAAAACTCCACCTTGCAATGAAGCTGTAATCCCACGGGGATAATTCTAGTGCCGAAGCACACACAAAATCATACCTTTGGGTCATGACAGTAAGAAAGAATTTCTTTACGGTAAGGGTGACCAGAATCTGGAATAGACTTCCCAAGGTGCTTGCGCAGTCCCCAACCTCAGAAGTCTTCAATAGGAGAGCAGACAGACACCTTCCTGGAATCATTTGATCTCAGCAGTATTCCTGGCTTGAGTAGGGTGGTTTGGACTGGATGATCTTTCCTGGTCCCTTCCAGCCTTTACTTTCTATGAATCAAGATTCCACAATTCCTAACCCGCTACTCATGAAGTATCTGTGCTGCCTCTGTCAAGTCCAGGCACACCATGATTTCCAAGGGAACACTGGCTCCTGGCCCCTCCTTGTGCCTGTCTGTTAATCCAACACTGGCAAAAAATGAATAATTGCTTATTGGCTTTGAGTGCTTTCATTTGCCCTTTAAACTATCATGCAGTTCTACAATTCCATGGCTGCACTCATCCGCAAACTACTTTGCCCCATGTTTACCACCCCTTTTCCTCTGTTTTTTGACCAAGTCATCAGGGGCCAGACTTGAGACTTCTGTCTGTGCCAATGCCAGGGAAGGGGCATGTGATCATGATCAGGTTGGGGGGGGGGGCGGTTAGGCAGGTGTCCCCGTTACTGGTGTCTGGGTCATTGGGTCACTGTGTCTGGGTCACTGAGCTTGGCAACAGTTCTTATCCTCAGACTGACTCCCCAGAACCGCACCCTCCCTGGTCAGTGGCGACAGACAAGCACGGCGTTCACAGGCTCCAGTGAAAACTGCTACTGTCAAATTGCAGAAAATATGTTAGAGCAGTGATCGCAAGACTTTGCATGAAAGCAGCAGCCTTGAGGAACCACGGTTACACCCATACCTCCGCTGAAAGATACCTTTCCATCATGCTGTGTCTGAATTTCTAAAATCCCACTCCCTAAAAACCACTTATTCACTTGCAATTCTTACTGAAAACCCTACAAACGGTGTTCTGTGATCCTGCAGGACCATTCAGCGCAGCAGTCTGCTTTATGAATATTGGGTCATTTCTTTCCCAACATGCATGATAGCACATACTGAGCACCTGAGTAGTTTGAGGATTACCATTAGGATTACTATTAGGGTAGGATGGCACAACTGCACTGTCCTGGCCCCTTGTTCCCACCACCACAAAACAGCACAGCATAGCACATGCACAGGCATGATAAGGCTCACATGCAATTTTATTTATCATCCCCTTTTCTTTCCACAGGACTGGGAGGGAGTGAACGTGCCCCTCACACACCGAGGAAGGCATCAATTCCTGCAACAATGTTGTCCTTGGTATTGGGTGGTAGGGTCATGTAGCACGGTAACAGGTATCCATCCAACCATCAGCAAACATTGTGTGGCAAACCAGCTTGCCCCCCACAGTGTTGTAGCTCCTGCTGTGGTGGGAGAAACCTCCCTAAGGTTCGTTGTCTAGCTGTAATTTGATAGACAGACAACGCGGGTAAAGACAGACAGCTGTTTATTTGCTCGAGCAAAGACCATAATGCAAGCAAAAGGCAAAATGGCCTCCCCAAAGGGTGAGGCGATCTTTTATACTTATTATAATAAGACAAGACTTACAGGGTTAACAAAAAACAATATTTGGGCGGTGCTCTACAAATCTTTGTAACAGCATATTTCTATTAAGCTGAACTAGCACTTTTTAAAAGCTAAAAGTTAAGTAATAGTAACATTATAATATGTTAGCAAAACCTTACACAGTAGTAGATACTTCTCAAGGACACAACCACTGTACCCAGAACAATGGCTTTCCTGTCTTATCTTACTTCTTGCTGTAGCTGATTTTTCAGCACACAGACACGGATCCACTTTTTAACTCAGAAAATGCTTAATACAGTTAAAATGATTACTTGACGCAAGCAAAGGCTTAGCTATCATTCTGCCTTGTGGTCAGCGGCATTGCTAGGCGACAGGTCATGCCTTGTATTCAGCTGTAAAGCTAATACTTCTTAATAATCCAAATTATTGTTAACCTAACAGTATGTTATCAGAAAACTATTCTATTTCAGGGTAATAACAAACATGCTCACCACACTGCTCAGAGCCAGGAGTGCAGGTATGCATGGGGCATCAGAAGGATCAGCAGCAGCAGGGCAGAGTGGCTCAGGCAACCTTCAGCCTGCACAAACAGCTCATCACACATAGCCTGGGGCACATGAAGTAGTGGCATGCTCTGTGCCTATTGATGTGGTAGGAGGTGGCCATCCCTGGGGTGCCTCCCCAGAAAGTCCTCCAGGGGAGATGGCAGCTGCACAGTAGGACCCTTGCAACCATTGTCCTGCTGCTCTGCATGACACAAACCCAGGTGCTGAGGGCTGTGCAGCAGTGGAGCAGAGTGGTTGACCTACACGGGCAGATTGGGGGGGGGGGGGGTGTTTGGAGCAGTGGCAGCAATCAACTGGCAGGACACTGGCCACAGTGGACATGGCAGGGAAGGGGGCATCTGGCAGCCTCCTGGTCACCATGTCTGACCAGTTGACTTACCATCCTGTGCACCACAACTGTGCACAGTCAAGCTGCAATCTGAGAAAAAGCAGGGGACTGAAACTGTCACTGAGCATCTTATCTGTGTAATGTTGCGAAGTTTTACAAGAGGCTTCTGACTCTTGACTCTCCAGGCCAACATCTGTACACAGGGGAGAGTCCAGCTCTGGGTACAGAACACCTCAAGGTCACATGCTAAATATATAAATTATGTTTAAATATGAAAATCTAAGTTTCTATATGTCTGAGTTCAGCTTTCCTGAGTGTTCTGGACAAAGGGTGCCACTTACCAAATCTTTATGGGCAGGCACTTTCCTTTTCAATGCAGGATATTATCCGGCCACTTTACTTTTCTAAGAGAGAAATTATTACATACTCAGGCCAGGCTCCCTGGCTTTGTTCTTCTCCATACACCACCACCACCACCACTAATTTACATACTACCCCACCCTCCACACCCATCACCATGTACCAGTTGACAGAGAAGGAGAGCAGCAGCAGGAAATGGTTAAGTTTGCAATTGAGGAAGTGTGGAACCTCTTCTTAATACTTTAATATTTCAGGGTAACTTTCCTGTTTCTTATAATTGCATTCCAAAAACCCCTCACATGGAGGATGCTGCTTCCCAGACCCACCCCCAGGCTACACAACAGTGAGGGTGATTTTTAAGTAAGGAGAGAAATCTCCCATGGTAGATTTTGTAGCCTGTAGTGGGGAAGACAAGAAGGTGGTTTTGGGAATATGGACCAAAACCCGTCTTCTTTCTTCCCTTGCAGGACTCTGAGAAGAGCAGAAATTGAGGAGAGGAATGAAGAGTAAAATAAAAAGATAAGCAGTTTAGAGGATAGAAGAAGAAAAATTAGAATAGAGGAGTTGACTAGGTAGAATAGTATATAGAGTAGAGCGTAAAGATGGATCGAATATAGATAGAATAACAAAGGTATAAGTAGAATAGAGTTTATATATTTTGTATGGTATTATATTGTATTTCTATATTTTTATAATAGGATAGACTCGTAGAACTGGATAATGTACGTGTGTGCGCGTGTATATATATATATATATATATATATATATATATATATATATATATATATATATTTGTATTTTATATTGTATGCTTATAATGTGGTTTTAAAAACACAAAGTTTTATAATGGGTGGATGGGTATTTTTTTTCTTTTTAAGGTAAAGGCTTTTTTTTTTAATTTATATTTCTTATTTTTTTTTAAACATTTATTTTCTTAAAGATATTTATTTTTAAGAACTATTTATTTTGTATTATACTGCATTTTATATATATATATATATTTTAAATATATATATAATCATGTCCTGAAAAAAAAGTTAAGATAAAGATTTAAAATAAAGACATGGCATGTTTTCTTTCATAGGCAGAATGACTTGGGAGTTCATGTGGCTTGGGGGTGTGGGAGGGATGCATGCTGCTTGGCATGGGGATTCCTGCTGACCATGGGCCATCTGGAGCCCCCACAGTGATGAGAGTTGGGGGTGCCAGGCAAGGGCTGAGGGGCTGCAGGGGGCAGGGTACCTATGAGTTGTGGGGGGAAGCTGTGCGGCATAGGCATAGGATGAGGCATGTGACAGGTGGGACAGAGCAGGGGACTGCATGATGTGGGGCTGATGGCTGCATGGTCTGAGGGTGCAGTAGGGGTGTGTGGAGAAATGGCTGGGGCTGAGGCAATGACTGTAGGCACGGGCGGGGGTACAGTGGGGGTAGAGCATACCTGGAGGGTCCCTTGCAGCAGGCTGACAGCGCTTGCCCCTGCTGGTCCAGGGATTATTGGTTTGATGGAAGACATTGCTGTAATCAGTACCAAAGATGTCAGAGGGATGGATTGTTATGTGGCTCCCCTGCTATAATTTGGTGTGAATTGCACACTGAGCTTCATTCAATTTAAAGACTGTCACCTGGAAACATTGATGCATCGATTGAAAACAAATAATTTAAAATGTAATAAATCTATTTAATGTAATGAGAATTAAACTGCATCATGTGTACAAGCGCCCTAAAAGCTAGCACGCAGGAGCAATTAGTGAACAATTGCTACCACTGTGAAGTCAAGTAGCCCCTTGACCACAAACAATGGTGGGATGGCCATCTCTCCCCTGCCCCGCCCAAAAAAGAAACCAGGCTCAGAATAGCAAGCATACAAATGTTATTCTTTACAGAGAAGAAAGCTTTAATATATTTTATACACATACATATGTACATACAGACATATTATTAATTACAGCTAAATTAAAACTAAGCTATTTAAATCTTGAATATTTAAGCTTTGAATATTCATTCATTTATTTATTTACAGTTAAATGTTGAAGTTTTCAGAGTTTAAATTAAAACTAAGTAATTAAAGCTAAATTAAAATTAAATAGATATATTTTCTGTTTAGAACAGCACCACACAAAGCATGAGAATTTGAAATACATGAATCTACTCTGTAAAAAACATCAAGGCATGTAAGCACCATTCAGTGGTGCTTCAAGGTGCACACATGACCAAATGAATGTATATCACCCTCGTCAATATGGGTATGCATCTAAATTGGATGCAGTTGAACCCACATTTAGATAAATCATTTACATGTGTATTAAGGCCTAGAGGTTCCTGGCTAGAGGGTCATGCCCCTCCACTCAGGGTCAAGTCAAACACCATATTTGGGGTGAGAAAGGAATTTTACCACTCGGACAGATTGGCAAGGGCTGTGGTGGGTTTTGCCTTCCTCTATAGCAGGGTGCATAGTAGGCCTGTGCGAAGCAGCTAGTATTCTTCAGATTCTCGATTACTTCAGATTCGGATTTGGCCAATTCGGGGGCAGTGATTCAATTCAGTGATTCAAATCACTGTCCTGAATTGATTCAGCCAAATCTGCTTTGGAGATTTGGCCACCACCAAATCAGCCAAATCTCCAAATCAAACAGGCCCTATCCCCACCTGCTCTCCCAGCCCCATCAATGGCTGCCTGGCCCAGACCCAGTGTCCCAGCTCTTTAAAAAACAAACAAACCCTGCACTCACTGGCTCCTGCCAAGTGGGGGGTGGCAATCCCCATTGCCCCCCACTGCTCTGCACTGAATGGGGGGGACTCTGCCACGAGCCCCCAGAAGCTCTAACAGCTGCTGCAGCAGCCAGAGAGTGCAGGGCTTTTTTTTTTTTTTTTTTTAAAGCTGGGACGCTGGGGCCGGGCAGGGCTGGGAGAGTGGGCAGGGAGGTCGGGCAGCACTCGGGGGTCTGGGGGAGCAGGCAGGAGATGGGCCCTGGTGGGGGTCCCCCCCTATAGTCCCCTCCTCCCTCCTCTAGTCCCCCTCCTTACCATCATGGAGTCTGGGTCCAGTTCCCTGCTGCAGCAGCAAGCAGGGACTGCCTGAATCGCCAAATCTCCAAATTTTTACCGAATCAATTCAAATGCTGCAAATCTATTCAGACTTTTTTATTGGTCTCCCACTTTGATTCAGATTCAGATATTTGGCTGCCAAATTGGGCCGAATCTCCTCCGAATCAAATCAGCCCCAAAGCTTCGCACAGCCCTAATGCAGAACCCTCTTCCTGGGATTTCTTGAACATACTTTAAGCAACCTTTACAGCAGCAGGATATTGGTCACTGTGCTTTAAGTTCTTATGTCTTGTGGCTGTGTCAGAACTGACTCTGTAGGTTAGACAACAGATTTGTACAGCATAATTTGGATAGGGATGATCCTGTCTCAGGCAGGCAGTTGAACTAGATGACCACTTGTGGTCTTTCTAGCCCCACTTCTCTATGAGGCAAACCCTACCTTGCCCACAAGCATGGGCACTTCCAGGATCTTCTCAAAGCCACAGACCAAAATGGAAAACCTTGGTCTTAGAAACAACCAGTGGCACAAGTTTTACAATCCTGAGGGCTATCGCAGTGCACTGCAACAGGGAAAAGGGGAAAGTGGTGCTGTTCTTTGAGGGGGAAGGAGAGCAAAGCACCAAAGTAGCAGCTTGACCTCCTCACTGAGCAAAACAGCTGAACAGGCAGCTGCTGCCTCCAACTGCTGATTCTGCAAAGCATGCTGCTTGGCTCCAGCTACTGAAGGAACAAGCAGGCAGCTCACAGCCCAGGCTAGGAACAAGGGATGGGCATCACACATACACTAACTAGAAAGCTTTTGGCTCTAAGGACAGAGCCCAGTTAGCAGGTCAGACAGCTTGCTCAGCCATTCCAAATGATTCCCCAGACACACACCCAGCCCCACATGTGCAGCACACCCAGGAAAAGCCCCAGGGCTAATCCCATCCCTATAAAGCCTGGGGAGCCCTTCCATCAACACTCATAATACCGTAATCGGGTCCAAAATGACAACAGAGAAAGGTGATTTATAAAGGATCTGAACAGGCTTCCATTAACAGGGTGACCAGGCCATTTGAACATGCAGCTAATCAATATGCTCTAACCAGAGGGAAAAGGATTTGAGTTCAGTGCCCATCATTACCTTTTAACAGCAAGTGATGGTTTTTGGTATACCTATGCTTCTCTGAGAGCTGACCTATTGCATCTGCAGCCTGTCAGTGAGCTGAGTCAATGCTGCAAATCTGTGGGCCCAGTCCTCATGCAGCTGTATTCTGGCCCTGGGGAAGCAGGTTAATCACTGAGTGTTCGGGGTTAAATATATGCACATAATTTTGGAACCACTTCTCTCCCACAAATGCTTCCCCTCTACTCCCCATTAGATGTAAATGTGAGTGCATGTAGTGGGGGGGGTCTTGCCTTGTTTACAAAGCTAGGTCTTCAGTCCAGTGAAGGATTAGAAAAATGTGTGTGATTTATTCAAACTATTCACTGTCATCCATTCAGATGATTTCCTCTGCAGTTTCAAATACATGCGCCCCTAAGATTAACAAATTTAGTTGTGGATAATTTTCAAATTTAAAAGAATAAAAGAAAAAATATTAAATGTATTAGATTTGGCTTTTGCAAGATGGAAACAGCTCTAAACTGAGACTTGACAATTTGCACTGCCCAAACTCTTTGCTGAGAACAACTAATCTCGTCCTGTTTCCTGGTATAACTGGCCCATGAACAGAATTCTTCATTATTCAAAATTGTTTGAATGGGTATTTTTATGAGCAGATTTATATCTCTGGATTGTTTGTACTGATTAGTCCATACCTGACCTCTGACACAGGCTCAACATTTCCTTTTTTTTACTAACATTCATTAAACAAAACTTTTAGTGTCAGGAATTTTCATCTGTGCAATGTATGGCTCCTAATTCTTGTCTAACTTTATCCCAACTACAGAGTTGGTCCAATAAAGATATCCCCCTAAGAAATCCTTGCCTCTGTTTCTAATTCTGTGAATTGTCTACAAAAAGTTTGTCGTGTCCATCAGTCCACTCCACTTGCAAATAGTTTTTTTTCTCACCTAGCTGGACAGAAACAAAGGCAGCAAGGAGAGCAACCTTGCTGTCAGGGTCCTGACAATGATCTGATAACACTGGTGAGGAAGGGAAATGATGTAAAAACACATCAACATCCGTTTACATAACACTATTGTCCCCATTGCCACATTAACCCTAATAAGAGCTTCCACGTAAGAATGGCTGAAGAAGGACACTGGGTGAACACCCCCGCCCCGAGACGTCCAGTGTTTATCCTGACCCTTGGTGGCACATCAGCCATTTTGTCCTGGTCCTGAACCTCATCCTCCTTGGCCTCTACTGCCGCTGCCCTGTGACAGGGGAGCCAAGCTCAGCTTTCACTCTCAGGAGAGAGAGTTTGCCTTCCTGTCCTCTTCAGATCTTACCTGCCCCAGGGTTTGACAAAGAAACCTGAGAGGACTGGGAGGTCCTGGAGAGGAGAGGGATGTTTCTCATTAGACACATTCAAGTGCTGTCTTGGCGAGGAAGCTCAAGGATCAAGGGTGCATGTCCAGCTATCAGAAGGAAGAGCATTCTAACCAGACCATTGAAACACCTCAGTTGTTTTAACATCTTCTTACCTCCATGGCTAATTCATACTTTGAGTAAAGGAGGCTTTAGATGATTGACCATCCCTTGCTTTCCAGTAAGGCCCTAACCTTCTCCATGACCTCTCCTCAGGTCACCCAATCTCCATCTTCTAGGTCAAAACACATGACACAAGCCAGCCTTAACCCGCACTTCCAACACCAGGCCTCCATAGTCTGGTAAAAAGGAATGAAATCTGGCCTAGGCTCACAGGACACAAATGAGTGCTCTGGAAAAGTACTTGAGTGTTGGGTTTGTGATGGCCTACTATGGTGCCAGCCCAGAGACCAGCAGGCATTGCCTCTTCTTACATCAGTGACACACCCTCCTAAATCTGAGCTCCAGATATTTTCATTAAGAAATGTTCCTCAAATGATGTCGCTCACTTCCTTCCTCATTTGCTATGAGTCAGTAACTTTCCCCACATCCTCATGCGGGCAGCTGAGGCACCCAGCAAGTCAAGTGAATTCACAGAAGCCCATCTCAGGCCATTTTCATACTGTCATTTGAATTTCTCACATTTCACTACCTCAAGTACTGTAATTCAGCCCAGCAGTGAACCAGGCCTCCTGTCCATGAAGGATGCACAAGGGAATGCTAGCTGCGTGCACCAAAGAAGTGCACAGAAGTTGAGGCAGAAGGAAATGTGTGCATGCCCACATGCAGCTGGGATGAACAAGCACAATCCTGTTCTGGAGCCTATCTGAATACACCGGAAGGGGGAGCCTGCTCTGTGATCCTGTTTGCTAGTCACCCCCTGAGTGCCTCCGGCATTATCCCCACAGCAGCATTGCATGCCTTGGGCTCAGTTACTACTACTAATCTATGACGGGAGTAGACCAATTAAGTGGAAATGTCCTTTCAAGTTTTTTATGCATTACCAAAGAAATCAAGCATGGACAAAGAAATTTAGAAAGATCACAGCGTGCTCCAAATTAGCACTGTGAAAAAATGAGAAGTTTGCTTGTTTTCACATGCCTGGATTTAGAAGTAAGACACAAGATACTGCACAGTAGCCTAATAACACTGTGCAGTAGTGTGCCAGTCAAAAACTCTGCAGATAAGCTCCTGAGCAGTGTTATCAGGTCACTGCACAGTAACTGTCACAAAAAAACTGTGCGCTGGCACTACTGTGTAGTAAATGTAGTTACTGCGCATTCAATTAGTACTTCATTAAAAAAATACTAAACGAAGTGTGCAGTAACTAAGGCGAATTAGTAAATGTGTAGATGCACGCAATGTCTTAAAAATTAAATTAAGTTGAGATTGCATTATTTCCTAACACCATAGAGAAGTAGGGCTGGAAGGGACTTCAAGAGGTCATGTAGGCCAACCCCCTGCCTGAGGGAGAATCATCCCTATCTAAATCATCCTGTGCAAATCCATTGTCTAATCTTTCTGTACCGGTATAGTTTTGCTAAAAAGGCAAATAAAAATTTGGGATGCACTAAGGAAAGCATTATATGCAAGATGTGGGAGGTGAGAGTACCTCTATATTCAGCACTAGTGAAACTTCATCTAGAGAAGTGGTTTTCAACTTGTGACCACAGACCCCTTGGTTTCCACAGACTATGTCTAAGGAGTTCACAAAAAATGACTATGATCGATCAAAAGTATGTGAATACCCACACTTACAATTCAAAGGGGTCTTCTCCATTCAAAATTTCCAAAGGTGTCTGCACCTCCATTCAAAATTTATGAGGGGTCTGCAAATGAAAAAAGGTTGAAAAACACTGATTTAGAGTATTGTGTGCAGTTCTAGGCTCCACTTTTTGAAAGGGACGTGGAGAAGTTGGAGAGAGTCCGGTGGCAGGAGACAAAGATGATAAACGGCTTAGAAAGCAAGTCATACATGGAGACACTGAAGGAGCTAGATGTGCTTAGCTTGAGAAAAGACACTTAGGAGTTGACATGATAGTAGACTTTAAATACTTGAAGGGGAAAGACATTTCTGTCTTGCTGAAGAGCAGGATGCAAAGTAATGGCTTGAAGTTGCAGCAAAGTAGGGTGAGAGTGGATGTCAGGAAAAACTTCACTGTTAAAACAGCAAAGCAGTAGAACTGACTGCCTGGGGAAGTTATGAACTCTACATCACTGGAGGTGTTTAAGAAGAGGCTGGACAGCCACTCGTCAGGGTTAATCTAAACACGGATGTTCTATTATAGGTACTTTCCATTATAGGTATTTCCAGTGCTTCTGGGCTTTGCTGGTTGTCCTCTGCCCTCCTTTCTGCTACATGTTTCGAGGTGCTTTTAAGCTTTGCTACAACTAAGGCTGGGGACTTTGACTGGGTGGGCCAATTCTCCTACTGGAACCAAAGCCGGAGGGTCCTGGCTAGAGGGCCTTTCTGTTCAAGGTCAGACCAATCACTATATTTGGTCAGGAAGGAATTTTGGTCAGATGCGTATGGACTGTAGGGGGTTTTGCTTTCTGTAGTGGGGGACATGGCTCTCTAACTGGGATCTATTGAGCATATATTCACAACCTTCAGCAGAAGCAGGATGTTGGCTGATGTGGTTTCCCGGCTTTACCTGGTATTAGGTTAGGGTATTATGTATTATGTTGTGTTTGGATCGACAGTAGTTTTATGAAGAGTTTAGATTATGGATTAGTTATAAAATGATTTGGATAGGGCTGCTCCTGCCTCAGGAAGGGGGTTGGATTAGATGACCTCTGGAGAAAACTTCTGGCCCTACTTCTCTATGACTCTGACACAACCAGAAGAAATAACTTAAAACAGGAGTTCTCAAACCCTGGTTCATGGGCCAAATCGCCCACAGAGCCATGGCATCTGACCCATAGGGCTCCCCTGTGGGACAGAAAATTTGGTAACAGGCAGTGGCAATTAATATTGTCATTCCTCTGCCCCTGCCATTCCTGCTGCCAAATTTCCAAGCCCTGTCTGACCAGGTTAGGGCCAAGACATGCCTCCTCCCACCACTGCATGGCTGGATTGAGGCCAGACCATGCCTTCCTCTCCATGCAGCAGGGTTGGGGCCTGGTCATACCCCTTTATCTTGTGTGACTGGATTGGTGCCCCCTGACTAATGATCTCTGTGCTCCAGATCCAGCCTAATGGCCGGATCCGGGCCATGGATGAACCAGATATCACCCAGCTGGCCCACAGGTCAAAAAGATTGGGTACCACTGACGTAAAGCAAGGGGGCCATGGTAAGCAACATCCTGCTGCTGTGAAGGTTGTTGGAATATGCTCAAGAGATCCCAGGAAGAGGGCCATGTCCCTGCTACAGAAGAAGGCACAACCCCCTTCAGCTCTTGCTAATCTGTCCATGGTGTAAAATTCACTCCTGACTCCAAACATGGCTATCAGTGGGCATGTCTATACAAGATGCTAAATGTACAGTAGACCAATTTTACTGTGTATTAGTGTGTCACAGCAAAATCTGTGCTGATGCACAGTAGAATTAGTCTACTGTGCATTAGAGTCTCTAAAACATTGTGTGTCAGTACTACTGTGCAGTAGTACCAGTTACTGCGCACTGAGTTAGTACCTGTTATTACAGATACTCAACTTAATGTGCAGTAACCGCAGTACATTAATGCATGTGCATCAGTGCCCAGTCTGACCCTGAATGGAGGAGCAACACCTGCTAGCCTGGGTTGAAATCCTAGCAGGAGCACTTGTATACCCTAGTCAAAGTCCCCAGCCTTGGATGTAGGCAACACCCAATGCCTCTGAGGAAGGCTTAAAAAACCCTGATACATGTAGCAGTTGTTTTGATACTTTTCTATTAAAAAACCCCCCCAAAAAACAACCACCTTGGGTTTCTAACTCCTTGTTCCTAGCGTATTGGGTCCTGTTTGTTGGCTCCTAGTTTCCTGTTCCCTGGGTCCTGCTTCCTAAATTCATCCTGGTTCCTAGTTTCTGCCTGCTGACACCTTGATTCAGACTCCAGTCCAGATTCCTTTGCTCCAAATCAACTTGCTAGCTCTTGATTCCACTCCAGACATCTGTTCTCCGATAGCTGGCTTGTGGTTTTAGCTTGTGGTTTTAGTTTGGTGATGGCCCAAATTCTGGTCCCATACACATACTGCTGCCTGCCCTGGACCTCCAGACTAGCTACTCCAGTTTGGGTCCCTGCTTTCTGTTCTTGATGCCCTTGGTTCTCCCCAGAGTGAGCACCTACACTGAGGTCTGGAAGGGGCCAAAGCCTCCTGACCTGCCTGTTCGTGATCCCTTGTTCATGATCCCCCTGACCTGCCTGTTCATGCTCCTCTGGCTCTAATTGGGACCCTTGCTTCTCTGACCTTGTCCAGTCCTGATCCCCCTGGGCTGTGAGACTCTAGAGTCAAGCCCTGACTGCTTACATCCTAGTTGTATCACTGATATCTGGGTGCAATACAAAACCTATACCATTCCCATGCCCACTGCCCAAGTTTTGCACAACAGTTTAGCGATAAGAGTACTTGCCCAAGAAGGGGAGAGCTGGATTTTAGGTCCTCAAGAAGGACCTGGCCCAGAATACAAGATTCAGAGCATGCAATAGAGAACTTCACTCAAGAGCTCTATGATTAGAAGTCATACTAACCATAACCTAAATGCCATGATTTCTTGCCTCCAATGAGCCTGCTGTCATACAGAGGGCTACAGTGCCAAGCTACCACTTGCTTTCTGTCCTTTTGATTCCAAGAATCTTGCGCTCAATGACTGAACTTCAACAAACAGGGGTGAACTGTATCCCTGCGCAGATCAAAACTGTGCGCAGTGGTGGCAGTAGCAGTCCCTCAGTATGAGGATGGCAGTTTTCCAGGAGAGAAGTTATTGGTATGTCCAGAGATGAATGAAGAGGCCCATCTGAGCTCTGCATGTTTGACTGCAGGCATGGCAAACAGTTCCACAAGGAAAGTATGGCTCCTGGAGATGTCAGGTGACAGCTCTTTCCCTTTGTCTCTCTCATCTATCTGCCTCCATAGCAAGGTCAGTTTGCTCAAAATGGTGCCATTAGGGATGATTCAGTGCTCAGGTCTCCCAGGTTTTGATGTTCATACAGGTTTCCCTTGATTTTATACAGGTTCTTTATATGCGAATTCACTCTTATGCCATGAGCATATTTAGACCCATAATTTGTTATATGCAAGGTAAATTCACGCTTATGCAATCAGCATAGATGCCCCAAGCAGGTAGGTCTGTGGCGGGAGAGGAAAGGGCCGTGGCCCCACACACCCCAGCCCCGGCTGCAGCAGCCCCAGGAGCAGCCAACATCAGCCGCCTGCACAAGGGCACGGCGCAGCCCAGGAGCTGGGGTGAGCGGGGACAGGCAGAGCACGGTGCAGCCCAGCAGCTGCAGGCTGCTGGCACCGACTGCTCCCAGGGCCGCTGCAGCCGGGGCTGGGGTGAGTGCCGCTCTGTTCCCTCTGCTTTGCTGCCTTGTGCAGCCCCAGGAACTGCACCCCTCCCCCTGCCCCTTCCCTAGTCCCAGCCTCACTTCCTTCCTCCCTTCCATGGGAACCTATCCCTATTTGTTACATTGTAAAGTGGGTTTGCTTTATGTGAATTCGATTTATGCACCATTCTCTGGGAACACATGTCCAGTGTAAATCGAGGGAAACCTGTATTGCATTTCTTTAGATTGGCCTTCAAGGTGTCTTTGAATTTCTTCTTTTGCCCATTTCTAGAGCAATGACCATTGGTGAGCTGGGATTATAGAACCCATTCAGAAGCTGATTGTCAGACATCCTTATGACCAGGGATCCTGGTTTTCTCTCTTTAAAAATCCCAAATTCTCTGATTAAAACCCCCAAATCTGTGTTTTTCCATAATTAAAATGAAATGCCACTATATATATAAGTATCAGTTGACTATAATGTTTCATTGATATAGTTACCATTTTAAAGTAATTTTGAAGCCTACCAGTGCCTCAATAATAATTATTATAAAATACATTCTAAATACCAATATATTTTGCCATTTGATTTTGGTTTTTTTATCATGGAAAATCAGAGCTCCCCCTGCCCCCTTCACTCACTAGAACGTGGGTCCAGCTGCAGCTGTCTCACCCTTTCTACTTTGTGGCACTGAGCAGCCCCAATATGCCAGTGCCCTGCTTCTGCCCATGCTCTTGCCCCTCACTCCCAACCCATAGACCCCCACCTCTGTCGGTTCCCCTCACTCTCAACTCACAGCCCCCAGCTGCCCCCCACCCCAGCCAGCCCCACATGGACTCACATAACTCCAGCAAGGGAAGGGAGCAGGGGTCCTTCACAGGCAGTGGACAGCTGCATAGCCAGGCTGCCAAGGGCTGGTGTCCGTGCTCTCAAAGGCAGGGGCAGCCACACGCAGCCAGGAGATGCTGCCTGGTAGGAAGAGGAACCATGGCTAAGCTACCTGGTGTGGCACAAGAGCCCCAGCTGAGAGCGGGGCAGTGCCACTGGTGTCCCCTCCTCCTTCTAGCCTGTGCTGGAGCTGGACTCACTCTGCCACTGCCCACATGAGCGGAAGCTGCTGCAGCTGCCATGGGTGGGACTGAAACTGCCTGGAGCCCCTCACCCTCCTCCAGCTGCACTTGGCATGGCCTTGGCCAGCGCCATACTTCCAGTTCTCCCTGGAGGGCCACACAGTTTCCCCTCACCCCTGAAGAACCCACACCCCCTTCCCCCACTGGAGGGCCGGGCACCTCTGGGTGGACCACGCTGGCAGCAACGCTGAGCTGGGCTCGCCAGCAGCCCTGAGTACTGCCTCAGATTCCCCTGCCTTGCTGCAGCTCTGGCACCCAGACTCCTTCCCCCAGCACCGGCAAGCACCCAAAACACAGACTCGCACACACACACACACACACACACACACACACACACACACACACACACACACAGAGCCCCCCGGACAGTTCCCAAGTCCTGGCCCTCCAAGCCCCTCTGTCCCATAGACTTAGCTGTATCCAGCTGCTGGGGCTACTCCCACTACCCTGCCTGGCTGTATTGCTGGCCACGTGTGTGTGCACACAAACTCACATGGTGCTCCCTGCCTTCAACCACCCTCCATCCGCTCCTCCAACCCCAAGCAGTTTCTTGCAGGCTGGAACCCTGCCAGCCTGCAAGAGGAAACCTGCAGTTTCTTGCTTCAAAGGGGAAAATTCACGTTTTTCTTCTTTAAAGGGGGAAATCCATGTTTTTCCACAGGAAATGGAAAACTCAGATGGAAATGGAAAACCATTTCCATCTGAGTATCTTGTAGTAGAGTATCTTGATTTTTGTGAAGTTGACAGCAAGTCTAAGAATTTCATACACTTCACAGAGACAGTCAAGAATGACCTGGAGCTCTGCAACTGCATGGGTATACACAATGCAATCATTACTGAAGATCAGCAATGGAGGTGTTGGTTATCTTGGATTTGGAATGTTACTAGTTGATGTTAAAAGAGATTCCTGTCTATGTGATACTGGATCCTGACAACAGATGGAAGTCTATCAGCAATGAGATGCTGAATAGCTACAATATAGGTGGAGAAAAGTATTGGTGAAATCATACATTCTAGCTTGACTTCATTTCTAAGCAATGTCTTGGGAATGGACCTTTAGAGCAGTTACCATCATGTCATCATGAAGAAGTCTGATGGTGGTAACAAATTTTGGCAGACTTCTAAATCACATCACAATCTTCCATAGACTGTTTTATAGCCTGATGATGATGAATTCAGACACCTGAGGAATAGGAGATGTACATTTGAGTCCCCTAAGGCTAAGAAGGACCTGGAACTCAGGTCTCCCATGTCTTGGGAAAGTTCCCTAACTGCATAGGTGGACCTAGGATTGCAACTGGGGGGATGTGAGTTGGATGGTGGGAAAAAGTGGTGCATACATAGTGAGTTCTCCAACACATAATCACAGTACTTCCCCAGAGCTCTGCATGTGTCCTGAGCTCACCAGCTGGTCAGCATGAGGTCTGGCCAGAGCTCCTGTTTTTGCACAGCTCTGGAGCCCAGTGGGTGAGTTCCACTGCCATTTGCCCCCCCTTCCTCCCAGCTCCTTCCCAGTCCCAACCCCTCACTCAATTCAGTAGTGGGGGAAACAAAGGGATGAGTGGCAGTAACAGTACTCATCCCCTGGGCTCCAGAGCTGTGTGAAAGCAGAGGTTGCAATCGCAGTTTGTGTTGATCAGTTGGTGAACTCAGAGAGCTACTTGCATGTACCTCTCAGCCAAAGTTGGGGGTGTGACTGCAGTGTGACACTCCCTGGCTCCACACCTCGATTTGTTTCTAAACACAAAACTTTTGTTTTTGTTTTGTTTTTTTGCTCAATAAAGACCCCCCCACCAAGTTCCTCAGTGAGATATGCACTAGATGTGACATCAGCACCTCCCCTCCAGGCATGATGGAGATGGCAGAAGCACCTAATGTACAGCCCTGAGTCAGGAGATGTACAGAGTCAGATACATCCCTATGCCTGGCATTTCCTGTGGGCTAGCACTAGAAGTCATGCTAACTTGTTGTTCCCTGGCTTCCTCCTCTTCAGTAATGAAGTAGGGGGTCCCATTACATCAAGGCATCTGATGTTAAGTGTTTTAGTGCTGAAGATGCCTACAAGAACAACTTAGATTTGGCAAAAGTCCTTGGAGCACCCTTCAAAGTATATGCAGGGGGCAGAGATCTGAATAAAAGGCAGTGAGAAGTTCAGTGATGCCTCCCTGGTCCTGTAATCTGTAGCAAATGCAAGTAAGGCTGTTTCCAACTATAAGGCGTGGCATGACCAAAGAATTCTGGCAAAGTGCTTTAGGGCAGGGTTGATGCTTATGCAAGGCTTAAAGCTGTTTTATGCAGAGTGTTGTGCAATAATAGAGGGATTCCATTTGCACTGTAGCAGCTAATTATTTATTAAGAGCAGCTACATTGTATACTTGTGCTTGAAGCTACAGTCCCTAACCATATGGAGCATCTTGAAGGCTTCTTGCCGTCACCCTCCCAGCTGTGCCTCCTACAACTCCTGCTGCAACCTGCAGGTTCTCTGCAGGCTGCTACACTGGCCTATAAATAGGGATCTACCTAAATTGTGTCAGAAGTGCACTGTGCAGTGGCTCCCTTAATCTTGCTCTTTTCACCATGTGCCCACCCTGTTACTGATTGGTGGAGTGCTGATTGATTGCACCACTCGCTGCTTGTTCCTGATTAGCCAGGAGGCAAAAACCATGGTTTTAAATATGCCATGGTTTTTGCCTCTCAGGTGTTCAGCAGTAAGCAGCAGGGAAGGCAGGCGGGGGGGGGGGGGGGGGGGGGGGGGGGGGGGGGGGCACAAAGGACAGTGTTAAAGAGGCTGCTGTGCAGCACACTTCCAGCACAGTTTAGGTAGGTCTCTAACTATACATTTGGTAAAAGCTTTCCTACAGTCCTTGAACTTGCAGTCTTCCCAACATAGGCAGTGAATTAGAGATTCCTGGATGCCTTTCCCTAACCTTTCCCTCTGCCCTAACCTTAGGGTCATTTCAGCACTGCGGGCATGGAGAGGAGTTGTGACTGGTCCAAAGGACAGAGCCAGTATCCGTCTCTCAGACAGCAATGATGCTTGGTTTACAGATTGATCAGCAAGGATCCTGGTTTTCCCCGATTAAAAAAAAAAATCAAATTATCTGATAAACCCCCCAAAACCTGTGATTAAAATGAAAGGCCCCTCACTCCTCCCCACAGCCCCCTGGTCCTGCTCGTACCTTTCACCCCCCAATCCCCTGGCCCTGCTCATGCCCCTCACTCCCCCCCCCCACACAGCCCCTTAGCCTTGTTCATGCCCCTTACTCCCCCCTGCCCCTCCCCAGCCCTACCAGAGGGGGCCCCCAGCTGCCAGAGCTTTTGAGGCAGGGACCCAGGTCCGCAGCCCCCCTGGCCCTGGCAGGAGGCAGCAGCTGCTGCAACAGAGTGGAGCCCAGCTCCCCACCCTGCTGCCTACTGCAGGCTTGGGGGGGGGGGGGCGGGAAGTGGCTTCCCATTGCTGCATGCACCTCAAGGGGGTAGAAAGGGGGGTGTGGGTCCCCCTGTCCCAACAGATCTGTGTGTGGGGTGGGGCTGGGCTGCCTGCTGTGGGCTCAGGCTCCCACCCTGATGCCCTCCCCCAGGGCTGCTGCAGCCTGGCAGGTGCGACCTGGCATAGCGGGACACAGTGGGGCCACCTGCGGATCTCCTTGCTACTGTGAGCCCTGCGCTGCCCTGGTGATGTGTCCCCTGTGTGTGTGGCAGCAGTGAGGGGCACAACCCCGCACCACCACCTCCACTGCTGCCATGTGTACAGGGAATGTGTTGCCAGGGCTGCGCAGAGCTTGCAGCAGCAAGGAGATCCCCACATGGCTTTGCTGTTCCCTGTAGTGCTGGGCCGCACCTGCCAGGCTGTGGAGGCCCTGGGGGAGGGCAGCAGGGTGGAAGTCCAAGCCCGCAGTGGACAGCCTGCACCCCTACCCACCCTGCACACAGATCTCGGAGACACAGTTCCCCCCCCCCCCCCCCCCCGCTTCCCAGGAGTGCACACAGTGGCGGGGAGCTGGTCTCACTCCCTCACCCCCTGAACAAGCTGCCTGCAGCCCAGTCCCAAGCCTCTCCAGGGCCCTACAGCCATACACGGCAATCCCAAGTACCACTCGGCTGGGCAGCAGCCCCAGCCCCACCCAACTCCCTCCCTCCATTCCCCTCCCCCCCGCACTTACCTTCTGGAGCTCCTCTCCAGGCTGCCTGGCAGCCATGAGCATGTACATGCCCCCTACGGCTGTGAGAAGCCTTGGTCCCTAAGTCAATTCAGTGGAGAGTCAGCCTGATTCAGTGGCCAAATCTCCAAATCTGAATCAAATCAGAGGACCTTTTAATCTTTCCAAATCGAATTGGAACCCTCTGAATCAATTTGAAGAGATTTGGAAAGATTTGGCCATTCAGACAGACAGCTTTAAATGTTTTTTCTACATATCTCTAGATAGCAGGGGCTCATCAGTGCTGCAATGCAGGGATGCATGGAGTATCCCACAGGAGCACAGGGGGCTCCCAGCACACTCGACAGCAGACCTGGAAGTGGACCAGAAGCACTTCCAGTCCACTTCTCGGTCTGCCAGGGAGCGCCCTGGGAGAACCCCCCCATGCCCTCCTGGCTTGGTGACTAGTGCCTCCTGGGTCTAGAGGTGGCACCCAGGGGTCCCTCCACAGCTGATCATGGAGCCAGGAAGCTGCAGGGAGGGCCCCCCATTGCACTCCCTGATGGACCCAGAAGTGGACAGGAAGTACTTCCGGTCTACTTTTGGGTTCACCACCAAGCACATGCAGGGCGCCCTCCACACTCCTGTGGGATGCTACATGCACCCCAGCATCTCAGCATCCACAAGCCACGCTGGTACCTCAAGGTATGTAGAAAAACATTTAAAGCTGTGCCTGCGTCCAAATCACTGATTCTCTGAATCAGCATCAAATCTTCAGATTTGGATTCAGCCGAATTGAATCAGGGACAGTGATCCAAATCAAATCACTGTCCCTGATTCAAGCCAAATCTGAATCAAATAGGGACTGCTTTGCACACCCCTAAATGGCACCCCCTGCCTGACTGCATTCTTCCTGCTCCCTCCCAACTAGAGCTATGCAAGGCTTCAGACTGTGCTTCAGATCCAGAGAAGCTTCAGCGTCCAAAGCAGCATGTCCAGATCAAAGCACTGGCTTCGTTAGGCTTTCCAAAGTGCTTTGGAGCTTCTGAAGTGCTTTGGAAAAGCTTCAGAGCCACTTCAGAGATCTGGCCATAGGATATAATGGGGAAACAATGAAATATCTATAACTTTGTTGCTTTTTGTCCGATTTGGATGACATTTGCAGAAGTTGTAGCCTCTGCTGAGATCATAAAGTCTGTCAAATTACAAGAAGATTGGCACAGGGGTTCTGGGCTAACTGCACTCCAAATTCTTGAAAGAAAAACTCATGTCACTTGTACGTGTTACACCACAGGGGGGTGAAAATTGCAGGGGTTGTAGCCCCTGGTGAGGCCACAAAGCCTGCCAAGTTTCAAGGAGATAAGTGCAGAGGTTTGGGGAAACTACACCTCAAGATGCAGACAAGCAAAACTCGTGACATGGGTGACACTGTGTGTTAAGGCACAGCAAGGTGAAAGCTGCAGGGATGCTAGCCCCTACTGCAGCCACAAAGCCTGCCAGCTGTCAAAGAGATAGGTGCAGGGCCCCAGAAGCCCTGCACCTCTGGCTGCTGACAGGCAAAACTGGTGACATGGGTGCTTGTGCAACTGTGTCTGTCTTGAAGCAGGTGCATGGAGGGAGGATGGTGGGGACCAAGACTACTGCAGTCTGGCTGCTAAGCTACTGTGTTACCAGTTACCAATCAATCATGATTCACTCAGGGTCCAGCTCAATACACAATTGCTAGCTAATGTAACCAGTTAATTAGCATCAGTTAACACCTACAAAACCAGAGACTAAGGAGAGGAAGGAATCAATACAGACAATCAACTGCCCCCAGACAGACACAGTCAGTTGCACAAGCACCCATGGCACTAGTTTTGTCTGTCAGCAGCCAGAGGTGCAGGGCCCCAGAACCCAGAAGCCCTGCACCTCTCTCCTTGACAGCTGGCAGGCTACCATCCCTGCAGCTTTCACCCTGCTATGCCTTAATACACACAGGGTCACCCATGTCACGAGTTTTGCTTGTCCACAGCTTGAGGTGCAGTTCCCCCCAAGCCCCTGCACTTATCTCCTTAAAATTTGGCAGGCTTTGTGGCCTGAGCAGGGGCTACCACCCCTGCAGTTTTCAGGGTGCCTTAACACACACAGGGTCATCTAGGTCACGAGTTTTGCCTGTCAGCAGCTTGAGGTGCAGTTCCCCCCAAACCCCTGCACTTATCTCCTTGAAACTTGGCATGCTTTGTGGTATCACCAGGGGCTGCTACTCCTGCAGTTTTCACCCACCTGTGTTATAACACATACACGTGACATGAGTTTTGCTTTCAGAAATTTAGGGTGCAGTTTCCCCCAAATTCCTGCACTGAATTTCTTGAAACTTGGCAGACTTCATGCTCTCAGCAGAGGCTACCATCCCTGCAAGTGTAATCCAAATCAGATAAAAAAACAACAGAGTTATAGATATTTCATTCATTCCCCATTATACCCTATGGCTGGATCTCTGAGGCAGCTCTGAAGCTTCAGAGCTGCTTTGGCTGGACCAAAGCAGAAACCTGGTCCGGAGCTCTGGATCAGATCCCTGGCATCCAAAGCAGCTGGATCTGAAGCCGGATCGAATAGCTGCCTACTCGCACAGGCCTACTCCCAACCCCTTGCAGGCTGGAACTCTGGCCACCTGCAGAGAGCTCTTTGCTAAACTGCAGCATCTGCAGGTCTCCCCAGCAAAATGAGGAATCCATGGTTTCCTCCAGCACAGGGGAAAATCTGTGGTTTCCCCCGTTTTTCCATGGGAAACAGAAAATCTGGACCCCTGTTGATCAGGCAGCAGCAATGGAGGCAGCTTCTATGGATTTCCCTTGTGTAGCTGTCTGTGAGACGTTCATGTATCACCTTGGAGAAGTAGCTGTAGCTGAGAAAAGATGTGAGAACAGTTATAGCTGTGGTAAAACCTCTAGCCACACAGTTAGTTCCCATTGCAAACTGAATTTTAAGTTCCAGCTGATCTGCTTAGAGCAGTTGTATCATGAGCTTCTGCACAGCATGACACCCATGGCTGCAAATGACTTTTGTAAGAGCCTCTTAAATTTGTAACACATTCCTTTCACTGCCAAACATAATGCTAAGAAAGTTTAAGAGATCAGTGCAAATATGGTAAGGAATGTCAAATACACAGAAAATAGGGGTGTGCGAAGTGGGCCTGTAACAGGGGGCCTTCTGGGGGCAGATTTTTCCTATGCCCCGCCCACCTGTTTCTGGGCCAACCACCTGCCTTCCTGCATGCCATGCCTGGTTGTTAATTAATTAATGATCTTAATTAGGTGGGAGGCTGCCCATTTCCTGCCCCGATGCCAGGGGGCACTATCTGTGCCCCCGTACCAACCCTACACCACAGCCCATGCCTTGCAGATGGCATCCACCAATGTTACTTTCACTGGCCCCACACTGGGCCCCAAAATCCTCCAATCAGGACCCCTCTTTGATCCCTCCATTCCAGTGGCCTACTCCACCCTCATTCAGGGCCGCCTAGCTCCCTGAACCATTTTCCCTCTCAGGCGTGGTCCCCCCAGGACCTTTGGCCACATAGGCCCTGGCCTCGCCTCCAAGGCCAGTCGGGACCCCAGGCCCTCAGCTCTGGGTATCCCTCGTGGTGGGCCCCTGGCCCTTTTGACTGGTCTGGTCCTGGCCCCAGCATTGACCAGTCACGGGTACTCTACATCAGGCCTCTGAGCCTCTAGCCCCACTCTCTCTCTGGGGTCTGTCCTCTAGGCTCTACTAGCAGGTGACCCACCTGGTTGTGGGAGCTGGGGTTAAGGTGCCCTGACCCACCTTTCACCAGGATGGTGACTGGCCTGGCATTTCCTGGGGGCTCCTGCACCACTGAGAGCCCCACCAGGCCGCCCACTCCTGGCAGGGTGCAGTTTTAGGTCATGCCCAGGACCAGGAGCCTCCTAGCCATCCCCTACAGCTCCTCCCTTACCTCCAGGTTGTTCCATGAAGCCTTGCAGCCAGGCAATGTTGCTTGGCTCTGATCTTAAAGCGACAGGCATAAACAGTGCCCTGCCACAGGGCCCTATTCAATTTGGATTCAGACTTGGCCTGAATCAGAGACAGTGATTCATTTTGTTGATTTGGATCACTGTCCCTGATTCAATTCAGCTGAATCTAAATCTGAAGATTCAATGCTGATTTGGATGTAGACACAGCTTTAAACGTTTTTTCTACATACCCCAGTACAATCCCCGGTGGACCCGAAAGTGGACTGGAAGTGCTTCTGGCCCACTTGTGGGTCTCCTGTTGAGTGCGCTGGGACGCCCCCCACGCTCCTGTGGGATACTCCATGTGCCCCAGCATCACAGTATTCATAAGCCACCTGGCACCTTGAGGTATTTAGAAAAAACATTTAAAGCTGTGTCTATGTTTGAACCTCCAAATATTTTCGAATCTCTCTGAATCGATTTGGAGGGTTCTGACTTGATTTGGAGAGATTAAAGGGTCCTCTGATTCGATTTGGATTCAGAGATTCAGTCACCGAATCTCCGACGAATCAAATCAGGGACCAAAGCTTTGCACAGCCCTAACAGAAAACAACAAAGTAGTTAACAATGATCACTCAGTCACTCAGGTGCCTTTGTTGTGTTGGCCTTCAGATGTTCTCCAAGACTGCCAAATGGTGGTAAAGCCATTATTTCTTTGTGCTATACCCTGAGGCTCAGCTGTTTCAACTCTGTGATTGTTGCCAGTCTGAGACCATCTCAGACAAGCTAGCCAATACAGTGTCCTTTATCTCCTTCTCTCTTGAGATCTGAAGAAAGCATCACCAACTCATGTGTCCAAGGTGACAATCTCATAAATCTTAGAAAGAGCTGCTGTCACCATCATTTTTTTATTCACAGCATAATTTTCATGAAGTGGTGGCAATTCCTGGAATTGAAACTTGTTCTGAGGTTTCTGTTTTGCTTTCCCTGTCTATACATATACATAGTTATTCTGACGCGGGTGTCTAATAATGTAAATGTAAATAGCCATTCTTCTATTTAGTTTTCTATTAAGAAAAATACAAGAAGGTGTCAACTCATGTTTAATTGTTGCCATTCTATAATTTAACATCTCTAAATATAGATCAGAATCTGACTCCACATCCTTCTTCAGTAGTGACTCTTCATTATTTTGTTGCCATTTTCCACCAGCCCATTGTATTAGGGATGATGGAAAGTGCAGTTTCATGTCTGTACTCATATTTCACTGAAAACTGCTGAAACTCCACTACACGGAGGCCCATTGTTAGCTATTACTGTGTCAGGCATATGAAGTCCAACAACAGCAGCTTTGATATACATGACTGTCAAGTTAGCTGCAGTGATTTCTGAGAAGATTATCTCAGGGAAGTGAGAATAAGAGTCACATGTCATTCCTTTATTCTAATCAATGTAAGCAAATGCCTGATTTTCTCGACAGAATCAATGATTCATGTGCTCCTAACATTATTTTTTTAACTGGACTTAGCCTGTGTTTTTAACATTCATGACAAGCCTTAATAGATTCCTTACTATCATTATTTATTTGAGGCCAATATAAAATACCTGGCCCTTCTCTTAGATTTGTCATTCCCTACATGACCTTCATATGTTTTATTTAATTTTTTTTTTCTGTGATACCTTGGGAATTGCTATTCTGGTAACTTTAAACAAAATCCCATTTAAGACTGGTTGACAATAGGGGCTGAGAAAATGCCACTGTGTGCTAGTAGCTTTAATAACATCCTGCAGTCATAGAATCATGGAAAGTTAGGGTTGGAAGGGACCTCAGGAGGTCATCTAGTCCAACCCCTCCCTGCTCAAAGCAGGACCAGCCCCAACTAGATCATCCCATCTAAGGCTTTGTCTAGCTGGATCTTAAAAACCTTCAAGGATGGAGAGTCCACCATCTCTCTGGGTAACCTGTTCCAAGGTTTTACTACCCTCCTAGTGAGAAAATTCTTCCTAATATCTAGATTCTAACCTAAACTACCCTTGCTGCAACTTGAGACAATTGTTTCTTGTTCTGTCATCTACCACCACTCAGAACAGTCTAGCACCATCCTCTTTTGAACCTCCCTTCAGGTAGTTGATGGCTGTTATTAAATCCCCTCTCAGTCCTCTCTTCTCAAAACTAAATAAGCCCAGCTCCCTCAGCCTCTCCTCAGAAGTCGTGTCTCCCAGTCCCTGAACCATGTTCATTGCCCACTGCTGGACTCTCTCCAATTTGTTCACAATCTTGCTGTAGTTGGGGCTGGAGGGACAAAACTGAACACAGTACTCCAGATGTGGCCTCACCAGTGCTGAGTAGAGGGAAATAATCACTTCCCTTGGGCAATACTCCTACCAATGCAGCCCAGTATGCAGTTAGCCTGCTTGGCAACCAGGGCACACTGTTGGCTCATATTCAGCTTATTGTCCACTGTAACCCCCAGGATCTTTTCTGCAGAGCTGGTGCCCAGCCAGTCAGCACCCAGCCTGTACCAATGCCATGGGATTGTTCCATCTTAAGTGCAGGACTTTGCATTTGTCCTTGCTGAATCTCATGAGATTTCTTTTGGTCCAATCCTCCAATTTGTCTAGGTCACTCTGAATCCTAGTCCTACCCTCCTGTGTATCTACTACTCCCCATAACTTGGTGTCATCAGCAAACTTGCTGAGGGTGCACTCTATGCCATCTTCCAGGTTGTTGATGAAGATATTGAACAAAACCAGCCCCAGGACAGACCCCTGGGGCACTCCACTTGATACTGGCTGTCAACTAGACATTGAGCCATTGATTACTAACCTCTGAGCCTGATGCTCCAGCCAGTTTTCTATCTACCTTACAGTCCATTCATCCAGCCCATACTTTGTTAGCTTGTCTGAGAAAATGTTGTGGGAGACTGTATCAAAAGCCTTGCTAAAATCAAGGTATACCCCATCCCCTGATCTCCCCGCAACCACAGAGGCAGTCATCTCATCAGAGAAGGTAATCAGGCTGGTCAGGCATCACTTGCCTTTAGTGAATCCATTGGTCCTAATCACTTTCTTCTCCTCCAAGAGCTTAGAAATGGATTCCTTGAGGATCTACTCCATGATTTTTCTAGGGATTCTCTTTTTCCCCTTTCTTAAATATGAGCGCTATATTTGCCCTTTTCCAATCATCCAGTACCTCTCCTGATCACCATGATTTTTCAAAAATAATGGCCAGTGGCTCTGCAATAATATCTGCCAACTCCCTCAGCACCCTCAGGTGCATCCCATTCAGCCCCATGGACTTGTACACATCCAGCTTTTCTAAATAGTTTGTAACCTGTTCTTTTACCACTGTTGGTTGCTTACCTCCTCCCCTGAGAAAACAGGGCAATCAACTAGTTACTTCAGGTGCCTGTACACAAATGCACAGAGCCTGGGAAACAAGCAGGAAGAAATGGAAGTCTTAGCACGGTCAAGGAACTATAACGTGATTGGAATAACAGAGACTTGTTGGGAGTTCACATGCCTGGAGCACTGTCAGGGATGGGTACAAACTGTTGGGGAAGGACAGTCAGGGGAGAAGAGGAAGAGGAGTTGCACTATATGTAAAACAGCCACATAATTGCTGAGCTCCAGTGTGAAACTAGTGACAGGCCTGTTGAAAGTGTCTGGGTTAGGGTAAATGGGGACAGCAAAAAAGGGTGATGTTGTGATGGATGTGTGCGATAAACCACTGGTCCAGGAATAAGTGGTGAATGTGCTTTCTTCAGACAACTAGTGGAAGTTTCCTGAGTGAACACAGGCCCTGGTTCTCATGGGAGATTTCAATCACCCCGACATCTGCTGGGAAGGCAATACAGCAGTGCACAGGCAATCCAGGAAGGTTTTGGAGAGTGTTGGGGATGACTTCCTGGTGTGAGTGCTGGACTGGCCAACTAGGGGCTGTGCTCTTCTTGACCTGGTGCTCACAAGCAGGGAAGAATCAGTGGGGAATGTAGTAGTAGATGGTAACTTGGGCAGCACTGTCCACGAGATGATTGAATTCAGGATCCTCAGGGAGTCTCACCCTAAGCTGCAGGGCCAGGGCAGGGAATAGGAGGGGCCACTGGTGGCTCATCCAGGGGCAGAGGTGTGTGGGGTGGTGGGGGTGCTCCCCGCTGCTGCATGGACTCCTGAAGGGGTATGGAGGACATGGGGCAGGTGCTTGGGCTCCGCACTTGGCTGCCCTCCCTTGGGGCCTCTGCAGCCCAGTGGGAGGGATCTGGCATGGCAGGGCAGAGCAGGGCTGGGAGGGGAAGCTCTTTGTGCCTGCGAGCCCCATGCCACCCTGGCAAGGCACCTCCTGCCCACCCCACAGTAGCAGGGGCAGCGGCATGGTGTTGTGCCCCTTGCTGCTGTGGAGTGGGCAGGGGATGCATCGCCAGGGCAGCGTGGAGCTCGCAGCGGCAAGGAGTTTCCCTGCCTGGCCCTGCTCTGCCCTCCCACACCGGATCCCACCCACTGGGCTGTGAAGAACTCGGTGAATGGCAGCAGGGCAGGGAGCCAGAGCCCATAGCAGGCAGCCCACAGCCACCCCTGCACCGCACACGTATCTGGGGGGCACCCCTATGGCAGACCCCCTGCCCCTGCCCATGGGCTCCACTCAGGCTGTGCTGCCCATGAGGGGAAGAAGGGGAAGCTGGACTCCACACTCCACTATGCTGCAGCAGCTGCCACCTCCCATGGGTGGCAGCCGGGTCTTGGGTGCTGCTGCAGAGGACAGGGGGCTGCGGACGTTCCTGGCTCTGTAGCCCTGGCATCTGGGCCCCCTTCCAGCAGGACTAGGGAGGCTTGGGAGCGGGGAGTGAGGGGCACCAGCAGGGCCAGGGGCTTTGGAAGGCAATGAAGGGCACCAGCAGAGCCAGGGGGCTGTGGGGGACGGGGACCAGCAGGGACAGGGAGCTGTGGCTTGGGAGTGAGGGGCTTGGATCTTCGTTCTGCATGTAAAGGGAATGGGGGGAGCTCTGATTTTCCAAGGTAAAAAACCCAATATCAAATACCAAAATTTATAGGTATTTATAATTTATTTTATTATAGTGATTGAGGCACTGGTAGGCTTCCAATTTGCTTTAAAATTGTAAATATATCAGTAAAACATTGTGTTCAGTTGATACCTTTATATATAGTGGCATTTCTTTGTAATCACATATTTGGGGGGTTTAATCAGAGAATTTGAGATTTTTTATGAGAGAAAACCAGGACCCCTGCATATAAATAATCTAACTCTGGACATTTTTCCTTTGGTCAAATGCTTTGGAGACTTTTTTAGAATGAACAAATCTTTCCCAGGTTTGTATTCAACTTGTAGATCATATATTTGCAGCTAAAATACTGAGGACATGGAGTATTTGCTAGACCCCTTTTGGCAAAGGTATTATTTTATGTCTAGTTTCTGATAATAGCAGCTTCCTGTAAATGGAAACATGGAAGTACACCACTGACTGGAACCAAAGTCACCTTCTCTATTTTGAGCGTATTGGCAATCAGGAGTTCTTTAGTCCCTGTATATAAAACCTCTTAAGTTCTGATCACACCATTCCTAAAAGGGCTGCAGCAACACTGTCTTGGAAGTATCTTAATTTTGGTTCTACTGTCATAGTACTTTGGGATAAGGCCCCTTTAATGAAGAGTTTTTCAAACTATTAAGATTTTCATGCCATATCCACTGGACATCTTTGCAAAGACTCTCAGGTTGCTCCTATTATCAGCTAGGCACAAATTTCTTTTTATTAGGCACAAATTTCCCTACACTGTTCACCGATCAATTGAAGTCTAGAGGCAGAGGCTGCATGTGAGTTCAGCCAGTTGGAGACAATCCCCAGTACAACCATTTTCTGAAATCCTCGCTCTGTACAGTAATGCTAGAACTGTCTCCTCTGGCAGGGCACAGGTTAGTCTCCGATCCAGGGGCGATGCGTAGGGGGTGCATGCGGGTGCACATGCACCTCCTGAGCGTGGCAGTGCACCCCCTGTAAAAAGGCGCTGCCGACAGTGTCACCGCTCAGCACCCCACCGCCGACACCACTGGCAGTGTCTGCGGTTCCCGCTGGTTCCCACTGCAGGTGGTCGCCATCCTCCTCCCTCTCCCCCTTGCCACCGACAGCACCAGCATCGGCTGCAGTAGCTTCCTCACTTACTGCTGCTGCACTCCTGCCGCCACCGTGCCCCACCAGCTCCTGGGGGCACATGCCATTCAAGCTCTGATCCAGGATACTTTTAGCTGAGCTTTGGCATCTCCTCTGTGGCTGGGCAACTGGATGCAGCACATTACATGAGGAGACAGACAAGGAGATAGTCGACTCTGCACAAGCCAAAACACCTATATCTCTACGGAAGTGGAACACAACTCTTGACCCCAGTTTACACAGCAAAGCCCCTCCATGCTGAAAGGCAGTATTAGCACAGAAGGGGTGAGGGCTATGCTTTCAGGGGGTAATATTTGGAGAGAAATAATAGACAATTTCCCGTTCAAACTGGGTTTTTAAAATTATTTTTGTGCCTGAGGACAGCAAACCTTAGGTCAGTGAAGGAGTGTCCTATCAGATGACCATCAGCAGCACTAGTCTCTGGGGCGGGAAGTTATTTCAGGCAAAAGCAGAAGTGAAAGACATTGAGCAGCTCAGTCCCCTCCTGCACACTCAGTTCCTGGCAGAGCACCAGGGAGGACTTCAGGTCTGCAGCTATGGAGCCTCTCTCTTTCCAGAAGTACATCTCCTCCCTGGATCCTGCATCGCTGCCCCGGGTGGTGAAGATTTGCTCTGGAGTGTACTTTCAAGGTGAGTGCCCTTGTCGTTACTGGCCACAGAGATAGAGGAGCATCTGTAGAGCTAAGAAAACCTACAGAGGTGTAGGTAAAGAAAGAAGTTCCTGCTGCTACTTCAGTCTAGCTTGCCCTAGCCTTGTTTCATTTCACACTAACCACCCAGAGCTCTTGGGTAGCAAACACCACTGGGCCTACCCTTCTCCACCTCCATGCAGCATGGTAGTTTACAGTGTTGCGAAGGCACCACTCAGTAGGGAGGGCAGGTTCTGCTATGTTATTGTCAGCTGAGCCCAAATTAGTGTAAGGGCAGCTTGTGGAGCAGGACAGCGATATGACTGTTGACCCTATAATGGTAATATTTATTACATGGGTCCTGCTACTCAGCAAACTCTAATTAAGAAGTAAAAATAGGGAAGTTAAAATTTAAGAAGACTAAGAACTTAACCCCCTGTTCCAGATAGAGTTCTTACCCCTAAAAGGGAAAAGTGTCAAAGACTCGCTGAAGTCCAAAGGGACTCTCTCATTGCTATTGATTTTACAGAAGGCGCTCAGCAATGTGCAACAACATGAAGACTAAGAGAGAAGGAAGATAGGACGTTCACTATTATGTAGCTCTGAGTTCCCTAAAAGCCGGCTCCAGTGTGACAATAGGGACTGGGCCTTGCACTTTGGTTTACAGCAGGGAAGCAGTCCGCAGAGTCACTGGATCCAACAACCCAAGAGGCTTTTATGGCATCTGGTGGCAGGAGGACTTTGGTAGCAGTTGCTCGCAGGGTGCTGCTGTGGGGAAAAGTGGCAGTAGCTGGGTCCTATTACCCATCTGCCCACCCACCTCTGACCTGAGCTGGGTCACTCTGGCCTGCAGCCTAAAAAGATTGCTGACCGCTGGTCTCCAGCCCCTCACTCCTTGGTAAAGAATTCCCTACGGTAAAATTTGGGTTGGAGAGAGAGAGGCAGACTTGAGCTAATTCCTCATTACCAGACACGTGCTATGACAAAATGGAGTTAATATTCAGAGTATGTATCCATCTGAAATGCGTAATGGTACTCTGCTCTGTAGGAACCCCATACGTGCATGGTGCTGATGAAGTTTAATGCTTAAAAATTAATACTGACTGGATTATTATACCTAAGGCATTACTGGGTTTGGTACTCTAAATTTAAATTTAACTAGTTTTTAATAACATTGGGTGTGTTTATTTTTTCTTTCCATTTGGGTTTCTAACTGTATTTCCATACCTTATTAGGTTTGGATTTTTTTTTTAATTTAATTTTCACTATGCATTTCCTCCATTTGTTACACTCTGGCAATGCAAACTGAATAGAAAAAAAGGTTTTATTTATTATAATCGAAACATTTTAAACAGTTAAAAACTTCAACCAAACCCTGAACATAACATATGCTACTTGCCAGCTGAGGTCTAACCTGGGCCATGTGAAGTGGTACCATCTTTCCTGTGTCTTGCATACAATACTTCCAATAATGTAGCCAAAAATCAGAGAATCATCGAAAGTTAGGGCTGGAAGGGACCTCAGGAGGTCATCTAGTCCAACCCCCTGCTCAAAGCAGGACCAGCCCCATCTAGATCATCTGAGCTAAAGCTTTGTCTAGCCGGGTTTTGAAAACCCCCAAGGATGGTTACCTACCTCTCTGGGTAACCTGTTCCAGTGCTTTACTACCCTCCTTGGGATAAAATTCTTCCTAATATCTAACCTAAACTTCCCTTTCTGCAACTTGAGCCCGTTCCTCCTTGTTCTGTCATCTGCCACCACTGAGAATAGGCTAGCTTCATCCCCTTTCAACCACCCTTCAAGTAGTTGAAGACTGCTATTAACTGCTATTAAATCGGCAGTTTACTTTTGAGAATGGTATGTGGGGCTGTGTCAAAAGCCTTACTAATGTTCAGATACATTACGTTCTCTGGGTTCCTCTTATCTACCATACTTGTTACACAGTCAAAGAAGGAAATCAAGTTGATTTGGCGTTATTTGCCAAATCCATGTTGCCTGCCATTCATAACTGCTTTATCTTCCAATTATTTATGAATTAACTGTTTCATAATTTGTTCTCAAAAGTATCAAAGTCAGATGAGCCATATATAATCCCCACATTCTCCTTTTTCCCCTTTTTAAAGATGGGCACTACATTAGCTCTTCCCCATGTTGTCTGGGATCTTGCCTATCATCCAAGATTTTACAAATATTTTGCATGATTTTGCCAGTGACTCCAAAACTACTTGAGCTAGTTCCTTCAAAAATTAAGGTTAAATTCTGTCAGGCCCTGGCTAACTAAATTCTTTCAAATAAGTAAAACAATTCTCTGATATGCTCTTTATGTCTCCTGGTCCACATCCCTTCCCATTCCTGATTTATACAGTTGCAACTGATTGAAGCAAAGCAGTCATTGAGCAGATTCACCTTATTTAGCATCTTCCTTTTAATAGCTCATTTTCTCTGCTGAGCAATAGATCAGCAGTTTTTCTTTTCCATCTGATTCATTTTAGATCCCCTTCTTGTTCTCTTCAACATCTATTGCCGGTTGTAACTTATTTCTCATCTTTACATTTGTGTTTGTTTCCCCTACATGTATGTGCTATTCCTTTCTATATTGTCTTAGGGGCAAACCCTTTCTTCTGTTTCCTGTGTATTTCTCAAGGCTCTGGTGATTTTCAGAGCTGAGAAGCTCTGTATACAATTTTTTCAGTTGCTTGTGGTCTGAAGTGGTGAGACTATTTCTGACCAGTTTTGAACTGAAGACTGCTTGTATCTACAGCAAACATTATTCTTTGTGCGAATGATCAAAATAGGAGACAGGGGTTTTTGTGAGTGATATCTTTTATTGGACTAACCGCATGGCTGTGAAAAACTTAGACAAGATTTCAAATACAATGAATTCTTCTTCTTCAAAAGATCTAAGGAAGAATGCATTTGAAAGCATGTTTAAGTCTATCCCAGGCAAGTAGCTGTTCAATAAATGAAATCATTCATAAAAACCTTGTCTTTTGCATATTTCCTGGACCATCATGGCTACAAGCATGACTCTAATACTACCAAACAGGAGCACCTGAAAGTCTCTCACAAGTGTTTTTCTGCAACTTCTCCAATTTTACAACAGCCTTTTCAAAATGTGTGCAGCAGGGCTGGGTGCAATATTCCAGTATTGGCTTCACTGATGCCATATCCAATGATAAAGTCGCCCCTTATTCCTACTCACTGCTCCTCTGCTTATACATTCCCAGGTATTGAATATATTGAAGGCAACGATCATCACATACCTTCTAGTTGTTTCACATTTACCTACCCACCAACTTCCTGTCCAGTTGTTATTTCATTATTATCTGACTGAGTAAGGTCCAAAATATCTTTTGTTTTGCAAAATGATCACTGTAGGCGGATGGGTCCCAGGATGTCTTGCTCACTCGCTTCCCCGCTTTGGAATCTTCCTTTTTACTTGCCTGCCACATCTTCATGTTTCAATAGTTTGAAAAGAGAAAAGGAAGGTGAAGGTTATCACAATCAGTGGTATGATGTGAGGGTAGTGCTTTTCTTCAAAGGGCTCCTCCTCCCCTACACCCTGTACCTTTGCACTCCCAGATGGATCCTGGTTATGGGTTTATCACTTCCACCTGAACTCCAAATCTTCGGGCTCATCTTACGAGTCCCAAAGGGGACTTATCATTGGAAACCCTTATCTTTCACCATACCTGGGGCGGAGGGAAGGGCCTTTTCTTAATTTAAGGCTCCCCTTCCCATTGTCCGTAATGGGGCATCCCCCATGAGTCCTTTGGTAACCAGCTATCAAGTACCAGCCTATTTAACACAATCAATTATCATCTCTACCCTCTCTTATTCTTTCTAGGGCTTATCAACTCATTGACTTATCAGCTATCTATGCACTTTACTACTCAATAGTCCATGCCCTGCTCAGTATCTTAATTCAATTAGCAATCCTCAATAATTAACAGTTTTACCACCTGCCAGTTTGCCAGTGCACTCACCTCTCTTCTCAGTAAGTCTTACCCCATTGTTCACATGCCAATCTCAACTATTTCCTCTGACTACTACTGTGCTGTGGGACATCCCTTACTTGGGCCCCATCCTTGCCCCAGTTTGGGCTGTACTCTGGCTCTGGGTTCTGGCTCTGGCTCTAAGTCTGGCTCCAGCTCTGGGTTCTGGTTCCAGCTCCAGCTCTGGGCTCTAGCACTGGCTCCGGGTTCTGGCTCTGGATTCCAGCTCTGGCTTCTGGTTCTGGCTTCAGGTCTGGCTCCAGCTCCAACTCTGGGTCCTGGCTCTGGCTCCAGCTCTGGGTTCTACTTCTCCACACAGTTGGCACAGTCCTTGATTGTCCCATGT
Source organism: Alligator mississippiensis (assembly GCF_030867095.1). Lineage (NCBI taxonomy): Eukaryota > Metazoa > Chordata > Crocodylia > Alligatoridae > Alligator > Alligator mississippiensis. The sequence goes on from NC_081829.1 coordinate 16,821,587, forward strand.
CTTCCCCTCTCTGGAGACACTGGATATATGCCAGTAGTGCCTTTGAGCTTCTGGCAGAAGTGCTGGAAGCCAATGGGAGCCTGCTTCTATAGCACATGGCTGCCTGTCACCTGAGTCAACCTCTTCAGTCTCGGCCATCCTCCAGGCGACCAGCCACGCATCCTGGGAGCCTGCGCTGCAACCCTTGGGCCACGAGGTAAGTCCATGGGTGAGCTTTGGTCCAGCTGGCAAGTATGAACTGTAACAGAGCCCAGGACTGGTGCCCTGTTATAATCACGTATAATGTTTAGGAAGTCTAATGATGTTTTATTGTTGTCTGTAAGAGGTCTTCAGCAGGCATCTCCCAGACTTTCCAAGGATTGCAAGCAGGTCCTTAAAGAGTATTTTGTTTTGCTCTCTGATTTGATCCCATGGCCTCTTACAGACCTCAGTGGTACCCTGTTCTGGCCTAGGTTACTTGACCTGCTGAGCTGTAGGGAATTCAGAGGTACAGTGAGGGTGTCTATAATTTAAAATGCCCCTACCTCTTTTACCTAGTATTGCCAACCCCTGTGGTTCAAACGTTATGGGTGAGATTCCCCTGAATGCTAAGAGTTTTAAAAAAAGGATTCTATTGTGGTTTTGGTCAGTCAGTTTTTGATACCCCTCTTAGATCTGAATGTGGCAAATGTTGTTGCCAACGGTCCCAAATTTACACAGGTATTTTGAAACCTACCTCCCACCATACTCCTGTGTCCTGCCCAATAAGTCATTCTGTCCCCATCCCCAGCGTCAGTTCTGCTGAGCCCCTACATTTGCCTCCAGCCCTAGCTTCAAACTCCTATGTAAGTTCTGCTCTCACTACCATTAATTATAACCCCTACATCAGCTCTCTGCTGTCCGTCCCCCCCCCCCCCCCCAAATCTAAGTGGGGTTGCACTTCAGAACAGCTTCCTGGTTAAAAATTACCTGGCATTTTTTAGGTGATCCAAGAAAGATTTTCTTGTTATGGGGCTTAAAACCTAATGCTTTGCTTAGGAGTGATGTGTGACACTGAACATTAGAGGTCTAGATATATGATTTCAGCTTCTTGCAGGCAGCCTCCATCCAAATAATCCCCATCTCAAGCCAAGGCTTATATTGCAGGGGTTTGTGTCCAGCAGAGTTAGGCTGTGATCCATCTTTGTGTACAGTGGGGTCCTTGCAGGTCTAAGGCTCAGAAGGCCTGGGCCTCAGAATCCCCTGATATGCAGTCCTGCAGAGCCCTCAGATCTGGGTTGGGCCAATCTCTGCACATGGTGATTTCCCATATGTTTTGCTGGCTCATGAAGGTGGGGGTCTCCTCTCTGGCTGTAGCACTTTGAACAGCAACAACGGTAGCAGCAGCAGCAGCAGCCCCAGCTTTGCCACTTATTGCTAAATACTCTTTGAGGAAGGAAGTGCGTTTGCAATATCCTGTTCACTGACAGCACAGAGTTTTCCACCTTCCCACGAAGCTTTAGCTCTGCCCCCACATGCCTATAGAAGCTCCCTTCTGTTTACTGAAGGGTGTTCCTCTCTCTTCTATCAGGACTGCACATCCCTGTTGGGCTTCTTCCCTCCCAGTTGGAGTAATGGTGTTGATGATAGATGTATATGTAGTGATCACTGCATTCAGTAAACACAGGTATACATGAATAAGAAGAATTAAAAAACAGCCTTTAATTGTGGAGCAGTAGGCAGCCTCTGCAGAACCTTTGTCTCTCTCTGACTGACTCCTAGTTGCTCACATCTCACAGTTCCCGACTCCCTCTGTCTCCTGTTAGGGAGCATCTCTTCATGATTACTTGTATCATTACATCTTCCCTCTTAACAATAACTACAAAATCAACACAAAAATCAATATCCATCTACAGAGGAAAGGCACTTCACTCCAGAGGGGGTTTTTACCACTCACTTTTGTATTCCCCTTGATCTTCTTTTCTAGCAAGTTTCAGAGAGTCTTTCAGGAGGTTTTCTTTTCTTTTCTTTTCTTTTCTTTTCTTTTCTGACTGATAAAATATCAGATTCAGTCTCTGATTTGTTTTTGGTGGGAAGTTTTACCTTCAAGCTTTGATAGTCTGAGTCCTAATACTGGGATATGATTGACTTGCACTTTTGACAGCTCTGCTTTTGCACATAGCAAAGTTCATTACCTACAGACCCCTGATGCTGATTTCCTCTTTTTGCCTGATAGTATTTGTATATGTGTCTTTCCCATAAGGACATGGTTGCTTTGTGAAGTGCGGAACACTTGTTTTTTTCCTAAGAAAATTGTCTAGATTTGGGCCATGATGTGCAAGATGATCATCAGAAGGCATGGATGTTGTATCTTCTTGTACTGCACTACAAGCACATACTTAACTTAATTCAGTTTCTCACAAGTTGCCAGACTCAAAATTGTTGTCACCTCCCTAGGAACCACAATGGGAGTTTATTTAATCTATTTCTATATTGGATTTTAGCAGTGCATCTCCCTTTCACTGGCATCTATGTTCCCAGAGAGCCAGTTATTCTTGTTTGAGCTTCTTTGACTCACTTTTGGTCTCAATTTTAATTTTCTCTATTCATCCTCTGATAGCATATTAACCTGACCTTCAGTGTCCAATTTAAATTAAACCATTGTTCCTTGTACTTGCACTGGCAAAATCCAGGCTCTCTCATTGATTTTGCTGGATTTTACCATAACTATATAAAATTATTCTGGTAAGTTTTTAACTGTAAGCACTTAAGATTCTTGCATCTGGTATCTGCAACACCTGGAAAAATTGTTTTTCTTATTACAGTTAAAATAGGGCATTGTAAATGCAAGGCAATGTTTGAGGCCATATTGCCTTTCAGACTTGGTACACATCTGCTTGTTTGCTTTCTCTCTCTCAGCATTCTCCTTGCCAATGAAAAATTCTGCCCTAAGAAGTAGCTTCTTAACAGGGGAAAATTCCACCCTAACAGGTGGCTTTTTCTGGCCACATTCTTCTGTGCCCAGTGCATGGAAGACTACTATTGGTGCATTTTGCTCTGCAGCCTGGGCCTTCACAGTTTCTGCTGCCTTTTCATAAGTGGTGGAAAGGGGAAGCTAATGGGGCTTAGCACCCCCCTCCCCCTCCCCCTCCCCCTCCCCTCCCTGCCCTACTGCCAAATGCAGGGCAGCAGTAGGGCCACAAGGCAGCCCAGCCACGGGCTTCTGGTGGCTGCAGCAGAGGTTTCATAGTAGCTAGGGTCAGGAGGAACCTGAACAGATCACCTAGCCTGACCCCCTGCCACAGGCAGGAATGAATGCTGGGTTCACAAGACTCCAGACAGGTGATCATCCAACCTCCTCTTGAATTTTCCCAAGGTAGGGGCGAGAACCACTTCCCTGGGAAGTTGGTTCTAGATTTTGGCCACCCTAACTGTAAAATATTGCCTTCTGATCTCTAACCTAAACCTATTCTCCATCAGCTTATTACCATTGTTCCTTGTCACCCCAGGTGGTGCTGGGGAGAAAAGGGCTTTACCTATTTGCTGTTGATCCCCCCTGATGAGCTTGTAGGCAGCCACCAGGTCCCCCCTCAGCCTCCTCTTGGTGAGGCTGAACAGGTTCAGGTCCCTCAGTCTCTCCTTGTAGGGCCTGTCCTGCTGCCCCCTGACCAAGACGGTGGCCCTCCTCTAAACCCTCTCCAGGCTGGCCACATCCCTTTTGAAGTGCAGCGCCCAGTACTGGACTCAGTACTCCAACTGTGGCCTGACCAAAGTCACATAGAGGAGGAGCGTCACCTCTCTGGACCAACTTGAGATGCACCTTTGGATGCATGACAAGGTATGGCTGGCCTTGCTGGCTGCGGTCTGGCATTGACGGCTCATGTTCATCTTGGAGTCAATAATGACTCCAAGATCCCTTTCCGCCTCTGTGCTTTCAAGAGGGGAACTCCCCAGCCTGTATGTATGGTGTGGATTCCTTCTCCCAAGGTGCAGCACCCTGCATTTGTCTACGTTGAACCCCATCCTATTCTCATCTGCCCACTTCTGTAGTCTGTCTAAATCTATTTGCAGCCTCTCTCTCCTTTCAAGTGTGTCCACCTCGCCCCACATCTTAGTGTCATCAGCAAACTTGGACAGTGTGCTTTCCACCCCCTCGTCCAAGGTGGGATGGCATGGGACTGAGCTGTGAGTGGCTCATCCAGGGGGCACAGTTCCTGCTGCTATGTGCACCCAGGGAGTCATGGGAGGTGTGTGCCCCCGGATCTGCGTGGGGGAGGGAATGCTGCCACTGTAGTCTGGGGCCAGGCTGGTGCCAGGCTCTTCCTGGCGGGGGGTGGGTTGGACCATGCTGCACTCGGGGCACGAGGCAGCAATGGAAAGGGGCTCCACCTCTCTCCCCTAGGGAGGAGGCTCTTCTCAGCCAGACTGGCTGACCTGCTCCACCGGGCTTTAAACTAAGCCTGCTGGGGGACGGGGGGACTACCGCCACTGCTGGCCCACTGAACAATCCTTGCAAAGCCAGTGGATCATGGCACTCAAGGGAGCCCACCCCAGCCCCAGCCCTGGTAAAATCTGTGGGCAAGGAAGGAGCCCCCCAGGGGGCACTTGCCTGCCTGTACACAAATGCCAGGAGCTTGGGGAATAAGCAGGAGGAGCTCATCCTCCTGCTCAGTGCAAACAATTACGATGTCATAGGGATCACGGAGACCTGGTGGGACTCCACCCATGACTGGACCACGGGGATAGATGGCTATACCCTGTACAGGAGGGATCGTGTAGAGAAAAGGGGCGGGGGTGTAGCTCTCTATGTTAAGGAAAGCTACGCGTCCCTGCAAGCCGATATTGGTGACCAGGGTGGACGGCTGGAAACCCTCTGGGTTAAAATCCGTGGGGAACATGGCACAGGGGACACAATGGTGGGAGTCTATTACAGACCTCCCACCCAAAGTCCTGAGCTAGACCAGGAGTTTGCCCAGGAACTGGCTGAGGCAGCTTGCTCCAGGACCATGGTTGTCATGGGTGACTTCAATTACCCAGACATCTCGTGGGAGGATCGCTCAGCAAAATCTGAGCGGTCGCAGAGCTTCCTCTCATGCGTGGATGACCTCTACCTGACTCAAGAAGTCTATGGGCCAATGAGAGGCAAAGCGCTGCTCGACCTGGTGCTGGCTACTGGGGAGGACCTAGTCGGCGACCTAGTGATCGATGGGAAGCTGGGTGACAGCGACCACGAGCTGATCACCTTCACCATCCGCCGAAAAGCTGGCAAGTCAGTCAGCAACACGCAAGTCCTTGACTTCAGGAAAGCCGACTTTGACAAGCTCAGGAGGCTTGTCAGTGAGGCCCTAAGGGACTGTGACCGCAGGGAGAGGGGAGTTCAAGAAGAGTGGTTGCTCCTCAAGGGAGCGATCCTCAATGCACAAGCTAAGTCTATTCCATCTCGGAGGAAAGGCAGCAAGAGGGCACAGCAGCCCCCCTGGCTCTCCAGGGACCTAGCAGACCTCCTGAGGCTAAAAAGAAAGGCCTACAAAGGATGGAGGATGGGAGTCACCTCCAAGGAGGATTATTCTGCACTGGTCTGGTCCTGTAGGGAGCAGACCAGGAAAGCCAAGGCTGCAACTGAACTCCAGCTAGCTTTGAGCATCAAGGACAATAAAAAGTCCTTTTTCAGATATGTGGGGAGCCGGAGGAAAAGCAGGGGCAACGTTGGACCCCTGCTGAACCAGATGGGGCAACTGACAACTGACGCCCAGGAAAAAGCCAACCTATTAAATAGGTACTTTGCGTCGGTCTTTCATCAGCCCCATGGGACGCCCGTGCCTGCTACAGGGCCGGGAAGTCCGGGTGAGGGTGATCCCCTGCCCTCCATTAATGCTGACTTTGTGAAGGAGCATCTTGAGAAGCTGGATACCTTCAAGTCATCTGGCCCTGACAATCTTCAACCCAGGGTACTCAAGGAGCTGGCGAGCATCATAGCCCAGCCTCTAGCGCGGATCTTTGAAAACTCTTGGTGCTCTGGTGTAGTGCCCGAAGACTGGAAGAAGGCCAACGTGGTGCCTATCTTCAAGAAAGGGAGGAAAGTGGATCCGGCTAACTATAGGCCCATCAGCCTGACTTCTATCCCGGGGAAGATCTTAGAAAAGTTTATTAAAGAGGCCATCCTTAATGGACTGGCCGACGCCAACATCTTAAGGGATAGCCAGCACGGGTTTGTTGCAGGTAGGTCTTGCTTGACCAATCTCATTTCCTTCTACGACCAGGTGACCTATCACCTGGACAAGGGAGATGAGATTGATGTCATATATCTTGACTTCAAAAAAGCCTTCGATCTGGTGTCCCATGATCGTCTCTTGGAGAAACTGGCCAATTGTCGCCTTGGGTCCCCCACGATCCACTGGCTGGAAAATTGGCTCCGGGGTCGGACCCAGAGGGTAGTAATTGATGGAAGTCGCTCATCGTGGTGTCCTGTGACCAGTGGGGTCCCCCAAGGCTCTGTCCTTGGACCCATACTGTTCAACATCTTCATTAATGATGTGGACACTGGAGTCAGAAGCGGACTGGCCAAGTTTGCTGATGACACCAAACTTTGGGGCAAAGCATCCACACCAGAAGACAGGCGGGTGATCCAGGCTGACCTGGACAGGCTCAGCAAGTGGGCGGATGAGAATCTGATGGTGTTCAACGCCGATAAATGCAAGGTTCTCCACCTTGGGAAGAAAAACCCGCAGCATCCTTATAGGCTCGGCAGTGCTATGTTGGTTAGCACTATGGAAGAAAGAGACTTGGGGGTCATCATTGACCACAAGATGAACATGAGCCTGCAATGCGATGCTGCGGCTAGTAAAGCGACCAAAATGCTGGCTTGCATCCATAGATGCTTCTCAAGCAAATCCCGGGACGTCATTCTCCCCCTGTACTCGGCCTTAGTGAGGCCGCAGCTGGAGTACTGCGTCCAGTTTTGGGCTCCACAATTCAAAAAGGATGTGGAGAAGCTTGAGAGAGTCCAGAGAAGAGCCACGCACATGATCAGAGGTCAGGGAAGCAGACCCTACGATGACAGGCTGAGAGCCCTGGGGCTCTTTAGCCTGGAAAAGCGCAGGCTCAGGGGTGATCTGATGGCCACCTACAAGTTTATCAGGGGTGACCACCAGTATCTGGGGGAACGTTTGTTCACCAGAGCGCCCCAAGGGATGACGAGGATGAATGGTCACAAACTACTACAAGATCGTTTCGGGCTGGACATAAGGAAGAATTTCTTTACTGTCCGAGCCCCCAAGGTCTGGAACAGCCTGCCACCGGAGGTTGTTCAAGCGCCTTCATTGAACACCTTCAAGATGAAACTGGATGCTTATCTTGCTGGGATCCTATGACCCCAGCTGACGTCCTGCCCTTTGGGCGGGGGGCTGGACTCGATGATCTTCTGAGGTCCCTTCCAGCCCTAATGTCTATGAAATCTATGAAATCTATGAAAAACCCTGGTGCTAACTAGGTGCTGCCAAGCGGGGGGGGGAGGGGGGATCCCTGCTGCTGCCCACTGCCCCACACTGCATTGGGGGGCTCTGCCACAAGCCCCCCAACCCCCCCTGCTCCCCCGCCTCCGCATGGGTGCCTCGCCCAGGCCAGCTCCAGCCCTTTAAGAAAAAAATAGCTGAAAAAAGCCCCAGGACTCACCGTTTCTGCAGCAGCCTCGAGGCTTCAGGGGCTCGTGCAGAGCCCCCCGCATGGTGCAGGGCAGTGGGGGGCAGTGGGGATCACGTCCCGCTGGCAGGAGCAGTGAATCTGGGGTTTTTCAGGGTATTTTTCTTAAAGGGCTGGAGGTGGCCTGTACAAGGCACCCATGGCGGGGGGGAACAGGGGGGGTCAGGGGGCTCGTACAGAGCCCCCCATGCAGCATGGGGCAGTGGGGGGCAGCAGGGTTCTGCCCCCCATCCAGCAGCACCCAGTGATCCGGGGCTTTTTTTTTTTACAAGTGCCAGGAGCTGCAGCAGCCATTGCCGAGCTGGGAGAGGGGTGGAGGGTGGGCCTGGCCTGGCTGATTCAGAGATTTGGCTGCCGCCGAATCTCATGATCAGATTCAGCCGAATTGAATCAGGACAGTGATTCAAATCACTGAATCGAATCACTGTCCCCCGAATCGGACAAATCCGAATTCGAAACGAATACTAGCCACTTTGCACAGGCCTAATGTAGACATACCACGTGTCAATTGCTCAAGGTCACACAGGATGTCTGTGACAGAACAGAGCAGGCACACTAACCCCTGGACCATCTGTCCTCTTCTTGTCCAGTTATCACAGCTGCAGAAAGTCTTAGAAACTGCCTGTCTTCCCTCTGTAGGGTCTGTGTACGAGATGGCAGGCAGTGAATGCTGCCTGTCAACAGGAGACCTGCTGAAAATTGTTGCTGTTCAACTGCAGAGGGTCACCTGTGAAAATGTGGAGACTGGGCAGTCCACAGAGCTGCCGCTGAACTTTACAGGTAACACAAGACTGCTGACTGCAGTCATCCAGCTTTATGCAGATATACAGTGTACCCACAGAAACCATACTCCCTAGACAATCCTAGTTTCACAGATCCTCTACACCAAGGGTGTCCAACCTTTTTGAATGTGGGGCCAGATCATGAACTTTTTATCACTCAGTGGGCTGGCGAGCCATATTCAAAGACCTCACAGGAAGCGGTATCACATCACCTCCCCGAAATGAAAGTACAGTGTTTACTTTTGTTTCCAGTCGCAGCACCTTGGGCCTCAGAAAACAGCTTGGAGGGCCACATGGCGGCCCGTGGGCCATATGTTGGACAAGCCTACTCTACACACATACTCATACCCCCAGAGTATACATGCATTCCACCTACAACAGCCTCCACACACACACATACACTGCTGCACACAACCAACCTTCCTACCCATCCAGCCTCTCATGTTCACTCTGTCCACCACAATAGCTACACACATACACACAAACATATACAGGCACACAGAGTATGTCACATGCACTGTGCCCACCACCAACAGTCTCTGAACACATGCCCATATACAATTGCACATGAGCACTCAGATCACCACAAACACACCAACCACATACATGCATGCCCCCCGCTTTAGCTATGGCAGGTTAGGGTGTTACACCCTGTGGTTGTGTCAGGGTTGACAATAGTTCTTCTAATAGGTTAGATAATGGATTTGTATAAGATGGTTTGGATAGGGATTATCCTGCTTCAGGCAGAGGGTTGGAGTAGATGGCCCTTGAAGGTCCCCTCAGCCCTACTTGTCTATGATTATATGACTTGCACACCGCCTCCCACAAGCAGGTCACACCCCTGCATCCTTACTTCTGCATCCTGCAGAGATGGGTGTTGCTAACTGCAAGTTTCTTTTGCCATTGTGGGTGACAAACAGAGTCAAGAACTTCTCATTTAAGTTCTGCTACTGGCTGCGTCACTTGGCCCCTCATTCCCAGGGGACTCGCCGATCACAAGGTCTCTTGTGCTTTCCCTGCAGGTCGTTTCAAGCTCAGCCCAGACAAGCTGCCTTTTACAAGCCTGGAGGAGTTTGCCAAAACCAAACCACCTGGGCTCCAGGCTATGCCATGCTACTTCATCTCTGCAGCTGACTTGAGCATAGATGGACAAATCATTCCAAAGGGCCAGTCTATTTCCTTGGTATCAGTGACTACCCATGAGGGCAGAGAGTATGCTTCCTGCATAACCAGTGGGCCCAGTGGGCACCATTCTTTCTGGTTGCCTTTCTCCTTTAGGGGCACATTCTATCCATGCAGTGGGCAGCAGCACTACACATTGAGTGAGGCATTGCAAGCAAAAGAGCTGTGCGGCCAGCACCTGAAGTGCTCCAAACTTGGCACGCACACCTTCCTCCTTTGCCCAGAGTATGAAGTGCAGGCAATAATGCACAGTGAGTATGGGCCTGGCTGCCCCTGGAAGCCCTCCAACATTTTTTGTCAAGGGGTCTATGGGTGTCTGTCTGCTGGGTAGGGTCTGGTATGGGTGCCCCTGTGTCTGCATATATGTATGCATGCATACGTGTGAGTGCATATATGCCTACCTCTGTGTCTCTATACCTATCCCCATCTTAACATCTCTGGGTGAGTCTGGTGAGTATGGATGTTCTGGTATCCTTAGCTTTCTGTACATGCATACGTGTATCTCCTAGTTTTGGGGGTGGTGCCTCAGTATGTGTGGCCATCTTGGGTCTGATGTTTGTTTAGGCTGTGGTTTCTCTGTCTTTGTGTGCCCCACGATTTCTGCGAGACTTTGATGCATGTTGTAAGTGGGTATTGTCTCTATCAACCCATTTATATGTCAAAGATGTGTGCACATGCTTATGCATGTCTATATCCTGCTATATTTGTGTGCATTTTGTATATCTGTCAATACATTTGAATCCCTGTGTGTGGGAGCATATGACACTGTCTGTATGAGTTTGGGATATGAGGGGGGATAATTTTCCTTTTATTTCACTGAACTGAGTTTATTTAAACCATTAATTTAACCTCTTAAATAATCCATAACAAACTATCAGTCAGGGGTCAGTTGGGAAAAAGGTGGCAGTATTCTTCCAAGCTCTGCCCACAGTATAAGCCCTGCCTATTACTTATGCCCTGAGAACGTGTAACTGCACGTGGTAGGTTGTGCAGATGATCAGAAAGTGATGCTGCTGCCTGTGGACACTTTGGGGCTCCCTGGGACTGGCAAGTTTCAATGCATCTTTGAGCTGTGTTGGGCCCTGTAGTAGGTTTGGGGATTTGCTTAGCTCAAACACAGGTTTTTGGGGGTTCAAGTACTATCTTTTCTCAGCTTCTTAACTTCCCCAAGGCAAACTCCCTCCTGGCAGGAGTCAACATAAGCAATTCAGTCATAAACCCATGTGTATACTACTATACACTTCTCCCAGACCTGAAGAGAGTCCTCAGGCATGGTTCTGCTGCCATTTACCCGCTCTCTCCCTTGACCCTCCAGCCACAGGAAAGCTCACTTATAGTCTTGGCTGCACTCATGGTCCTCTGGGAGAGAGGCACTCTTAGTGTGATCCCTGGGCTTCTCCATGAGCTGACCCACTAACTCTATTTATCTGTCTCAGTTGGTCCCTTTCCTTAGGCAGTTTGTAATTAGGTTTCCTGCATGCAGCTAGGCTAATCCTTCTAGCAACCTGCAAGCAGTTGCTTGCCAGGTGCAGCTGGCTGTAGCCTCTGAAAGCCTTTAGGCTGCTACAAGCCTCCTGAAACTCCACAGCCTGTTATAGGCCCCTTCTTGTTTAGGTTGAAATGTGTGGTAGCAAATCCCAAATGCTTCCCTCATGTGGCATGTGTATTGTCACTGACAGTGAACTGTACAGATCTGGGATCAAGCTTCCCCTCAGTGCCTAAAGTGATAGGAAAAAGTGCCCACCTTACTGTCCTGGGATCCTTTTGACATTAGCATGACTGGCAGGGTGGGACCTTGGCTCCACTAATGTGCATGTACCCCCTGCAGTGCGGAAGGACGTGGTAAAAATTCCCTCCTCCCTGGAAGTGGATGTGGAGGATGTCACAGAGGAGTCCCAGCACATCCACTTTATTAAGCCACTGATGCTGAGTGAGGTGCTGAAGTTGCAGGACATCTTTCCTGTGCAGGCTGAGATTCTGGATGGGCCTGAGTACCCCCCCATCTTTGAGAATGACTGGATTGCCCGCTTGCACAAAGGACAAAAGATCCAAATTCACAATAAGGTCTGTGCCTGGAGGATTTTGGCATCCTCCAGAAAGGGCTCCCGGCACTTCCTGCTCTCCAGCACCTACCAAGGCAGGTTCCGGAGACGTCCCAGGGAGTTCCCTACTGTCTATGACTTGGCAATGAGCCTGGGGTCAAGCAAGCGCCTGCGTGTAGTGGTTACGAGGGACTGTGAAAGCAACGAGGAGAACCTACCATCACTCAGCATAGGGGACCGACTGGAAGTGCTGCACCTGGTCAAGGCCAACATGCAGAATCAGGCACAGCACCAAGCCGCTGATGTCCTTCTGTGCAGCCGGAGCTGTGGTGACGAAGACGAGGATGATGAAGAGAATGAAGAGCTTTTGCTGCCATTGTACCTGGATGGCGGCTTTGTGGAAGAGATGGGAGACAGCAAGAAGTATACCCTTCCTGAGATAGTAGAACAGTTTCAACTGCCCTGTGAAGTCCGGATGACAGCCAAGGACTCCTCTCTTGCCCATGACATTCTGGGCTCCTACTCTATGCTGCGGCTAGAAGCACAGATCACCGAGACTTTCTTAGTGACCAGCTTATGTGAGGAGCCGGATGCAAGCTTTGAAATCCCACCCCAGTGGGTGGACATGTCCTTGTTCTTCACTGAAGAGCGTGTCCCAGTGCAAACCCACCTGACAGACATGTCAAAGATTGAAGTGCTGACTGAATCCTTCTACTATCAGTTGGTGAAGCTGTTGCCTGGCACTGCAGTTGCCCCACCACGGCCCCCCAAGAGGAGAGAGTGTAAGAACAAGACAGGCCCTCAGAAAACCAGAGAAGAAAGGGTCCCTGAGAAACCAAAGGTATAGATCAGCCTATGGCTATGTGGGGTGGGGGTGGGAAGAGAAGGGGGAAAGGGTGTGCATGTAAGCACATGAATGCACAGGGGTGTGTGTGAATGTGCACAGATAAACGTGTATAACTTGGCTTGCGTGTGTGCAGGAGTGTGGGTATGTGAGTGTGTAAGTCTGCATATATAGGTATGGCCAAGCATGAGTGCACATACACATGTTGGCTCATGTGTGGGCATGAGTCTTTTTGAGTGTCTGGGGGACATGTACATGTGCATGCATGAATGATGCTTTTGTTACCTGTCCACTTTCTTGAGTGGAGGAAGAGGACCGAGCCAGAAGGTCAACACAGAGGTGGTCCAGGGAGGGAAGAAGAGCCCCAGAAGGTCCCTCTTGCTAGTCCCACTCCATTGCCATCCTGCAGCAAAGATCTTGGGTGTTCATGGAACATGATTTCCTCAGCCTCTTTCCCCTTGATTTGTACTCTGTAGGCCCAGCTGCCAACACCTGTGGCAGACTAATATCTGTTTTTGTTTACTCCTTTTTCCTTTCAGCAACCACCTCCTGGGTCCAAGCCAAAGTCTGCACCACAGGAGCCTCTGAACCTCAAGCCAAGCAAGATGCAAAGTAACCCTATTGCCAGGAGCACCCCAAATGAGTATGACACACAGCCCTGTTTGCAGAAGCCCCGCACGCCGAAAAGATTCCTGAAAAATGATGGTGAGATGGTCGTCAGACCAACTGTTCTAGCATACTCTAGCACAGGGGTAGGCAACCTTTTCTGGCTGCAGGCTTGAATGATCCACCCAGTCAGAGGCAAGAGGGTGCACTAAAATGCAACACAAACCACATGAAAGACTTGGAGAATCCTACTACTGCAGAACTTAAATTATCATTACAGCACCTGGGGTGGGGCTCCCTCCCACACACAGGGAATGAAGAGCCTGTTTGCAACACTGGCAGGTTATATGAAATTGGGAGGAGTGAGGATCATGAGTGAGAACAGAGAAAAAAAGAGGGATTATCCTAATGAGGTTAGAAATGTAAGGAAGTAGAAAGCAAAACTCAGCTGGGGAAAAAATGCCTGCTAATGAATAAGAGAATATAGGCAGTCCTCAGATTTACGACACAATTGGTTCCTGAAAACCGAGTCATAAGTCGAAACGTTGTAACTCGAAACCAATTTTCTCATAAGAAACAACGTTATAAATGGGGATTGGTTCCTGAACCAAGGCCCGATAACCTATTTTCACCAAAAATACCCCAGAATTTTGTACTCAGTCAATTATAGCTGAGTAGTATATCTACATTAATGTAGTTCTATTGTAAACAGCAATCGTATTGATTTGGAAGGACTTCTTTGAGGTGACTTTGCTGAACTTTTTGATGGGCTCTTGGCTGGAGTCTTTTCAGAAGTCTTGGCTGCAGGTTTTTCTGGAGTCCTGTCTGCTTTCTTAAAGAAAGTGTCCAAGGAAGTTTGGACAGGTGTTCTCCAGGGGGATGGGTGACACAGCAAACTTGTTTGCTGGCGTGGCATCACATTGGATCAAGTGTTGTAAAGACAAAACTGACGTCAGAAAGTTAAAACAGGGTGTCAATTTATAAGCGTTGTAAGTGCAAAATGTAACTCAAAACGTTGCAAGTCAAGGACTGCCTGTATGTAATAATGGTAGCATGACTAGGTTGGCTAGTCTGTGGTGGTAGTTGGGGTGGTGAGGACGGGACACCTGGGACGCTTGCGCTGACAGCAGCTGACAATGTCTTCCCTAGAAAGTTAGCCTGGGACCTCCTCTAACCCTTGTCCTGTACATATATAAAACCACTCACTTAAGTGCAGTGGTGTCTTTAGCCCAGGTTAGCGGGCACAGCTAGGAGTGTTAGCCAGGACGTGGGGCCAATTTCAATCAGGCTGTTAACCTTTCCACCTTTCAGTGTGGACACAAGGTAGCTCACTTGCATGTTGATACTCTTCCAGTGCCATCCCACAATTCCCTTGGAAGGGACAATTCTCTATTTGTAAGCTTGACAGTACCATAATCATCTTTGGCAATCCCTTTCAGTCTAGGATGACTTGTCTTCCATGATTGTCCTATCTTTGGGGTCTGAGTACAGCTGATGGCACTGATCCAGGATCGACAGACTTTTGCAGCTTGGGCTCGTTTCCATGCAGGGTGGGTGGCTCCGGATTCTTGATTTGGTCCATGACAGAGTTTCTGCTGCTCCCACTTTTATGATCCTTTCGGCATAACAAAGAGGGGATGACTGCAAGATCGGGGGCAGCTGCACTGCACTACTGGCAGCACAGTCCTGACTCTGTGCCCTGCACCACTGTCACCTAGGGCACTCAAGTGTTCAGTGACACCTCTGGATTTAGATAGGCAGTAAATAAGGTTTGGGGCCAGAATGGAACGATGAATATGGAGAGAACTACTGAGTCACGACCTATTCAGTGAGCACCACCTATCCTATGTGCTAACGCAGATTCCCATGGAAAATATACTCCGTAGGCAAGGAATTAAAGATTTTTCTCATGTATGCACAATGGGTCGAATTTTCTATGGGTGTCAGTTCTTAACCTTTGGGTGCTACATTCACATAGCTTTTAAAAATGAAATATAAAAGAAATTGAATTGTTGCTTTTAACCTTATAAAGCAATGAAGTGACAGTGGTGAAATGCCCCCTCTCCCCGCTCCTCAATATTACTGAATTAATGCAGGGAGCACACACACTGCTAGGTAAACTTTATGTCAAGATAGTTAAAAAAAACAAAACCAAAAAATAGGCTGCAATCATGGGAACAAATATCATCTTTCAACATTTGAATGTATAATTGCAGGGTGCCAAATTTGATTTCCCTCCTACTAATATCACGATGCAGTGGACTCTATGGTCCTGGAACTGCTTGTCACCTCCCTCCAAATGTCAGAAATGGACCACTGACAGAAGCAGGATGCCAGTCTACACTGAAGTGGTCTGATCAGGCATGATAGATTTTGGCTTCTTTAGTAACATGCAAGAAAACTCCTATTTCCTTTCACACCCTTTCCTTCTGGGTTCTTTGCAGTTATTGTCTTTGTCCTCACATGACAATATTACTCCTGTATATCAAGTTCTCTGAGCCTGCGGGTGTGGGGGCAGGAGATAAGATGAGAAACTAGCAGCATCTCTCCCAAAAGGGTTCTTGTGGCATCAAGTCTTAGCACAAATTCCTGGACTTGGCTAAAACAGCCAGGGGACCTGAGTGTTCTCTTTTCTTTCAGGTGCAAATTCCAGTGACAGTTCAGAGCACGACTATGAAGTAATTGAAAAGGATGTTGAAAAAACAATTCACAAAATGGAGACAGCTCTTCATTGGTAAAGGCCCAGCCTCCACGAATGGGACAGGAAGCTTTCCTACTCAAAACTAGTTCCAGGTCTTAAAATTAACTAGGGTTTTCATTTGCAAAGTTTGACTGCAACCTTGAGAGTTCAAAGAGAGCTGCTGCAATCTTTGAGAGAGAGACAATTCCCGGTGCAGTGCAAGCAGCCTATGCCTTCCGAAACCCATCTTCTGTACTAAGCAGTCATCTATTCCATTGTGCACTGAATAAGCAGTGTCCCAAGAAGGACAACCTGGAAACCTCTGCTGTAGACTGGCTAGAAGGCTTAGAAGTCCAGTCTCCTCCACTGATCCCTTAGCAGGCCCAACACATCTGCTCTCAGGGTGGTCTCCCCTCAGGTGACTTCAGCATCTCCAAACCTTGACAAGCTCTATGCTCATGCTGAGGAAAATGCCCCGTTGTGCTGAGCAGGCAGACATGAACAAAACACTGGTCAGGAGTATCAGAGAGTAATATTGTGTTGGCCCAAGCAAGCACTGCTTTGAGACACTTTAGAAATGACACAAGCCCAGATACTCAGGAGAGCATTACACACAGCTTTATTAACTACCAGATGATTCACCATCTTCATCCTTGCTCTGGACTATACACTTCTGAGACTTGCCACTGTTGCTAATGGTCTTTTACAGTATTTATCCTCAATCTGCAACCCCTTTATAACAAGCTCCCATTACCAATATGGAAATACATCCTTTTAACTGCAGGCATTCATCTACAAGTTATGGGTCAGCAATAAGTAGTCTGTATGGATAGCCAAGAGAGGCACTTCCTAAAGAATCAACATGATGCTCTATGTTTGTTCATTATTGTAGCAATCACCTATACAGGGCCTAAATTTCTAAGCCTAAAGTTAAATTAATCAATAAAGTCACTGCATTTTGGAGGTGTCGGGCAGTTATGCTCTTGTTAGTATCCATGGGATGGGAACTCACTCCTACAGAAAATCAGATGCCTAGATGCCTAGCTTTGGATCCAAGAGTCTAATTTTAGGCACTCACATTGGGAATTTAGGCCTCTAGTAATCTTCTGTAAAGAGCTGTTTCAGTGGCAGCAAGCAATTGTATGAAGTCAGACTGGGGTTTGTATCATGCTTCACATGCCTGAAGGTGGGACCCTACATAGATCACTCTCACACTTTTACGTAATTGAAGAACTGCCCTGGGTTGGTGCAGTCTAAACAAACACTGCATTTGAATGGTCTTCAATCATAAAAGGCTTTTATCTAAAATGTACTATGAGGAAAGATGGAATATTTTTTGCAATGGGAAATTGCTCAACAAGTTACTAGTTTTGTATCCTTGTGCACAGCCTGAGACACAAGACCAAACACTGATCAGTAAAAATAAAGATTCCAGAGCTCCCTATTCAATGGGCATTGCCAAGTGAATGAGTCAGGAGCCCTGAGGAACATAGTAAATATTCATGTAAGTTGTGATTACACTGTGATGTACCTGTGGCAGGTTAGGGTGTTATATCTTACGGTTGTCATGGCTGACGCTGTAGTTTTACTAACTGGTTGGACAACGGATTTGGATAGAATCATTCCTATCCAAACCATCCTGCCTCTGGCAAGGGGTTGGACCAGATGACCTCAGGTCCCTTGCAGCCCTACAATTCTACATGATGCATATATGAAAAAAGGGGCTGGAATAATGTTGTAGAGGCTAGGTAATGCCAGAGTGAAGGCTGCCTTCAGTGTTACACATGAGGGAATTCCCATTTAGCTTAGTTGTCTTCATTTTAAAAAAGAAAGCCAAGACCATAGAGTGCAGGATTTGATTTACAAGTGTGTTTACTCTTACTTCCTGAACATCTAGGGTTCACATTTCACTTAAGTTGAACTTTTACAAAGCAGTTTGAGTAAAATTCTTCAGATTTTCTCCTGAAGTTAAAAAAAGTAAAAGCTTTTTTTTGTTCAGGGACTAATCTACTAACACATTTAATCAAGGTGAAAACTTTTCTGCATTTAAACAAAACCACATATCTACAAGCAATTACATTTCAATTAAAAGCTATATTAGAATATCAAAAGTTTCAGTAATAAGGTCATTCTATAAACACAAGTATAGATTTATATGCAGAAAGTATATAACAAACAAAGAATGTATTTTTGATCACTGTACATTACAAGAAAATTTCTGAAAAAGCTACCACTACTGCAAGATAAGTGGAGGAGGCTGAAAACTGGCTGAGTGGAAGAATCACTTCCAAAACAAAAATAAAAACTGTCCATGGTAAGGCTAGAAATATCCAATCCTTTCCAGCCAACTAACCTACTACAAAACACTGAAACTAGATGGCCAATAGCCTCGAAGCTTCCAGCTCTTCTCCATACAGAGCTCGCTTCCCTCTATAAACAGCTGGCTCAACATGAGTCATTTGTCACACTTTTACTATTTAGCTTGGTTAGAAGAATCCTGTACATTTATTCTACTGCCCCTCAACTTCTGAAATCTGAATGCTATAAACAGGAGAGATCCTCTTCTGCTGATTAAAGCTTGGTAGGGCTGCCCATGGATGAGTTTACGACAGTTCAAGCCAGCTGGAAAAGTAAATCTCAGAAGCACCTTTATTCAGCATCTGTAGATCTATAGTGCTCATCATCCACTGTGGAATAGATGTGTCCTTCACTGCTAAGAAATTCAACTGCTTGCCTGTGAAGGAAAGAAACAAAAAAACAAAACAAAAATCATAACTATTTGATATCAACAGGTTCCTTCTGTCACACGTATCCTCAGACCACACTCGCTATTCCATGCCAGCCTCACTATGCAAAGGTTTCAGAAGATATGCTACCTCATGAGCAAGTCAAATGGTAATTCCTTTGGTCAAATGGGAAGGAAAGAGTTGTTAAAGACCTTATTTTTCCACCCCCAAAAGACAAGACCCAACTGCCCACTCAATAGCACCAGTCACTTCCTCCAGCTGGAAAGGTGTAATAATGTCTTTGCGTTCCAAATCAAAACAGGATACAGAAAATACAGCAGTATCTAATGTAGTAAAGTGAGCCCCAGTTTAATCTTCTGGGCAGACATAGTATGAGAAAGGGATTGCTTATCAGCCCACACAGACTGAATTCTAACATCTAGGGTATGCAGGACTGTCCTTAGATACATGAAAGAAAAAAAGTGACACTGCCTAGGCACTGGCACAAGGAACCCAAATGCTAAAAAAAAAAAAAAACCCCCACAAACCCAAAACACAAGTCGCATAGTATTTTTAACAGAGGAAATGATGCACCTCATCTTGGTCTCATAACTTCAACAATTCAATGGAATTTTCTTATATTGCTTCAAGAGATGTTTGACCACAGCTGAAACCATGAGACTAGGATGAGAAAGCAATCACCAAAAGGAAGCCAAGGGAAACAATGGCTTTCATCTCAATGCAAACTGGTGGTGCAATACTGCTGTGCCAGAGAAACCAAGTTCTTTGATAGCAAACTCTGCTCAAACATGAGGCTGTTCGTCTTGTAACCCTTTGTGAATCTTTCCAGGCAAGCTGATATTTGTGATATATGTTTTACCTTGTTACATTCTTGGAAAGTCAGCTCAATACAAGTTAGCTTCTACTGTAACCAATAGATAAAAGTAAATCACTAATTTCTCTTGTACGTACGCTGGAAAAAAAGCAAAGTTCCTGAAATAATTAACGGGGTCTAACTTAAGATATACTATTCTTCATTTACTAGACAGAAAAAAGGGGAGGCATCTGGAGTTCTAGCATTTCTGCATGCTATGCTGAGTCACTGCATCTCTCTTTCATTCCCTATTGGTTTACCGCTATTAACTTGGTCCTAAGAAAACTGCTTTGGTTTCCAGAAGATTCTTTGTTCTGGAACTGTATACTTACTTAATTGTTGTCATGTTGATATTATGCAATTGAGACTGCAGGTCTTGAAGGCTCATGCCTTCTGGAAGAGAGCAGGTTTTAATCAAATTCAACACCTGGAAGACCAAGTTAGAAACAACATTTGCATTATACTCAGGAATACAACAGATTTCTCACTCTAGTTCCATGGACATGGAAGGGGTGGGAGGGGGGAAGCCATTAGACATCACTGCTTTCCCTCAGTACCCATTGCAGTTACCAAGCTTCACTATTCCTTTTGTTTGCAGAATGCTATAGTTACTGAAGGTTGTTAAACTCTTCAGTATGAGGGGACAGCTGAATACCATTTCCAATTATGGCCCATGCTGCAAGTCTAGCAGCACATACAACCCTCAGTCTACACCTGAACTTCCACTAAAATAGAAAGCAGCGAAAAATTGACCATAAACTATAACCTTTATGTGGACACTATATTTTGGTCTATTTGGCCTGTGTCATGTTGCATTCTCCACCAGTCAGTGGGCCCTGTGGTTTTATGCTGACTGATGTACTACACGAGTAGTATGCCACTGCTCTTACATACCTGACTTTGATGCACAGTAAGTCCATTGACTGGCAAGTTACTCATACCTCCATAGCTTACAGTGCCCATCCCAGAAGAGGAGAGAGATTGAAGCATTTTTGATCCTTCCTAGAATTACAGAACAAGGCAAAACATGTGGTCACAAGGGCTGCTTCAAGACCATGGGATGAAGTGAAGGCTTTATTTCATGAGTTTCTAACATTTGGCTCATGGGCCACAACCAGCCCAAGCAGCTGTTCTATTCAGCCTGCTGAACTACCAGTGGGCCCCTGGAAATTGAGGGTGGTGTGGCAGAATCTGGGCCCCAGACAGATTAGTAGCAAAAGGGTGAGCATACGCTGATACAGTTGCCTGTTACCACCGTCATGGCCCAACCTCCCCAGCCGCTGGCCCCTGTTGCATGCCCCGTGCTGAAGCCTGAGCCCAAGCTGTGGCACAGGACATGCAACAGCTCTGGCACAGAACATGCATGTGCAGCAGGGGAGGGGGTGGATGTTGGAGCCACCGCCACTTTCACGTACCCTGAGCTGGAGCTAGCCTCCAAGGAGTCCCTTAGTCTGGATATGGCTCAGGGCACAAAGCAAGTTTGACACGCTTGCTTTATATTATTTCAAGGAACAACAATGAGAAAAAATGATCCTGAACCACTAGAGACTAATTGTGGTATTAACAGTACATCTCTGGAAAAGCCATAGTATCTGCTTCACTATCACTAAGCTACCCTTCTTCTGTAGGCTGTGACACCATTTTCTTCCCCAAGAACCAAGCTTTCTATCACTTTTGGAGACAGGCTAGAATTTCCTTTATATGTAAGAGCTAAAGATGTATCAGTAATATTCAAAGACGTACCTTAGTCTGTTTCCTGAGGATCATATGTGCATTAACTATTTCCAGCAGATGTGTAGTGAATTCATTCATATTTTCCAGAGGCTTGATCTTAAATGCTACCAGGCTTTTCTTATTCTTTTTGGGGGAAGAGGAAAATGAAAAACCAAGTATGAAATTACAACACGTTTTATGTGAAAACACAATGTAATCTTAACCTTAAGAGCAGGGATAGTGATGGAAATGGAATTTATCTTCATATAATTAGTACCAATAACTTAGCCCTAAACTGAAAATATTCAAGGGTCATATTCATATTGTAACTATGAAAGGAAATAGAAAAGAGCAACTTAAAATCAAAGATATAATGCCTTTATGGACTGGAAGCATTTTAGATCTGCCTTTCTACCCCATATACCCCAGCAGCACCAAGGCAGCAGGCAATAGCTGACCAAGACAGAACTGGCTGCCTGCAAGGAAAAAAAAAAAAAAAAAAAAAATCTATGGAAAGGCCTACACTCTAGTGAGCGCTCCTTTAAATGCAGCACTGATGCTGGAGGATTATCATTCACTCAACTTTAAAAAAAAAATGCATTACCAGAAGCACAACAGTGCCTTTTCTTTGGATTCTAATTGACAAAGAAAGGAAAAAAACTACAGATCTGATTCTGTAGCCAGCTAGTATCCATCTGTACTGAGATTTAAATGCATACAAAGCTATTTAAGTGCCCTGTTATGTCACTTGTTGCCTCCCAGAAGCATTATGGGAACCAAGAAAGGTTTG
Source organism: Alligator mississippiensis (assembly GCF_030867095.1). Lineage (NCBI taxonomy): Eukaryota > Metazoa > Chordata > Crocodylia > Alligatoridae > Alligator > Alligator mississippiensis. The sequence continues at coordinate 16,843,482 of NC_081829.1, forward strand.
AAGCGCCTGTCCCACTAACACTAAATTCTCAAGAAAAAAAATTCATTGCAAATTTAATAATGATATGCAAATCAGATCTAAATGACCAAACAGTACAGATGAGACACATCAAGCAAAAGTGATATAATGTTCATTCATCTAAAGCAGTGAAGGAAACTGAAGGTCCGGCCCTTTAGACCTTCCTCCAGCAATGCCTCCTCTTCTCTTACTCAAGACTTGGTCAAGTGTATGCAAACAAATGCTATACTATTTTGCCATTAACTCAGGGGTTGGCAAACTTTTGCTACTGCAGGTCACTACTTGTGACTTAACCCCCAGTGTAAGCTGCAAGTCTGCACACCTCACCAACCAGCAGATGCTGCAAAGGGAATACATGGAATACAGGTGGAAAGGCCCTGGAGACCTTCCCTCTGCTGCTCTGGCTGGAATAGGCTGCTAATTTTGGGGCTGCCACAGGCTGGATCCAGCCTACAGCCCAAAGGTTCTCAACCCTGGTGTTAAGCAGCCTAGGACTTACTACAGTCTACATCAATAGGGGTCAACATTTTTTGCAGGCAAGCCACAAGTTAGCCCTGAAACCTCTGGGTGTGCTATTCTTATCCCCTTCTCCTGCTTAATATGCTACTCTGCTCTCTATTCCCTACCAAATCATCTGCTGTGCTGCCTGCCCCATCCCTGATCTGATGCAGGCAGAAACTGCCTGTATCACAGGCTAGCCACCCCTCATCTACCCACTGCAATGACAATGACTCAAACCCTCCCCAAGTGCAGGCTTGCCAAGTAGGATTCTGCATGTGTATGGTGCCCAGCACAATGAACCTCAATAAACTGATGGGCGCTTCTGGGAACTACAATGCAAATAATATCTGTGAAAATAATATCTGTGAGATATTAGATAGTAAGGCCAGTTATTCTATTCAGCTGAAAATACCTGAAATGATCGAAGATGTCCAGCCACTTTCACATAAGTTCCTGGGGGCACCACAATGTTTTCACTGCCTGCCTCCTTTCAGAGAGACAGAAAAGACAATTTTCCTTTGTAATTTACTTCTTGGCTATTAGCAACATGCTACTTAAAAAAAAAAAAAAATGATGCTCATCTTGTAAAAGCCCATAATATCCGTTTTGAAACTTTTTAAATTAAAGATGTTACAAATAATCTCAAGAAGAAACCATTTTTCTGTTTTTTGTTTGTTCACTGGGTAGAACTATAACCCTAACTCATGTACACAATTCATACCACAGAAGAGGAACAAATTTTATTATAGCATCTTACTACAAATACAATGATATAACCACAAGCGTGGTCAGCTGTCTTGGAGCAAGTACAGGACACCTTTTGAAGTTAGCAAATTTTAAGTACAGGCAAATGAAGGTCTCAAAGTGTGTCTATATTGGTGAATTATGATGCCAAGCAGTGGGCCTATTTCCTCTGTGGTTTGTGGTGCCAAAAACCACGCACACAGTGAAGGTTAAAATGTGCCCTGAGCTGTAAATCTGCAGCAGAGGGACAAAAGTTTGCTACCAGGATTTCCCAGTAGCAAAAAAATAAATAAATAAATAAATAAAAAAGCAGCACCGGAAAAAAAGGGGTGTGACACGCGTTATAGCAGCATGCACTGGAACAAACAGAAGCTTGGCCCTTCAGGGAGATGCTTTGGCTGCTGGCTAGAGCATCTCCACTATTTTATTTGTGCCCCAGCTGGTCCAGCACACCAGGAGTCAGGAAGAGTTAGGAAAGAGCAGTTTGCCTGAAGCGGGACAATTTGTCCCTCACAAAGCACAGGTGTAAGGGTGTGCACCGTGGCACAGAGTAGCAGCACAATTTTGTGCCACTACTATTTGTGATGCTGCAAGTGCATGCCCTTGCTCATCTGGACATGACCCAAAGTTCAAAGCAGCATAACTGCCATAGCACAGTGTTGTGTCTCCATCAATAAGCTCTGCCTCCGAGATACTTATTAGCATATGCTCAGTGCCATGCTAAAGGTGGACAAATCCTGGTGGCATGCACAGAGCAAGCACGGCATCTCAATACAGTGCTACAACGGAATGGTACACACACTCAAATATACTCAGCTTGGTTAGACTGTTAGCTTTCAATTACACATCCCTAAAATATTAGGGAAAGGCGATGTGCATTACTATAGCAGTGTGGGAGAATCCAAGGAAACTAATGACGCATCTTATTTTGCACACCTCCCCTCCCCGCGCTGCAATCTATCCATTCTACCCATGAACTACTAAATTTAAGAAAATGGAGTAACACCACCAGGGACAGAAACAGGGACCAGAACCTATGGCACTTACCCCTCCATGGCAGTGCCCATCTCACTAAGCCAATGAGCAAAGCACCCTCTAACTAAGGCTAGAAATAGATGTTGCCAAATGAAGCAGATTGCCTGTGCTGGGATGTGTCCACAAGTGGCACAAAACATCTCTTCCATAGCTAGATTTGGATGTATAAGCAACAATTAGTTATCTTTGGGCAAAACAGGATTTGACTCAGCGACCTCTTCAATTCAGTTATGAAATAACTTTGAAAATATTGAAAGGACAACATTTTTAATGAGACGTATGGAATGCTGCAGAACTGAAGAGGAAGTGAAGAATAGAAGAGCAGCCCCCATAAATGCAGGGATTCCAGTTAGAGTGATGCTTGTCTAGGTATATGCATGTCATATTATGAATGTACCAAAAGAGGCATATTATCTATTAAGGACTCTACTAGGGTATTGACATGCCACAGTTCCTATGGCATTTAGAAAAAGGGAACTAAATGCTGAATACGAAAGCAGACTATCTGACAGGGTAGGCAAAGAATTCTCCAATGCTCATTTAATAAGAGGCCCAATTAAAAAAGTCCCTGTACTCAGCTGAATTAGTATTACATTACAAGGTAAATACTACTTCTTTGGACCCGAAAAGACGGATAAAAATTAAATACTTAAATGCCCCCTTATCTTAAATCCTAAGCTCAACCTGGTGCTTACATCAGTATCAACCCACTGTCTGACATCCATAGGGGCTGCAGTCATATCATCCACTTTGTAGAGAATGTTTGTCGGTGCTTTCTCTGCCTGTCTGATGAGCCCCATGATAAGGACCTAGAAGAGATGCAGACAAAAAAGTTACTTTGTGATGTAGGTTCCTGTCGATTCTGAAGCTTTTCCCATTCCAGATCCGATTCCTACCTGTGAAATCTCTACATCTCGGACCTGGAACGTTTCATCCACCTGCTGAGCAGAAAACAACTGAGACACTGTACACGGCACGATGTTCTGGGACCGGGACTTCTGCAAGAGGGAATGGAGAGTCTCAGAGAAACAAAACCATTAAAAAAAAAAAGAGTCTGGAAGGGTTCTCAAGGGTCATTTGGTCCAACCCCCTCCTCAAAGCTGTCAAACCCTACCAACGCCGTCCCAGACAAGCGCTGTGTCCGACCTGCGCTCGAGAGCTGCCAGGAACAGGGCTCGCACCTCTCTAGATTTCCTGGTGCTTGATGACCGCTCGCAAGATCTTCCTCACGCTTCGAATCACATTTTGATCTTTGCATGCAGAGAAACAGCCACCCAGACCAGCCCACGCACCGACCTCTCCTGTCATGCAACATGTACTTGGCACGGGCGCTACAGGCACCGCTACCACATGAGCAAAACCCCGGTCGTCTTCCGACAAAAATCCGCGTAAGGCAAGAACGCTTTTCCAGTGAGTTTACGCTCCGCACGGCTCCCAGTTAGGTCTGAAACCTGCTAGTAGCAACGGCAGCATTAAGGAGCATTCAAATGCTCAGCCTTCTGCCTGCAGCACAGGCCAAGGCCGCAGGCAGCTGCCAGACATGCCCGGGGAGCGGGGGGCCCATGCCCGGGCACGCGCGGGGGCACGTACCGGTCTCTTGTCCTGGGTGGCGGCCGGGGAGCCGAAGCCGCCCGGGGACTGCACGTATCCTCCGCCCGCCGACAGCCCGCCGCCGCTCTCGGACCCTGCTGGAAGGAGCGCAGCACCGCGTTACCCCGGACCCGGACCCGGACCCGCACCCGCACCAGTCCCGCCCCCCTGGCCCCGCACCCCGGCCCAGCTGCGCTCACCGTGGCTCGTCCACATGGCGGACAACAGCGCAGCGCCGCGCGGCCCGCAGCTCCCGCCGGCGCGCCGCACGCAGCCACCCAATCAGCGAGCGCGCCGCTCCCGCTCCGCCAACGTGCCGGCCAATCAGCTCCCACGGCGCTGACCTCCCAGCTATGTCCGGGTTCAAACCGGAAGTGTGACATCACAGGGGTAGAACGGTGACTTCCGCGTGGGGGCGGGGCCGCTCCGAACCCTGCTCACCTGTGGCGCTGGGGGCGGGGCGGGGCGGGGCGGGGCTGGTGCTGCGTGGGGCCGCGCCGCTGCATGCTTGGATCGGTCTTCTCGGGTCCTGGGCCGTCCTCTAGTCTTTGCAGCGGTAGAGGTTGTGAGCAACGAAGTAGGGGGGCTGCGCAGTTGGGGTTTTATCAGAAAGTCGAATTGACTAATAAAGATGTAAAATGTAATGCATCAAGTACAAACCCTCGAATAAAGGGCTGGGATTATGGGGCAAAATACTTCGAATCAACTCGAGCCACAGGGCTCTGCAGCTAGGGGACACGTCTCAATAACTGACCAGGGCAGTGCCCGACCCACGGCTCAGGGTTTGCGAGCCAGCCTGCCTGCTGGTGGCCACTGAAGAGCTGTGCTAATACGGTGTTTTCAGCTATCTTCCATGTTGGGCTATTGGATGGAATGTTACGCATTGATAAGGATGATTTATTTTGCAATTAATACCAGATCTGCCTGAATCCAAGATGGTTTTGAATGTAGGATGCTTTAACCCCGAGTAAGCCAATTCCATATGTGGAAATTTAGAACATATCATCATTCTATAACTGGCTGTCATTTCCCATGTATAGAATCTGATTACTGGAGGGTTGTTTTAAATCTGTCCTCAGCTATGGAGGGGGAGAGGCACGGAGCCTGCCCCTGCACCTTGCTCCCCTGCCACTTGACCCCCGTGCCCGCACCCCTGCCACCTGTCCCCTGATCCACAACTCACCACTGGGCCCTAGTCACCTGACCCCCGCCAATTCCCAACCCACCCTGCCGCCTGATCCCCGTCACATGCTGTTCTCCACCTCTGCCGCTGCCCAGGCCCCAAGATCTGCTGCCTCCTAATCCCAAAGCGCACTACTGCCCAGTACCCTACCCACTTCCCCATGTGTACGGCTGCTCCTACCCATGACACCTGCTGCTTCCCAACGCCCCCATGCGTTCTGTTGCCCAGTTCCCAACACATGCTGCTTCTGGCCGATCATATGCACATGCTGATGCCCGATCCACCCACACAGCTGCCCCATTCCTCAGCTGATCTTCATGTGCGCTGCTCATGAAAGCTGCTGCCCCATCCCCTGCCTGATCCCTGACCTGTACTATTGCCCAGTCCTTGACATAGCTGGAGACAGAGTGCTGGTACTCAGATCCAAGATGAGGCATGTTTTTCCCCATGTTGAATGAGGGGAAAAAACTTGTCTTGGATTCAAGTAAATACAGAAAGAAATTACATTTGGAAAAATTGGTGTGGGTTTATATACAAATCATATATTTCCATGAGAAAAAAAGGAAGGAAAGAAAATTTATAATATTTGCTTCACTGTCAGAAAGCAATTTACATAACTGTGCTTTATTTTACTTAACTAATATACAGGCACAAAGTAGGAAAAAAGATCTGCGAAACTAATAACCTCACCCGTTCATGGTGAAAAGACATGACAGGTGCTTACCTCAAAATCTTCATAATGGCCTATAGCTCTGTCTTAGAAGACTGTTGCATGTTTAATATGAAAAACCGAAGAAGAAAAACCAAAGTGTAATTTTTAATATGGTTTAAACCAGAACCAAGAAGTCAAATAATGTTGCAAGTAATTCAAGTAGGTTCCATGTTCATAGTGATATGTATTAAAAAATTCATAGTTGCATATACACGTATCTCTGATTATATTCGTCACATTTGACTAAGGTTATGTTCCATACTGACAACTTTGTCTATCCCTTATCAGCGTACCCCTCATTAATATGCAGAGAGGATGCCCGTCAAACCAGCAGCCTGGAGGAGTAACAGAAACCCCAGCAGAGTGGCAGAGACCCCTGGCAGTGATGGAGCTCCCTGGCGGAGTGATGGAGAACCCTGGAGGTGGCATCCACAGCAGTGCTGCCTAGCATTGCACCCTAACACCTCTCTCCAGCATCAGAGCGCAAGTAACTCCTGTGCGGGCCTCCCTATCTAGCCCTTGATACTTTGGCTGGCATATGTAGTAGAGCCTCAGGAGAAGCATGGCAGGGCCTTTGGTGGGGATCTCCCTACCCAGCACTTACTACTAAGCTGGTGCAGGTGGTAGAGTCCCTGGATGGCAGCCCCGGGTGAGACTGTCTTCCCCAGGGACGGCTAGGTGGTAGCTCCCCAGGTTGGGTTGTCAAGACTATGACTGATCAATACTGAACTACAGTTAAAGGTTAATCGTTAAGGTATTGCTCCCCTTTTCCCTTGTAATAAATCTGTTTTAATTTAAATTTGCTTACGAGTGGGCAGGTTTGTTTACATTATAACACCAAGTTCAAAGTTATTTAACCAAGTTTCTGGGTGGGGGCTCAAGGTAAATTTGAAAAGTTGGTGTAAAACCCCTATATTTGTATGCAGCTATTCTTAATTCCATCTAGTGCCTGGCAAAACAGCAACATATGGGCCTTACCCCCCCTCCCCCCACACACAATGGCAAAGACATGTGGTTTTGGGTGACCCAAAAAAGGATTTCCATACATAATCCCAGGCCTGGGGGCCTGCTATTAAGGAGCCAAGCTTCAGGTTGGGCAGGGTCCTGCCCAGCATCTTTGAGAGAGTCCCCTGATGTTGGAGAGGTGTGTTTTGGGGTGACCCAAAAAGGATTTTCACTCATAATCCTAGCCCAAACCCAGCTCCTTCTTGAAGCCTGAGGGGCTGTCAGTAGTCAGCCCAGCACGCAGATACCAATCTTTAGGTTGGGCAGTGTGCAACTCAGACTTATTAGAAGTGTACCGTGATTGACGAGACATGTGATTTGGGGTAACCCAGAAAGGATTTTGGCCCATAATCCCAGTGTAATCTCAGTTCTTTTTTCAAGGCTATGTCCTTGATACATGATATTATTTTACATTTTAATTAGTAAATATTTATTTTTGATTAAATCCTAGCTCTTCAGTTTGTATAATTCATTAGTAACAACTTTTAATTGTGTAAGGATTAGTTTTGTAAAAGGAACTGGGAAGAAGGAACTGGTAATAAAGAAACAACTTCAGACTCATTGGGTCGGACTGGGCTGGGCTGCAAGAACAGGTCAGTCCACAGGAGTTATCAAAATGGAAGAGTTATTAAAATTCACTTGAGAGATCCAAGGAAGAGGGCCATGCCCTTTGCTACAGAGGAAGGCAAACCCCACTTAGGTCGTACCAATTTGACCATGGGGTAAAAGTCCTCCCTGTTTTCAAATGTGGTGAGATCCTGAGAAGAATGGCAAGACCCCTCTAGCCAGGAACCTCCAAGTTTTAGTCCCAGAAGGAACACTGGTGGGCTATTAAAATCCCCAGCCCTGGCTGCAGCCAACACCAATGCTTCTGCAGAAGACATAAAAAGAAAAAAAAATCTCATACGACTAGCACAGGTGGGAAAAAATTCCTTTCTGGCCCACTGTGGCAACCAGTAAAGACTAGAAGCATGGTAAAATCCTATTACCATCCATCCTAATACCATCCATTCTGCTCCATAACCTTCTCCAGTTGCTGAGCATTGTCCTCTTCAATTTCCAACTGCTCTGGGATGCACAGCTTTTCTCATGATCCCTGACATCTTGTGTGGAAGGGCTCCTGGGTTTCCAACTGTTGTTATTTACAGAACACATATAGCTATACCTAGATCATCCCAGAGCAATGCTTATCCAACCCCTTCTTGAAAACCTCCAGTGATGGAGATTCCACAGCTTCCCCAGACAGTGCCTTATTGTTCTCACAGTGACGAAGTTTCCCATGATATCCAATCTAAATCTACTTTGCTGCAACCTCAAGCCATTAATCCACATCCTGCTCTCTGCAACAAGAGAGAAGAGGTGCTCTTCCTTTTCTTTATGGCAGCCCTTCAGACATTTTAAGATTGACATCATGTCCCCTCTTATATGCCTTTTCCATGGGCTGAACATGCCTATTTCTTTCAATCTCTCCTTGTGTGACTCGCCTGCCAAGCTCTTCTTCATTTTTGTCCCTCACCTTTGGACCCTCTCTGTCTTCTTCAAGTCCTTTTTAAAATATGGAACCAAAAATGGCACAAAGTACTCTACGTGAGGCCTAACTATACTGCATAAAGAGGTGCTATCACCTCATGTCTTGCACCTAATGCTCCTATTGATGCAGCCTAAAGCATCCTTTTTGAGCTAACGTGTCATATTGTAGACTCATGTTGAGTTTGTGATCTACCAAGACTACTAGATCTTTCTTCCTAGTGCTGCCATGCAGCCAGGTGTCACCCATTTTGTATCTGTTTTTGATTACTCTCTGTGAGGTGTAGCACCTTGCATTTGTCAGCACTGGCCATCCTGTTGGCTCTAGCCCAGCTTTCTAGTCTGTCAAGATCCTTCTGAATTGCACTCCTGCCCTCCAGTGTGTTTATAATCCTTCCCAGTTTGCAAATGTCAATATTGTTTCCAAAACTGCTCAAGAATATCTTTATTCCAGGATCCAAATAATTACTAAACACATTGAACAGCACCAGGTCCAAGACAGACCCCTTTGGGACTCCACTCAAAACCTCCTGCCATTCAGCCATGGATCCATTTATAATTACCCTTTGCTTCCAGCTATTAAGCCAGTTGCTCATCCACCTTGTAGTAGCTATACCACCCCACATTTCTCCAATTTGCTTATGAGAAGGTCATGTAGCACTTTGTCAAAGGTCTTGCTGAAGTCCAGGTGTGTTATGTCCACAGCACTCCCTTCATCCACCAGCTAGCTGTTTTGTCAAAGAAGGAGATCAAGTTTGTTTGGTATGATTTATTCTTAGGTCTCCAGATGCTGCTGTGTGGGGTGAGGTGTGAGCGATCTCCTCTCAGTCCAAAACACAAATGCATGAGCCTGCCTGGCAAGACTGAATGTAAACCAAAAAGTGGTGTTAAAGCAGTGGGGACAGCTTGAAGTCAGGGTTGTCCACCTTCAGAGGGGCTGGGGGCTGCATGTCACACAGGGTGTGGTGCCAGGGCAGTACACCACGTGGACTGGTTGCCACAGGAGCTGCACAGTAGGGCTGTGTGAAGCTTCGGTCTCTGATTCAATTTGGCGGAGATTTGGCCCGATTCGGTGGCTGAATCTCCAAATCCGAATCGAATCAGAGGACCCTTTAATCTCTCTGAATTGAATCGGAACCCTCTGAATCGATTCGGAAAGATTCGGTGATTCGGACATAGACACAGCTTTAATTGTTTTTTCTACATACTTCTAGGTAGCAGGGGCTCGTGAATGCTGTGATGCTGGGGCACATGGAGCAACCCACAGAAGCACGGGGGGGGGCAGTGCTCAGCAGTAGACCTGGAAGTGGACCAGAAGCACTTCCAGTCCACTTCCAGGTTTGCTGGGGAGTGCGCAGGGCCCCGCCCCCCCCCCACACCTCCCTCTGGCTTGGTGACTGGTGCCTTCTGGGTTGGGAGGGGGGGGCACCCGGGGTCCCCTGTGGCTGATCGCTGAGCCAGGGAGGCACAATGGGGGCTCCCCCAGTGCACTCCCCAGCAGACCCGGTTGTGGACCAGAAGTATTTCCAGTCCACTTCTGGGTTTGCCACCAACCACGTGGAGGGCTCCCCTGCAATCCTGTGGGCCACTACGTCCACCCCAGCATTGCAGCGATCACAATATGGTATGTAGAAACAGGTACATAGAAAAAACTTTTAAAGCTGTGTCTATATCCGAATCGCTGATTCTATGAATTAGCATCGAATCTTCAGATTCTGATTCAGCCGAATTGAATCAGGGACAGTGATCCGAATCATTGAATCAAATCATTGTCCCTGATTCGGGCTGAATCCAAATCCAAATCAAATAGGGCCCACTTGACACAGCCCTACTGCACAGGTTTTATAGGATCCCCTCTGCACAAGCCTTCCACTGCTACTGCTGTGCAGGCAGTTCCCCCCCTACCACCGCTGCCGTGTGAGCAGCATGAGTCCCTCCTGTCCTGCCCATTGCCATCACCCTGTGTAAGAGATCTCCCTCTCCCTCATAAAAGGCGCATGCCCCTGGCGGCTGGGGGGGCACTGCTGTGCCAGCGGCGGTGAACGGGGAGCTCCCACAGACGCCATCAGCACTGTTGGCAGCAGAGGGGGCATGCGAGCGCTGACCAGGGGTCAGCGACCACCCACAGGCAGCAGCCAAGGGCAATCATGGACCGGCGGTGGGGTGGCGAGCAGCGACTGCCCGCAGGCGCCGCAAACAGTATCAACAGTGCCTTTTTGCAGGGGGTGCACCACCACACGCAGGGGTTGGACGTACACCCACGTGCACCCCCTATGCATTGCCCCTGCTCTCCCTACTGCTTCAGGAACAGTACAACCCCCCTTGCTAGCACTGTTGTTCGAGTAGCAAGCTAATGGGGTCTCCAGCCATCCTGTCCTTCCCCAGAGACCCTGGGACCTGCATGACAACCCCACATGGCTAGATGTGGCCTATGGGCTGCTAATTGAAAAGCTGTGGCTTGACGTAATTGGAGAAAGTGGTCTAATGGGAGCTGCCACAAACCAGGGTAGTTTTTTCTTTTTGCAGTGCCTGTGGCGTTTTTCTCAAGAGACCAAGGAGTTACATTTACAGAGTGATAAAGCTTGTTTATTCAGAGAGCCTTTTTAGCCTACAGCTCTGCTGTTCTCTCCTGCAATTCCCCAGCCAATGTAACAACTTATACATAACACTCTTGGAGGTATCCACACATCTTCCCCCTATGCGTGTAACATATCCCCCTGTAATACTAACATTGGCAGTTTAGTTCAACCCATTGTTAAAGCACATTTTAACAGGTCTCTATTAGTCTTTGTGTTGGCTTTTTAGCTTTAGGTGATCTTCTCAGTTTCTGCATTCTTACCCCTTATTATTTCAGTTCTTGTTTGGTTTCCTTTTTCAGATGTCTCTACTTTGGTGGCATTTTCAGTCTCCTTTGCCGTGTTGCTTTGCTGTTAGCTCTGCTTCCTCTGGTGAAGTGTGGTTAGCTCCGTTTCCTTTGGTGAGTCTCATAATGCTGCTTCTTTTCACCCCTTTACAAGCTGCAAGTGTTGTCTGTTCCTTCTTAATACCTGTCCTTCCAGTGTGACACCTTATAGGATTTACTTGATGGGAAACTAGTGCTTTTTGTTTCCACGTCCGTCCAACTGAAATAAGCACCGTATCTTTGTCGTGCAGTTGTGGTAACTCCCTGGCACCCCTGTCATGGTACCATTTTTGTTTGAGCTTGTCAAATTTTTAAAATCTTTTCACATTTTGCTTTTCATTCTGATAAGCATCATCCACAAGATTTGGCAGCCTGGTTTTCAGTTTCCTGTTAAACAGCATTTCTGCTGGGGACACTCCATGTTTTATGGGTGTGTTGCCCTGTAATTTACAAGTGACAGGTAAACATTGGTGTGTGAATCTGTAGCTTTTTTCAACCATGTCTTCACTATTTGTACTCCATTTTCCACTAGACCATTGGATTGTGGGTATTTAGGACTTTAAGTGTTGTGATGGGATCCATATTTGTTTGCAAACAAATCCGTTTCAGCTATCACAGGTGATTACATAGATGAACATATGACATTTCTTATAGCCATATACCGGAGCTAAACTTTCTTTCTTAATTTGGGAGTTTTCTTTTGGGGTTGGGCGTATTGGTCTGGGGCTGTCTGATAAACAGAGCCTTTTGGTTCAAGTTGATATGTTTTATTAGACCAACTCGGAGGTGGGTTGATTTTTCTAGCAAGCTTTCGGATAGCACAGTACCCTTTTTCAAGATAAGTGGACTGCAGGAGGGGGTGACCTGTGTATACCGGGGAATCCATCAGTAGTCTTTTCTCAATTTGTGCATATAGATACTTTAATTTAGAGAGTGCCCTAGATGCATCTGCTACCGGTCTCCAGCTATCCCCATGTTTTTTAAGTAAAGCTGCTCCAATGCCTTCTCTATAAGCATCTGTTGACAATCTAATGGGTCTTTTAGGGTCATAGTATTTTAGTACTGGAGCTTTCATTATTTTTTCATTCAAGTTTTTAAATTCATCTTCATCTTCATGTTCCTAAATCCACTGAGCTTTTTTTTGTAGGAGTGATCTAAGGTGTTTGGTCTGCTCTGCTAAATTAGGTAGATATTTCCCTACACAATTGATCATTCCCAGTAATCTTTGCACTCCTTCCTTATCTGTAGGGGGTGGCATGTTTGTACTGGCTTTAACCTTTGCAGGATCGATTTGCACCCCTTTTTCAGAGAGCTTTTCTCCCAGATATGTTATTTATTTGACCCTGAATTTGCATTTTTGTTTGTTCAGTTTCAAACCTTCTCAGTGAGCTCTTTCTAGTACCTTTCTTAGCCTGAAGTCATGTTCTTCCATAGTATTTCCCTAAACTAATACATCATCAATATAAACCATAGTTCCATCAAGATCTTCAAAAATTTGTTGCACCTGTCTGTGAAACACTTCAGATACAGAACACGGTCCAAAAGGAAGCCTATGACAGCAATACCTTCTGAAGGGAGTATTGAAGGTACATTATCTAATGCTATTCTCTTCTAGGGAACTTGGCAAAACCCAGAAGAGGCATCCAAAGGGGGGAAATATTTAGCTTCTGCCACATTGCCAAAAACCTCTTCTGTGGTGGGAATAAGAAAATACTCCCTTTTGATGTATCTGTTTATTTACTTAAGATCCAGACACAATCACAAGGATACATCTTTTTTTTTTCTATTATGACCAGTGAATGAACCCAAGCAGTTGGTTGCTCTACTTTTTTTATATTTTCCATGTTCACTAATCTACCCAAGTCCTTTTTCAGTCTCTCCTTTAGTACAAGGGGAACATTTCTTGGAGCACGTGTGGTGGAAATATTTGGTTCTCTTAATTCTATCTTGTACTCAGTTGACAGTTTCCCTATAACTTGAAACACATCATAAAACACTTCTTCTATGTTCTTGCTTTCTAGTCCCTCAATGGCATCCATTCTTTTAATCAAACCTAGAGTTTTACACATTTGCAACCCATAATTGCCACTAGCTTTCCTGGGACTATTACAAACTGAACTTTTATATTACCCTTGTATCTAACATGCAGTGCACAAACAACCTTGGTTGCAATCATGTTCCCATTACATGCTCTAAATTTCACTTTCTTATGCTCATAGTACACAAGTTTAGTTTGTTTGTTTTTTTTTAAATAATATATTCTGGTATTACATTGACCTGTGCCCCTGTATCTAATTTAAAAGTTACCATTAGTCCATTGGTGTCTTGGGTGATTGTCCAATTCTCAGAAGAATTAACTTCCTGTATTGTGCCAATGAAGAATTCTTCCTCGTCCTTGTTGCATAGAGCATGCACCTGCTATTTCTTGTGTGGCACATCCTGCTCCTTTCTGCAAACTTTTGCGAAGCAATTGAATCTTTAGCATTTGTTGTAGTGCTAACCAAATGCAGGGCACTCTATGGGTTTGTGGTAACCCCCACAGCATCTGTAGCTGACCACTGTTTCTTCAAGCAATTCTCTTTGGCCTCTGCTTGCCTGCTTCATAGTGAGGTCCTCCTTCCTGTGTTGTTTGTGTGTTGCCATAGGTTTTTGTAGTCTTGTAATCCTCTCTAGTTCATCTTGTTCTTCTTTTTCCTCCAGCTTCTGCAGTCTGTTATCTCAGCCTCTTGGCACATTCTAACTGCCTTTTCCAAGTTAAGCTCAGAATCCTCTAGCAGTCTTTTCCTGAGGCTTGTATCCCTTATACCTAATACTATTTGGTCTCTGATCATGAACTCTTTTAGGTCTCCAAAGCTGCATGTCTGGCTCAGCAGTTTGAAGTCTTTGAGAAACCCCTCTGTTGTCTCTCATTCTTTCTGCTGTCTCATGTGGAAATTATGCAATTCAAAGATTTCATTTTGTTTGGGCATACAATATTCCTCAAACTTTTTTATTACTGTGCCAGAGCTTTTCTGATTTGCTTCTGACAGTTGTAGGCTACAGTATTATTATTATTATTACAGTATTATTATTATAGTATTAAATATATTTATTCAGAGAGCCTTCTTAGCCTACTGATCTGCTGTTCTCTCCAGTATTCCCCAGGCCAATGTAACAATTTATATTATAACACTCTTAAAGGTATCCAGGGGTGTAGGTTGTAGCCGTGTTGGTCTAAGGACATAGGCAGACAAGGTTCCTTGGGTGAATTTGATATCTTTTATTAGACCAACCCAAATAGTTGGAGAATAGTTATTAAGCAAGCTTTCGGGTTCAAAAACCCTTTGTCAGGCTAAGGAAGTCTTAGAAGTTGGTGTGTGCTCTTCCTGGATGGAATGAAAAGTAAAGAAGTCAGAGGCTGGGCTGGGGATTATAATGTGGCAGATTATAATGTGTCAAAAATCCAATGTCTATATTTAGTCCATGATCTCTAGTATCCATTTCATCAACCTCCTGGATACTAGAGATCATGGACTAAACATAGACATTGGATTTTTGACACATTATAATCTGCCTGGCAACTGACTCCCCAGCCCAGCCTCTAAGATTTGCCCCTAAAATAACTTCTTACCCCAGTAAATATTCATCTAACCTGGTTCAGTCTGAGTTTTGTGGATCCAGCAGGGAAAATTTTGCCGGGTTATGATGTACCCCTACAGTTTATATGGTATAGGTTCTGTGAAAGAGGCAAACTCAGAGTTATCAATTGCTCTGAAAATCACCTTAACCAGAGGCAATCATTAAAGTAAACACAATATCAAAAAATGTTTATTACCTGGGATCCAGATTTTCCATTTCCCACAGAAAAATGGAAAAAAACGTGGATTTTTCCTTTTAACTGAGAAAAATGCAGATTTCTCATTTTAACAAAAAACACGTGGATTTTGCACCTTTGCAAAGAGCTCTCTGGAGGCTGGCAGAGCTCCTTGCTGCTGCGAGACCTGCGCCACCCTGGCAAGGCACCCCCTGCCTGCCTGGCAGGGCAGGGGCAGTGGCACAGAGTTGTGACCCTTGCTTCTGCCAGGTTGGCAGGGGGCATGGCAGCAAGGAGCTTTCCTACCCTGCTCTGCCCTGCCATGCTACGAACCACCCACTGGGCCACGGAGGCCCCTGCAGCCAGCAGCCCACACCCAGCCCACCGTAGGCTGTGCTCTAGCTGTCCCACCCGCAGGGGAGAGGGAGCTGGGCTCTGCGCTCTGCTCGGGCTGCAGCAGCCGCCACCTCCCATGGGTGGCAGCCAGGGCTCAGGTGCTGCTGCAGATGGGCAGGAGGCTTCGGACCCATGTCCCTGGCCCCATAGCCCCTCTGGCAGAGCTGGAGCGGGCAGGGGGCTGTGGGTGGGGAGTGAGGGGCCTGGACTTGAGTCTTGGTGAGCAAAGAGGGTAGGGGAAGCTCTGATTTTCCATAACAAAAAACCCCCAAAATCAAATACCCAAATTGATAGGTATTTAGAAGTTATTTTAGTATAGTGATTGAGGCATTGGTAGGCTTCCAAATTGCTTTAAAATGGTAAATATATCAATAAAACATTGTGTTCAACTGATACCTATATATATGGTGGCCTTTCATTTTAATTATGGATTTGGGGGGGGTTATCAGAGAATTTGCATTTCTATCAGAGAAGTTGCAATATTTAAACAGAGAAAACCAGGATCCCTATTTATTACACAAGCAAGAAAAATCACATAAACAAATAGGTGCAGATTGTACAGACTGAATATGAGAAATGAATGCCCCCAAATTGAAGTAAGATCTCACTCCGCATTTCTTATTAAAACGCAGGACCTCTCTGCCCAAAGCACTGCCCCTTTTCTCTCCTAACAGTTTGCTTGCAGGTTATCCCAGCTTCTGCCAGCTCGGGGACTGGATCACTTAAAGCCTAGGGTTCCCAAGACCATAAAATGAGAAGGGCTAGGTTTGCTATATGTAACTGCTGATGCTCAGGGTCCATGTTCCCTTCTTATGGAGACATCTTACAAAATGAAGGCTTTTCCAACACAAACCACTTTAGGTTTCATAATTGGAGGTTGTGACATCTGGAAGCTTAGATCCAGCCAGCTGGCAGAGGGTTGGGGGGGAGAAGGGCAGGCAAGGAGAGAGAGGGCAAGGGAGAAGGGGAAACTAGATCATTTCCAGCTTCTTCCCCTTCCCTCATTACATGTGTGTGATATATTAAAAGCCTGTTGTTCCCTAGCCAGGCTCTGCCTTTGTAGGATCTGAAAAGGTCTGGTTCTGCTTTCTGCTGTCCAGTGCTCTATTTAGGCAAAATTTTGGGCCCACAAGGCATCCTCCTTCTGAAAAAAGTGCACTTGCTAGTTCATGTCCCTTACTCGCAGCGTGCCAGCTCAGGCTGCTTACCAGTTTCTTTAAGAACAAGAGTCTCCCTCCTGGCTGTGATCCAACCTCCCAAACAGCACCAGACTCAAAGCTAAGTGGCCACCTGCTGGTAGAGAATAACTTGAGGCAAAGGGGAAATGCTCCAACAGCAAACTCTCCGAGTGAGTCAGAGGGCTGGGCTGGGATGAGAAGGCACAGGAACTGGTTTCCTGAAGCAGGTGATACGGGAAGTAATTAATTGGCAAACAGTTGTTGCCAGCACTCTCTATTCAAGATGGAGCCTTTGAAAGTTTTGCTACTCCTGCTGCACTGCAAGTTCACTGTTGCCACCACAGGTAATTCGAATTCATAGTGCTGTTGTCTTCAATTTTTTTTCCTATAGCCATGTGATTTTTTTCAAGCGCTGAGAGATGTGTTCTTGCTAAGAGGAGGTTTCTCATCGTTTGAGTTCTAAGCCAATGTGTGGCTTGCTAGTGTCTTTTTAAGCATGAAACAGAATGCTATAATCCTCTGACTTTTGAGGCAGAATGCGGTGGCCTGTCTTCAGGGGTGTAGGTTGCAGCTATGTTGGTCTAAGGACTTCGGCAGACAAGGTTCTTTGGGTAAATCCGGTATCTTTTATTAGATTAACTCAGATAGTTGGAAAAATTCTTCTTAGCAAACTCTCGGGCACAAACGCCCTTCATCAGGCTGAAGTAGACTGTCTTGGCATTCACAGGGTTTATTCCAATGGCCTTGGAAATAAAACACACAGGACGAGGTGGAACAAGGCAACTGGGCCTCCAAGGCAGCAGTAATGCAGAGGCAGTGGCAACCTCCAGCTGCCCCCATATTGCTGGTGTATCTGCAACAGTGGCATCTCCGTGCCTGGGTTGTTTTCCTGGTTGCCCTGCCTTAGTTTTGCTACTGAGCCCAGTAAGGAAGCACAAAATTAGACACAGTGACTCTGCTGCTCCAATTAGTACAGAAACATCTTGAATGTAAAAAGATTCCCTTCTACGTGCATATTATTTGTACTCTGAGCAACACAGGAAATCCTTATAATAGACAAGAGGGTGAACAGGTTGCTGTAGGTTGAGTAGCTCTGCTGAGTGTGGTCAGTAAGAGGGTTTTTGGGCAACAGGGAAAAGAAAATATTTTAAAAGACAGGAAATGCATCTCTAAAACAACAGCTAGAGTCCTCAGGGCAAAAGTGGGGCTTGGAACTCACTTATGAATTGGACTCTAAGCTATTATTGCTTTTAGACGCCACAATCTGCCCCCCCGCCCCCAGTGATGACAGATTTGGACTCTGTACACTGTAAAAAGGTGGGAATGGAATGGCAAGAGCTAAGTTCAGGTTCCTCAGTCCATCTGCATTCTCAGCAATACTGATCCCCAGCTGGTAACATGCACAGGCCCAGACCCAAGACTTTTGTGACTCTAGGATAGCACAAATCCTTGGTGTAAGGCCGGATTACTTAGCCAGGACCATGCTTTAGTGTTTAGGAAGTTCTATGTTTGGTCATTTGTCCTTCTTCCAGCAAGCCTAAAACAGGCCAGGAACTTTGTCCTAAGGATTTTATGGTGCTTGCAACAGCGTACGGTGTTTCTAGAATGGCTAGAAGTAGTGCTGATCAGGACAAGATTTTGCATGCTTCTGGCAGCACACCTATCTCCCAGCAGCATAATACATGTGGTTTGGCAGGTTGGAGAAAGTTGCAGCCCAATAGCTCACCAGAGTTTATACCCTGAGCTTCCATGCCATCTTCAGGCTGTAGCTGTGGCTATGTACAGACATCAAGTTTCTCCAGGAGAGTTGCCGCTCTTCCACTAGAAACCATGAGTGTACAGATGCTCAAGACTTTTTTCCTAGAGCAAATATAGCCACTCCAGGAGAAAAAGAAACTGGGAACCGCCAGGGTTAAATTGCTCCCAGGAGATTTTTCTCCTGGGAAAGCAAATATTTGTATGTTTCCTTCTACGAGAAGTCACAGCACAGTCCTCCAGCATCCCAGGATGTTGTTCCTGCCCCTCCCAGCAAGACAGTGAGCGCATCTACATGAGACATTCTACTGCACACTGTACTAATCTAATAGTGTCATCATCTACACGTGTGCAGTTACTGTGCAGTAGATTAGTCTAATGTGCCATTTTCTAGTACTTGTAGATATTACCTGTAGCAAAGTCTAATGGCTGTAGCAAAGTCTAATGTACCTGTAGCAAAGTAGATTAGTCTAATGTGCCATTTTCTAGTACATGTAGCAAACTGCTTCTGGTCAGCCTAGGTATCAGGGGGCCGTAGGGGACAGGAAGAGCTGTCCCAGCTGCCAGAATGCTCCCTACCAGCCATGTGGAGATTGGGATGGGTCCCGATCTCCATGTGCTGGGATAGCTGTCCAGGCTGCTGGGCCCCACTCTCTATGGGGCTGGAAAGCAGCTGCCCAGCAACCAGGACAGCTCTCTGCCCTGCAGATATCAGGATCAACTCCCATGACCCCTGCCAGCCCAGGGCTGGCACCTGGGGGAACCTGGAGCTCCCCTTGGCTGGTGCAGGGGGGCAGAACAGGGTAGGAGCAGCCCTAGATTGAACTCCCATCAGGAGCAAATTTGCTCTTGACAGACGCGTGTTCAGATGCATGTCAGAGCACAGTTTAATGCATCTGAATTTTCTGCACAGAAAATTGAGGCGCATTAATTGCATGTGTAGATGTACCCAGTGTGTCACGGGGGCTTGATTCTACTGGTCTAACCAAGCAGGGAGCAGAAAATGCGTCTCAAAATCCCCACATTGTGGTTCAGGGAGACGCAGGCTGACCCTGAGTGGTTGTCTACACATGCTTTAATGCACTTTTCCTAATGCACATTAAATTTAGTACCTCCAGGCATTTTTACACATGCAAGCATCACAGCACCGGGCACTTTGAAAAGTGCCTGGCCCTGTGACGCTTGTAGTTGTATAAGCAGCAAAATGTGCATCAGCGCTGAGAAAATGGTGGCAGTGCACTTTTGAACTAAAACACATCAGAGGTGCTTTAATTCAAAAGTGCGCTGCCACCGTTTTCTGCGCGCTGATGCACATTTTGCCACTTAAACAATTGCACACGGCACAGCACAGTTCACCTCAGGTCACATATGGAACAGACTCAATTAACTGAGTCTGCTCTAAAGTAGCGGATCTCTGGTGTGTCGCGGGACCGAAAAGTATGTGTATAAATGCTCTCCAGTGTGAGGTACTAAATTAAAGGGCAGCCTAATGTGCAAATGCACAGTAGCCCAAATGCATGCTTTTTGGTTGCACTTAATGCGTAGTAGCCTATTTTACAGTGTATTAGTGTAATAGTGCAGTTTTTTACGAGATGCTTTAATATGAAGTAAAATAGGCTACTGCGCATTAAAGTGCACGTATAGATGCATCCAGCAATGCTTTCACAGATCTCCCAGCAGTGGCTATCGCTGGGCAGCCAGAAACAACACCACCAAACTCCTCTCTCATGTAAACAGGACTGCTAGAATCGCCATTACCCTAGTGACAGAAGAAAAACCAAAGTTCCATGGTTTTCACTTCAAAGCTCATGACAAGGCCAAGTCTGAGCAGCGGGAGCATGTACAGGAGGCTCTGGCTAAGCAAAACCAAAATATTCTCTGAGGCTTCCACCAGCGTACAAGCCAACAAGGTCTCTGCCACGTTGCTTTCCATACAATCTGGAGACATGCACAGGACATACATCCCTTGTCAGCCCCTAATCCAGTGACTGAGAGTGCCTTGAGATCCTTTGAGGGATGCCATGAGATCTCATGCAATGTTAACACTGTTAGGTGTGCAAACATGATTCACAAGATAAACCCAGTGATTTCAAATAAGAATCCATAGTTTTAAAAAATGACCTTTACTGGTCTTTTTGAGTTCTTTGTAATAGAAAAAAATGCTATATTCTGGAAGTGAAAAGTGAAAACTAAGAGCTGGCATTTTCTGAAGGGTGCCTTGAGCCTAAAAGGTTGAGAACCACTACCCTAACCCCATCTCTCTTTGATGACAGAAGCCCAGGCCCAGGCTAAATGAGTTCAGGGAGTTCCTAGTTTTGACTCTAGAAGTAGATTTGCATTTGTTCCTGGACAAGTTGTGCCTGTGTTTACCTTGGAACAGGCTGTGCGAAACGGCACCATTCTGTTTTGACTCGCATTTCAATGGAACTGAGTTTCGTTTTAAATTTCATTTCGATATGAAACCGCTGTTCCGTTTCGTTTAGTCAAAACAGTTTAGCTGTTTCGACATTTCACCCATAGGCTATAATGGGGAAGCCTGAAACAGCCTATAACGTTGTCATTTCTGACCTGATTTGGATACAACTTGTAGGAATGGTAGTCCTTTCTGAGGGCATGAAGCCTGCCAAGTTTCAAGGAGATAGGTGCAGGGTTTTCAGGGAAACTGCACCTCAAAGTCTTGAAAGCAAAAAACTCATGTCACATGCATGTGTTAAGCCACAGTGGGGTCAAAACTGCAGGGATGGTAGCCCCTGCTAAGGCCACAAAGCCTGCTGGCTTTCAAGGAGTCAGGTGCAGGGGTTTGGGGAAACTGTACCACAAGCTGTGGACAAGCAAAACGCGTGACATGGGTGACACCGTGTGTTAAGGCGCAGCAGGGTGAAAGCTGCAGGCCTGCTAGCCCCTGCTGTGGCCATGAAGCCTGCCAGCTGTCAAGGAGATCGGTGCAGGGGGAGTCTGAGTTCTGGGGCCCTGCACCTCTAGCTGCTGACAGGCAACTTTTGTGACATGGGTGGGTGACACTGTGTGTGTGTGTGTGTGTGTGTGTGTGTGTGTGTGTGTGTGTGTGTGTGTGTGTGTGTGTGTGTGTGTGTGTGTTAAGGTGCACCCTCACTCAACTGACACCAAGGCAGAAAGCAGGGCAGTTCAAACAATGCTGCCTTCTTTGCAGTTTTTCCATCCCTCCCCCAGAGCACTGGGATTGGAGGGGACCTCAAGAAAGGATGACAGTCACTGGCCAGCTACACAGTTAATAATGAGAGCAGTCCTTCCCACCCCTCCTCCTCCTCCCTCTCCTTACTTTAGTTTCTGTTTCCCTGCAGGCAAGCCCAGTTTAAGCTTTGAAACTCGAAACGTTTCGAAATTTTCAAAACGTTTTAACTTGCCTCATTTCATTTCAAGGCTGTTTTGAAGCTCTCTGTTTCATTTCGAATTTGCTGTTTCGAGCTCGAAACGAGTCAAAACAAAACTGCCAGCAAAATTTTGCACAGCCCTAACTGTTAGTACTTCTAATTTTGTGAACCTTGTTTAGGATTTATTCCCAGAAGATAAACATGGACGTCTGAATGACTGCACTTTGTCCTGGGATAAAATAATTTATTGCAAGACAAATGTGATGTCTTTGTAGTTTCAAAACCCATCAGAGATTTTAGTTGCTCTGTAGGCTTGCAGGGAGCTACCTGTTGTGGCTTTTTTGCTCACCTACCATCTAGTGTCTCCCAGATGGAAGTAGAAGGCCCCAAACCCACTAATGATAAAGTGCTGCTGAGTTTATTCAAGCTGTGAAATATGATTGATTTACTGTGGGAGATTAGCTAGGTTATGGATTGCCCACCTAACTGCTGTGATATTGGATTATTAGCATCTCATAAACACTCAACCTTGCAGTGCACTGTGCTGTGGGTTGTGCTGCTCTGTAGTGTTTCCAGTAAGGAAATGATTTACGCTGCACTGCATTGTGATGTTTGTATTGTTGTGTTGATTTCACTGTGCTGGGCTACACTGTGTCAGACCAATGGCTTTAGAGCTATGCTGGTAAATTGCCAGAGAAGATGCTTTTATTTTGGAATAGCTGGCACTGCCTGATGAACTCTTTCAATAAAACTATAGCAGTGTGAGTCTACCATCATAATACTTTATGACTCATGACTCCCCCACTGGCCAGCTCTTCCAGGTGACTGTTTTCTCTGCACTATCATGTTTCTTTTGTCTTTGTTAGGTCACTTTTGGCATGTCACAGACCTCCACTGGGATCCTGAGTACACCATGACAACAGATCCTCTCAAGGTGTGTCCATCTGCTGGATCCCAGCCAGTATCCAGTGCTGGGATGTGGGGAAATTACCTGTGCGATTCTCCTTGGAGTCTCATAAACTCCTCCATTTATGCCATGAAGAACATTCTGCCTGCTCCAGATTTCATCCTTTGGACTGGGTAAGGAAGTCGTGCCCAGCAGTGACAGAAAGGACATGATCACAAGATAAACTTATGAATGTCATTGCTGGGATGCCATGTACGGGAGTACTTTCAATTTCACTCCCAGGGAAATGTCAATAGCTTAGTGTTAGTGCTGTTGCTCAGTGTTCAGCAATTGCAAACAAATAGTTGTAGTCACATCTTTCTTTCTGTTCTTGAAGACAACTATTTTCTATTGCAAATGCCAACTGTTCATACTTCTCTCCCAAAAGAATCCCCACTGGCTTGGCTTTACAACCATGAGATTTTAAAGATTATAAAGTCTGAGTTGCCATGCGCACCACTAACTGCACCACAAAGGTCTGTCCATGTTGTACTACACAGGCTGTTGTAGTCCACTGCTAGCTGTATCTGATATTTGTGCTGTTTTCTAGTGATGATACGCCTCATGTCCCCAATGAGAGACTTGGAGAAGAAGTGGTGCTGGAAATAATTGGAAATCTGACTGCTCTGATAAAACGTGTATTTCCAGGTATGATCTGGCAAATAAAGAAGGGGGAAGTGTAACAAATATCTGACCCCAGTGCCTCACTGGGAGGAAAAAGCAGTTTGAGTGTGCAGAGACAGGAGATCTAGAAAAGGAGGGCCATCTAAGGGATCAGAGCATAAAGGCAGCAGGCACTACAGTTATTTATCTCATTCCTATAGGTTGTACATAGGGGAAGTAAGGAGGGTATCTGGCTTGCCCTCCTTGTTCCTAGTTACCTTCACTGCTGAAAAGAAAAACGCACTGCAAGAGAGGAACTTTGAAAAGAAGCAACTTTTAAAAAATTCAAGGTGGAGAAAAATCTGAGAAATCTGCTGCTGCTTGAACCTGTCAGCAGTGGGGAGAAAGCATTTTACCAGCTCCATGGCATCATGCTCTTGGTACAGAGTCTAAATGTACTGCATCCCCTGTTCATGGAATCACAAATATGGGGCCTTCTGAATGGTGCTGCATCCCACTGTCAGACCCTGCACCATTTTATTACCTCCAAAGCTGTAAGCTCACTTGGCATTCTTAAGCATTGGTATTCTGAAACAGGCAGAAATGTCTTCACATTTCCTCTTCTGTTTCCCTGTAGACACTAAAGTCTATTCTGCAATGGGCAATCATGACTTCCACCCCAAGAACCAGTTTCCAGGGGAGAGGCACAGGATCTACAACAAAACAGCTGAACTGTGGCACTCCTGGCTCAGCAGTGCTTCCCTTTCAACGTTCATAGCAGGCAAGTTCTGAACCTCTGGTACTGCTGCCTCATGCTGTCTGCATTGCTGAGATGAAGGAAAGTTCCTGGGCTATTCTTGGGGCATGCTTTTCTTGCTGTGCTGTTAGCAGTGTTGCCATCCATGGAGATGGCAGTTTTGGGGCCATATCTGTACTTGGGGGAAGGCCCCAACCTCACACCACTCGCATGTGCTGAATTCACTTTCTCTGGGGAAAAGAAAAGCCACTTCCTCATGTTTCCTTTTCTCACTACCGCATAAAAGAGTGTCCCAGTGCTGTGCCTCAATATAGAGGAACTGGAGATTTGCATTGTAATGAATATAAAGGAGATGTTTTAATGATACTGCTGGACCCAGATGCACCAAGTTCTTTCTGGCTCTCTAGTGCCTAGTCTGATGTCTACAGACTGTCATCATCACACTAGATCGGGGTAGGCACCTTTTTTTGGCCAGAGTGCCAAAAAACACCACAATGCCAACTTGGAAGGTGCTGGAGTGTCGGCATGCCAGAAAAACAAAATGAGGGCAGGGGGTACATGGCAGGATGCCCTGCTTGTGCCCCTGCCCCACAGCCTGGGCTCTGTGGCTGTCAGCAGCTACCCTGGCTCTGGGTAGCTGCTGGAACCCAGGCTGCTCCCAGCAGGGCTTGCAGCATCCCAGCTGCCTGTTGAGAGCAGCCCGAGCTCCAGGCTGGCGGCAGCTCCCCATAGCCAGGACCAGCTGCAGCCAGGAGGCTGCAAACAGCTGTGCCGGGCTCTGGAGCCCCAGCATCAGCTCTGTACCGGAGTGCGCACACGTGCCTCAGAGCAGGTGGTGGGAGAGGGGCCTGAGGCAGTGCAGCCCTGGTCTCTCCCCCACTCCCAACACAGAGCTGGTGACTGGGCAGCTGTTTGTAGCCAACCTAGGCTCTGAGCAGCTGCAACAACCAGTGGGCAGGCTGCAAACAGCTGCACCGGGCTCCACAGCTCCGGCATCAGCTCCAGCTCCATGCTGCTGGTGACTGTGTGCGCACCTTGGGGCGGGCTGCACTGCCCCAGTGTCCGCTCTGAGGTGCGCGGGCAGTCGCTGCCAGCATGGAGCTGATGCCGGAGCTGTAGAACCTGGTGCAGCTGTTTGCAGCCTGCCTGCTGCTTGCTGCAGCTGCCCAGAGCCTAGGTTGGCTACAAACAGCTGAACCGGGCTCCGGAGCCCAGTCACCAGCTTTGTGCCAGGAGCGGGGAAGAGACCAGGGTTGTGCTGCCTCAGGCCCCACCCCCACCGCCCACTCCAAGGCATGCATGCATGCACTGGTACAGAGCTGATGCCTGGGTTCTGGAGCCTGGCACAGCTGTTTGCAGCCTCCTGGCTGCAGCTGGTCCTGGCTTTGGGTAGCTGCTGCCAGCTGAGAGCCCGGGCTGCTCCCAGCAGCCAGCTGGGACACTGCAAGCCCTGCTGGGAGCAACCCAGGCTCCGTCGCTGGCAGCAGTGACCCAGAGCCAGGGCTGGCTGGGGCGTGCTGAGCAAAATGGCCTCTCATGCCATGCTCAGCATGTGTGCCGGGGGTTGCCGACCCCTGCACTAGATCTCCCTTAACCTTGCTTGACTTAAGCAGCCATGGAAAAAGTTGCTGGCTATCCTGCAGGAATTTTGTTCCCTATTTATCAAATGAACAGAAAACTCTCAGACATGTGCAGGACCACACTGAGCTGGGTTCACTCTGGGCTACTTTATAAAGCATATCCTAACCTTTGCATGACCTAGCAGAAGTTCTGAGAGCACTGGTGCAGAAAGATCTGAGGGCACTACCAGATGACAAGTGCAGCTGACAGCAAAGATCGGGGAGGAGTCAAACAGCCTAGAGTAGTGACAGAACAGATTAGGAATTAGAGAAGTAAGTCAGCAGGGCTGGACTGGATGTATCCTAGGGTACTGAAGGAACTGGCTAAGGAAATTTCAGAGCCATTAGCTATCTTCATTGAAAACTCATAGATTAAATAATTGCCTTTACAAATACAGACTATGGAATGACTGGCTAGGCTGCAGCACTGCAGAAAAGGACCTGGGGGGACTGGTGGACCATATAAGCCAGCAGTGTGCTCTTGTAAAAAAAAATTTGTAAAGGCAACAGTATATTGGGGTGTATTAATAGGAGGGCCACCTGCAAATCAAGAGAAGCGATTCTTCTGCTGTTTTCAGCACTGGTGAAGCCTCACGTGGAGTATTGTGCCCAGTTTGGGACCCCACACTTCAAGAAATATGCAAACAGATTGGAAAAAGCCCAGAGGAGAGCCATGAAGATGATTAAGAGCCTGGGAAGCAAGATTTACGAGGACAGGCTGAAAGAACTAGGATTATTTAGCTTGGAGAAGAGAAGACTGAGGGGGGATTTGATACCAGTCTTCAAATACCCGACGGACAGTTATGGAGAGCATAGATATGGGCTTATCTCTGGCTGCAGGGGACAAGACTAGGAGCAATGGCCTCAAGCTGCAGCAGAGGAAGTTTAGGTTGGAGATTAGGAGGAACTTTCTGACTATGAGGGTGGTCAAACATTGGAACAGGATACCTAGATAAATTGTTGAAGCTTCATCTTGGAAAATTTTCAAGAGCAGGTTGGACAGACACTTGGCTGAAATGGTTTGGTCAGGGATGATCCTTCTTTGAGCAAGGGGCTGGATTAGCTGACCCCATAAGGGTGTGTGTCCCTTTCAGCCCTGCTTTCCTATGTTCCTATGGTCTTACGACTTTACTCAAATCACGGTGTCATCTGATCCTGTTACAATTAGAGAACTATAACACATAGTGTTCAAAATGTTGACAGGTGCTGGCACCTTGTCCAGATTAGGGCTCTCACCACTTCTATACAAATGTTGCTGAATAAAAAAAAGAAATGGGGTGTTGAGAGCACAAATCTTCCTGGCCATTCCTTCATGTCCTTCTCTTGCTGGGTATGTTTTGCAGGTGCTTTTTACAGTGAAAAGCTTGTAAACCCAAATTCATCAGGGCGAATTATTGTCCTCAACACTAATCTGTACTACACCCAGAACAATCGGACTGCTGGTATGGAAGACCCGGGGGGACAGTTCCAATGGCTGGAAGATATGCTGAATAATGCCTCAAAAGCAGGAGAAATGGTAAAAATGCTTTCTTAAGGGATTCCCCCCCACAGTATCCCTTCCACTGCTGAGCCCCCTTTTATCTGAAAGTCTGGATAGCCTGTCCTCTGCTTAGAAACCTAGAGTTAGTCTGTACTCAGCTTGGTTCCTCATTTTGGCAGGTCTATATTGTGGGGCATGTTCCACCTGGCATCTTTGAGAAGAAGCGAAGCAAGCCCTGGTTCCAAAAGCAGTTTAATGAGCGCTATGTGGAGATTGTGCAGAAGCACCACAGTGTGATAGCTGCCCAGTTCTTTGGACACCATCACACTGACAGCTTTCGAATGTTTTACAGCAATACAGGTACCAGTCCTCAGCCTCACGTGATGTCTTCCCTGACAGCCTTGCCCACACCAGCAGAGTGCACATTGCAGATAAAGATTTTCATAGATCACTCCCTGAATGCTATTTCCTGGAAATGGCTGACGTTCTAGGAAAGGTTTGTTCTGCATCACAACCCCTGAAATGGCATGGACCGCTAGTCTTTTCTGGCATAGAAATGATTTCAGTACCTGTGCAGTGGGATACTTACTGCAAACCACTGTCAGCCAGAGGTGCACTGCTGAACCATGCCTATGTAACTACTTGGCCAGACCTTCTTCCTCCCAGCCCTTGGCACTGCTAGAACAGTTCTCTCTGGGTGTCCTGCAGAGGTGATCTTCTCTCCTGCAGCATAGTGGGATAGCTGCACAGATTTTTTCCAGCATGTGTAACCTTTAGGCTGGTGTGCTTATACACCTCTCTCTTTCCCTTTTTGTGTGTGATCCGCAAGGAATTTCCCTGTTACAGCCCCCTGCTGCTTTATCTCAAGCTGCAGAGATAAGTGCTGTACATTTGGCTCAAGAGGTCCCCACTTTGGCCCCTAGTATCAGCCAAGATGATGGCTGGCTATGCTTTGTGAATGTATCTATGCAGTCCTTAACATGGCTGACAGATGATTGTGTTGGGAAAAAAGCAACTGTGTTTGTAGTGGGTGGTCAGACAGAAAGGCCACGTGCTGGTGACCCTGCATGGTGGTTGTAGAGTGGACTGGGCTTTACCCACTCATGGACTCTTTTGCCTTTCTGGTAAAGGTTCCCCAATCAACAGCCTGTTTTTAGCCCCTGGAGTGACTCCCTGGAAAACAACGTTACCTGGTGTGCACAATGGAGCCAACAACCCAGGGATCCGGGTATTTGACTATGAGCGAGACACACTGCAAGTGAAGGTAGGAAATACCTCCCACATTCTGTAGTGTAGCAACATGGGGGATGATTTAATTAATGTCTTTACAGTGTATTAATAAAGAGCCAGGGACAGCCTAAGTCCAGGGATTCAGGGGAGTCAGAGGCAAAATATTCAAGCATCACAGTTCACAGGCAGGCTTGATTTCAGCAGAGCAAAGGCAGGAAGTGGAAGTGCTGGGGAAAGGGGATGTAGGACAAGAGGTTCCTCAGCCAAGCCACAAGAGTACGTGCATACACAGGCACATCTGGTGGCTTCCTATGTCTCTACTCAATACCTGCCCAGCCACATACCTCTGCTTTCTGTTCTGTATGCATCACAGGTGTAAAGAGGTAGTAAATGCCTCACACCAGGGCCTTTGAATGAGAAAGCTTCTATAGCCAAGTCCTTAGATTGGATGGATTAAAACAAACCATGAAGCATAGTTTTTCTTTTTGTCCTAAAGCTATTCTTGGTTTCCTCTTTCCTGCTGCAGGATATGGTGACTTATTATTTAAACCTCACCCATGCTAACGTGGTGGCCCCAAGATGGGAGACAGAGTATCGGCTGACGGAAGCCTTCCAGGTCCCTGATGCCTCTGTACACTCCATGAATACAGTGTTGGAGAAGATCTCTAAGGACAAACACTTCCTCCAACAATACTATCAATTTAACTCTGTCAAGTATGACCTCACGGAATGTGATGAGACCTGCCAGACTGACCATGTATGTGCAATTCAGGAGGTTGATTTTATGAAATATGATGAATGCATTAAAGTTAGGAGCTTTGGTTCTGCATCTGCTATCCCAGCCAAAGCTCTTGCATTCCTCTGCTTACTCTTGGGACTCCTCAGTTTCTACAGGAGCTCTTGATGACCCTGACTAGTCTCCAGCTAGTAAGGAATGGTATCCTGTCTGATGTCGGCCTATCCAGTTCCTAGCTAAAAACCCAGGTAAAGGCATTCATGTCCCCACTGTAGTGGTTGCAGAGGTCACTTCATGAGGTAGCAGGTCAAGTTAAAGGTGAGGCTTAACTTGACCTGCTGACATATTCAAACCCCAGACTGTCTTTTCTTCTCTAGGATTTCACCTCCAGATAGACAACCCAAGATCAGGGTGTACTTCCTAACGAGGACACAGCTAAAGTGAGTGGTACGAGGTAGTAGCAAGTTAAGCATGGTTTATCAAGCAAGCAAGTCGTATTCAGTTCTTTACTGTGTGAACTTGGATAAGTCTCTTGGGCTAAGATTTTCCAATATCAGTGCCAAAACTTAGGCTATATTAGAAGCAGTCTATTTCCAAATGCTGGGAACCCAGCAATTCTTACCTAGGTCAGTGCATGGCTAGCGCTCCTGAAAGCACATCATTTGTTTAAATTCCTTAGTGTGGATGGCAGAGCATGACATAAGGCACTCATTTTAAATTTTTGATTCTTAGTGACTTGGGTATTTTTAAGGAAACCTGGGGCACTGCTTCCCCCTCACCCCACACTGATTCCTACGTCAGGCAGGAGGGGTGGTACTCAGACCAGTCCAGCCCACCCTATCTCCTGCCATAGCTCAGAAGGGCACCAAAGAGCGCCAAAACTCAAATTTGCCCAGGGCGCCGTACACATGCACATGAGCAGCCCATGTCCACAGCACGACTCTCCCCCTGCCCCACCCTGCCTTAGCCTGGCCACTCCCTGCCCCTGGCAGTAGGAGTGGTGCTCAGTCCACCCCAGCCGCCCTGCCTCCAGCCACAGTTCAGGAGGAGCTGGGCCGAGCAGTATGGATGGCATGGCCTCAGTCTGGGACCTTTGTTTCCATTTTCTCTAATCAGTTGGGACACTGGGATGGCCCACAAAATCCAGGACTGTCCTGGTCAAACTGGGGTGTATGGTTACCCTATTCATGACTGACCTCTGCTCTGTGTCCAACCTGACTTCTTACCATGTAAAGCACCTTGAGACACACAAATGAACTGCAGCATCCTAACTGTCTGTGGACACCTCCCTTCCCATTCATGATCAACTCATCCCAATTCCCATTCTGTCCAACATTACAAGGATCACCTCCTGCCCCATCTGTTATGTCCCACCTCAGGTTCCCTCCCATTCACATGTATGTAGATGCCTGCTTCACCTAGGGCACAAGTAGATGCCTGCTTCACCTAGGGCAGGGGCAGGCAGTTATTTTGGGCGGAGGGCCGCTTACTGAGTTTTGGCAAACCATCGAGGGCCACGTGATAGGCAGTCAGGGGGGAGATGAAAATTAATTTTCTAAATTTTTAGGGGCTCCACAGGCCAGATAGAATGGCCTGGTGGGCCGTATCTGGCCCACAGGCTGCATTTTGCCCACCCCTGACCTAGGGGGTAGGATTAAATGATGGAGGTCCTTTCCAGCCATACTTCTCTATAATTCTATGATGCAGCAGCTGCTGTTTGGGAAGGAACTGTCCAAAAAGGACTGAATCTACCTTTACTTGACTTCAGTGCTGTTCAACACATAGAGATGTCAGGGAGGAGCGCCCTATCTCATGGACAGCCACTTGTGATCATGGATAATCATTTTGAGAACACTTGGCTTAGGGATTTAAACATCCAGTCAGATGTACTTAATCCCTTCTGGTACAATCAGTTCACTTCTAGGCTGAGTTGGCTCAGAGCTCTGTGATCCTGATAGATATATACAGAGTTTACTGTATGGATTTTTCAGACCATTGTTTAGCCCTTGAACCTCTGTTGTAGTAGAAGTGAGTGCTGTCATTGCAAGAACGTATGATGCAATCCGTAACAGGCAAGATTTGCAGCAAAGTTCCCCTTTCACTGGTGCTCTACAGGGTGTGCGCGCTGGGTGAACGCTGCCCCACTCCCTTGAGAGTCACATAGCTCTCTGGTGCCCTGGGCATAGAAACAGGAAATGGCATTACAATAGAAAACAGATTTTTCATATCCATGATCATTCACAACCTGCTTAGTTTGCATCAGGTTACATATTTAAGAATATACCACTCAGCTGTCTTGTGACATTTACTTCAGCTGGAGTACACCACTGACTGGAGAAGCAGCATCCTCTGAAATAAAAGCCACAGCAAACATCTGGAGCTCCTCTGCAGTATTAGGCAGCTGTTTGCTACAAACTAGTATACCTATGACTAGTTTGCAAACTCTCTTGGAAGGAGGGTTGGGAATGTCACCCTGCAGAGTCTGGGTTCTGCTGTACAGTATACTCAGTCCTAGTCCTATTTTAGTGGGATATCTCCCAGGAGACTGAGACACACAGTGTAAGTAAGAAAAGCTTAATGGCACTTGTATACGTGATGGGGGGGAGGGGATGGAGGTCCTCTAAAATCAAAACGGTGGGTTTTCAGTTGTGATGATTAAAAACCCACCGTTTCAATTTAGGGACTTCCATCGCTGCTACGAAATTCTTTTTTTTTTTTTTTTTTTTTCATGGAGCCTGCCTGCATCTCCTGTGGCTGGGAGCAACCTGCTGGGGGGGCAAGTGGCCCTTGAGCTGCAAGGGGCCACAGTCCTTCCCTCTGCAGCAGAAGCACACCCTGGGGCTGGCCAGGCGGGGTGCTGGCAGGTGGGTGCTGCCCCTGGTTGGGCTTGGGGAAGAGTTGGATCCAGTGAGGTGCTGCCTCTGAGTTAGGGCAGGCCAGGGCCCACTAGCATCGTGCCTGGGTGGCCCTGGTACATGCCACTGCCATGGAGGGAAGCACCAAGACCTGCCCCAGCTCAGGCCATTCAGCCTACCAGCAGCTCACAGGCAGCCTTCGCTGGAAAAAAAAAAGCAGCGAGGGGTCCGATCCTTTTTTTTTTTCATGGAGCTTCCCTGCCTCTCTCACAGCTTGGGGGTGTGCTGCCAGTGGGTCCTGAGCTGCAGGGGGCCCCATTCCTTCCCTCCACAGCAGTGGCGTCCCCCAGGGGCTGCCAGGGTGGGTGGCTAGTGGGCAGGTGCTGCTCCAGCTCAGAGGCAGCACCCAGCCCAATCCAACTGTTCCCTGAGCTGGAGCAGCAGCCTCCAACTAGCCACCTGCCTGGGTGGCCCCAGGGGGCCCTGCCACCATGGGGGGAAGGACCAGGGCTCCCTGCAGCTCAGGGGCTTCTTGGCCTGCCAGCAGCTTGCCCCCTGGCCATGGGAGATGTGAGCAGGCTTCGCAAACAAAAACAAAAAAAAAGGGGGGGATTAGGCCCCTTGCCACTTCTGCCTTTAACCCACCTCTCCTGCGGCGGGGCTGGGAAGGTGGTGAGCTGTCAAAAGGCTTCAACATTACAAATAGCTATGTTGCAAACTAAACTACATGCAGATATGGTTTAATTTGCAATGTAACAAACTCATTTAAATCGCAGAAAACCCTGTACATGTACAGCGTGATGCAATTAAACTGCAAAAATAGGCAATTTTTGTCATGTGTACAAGTGCCCTAACTGAGAAAGATGTGTAATAGATTAAATAGAACCTAAGTAGACTTTGCCACCTCACTGCAAACCTATTTCACCTTGCTCAAGTTCCTGAAAAAAGATTACCTTGTTTAATCTTTGTGATGTACCATCATCTTAGCCTGAAGTCATATTTTGCACAAATGCACCCAGGAACCCTCCTTTTATGCTAAAAATGTTGCAGAGGCTCAAGCCGTGTAAAGAGGATCTTATTTAGGTGGCTAAGTCTGCTTAAATGCCTACTAGGTGGAGTAGGATTTGGCTGTATGAAGTTATATCCAGTGACTGTATAGTATAGTATAGCCATGATCAGCCTGTGTCAGTCTGAAACCTGGTCTCTTAATATTACCAGAAAGAGATTTAAGAGCGTATGTTTTCTGGGAATCTGAAGGCATGCATTAGAGCAGGGATGGACAATTAGTTTGGCTAGAGGGCCACTTAATGTGTCTGGGTGAGCTGTTGAGGGCCACAAGGGTAGCCCATGCATTTGACAGGCACCACGCCCCCTGGTTGCCATCTAGGAACTGAGAGTCCCACCCTTAACCCCTGACCTGTTGATATTGGAAATCCCTGCCTTGGCCCTCCCAGCAAGTACTTCTTTTGAGAGGGGGGGTTTGCCATCTTCGAATCAGAAAAAAACCCAAATCATATCCTAAAACTCAAACATCTACTATATAACATATTTTAGTTTTTTTCAAAAAATATTTTTGTCCTGATACAATATTTTGTCCAATACAAATTTATTGTATTTTTGTATGCAATATGTTTGCAAAGTGTATATAGAGGTGATTGCACAATAGCTCAAAATAAAGTCTTCCGCTTGTATAGTGTGTGTGGGGTGTGGTGGGGGGTATGTATGTATGTGGTGTGCACATGGCAGCAAGGAGTGGGATCAGGCTACTGGATCCATCATGTGGGGCTCCCTCCGGTGATGCATGGCTCTGGCAGAGTCCTGGGAGCTGCACATAAACCAAAGGACGTTCCATGTGATGGAGCTGAGCCAGCCTGGGCTCCAGGCTCCCACCAACCGAGGCCTTAGTGCAGGACCTGTGCTCCTGCCCAGTTGCAGCTTCCTCCCTGCCATCAGCCGCCACTTCCCTTCCTGCTGCCTGGAGCACAGCAGCAAGGACAGGAAGAGGAACCACTGGAGGCTGGGGAAGCTATGTAGTTCCCTGGTGGTTGCAGCAGTGGCAACAGCCGCTTCACCCAGCAGCTGTGCATGCAGGCCAGGGCCAGGCCGGGGCTGGAGCCCTCCCATGGGGAGGGTGGGAACACAGTGCACTGCCCCAGTGGGAGTGGGCAGGGCTCAGCCCCATGCAGAGTACAGCAGAGGCAGCTGGGGGCCAGGCCGGATACAATTAATTGGTGGGTGCCTTCCCGCAGGCTGGATGAAATCATCTGGTGGACTGAATCCAGCCCGCAGACTGTATTTTGCCTACCCCTGCATTAGAGGTATCTGCATGTGGTGGGTCTATTTAAACAGCCCTGGTGTGGAATGTGAGGTAGTAGCGCATGAGATACTTGATTTTCCATTACAAGTACCTGTCTCTGACAGACTGGCTCACAATCAAGGCCACCATCAACCTCGCTCTCACCTGATGTGCACCCAAGGGCTGGCACAAGCAGACAAATATTTGCCCCTAGCTAGAACCCCTCGAAACACATGGCTTGAGATTGCTACGACCACCTGCCAACTCCCTCCAGCTGTGTGTGCATGATGGGGAGGCTGCGGAGGAGGGCAGCAGCAGCAGCAAAGAACCTGCAGCATGAGGTTCTGCCCTTCATGCTCCTAGAAAATTACCACCCATCACGCTAGGTTTACAGACTCTGTTTGCTGAGAAGGCCTGGGGGTGCTCTGATGGGCTGGGAGGGGAGAGCAGGCCTTGAACATGGACTTGCACTGTTCATCTGTACTGAGAGAGAAAGCTAATTCTCTGCTTCATTTCCTAACTCCAGGTCCTCCTCTGCTGTTGCCAACCTGCTTGCTATTGTTCACAAAAAAGTGCAATTATCTTTCCTAATGAGTAGTTTACATTTGAGTGAAGGTCATAGAATCAGTTTTTTCATAATGATGAGCATGAGGAGAAGGGGCAGGGTTGGTCGGTGAGCTGGGCCTTGGTAATCCTGGGACTTGACTGGATAGCACCACACTGCATTACAAGGGTGGGATGGGGGGTTGGGCAAGCCAGCATGGTCCTCGAGGTGATGTCTTGGCCTTATCTTGAGTTCCAGATGTGAAACCGGGCACAGCTAGGCAGTGGGAGTAACTCTTGCTCAGGCACTGCATGAGGGGTCATTTGGGCCATTACCATAACCCAGGGGTGGGGAAAATGGTGGATCCAGCTGGTGGGGCCATGACAGCGGCAGGGCCATGACAGTGCCAGGCCAGGGTTTCCATGGAGACAAGCCCCAGCAGGGCTGGCAGGGCGTGTGACTAGGTGGGGGGGCTGCTCCAAGGCCAGGATCTTGCAGCAGTGAGTGCAGTTTGGAGCTGGGGCAGAGCTGCGATCCACTGCCTGCCTGCTTGCCCCTACCCAGGGTGTGCAGGCAGCCGGTCATAGCTCTGCCCTGGAACTGAGCCACGCTGTCAGCGCCACAAGGTACCAGCCCTGGATCAGCTCCTGGCCCAGCTGCACACCCTGCCAGTCTCCACGGAAACCCTAGCCCCATGCTATCACAGCTCTGCTACTCCTGGAGTCTCCATGGAAACTGGTCTCAGCAATGCGGGTAGAGGCTGCTGGGAAATGG
Organism: Alligator mississippiensis; assembly: GCF_030867095.1. Taxonomy (NCBI): domain Eukaryota; kingdom Metazoa; phylum Chordata; order Crocodylia; family Alligatoridae; genus Alligator; species Alligator mississippiensis. Next base: position 16,879,011 of record NC_081829.1, read on the forward strand.
AGTCCACTGTGGGCCCAATCTGGCCTGTGGGCTGGACTTTGGCCACCTGTCATAACCACTCCTCAACTGAAGAGTGAGGAGTGGTGCAGCCAGGAGTAGTCTGGACCACATCATGAGTGACTACAAAGCTCTGGGGGCGGGCTTAGGAAGTTGGGGGCACAGGTGGTCTTGTCATCAGTCCTCCTGGTCAGCGGTCATCATCAACACCAAGATGCCTGCATCAAAGAAGTCAACCTGCGGCTCTGGAGCTGGTGCCATCGTGTGGGTTTTGGCTTCTACAACCACGATCCGCACTTCCATGAGAGGTATCCTGGGATGAGATGGTCTTCATCTTTCTTCTAAAGGTAAGAGTCTGGTCTCTTACAGGTTGGCTGATCTCCGCTGAAGGGCTTGAAACTAAGTTCGTCGGGAGACAGGGATGCAGTGGACGACGAGAACCACGAGCCATGCGGTGGATCGGCCCAGGGAAGCACTAAGGGGCCTGATAGACATTGGGACGGAGGGGTACCAAGGGCACCCACTGCAGGGCTTATATGTCTCTATGCTAATGCTAGGAGCAAGCAGGAGGAACTTGCACTCCTGCTTGCAGGCAACAACTTCGACCTGGTTGGGCTAACTGAAACCTGGTGGGACCCTACTCATGATTGGGCGGTAGGTATTGAAGGTTATAGGTTGCACAGATGGGATAGAGTGGGGAAAAGGGTAAGGGGTGTTACTCTCTATGTTAAGGAGCTATATACATATTCTATAATCAAGATGGGATCAGAGGAGGGCCAAACCGAGGTATTGTGGGCTAGGATAAAAGGGAGGCAAGGGGAAAGGGACTTGGTAGTGGGGGTCTACTATAGACTGCTACACCAGGAGGATGAATGTGACCTGGAATTCTCCAGGCAGCTCTCAGAGGCCGTACGGTTAAGAGATACGGTTGTCATGGGTGAAAACTACCCTGACATCTGCTGGGAGGATCAGTCATCCAGAACTAATCACTCACGTAGGTTCTTAACCTGCATACAGGACCTCCACCTAACACAGGAGGTACATGATCCCACTAGGGGAAATGCCCTGCTGGACTTGGTCCTGGCTATGGGGGACGACCTGGTGGGGAATCTGTAAGTACAAGGCAACCTAGGGGATAGTGACCATCAATTGATTGAATTCACTATCTGGCAAAGGGTGGGAAAAGTAACCACCAGAGCAGAAGTGCTAGACTTCAGAAAGGCTGACTTCAATGTGCTTAGGAGATTAGTTACTGGGGTATTAAAGCTCAAGAGCATTGACAAAATGGGGGTCCAGGAAAGGTGATTGTTCCTCAAGGAAGCGATCCTTTGGGTGCAGAAGGAGGCAATCCCACTGCATAGAAAAGGGGGCGAAGGGGCCAAGAAACCCTCCTGGCTAAACAGGGAAATCCAGGAAAGCCTAAGGGCAAAAGAAGGGGCATACAGACTGTGGAAGCAGGGAGTAGCTACCAAGGAGGAGTATACCTCCTTGGCTTGCACTTGCAGGGAATCAGGATGGCCAAAGTAGCATTCAAATTCAAGCTGGCAAGAAAAATGAAGGACAACAAAAAGCCCTTCTTCAGGTATACAGGGAGCAAAAGGAAGGTGCAGGGCAGCATAGGACCCCTACAGGATAGACAAGGGCAGTTGGTAACAGATAGGAGGCACAAGGCAGAGCTCTTCAGTGAGTTTTTTACCTCTGTATTCTTGAACTCAGATCTAGACTAATCTCCCAAACGAATAACTGACAGAAGCAGGAGAAACACCAGCCCACCAACTGTCAGCACTGACCTAGGAAAGAGGCACTTGGAAGGACTAGATGTGGTTAAATCAGCGGGACCGGATGAGCTCCATCCAAGGGTGCTGAAAAAATTAGCCAGTGTCATAGCAGAGCCACTGGCATGCCTGTTTGAGCACTTGTGGCACTCAGGTGAAGTCCCACAGGACTGGAAAAGGGCCAATGCAGTCCCTATTTTCAAGAAGGGGAGGAAAAAGGATCCAGGTAACTATAGCCCAGTTAGTCTCACCTCTATCCTTGGGAAAATACTTGAAAAAATTATCAAGGATCACATTTGTAGGAGGCCAGCGGGTAATATAATGCTGAAGGGCAATCAGCCACGGGTTCGTAGCAGGTCAATCCTTCCTGACTAACCTTGTTTCTTTCTATGACCAGGTCACTAAAAGCTTAGATGCAGGAGTTGAGGTAGATGTCATTTACTTGGACTTTAAGAAGGCCTTTGACACGGTATCCCACCCTATTCTCATAAATTGAATGCTGTGCCATAGACAACTACACAGTCATGTGGGTGGCGTATTGGCTTAAGGGTCGTCCCTAGAGAGTGCTGGTGGACAGGGCGGTATCAACCTCAAAAGATGTGGTCAGTGGGGTCCCCCAAGGCCCGCCCTTGGGCCTCGGGCTGGTGCTGTTCAACATCTTCATCAGCGACCTGGATGACGGTGTGGAAAGCACTCTGTCCAAATTCACAGATGACACCAAACTATGGGGCAAAACAAACACACTGATGGGGAGAAACCAAATCCAGGCAGACCTGGACAGGTTAGAGAAGTGGGAAGAGAACAGAAGTGGGATGAAGTTCAACAAGGACAAGTGCAAAGTGCTGCACCTAGGAAGGGGGAATCACCAGCACACCTATAGGCTGGGGGATGACCTTCTCAGCAGCACAGTAGCAGAAAAAGATCTTGGAGTCATTGTTGACTCTAAGATGAACATGAGTCATTAATGTGATGAAGTAATTAGCAGAGCTAACTGCACTTTGTCGTGCATTAGTAGGTGCATCACAAACAGGTCCACAGAGGCGATGCTCCCCCTCTACGCAGCACTAGTTGGGCCGCAGCTGGAGTACTGCGTCCAATTCTGGGTGCCGCAAGTCAAAAAGGATGTGGACAACCTTGAGAGGGTCCAGACAAGGGCCACTCGTATGGCTAGAGGCCTGCAGGAAAGGCCTTATGAGTAAGGCTGAGGGACCTGGACCTTTTCAGCTTCCACAAGAGAAGGCTGAGGGGGGAACTTGTGGCAGTATACAAATTCACATGGGGGGGGGGCAGCAGGGACTAGGAGATGCTCTGTTTAACAGGGCACCCCTTGGAATAACCAGTAACAACGGCCACAAACTGATGGAGAGTAGACTTATGTTGAACATCAGAAAGAACGTCTTTGCAGTTAGGGTTACCAGAATCTGGAACGGACTTCCAGGGGAGGTGGTGCTCTCCCCTACCTTGGGGGTCTTCAAAAGGAGACTGGATAAGCACCTGGCTGGGGTCACTTGACCTCAGCACTTTTTCCTGCCATGGCAGGGGGTCGGACTCGATGATCCTTTGAGGTCCCTTCTGACCCTAACATCTATGAATCTATGAAGGGAGAGGATACACTGCATACACAGATGCTCCCCTCACACTCCCCTGTAAAACAATGACAAGGCTGAATCACCAAATTGAGTTCAGATGGTCTGCACACACCTAGACCTACACCCACACCCACAACTGGCAGTGGGGAGCAGGTGGTAGCTTGCCACAAGGCTCACCCTGAGGTTTCCCCTTCCCTCCAGGAACAAATCCCAGAAGTGTTTTTGGCCCCTTGGTAACCCCCTATGCTGTCACTTGTTACGTGCAGCAGGGAGTATCTGGAGTCCCAGAATGAGGAGTCTGGGAGGTGGGATACTTACCAGCGGTAGCACCACGCAGACTGGGGGAGGCGGGGGTGCTTCTCTCAGGGGGTGCACGGCCAATCTCCAGGGGCGCACGTGTACCCCCCATGCATACACCCCCTATGTGTCGCCAGTGGCTCTAATGAAAGCGCTGCCGCCTTCCACCCCCAGAGCACGTGTAAAAGTGCCCCGATAGTTTAAAACCAACTGCCCGGTAGTGGCAGCAACATTTCTATCCAGGCAGCAATGACAGAATCCGTTGTCCTTCATGGCTCATTATCATCCATCAGATCCCTCCTAAAACTGTTAACAATCCTCTCTCCTTTTACCAGCTGTTACACTGTTAAACAGAAGAGCGCAACTCTACCCTGGCCGTGCTTTCCGTGTCACTGCTGTCCCGTCGCCGCTCCCGCTCCGGGCCCCGCGGGGAGGGGCGTGCCGGTGGCGGTGGCGGTGGCGGAGCCGGGCGGCTGCCGGCGCGCGGGGTCCGCAAGGCCCAGCTTTCGCTTTGCGGATGTGAAAGCAAAAGAGACCCGCGCGGTGGGAAGGGCGGCAGGACGCGGGGAAGGGAAGCGACCTCGTGTGCCCGACCCTGCCCTGCCCGGCACGGGGGAGGCTGGCAAGGAAGCAGCGGTGTCTCCCGCTGCTCCGCCGCCGCGCGTCCGCTGCAGGCGGGACGGGGCGTTGCCGGGCCCCGGTGACACGCGGGGCGGGGGGCGGGGCGGCGGCATCCGGCGTGGACTCCGGCCCGGGACGTTTGTGGCGGGCATGGCCAGGCCGGATCCCCGGCCCGCGCGGCTGCGGCGCCGGGACCTGCTGCTCATGGTGCTGGGCACCGCCGCCTTCCTGGCGGACCTGGGCACGGACCTGTGGATGGCCTGCAGCTACGTGCGGGCCGGGCACCGCCTCTGGGGCGTGCTGGTGCTGGCGCTGCTGGCGCTGTCTTCGCTGGCCACGCAGCTCTTCAGCTGGGCCTGGCACCACACCGACCCGCCCGTGCTGCGGGAGCGCCTGGCCCCGGGCGCCTGCCTGGCGCTGCTGCACCTCCTGCAGCTCGGCTACCTGTCCAGGTGAGGCCGCCCGGCCGCTTCTCCCCGCCTTTCCACCCCTGGCGCTGCTGCTTCCCCTCGCCCGGCCGAGCCGGCTGGCAGAGCGCTGCCTGGGACACTTTAGACTGAGCAGTTTCCCAACCAGGGGTACCTACGTGAGACCCAGGCAGGGCGACCCCAATGCTTGCTCTTTCTCACCCTCTGTTCCTCTCTCTCGCCCCTTCCTCTTCTCAAAGCCACGGCAAAAAATGTGAAATCCCCCAGTAATACTTTGGTGTTCAAAGCTAGGAGGTTCAGCTCCTGGAAAATTGAGCGTTGGGGTACTTATTAAAATGTTCAGAAGCTAGGGGGTACTTGCTAGATAAAACATCGAGAAACTTTGCTTTAGAGCAGCGGTTCCCAACCTCTGAGGGATTGCGCACCACCAATTGCAAACGGCACAACCTGACCGCACATTGTTGTCACCTCGAGGAATTCTGGTACAGGTCTTAGTGCGTACACCGGCAGGTCATCTAAGCGCCACTGGTGGCACCCCCGTGCCGCAGATTGGGCGCCGCTGTTTGAGAGCACCTCATTGGGTCCGACGGTGACCGCACGTGGGTGCGCCTGGGCTGGGAGACTCGCAGTTCTTCATGTGCAGAAAGTAGCACGTGTCTGCTTTTGTGCAGGCTGGGCCTCCGCTAAAACCGTGTGCTGGGAAAGCAGTGTTGTTAGAGTGGCCATCATAGAGGACAGTCCGGTTTTCTGCTGCTCTGTCCTCTATCGATACGAAACCCAATGCCTTTATCACCTCTATTTTTCTCTTTAAGAAGAGAAAGTTCTTATATCCTCTATTTTTCTCTTGAAGAGAAAAAAAGAGGACATAACGGCATCTGGTTTCGTATCAGTAGAAGATAGAGGACAGAGTAGCAGAAAACCGGACTGTCCTCTATGATGGCCACCCTAGGTGTTGCTGGTTATGGGAGTGGGGGGTGGAGGTAGATTTTTTCAGTTTTCCCATGCTAACAAAAGCTGTAGTTTAACTGCAGTTGTAAAGGCCTAAAAGTCCTTTGCTAGGATAGACTGGGGTGTGCAGGGAGCCAATATATGGGATGCTTGCAGGTCCTGTTTGTTTCCAGTAAGACGGTTGCTAGAATAAAAACTTTTACTGGCTTGGATTTACTGGCAAACCTTTTCTAGTATAGAGTAGGCCTGAGAATCAGGCCTGTTTATTACACACAGGCCTATTTGTCACCTTAAAGGGCATGAGTCTAGGCCTACCAAGTAACCTATTGGCCTCCCTCAGATGGGGAAGCTACAGAAAAGGTGATAATTAATTACTGGGGACAAATAATTTAAAAAAAAAAAAACAGGGGCAGGAGTGCTGGTCAAAGGGTAATAACTAGTGTACCGGGGCAGGGGACGGGGGGGACACTGAGCATAGCACACCAGCCAGTGTCCACTGGCCCTCAGATGAGTCCAAGGAGCCAACAGTCACTGCCCAGTAAAACTGTCCCCAGCAATGTGTGCAGAGCAGAGACAGAAAGGCAGCCCCAGAGTCACCAGGTTTGCCCCAGCCAGAGAGCCTCCTTCCGGGTTAGATGTGGCTGGAGCCAGGAGGTCCTGCAACGTAGCAGGTGCATAGTAAGGTAATGCATAAAAAAAGGAAGTGTAGAGCAAAGTGTAACCAAAGGTCCTTGAGGAGATGGTGCACTGGGGATAGGCATGTGCCCAGGCCTGGGAGTTCGGAAGGGACCTCAAGAGGTCATTTAGTTCAACCTCCTGCTCAAAACAGGACCATCCCCAACTATCTCATCCCAGCCAAGGCTTTGTTTAGCCGGGTCTTAAAAACCTCCAAGAATGGAGATTCCACAACCTCTCTGGGTAATGTATCCCAGTGTTTTACTAACCTCGTTACAAGGATCAGTGAGAACTCAGCTGGCCACCATCAACCTACGTAGTTACTTAAATCACCTCTCTGCAGTGTTGGTGGTTCTTCTGCTGGTGGCCACATACATTAGTTCCTGCTATCATAGGTGGTATTGCTAGATGTACCCACATTACTGTGCTGGCCTCTGACTTCTGGAGGCTGCTTCTGTCCAATACTGGCTGCTTTGTTCAGATGGACTGTTTTCATTTTTCTGTCTCGTGAGGGCTCAGGGCCCATGGGTGCAAACAAGTGACTTGAAGATTTCCCTGCCAGTTGATACTTTCAACACTCAGCTGCTTGTGGGAGAGATTTGCACTTCACTGCAGAGACAATGAAAACAACTTAATCTGGTGGTTCTCAACCTTTTTAGACTCAAGTGTTACCAGATTTGCCCATTACTTTGGGGTGTGCTCATTTATTAGGGATACGTTTCTAGGGTCTTGGTAATTCTGCCAATGTGCTGCTTGTGTTACTTGTGTTTCTATGTGGAGCTGTATATCTCTCTTCTGCAAGTCCTCACCCCCAACGGAGCTATCTTGCAGGACTCAGTTTCAATGGGGCTGGGTTCCTCCAGTCACCAAATAAGTCATACACACAAACACACACAAATGAATGTGACACGCTTGACCCGGCCGGGTTGATCAGCATGGACAGGCTGACACCCTCATATGCCAAGAATCAGTTCATCAGAGCAACAATACTCTGCAGTCAGACACAAGCACACAGGTAAACAGAATCCCTCTGAATCCGGCTGGGTGTCCAGCTGACACCCTCATGGGCCAGCATTCAGTTTATAAGGGCACGTCTGAGTCAAACTGGGTCAATCAGCCTGTACAAGCTGATCCCCTTATGTGTTTCAAACTCAGCACGTCCCAATCTTTAGCCTCTTGATGAGCCAGACCCCACAGTATTTTTGGGCTTCACAGGGATCTTTAGCATAGGTAAAAGAAGCGTTGCTGCCGAGCACGGGAGGAAAGAGAAGCAGAGAAGGAAGAATGTACCCAGTTACTACCAGTTTGACTATAAAAGTTATTTATTGCTAAGCATATGAAATATATAATGGCACTAGTAGTAATAGATATGCAAAAGAAAAACAAACACAAGCAATTACAATACTACCCTGGTGTCGCTAAGCATTTGGGGAAACTTAGCTCAAGCTTAACTAATACAGTTCAGGTTCAGAAATTTATGCCTAGAGAGAAAAAAGGGAGAGAGCGCTGGGATCTCACCAGTCCAAGGTACTCGAGTCTTAAAGCTGACAGGTAAAATTCCTAGCACAGTCCTTGAAGGGAGACAATCTGTTCTTCCAGCGTCCCAAGAACAACAGGGGATGGTGTCAGCACACGATTTTTCTTCTTGAAGCACACACACTGCTGCTTTCTACAGATTTTTATACCCTCAGTTTAGCTGCTTGGAAGCATTCTCAACAATGTAAATCATTGTCTTTTCTCTTGACAAGGGGTTATCTGGTTTGGAACATCTCAAGAAACTGATTGATAAGCAGGAAACACATAAGGTTAGGGAGTACCCAGACACTTGGGAGCCAGCTTGAAATTCCTATAGATAGCAGATATACTGATCGGATAGCTCATGGTTTCTTCAGAAACAATAGATAGCTTGCAGCATCAGGGTTTTGGATTTTCACTTGTTGTGAGCAAGCCTCAGCTTAGCATGACTTTTCCAGATCTTACTATAGTCTTTTAACAGACTTAAGGCAATTATTGGAGTGTTTATAACCTTTGGGCAGGAGGACTTCCACCAGTCGTCCTGGGAAAAGTATGACAACAACTGTGATTAGGGCTTCAACGGGCTGGATGCTGTGATGAACCCTTTACCATTGTTCAAATGTTGCCCATACCCCCTCTGACTCGGTCTCTTGCCTCGGTATTCCCTAACCCGGCAACCGAGTTTTAGTCAATCAAGTTTAAATAGGCCTCCCATAGTGGGACCAGGGAATGTACAGCCCTAGATGCCTAGTAAACTTAGAGGTGTGTGTGTGTGTTTGTGGGGGGGAAAGTCCTTTGTAAATCCAGATTAGAACTGGTCTGATAAATGCTGAGCTGGGTGTGTGTGAACATGGGTTGATTAACATTTGGAGCATAGATTCCCCATCATGCAGTGCTCCCCTGCTTCTCTGGTCCCAGAATTCACTGCAGTCTCTGCTTCAGGCTTTCTGTTCTTCATCTCTCCTGTAAATGAATGGTCATCTGGTTCTATCTCGGATGCAAATGAGACCTAGGGCAGTTGTTTCACTCTTGTCACCCTTATCCCGAGGGTCTTAGGTGCGTCTCTCACTGCATCTCAATCAGTTTCGTTTATGTAGAGGAGGGGAGGGAGGGCGGGTGAGTGCTTTGTGAGTCAGACAGGCTGTGTCCTGTGCCAGGGATGCCCAAGAACACAGAGCTGAGACGTAACACAAGGCACCCCTAAGAAAATACTAACTCTTAGTTTTCACTTGTTTTATTTTTACTACAAAAAAATAGAGCAATTCTTATGTTGCAAAGAACTCAGAAAGATAACAACAGGTCATAATGTTGTTAGCACTATGAATTCATGTTTGCTGTTGTTACATTTATCATATTTGCACATCTAACTGTGCTAACATTATGTGGCACTCTGCAACACCCTTGGATTTCAAGATACATCAGGGTGCTGCAGCTAGCTGAATGGTGAAACTGCACTAACTGAACGTTTGGATCACAAAGACAGCAGGACATTGGAACCGAAACCAAAAATTTGATGTTAACCTCCTGGTTTCCCCTGCTGGCAGGTTATCAGTATAACCTAAGTTTGGGGGGCATTAGGGCACTGACAGATGTGGAAAAAAATTTTAAAAAGTGTGCTTTACCAGAAGCAGCAGCGTGTTACTTGGACCCAGCTCTACAGTGTCTGTATAGATTGTGTGCTTCAATGGGGGGTTTTGGCGCTTTTATCTAAAGCTGATTCAATCAGTAATTAGATAAACATGCCAGAAAAGCCCTCTAAAGTGCCTGATCTGTACAGATGTTGAATGAACTGTATCCAGCTATGCTTCTTTTGGGCATCCGCTGGGCTTGGTGCAGGAGCAGGCTGAGTTTAAAGTAAAGCACCATTTTTTTTCCATGTCTGCAAGCAGACAATGTGACTCGACAAGTGAATATTGATGTGTCTGCCTGCCAAGTGTGAGCTGGATAAAGATGTGGCGCTGGATAACGACTCCCAAATGAGAGACACTCAAAAATTATTCATTCAGGAAACTTAATCTGCTGTGAGACCCTTGTTCGCATGAGATATGTTCTCCATTGCTTTAGTGTTGAGAGTTGTGACTGCAGATGTAAATAATTTTAGGCAAAAGTCAACGGAAGTCAGATGAATTTAAGACTAAAAGGAGATATCCTTTGAAATGAGCAGTCGTGTGCTATGAATGAGCATCTCTTCACATCACTATAGTGATTTGTATGACTAGACTAACCAAATGTATGGGAATTGTTAGCACCACTGTCCACCAGATAGCGCTTAGGGATCCTTAAAGCACAATTAACCCTTCAATGGAATGTGAAATACGAACACAGACAACCCAGTGTCCTAAAATCAAAGTCTAACTTTATTAGTGCAAGTATTATCTTAGCAGTTTCTATATTCAGAGAGAAAAAAAACACCTAGTAAAATGATCTCACCCAATCCCAGATGTTCCTTTGTTCAACAGAAAAGATGGCTACTCAGTTCCTAAAGCAAAGGGGGCATCATTGGCTGGGATGGTCCAGACAGGTGTTGAAGGCTGGATTTATGATAACGATGATGACAACAATGACAACACACTTAACTTTCTTGTTGGTCCCTTTGATGCTTTTCTTTAACCTCACTCCTTTGATGGCTCCTTACTTTTGGATTGGTCTCTTTGCAGTCAACATATTTTCCATAATTTATCCTGTCAGCATATTGCTTTGTTCAAAAGACCCATCACGAGCACACCTCTTAATTTGGCCTTTTTCCGGTGTCGTACTTTGGGCATTGTCCATTGGTCTCCTTCATCACCTTTCATTAACAATATCGAATCATTTCATCCCTCTGATTCAGCTGGTAAGTGCCAACTTCAGTTAATTTGAGCTAGTAACAAAACTATTACAATGTTGTGTTAGAAAAACTTCTCACTGTGTAGAAAAGGAAAGAAACATCACACGAGCAAACTCAAGGCCATAAGCTGCTTGTAAGAGGCAAGGCCAGGTGATATTGCAGAAAAGCTCAGATAACAATGAGGCTATACAGAACTTAAGTAATAATTAAAGAAGGCTAAATATAAAAGAAAACTTTAAACAATACTGTAATTCACCACTCTATAAACAGGTGCAACTTTAAAGCATTAAATATGACAAGCTACCCTTACAGAATGGGTTGGGTTTAGCTGCCATCTTGAGAGTAGGCTGATCTTGGAACCCTGCACCCTGTTGTCCGCAGTTCCTTTAGCTGGCTGATGACTGTGTTGAGCTGCTCCAAAATGCTTCCTTGTGTAGAACAACCCATCCCAACAGGACTGTGTTGCCTGTGCAGGTGTGTGCATGCACTGAAGGTCGGTTGGCAAGTGTGCAAGCCAGGTGTTACGGAGGAGGAGAAAGCCTACGTCTTGTTCCTGTCCCATGACATCAGTATGCTGCGCCTCTTCGAGACCTTCCTGGAGACTGCCCCCCAGCTCACATTTGTGCTCTACGTCATTCTACAAACAAACGAGATAGAGCTTTTCCAAGGTGAGTGGTTTTGCTGGCAGGAGCAGGGAGGCCTTTCTTATGAGAGCCCGCTTTATGGGCTGACAGGATGGTGGCATGATCCCTTGAACTCCTGCTTCTAAAGAAAATATGAGTAAAGCCTAATTCTTCACAGCTGCATCATCCAGGTTGGGGATGGGGGAGGGAGGGGTGCAGTGAGCAGGGAAGCTGCCCAGTGCTTCTGCCGAGATGGATGGGGGCCCCTGTCACTTTTGAGCAGTAGAGTGTCATTACCCCCTCCAGCTCTGTAGACATCTGTAGGTTCCTCTGACCTCTGGGTTTTTGGATGCATGACAGAGATGTGGAAATCTTTTCAGTCTTACTTTTTAGCTGAAGAACCAGCCTTGTAAATTAATTGCCTTTTCCTGCTCCATTGAATCGGTCCATAGGGCCCTGTAACCATCTCTCATCCTTCTGGGGATTTGAGAGGGAAATAAATACCTTTAGCCCACCCGCCCTGTGCCTCAGACACTCCTCTGGCTGGTTCTTGTGGGTGAAATGGAAGGGCTACTGTGCTGGGAGGAAGGAGGCTCTGGCTATGGAAAAACACCCTATGCTATCACCAGGGTGTAAGCCAGGCGTGGGCAAAATATGGCCCGCGGGCTGGATCCAGCCTGCCAGGCCATTTCTATCTGGCCCACAGGGTACCTCCAAAAGACAATTATTACCAGCCCAGGGCTGCCACTCTGAAAGCTGGTGGGAGGTGAACTTTCAGAGGTTGCTCACCATTGGACTGGGTGGACTCTGTGCTTCCACCTCCATGGGGCTCCCGGCACTCCATCTGGGAGCCCCATGTGGAGGCGCCGAGTGTAATGGTGCATGACTAGACAGCTGGTGAGTGGGGAGGGGAGCTCCTTGCTGGAGTGGAGGGTGGAGGTAGCAGGGGGAGGTTGGAGTTTATGGGTGGGTATGGGCCCCCCTGCCACAGTGCACAGTCCCCGCTGCTGGTGGCAACCCTCGGGGTGTTCCTGGCCTGCTGAAGGTAGAGGCCCCCAGTGGCGCACAGCTGTGGCTGAATCCCTGCAGCTGCATGTAGTGGCATGGAGCTTGCCTAGCCCAGCCCACTGGTACACGCCTTTGAACCAGACCAAGCTGGCTCTGTGCTAGCACTTGGGGCTCCTGGCATTGCAGGTGGGAGCCATGCACCATTAGGCCAGGCTGGACCAGGCCAGCCACCTCTGTGCCTCCGTGTGGGGCTTTGAGCACTCCGGTGGGGAGCCGCACATGGCAGCACAGCGCTCGCCTGTTGCGTGGCTCCCGGTCTGCGTGGCATTGGGCCAGGCAAGCTCTGTGCTTCCACGTGTGGCTCCCTGCTGGAGTGCTGGAAGCCCTGTGTGGAGGCATGGAGCTGGCCCGGCCCGGCTTGATGGTGCACAGCTCCTGCCTGCAGTGCTGGGAGCCCCGTGTGCTGGCACGGAGCCAGCACAGTTTGGTTTGAGGGCACATGCCAGAGGGTCAGGTTGGGCTGGCTGTGTCACCACGTGCAGCTCCTGTGATTCGGCTGGAGCTGCATGCCACTGGGGGGCTCTGCCTGCTGTGGGCCAGGAGTACCCTGAGGGCCTGCTGCTGCTGTTGCTGCTGGGGGGAGGGGAGGGGAGGTGTGTGGTAGGAGGGAGCCCACACCCACCCACAAACCTCACCTCCAACCCCCACACCTCCCCCATGGACTCCCATACCTATACCCCTCCACAAACCCCACATCGCCACAAACCCTACACCCCATACATAATATACAAGAGTAAAACTTTGTTTTGAGCTATTATGCAGTCACCTCTATATACACTATGCACACGCATGTAAATCAGGACAGACTATTTTTTTAAATAAAATATGTTATAGTAGATGTTTGGTTTTTAGTATATTTGGGGTTTTTTCTAGTTCCAAGGTGGCAGCCCTCCCTCCCAAAAAGAGTACTTCTGGGGGCAAGGGTGTGTGTGTGTGTGTGCATGTGTGCATGTGTGTGTGCACGCGCATGCGACTGACAAAGGTCAGGGGTGAGACTTCCTGTCCAAAGATGTCAATTGGGGGCGGGGCACTTGTCAAGAGGCGGGGCTACCTTGCAGCTGTGGACAACTCACCAAAATTGTTGAGCGGCCTTCCAGCCAAAATAACTGCCCACCCCTGGCATAGGCCCAACTACTCCCAACTAGCTGTACTGGTGATTGTGGGAGGGACTAGCAGTGTGGGAAGGGTCCCGTCAGTAAGGCAGAGCTCTTAACAAGGGTGAGCAATAAGAGAATCATACCAGAGCCTTGTACTGAGCCCAGACACTATTCAGTAGGAAAAGGGGTGCATTGAGCCCGCAGACCTGTGTCTGTGGCAGGGAGTGGTTTGGCAGCTCTCTGCCCATGTGGCCATGTGGGATTGCTAGCTGGAACAGGTGCTCTGGCATAGCTCATAGAATCTGATCGACTCTCAGCACTCCTCTGCACGGTACCATTTCCTGTGTAATTCAGGTCCACACCCTGAGCTGAGCACTTCCTATTTCAGAGGGACCTCAGAAATGTTTAGAAAGTAGGGTCTGCAGCACAGGGCAGGCTGGCTTCCTGTTAGCAACTGGCCTGCAAGGGAATAAGAAATGGCAAATGTGACCAGAGTGATGGCATCCTCCCTACCTAGCAGAGCAGGAAAAGAGAGCTGGACAGGGAGCAGGGGATACTTCTGCGCTGACCCTTTGAGGCATTGTGCTGTGTTTGTCACTGGAGGGGGCTGAGTACGGTGATGCCTGGCCAGGAGAAGAACTCTGTTTAGGATGGGGCCAGTACCAGTCTCTGATCACATTCTCCAGGGGAAGTCCAAAGCCTGAACTAGTGCCTGATTTCCTGCCTGTTCCTCTTCACCCTCTTTCCCACTGTGTTTGTAGGGTTTGGGATTTGCACCGCCTTCCTGTGTGTGGCATGGGCCCTGCTGGATTATCACCAGTCCCTGCGATGCTTCCTGCGGGAGAAATACAAACTGGACCTGCTCTCCTCCTTTGTCTACTTCACGTGGAACTTCTTCCTCACCTGTCCCCGCATCCTCTCGGTTGCCCTCTTCGCCACGCTCTTCCCACACTTCATTGCACTGCACGTCCTGAGTGTTTGGGCTGTGATGGTTCTCTGGGTCTGGCTGCAAAAAACGAACTTCATGGACTCCCCTGGCTTGGAGTGGTTTTACAGGGCAACTGTGGGCATGATACTGTATTTCTGCTGGTTTAATGTGGCTAAAGGGAGGACAATATACCGCAGTATTATCTATCACGTCTTCATTCTGGTGGACTGTGCACTGCTTGTTGCATCCTGGGCTTGGTACAATTCCCCTTTGGATGAGCATTTGTACCCGTGCTATGTGCTTCCTGCTGCCCTAGTCTGTTATTTTCTTGGGCTTCTGCTGAAAGGCATCTACTACAAATACTTTCATCCCACCATGCAGACCCAGCATCACGATGAAGTGGACGCTGCTGGAAGTGTCACCGCTGCCGAGTTCCGAGCTGGCCGAGCACCTGTCATCGTGAACAAACGGATGTACCAACTGGTGCAGAGCCACTTTGCAGCGTCTTCGTTGGCTGGGCAAAGCTTGGCAAATGGAGTGGAGGCAGATGCTCTACTTTGATCCAGCTGTCCCTACTCCACTGGAGATTTCTGCCTTGGGAGTTTACTTTAAACCTGTAGGGGAGACCCTATTCCAGGTCTTGCTCCAGCCAGTTCCTTCTCAGCTTCATGTGCTATTTTTCCAAGGGAACTAGCACAAAGCTGGGAGGGGTGGTGGCTGTTGAGGAATTTGCCACAGCTGGGCCTGCAAAAAGGCCACATCCTGCTCCAAGTTGGTACTCTGCCAGGGACAGATAATTAAAACAGCTATAAAGTATGCTGTGTTGTTGAACTTGAATGGCCCACTGGTGGATATGAGAGAGAGTGAGCAAATTCAATCTTTATTGTTGTTAGACAGTTCTCAAGTTCCCCCTCAGACCCACAGCCGGGAACTCTTCTGGGCCACTTTATATAGGCAGCATGCTAGCTAGCCTCACGGCCTCACTTTGTAGGTTTTCCCCTCCACCTCCCGTTTCCTCACCAGCCTCCCCTTTATCCGAGCAGTGGTAACTGGGTTGACTTTTTCTTCTTGGCAGGACATGGACAGGAACTGATGGATTTCCCATTTGCACTTGGGTTTCCCACTCTGTCATTTTGCCAGGGGAGGGTTGGGGCTCATCTGCTAAATATCTTGGTCTCAGTTGTGAGGGTTATTTGATTTGTGCTTGTACTGTACCGCATTAGATCTAACTAAATGTGTCATGGTAACAGAATGCACAGTGTGGAGAAGTGGATGAATTCAAACCATGTCCCAACTTGTTGACTTGTGCCCATTTACTACACTACCTGGTGGCCTTCAAGTTCATCACAATGGTGATGATATTGCCTTACGATGGTTGAAGCAATATGCCACAACTACATATGCTAAATAAATAAATTAATGTGGAGTGAACCGCAGAGTGTTTCCATTGAAACAAGGGAAGTGGGTGGAGAACTTGATATGACCAGATGAGGATACTCGGAAAGCCCTTTGTTCTTTTCAAAGCAAAGATTAAAGCTCCTTCAAATATTGATTTGTTGTTACCTGCCAAGTCCTCTGCTACTGCGGTGCATTAGCAAGCTGCTCAGTGGAAATTAGGAAATGCTGTAGGTTTATCCTGTTATGGAAGCCATGCCCTGACTGTAGTCAGTCCTTGAAGAGGAGGAGCAGGGGGGTTCCTGCTCTGCTGCAGTTTCCAAATTGAGAGGCTATTTGAAGAGACACACACCTGAGACCACTTCTCTGAAGCTCTGACTTTTGCTTGGACTAACTCCTACCGCTTTAGGTAGCCTCCTGGATGTCTGTGTCTCAGTGTAATGGGCAGGAAGGGAGTTGAAGTTCTGCCCTGACCTAGCACTTGTACTGCCAGTTTCAGAGGCTGAAAATTAGCCATTTGTAAAGGGCCTGTCATCACTGGGGTTTTGACTTTTGCTTGACAGCTGCATGATCCCTGGGGTATCAGTCCAACCTCTAACTTAATAGTGAGGCACTAAGCATTTAGCTGGCATACAGGTCCTGAGCTGTTTGGGGGTTTTTTTTGAATGCATTTTATTCAGGAGTTAAAACATATGTAGTAACTTTTCCACAGGTAAGTGAAAGTAAAATTGTGGTGGTTGTGGATCACACCTCTTTAGAGGGGAAGTTCTGCCTCAGGAGTCCCTCAGCAGAAGCCTTATTCAATTCTCTATCCTCAAAGATCTTGTTGAAACCATCCGTACCACGGCTTCACAAGGGGCAGACCTCTGGCTTCAAGACCTTGGCTCTTGGTCCCTGGCTTCCCAACCGATCTGTAGCACCTCTTACCTCAGGAGCTTCTTTGCTTAGCTCCCGGGAAGGGGGAGGGGGATCAGAGTGCTGCATCTCAAATAGTACAGCGGACCACTCAGCTCCAAATGGTCTTTACTGTGCTGCTGCAACCAGGTCCAAATGAAAAATCAAGGCCAGTCCTTTATTACCAGAGATATGTACCCCATTTCTATACCCTAGCAGCCCCCATTACTGAGCTGTACAAAAAGGGAAAGCCAGACAAGGTGATCTGGACTACAGAATGCCAGAGCGCTTCTTGCTTCCTAAAGGAAGCCTTAAGTAAAGACCCCATCTTAGCTCATCTGAACTTTGATAAACCCTTTGTGGTTTATAGCGATGCCTCAGAAATGTAGGCAGATGTCACAGAGAAAGAAGAGAGAGACCCTTGCTTCCCAGGGGAAAAAAACGCATCAATGAAAAGGAATGCATGACCATTGCATGGACTCTCAAGACATTACAACCCTATCTGTCTGGGAGACTGTTCATGATGTACACAGCTCATTCACTACTGGCCTGGTTAAATCACCTGAAAGGTACCAGTGCCAAACTGCTAAGATGGTGGCTACAGGCTTGTTGCTGCACAACAAATGTGCCAGAGCCCTAAGGGCTTGTAGTAGAGATGATATCTTTTATTATTAGATATCATCCCTACAAGCCCTGATTGCTTTTTCCTCTAGACCAATACAGCTACAACCTGGATACCAGAGCCCTAAGGTGTGTACACACCTCTGGCAGAAAGGAATTCAGTCTGCTTAGAGATAAGGTTGGGTGCGAGTGTTCTCACAATCTTTGCTAGGAAAAGTGCAGTCTATTCTGCCTTTAATAGGGTCTTCCAAGCCTCTCTCATACTTGTATCACATGGCTTCCTTCTGCACTGTGAAAAGCACCAAATGTGTAAGAACAAGCCAGGGTGAATATTCCACCAACATGAGCCTGCAGTACAGAGAAGTCTTTGAAGACCTGTTAAAGACCCATTTTATCACTTAAAGTGACATTCAAAGGGCAGAGGGCTGCCCTCTATCATTTAGGGAAGGGGTGTCAAAATAATCTGCATCAGAAGTCTTATTGGGTAGTGCGATGACTAGGTTAGAAATGTAGGATATTGGCCCTTCTAGAAATTAAGAGGCAACAAAAAAGCAACCCTACAATTTGGGAGGAAGTAGGAAGCTCAAGAACACACTGCATGAGAGCTGCCAGTGGCTTTATAACTCTGGCGGAGCAAAACAGTGCAAATGACTTTCAGCAACAAAAATCTGTAAAAATGTCAGCAGTTGGGCAGCCTTCATCCAGCAGCAGAGAGAGAATAGGAATGCACCCAGTGACCTAGTTTGCGTAACTGCCTTATTACCATATTTAAAATTAAATGATTAGCCTTCAAAATAGTCTTGCAAACAGCTCCAGACCAATAACTATGCTGCAACTAAACTTTCTATTAATGACCAAACATATCTCTGCTCTGAGTGACCCCATGATGGTAGTCACAAGTAGAAGACTGGCTCAGTGGTGCTGGATGCTTTTTTACATAAGAAGCTAGAAATATGTTAATAGGTATTAGTAACGGGACTAGCACAAGTTTATATGGGACTCAGGGAATGACTGTTCTACACAATCATCAACCTTCACTTGGTCCTGTATCCCAGGCATTTGGGCCCATTTCTTGTTCTGTCTGTACAGCACCAAACATAAGCTTGATCACAGATGTCTGGGAATAGGATTGGGCCCATGGATAGGTTATGCTCTTGAAGGAACCTGAACCATCAGTTTGTTCCTAAGGCTTTAGTGTTGTCACCGCGATTGTTCAGATAATCTGTGAGAAGCAAGATTTGTTTAGTAATACCCTTTACTGGACTAATGATATAGATGGGAGAAATGTTGGATAAGTTCTTGGGCACAAAAAGCCCTTCCTCAGGTTCCTAGAGAACATACTTTTAAAACAGAGTCTTCAATCTAGCAGTGGTATGCTGAGATCCAGACTGGAAGATGAAGCTGGACTAATTCAGGCTAGGAGGATAATTAGCCACTGGAACACTAAACCAAAAATGGTGGTGGTAGGGATTTCCCATATTTGGCAATTATTAAATCACAACTGGATGCTTTGCTAAAAGAGAAGCTGGAATTTGACAAGGAATTAATGTAGGAAGCCTTATGGTCTGTGTTATAGTGGCAGTCAGAATGGCCCCTTTTAGCCTTAAAATCTGCAAACACTGGAAAATTTGGGCAGAATCCCCAACTGGAAATAAGAACAAAGTACAGGAGTGGGACTTTCTGTAAGGGGGACACTGTGCAAAGAGTAACGTGGAAACCGAGCTCTGTGTGAATGTGCGCCCGAGACATGTATATGACATGTAACATGGCACTTAGCCACAGTGGTCTGCACAGTACTTTGTAACAAAATAAGTCTGTGATGGCTACTGCCAGCGCAGTCACACCATAGGGGCAGATGCCAGAGGGGAGACGGTAGTAATCTGCCTGTACATTAATGGGAAAAACCTTAACATAACATTGAGAGAGAGCGAGCATGTACACAAGGAACGCCAAGTTCACAAAAGCTGCCTCCCTGCTAGTCTTTTCTCTTCTCTGCTTTTGGTCAGCTCCTAGCTGGCTCCTAGCCCAGGACTGTCTAACTTCCAGGTGGCCAGGGGCCACACCAGTGGGCTGCACACCCCACAGGAGTCTCCCCCACTATTGCACTGCATGCCTGACCTCCCCCTCACTGTACCATGTGCCGACAACTCCCTCACTGCTACTGTGTGCCCAAGGCCTTCCTTCTGCCAGTACAGTGCATCTGCGAGTCCTCCCCCCACATGCTACGCTGTGCCTGCAACCTTCCCCCCAGCTACACCATATGGACACCCCATTGCTGCACTGCATACCTGGAACCCCCTGACCTCTCTCCCTCCCAGTGCAATGCATGTCCTAGGCTCACCCTTAGCTCCTCACACCGTCTCACTCTCTGGGTCAGAACAGGAAGCAGCAACCAGAGGAAGGGGGAGCTAGATGCGAAGTGGCAGCTGGGCAGGAGCCTGGGGGCCACAAGTTAACCCACGGGACCTGTGGGCCCCCAGTGGGACAGCCTGCCCTAGCCAGGCAGGGCCTCCAGGCTTCAGCTCTCCAGGGCTCTGCCTGCAGCCACAGAGCTCCCAGCCTTTGTTCAACACTGTCCCAGTTTCTTACATTGCAACTCTGGGCTGCATCGCATCCATAGTCTTGCTTCGTACAGCATGGTCAACTCCACGCTTTCTTCTTGATTTATTGTGTGTGGCAGTGTGGACATGGAGCATGCCCATGACAGGATCTGTGGATGGCGGGCAGAGGGAAGGGTACCTGGGTTTTGTCATTCTCCCTTTTGGATGTCATTGAATCATAGGAGGAGGGCTGGAAGGGACCACTAGAGGTTATCTAGTCCAACCCCCAGCTCAAGACAGGATCCTATCTAAATCATCCCATACAAATCCTTGTCTAACCTATTCATAAAACTACACAATCAACCCTGTCACACGACCTCAAGATACATTGCCATAAAACACCAAGAACGCCCTAACCTGCCCCAGGTAAAGCAGCGGGATGATGGCTGCCAGTGTCCTGCTATTGAAACGCAAACAAGGAGTCCTCAGCACTCTTCAGACAAAGACATCTTCAAACTTATAATGCTCTACAGCAGCTTCCAGTCAGTCCCTACTGACACCTGCAGGACAACATCTGGATAAAGTCTTGCCAGCTTCTGGTTCTGATCTGTCAAGCAGCTACCCTCTCACAAACTTGACAATTTATCCAGTGCCACAGCTTTGCCTGTACCTTTAAATACCCAGTCAGGCTTTTCTGCTGTGGCTGGCTCCTCCTTCACTGCACTCAACCTCCCACTAGCTAGAGCTGGTCCCAGTTGGGTGCACTGTTAAGTAACCGGCCATGAGAGATGCACACAAGAAAGGGATGCCTTTTCTGCTCACAATCTCAGCAGCTTGCAGCAAAGTGAATACTAACTACCCATTGTCTGTCTCAGATGATGACCCAGGGTCCCAACTCCCTAATCATCCCAAAGAAAGGTTGAGAAGAATTTTCCTTTGCTTCTGTCTCTTGACTGTGTTAGCTTCAGCTGCAGAAGGCTCCAGGGCTGTCAAACTGAGATTTTAAAGACAGCTTGATTCCTTCCCTGACACCTACTCTTCAAAACCCACAATTCCCCATTCATTGTGAGAATGGCACAAATGTAGTGAAAGTGTTACAGCCAACACACCATACCAATTATTACAGAAAATAGAAACTTTATTTTTCCAGTTCATAGGACAGCCCCCATTACACAGAACATGAACAATCAAGGAATTTGCAGCCATTAATGCCCTCAGTCTCATACATATACTGTAACCAACACCTTGCTGCTAGATAAGGCTTCTGGAAGTTCCAGAGGGACTTGACTCAAGTTATGCTTTCTAAAATACTTAAGCACAAGGGTGTCTAGAACTAGCAAATATCAGTGGGTTGGCTTTAAAGGATTGAGACTGCAGGGTGAGCTGAAAGACACTCGGAGCCGAGGACACAGAAGTACCCACCTGCCATGGAGAAAACAGGAATACTTAGAGGGAGCATTTTAGTGATGCAGAGTATTCCCCTCCCAGATTTTTGGCTTTAGAATTTGGTGTGGCATTTATCCATGAAATAATGGGAAAACAATTAAATCATGCGAAAGGCAGCTATAAATTTCCTTGCATAAAGAGGAACTCCTCGCTGCCAGTCCATTGGGAAAGGGACCATTCTCAAACCTAGCCACCAGGGGAAAAAAAATAAAGGAGCCAGGTTAACCTTTATTAATGTAACACAGAAATGTACCATCAACATCCTGTTAGAAAAGTATTTTACATACATTCAAGGAAACATCATATAAATATTAGTATGAAATGTCACTGGCTGCAAGAGTTTCACATTCAGCCTAAGTTTTGCCAATATCTTAAAAGTTCCTTTAAAACATCTGAAGTAAACAAACACAAAGCAAAACCTGGCAGGTATTTGTGTGCCCAGTACCTTGGCTTCCAGCATGTGCTAGAAACACAGAGAGAAAAAAAATAAAATAAAAAAAGCCAGGGCAGTCAAACTCTCCCCTGAAGTTCTTCTCTGTATAATTATTGAAGCAAAGGGGAAGCTTGTCCAAGTTAGATGGTGGGAGGTTAAGGCACCAGTTTTGATCCCAAAGTTAAAGTTCACTGAAGTATGAGACATGCTTCAAATAATCTCAAGTTCCACAAGGTGAAGTGTCTCATAGGTACATTTACAAGAAAAATTCTGAAGGGTTAGTGAGCCTCAACTCTGACAGAACTGTAATGGAAACCAGAACTGGGTTTTTTTTGTAACTCCAAGGTAGAAAGATTCCTTATCTTCAGATGCAAAGTTTTCCCACCTGTGGAAATGATGTACTTTCATGTGGTCTATTTCCTGCTGGACCATCTCTAAAGGTTAAATGTAGTACTCACCCTTCTAGGGGCTTTTTTTAAAAAAAGATACTATTTTAGGAACCAAGAACAAGAAAACCCCTTACCTTCTGGCACCTATTGAACACTCATCTCCTTTCCTATACTACTGTATACCTATCTTGCTTTCTGATGACTTTTGTAGCTCACAAGAGATTGTGAGCCTTTCCATTGAGCACCACAATTTACAGTGAATATTCTCCCAGCCTCATGGTCTTTCTCAGCCCAGTTTATGTATGGGAGAGCAGGCTCTTGGCCTGCTTCACAGGGAGCAATGAAGTTTCCTGTCATTGCCAGCGGATAAACACTGCTGTGCTTCCTTTGAGCAAGAGATAGTTCAGGTAGTATTCTACAGCCAACAGGCAGGAACTCTAGCAGTAGTTAAAAGTACAGCTACTTTTCCAAATTCCAAAACAGGGCTTCCACTGAATGAACCAGAGAGTAACAACTCACCACAAAAACCAGATCCACAGAGTCTCTAATGCAGGAAGATGATACCCAGTCTGAATACAATCGTTCCCATACACACAGTATTCCATAAATAGAAAAGCTCTCCTGGGAGTCATCCAGCTCTGGAGTCCATCTGCCTAAGGTCAGAGTGTAAAACCAGCATGTCTAACAAGCAGACTGGATGGCAAAGCCAGGC
Source organism: Alligator mississippiensis (assembly GCF_030867095.1). Lineage (NCBI taxonomy): Eukaryota > Metazoa > Chordata > Crocodylia > Alligatoridae > Alligator > Alligator mississippiensis. The sequence continues at coordinate 16,901,829 of NC_081829.1, forward strand.
TCCTACTTCCATGGTACTGATCTGGTGCTCCATTTGGTGTCTGGGAGAAGGATGCACATTCCTTATTTGCTGTGTTATTAAGATCAAAATTTAAAACGTGTTTGAAATCCAAAGACCCCAGTACTTCCCTGGTTCTCACAACTTAGTCTGTCTACATTATGGACTGTTTCTACAACTCTCCCACAGTTGTTAAAGGGGGAGCCTGAGTATGAAGCCATCCCTTACTACCAATATTACAATTGTAATTTCATTTAATCCTGTTTCAGGCAAGTAATTGACAAATATTAGAATATTCCATTAAATTGGGCTGGTGGTAACCCTGGCACCAATGTTCAAGGAGCATTCTTAGTGTAGACAAGGTTCAGTGCCAGTGTGTTGGCTCAAACTCAAGAGCCTGTAGGGCATGTGGTTATACTTCAGACACATCTATAGCCAAAAACACGCAGCTGCTCAACATCCTCCTCAGCCAGTAGCTGTTCAAATGAAAACATTGAGCTTTCCTAATCATCCCCTCTTCAGGTTCCAGATGGGTGACCAAGGACTGCCCTGGAACCCAGGCAACTCTTATGCTTAGGTAGTTTCTATCCCATTTTAGGACAAAAAGCAGAGTGAGCATACAGTTGTTGAGCATGAGGTCCTATCCCATATCAAGAACTTCTGAAGAGTTACAAGCTTATGTGACTGGCAAGGCCCCCTGCCTCCTCAATCTAAATATTGCTAGGGAAGAGTTGTGCTAAGGGGGTATAGGTCACCTCACTTCACACTGTCATCAGCTTCATTATCTACTGTCTTAATAGAAAGGTTAGTATACCCACAATTCCTGTGTCTGATGTGCTGTGGATTGCTGAATGATGGGTTTCCTAGATAGATTCCCTCTCACAAAGAAGGTTGTTTGTTTTCAACCATGTCTTCACTATAACAGAAAGTGGAATACCCCTCATATTGAACTAGATCCAGCTAACAAAGCCTTACTGGACATAAATGGTGTTTGGAGAACAGAAGTGAACGCTAATAAATGTTCTTTTTCCTTATGTTATTAATATGGTGTAAAAGTCCTTTAAATTATTCCAGACCAAGTGAAGACTCTCTTATTCATGTCGGAGGCACTGAATACAATAATGCTAATGCTAGCACCTTAATTTTCAGATTCAGCTCCTTATTCTTAACATGTCTAGCACGCTGCAGACCAGGTCATTGGCTGGGCTGGAATTTACTAACCCTCAGGTTTGTAAACAGGGTGGTGTATACAACATACACAAACACATGTGAGAGATCCACACATTGAACAGGAAGTCAGTTATTCACTAGGAATGACATTTTCCTAAATGAAAAACTGAAAGTTCTAGACATATTTCTTTCTCCCTTATTAATATCCAATAAACCTAAATTGGGATAAAATTATCTAAAAAATGGCAATAAATTAACTGCTCTGAACAGGGGGAGAGAAAAGGCAGAGATTTTTACAGCAACACAGAGGCATTCTTCATATTTTCATTAATATTTTCAACAAAAAAAAAAATACCAACCATTCACTTTGGTTTTGCCAGAAGGGAAAGATTTATCCAGCTCTAGACACTGGACCCTTGTCTATAAAAATAAAAATAACCCATTTACTTTGGGTTCCATAACTAAATCGAGAGAGGGATTTTACAAAAGTTTGCTGCTTTTACCGCAAGCCTGTGTACAGTGACTCTCTGTAGACTACCTGCTTGAAGAGGTCTCTTGGCCCTAGCAACACCCTTCTGTAGGCAAGAGAGAACACCTGGACTATGCTGAGTCTGCAGCTTTCTGGGTAAAACACTTTCTACTTGGTAGTACCATGCTCCTGAGGAAATGACCAAGTGACACTCTACTGTAAAGTCTGTTAGCTACATTTTTTTTCCATCAAGACGAAAAGAAAGTATCCAGATGGCATGATTTCTGCCTCTCCAAATAAATAGAGAAGGGCTTATGAGGAGCTGCATTCACTCCTCTGCTGAACTTCTTACAGGAAGTCGAGTTCAAGGGCCTGGTGAAGGGACACAAGGTCTGCGTGATTTGTGATCCTCCAAAAGGGCATGTTGTGCTGAAACAGATAGTTATAAAGTCAATGTAAAAACAGGTTTTAACTCCAACATGAGGATAGCCAAAGTACATCTGTGGAGTTCTACAATGCAGTCTAAGACTATGTGGCTTGGAGTAGCTGAGGATGATCCTTCAACTTACCCCACCAGAGGTATAGACACATTTCTAGTTTTAATGATAAAATCCAGAAGATATACCAGAAGCAGTCTAGTGGCTTGACTTAAGAATCAAGTTCTCTCTCATTTCATTGCTCAAAGAACTTGTATTTTCTAAAATACATGCAACAATTATATTCTGTGATCACAACAGGGCACTGTTTTAGGGGAATGAATTCCACTTACAGATTGTGACTGTTAAAGGCAACCAATATATATATTCCCTAATCTGTAAGTGTAATGCATTCTTCCAGTGTGTGTGTGTGTTACACATGCACATTTTTTATGGTTGCCTGTATATATCTATATCTATGAGCAGAGATGCTCAGAATGAGAAATCAGGCATTCAGGAGTCAGTTAATTCCCTAGATTAAAGTGCTGGGAAGTCCCTTAAATCTGCCATACTGGACATCATACTTTATATACCTGTAATTGATAAATGAGCTTGGGGGATGTATCACAAACAACTCCATCATTAGGATACTCCAGCCCTACACACACACAAGCATCATCCCACATTTCTATGATCCCACATCTTAAACTACAGTCCTGGACACTCACCTGTTTGGCTGCAATCTCTTCATCACGCCCATCTCCAATTACCACATATGTTACTTTCTTTCCAAATCGTGACACAATCCTCTCAAAACAGCTCTCTTTACCTGCCAAAAGAAATTTCCCTCTTAACCACTTATGGGAGGAGCACAGGAGACCCTTGTGCAGGTCTCCTTTCCCAAGGGCAACGGCAAGCTCTTGTTTCCTTTCACAAGGCTACCACTTCACTGGATGGGAGAACAATTGCTTTGGAGTCTAACAATTAAAACAAAAAATCACTGAAATTCACACAGATATTTGTTGCAAAGCAACATATCAGGGTTTTTTCATTTGATAAGTTTCCCATGACAGGACAGAATTATGGCAGTTTTCAAATCCCATTATTTTCATACAAGTTGGGCTAAACTTTGATCCAGTAACTTCAGTCCCTCCCGTTTTGAAATTCTTTGGGGACTACTGCAATTTGCTTTGTACATGGTTCCCTCTTAGAATAATGACCTTGCAACCAAGGAGGATTTGGCACCATGGAGAAGTTTGCCTGCTTCTGCCACTTTGAGTAACTAGTGATATGGCTTTCTACTGGTAATACCACGGTCCAGCTTGTCTAATGGGCAGAGGACCCCACCAGCAGGATTTCTACCTGGGCTCTACACAGACTATTATATAACCAGGTGAAATTTACCTAGTTTTGTACACCAACCTAAGTCAGGCCAGGATCAGAAATGGAAAAACAAGCAGTTAAAGTCGAGAGACTTTGTCCTCGCCAGTAGGAGATAGAAGAGCAGATAAGAACTTGTCTGCCTTTAGCAACTGAATATTCTAGGAAGCATATAGGCAGACAACACCTAAGCCACTTTAAATTTACACTGAGAGAGTTTTACCCTGATTCTTTTCAAGATACTTCTGCACCAAATTTGGCAACGTTAGCCCAGGTTACAGGTTTGCATCATCTCTCCACTACTATTTTATGCTGGTGTAAACATGTTATCTCCCTGCCCTGACTCAGAGCTACTTATGCCATCATCAAGCTGGTACAGCACCCTCCCCCAGCTGGTTCTGAACTATGGCTTTACCCTTACCCTCACTCTAACAGGCATTTAACTCCTATAGGCATTCCAGCAGGGAGCATGTTGTATACCTCTCCAGCAGACTTCTGGCCAGGGTTAGAAATCCTCTCTTATCTCAGACATATTCAACACATGGGATAACCAGAAACAGGCCCTGAAGTTTTACCACTGTTTTTTAAAGAGGACACTGAAAGTCTGTTGTTTGAGCAAAGTCTTTTTAATCACCACAGTAATGGGTAACAGCTTTCATTCTTATTGTGGGCCATGGGGGTGCGGGGTGGGGTGGGAAACAGGAACACAGGATACAGGACTACAGAAGATCTCCTGCCAACAAGTCCAGCTCCCTGCCATAGCTAGCTTCCTACTGTTGTTATTCCACACGCCTGTTGCCATTTGTTTAGAAAGTAACAGGACTTTACTGATGAAATTCACATCTCAAAAACAGTTACTGATAAAGATGTGTTCAATGCCTCTCATCTCACAAGTACATTTGGTTAAAAATCAAGGTTAAAACCACAGAGTAAAAGAATTAAAGAATAGCAGGTTTTCAGTTTTAAAACAGGAACATGATATGATAGTGATGTGGTGATACTGTGGCTGTGGTGGTCCAGGAAATACATGAGGGGCGACAATTCTTGAGGGTGATATCTATTATTGAACCATGCAATTGGTGCAATACAATATATCATCTACAAATGGGAACAAGAAATGTTGGGGTTCAAAAATTTCTGTGCAGCATTAGGAACTTAAATACAGCAGCTACAGGGTAGCAAGTGGGAGCTGTAAGAACAGCCTATGTTGATTTACTTGGCATCACTGGGTAAGCTAATATAACAGTGTGGAAGCAAAGAATGGCTGAGGCCTGGCGGAGGGGGGGGGAGAAGAGAGATTCCTTAGATAAGAGGAAGATGACCATTAAAACTGTCTTGAAGGACACAAAACAGATAGCCCCAAGGTGGGAAAGGCTAGTTTAGGAAACCCTTTGTCTTGAATCTATAAAAGGTTAATTGCCCTTACTGTAAGGCAGAGAGCCAAGGGAATTTTCCCTTTAACGGTCTCTCTCCGATAGCTATCGAAATAAAGTTTCTACCTGACCTTATTCCAAATTCTACAGCGTGTTTTTTCCATGACAACAGACCCAAAGGCTGAGAAGTAAAATAGGTTGACAACATTTTTCCAAGCTGATTGATGTATATTTACATTTATCTTGATGCTGTCTGTATAACATAACATTTATAGAGTCATAAATGAAAGAACACTAAAACACTTTGAATGTGCTTGGAGCAGTGGTTGGTGGTCAGTCTGTGGCACATGAACTACAAGTGGCATGGGCAGCTGCTCTGTAGGGTATGCAAGCCCAACAGAGCCCTAGTCTGAGTCCCCAGTTGCTTGGTAAAGGGAGGCTCTGGAATATTTGCAGAGGAGATTAGAGAGGGCAAGACCACAGCTCCAAGAGGTGTCAAGTGTCACTGCCAAGAACCAGATTAACCCTTTCTGGCCCTGCAGCCACTACAAATTCAGAAGTTTGAGTCCTCACTTGCAATATAAAACTGCAGCAGTAACACCTCTTTGACACCTTTTTTACAGTAGTATCCTGTCCCAGTTCTCCTTCATGCAGCAGGGGGATGGAGTCTTCCTGACTTCATTCCAATGCCCCAAGGTACAAGCTCTATCAGTCAGACCTCTGGGGGCTGGGGATCAGAGCAGCAATCGCAGATGATTGAGGCTTAACTTAGGTTTCATAGACATTAGGGCTGGAAGGGACCTTGCAAGATCAAGTCCAGCCCCCCTGCCACAGAACTTGTGCTATGCCTGCCAAAATGTTGGCTACCACTGGCTTGGGGGACTCTGATTCTGTGCACCCCTCAAGCTCTGGGAAATCAAGTTGCCCATTGTCCCTTAGCATTGACAAGCCAAGTGTGTTTTATCCAATGCAAAGAATAAGTTGTGCTGGAACATATCACAGAACAGCTGGTTCGCTTCACTTAATGATGTCTGTTTCTAGCCTTTGTTACCACAAGGCTTTAGTCTTGGCTGCTTATAGAAACTGCTACACACAAAAGAATAATAAGAATTGAGAGGATAAATACAATAAAGGCCACTTCTCTGCCTGTACTGCTTGTTATCATTACTTCATCACTGGAAGTTTTAAGTACAGGTTAGATAAACCGTTGTTTGGCATGGTTTAGACATAGATTATTCCGTCTTGAGCAAGGGGTGAACTAGATGAATCTCTGGAGCACCTGCAGCCCTATTTTTATAGGATTAGTAATCAGAGTGATAGTATGGGTAACAAGGATATGCATAGAGTCTATACAACTGAAAGTGTATTGAATTCACAAGCCATACAACGGAACCTTTTCTCCAAATGATAACTATTTCAGTTCACAATTAATTTTGAAAATGCCATTTTGTATTGATTGATCAGCAATTAGCTGCAGTGACAAAGAAAGTGCAAAAGTCCTTGGTAGGGCTGCTCAAACTCAGCTGGTGACTTTGGGGGCTTGGACACACCAGGGTTTTGTGGTATTTTTTAAAACCCAGGGTAGCTAGATAGTGGTAGATTATGCAGATGTAAGCTCTACTTTATGCCAGTTCAACATATCTACAATAAGGGTTAGCACTGGTGCAAAATCCCTGATTATAGGCAAGCTCCCATTACAGATCCTAGGTTCTCCCCTCAAGGCTGGACCCCAAACAGGCATTCCATGCAACACAAAATTATTTGGAGTAATTACAATACCTATTTTTGTAGCACTATAAATATTTTCAATGGGGAACACTTCTCCCAGTCCATACAAGAGAACTTTGGCAAGAGCTGGCACCAGCTGGGTCGTCGTTATCAGGACATTCACACAATTTTTTCTAAAGGTGAAAAAAGAAACACGCTCTGAAAAGCATACCTGTGGCAGAAGAGCTGGGGATGGCTCGAGAGTTGCAAATGTTTCCCCTAGGAGGGACCATGTACTTTTGTGGACACTGCTCTACTTTTCAAAGTTTTTTTGGAACACTGATCTGGGGTGCTTGCAGATGTAAAAAATAAATAAAAATTGGTGCTTTAAACTTGGCAGGGCATTCCCACACTGAGCCCCAGGCTTGCCCAGAAGAGGCAGCGCATTACTTCAATCTGGCTCCCCTGTCATCTGTAAAGATTTGGTGCTTTAGGGGGGGCTTTTTTGGTACTTTTATCTAATAGCTGCTTGAATCAGCTTTAGCTAAAAGTGCCAAAATTGCCTGATCTTTATAGCTGCTGCAGAGCTGGGATTAAGTAACACATGCTGCTTCTTCCTGTAAAGCCCCCCCCCCTTTTTTTTTTTCAACACCTGCAAGCAGCTTTGGTTTAGTTACTCTCTGGCTGATGCTTAGGAAAAAGCTGCAATCTTGATTTGACTTCCCTCTTTTTTTGACCTTTCTCTCTCTTATCTTTATTATATTTGTGCATTTCTAACCTTTAAAACTATATTTAATGCCTTGTAAAGTAGCCTTGGTTTTTGCCTTTCAGTATATCTTTTGTTCCAAATTGCTGACATGAGGCTACAAAATCAGCCTGAAATTGACTCAGTAACATGCAGAACTTGAAGCCAGGATCCCCTATTCTGCAGGGGCTGAGTGTGCTGTGGAAACAGCTCATTTGGCTTTCTGGGTGGGAACACTATTTCACAGTTTTGAATTAACCTTTTTGACCAACATTTGGAGTGACTGTAACTGACACCAACAGGAGCTGTGCCCAGCTCACCATGGCCAAAAGAGGGTTTTATGTTATTACCAGGTTTCTGAAGATGGGACAAAATAGAAAGTGAGAAGGAATAGGGATCTCTCAGTGGATATCCTCCAAGAATGCATCAAAACCTTTTTGATAATTAAGCACGTAGTAGAAATCTGTGCATGGTGCAGAAGTAGATTCATAGAAACGAGTTTTCTAACTGGGTGCTAAAACAGGACTATTTATTTTTCTACTTTCTCCCTGCCTGCATAGTCCTCCAAGCCTAACTGCCAGTGTGCTCCTTTTATCCAACCTATTCCTGACCTCCAAGTCTCTGGCTCCTCTTTCTGGGAGAGTGAGGACAGGATTGCCGAGTACTCTGGCTTTCTGCTGACTAGCAGTTACAACTGGGATTAAGAAGGGTCACAGGCTGGAGTGCTCAGCCTCATCAGCTCATGTGAAGGGTTCTTGTCAATCGCACCTTTTGGAAAGCTGTTTTTTTTATTCTTCTGATAGAAGAATCAGTTTTCTGGCAAATTGAGACTGCTGAAGAAAATTTTCATTTCTGGAGGGGCAAAAAAGATGGCAATTTTGAAAGGAAAATTTCCAACCAGCTTTTATATGTGGCCACTATAATCAGCAGTTAGTTCTGCAGGGCTGGTGTTCATTAAGCCCTTTGCTTTGCTTTTGTGTAGGGTGCAAAAATGAGCAGGTAGAAATGAAAAGATGAGTGCATTCATCTTCTGCATTCTCCTGAGCTGCTGCTAAGAAAGCAACATTCTGTCCTTACGAAAAGCTTCAACCCTTTTCCAACATTACAGAAGGGACTGGAAAACTGATTATGGAAAATTACTATTAAAGCCACACACTCTCTCTCTCCCCACCACAAGCATACCTGGACTGTATGAGAAGTAGGGACTTTAATGCAGTTCCCAACCAGGAATCTGTTAACACTTCTATGTCAGTCCTTAGTCTCTGTAAGGCATCCCTCTTCTGTGGGCTGAGAAGGCCTATAAGAAATGCAAGCAGACAGAAGAAAACGTCATCAGAAACATATTTTTCCTCAAATAGAGTCAGTGTCCAATGATGAGACTATCTTCACTAAAGATATCAGGAATGCTTTCCGGAATGCTTAATTGAAAGATGGTTTTGAAGGTTATTTACAACCTGAGAATGGCATTAGAAGGATATCACCTATAATTCAGCTTCCACACACAGTGGAGACAAGGCTCCAAAACTTAGATTTTCTCCCTGAACCCTAAGGAAAGAGTTAAGAAAAAAATGCTGTATTTTGTGATGTATAAGAGTTTAAAATCATATCTTGAAGTAAAGACCGTGAAATATGTTGGATTTTGTTCCAAAGAACTCAACAGTAGAGGAATGGATTAGAAGTTAAGAATTCAAAGATTACAAAGCCAGAAGGAACCATTTGATCAAAGCACCCCTTGTTAGATTCAAATTCATCCTTGAAAATGCCAGGTCTTACCTTCCATCCATTTCTTGGCTGTGAAAAAATAATAAAGTAATTCTTCTGTTGCAAAGACCTCAGACCACAACAGATCAGAATGTTTTGGACACTGTGGATTCCTATTTGAAATCTTTGTGTTTATCTTGTGAATATGTATGTATTTGCACACTGACCAGTGCTAATATTGGGCAGCACCCCATGGCACCCTTAAAGGATCTCAGAGCACCCCAGGGTGCCACAACAATCTATTTTGATCTACTTAACACAGGCCATAATACTTCACTGGCTGAAGTGCAACACGTCTAAAATCTAAAAATGGCCAGTGATGGGTAATCCAGGTCTTGATCAGTTGTTTCAGTGGTTAATACATGTTGGTAGGGCTACAAACTAGAATAAGAGGAGTTTCTGAAAGTAAGGGTTGAGATGAATTGACACAGACTGTTGGCTAGTTAGGAGCATTAAAGATGGATGCCATCAGTCTACAGTATCCATGGTTAAAAAATACTTCAGAGGCATCCAAGTGCGTCTTAAAAGTATCCAGAGTAGGTGCTTGCCAACTCTGGGAACTCAGACAGTAAAGAAGTTGTTTCTTATGTCCAGCCTAAAACCGTCTTCCCGGAGTTTGTGACCATTAACCCTTGTCTTCCCTTGGGGCGCCCTGGTGAACAGATGTTCTCCCAGTTCCTGATCACACTCCTCATATATTTATAGGCTGCCACCACGCCCCCCCTGAGACTTCAATTCTCCAGGCTGAAGAGTCCCATGCCTCTCAGCCTCTCCTCATAACGCCTGCTCTCTTGACCTGTAATCATGCACATGGCTCCCCTGTGGACTCTCTGAAGCTTCTCAACATCCTTTTTAAAGTGTGGTGCCTAGAATTGGATGCAGTACTCCAGCTGTGGCCTCATCAAGGCCAAGTAAAGAGGGAAGATGACTTCCTGGGTCTTGCTTGAGATGTATCGGTAGATGCAAGCCAGGGTTTTGTTGGCTTTGCCAGCTGCATCATCATATTGATGGCTCATGTTCATCTTGTGGTCAGTCATGACCCCCAAGTCTCTTTCGGTCGTGGTGTTAATGAGTCTTAAAGGCACTGCTGAGCCTATAAGTATGATGTGGATTTTTTTCCGCTGAGGTGGAGCACCTTGCATTTCTTTGGTGAATGCCATCATGTTTTGATCTGCCCACCTTGTAAGCCTGTCTAGGTTGGCTTAAATCACCAGCCTATCCTCCAGTGTGATCACACTTCCCAATAATTTGGTGTCATCATCGAATTTACCCAGTCCGCTTCCGATACTTGAATCCAGTTTGTTCATAAATATATTAAAGAGTACTGGTCCAAGTACAGAGCCCTGGGGGACGCCACTGCTCACCATGCACTATGGTGACATGGTTCCATCGACTATATCTCTCTGGGTCCGACCAGGGAGCCAGTTCCCCAGCCATCAGACTGTAAGGTTGTCGAGGCTGCAGTTCCCCAGTTTTACCATGAGGATTTCATAGGAGACCTAGTCAAAGGCTTTTTTGAAGCCCAAATAAATTATATCAACCTCTTCTCCTTTGTTCAGGTGATGCACCACCTGGTCATAGAAGGAAATTAGGTTGATCAGGCAAGACTTACCTGCAATGAAGTCACGTTGGCTATCTTTCAGAACGTTGCATTCTGTTAGCTTGTTGTTGATGGTTTCTTTGATAATTTTTCCAATATCTTACCAAGAATTGAGGACAAACTGATTGGCCTGTAGCTCCCTGGATCTTCCTTCCTCCCTTTCTTGAAGATAGGCACAACATTGGCCCTCTTGGAATCTTCAGGAATCTCTCCCAAACACCACGAGTTCTCAAATATCCTCACCATTGGCTACACTACGATGTCAGCCAGTTCCTTTAGCACTCTTAGGTGCATTCCATCCATGCCAGCTGATTTGTGGATGTCCAGCCTCTCAAGGTGTTCCCTCACGAGATCTTCACCAATGATGGGCGTGTGTTTGCTCCTACCCTGGCAATTCTGCATCTTGTTTGGCAGGGTGGTCCCCTTGGGCTGGTGGAAGACCAACGCAAAGTAATCGTTAAGGAGATTAGCTTTTTCCTGGGTGCTGGTTGTCAGCTGCCCCATTTGGTTTAGCAAGGGTCCAATGTTGCCCTTGTTTTTCTTCCGACTACCCACGTATCTGAAGAAGGGACTTTTTCTTGTCCTTGATTCCCATAGCCAGTTTGAGTTCAGTTTCCGCCTTGGCTTTCCTAGTTTGCTCCCTACAGGTGCGGTGCTGAATACTCCTCCTTGGTGATGTTACCTGACTTCCATCCCTTATAGGCTTCTCTTTTCAGATATAGGAGGTCCAAGAGTCCCCTATTTAGCCATGGGGGTCGCCCAGCCCTTTTGCTACCTTTCCTACGTGCTGGGATGGACTTCTCTTGTGCTTCAAGGATCACGTTCTTAAGGAGTGACCACTCATTGTGGACTCCCCTCTTTATCAGATCATGGTTTCTCAGGGCTTTGACAACCAGCTTCCTGAGCTTATGAAAGTCGGCCTTCACTCAGTTTTGGGGGCATCATGGCCCCACTGGGGGAAAACTAGCTAGGGAGTGACTCCTGTTCCCCCATTTATCATCCCCAGCTCCATTTTCTGCCCCTTTGCTAGAAGCTGCTGGCGTGATATCCCCCTCATGGGGCTCTTGCCCTTTCAAAGCAGCTTGGAGCAAAGTGGATGGAGGTAGGAAGGGTGAACACTGGGCTCTCCCTTTTGTTTAGGAGAGGGAGAGTGGACTAGCTGGGCGAGTGAGTCCATGGTTACCACCTGGTTGTCAGAAAGTTGTTGGGAAGAGGAGAGGCTGCAAAAAGTGGGGGAGCTAGCTAGTAGGGCAGATGTGTGTGTGGTGTTACCAATCTTGGCCATTTTTAAGGGGCCTATGCTGAACCGCAGAAGTACTGCTAAGCAGAAGGCCTGAAGTCTGTTTCTGAGTGACCACAGTGTGAACTTTTGCATATATGACAATTAACTTGGTCAGCAAGTAAAAGAATCTATCAAGCACAATTAAACAAAGTACAAGACCTGAAAGGAGACAAAGGAAGACCACACATTAAATAATCCATATACACTATATCATAGCTTTATCTTAAAAATACTAGTAGGAGTGACTGATACTGTTTTACTACAATAGATATATTTTTCTTAAAATGCTTAGATAATTTGTAAAAACAAAAGCAGCCTCAGAGAAGACCAAAAACTAAGGTAAAAAACAGGAACAACATTCCACAATGGGGAAGAAAAGGAGATAAGAAATCCTTCCTTTTTTCTAATGATATAAATCCCAACCAACTGACACCTTCCAAGTCCACAAAGGATCTGATTCAATCCAGTTCCCAAAATTTCAGTGTAACAAAGAAACTGAAATAAAACCAATCAGAGATCATTTACTAGAATATTAAAACCAGGCATCTATAAATCTTGGGCATAGGCTGGAGGGAAATTTAGAGAACTCGGAAAATTCAAGAAGACTTGCTGGCAATCTGTGTGCCACCCTCCTCCCACACCTCAAGTCTCCCCCAGCTGATATAGGTGAGAATCTATAGTGTGATTTTATGGGTAGCCAGATAGACTTTGGATAAATGTTTGTTTTCATGTTTTAATGTACAAGCAAATAAAAGGTTCATCTGTAGACCTATGTCTGCCTCTTCTCTCAAGAGCCTACTCTCAAGGTTACCTGTAATCTGGGTAACAGTTGGGGGAGGAGGAGGGGGTGAGAGGGGAGGTCCTTTTACGAGGTCCTTTTACTCTGCGGGGAGGGGAAGATGGGCCTGATAAAAACAAAACCACAAACACAGGCGCACACAGAAGGAAAAGGGAAGCGCAATGCTGACTTATTCAGCCTGGACGAACAATTAAGAGGTACAGATAGAAAGCACAACCAGAAAGGAGCAACACTGACTCCAGAAGCAGGGCACTATGGTAAGGGACAACATGCTTCAGAGAACTGAAGAAAAACTGCCCTGGCAGCAGGTCCAAAAAAAGACTTATTTGGGAATATTTTCAAGTTCCTGTAATTTCACAGAAAAAAAAGGAAAACATGCTAAATGTAAACAGTACACCAAAAAGGTGCAAGGCCTTATTGTCAGAATGAAACATTATACAATATACTTCTTAGAAGGGAATGACTGTAAACACTATGATAAACTTTCCTTGCAGCAAGGGAAGTTTAGGCTGGTTATTAGGAAAAACTCTCACTAGGAGGGTGGTGAAGCATTGGAACAGGTTACCTAGAGAGGTGGTGGAATTTCCATCCCTGGAGGTTTTTAAGGACAAGCTCAACAAAGCCCTGGCTGGAATGATCCAATTGAGGATGGTCCTGCTTTGAGAAGAGGGGTGGACTAAATCAGTGTTTCTCAACCCATGGGTTGCGACCCAAAAGTGGGTCACAAGTATTTGAAAAGGTCATGAGCAAGTCCCAGCAAACAAAGAAAAGCAGGGATTTCCCACTGCAGGCTGGCAACATTCCAACTGCAAGGGGTTGCTTGGGGCATTTCGATGTAGCGGGCACTACATACAGCTGTACACGCGCACACACACCCACCCACCCACCCACATGGCTGGCATGCAGCCAGGCAGGGTTGTGGGAGCAGTCCCAGCAGCTGGATGCAGCTAAGTGTATGGGGAGTGGGGGCTGGAGGTCTAGGGCTTGGGGACTGTCCAGTGGGGGGGGCCATAGGACCTGGGGAATGTCCAGTGCCCCCACATTGGGACCTGTGCTGGATTCCACATTGACCTATCCTTCACTCAGAGGCATGGGTTGCTGCAGGTTCCAGCAAGGGGCAGGGCAGTAGGAACCAGGGAATCCCCAGGGCCTCATGCCTCTGTGTTGGAACTTGTGCTGACCCATGCTTGCCTCCATGTCCCAGCAAAGAGGTATGGGGTGGTACAGGACCTGGGAAATTCCTGGTGCTCCAAGCTTCCATGCCAGGACCTCTGTGTGATATTGTGTGTGTGCCCTCCATGCCAGGAGCCACACCAACCTGTGCTTCATGCAGAGGCATACGTGGGTTGATGTGTGAGGCATGGAGGTGTAGGACTCCCCGAGTTCTGTAATGCTCTGTGTGGAGCCATGTATGCCTCCATGTGAGGCACAGGTCAGTGAGGGACCAAGGGCCCCAACAAGGAGGCATGGGGCAGTAAGGGATGTTGGGACTTTCTGGACAAGAGGAACATACTGACTGGTCCTGCATTGGACCTCTACCCAAAACAGGACAATAGGTGACATGTTTTGCCCAATAAAGTAGATCAGCTGGGCAAAGACACACTCTGGCACAGCTTGATCTACTTTGTTTGGCAACGTCAACCATGCAGTTGGTCCACTAAAAGACATCTTCCACAAAAATCCTTGCCTCAGACTAGCTTGTAACTATCAGCTCAATTCACTGACTACATTTAATTCCTCTATTCAAGGCATCATTTGGTTGAGTGAAAAATGTTGACAAAAAGTTTATGTACTCAAATATTTAAGATCGTTTTATTTTATAGTTTATTATTTTATTTTTATATGCTGTTTCATGCGCTTAATTAAATTCCAGTTACAATCCTGATGCAGCTGCTTGATTCAAATAATGGGCAAAAGAGATAACTGCCTCATAAAAAGGAATTTATATAATTCACCATTATCTAACTTACTGAAAATCAGTAAGAAAATTAATAAGAACCTGAAAACATTAAACTATATAACTGATTAAATACATGTATACCGTTACAATGTACCCTCTCTGATAGGAAAAAGATTTGCCAAATCTAAAATAAAAGTTATATCAAACGACAACACATCTTTTTTCAAAAATACTAATGTACAAAGGAAAAACTTGATTACATTTAATTTAGACTGAGGCTTTTTGCTTATTTAAATCAATTAGTGATTTAAATTTTTCTGCCTTCTGTGCATCTGTGCTGTCCCTGTACTCACCTCCGACATTGCCCTTGCATTTGTTATAGATTTCTCGCACTCTGCGATAGCGGAAAGCCAGCTTTCTCATCCAGTCCACTCCACCTTGGACACCCACTGACGAGCTGTTATTTGTACTGCTTGCTGAGCCAGTGAACCCATCCGTGGAGAAACTGTAGTTGCTATATCAGAAAAACAAATCTGTTATGCATGCTATAGTGACAGGCTGGCTTTAAAGCCACCTAACTGGGGATGTTCTAGTTTCATACTCTGTTCATAACTGATCAAGTTTTCCCTGTGCAGCAGGCAGGAGTTTCCTTAGCACAACTAGTCTTACATTATTGAAGACAGGCAGAAAAGTAGGCCAGAGTGACACCTTAGAGAATAACTGGTTCAAAGAAGCATGAGCTTTTGTAGATTACAGCCTACTTTGTCACATGCCATCTCTGGAGATAGAGATTGTGTGCGCTTCCTGGCAATACATTTCAGTCAAGTAATATACTTCAGTCAGTTCACCTGCAATATACTTCTCTTGCAGGTGAAATAGCAAGAGAACAATTTTAATTATTCCACCTCTTTCACCTCTCCACCACAAGTAAACTTTCTGTCATTATCTAATAATATCTCCTATGCATGTGTAGCATTACATTCCCTTTCAACCACTTACAATAATTAAGTATCATCACTCTCTTCATGTCTCATCCTTTCTAGGTCAGACCCAATGAGTTTATCAATAGCAAAGGATAGCTTTAAATATAAGCTGTGAGATACAACTCTTATATGCATGGTTCTATAGGGATGCAAGTGTAGCAACACTGCTACAACTTTAACCCTGTTTTAGGGTTAGTGCTAAGGTGATTTGGCTAACTTGTTTTGCTACAGGCTCACACAAGAAATTTCCCCTCCCATTTTAAAGAAGTTAAATTGGACATTTGCACATTGTCTAACTGGACTTTTCTTCCTCTGAACCCTAATTTCTCAAACTTTTGTTGAGCAAGGGCAGCAGGACTGTATACAGCATTACCAGCACCATCTCCCAGTGCAGGGCAGGAGATAACACTATTTTACTTAAATCTTTCTTCTCTCTCTCTCACATTTGTTTCTATGGTGATGCTTGGGGTTTTGAGATATTTATTTTTTAACCTACAAAGTCCTAATAAGGTTGTTTAAACTAACAAATATGTTTTTAGAACCTAATAATGCTGAATCTGGATATCTAAGACTCAGTCCGATTTTGCTCTATAGACACCCCCAATCATTGTGTGCATTGGGGAGGGGGGCATGAATTAAGTAGTTCACAAAAATTGCAACTTCCTGCAGGATTTCACAAGCTACATGTTTGATGATTCCCTCTAAGATCTTGCTGCCTGTCACCCAACAAATCACCCATAGTTCATTTCTTTTAATCCAAGTTCCCCATTGTCATAACTTATATTTATTGTGCTGTTTCTCTTCCATCAACTGGTGGATTAGGCCAGCAGTCACCCAAATATAAATCCTTCATTTACTGAGGGCCAAGCTTCTGCAATTTAGCTTCTACCTCCTGCACAGTAAGAATGGGCACATGGGTACATTCCACAGAGCGGCTTAAATGCAGTAAACCCACACATTTTACCCCATAGTAAATCGTTTATTTTACTGTGGAACAGGAAACAGGCCAGCTACAGAGGAGCTAGCTAGGGAAGGTCTCCTTAGAAAGAGAAGCATGAAGTGAGAGGCTGCAAATTAGAAGACCCAGAGGCATGGCTGCAGGACGTTGCAATACCAGAGCCACTGCCACCTTCCAGCTCTTCCTCTGCTTCCACCTGTGAGGTGTCTGTCCAGGCAGGACCACACACCACTGAGGCTTCCACCCAGGTCCTGGTTTGGTGCTGTGCAGACTGCAGCTTGTAGATTCTTTCTGGTGTCAGCCAGGTGGAAGAGTGCCTGCAACATGAGTGGTGCCTTCTGGTGACATCTCTCAGGGAAGAAGGTAAGAGAGCTACAAGAGAAGGTAGCAAGGCTCCGAAGCATCCTCCACTATGAGGACTTCATTGATTACATGCTTGAGAAAACCTCTAGGACTGTGGAGGAAGGACTGCCCAAGGTGGTGCTAGAACAGGAAGGGAGAATGGAGCATGGATTCCCAGGAAGGTGGAAGCTTGTATCTTCTGGCAGCAAGAAGTCATCATCCCCATGTGCAGTGGTTTGCTTGGAGATCAGATATGGAAGGTAAGCAACAGAGGAGGAGGAGCACATTTAATAGGTGGAAGAGGCCAGGCCAGGAATCCCCAAGGTGGGGAGGATCAAGACCACTTCCATGAAGTGGTGGTTGTTGTAGATACCCTTCTATGGAGGACAGAGAGATCCACCTGCTGGCCTGACCTGTTGTCCCAGGAAGTCTGCTGCTGGCCTGAAGCTCAGATCCAAGATGTCACACAAAGATTACTGAGACTCATCCGACCCTCTGACTACTACCCCATTGGGAGGGGGAGTGGGGGGGCACCAATGATACTATCAGGGGTGACTTTGAGCAGATCAAGACTGCCTATAGGGCTCTGGGTGCAAGAGTGAAGGGGATGGGGGCATAGGCTGTGCTCTCCTCAATCCTTCTGGTCGAGGGGAAGGCCCTGGCAGGAACGGATGCGTCCTGCAGATCAACGCATAGCTGTGCAGGTGGTCACCAGCAGGGATTCGGCTTCTTTGACCATGGGATGTTGTTGCAAGATGAAGGCTTGCTAGGAAGAGACAAGATCCACCTGAAGAAGAGAGGGAAGAGCGTCTTTGCAGACAGGCTCATTAACCTAGTGAGGAGGGCTTTAAACTAGGTTCACCAGGGGATGGAGAACAAAGCCCTGAGGTAAGAGGGAAGTGGGAGACCTGGAGGAAGAGCAAGCAGGAGGGGGCAACAAGGGAGGTGCTCTCATACTTTCTGAGAAATCAGGGCAATCAACTAGTTACCTCAGGTGCCTGTACACAAATGCACAGAGCCTGGGAAACTACAGGAAATCCCCGCTTAGTGCTCTTAATTAGTTCCTGAAAAACCAAGCGTTAAATGAAGTAAGCATTAAGCGAAACTGAAAGTATTTGATGACGTAAGATGGCAACCGCAGTGGTTTTTAATGACCCAAGATGACAACCACGAGTGTTATACAAAACTCGCTAAGTGAAATCGGGTATCAATTTAAAATGAGTATTATAGTGAAACAGAGCTAAGTGAAACAGCATTAAGCCAGGGTTGCCTGTAGCAGGAAGAATTGGAAGTCCTTGTACAGTCACTGCACTATGATGTGCCTGGAATAACACAGGCAGGGGAGAAGAGGAGGAGGAGGAGGAGTTGTGCTGTATGTAAAAGAGCTGTATGATTGCTCAGAGCTCCAGTATGGAACTGGAGATAGGCTTGTTGAGAGTCTCTGCGTTAAGGTTAGAAGGAAGAGAAACAAGGGTGATGTTGTGGTGACCAGGAGAATGAGGTAGATGAGACTTTCTTCAGACAACTAACAAATTTCCAGATCACAGGCCCTGGTTTTTACGAGGTACTTCAGTCACTCTGATTTCTGCTGGGAGGGCAGTATAGCAGTGCCCAGGCAATCCAGGAAGTTTTTGGAGAGTATTGGAGACAACTTCATGAGGCAAGTGTTGGAGAGACCAGCTTGGGGCCATGTTTTTTTTTACCTACTGCTTACAAACAGGAAAGAATTGGTGGGGGATATAGAAGTGGATGGCAAGTTGGGCAGCAGTGACCATGAGATGACTGAGTTAAGGATCCCAACAAAAAGAATAAAGGAGAGCAGCAGAGTATGGACCATGGACTTCAAAAAAGTAGACTTTGATTCCCTCAGGGAACTGATAGGTAGGATCCTCTTGGTTTGAGGGGGGAAAGGAGTCTAGGAGAGCTGGCTGTATTGTAAAGAAAACTTGCTGATGGCTCATGAACAAACCACCCCAAAGTACAGGAGGAATAGCAAATGTGGCAAGTGACCAGCTTGGCTTGACAGAGAACTCTTCTGTGAGCTTAAACACAAAAAGGAAGCTTACAAGAAATGGAAGCTTGGACAGACAACTTGGGAGTAGTATAAGAGTATTGCTTGGGCATGCAGGGATGAAGTCAGGAAGGCCAAAGTGCAATTGGAGGTACAACTAGCAAGGAACATGAAGGGCAATAAGAAGGGTTTCTACAAGTATGTTAGCAACAAAAGGAAGATCAGAGAAAGCGTGGGTCCCTTACTGAATGGGGGAGGCAACCTAGTGAACAGATGATGAGGAAGAGGCTGAAGTACTCAATGCCTATTTCTACCTCAGTCTTCACAGGCAAGGTCTGCTCCTAGACTACTGCACCGGGCAGTACAGTTTGGGGAGAAGGTGAGCAGCCCTCAGTGGTCAAAGAACAGGTTAGGGACCATTTAAAAAAGCTGGATGTGTACGTGGGACCAGATGCAATGCATCCGAGGGTGCTGAGGAAACTGGCTGATGTGACTGTAGAGCCACTGGCCGTCGTCTTTGAAAACTCGTGGCGATCGGGGGAGGTCCCGGACGATTGGAAACTGGCATGCCCGGGCAAATATACTTACTTATTTACTATGAATAGTTCTTTCCCCTAAGTATTTATATGATTCATTAAGTAGTTAACCAAAGGTCCACAGATACTGTACCGCAGTCAAACTAATCTGTCAATGTGTTTTTTTTTATTTCCCCTTTAAAATGCTTGTAGTATTTCTACTGTCAGGTCACATATAATGAGAACTGAATACAGTATTCAAGGCTCAGCATGCTATTATAAATCCTCCAGCTTTTTAAATGAAACTTAACCTTGTTTGGTTTAATTTTCCACTAAGATGCTTTCATAGATATCTGCACAATCATAGTGTAGTCTTTCTTCCTCAGGTGTTGATTTTGAATGAAAGTCAATTCAAATTATGCCTTTCAATGTGCATTACATTATGACGGTCAACAGTGAAGTTCAAAGGACTAAACAATATAGATACCAAACAAGGGTATAACTGCATGGCTACATTCATCACTTTATAGCAAGGGTTGGCAACTTTCCAGCGTGGCAGGCTCCCACTCCCCTCCACATTACCCCCATCCTTGGCACCCAGGCCACCTGGTGCTGCCTCCACTGTCTGCCATTGTCTTTATCATGCACTGCTGATCCCCATCCCCAATAGCATGGAGAGGGCCAAATCTAGTTGCCACAGTGAGCGGTGGGTGCCATAGGGGAGGGAGAGGGGGCAGGGGTGCTGCAGACGAATCGGCAGCACAATGCAGTGCATAGAGGGAGAACACACCAGACCAAGATGCATGCTGCCAATCCTCCATGCCACCATGGGCTAGATGCAAGCGCTTCATGGGCCAGATCTGATCCATGGCCCATAGTTTGATGACCCCTACTTTACAGAATGATTATTTCCATCTAATCTTCTTATGCTGTCCAATACAGGAAAAGCATGAAGCTGGAATTAGGAGATTGTACCTTTGTGATAAAACATGAGAATGACAACAAAGATATGGAACCAGATCTTGTTCATCTTCCATGCCAATTCACCAACCTACTTGTATTAATATGGGATCTGGTCAAGGCCTCTGGCAAAGCTTTCAGAGGGCATGATTTAGGAGGCTGGGATCACAGGTTTTTCTAAAAGTTGTATTATATTGAACACACAAACAAAGCTTAATGAAATAATTATAATAATATGAAAAGATATCCATCATCTCAAAAACTTTAACTACTCTCCTCACTCAAAAGGAAAGTTATTGACCATTTTACCCACTCTAAGGTCCCAAACAATGACAGAGCCCAGAAGTGGATCCTGCCAGAGTCACGCTGAAATGCTTAGCTGTGAAGCTGCCCACCAGCCCATCCCAACCAGAGCAGCTTTAAGCCTATCATTAATTCCACACCCTTCCTCAGTAGATCACCACCTTAGGTCTTGTCCATTGTCAGCAGAAGCAACATCATCTATGTGCACCTGGTCACACTCCTGTTAGAGACAAAAAAAACAAAACAACCTAAAAACCATTCTGAGAAATGCCTTGATTACATTTTTCCAACATTTGCAGGTTTAACATTCATCTTTGAAAATGGCACTGTAAACTTCAGCACAATGCAGATTAATACTTAAAGTGAGAGAAGTGAGCAGATTTTGTTTCTATTCACTATTATTTATTTCCACACTTCTTTAAGTAAGATATATTTTATGTTATATACCAGTGGTCACCAACCAGTCGATCTCAATCAACTGGTAAATCATGGAGCCTCTGACAGCTGATTTCAGTCCGTCAGAGGCTCCACAACTGGGAGTGGTAGGATGTACGTGGCTGGGCTGAGCTACGTCCCCTCCCGCCTGGGCCAGGCCGGGTAAGTGGGGTCAGAGCCTGGGCGGCTTGTCCAGGAGGCTGGGGGCGTAGATCCTAGGGTGCCCTTTACTTAGATTGAAGACCACTGTTATATACTATACAGAATTACAATAGTCCGACATCTAGATTCCTTTTTTTTTTTTTTGCCTTTGCCACTGGCTGGGTGTGAGACCACAAATCAGTCACTTCCCTCCCCATATTTTAATTTCTCCAGGTTAAAATGGGGATGATGATACTGACCTCCTTTTTAAAGTGTTTTTTTCATGTATGGATGCAAAGCACTATAAATACTCAAATACTAATTTTATTATTTATGTGCATGTCTAAATACAAGCAAATAAAATTGTTTGAGGAATTCAGTATCCCAGTTTTTCTAGACTCATAACACCAGCTGCCACAAGCAGATTAGCTAAGCATGCTTCATTTTGTATGATTTTTCTTTGTTCCTGTACAGCTTTAGTTCTGGTAAAAGTTTTAGTAGAATTTTAAAGCTTTTTGGTTCTCAAACATATTTGTCACTGGAGGTATATGGCAAAGCTCTTAACAGGAGGGTTTTGGTGTTAAGCTTTCTTACAAGACAAATGCCACATACCTCTAAGTCATTGAAAAATAAGTGTGTATCAGCCACTTCAAAAATCATCTCCTCCATTGTCAGACCTGAGCCAATCACTAGAGTTGGATCCTGAAAAAGAAGAGTGAAACGGGTAGTTCCCCCTTTGTTTTATGTTAAATATTAGCTGTGGTAAACTTGTTGCCATTGAAGTTCTCCAGGGTTCCCACTGTATGCAAAGCCTAGGATTTATTGTAATAGTATTTTCTCATAATATTGTAGAGTGTGGTCTGCAAAATCCCTAAAATATTGTAAAGAGAGATGTAGTTAGCCAGGTTGGCCTGAAGTCACATGGAAGAAATGGCAAGGTGGCACTTTAGAGACTATCTTGTTCAGAAAGACATAACTTATCATAGGCAATTGTCAAAAGCTTATGCTTCTGAATCAGTTCATCTCTAGCATGCAACTAAGATGGCACCCTACCCTGCTTCTGCCTGTAATATTGTAAGAAACTGAAGAAAAAGCAAAGAACTGCTAAAGCATCAAAACAATAATTAAAACTCTAGTGCTGTATAGTTTGGAGAGATATATGCCCAGTAGTAGGAGAGAGAAATTGTGTGTTATTTTTCAGAATATTTCAGAGAAGCAAAAATACTTATTTGCAAGATATGGTAGACAGTCACTAATTCATCTGAGTGATAAGAGTGTTCTTTGTTAATTGCTGGAGTTCCTAAGGCTGTCAAAAATAAATAAACATTATTAAAAGGCAACCTGATAATTTCTCTTATATCCTATTTTTATTTACATATGGAGTTTTAAACAGGCGTTTTGCTGTCTGCTGCTTAACTCTGCCCAAGGAAGGGTAATGTGCAACTTGGAAACTTGTCTATGTCTATCCATGCAGTTGGTCCCAACCACGCAGTCAGTTCAATAAGATGTGTCACCCACAACAATTCTTGTCTCTTGTATTAAAAGGCAAAGCTTTTATACAGTCCCTATTTTTATATTGTATCTGTAATTATTAGTAAACTCAAAAAGAACAAAGAATTATGATTTTAAATTTAAATACCAGTACTTTCATAGATTCATAGATGTTAGGGTTGGAAGGGACCTCAATAGATAATCGAGTCCGACCCCCTGCATAGGCAGGAAATAGTGCTGGGTCTAGATGACCCCAGCTAGATGCATATCCAACCTCCTCTTAAAGTACTTTAAAATACTTGACAAATTTAAATCTACAAATAAAAGTCTTAGTATGCGTTCAGTGTAAAAGAGCTGGTATTGTATAGTGTGTGATCTTGATTTTCATTAATGACTGCATTTGCAATTCAGAAAAAAACATCAGTTCACAAGCTCTGTACTCTGAATAAAGTTCTGGTAATCTCCATATCCTTGCTCTATATGCACTTAATAAAATAGTATTGTCTATTTTTTAAAAACAACTTACCACTCCTTCTGGGAGGGGGGGGGGGAAGGAGGAGGAGGAGAAGGAACAACCAAACAAACTATGATACAAGTAGAAGCATGCATTTTCTACTTTCTTCACCAGGAATTAATGTTTACATATTGATAACTTATAGCATTTTACTTCCAAAAAAGCAGCAAAGCAATATTACCTTTCCATATTTCTGGGCATATGACCCCGTGAGAAGTGAATGAAAAATTATGATGGTCTCATCCAAGTCCCACAGAAACACTCGCTGGGGAAGGAATTATAAAAGGAAATTAAAATCTTGAGACATCCCAATTGCCAGGCTACAATAAATAGGAACACAATCCTGCTCTTGCACCTACTTTGTTGTTAGGGTCAATGTGCTCTATAAGAACAGCCTACCTATTATCTGCCGTATATAGCTTGCTGTTTAAAAAAAATAAAAGGGGGGGGGGGGGGGGGAAGAGACATGGACATTTACCAAAAGAAGCAGTGCATTACTTCAACCTGGCTCTGCAGCATCTGTATAGATCAGGCGCTTCAGCAGGGCTTTTTGGCATTTTCATCTAAATCTGAGTCAATCAGCTATTAGATAAAAGCACCAAAAAGCCCCACTAAAGTGCCCAATCTATACAGACACTGGACAAGCCGGGTCCAACTAATTTCTGGGCATGCACTGGGTTAGCACAAGAGCAATGTGGAGTGTAAAGTAAAGCACCATTTTTTTTTTTAAACATCTGCAAAGCAGCCTCTATGTCTTAGCTTTCCGAGTGCTTAATAGGAACAGTAGTATTTCTGGGATTCCAGATTTCTTCTTTGTTTTTACCCAAGCATCCCACTCTTTCTTCTGCAGCCAGAATGTGAGAGATGCAGTGTCATTCTGTTTTTCTAAGCTACTGTACAGAAAAACCAGACAAGTTCACTTACTTCCAATTCACTGTCCTGTGAAGAGGAGGTATCTGCTTTCCTTTTGCCCCTGTTCTTCCCAGGTATGTTTTTCTTAGTCTGCTCATCTAACTCCTTACTTGCTGTTGCTCTTGACAAAGATGGACTTGTGGACAGATCTCCTAGAAGAAACGCATATACATACATATACGCATGCGCACAAACACACAGGTGCAACACTGTTCTCAACTCCTCATTGTACAAAGTAAATACCCATTTCTGATATACCTTTCCTCCTTACAGCACTTGGTCATATGTTCAGGAAAAAGATGATGTTACTTTACTTTAGTAGAAATTGTACCACTCATTAGAATGAAAGCAAAGTTTCTTTACACAACCATCTCAATGCATACCTGTTACCCCAACTTCATCTTTGACAATTCAGCAGCAGGCCATAACAGGAGGCACATTCCAAGATGAATGATGCAGGCTAAGAGAATTACCAGGGCAGCTCCTCCAGGTACCTCTCATTTGCCTCTTTCATTTTAAATTTAATTAAAAAAATATTAACTCTGAAAATTCTAAGTGGGTTCCTAAAACACCCTCAGCCCTGGGAACAGGACCTCATAGAAAAGATTCGGATCTAGTTTTCCCCAGATAGCCTGGCCTTATTGGAAGAACTTCCTGTTTGCTGGTCCATCAGAACCTACCTAGCAATACTATGCAACTTGTACCCCTTTCAGCTCAATATGTATTACACAAAGGCCCTGGCAAATGTTATATTTATCACACAATTGTGTTAACTGTGCAATACATTTTGACATGTTACACATGCAAAGAAATTACCATGACTCTCTTCCTCCCTCCCCGTGGAGCAGTGTGTGCTGGGGGAGTC
The DNA here is from genome assembly GCF_030867095.1 of Alligator mississippiensis. NCBI lineage: Eukaryota > Metazoa > Chordata > Crocodylia > Alligatoridae > Alligator > Alligator mississippiensis. The sequence continues at coordinate 16,926,858 of NC_081829.1, forward strand.
CCCTCCTAGAGAGCTAGGCAAAACTGGGCGTCCCCACCTCCCTTCACATGAAAGGTGGGGTCGGGGAGGGGAGGATGAGGGAATCACTCTGTGAGCTTTGCTTCATGCCCCGGGACTGTACTCTTCTCCACCACCTCCTCCACTTCCTCCTCTGCACACATTGCTTAGTGCTAATCCTGGCACTCCTACAGTTGTGCTCCTGATCAGTGTTGTGCTCAGAGCTCCTGCAGCTGGATGGTAACAGCAGCTCAAGGCAGCACATTCCACCTCTAGATAGCCTGCCCTTTGCATGTGAAGCTGTACATACTGCACAATGTTTGCACTGTGTGAAAAAAAAAAAGTATGTAATCATCATGATGAAACTGGAATAATATATCTGCCAGCGGCCAAGGACTCAACAGGGAATTTTAAATATCCTCTTAAAAAGGTCGACAGATAACTACTAAACAGACAGCTAATTTAATCGGTAGGACGCAGTATCAGGTAATACATGTCTCTCTTTAAAATCTTTTAAGAATTGAAAGGGAGCCCTAAACCAACTCTGAAATCAGAGCTTTCAAGCAACAACTGAGCTCCACAATTTTCTCTGGTTTTGCTAAGAAGCTTAGCCAGACTGCAGCACACAGTAGAAACTTCACTTAAAAGCCTTCTTAGCACTTCTCCTTCAGATGCACTTCAACACAGAAGTCATTAGCTACCTTAGACCTTCTGAGAGTCTTAGGAAGTAACAGTTCTTTGCTCTGTTCTGTTAAGAGGATACATGCTTTTTTTTTGCTGGCAACATGCCCTTCATGCATCATGGTAAGTTGATGCATAGCATGACATCAGCAGGAAAGGCCAGCCAACCAACAGGAAAAGAGCTTTTTGTTTAAAACAGTTACTGAAATCCTTCACACTGGATCTTATTCCTGAATCTTTTGTGTCACTAACTAAAAATCCTATGCACCTGACAAAGACCTGGGGATACTTTAATGGGATAATTTTACTATGTATATACAGACTAATTTTCATATGAAAGATATACAGCAGCTTTCATCACTGTGATTTAGTATAACGAAGGGAAGAGGACAAGGAAAAATTTCATAAGGAATGCCAGGGGTAGAATTTTTTTCTCAGGTATTTCAGGAATAATATACTAACAGTAATGACGTAGTAGCAATAGCCATGCAGACTTCTGAACATGTTACTAAGAGAGAAAGTTGGTCATGACACCAGAATTACCTGCAACTCTTACTGGAGATGTTTCAAAAGATCTTTAATTCTTACTTTAAATAGCAATTGCCAGAGAGGAGAACATTTTTTTGTTAAGCTTCTCACTACAAGATGACATCTTTCCCCATAACCCTGCATATTGTACTGAAGGGTCTGTAACAGAAGTATCATTTGTACAGCAGGCTTTAAATCCACATCCAGGTGCAGAGGGAAAACAAAATAGCAAGTCTTCTTCCCTGAAGATGGAAAGAACATGCATTGCATAGAACAGTGCATAAAGTTGCTCCTCATTACATTTCTGAATGGCATTTCCCTACCAACTTGCATATAAAAAGAGTTTTGCTATCTGCCCTGCTAAGGCTGCAGCAGTTACCAGATGAATGTCTCTGCACTGTCCGCGTAGGCACGATGGCTTTTGGTTTTTCAGTCGGGTACGTGGTTGTTGCTAGTGTGGTACTCTCCGTGTTGCTGTCTGCTGGCGTTAGAACCCCATAGCCAGAACTTGGGTAACATGGCTGGTACTGACTTTGGCCAAGGATTGTGTATGTAGGATATTCCTATTAAAAGAAAGGATTAAATAAGGCAGGCAACTGCTATTCCTGAGAAAACATTTTTTTTTTTTTTAGTTTAAAAAGTTTTAGCCTAGAATGTCTTTGGGACAGAGAAGCTTCAGCCAAAGAGCAGGCTTTCTTGCTACATGCTCTTTCATCTGGTGCAAGTGAGGGACTGCACAGCCAGATTTGGTTCAAAAGACAGGAGAGCTTGTATTTCATGTAGAAGCATCCAAAAATAACTGTCAGAGGACCTCCCACAATAGATATGAGAGAGAAGAAAAAAAAAAAAAGGTGTAGCTTGCTTCAATAGTTTCTGAACTCTAACCATTTCACTCTGCTCAGCATGCCTTTGGATAAACCCATTTTCCTTTACTTGCTTATGGAAAGTTAGAAATGATTAAAACAGTGTTTTACTCTCTGTGAGGGGACCAAGCTACTTCTGGCAGAGCTTCAACTAAAGGCATCATGGGGTCTAATGTTCAGTCCCAACAACTGTTTTTCCTGCCATGCTACACATGCATGACAGGAGGTGTGACTGTGGGATTATGCATCAAATCCCCACTGTTCCATTTTGCCTGTGCCCCTGCACCAGAACTTAGGAAGCCAGTCAGCTAGTCAGCTTCCCTGCTCCCAACCCCAGGAGCATAGTGGAATCAAGGGTTCTAATATGCCCTGGAAGCTGGGAGCACAGAGCAGCAGATTGCCTCCCCCAGCCTCTGGGGTGCAGGTGAGCCCTTGACTTCACTGTGCTCTGGCAGCCAGAAGTAGCAGCTGATCCAGGATTCCAGGCTTGGCTGGCATCAAGCGCTCCACTGCACCCCAGGGGCTGGGAACACAGATCACACTGAACTACTCAGGCCCTAGGGTGCAGCAGAGTCAAGGGCTTGGCTGCACCCATGGGCCTGGGAGCACAGATCACTGTTTACACTCCTAACCTCTGGAGTGCAGAGGAGTCAGGGGTTCTGATCAGTGCTCCCAGCCTCAGGAGCACATTTAGAGCCCAGCCACAGGCTGGATCCAGCTGGCAGTGGACTTCATTTCCCAACAGCCCCTACCCACGTGGCTGGGGCCAGTTTCCATGGAGACCCCAACAGCAGCCATGCTGTGATAGTGTGGGGCCACAGTTTCCATGGAGACTGGCCACAGAGGTGCTGGCAGGCAACAGCAGCGCCAGCCTCTTCCTGGTGGACGTACTGAGGGGGGCTGTACTGTGGCTGGAGCAAGGTGGGCTCAGTTGCTGCTGCCTGTACAAAGTAGGCGGTGATGGTGGTGGCACCACTGGCAGAGTTGACCATGAGGGGGTTATGAGGAATTTTGGGGTGGCTATAGCCCCTGCAAACAGCCCCCCTCAGCACCACCTCTGCTGGCAGGGTGTGTGGCAGGGCTCAGAGCTGCTCTGGATCCCAGCTCCGATCTTGCGGCAGTGACAACATGATTCAGAGCTGCAATCTGCAGCCTGCATGCTCCGGGCAAGGGCATGCAGGCAGCAGATCATGGCTCTGCCCCAGCTCCTTGCAGCGGTGACAGCGTGGTCCAAAGCCAGGGCAGAGCCATGATCTGCTGCCTGCACACCCCTGTCTGCAGCATGCAGGCTGCAGATCGCAGCTTTGCCCTGGCTCTGGATCATACAGTCACCACTGCAAGAACCCAGCCAGGCTCCAGAGCAGCTCTGTGCCCTCCCAGCACTGCTGGGGCTAATCTGCATGGAAACCCTGGCCTTGCGCTATCACAGCGCAGCTGCTGATCGAGTCTCCATGGAAGCCAGCCCCAGCCACGTGGGTGGGGGCTGCTGGGAATTGGAGTCCAGCCACCAGCCAGATCCACTATTTTTTGCACCCCTGCTTTAATCTCAGCATTCTCTAAATGGGAAAACCACGGTAAAAGGAGGTAAGCTGAATTGTTTCAGATCAAATTCAAGATCAAATTGAAAAATGACTTAGCAGTTGCACCTGAGTTTTAACTACCATGACCTCAGAAAATCTGAAAATGAAGCTGCACTGAATAAACTTTAGAAAAGTAAAAGTTAGCAGGGAATTTTACCTGGTGAGAGATGCTGGCTACAGCTGATGCAGAAATATTGACAACAGTTGATGCTGTAGAGACTGGGCTGGCATTGGTAGTTGGTGCTGTAAAAATCAAATAAATATTGGGTGTTATACATTTTAATAAAAGTACAAAATAGAAGATCAACACTGTAAAACAAGCATGTTTCAAGTATTTCTGACTTCAAATACACAGGTTGAAAAAAATCAAAAGGAAAACTAGTTTTAAAGTACAAATCAACTAACAGTTTAAACAAGGCTTGCATATACAGTGGAGAAGGAAGGTAACAATTTTAAGATTACATTTTAAGAATATACTACAAGCATATCTATATCTTAAAAATCATTTTTTATAAAAAGATTTTCCCTCCCATGTCTACCAATCAAAGTTTAATTTAAACCTGGTTTTATATTTTTATTTAAATTCTGGAAAGGCAAAAACCAGAATATACAACTTAATTAAAAACAGCTAAAAATAAATAAATAAATTCAGCAGTAAAACTGGTATTTTCAAATGAGCTCAAATAAAAATAGTATATTACTGTGTCCAGCAACTTCAGGAAATGTAAAAAAACCCAACAGTTAAAACATAAAAGATACTTCATAAAATCAGGAAGGCTTAAATACTTAACCCTTGATGCCCCTCCAAATTAAGTATGTTTTGTGAATGAAAATCCTCAACTATACTTTCAATAACAAGGAGATGAACAATAGCGGTGTGCAAAGCGGGCCCTATTCAGTTCGGATTTGGCCCAAATCAGGGACAGTGATTGGATTAGATCACTGTCCCCGATTTGATTCGGCCGAATCTGAAGATTTGATACTGATTTGGAGAATCAGCGATTCGGACACAGACACAGCTTTAAATGTTTTTTCTACATACCTCGAGGTAGCAGGTGCAGCTCGCGGTCGCTGCCATGCTGGGGCGCATGGAGCATCCCACAGGAGCACAGGGGGGCCCTCCATGTGCTCGGCGGCAAACCCGGAAGTGGACCAGAAGTACTTCCAGTCCACTTCCGGGTCTCCTGGGAAACACGCTGCCCCCACCCCCACCCCCTCTGGCTTGGCATTCAGCCGCAGAGGGACCCTGGGTGCTCCCCCCAGACCTAGGAGGCACCAGTCACCAAGCCAGGGGGGCCCCCTGTTCGCTCCCCAGCAGACATGGCAGTGGACTGGAAGTGCTTTTGGTCCACTTCTGGACCTGCTGCCAAGCACTCTGGAAAGCCCTCCACACTTCTGTGGGATGGTCCACATGCCCCAGCATCACAGCAATCACAAGCCCCTGCTACCTAGAAGTATGTAGAAAAAACATTGAAAGCTGTCTCTATGTCTGAATCTCCAAGTCTCTCCGAATCTATTCGGAGGGTTCTGATTCGATTCAGAGAGATTAAAGGGTCCTCTGATTTGATTCGGATTCGGCCACCGAATCAAGTCAAATCTCCGCCAAATCAAATCAGGGACTGAAGTTTTGCGGAGCCCTAATGAACAATGTCTTACAAAGACAGCTCTCTCAGTATGATTAAGAGGCTGAATTTTCTGAAGACTTCCTCAAAGCAAGCTGAGTGCAGGAAAGCATAGCATTTGTTGTCAAGGTTAGTTCATTTGACTTACTAAAAACCATTTCTGTACCTCTTTCTGGGAACACATATAATTAAGGAGCCTTTTGGTTTTTAGGCACAAGTCAGATTAAACTGTGCCCTACTTCAGGTCTCAGGAAGCCCAAATAATACTGAAAATAAATGACAGACCAACAGAAATATTAGGCTTCAAGTTAGGTGCCAACAGAAGTGAAGAAAAGGTAATTCACTCTACTTCCTCAAGTTTCAGTAAGTACAAAAGTGCACTAACAGTCTATGGAAAAATCTTCATAAGACTCTTAAAGTATAATCCAAGTTACACCCAGCTACAGTCCACCTATACAGAATTCTCAGTGAAAGATGAAGGACAACCTAAGTTTTGAACAGGTTTGGTTTTTGATCCACCACTGAGGAAAGCAGTGGCATGTACACATGCTGCCATCTGAGTGTCCTAGTCACTTCCTTAGACTGAGCAGAAGGTGAGTCTTCAGGAAGGATGTGTGCATGTGCGCATGTGTGTGCATGGAAAGAGGGGAATGGGGGGAGGCATGGAGAACTGATTCAGGATTTGCAGAAAATGAAACACTGGATACAAGAGAAAAATACCGAAGACATTCACTCTCCTTTTTAAGAGCAAGTGATCCTCTAGAGCAGAGGTCTTCAATCTGTGGTCTGTGGACCCCTGGGGGTCTGCAGACTATGTCTAAGAGGTCCACAAAAGATTACTATAATCAATCCAAAGTATGCAAATATTCACACTTACAATTCAAAGGGGTCTGCTCCTCCATTCAAAATTTCTGAATTTTTTAGGAGCCCACAAATGAAAAAAGGTTGAAAACCACTGCTCTACTCTCTCTCTCTAATCTGAATAGGCTGGAACAAGCCAGCTCCAGTCCAACCAGGGCTGGAAAGCTTTGGGATCATGTTGGCAACAGGGGTTTTGCCTGTGCCCATTTCATGCAGGAACTAGGGCTAGGGTCAGGCAGTGAGGAGCTCCACCAGCAATGGACATTTGGGGGCTGTGTCTACACCTCAGCCAGACAGGACCAGGGAGAAGCAGTGGTGGTATAGCTCCCAGCTGCCTGGTCCAATGCAGGCAAAACTTCCCAGGCACCAGAACTCCATAGGAGGCCCTTGGCTCTGTAGATCAGGTCCTGTGGTGCTATGGATTGGATCTGGCCCAGGGATTGTAAATTGCTGACCTCTCCTCAAGAACTGAGGTGGCCAACTTATGGCATATGTGCCAGAAGTAGCAATGGATACCTACGTGTATGGCATTCAAATGACCAGTGAGGGGGCAGGTAACAGAGCAGCAGATAGTGCAGGGATCAAAAAAACAGAGCATCAGATCAGGTGGGAAGAATAGGGTAGGGAACAGAAAGCCAAAACAGATCAGGCATGGGAAGGGGATCAGAGTGGCACTCAGGAAGGGTGTGGGGCTTAATCTGTGGCACACCTGCCAAAAATGTTGCCCCCACTACTCTAGAGCAATTAAGGTCTTTGATATATTAAGGAAATTACCTTTTTTAGAATATTCAACTACCAGAAGGGGGTTCCAAAGAGGATGGAGCTGGACTGTTCCCAGTAGTGGCAGATGACAAAACAAGGAGCAATGGTCTCAAGTTGCAGCAAGGGAAATTTAGGTTAGATATTAGGAAGAATTTTCTCATTAGGAGGGTAGTAAAGCACCAGAACAGGTTACTCAGAGAGGTGGTGGAAGCTCCATCCTTGGAGGTTTTCAAAACCTGGCTAGACGAGGCTTTGGCTGGGATGATCTAGTTGGGGCTGGTCTTGCCTTGAGCAGGGGATTGGACTAGATGTGACCTCTTGAGGTCCCTTTCAACATTAAATTTCTATGACTATGAATATTTCTTAAAGTGAAACTACTCATCAATCCAGAATCAGATTTCTATAACTATTTTGAAAGAACTCATCTTAGTGAGCCAAAGGAATTGTAAAAATATATTCACAATCTTTTTCTTAAGTTCTTTGACTTTCCTTTTACTGTGCCCTTCTTGTATCAAAGTAGTATCTCATATTTGGGCAAGGACTAAGGAAATCTAGGTTTAAAAGGGGAAGGTGTCGCAGTGGATGTAGTCTTTCTAGACTTTAAGGCCTTTGACACTGTCTCTCACCCCATCCTCATCAATAAATTAAGCGACTGTGGCATCGATGCCTACACAGTTGGATGGGTAAAAAAATTGGCTGATGGGGCACACCCAGAGAATAGTGGTGGACGGGTTGTACTCAACCTGGCGAGATGTGAGCAGTGGGGTACCCTAAGGCTTGGTCCTCGAGCCCACACTGTTTAACGTCTTCATCAGCGACTTCGACAAGGGGGTGGAAAGCACGCTGTCCAAGTTTGCTGATGACACTAAGATGTGGGGCAAGATGGACACACTTGAAAGGAAAGAGAGGCTGCAAATAGATTTAGACAGACTACAAAAGTGGGCAGATGAGAATAGGATGGGGTTCAACGTAGACAAATGCAGGGTGCTGCACCTTGGGAGAAGGAATCCACACCATACATACAGGCTGGGGAGTTCCCCTCTTGAAAGCACCGAGGCGGAAATGGATCTTGGAGTCATTATTGACTCCAAGATGAACATGAGCCACCAATGTCAGACCGCAGCCAGCAAGGCCAGCCATACCTTGTCATGCATCCAAAGGTGCATCTCAAGCCGGTCCAGAGAGGTGATACTCCCCCTCTATGTGAGACTTTGGTTAGGCTGCAGTTGGAGTGCTGTGTCCAGTACTGGGCGCCGCACTTCAAAAGGGATGTGGCCAGCCTGGAGAGGGATCAGAGGAGGGCCACCCGCTTGGGCAGGGGGCAGCAGGACAGGTCCTACAAGGAGAGACTGAGGGACCTGAACCTGCTCAGCCTCAGCAAGAGGAGGCTGAGGGGGGACCTGGTGGCTGCCTACAAACTCATCAAGGGGGATCAACAGCAAATAGGTAGAGCCCTTTTCTCTCCAGCCCCACTTGGGGTGATAAGGAACAATGGTAATAAGCTGATGAAGAATAGGTTTAGGTTAGAGACCAGAAGGCAATATTTTATAGTTAGGGTGGCCAAAATCTGGAACCAGCTTCCCTGGGAAGTGGTCCTCGTCCCTACCTTGGGCAAATTCAAGAGAAGGTTGGATGATCACCTGTCTGGGGTCTTGTGAACCCAGCATTCATTCCTGCCTGTGGCAGGGGGTCAGGCTAGATGACCTGTTCAGGTCCCTCCTGACCCTAGCTACTATGAAACTAAGTTTTCAACAAGTTTACAAATGGAAAGTCCGTCTCAATTTTAGCTATGGGAGGGAGGCTTCTGCTTTATTAAATTGGTTAAGGAAGTCAAAGACATTACACAAAAAGGAAAAAAATATATATTGGGATTCATGTGGCAATAAAGACATCTGTCTTATTTACATGATTTATCCCTGCTCTCAAGATATTTCCTTGTAAAGGTCCTCCACTTATCATATATTTATCAGATCTTTTAAAAAATTCAGTAATACTCTTTCTGCAACTATTACAACAAGCATCAAATCTTGCATTGTTTACTCTGAGGGTCAGCAAATTTTTCACAAGTGTGCCACAAATACAAAAACATCTCTCTGATAAAGATGTGCTAAAACAAACTATCCCAAAACCCCCTTTAAAGTAATAGCAAATAGATCTTTGCCTTGCTTCCATCATCACTTACTTCCTCTGCTTCTCTTACTTCTCCCTTCTTTTTTCCCCTTTCATTGTTCTGTTCATCCCATCCTGCTCTGCTCCAATCATCCTCAACCAACCCTACCCTGCACTGCCTGCTCTGCTAACAGCAGGGTGCAAAGAAATGGAACTGGCAGATTTTGTAGGTTTTTCTTGGATGCTTTGCTCTTACAAGGAGTAAAGCAAAGAGCAGAGACTTCTCTGCTTTATAGCTGAACTCTGCCATACATGACCAGGTTTGTAAGCTCCTGATCTACATTTATTACCTCAGTATTAGCAAAATCATCAGATTTTTAAAATAGGAACTTTCATACTTCTGCAAGTATAAAATGTAAATTGGCAAAATAAGTGCATCTGAGCATTTACGAGAATTTTGAGCTGTGGCATTACTTAAGGAAAGTCTTCAGACCAAAACCTGCAGAACTTGTCCAGTTGAAACACTTTAATACAAATGACAGAATGGAACCACATACAACTACGTAAGTATCCCCTTAAGAATTCAGTTTTATGAATAAATGTCTGCTTTATAATCTTCCATTATGGGATTTGTTTTAAAGAACTTTTATTCCAAACAACATTTTAAGCCATGTCAAGACTCTCTAACTGCCTCTTTGTCTTCCTTTGACTCAGGAAGTATGAACAATCCTGTTCAACTTGCATGCTTGTCTGTCCCCCAGCTCTACTTAGGGCAAAAACTGAACTAGAAAAAGTTCATTCTCAAATATCACTTCTGTCTTTCATGCAGCTATCTAAGGGGATATCCACTGCCCACATCCTTCTTGCCCTCTGCTACTTTCAAAGGTCATTCTCTCATCCTTTACTCTCTTCTCTTCAGAGTATCCAAGCTTCCTTCCTCCAGTCTTACTGCATCTTCAAAATTAACTTTTCTTCCCAACTTCTCCCTCTATCTACAGTGACAGCTTCTCCCTGCAGCACAGACACAGTGTATATTTTTAGTTTTGATTGAGGTTATAAGGGCTGGGGCTGCCGCTGCCACAACCACTGCTGTATTTGGGTGGTGGCTGGAGCATCCATGTGCTCTATGCTCCAGGCCAGAGCCAGAGATGTTGAAGGTAAGCAGTGGGTGGGGGACAGGCAGAGGCGGCAAGTGGTGGGAGAGTGCAGATACGGGGTGGCAGGTGGAGAGGGGAAGACGGGAGTGGCAGTGGGGCAGGGACCAGGACATGCAAGTACCAGAAGCACGGAGAAGGCAGCAGGAAAGACCAAGTGGTGGTGGAGGAGAGGGGGGAAGGCAGCAGGGGGCAAGAGGAAGGGGTCAGCCCACTTGACCCTCCCCCACCATTTGCTCCCCTACTGCTGCTTGCCCCACTGCAGCCTTCAGTAATTACATTCTATACATGAAAATTATAACAAATTGATAAATGTTCAATGTATAGAAACAAATTATTGGATGGTTGTTTTAGATTTGAAGTCATCTTGGATTCAGGTAAATACAGTAATCTCAGCACTCTTCCTCCTCTCAGTATCTAGGGATTCACTAGATCCTGCAGTTTTGTCTAATGTCCCCTAAACTCACTCTTCTCTCTGTCTCCAAAGCAAAGGCACTTCTCATCTCTCCCTTTAACCTCTGTCTGGCCAAAACACCTTGCTAAAAATCATTCTTCATCATATCAAACCCAAAATACTTGTTTCCATTTTCCAGGCTTTTCACAGCATGTCTTCACCCATCTCCCACATGTTGTTATGAAGCTCACTTCTGCTTCTTTTCTAACAACCAAGCATCCCTTTGTCATCTAGTTACTAATCTTTCAAACAAAAACTTCCTTGCTTTCTTTCTTTGGGATGCTCCTCATGCTTGGAAAAAGCCTCCTGAAACCATCCTCCATGCTACCTCATTATTCTCTTTCAAAATCCCTTCTTATACCTCTCCCTTACTATGATATCTGCAGAAATAGTAATGCATAGCTGTGCTCACACAGCTGCCATTGATGGCGATTAAATCATTACTGTTAGTGTTTCCCCAATCTACCAAATGTACCCATCTTGCTGTTGTCATAACAAGCTCTTTTAGAGCTTGTCTACATAATGCCTATCATAATAAAGTCCTAGACCCAACTAAGGCTCTTTGGTGCTACTGCAAAACAAATAATCCATTATTTCTTCTTAATAATAATTCCCATACTTCTTTCTCCTGAACGGTGATGCCGTATCATGTGTCCATGTGTGTCCGTGAGTGTGCACACGTGCCCGCATGAGTCTCCAATGTGTAAGACAGCCTCTTGAGTACGTACCATTATATAAATAAGAGATAAGGATGATGATGCTGAAACTCAAAGTGAAGGCTCTCCCGTTCTGGAAAGCACCCAGAAAAGTGGCTCTGTTCAAACGTTAGCACAAGGCTCCAGATTTATATTCAAGCAGTAATTTCAAAATAAACGAAAACATTTAGTTTGAGTCAAAAGCCTCAAATGCCTCCTAGGATCTGAAAGTGAAGCCAGAGTCCTTCTGCTTCCTATATCATGTATTATGTATGAGTGGTACCATATTCTGCAAATGAAACTTATAGCTAACTATGAACTAAGAAGAACAGTATTTAGCAAACTATTCTGTGTCATTTAGTTTTAAAAACAACTTCTTCGTTCCTATTAAAACTTATTTTTGACAGCAAATAAACACAGGATGTGGCTATACTGAAGAGAAAGTGCCATTTCCAGAAAGGCATTTTTCTAATTTTGCTTCACAGTTAAGAGGAATAGAAATAAATGTAAGAGTGATGATCACAATGGAATGACTGAGAAAGCATCTGCCATCATGATATAACTGCAAGTCCTTTAGTCAATGGCCCAGTTATAGTCATGCTAAAGCCCCTGTTAAACTAAACAGAAGGAACAGATTAATATGCCGTAAAACTCCTTTGTGAAAGCAATTTTGGATAAGTTTCTAAACAACCTGTAGATTTATCTAAATATGAATTTTCACAATTTTTCATTAGAATACATTTACCAAAAGGGTGCACTGATAAAGAGTTTTTGGCTGATACCAATGGCCGATTATTAACCTGCCATATAGGCCAATACTGATCCGATTGCCAATATTCAGCCCGGCAGCTTGGACAGCAGCATCCAGCCGGTAAGTCGGTTGGAGGGAACAGACATGGGGGAGGGAAGGAGTGTGAGGCGGGGGTAGATCGAGGCCCCCATGGTGATGGAGGGAGTGGGGCTGGGACAAGCCCTGCCCAGCCAGGACAGGGTGGCTGCAGCCGTGGGTGGCTCATTCAAGGGGCACAGGGAGGCAATCTTGGGCTCTCCAGGTTTGGGCGCAGGATGAAGGCAGGCTGCCTGCTGCAGGCTTGGGGCTAGGGACCGGGCCGTGGCTGTGCTTGGGGTGGGCAGGCAGGGGCGGACAATGACCTCAAGCCCGCACTGGGCAGCCCACCCTTGCCCCGCAAATCCAAGGGGCATGTGCCCCCATGCCTCTCCTGGGGGTGTGCACAGTGGCAGGAGCTGCCACGTCCCCTGGATGAACTGCCTGCAGCTCTGTCCCACAGCCCACCCCACCCCACCCCAGCAGGGCAGCACCTGCCCCTCCCCTGCCCTAGCCCCCAGTCCCTCCCTCACTGTGGGGACCTCAATCATGACCCCCCCCCCATGCCTCTTCTCTCCCCCCTGCCGCTTCCCCCCTCCCCCCCCACAGACTTACCAGCCAGAGGCTGCACACATGCACACGGCATTTATCAGTTACATTATCAGCCACATTGGCCAAAAAAAGCCGACTGCCGATAACGTCAATTTTCCTTTTATCAGTGCCAACAGGACATGGACTAATACATCGGTGCACCTCTAATTTACCATTACAAATAGCAGCAATTCAGCCCAAGACAATAAGTCTTCACCTATTTGTTAGGGAATAATATCACATATTTTGTGATATTTTTAGGCCTATGAAAGCCGTATTATGGGGTGGTGCAATATAGTGAATCAGGTTCACAACAATTACAATTTAACTTTCCCACATCATTAAAATGTGACCCCTTAGCGCTCACATTTCGAGCACTATGCTTGCAACCAGTCTCTTCATTTACTGCTTCACTTTTTAGCTGATCCATATAGCCAGAGTTCTTCCACAGCAAAGCAAGCTGGCAGACACTGGAGACTTCAGTCACTCTAGCTGGCGCACACAGAACCATCTTCTTCCACAAGCAGCATATGAACTTTACTGCATCTCTCAAACTCAAGCCAAGGACTGCTGGAAAAGCCTAAGCTGCAAAGGATGTTATGAGTAGTGGCATGCAAGTAAATACTATTCTACCCTTAATCCTATTAAAATTTGTCAGCATGGCACAATAAACCAAACTGATGCAGGCAGAGCTGTGTAAAACATACATGTACACACACGCACTCTATCTGACAGCTGTAAGAAGAAAATGCAACTTGCAAGGTATAAAGAAGCATGCACAAACAAAATAAAAAAAAATACATGCTGACCTCCTTATTTGTAGAATCAAATTTGGAATCAATTAGGTGGGGAGAGATGCAGATAAAAACCATGCCAAGTTACCTTGAATAGGATAAGAATAATGTGCTGGGCTGGACTGGCTTGTGGTTAACCCTGTAGTGCAGGTAAGAACACTGTGCTCACTTGGAGATGGAGTCTGATTTAAACCACTTTCAGGTTTCATACCTGGCCACAGTGCACCTGAATCAGATAAATTGGACCAGTTATAAACAAATATGCTGGGATCAAAACAAAAGCTTGCTACCTGAATTTAGTTTGTGTGCTTGTTACAAAAGCAAATGGCAGTCACATATAAAGAAGTATAATTTTACTCTGCAGTAGCAAATACCAGATTGTAGGGCTGTATGCAAGTCAGAGTTGCTGAGATAAAGCTAGCTGGAAAAAATAAAGCTTAGAGATGAACAAGGCTAGTTTCATGGCCCAAAAGGAGCAACTCATCCTTTTTTAACACTTGGGGCAGGAAGATATAATAAGATTTTTCTTTAAAATGATATCCTCCCCCTTGAGAAAAGTGTTATCAGTCAGAAACGCTAGAGGTTGGCCCTTGGCCAGAGGGGATTCAGGGCAAGGAACTGTGTGCATGCTGGTTCTCTCATAAGGAGACTGAGGATATGGATAAGCACATTTTTTAGGTGCTTTAAATGGGGAGGGGGAGTTGCTGCTGCTGCTTGAGAGACTGCATCAGCAGTTACAATCTAACAGTTGCATCTTCTTGTGGTGATACAAGTGAACTAAATCACCTCAAATTTGACCCTGTTTGAAGCACAGTGAAAGGCTGGAGGTTTTGTTATCCTTTGATACTGATGCAACTGTTAATGTCTGTCTATATTCAGCACAGGGGGGTTCCTTCTCCCCAGCTAATACGACTCACTGAGAGTGACACAGACACAGGTGTGCGCCACTACAATATATATATATATTGTATAGTGTGTATATATATATATATATATATATACACACACACACACACACAAAAAAAAGAATGATGCAGCGATGTCTTCATAGTATAGGGAGCTGCTGGGGTACTCAGGAATGGCATACCTGTGGATGGGTATGTCAGAACAGGGGGATGTGTGATGGGAGATAGGAACAAAAAAGCTTTCTTGGGCAGGAATATCATACTCAACAACAAGAAATTAGTTTTTAAAGATACAATTTTCACTGGAAAGCAGGATCTACCTAGATGACATACATTCAGCTAGCTGAAACTGCAGGCTCAAAACTATATTGCTTCAGTTAAACAGGAGAGGGAGGCGGGGTTGGTTTTGTATGTTGGGGGAGTAACACAGCTGAAATGAGTTAGGAGCTGCAGTGGAGGGGGACTGAGTAGGAAACTGAGACAAAGGAGTTTAACCCAGAAAGCAGCTGAACTTGGCTGGGAAATCCAGACCAGTGAAGTAGCAAGGGAAATGAGTAATCCAGGCAACAGGAATCAGAACTAACCTTCATTCCTTAATACTGACCAAGACAATTCCCCCACCTTGAGCATGCACAGATGTCCAAAAGGCACCAGACCTCCAGAGGTTAGTGCTGACTTAGTTGAAGAGCACTTGGAAGGGCTGGATGGGTACAAGTCAGCCGACCCGGATGACCTCCATCCACGGGTGCTGAACGAATTGGCCAGTGTCATTGCTGAGCCGCTGGCATGGCTGTTTGAGCTCTCACGGTGCTCTAGCCAGGTCCCTGACGACTGGAAAAAGGCCAACGTGGTGCCCATTTTTAAGAAGGAGAGAAGGGATGAGCCGGGTAACTTTAAGCCAGTCAGTCTTACCTCTATCCCTAGGAAAATACTGGAAAAAATCATCAAAGAGTGTATTGTGAGGGCCCAGCAGGGGAAACGATGCTGAAAGGAAACCAGGACAGGTTTGTCACAGGTAGATCCTGCCTGACAAACCTTATAGCCTCTTATGACCAGGTCACACACTGCCTTGACACAGAAGCTGAGGCTGATGTCATCTACCTGAATTTTAGGAAGGCCTTTGACAGTTTCGCATCCTATTCTCATAGGGAAGCTAACAGGCTAGGGAGTGGATGCCTACAGTCGGGTGGGTGGCCAACTGGCTTAGGGACTGCACCCAGAGAGTGGTGGTGGACAGGCCGTTCTCGGCCTAGGAGATGGGCAGTGGGGTTCCGCAAGGTTCGGTCCCTGGACCAGTGTTATTTAATATCTTCATCAGCGATTTGGACGAGGATGTGGAGAGCACCTGCTCCAAGTTTGCAGATGATACCAAGTTACAGGGCAAAGTTAATACACTGGAGGGCAGGGAGCAGATGCAGGCCGACTTGGACAGGTTAGATCAATGGGTGGAACAAAATAGGATGCAATTCAACAAAGGTAAATGTAAGGTACTCCACCTAGAGAGGAGGAATCCCCAGCACACCTATAGGTTGGGGGATGACCTCCTCAGCAGCTCAGCAGCTAAGAGGGATTTTGGAGTCATAGTTGACTCCAAGATGAACGTGAGCCAGCAGCATAATGAGGCCATCAACAAGGCCAATCGCACCTTGTCATGCATTAGCAGATGCATGACCAACAGATCGAGGGAGCCGATGCTCCCCCTCTATGCAGCATTAGTCAGGCTGCAGTTGGAGTACTGTGTCCAATTTGGGTACCGCACTTCAAGAGGGACACGGAGAATCTGGAGAGGGTTCAGAGGAGGGCCAATCGTATGACTAGTGGTCTCTGTGAAAGACCCTATGAGGAGAGGTTGAGAGATCTGGATCTCTTCAGCCTTTACAAAAAGATGGCTAAGGGGTGACCTTGTAGCCGCCTATAGGTTTATCAGGGGAGGACAGCAGAGAATTGGGGATGCACTGTTTACCAGAGCGCCCCAGGGAGTAACTAGGAATAATGGGTGCAAACTAGTGGAGGGTAGATTTAGGTTAGACATTAGGAAGAAATGTTTTACAGTAAGGGTGGCCAGAGTCTGGAATGGGCTTCCAAAGTGGTGGTACTATCACCTAACTTGGAGGTCTTCAAGAGGAGGCTTGACAATCACCTGGCTGGGATTGTCTGACCTCAGCCCTCTTCCCTGCCAGGGGCAGGGGGTTAGACACAATGATCCATTGGGTGCCTTCCGACTCTATAATCTATGAATCTATGAATGTATGAGGGAAACGGTGGCTTTTCCACTGCAGGCTGGTAGAGCTCCAGCCTGCAAGGGGCTGCTTGGGGGCCCCCTATGCTCCGCACATACCCCCTTGCCCCACACATGGGGGTGCCGGGAACAGCAGGTCGGGAGTGAGGGGCACTGGGTTGGGACTGGCCGTTGATGTTTACAAATGGATCCTGGTACAAAAAAGGCTGAGAACCACTGGACTAGATGACTTCTTACAGTACCTCCCAGCCCTATACTTGCACAATTCTGTTCCTCTAATGCACCTAGCTGTACTCTATGTACTGTCAATCACATTTTTCTGTGGTGGCACATGCCCTCTCTCTAATTCTGCAAAAGGGAATTTACTAAATAAAAGCAAGGAACAAACTGAAGAGGCTGCAGGAATAATCACAGGGAAGACGGTGACAGAGCTGGGTTCCTCAGCATATATCTTAAGGTAATGCTTCTAAGTCTGCTCAAAACACCACCCTAAAAGCAGATGACTAGAAGACATTAAGGGATATTTTAAAGATTTTTTTAAAGGATGATCTGAAAAAAAAAGCCAAGTAACTAGAGATGACTGATGGAGGAACTTCTGCATTTTATGACTGCTGTTCTCAGAAACGGGACAATCTTAAGAGTAGGAGGACATCTATCAGTCTGTTTGAAAAGGAGGGGAAACAAGAGGCCAAACAGTCTCCAGTTGCCTGGTTCAAAGACAGCAGTCAGTCTAAAGGCAACTAATGTCCCTTAATATTCACAGGAAAACTGCAGGTAGAAATGAGCATCTGTGCAAAGCCTATGAAAGAACGTTTACTGCTCATTTGGGTTTAAGTCATTAGAGTGAAATAAACCAGTTTTAAAAATAGGAAGCATAACACTGGGTATGACAGCCCAGGAGGCACTTTTTGGTCTCCTGCATTCACAGGCAATCATTAACTCAAGGTTTCCCAAAAACCACCACTTCAAACCCTCACACCCAAATACAGGGCACAAAAATAGAAATGTATCACAATGTATCACAAGCAAAGCCAGGAGAAATGAAAGCGGTATCAAAGCCCCCCTACCACGGCAAAGACAGCGAAGTACTTGGTTTAATTTATGTTCAGAGGATCCTAGAAAGAGGACTGTTCCTTATGCTACAGCGGAAGGTGAAACACCTCCAGCCTCTGATAATCTGACCTAAAAGGAAAAAATTCCTTCCTAATCACAGATTTCAAAGATTTGGCAGTCAGTATGACCCTAAGCAGAGGAACAAGATCCTTCAACCAGGAAGGTTTTTGTTTTTTTTAATTAAAGTATGGACAGGAGCATCAGCAAACTAGTGAAAAATATCCTTAGTTGTGATCAACATCCTAGTAATTCAGAGGACATTTAAAACCCCGCAACCACTGCCAAAAGCCAGTAGGCATTTGATGAACAAAAATTATTTGCTGGCTCTGATGAGCATGGTGCATGGGATTGCCAGACAACTGCCATACTGTAAGAGAGTTGCCTCTAGATCCCAATACAGCAATTACAAATTCCTGATTCCATGTGCCACACACAGTGATTGTTAACCAAACAATGTATATTATCCCTTCCATAAGCTTACTGAGTTCAGTCTTAAAGTGATGCCCTTTCTTCCCCCGCAATACTTGGCCCCAGAATTTCATTCCTCACAGTTAAAAGCCTTCTAATTTCCAATCTAAATTTTTCGGTAGCCAGTAACCATTTGAATAACTAACTAGCTATTCTCCCTATTTAGAATTAATTCTATGACTGCATTTATAAAAATAAGCACATCCCCTCTCAGCCTCCATTGTTATGCTAAATGAGCCAAGCTCCTTTAAGAAACGATTTCCATTCTGTTAACCATTTTGGTGTCATTGCTTCATATTTGTTCTAGTTTAACTTTATCTGTGCTGAACACTGATAACCAGAACTGTGCACAGTGTATTTATTCTGAGTGGGGTTTTAGCAATGCCTTCTGCAATGGCACTGTAAAGGGACACACCCCGTCACTGTGGGGAAGAGCGCGTCCAAGCCATTTCAGGCCCAAGGTGGCTTCTCCTCCTCCCCTCTACAAAACAAATGCAGCTGTGCTGTGGCCATACAAATCTGCAGGAAGTCTGCATGGCAGGTACAGCTGCAACAAACAGCCCCAGATGGGAAAGAGCCCCCAGCTGTGGGCTATTGAAAGCCCGGCCACCCAGACAGGGCAGAAGAGCCTGCCCTGCAGGTGTGGATGGTTAAGAGCAGCCAAGAACGACTGCAAAGGAGGTCTCTCTGGTGAGACAGCAGGCTGCTAACCAGGACACATGGATGGCGTGATTCCTGGGCAGGTTTCCCTTCACCTCGGCAGGAGTACTACCGCCAGCTTAGGCCCAGGACTGGGCTGCTGGAAGCACCAGACCCACCACACAAAGTGGAGGGCAGAGACCCCAGACAACGAGCACAAGAGACGTGCAATTTCTTTCCTTTAATCATTACTATTGATCCAAGTTAAGTTACAGACTCTGGGCAGGAAACCCAGGGTCTGGGCAAAAGCCCATAATTTCAGGGGCAAGCCTGAGGCCAGCTGCTTGGGAGAACCAGGGTCCAGATCGGTAGATCTTTGGCCGACCCTCTGCAGCTAGAGTAAAAGAGGTCGGGGTGGTGGTACACCTGAGCCAAGAGGCCCAGCAACACCCCTCCAGGGGCGTGAGTGCCTGGACAGCTCACAGGTACTAATACTTCCTTGTCTTAACTAAATAAAGCCTGCTTAATGCACATTAGCCTTTTCACAGCTGTGAAACACTAGGGGCTCCATTTCAAGCTTAACTCCACTACATACAATTACTACAAAAAGCCCCATGTGGTTTATCAAGATGTTGTTCAGGACTGTGCAACTTCTAAACGAAAGCTGAATGCTCTGGGGGCCACACACCCACAGGCCACCCTGGAGCGAGCCATGGGCTATCTGGGCTGCATGCTGCAAGCATGTCCCCCCCGCTACACCACGTACCCACACTGCCCTTTGCCACACCTACTGATACACTGCATGGAAGTGCACAATGTACTTGTGCCCCTCCCCACAGCTGAACCTCACACTTACATGGGTCCTCCCCGTTTCACCAGCAGAAGCCAGAGGAGGAAGACGGAGCCTGGAGACTAGCTCAGTGGTCTCCAACCTTTTTAAGCAGATCATCTTTGGCCTTTAAAAGCAACCCAAGATCTACCATGCACTGCTGCCCCTCCCGCACCACCCAGCAGGTAAGTCTGCGGGGAAGGAAGGAGGGGGGAGGCAGAGGGAGAAAAAATTATTTGGGGGTGTCCCCAGCGAGTAAGTCCCACCCAGCCACGGCCCCACTTAACTTACCCCTGCTCCTGCCTTTGTGGCACTGTCCTTCAGCATGGAGACCTCGATCTAGCCCCCTCCCCTTCCCTCCCCCACGGACTGATCTGCTGGGCTGGTGTGAACGCGTGCATACATGCGGGCACTCAGCCCCTCACCCCAGCCTCGGATAGACTACAAGAGGCTCCGAGATCCACTGGTGGATGGAGATGCACTCATTAGTGACCACTGCTCTAGCTGCTCGTGCAGCCAGAGCACCCAGGGACTGCAACTGAAACCCTCACAGGCTCTGTGTGTCCTGTGGGCCACCAGTTGAACAGCACTGATTAGAGGTGCACTGATACATCGGTCTGATATCAGATCGGTACCAATATAAAGAAGACTGGCTGTATCGCATATTGCCCCGATGGGGCCAATAATTTGGCCAATAAATGCCGGTGCTGAGTGCAGCCGCAGTGCAGCACTCAGGCAACGAGAAGCACAGCCAGTAGTATGGAGAGCTGCCTCCAGCTAGTAGGTCTGGTGTGGTGTAAGGGGAGAGGGGAGGGAAGGGACATGGTGGGGGGACAGATCAATGCCCCCCATGGTGAGGGAGGGGGCAGGGGCTGCCAAGGCAAGAAGTGGGGAGGGCTGGGCCAGAGTCGCACCTCATGTGGGGGTGGGGGGCAAAAAGGTGGCTCCCGCCACTGCTTGCACCTCGGGAGGGCATGCCCCCCCCGCCCCTCGGATCAGGGCGGGGCAGGCTGCAGCCAGGGCTGCACAGGACTCTTCTCGGTCGGGGCTGGGCTTGCAGCAGGTGCCAGCAGCACTGAGAGGATGCTGCATCCACCCCAAATTTTGCTACTGCCCTGCCCCCAGCACTGCCACTGCCAGCCGCCTGGTGCAGCCCCTGCTCAATGCCCTGCCTCCACCCAAACACTGGGAAAAGCCGGGGCTGAGCCTGTGCCCTCCCAGGGAACAAGCAGTGGCAGGAGCTGCCTCCTCCCCCCACCCCCACAAGCCATGGCTCCAGCCCCCACCACCCTGTCAGGACAGAGCCTGCCCCAGCCCTTTCCCTCACCATGGGGGACGTTGATCTGCCCCCCTCCCCATGTCTCTTCCCTCCCCTCTCCCCTTCCACCACACCGGACTTACCAGCTAGACGCAGCTGTACCGAAAATTGTATCAGTATCAGCCGATACGCCTCCTTAGATATCAGCTATTGGTATTGGCCCCAAAAATCTCTATCGGTGCACCCCTAGCACTGATGTAGCGTATCATCTTCTAATGCCACTAACATAATTACTATAGTTAACATTGTTAAATGCCACCTCTATTTATGGTTGCTTAAAACCTCCACTGTAAAAGACTATTTTTATTTGCTTATACGTTTGGTAAGCATTACCATTTAAGCTGAAATTTTCAATTGCTTTGCCAGAAAATTACTTCAGGTGCTGCTTTTTTTTTTCTTTAATCCTCCCCCCCCCAAAGTTTCATTAAAAAGAGTCCAGCCATTTCTGAAAGTGAGATTGGAAAAAATGTATTATTTCTCTCTGGTTAAAAAATTCTCATAACTGGTTCATAACAAGCTCTACTGCCTGAAGTTTCAGGGCAGGAACCAGAAACTGCCTGGGCAGTGGGCGGTCATTCAAATTCAGAATGGGCCTTTTGCCTTCTTTGTGAAAATGGGCCCAAACTTGACTATATTTTCACATTTCCAATACAGTCTTGTTGGAGGCTCACACTTATAATTTTCAGTCCCCTAGCTTCTGACTGTCAAGATGACTGAGCGGACCATCCCCAAAGTAAGTTAGTACGCACCATTCTAGTGCTGTCTGTTTAATATATAATATGTTAATATAAATGTATCTTCAGCTTAAGCTTCATACTGGTTAAGATTAAAATTAAAAATCAGAATCCCAACATTAGGCACCAAATTAAATTATTAATTACATTACTTTTTTATATACTGAAATATGTGGTCAGATTTTTAAAGTTGCTTAGCATATGACAACTTTTATGGAAAGCAGTGAGAAATTTCTGGGCACTTAGGCTCATACCCTCAAAGATATTTAGGGACTTGGTTCTCATTGATTTCAGTGAGAATTAAGTATCTTTGAGGATCAAGCCTTTAGTACCTTTCAAAATGAGATCACTTATTTAGATGCCTAAATATGAATTGAGGGGGGAACTTTAAGAACCATAACCAAGACACTTAACAAAAAACATATAATCAGTTAAACCAATTTTAAGAACGGAGCAAGGTTATTAAGTACACAGAACACTGCAAGTAGACAGCATTTCCCCTATATTTACTGAATTTACTCAAATATAAGACAAGCCTCGCCCCCCCAGGAAAAAAAAAAGCCCCTAGTCTTAATAGGCAGACAAGGTTCCTTGGGTGAATTTGATATCTTTTATTAGACCAACCCAAATGGTTGGAGAATAGTTATTAAGCAAGCTTTCGGGTTCAAAAACCCTTCGTCAGGCTAAGGAAGCTTCAGCAGTTGGTGTGTGCTCTTCCTGGATGGAAGTCTTAATAATCGCATACAAGGATATTTCACTAGGTACACTGTCTGTCATTAAACTGCTGCCAAAAGCAGCTGTGCTCAGCAATGGAAACCAACTACGAAGCCAATTAAATGAAGCCAACACTGAGCATAGCCCACATTGGGCAAACACGCTGATGGGAACTTTTTTGTGTGCGTGACCCTTTAAAAGAAAAAAAGAGAGAGAGAGTGACAGGTATTTCTTCTGCAAGGAATGGCACCAGGCCTGAAGGTGCTGCAATGCCAGACCAGCACCTGGACAAGCCAGAGCAAACTTCAACACCTTCCCTTTATGCCAAAAACAATGATGAGAACCTAGCACAAGAACAGGTTAATGCAGCCCTTCTGAATAAGAAATACGGTAATGCTCATTAAGCACAGTCCACCTCACCACTGA
Source organism: Alligator mississippiensis (assembly GCF_030867095.1). NCBI lineage: Eukaryota > Metazoa > Chordata > Crocodylia > Alligatoridae > Alligator > Alligator mississippiensis. The sequence goes on from NC_081829.1 coordinate 16,949,760, forward strand.
CTCTTCAGTCATGGTGCGCCATCACTTCGACTATATTTCAACTTCCTCTTTACTCCAACAGCTGAGCTGTGCCTTTCTTTCCCATTTCCAAGAATTCCTGTTTATTTACCAGCTTTAATTGCCTCGCAAACATCACCAAACAAGGCCCCCAACCCAGAATCCCTCCGTCACCCTCTCTCTCGCCCTCTGTTGCATATGATTAGCGTGGCCCTCCCCTCCATGAAGTGAAGCCATACCAGGTTGCCCTGCACTTCATCTGCATATAATTTTTTGGAGCTTCTCAGGACTCCTAACAAGAACACTTAGTTCCAGTCATAAGTGGGCTAATTAGCACATGGATCCTTTTTTTTTTTTGGGGGGGGGGGGGGGGGGAGGGGGGTGTCCTATCTTGAGTTCACACATACCGGGCAGCACTGAGCTATAGGGTCACCATGCCTTGAAATGCTGTTGACTCTGGTGGGGCCCAACCCAACTAACTGTGTGGTAAATTATAAGCCTTTCGTTTTGAACTAATATCATGCATCATCACATATAAGTAGGTGCCAAAGTACTACTCAAAAGTGTGTTTATGGAGTACCTGTACTAAAACTTGCAGCAGTTTAAAAAAAGATAACATGCATTAATTCTGGATGAACTAAGTGCATGCACACTATATGTAAATTGCTACAGCCATATTTAATTTCAAGGTTTTTGCTCTTCATTTCCTTGTGATCAGGGAGCAGTGTCTGATATTAGAGAGGGAGGGAAGGGGGACAAATTCAAGGCAAACCTTCAATAATTAGACTCTATACCTGGAAAATTATAATTAGATTCTATATTTGAAAAAATATATCATTTATTATTGGGGGGGTTGGCTTGTAATCAGGGCTGTCTTCTATTTGAGTAAATACGGTACTTTCCTTAGGCAAGTGCTCATATATCAACAGAAAACTGTAATAAAATAAAACACCAGGCACAGAGACAAACAAAAATGCACTTGTGACCATAGCAGGGGAAGCCCTTAGAGACATTCTGACATTACTGTATACTAGGGGCAGGAAAAATATGACCCGCAGGCCACATCCAGCCCGCCATGCAATTTTATTTGGCCTCTGGGCACCCACTAATTAAATGTACTCCACCCAGCCCACCCACCTTGCTTCCACCCTTGTGCAGGCACAGCTGCTGGGCAGGGCTCCTGCTGCCACTGCTGCAGCCACTGGGGGACCTGGCCAGCTTCCCCGGGCTCCAGTGGCTCCTCCTTGTGTCTCAGTTGCAGCTCTCACTCGGGGCAGCAGGTAGGCAAATGGTGAGGGCTGGGAGGAGCTGCAGCTAGGCAGGAGCACAGAGCGTGGAGGAGCCACAGGAGTCCAGCAGGAACATGAAGCTTGGGTAGGTAGGGTGTGGGTGTGTGGGGTGAGGGAGGGTGGGTGGAGGTGGGGACCCCCCCACACACACACTGCTACAGCTGGCAGCAGCAGGTGGTGGGCCCTCAGGGTGCTCGTGGCCCATACAGGCCCTGCTGCCTGACGGCACATGGCTCCAGCCAGTTCTGGGAGCTGCACATGGAGGCAAGGCCAGCCCGCCTCTACCATGCTGGGCTCCCCACAGTGCACATGTAGCTCCTGGCACTCACGTGCCACCGGGGGAAAGCCTCGAATGATGGAGCTGGTGTCCTGACCCTGCTACCTGCCACCACGTGCAGCTTACAGGGTTCCACCGGAAGTGGAAGGGAGCCCCAGCCCCTGCTTCCCAGCAGCATTCCAGCAGCTGCACATGGCAGCAAGGAATGGAAAAGGCAGTCAGCTCCATCATGCGGGGCTTTCTCCCCAGAGGCGCACAAGTGCTGGGAGCTGCATGGGCGCTGCGGGAAGTCTCATGTGATAAAGGTGGGACGGCCTGATTCCACTCCTTGCCGCCACGTGCAGCTCCTGGAACTGGCCAGAGTCATGCACTGCCAGGCAGTAGCACCTGCACGGGCCATGAGCACCCCGAGGGCCCCCATCTGCTGCAGCTGCTGCCTGTGAGGGCTGTACGCCATCAGGGGGATGGGGAGAAAGTGTGCTGCCCCCACATGTTATATACACACCCCCTGCAACATCCCTACACCCCCACACATACAGCCACACCCCCTCACAAATCCCACACCCCCCACCACATCCTGTACATTCCCCCACATAAAATATACAAAAGTAAGACTTTATTCTTGAGCTATTATGCAATCATCTCTATATATACTATGCAAACACAAATCATGACAAAAATATTTATTGAAATAAAATGTTGTAGTAGATGTTTGACTTTTAGTATACGATTTGGTTATTCTCTGGTTCCAAGATACCTCTCTCCCCCCAAGGCAAGGGGAGGGACATCCAGTGGTAAAGGTCAGGGTTAGGGAGTGGGACTTCCCATCCCAATATGGCAACCAGGGGATGGGGCACCTGTCATGGAGCAGGGCTACCCTCGCAGTCCTTGATAGCTCACCAAAAAACTTATTAAGCAGCCATCTGGCAAAAATAATTGCCCACCCCTGCTCCATACCTACTGAACAAAATGGCACAAGAGTGCACTCTGGTTTTCCTTCTTCAGTGAAGAGCATTCATGAAAAGTACTATATTTACTCAAATCCAAGACAAAGTGGTTTCCCTCACCAAACATGTGGAGAAAAGCTCCTTGCCTTGGACTCAAGTATAGGAGTGTGGGGGGATTCAAGCACAGGAGTGAGGGGGAATGGGCAAGTGGCTGCTGCAGCTCTGTCCCTGACCCACGCTTGGAGTTAGAGCTCTAACTGCTGCACTGCACCCTAAGCAAGCTCTGCCTCCTGCCACCCTTCCTTGCCCACCTGCCTCTGCTCCCTGCCACCAAGCTCTGCCCTGCCCCCCATCCCATCCCACTGCTACTTACCCTGAGCCACAGCTCCAGGTTCAGGCCTGTACCAGCCACGAAAAGCAGTAGCAGCAGCAGCTCTGGCCAGAGCTGTTGCCACTGCACCGCACTGTTGCAGTTGAGCTGGGCAGCAACTGGAGCTGGAGACAGAGCTGAAGCCAGAGCCATGACACAGAGTAAGTAGAGGTGGGAGGGGGAGAGGAAAGGGGGCCAGGTGTATGTGCTGGGGTGCAAGTGGTAGGAGGGGACAGGCACTGGGTGGGGCATAGGCTCCATAAGGGAGGGGGCAGGCATGGGGGGCAAACAGCAGAGGGCACAGGCACCATGGGGGGTGGAAGGTATGAGGGGGAAAATTGTGGGGAACAATGGGTGGGTGTCAGGCTGCTTGACTCCCCTGCCATCTGCTCTGCTGCCAGTGCTTGCCCCCTTGCTACTACTGCTTTCCATGTCACAGCAGTGGGCGGTACAAATTTAAGATGACCCTCCAATAATTAGATTATATACTTGGAAAATTATAACTAATTTATAAATTTTCCATGTGTAGAATCGAATTATTGGGGGGGGGAGGGGTGGTCTTCTTAAATTGGAACTTGTCTTGGATTCAGGTAAATACAATACATTAAGAGAGCAGCAGTAATAAGCTTCTCTATGCTGACCCAACTTTGACCTGAAAGACTCTGTTAAAAAGTACTTACAATGTAAGTACTTCTCCCTTAGGAATTATAATGATTTATTTCAAGGGATATCTCCAAAACAGTAATGATTTCAGGACACTACTGACACAGATAATACTGCTAAAGTAGTAAACAGTCAAAGCTTCCTAATTCCTCTATCTTCCAAAAAGCCTAAATTTGTAACATCATTCCTCACCAAAATTATAGCCCTCCAAGCTCCCACTTTTAGAGCTTTCATCCAGTTAGTCAGGAAAGTGCAAAGTTTCTAAATATTAGTGTGGAAAATAAGGCAGGTTGAAGAATACAAATTCAGGAACAAAAGCAAGAAACCTCCTGATCCTTGGTCAGAGTCCAGTCCCCTGTTACATCAGAACAGCATATCATGTAATCCATTGGGTTTGGAGTTATTGGTAGCTCAAGCAGTCCATAAACACAGTTTCTAAAGGGGGGGGGGTCCTCACAGGCCTGGGGTCTCTTCCTAGACTCCAAGAGGGTGCTGCCAACTTAATGCTGCTCCCTCAGTGCCACAGTACAGTCTTCTCTCTCATATCATGTGAGTTCCTTCTCCAAGGCTTCAGTCCTTGCAGCCCCGCGCCTTTTGCCAGACTCTGGGAGAATCCTTGGACCAGTGTTGCAGCCACCAGCCAAGTGCTCTTGCACTCCCTCTCTCTCTGGGAGTCTCTTAGCTTCCTGTGGGCCATCTAATTATCCTCTGCAGCTGGCCCAGACCTCCTAGGCAGCCTGCACCTAGCACCTACTGCCTGCAGCTGGGCTGCAGCCCCTGCTGGCCTACGATGCTACAGCCTAAGGTGTGCAGTCTGCTGCAATCCTCTGCCAGCCAGTCTGCTACACTATGCTATTCATTAATATCAACCATATTTTAATGTATATCTTGATTTCAAACAGTACTGTCATTCCATTAGACTACTTCTAGCACAGCTAGGAACAAAAATTAAGTTTATAATAAAACTGGGCTAAGTCTCATTCACTTTGCCACAATGTTTTTCAGAAGCAACATGTTAAATTTGGCATTCCTGTAATATTATAATAAGTGTAGCTCTGTTGTCCTTTAGCAGAGTACATATTGCACTATTTCCAATCTAAGGGACCTGATTATTTTGTTCAAGTGATAAAAGTATGAGCCTCTCTCTATAGCCTAAGATTCATTCCTCACAGGCAACTCCAGAAAAGATTTTTTTCCATTTGGCTATCATCTAACTAAGAATCCTAATGACCATGTTTTCACTGTTCTCTTGTAAATATGTTTGCTGTATCTCTTTAAAAATGTTGGTCCACTAAGGACAGTTTGCTTTCACTCTGACCAAAGCTCCTCTACTGGAGGATAACATTTCCTCTTTCTACAAATTTTGGAGAGTTGACACCACTGTACTTACAGGATAAATATTGGGTCTAGAAGGGAAGTTCAAAATCAGAACACAGACAAAGCCATTATTTTTAGGGCAAAGTTTGTTATTTGACTTCTTGGTTTCCCGATCATGATTTTTAAAATTTTGGGGTTGTCAATATTGGAAGAATATGGAGGAATACTTAGAGGTACAATAACTCATGAATGAAAAGCTGGAATGACTAATATAGAACTCAAGTGTCAGTAAGACGTAACTTAATGCTTCAGGGCTTAATACATAATATTTAGTTCCTCGGCACTTGCTGTTATGAGATGAGTAACCTTGGAGACAGTTGAAAGGCAATCTGCATACAGTTAACTGGCATGCTAATCAGTACCAACCCTGTTGCATACTAACCTTAAAAAAATATGAACCAAGTATCAAATGTCTCTGTGGTTAGCTTACTCAGCTATCATATTTTTTTAAAGAAAACTATTTAACATGAAGCCCCAACCACAAAGACAATACACTTGAAACGTGACAGCTGCTCAATTAAATACACTATTCCTTCATTTCCAATTGTTCTACAATTGAAAGCTTGTACTTCCCTGGAAGCCCTTTTGGCTAGGAACAGAAATATCCCAAAATTGGCATGTACACACCACTCTTCTAATCAGGATTTAGTGAGTGGCTGAATGTACTACGCCACTGATTCAATGATGCAATCCCAGGATAACATGTCGGAAGCTCTTTGTGATGTCCTGGGATGAACTGTTCATACTTATCCTGTGAACTATTTTAGGATTTATTCAGGGACAAGTGCAACATTTGTTTACAGCCTTGCCCTAACCTCCTGAGAAATTTGCTTCTCACTGGCTTTTAAGGAGACTGGAAAGAACAATTATATACAGTGTTTGAAAAGACAGCTCAGTTCCCTCTTACCGAAAGGAGGTAGTCCATAGGTTTGGGTGGTCTGAGGGTAGATGGCATAGGGCTGAGCCTGCTGTAGTGCTTGATACTGAGTCTGACCAGAATAAGGGCTCGTTGTTTCTGATACAGGTAGAGAAAGGATATGTGCATATGGCCTTGAAAAAAAGAAAAGAAAACAAGAGTGTTCTTATAGAGCAGGGGTTTTCAATCTTTTTTAATAAGTGTACTCCCGGCAGGCCCCTTTTTAGTAAGTGTACCCCCCCCCCCCCCTCGGGGAAGAGGGGTGACAAGCAGCTGGATGCGGAGTGGGGGTGTGGCGAGAGCATCTGTGCAGCCCTGCTCTCATCCCATCCTGGCCCTGCTCCTGTGAGGCAGGGGCACAGGGTGGCGATGCTCCGTCCCCACTGGCCCCCGCGTATTCCCTGGGACCTTTCAAAGTACCCCCAGTTGACAACCCCTGTTATAGAGCATCTCTAATCCCAAGGCAAAGAATGTACTTGAAAGTGTGCTTTAGAAAGATGTAACAACAGTAACAAATATATTTACATGTACTCTTCACAGAGATCTAGTAGGTATTATACCAGTTGACAGAGGTTGTTAGGCCTATTTTTTGACATGGTGGGTACATCTACATGAGACAATGCACAGTAGACTAATTTTACCTTACAGTAGCACATCATGGCAAAAGCTGTGCTAATGCACTAAAGCACAGTATAATTAGTCTACTGTGCATTAGGCATCACAAAGACTATGTGCTTTTGCTACTGTGCAGTAGGGCCAGCTACTGTGTATTTATGTAGTGCCTCATATTAGAGGTACTAAACTTACTGTGCAGTAGCAAAGGCATATTAATGCACGTGCAGACGTGCCCACTCTCAACATGTGCTGAATTGTGCATCATACACAACAATACCAATCTGTTTACTTAGGAACAGGGCTGTCAATTAATAGCCTTAAGTTAATGGGTGCAATTCTGGAATTGGAAATATGGTAACTCTAAACTTTTGACCCTTTTCACTTACTGTACTTAACCACTAGGCAGAATTTAGCACAGTTCTACTCTGTTCTTATGGCGCTAAGGTGAAATTAAAATCAATTTATTTTAAAATATAGAAAAAACATCCAAAATATCTATAATAAATTGGGATTCTATTATTTTTTATGTGCATGATTAAAATTGTGATTAATCACAACTCATTTTTTTTTAATCTCACGGTTAACTGTGATTCATTTTTTTTAATTGTTCGACAGCCCTACTTAGGAAATATAAAAATATTACCTTGCAATGGTAACAGGAGAGTTAAAAGTACTGAGAAAGGAGGGAGAGATTTCAGAACCAATAGCTCAACTTACTTTGCAGAATACATCTGTGAGGTATAATCATTGGATGTCCTTGGGATGTAATCAGTGCATGTCATGACTGAAAAAAAGGACAGAATATTTTTACAAACCGTATTTCTTGAGAAGGCTAGTTTATTTTTATTTTGGTTTTAGAACACTATTGACATTTCTCTCTTGCTCTGTTCCCCCCTCTTCCTTCCTCTCCGTTCCTTTCTCTCTGCCCCACAACTTTCCCAGCAACAACATGCCCCTTGGCAGGCTGGTTACTTCTCTAATTTTCATTATAACATCTTGATTTTGGCACTATGCCCCAAACCCTGAACATTTTAAAAGTTCTGCATATTCATGTATGTCTAACACATCACTTCTACAAGCATTGTACTGGAACCCCCTGGACCAAAGAACCTGTCAAACTGTATTGGTGGTGGCTCTTAATTACATCATTATATATTTTTCCTTCATGTCCCAGACTAATATATTCTATTAAGAATATATAATATATATTATATATAGATACAGAATATATTCTATATATATATTCTATTAAGAAGTCTGGCATGTCTCAAACCAAAATCCTTTGTAAATGGCTACTAACTGTGTTCCTCATTTCCTGGTACCCAGAACGAGAATCCTGGGACAAGATGGGCAGAAGCTCTGAATGTTCAAGATTACGTGTCAAATCAGTGAGAGCTGGAGCTGCTCAGCACATCTGGCAGTTTAGTATGGAACAGTACGTGTAGGAACTGGCAGCGAGAAATCCTTCAGTTCTAATCCTGTCCCTCCTACTGATTTATTGTGTGCTCTCATTTCTCTTTATTTTGTACTTCTCAGTTTCCCCATTCAAATTGAAACCATAAAGATCATCTCACAAGGGAACTGAGCAGCCCAGGAGGAAATGCTAACTGTGTATTCACTGAACGGTCTAGATCAGTGGTTCTCAACTGGGATGCTGCGAGCCTCTTTCAAGGGCTAGGGACAGAAGTTATACATAAACCGGTGTAAGTGATTGGAAAGGTAACAGAACAGAAGTTCAGTGCACATAAACTTCTTTCAAAATGACCAAAGCCAGTTTAAGATAAACGTGGTTGGATGTAGTATCAGACTTAACTGATTTAGGTCAAACCAGTTTATGGAACTTCTGTCCCAGATCCCTTCCCGGTTCAAGCTAATTCAGTCCCCCAGCATCCCAGGATGTTTTGCAGCCCTAGGCTCTGCTGCCTGCTCCAGTGGAGCAGGGACTGCCTCACCCTTCTTCTCCTTTGCCTGTTTCCTGCCTGTGCCTGTCAGCCCATAGGGGCAGTGAGGCCGGGGAGCTGAGGGGAATTCTTCCCCTCCCAAACCTTGCCTTAGACACTGCAAGTCTCAGGCAGCCCCAGGGAATGGGGGGAAATTCTCCTGCACCCCCTGCCTACTGGCCTGGGTCAGTGTAGACCTACCCCCTGCCTTTCCTAATTAAAAACTTAATGTCAGTTCAGTTGGTTATCAGTTCAACCTGTGCAGCTTAGAGGACACTGCCTAGTTTGAATCAATTCAGCCTGAGGCTTTCTGACTCTCTGTACTTATCCAAGGACACCACAGCACTGGCACCATCATGGCCAGGTTAAACTACCCTGCTGGCCTGAGTCTGCAGGAAGTGCATATGGGCTGGACAAGAAAGTAGCTTCAGCAGGAGAGGGTGAATATGCCTATGCTGGTTTTACCTGCACTCCTCCTGTCTCAACCACTTCTCAATCTGTCCCCATATGCACTTCCTGGAAACACAGGAAGCTCTGTTTGCACACAGTCACTTCTCGTCCAGTCCCACTTGGTTTGTACTCCCCTCACCCTCCATAGTTAAGCCAGCAGGAACTCCTGTCAGGCTGGGCTGCAGCAGGTGCTCCCTCCTACATCAGTCACTACCTGGTCCAGCCCTGCAAAGCATCTCCTCAAAACCGAGGTGCCTGGCGCAGTTCCACCTGGCAGCTGTAGTGCAGCACCCTGGAAGGGTCTTGCACCACTCCTGTTGAGAGTTACTGTCTCAGAGACTGTTTCAGAGAGGCAAGAGCTGCGATAGGCAGCCTACTTTATCAGACGCTATGAATGAACTTGCAGAAAGAAAGGGTTTAAAATAGAAAGTTAAATACAAAGAGAGGTAGTTCACAATGTTAGTCTGAAGTTAGGCAGAAGGCAGGGCAGGGTGACATCTTACAGATTATGATACAGACCAAAGATTCTCAACCAGAGTGCCTGGAGGTATCAGAAGATAAGCCAGGTGTGAGGGGGATAAGAAGATAAGCACAGGCTCCTCCCTGCCTGGCACTCCCCACCTCCACTGTTGGACACCTCTGCAAGGAAGTAAGCAAAAGTTCATCCCTGCCCAACTGCTCCTTCCCCCACCTTCACTGTCCTGCATAATAATTGCATTCATTTTTTTTTAATGGGATTCTGTTCAGTTTGCAAAAGTTATGGGAGAGGTGCCTTACATCTAAAAAAGTTGAGAATCACTGATATCGACTAACCTTATAGACTCAGAGATGCCACTCTGAATGAGTTAGTCTATAAACATGATTTTCAACCAGGGTGTCATGACATCCTTGCATGCCTTGACATCTTTTCAAGGGTGCTGCAGGGTGCCATGCAATTCTAGCACTGTGAGATGTGCAAAAAATGAAACCCAGAGTTTTCAAACAGGAATCCATAATGTTAAAAACTCTGACCTGCTGTGGTCTTTCTGAGTTCTTCACAACAGAAGAATTGCTCTAATATTGTTCCATAGTCAAAAAAAAAAAAAAGGAGTGAAAACTAAGAGCTGGCATTTTCCGAGGGGTGCCTTGAGTCTAAAACGGTTGAGAACCACTGGTCTACAAGATGCGCCCTTGCTAATACTCTCTGCCTTGCTTCAGAATAGCAGGGCCAGCTACAGCAAACTGCTGAATATCTATTTTGCAGGCTGTAAGTAAAGACAACAATGGGGAACACAGGTTTTAGAAATGTATCCACCCTGAAAGAATTTAAGAATAAGCTCTACAAAAATCTGTCACCTTTCCTGTCCTGAAGCCCTCAGTGTATAAGGCTGAAAAGCAGAGCCACCTGTACGTTAAAAACATTAAGTACTACCATCCCCTCACATACGGGCAGTGGAGTGCATCCTCCAGACAATCTCTGCCACTAATCTGAAAGTTGTTTATTCTAGGTTTCAGTTTCCCAAATTTGTAGAATAGGTGCAATACTTTCCTTCTCACAGGGAATTCTAAAACATTCTTATTCTGTAAAGCTTTTGGAAGGCCTCAGACTAACTGTGCTCTTGCAATGTGTATTATAATATAACTCATACAGTTTGTACAGCAGTAATGACAACTTAATGGAGACAAGTTTCTTGTTCATGTAAGATAGGTCATTACTGAATAACGCAGTTCCCTCCACAGAGGAATTAAAACACAGGATTTAAACAATATGCAACAGAAAATAAATGGACAATTTGAGAAAAGTGGGAAAGACACTATACTGTACTTACTTGCATACCACATGCACCTTTTCCAAAAAATTAGCCTTCCAAAACAGGGATGTGTGTCATAAGCAGAAAGCCTGATTTCTGCACTAGAATAGAAGCATGGAGAAGCTGTAATGGCCGCCAACGGTTCTGCTTCTCTCTCTCTTCTCCAGCTAGCATTCAGCAGGGGCAGAGTCCTGTTTTTAATCCTCTCAGAGCTGCCAAATGCACAAAAGCTTTTGGCTGAATAGCAGCCAAAAACTGCTGCCCATTTGGCAGTGGCTTTGAAAGGGTTGAAACTAGTTTCTGCCTGAAACAACCAGTGAGCAGGCTGAAGGCAAGTGAACTGCTCCCTATGATTAGCTTTCAGCAATAACTCTGGAAGAATCTTTTTTAACTTCATTCTGCCTTCCCAAAATAAGATGCCTGTCTTATTTGAGAGTGTGTGGTATGAGAAAATGAGGTCATTATAAAAAATGAGTTTGTATTGGTAGCCACAATTAGGCACCAGCCTAACCAAAACCAGAGTATGTCTCATAGGCATCACATAAACAATAGGGTTTTTAATAGGAACTTAGGAGACTGTGGTGCCAACTTTGTAAATTCTGATGGTGACTTTTCACGATGGGGTATGTGGACTAAACTTAGGGTTTGTTCTTACAATACATTTTTAGATTTGAAAGGAAAAGTAGGGAAAAACAATGAAAGAATACGAAGGGCAAAACAAGAAGCTTGTATTTGCTGCAGTGGAAACGCAGGGAGAAACACAAAGAAGGGAATGATCAGGTCACAACAAAGGACAACACTTACTTTCACTTGACATGGGAAGGTTGGGATCAAGGCTTGAAGATTCAGATTTCTGATCACTGACTTCTGTATTGCTCACCTGACTGAAAGGAAGAACATGCATGTAAACCAACAATATCAGTAAACTTTGCATTTATATCACCAGAAATTTCAATCAATTACTTTTCATCTTAGCGAACAAAGGCACACTAGGTGCTCATGGGAACGACCTCTGCATCCTCCTCTGCATCACATATACCAACATATGGATTTTGGAGTCAGTCCTTGAGGGTTTTTATGCAAACATCAACTTCTCACAACTTTAAAAGCTGGTTAGTTCACTAATTGGTCTTACTCTCAAAATAAGACACTTGTCATAAAACAGAAGAGTCTAATATAAACTGCATTGTAATATGCAAATATGAAGAATCAAAGGGACACAATTTATCTTTCTGTATTTAACTGGATCTTTAGAAAAGACATAACACTATTTCATTAAGAGTTTCATAATGCTACTCTATTAAGAGTTTATCAGTTCTTAAAAATTATTAAACCAAGGAGACAAAGACTAACTTTTCCACTGGAATACTACATTACATTTAATATAGTTCAAATATTTGAATATTTAAAGATATAATATTTAATTAACATAATGATTTAAGACAGAACATACAATTTCATCTAGTTAGTTTTCAAGATTTCAATAATTTCTTTATGAAATACCTTCCAGAAAAGCCTTCAAAGTTATGCTTCTCTGTAAATGTAGTAAGGATTAAATGTAATTCAAACCAAAGATACATATTTGAAAACAGCTACTCAACAAAAACTGTACAATACATTTATTTTAAATTATGATCCTATCATTTGAGTAATATGTAATATTCCAAAATACTCTAGAGAATCTTATTAATACTCTCAGTTCAAATGCCTTGTAAGTTTTGTATGAATGTTTGTGCGCTACATGTGAATCGTTTTACCCCAGGACTGCTCCATGAAGCGTATTAAACTAATCACTAGAATTAAATATTATAAACAAAATAAGTGGATACAGTTTGAATTTTATGCACCCATTCTCAAAGTTTTCAGCAATATTTCACGTTTCTATTTAAAAAAAATAGAAACTTAGTTTCTAAAGGAGATATTTTTGTTTAAAATAGATTTGTCTGAAAATAATGGTACATTAATTACCAAAAGAAAGTTAAGCACCCTGGTCTTGTATATGTTTCTCGTAGTAACATATTTTCTCAGTTGAAACCAACAATAAAAACAGGAAACAGACAGTCGTTCTATACAGAAATCAAATTCTGTATTACATACCTTAAACTTTGCTCTCCAGATTCCTGCATCTTTACTTTTTTCACCTGCAAAGATAAAAATGTTCAAAGATGCTGTTAATTTATCCATAATTCATAGAAAAATAAGCCTGAAGGGGACCTCAGGAGGTCATCTAGTTCAACACCCTACTCCATACAGGATCATCCCCATCTAAACTATCTTGTATAATTCCTTGTCTCATCTATTTCTAAAACTACACAATCAACTACAAGACGTACTGTCTAAAGTTACACCAAAAGCACCCACAATGTCACAGGTAAAGCAGGAAAAGGACTGCCAGGTGCCTACAGATGTGCAGAAAGGCTGCTCAAATGCTCTTTAATTACAGCATGGTAATTAGCATGCTTCAGCAGATTCCACCGTCAAGTGCATCAGCGTCCCCACCATGAAAAATGGCGGAGGGGGAGCTTTAACTAAAGCTTGTTGAATGAGCTTTAGTTAAAGTGCCCCCACCACCATTTTTCAGTGTGGGGACAGCATTTTAATTACAGCAGCTCTTGGAGTCGCTCTAATTAATTAAAGTGGGTCTCGCCCACTGGGCCGTGGAAGTCCCAGGGGAGGGCAGCAGGGCAGGGAGCCCCTGCCCCATGCACAGATCTGGGGGGCATGTGCCCCCCTAGGATCCCCCTGGAGTGTGAATGGCAGCAGGGAGTTGCCCCCCTGCCCAAACCCACAGTGGGCAACCTGCACCCGCCCTGCTATGGGTTCCATTCTGGCCATGCCGCCTGTAGGGGAGGGGGAGCTGGACTCCCCTCTCGGGCCACAGCAACCTCCTGTGGATGGCAGCATTGTGTTCACTTGATCTCTCTCTCTAGAAAGAGAGGGAGGGATTTGGGGGGTTTTAATCAGAGAATTTGCGATTTTTTATCATAGAATTTGTGGGTTTTTTAATCAAGGAAAACCAGGATCCCTGCTAATAAGGCATTACTTAAGTTCTTAAGTTGAAGCTGCTTCTAGAGCTCTGCTTTGTTCTCCTGTTGCTAAGAATGGTTCTCTCCCAACACCTGCCTACAGTTGGTAGTGGCTTAATTTAGAATACTGTGCACAGTAGTCAGATACGTAAATAGTACATGAAATGACATTTCATTTTTTAAGAAAAGACAGTTTACAACAAAGGTACTTTAGCACACATGAATACAAGCTCATTAACATCTCAGAACAGGTGTTGGATGGTTTAAGGCAAGCATGCCTTCTTGGGACCTCTCCAACAATGCTGGCTGTAGCTGTGGAGCTCAAACTCAGACAGCCAACCACATTTTTTACAAATGCCCTTATGGCACATCCTTCAGGTGTTCAAGGTCTTTATTGACCTTGGCCATTCTACCTGTTGCTGGCTTTCTGGCCTTTATGCTTCCAACAGTGTGGCGACATTCACTCCATCATCATCATCAATACAACTTCTTTGATATATTAGGGGTAATTTAACAGACATTATACTCTTTATCAGTACCTGAACCTAGTTTTGTAACAAACACACACTTCATTCAAAGATCATCCCAAATAACAGAATACTAAGGCTCTGTCTACAATACAAAGTTCTGCCAATATAGCTAAATGGACTAAGGATGAAAAAACACCATGCCTTGTAGATGTAGCTATACCAAAAAACCCCCCACAGCTCTGCTGGTAAAAGGTATTTCTGCATTCATGCAACTGATGTATTTCTGACAGCAGAAAAACTATTTCTACTGGTATATACTGCATCTGTGTCACAGGATTCTGCCACTAGAAATTTGCCACCATTCTTAAAGTAACAGTAACCCTGAAATGTATGCAAGGCCTATGTATTATGCTGGTACTGTTAGCTGTCTCACATTTGTGGATCTTACCCATGAGGAGTAATGGCTCACCTGTACATCATAGATATGGTGGCTCTTTGAATACTCAGCAGAGAAGAAACAGAGGGTTGTGTTGTCTTTTTTCTGCTTCTGTCTGGTATCTGCACAGGCTTTTTAAGAGGTTGGAAAAGAATTCTCATATACAGCTACAGCCATCTTTGTCTATCTCATCCAGCTTAAAATAGCCAAATTCTTTTTATTCAGTGTCTGGCTAGCAGGATAGAGTGATTTAAATCCAATTAATTTTAAATCAACAAGAAACTGAAAGATGTTTGTATTTCAGTTGCTTAAAAATATTACTGAAACCCCAAAGTCTTTGGAGAACAAGTCCCAAAAGTTCAACAATATATCATGGCAGGAAAAAAGTATGGTGTTTTCTGGCAGCTGCATGTACAGTGAGATTAGTCTGCTGTGGCAAATGACTTTTCAGTTTAAAATGTTACAGGAACGTACAATCAGCATCAGCAAGAGGCTAAAGTAAGATACAATGATGGCATGCTTAGCTAAAGAGAAATTTGTCTTATATTTGTTTGTATTTACATTCTACGTTTCTAGACATGACATTCCTTGATTTTCTATGAAAAACTAAATGAAAAGCAAACTAGAAGATTTCTTTTGGCACAGTTTTGTCCCTGGCATCCTCTCCGTATCTCCACAAATGTCTTCTACTATGTTATCCTATCCCTCATGACGAACCAAGCCCTTCCAAGAAAGTTAAGTGAAGTTTCTTGTATGACACATCCCCTGCCATATTGCCAGTCACCACTAGAGTTTTGCATGCTTAGTACTGCCTGCATCAGAGTAACCCAGGGTAAAAAGCAATCAACTTACCTAATATTTGGGAGACACTAGTTATGTATCTATAGATAATGTCAGGTACTAACTAGTGTATTTAGGAAAAGCCATACTTAAATAAATTCCATAAATTCCACTAACAAATTCCCCCACACTAGTCAAAGCCATTATCTTTCAGACATTTAAACCAGAAGGAAAGTTTCTAAGTCGTCCCTAGGACTATGAGAAACCTAATACAAATATAAAAATCAAGTGAGATCACTTTATTTGTCAAGTTTCCATATCTTCTAAAAAAAGTACCTAGTCTGGCATAGAATGACAAACAAAACAAAGTATAATTTTTTTTTTTGAGGTGGGGGAAACTAAGGTATGATTGTCAGAATACATTTATAGCCAGCAGGTAAATTTCAATCTTAACTACGGAGATAAAAGTTGTGTCTCTCCACCATACGAAAAGAAAAAGATTGATCAGCTTATACATTTTAAAATTTAAAAATCTGAATTAAAAGATACCCTTAGTACAGCAGATGGAAATGTAGCAAAACGTTTTCATTAGAAAATGCATATCCATCAAAAAATGCAAGTTTTTGCAGGAACACGGATGAAATTTTCACATGGACACATTTCTTAGCTCCAGGATAGAATTGAGTCAAAATCAGAGAGAAAAGTGCACACATCCAAGAATAACATACAGCCTGGTGGTTAGGACACTTTGGTTGTGGGAACTTATATTCACATCCCTGATCTTCCTAATTTGGAGTCAGGACTTGAATATGTCTCCCATGTCCCTGGCAATAACCTGATAACCATGGCATAGGCCAGGACTGTCCAGCTTACAACTTGCAGACAGCTGTGGCATACAGACTCCCTCCCAGCTGCAGCTCCCCGCATCACACCAGCTGTTGTTACAGCTGGGCTCTCTGGACTCCCCCACTCTTCTCCAGCTTCTGCTTCTTGGTAGTACAATCCATGGGACCTGGGGACTCCCCCACACTATATGGGGGGAGTGTGGGGGTGCAGATAATCCCACGTAGAGGCAGGGGCTGAAAGGCAGAGTAAGCACAAGTGGTGGTTCACATGGTAAGAAGGGGCAGTGGGAGCCTGCACAGCATGCGGCACTGGGGGCTCGTGAAGATTGCATAAGCAGTTTGAACAATTCAATCCTCTAAAGAAGCTGTGCTCATGATTTTGGCTGGGAGGGTTATCTGGTCCCATAGGTCAGATGAGGGTGTGGAGCCAGTCTCCAGGCTGGATTGGGCTCATAAAATCAGCCCCATATGTTGCACATGCCAAAGACTAGCTCTGAGAGCTGCAGGTAGCACACACCTACCTGCACATACCAGCTTCAGCCCCACATACCACATGCGGGGCTGGCATCAGTACATGGGGCTAGAACCAGCATGTGTACGGAACCAGCCTTGTATGCTGCATCTGGTGTGCAGGGCTGGTCTGTGGGCCCAGTCTGGAATGGCTCCAGATCTATCACGCAGGGCCAATCTGGTGTGGCACCTCATACAGCACATGCCCTGGACCAGCCCCACATGTAGCATTGTGCCAGATCAGCTCCAAAAAGCATGTGGGACTGGAGCTGCACGTATTGCATGCGGCATACAGGGCCAGTCTGGGATCTACAGGCAGCAACATAGACTGGATGATATAGTGCCATGGGCCAAATCTGGCCTGTGGGCCTTATCTTTGATACCTCAGCTCTAGAGTAAGGGACAGCAAACTACAGCCAGTGGAGCCAATGGATCTAGAAGTGTTTGGCTGTGAGAAAGTCTCAGCAACATTTGGGGGTGAGGTCTTTGCCTGGCACACACTGCAGCTGGGTAGCCAGGTATAGGGGAGCTTTGCCCATGCCACACCACAGCCAAGTAGTGGGAAGAAGCAGCAGCAGGAACTAAATGTTAGCAGTTGCCAACCTTGGGCCCAAGATGGGCCATTACATACTGCCGCCAGAAACATTACCAACCACTACTCTAGAGGACTTCTGGATGCTCTGGCCTTGAGCACAGGAATAAAGGTTTACAGTATATGTACACTATTGCAGGGGGCGCTCTACAAGCCATAGCAATTTAGTGTATAGCAGTTTGGTAAGGCAAGTGAGAACTTGGTGATGGGGCATGAATCATAGAAAATCAGGGCTGAAAGGGACTTCTAGAAGGCATCTAGTCCCACTAAGGATGACAGTGGAATCATCCTTATCCCAATCATGCCATGCCACACCTTGCCTAACCTATTACTAAAACTACTAAATCAAGTCTGATGCACCATTACAACGCATAGCAACCTGATGCCACAGGTAAAGCAGGGGGACAATACACAGTAACAGGACACTGGTCACTGGGTTGTTACAATTTGCTTAAAAAAAAATCCAAGGAAGAAGGATCTCTCAAGATCAGTATGCCTCCTCCTCCTACAGATACATGTGGCAACAGGGGGGGAAAAATAAATCCTTCCCAGCCCAATGTGGCCAGCAAAAGCCCAGAAGTAGAGAAAATATCAACACCATAGCATAGACGCAGCTATTCCCAGATCATCCCTGACCAGTACTTATCCAACCTCCTCTTAAACACCTTCAGTGATAAGCATCCACAACTTCCCTACGCAGTCTATCCCACTGCCTCCCTGTTCTAACGGCGAAGTTCTTCCGATATCCAGTCAAATCTTTACTGCAACTTCAATGCACTGGTCTGTATCCTACTCTCTGCAGCAAGAGAGCAAAAAGGTGCCCTCCCTCTTCTGTATGGCAGCCCTTGAGATACTTAATGACTGTTATCATGTCCACTCTTAAGTGCTTTTTCCCACAAACTGAACTTGCCTATTTCTTTCAACCTCATGTCACATGGCTTACTTTCCAAGTCCTTTATCATTTTTCTTGCCCACTTCTGGAACCTCTCCAAATTTTCCACATCCTTTTAAAAATGTGGAGCCCAAAACTGCACACAATACAGCACACTAGATGAAGCCTAACCAATGCCAAGTACAGAGGCGCTATCACCTCCCATGCCTTACACCTAACACTTATTGATGCAGCCCAAAACTGTATTTGCTTTCTGGGCAGCTATATCACTGTGCACTCATTGAGTCTGTTCACCCAAGACTGCCACATCCTTTTCTGTAGTGCTGCCATCTAGCCAGTTGTCACCCATTTTGTATTTGTGTTTTGGATTATTTTTCCAATGATGTAGCACCTTGCATTTGCCAGCACTGAACTTTATCCTGTTGGCTCTAGCCCAGCTTTCCAGTCTGTAAAGGTCCATCTGAATTGTACTCCTGTCCTGTACCATATTCGTAATACTTCCCAGTTTCATGTCATGTGCAAATGTGCTCAAAAAGCAAATAATAATTGAAAAACATATTGAACAGCACTGGGCCCAAGACAGACCCTTGTGGGACTCCACTTGAAACCTCCGGCTGTTCTGACACAGATCCATTTATAATTACGCTTTGCTTGCTGCTATTGATCCAGTTGTCTATGTACCTTGTAGCAGTCCTGTCCAGCCCACATTTCTCCATTTTGTTTATGTGATGGTCATATGGAACCATGTCAAAATCCTTGCTGATGTCCAGATACACTATGTCCACTATGACTCTTCATCCACTCAGCTAGTTGTTTCTTTGAAGAAAGACCCAACTTGTTTGGCACAATTTATTCTTAGTGTACCTATGCTGGCTACTTGTGATCAGTCTTTACTTCCCCAGATATTTGCAAATGAATTTCCTTATGATATGCTCCAATAACTTGCTAGGTAGTGAGATAATACTAACCAGCCTATAGTTCCCTAGGTCTTCCTTTCTACCTTATTTTAAAGAGGGGCACTATGTTGGTCCTTGTCCAGGCCTCTGATACCTTACCAGTCTCCCATATGTTCATAAATATTATTGCCAAAGGTTCCAAGATACCTTGTGCCAGTTCCTTCAGTACTCTGGGATGAAGTTCATTAGACTCTGCTGATCTGAATTCATTCAGACCCAACAAAGCTCTGTCTCTTGTTATCTCACCCCCCAGCTTGTTCCCTCCCCACCTTATTAGGGCTGCTGGCAGACATAGGGAAAAAAATGGCACCTCACCGGAAGAGGAGCCACATCACTTTGATCCGGCCCGCCCACCATCTGTACAGATTGCGTGTTCAACGGGGCTTTTTGGTGCTTTTATCTAATAGCAGAAAACTGACATGGCTTCTTTTCTGGGCACACGCTCCACTCAGTGTGTGGGGCATGCCAAGCTGAACGTAAAGCACCTTTCCATTGCCTGTAAGCTTTCCTTTAGTATACGAGGCATTTTAGAAGCTCCTTGTGCCACGTGGATTTCTTGCCATTCACCTCATGCTTCCATTGGGTCAGAATAGCTTGCTGGGCTTCCAATACTGTGCTTTTTAGAAGCACTGGCATGTGCCAGTGCTCCTGCTAGGACTTAAGTCTAAATGTTCCTGGTTAGAAGATCTTGTCCCTCCACTCAGGGTCACAATGATCATCATATGTGGGGTCAGGAAGAAATTTTACCCCATGGTCACCCTGGTATAGGCTGTCAGGTGTTTTGCCTTCCTATGCGGTGGGGATGAGTGGTTCTTTCCTTGGAGGACTTGACTGTATCCAGACATGCATGGATGCTTGGTTCCCTAGGGACAACTAGCAGCGGTGCACCTTGTGTCCCCAGGGAATGCCTGTGTTACACGTGCTCTGGTGCGCGGCCAAGTTATCCCGAGTGGAGTACAGGTGGCTGGGGCCAACACTGGGTTGGCCCCAACAGCCTTACCTGGGGGCCTCCTAGGGCTGCAGCTATGTTGTGGAGCCTGGCCGGCAGTGGAGTGTGGCTCTGGCTGGTTAGGCTCTGGCTTTGGGCACTGCACGCTGCCGCTGTGTGCCCTACTCTGCTTCTTTTTTTTTTTCTATGGATCTTTTTGACCCCTGGATATCTAGAAGTCAAAAAAACTCCTCCATGCTGCTTCCTTGCAGCACAGAGAACAACTGACCATGAGGTATGTGGTGCCACAGAAACGTCTGCTGCACTGCATACCACACACCCACGCTTGTCTGGACAGCCCTTGAGTAAATTTTAACAACATTTGCAGCAACAGGACATTGGCTGCTGTGGTCCCCCCTGCTTTACCTCTGGCAGATTAAGGCGTTATTTCTTTTGGATGCATCAGGGTTAACTATGTAGTTTTAGTAATAGGTTAGATAATGGTTTTGGATATGAATCTTCCTGCCTCAGGCAGGGGATTGGACTAGATGACCTCTGGAAGTCCCTTCCAGCTCTACTTTTCTACAGTTCTATAAACACCACTACTCTCTTGTTCATCTACAATTGCCATGAAAATACTCTGTTTTTCAGAAAATACTGAAGGAATGCCACTTGGCTGTTCCACCTTGTCTATCCTTGCAGTTGGGTCATAATAAATCCCTTATAGTTGTTAGTGTGGTATTTTGCAGCTTCGTGGTCTTGGGAGTAATTCTGAAACTCTATCACTTGATTAACAATAGGCTTCACAGAGTTAGAGATGTCATTTTCCAGAAGGTTCACGAAATGAGAGACAACACCATAGCATACAGAAAACTCATGGTTTTTTAGTTTTTGGTTTTTCAGTTCTCACATTTTTCTACCCCCCCGTTTCAGTTGCACTGCCCCTGAAAGCTCAAGCTACTTTAAATTTTGCTTCTTTGATGGCTTCTATAGCAAGAGTTAGACAATATTTCAATGTCTTATTAATAATTGTTAGAGAAGTTTCTGGAACGTCTGAGAACGTTTGCTTGATGAAAGCAAAACGTTTCATCTTCAGACTAACCTGAAGAAGGGCATACGGTACCCAAAAGCTTGTTCAACATCTCTCCAACCATGGAGATGTCCAATAAAAGCTATCACAAAACCCTTTGCTTCTCCAGCCATTTTCTCGACCATAAGGCCACAGCAACACCCAAACCCTACCGGCTCAATGAAAGCCAGTTTTCACTACTGTGCTTGTAAAAACAGACAGCAGACACACGCTTTCTTTTTTTCTTCTTTTTTGCCATTGCTCCACACATGCCTTATTAAGAGTCTCTTGGAAGAAGCAGCTTTTTAAAATGCTTATCAGCCTCTCTTGGTGACCAAGGCATAGTGTGAGATTCCTCTGCAAGGGAGGGTGCAATGTAGTTGATTATAATGATAAACATTGCATTTTTCCTTGAGGAAAAAGCACTTTTTAATAGTGATTATGCCAGTAAGATGTTTTTAGTAGTTGAGACATTGCAACCTTATAAAATTGCTATGAAGGTTTGTACCTACCTTGAAACAAATTCTATGTATATACCGTCTGCCATGCAGGATTTTTAAAGTGAAAATTACAGATCAGTTGCGTGCAATTATATATATATATATATATTTTAAGGATAACAAGTCATAGTAAAGGATTGCTTTTGAAAAATATAATACTGATAACTAATACAATTACTTTTCATGACAAAAGGTTATTTGGGCTGCTTCTAGTGACTTTTGAAAGATACCTCCCTTTATCTGTCTCCCAGTCTTACACCCTTCCCTGGGAATCCCACACAAGACAGAATAGAAAAAACTCATATAGTATAGCAGGAAACCATCTTGCTGCAAAGATAAATTCTTACTAGAACCTGGGAAGAGGGACAGTCAAAGTGGGAACCAACTAAAGCCATGTATCAGGATACAACACACAACCTTTATGGCAGAATTTCTGGTGTGGGCAATCCTAGCATGCCTCGTTTGTAAGTGACAATTCCTATACATTTCAAACACTCATCATTATTCCATCATGGAGGAATAGTGATCCGGCTCCTTTCCTTTTTGTGTGTCCTTGTGTGACAAGGTACTTAGCAGAATTCGCTGGAATCTGACAGGGCTATTCTATGACTGTTTTTGCTAAGGCCTTGAATTTGCAACCTCTGGGCCGTCAACCATGAGCCTTAGTGCCCACACCACCCCAGCCATCATGACCAGGATAACAAATGACAGACTTGAATAACTTCATTTTTCCCTGCCACTTCTCCAAAATTATATGGAAGTAAGCGCTTAAATAAGCATACATTACTTATGCATTACTTTTCATATTTATATACAAAAGAGTAACTTTGAGATATAATAATAATTAATTATGGCAAGGAAGCAGGGGGTTGGAGTACATGGAGGTCCCTTGCAGCCCTACTTTTCTATGATTCTCTATTAGTTTCCCCTTTCCTCTGATGACAAATTTTACAAGCATATAAAAATGCTACTTTAGATTAGAACAATAGTAGGTCTAATTCTGCATTCTAATCTCTATCAGTGACTACTACAAGATTCTTTACAGAAAGTCTTCCATGGTTACTTATGGAATAAACCTGCACTTATGGAGAGTTTCTTCCTAACTTTTCATCAGTTAGGAGTTGAATTATGCCCCAATTCAAAAGCATTTATAAAAAAAAATTCCCCCATACCTAATGTTATAAACACAGATGCTTTCATAACCCATACAATAAGAATCCCCCAAAGATGTGGATATCAATATCACCCTGTGATGCCAAATACATATTCTGATATGTGGGATAAGCATTTGATAATATCTCCAATCCTAAAGAGAAGTAAGGGTTCTCTTTTACTGGACTGGGAGAGATGTTAAGACAAGCTTTCAAGCACAAAGAGAGCTTGTATAACATTCTTCTGCGAGCTATCCAGTTGTAAAGCTTGACTAAATTACAACTATAAAATTGTCACTAGCTTATGTATGGTAAAAATGTTTAACTAGTATGATGTTACACATGAACCTGATACAGGAATTAATATGCATCAAATTTATGTGTAACACATTTATTAATTCCTGTATCAAATGAAAACATCTGTTTTCATTCTATTCCACATTACTATTTATCCTTCTGCAAACTTCTGTGAAATGCTATTATCAATAATTTATAAGATGACAGTATTTCAAATACATATCACAGAGATTTTTCTTTACCATAACTTATTTTTACTATTCAGGAAATTCAAATAAGTATATGATATAATAACTATAGTAACTAATTTTTAATATTCTGTAAATTAAAATAATTCAAACTGCATAAAGTGAAGGGTAACCACTGTGGAAACAATTACTTAAACAGTAATTTTTCATTTTTTTATTTTTAAAAACAGTTTGAAACTATCATTTTTATTGTAGAGCTTTGGTTTGTTTAAAAAAAAATCTCCTTGTTTTAAAGATTTTAAAACAAAATATGACAAAAGTTCAAAAATACCTATCTACTCATCATCTTATTGGCATTTTTATGATATTAAATAAGGCTAGTGCACAATCTATATTATTAACAGCAAAATCAATTTCCATTCCCAGAACTACGCAATGAGACATATTACCTGTTACAGAATTGACCTGAGAAACTGAAATTGAAATAATAACTTTTTCCACAATCATTTTTTAATATTTAAAAAAACTACTTACTGGTTGTTCTGGTAAGTCTTGTGGCTTTTCCATTGGTGTTAATATTTTTAATATACTTAAATGGTTAGAATGCGTGTCTTCGTCTGCAGTCTTCAAAGCCTGTTAAAAAAGGTGTTCACAGCTTTATGTACTTTTTGGGGTGCTTATCATTTAGGTTATCAGAGAATATTCATATCCTCGGCTCTCAGGCTTCATAAATTTGTGTTGCTATCCCCAAAGTAAGAGAACAAAACTCCCATATGGAAGGCTTTTATAAAAACAAGGGATTTACTAGTAAGCCTCAAGATGTAAACAGATTTTTTTTTTAGTACGCACGTGGCACTTCTTGACAGCACTTCACTTACAGATATTTGCTATGGAAGCTAACGTATTAAACACTTTAACTGTACACGTGCACTGCAATTTGAAAAATGAGTAGTGATCAAGCCTGGGCTACTACCGATATATCAGTAAACAATGATTCAACCTAACCTGGTTTAATTTAGAACATTTACATAACTGTTACACACACACTAAACCAGGACAAGCATGAACTAGATGGTTGGGTTTTTTCCCCTTGTTTTAAACAAGCAATATTGGCTATTACCAAGTTTGTAAAACAAGTTTACTATTTAAACTATACATTTAAGAATAAATAGTATGACTTTGTATTTTGAAACAAAATTTAATTAACAAACTCAAAATTGTTAGCACCAAACCCTATCTGACTCGTGCACTGTAATGCATTAACCATAGGAGCTGCATGCATTAACCACAGGAAAAAGTTAGTTAGAAAGACTATTTTCAGAAATATTTTGCAGAATTCAGAGAGTCTGCCAAAAAAAAAAGTCAATAAAAACAATTTCTCGAGGGGCTTTCCAACACTAAAAAACACAAAAATACTACATAGTAGATTTATAGCAGTATATAGTATCAACTGAAAGTAAAATGTAAGGGGTTAAAATCATGATGATCAAATTCTGAATATGAATCAGTTTAGTTTATTTCTCCTCTAGCATGCTGTTATCACTGACTTTAGACAGGCTACATTAAAAACAATATACATTGCATGAGCTGCTTTAAGACACTCCTCTCAGCACATACCATCTAATGTTTATAACTTCTTGTGCTTCCCTGTCTTGCTTGCAAATAAAGAACCCAAAACATAATAAAAATTGGATACATTCAAACAGATATGTGGTCATTTTACTGCTACAGAACCACAAAAAACCCTGAAAGTGCACAGAATAATTTGGGGATATATAAATATAATGATTATATTGGTAATTTATCTACTGAGTTAGAAACTTTTGCTGGCCTCACTGAAATCTGTGAAAAATTTCAATGGCAATGGAAATACAATACATCCTTTAATTCAGTATCAAATCAGGCTGCTTATTCTCTCTCTTACTGCTTCGATATTTATATTCTGCTTTTGGTATCTAAACACCTTCCATACTATGAAATTATCCAAAGAAAAAGTCTGAGTTGTGGCATTACTCCAAACAGCTGCCATCTACTGCTCTCCCTCAGACTTGTGCCTGCATTCATAGTTCTTATAATTATTCTGTCCTTCACTCATGATGATAGCTGAAAAACCTTGTATTCAGAATGAGCTTTTGGGATGCATTCATAATTTATACTAACGAATGAAAAAAAAATACAATTGGTTTTGTATCCGCATCAGTGGGAAGCACTGTAAGGTCAGTAAAATAAACAATTATTTGGCGCAAGTAAATTTTTTTAAAGCTTCTTGGTGACTAAGGAATCTAAATCCCATTTTCAAAAGTAATTAAGGCTTGAAGTTCCTAAATTATTTTGACTTACAATGAAGCAAAGCCTTCTAAATAATTTAAGCACACACAAAAATTCACCTGAGGTCTACTGCACACAGTGCAATAGATGAAGTCATGAACAATAGCTTGAGCTTGTGTTTTTGTCAGTTTATATCTATACTCCACCTTAATTCACTACAATTCACCTTGGCTGGGATGATCTGGCTGGGGACAGTCCTGCTTTGAGCGGGAGGTTGGACTAGATGACCTCCTGAGGTCCCTTCCAACCCTAATTTTCTATGATTAAATGTAGAAGGGAGGTAGTTAGCCATGGTAGTCTGAGACTAACTCATTCAG
The DNA here is from genome assembly GCF_030867095.1 of Alligator mississippiensis. Classification (NCBI taxonomy): domain Eukaryota; kingdom Metazoa; phylum Chordata; order Crocodylia; family Alligatoridae; genus Alligator; species Alligator mississippiensis. Next base: position 16,975,676 of record NC_081829.1, read on the forward strand.
AGAGAATAAACTGTCACACAAAACAACGTATGCCTCTATGAATGAGTTCCTAAAGATGCCACGCTGCCCTGCCTTCTGCTTAAGCATGAAAAGTGAATTTCCTTTCTTATGTATTTATATATCTATGTATGTTTGCAATTTACTCATTCAATTTTAAAAAACAAAGACTGGAAGAAAAAAATGGAAATTGTAAAGATTATGAATGGGACTGTATGCCATGGTTGCTTGTGATGGTACTAATGACGCAGCCCGTCTGCTGAAGTCCTATATTCCTCTGATTTCTTAAGCAGTTTCAGAACTACAGTGTAAATTCTTGGAAAATTCCAAAGCTGAAATCTTCAGGGAAGGTTTTGAATCAAAAGCTACATTAGAAAGTAAAGCAGTAAACGTGTTCTGTTTTGACTTCTTGCCTAAACACCTTTTTATTTACTCTGGCTTTCCATGGATAGGAAGAGTGAAAACAAGGTGCATACATGTAATTTGTATTCATATGGAAAAGGTCACATTTGTTCTCATGAATACTGAAATTAGGTTTAAGGAACACCTAGTTTATGAACAGGACTAAAATTCAATCAGAAAACTCTTTTGTTATCCACGAATGTCGTTTTCACACTCCACCCTGCAAAAGTCAAAATAAAAAAACTTCTTCAGGTAGCAAATGAAAACTTGAGCCACAGCTGTCACATATTCATTTCCTTTGGGAAATGTAAACTATGGCTGCAGTAAACACTCATGCATACAGAGGACATGCTATAAAGAAACGATGCAATTCGGTGGAGTTACAGGAAAGGAAGAGAGAACGCAAATCAGCAGAAAAGAGCGTGTACCAGACAGTGAAAGGGATAACTGTAATACAGCTGCATAGTGGATTATGAGTTCTCTAAGCAACACAGGTTTATAGTTTAGGATGTCTCTTTAACATTTTATTTAATCTTTGCTAGGACAGAAGATGGATGATGGGTGATACATTATTCAGCAAATGCCCATCTTCGCTGGCTAAAAAGAATGAAGAAAAATAATTTACATCTTTTTGGCTACAAACAAATCAAAATCAGTATTTGAAACTATGAGAGAATGCAAAACTCTAGAACGTTTGGTTCAGAGGCGATACCTTTTATTATGACAACTAAGAAATCGCAAAAAAAACAACTCTCTTTCTGCAAGCTATGGAAGATTCAACTTCACTTGAATAAATTTTTCAAATAATTTCCAATAGAAAAAAAATTAGGAAACAGTACAAGAATAACTTAAAAGATAGGAAAACTTCCAGCATCCCCAATTAGAAAATGTTGTACTATTTAAACCATAGCCTTGTATCTTCAAAAACTACTCCCTGCATAAGCTTCTATTGAATAGTCTGGCCCATTACACTACATGATCAGCATAGGAAACTTGGAGAGAGGAAAATGACCTCTAGTCCAAGTAGTCCAACATCCAACCAATGCAGGATTGTTGAGTATATTCCCAAACTCACCATTCAGAGACCATGAAAATCAGACATGGCAAATACCTTAAGTAATTTTTTGTATTTGGGTTCTGTATTTTATTTCCTTTAGAATGTTTATAACATTAAAAAACCACAGGGAATGGAGGCAAAACAAGAACACTGGATTATGACACATGACATGATATCAAGTCTTCTGACACTAATTTTACTGTTCTGACATATTTTCATTGAGCAAATGTATGCTAACATAATAGTAAAAGCATGAATGTGCCCACAAAGCAAAAAGCAAAGCCCAACCTTGCCCTCTTCCCCCCTAAAAACCCAAAGAACCATTATCACAATGTTAAATACAATTATTAAACATTAAGAAATGCATCTGCATTTTGTGAGCCGGTGCGCAACGTATTAAGATACCAATCCCCCCCTCAAGGGTAAAATATTTAAAGCTGAATCTAAAAACTACTTATGCATCTTGCTCTCAAATTTTCTTTTTGCAATAATCTATTCTTTTAATGGATTCTATACAAAAAACACCAGTTTCATTATAATACATCCAATCTGTAGCACGCCAATGGAAGACAGAAAAAAAACAAAAAAAATTACAATACATATGGAGTCCTCTGGATTAGTATATCTATGTGCAGTAATGATACAACACAGTCTTGGCAAATGATGCAAGCAGAAACCAAGATAACCTTTATGTTCTGGCATCAAGCCAAGATAAAGCAAACAGTGCAAAGGCTTCTACTCCCCTTTAATATATGCAGTAGATGCCAGGTATACATAGACGTTAAAAGCTGTTACAATTAAAAAAAATGTTATCAACTCTTTTTTTTTTTTTACTACAGGGAGATGAGTACCCGTATTTATCAAATGGGAGAGGGTCCAATGGGCAAAATATAGGATCAAGACAAAACATCAAGATAAGATGCTACAAACAAGGAAACCAGTAAAACTTGACGTATAAAAGACTATCTTCTCAGGCTATTTCTTAGCAAACACCATGTCTTCCATCACAATATAACAATGAATACAAAAAAAAGTACAACAAATCTCTTTGTCAAATGTACATATCCTGTTTTATAATGATAACGCTGTCCACAGGAAAACCTGTTGTGAGGCTGTGTTATTCAAGCCTCACTAAGTACCTCTGCTGTTGCGGGTGATCCTCACCCAATACCACCTGTCAAATCTGACACTTGTTGTCAACAGCAAAGTTAAGTTAATTATAATACCATCAAGAAAAAAACTATTCAAAATGTTTTCAATTCACCTTCAGCTGAAAGGATGGAATAAATTATCCTAGGCCACAAAATGTAATGTTACACTAGCATATTTCAAAACTATCAATTGCTCACTCCATCACTTTTTGCTGCAAAGTAAAAAGTCTGAATAAGAGTTGCTTGCTTCTGTGCCAAGGAACTAGGAATACACCCCTAACTGGTTAAACAGATAGATCCCAGAATATCAGTAGCTAGACTGATTCAAAGAACTGATGCCAAGACAGGGTTTCCAGCTTTTCCCCAGCCTCCACCTGTCAACCACTCGTACTAGATCAAGTAAAATCATATAAAAGAGGCAAAGAGGAATTAATTTTTTTCTGCATTTGCACTGTAAGTTAGTTTAACAATCTAAATTTAAAGCCAAGATTTTGTAAACTCTCAGTTCCCATGCGTTGGACCTTCTCTGCTTCTTCATGTGACAATGTAAGCAGACTTACGTGCTAAATGTACACATATACATACAGATGAAGAAGCCTCCTTTTTGATCCAAGGATGGATTTCATTAAGTCTTGGCCCTTCATTAAAGCCCAGTTCAGATAAGAAGACTAAGGAATCTAATGCTTTATTAACCTGCTGACAGAGTTTTTCCATTTTTGATAAACCTTGCTGCAAATCTTACTCAAAACAGTATTTTACCAGGAAACGAAACAAGTTGCCCCCTTGGCTGAATGGTGTTTTTCCTAAAATCGGGCAACAAGGGACCTCAGTCTAGAGTGACCTTAGAGATCTTTTTTCATTTTGTTTACAAAATGCAGGGATCAGGATTATATAAAATGAATTGAGAGAATCAGTCTAGGTGGTCCTGTAGTTTACCTAAAAACCTGTCACAACTAGGAACCAGTAAGCACTCTTTAAATTAGATTTCTGGAGAGGGGGCAGGAAGCGAGGAAGAATTAGAAGACACAATCTGTCCCGCAACAGTTGCTTTTCCCCCCCCCCGATTGGGACTTATCCTCGTTATTAAAACTTCAAAGTTGTGGATTCTGTTTTACTTGCCGTAGTTTTCCTACATACAAATTTGGTTCAATTTTAATATTATACAACATTTTGAGGACTCCAAAATACTGAGCAGCCCAACTTCTTGAGAAAACTTCATATGATTAAAACGTTCCTAATTGCTTCAGGAATATCCCTTAAAAATATCTCAATATTAATGAAAGCCTTTATTCCATTAGGTAAAAAAAAATCCCACACAAACAAGTTAGTCCACTTAGCTGGACTATATACAGGACCACAAAATTCAGCTCAGCTGGGTAACATATTTTTAAGAAGAAACCCTTGTGGATCCATTTCTCAAAAAGCGATAAAATGGAAGACTTGGGTATTAAACATAGAAAAGAATTAACTGGAAATAAGGACCATTTAAAAATGATTATGAAGGCAAAGTAAAACCAACGAAGAGACATAGAGATCTTTGTTGCATTCCTGGTAATGGCAAACATTTTCTTATATTTAAATAGGTCATTAAAAGGGGGGGGAGAATCTATTTAGCATGTGTTTAATACATAGACAAGTTTTAATTAATTCCCTTTCTATGCTATATGATTAAACAAAGAGTAATATATTAATATGAAAGCAGTCTTACTAACAGAGCTAGTTTTTGCCGCTTTAACTGTGCACTGAAAACAAAAGGTCCTTCTTCTGAAATCATGTGCTTGTGAGACCACATCAAGCCTACAGCTTTTTCACAAGTTGCTATTTACCATTCTTTCTATTCAAACTCCTATATCTTAAAACTTACAGATATAAAAAAAATCCTTAAACTTCTGGCCCAGAAATGTAATGGAGTAGGAGAGAATGAAAAGTGCCTTTTTGCAGCCCAAGACAATCACTAATCACCAAAATATAAAGCAGTTAGGTTGCCTAACAAAGTCTGAGGACATTAAAATGATAGCATAATATCCCTCATTAAAAATAAATCAATAACAGCCCTCATTTTAAAAAAGTACTTTTATATCAAAGAGAAACCTTAACTAAGGGAAAAATTGGAATAGCCAGCTGGAAAGTAAATGTAACAATTATAAGATCCTGGTACAAACTGAAAAATTGTAACATTTTACTGTTACTCAAATTGCCATGTTTTCTAAAAGAAAACATCAAGATCAGGAGATAGCCTGTCCAAGATTGCAGATTTGAACTCCTACAGGAACTAAGCACTAACACAAGTTTCATCACCTTTTGCTCCAAGTGCATTCATACTTCTGTCACCTTGCAATCTTGACGTAAAGATATAGGAGCGTACAATGTGTGGGTGTGTTACTGAAAAAAAGATTTCAAAACAATGCATTCTACTGTACACATTTTTCTTCTCAGAAAGAGGATGAGAGAATGTCTGATAGATGGTAGGTACATTGCTTCTCATTTATAAATTCCTAGCACTACTGGAAGGTGCAGTGATAAGTACCACAGAGGAATGAGTGCATACTAAAATAGCTGACAAAACCAAGTCACAAAACAAAGTAAACTTCACAACAGTTATTTTTGAAGTGGTGTAACCATTTAAGTTAGTACAGGGAAAACCTTAAATCTGTCCTTTCTTCCTAGGTAGAGTTATTTTACAACATTTTTGGGCACCACTCAAGAATAAACCTCTTAAATTTGTTTAATTAAAATTGCTATTAAAACATTTATACACATGCCCTTTTCCAACAGTAATTCCTAAAGGTCATGGTGATCCATCCTTCAGCTGAGGATAACACTTTTGAATCAGTTAATACCCAAACATTTTTGTGCTTAAATTAGATATGATATCACACATCTCAATAATGAAAACAGCAGCTATCTAGGCTCTGTCTGTCATTTATATATTGGGAGGGGAGTGGTAGGACAAAATCAACTTGGATCTCCTGCACACCCATTTCTCAAAAGTGCATTCATCTTAATCTCAAAAGTACAAAAACATGTCATTAATCATATTCCTGAAAGGAAAATGGTCAAGCACACTGAAGCCCATACTGAAAACTCTGTAGAGTAAAAACTGGACTATGAATTGTAAATATTAAAGCTATTAAATATTGAATCCACACATTAAAAAAAAACACTTAAAAACAGGTACTGTACTTAATTTTTTAATAAGACCTAAGTGTTTAAACATCAAGATGCAAAGTTTTACTGCTAGTTAGAACATCCCTCACATCCCAAATGTTTATTTCAGGTGAAAGATACTAAGGAAGGAGTGGTCCGATTGTACGGCTAAAGAGCAAGAAGTCCCAAGTCTCACTTCCATCTGATACTGGCTCCAGGTATTAGCAGGTAAAATTCACAAAGGGACTTAGGTGAGGGGATGCTCAAATCTCAGGACTGTGAATTCCATTCCCCAAGATGAGCACCTGAGTTTGGTGCCCACAATCCCTGGGTATTATATGGAGAAATTCAAGTTTTCTAGGATTGGGAATCTCAATGCTCAATATGCTGAGGAGGGACACATAAGCCAGTCAATAGGAAGTAGTGAAAATAGACACATCTTAAATAGTACCTATCTTCCTACCTCAAACACCAGTAAAGCACCTAAGGTGGGGTTGCAATTTGCAGCCTGAAACTTCCACTCCCCCTTAGATTTAGGTGTGTCGACTGCCATCCTTCTGAGTACAGGTGATTGCCTGCCTGGCTCTTCTCTTTTAAGACAAAACGGCAGTGCCTCACAAAGCAGAATGTCAGAGTTCTAGGTCCTCCTCAGACCCGAGGGGACTCCAACCCACATCGTGCACGTCTCAGGAGTGCCCCAACCACCAGGCTATCATTTAAGATGGGCTGAGGGCACAATCTACCCCTTCCACTGAAGCTGGGTCACTGCACAAAATAGAATGAAAGTTGCAGAGCCAGAGGACAAGAAACGGGGAGATTGGCTCAGTAGCCCAGTGAAAAAGGCACTCCCACTGGAAAAGTCATGGATTCCAGCCCCTCCTTCCAATGCTGTTGGTGCATTTTACCTGATGTGCATAAGCTGTCTGAGGAGCAAGGATCAGAACTTGCTACAAAATGAGTAGTTTTGAAACTACAAGTTTTCTAACATTATCAGTAGTGCCCCCCCCATTCAAAATGCCCTAGTTTGTATAATGTTAAGGTTTCTGTACAAAGTTCCATTTTATTATGAACATTATAGAATACCTTATGTCGGCAGTTCCCAATCTGTGGTACAGGTACCACCAGTAGTACACAGACAACCTGTCAGTGTTACGCATTAACAGATTTATTATAATTACTTTAGACTATAAAAATTTGCTGGTGGTACTTAAGGTTGTAACATTTTAAATTGGTGGTGTGCAATCTGTTGGAGTTTGGGAACTGCTGCCTTACATCAATGAAGCAATTTTGTCCAACTTTCCCTGTTTGTAAGCACTATTACATAATATTTTCTCATTTTTAAAAGAACAAATAATCATTAAAAATACAATAACAAGAATAAATTTAAACTATGTCAAATTTGCTTAACCATTCAGCATCTTACATATAGAAAGCAAACAATCTATTGAGTTAACTTCCAGGAAATTGACAGTATCAGCAACATCTTCACCCTGAGCTCTGTATTTACTTAAACCCTAATCCCTGGTCCCTTCTTCCTCCTTGACTAAACACAAGAAGAATCAAGAGTTAAGAAGCTAAAACTGTTTAGTGCAGCATGGATAGAATCCACATTATCACTACTTTGGAAGGTATGAACAGCCATAATTACTACATCTGAGCAGAAGGTCAATTTGCTGCCAGTTTGAATGCATTTTTGGATCTTAAAAATTAAGGTCAGAACAACTAGCAATTTCTAAATACTATATTTACACATAATTTTTTTTTTATTAAATATAAATTACAACTGCATTAAATGTATACATATTTAAATGTTATAATTGTGCTACTCAGGTTAGAAACACTGGGCGCGGTATATTTACACACATTAATTCTCCCAAAATCAAAAATTGATAATTTTAAAATACCTTCTTTTTTGTCATTAATGCTGTTTGTAGTTTACTTTAGAAAATGCAAGTGATCAGTATATTCTCATTGATCTTCTCTCCCCATACAATATAATACAATACAAAGTAACCTATGGACTGCAAACAACAGAAGAAATTTTAATGGAGAGAAAAATCTGTTTGCGCTGGAATCTAAAAACCGAACTTATATGGAAACATTCATTTTCCATATTTGTTTTGTAATACCTTTTTAAAAATAAAACTTATCTTGAGATTAAAAACAATGTGGCAGTTTCCTTTCAAATCAATGTAGTGTGGTGCAGAATTGGATCAGAAACATATGCTGTTCCTGATAGATATGTAAGGGTTTAAAGGGTTGATTTTGGGGATTCCTTCAGTTACAAATTGTTTGTAAATGCAGGGGACTGGACTCAATAGCCCAGGAGACCCCTTCAAGTCCTATATTAAAAAAAAGAACGTATACAGCATTTTTCTTTTTGGCTTCATAAAAAGAATGGCCCTGTTTATTGAAACATATTATATGAAGTGACAATAAGGCTCCTGGCATAATAACTGAATCTATACTATGATTATGGATGTAATTTTAAATTAACATACTAGTAACAAGTGTGCTGAATAAACTGCATGTCACAAGTTTCATTGTACAATACTCAGGTCCCTAAATGCTGCCTGGTAGAAGACTGAATATTTCTGCATTTATGCTATTCATCCAGACACATAAACAGGCAAGTTTCTTGTAGTTCTCGTGTACTTTTTATACAAACAGTATATAAATTTCTGCAAGTGCACCTTTAAAGAAAAAATGTATTCTAAATAAAAAGTATTTAAAAAAAAAGTATATTTTTTTAAAATACACCAAATTATAGACCTCAGCCTATAATTTCTAGTATCCAATGCATTCAGATATGGCAGACATAGCTGCCAACAGTTACCACGAAAGAAACTCAAACCTTTTCAGAGTTTAATAAGTCAAATCAACAAAGCAGCAGCATACTAAGAAAATAAATTCAAGTTGTTCTCTGTGGTTGAAGTTGTGCACAATCCTATTTTCAGCAAGAAGAAATATTTTGTAACTGCATGTCACGACCACTTAAGGCTGACAAGATATAACACGTGGAAAGACTAATCTCTAACTAGATCTTTTTTATATCCAAAACCTATTTCAGTGCTCAGCAGTATGCCACACATCTATCCAAAAGGTTGTAACTATGGTAAAGTTACTGATTTCTATTATTATTTTGCTTTAGAGGCAGCCACCATACTTATCGCCCTGCAATCAGGTCTAAGCGTGTATATATAGCAATCTGTATCTTAGCAACTACAGGTTGTTACAGTAACTTACTAAACAATTTAAAGAAAGAATTAAACCTTTGATATAAAAAAGCAAATTAAATAACAGGGTTCAAAGCTTTCCTTCTATGTAGCATAAACTTCATGCCCCTAAAGTATATTTCTTAAATTTATTTGGGTCACCTATGACCATCTACGTTAGCATGTGAACTAACAGTTTCTTAAGTGTGTATAACTCAATTCTACTATCTACTTTAAATTACAAATAATACTGTGATAACAAAAGGCCTTTTCTTGTTACAGATAAACCTTCAATGGGAATCCGACCATCGTAAAAATTTACAGATTATCTTTTAACTTGACTAAGGTGTATTATTAGTGCCATATTTTCTGAGTTTGCAGTACTCTCTCTTTGTACATTGTATTTTGAAGAAAACATTTGATTAAAACGAAAATCCCCCCCAAAAAAACCTCTTTTGAACCATGCATTTATTTGAGATTTCTATTATTTGTTAAATATACTTCCTGAAGTTGTTTATATAAATAGTATTACTTTAAAAGGTGTGCTTCTCCTAATTTGAAATGAAAAAAATTTGAACTGATATTTAATTTTTGCTTTTTTGAGAGCGATGTATGGTAAATTAAAAAGATTTACACTTATTTTTAAACCAGATTTTTTGTAAATTAGGCTACTGGATTAATTACATTCTCTTGTCTTTCTAAAAACATCTTACAGCATTTATTAACTATCTGCTACTCAGAACTATGTGGCTCACTGCTATTAAGAGCAGAATACATTAATTTTACATTACAGATCTCAAAAATCTTTTCAGATATTTTTGGGCTATTATGAAACAAAAGTTTCCATTATTAAAAGATAACAGAAAACAACTGAAAAGCTGGATATATCTTACTGATTCTATTTACTAAATTCTTTATTCCTTGAATTATACGAGCCTTTCCCTCTAAATCACAACTACCAATTCCCTACAAAAAATAACACACAAAACAGGGGCTAGCCCCTAACTCATTTCTGTGAACTGTCTAGATACAAAGTTTAAATGCTCATTAAGACACAAGCATCTGGCTAATCACTGGATTTGGGATGCTTGTTCATCAAGTCTACACCACTAATCTCTCCAGAATCTAAAACTTTATTTACCAGCATACTTTAATTCTCAGAATGGTAAAAAGGACTTATGTATGTTAAGTTAAATGGCAAAGATTGCATATGCAAATAGATGTAACTGGGCTGAACATGAGGAAACATGGTGCAATATGAATCTTCTGCTAAGTTTATATGTCAATTTATTTGTGGTTTGGTATTCTTTAAATGTACAGTAAAAGCCCTATTATCCAGCATTTTACTAACCAAAATACTCTACTAACTGGAATTCCGGCCAGCCAGAACATAGTGTATACATTAGGGATGTGAAAGGTTAAATGATTAATCATTTAACTGATAAGTGCAGCGATAACCAGTTAGCTTACTTCAGCTCCTGACAGGTGCAGTCAGGCAGGGGAGCAGGGAAGAGATGTAGATCCGTGCCCCAGCATGAAACAGAAGGCAGCAGGGCAGGCAGGAGGGAGGGAGGGAAGGAGGAGCAAGGAGGAAGGGAACTAGTACCTAGGGGTGTACTGACAGAGATTTTTTGCGCCAATACCAATGGCTGATTGTCAATATGCAGCCCAGCAGCTTGGAAAGCGGCATCTGACTGGTAAGTCTGTTGTGGGGGAAGAGGCGAGGGGAAGGAAGGTAGATTGGGGGGGGGGGGCAGATCAGGGCCCCCCGAAGTGAAGGAGGGAGTGGGGCTGGGGCAGAAGCAGGTGCTGCACAGCCAGGGTGCACAGGGCACTGGATGGAGCCGTAAGCAGCTTGTCAGAGGGCAGGCAGAGGGTGGGGGGTGCTCCTGCCACTACATGCACCCTGGGAGGGCATGGGGGGCGCGTGCCCCTGGAACTGCATGTGGGGCAAGAGCAGGCTGCCGCTGTGGCTGCGCTCTTCCCGGCAGGGGAGCTGGGCTGGTCTGTGCTCAGGGCAGGTAGTGCTGGTGCTGGAAGGAGGCCTACTGGGGAAGGGGCTGCAGCCACCACAAAATTCACTGTAGCCTCCGTCAACCCTCCCCCCTCCCAGCACCACCACCACCCAGCCCGAGCGTGGCCCAGCCCAACTCCCTTGCCGGGAAGGGCTCGGTGCAGCCCCAGCCTGCAAAGGCAGCCCACCCTTACCCTGTTCAAAGATCCGGGGGCGCAAGCCCCCCATGCCCTCTTGGGGTGCATGTGGCAGCAAGAGCTGCCCCTCTTGCGCCCCCTGGATGAGCTGCTCGCAGCTCTGTCCCATGCCCTGTTCCATACTGATTGTGCAGCACCTGCCCCACTCCCTTCTTAACTGCAGGGGCCTCAATCTAGCCCCCAAAACATCCTCTCCCTCCCCCCACAACAGACTTACCAGCCCAACACTGTTCTCCATGCTGCCGGGCTGTGCTCCTGGCTGCCTACATTTTGCACTGTGGCTGTGAGCATGCACAGGGCATTTATTAAGCGACATGATCAGCCACATCAGCCAAAGAAACCAGATTGCTGATGCTGTCAATTTTCCTTACATCAGTGCCAATCTGATATGGAACTGATGTATCAGTCCACCTCTACTTGTACCCACAGCCCAAGAGGAAAACAAGGAGCAGTCTAATAACAAAAAACCTAAGCAATTAGCTGCTTATTCACAGGTGCTCCCTCCCTCCCAGTGCAGGGCTTCACATGGACCAGTTGCCTGACTGGGCTTGAATCTTCTCCCCCTCCCCCCAGTCAACGGGCCCTAAGAAGCAGGAATGGCTCCCAGCAGCAACTGTGTCATGTGTTAATTGTTTAACCAGTATAATGAGAGGAGGCTCAAGGAATATTTTTTTAAATGATATTTACATCCCTAGTGTATGTACGCATATTTATCTGGTTTTATATAATGTCAAGCTCTCCCCTTCCTCTAGTCTCTACTAAATTTGTAGTATGTATGTTTAATTATTCATTTATTAATGCTCTGGTTTTGCTTTATTGTATTTTACTTATTAGTTTATATTTCATTGTTTTCGTTGGTTTTATGTTATTGTTATAATATGAACATTAATAAATATTATAATTATAAAATTACATTTTTGTTGTAACAAAAATAAAAACTGAAATCAAATAACCAATTTCCTGAGTTGTTGGCAAAGAATTTGATCTAATTAATCAATCCAAGTAATAAATGATACTTGAAAAAAGTAGAATAAAATTAACATAATTAATCAGTGTCACCTCTACTCTTCAGAACTAAGTGGATAAAGAAGAGAGGCAAGTTCATTCTGCTGCTATTTCACAAAGCTAGGAAGAGCTGTGGAAGCAAGACAAAGCCATTCACAAAATAAGACCACCCCACCGTAATCTACCCCCAACAGTACCTGCCCTCCACCTACAAGCTCGATGAAAGAGAAAAATATGTTGTAGGACAGGGGTGGCCAACCTGTGGCATGCCTGTGCGCAACACATGGAAGGCCAGGGAAGGGACAGGGAGCAAAGAGGCAGAATAGGCAGGGAGCACAGGACAGGGAACAGAAAGTAATGCAGCCACTTGGAGAGGGGAGGGGGGAGATCAAAGAGGCATTCAAGGAGGGAGCGGGGCTAATTTGTGGCATGCCTACAAAAAAAAAAAGTGTGTGCCCCACACTGTTATAGGAAATCTTCCCTTTCCCCATGCAACAGCCATACGTCTCAGAAAGATAGTCAAAACTCCTTCTCCCTACAAGCACTTGGGGATAGCCAAGTTGTTGTCAGATGTAAACAGTGTGGCAACCAAATGATAGATTATTTCTCAGCAGATGCAAGCAGGAAAGATGAAGTTCACAGATTGTTACAGTTGACACTGGTCTTGCAAAGTCTGGCCCTCTTCTTTCATCTTTTTTTTATCCATCTTGCTGGTCTACCTTCTTGACAAATCAAGGCCTAGTTAATAAATATTTCAAGTCCTGCCTAAAGAACTTCTGGGTTCAATGCAAGAGAAGAATAAGTTTTTTTTTTCCTTCATGCTTCCCTCTCCTGTTAGACTAGCTGCCCCTTTCATAAGCAATTCAAATGCAAGTATTACTCATAGTTCACATACAATTAACGACTGGCTTAGACGTAACTCAGAAATCTGAGTATGACCAGAGGAGGTCTTTGAAGAAAAAGAGGCATAGTTCCTTCACTTTAAATACATCTAATTCACTTACTCTCCCAGCTAAGTAATCAGTAAAAGGTTGCCAATGAGGTATAAAATAACACAAAGCACCTATAAGGGATTCAAAAGATTTAGCAAAAGGCTTGCAGCTATGGTAACCAGATTTTCCCCAGTGAAAAAACAGACATTTATTTTGCCTCCCTTTCCCCTTATCCTGGAATCACCTCTCTATTTTTCTCTGTCCTTCAAAGCCAGATTATTTAAAATGCCCATCTAGTCATCTTACAGAACAAGTAAAATTTCATGGAGAACTGTTTTAAAAGCATACATCACTAAAGTACCTTTGACTCAGTTCACTGACAGATTAAATATATCATCCTATAAGTAACAACTGCACCTCCACACTGCTGCTTCTCTTTTGCAAGTGCACATGGATATAAAGTATGGTTTTTACACACATCTACTCCCACTCCTTTGTTCCTTCCTTCCTTCTTCCCTCCTCACTCCAGAGACAGACTTTTTTGTTACTTGGTACTATGCCAAAAATCTTATCTTCACTATAGGAAAGAACTGCATTAAATGACCCAGACAGGCTCAGCAGTAATTTGAGATAGTGGTAGTGCATCTGGTCAGCCTCTAGACCAGGAACTGGCAACCTATGGATTTGGCAACCATTCAGCAGTGAGCATTCAGCAGTGGCTGCCCTCCCTGTGCCACCATGGAGATAAGCACCTGTGGCAGCCAGATCTGACCTGGGGCGAGTCATTTTGGCCTGCAGCTAGACAAGGTTTCTTTCTGGACAAGGTTACCTCTTCTAGACTCACCACTGGCAACACTGAATAATCAGCAAGTCTGCAGTTTATCAGACTCTACACACAGGGAACAGAAATGACCTGAGGAAATATACAAAAGTATGCAGGGGGCAGCTTGATCTAGACTTAAAGTGTGGAGAGTGGAGAGGGTCCGAGTTGTAGTTACATGAACTAGTCTTTCATCTACACGAGTGCACAACTGTATTAGTACTGAAGACTGGAGCCTGGGACTTTACATTTCCTCGTTCCCATAGCTATAAAGGTAAGGCCTGAGCCATTGTGAAAGGGATTTTTCTGTTTCTTTCATTGACATAAAGATGGCATAAATATCATATTTACTCACATACCACACACATCTTTTCTCCCTCAAAATTAAGGTGCACGTCTTAAGCAAGGAAGCTGATTTTTTTTGCCCAGAAGAAGCATGAAGATCAGGGTGGACAAAATATGGCCCGCAGGCTGAATCCAGCCCACCAGACAATTCCCTCCAGCCCACAGGGTCCCTCCAGAAGCCCTCTATAAGTCCTGGCCCGGGGCTGCCCCTCTGCAAGCCAGGTCTTCCCTGCAGGAGGTGTGGCTCCATTTACTAAGCAACAATCCTCCCCCACCCCAGCCTGGCCTGACCTGCCCCAGCCTGGAGCCAGGGGGCTCTGGAGACAGGAAGCATCTGTCTGGCCAAGCTTGTGGAAGCAGGAAAAAGCAGCGGCATGTGCCCCCTGCCCCCCACCCCCACCCCCACACAGTCCCCACAGCCTGCCCCACCAGCACCAGGAGGGTCCCCACCCCTCTGCAGCACAGCTCCCATGAGGGGAGGGGTCCTCCAATTTTGTGTTTGCCCAGGGCCTCAGTACACATTAATCCCCCTCTGGGGGTGGGGCTGGACACAGAATGGTGGGGAGGGAGGGCCACGGGCCTGGATGCAGAGCAGTACGGAGGGGACAGCACGGAGGGGACAGCACCGAGCTTCCTCACTCCACTCTGCCCTGCCATGCCGGGTCTTACCTGCTGGACCACAGAGGCCCCCAGGGGGAAAGCAGCAAAGCAGGGAGCCCTGAGCCTGCAGCCGCCAGCCTGCATCCAACCCCATCCTGCGCACAAATTTGGGGGCATATGATCCCGTGTTCCCCCCCCCCCGGGGAGTTTGCACAGTGGCAGGGAACCAGCCTCTCTGCCACCCCACAGATGAGTTGCCTGCGGCTCCATCCCGCTCCCTGCCCAGGCCCTGCAGCTGCACATTCCCACCCCAGCCCCAGGCCCCATGCACTGCCCTGGCTTGGCAGTGCCCCCAGCACTGTCCATCTCCTTCTCTCGCTCCATCACTATGGAGGCCTCAATTCCACCCCCCAAGTTATATGCAGGGAGCTGCAGGAGTTGCTTTCCATGCTGCCTGGCTGCCATGTGCATGTGTATGGGGGCACATGCATGTGGCACACCCTGTCTGATTGCCTTCCTCCCACTCCCTCCCAGCCCTTTGCAGGCTGGAGTTCTGCCAGCCTGCAGGGGGAAACTTGTTTCCCGTATTTTTCTCCTTTAGAAGAGAAAATCTGCGTTTTTCTCCTTAAAATTAAAACATCCAAGTTTTTCTGCATTTTTCCATGGCGAATGAAAAACCCAGATCCCTGCTGATAAGCAATCAACATTAGGACTAAACTATAAAGAGGAAGAAGTGTAATGGCATATGCCTGAAAATTAATGGGAATAAAATAAGTTATTTTCTACTTCTCTTGGATGGCAGAAACAAATTAGCATTTTCCTTAGTCACAAGTCAAAAGCCTACTGAGCTTTGGCCCTCTCTCTCAATATAAAAAATAAAGTGTTGTACCAGCCTACTCCAGGCCAAGGATGTGAACCCCCTCCTCAAATTACCATTGAAGGAAAGACCTCGGAAGTAGTCAAGCACTTCCCTTACCTTAGAAGCCATCTCTCTCAGAGAGAGAACGCTGAAGAGGAGATCCAGCACAGGATATGTTGTGCAAGCACCCCCTTTGTGAAATTCGTTCAACATGTTGTTATTGATCATGATCTCCAGAAATACACCAAGACCCAGGTATATAACAGTCATCATCCCCACTCTCCTGTACAGATGTGAAACCTGGGTGACATATCATTGTCATGTCAAGAGTCTGGAGAGGTATCATCAATGATACCTCCAGAAAATCCTCTGCATCAGCTGGGAAGATCATAGAATCATTCTAGTACGATAAAGGGCTTAGTCTATCTGTCCATGTCTGTCTGTCACGTTTTTGGTCAACTGTGCATGTGCTGCCGACAGGGTGGTCAGCAATTGGCTGCGCGGGCCCGGATGGAGAGGAGGTGGAGGCAAGTGGGGGCAGAGGCAGGTGTGTACACACTAAACAGCCGGCAGTGAGGGGGGTGGGGTGGAAGGCAGGGGGAAGCCCCATTGCTCAGTGGAGGAGGTGGAGGCGGGCGCACACACACCCAATAGCTGGCAGGGAGGGGGAGGCAGAGGTAGGAGGAAGCCCTGCTGCTCAGGGGACGAGATGGAGGTGGACAAGCAGAGGGAGCCCCCGCACTGGTGGCTGGAGGTGGCGGCACAGGGAGTGTTTACATGGCCAACCCCGAAGCTGGGGGGGGGGAGGGGAGGAGGGGGGAGGAAGGAGGCCTGCAAATACTCCTTTGTTATTTTAAATCTGTCATTCATGACAGGCAATTGCCTAGAAATTGTATAAAATTAGAGTTGGAAGGGACCTCAGAAGGTCATCTAGTCCAACCCCCTGCTCAAAGAAAGACCATCCCAACTAGATCATTCCAGCCAGGGCTTTGTCAAGCCAGACCTTAAAAACCTCCAAGGATGGAGATTTCACCACCACTCTATGTAACTCGTTCCAGTGCTTCACCACACTCCTAGTGACAAAGTTTTTCCTAATATCTAACCTAACCTGCAACTTCAGACCATTGCTTCACCCTTCAGGGTAGTTAAAGGCTGCTATCAAATCATCCCTTACCCTTCTCTTTTCAAGACTAAATAAGGCCAGTTCTCTCAACCTCTCCTCAGAAGTCATGTATGCCAGCCCCTGAACCACTTCCATTGCCCTCCACTGGACTCCCTGCAACTTGTCCACATACTTTCTGTAGTGAGGAGCCCAAAACTGAACACAATATTCCAGATGTGGCCTCACCAATGCAAAAGGGGGAATAATTACTTCCCTCAATCTGCTGGCAGCGCTCCTACTAATTCAACCTAGTATGCCGTTAGCCACCTTGGCAACAAGGGCACACTGCTGACACATATCCATCTCATTGTCCACTGTAACCCTCAGGTCCTTTTCTGCAAAGCCGCTGCTTAGCCAGTCAGCTCCCAGCCTGTAGTGGTGCATGGGATTATTCCGTCCTAAGTGCAGGACTTTGCACTTGTATTTGTTGAACCTCATGAGATTTATTTTGACTCATTCTTCCAATTTGTCTAGGTCACCCTGAATCCTAGCCCTACCCTCCAATGTATCTACTACTCCCTCCAGCTTGGTGGCACCTGTGAACTTGCTGAAGGTACACTCCATCCCATCTTCCAGATCATTAATGAAGATATTGAACAAAGCCAGCCCCAGGGCCAACCACTGGGGCACTCACTCCACTTGATACTGGCTGCCAGCTAGACCTCATGCCACTGATTATTACCTGTTGAGCTCAACAATCCACCCAGCTTTCTATCCACCTTCTAATCTATTCACCCAACCCATACTTCCTTAGCTTGCTTGCAAGAATGCTGTGGGAGATGGTATCAAAAGCCTTGCTAAAGTCAACATACATCACATCCACTGCTTTCTCTGCATCCACAGAGTCAGTCATCTCATTATAGAAGGCAATCAGGTTGGCCAGGCATGACTTAGCCCTTAGTGAATCCAGGCTGTTTCTGATCACTGTCTTGTCCTCTAAATGTTTAGAAATGGATTCCTTGAGGATTTGCTCCATGATTCTCCTGGAGACTGAGTAAGGCTAACTAGTCTGTAGTTCCCTGGATCCTCCTTGCTCCCTTTCTTAAAGATGGGCACTAAACTTGCCCTTTACTAATCATCCAGGACCTCCCCTAATGGCCAAAAGTTTTCAGAAATAATGGCCAGTGATTCTGCAATCACATTAGCCAACTCCCTCAGCACCATAAGATGCACTGCATCTGGCCCCATTGATTTGTACATGTCCAGATTTTCTAAATAGTCCCTATCCTGTTCTTTCACCACTGAGGATTGCTCACCTTCTCTCCCGAACTGTGTTGCCTGATGTAGTAGCCTGGAAGTTGACCTTGCCTCTGAAGACGGAGGTAAGATCACCACACAAATGGCACCATCTTTGCTCAAGCTAATGATACCAGTGATCCTCAAGTACCAACTTTGCTGGACCAGACGTTGTGTAGATGCCCAACTCTCAACTCGCTACAAAAGTGCTCTACAAATTGGAAGGCTCCAAAACATTTTGGAAATGTTTCGGAGAATTTCGGAGTTGGGCTCGCAGGGAAACAAAAACTAAGAAGAGGGAAAGGAAGAGGAAGAGGAAGGACTGCTCTGATATTGACATCTAGCTCCTGGTTCGATATCCCAGCTCTCTGATTGATTCCCCCACCTCTTCCTGGGGGTGTGGGTCCCCAATCTGTGAGTGACGTTTCAGCACTGCCGCTGCAGGCTGGGACCAGCAGCAGCTCCTTGGCACAGCCCACGCCGAGCACTGGGAAGACTGCAGTACTGCCGCTGGCCCCAGCCTGCAGCGGCAGCCTGCTGAAACCTGGCGCTCAGATCCAGGGGCCCACACCCCCTAGGAAGAGCTGGGGGAATGATCAGAGGGCTAGGGAATCAAACTGGGGGCTAGGGAATTGAGAGATGGGTCCACAATTGACGTAGATCAAGTGAGTGAACACCTCAAGAGGCTTGACTTCAGATATTGAACACCTTGAGAGGCTTGACATCCACAAATCCGTGGGCCCGGACTGATTACACCCAAAAGTGTAAGATATCTGCAAGCTCATGGTGCTTGGGTGAAGATGGGAAAAGAGCCAACATGGTCCCAATATTCAAGGAAGGGAAGAAAGAAGATCCAGGGAACTACAGACCTATCAGTCTGATGTCCATCTCTGGAAAAGTCTTGGAGAAACTTATCAAGGGTTCTATCTGCAACAGGCTAATGGAAGGCAACCAACTGAATGCCAGCCAACATGGATTTATTACTGGAAGGTCTTGCCTGACCAATCTCATCTCCTTCTATGACCAGGTGACGCATTGCCTGGACAAGGGAGATGAGGTTGATGTCATTTATCTGGACTTCAAGAAGACCTTTGACTTTGGTCTCTCATGATGTCCTCACGACCAAGCTGGGGAACTGTGGCCTTGACCATCTCATGGTCAGATGGCTGGGGAACTGGCTCCAGGGTTGGACCCAAAGGGTACTAGCTGAGGGGAACAAATCAATGTGGCACAAGGTTACAATGGAGTCCCCCAGGGCTCAGTGCTCAGGCCGGTACTCTTCAATATCTTCATTAATGATCTTGATTCGGGTGTCAGATGTGGACTGGCAAAGTTCATGGATGACACTAAACTATGGGGGAAGACGGACAGGCTGGGGATACAGGCCGACCTGGACACGCTTGCAAAGTGGGCAGACCAAAACCTGATGGCATTCAATGTAGAGAAACACAGGGTACTCCACCTTGGGAGAAAAAACCAGCATTGTACTTACAGGCTCAGCGGTGCTACGCTCACTAGCACCATGACCGAAAGGAACTCGGGGGTTTTGACTGAGTACAAGATGAACATGAGCTCCCAATGTGATGACGTGGCTGGCAGAGCAAACCAAGCTCTGGCGTGCATCTATTGATGCATCTTGAGCAAAACCAGGGGCATCATCCTCCCACTTTACTGAGACCGCAGCTGGAATACTGCATCCAGTTTTGGGTCCCCCACTTCAGAAGGGATGAGGATACGCTCAAGAGAGTCCAAAGGAGAGCCACCCATATGATCAAAGGCCAAGAGAGGAAGCCTTACAAAGAGAGGCTCATGGATGTGGGACACATCAGCCTGGAGAAGAGAAGGCTCAGGGGGGACTTGGTGGCTGCCTATAAAGTATATAAGAGGGGTAGATCAGGACCTGGAAGAACAGTTATTCACCATGGCTCCCCCCAAAGGATAACTAGGTCCAACAACCACAAACTTTCAGAAGGCTGATTCAGACTCGATATAAGGAAGAACTTCTTTACAGTCCAAGTGTCCAAAGCCTAGAACAGACTTGCCCCAGAAGTGGTGCAAGCACCTACTCTGGACTCATTCAAAAGGCATTTGGATGTTTATCTTGCTGGGATCATCTGATCCCTGCAGACTTCCTTCCTGTGGCAGGGGGGCTGGACTTGATGGTCTCACAAGGTCCCTTCCAGCTCCCTAATGTCTATGAAACCTATGAATCGAACCAGGGACTGGGGAATCCCTGCCGTGAGACCTGGCTCTGCAGAGAGAAGAGATCTGAGCCTGGGTCTCCTCACTGCCGCTGCCTTCCCCGTGCAGCCTCGCATCTCTGCTCCCTGCGGAGCCAGGTAGTGCAGCAGGGACCAGCACTGCCCTGCCACATGATCTGGCTCCACAGGGAGCAGAGATCTGCACCGAGGCAGCAACCAGCAGTCTTGCTCACCACTCTGTGCTGCTTCCCTGCCCTGTGACCCAGCGTGACAGGGATCAGAGATCCGTGCGAGGGTCTCCTTGCCTGCACAAATGGCAGTGGCCCTCCCCCTCTCCCAGATGAGCCACGCACGGCCCTGTCCTGCTCCCCACTGGGGCCCCAAACCCCACCCAGCTGGATAGGGCTGTGCAAAGCTTCCCTTGCAGCCCATTCAAAACAGATTTGAAGGAGATTTGGCAGAGCCAAAACTCCTAAATAGATTTGGCCAAAACAAAACAGGACAGTGATCCAAAACACTGAAACAAGTCACTGGCCTCTGAAATAACTGAATCTGAAACCAAATCAAAACACAGTTGTTTCACACAGCCCTACTAACCAACTCTAATGGTGCTGCAACCTCAAATCAAGCAGCAGTCTGCGTTGAGGTAAAGCATCTTGCCCTCGAAGCAGAGGAGAGAGCGCAGGGGAAGGAAAAGGACAGAAAAGACCTGTGGAAAGACCTGCAACTTCCGTGGATGGATCTGTGGCTCAAAGATTGAAATCTTAAGTCATCTCAAGACCTGTCAGTGAGCTGCAGTAGAGATCATCCTTGAATTGAGGGATTGCTAATGACATGCCACAAAAAGTTCAGCATTTGTTGCTTGTAGAAAAGTAATCAGATGTGTTAATTTGAAGTCAGGAAGAATGCAGGGCAGGAACCCATAATCAGGAAGAAACCTGCAACAATTGAGGAATATTTTTCTACCCTAACAGGGGCAATCAAGAAATTTGAGACTTGGGGTTTCTCAATATGTGATTCTCTTAACCAAAGAAACACTCAATAAGTGAGACAAGCTGCCTAGGCTTTTTGAAGAGGAACCCTGAATATGAAGCAATGTGTAATCTAACATGGTTTGATAAATGAAATCATGATGCTCAAGGCATCATCCAGAAGACGTGAAGTGCTGCCATCTTTCACAACAGAACCATTAGCATAACCTTTACTGAATCAAACAGATAATCAACAATAGATGATCAGATCTGCTGATGACAGACAGAACAGATCTGCTGATCTTGAAATGATCTGGAATACAAACCAAGCCAATTTTTCTAAAATTATTTAATAATGAAAGATGTATATGACCAAGAATAGCAAGAGACCAATGTGGCTGCACAAGGAGCTTCTAATATGCCTCAAATGCTAAAGGAAAACTGTCACAGGGTACCCAAATTTTTTTTAAATAACCTGCTCTATGGGCAGTCTGCCCAGCATTCTCCTGCCATTCTTTGATGTTAGTTGGAGACTGACCACCCAGATTGTGATCCTGGGCTTATGGGCCAAATACAGGGCTCTGTACCTCTCCTACGCCATGCCCCATGTCTCACAGATGGCATCCTTACAGATGCCACTTGTTGATGCAGCCCTTCTCTGGGCCTCCCAACCTCTCAGCCCCACTCCAAGCCTCAGACCTCTCAGTCTCTCTGCACAGCCCCTTCCTGGGCTGCCAGAGCCCTTGGTCTCCCTCTCGGCCCCACTCAGGTTGCCAGATCCCTCAGTCTCTCCTCCGGCCCCTCTCTCGGCTCTCAGACCTGTCGGTCTCGCACAAACACTCCCTGGGCTACCAGGCCTCCATCTCCCTCCTGGCCCCTCTCCAGGCTGTCCTCCCTTTTGGTCCCTTGTCCTAGACCCTTTTAGCTCTCCACTTTCCTAGATGCTCTCCAGGCCCTCAGACCCATCCAGTCCTGCACTCTATTCCCAGACCTTCACTGAGCCACTGGACCCCACTGGTCCCACTATATTCGTTGGGTCTCACTATATACTACAGGCCTCTCGCTGGGCCTCACTATCCAGGCTCTTGGACCCATCTAGTCCTGTACTGTATTCCTGGCCACTTGCTGGGCCGCTGGATCCCTCTGGTCCCACTATGCTTGCTGGGCCTCACTATCTAAGCTAGGGGTGGGCAATTATTTGGGCCCACAAGCCACATATGCAGTTCTGGGGAGCTGCCATGGGCTGGTCAACACCCCCTTACTCCTTGCAACAGCCAGAAGCCCACGCGCCACCGCCAACAGCACACAGACTCAGCCCCACCCCTGGCCCACCCCACCTTTCTAGGAAGTGGTGGTGACTCCTTCTGGCTGCCACCACTGCTAGCCCCAGCCCTGTGGTACTGGCGGGGACTTGCATGCACAGCCCCAACCCCGTCCCATCCTGCACCCACTCCAGACTTGGTCCAGTAGAATGGACCAGCTGGAACTCACACGCATAGTCCTTACTCTGGCCCACTCCACACCTGCTCCGGACCACACACCCACCCTGAGCAGTAGCAGTGGCCAGGCAGAAGCTGTTGTTGGGCTTGAGAGAAAAGTGCCCCCCCCATAACTAGTGGGCCCTACTTGCTGCAGCCACTTGGAGCCTGTGCCCAGGCTGCTCTATAGCTCCTCTCTGTCACCATCGCAGCCACCTCTGGTCCGCCCAGTAGGACAGCAGGGGCAGTGAAGA
Organism: Alligator mississippiensis; assembly: GCF_030867095.1. Taxonomy (NCBI): domain Eukaryota; kingdom Metazoa; phylum Chordata; order Crocodylia; family Alligatoridae; genus Alligator; species Alligator mississippiensis. Next base: position 16,998,719 of record NC_081829.1, read on the forward strand.
AAAGCTGCAGGGCAGCCTGGGCATGGAACCAGGAAGCTGCAGAAACAAGGGTCTGGCAGCAGTGAAGGGGAGGGTCTGGCTTTCCCCCCATACCAAGCAGCAGCTTCTGCCCAGCCACCACTCCTGCTGCTGCTCAGCATAGGCGGGTGAGTCTGGAGTAGGCATGGGGCAGGCTGGGGTCAAGGCTGTGCGTGCGGGTTCCAGCTGGTCCACTCCATTGGGTCGAGTCTGGAGTGGGCGTGTGGCAGGCTGGGTTCCAGGCTGTGTGCACAGGTCCCTGCCAGTACCACAGGGCTGGGGCCAGTGGCAGCAGCAGCCAGGAGCTGCTACCATCTGGGCTGCCTAAAAAGGCAATCCAGCTGCAGAGCTGCCCCAACCCCACTGCGTGCCCAGGGGTTGGCAGGATGGGCCATGGGCCAGATAGCACCTGGGCCACATGGGACAAAGGGACCTGCCACAAGCTAGAGAAAGTCCCTCTGCAGGCTGGATTCAGCCCCCAGGCTGTATTTTGCCCACCCCTGATCCAGGCCCTTGGACCTATCTGGTCCTGCACTCAATTCCTTGCCCCTCGCTGGGGCTCTAGACCCTTCTGGTCCCACTAAGTTTGTTGGGCCTCACTATCTAAGCCCTTGGACCCACCTGGTTATCAACCCTATTCCCCGGCCCCTTGCTGGGCGTCTGGACTAACATGGTCCCAACCTTCCCTCCCAAGTGCTTTTCTATTAGGGTGTGCTCCCCTAGCCTTTCCCTTCCACAGGGTAACCCACAAGGCAGTGGGAGCTGAGGCTTTCCAGTGCCCCATCCTTGCCTTTCCACAGAGTGGACCATTCATAGCATTTCATGGAGGCTGTCCTGCCACAGGCAGCCCCCCCCCCCCATGTTAACCAGTCCCAGTAGGGTACAGTGTCAGGTCTTACCCAGGACTGGTCTTCAAGGCCTACCCGATATTACTTGTGCCTCTCTGGGATCCCTCTTAGATGTCCTATGCCCCTCTTGGCTGCTAACCACTGCCCCCCCTGCCCCTGGCTCCATCTTCAATCTGAGTCCTCCATCTCTGGCCCCCAGCTCACTCTTGGACCCCTTTCCTTGATCCCTCCTCATCAGATGGCCTAACACCAGCCATCATCATCCCAGGCTGCATGCCCTTTTACCCTTTTCTCTCAGCTGTGGCCACACAAGGACCTTTGGCCTCTCCTGGGCCCTGGCCCCACCTCAGGTCAAGAACTCCAGGTTCTGGCAGTCTCTGCCATGGTCTGTTTCACCCTTCAGTCCCTCCTGGGCCCTGGCCCCACACAGGCCAGTTGAAATTCCCAGGGTCAGTAACTCCAGCTGTCAACCCTCCCATCTCCATGGGTCCACCCTCTCAGGACCTGTCACAGACCACTTCTCTCTCTCTCTGGGCTTGGAGCCCTCCACAGGTCTTCCTACACAGCCCCTTCCTTCTCTGGGCTCATCTGGACCCCTCAACAGGCCCCTGTACGCTGCCTCACTCATTGGGTTCACCCAGACCCTCCACTAGGCCTCTCAAGCACTTGGTTCCTCTCCCAGGGCTTGCCTTGCCCTTCACGAGGCCCATCAACTCTCAGCCCCTCTCCTAGGGCTCATCTGGCCTCTCACTAAGCTGCTATGCACTCAGTCCCTCTCTTTCCAGGCTCATCTGGCCTTTCAGCAGGCCCTAGGCACTCAGCCCTTCTCAGAGCTCTGGACCCCAGAAACCTCCTCCATCCTCTTAGTTCCTACCCAAACCTCCAGATGTTTCAGATTTTATTCTTCTTGCTGACATTCAGGAGTGGCAGCCTTCCAGCTGAGTGATATCCCTATACCAGCTCCCAAGATATTTTTGCCAGGCCTACTCTCCGGGTCTGGGCTTAAAAGCCTGTCTAAACCCAGCCCTCCTCCAATCAGGTAACTCTCTTGATCAGGCCTAGCCTCACTTGCCAGCCCCTTGGGTCAGCTGACTGCAATTAGCCCTGATGCCCACATACTGGTGGCTCAGCAGGATAGCTGACCTCTTAAAGTGGCAGGCACATCAAGTGCCCTGCCACAAAAACATACAGGCAATGGAAGAATGGGAAGGTCACCAAAGAAGTGTACCAAGAAATAGCTAGAACCTACAGGGACAAAATCAGGAAGGCAAAGATAAAGAATGAGTTGCACCTGGCAAAGGAGGTTAAGGACAACAAGAGGTTCTAATAAGTTGGCCAGAAAAAAGGACCAAGGAAACTGTGGGTCCTCTGTTAACAAGCCAGGGGAAACCCCTAACCAAAGAAGCAAACAATGCCAAACTACTCAGCAGCTACTTTGCCCCAGCCTTCACAAAAAAAAGTTAAGACACCAGCCAGACACCTAATAAGGATTATCTGGATAAGGAAGGAAGCAAGCTGAGAGAGGAGACAACAAAAAGAGACACAGAACTTTTGTTGGGTTTAAATGAATTTAAGTCAGCAGGGTCAGATGAACTTCATCCCAGCATCCTCAAGCAACTGGCAAAGGAGATCTCGGAGCTCTTGGCATTGACCTTCATGAAGTCATGGGAGACAGGAAAGATTGGGGGTGGTGGCAGTAATCCCTCACAGTTGAGGATGATCACTCCCACAGGTCAGGTAAAGGGTTGTAAATACCATCTACTGATGGCTCAGAAGGCCAATCCTAGAGCTGCAGGCTCTCTGGCAAATGCCACAATTGGTGGTTAAAGAGAGTCACATGTGTGACCATGGATTTCTCAGGCCTGTTTCCTTTCCTTCCGTTTCTGTCATTTTTCTGCCTCCTGGGTGAGACAGTTTCCCTCAAAGTAAGATGTACCTTCTCTCGCAAGGTGTCACCATGTGGCTCTGTCCCAGGCTAGTTTTTCCCAAGTTGTGGTGTCAATGCTACATTTCTTAATGTTCGCCTCAAGGGCGTCCTTGAAATGTTTCCTTTGGATCTGGCATGTCTTTTGTCCTTGGCTGAGTTGGGAGTATGGCAGCTGTTTTGGCAAACATACATTAGCCATGTGAACACAGTGCCCTGTCCACTGCAGCTGATGTTAAATAATCAACGCTTCCATACTGGTGGTAATAGCATCGTTGAAGACACTGGCATTTGTGTGATGATCCTACCACTTTATGCCAAAGATCTTCCGGAAGTAGCACTGCTGATGGCGCTCTGAGCTTTTCAGGTAGTCCCTGTAGATAACCCAAGCTTCACATCCACAGAGAAAAGTTGGGATTACCACAGCCTTATATAGTAGGAGCTTTGTTCAAGTCCTGATGTCGTGATTATTGAACATGATGATTCAGTCTTCTGAAGGCAGAGCTGGCACGCTGGATGCTACACTGGATCTCCTTGTCGATGTTGGCCTTCTTTGAGAGATGGCTGCTAAGGAACACAAAATATACAACATCCTCTGGCTCTTGTCTGTTAATGAGGATCTTTGCTGGGGAGGTTGACTGGCCCGGAGATGGGAGAGATTGAAAAAGTTCCCGTCCATCCTGTACTGAGTGCTGCTGCCATGCGGCAGACTGTCATGAATGAGCATCTTGACGACCACAAGAAAGATGGAAAACAAAAGTGGTGTGATCATGCAGTCCTGCTTGATGCCAGTTCAAATGGAAAAGGGCTCCGTAGCGGAGCCACCGCATAGGATGGAGGCAGCCTTCTGGTCATGACAAAGTCTTAGAACAGTGATAAAATTTCCCTGGGCAGCACAACTTTGGTAAGATCTTCCATAGAGCCTCAGAGTAAACAGAGTTGAAGGCTTTGGTCAAATCAATAAAGGCCATATACAGTTCTTGGCATTTTTCCTGGATCTGCTGGGCTGCAAAAATTATGTCCATGGTACCTCTCAATGGTCCCAAACCGCACTGAGACTTGGGAAAGATTTCCTCAGCAAGAAGCAGCAGTCGGGTCAGCACAATTCAAACAAGGATCTTCCCAGCAATGGAGAGGAGGACAATACCTCGATAGTTTCCACAGTCAGACTTATCTCCCTTTGCTGGAGAACAGGTAAGGTACCAGAGGACTGCGAACAGGCCAACATAGTGCACCTCTTTACAAAAAGGAGGACCCAGGGAACTACAGACTGGTTAGCCTCACCTCAATACTTGGGCAGTAACTGAAGCATATGCTAAGGAAGTTCATTTGCAAGCATCTGGAGGAAGAAAGGCTGATCACAAGCAGCCAGCATGGATGTATGAAAAACAAATCGTGTCAAACAAACTCCATGTCCTTTTTTGACAGAGTAACTACTTGGCTGATAATAGCAATGCTGTGGATATAGTGCATCTGAACTTCAACAAGGCTTTTGACAAGATCCCACATGACTGCCTCATAAACAATTGGGAGAAATGTGTTATATAAAACTATTATAAGGTGGATAGATAAGAGGCTCAATAGCTGCAGGCAAAGGGTAATTATTAACAAGTCCATGTCAGAATGGCAAGAGGCTTTGAGTGGAGTCTCATAGAGGTCTGTCCTGGGCCCAGTACTGCTCAATGTGTTTGGTAACAATTTGGATGCTGGCATAAAAAGCTTCTTGAGCAAGTCTGCAGATGATGAAGTGGGAAAGGACTGCAAACATACTGGAGGATGCGAGCACCATTCAGGTAGATCTCGACAGATTAGAAAGTTGGACTAAAGCTAACAGGATGGAGTTCAATGCAGCCAAATGCAAGGTGCTAACCTTGGGAAGGATAATAATAAAAAAATTTAAAAATTTTTAAAAGGGGTGACACCTGGCTGGATGGCAGCACTATGGAAGTAGTACTTTGAAGTACTGGTAGAACACAGATGCAATATGAGTCTGCAGTGTGATGCAGCTGCACAGAAGGTGAATGTGATTTTGGGGTGCATCAATAGAAGCATTAGGTGCAAGACACGGGAGGTGATACTGTTACCCTACACAGCACTGGTTAGAACTCATCTGGTTTACTGTGTGCAGTTCTAGGCTCCAAATTTTAAAAAAATAAAAAGACATGGAGAACAATCAGACGCCACGCGTATGATCAGAGGGCAAGAGAACAGGCCTTATGAAGAGAGGTTGAGAGCCATGGGACTCTTCAGCCTGGAGAAGTGCAGGCTCAGGGGGTACCTGGTGGCTACTTATAAGTAGGTGTGCATCAGGATCTGGGAGAACATCTGTTCACCAGAGCGCCCCAAGGGAAAACAAGGACCAACAGTCATAAAATCCTCCAAGACTGTTTTACGCTGCACATAAGAAAAAAATTATTTACTGTCTGAGCCCCCAAGACCTGGAATAGACTCCCTCCAGAAGTGGTGCAGGCACCTACTCTTGACTCATTCAAGAAACATTTGGATGCTTATCTTGCTGGGACCCTTTGACCCTAGTTGACTTCCTGCCCCTGGGGCAGGGGGCTGGACTTGATGATCTTCAAGGTCCCTTCCAGCCCTAATGTCTATGAAATCTGTGAAATTAGAGAGGGTGCAGAGGTGAGCAACGAAGATGATAAAAGGCTTGGAACACAAGTCATATGAGGAGAGGCCGAAGGAGCTCGGCATGTTCAGCTTGCAGAAAAGGCACTTAAGAGGCGACATGATAATAGTTTTCAAATACTTGAAGGGCTGCCATGAAGAGGGGAAGCACCTTTTCTCTCTTGCTGCAAAGAATAGGACATGGAACAGTGGCTTCAAGTTGCAACCAAGTAAATTTAGATTGGATGCCTGGAAAAACTTCATCACTGTTAGAATAGTGAGGCAGAGGATCAGACTGCCTAGGAAAGTCATGAACTCTCCATCACAGGAGGTGATCAAGAAAAGGTTGGATAGCGCCTGGTTAGGGATGATCTCGTCATAGCTATGCTTACGTTCTAGTGGGTATTTCCCATGCTTCTGGGCTTTGCTAGTTGCACTTGCCTCCCCCACCCTAGACTTTCTGCTACAGGTGTAGGCCTCCCTCAGAGGCTTTGGGTGTTGCTACAGCCAAGACTGGGGATTTTGACTGGAATGTGCCAATGCTCCTGCTGGAACCAAAGTCATAGGTTCCTGGCTAGAGGGTCTTGTCCCTCTGCTCAGGGTCAGGCCAATCATTGTATTTGGGATCAGGAAGGAATTTTAACCCATGGCCAGATTGGTATGGACTGTGAGGGTTTTTGCCTTCCTCTGTAGCAGGGGCTATGGTCCTCCACCCGGGATGTCTTGAGCAAATATTAACATTTCATAGTAGTAGGACATTGACTGATGTGGTTTCCCTGCTTTAAATGTGACAGGTTAGGATGATAAGCCTGTGTTTTTGTCAGGGTTGAGGGTAGTCTTATGCAGAGTTTAGATGAAGTCTAACCGTGCCATGTCTACCCTTATCCCTCAGTGCCATTGTTTATAGGTTGTTCTGGCATTCGGTTGCTGTATTCCATACAAATAAATAAAATAGAAAAAACTATTCCAGAACTCACAGCAAGAGGTAGGGGGTACTATTTAAAAGAAAGACAAAACTAAAGAATAGAAATGAAAAAGTCTTTCAAACTTTGTGGCAGCCATCAATGACGGCTATGGGTGAGAAGAACGGCATTTACCTCCAGCTGCTGCGAAGAAAGATACTGCTGGCATTCTTATCCATGATAGGCATCTGTTTTATACAGGCTTCTAGCTATGTGGATTGCCCTGGGTATGTGAGGGCAGACCTGACGTGACGAATGTCCCTAGGCTGGGCACTGCAATGCTTCCATGGTCTGTGGCTCCGAGCCCACATCACAAAAGCTGCCCCTTTACTCAGATATCTCCGGATATTTAGGGCCCTTGGCTGTGGGAAAATACCACTAACATGGACTGCTGCTGGACCTCAGAGCTTTAAGGTGTTCTGCCCTGGAGACAAGAGATGGAAGCTATGGCACTGAACTAGGACTCTCAAGACTTCTGGACTCCCCGATCTGCAGTAATAAAACCCCCAAGGAGTCCCTGACTCTAGTTACCTCCTGAGGCTTGATGTTTCTGAAAAAAGTGTGCTTATATTTTCTTTCCACAAGGAATATAAATAGGCTTAACAGAAATCAATTTTGATTTTTTAAATAATTTTGGCAGATACCATTGTTTATTTTTAATGATTTATTTAGATTTTTAACAATTTTAATTTTCAGAATTATGTGAAATTAGTAGTGTGGGGGCAGACAATTTATTGAGAAATGTAACTATTGTAGGACTGCTGCCAGCTGAGCAGCAGAGCTGCCATCAGTCCTGGCTCTGCTTATGGTAGCTCCCTTATTCGCTTTGTCCCTTCCTCGTCCGTTGTTCCCAGTCCCCTGGGGTTTCTGGGAGTTGCAGTCCAAACTACAGTCAGTACGATTCTCCATCAACCATCATTGTTCTTATATCCCCTTCCTATAAATTTTGCTTACTGAAGATGGAAATAGTTTTTCATCTGTCTGTGAGCATAAGGCAAAACCAACGTTTACCAATAAAAATAGAATCCTGCCAAGCCTGAACGTAATGTATTTATTGCTATAACCTGTGTCTCTTTCACCTGCCTCCTTATTGACCACCCTGGTCCCTGATTCATACTGATAGAACTTTATGTTCATGTGGAGCACCATTAACGAAGAGTAGGGCTCCTCACAGACACAGATGTTGCACAAATAACCAATTGCTCAAATGACAAGCGAGACCTAATGAGGGGGATAAGGCAAAATGCCATGTTTATTGATTATAATATTCAAAAGAGCACTCATACATACACACACACTCGCTCTCAATCACTCTGCAGATGTTATAGTTACCAAAATCCATTGTTCACTACTACACTAGGTGGCCAGCCTAGAGAGTACGAGATTAGAACCAGGGCATGCAGATGCATCTGTGCTTCCAGGAAAGTTTTCAGAGCATCTTCCCACCTCTTGCTGCTGAGTCTCTCTCCTTTATAGGGGTTATCAAGTCGGTGTTGGGTAACTGGTCTGTCTTTCCTGATTCTGTGGCTCCTTTGTCTGAAATTTCAGTACTTTTCCATCCTAACAACCAGTTAGGCTCATGCATCATTGTTCTTAGGTGCTGCTCTTCGATCACTCTGTTTACAACGTTGTTCCGTCATTGCTGGTGTGGGCTGTGTCCGGAGTCTTTAGCTTTGAGATGTTGCAGACCTTGCCTTCAATCTCGTCTCTTCTGCTTATCTTTATTCTTTGCCTGGTACATACTGGATTCTTTAGTCACTTCAACATGATTCACCATTTGGTAACTTGCTTCCTGACACGTACCTTATTTCTGCTCTTACCAATCACTCTATACTCATTCATCCAGACATCCAAGTATCATAAAAAAATACAAAAAAAAAGAATACTTGTTGTTGTATTTTTAAATAGCAAAACAAGATATTAAAGTACAATAACAAGCTTAATTTATTATAGCAAACTTAAAATCGTTACGCTGGGATGTGCACAGACCCACTGATATGACTCTGTCCCAAAGGTCCTAACTCTCATAATTGTCCTATTCACTGTAGTACTTAATGAGTAATAAAAATAACCAGTCTTTAACAGTAACCCTGAAACCTATTTGTTTCTGTCCATAAAAGGGAAAGGAGAAACATACGCAAAGATTATTAAAGCAAAGCTTGACACTATCTTGATGCTCCTACACGCATCTCTTGCTGTGTAGAACTGTTGCTTAAATTTTGCACACTAATGAGGCAGGAAGGTTTAAAAAAAAAAAAATCAAATTCACTTTGCACCATTACTGTTTTTTTGTTCACAATTCTCTCAACTGGGAAACTGAAAATTTTGATTTTACTTTCAAATTCTCCTGCTCTAGCCTAACAAGGTAATAAATGAAAAAAAAAATCTATAGATATTAGTCTGAATTTGTTCAAATACTAGTTCAAAGCCAGTTCTGACCTGCCAAAATCTGTTTCACATACACATACTGCATACATTTCTATCAACCCTATTAACAATTCACCTATGTAAATTTAATTAAGTTGAACTCCTTTTTTTACTAAATATTTCCATTAAAGGAAAATATTCCCATCTACTTTATTCCAAGGTTTCCTACCTTTCTTTGGATCCTGACCCAAACCCACTTTGGCATGAATTCAGTACTATCATAATGTGTTTGTGCTGCTCCATGTTCAGAGCAATGGGCTTGGTCTCTGGTTATGCTTAACTATAACTAGAGGTCCGATATCATCAGTCAATATCATATTGGCACCTATAAAAGGAAAATTGACAGGGGTGCACCAACAGAGAATATCTGGGCCGATACCAAACCAATTCTGATATGCAGCTGGGCAGCATGGAGACCAGCATCCAGCTGGTAAGTCTGTTGTGGTAGAGGGGGTGAGAGGGAAGAAGGGGCATGGGGGGCAGGGCAGATGGAGGCCCCTGTGATGAGGGGAGGGAGTGGGGGTTGGGCAGGCAGTGTACAGCCAGGACGGAGCCGCAAGCAGCTCATCCGGGGAGGCGGAGGGAAGGGGTGGTTGCCGCCACTGCACACACCCTGGGAAGGCATGGGGGGGGAGGGCACATGCCTCCGGATCTGCACGAGTGGCAAGGGCAGGCTGCCGTTGTGGGCTGGGACCAGGGTAGCACTGAGCTCTTCCCAGCAGTGGGCTGGGCCAGGCTGTGCTCGGGGCAGGCGGCAGCAGTGATGAGAGGGGACTATGGGGGGAGCTGCAGTCACCCCAAAATTTGCCATAGCCCCCTCCAAGCACTGCCGCTGCCTGCCCCGAGCACAGCCCCAACCCAAACCACCACCATGAACAGCCCAGCGCCACCCCTGGCCTCAGCCCACAGTGGCAGCCTGCCCTCAACCCACGCGCAGATCCGAGGGGCACCCCCCCCCCCCAATTCCCTCCCGGAATGTGCGCAGCAGTGGTAGCTGCCCCGTACACTGCCCTCCCAGCTCCATCCCCTGCTCTATCACAGCCGGGCAGCACCTGCCCCAGCCCTATTCCCTCCCCTCACTACGTAGCGGCCTTGATCTGCCCCTGCCCACACCCCTTCCCTCACAACAGAATTACCAGCTGGACCTGGCTGCACTCCATGCTGCCAGGCTGTGCTCCTAGCCACCTGTGTACTGCGCTATACCTGCACACATGCACAGGGCATTTATAGGTGGCATTATTGGCCACATCAGTCAAAAAAAGCAGACTGCCGATACAGTCAATTTTCCTTATATCAGTGCTGATCCAATATGGCAGGAGTTGTCAACTGGGGGTATGCATACCCCTGGGGGTACTTGAGAAAGCCCTAGGGGGTATACGTGGGCAGGCGGAGACAGAGTGCTGCCGCACAAGTGCCACCCACCTGGCTAGATGCCAGGGAACCTCGTATGTGGTGGCTGCCGCTGCTCCGTGTTAAGCCATGCACCTCTTCCCCACCTCCCCTGAATCCCCGGGGGTATGCTGCTCCACGTCCGGGGGCAGCAATTGGCTTTTTTAGGCTGATGTGGCTGATAATGTCATTGATAAATGCCTCACGCACATGCACAGCCACAGCATGCATGCAGCCAACCCAGCAGCTTGGAAAGCAACATCCGGCTGTTAAGTCTGTTGGGGTAAAGGGACGGGGGGGAGGGAAGAGGCGTGAAGGGACAGAGAGGCTGTTGCAGTGAGGGAGGGAGTGGGGCTGGGGAAGACACTGTCAAGCCGGAGCAGGGTGGGCTATGGGACAGAGCCCCAATCGGCATGTCCACGGGGTGTGGGGAACGGGTGGCTCTTGCCACTGTGCACACCCGTGGGGGCAGCATGGGGGGCACATGCTCCCAGATCTGTGCTCGGGGCAAAGGCAGGCGGGCCGTCGCTGCCAGCTGGGGCAGAGGCAGCTCCAGGCTCTTCCTGGCAGGGGGGTTGGGCCAGGGCTGTGCTTGGGATGGGCAGCAGTGGCGCTGGAAGAAGGAGCTACAGTGAATTCTGGGGTAGCTGTAGCCCCTTCCCTACCCCCCTTCCTGTCAACACTGCTGCCTCCTCCCCCCCCGCCCCCCAACACAGCCCTGGCCCAACCCCACTGCCAGGAAGAGCCCAACACTGCACCCAATCCCAACCTGCAGCAGGCATCCCAGCCTCGCTCTGCGTACAGATCCAGGGAGCACATGCTCCCCCATTCCTCCCCTGCAGGTGCACACAACAAGAGAAGCTGACTCCCTACTCCACCGCCCCCCAGATGAGCAGCTCATGGCTCCGTCCTGAGCCCTGCCTTGGCTGGGTAGTGCCTGCTCCAGCCCCAGCCCCTCCCTTACCACGGGGGCCTCAACCTGCACCCCTCCACACCTCTTCCCCCAAAACAGACTTACCAGTTGGATGCTGCTGTACTTCCATACTAGCAATTGGTATGGCTCATTAATAATTAGCTGAACCAATTAATGAACCAATATGGCTCATTAATAATTGGCTACTGGTATCTGCCAAAGAAATCTGTATTGGTGCACCCCTATAACCTGTCCTTTGGTACATGAAGGCAGGGACTATTCATGCATTATAGGAACACTTCCACAAAATCCGTTAACACACACACTCTCAGATTCACAGGAGTTTATTGCTGGAAGGGACCTGGTGAGATCAAGTCCAGCCCCCTGCTCTGGACAGGAAACACCGCTGGGGTCAAATAACCCCATCAAGGTGTGCGTCCAGTCTCCTTTTGGAAAGCTCCAGGTAGGTGCCTGCACCACCCCTGCTGGGAGTCTATTCCAGAGTCTGGACACACAAACCATGAAGTTTTTCCTTATATCCAGTCTGAAACCTTCTACGAGTTCATGACTGTTGCTCCTTGTTTTCCCCTACGGCGCTTTGGTGAATAGCTGTTTACCTAGCCCCTGATACATTTGTAAGCTTCAACCAAATCCCCCTGAAGTCTTCTCTTTTCTAGGCAGTTCCATATCTGTCAGCCTTCCCTAATATGGCTTGCTCTTCAGGCCTTTAATCATGAATGGCTCTTCTCTGAACTCTCTCAAGCTTCTCCACATCCTTCTTGAAGTGTGACACCCAGAACTGGACGCAGTACTCCAGCTGTGGCCTCACCAGTACCGAGTGGAGCAGAACAACTTCCTTAGTTTTGCTTGATATGCATTGGTTGATGCATGCCAGTGTATTGTTTGTTCTGCTAAATGTAGCATTACACTGGTGGCTCATATTCATTTTATGGTCAGTTATGAGCCCCAGGTCCCTTTTGGATGTGGTGCCAGCTAGCATAGCATCACCAAGTATGTAAATTTGTTGTGGATTTTTCCTCCCCAGATGGAGCACTTTACACCTCTCAGTGTTGAACTGCAACTCGTTCTGGTCCACCCAGTTAACTAACCTGTCTAGGTCCTCCTGGATTATCAGCCTACTCTGGTGCATAGCCACATTTCCCCAGAGCTTAGTGTCATTGGCGAATTTTGCCAGTGTGCCAGATCATTGATGAAGATGTTGAAAAGCATCAGTCCAAGTACTAAACCCTGGGAGACCCCACTGGCTACCTTCCATTAGGGTGACATAGATCCATCTATTAGTACTCTCTGGGTCTGAACCTGCAACCAGTTTCACACCCATCTGACAACTGAATTGTTGAGTCCATAGTCCCCTAGTTTTACCGTGAGAGCTTCATGGGACACCAAGTCAAAAGCTTTCCTAAAATCTAAGTAAATGATGTCAACCTCATCTCCCTTATTCAGGTGGTGAATAACCTGGTCATAGAAGGAGATGAGGTTAGTCATTCATGATCTACTCAGGACAAAACCATGCTGGCTGTTGTTCAGAATTTTGCCTTCTACTAGTTTATCTCATATGGACTCCTTGAGAAATTTTTCAAGGATTTTTCCTGGGATTGAGGTCAGGTTGATTGGCCTGTAGTTCCCTGGGTCCTCTCTCCTGCCCTTCTTGAAGATGGGCACAACATTGGCCCTTTTCCAGTCTTCTTGGAACTCTTCTGAGTGCCGCGAATTCTCAAAGAGGTTCGCCAGTGGTCTTGTGATTACTTCGGCCAGTTCATTCAGCACTCTTGGATGGAGTTCATCTGGTCCTGTTGACTTATATATATCCAGACACTTCAGCTGTTCTTTCACTAGGTCTAATTGACTATTGGTAGGTGATCATTCCTACTGTGACTATTCTGTGTCATATTTGCATTTGGTAGGCTATCACTCTAAGACTGGTGGAATACAGATGTGAAGTACTCATTCAGGAGTTTAGGTTTCTCTTTGGTGTCGGTGATCAGATGTCCAGATGCACTAAGCAGCAGTCCCATGCTTCCACTGGTTTTCCTCCTGTTACCTACATACCTATAGAAGGACTTCTGACTGTCCTTGATTTCGGTCCCTCCCTTTCCTTTTCTAAATTGCCCCCTACAGCTGTGGGCCAATCTTATAATGTTCTCCTTAGGGCCAATTTCTAACTTTCATTCTTGGTAAGCCTCCCTTTTCTTTTTCAGAAGATCTGCAACTTCCCTATAACTCATACAAGCAAAACCCAGTTTGCAAATGAATCACTGTCTCTTTTATATTAGAACCCAATTATCCTGAAATTAGACATTAAAGATGAAAATTTAGAAAGGGGTTAAGAATGATAGTAATTGATTATCCAGGTTTTGGTACAACCAGTACTGCAAAATGCCAGAAGACAGACTGAGGAACTAATGACTAGAGATGCACCAATACACTGGTCCATATTGTATCAGCACAAATAAAAGGAAAATTGACATTATCAGCGATCGGGTTTTTTTTGGCTGACATGACCTATAACGTCGCCGATAAATGCCAAGTGCACGCACACAGCCGCAGCATGCATGTGGCCAGGAGTGCAGCCTAGCAGCTTGGAGACCAACATCTGGCCAGTAAGTCTGTGGGGGGAAGGGGCATGGGGAAGCAAGTAGATCGAGGCCCCCATTGTGAGGGAGTGGGGTGGGGCAGGTTCTGCCCAGCTGGGGCAGGGTAGGGGGTGGAGCTGTGGGCAGCTCTGGCCACTGCGCACACCCATGAGGGAGGCATGGGGGACATGTGTTCCCAGATCCATGCATGGGGGGAGGGCAGGCTGCCCACTGCAGGCTGGGGTTGTGCTGGGCTCTTCCTGGTGAGGGGTGGGGGAGGAGGGGCTGGGCCAGGCAGCAGTGGCACTGGGAGTGGGGACTACTGCAAATTTCAGGGTGGCTGTAAGGAACTGGTGGGCAGGATCCCCTAAGAAGTAAGCTTGAGGGGGGGAAGAATTCCAGGAGAGATGACTGTACTTTAAGGAGCCCCTTTTAAAAGGGCACAGCAACAAGCTATCCTGATGTCACAGAAAATTGGAAAGTGTAGCAGATCAGCCTGGCTGGATAGCAATCTCTTCAAGGAGTCAAAACTCAAAAAGGAATCCTATAAAAGGGGGGGAATGGGTCATATTCCTAGGGAAGGGTATAAGGGTATTGCAAGGGCATAGAAGGAGAAAATTAGCTTAGGTGACTCTTGGAGTGAGTCCAGTTGGAAAGTCTGCAAAGCACCACAAAATGATTAGGTGCCTGGGAAGCAAGACTTATGAGAAAAGGCTGAAAGTGCTAGGGTTACTTAGTCAGAAAAGAGAAGACAGAGGGGGGATTTGATAACACTTCTCAAATACCTGAAGGATGATTATAAAGAAGATGGAAATGGACTTTTCTTTGTGACCACAGGTGATAGGGGTTGAGAGTAATGGCCTCAAACTCCAGCAGAAGAAATTTAGGTTTCAGATTAAGAGGAAGTTACTATGAGGGTGGTCAATCTCTGGAAAAGGCTACCTAGAGAAACTGTGGAATCTCCATCCTCGTTAATTTTCAAAAGCAAGACTGGACAGACACTTTACTGAGATGAGTTACTCAGGAATAATCCTGTATTCAGCAAGGGGCTGGACTAGATAGTCTTGGGAGATAGATAACCACAAAAAAAAACAAAAACCCCAAAATGAGGTGACCTCTCCCTCCAACCACAGTGAACTTCTGGAGGTTGCTGCTGCTGTTTTGCCCTCCGTGCTGCCAGAGCCATTGCAGGAAATGTGGACAGTGAGGGAGAGAGGGACAGGGGATGGGTAGGAGAGCATCCCCCAGCTGCATTCCAAAACACTCTGCTCTGGCAATGCACAACTGAGTCCGGGCAGATGAGCAAGTTTTCTTTACAGAACTATTAATTTTTCTATACAGTTACAGAAGGAAGTCACCGAAAGGAATTAAACCATATGAACGACCATAATGGATTATGCCAGAAGTCTGTCTAGTTTGGCATCCCGTCTTTAACATAAGAAAGATGCAAGAAATCACAAGGTGATGCAAGATAATCTACTTCATAGCAATCTCATTTTAATCCCTGCTAGGTAGAGATCATCATAACCCATAATGCATGAAGCTGCTATTCCTTCAAAAAAGTTAGCATTAATTATTTTAAGTCTGGATAAAGATACCCCATCTCTTTTTCAATCTTGACATGTTCTTGACCTAAACAACAGCCTATAGCAATGAGTTTCACAGGCTACATGCTGTGCAGAAAAGTAATTATTTTAATTAATTTAGAATATGCTGTCCTTCACTTTGAGTGTCTCTTTGCTTTCATATTTTATGACAGGGATAGCAGGTCCTATCTACCTTCACTGGACATGTTCAGAGTTAAAACAGTAAAGCAGCCAAGGTATTTTGCTATAGATTCAGAGGAACACATTCAGGCTTTACTCTGGATTTACACTAAGAACTGTGTCTTCAACTGATCAACTCTAAATAGATGTGCAGTCATAAGGACTGGGGAGCAGAGGCCAAAAGGATGGGAGCCACATCATTCTCTTGTACCCTGTTAGTCACAGAACCTGGAAAACTCTATGCTTGCCCAAAGAGTCACTTAAGCTAAGGATGAACCTCTGACCTTTTCATTATATCCCCTTTTATGATAGAATCATAGAAAATTAGGGTTGGAAGGGACCTCAGCAGGTCATCTAGTCCAACTCCCTGATCAAAGCAGGACCAACCCATAGTAGATCATCCCAGACGAGGTTTTGTCTAACCAGGTCTTAAAAACCTCCAAGGATGGAGATTCCACAACTGGATAACCTGTTCCAGTGTTTTACTACCCTCATGAAAGGGTTCTTCCCAATATCTAACCTAAACTTCTTTGGCTGCAACTTGAGACCATTGCTCCTTGTTCTGTCATCTGCCACCACTGAAAACAGTCCAACTCCATCCTCTTTGGATCCACCCTGCAGGGAGTTGAAAACAGCTATTAAATTCCCCCTCACTCATCTGTTCTCCAGACTAAATAGCCCAGCTCCCTCAGCTGCTCCTCATAAGTCGTGTTCCCCAGCTCCCTCACCATTTTTGTTGCCCTCTGCTGAACTCTCTCCAATTTGCCCACATCCTCTCTTTAGTGTGTGTGGGGGGATCCCAAACCAACCACAGTACTTCAGATGTGGCCTTACCAATGCGAAAGAATCACTTCCCTCAATCTGCTGGCAATGCTCCTGCTAATGCAGCCCAGTGTGGCATTAGCCTTCTTTACAAGAGGGGCACACTGTTGTCTCACATTCAACCTATTGTCCACTGCAACCCCCAGCTCCTTTTCTGCAGAACTGCTGTCCAGCCAGTCAGCCCCCAGCCCGTACCGGTGCATGGGATTCATTGTTCTGTCTTAAGTGCCGCACTTTGCACTTGTCCTTGTTGAACCTCGTGAGATTTCTTTTGGCCAATTCTCCAATTTGTCTAGGTCTCTCAATCCCAACCCCACCCACCAGTGTCTCTGACTCCCCCCAGCTTGGTGTCATCTTCTCCTAAAATAAAGCCAAGTCTTTCAATCTCTGCCAGCCTTTTTGGGACTATTATTACCATCACCACATCCTATCACATTATTTAGGAGGCAGAGTACCTAGGTAACTCCAGCAGAAACCACTCTGTTGATCACTATAACAACGCAGCATTTGGCCTTTTACTCTTCTTCCTGCCTGTGCACACGGACATCATGGCTGCATTTTTCTTAAGACTGTTATACATAAAACTAAGGTGTCCGCTGAGCTGTTGACAGCGACAGGCAGGTACCGTCTACACCGAAAACCCTCGTCGTAGGACTTTCTATTCCGAAATTGGGCAACGCATCACAACAGCTCCAGGCGCCGCTGCCGAAACCGAGCTGCCCCCGGGGTTAGCAAACCAGGCCGGCGTCGAGCCCGTGAACTGCTTGGAGAAGCGGGAGGGGCGGACAAATGTCCCGCCCGGTTCACAGCAGGGCCCGAGGGAGCAGGCGCGGGCGCGCGCGGAGCTGGCGAGAGTTACCTGCGGGCCGGGCCCGGCGGCGGGGTCGTGGCGGGCGGACGGGCGCCCCTCCGCTCTGCGCCGCGAGGAGCCTGCAGGGCCGCGGCCGGCGGAGAGGCCTCTTACCGTGAGGCGGCGGCGCCGGAGCCGGCCCCGGGGGCGGGTCGCGCAGGGGACATGGCGGCGGCGGGCCGGCCCCAAGCGAGCCCGACTCGGAGCCCGGGCGACGCGACCCGGAACCAGAACACGCGCGGTAACGGAAGTGACGTCAGCGAGCCCGGGTTCACCTCCGGCCACGGGAAGGGAGAGGTGTAGAGCTCCTTCCGGTCGGGGCGGGAAGAGGCGGGTGCGCGCGCAGGCTCCCCGTCCCCGCTGCTGCCAGCTGTCATCACCCGGCTTCACCGCTAGATGTCGCAGTAGTCCGTAGGGCAGGGGCCGGTAGAACATGTGTGGCGCCCCGAGCGGCTGCAGGGCGCGGACACGTGTTACGTGTGTAAGGCTGCTCCCGGGCCCCGCGGCGGAGCGAGGGGTGCGTTCAAATCACGGGGGTTGGCCCCAGCCCCGACCCAGAAACCTGCGGAAACCTCACCCTTGCCGGGGGCGCGAAACAAGCAGCGCCTTCCCGCGCAAGCATTTTGGATACGGAGCTGAGTGCAAGAGTTATTAAATGGAAAAGCAAAATAAACCTTATCAAACATCCTAAGGATGAAATAACCCAGCTATTAAACAACGCTTCCAATGATCAAATCTCTCGAATATTAAACTTCTTAGAGTATTTGACTTCCGGAGGTTTTGCCACTTTTAACTGCAAACTCTGCTCCTTGGGGGTTGCAGCCTTGCCCAGGCTGGAGGGGGGAGAGGAGTTTCTTCCTGGGCTGCTGGAGTCCCTGCGGAGATGCTGCCTCGGGGTCGTCACCTCAGGCTGGGGGAGATCACAGCCACGTGGAGTCGCTGCTGCCGCGCTGGGAGAGCTGCTCCGCCACCCCTAGGGATCGCTTATCGGGGTCTCCCCTCAGGATGCGTTGGGGGGGGAATCGCTGAGCGCAGCCCCTCTAGGACTTCCGCTCTGAAGCTTACTAGTGAGACGTTTTCAGGTGTTGTTAACCAGCCGCAGCGGGAATGCCTTTAAAGAGTGACCCCAGTCCGAGTCTCCCTGAGCTATCTTTGCTCCAGTCACAGCCCTGAAGGTTTCTTTCCTTGGCCCTCAGAGGCCCTGCTGCTCCCGTCGTCCTCGCAGTCTCTTCTGCTCCCCCACAGCTGTCATGGAAGCAGAGCGCCCACAGGAGGCCCCGTGACCCACCGTGCACTTGTGCAGT
The DNA here is from genome assembly GCF_030867095.1 of Alligator mississippiensis. Taxonomy (NCBI): domain Eukaryota; kingdom Metazoa; phylum Chordata; order Crocodylia; family Alligatoridae; genus Alligator; species Alligator mississippiensis. The sequence continues at coordinate 17,017,155 of NC_081829.1, forward strand.
GTGATGGAAACCGGAGAATTTTGTTGTGGAGGGAACGCTGTTGCATGTTGCGCAACGTCAGACAATCCACGGGGCGTTGTGCGATGTCCGATGATCTGAATGGAGATAAAGCTGGTGCAGGAGCTTGCACTGCTAGTGGGGACAGCTGGGCATGTGCTATCTCAGTGCGCCCTCCATAGGGCGCACCGATAGAGATTGTTTGGGCCAGTACTGTTGGCCAATTTTTAAGGAGCCATATGGGCTGATACCGATCCGATATGCAGCTGGGCAGCTTGGAGACCAGTGTAAGGCTAGTAAGTCTGGTGCGGGGTCAGGGGTGGAGGGAGGGGCTGGGGCAGGGTTGCGTGTGTGTGGGGGGAAGATCAAGGCTCCCAGAGTGAGGGAGAAAGCGGGGTGGGGGCTGGGGCAGGTGCTGCTCAGCAGGGGTGGGGCTCAGGATGGAGACATGAGCAAATCATCTGGGAGGTGCGGGGGGGGGGCAGCTCCCACTGCTGCATGCACCCCAGGAGGGCATGGGGGCATGTGCCCCCGGATCTGCACACGGGGCAGGGCAGGCTGCTGTTGGGGCCAGGGCTGCGCCAGGCTATTCTTGGTGGGGGAGCTGGGCCAGGCTGCACTCAGGGCAGGCAGCAGAGGTGCTGGGAGGGGGCAATGAGGGGGCAGCAGCCACCCCAAAATTCTCTGTAGCCCTCCCAGCCACCCACCTCGAGCGCAGCCCCGAACCAGGCCGCCCACCAGGAAGAACCTGGTTCAGCCCTGGCCCCAGCCCCAGCGGCAGTCCGCCCCACCCCACACGCAGATCCAGGGGCATGCACCCCCCATGCCCTCCTGGGGTGTGTAAAGCAGCGGGAACAGCCCCCCTTCCCCCCCCCCCCCAGTCTCCCCAGACAAGCCACTCGCACCCCTGTCCCAAGCCCTTCCCTGCAGCACCTGCCTCAGCCCCAGCCCCACTCTCCCTCACCACAGGTGCCTTCGTCTGCCCCCCACATACCCCTTCCATCCCACCACCCCTTCCCCCACACCAGACTTACCAGCCTGACACTTCTCTCCAAGCCGCCGGGCTACGCTCCTGGCCCCATGCATGATGCGGCTGTGTGCATGCACAGGTCATTTATCGGCCATGTTATTGGCCACATCAGGCAAAAAAAGCCAATTTCCAATACTGTCAATTTTCCCTATATTGGTGCCAATCCAATATGGGACTGATGTATCAGTGCACTTCTAGCCCAATGACAACCCCAAGGACAGCCAAGGACAGAGCAGCATGCTGATTGGCTGTCTGGGGGACTAACCCCTTTTTCCCAGACCCCCACATGCTTAGACTTTCTCTGCAAAGCCATGGTGCTGTCATGGGTGGACCCAGAATTTTGTAAAGGGGGTATGGATGCTGCAGGAATGGCTGCACCCCCATTCCCCACTCCCCCGCCCACCAGGATTGGCAGACTACACTGGAAGAGCAGTAGCTGGGGATTGTATTTAAATTCCTGAAACAAGAACCCCTATATGGCCTCTCCCATTTCCCCCATAACCTGTCCACCTTCCCAGACCCTCTTTCTGAGCCTGGAATGGATCCAAACCAGCCTCATGGTCCTCATTCCAGCAAAGGCTCCAGCTGTGCACTTTCTTATCCTCCAGGACAAGTCATAGCTTACCATTACCTCTGCAGACTGCTTTTGGGGATGGGGAGCAGCGCAATGAAGGATAGTGGAGGAGGTGACAATAATTTTGGGTCTGGTAGTTGTGAAATTTTAATCTCATTAAGTGTGTGACTGCAGTACAATGAGACACAGACCCAGAATATGAGACATGTCAAGATTTTATTTGAAGGGCTAGGTTGCTTCCCAGGTGAATATACAATTCAGATAAATAAGCAAGTGCCACCCATTAGTCAGGTGTGCAGAAAACTGTTCTTTTGCTCTCCGCGGTAGACTGAAGGTGGAGTTAGCAAGAATGGGAAACTTACAAGTGGTACAAGGGACACAGAAAATCCAGAACCTTCACAGTGGGTACACCCTGTAGATATTATGGAGAAAAATAACTGACAGTTATGCGTGTGCCTGGATCTGAGAAACCTCAACAAGGCTATCAAATTCTAACATTTTAAATTGCCAAATAGGGAAGGGATTTTGGCTCAATCTGCAAATACATAATTCAGTGAACCGGATGCCTCCTTAGGTTTTTGGCAGTTGAATCACACAGAGGAAAACTCTAAATTATGTACATCTAGTACTCCCTTTGGAAGGTACAGATTTGTGTGTCTACCTTTTCGCGCTGCTTGTGCTCCATAAAACCATACACATGATTTATGAGTATATTCCTGATGTGGACATCTCTATGGATTATATCAACCAAAGCTCCACCAAAGAAAAACATGATCACAGGCTCGGGGAGGCTGTTGGAAGCTACTAGAGCTGTCAATTTGAAATTGAATAGAGTGAAGTGCATGCTGGGCATCACAGAACTGATTTTTATAGAGGATTTCATCTGTACTGAAGGAGTGAAACCTGACCACACAAGTATTAAAGCCATTGAAATGATACCACATCTCCAGTAAAAGAAAGTGCAGTGGTTTCTTGGAATATTAAATGATGTGGGTAAATTCAGACCTAAATCATTAGCAAAAACAACACCAGCGAGGATACTCCTCAAGAAAGAAAATGAATTAAGCTAGATTAGAACAAGAATAATTATGGCCTGCTTTGAAGAAAAAGCTGATGCAAAAGGCACTATTTAAATTCTATACACCTAGAAAACCTATTAAAAAATTGTTGGTTGTATCCCTCTTAGGTGCTGGTGCACTGATTTTGCAAAAATATACTGACAGTTGGCAACCAATGGCCTTTGCATTTAGTCATTTGCCAAAACAGAAGCCAGATATGCACAGCTTGAGAAGGAGAATATTGTTTATATAATGATACATTATATTATTTGCCTGTGAGAGATTTTACCAATATATTTGTGGACAGACTCTGTATGTGGAAACAGACCACAAACCTCTGATAACATTATTTAACAAGCCACTGAAATGACTGCATTTTGAGGATTCAAAGAATGATGCTCAAGCTGCAAAAGGATGATTCAATTTTTACAGTAAGTAATTTATATTTATTGCTGATGTATTCTCTAGAGCTGTACATCCAGCTATGGAATCAGAAAAGACCTTTGAGACAGAGGTTCAAGCTTATATAAACTTAATTGTCAAGTTACTTCCTTTATCAGATATGAAACTGCAGCAAATAAAAATAGAAACAGAAAAAGACAATTCACTGGGTCACTTGAAAGAAATTACAGTTAAATCTTGGCCAGAGTACAAAAGTGATTACTGTACTGGAATTACAGGTATGAACTTCCAATAGTAGAATGGATACCTTTAAAGACAGTAAGTTTATGGTACCAAGGAGCCTTTGAAAGAAAATGATGCAGCAGCTCTAGGATTGTAACAGAAAGAAATGTAAGGAATTACCCTGAAGGTAGTAGTCTGGTAGAAGGTGGGGAAGAATTACAGCCTTAAGAGAGAGGGACACTAAAGCCTGAGCACAGGGCTTAAAAAGACATAGTTACCTTGGGGAAGGGAAATGTATTTTCTTTTTGTTGTGAGAGCTGAGGCGGCTTGGTTTTGTTCAGTTAACCCGGAGGACCAGGGAGGACTAGCAAAGGGGTGAAGAGGAGGTCCCTGCAGGAGCCAGGATGGGATCCAATATAAAGAAAAAAAGCAACAGAGGGTGGAAGAGTATGGAGGAAAAGGGGACTGAGAAGGCTTAGTGAGCAGTAAAGCCAGAGTGATCCTGGAGAAATGCAAAGCACACCAAGAGAAGCAAGACGGTTGGAGACAGTGGAGCAAGGAGGCCTAACAACTGTTATCCAAACTGAAGGCAAGAGAACAGAAATTGAGAGAGAACCGAGTACCACGTTAACATTCGTGTGAGCTATAAGCATCTTCCCTTCTTAATTAATACCTAATAGGAATTATATTGCGTGGTGGGCACTACAAAGGAGCTGAACCTTGTGGAAGATGAGCTCCAGGGTGGGAAGAAAGACTGGAGTGGTGCCCAACTTGTAACTGCCTTCTGCATTTTGTAGGAGACTATCTAATTATGGAAGGTGCAGAGAAAGCTAAATTATTTATTGCCTCTTTTACTTAAGTTTTCATAAATAAGGTCAGCTATCTGATGATAAGCATAGTTGGCAGTGAAGGTAGGGAAGGAGACAAACCACCTAGGGTAGTGGCAGAGCAAGTCAGGGATTACTTAGACAATATAGATGCTTTCAGTGGTATAAAAATCCCATTTTCCAAATGGAATAGTGAAGGAATTAGTTGAGATAACTTCAGTTATTAGTTGCCTCTAAGAATTTGTGAAGGTTAGGTGAGGTCCCAGATGATTGAAAAAAGGAAAGTTTAGTTTCCATCTTTAAAAGAGAAAGAAGAAGGATCTGGAGAATTAGTCAGCCTGACCTAGATACCTGAAAAGACCATAAAGCCGTTCCTCAAGGATTCTATTGTAAAGCACCTAGAGAAATCACCAAGAGCAAGTCATGACTGACCAACTTTATTTTGTTCTATAATAATGTGACAGGCCAGATGCAGGAAGAATAGTGGATGTAATATACCTTGGTTTGGCAGGGCTTTTGACATGGTCTCCTACAACATTCTCATTAACAAGCTAAGGAAATAGAAACTAGACAAAAGTCCTGTAAGGTGGGTACATAACTGGTTAGATCATCATGATCAATGAGTAGTGATGAATGGCTCAATGTCTAGCTGGGAGGAGGGCTCTTCACTGGATTCAATACTGTTTAACTCTTTGATGGTTTCGATGATAGGCTGGAGTACATGCTTAGCAAATCTGCAGATGGCACCAAATTGGGTCAATTTGCAGAAACACTAGAGGATAGAACTACGATTCAGAATGACCTGGATGGACTGGAGAAATGGTCTGCAGTCAGTCAATTAGAACTCAACAGGACAAGTGCAAAGTCCTGCACTAGGGATGGAATAATTGCATACACAAATATAGACTGGGGTATGATAGACTAGGCCAGGGGTTCTTAACCAGGGGTACATGTACCCTCGGGGGTACTTGGAAAGGGGCTAGGGGGTACATGCAGGAGGGTGGGGACAGAGTGCTACCACCCACCACCCCATGCCACTGCTTCCCAGGAGCAGGGGTGGGGGGTGAGGGCAGCAGCTCCCCTCTGCAGGCTGCACAGGTGTTGTCTGGCTGGACAGACATGGAGGATGGGGGGGGAATGGGACACACACACACACACACAGGGAAGCTTACATGCACCAGCCACTGCTGCCAGCCACTACTCTGCGCCGTTGCTGCCACCGCCACCACCGCATGCAAGCCCCTTCTCCCCTACTTCCTAGAAGGGGTACACTCCTTAAAAAAAGGCTGAAAACCCCTGGACTAGGCTATGATACTGCTGAAAAGGACCCAGGGGTTACAGTAGACCATAAGCGAAATGTGAGTGAACAGTGTGTTCTTGTTGCACAAAAAACCCAACAGCATACTGGGTTGTATTAACAGACTTCATTTTGGAATTCAAAGGAAGTGATTCTTCCGTTCTGATCAGCATTGGTGAGGCCCCACCTTGAGTACTGTGGCAATGTACTGGAGGTTTGGACCTTCTTTCCTCACAACACCTGTTGCTGCACCAGGGCCAAGGTTCATTTCTGAAGAGTCCCTTTAAAGATGGGCTCCATTGTGCTTTTCAACACAGAGGTGAGCCTTGCTGCCTTTTCCAGACCTTCCTAACCCCTGCTGAGTGATGCACTGGCTGGCACTCTATTCAGCACTCACCTGGAACACCGTGCCCAGTTTAGGGCCCCACACTTCAAGAAAGATGTGAACAAATTGGAAAGAGTCCAGGAGAGAGTCACAAAAATGATTAGGGGTCTGGGAAGCAAGACTCATGAGGAAAAGCTAAAGAACTAGGGTTATTCAGTTTGGAGAAGAGCGAAGGGCTTTCCTCTGTAGCAATAGGAGACAGGACTTGGAGCAGTGGCCTCAAACTCCAGCAGAGGAAATCTAGGCTGTAGATTAGGAGGAAGTTACTATGATGGTGGTCAAACTTTGGAATAGGATACCTAGAGAAATTGTGGAATCTCCATCCTTACTAATTTTCAAGAGCAAGATTGGACAGACACTTGACTGTAATGGTTTAGTTGGGGACAATCCTGTCTCCAGCAGGGGCTGGACTGGATGATCTTGTGAGATCTCTTCCATCCCTACTTTCCTATGATCTTATGGACTGTCCTTGGCTCAGCTCATTTATTTCTACTGAGAGGAAAATGCAAGTTCTGTGAGCTAACAGTTAAGAACAAATCTGGAACAAACTCAAAATCTAAAAATCTTAGATGAGTAGGAGATGGTGAGCTTTGTATTATGCAGAATTCTGAGATAATGGGGAGGGGGTGAATTATTAAGCAAATTTTATAGAGAGATGAAGAAACCATATGGCTTAAAAATCAACCAAACTAAAGTAACCATCAGAGACAGAAAAAAAGAAAGAAAGAAGATTCCTCTGTGGCCATTGATTTGGGTTAAGGAACACTGCAGATGGACAAAATATATCTGTCTTTATGTATAAATAAGGGGATTGGATGTATTTTTAAATCTTAAATGTGTTATTTGATAAAGTTGGATTCATTAAATAAATTAAGTTTTAAAAACTGAGGACTTTCACTTCATCTTCCCATTGGAAGTGGCTCTTAACCAATCTTCCTTGTCCCAATGGATCATAGATATGAGAGGATATTCTTCCAGAAGATAAATCTCAGATCCTTGAAGAGTTAAAGTTCATCACTGTTGCTTTGTATCTCAGTTCACATGAACATGGCAGCTTTGGGCATGAGTGTTAAGAACTCAGAATGGTTCACGCTACTAACTGTTAGGTGCTATATTAACTCTAGAAAAAGCATCAACACACTCTTTATTGGTAGCCTTTAGCAGTTCATTACAAAAGTCTAACCTAGAGGAAGTAAAGGCATGCCTTATTTTATTCAGCTTTTTTTACTTACATAAATCAGATACCAGTGGTGACCCTATATTTGGAAACATTTCGAGTCTGCCACACAAACTTATCTGGCAGTCCTCTGGCTGATACTACCAAATCACTATTAATGAGTATAAATATCTTTTCCTATTTTCAATGTGGTAAATAATGTTTTCCTGTTACCAGCTGCAAAGATTTTCCAAAATAGAGAAACCATGAATTCATGTGGCACCTAAACCATGTTCCCCACCCTGTTCTACTTCCTTTGCTAGGGGGAATTTCACTATTAAGCAATCCAGGGTTAGCCTATGAGACTGAAGTGTCCCATGATTTGCAACAGTCTGCCACCTACAGAAGAGCCAGCTCTCTGTGGGCCCATACAGAATATAGCCATATTCTTTGGGGCAGGAGCACTTTTGCCCTTGACTCAGTGCTTGAGCTTACACCTCAAGCTGTATCCAGCAGTTCTGCCTTAAAGTTCCAAGTTTCACTCATCTCATAGCATCTTGAGGAACACCCGAGTCTCAGTCCCTGGTTCCAAATTATTCCCCACTCAGCCCTTTTTAACCTGGTGCACTATGAAAAGGACAGTTAGGTATTGCCAGTTTAAGGTGCTGGATGGAGTTAAAGTTTACACTCAGTCTACAATACCAGAGATATGCAAGCACCTTAGAGGAATGCAGCAGCTGCTTAACAGCACATAGCAACATTACCCGTTTGAGTAGCAAGACATACAAAAAGCACCAGTAGTGAAAAATCACATGAATTTTAAGGGGTCTGTTCAGTCATTGATCTGTCTTTCAGATACTCAAGTATTATGTTCCATGGCAGGGGCAAGCTGAGTTGCCCCATGGTGTTGGCATCTCATTATGCTCATACCTACACAGATGAGTCCAGTCTGTGGTGCCAGAACTTGAGATGGGTTAATGGGTATTTCCAGAGATGCTCAGATTTCTGGAGCTCCCTAGAGAAAAAAGTCAATGACATTTTTCCTCAAAGACAAACAAAGTGGTTGAGCCGCACTTAGTTACCTATGAAACTCCTGCTCATAGCAGAAGGTGCTTCTACCAGCCCCCAGTGCATTTCAGTTCTTTTTTTTTTTTTTTTTTTAGGGAGAGAGGTAGCTGCTGATCTCAGTAATTCCGCTAGCTCGGTCAACAGTAGGATCCCATTAGTTTCTGATAGTTGCACCAGGGATGTGCGTGAGGGGTATCGTGCCCTCAATCACAATTTCAGTGGTTTGTTTGGAACACTTGCGACTTCCTTTCATGCTTTTAAAATTCTCTGAAAGGTGTTTCCGGAACTTCTTGGTAAGAAAGCAGTAAATTATGGGGTCCAGCACACAGTTGGTACTCAGCAGACACAGAGTCACCTGATGGGCATCATTGAGCCGCTGGCGGAGTAGACAGTTTTCCTTCTGCCACACTTCTAGGACTGTCAAGGTCCAAGGGAGATGGATAAGATGGTGAGGTACAAAGCATATGACAAACACAGCCAGGACTGTGCACACCATCCAAAATGCCCTCTGCTTAACATGGACACTCCGTCGAGGCTGTGCCGATTTGGAAAGCAGTGTCCTGATAATGGTCCCATTAAACCCCAGAATAACCAGGAAAATGATATAGAATATAATGCATATTATCATGTGGATGGCAAGGATGGACATGTTGTCTCCAGTGCTGTCATAGCGCTCAAAACACCGTGTGACATTGCTAGAGCCAATTTTCTCTTCTGTAACGCCAGAGCCAAAAAGGTAGTACAAAGTGCTGCCTGCTATCACAATCCAGATAGCTGCTGAGATGTAGATACCCTTTCTTCGGGTGCTGGATTGAACAGCTTTGATTGGCTTGGTCACTGCCTGATATCGGTTGTATGTGATGACTGTCAAGAAGGCTACAGAGCAGTACGTATTAACAAAAAATAACCAGCCTGCCACATTGCACAGAAATCCCGGCATGATCCAGTCCCCTCGGTTATAATAGTAAATGATCCACAGGGGCAGTGTGACCAAGAAGAGCAGGTCAGCTACTGTCAGGTTTACCATGATTATCTTGATTTCATTGAGTTTCCTTGCAGGGTAAACACGGCTGAAAATCCACAGCACATAGCAGTTGGCAATGAAGCCCAGAATGAAGATAACACTGTAGAAGATGGTAAAAAGAGTGTATCGGAACTCTGAGTCTATCTGGCATGAGGTGTTATAGGTCATGATTGTGGTAGCATCAGATAAGAGAGCAACAGGTTCATCTTTTGAGAACATTATACCACCAAATTGAGTCCTCCAGTGCAGAATTTCCTGTGCTCTACTTTTCTTCTTAGTCTACAAACATAAAACAAAAAATAAGGTTATGAGGTGAGGGACACCGCCAACCCCAATGCTGCCTCTATGCTTTCAATTCTTATCCACTCTGACCACAGAAGTTCTGCCTCTCCTGCACCCACTTGCACCTTATAGTTTCATAGTAGCTAGGGTCAGGAGGGACCTGAACAGATCATTTAGCCTGACCCCCTGCCACATCTTGATCTCTCCTCTTCTCTAAACATACATCCACCCAGCCCCTCTCCTTCTTCCCCCTTTTCTGTATTATTCCCATTTCATACCTACATACACTTGTTCTCTCACCCAATTTATCTCACCTCTTCAGCATCACGGACAAATACTATCCCACCCACTCCATCATTTTCCTTACCTTGCCTTTCTAGGAAACTGAGACAGACATCTCTAAAGCATGGGACAGTTTATTCTAACCCTGCTGTTGTATTTTTGATACAAAACCCACATGACTTACGCAGTATCTTGACATCTGCATGGACTACTGCTGGTCACATCATAAGACATTAGGCACCAAATGAGTCATATCCTTTAAGATACAGACTGGGTTGGCATCCTACAAGATTCTGTCCAGCTGCTTCCTCTACCCCTCCAGTCTAGCTGCCCTTTATTGGCTCCTGGATCATCTGACCCGCTCTTGCTCTTTATATGAGTTACTTCTTCTCTTTACTCTTTTCCTGTTGAGCAAGCAAAACTGTTGCTACATAAATAACAGAAAGATTGTCATAATTTGCTAACAGCTCTCTGTGTAACAGCACGTCTATAGCAACAGGCCCAGAGAACCTGAGAAAAGCATGCTAGAGCCTGTTTCTGAAGAGCCAGGCAAAGGCTGAAGTTGCTGATTTCACCTATTTGTTGGAGGAAGGGATATGTTTGTTAAGGAACAAACTAGGGCAGGGGTCAGCAATGTTTTTGGGCAGGGTACCAAAAAAACCTGCAATCTTGACTTGTAAGATGTTGGCATGCCAGGGGCAGATGGTGGGGGAGCCATGAGGGGCCCAACCCTTGTAGTGGCAGTGCAGCCCTTGCCTCTTCCCTACTGCCCTCCCTGAGACACACGTGCCAAGCAAAATGCCTTCACGCGCCACACTCTGGCACCTGTGCCAGGGGTTGTCCTTGGAAAATGGCTTTACTGTATACACTTCCTCTGATCTTCATCATGAACTAGGAAGGCTGCTGAAGCCTTCCACTGCCTTTTACACTGGCTTTAAGAAAAGGCTCTGGTTAAAGTACATTCAGACCTGTGGCCTGTGTAGAACTCTGGATGGCCACTTTGATTAGGCAGTACCCTCAGTGCTCTGTGAGTTACAGTGGTAGTCCCTTCTCCCCCTAAAAATACCTCAGAATTGAAAGCAAGCAAAGATCATCTGCTCTTTTAGCTACCATGCTGCCCTGAGGATTTATGCTTAGTTTCATGGTCACTATGGTCCTCAAGGCCTTTTTGAGTCTCAAGTTTTCATTATACAACCTCTAATCTTCCAAATATGGCTTACATTCTTTGCACCGGATTCCAAAAGGTGTTGAGGCACAACAATTCTGTGCATCCTCCTACCTAAAATTTAGGGATATGAGTGTGAGCTCACAGACAGAATTCAGAAATTCATACTTATTAGACACCCTATATTCCCTTAACTTGAAAAAAAGACATCTAAGCACCTTTGGTCAGGTTTTGCATTAGCCAGCACATTACAGATGAGGGTGCAGAGGTCAGCCAATAGGAAGTGTGGAAGAGGGGGAAGGCAGAATTGGATCCAGGGGTTGTGCAATGGTGCAATCCCACCCCAACAGCTTCCATAGCCACTGCTGTCCTCAGTCAATCTGGGATGGGCCCCAAAGCTGCTCATAATCCACTCCAGCCACAGACTGTGTCTGTACAGGGTTCTCAGCTCAGCAGGAGACAGCAGCAGCAGTAGGCAGATATCTTCTTCCTGCTCCCAGCCACACCCCAAAAGGTCTCCCCCACAAACCAGGAGCATATGTAGAAGGAGAAACCCACTTACTACTGTCACTGTTGCTGGCTGACTCAGGCACAGGGGGAGTGCCACAGTTGCTCCTGCCCCACTCCAGTAATAGGCTGCAGGGAGTAGCTGCATGGGGAGATTCATAGACGTTAGGGCCGGAAGGGACCTCAATAGATCATCGAGTCTGACCCCCTGCATAGGCAGGAAAGAGTGCTGGGTTTAGATGACCCCAGCTAGATGCCTATCTAACCTCCTCTTGAAGACCCCCAGGGTAGGGGAGAGCACCACCTCCCTTGGGAGCCCGTTCCAGACCTTGGCCACTAACTGAAGAAGTTCATATGGGCTCAGCTACGGACAGTGGGGGTGGAGCGTAGATTAATTCTTCCAGCACTTGCTTCTACCTAGCGGGGGGCACCTGGATGGAGCAGGCACTGGAAGGAGGAACCTGCAAGCCACTGTCATTGTCCCCTGCAGAGACTGGCACCCTGAACAGCTGCTCCCTGCAGCTGGAATGGGACAGGAATGACTCCAAGGCTCTCACATGCTTGAGTCAGCCAGGGACAGTGGCAGTGACAGTGGCTGTGGCAGTGGCAGAAAGGTTCCCCTTACACCTTTGTGCGCTGGCTCCATTCCTGGCTCCCCAGTAGCTCTCTCTGGTCAAGGACTCCAACCACATCTTGCCCCATTCTCATATGGTCTGAGGGGTGGTATGCTGAACCCCACTTTTATAAACCCTGGATCTATCCACAGAGGAAGGTGTCTAGCATTCTATTCATCCCCTGAAGTTAAGCAGCATTGATTCAGCCTCTTGTAGCCCTAGCTCATGCATTGCTGATAGGTTGGAATCTAGTGGCATAAAACCCTGACATGGGCATTAGTACAGAAATTTACTTCTGCTTGAATTGGGCGTGAGTTTATGCATCTGATTAATATTATGTGTAGCCTGAATGCTTCTACTGATGATGGCAAAGTAGAACCAGTCCTCTGTTCTTTCCATTCGATTAAGGAGGAAGGCTGTAACCAGCTTTTTTCCACTACTGTGTTATGTCATATTAGTTCTCCCCACACATTTCTCATGTACTTTCCCACTTTTATCTGTTTACATTTTTCCCATAGAGCCTTTCCCCACTTTGAAAAAAGAAATAGCCATACCGGAGTTATAAAAGTATACATGTAAAGTATTAATATAATTGACTTTTGAGAGCCATAACTCCCATATGGTCATTATTTTTCCCAAAGTGGGGAAAGAACTTCTGAAAAAAAGTGTAAACAGATAAAAACAGGAAAGTACATGAGAACCTTTAAATTTATGTATGTAAGGAAAGGATATTGCTTAGAGGTTATAAGCTATCTTTTCATGTGAGATATGCCTATTTCATTATTTATCACATACACTTCTTTGTTTCTTTCTCCATTCAAATGGTTTTTCAAATGCTTCTGAAATATTCAGAGTCTTTCGTTTTGACCTAGAAGATGTGAGCCTTAGATCACAGAATCATAGAGAAGTAGGGCTGAAATGGACCTCCAGAGGCCATCTAGTCCAACCCTCTGACTGAGGCAGGATCATTTCTATCCAAACCATCCTATACAAATCCACTGTCTAACCTCTTAGTAACATTACACAGTAAGCCCTGACATAACACAAGACATAACATCCTAACCTGCCAAGGTAAAGCAGGGGAACCAGGGCAGCCAACATCCTGATGCTGTAGAGGTTGTTGATATACACTCAAGAGATCCCAGGAAGAGAGCCATGCCTCCTTCCTCCTCCCCAGACTCTGCTACAGAGAAAGGCAAAAACTCCCACAGCCCGTACCAATCTGACTATGGGGTAAAATTCCTTCCCAACCCCAACAATGGCAATCAGTCTGACCCTAATTGGAAGGGCACGACCTTCTAGCCAGGAACCTCCCAGCTCCAAGTGAAAACCAGCATAGCCCAGAAGCATGGGAAATGCCCATAGTAGAACATAGGCATAGCTATACCTAGATCGTCCCTGACCAGTGGCTGTCCAACCTCTTCTTGGACTCTCCATCACTGGAAGTGTTCACAACTTCTCTAGGCAGTCTTTTCCACTGCCTCACTGTTCTAACAGTAAAGAAGTTTTTCCCGGTATCCAGTCTAAACCTACTTTACTGCAACTTCAAGCCATTGATTCGTGTCCTATTCTCTGCAGCAAGAGAGAAACAGTATTCTCCTTCTTTTTGGCAGCCCTTCAAGTACTTGAAGACTGCTATCATTTCTCTTCTTAAGCACCTTTTCCACAAACTGAACATACCTAACTCCTTCAGCCTCTCCTCCTATGACTTGCTTCCAACCCCTTTACCATCTTTGTCGCCCATCTCCGGACCCCCTCAAACTTCTCCACAACCTTTTGACAATGTAGAACCCCAAACTGTACACAGTACTCTAGATGAGGCCTAATTGGTGCTGAGTAAAGAGACATTATTATTTGAATAACACTGGGCCCAATACAGCCCCCTGTGGGAATTTACTCCCATTCTGACACAGATTCATTTATAATCATCAGTAATTTCTATTTATCATTTCCCCTAATACTGGTGGAACTGAAAAACCAATCATTAGCATTGCTAAATGTGAATGTGTCATCCAGGTTTTTTCCCAAATATATTTAACTTGTGCCTTTTATGCATCTTAATGACAGCTGGTCCACTAAACTTGTTAAGTCTAGGTCCATTACCCTCTGGCCTACAGACCAGATTTGGCCCATGGAACTGTGTCATCTGACTTGCAGGGCTCCCCGTGTGTCTGGAATTTTTGCACAGGAGGAGTGGTGGCAGCATTAATTGCTGTTCCTTTGCTACCACATTTCTGGACCCATGAGGAGCTATGTGATCTCGATAACATGGCCCTGCATGCTAGATCATATCAGCTCATGTGGTTGGGCTGATGTGCAGCCAGATCCAGTTGCACTGGTTGGCCTGGTACACAAGGCCAGGCCAGCACATGGGATTGTAATCATGAACCAAACCCACATGCCAACCTTATATGGGACCTGGCCTGTGGTGTAACCTAGGCCCATCAGGCCAGAGGGGTGGGCCACTGACCTAGACTAGTGGTGCTCCAGGTTTTGGCCCCATATACCAGATAAGCCTTTAGCAAGGCTTTTGATATGGTCTCCCACAACATTCTTGAAAGCAAGCTAAGGAAGTATGGATTGGATGAATGGACTGTTAGGTGGATAGAAAACTGGGTAGACCATTGGGCTCAGAAGGTAGTAATCAATGGCTTGATGCATAGTTGGCAGCTGGTATCAAGAGGTCAGTCTGGGATCCAGTTTTGTTTCATAGATTTCCTAGACATTAGGGCTGGAAGGGACCTTGAAGATCATCAAGTCCAGTCCCCTGCCCCAGGGACAGGAAGTCAGATAGGGGCAAAGGATCCCAGCAAGATAAACATCCAAACATTTCTTAAATGAGTCCAGAGTAGGTGCCTGCACCACTTCTGGAGGAAGTCTTGTTCAGTACATTCATCAATGACCTGGAAGAAGAGATGGAGTAAAAGTTTGCAGATGAAACCAAGCTGGGGCAAGTAGTAGATACACTGGAGGATAGGGCTAGGATTCTGAGAGACCATGACAGACTGGAGGATTGGACCAAAAGAAATCTCATGAAGTTCAAAAAGAACAAGTGCAAAGTTCTGCACTTAGGACAGAACAATCGCATGTATAGACTGGAGGCTGACTGGCTAAGCAGCAGCTCTGCAGAAAAGTCCCTGGGGTTACAGTGGACAATAAGATGAATATGAGACAACAGTGTGCTCCTGTTGTGAAGAAGGCTAATGGCATACTGGACTGCATTAGCAGGAGCATTGCCAGCAGATTGAGGGAAGCGATTCTTCTCCTCTTCCACACTGGTAAGGCTACATCTGGAGTACTATGTTTGGTTTTGCAACTCCTTTCCCCCAACACACACACTACAGAAAGGATGTGGACAAATTGGAGAGAGTTCAGCAGAGGGCAACAAAAATGGTGAGGGAGCTGGGGAACATGATTTATGAGAAGTGGTTGAGGGAATTTGGCTTATTTAATTTGAAGAAGAGAAGATTGAGAGGGGATTTAATAGCAGCAGGAAAAGAATGCCCAGGGAAGTTGTGGACTCTCCTAATCAACTACCTAAAGGGTGGTTTCAAAGAGGATGAACTAAACTGTTCTCAGTGGTGCAAGTGACAGAACAAGGAGCAATGGTCTCAAGTTGCAGCAAGGGAAGCTTAAATTAGATATTAGGAAGAACCTTATCACAAGGAGGGTAGTAAAGCACTGGAACAGGTTACCCAGAGAAGTGGAATTTCCATCCTTGGAGGCTTTTAAGACCTAGTTAGACAAAACCTTGTCTGGTATGATATAACTGGGGTTGGTCCTGCTATGAGGACTAGATGACCCCCTGAGGTTCCTTCCAACCCTAATGATTTTCTGTGTTTTCTATGATTCTATAAAATGACATGGATGACACACCAGGATCAAGCTCCAAGGCCTCACACTGCCTCTCTGCCCTTCAGTTTCCTCCAGTGGGATAATATTTACATTTCACAGCACTGGGAAGAAAGAAGATTAAATAAGTTAAAACAGTTTGAAAGCCTCCACTGAAAGTGCTGGAAAAATTCAGTATGATGTTAGTATACTACATTGTTTGAGAGGTTCCTAATTTTCTAGTCCTGATAGCTTAAAACTTGAGCTAACAAAGGGCCTGATCCCTTTGCTGGACCCTTTGTTTGTAAACTCCTTAGAAAACACAACAGGTAATATTACACACTGATCCCAAGAAAAAATTCACTCCACTCACCCTCATCTCTATCTTGTGAGGTTCACTGTAGACACTGAAGACAGAGCAAGGGGGAGGCTGTGCCACAAGCATTCTGGATACCAATGAAATGCCCCGGAGGTACCTCACAGCAGGAGCTGTGCCTAATCATGGCTCAGTCAGTGACACAAGGAGCCACCTGAACTTTCCTCCACAGATTTTTGGCTGACCCAACAAGTGTGTTTACCCTAGATTTGTCTGTGACTCTTCCTAAAGTGTTTACACAAAATCTACTTGCCTCATTGTAGCCTTTTCTGTGCCCCCAGTCACTCTCTGTGCCCATGGACATCTGGTTCTGCTTTATACACTTAGGTTCTTCAGTTTCCTTGGAGAATAAGGAAGCTGGATCTGGCTCAGGACCCATAGCTCTCTCTCTTCTCAAAGAACTCTGAGAAGCCTCCCCGTTACGCCCTCTCTCATGACTTGGGTGATTCATCTGCTGGCCAAGGATGCCTGCATTCCATCTGCCAGGTCCTGGCACAGCCTTTTCTTGCTTGTTCCATAAAAGGGTGCTAGAGTGCATTCAGTGCTGGCACAGAACTGACTCGGAGTACTTCCAGCTGCTGCTGTATGGCTAGACCAGACTGGACTGGTGTTTGCACCTTTTTATACTAACCCCATTTTCCTTCCTCCTTCTGCACGTGAAGCAATTAGAATGTATGCATCAGAAGAAAGAGGAGACCTTGTGAAACTGGAGTGGGGACTGTACCTATCAGCAACGGGAGTGAGCATGTGCGAACAGCCAGGATGAGTGAGGGGTAGTGAAGTGTGAAATATTGGCAACCAGGGCATGTGGGGATTAATTTGGCCAATCATGTGGCCATAGCATAACCTTGGTTCTGTACACAGCCCCCTTATTTGGGTGGTGTTTGAGCAGATTGTGGGGAGCTGCCAAGCTGCTACCCTGTCTGCCTCCCAAATTCTTCCCAATCCACAAATCTCCCCTTCCACCCCCAGATTGCTCCCCTGTCACCCCAATTGCCCCCTCTGCCCCCATCAGCCTCTCCATCCCTAGATCACTGTCCTGCTTCCCTGATCCACCTATCCACCTAAGACTGACAGAGGTGCTGGGGGGGGGGGCAGTGTTCCCCTTCCCTGCTTGCTCCAGTGATCTCTGCAGACCACGCTGCCAGATCAGCCTCCACCATGCCTTGCAACTGAAGGGAAGGCAAAGGAAAAGGTTGGGAGACCAAGGAGCTTCTAGGCAGCTGCAGGGCCTGGTGGGGACTGGATCTGGGTGCATAGGGATGGCACAGGCTACAGGGAGCCTGGGAACAGGCTGGGCGGGGGAACCCCCCTCCCTCTCCCACCACTGCTCTCAGGTGGATTGGGGTAGCAGGGGAGTGATCTGGGGGCAGGGCATGGCGTGGGGGGTGGATCAGGGGGACCCGATCACAGAATTCACAACATAGGTATTCACAAGATGCGATTCACAAGATAGGCATTTCCCCATGTGCACACTTGTGGGGCACTCAAATCTTCACCACACCTAACCCCAAACAAAACATAGATGGAGGAAGAAATGACCAAAGATGGTAAAGGGCTTGGAAGCAAGCCATAGGAGGAGAGCCTTTTATTCATTAGCCTAAGGGTTAGAGCACTTGCCCAGGGCCTGTCAGACCCAAGTTCCATTAACTCTTCAGTCTTGGGTATTTTGAATTCACTTCCTCCTCATGGCTTAACAGCATGCCTTCCACAGCTGGGTTACCAGGTATTTTGAAGCAAAACTCTCACTCTTCCCTGTGGAAATCATTCCACTTTGTATAAAACCTTAAGGACTCACTGGGGCAGAGAGACATAGCCACTGATTAAGATACTCTTCAGGCAGGGGCTGATTCAGAGGGATTGCTGGAGTACAGTTGCATGCTGCACTCCGCTTTCTGTTCTGCCTGCTGCTACCATGGAGTGTTCTGCATATCTTGGTGCGGGGGGTGCAGCCACCCTTGCAGTATTAGTCGCTGCTCCTGCACTGTCATTTAAAAAAAATCCTTAAAGCTCCTAGGCCTTCAAGAGATGGTTATGGATTCTAGTCCTCTTCAAATGGACTGCATGTTGTATTATTTAAGTCTCTGTTATGAATGTAGCCCTATATAACCACAAACAATACTCTTAATGCCCCATTCAGTGATCGCCAAGCATCTAACAAAGGTCCATTTTCACATGGAGGAATAGAAGCACGCACAGAGAAAATGGTTTCTGAGTTTAAATAGTAGAATAATGGAAAAGCTGGTAACTTAGCCCCACAGCCCAATTCCCACTCCAGTACTCTCTCCACTGGGACATGTTACTTCAGAAAGAATAGAAATACCATTTAAGTGGTGTGGCTCAAAGCTTGTAGGAATAGAAGCCATGCTAAGAAATACAGGACGACTGCAGTAAAGAATTCCATCCGAATAGTACCATCAAAACTCAGTCCTTACTTACCAGAATCAAGTGGATTCATTGTGATGTCTGTGGTCTCAGGCTTTGTGGAGCAGTGTTCTGCAACATATTTCATTTGGCAAATTCATATCCATGTTCATCCACCTCATCCTGGGGCTGCAAGTGCCCCTCTTGTGTAGTTCATCAGAATTGCAGAAGTAAACTGATTGTGAGAGCTGCCTGCAAAGTCATTAGAGAACAGGAAATTCATTGTGACAGCATTACCAAGAAAATAAGATGCAGAGGAAAGAAAAAAGCTTAACCACAAGGGAAACCCTGACAGATTATAAAAGCAGCACTTCATGGTTCCTAACAACTTTATTCCTAAAACAGTGAGGAGTCACAGGTGTCTTTTGGAGGCCAAGTAGGACTTGACTGACGGTCTCTGGTTGAATGAGAATCAACCATAGCTTTCCATGTATAGCATGTTTAACCAGCTGTTTTTACTTTACAAATCCAAGCAAATTAGAGGCAAAAAAATAGGTTGCTCCATGTAAAGGCTCAGATTTCCAAAGGCAACTGGGCTAGTTCTCTAGGGCAGTCTCCTTTACAACTGTAGCCAGTGGCTGAGAATCCAGCCACTTCAGGTCTACTGCTGTGTAAAGGGATCTTCAGGGAATAATGAGCCACTATAACAACTCTTATACCACTACCTCCCAATGACCTACTAAAGGAAGTATGACTGGAGGAAAGAGGACTTGGCATGAGATGTTGTTATGCTTTGCAATACACGCCCATTTGAGCATAGCGGGGGGCCCATTACCAGCTGGTGCAACCTAAAGCATCCTGAAGACACTCTGCATTACTCCTATGAACTGGTTTAGTAGGCAGGGCCCCAGGATCAGAGGAGCAGAGGGACATGTGCCTAGACACCTCCCCTGATGCAACCAGGATCTGACCTAGTAAATCCGAAGTGGTGGTTTCTATCTAGCCATTTTAACCAGGTAGCAATACTCACACATAGGATAATATTAGAGTCTCTCCAGAACATGCTTCAGGGCAGTGAACTCAAGCTGTCCAAGAGCTCACTATGACTATAGGTCACTATGAACTAATTCCACAAAGGAATCTGCCTACTAGAATCAACAGTCTCAAATCAGGCATCCAGACTATGTTGTGCATGAGAAGAGTTGGGAACCAATGAATAGGATCTAGAGCCTAACATCCTGAGCAAGGGGTCACCTAAACTGGCCAACAGGAACTGCTGATGACAGAGGCGGGGCCTCTCAAAGTTGTTAGACAGCTAATGCTGAAGTAGAGGGAGGCACCTATATGTACTCAAATCTACTGCTGGAGTTAGATTTGTAAATCAGCTCAGACCTTTCTTAGGAAAACACAAGGAAGTCTTCTTTCCCCCTGTAACAGGCTGTAGGCTGGCAGCTTGGATCAATTAGCTAGATGGCAAAAAGCTACTCAGTAAGGGGCCTCTGTTGGCAGGCAATTAGCAATAATGACTGGAAAAGACTGATTGACCATAAATAAAAGAACAGGGCTAGGAAGTAAGTGGAGGAGGGGTAAATGGTTGGCTGTTTATCAGAGAGGAGTTATTAAAGGGAGGAGTCTTTGAAGAAATATTATAGGGTGAGACCTAACTGATACTGGGAGTGTTTCTGTTGGCTTGTTTGATATCTGTAACTGAACCCTATGGTGCAGACTATCCCTGGGGTTTTGAAGCCTGTGTTGCTGGGACCAGTTAAATAACATGTGCCTAGACACCTCCCCTTCTTGGGATGGGTGCCCAAGAAGGGTGGCTGTGCCTAAAGGAAACGATCCTTTGGGCACAAAGCAAGACGATCCCCGAGCGAGGCAAAAGAGGGAAAGGGGCCAGGAGGCTTCCATGGCTGACCAGAGAAATCCAGGGCAGCCTAAGGGCCAAAAGGGGAGCACATAAAAAGTGGAAACAGGGTGAGATCACTAAAGATGAATATACCTCCTCTGCTCGTGCTTGTAGGGAGGCAGTTAGGCGGGCCAAAGCTACCATGGAGCTGAGGATGGCAACCCAAGTAAAGGACAACAAGAAATTGTTTTTTAGATACATAGGGAGTAAAAGGAAGGCCCAGGGAGGAATAGGACCCCTGCTAAATGGGCAGAAGCAATTGGTGACAGATAGAGGGGACAAGGCTGAACTCCTCAACGAGTTCTTTGCCTCAGTGTTCCTAAGTGAGGGGCACGACAAGTCTCTCACTGGGGTTGTAGAGAGGCAGCAGCAAGGCGCCAGACTTCCATGCGTAGATCCTGAGGTGGTGCAGAGTCACTTGGAAGAACTGGATGCCTTTAAGTCGGCAGGCCCGGATGGGCTCCATCCGAGGGTGCTGAAGGCACTGGCCGACGTCATTGCACAGCCACTGGCGGGAATATTCGAATGCTCGTGGCGCACAGGCCAAGTCCCGGAGGACTGGAAAAGGGCTAACGTGGTCCCCATTTTCAAAAAGGGGAGGAAGGAGGACCCGGGCAACTATAGGCTGGTCAGTCTCACCTCCATCCTTGGTAAAGTATTTGAAAAAATTATCAAGGCTCACATTTGTGAGAGCCCGGCAGGACAAGTTAGGCTGAGGGGAAACCAGCATGGGTTTGTGGCAGGCAGATCGTGCCTGACCAACCTAGTCTCTTTCTATGACCAGGTTACGAAACGCCTGGACACAGGAGGAGGGGTGGATGTCGTATACTTGGACTTCAGGAAGGCCTTCGATACGGTATCCCACCCCATACTGGTGAACAAGTTAAGAGGCTGTGATGTGGATGACTGCACAGTCCGGTGGGTGGCGAATTGGCTAGAGGGTCGCACCCAAAGAGTCATGGTAGATGGGTCGGTCTCGACCTGGAAGGGTGTGGGCAGTGGGGTCCCGCAGGGTTCGGTCCTTGGACCGATACTCTTTAATGTCTTCATCAGCGACTTGGACGTGGGAGTGAAATGTACTCTGTCCAAGTTTGCAGATGACACAAAGCTATGGGGAGAAGTGGACACGCCGGAGGGCAGAGAACAGCTGCAGGCAGACCTGGATAGGCTGGACAAGTGGGCAGAAAACAACAGGATGCAGTTCAACAAGGAGAAATGCAAAGTGCTGCACCTAGGGAGGAAAAATGTCCAGCACACCTACAGCCTAGGGAATGACCTGCTGGGTGGCACAGAGGTGGAAAGGGATCTTGGAGTCCTAGTGGACTCCAAGTTGAACATGAGCCGGCAGTGTGACGAAGCCATCAGAAAAGCCAATGGCACTTTATCGTGCATCAGCAGATGCATGACAAATAGGTCCAGGGAGGTGATACTTCCCCTCTATAGGGCGTTGGTCAGACCGCAGTTGGAGTACTGCGTGCAATTCTGGGCGTCACACTTCAAGAAGGATGCGGATAACCTGGAGAGGGTACAGCGAAGGGCAACTCGTATGGTCAAGGGCCTGCAGACCAAGCCCTACGAGGAGAGACTAGAGAAACTGGACCTTTTCAGCCTCCGCAAGAGAAGGTTGAGAGGCGACCTTGTGGCTGCCTATAAGTTCATCACGGGGGCACAGAAGGGAATTGGTGAGGATTTATTCACCAAGGCGCCCCCGGGGGTTACAAGAAACAATGGCCACAAGCTAGCAGAGAGCAGATTTAGATTGGACATTAGGAAGAACTTCTTCACAGTTCGAGTGGCCAAGGTCTGGAACAGGCTCCCAAGGGAGGTGGTGCTCTCCCCTACCCTGGGGGTCTTCAAGAGGAGGTTAGACGAGTATCTAGCTGGGGTCATCTAGACCCAGCACTCTTTCCTGCTTATGCAGGGGGTCGGACTTGATGATCTATTGAGGTCCCTTCCGACCCTAACATCTATGAAATCTATGAAACACATTCATTTGGATTGTTTTGCTTTTGGCTCTAGAGGCAGCACGCTACGTCAACCTGGCTCACCCAATGTCTGTAGAGATTGGGCACTTCAGGGGAGCCTTTTTGGTGATTTTTATCTAAGAGCTGACTGAATTGGCTTTAGCTAAAAGTACCAAAAAGCCCTGCTGATGTGCCTGCTCTTTTACAGATGCAGCAAAGTACTTGGGTTGAAGTAATGCACTGCTTCTTCAGTATACTGCAGTGCAGTTTTGGGAGGGGGGGGGCTGTTGGTTGTTTGGTGTTTTGTTTTGTTTTTTTAAATATCTCCAAGTAGCCATAAAAAATAAGGAACTCGCAACCAAACAGCCTCTGGTACTCCTGCCCTTAACAGGATTTTATGAGATTGAAAGCTCATCACTTCCCCTACACTGGGCACTAGGGCTGTGCAAAATGGGCCCTATTCGATTTGGATTTGGCCCAAATCGGGGACGGTGATTCAATTCGTTGATTTGGATCACCGTCCTTGATTCAATTTGGCCGAATCTGAAGATTCAATGTTGATTCAGCGAATCAGGGATTCGGACATGGGAACAGCTTTAAAAGTTTTTTTTTTCTGCACACCTGGAGGTAGCAGCGTGGCTCATGATCACTGCAGTGTTGGGGCAGATGAAGCATCCCACAGGAGTGCGGGGGGAGGGGGGGGCTCTACGTGCTCGGGGGCAAACCCAGAAGTGGACTGGAAGTACTTCTGGTCCACTTTCGGGTCTGCCAAGGAGCCCTCCTCCCCGCACCTCCCCTGGCTCGGCGATCGGCTACCAGGAGGCACCAGTTGCCGAGCCAGAGAGGTGTGGGGGGACCCCCCCCCCGTGCTCCCCAGTGGACCTGGACATGGACTGGAAGTGCTTCTGGTCCACTTCCAGGTCTGCTGCCAAGCGCGCTGGAGAGGCCTGTGGGATGCTGCATCTGCCCCAGCACCACAGCGTTCAGAGCCCCTGCTACCTAGACGTATGTAGAAAAAACATTTAAAGCTGTATCTATGTCTAAACTGCCAAATCTGTCCGAATTGATTCGTAGAGATTAAAGGGCCCTCTGATTTGATTCGAATTCAGAGATTCGGTCACCAGATCAGGCCAAATCTCCACCGAATTGAATCGGGGACCAAAGCTTCACACAGCCCTACTGGGCACAAAAAAATGCATGTGCTCTGATAGTCTGCAACCCTGGGCTACAGCAGCAGTAGAGGGCAAGGCAGGCAGCTCAGGGACAGAGGCAGAGCCATCCTACATTCATGCTAAAAGCGAGAAAGATTGGAGAAAGATGAGCCCCATGGGAGCTGGGTGCTCTCCCTGTTCTGTCACTGACTAACATCCATCCCCTCCCCATGTGTTGCTGCCAGAACTCTTCCAACCTCTGTGCCTCACTGCTACCCCTGCACATGACCTGCCTGTGTGCCGTTCACCAGCCACTTCCTTACCTCAGCTGGCCCGTTGCAACCTCTCTGCTGCACTACTGTTTGGAAGAAGTCATAAAAGGAGACTGTAGAGCTGTATTCAGAGAGGAGATGCACACACGCAGAACCTGAGTCCCTGTGAGTGTCTGTCCTTATTGCTTTCCTGTCCTTCAGCTCATTGCATAACACCTAGTATTAGGTGTGCCAGGGAAGGGACTAAGTTGCTAAGTTCATGAGCTGAGCAAGAACATTTCATAGGATCATAAGAAAGTAGGGCTGGAAGGGACGTCAGAGTTGTATATTGTAAACACCCTGCTCAAGGAAGGACCATCCCTGACTAAATTATCGTAGTCAAGTGTCTGTCCAACATGCTCTTGAAAATTTCCAAGGAAGGAGATTCTACGTCATCACTAGGTAGCCTGTTCAAATGTTTGAACACCCTCTGAGTCAGGAAGTTCTTCCATATCGCCAATCTAATTTTCCTCTGCTGCAGTTTAGGACTATTGTTCCCAGTCCTGACTCTTACAGCCCCAGAGAAAAACCCATCCCTGTCTTGTCTATAATCACTGTTCGGGTATTTGAAGACAGTATCAAATCACCCACGTCTTCTCTTCTCCAGACTAAAATAACCCTAGTTCTTTTAGCTTTCCCTTGTAAGTCATGCTTTCCAGACCCCTAATCATCATTGCTGTTCTCCACTGGAATTTTTCCAATCTGTTCACGTCTTTCGTGAAGTGTGGGCCCGAAATTGGACGCAGTACTCCAGGTAAGGCCTCACAAGTGAGGAACAGAATGAAAGAATAACTTCCCTTGTTTTGCACATTACACTCCTGTTAATACAGCTCATTATGCTATTAACCTTTTTTAAAACAAGAGCAAAACATTGGTTTATATTCAGCTTATGGTCTACAGTAGCATAAAGGCTATGCCTCTTATCAAATTGTTAAGCCCTCCCACCCCTTCCCCACCCTGACAGGTGCATGGCTTCCTGGCTGCAGAGGCACTGGTGAGTGGCTTGAACTGTGGATATGGGGCCCTTAAGAGAGTTGATACTAGGGGTTTTGGCAGGGACCCTGGCAGAGCAGAAATTAGTTATGAACTCCTTAAACAGTGGCTAATTAGGCTTTTTCCTTTGAAATGCCTCTGCAGCTACATGAAGCCTTTCTAATGACACCAGAAAGACAGCACATCAACAGACCTGTAACCCCAATATTGGAAAAGAGAAACTGTTTTAGTGACAGGGTGTTTCAGGAGAAGGTAATGATTCTTTGGCTTTTAGAAGACAACTAGGAATTGAATTAGTAGGTCCCGTCACGTATGAGGAATGCAAAAGCATCATGAAATCTCGCATCCGTGTTTGTTGTTGTGGCATACTGAAATATTGCTTGAAAAATCCCATGCAGTCTTCAAAAGGTCCCCGTCTCCTAGCCGCACCAAGGGAAGGAAGCCATGAGCGTGTACTGGACAGATAAGGATATAAATGGGACAGTTTGGGGACCTTGTACTGAGCTGGGTGTGGAAAGTGTTCTACCAGTTATTATTGCACTGGGGTACTCTATGGATCATCTGTGCCTCGCTGAGAAACATTTAGCTCAGGGCATAGCGTTTATAAACCGTTCATTTTTCTGAAGACCCAAATTCTGCTTTGTATGGAGTGATCCATGAAGAGGATAAGCCTCCGGTACCCTACACTGAAAGCTTGATTGGGACAAGAAATTATAAGTTCCTGCTTCAGAGAAAATCTTAGCCAGGACATAGTATAGAACTAGCAAAAGCAGTAATTTTTGTACAGACTTTCATGGAAATAGACTGTTTTAAAAAGAATTCTCCCTGGTGTCATGTGCTGTTGCTTCAGTCTCTTCGAGGCAGAATCTGCCCTTTTGCTGCAACAATAAACATGTTTCAAAACACGCTGCACACTCTTCCTGCAACGTGTACATCTGCCTGCACCCCCCCAACATTTTAGTTCCTCTTTTTATTTTCACAGTAATCATGATCTTTCAAAAACAGATGAAAAATCTTCTTCTGAGACTTCTCTAAAGTGTGTTCAAACAGTCCTGACTTTCTTATGCACAAGCCCCAAAGCACCAGCTTTGCAATTCTGAACTCTTGTGTTTACACATGGTTTTCTCAGGGTTCGCTGTTGTTTCCTGTGTCCTTTTGGCCTTCTGATCTTCAGGAGGAGCATCTCTGTGGCTTTGTGTTAGTGCTGTTAGAGGCCTTTGGTCTGGTTCCCATTCCTCTGGTGTCTCTAGGAACTAATTCTCCAAACCACTCCTTCCTTTTTTGAAAGTGTTGGGTGAGATCAATTAGGACATTGGCATCTCATCATCAAGAACTGGCTTTCAACAAAATGAAAACTTAACTTCATATAAATGTTACAAGTCCAAATGAAACCCCATGCTTTAAAGTGCTTAACAAATTTAAACCTCACAACCATACACCCAAAACTAGAAGAGCCCATGCTCAAAGCACACACGGAGTTTCAAACGTTTGATTACAGAAAATGAATCTCACTCTCATGCTCTCTCTCCTTTAAAAAATGTACCCCATGTCTTTACCCTGCAGTGAAAGCTACATGTTTGTTCTGAGTTTTCCATTCTCAGTGATTAATTCATTTTAAAGCAGGCTATTTCCATGAAAGTCTATACAAAATGTACTGCTTTTGCTAGTTCTATACTATATCCTGGCTAAGCTTTTCTCTGGAGCAGGAACTTATAATTTCTTGTCCCAATCAAGCTTTCAGTGTAGGGTACGAGAGGCTTATCCTCTTCATGGATCACTCCATACAAAGCAGAATTTGGGTCTTCAGAAAAATGCATGGTTTATAATTGCTATGCGCTGAGCTAAATTGTTTCTCAGTGAGGCACAGATGATCCATAGAGTACCCCAGTGCAATAATAGCTGGTAGAACACTTTCCACACACAGTTCAGTACAAGGTCCCCAAACTGTCGTGCTTATATCCTTATCTGTCCAGTACACGCTCATGCCTTCCTTCCCTTGGTGCGGCTAGGAGACGGGGACCTTTTGAAGACTGCATGGGATTTTTCAAGCAATATTTCAGTATGCCACAACAACAAACACGGATGAGAGATTTCATGATGCTTTTGTGTTCCTCATACACGACGGGACCTACTATTTCAATTCCTAGTTGTCTTCTAAAAAGCCAAAGAATCATTCATTACCTTCTCCTGAAACACTCTGTCATTAAGAGTTTCTCTTTTCCAATATCAGGGTCACAGGTCTAGTGATGTGCTTTCTGGTGTCATTAGAAAGGCTTCATGTAGCTGCAGAGGCATTTCAAAGGAAAAAGCCTAATTAGCCACCATTTAAGGAGTTCATAGCTAATTTCTACCCTGCTAGGATTTCTGCCAAAACCCTACCACCAACTCCCTTAAGGGCCCCACACCCACAGTTCAAGCCACTCACCAGTGCCTCCGCTCCCTCGGAGAGATCTTCTTCCTATTTGGCATCCAGCACAAGGTGCCCCTCTTGTCCAGAATCCTCAGCACCTGCTCTAAGAGTCTGGGTATCGGGCATCTTGGGCAACCCTTGGGTTAGGGGGCTACTCCTTAATCTCTCTCTCCTCAGAGCTATCCCTACAGTAGCATTTTCTTGCCAGGTATCTGGCAAGCCTTGGTGGTAAAGCAGGAACAAAGAGCCTTACCAGGGTAGTGTAAGAATCCATATTTGTCTCTGCCATGGTCCCTAGGCCTGTTTTGGGAGTCAGAGAATCTGTCTTGAGCACTGAATTCTCATCCATAGTGCTGCTGAGACATGCTGGAATACTGTCTGGGCTTCCATAGTATAAGAATCCATGTTTGCATCTGCCTGAATTAGCGTGGTCTCCAAAGACATGTGGCCTGCTTTAGAGGGTTTTCCAAGAGGATTTGTTGGGAAGCCAGACATTTCCAGTCTAGGTCCCACCTCTGTATTTGCTCCAGTTGGTTCAGTGCCAGTCTCAGGGAGGTCCCACGGCCTGGAAACCCCTGCCCATTGGTTGAGGGTGGTGGGGCAAGTTGTTAGAGGGGCCACAGCCCCTCGTTACCTGGTAGGGCATGCCAGTGTTTTGTGGCCTATGGAGGCAGAACTTCTGAGCCCCCGGGGCGGGCCATGAAGCAGGACTGTGTCCCAGTCAAGGGGCAGGCCTGCTGATGTGATGGAGCAGGGGACTCTGGGACCAACATGGTGGCAAAAAGGTGGATTTTAGGGCAGGGTGTGTGGACCTTCTGATGTCCCAGGCCATGTGATGGGGACAGGGGATTCCTGGACAAACATGGCAGGGAGGGGGTGTGATTTCTGATGTCACAGACCACATGCCAGGCTGGGACTTCAGTTTTGAAGGCTGCAAACCACCTCTCAAAAGGGGTACTTCTGGGGCAAGGGGTGGGACTTCTGGTTGGAGAAGTCATGGGTTAGGGATGTGACAGCTGGTCCAAAGATTGCAGCCAAGTGGCAGGGCACCTATCAGAGGGTGGGGCTTAACTGTTTGACAAGAGATGTATCCCTTACACTACTGTCTATAGCAGGGGTAGGCATCCCCCAGCACGTGTGGCAGTTGAAGGCATTTTGCTTGGCGCATGAGCCTCTGGGTGGATGGCAAGGAAGGTGCTGGGGCTACACAGCAACAGCAAGGATTGGGTTCCCCATCATCCACCTCTGGCACACCAACATCTTACAAGTTGTCATTGTGGGTGTTTTTGGCACTGTGCCCAAAAATGTTGCTGACCCCTGGTCTATAGTAATTTTCAGGTCCTTCTCTGTAATAATACAGCCTAACCAGTTATTTCATAGTCTGTATTCCTGAATGTAATAATTTTGTCCCAAGTGCAGGGCTTTGCACTTGTCTTTGTTGAATTTCATTTGATTAATTGAAGACCATTGTTCCAGGTCATTCTGGATCCTTGCCCTATCCTCCAGAATGTCTACAACTCCGCTCAACTTTATGTCATGCATGAATTTGCTAAGCATGCACTCAGTCACATTGTTCAAATCATTAATGAAGATATTAAACATTACTGGATGTAATGAAGACCCCTGGGGAAGCCTCACTTGATATCTCCTCGCAGCTAGGCACAATGATCTAGCCAGTTATGTACCCACTTTACAGTACCTTCATCTAGTCTGTATTTCCTTTAGCTTGTCAAAGAGAATGGTTTAGGAGACAATGTCAAAAGCCTTGTTAAATAAAAGTATATCACATCCCCCCCTTCACAGAACTTGTCACCTTATTGTAGAAGGAAATCAGGTTTGGTCAGGTATGATCTTGCTCTTGGTGTCTCCATGCTGGCTGTTCCCGATGACATTTTCTTTGCTAAGTGTTTCACAATAGATTCCTCAAGAACCTGCTCCATGATTTTTCCAGGTATCAATGTCAGGCTGACTGCCTTGTAATTTTCCAGATCCTCCTCCTCCCCTTTATCAAAGATAGGTACTGATTTTCTTCTATGATATGGTGACAGGTTCCGTGGATGGGGAGACAGCACTGGATGTGATATACCTTGATTTAGCAATGCTTTTGACATTAGTCTCCTGCAACATGTTCATTGACAAGCCAAGGAAAGAGACCAGATGAAAGCACTGTAAAGTGCATACATAACTGATTGAATCATTATGCTCAGTGTGTAGTCATGAAAGGCTCAATGTCTAGTTGGGAGAAGGTATCAACTGAAGTTCCCCAGGGGTTTTCACTGGGTCCAGTAATGTTTAATATCTTCACTTGCCCTTTTTCCAATCATCTGGGATCTCAACCAACCTCTGTGAGTTCAAGAGGATGGCTAATGGCTTTGAAATTACCTGAGACAATTCATTTAGTACCCCAAGTTGCATCCCAGTTGGCCTTGCCAACTTGTAACCATCTAACTCCTCTAAGTAATCCCCAACCTGTTCTGTCACTGCTATAGATTGTTTGTCTCTTTCCCTACCTTTGCTGCCAGCTGTACCCAATTTCAGTCTTCATGAATAAGGTCAACTACCAGACGTGAAAAAAGCATTAAAATAATTCAGCCTTCTCTGTCATCCATAATTTGAATGCCTTCTACATTTCATAAGGGATCTATAGTCTCTCTGGTTTTTTTCCTCTTGGCATACTTGGAGAATTCCTCTTATCTTTTATGTCCATTGCCAATTGCATCCCAGATCATGCTGTGACCTCCCCAACTTTCTCCCTGCATGCCCATGCAACATCCTAATTCTTCCCTAGGAACATGACCAAGTTTCCACTTTTTGTACAATTCCTGTTTGAGATTCAACTCATTGAAGAGACTGCTGTCTTTTCAGGCTGGTCGTCTCCTGTTGCACTTCTGTTTCTTCTGCTGCATTGGGCTAGGTTGCCTTTGCACCCCTAAAAGGGCCTCCTTTAAAGTACAGCCAGCTATCCTGGATGCCTTTCCCCCACCTCAGACTTGCCTTCCAGGGGATCCTTTTTACCAGTACCCTGAGTTTGTTGAAGTTTGCTTTTCTGAAGTCCAGCATCTTTCCAGCAATCTCCTCCTTGCCCTTAGGATTTTGGGGCACCTATATACGTGCATTAAGGCTGCTCTGACATGCTGTAATTACAGCGAGTCAGAGCAGGCTCGATTGAGTCTACTGGAGTGTGATAATTACCACTCTCCAACAGATTCCAGTGTCATGTGTATCACCATCCCCATGCTAAAAAATGTCAGCAGGGGCACTTTAACTAAAGTTCATTCAAGCTTTTAATTAGACTCTTTAACTTTGTTAATTAGAGCAACTCTTTGGAGACAGCTGGGGGGGGGGTGCTTTAATTAGAGCAGCTCCGAGAGCTGCTGTAATTTAAAGCACCCACCCCTGTCTCCAGGAGCATGTGTATAAATACCCTCGCTGTTTAACGAGGAGGCAGAGCTATGCTCTGAGCATCAGTGCCTGGCAGCATCAGGCTGTCAGTAGATGAGGACTGAAGCATTGGAAACTTCCATTTTTTATGGTCCTTTGACAGTGTACTACACAATTACTTACTAAAGAAAAATAAAATTTGGGAGATCAGGATTCCTGAATTTTTCCTTGCTGATAAGATTGTAGAGCAGCAACCAATTAGAGGAAGGAAGGAGATGCACATTTCTGGCAAGTCTTTTACGAATGGCAGTATGACAGAGTGGATGAGATCTGAGGTCTAGCCTCATGGCTGCTTGAAAAGGACCCTTTGCAAGCACTCAGTTCACTGATAGGAAAATTGAGGGCATTATATTGTTTTCGGAGAGTATGAGGTCTTGCTCAACAGTTTAGGAAAGACAAAATTAGCAGATGCTGCAGTGAGTAAATATGAAACCAGAATATTTGGCTTCTAGGTCAGTGCACTTCCTCTCAGCTTCAGGGTACTTTGAGCAGCAGTTTCCGTCTCATGCATAAATATCAATTAAAAAAAACCTGTTTAACTTACTGTAATTACAACAGTTAAACAATTAATCAGTATGGCAACCCCTGGCTTGGCCCACATGGGGTTGCTCTGACCCAGCCTGCAGGGTGCTCCTTCCCGAGCTGGCACCAGCGGGGTACTTCCAGCCCCCTAAAGTGAGGAAGGAACTCAGAGGTTCCCTGGGGCCATGGCTCCCCAGGGCTCTACCTTATGATATGCCAGGCAGGTGAGTGGGTCCTCTCTGGGCCTGGGTGCAGATTGGGCCATGGGGAGGAAGGAGATGCGCCATGGGGCTTAGCTGCAAGGCTGAGGGAGCTGTCCCATGTTCCCTTACCTCCCACCTTGCCCCTGCCAGACCCCTGCAGCTGCCATGGGTCTGGGCCTGTGACTTCCACGCTCCACAGAGAGGGAGCTGAGCTGCTTTCTTTGTAGACAGCAGAGTAGCAGGGAGGGAAAGGGGGAAAAATACCTAACAGCTAGCCTCCAAGGACCCCATTGCAGCCGCTTGTAGCCTCCCCACTGATGGCCATAAGCAGCCTGGGCTCTGGGAAGGGCAGCAAAGGCTTGCCCAGAGCCTGGGCTAGGCTGCTCATGGCAGGTGGTGAGGAGGCTGCAGGTGGCTGCATGGGATCTGGGAAGCCTAGCTATAGGAAAGCTAGGCTCTTCCTCTCCCCTTCCCTCCCCTCCTCTCCTCCTCACTGCTCTCTCCCTCCCTCTTGGCTGCCCTGCTGCCTTTCAGTTCCCGCTGGGGCACTGTGCAGCTTTCCTTCCCTGCCCCACTGCACCCTGCTCCATGCTAAATGATCACTGTTAATCTGAAACTGGTTATTACTGGGCTTACCAATTAAACAATTAATTGTTTAACCATTTACATCCCCAATTCCTTTCCTCACTATTGGTACTATGTGCTGTACCTCTGTAGTGTGCTATTGTTGGCTGACAAGCAGGATACTCTGACAGTCCAGAGCACCAGACCTGTGGGGAGGCAGAAATTGTCCTTGTGTGAACTCCTCTCCCCCTCTCCTCCTCCCCGCTCCCCCCCCCCCCAAAAAAACCCCCCAAAACCTTGGGAAACTGAATTGGGAACAATATTCCTGTCTCGCTTTGTATAGCAAGTCTGAGCAATGCTCTGGATCTGCACTCATTTGAAGCAGGAAGCAAAGATCAGTTGCCTGCTTTCCTTAACTTCCATCCCATTCCAACAGCGCACTAGGCAGCAACACATTCTCCTGTGGTAGGGCTGTGCAAGACTGCTGCTGTGACTCCACCAATGATGGAGTAGACGTTCACCATCCCAGCCTCTGCTGACTCCCACCAGAGATGTTCTGGGGACCAAGGAAGGTTTGGGGAAATCTGTGCTACCCAAATCTATTTGAATAGATTTAAATAAATCTATATAACATTAATATTGGAATTCAAATAGTAGATAAATAATGACATGATACAGGTACAGCAAATACTTTTTTAAATATTTGAACTAGAAAGAGATTAATCTTAATATTTACTAAATCTTAAATTCTTAAAAGGCTTTAACAGGTGGCTAGCATTCTTGGACAAGAGCTTTTTTTTTAATCTAGCTTTAAAAGTTTCAGAAGTAGCAATTCATCTGAAAACCTGGAGAGCAAAGATTGAGGTGAACCTAGATTTTTGTACTTGAATACCTGGCCCAACTCCAAATGCTAGCTAGATAAAGCTAGAAAAAATATGAAAATGCATCTGCCAGGTTATTTAATCATTAATATTAATACAAACTCCAAGTTGTCTGCTTACGTGCATCTTGCTTTTTGTCAAGCAAAACTTTTCAACTATTTTATATAAGTTGTATGGGCCCTAAACCAGATCTAGCTTGTATAAATCCACTAAATGACTATAAGTGACCCTGAGCTAACGTCTCATACCCTTTCTCATCTTCTGAACTATTCTTGTCTATGACATTTTCTCACCTACTTATTTCCCTTTCCTGTTCATCTTGCCTAAATTCTGGTCAAATAGATGCAAGCAAATACTATACTGTGTCACCATTAAGCAGATTAGAGCCTACTGCACAATGTGTAAATCCTCTTGACTCTGTATGTAGTGTTTTTACCCTTGTTTAGCATTTTCCCCTATTATTAAGGACTCCAGTTGTGTTGCACTTCTACAACAAGCAAATTTTGAACCAGTAGCAAAGTTTGCATTGCTCAGCTTTTCACTTGTGTCAGAATAAAATGTATTTGTGGTCTAAAAAGCTTCATTGTTCACTTTGTGCAGGAAATGTGGCATTCATCTGACAGGCTGCCATGCAGTGGCTCAATTAATTCAAGCCCAGGTAGACCAAATCACCTCCTTTACCAGCAACTGTACGTGCCACAAGCACAGCAGGAAAAGTTTAATGGAGGAAAAAAATGGTCATCTAATGCTAACAACAACTATGGACAATGTCAGAAAAGCAGACACCTATACCAGCTGAGCACCCACAGGCCCTCTCTGCCAAAGGAAGCAAACCTATCCTTATAAGTTATTTGCTGTCAAGCTTTGGAAGCTCTTGGATTATTTTTGGGGTTTTTTTTCTGTACCCTCTCATTTTTCAACATCCTCTTGAAAACATCAAAACCAGGACTGTAACCAGTATTCCAGTACTGGTTTCAATGCCACGTATAGAGGTAAATTCACCCAATATCTCCGATTCATTATTTCCTTGTTTACATACCCATAGGTCTCATTAACCCTTCTCAGGTGTGGAAAGTGCACTCATGTACCAGTGTCCCTCTGCTTCAAAATGGCAGTGGGGGCACTTGAACTAAAGCTTGTTCAATGAGCTTTAGTTCAAGCTCTGGCAGACTTGATCAAGTCCGCTCTGATGTAATGTACTTGCAGCACGTTGAAGCAGCCTCCATGCTTGTGTACAGGCACCCTGAGACATTAAATAGAAATCCATAGCGTCAAAAGCATTCTGACCTGTTGTGGTCTTTCTAAGCCCTTTGCAACAGAAGAACTGCTTTAGTATTTTTCTATAGTCAAAAAAGGACTGAAATTAGTTTTTGAAATAGGGTGCCACTAAATTATGGAGTGGGGTGCCTTGGGTCTAAAAGGTTGAGAACTCTTGCACTAGGAGCACTGGAGAAGGGATTTGATGATGCTTTACTTGTGGCCTCAGGGGAGGATCTGGGGGGGATGGGACAATGTGGTTACTCCTCTGTTCTGTTGTGTAGCAAGCTCACCAGACTTAAAGTCTTCCCTCTGGTCTTGGGCCAACTGGGCCCCCGAGGGACTGGGCTGTGGTATATGGAATGTACCTTTTTAAAGGGCCTGCAGGGCAATGGTCCAGTTTTCCCTGATGCCCTGAGCGTGGTGGCTCTCCTTGCAGGATGCGAGTGTGTGTGCTATTGTATCCTGTTTCCTAACAAAGACAAAGCTGTTTATCATCCCAGCTGCCTCTGCTGAATGCTGGCTGGAGGACAGAACCCCAGGGGCACGGAGGTCTGAGTGAGTGCCCCATCCTGGTAACCCAATGGCCTACAGTAAACTCTATATGGTGTCAGAAGTGAGCTGTCTCTTGGTGGAGTCACCAGCAGCCTGATTAAGGGGGTTACAGCTTTCACCTGCAACTAAAGAAATAAATAAATAAAAATGGAGCATTTCAAACCTCTGCCAGCATTATCCTTTACTGGAAATCTTGGGGAGAATTGGAGGAGATGGGAACAGAAGCTCCGATTTATACCTTGCAGTCAAAGGCCGAGGAAGAGGCAAGGGATTCTAAAATTGCAGTCATACTTCACTGAATTGGGCATAAAGCCCCAGAAATTTACAACAACATGCCAGGGGTGTTTGTAGACCCTAATAACAAAACCCTTACAGAGGTGCTTGCAGCATTCAAGAGCTATTGTGAACCCAGAAAAAACCCTGTTTTTTTTTAAAGGTATCTAAATTGCCAGAACGGATACAGTGGGGCTGCAGGCATAGATGATTTTGTTTACAGAGTTCAGAAATAGAGCACAGCATTGTGAATGTGGATAAACTGAGGATGTTATGTTGAGGGACAAAACTGTCGTCAGCATAACTGACTGCAAACTCAAGGAAAGGCTTCCCTTCCTCACCCTGGCACAGGCTGTAGATATCTGCAGGACAAAGGTGCTCTCAAGTGCCCTGGCTCTTGTAGGTCTGCTTCTGCAGACTTAACATACAGTTGAGCAAAAGCAAAACTACCAAAACAACCCCCCAGTGAAGTTTGCTCCACAGGAGAGCCATTAAGCTGCTACGTTTACAAAAGGTGTGGAAGGACACACAAGCCTAGATCCTGCCAAGGAGTCAGTATCCTACAGATGGCCAATGTCAGCAAAGCAGCACTCACAAACCTTTGACAACCTGAACACCTGGTATAGCAGTTATGATTGCTGAATTGCCAGTCTATTTTAAGTTAGATAGTGGAGTGAAAGCAAACGCTATTCCGGTAGATGTAGCAAAGGTCTTGCAAAGGCAAAGTACGCAACACTCAAGCTCATATTATGTTGGTTGCATTTGGCGGTGCATGCGTCAAACCAAAAGGTGCAATCATTGCATGCTGCAAATCTGATGCTAACGAATCCAATTTAACTTTGTATATAACAGACACTAGTGACCCACCAAGACTTGGTAGGGTGGCATGCACCACCTTAGACCTTATCAGACAAGTCCATGGAATGGCCCTGACAGTACCTACAACCAAGGCAGACCTTCTCAAATTATACATGGACGTTTTCAAAGGTTTGGGCCAGTTTCCCGGTACCCACCACATCTATGTCAACCCAGTGGTACCACCAGTTGTGCATGGGTACAGAAAAATTTCCTATGCGACTGAAGGGAATTTGAAGACCACTCTCGAATGACGGCAGCTATGGGAGTCGTTATGAAGGTGACTAAGGCCACACCCTGGGTCAATAGTTTTGTGAGCACACAAAAAAAAGATGATTCACTACAACTCTGCCCAGGTCAGGGGTGGGCAAAATGCGGCCCAGGGGCCGGATGCGACCCACCAGGCCATTCTATCTGGCTTGCAGGGCCCCTAAAAAATTTAGAAAATGAATATTAATCTGCCCTGGGCTGCCTGTCATGCGGTCCTTGATGGCTTGCCAAAACTCAGTAAGTGGCCCTCTGCCCAAAATAATTGCCCGCTCCTGGTCTCGACCCATGAGACCTCAACAAGGCAGTGTTGAGGCAGCACTTTTCTATTCCCGCTGTAGAAGACATGCATAAGAGTTTGTCAGGTAAAAAGCTGTTCACCATTCTTGATGAAAAGGATGGCTACTGGCAAGTCAAATTGGACAAGGAGTCAGCAGCGCTGTGTGCCTTTAACACCCCAGGGGGATGATTTCACTTCAATCGCCTTCCCTTTGGTATTAAGTTGGCTAACAAACTATTCCAGCAGAAGAATCGTGAGTGCTTTGGTGACATTCTGGGAATCCACATAATCTTGGATGACATACTCATTGCGGCAGCTACCAAAGAGGAGCATGACACTATCCTGAAACAAGTCCTGGAGAGAGCACGTCTGAAAGGAGTAAAGTTAATAAGGATGAAATACAGTTTTTAGTCGATAGCATTAGGTATATAGGCCATATCTTCTCAAAAGATGTGTCAAACCAGACTATGACAAAGTAGAAGCCATCAACAGGATGTCCCCTCCCACAGACAAAAAGGGCTTTCAGAGACTCTTCGGAAACATTCAGTACTTTGCGCAATACTTTCCACATGATTCAAGCTTGACGGCCCTGCTGAAAGCACTTCTCAGGAATGACGTAATCTGGCAATGGGGACCTGAGCATCAGAAAGCCCTGGATAAACTCAAGCAAACCATCACAAGGACACCTCTGCTCAGGTACTTTAACCCAGCAGAGAAGCTGAAAATCCAAGCTGATGTGTCCAAAGATGGCCTGGGAGTGTGTCTGTTTCAGCAGAAGCAACCAATTGCATATGCTTTGAGGGCTCTAACACAACCTGAGAGACATTACATGCAGATTGAAAAAGAACTTCTGGCAATTTGTCTTTGCCATGACGAAGTCCCACCAACATGTGTATGGCACCCAGGTAAGGGTCCAGTCAGACCACAAACTCCTGGAAGCAATTTTTGCGAAGCCCGAAGGACAGGCTCCAGCATGGCTATAGAGGATGCTGTTGCAGCTCCAAAAACATGACATCCAGATTCTCAATACCAAAGGCAAAGACATGTTAGTGCCTGACACACTTTCTAGAGCCACAATGCTTGCCTCCTCCCCTGAACCTGATCTTTTCCACTCAGAAAAGGTGGTTCATGCCCTGACTGCAATGGAGCCACTCAGTGGCCAGTTACTCCAGCAGTTACAGGAGCACACAAAGGCTGACACGGAACTACACGCACTTCGAGCCCGGCATCTTAATAGATGGCCGAGCAGGCAAAAACAAATTAGACCTGAGCTAAAGCCTTACTGGTCTCTCAGACCAAACCTGGATTCAGGATGATTTGCTCATGATTGGGCTAAAAATAATCATTCCACACGGTGTGAGGACCAACATGCTGACATTGCTTCACTCGCCCCATCAAGGCATACAAAGGTCGATGGCACGAGCGTGCCAAATCATGTATTGGCCTATGATGAATGCCCACATCGAGCAATGGATTACAAATTGCACACCTTGTCAAGAGCTCAGAACCTATGATCGCACACGAGAGCCCAGACCTGCCTTAGCTAAAACTGGCAGCAGACATTTTTAACCTACAGGGACAATCTTATTTGATAATAGTCTACTATTACTCCAAGCACACTGAATTTTTGCACCTGCCAGACAAAACGGCTGGCATAGTAGTAGCCAAAATGAAGTCTGTGTTTGCTCACCATGTCATACCTAAAGAAATTGTTTGTGATCGCATGCTATTTGCTGTCACAACCCAAGGCTGTGATTTTTGTTTGTGTGTGCTTCGGCACTGCTGAATTATTTTCCCGCCATTTGTAGCTTTCTTTGCAGGGTGCATTCCTCAAGTTGCAAGAGAAATGCACGGTGCAAAGGAGTTCCCGCCACTCGTATGTAAATTTATTCCCCGCTATTGGCTAGTTCTAAATTATTCCCACGTGGCGGCTAGTGATTGGCTTGCTAGCCGTATAAGAGGTTTGAGCGGTTTCCGCCCAAGTTGAAGAGGACTCCACATCGATCTCGTGGGGACTCTGGGTACACGGCAGGGTAATAGAAACCCTGTGTGAGACTCAGAGGAGTTTGGCGGCCTGATCCACCGCCCACCTCTTCCCGTCTTCGTGCGGTAACCTTTCTTAAGACGTATCTATGAGTTTTCTGTTTTGTGGCATGCTTGTCGAGGACATCCAGAGCTCTGTTTCCGTGGAGCCTAGCAAACTCCACGTGATTGTTCGTGTTGTTTTTGTTTGTAACCGCAACTTAAACGAAGCTTTCCTGCCTGCACCGCGACGATCTACGGTGTAAGTAAAATAATCTTTAAATCAACCGTTAAACGTCTGTGCCTAATTCTAGCGTGCCGCCTGCTTTCCCCGACCCAGCGTGTCCGGGCTGCTGGCCACAACCCACGGCACGAAAAAAGGGCCCCGGATCGCTCCCGGCCCGCACATTTGCAAGCCACATAATGAAACAATTTGCAATTTGACTGGGGCATAACCATCACCCACTCTAGTCCGGGTTATCCACAACTAGTGGTCAGGCTGAATGTACAGTTCAGACCAACAAATCAATGTTTAGGAAGATGTTGCAGGATGGCTCAGATCTACACCTGGCTTTACTCAATCTCCAGAACATGCCTATTACGGGTCTTGAGTATGCTCCAGCACAACTTCTGATGGGGAGACTTTTGCACAGTACCCTTCCTGCTATAACGGTGGTGCTGACACCTAGACTACCATTGAATGCCTCCCACAAGTTGTGGAAACTTCAAAGGTGCCAAAAGAAGCACTATGACCTTACAGTTACATTCTTGCCACCTCTACGAGATGGGGAGAAAGTAAGGGTGCAAACAAATACAGGTTGGATACCAGCTTCCATTATCACAAAAAGGGATGAACCGCGTTCCTACGTGGTAAAACCCCGCTGCAGTAATGTCTACAGGAGAAACAGAAGACACTTAAGAAAGGATTACTCATCAGTACCAGCAGAACGTGTTGATGCACCTCAAGAGACAGCAACAGAACAAACATCAGAAGTAAAACCAGACCACCAAAAGCAAGAGTTTCATTACATTTCAGAGAATCCACCAGTACCCAGAGACGCCTGATGACACCATGCAAACTAAGAGTGGATGTGTGGTGAAACTGCCTATGAAGCACAAGGACTATGTAATGGATTAGCAGTAAAGGCTAGACCCCATCGGTGAACCAAGTGCTAGCAACCTCTGTCTCCATGATCCCAAAATGTTCCAAGTTAAAGTAGCTACTGATGAACATTCAACTACAGGCAGTCCTTGACTTGCAACGTTTTGAGTTGCGACATTTCGCACTTACAACATTTATAAATTGACACCGTTTCAACTTTCTGACCAGAGTTTCAACTTTTTTACAACGATTGATCCGACACCACGCCATGCCAGTGAACAAGTTTGCTGCATCGCCCACTCCCTGGAGAACACCTGTCCAAACTTCCTTGGACACTTTCTTTAAGAAAATAGCCAAAACTCCAGAAAAACCTGCAGCCAAGACTCCAGCTAAGAACCCTTCAAAAAGTCCACCAAAGTCGCCTCAAAGAAGTCTTTCCAAATCAATATGACTGCTATTTACAATATAAATACATTAATGTAGCTATATTACTCATCTATAATTGATTGAGTACAAAATTCTGGGTTATTTTTGGTGAAAATAGGGTATCAGGCCTTGGTTCAGGAACCAATCCCCCATTTGTAACATTGTTTCCTATGGGAAAATCGATTCCAAGTTGCAATGTTTTGACTTAATAGGCAGTTTTCAGGAACCAATTGTGTTGTAAGTCTGAGGACTGCCTGTACTTAAGAGGAAGCTCCCAGAGTAAAGAAGGGGGATGTGGTATACGGAATGAAACTTTAAAGGGCCTGTGGTGGAACGGTCCTGTTTTTTCCCCCTGATGCCCTGTGGATGCGGTTTGTTGGTGTGTGGTGGCTCTCCCTGCAAGCTGTGAGTGCATGTGCTATAGTATCCTGTTTCCTAACAAAGACAAAGCTGTTTATCATCCCACCTGTCTCTACTGAATGCTGGCTGGAGGGCAGAACCCCAGAGCCATAGAGGTCTGAGCGAGTGCCCCATCCCTGGAACCTAATGGCCTAGAGCATAAACATTATATGGGCAAGGAGTAGACGCGGAGAGGGGGGATCTGCCTGCTATTGCTGCTGTCCCCAACCCAGGTGGAAGGGAGACCCCAAAGCTGCTCCTGCCCCAACTCCAGTCATGGGAGGGAACAGTGGCATCAGCAGGTGGGTCCCCCTTCCTGCCCCTGCAACTGCCCCTCACCATCCAGGGGCTCCAGTTATATCTCACCCCCACCCCCAGGGTCTGAGCTGCAATGGGGTCACATCTACCACACAGACACCTCTTTTCAAATTCCTAGATCTGCCTATGGCTTGGTGGTTAGAGGCTTGCACTGGGTAAACAGAGGCAAATCCTCAGGGCAAACCTGCCTACCTCCCATGTCACCATTTGCAGTAAGGACTGAGCTAGCCTCTCCCAGCTCTGTGCACATGCTTCACTGCTTCCACAGCCTGCAGTAGCACCCCCAGAATGACGTGTCTGGAACTAACTCTTAGAATAAGTGCATCCTTTCACCTTCTGCCTGCACTGGGGGAGACTGGCAGCCCCAGGGCTGGGTGTCCTGAAAAGGAAACAAAACATGGGTGTTCCCCATCCTCGAGTACTGTAACCAGAGGAAGTTGCTCTTCCTCTTCCCCTAAGTTCTGCCACCTACTTCTCCCTGCTGTCTTCTTCCCTACCCTGCCAGGAAACACATCTCCATCAGGCCTGAGCTTTTCTTCTGGCTGGATTCTCAGCTCTTGGCACTCACTGAGCCAGCACTTGAATGCTGAAGGACTAGAGGGGTTCCTCTGATCCAGGATGGCAGGCCTCTGCTCTGATATTAATTAATGAAAAGTGAAACAAAAAATGAGGATGCTGTAAAATCACTAGATTTCCAAATATAATGATAACTATGAACATTTCCTGTGCATGTAAGATATGCATGGAGTCTGTATATTAATCTACTTCTAATAATTATCTTTGTGATTTTCTGCCTATTAATCAGTGCAATTTGAAAGTCAGTTTTAGTAGCAGTAGTTTACTTACAGCTTTTGCTAAAACAATATGGTAAAATGAACAGTAAAAGTCATATATAATAAAATAACATTTAGATCATTTAGAATTTTTGCTAAAAGTTAATCCATTATACCAGTTTACACAATATTAAAACAGAATATAGCACATGATGGTATAAAAAGATAAAATGAAGAAGTGGACAGTGAAACACCACAGAGGAATGGTTTATGATTTTGGCCCTTATTCTTTTTGCAAGTAATGCAAACACACCTAAGGAATATATGATGAGCTCTGAATTCTTAGCAAGAACCCAGGTTGTTTTTCCTTCGTTACACCAGTATTTAGTTTCTCATTAATAGAGCAATCCATTTGCCTCAAAAAACAAACAAGACCACAAATAGTGATTTAAGTCATCCATCTTTCTTCCCACAAGAACATATTCTTTCTTTATATGGCATCTAAAATTGCCTGCCCATGCTGGTAGACAAGTGCAGGTCTCAGTGGAGTGAATCTCAGTCTAGTAATGGCTTCTTGTTGTTTATAGTTTTGTACCACAAACAGGTAGGTTTCTAAGCCAAAGGAATGCTTTATTCATCTTAAAAAAGGGAATTTGAGAAAGTCTTACTGCCAGAATATCTGTATGCATGCTGGTATCTTTAATTCTTAAAATGTCTGTCTTGTTTTAAATATAAATGAAAAACTGCGTCAGTAACTCTCATTACATTTCCCAGGCCACTTATCTGGAGAAGAATATAGATGTTTTTTAACCACGCAAACGAAGGAAATCAGTCTATTACTGGAAGCAATAAATCATCCCATTCCTTACTTGCAACTAATTCCAAACAACGAATAAAGCCAAGTCTCAGTTCTTTGTGTGCAGCCTCATCAAGCAAACTGACACTCCAAGTGGCATAAGAGAATGGGTGATCTAACAGAGATGCAGATCCTAATCTCCACAGAAGATTCTTGGGAGTGACTTTGGAACTGCACATACTCCATCCTGCTCTGGGCTGAGAATTAAATGCATCTCAGCAACAAGGGGAAAGCTCCTCACTATCCCAAGCACTACTACAGGACTGAATTTACCAAACAGCAAAGTTCTAAGCATATGCAAGGAAGCCTGGAGCTGAGGGAGGAGGGGGTCTCAGGACCCCAATAAAGATTGCCATAGATTGGAACATGAAGAATGGGTTGGTACCACTTCTCTGCCTCTAACAGGGGATTCTTCTCCATCATCTTTGCTGAAAGTAGCACCTAGCATAGGATTGAAGAGCATGTTTGGAAATCTTGGCCTGTTGTGCCAAATAGTCTGCGGAAGGAACTGGTGAGGAACTTGCCCCTAATCCTATGAACTCTCCAGCCCCAGGCAAGCTTATATTGTTAGCCACCAATATCAGCACATTTAGAACATCTCAGCTACTGAATACCAAGGGGTAAACTGCTGAGCAGGTATTTCCCCCTGCACCCTACAACTGTGGGCTTTCTTGCAGTCCAAGGTGGAGGTTTT
The DNA here is from genome assembly GCF_030867095.1 of Alligator mississippiensis. NCBI lineage: Eukaryota > Metazoa > Chordata > Crocodylia > Alligatoridae > Alligator > Alligator mississippiensis. The sequence continues at coordinate 17,060,042 of NC_081829.1, forward strand.
GTTGAAGTGTCTTGTTCAAATATTAATATCATGTCACAGATTTGATACAGTATGCTAGAAACCACGCTAAGGAGCTACATCTCCAAGGGCATCCCTGCTCCATGCCCTTTTTGCTGGATCTGACTGGTTCAGGGGTTGGGATGACCAGGCAGTGGCTGGAGTGAGAAGTCTTAATAACTGGTGCCAGAGATATAACTAACAAGTTTGGTGCCCTGGGCAAAATTTCCCGGGGCGGGGAGATGGGGGTCCTGAGGGATGAGGAGGGTCTTACTTGACCCAAGGACTCAAAACCCCTGTTGCTCCTGCTGGATCCCCACACCTAGCTCCTATTGCTGGGTGGCACAGAGCTGCTTCTGCCCTGTGCACGTGCTCCACTCCTGCAGCTGGGTGGTGAGGGCTGTTCTAGCTTGGCTTTTACAGCTGGGCAATGCAGGGCTGCTTCTGATACAGCACAGACTCTGCCTTCACCTGTAAGTCTGCACCTGGGGCAGGTACTCCTCTCAGCCCCCTCCCCCCCAGTCATGTTACTGATTGCTGCAGGGAATTCTGGAATAACAAACTTAATACTAACTCTTTGGCCCCCTGAATTTTATGCTTGGCTGTCTTAGGCTGTTTCCTGAATCTCCAGTGCCACCCCCTTTTCTGCCATATGAGCTACTCTCAACACTTTGGATGGAAATTGTTGGTTCTCGATTGCCAGGGACATCTGATGACAGTGGGTCAGTACAGACCCTGACTCCCTGCTGGAAAGAACAGTGCTCCTGTGGAAAACAACGGCTTTCTTTTTGGTAGGGAAACTAGCTCTTAGCTCTAAGTTCAGTGCTCTCACACACAATGCACTTTGCTGGGTGAAGAATAGGTGATAAAACCTTTAAGACCACAGTTACCTACATCAGCTCCATACAAGCATACTGTGGCACTTGGCTTCTTTAGTAGTGAGCTTCAGCCTGCTTACATACCTTCCCCACTGCACTTGGGACTGAAAGTTTGTTCTATAAACCCAAATAGCAAGGACCCACAAAGTACTAGCCCTTGCTTCTCAGCAACTTTGCCTCATGTTCAAAATACCGTAGCAAACCAAGCAGCAACTGACTGACAAAACAGCAATCCAGTCTCACCCCTTCATGGAAGCACAGCAGCAGGCCTTTTCTCACCAAAGGCCCAGGTATGGGGTTGATCCCTACAAGGCAGGCTGAGGGTTAAATCACACAGGTTTTTGTGGGACCAAGCAAGGAATGAACCCCAAAGCAGAGGCAATTTATGGTGAGACTCTTTTAGCCCAAAGGCTCCAGCACTTCAAATCCTTAGTATCACACAGGTAGACTGGCTTGGCCCCAGCCACTTACAGCTTTCTGAGCCAAACCTGGGGCTCCCAAGATGGTGCACTTTTCATGATACAGGGTATGGCATTCAGCACCAGTGCTCATTTGCTGTCTGCCTTAACAGGCAGTCTGTGTTGCACAGAGAACAGTAACTAAAGGCGGAGAGGAAGGATCATCTAGTAGTGAGGAAACTAGCCAGGGTCATAAAGACATGATCTGCCACTGACTCTCTGTGTGACCTTGGGCAGGTCATTTAATATCTCTGAGCTTTAGTTTCACATCCACACAATGGGGACAACAAGCCTGCCCTGCCCCCTAGTATGCCGTAGTCTCACATGACACTAGACTGAGAACTCGGGAGGCCAGCGGTGAATGTGTGTCAAACAGCCTCAGCAGAAGGGTGGCATGTCTGAACGTGCCTTGGCTGAATGTGGCAGGAAGTCCTAATCCTTCCACTAATTTCTGACCTGGCTTGTGAGCAGGCACCCATACAGGCAGATTGGGAGACACCTTGATTGCCTCCAGCTGAAGGGCAGGGCAGAGCAATTATGAGGGCAGGTGGAAAGGCAGAGAAACAACACAGCACTCCGTGAAGACTCAGGCAGCAAGTTGTGGGGAGCACTGACAGCCCTGGCTATCTGCTGAGCATCCTAGGGACAGATCCCTTGTGGCCAGATGCAGAAGGAGATCTCAGGGCCTGTCTCTGTGAAGCCACTAGATGCCCAGGTCAGGTTGTGTTCCAGGCACACAGAGGAAGCAGAGGGGTCTAGAAGCAGCTTTGTATGGCAGTAGCTTGGAGGTCAGTACAGAGCTGGCTGCTGAGAGAACATACAGGAAAAGGCCTTCTTACCTTGGAAGAACAGAGCAGCTGAACACTGGGAGCCTGGTCCACTGGGGACCCTTCAACAGGACAGCCTCCAAGGTGTCCCTGGGAATGAAGTCTGCTTTCTCTCTGCTCAGAACGCTCTCCTGGCAAGAAGTGAGCAGGAGAGAGAGCTGGAAAGGGGAAGGGACAGTGGATTCACAGGTGTTTACGTCACTTTCCTTTTAGTACTTGCAATGTTTCCAAGATGTGTATTCTCGGAGCCCCACCCAGATCAGATTTCAGGGATTACACGTAATGAATCAGGGAATTTGGCAATAATTCCTACAACTGTTCAGTCTTTCCAGCAATTGTTAAGGAATGCAGAAACTGCTGCGGAGCTGAGTCGCCCCCCCCCACCCCCCCGGCAAAGAGGTTGTGCAAAGACAGGGCATAAATAGCATTTTTCAGATTAGACACTGGATGCGTACTGTAGTTGTTATTTGTATTTACTAGCTGAACTGCAGTCATACCTCCAGGAGAGGGCTAAAGGGCAAAGCTCCATCAGCAGGGCACTATGCATGTTCGTAACAAAGTCTGACCTGCTCTGGAAAGTCTTAAGTAGTGTACTGTAGAGCCAACCAAGCTATCATTATTAACATGTCACAATTATGATCAGTAGCAACAGGGACCAAAGAACTAACTAGAGCACAGCCACACCCCAAGTACTTGACCCAGTATGGATCTGAGGACAAGTCACTTCTCTGGGCCTCCCCTTTCCCTTCCATAGATTAGGGTTAAGGAGAGTCCCTTGCTGTAAGGGGTAGCAGCAAAAGATGACTCACTGCTGTCTGTAGGAGCCTTTGGGATACTGCCTCCAGAAAAGCAAAGGATTGAAAGAGCTTTTGAAGCTGGAATCCTGAGACACGACCAGATTGCTAGTTACTAGCCTGCAGATGGATTCCTGGTTTCTGTTAGTTACTTTTCTTCACATACTTGTGTCTAGTGTGATTGACATTGTTTGTCCTACCCCGTCTCATTGGATCACCTTGCCATAACAGCTGGGCAGTCTATGAAGCATGCACACATCCTAGCTCATAGGATCCATTCAGCTGTGCTGAGGCAGGACTTCTTTTCTTAGTCATGAACATATTCTGCTCTGGGGTCACTTTGCTTACCTCAAGCATGTTTCCCAAAATTCTTGTGAAGTTTTGTGGATTACACCATGTTTGAATCACAGGAAAATTGTTCAGCTCTGTCTGTCTCTCAGATGAGCAAGTTCCTGCAGTTGACTTACTCAGGGTAGGCGCATAGGAACTTTTTACATATTTTGCAGTGAGAACTGTTTCTAAAGGAGAAAAGTGCTGAGGTTTGTGGGACTGCATGTGTGCACATGTACACACAGACATACACACACTTGCAGCTGAGAGAAGAAACTTAAGAAACTTGCCCATTTGCACACCCCATCATTCCACTGGAATGCAATGGCCATTGAATATACATGTAAGGCACACAGTGGCACCACTAATATTTATGGAAATCTTTCTTAAGTCTCCAAAGTGAATAACAACATCAATTTAGCCCAGATCTATTCACAAACTTGTATCTGTTTAACTACCAATATGATTTCAAACCATGTTAGTTAAACCACAATCGCATGTGTAGGCACTTATCAGTTTAAAGTTTAATCTCCTTTACAGCACTTCATCTTGTTATTATAATTTACAGGGGCTAATTAAATTCATTTAAGGGTATGGGCATATGAACAAGTCAGCACAATGTACAGTAAGGTGGAATGTACAGTGCATCAGCTGTGTGCAGGAAATCCATGTGCATGGTGACACCACAGCAATTGCAAAATGGACTATCATCAGTTAAGTGAGTTATATGAAGTAAGAGAGCAGTCAGCAAGATTTTGCAGAAGTGGGCTGGATCAACTCAGCTTGGATCCAGTGTGGACCATTGAGGACCAATGCTTCTGAACCAGCTGCTGCCAGTGCTGTTGTGGCTGCTGCCCCTGGAGTAAAATGAGGCACATGGGCAGTTACTGGGGAGAAGCTGATTCACTGTGATTTCCCATTCAAGTTTACTTCTGTAACAGGGCAGTCTGTCCCTTAAAGAGGGAACAGTCAGCCATGTTGGGAGGGCTCAGCTGTGAGGCATTTGGATAGGCAAAGAGTGTTCCACTAGGAGTTTTAAAAAGCTCCCAGAAGTGGAGGAAGCACACTGTGACTGGGGGGCCAGGTTGCTGTTCTGGGACCAAAGCCAAACAATTCCCCTCTAGTATATTTTACATGTTCATTAATGCACTTTAGGTAATACACATTAAATCTAGTAACTCCAGGCTTTTTTACATATGCAAGCTCCGCAGCGCTGGGCACTTTGAAAAGCGCCCGGTGCTGTGCCACGTGCAGTTGTGTAAATGGTGAAATGCGTGTCAGCATGAAGAAAATGGTGGCAGTGCGCTTTTGAACTAAAACACCTTGGAGGTGCTTTAGTTCAAAAGCGCTCCACTGCCATTTTCTGCACACTGACGTGGATTTCACCACTTATACAACTGTACACAGCACAGTGCAGTGCACATCAGCATGCATGCAGAGCAAACTCAATTAATTGAGTCTGCTCCAAAGTGGTGGATCTCTAGTGCATCACAGGACAGAAAGGCATGTTTATAAATGCCCTCCATTGTGACATACTAGAAAAATGTGCATTAGCCTGTTTTAAGCTAGGGACAGACATTCAAAAAGCCTGACCCTGAATTGATTAAATCTTTGCAGGTTAGTCTAACCTGGCTAGGCTGAACCAGTTTGTAACCATACAGACATCCTCTCTGGACTGAAGAAATGCAGGCACATGCCTGCATTGGCTCAGGCTAGAAGCTGGGGGATGCTAGATCAGCCCTCCCTTCCCTTCTACAGTGCTGAGCTGAGGCATGACTAGGCCTCAGGAAGATGCTCTGATTAGGGAGGGGTTTAAACCCCCACCCTGCCTGCACCATCCCAGGCTTTTCCCCCACTTGCTGCTCAAGGGGTGGGAGTGTTGCCAGACCCCTGCCTCAGGCTAGCACTCTGAGGCAAAGGGAGGGGAGATGCAGTGCATGCATTTGTTGATGATACTGAGCTTTTTAATCTCCCTCTCCCTGTCTGCAAATCTGACAGGGCTGCAAACCATCAGCAGTCTGATAAAACCACAGGGTTTGAGTGGCTTGAGCAGAGAGGAAGCCAAACAGATCCTGCTGTGCCTGCAGTCTCCCCCAGAGTTCTGGGTAAGGAGGAGAGAGGGGTGGGGGACTCTGGTTTAATTTAAACTAGGAAGGGGTCTGGGATAGACATTGCATAAACCGGTTTGATCCAAATCAGTTAAGTCTGATACTACATTCAACCAGGTTTATCTACTGGCTGGGAAATGACCCTCTCAGCAGCACAGAAGCAGAAAGGGATCTTGGAGTCATAGTGGACTCCAAGATGAACATAAGTCATCAGTATGATGAAATCAGCAGCAAAGCTAACCACGCTTTATCGTGCATCAGCAGGTGCGTGACAAAAAGAACCAAGGAGGTGATACTTCCCCTCTATGCGGGGTTGGTCAGACAGCAGTTGGAGTACTGCATCCAGTTTTGGACGCTGTACTTTAAGAAGGATGTGGATAACCTCAAGAAGGTCCAGAGGATGGCCACTTATATGGTTAAGGGTTTACAGGCCAAACCCTATGAGGAGAGACTAAGGGACCTGGACCTCTTCAGCCTCTGCAAGGGAAAACTGAGAGGTGATCTTGTGGCCTCCTACAAATTCATTAGGCAGGCACAGCAAGGAATCGGAGATGCTTTGTTCACCAGGATGCCTCTTGGGGTAACAAGGAACAATGGGCACAAACTTACAGAGAGCAGATTTAGGCTAGACATCAGAAAGAACTTCTTCACAGTAAGGGTGGCCAAAATTTGGAATGGGCTTCCAAGGGAGGCGGTGCTCTCCTCTAACTTGGGGGTCTTTAAGAGAAGGTTGGATAGGCACCTGGCTGGGATCATCTGACCCCAGCACTCTTTCCTGCCCAGGGCAGGGGGTCAGACTCGCTGATCTGTTGAGGTCCCTTCCAACCCCAGCATCTATGAATCTTAAACCAGTTCAGCCTTTTTGAAACTGGTTAATGTGCACTGAATTTATGTTTTGTTACAGGCTTAAACCAGTTCTGATCACTTAAACTGGTTTATGTGTAATGTCTGTCCCTAACCTTAATGTGCATTAGCTAAAAAGCATGGTTTTTTTGTAACGCTTTAATCTGCATTAAAATAGGCTAAGGTGCATTAAAGTGCACTGTAGACATGACCCTAGTGCCCAGGGCAGTCCAGGAGAGTTTGGTTTTGTGTACCGGTTGCTTTGTTTGTTGCTTAAAAACTGTGTTTTATTTGGGAGGACAGGCTGAGGAGTTCCTCGTGAAGGAAAAACCCACCTGAGGAAGCCAGTAGGCTAGACAACTGACTTACGGATGTTGGAGAATGAGGGAGGCTTTAGCCATCAGACACTAGAAATGGATTTTGGGGCTGTGCTAAAATGCCTGGAATGTGCCAGCAACAGTGAATGCTCTATCAGCTCCAGCTTCAGCAACAGTGGTCTCAGAAGAAGTTGCAGGAGGAGGATCATCATTTTATGCTCCAGTACATGTGCTTTTATACTCGTAACAGACATGGCAGGGTTGCTTACCTGACCAGAAGTGCACCACAATGAGGGTTGTCTCTGTGGAGATGCTGTACTGGGGCAAAGGAAATATGTCCTAACAGGGACCCTACACTCAGAGCAAAATGAAGCTGTCCCAGACAGTTTATGAACCCCACAGGCACCCAAGTGACTATCTCTGTACTACCAGTGCGCCTTTTGTGTACTATATATAGTGTTATTTTGGTAGCAATTTGTAATTTGTATCTGCTTTAGTTGCATCTTATTCTGTATATAGTTGAATTGTATATAATGAACATTTTGTAAATAATTATATTGGTGGTTGCAAAGGGTTTGTAAGTGTAAAAGGGGCCCTGCTAGGAGAGCTAAGCGAGGCTTATGCTACTGGGCATCCCAGGATTTCAACACTTGGACATGGCATGCAGGTAGTGCTGTGTGCCAGGCTTACATACTAATGCTAGAAATCTAAGATCAAAGGTGGGGGAACTGGAATGCTTAGCAGTAAATAATGATTCTGACAGAATAGGTAGGGCTGTGCAAAACTTTGGGTGCTGATTCAGATTCGGAGATTCGGCCACCGAATCAAATCAGGGGACCAATTACAAGGTCCAAATTGATTTGAAGCTCTCTGTATCGATTCGGAAAAGATTTGGAGAGCTTTGGCGATTTGGGCAGTCCCTGCTGGCTGCAGCAGGGAGTTGGACCTGGATTCCATGCTGGTAAGTAGGGGTGGGGGAAGGGAGGCTGGAGGAGGAGGAGAGGGAAGGGACCATGGGGGAACCCCTGCCAGGCCCCATCCCCTGCCTGCTCCCCCAGCCCTGCCCCTGGCTGCTCTGCCTGCTTCAGCTCCCAGTTGTTTAAAAAAAAGCCCCCACTCACTGGGTGCTGCTAGGTCAGCGGGGTGATCCCCGCTGTCCTCCACTGCCCCACACTGCAGGAGCAGCACCAGCTGAAGTAGCCATGGTGGGGCTGGGATCAGGGGGCTCATGACAGCCCCCACACGCAGCACCAGCTGAAGCAGCCATGGTGGGGCAGGGGGCAGGTGACAGCCCCCACACGCAGCATGGGGCAGCGGGGAGCCCGCTGGGCAGGAGCCAGTGAGTTGGGGCTTTTTTTTCTCTCAAAGAGCCAGGAGCTAGGACCATGCAGGGCTGGGAGACCGGATGGGGCCTGTGTGATTCGCAGATTTGGCAGCAGCCAAATCTCCCAATCAGATTCGGATTCACTGAATTGAATCACTGTCCCCCAAATTGGCCGAATCCAAATCTGAAGTTAATACTAGCCACTTTGCACAGGCCTAATAGGTATCTCTGAAACATGCTGGAATGAGGGGGGCGGGTGGGGCGGAAATCAATGGGATGTTGTAATATCAAGATATAAATTATACAGGAATGATGGAATAGGTCATACAGGAGTAGCATTCTACATCAAAGACTGCATCAAATTACATAGGCTAGATTTTTCAACTGATAAAAGAGGTGGAATAGACTCTTTGCATAGAAATTCTATGTTTCAGTAGGAAAAAAAAGTACATCTAGGGATATACTATTGACCCCTTGACCAGGATGACAGCAGCAATCTAGAAAGGGAGTTGAGAGGCTGTGAAAGCAGAAAACAGTAATAACAAGTGACTTCAACTATACAAAGATAGATTGGGTCAATCTAAAAATCAGGCCATTAGGCTGAGACCAAATTTCTTGACATTATAAAAGACTGTTTCCTGGAGCAGGACTACAAGAGGAAAAGCCACTCTTGACCTAGTCCCATAGGCGGCAGAAGGCCAGGGCTAACGGGGCTGAGACTCCCCAAACTCAGGGAAGTGTGTAGGGCCTCAAGGAAGCCCGGCCATGACTCTGGGTGGATGCAGCAGGGGTGCGAAGGGGTGTGCATGTAGCAGTGAGGGAGGGTGTGGGGCTGGGTCCAGGGGGCGCTGCTCCTGCTGCTACACGCACCCCAGGAGGGCATGGAGGGTCTGTGCCCCCAGATCTGCATGCAGGGCAAGGGCAGGCTGTCGCTGTGGGCTGGGGCAGTGCCAGACTCTTTCCAGCGGGGGGCTGAGTCGGGCTGCACTCAGGGCAGGCAGCAGTGGCACTGCAAGGGAGGCTACAGTTGGGGGGGGGGAATGCTGCAGCCACCCCAAAATTTGCCATAGTCCCCCCAAACCTCCCCTCCCAGTGCTGCTGCTACTACATGCCCCGCAGCATGGCCCAGCCCCCTGCCCCCTTGGGAACAGCCCGGCACAGTCCCCCAGCCTCAGCCCACAGTGGCAGCCCACCCTGCCCTGCACACAGATCTGGGGCACATGCTGCCCCCTTCCCTTCTGGGGTGCCCCTCAGGCCAGGCACCCCCCAGATGATTCACTTGCACCTCCGTCTCACCCCCCACCCTGGCTGTGCAGTGCCTGCCCCTGCTCCAGCCTCACTCCTTCCCTCACTGCCATGGCGGGTAGGGGGAGGCAAATCGAGGCCGCAGCGGCGAGGGAGGGAGTGAGGGAGAGAGACTAGCTGAAACAGGGTAAGCAACAAGAAAACACACTGCTGCCTGAGCAGGGAGCTGCACATCAAGGAAAAGGGAAACACCTGCAGACAGTCCAGGGAGCACAACACAGAATGAGCTGGCTTCAAGTGAACAGGGAGCTAGGAGCCAAAGGCTAGGAGCACTCATAGCAGAGCTAGCTGATCTGCAGGTAGGACAACAGGACAGAGCCTAGCCTGGGTTGCAAGGATGCTGCTACAAGTTGCAGGCTGCTGTGGAGACCAGCTGTCAGGCCCTGATGAGAAACCCCTGAAAGGGGTTGGGGAAGTCACCTGACTGAAGGAGCAAGGCTTGGGGAAGCATATAAACCCAGGACTTGAATGAGGCAGACAGTCTGGCCTTGGAGATGGTTGAGGAAAGGGCTCCAGAGGGGGAGGAGCTTCTGAGATACACTGCTGCTCCCCTGGACAGGCAGGTAGATTGCTGCTAGCTGGCAGTGGAGTCGGGCTCAGAGTAGGGGATAGTATTGCAAGTCAGCAGAGGACCTGATGGTTAGGGTTCAGACCCAGTGAGAATCTGTGTTACGGCTTAGTTTTATGTTATAGTTAAACCAGTGGACTGGGTTAGGGACTGACAGGGGAGGTAGGAGTCCAATTATAGTATGTGAAGCTTGGGCCTGCCAGGGCAGAGCACAAGCTGCAGCGTAGCCTGAGAGAACCAGGGCCAGGAGCCCAGTGAGAAAGACAGGGCTGGGGTCAAAGGACCCAGCACCCGAGAGGGGCAGTGGCTAGGGTCACAGCCCCAAGAGGGCCAAAGACTAACAAGGCATATAGAAGCCAGCTGAGGCAGGAGATGAAACTAGGGCTGAGTGCCCAGTGAACTGATTGATTGGTGACACTTGTGAGGCATGAACATGGCTTCAAGGGAGGTCAGAGGCCACAAAATTAGCCCAAAAAGTAACGGGTGCATTTGGGGGGAGGGGGGAGTCTTGTGAGAGGGATCTGCTGACAAGAAGACAGATTAGGGCTCATTCTAGGATCCTTAGGAAGGCTCCCTTTCCAAACTTAAAACATCAAGGTGTGGCAGGAAGGAGTGAAGGGAGGGACCCTGGAGTCAGAGCAGAGCAGGGGCTGCAGGGCTACAAGGGGGTGCTACAGCCACCCCTGGGGCTTGGTTCTGTTACAGGGCCCCTAAGGAGGTAAAAGAACTTGCAAGCAGCATGGGAACTGCTTAAGAACAACATACATGAGGCACAGAGCAAATGCATACTGCAAATATGCATAAAAAGAAAATTAAATAAAGGGGGAAACTTAACCAAAAGAAAGCCAATGTGGTTTAAGGGCGGAGTTGTAGAGACAATAAGCAGGGAAAAAAAAGGCTTCTTTCAAAAGGTGGAAGTCAAATCTTACTGAGGAAAACAAAAAATGAAAAAAGAGAGCGCACAGAAGCTCTGGTAAATCAAATGTAAAACGGTAATAATATAAGAAAGAATTTCAGGAGAAATTTGCTAGAGACCCAAAAGGTAACAATAATTTTTTTTAAAGTACATTAGAAACTAAAGTTTCTGCCAGGGAGTTACTTGAGCCTTTGGATGATCAGGGTATAAAAGAGGCACTAAAGGATGCCAGGGCCATTGCCAAGAAACTAATGCATTCTTTGCATCTGTCTTCACTGTGGAAGATGTTTGAGAGATCCCTTCACCAGATCTAGGAACAAGTCAGTGGAGCTAACCCAAATTTAGGGTTCAGTAGATGAGGTCTTAGAGGAAATTGATAAACTAAATAGTAATAAATCACCAGAACCTTATGGCATTCACCCTATGGATAAATCTGGCTTTGCCAAAGGGAGATCATGCCTCACCAACCTACTAGAGTTCTTTGAAGGTGTCAATAAGCAGCTGGATTGAAGTGATCTAGTTGACATAATATATTTGGACTTCCAAAAAAGCCTTTGATGAAGTCCCCCATCAGAGACTCAACCAAGTCAGATAGTCATGAGATTATGTGGCATGTCTACTCGTGGATCTGTCATGCAGCTGCAGACATTAAAATTTGTGATGCTGAGCAACCTCATTCCTGGGGAGGTTCAGCAGGAGTCTTGCAAGTAGCAATGCTAGGCACAGGCCTTGCAGCAATCCCACCACCTTTCTGTAGATGTAGAGGGCATCGTGGAAGCTGCAGGCCCAAGTTAGGAAAGCTAAGGCAGATACAGAGCTAGGGCTAGCATCAAGGATAACAAAAAGTCCTTTTTTAAATACATAGTTTGCCCAGTAGTAAAGTGGGGATAATGACATTAGCCTGCCTTGTCAAGCACTCTCAAGTAGCACCCTTGCAGGGATTATAGCTACACTAACACTAACCATCAATAGAGACACAAGTATGACACAAGCCAGTGACCTAGACATGTGCTCAGCTCCACCATTCAGAGGCTGGGGGGTAATCTTGGAGCTCTGTTCTTACTAACTCAATTCATGCAGATCTCAATAGACACTGAACCAGACTTTTTGGCTTCAAATACATTAGCAGAGTAGAGAGGCTCAGGCTCTTGTCTCAGCTGGCATAAGGCTAGGAGGGTCCTTATGGGGTGCTGAATGCAGCCCCCCACTATTGCAAGCAACATATCCCATAGCTGAAGCCAGGTCACCTACCATGAACCATTGAGATCTCCTGGTTTCTGCCCTTCAGGCTAATTTCAAAAGGGTTCAGAGAAATGCACTGGGAACTATCCAGATCCATTACTAGGAGAAAATGACCTCTACCTTTGAGGCTCCCCTTTCCAAACACACCTGTCATGCTTCCACAGAAAGCTGTGTTCCTGATCAGCATCCCCAAGTGCATTGTGGATAGACTGCCTTCTAACACATAAAGGGCACTTGCCCACATGGCACTTCAGATTAAGCAGCACTGTCAAGGAATAGTGCTACTTAGCTTGCTCTATGCATTCATTATCATCACCAAATGACAGAGGAAATTACCCTCCTTCCTGCCCAACACACTGCCCATTTGTGGCTACTTTTGGAACTACTCCCACTTTTGCAGCCAGGCTGTATAGGGGGATTTAGTTCACTGTCCTAGAGCCTGCTTTCACTGTTGTATACACTGTTCATAGCCCCAGTAGTGATTAACCTCATAAACAGCAGAGGAAAAAAAGAAAAAAAAAATAGAAATCCATGGGCTGCAGCAGGGCAAATCGGAAAGTGTGGAGGCCTCATGTTGCCTCAGGTCTCTGCTCTTTAGTTTTCTGTCCACCTCCTGAGCTTTTAGCTCCAGCCCTTATTTCCCCTCATTCTCAGGTCCCTGCTGCTCAGTTTAGTGTTCCCATGTCTCTTGGTGGTGTACCAAGACAGAGCGATTTAGTAATTCTAGAGGGTCTACCTCCATAATGAACCAGCCCTCAGGGTTGCCAGCAGCATGTCAGAACCATGAACTACAGAGCAAGTCTCTGACTGAATTATTTCTTCTTCCCATTAATGTTGCAAAGATAAGAAAATCTTGAGTGTCCTTGGTGACAGCAAGTGACCAACAAACGTCTGCTCTCCCTCCCCCAGCAAGAGTCCCAGACAATCAGGTCCTTGAAGGAGGCACGTCAGCAGAGGCTTGAAGCTAAGAAATAATTGCACACTTTTATCGACTCCCACCCTGCCCTAGTTGTCTAATGGGCAAGGAAATGGCTTCTGGAATCTGGGAGCCTTGATTCAAGTCCTGTCTGGAGAGAAATGATTGATTTGATTGATATGACACCCTGCCCAATAAAGGCTCAGGGCAGGTTCCAATAAGAGACAAAAGTTATAGAAGCAAACAATTTTAAAAGAATGTACAGCAAAACAGTCTGCTTCCAAATCCAATTTCAAAAGCGGTCCAGGCTGCTCCCACCCTACTCTGCTGCCTCTGGTCTAAAAGAACACCCTTCTACCCAATCCAACTTAACTTTATAACACACAATCACCTCCTCCATAAAAAAAGAGTTGGTGCCTACAGGTAGATTGTAGAACCACCCAGGGATGCCTGTCTGTTTTGCTGCTCATAGGAGTAGTGAGGCTCAGGGATCTCACAAGGTACCCAGGCTAGAAGGCATGCTGTACTAGGGAGTCAAGGTTTGCCCTCTCAAATGGGGCAGAGGGCTGTTTCCATTGTTATTGTTATACTGTAGCCCACAGGATTATGCTTATGCCTTCCCTCATATTCCCTCTTATCCCTATTCATTCTCACAACCCTGCTTCACACTCGGGCAAGTCCCCACACAAACCAAACACACGCAGAGGATAAGGAATCTGTAGAAACCAGCATGTTAAAAGGACATGGGGCTGGGGGAAGAGAGACTGGGGCCTGATACCTGAAACAACACTAGTGACTGATCTTTGACCTTGGTATTCAGTCCCTTTATTGCAAATTAATAAATAAACATTTTTTCCTAGTGATTGCACCACTTCTAGTTAGACTAGGCAGGGTGAATTACATCCTCACCTCCATGTGGGGCAGCAGTGACGCTTGGGGTCCACTTAGAGGCCAGCAAAGGCTGTGTTTTAATCCCTATATGGAGCAGCAGTAACATCCAGTGGTTCGGGTACTGCAAAGGGCTGCTTGCTCAGCCAGGAGCAGCAGTGACAGCCAGTGGCTGGTCTTGGTAAGACACTTAGATTTGATTTTGTTCATTCAGCAAAGATGGAGAGTATATGCATACATACAAAGAAAATTAGGCAATTACTGCAAAAATTAAGTTGTTGGTATAAACTTAATAAAAAGGATACAATATCTACATATTCTATATTGGTCCCAAATATTCAGGAGGAAACCCTAATCCTAACACTTAACTCCTAACCCCTTTATTACAACCCTAACCTCTACTCCACCCCCACTCCCCTCAACCCCAACATCCACATCCATGCCTACCCACCAGTTCCAACCCATCCCCTAATCCCAACACCCTTGGCCCTTTGTCTAGCCTCAGGCTGCCCTTTTATCTCTCCCAGTCATTGATCCTTCCCACCCCCTCACCACTCATTCTCTGCACCCAGAATATACGCAGCAGAGTTTCCCCCATCTTAAAAGGCCAGTTCAGTGTTTAACTGGGCACAATGGAATCAAATCTCCAGGCCCCATCCAGGCACCCAATTCCCACAAGGTTCTTGCCACCCAAGCACCTACACATTTCTCCCAGCTCCTTCCAAGCACTGGCACATCTCCTAGTGGGCGCCCTAGCAGGTTTCTCATGTAGGATCTGTACAAGGGGAATCCTCATCTCAGGGTCAGTCAGCATGTGCATATCCTGATCTCAGCTGCATAGGAATCATGGGGATGTGAGAACACACTGTACCCTGAGTTGAGTCCAACAACACATGATTTTTTTTTTTAAAGGGAGAGAGCCCAAGGAGACTGCACTGTGGAGTCCTCCTTTGAAGGCATTCTTACTGAGGCTGGTAAGACCTTCAATAGTAATAGACAACTGAATTGTGACACTGAGACCAAGAGCTAACATCTCAGAAAGGGTGCTCTCTGTACCAGCAGCTAGAGATCCCAGAAGCACTTACAAAGCAACAGCAGACAACAACCCAGAGTGGTGAGCAGCACAAGTGACAACCCCATGCAGCACTCCTCAAAGCAAGCAGCAGAGCAGTGACTTCAAAAGGCTACATCTTAGCATTGCTCCACAGGTTGGCGGCTGTGGTCCCAAAAGCAGAACTCCCCTGTGTGATGCAGTGACAGCCGTGGTGGCCACAGGGCAGCTAACCTAGCAACGATCCTCTGAATCAGGAGGCAAGTCCAGTGGTGCTCCCGAGAACAGCAGCAGTGTTGGCAAACCTGAGGTTGCGATCCCCAAAGCTGTGGTAGTGGTGATAGCAGCAAGTGACATGACCTCCACACTGATCCAGGCTGTGGAGCAATGGGGTGGCATGACCACTGAGCGGTGGAGCAGCAGTTATGCCAAGCAGCAATCCCAGGAGGCAAGAGGTGGCAGGCAATGATAAAGTCTTCCCTAAAGACTTGGGACAAGCTTTCAAATACACGGCATTCTTTTTCAGGTCTGGGGGGAAAGCTCAACCATGCACCTGGTCCAATAGAAGATACCACCCACAAAAATCCTTGCCTCTCACATAATTTCTTGACCATTATGGTTACATCATCACTTTAACACCACCATAACATGGAAAATATAGAAATCTACTGCTCACATAGAAAATCCAAAACCTAAAGAAAAGAGAAGGCAGAGTGCATGACATTTTCTTAAGCTTTACACAAAACCTAATATCATTCTAAGGAGACTCATCTGCAACTTTTAGCCAACACTCACAACTCCATATATGCAGCACAACTGAGGTTCTCCTGCACAGAAAAACTGAGAAAACATTTTATTCATCTAACCTACTCTAAAAGGGATAAACTTAAAACAGGATATGTTAGCAAAGGCCTGGCACAATCATAATGATTGCAAACCTTTTTACTGATTCTAAAGCTACATGCAGGGAGCTACATTTACATTTCAAAGTGGAACCTAAGAGGTGAGAGGCTGGAATACCTGAGAAGAGTCAAAGACATTGAACACGTGAGTTATGAGAGGTATGTGATACATGGCAGATGTAAAAAGCATACTATTATCAAGGCACTAAACGGAGAGGAGGTGGCATGGATCACCTATAAGAACCCAGGTAAAGATGAGGTCTGTGGGATCTCCTCCTCACCTGCCCAGATCTGCCGATTCCCAGAAAGACCTTCCAAAAACTTGGCTGCAATTAGACGTTCTTCCCTCAGGATTACATAATATCTATGCAAGGCTTTCTGTTGTCTTTTTGGCTTATGTTACATTTGAAGTTAAGCTAAATTGTATGTTGTTACTGTGTCTTATCGGGCTGTGTCTTAGCTTAGGCAGAGTTTTTCTGTTGTTTGTTGCATGCTTGAAATTGCAAATTGCTGTGCTCAGACTCTCTTCAGAGAACAAACTATTGCTGTCTAAGCATTTTAGGATTTCTTATGAAGTCTAATATTAAAGTCTGGTAACAATACTTACTTATGCTACTTAAGACAGATCAACCTAGAGACATAAATGATTACTATACAGCAGACCCAAACATACCACCAAAAATACCTGATGACAGCCATCCAGCTTAAGAAGCAAAAAGGGGAATCGGCTACCACAACAGAAGCCCTCATAGGCAGCACACCAGCAATGCCGGGAAGAATCAAAACAGCGTCACCTAGAACACCTACATCATTAACACCCTCCTCATCCCACTTGGAAGTATCTGTGCTCTTCAAAGGCCTTGAACTTCTGCCCAAAGGAACAACTTGACAAGATACTAACATTTGGAGAATTAGAAGAATTGTTCTGCAGACTTTGCCTGAAAATACTTCCACAACCACGACAGAACCACCTCTGACAACTTTCTTGCCACAACAGATAAAAACAAACAACAACAACAAAATCACATTGGATTAAACACTTCCCAGCAGAGCGAATCACATGCTGGACTATTTCACTGACTGTTTCAGGAAGAAAGCTAACAGCAAATCCTGAAGAAAAGCCAGGACAGCGATAACCTCTCTCTCTCTCTCTCTCTCTCAGAAAGAAAGGTTATATAGTCCCTAAGATCCAACACTGAAATAGTAAATCAAACCATCGGACAAAGCTGTAACACCAGCTACTATGAAGAACTTCAGGAGGTTCTCCCACCAGTATTTACTCTGGAACTGGAGAGTATTATTAAACCCTTTCTGTGCCAGTTTAAGGAAAAACTACTTCCACTTATCCCCCACTCTCCACCTCCACAAGCTTTCTATATACTCCTAAAAATCCACGAATAAGATGACTTTGGTAGACCATTATATGATCCAACCGTGGTACCCTTACTGAGGAGTAGCAGAGTTCACAGAAACTATCCTAAAACCACTTGTCACCCAAAGAGCAACTTTTCTGCAAGACAACAGACTTCCTCAACAAAACTGAGATTATCATCTACCTTCCTGAGAAGGCCATACTTGCACCCATGGATGTCAGCACCCTGTACACTAATATTCCACACCATGAAGACACAGCTGCCTGCCTGAAATATCTACAAGAAAACAGACTAGTTAGATCTGCAACTTCATGTCCATTTAATCCTCACGCAGAGCAGCTTCATTTTCAACAATCGAAACTGCACTCTTAACCAGGTAAACATAAATGATTTTCATCACCTGAATCGAACAGTTGGACTCACTGATTTCCACTATAGGTTCAACAACTAACACCCCTTGATCAAACTTGCACCAGAATATTTTTACATTAATAAATATCAACTTTCTAGATAATCACAATTCATATCTTGGATGGCACCCTACAAACCACCATATGCAAAACCTTCCCAGACTACCATAATTATGTCCACAAAACCAGCAATTATCCCAAATACACCAGTGGCAATGGCTCTTATTCATGTTCATGTCCCCCTCCCCCACAAAGTGGGCACCTGAGTCTGTTCAGAGAACTACATCACCTTGAACCCTTTGGGGGAGGGGAAGGGGAAAGATGTGTGGGCTGTGCACACTACTATCTGAATGGCTCCATGCTCTTTGCAGTTGGCTCCTGGGATGGTGTTTGCTGGAGAGATTCTCACGCTCTGGCAGAACACAGTTACTGTGGGAAAGTTTTCTCCTTCTCTTACTTCAGCCTCAAGGCAGCCTTACCCCCACCTCCCCCTTAATCTATCTTGCAGTTAAATTAAATTGGGTAAGAAAGATCACCCGCACTTTAATCTTATGGTTCCCACCTAAGATCCTTCCACAAGAAAGCCTGATAGAGCACGGCATTACCACACAGTAACAGACCACTGAGAGGAGGACTACTACACAGTGAAAAGGACCATAGCATTAATATGGACACAACTTGAAGAGTAGTGGCTTGATCAGCCAAATGAAAGTGAATAAAATCTGTCTTGTTCCTCCTCTTCCTCAACCCTGCAGTAGTGGGACTTGAAGAAGGGTCTTTGGATGTTGAAATATGGATAACAGAGCTGAGAGAAACCAGAGCTCCTGAAGTGTATCCTTGAGCCCAGTCATCTCCTGTATCCTAGCTTCAGTTCATTAACCCCACTATTGGGTCCTCGATTGCTGACAGAACATCCCTGTGCCCAGGGCCATGCAAACCCAGTGTCTGGTGAATGGGGAGGTGGGGGCCATTTCAGGACATTTCTCCCACCCCCAGTTCGGGGTACAGGCTGTGGGGAAGAGGATGAGGCAAGAGCTGGCAGAAACTGGCCCCTGTTGAAGGGCCAGGGTCTGGTCTGTGGGTTCGCTGGTGCTTGTTAAGAGCTGAGTGATCCCTGAAGCTCATCCCACATTTGGCACAGTGGCATGGCTTCTCTCCAGTGTGGATGCGCTGGTGCACACGGAGATAGGACGGGCTGCCAAAGTTCTTCCCACACTCAGCACAGCTGTATGGCTTCTCCCCAGTGTGAACGTACTGGTGGACACGGAGGTGGGACGGGCTGTTGAAGCTCTTCCCACATTCTACACAGTGATATGGCTTCTCCCCTGTGTGTATGCGCCCATGGAGCCGGAGGTGAGATGGATCATGGAAGCTCTTCCCACACTCGGAACACCGGTATGGCTTCTCTCCACTGTGGACGTGCAAGTGGGCTCGGAGGAAGGCTGGGCGGGTGAAACTTTTCCCACACTGGGCACAGCTATATGGCTTCTTCCCTGTGTGTGTGAGCACATGGACACGAAGCAGATCCGGGCGGGCAAAGCTCTTCCCACACTCTGGGCAGTGGTACGGTTTCTCCCCTGTGTGCGTGCGCAGGTGGACTCGGAGATAGGATGGATCACTGAAACTCCTCCCACATACAGGGCAGAGGTGTGGCTTCTCCCCCGTGTGGAGGCGCCGGTGGACTCGCAGGTGGGATGGGTGGTTGAAGCTTTTCCCACACTCAGGGCAGCAGTAGGGCTTCTCTCCAGTGTGGACATACTGGTGCTGGGCTAGAGCAGAGCTCTGCCGGAAGCTTTTTCCACACTCGGGGCAATGATATGGCTTCTCCCCAGTGTGGACGCGCTGGTGTGTGGTGAGAGCAGAGCTCTGTGTGAAGCTCCTCCCACAGTCGCCACAGCGGTACGGCTTCTCCCCGGTGTGGATACGCTGGTGTACTTGGAGGTGGGATGGGTTGTTGAAGCGCTTCCCGCAATCAGTACATGGGTACATCTTTTCCCCAGAGTGCATATGACAGTGCACTTGGAAGCCAGACAGCTGGATGAAGCTCTTCCCACAATGAAGGCAGAGGTGGGGGCCCTTCCCCGAGTGCATTCTCTGGTGTTTGATGAGACAGGATTTATAACGGAAGCTCTTCCCACACTCCGTGCAGGGGTGGACCATCTCCCTCTTGTGGGTCTCCCGGTGCACCCTCAGCTCCTGTTGGTCCCCAAAGCTCTCACCACACTCTCCACATATATACAACACTTCGCCTCTGCGAGTCCTGCTCTCATAGCTCCTGGAGTCTCTCTGTCTCTTGAATCCTTCCCTACATGTCAGACTCTTTTGGAGCTCAGCTGCTCTCTGTTCCCATGCCATAGGTAGCTGGTTCCTGGTTGAAACCACCTCCAGATTTGCAGGATCTTCCTCAGGAGGCCACTGGTCCGCTCTGCTCACCATCCCAGTATGTGCTGGATGGATAAAAGGAACCCAGAAATTAGTTCTTGTGCCACCGGCAAAAGGAAAGCATTGCTATTCTACCTGGCTCGGACATGCCCCAGAGCAGGGCCAGATCTTGGCACCTGGGTGCATATAAGAGGCCTAATTCCAAGTGGTCTCAAAGCTGGGGATGGAGGTCAGTGTACCGTGCATTCCCTAACAAATTTCAGACTCAGATTCCCAATGGTTCTGTTCCAAATCCAAGTCTCATCTGGCCAGGGAGAACTCAGAGGTATAACAGCCAGGGTCTGTGCCCACCAGTCCCACATGTCCGTTTACAGGGGGCAGTCCAGAGGTTGCAGCCAGCCTGGCCCCAGCCACCACCAAGCATTCCCTCTCCCAGCTCAAGGTCACTGTCGTATTATAGACCTATAAATTTTACCAGTGAGGCTGTTTGGGCTTCATCCCCAATATTTGTTCTCAAGCTCTCCGTCTCTAGGAGTCCTGAGAACAGCACCTGAGGACAAGATTAAAACAGCCTCATTGGCCAATTTCCAGGTCTGGAGTGTGTGTTGGCTAGTATGGGTATATGGGGCTGTCAAGCACTACTCGCACTGGGACAGATCACAGCTCTGGTATAAACAAGGCTTAAGGGCTTCTTGGAATAAAAAAAAAAAAAAGACCTGAAGTTTGCCAGACCTTGTGCCTCAAGGAAAAGTTCTGGGAGAGGAGAATTTGCAGTTGATGAACCAGGCCTGAAATGAGCTCTCCAACTCTCTTTTCTTTCTCTCGCTGTCTATTACTCTTTTCTGGAAGGAACAGAGCTCTGCTTCCTACCTGATGGCAGAGAAGTTTCTGGTCTGGGGAATGAGCCCACAGGGCTTTCCTCTGGTGACAAGTCCTAGATGTCAGAGGAACCTGTACTAGGACAAAGGCTTTGGGGTTAACCTACAAACAGACCCTAGGTCTCAGGGCCAGGACTGCAGAAAGAGGGAGATACTGGTATACACAATGATAAGTTTATCTCTCTGAGTAGAGAGGATGTGAATCTCACCCTCACCTGAAAGCTCTATAATACAGCCCGAGGTACTGATTAAACACTGCTTTTATTCCACTCTCTATTATGAAGTGAATTTCCAGTTCCAACTAAGCAGGGGAAACTAACAACACTGAGTAGGAGAGGTCCAGCTTTGCTATAGCACAGTCCCTGATAGGTCCCAAGACAACTCACCATGAGAACTACCATACAGCAATACAGGTCTCATCACGCCCTGCCAGAGAGTTTTATAGACTTATGGCCACTTTGGGCTGAGGTATCAACTCTTACACTACTGAATAAGAATGGAAATTCTAGCCCATAGGACCCCAAGGAACCCTATCTGCATCTAAATGTAGCAAGTTCGGTGCATCAGGGCAGCCATGACGCCCCCTGCTGAACACGCAAACCTTGTCCTGTTCCAGCTCTAGGGTACCCTTCCTTTTGCACTCACCTGCCACACCCTGATGTATTTGTTTGATTGAAAGGGAAGCTACCTAAGGGTCCTAGAGCAAACTCCTGTTCTTCTGGCTGCCAGCAGGTCCTTTCTGGACTCTCAGTTCTGCCCTTCTTGGGCTGAGTAGGCCTTCCTGACCTGTTTGTGCCTTTCAGGGTACGTGTAGCCTTAAGGCAGGGGTGGGCAAAATGCAATCTACATCTTGCTAGGCCAGATTACTTGATCTGGATCAGGCCCCAGGCATATATGCTGTCTAAGCCCTGTCCCTTCCAGACAGGTGGCACTCCAGCTGAACAGTTTACCATTAGGGCCTGAAGGCTGGTAGCCATGGCAGCTGATGACTGCTGCTTTAGCAGCCTCCCTGCTGTACAAGCAAGGCTCTGGCCTACTGGGCTATTTCCTTAGTTGCCTATTCCCTTGCAGCCAGCTCCCTGCAATCAGAGTTCTCCTGACTGGCTGTAGGTGCATCCTTTCACTCTCATGGGCAGCTCCCTGCCTTGACAGTGATGTTTCTTTGCTGTCTTCCTTCTTGTGGCTAGGCCCTGCTTAGCTGTCTGGGCTCTATCTGCTGTCATTTATCTCCTTAAAGTAACAGGAACCCCAGGCTGTTACATTAATTTTGAGACATCATGCTAGGGTTTCGTAGTGCTTTCCTGTGGGAAGGCTCCCTTTTCTATGACAGAATTTCTTGCTAAGGTGACTGAGACTCAAGCTCCAGAGGGTGAAGGCAACAGAAGACATTGCTTAAGGGGTAATTTTATCTTTTGCATCCCAATAGCCCTAAGAGAGGAAGAAGGGGACAGTTACCTGTGCCTATATCATTAAATTACATGGAATGGGAACATGCACCTGCCTGGACAACACAGATCAAGGTAAGTGTTTAAGGTCAGTATCTTGGGGCAGCAGTTCCAGGCAAGTCTGCAGTTCCAGCTCCTCCTGTCACTGTGGGTACTAAGCAATGTGAGGAGGCGGGGTAGAGGGAATTGCCACGACTCACCTGGAGACAGGCCCTCAGAACATATACATTCTCCAGGTTCCTCATCATCATAGACCCAGAGCTCTACCTCCCCTTGCTGAATGCGGCCGATTAAGTCTGGTGTGGGACCTTGATATCCTGTTTGGAAAAATGCATAGAGGGCAGTTATGTTTGGTTCCTCTCCAACCAGTACCCATTTGGGATTTAGAGAACAGATACAAAGGACTCAAAACATTTCAAGGGGATCATGAAGGAAAAGGGAATGTGGACATATAGCAACAAGAAGAGGACACTCTAGGCAGACACCTTGTATCAATAATAGCCCTTTTCACCAAGGTAAACAGAAGTATGTTTCTATGAAAAATAAAGCATCAGCCACTAAGAAGTATGTAAATGGTATACAACTCCAGCTGGAAACATGGAAGTTGGGTAGACGTGCAATGATTTGTAAAGTAGAGGGAAGTAATTATCCGCCTCTATTCAGCACCGGTGAGGCCACATCTGGAGTACGGTGTTCAGTAGTGGGGGGCCCAAAACAAAAAGGATGCGGACAAATTAAAGAGAGTCCAGCGGAGGGTGACAAAAACAGTGAGCAGGCTGGGGGTCATGACTTATGAGGAAAGACTGGGGGAACTGGGCTTATTTAGTCTAGAGAAGAGGAGACTTAGAGGAGACTTAATAGCAGTCTTCAACAATCTGAAGGGGTGTTCAAAAGAGGATGGAGCTAGGCTGTTCTCAGTGGTGGCAGATGACAGAACAAGGAGCAATGGTCTCAAGTTGCAGCAAAGGAAGTTTAGGTTAGATACTAGGAACAATTTTCTCACTAGGAGGGTAGTAAAACATTGGAACAGTTTACCCAGAGAGGTGGTGGAAGCTCCATCCTTGGAGGTTTTCAAAACCTGGCTAGACAAACCCCTCTTTGGCTGGGATGATTTAGTTGGGGCTGGTCCTGCTTTGAGCAGGGGGTTGGGACTAGATGCGACCTCCTAAGGTCCCTTCCAACCCTAACTTTCTATGATTCTATGTAGTATAAAAACTTTCTTACCCTTCTTTTTACATTCAAGATACCAAATTGAAAAGAAAGAGCAGAAACACTAATGGATAGATACAACTTCTGTTATTATGGTAATTCCAGGCAGAGAACTTGAACTGTACTTATTCCTGATGAATGTTTGCACTGACAAGTTTTGGAAATAAAGTAAGTCAATGAAAACTGGATAACAATGGAGCTTTGTATGGAGGAAGGGAGTAATTCACAATCACAGATACACAGAAAGGAGAATTTTATAATACTGTAAAAGCAACTATATATAGACCCCCACATAAGGCCTGAGGAACCAAGATTGTTCCAAGCATCTACCTCAGAAAAAATGACAGTTCTCTCACATTGAACATGTCCCCAAAAAACAAACACACACAGTTTTATGACGGCAGAATGAGAAAAAAAAAATGAATATAACAGTAATTTAATATAACAAATTATAAAATACAAAAATCCACGAGCTTTGCACACACCTCACTTCTCTCACTGCCATATTGTGTCATGTCTCTGCAACAGACCAAAAACAATTCCAGAGAATTAAAGACCTATCAGTCTGATGTCCATCCCTGGAAAGATCTTGGAGAAAATGATCAAGGGATCCATCTGCAACAGGCTAATGGAAGGCAACCAACTGAATGCCAGCCTATGTGGTTTTATTCATGGAAGGTCTTGCCTGACCAATCTTGTCTCCTTCTATGACCAGGTGATGCATTGCCTGGACAAGGGAGATGAGGTTGATGCCATTTATCTGAACTTTAAGGCAGCTGGGGTCATCTAGACTCAGCACTCTTTCCTGCCTATGCAGGGGGTCAGACTCGATGATCTATTGAGGTCCCTTCTGACCCTAGCATCTATGAATCTATGACCAACCTGGGGAACTGTGGCTTCAACCAGCTCACTGTCCAATGGCGGGGGAACTGGCTCTGGGGTTGGACCCAAAGAATACTAGTTGATGGGAACAAATCAGCGTGGCACAAGGTGACCAGTGGAGTCCCCCAGGGTTCAGTGCTCAGACCAGTACTCTTCAATATCTTTTTTAGTGACCTTGATTCAGGCGTCAGATGCAGACTGGCAAGGTAAATGGATGACACTAAACTATGGGGAAAGGCAGTCAGGCTGGAGGACAGGCTGGGGATACAGGCTGACCTGGACATGCTTGCCAAGTGGGCAGACCAAAATCTGATGGCATTCAATGTAGAGAAATGCAGGGTACTCCACCTTGGGAGAAAAAAACAGAATCATATTTATAGGCTCAATGGTGCTATGCTTGCTAGCACTGTGACCGAAAGGGACTTGGGGCTCTTGACTGACCACAAGATGAACATGAGCCCCCAATGTGATGCCGTGGCCTGCAGAGCAAACCAAACTCTAGCATGCATCTACCAATGCATCTCAAGCAAAAGCAGGGATGCCATCCTCCTGCTTTACTCGGCCTTAGTGAGGCTGCAGCTGGAGTACTGTGTCCAGGTTTGGGCCCCCCACTTCAGGAGGGATGTGGATAAGCTCCAGAAAGTCCAGAGGAGAGCCACCCATATGATCAAAGGCCAAGAGAGCAAGCCTTACAAAAAGAGGCTGAGGGACATAGGACTCTTCAACCTGGTGAAGAGAAAGCTCAGGGTAGACTTGGTGGCTGCCTATAAATATATAAGAGGGGTACATCAGGATCTGGGAAAATAGTTGTTCACCAGGGGTCCCCAAGGGATAACTAGGTCCAACTGCCACAAACTTCTAGGAGGCCGACTCAGACTCAATATAAGGAAGAATTTCTTTATAGTCCAAGTATCCAAGGTCTGGAACAGATTCCCCCCAGAGGTGGTTCAATCACTTACTCTGGACTCATTCAAAAGGCATTTGGATGTTTATCTTGCTGGGATCATCTGATCCCTGCAGACTTCCTGCCTCTGGCAGGGGGGCTGGACTTAATGATCTCATGAGGCCCCTTCCAGCCCCTAATTCTATGAAATGTCAATGAAATATTAGAACCTGATAAAGTTAAAAAAGAACTAAAAGAATACCAAATCTAACAAGAGATAAGAAGATTAAAACAAGGAAAATGAAAAATATTCTGGTACTTAACTTTATTCTTTGTTGCTGCTGCCTCCCAAGTACTTCAGTGACCTGTATCACCAGCCATCATGGCACAATCCTAACTACCATCCAGGCAGTTAAAAATGAAGCATTGTTAACTATCAAGTCTGCTGGGGTTAAGGTTCCATGTAGCCTTGATCCACTTAGATAACTGCCCTATTTCCAGCAACTTGACCTTCCCAGTTGGCACCAAAATGTGGGCATTACTCACCATCAATTCTGTATATAGATGTTTTCATGTTTGCTTTGAAAGAATGATTAATGCTAATATTAAAGGGCTGAAGTACTGATGTTCCTAATATTATTATCTGGTCAGTGTTTCCATCTTTTAGCTATTTCTTCACTTGCTCTGTTTTAGGGAACACTGTACTATCCTATACAAGCAGGAACACTGTACTATCCTATACAAGCATGTTATTAATTTCAAAAGAGCACCAGGTTGGCATTTCTATACATACTTAATCCAGCCCATCACTAGTATGTTGAGAGGGCACAAGGAAAAAGGCGGATGGACAATTATCTCTTGTGGCAACTTCTCCTGAAGGAGCATCTTCTTTAAAAAAAAACAAAACAACATAGGCTAGCAACTTAGTTCCATCAGAAAATCTTAACAGTGCAGTGCAATTTTTTATACCTGGGCATTCTTACGTGAACAGATTTTT
Organism: Alligator mississippiensis; assembly: GCF_030867095.1. Taxonomy (NCBI): domain Eukaryota; kingdom Metazoa; phylum Chordata; order Crocodylia; family Alligatoridae; genus Alligator; species Alligator mississippiensis. The sequence continues at coordinate 17,086,165 of NC_081829.1, forward strand.
TTCCACTCATTTACTGTGGTATCAGATGGTATTTCAAAATGCACTGGTATCTCATCTGCATTCCCTATTTGTGACAGTAAGTATGAATTCTGCTTTTGCAGGCTGATAACATATCATTGAAAGAGCTATCAACTTGTCATATACCTCAGATAAGTGCTGGGAAAATAATTGCAGGGGTTTGGGTTGGTCTAATAAAAGATATCAAATTCACCCAAGGAACCTTGTCTGGGAAAATAATTGTGCATGCTCTTATTGAAAGTCCATTTCTACTATAAAGTTCTCTGCATACAACCTCTGCTTGCCTTGAACTGAAGACCTAATCCAAGTTCCCTGAAGATTTCACATGCTTTTTAACAGGCACGTTCCTGTGGACATGGCAATTCAGATATGCAATTTCACTCACACATATGCCATAAGATGTTCAAGTTCTAGATGTTTTGCTTAAAATGTAGCTTCTCTTTCTTCTTTCAGTCTACATGTTTCGCTGATGCCATACTTTCTTCCAGCAGCATAGTTTCCAGCTTTTTCTGCTTCTCTCAGCACTTTTAAGTTTCTCAACAACAATGAAAGAACACCACCTTTTCCTCCTCATTTTTGCACCTGCTTGCAGATTTAACAGTCCAGCTGCGTTCCTGAACACCTCTACTGTAGCCAGCAGTGAAACACTGGTAGCAGCAAAAAAGGATGGGAGAACCTATCATTGCTTCATTAGCCCCTAGTCCAGGGTTGGGCAATTATTTTGGTTGGACAGCCACTTAACAAGTTTTGGTGTGCTGTCGACGGCCACAATGATAGCCCTGCCACCCGGTTGGCACTGGAAGTCCCTCCCCTTGCCCCTGGAAGTACTTCTTTTGGGGAAGGGGGATTTGTCATCTTGGAAACAGAACTCCCCCTGCCCACAAATTATATACTAAAAATCAAACATATACAATAAGATATTTTAATTTTATTTTAAAAATATTTTTGTCTTTATATGTGTGTGTTTGCATCGTGTATATAGAGGTGACTGCATAATAGCTCAAAATGAAGTCTTACTCTTGTATAGTATAGGTGGTTGTGAAGGGGTTGTGGGTTTGTGTGTGGGGGGAGTGTGGGGGATGAGGGTGGGTGGGTATGGGGTTTGTTGCGGGATGGGGCTTGTGGGTGTGTGGGGAAGGGTGGGCCTCTCCCCATAGCATACTCCCCCTGTATTGCACACAGTCCCTGCTGCCAGCATCAGCAGCAGGTCGCACGTGGTCCTGGTGAGCCCTGGGACTAAGTGTGGCCGGGCCACTGGCTCCATCGTGCAGGGCTCACATGCCTGAGACGTGTGCTGCCAGGGGAGCCCTGTGCGATGAAGCCAGTGGTGCAGGTCGTGGGGCTCAGCTAGGGTGGCATGGAGAGGGGCAGAGCTGGCTTGTCTCTATAGAGCAGAGCTCCCCACAGTTCCCCATGACCTGCACATAGCAGTGAGTAGGGCTAGGCCATTGGCTCTGTCATGTGGGGCTCCCCCCCAAGAAATGCACAGTGTGGGTATAGAACCCAGGAACTGCATGCAAACCCTACATGAACCCTACAGCAAACCCTGCTGGCCCCAGCCCCTACCCCAGGGCACTGGTATAGGCCCTGTGCTCCTGCCCAGCTGCCACTTTGCCCCCACAGTGGCCACCACCACTCCCCCATCATCGCTGCAGGCAAGGGTGGGAGCGCAGTGTGCGCTGCCCCTATGGGAGTGAGCAGGGCTCAGCCCCATGCGAACATAGCAGGGGTAGCCCAGGGACAGACTGGATACAGCGAACTGATAGGCACCCATTGGCAGGCCGGAAAAAAAAAAATCTGGCGGGCTGTGTTTTGCCCACCCCTGCCCTAGATACTGCTACTTAACACAGCAGCAGTCTCTGCCTGACAGCAGCAGTAGCCATTTAAACTCAAAGTGCAGGGGTGGGAGTAGGCAAGAATCAGAGATGAAGTGACCTCCTTTGGTGCCCTGGACAGAGCAGGAGAGAGGAAATAAGGCATCATGTGATAGCTATTGGAGGCAGAAACTTATTTACTTCAGCTGTGGTTCCCTCCTCTGAACAGGGCTATTGTGAGCAAGCAGCAGCCCAAGGACAGCCAGCCTGCTCTCTAACTTCAGTTAGACTCCCTTGCAGAAGCCCTGTGGTGCAGGTTCCTCAGGAGCACCCCAGACTAGTAGTCCGCTAAACTATCTCTGCCTTGGCAGGCAGCTGAATGACATTATGTATATTTTTCTTGAATATAACCTGCACCTTTCCACCAAAAAAGCTGCTGAAAATCTGAGTGCATATTCTATGTGAGGAAATACAGTAATCTAAAAGGATGATTATATGAAGGCTTTAATAAAGTTCTTAGTTTGTGATTTGTAAATAGGAAATTCCTTCAAACTCTTGCTATTGCTGTCATACACAATAATATTTTTTTTAAACTGTGTTCTTTGTTCGTTCAAGATTGAATAGAATCCGACAGAGTACAGGAAAAAAAATAAATGTTTGCAAATAAGGAGAATGGTTAAAAGCTTGGAAAGGTAAGAAACAACATGGATATTAACCTTTCATTAGCCAGTTGATAATATAAAGTGGTCTTAATGCCAATTTGAAAGCAGGCCTCCTATGAACTATTCTATTATTTTGCAGTTAGGCCATGTACAACCAGGTTAGACTGAACTAAACACCTTTCCCTGTCCTTGTACCCAGTCTTGATTTTTCCTAGCTCCACAGATTCCTCACCTATGAAATTTCCAAGACTGTTTCTAGTTCCTTACTTTCTGTTTTCCTTAGCCTCCCTGCTTAATGTCACTTGGCCTAGTTCTTTGTAGTCTACTTCTACTAAGCAGCATAATGCTTCCTCAGTTCTACAATATGCAGTCTTTTCACCCAATGGGAGGATCATCACAACAATGGATATGAAGACACAGGTTAGTTAATAATACAGTATGTAGGATACAGTTCACTGGAGTTATGGGTATGGAAAAAGGAGGAGCAAGACATTTTACAGCTTGTAAAAGCTTGCATTCCAAAGCATGGAACTGGCCAGTACAGAACCACTAACAAAAGAGAGATGGCCATTCAATACAGACAGATTTCACAATGACTAGAAGGGGAAATATAATGGAAGAGTTGATATCTTGTTAGAGCAAAGTACCCTAACACAGTGTCCTACTTGCTTAGTTTTTCCCCACAAAAAAGAAAAGGAATGCCAAGGGAAAAGATGAAACAATGGAAGTTACTTCATAACCAAAAGCTTGGCTTCTTATCAAAGTCAAACTACAGTCTCCATGTAATAAAGAGCTGCACTGTGGGATACAGGGAAAGAGGCTTTCCTTTAACTATGGACCTACCAAAATCAAGGAGGCAGGCAGCCAATTTTGTGGGCTGATTGTGGAGCTGGCTTTTATTTTCATGGACTTATCACAGTGAGGCCCCCCCTTCACTGATGACTGGCTGAGGGGGCTGTCCATCATGCAGCACCCCTCATTGCTGATTGGCTCCCACCCCACTGGGGAGCCAGCATTTTACTTTTATTTTGTGAATTCTGCAGACAATGCTCACTTTCATGGACAATGCCCCATGTTGCGGCTTCCATGAAATCGCAAGATGAGTAGGCCCCAACTTAGAGCCATAGAAAACGTATTAAATGATACTGAGTTGTGTTAAGAAAACCCAGGTGGGAAATGTGGTGGGATGTAGAGATTCAATGAGCTAATGAAATCAAGAGAGAAATCTTAATATGCACCAAAAACAGATTTGGACCAAGTAATTATGCAAAAGACAAGAGCAGTGAAAAGGGGCAGTCATATGAAAAGCAGCATTAAGTGACATGCATGAAAAACCAAATAGTAGATAGGATGAGAAACTATTGATATGCTGATTAAAATCCACTAGGTGCAAATAACGGGCTTGGATAATGATGTCCTGATACTATGAGTGATGGGAAAGCTGGATTAACATCTTACTTGAAAGAAAATTTCCACACCTGAATGAATTTTGATCTTCTTGAAAGAAGAATATCCCAGAAGAATTTTGCATCCACTGACACTGAAAAATGAACTTGAAGTTCCAGCTGGCAGTGCAGAGGAAATCAGGAAAGATGAAAGCAAAATGGCCAGGTCATATGCCCAATGTGAAGAAGTTCCCAAAGCATTAGGAGATGTAGAGTTCTCTAAATTAAATGCAGTGATCCTTCAAGAAGAGATTCCAGACAACTGGCGCACTTATACATATACATTTTTGTGCTGCAAGATTAATCAAGTCTACTCTGCAAGCGAGCTGACACGCACTGTGCTCTGTTGTGAGCAGTTGTGTAAACAGTGAAATGCATGTCAGTGCGCAGAAAATGGTAGCGGTGCACTTCTGAACTAAAACAGCTTTGATGCGTTTTAGTTCAAAAGTGTGCCACAGCCATTTTTCCAGCACTGACACACATTTCACCATTTATACAAATGCATGCATGGCATTGTTTTAAAACTGCCTGGTGCTGCAGCACAAGCATGTGTACAAACATCCCTGGTTACTAACTTTTAGTGTTAACAAGAACATTGATGTTGAATTTAGTAACCACCCACATGGAATTGAAGGAAGCACAGTGTTACTTAGCCACGCTATAATAAACTTTATAGAACAGCAGAATGAGCTTGACAGCATTGGGGGGAGTGGGGAGAAAGCAGATTTACACCACCAGCCCAACCTTCAAGAGAAGTATGGAGAGGAACAAGGAGAGGAAGGGGACATTTTTGAGCTCACAGCTCTGCTGAGAAGCAAGAAACAGGACTTTACCCAAGGAAACAAGAGCTTGGTAATTCCTCAGCATTTGCTCTCGGTAAAGCATCTTGTCTCCATCTTGCAGCTGCTCCCATTCCTTACGGGTGAAGTATAGTGCCACGTCCTCGAAGGCCTCCCAGAGCTGTAATGACAAGTATCACCCACTTAGTCCCTTCTGCTCTATTCTCTTCCAGCCCCTGCAACTCGCTTGAAGGCTTACTTTGTATTAGAAAGATGTGCCAGCGTGGCTACCCTGGACAGAGGTGGGAAGTTGTGTATCCCTCGGATGACACAGCTGTTCCAGCAAAGTGGGGGAGTGCATTTGTCCACTTCAGCCCAGGGAGGTGGTGCAGCTACTCTCTCTGTTGCCACAGACTGCCTCTATGCTGGGGGCATTCCCATTGCCATTGCACCAGGAGAAAGTGTGATGAAAGTGGACAACCCCCAGCATAGATGACCCCAGAAATTTATTCTTCCCTACAAGACACCTCCTTAGGAGACCCAGGGGCCCTGCAGGGCGGTGTCCCCTTTGCTTCCCGCGTGGCTCGGGGACCAGGAGCTCTGAAGGGCCTGTATCGTTCTGGGGTTTGCCGTCCCCGCCGGACATACAGGATCTCTGCTGAGGTCCTACCTGAGCAGGGACTGCTGTCGCCATCCCCACTGTGTCCCACAGAGGAGCAGGAAGGCGCGGCGCAGCGCGGCGCGGCGGGGGAAGGAAGAACGCGGGGTTTCCGCGGAGCGGTGCAGCCGGACACGGGGCGCGGGCAAGTCAACCTGGAAAGGGGAGAGAGAGGGGAGTGCAACAGCGCAGGAACGACAGTGTCACGGCTCCTGCCATCGCAACCGCAGCCCCAGGCGGTGGGACTCCGGGGAAGTCCGTTATGCCAGTCCGATGCTGGGAGTCATTTCAATGCCTGGGGGCCATTCACACAGCAGCGTTTCCTCCAGCAACCCAGCGCGCGCCTAGCCAGCCGCCTGCCCGGGCACCGCCCCACGAGCCCCGGCCCGGCCCGGCCGCAGCATCCCCGCCAGCGGCGCTCCGGGAAGGCGCGGGGCGCTCCCGGGGCTCGCGACGTGCGAGCACCCCCAGGCCCGGCCCGGCCCGGCCCGGCCCGGCCCGGCCCGGCCCGCGCCGCAGCGACCCCCGCCCGCCCCTCACCTGCGAGCGCGGCCCGGCCCCGCCCCGCTCGTCGTCCCCGGGCCCCGCCGCGGCCTCTCTGGTGGCCCTGGAGGACCACGACTCTATGGTCGCTCAGCGAGGTGCTTCAAGGACCGCTCGAAAAAACACATGGACACCAACTGCGGGAGCCCGCGGCCCGGCACCGCCCCGCCCCGCCCCGCGCGCTGCAGTGATCTCGTGGGGGCAAGGGGAGACAGCGTGGGCAACAGCCGGTGGCAAGGGGGATCGGGGCGGACACACGTGCCCTCCATCCCGGAGCGGCCTGGTCAGCCGTCTTTGGGTGCGTGCACGCGAGACGCGACGTGACGGCGACGCTACTGCGCGGCGGTAACGTGCTACCGCGCAGCAGCTCCGCGCTGCAGGAGCAGCCGAAGAGAACCGTGCGGCGACGGGACTGCGCAGTAGCGGCGGTTACCGCTGTCATTTGCAAGTACTAAAGGACGGCGCAGTAACAAAGGTGCACTCGGCCACTTGTGTAGATGCAGCCATACACAAGGCAGTCGTGGAAGACGAAGCGTCCTCAGCTGCAAGGGATGATGCCTGGATGCATCATTGGGTGATGCATGGGGGCCGATTATGATTATGACTAGCCCAGGATCTGATCCTGAAGGAGTCGCTTGTGGTTCAGTGGTTTGTCTACACCCGGGTTCGATTCCCAGACACTTCTACAACTACCGCCATGGAAGCACCAAACATGTGGACTCAGTCTGGTCTTTGGATTCTGTCTCAGTGGCCTAAAGGGAGGGTGGTAGGTCTGGGCAGCCTGCACTCCTCCAAAATTCCTGTCCAAGCATATGCATTCAAGGTCTGGGTGGCTCTCATGCATACACCATGATCCAGGAGGATCAACAGTACCCACCATCTGGTCCAGAGACCACCCCAGCACTATGGGCTGGAGGGGCCCTGCTGGTCTTGGTTGCACAGACCCCTCCCCTCCCCTCCCCGCCCCCTTCTTCCTTCCAGGTGGGCACAGCCCACTTCAGCCCATTTCTCACAGCCTTGTACATAGGACATTACAGATAGCATGTCTATTGCCAATCAAGATCTTACCAATAACAGGTACACACCTTACCAGGAGAGGTACAATTGGCACTATTTACATTGGTGGTAGATATATGATTTGTAATATAGACGTATACACGTGTTAAAACTGTGACAACTACGTATACATCATGTATTATAAAAAATATATCAATTGCAGGTGCTTCAGACGTTGATTTGTTACAAAGGACTGGTCACAGTTGTTGCACATCTATATAAACAGGTCTCACTTGATGCCGGCCGAGCCAGGACCCTTCCCTGTAGGGATGACCGTTGCCATCCATGCACATTCTAATAAGGCTCATGGGTCACTATATACAGATGATCTGTCCCAGAGTGCACATGACTCATCTTTGCAGAGCAGCACAGTCCATTTGGCCCAGCCAGCCCCATTGTCCCCCTACATTTCCTCCACACCTGCATCATTTTTTTTATTCTCAGCTGCTTCACTCCAGAGCTGGCTGCATTTTGGAACAAGAGCAGCCCTCCCCATACAGTCTTATGTTCACATGCACTCCCACCCCTGCACTTGAGAGTTGGATAGATACATCTTAGCCAGCTCTCGTTGGGTATTGCACTCATGGATCGTAATGAGATTGGGTATTGCAATTCTATTGCAATCTCATCCCTGTTTGACATTATAGGCAGCCAATCCTCAGTTGCCCCATCCCAGAGCTGGCAGCATCTTGGTGCTGGGTGAGCCCTCCCCCTGTGAAATCACTGTGTGACTTTTCCCAGTGCATCCTATTCTAGAGGAGGCTGCATCTCAGCATGTGGCAAAGCCTCCCTGTGCTGTGTTATATGTAGCCCCTCTCCAGATGCCCTGCCCCTGAGCTGGCTGCGTTCAGGGTTGGGATCTGGTCCTCTGAACCCTGGGTCATTGGGCTATGCAGAGTGTGTCCAGGAGGGGACTGAGAGCTGGTCACTGGAAGAAGGTCCTCACTGGAGAAGCTTCTAGCTTCTCCTGCTTTAGCTTTTTCCTTTTTTTTCATCTCAAGTCATTCTGAATGACACCAGGGTCCAACTGACAGTCCGACTGACTCCAGCGTGTTTGGGTTGGCCCAACCCACTCCATGGTGGTTGAGTCTGCCTGACTGACTGATTTTGGTGTGATCAGGTTGGTCCAACTGACTCTGGGATTGTCAGGTCAGATCCAACCATTCTGGAGTCTGACTGAGCCCAGAGTAGTGGGGTCAGTCAACCTCAGACTGATCAGCTGGTTTTGGCTATTTCAACATCTGAGCCTTCATCCCTGTTGCCCATCCTACCTTTGCCCCCAGGATTCACATCAGCATCAGCGCTGAGCACAGAGGTAAAACACCTACTTAGCTCTTGGGTTTTCCCTAGATCATCTTTCATCTCTATCCCATCCTCGCTGCATTGTGGTCCCGTTTCTCCTGTTGCTTGTATGACTGAAGGGACTTTAGCTCTTTGCTGTCATTTCCTTTGTAACATTTGTCTTAGCTTGATTTGTGTCAGCTCTTACTGTGCCGCACACCTCTCCATTACCAGGATACACCTTTCTTTGCTGATGAGCCCCTCTGTAGGCTGTGCTTACTCCTAGCAGGGCTATTTATCCACTGAGGTCTGGAGCTAGTTGCTTCAGTGATGAATATGAAGCTCCAATTCAGCTTGCACCTACTAAGAGTTACCATGAAAGCAACAATTTGGAACTTTAGCATTATCCCAGTTTTGCCCAAGGCCACTGGTGTTAAGATGGGGCACGTCCTGATCAGTGCTTTTGAGAACCACCAAGCAAAGAAAAAGCTTCAGCACTAGGGTGCCTTGTCTTTTCATAGGAAAAATGTAACTGTGTACAGTCAGCTACAATCCCACTGGATAAACAGTTAGTCTTGTACTGAAATATAGTAGATATTATTCATTGTTAAGATTGGGGTTTAATAATGCATCACAAATCACTAGCTGCAGTATGTTCCTGAATGTAACCATTATCATCTATCAAGGTACATGACAATAAATTTTAGTTTTCTAATATCCATAGCACCACTTGGTCGTTGCTTCAAGGTTAAGAAACTGAAAGTCTTTACAACACCCTCATTTTCTGCCAGAAGGAAAAATGTCTAGCTGAAAAATGTCTTCTTTGACTAAGCAGCCCCTGTCCCAAATTTGGAAAGACCCTGGGGGTGGACAGGAAGGAAACAACCAACCTCTCCCTTTCTTCCTTCACATACTATCCAGATTAGGTAAAAGAAAACCTCTAATATACTCCCATCTCTTTTAGAACACCATGCACTATCATGACAAAGCTGAAAAGCTTAAAAAAGGGTTTGTTTATGCTACTTAATATACCCTTGTAAGCCAATAACCTTATGGTATTATGGTATTACACAAATATTTATGGAATGTAGGCAATTTATAACTGACAGACCAATGGGTCACAGCTATATTTCTCTAGAAGTTCCCTGCAAATGCACCACCCACAGAAGTGCCACAATTTTTTACCACACTGTTCTCAGGTTAGAGGAGACAGGACCAGTACTATAGACAACATGTCTTAGTATTAGACCTGAAGTGAAGAGGAGGGCAACTATTCTCAGGAAATATTTGGTACCTTGGTAAATTATTGCTCTAGCAAATAATATTTCAGCAAGGTTAAATGTCAATTTTTAAGCAAAACCAAGATAGTATTCAAATCAATGCTACACTTTAACTGCAGACAGTTTCTTCATGATAAAGGAAGGAACTATCAACCTTTCTACAGAAAGAAAGGTCTAATCCATTGAGATTATATAGGGGGCTGAATAAATTCATGGATGATAGATCTATTAATGAACAGAATGGTCAGAGATGTTTTCTCTAGCATTCCTCAGTAAATGGTGTATGCTGGGGAGGCTATTGAAAAGGGGGTAGGTCATTCCAGAGAGATCCAGTTTAATGTTCTCCCTCTATGGTATCCACTTCTGTCACTGTCAGAGACGGGATACTGGGCTAGGTGGAGCATTGGTCTGACCAAGTATGTCACTTCTTATATTCTAACCCCACTTGATACCTCCTTCCAACTAGACATTGAGCCATTAAGGACTAATCACTGACTATAATGATCCAACCAGTTATGTATCCACCTTATAGTATTTTTATCTAGTCTGTATTTCCTTAGCTTGTTAATGAGAATGTTGTGGGAGAATGTCAAAAGCCTTGCTAAAGTCATGGCAAATCACTTCCAGTGCCCTCCCCCATACACAGAACCTGCCTGTCACCTTATCGTAGAAGGAAATAAAGTTGATTAGGCATGACCTTTAGTGAATCTATGCTGGCTCTCCCTGGTGATGTTCTCCTCTAGGTGCTTCTCAGTAGACAGTTTTCAATAAAGGATGGTTTTGAAAGAGGCCAAATCATCAGAGCTGTGTTAATCAGCCTAGCAGCTGCCTATTATACAGTTAATCACCAATAACTCCTCCACAAGACCCTGGAAATGACAAAAGATCTACATCTGACAGAGCTGGTATGAACCCTGGATGAAAACAGACTTTTTTTTTGTTAAACTGGATGGGAAGTGAAGCAGACAGAGGTGAAGCAGATGGAGATTAATGGCCACTCCCAAGGAAGCATACTTGTACCACTGTTATTAGAGGTGCACTGATACATCAGCCCAAAATCAGATTGGCACTGATATAAAGAAAATTGAGTGTATCAGAAATCGGCCTGATGTGGCCGATAATTTGGCAGATAACTGCCCATCCATGCATGCAGCCACTGCGCAGCACATAGGTGGCGAGGAGCACAACCCAGCAGTGTGGAGAGCTGTGTGCAGCTGATAAGTCTGCTGTGGTGGACAGAGAGGGGAGAGGGAAGGGGTGTGATGGGGGTAGATCAAGGCCCCCACGGTGAGGGAGGGAGGGAGTGAGGGAGGCTGGGGCTGGTGCTGCCCAGCTGGGGCACAGCAGGGTGTAGGATGGAGCCACGGCTTGTCTGGGGGGCTCAGGGAGGGGGTGTAGCTCCTGCCACTGGAAGCACCACAAGAGGGCACGGGGGGGAGAATGTGTACCCCTGGATCTGTGGGATGGGCTGCTGCTGCAGGCTGGGGCCAGAGCTATGCCAAGATCTTCCCAGCACGTTGTAGGGGGAAGCAGTGCGCTTGGGGTGGGCAGTGGCAGCGCTGGGAGGGCAGACTATGGCAGGGGGAATTTTGGGGTGGCTGCAGCTCTCCAGTAGCCCCCCTCTGAGTGTTTTCTAGCCCAGCCCCTGCCGGGCCCCAGCCCCAGCCTGCAGCAGCAGCCCCCCCCCGCCTGTGCCCCATGCAGATCTGAGGGGCACATGCCCCCCTGGGCTCTCCCAGGGTGTGTGCAGTGGTGAGAGCCTTCCCACCCTCCCTGCACCCACCGGATGAGCCACAGCTCTGTATTGCACTCCGTCCCACCCCAGCTGAGCAACACCTGCCCCAGCCCCAGCCCCAGCCCCACTCCATCCCTCACTGCAGAGGCCTTGATCTGCTCCCCCCACCCCTTCCCTCCCCTTCCACCACATCAGACTTACCAGCTGCACGCAGCTCTCCATGCATCGGAAATTGGATCGGTATTGGCTTATATGCCTCCTTAAAAATCGGCTATCAGTATCGACCCCCAAAATCTCTATCGTTGTACCCCTAACTGTAATATAACATCTGTACAAATGACCAACCAATCAATTTGGAAACAATCATCTATGCAGATGACATGTACATAAGACCCCAATACATTGGCTTTGATCATGTTGAAAAATCCCTAAGCGAGACACCAATTGGCCTAATCTCACACTACACTGAAAACGAATTACTCACCAACCCAGTGAAAACACAGGTATGTGCCTTCCATCTGAAAAACCATGAGGCCAATCACCACCTCAACATTACATGGTCCAGGACCCCACTATCCCACTGTCCAAACCCAGTTTATCTTGGAGTCACCCTCAGGCAAACCTTCTCATACAAAACAATTACCATGAAGATAAAAGCAAAGGTGAGCACTCATAACAACATTGTATAGAAATTAACCAACTCAAAATGGGGAGCTAGCCCCTCAACCATCTGAACTACTGCCAAGTATGCATGCCCTGTATGGGAGAGAACTGTATATACTAAGCTCCTTGATCCCATTCTGAATGATAGCTGCCAATGCATCACAGGATGTCTGAAGCCTACCAGCCTAAACAGTGTGTACCTGCTGGCTGGCATTGTGTCTACCTAACATCAGTAGAACAGTGGCCATCAGGACAGAATGATCAAGACAAACTAAAGATATAAGACACTCGCTGTATGACCATCCTGCAGTGCACAAATGTCTGAAGTCATGCAGGAGCTTCCTCACTAGTACCCAACCTCTTGATGCCACGCCCAAGGAGATGTGGCTACCGATGTGAACAAGAGAGTGACGAAAATACTTGGCAATGAAGAAAGGGACATTCCAGTGGCCAAGTCCTTGCCACCAGGAGCTGATGAACCATGGCAAAGGTAGCAATGTCTCAGCCCCCTACGTACCAGAGTTGGATGCCCCAATGAACTAATAAAAAGTGCGGCCATTAGTTCAACCACTTGTGACTGTGGTACAGAGCCTCAGACAATGCTGCACCTGCTGCAATGCCTGCTGCTTGAAGACACATGTACAATGAAAGATCCTGCAAAGTAGAATAAACGAGCACAAGCATGTGTAACAAAATGGTCAAATTTGGCATAAACACATAAGAAAAAGAAGTGGATTTCTTGAGGACCTGCTCCATGATCTTTCCATGTATTAAGGTCAGGCTGCCTGGTCTGAAATTTTTGTTTTTCCCTTTATTAAAAAGGGGCACTATACTTGCCCTTTTCTAATCACCTGGGAACTCAAACAGCCTTCACAACTTCTCAGAGAGGATAGCTAATGGCTCTGGAAATACCTCAGCCAATTCCTTCAACAGCCTAGGGTGCACCCCAGCTGGCCCTGCTGACTTGAAAGCACCTAGCTCCTCTAAGTAATCCCTCTTGTACAACTCTAGGATGTTTGATTCCTTCCTTATTTTTGCTGCAACTAAATTCATCATCTAGTAGCTGCCCCTTTTTATGAAGATTGAAATAAAAAAGGTATTAAATAATTCAGCCTTCTCTGCATCAGCTGTAACTAGATTGCCTTGTATAATATATTCCTTGCTTCAAGTGCCCAACTCCTGCCAGAAAAGACTGACTCTTCTAGCTCTATCTCCTGCAGGGTAAGTCAAACAGACTGACAAAATTCTCTCCCCAACTGGCCTTCAAGGTTCTTCAGACCAAAGACAGGAAATAAATATTTTCCTCCTCTGTAGTGCCAGATTCCCATGGAAATTGTTAGGTATGTCTCTGGCTGTATCTCCACAATATTATGTCAAAGCAACAAATCTCTCCAACAAATGTTTCATCATGGCTGTAGAATTGATTCCAGGCCTTCACTCTGATGTATCTTGGAAAAAAAAATTATATGCTGCTGGGATTTACATTCTGAGTAATAGGACCTACTGGCAAATATACAGGTATAGATATCTCTTTCAGGTGCTGTAGAACAGTGGTCTCCAACCTTTTTAAGGTGAAGATCACTTTTGGAAGGAAAGGGCAACCCAGGATCTACCATGCCCCCACTCAGCCAGTGGCAGGGGGTATGAAGAGGGATTGTCCCTCTCCCCTGACCTGGCCTCAGTGGCAGGGGGCACTGCTCAGCCCTGCCACATGTTTCCCGCCGCTCCTGATTGTGGAGCCTATGACATTCGATCTCAGAGGCTTGACTGTCAGAGGCTCGCTGATCGACCAGTCGATCGCAATTGACTGGTTGGTGACCACTGATTTGAATGTATTCCTTGTCTGAACTGTGAGATTCCTGTGGGGTTGGGGGAGGTGGAATTAGTCCTGATGGTCTATCTCTTGTGTCCTATTTCATATTGTCAAGCTTCTCTGATGGAAGATTTTAGTAGCAGCTATACAAATGTATACAAATACATATCACCCCTCCCTTGAACCTGTACAGAAAATCCTCAAAAAATTGCAACCCATACTAGAAAGAGACCCTATTCTTAAAAAGATCTTCCCAGAGCCACCCATCCTAGCCTTCAAACAAACACCGAACCTCGCCAACCTCATCACCAGAAGCAAACTTCCTCAAGCCCAGAACACACCAAAAGGATCCAGACCGTGCCAGGACAAGAAATGCAAAACCTGCCAACACATCTCCACCACCCCCACAATCACTACACCCCACAACAGAGCCATCAGCATCCCTGGATCTTACAGCTGCACCTCCAGAAATATAATACATTTCATCCAATGCACCAAATGCCCTGATGGAAAATATGTAGGAGAAACCAAACAACAACTGCGCACCAGAATGAACGCACATCGGAAATCCATCAAAGACAGAAATACCCAATTACCGGTGGGGGCACTTTTCTCACAGGAGGGACACTCTCTCTCCAATCTCTCAGTCCTGATCCTCAAGGGAAACTTACACAACACTTCCCAGAGACGAGCCCATGAGCTCCATTTCATCAGCCTCCTGGATACTAGAGATCATGGACTAAACGTAGACATTGGATTTTTGACACGTTACAATCTGCCTGGCAACTGACTCCCCAGCCCAGCCCAGCCCAGCCTCTGGCTTCTTCACTTTTCATTGCATCCAGGAAGAGCACACACCAACTGCTGACACTTCCTTAGCCTGACAAAGGGTTTTTGAACTCGAAAGCTTGCTTAGTAACTATTCTCCAACTATTTGGGTTGGTCTAATAAAAGATATCAAATTCACCCAAGGAACCTTGTCTACAAATCCTTTCTGCATTCCTTAAAAAAAGAAGTCAGTCCTTTAGCCATATCTTCTAAACCGTGGGGTATAGACAATCAAATCTTCTTGATAGATATATTTTGCAGGTTCTATGGAATATAGACCCCTGCCTCTACTGTGAAATTCCTGTGGATGAAAAACATAATCATCTGGCAAATCTCTTTCATAAATGTGTTTTTCAGGGACCAAAACAAAGAGATTCCTCAGGAAATTTCCCTGGGAAAATATTCATCTGGCAGTATCTCTTGAATGATTGATTGGTGGGTTTGTAAAAAACAACTTTCATACAGATGTTTGAACAGGCCTTAGAGTATAACTCTGGCTCCCTGCCTCCCCTTCTCCCCACTCCCTCCCCCACTAACTGAGCTTCATTGATCTGGCCTGATCTCCTGAATCTGGTCAGAATGACAGATCTCTATGGTAGACATATTACAAATGTGCTAAACACTTTTTTCCTCCCCTGAACTGCAAGATTCCCCAGAAAAGAAAAGTTAGTCCTCTGACCTACTCCTCTGACACATTGTGGCTGTGGTACTGCCTAGAGGTGCCCAGCATTTTTCAGTAGGATTTGGGCATTCAGTTCCCTTGTGCTCCTAGGAATAACACAGCCTGGAAAATAAACACTCTTGGTAACAGTCACCATTTCTGAACACTGGCACTGAGTCTGGTGCCGGTCTCCAGGGCAGAGCATATTACCATATGCTCCTGCCAGACTAAGCTCTGTGGTCTCTTAGCAACCTAGAGAATAAACCCCATAAGTCGCGGCTCATTGCTCTGTTTTCCTGCAATGCTGCACACGGCAATATGATTCCTGCCCTCTGATCTGTTTACTCAGCTCCTTCCCAACCACCACTGGAGCACTTGCCCCAAACTGATGAACAGAGAGTTGAAATGGTTCACCTGCCATGATGTGGGGAGCCAGACCTGCAGCTCAGAAGTCCTGATCAAGAAGCACTTATCTTGGCTGAAGATCATAAGCCTGCCCACCCACAAATAGCATAAAGAACTGATGATGGGTATTTCTGGTGGGAACCACGTTCACACAGGTCTTTCCAGTGGAAGTTGCCCTGGAGTTACCATAATGACTAATTTGCAACAGCAAAATTTGTCACCTCCCCCCCAGGCAGCAGTAGGGAATAAACAGAGACCTCTGACACCCGCACTGCACTCTCAGGGAGGAGGTGAAATCACCCAGTGCCTGGGAATACCATTTGGTTCTTTCTCACAGGCCTCAGTGCTCCCATCTAATAACTTTGTGAAAGATGGCAGTGTCACCTAGGAGTCTCTTAGATCAGTGGTATTCACAGTATTGGCTCCACAAGCCACATGAATGGTTCAGGGTCAGTCCGTAGGCTAAATCTGTCCCCACACCACCCCCACATACCAGGATTGAGCCCTGGGGCCTCAAGTCACCATAGGCCTCATTAGAGCATTGATCAATATATATATACTGCTCACACAAAGGCTTCGCTAGAGCATATGCCAGGGTAGGCAAACCTGACTGATGCATGAACTCCTTACATAAACTCTCATTGTGCACTCCTGCCAGAAGATGGGAGGGAGAGATGGCTGTACAAGATGTAGGATAGTCCAGTACCAAGATAATAATCTTGGAATGGGAATACCAAGATCAGGCTGTGAAACAAGCCCATGGTACATGATGGTTTAGGATATTCAAAATACAGGTGGAATGTCATACATAATTTGTTTTGACCCCCTTATAAAAGAAGAGTTAGAAATGATGGAAACTTTGTATTATCCTAGGGGAGCCTACGTGGTGTTGTGCCAATACCCTGTCATGGGCATACATGCATTATCACCTTGTCTGTCAGATCACAAGTGTGTTGCAGTCATGCCTTGTACACAGTAAACCTGGGAGAGCCATTGCCACTGAACTGAGCCTGTGGTCATTCTTTAAGACAAGACTGGTCTTGGGATCTCCTGGCTGTAACTTTTTACTGTCACTGTAGTTCAACACTGACAACACAATAAAACCCAAAGAGGATAGCAATGACAACAGCCACCATGATGTGGCTGGAGCCTGATCCTGGCATGCAGTGGCTGGGCGGAGGTGACACAGAGCCCCAGAGGCTACCCCAGCCAGGTGGAGGCATTGTCCACTAATGATCAGGCTCTAGGGACTTTCTGCCACCCTCATCCAACAGCGATTGGGCTCCCATGGCTCTGCATTGCTCCCATCTAGTCCCTGTAAATTGGGATTGGGCCTTGCATTGCCCTGTATGCCTTATCTAACTTGCAGGGCCCAGTGGGACTCCCACAGGATCTTCAGGGAACCTTGCTGTATGGATTACATGGTACCAGGTGCCAGATCTGGTCTGGGGCTGGGGGTTGAGCACACCTGTTTTATACACATTCACACATGCAGGCACCCTGAATGGCTGTCTTATGCCCTGGGGCTTCTATCTGCACATCTTACATATGGAAGACAATTCTGTGTATAATGAGCAGGAAAGTGGCTTGTCTCCAGCTGAGAGGCACGTCTCTGTATATTCCCCTCATAATTTCCTGTGAAATTGGGGTCTCAGGCATGTGGAGTGTCCTCTTCCCCCAGACCCAGTCCAGTGGTGCAGAGTGTAGCTGTATTCAGTTTGGGCTGATCTTTCATGCATGTGTGTGGAGGGCATCAGTATAGCCCTGGACCCAGCACCCACAAAGCTTTAGGTTTTTGGCATCTGAGATGATCACCCTTCTCAGTGCTTTCCCTTCCATGAGAGACCATTTATGCTAGAACTGACCCAGCAGCACTTGCCCTGGTAAGGAGAGAACCTGCCCCTAACAGCAGAGATGTAAAGACAGAGGGCATGGCTACACTTGTGCATACCCAGCCTCCATTGGCAGACCTCCTGCAGCTGGGCATGTGGACATGTTGGTACATGTGAATCTTTGAACCTATGTCTGCCCCTATCCCATCCACCCCATGCTCAGTCACCCACCCATGTGGACAGGGGCTGGAGCAGAGAAGGGCAAGATGAGGAACAGAGTGCTAGGAACCTGGCACCTGGCTGAGGGAAATGGTTTCCAACTCCAGTGGGTTCCAACCCCCACTTGCAGATGCTGCCTTACCTTCTGAGAAGGGTGAGGGATGGGCACTGGATGGGATGCAAAGACATGCTCAGCACCTGCCAGCTGTCTCTGCATCCCTCAGCGGGGGAAGCATCCACTTTGAGAGTGGTGCCAAGGACTCACTGCCATGGCCAGAACTTTCCCACTGGGAATGCTGGGGTTTCCCTTGGGTTTCTGGCTGTTTCCCTGGGGGCTGACACATTTCTGGCTTCCCCAAGACAAGCCTTCTCCACACAGCTGCCTAGCTCTGCAGTCGCTGTCATCCAGCACCCATCCACAGTGGGATGTGAGTGAAGGGTGGGGCTGGCCAGGACAGGCAGCCCAGAGAAGACTCAGGAAATGTGGTTTTGGAAGAAAGTGCCAAAATGTGGAGGGCAGCCTGGTGATGGACCAGCGCTGACAGAGGAAAATCCCATTCAGCGTCTCTCTGGACCCTGTTCCTTGTCTCCCCTCAAAGTCAAGGCAAGGGATTCAGGGTAGAAAGGGTGTACCCCAGGGCCCCTCAGCACCAAGCTCCCACTGCCAGGGACCTATCCTGAATGCAGAGCAGCAACCAAGGCTATGTGGGTCTGGGCCTGGACATGACTGCTGTGCATGCAGCTGCTGGAGATCAGGATGAGGGTGTTTGACCCCCACCCTACACCCCAGGTCAGCATGCGAGACCCCGTTAATGATCCTTCTGCAGGTTCATCTATGGAAGCCTTGTTACAACTTGCCTTCCTTTAGATAATCATATTCTAGCATCTTCTCAGCACTCCACCCACCATGACCAACCTCAGAGTGCAAAATTGAAGGCTTTTGAAGTGGTGCAGCATCACCTGTACAAAAGGCTTGTAAGTCAAAGACTTCCCTCCCTATTGTCCTCTACAGACTGTCCTGGGACTTTATGAAGCTGGTTTGTGCTTTTCCCAGGAGAAGAGCAAGTCCCTGCACCTCCCCCTCATCCCTGGTTAATCTGCTGAAAGCTGTTAAGAATTAAGAGCTTTGTGTGCATTTAATCAGCTTGTTCTCCCACAGCCACCGGCAGAGAAAAAAATGTTCCCTGCTGCATATCCCTTCACAATCCCAGACTGCTCTGCCTTGCCAATCATTCATCAGAGCTCTCCAAACAGCACAGGAAACAAACAGCTGGCAGGAGACCAGACTTCTCAGCCCTTAAGGGAACTGGAAGGAGCAGCATTGGCCGGTTCTGTTTGGTGGCAACCTGTTTCACTTCAGTTGCACCCTCAAGGGCTTTGCTTTGGAAGTCAAGTGGTTTGGAGACAGCCATTCCCCTAGGGAAGGTCATTGGACCCTTTGCAGGAGAACTGAGTTCCACCTCTGGATAGGCCTTGCCACAGAGCCATGTAGGTATTGCAGTGGGGGAAGGCACTCCTACCAGTGGGTTGAAGTTTCTTGTCTCTCTCTGCCATGGAGCACAAAGGGCTCTGGAAGACACTGGAGTACACCTGCAGACTGCTGGGGATCTCCACAGCAGCAGGTAAGAGTGAGGGCCTGCTTTTGTGGCAAGAAATAGGTAGTGAATAGGTCCCCAGGCTCTTGGGTTTTATTCCTGCTTCTGATTGTGTTTTTATGTGCTTCCATTTCCACATCTGCCAAATAGGGAATATGCAACTTAGTCCTGTCAGTGCCTGGACAGGCTCTGATTTATAATTCTGTGACAATTCCAGGTGGTAGACTGGGGCCACCTCAAATTGTGAGATGGGGCTCGGCAAAACTTAGAAACTGGGCTCCTCTTCTCAGAGATGGCAGGTTCACAGGAGTGGGGTTTAGTTTCCACCGTTAGTAGACCTGAATCAGCAGTGATGGGGAGAAGGGTAAAGAAGCCTTTATGGATGGAGAGAGCATGTGTTGGGCTAAAGGGTTTGTGAAAGTGGGAAGTGTTTCCAAGCCCTATGTAAAGACAGAAAGTGCTATTGAAAAGGGGTTGTATACTGAGTAGGACTGAGAGCTGCAGCTACTCCAGAGTTGCCACTCTGCCTCCTTTATAAGCAACTAAGCAGAGGACTCAGGGAGCGCTTAACTCTGTAGCCTCCGTACAAACATCAAACACCAATCTGCTTACCTGGCTTTTCTCCCTGAGTGCCAGAGACCAAATGGGAATAAAATCTCTGTTTGTCCCAGCTGGAGGATGCTGCCTTTGGCTCTTAGTGAAATGTCAGCAGCGAGTAGAAAATGGGCCACTAGAGCCAGCAGTTCCAACCTGAAATCTCCATCAGAAAACCCTACTGGTCTAAAAGTTGGTCATTGGTGGCCAATCTTTTTGCCAGGTGTGCCACAAATTAGCTTCATACATTTCCCAAGTGCCACCTTGATTCCCTTCTCCTGCCTAATTTGGTGCTCTACTCCCTGCCCTGTGCCCTGTGCCTGATTTGCTTTCTGCTTCCTGCCCTATCTGCCACTGTGCTGCCTGTTCCCTCCCCAGTCTGCTGTGTGCCACACACAGAGGCCATCCATGCCACTTGTGGTCTGTGTGCTGCAGGTTAGTCACCCCTGGACTAGGTCATTGCATGCCCTTGTCATTTGTATAGGAGTAACTATGCCTGGAGTGCTCTGTAAAGATCATGATTTGGAAGCCCAGGATCTCCTCTACACACAGGTCACTGGCAAATAACAAAAAAAGCTCTGTAGCATAGAGCAGGTAGATACTGGAGAGGACCATGCTCAGGAGCAGGAGAACAAAGCAGAAGTCTCCAACCACAGGCAACTGGTAGGGGTGGGGGGACAGGGGCACAGGGGTATGAGCCTTCCCCCTACCTCAGCTTGGCCCCCGACTCAGCACTGCTCAGGATGGGGCAGTTTTATTGCCATGCAGGCCAGTGTTGTGTTGGGGCAGGGGGGCACTAAACCATGGCACAGAAGTATAGGAGTGGATATGAGGCTTTTGGCCTGCCCCCAGGCCCGCCCACAAACTGTGCCCCGCTAGACTTAGGAGGCACCAGCCACCTCTGCTCCAACCAGCTTAGTTATGAAAGAAAATTAAAACAGCAGGGATAAGTTTATGAAGGTGATACAGAAAGAGGAGTTCTGGCTGTCCTATTGAAGGCTGTGATGTATGGAGATGTGCGTACTGTCCACAGGTTGCAGAGCAGGATGGGGGTTTTGGTTCTTCCCATGCTTCTGGGTTGTGCTGGTTGCCACATGGGAATGGATGGAATTTTTTCCCTTCCTGTTGCTGGACGGGTCAGGGGTTTTTCACTTACCTTAGAAGCACTGGGTGTTGTCTCCAGCCAAGGCTGGGGATTTTGACTGGGGTGTGCCAATGGTCCTGCTGGGATTAAAACCTGGAGGTTCCTGGTGAGAGGGTCTTGCCCCTACCCGCAGGATCAGATTGATTATCACATTTGGATTCAGGAAGGAATTTTACCCCATAGTCAGACTGGTATGGACTGTGGTGGGTTTTATCTTCCTGAAAGGCCCTCTTCCTTGGATCTCTCAAGTGCAGTTTAACAACTCTTGCAGCAACTCTTGCAGCAATGGGTCACTGACATCTCTCATCCTCCTGCTTTACCTGTGACAGGTTTGGGTGCTTTTGGTGCCTTTGGGCACTGTGCCTTGTAGTTGTGCAATAGGGTTGATCATTTCATTTAAAAAATATGTTAGCCAAGAACTTGTATGAAGCAGTTTGGATAAGGATGATTCTGTCTTGAGCAGGGGTTAGACTACATGACCTCCGGAAGTCCCTTCCAGCTCTACTTTTTCATTATTGTATGATTCTCTGAAGCTGGCTATGAGATACTCCTTGTCCAAGCCAAGAGGAAAAGATAAAGCAAGCACCTCAAGAAAGCAGAGCCCAGCCACAGGGCTGATTGTTGTGAAAAGCCAAACCCAGGTTGGGGCTGGATACAAAGCCCTGAAATATTCACAGCAGTGAACCATGCTACAAAGGTACCAGTGCAAAAAACTACAGGGAAAAGAGTCTACATGCTGCTTGAGACCTCGGGGCAGATACAACATTGTGAGGCTCCTTCGAAACAAATGGAGAGAAGCTGCCAAAGCCTACGCAAACCTCTCTCTCACTCAGCCCCATCCATGCACAGTGATAGTCAAACTGGCTGCATCTACATGAGACACTGACTGCACCAAGACTACTGAGCAGTAGCATCACATGGCAGAAACCATGATGGGATGCTACTGTGTAGTAGTCTTGGGCTACTGTGCCATCAGCATCACAAAAAAGCTGTTCATCAGCACTACTGTATAATAACTCTGGTTATGGCACAGTCATTTAATACTTGTTTATACATAAATCTCATTAATCTCATAAATAAATTAAGAGGCTGTGACACAGATGTTTACATGGTCTGGTGGGTGGCAAATTGGCTTAGCGGTGCACCCAGGGAGTGGTAGTAGATGGGTCAGTATGGGCAGTGGGGTCCTGCAGGGTTCAGTCCTTGGACCTGTACTCTTCAATGTCTTCATCAGTGACTTGGATGCAGGTGTGAAGTGTACTCTGTCCAAATTTGCGGAGGATACCAAATTGTGGGGTGAAGTGCACACTCTGGAGGGTGGGGAACGACTGCAGGCTTCAAAAGGAGACTAGTTAATCACCAGGGATCCGGGTTTTCTGTTTGCCACGGAAAAACAGAGAAAACCACGGATTCCCTGTTTTTATCAGAGAAAACACGGATTTCTCTTTTTAGCAGAGAAATCTGTGGGTTATCCACTTTTGCAAAGAGCTCTTGCAGGTTGGCACAGCTCCAGCCTGCGAGAGCCAATTGCAAGAAAAGCGGGAAACCCCCAGCCTGAGCCTGAGCCTTTGAGGCAGCCAAGGCCGGGCTGGGGCTCGGGCTCAGACTCGCCCTTCGCCCCTGGAGCAGGGAGGTAAGTGGGGCTGTGGGGCAGGGCTGGGGAAGATGGTTGGAGGCTGAGGGAGCGGTGGGTGCTGCGGGCGCCCGGCGGCACACAACAGCTGGGAGCAGGGCCAGGGGGTGAGGGCAGGGGTGCCCCTCTGCCGGGGGGGTGTTTGCGGGCAAGTGATGCGGGGCGCAGCGTGGTGGTGCCCGCCCTGTGCGGGCCGCACACATGCCGCCCGGCCGGCTGCCCGGGGGAGAGGGAGGCTGGCATGCTGCCGGAGCACCGCCCCGTGGTCGGCGCTGCAGCCCTTACTCGGAGGGCCGTGACGGCGGTGACGGCCGCTGCCTGCACAGCCTCCCGCTGCCGCCGCGGATGCGTGCGTGGAGCTGTGCGGCCGGCCGCCAGCCGGCAGCAGCGTGGTGGTGGCCGGGCGGCACGCAGCCATCCCACCACCGCCCCGTGCTGCGCAGCTGCCGCCGGCCGCACAGCTCCGAGCACGGCTCCGCGGCGGCAGCGGGACGTTTTGTATGCAGCGGCTGTCACGGGCAGCCTCACAGGCAAGCGGCAGCAGCTTCCCGTGCCAGCGGTGACGGCCGCTGCCTGCACAACCTCCTGCTGCCGCCGCGGAGCTGTGCTCGGAGCTGTGCGGCCGGCGGCAGCGGCGCGGTGGTGGGGCTGGGAATGGCTGCGTGCCGCCCGGCCACCGCAGTGGCAGCGCTTGCCCCCCCCCCCGCATGCAGCCGCCACCACCCCGCACCACCGCGGAGCCGTGCAGCCGGTTGTGAGGCATGCCGCTGCATGCAAGCCCCCCGTTTCACTCCCGGCATATATGGCCTTCACACAGTGGTTGCCATCACGCTGCTGCTGCCGCACCCTGTGCCACTTGCCCACAAAGCCATTCAGGTGGCCGTGGGATGGTAGCGCAGGATGCAGTGGCAGAGTTGCGGTGGTGGCCTCCGTGTGTGAACCTCTTGTCAGGCTGGCCGGCATGTGTGTGGCCCACTGAGTGGCACCCTTGCCCTCACCCACTGGCCTGATCCTGGGAGCGGGCACAGGGGCTCACTCCCCCCTTCCTGATCTACCCCCCCCAGCACCTTCCCTTTCCCTTGCCCTGCCCCGCCCCTTCCCCCCCTTTACCTGCTGGGGGGGGTGTCAGTGTCAGTGTCTGTGGGTCCGGTCTGGGGGCTGTTGCGAGGGGCATCGGGGGGATGTTGAGACTGTGGGGGGAGTACAGGGCACCAGCAGCACTAGGAGGGGCTTTGGGGGGCCTTTAATTTTTATCATGGATTTTGGGTTTTTAACCAGAGAATTTGCAATTTCTAACCAGAGAAAACCAGGGTCCCTGCTGATAATCACCTAGTCGGGGTCGTTTGACCCCAGCATTCTTTCCTGCCCAGGGTTGGACTTGATCTGCTCTGGTCCCTTCCGACCCTACCAACTATGAAACTATTGCCAGGTTAGAAAAGTGGGCAGTACACAATAGGATGCAGTACAAGGACAAGTGCAGAGTGCTGCACCTAGGGCGCAAAAATTTGTAGCACACCTACTGGCTAGGAAGTGACCCTCTCAGCAGCACAGAAGCAGAAAGGGATCTCGGAGTCGTAGTGGACTCCCAGATGAACACGAGTCGTGAACAGAGAGCTTTTCTGATGATGAAATCATCAGCAAAGCTAACTGCACTTTATCGTGCATCAGCAGGTGCATGACAAATAGATCCAAGGAAAGGATTCCTGCCTCCTCAGAAATCTCTTCCTGAAGTTATGGCTGCACCTTTTCTTTCATGCACTCCCCATCCATGGCCCCACCAAGTCCCATGACCTCCTGGCCAACTTCCTCCTGTCTTTGACCAAGCTGTTCATCTACCAGAACAGGGAAGAGGCTCTGTCTAGGGGAAACCCAGACAACTGCGGAACTATTTTCCTTTTATTCCTCTGCTCATGTGTCCAGTCAGAATTTCATTGGTTAGCTTCAATAGTCTCTTTCAACTCATTCAGGGTGCAGTGGTCAATGTACTCTACTTGGAGTCCCCCCTTGGAAGCCTTGTTATAAACCTGTGACTGTCACTCCCATCCCTATTTTCTTTTCAGTTGTCCCAAGTAATCAGGTGCTATGCCTCCAGTGACCTCCCATAATAAGAGAGGCTTATAGTTCTCCTGGTGGGTCTGAGCCATGTTTCCCTTGTCATAGAAAATAGGCTTGTCTCTGACAGTGAATGTTTTAGAGAGAGAATACTGAACTAGATAAATCTAAAGAGATTTATCCCCTATTCATTATCTTTCCTGGCTTTCTCTGGTTTTGGTTTAGACATGCTGGAGTAAACATTTCCAACCATTCTGTCCAACAGTTAATGAGAGCTATTAATAGATCCATCACCCATGAATTAATCTAGTCCCTTTTCGAACCTGGCCATACTATCTGTCTCTGCCACCTCCTGTGGCAATAAATTCTACAAGTTAACTATGCATTGCATTAAAAAAGTACTGAAGGCAGCCTGGCCCCAGGCAGCCTGGAGAGTGGCTCCCACAGATAAGCAGCAGGGAGGAATTGAGGCCCCTCTTGGGCGGGGGGGGGAGGGGAGTAGTTGGGCAGGGCTGGAGCTGCTACCCAGCCAGGTGGTGCATGGGGCTTGGGGCCTGGGCTGTAATGCATGGACATAGGGCCCGGGTGGGGAGTGGGATGGGGCCGTGAGCAGCTTGTTTGGGGGTGGGGGTGGGGCTAGCTCCCTGCTGCCACGTGCACTCCCATGGGGCGGGGGGGTACCCCCTAGATCTGTGCACAGGGCAGGGGTGGGGGCAGGCTGCCCACTGCTGGCTCAGGCTGCTACCCTGCTACCCTCTCCCAGGGCCTCCACAGCCCAGCATGTGAGACCTGGCGTGGCAAGGAACAGCGGAGCCATGCAGGGATCTCCTTGCCACTGCGAGCTCCAAGCTGCCCGGGCAACGTGTCCTCCATGTGCGGGGGCATCAGGGGAA
The DNA here is from genome assembly GCF_030867095.1 of Alligator mississippiensis. Taxonomy (NCBI): domain Eukaryota; kingdom Metazoa; phylum Chordata; order Crocodylia; family Alligatoridae; genus Alligator; species Alligator mississippiensis. The sequence goes on from NC_081829.1 coordinate 17,111,768, forward strand.
GCAGTGTGGAATGAGGCTGGAAGGGGAGGTACGGAGGCCTCCTTAGTGCGCAAGGGACACTTGACTGCCTTGAGACCTTGTCAGGGTTAGGTACAAGGTGTAAGCAGTTATTGAGCCCAGAGCAGGCAGAGAGAGAGGGCAGAGCCACACAGGGGCCAGGGGCCCAGTGATGGAAGGGACAAACAGAGCTAGAGCCTCAAAGCCAGGTTCAATTCAGTGGGCCTAGGCTAGAGGGCCTAGCTAAATTAAAGGGTCACTTCCCTTGACCTGCTGGCAACACATGTACCAATTAGGGCTGCGTGAAGCTTTGGTCCTGATTCGATTCGGTGGAGATTCAGCCTGATTTGGTGGCCGAATCTCCAAATCTGAATCAAATCAGAGGACCCTTTAATCTCTCCAAATCGAATGAGAACTCTCTGAATCGATTCGGAGAGATTCGGCGATTTGGACATAGACACAGCTTTAAATGTTTTTTCTACATACCTCTAGGTAGCAGGCGGCTTGTGAAGACTGAGATGCTGGGCCACGTGGAGTGTCCCACAGAAGTGTGGGGGGGGCAGGGGGTCCCCACAGCGCTCGGCAGCAGACCCGGAACTGGACCAGAAGCACTTCCAGTCCACTTTCAGGTCTGCCAGGGAGCGTGCTGAAGACCCCCCCTCCCCCCGCGGACCCCCCCCAACTTGGTGACTGGTATCTCCTGGGGTGGGGCACTCAGGGTCTCCCCACAGCCAAATGCCAAGCTGGGGGTGGGCACGAGGGGGCCCCCTGCGCGCTCCCCGGCAGACCCGGAAGTGGACCAGAAATACTTTCAGTCCATGGGGGACCCCCCTTCCCCCCGGTCAGTGAGATTGGCTGCTGGGGACACCCGCCTCCCCCTGGTCAGCGCAATCGGCTGCAAGACATCCCCCCCCTGTCCAGGAGTAGTCTGGGAGCTGCCCTTGCCTGTGAAACCTGAGGTGAAAAAGGCATTGAATACTTCAGCCTTTTCTGCCTCCCCCATGCAGTAAGGGACCCACACTTTCCCTGATCTTCCTCTTGTTGCTGAAATACTTGTAGAAACCCTTCTTGTTCCCCCTCACATCCCTTGCTAGCTGCAACTCCAATTGTGCTTTGGCCTTCCTGACTTCATTCCCTGCATGCCCTGGCAATACTCTTATACTCCTCCCTAGTTGTTGTCCTAGTTTCCACTTCCTTTTTGTGATTATAAGCTTCCTTTTTGTGATTTAATTTATTGAAGAGTTCCATGCTGAGTCAAGCTAGTCTTCTGCCATACTTGCTAGCCTTTCTTCTCAGGATGGTTTGTTCCTGCACTCTCAGTAAGGCTTCTTTAAAGTACACCCAGCATTCCTGGACTCCTCTCTCCCTCAGTCTGGCTTCCCAGGGGATCCTGCCCAACAGTTCCCTGAGGAAGTCTTAAGTCTGGTTACCTGAAATTCAAGGTCCTTACTCTGCTGCTTTCTATCCTTCCTTTCCTCAGAGTCCTGAACTCAATCATCTCATGGTTGCTGCTGCTCAAGTTTTCATCCACTACTACATTCCCCACCAATTTTTCCCCATTTTTGAGCAGCAGGTCAAGAAGAGCACAGCCCCTAGTTGGCTGCTCCAGCACTTGCACCAGGAAGTCATCCCCAACACTCTCCAAAAACTTGCTGGATTGCCTGTGCACTGCTGTATTGCCCTCCCAGCAGATGTCAGGGTGATTGAAATCCCCCATGAGATCCAGGGCCTATGACTGGGAAAGTTGAGCTAGCTGTTTGAAGAAAGCCTCGTCCACCATTTCCTCCTGGTCTGGCAGTCTATAGCAGACCCCCACCATGGCATCACCTTTGTTGCTCTCTCCTGTGACCCTAACCCAGAGACTTGCAACAGGCCTATCTCCAGTTTCATACTGGAGCTCTGAGAAATCAGATGGCTCTTTTACATACAGCGCAACTCCTCCTCTTCTCCCCTGCCTGTCCTTCCTGAACAGTTTTTACTTATCCATGACAGTGCTCCAGGCATGCGAGATCCCACCAAGTCTCTGTTATTCCAGTCCCACCATAGTTCCTTGACCGTGCTAGGACTTCCAATTCTTCCTGCTTGTTTTCCAGGCTCCATGAGTTTGTGTACAGACACCTGAGGTAACCAGTTGATTGCCTTGATTTCTCAGGAAGAAAGAAAGCAACTGAAAGCTCCCCTGTTGCCCCGTCCTGCTTGCTCTTCCTTCAGGTCACCCACTTCCCACAACTGCCATATTACTGCACCTAGTAATGATGCAATGGAGAAGAGGCAGCCAGGGAGGAAGGAGACAGGGTTAGCATGCATAATGACAGGGCAGAGATAGACCAGGCTGTAGAGAGGGACCTCACCCCAGCACTGCTGAGCCTGTGTCAGGGCACTGCCTTGAGCTGGAATCCCAGATGTGGTACAACAGGACAAGTCCCTATCCACAGAGGACTAGTGTGTGGCCAGTCGGGTGTCCACCAATCCAAAAGGTAAATGCTCAGATATGGGGCAGGTGTGACAAGGACAGAGCCTCTCTTGCACATAGGGTCTCCCCAGTGAAGATTGCTCAGGGGCTGTATCTGTGCCCAGTGAACAGAACTAAGATTGCTCTGCTCTTAGGGAAGCCCTATGACCTCTGGGAGTCTCAATGCACTGTACCAAGTGGAGGAAACGGGATGGCTTAGGCCATTGGAAAAACTGAAGCAAAGAGAAGCATGAAGATTGGTGGCAAAATAAGGGACAGAGGCCAGAACTTGTGGCTCTTGATCTTTCCCTCTTAGTACTGGACCCCACACCTTCAATTCTCCTGCAGACCAGGCCATGAAGATGCAGTGCTGAGCAACACATAGTAGGCTATGGCTGTGCACTGAGGACACTGTCTCCACTGTCTCCTTGATGTAACTTGAATCCTGCCCCAATGCGATCACTTTTCCTGCTCTCTCTCCCCAGTGCTGCTTGGAGTGGGAGCAGAGACTCTGCAGCAAGGACGGTTCAAGAGCCTGGCTTTCTACTTGCTGTGAGTATGCCTGCCCAAAGATAGGAACTGGGAGGGGTGGCACCTGGATGAGATGCCACACATAGATCTCCATAACATGATAGCCTTCCTTCCCACACAGCAATCCTCAGAGACCTCTTTAACTGTATAAATGTACTGTATTTACTCACATATGACATGCATCTTTCCCCCTGAAAATTAGCTACTGGAATTTGGGGTGTATGTCTTAAATGAAAAAATGTGGGGAATAGATGGCCTTATCATGCAGGAGCCAAAGTGCCTGGTCCTTTTCAAGCTGGGTGGTCACCAGCAGCACCTGTAAGTCAGCTGAGGGTCCACCTGTTTCAAATGGAGGGGCCAGGCACTTTAGCTCAGCTATCAGTGCCTACCAAGTCAGCTGGGAGTGATCTGTCTGTAGCTGAATTGCCCAGCTCCTCTTTGGAGAAGTACCTGCCCCATCCTGCAGATGAAGGATTAACAGAGCCACAAGTTTTTGCTCCTTCTCCCTCCTTCTCCCCACCTCCCTCACCACCATTGCACCTGCCTGTGTTTCCTTGAAAAAAATACCTGATGGCACTTTGAAGGAAAAATCTATTTTTTTCCGCTCTGCCTTCCACAGAAAATTGTGTTTTATTCATAAGCATGTGATATGTGGCATAGTATGGAAAGTTGCTGCCTTTAGATTTCAGGGTCAACAGCCTGATGGACCCCCAGGAGGCAGGTCACCCCTGTGCCATTCCATGCTACCTGCAAACCCAGGCAGAGCACTCAGTCACCGGGCAGTGTGGCCACATTCAAAGGGGACCTGCCCAAATGGAAGAGCGTTGGTCTTTCTTGTGTGGTGCCCTGGCAATTAGATCTGAGATGGAGTTCATTTCTGGCACTGTGGCCTCAAACTGGTCCTTGGACCTCCACTGTTGCTATCAGAGGACTCTGCAGCCTGATGACTCACTCCTTCAGTTTTTCAGGGGCAGCAGTGACTGTCTGTGAAGCCTCCTTCTTTGTTAGCCTGCTTTTGGGAACCTGCTTCATGTGAGTAAACACCACTTGCATCATTTCCCATGTACCTATTACACGCTTGGTGGGAGCAGCACAGGGCTGGTCGCACCAGGGTATCTGCAACCACAGACCCCCCTGGGACAACATAGCCCTTGCAGGCAACATTTTCCCTATCCTTTGACCAGGCTGTGGGGACCAGGTTGCTGCCCTGACCCCTGTGCACCAGGTGCTAGCATATGTCCTGTGAGGCAGAAGAAATGAAATGAGAGAGAACTTGGCACCTAGAAGGCACAGCCCTGGGCTCCCTTCCCTAAGGAGTGGCTTAGGCCTTATCTTGAACCAATTCCAAACCCAGGCTGGTGTTGAATCCCAGGGGATTCAGGCAGCCATTGGTAGATACACAGCTATGAAGCTGGGGGTTAGAAGAAATCTGACATCTGGATCTGTCTGGAATACAATTCGGTACCCAAGCCCATGAGTCCCCTCTCTTCCCAGATGCCAACCAAGCTCCCTGACACATGCCTGCTGGAAGCGAGTCAGACAACCAGGCAGCTTCCAGAAGTTCCTGGGTTATGTGCTGCTCTCTGTGGCCTGCTTCTTGCACCCTGTCCTCATCTGGCATGTCACCATCCCTGGTAAGTAGCATGTAGGGCCCATGGACACTATGCAGGTGAAAGAGGAACAGCATGTCCAGTGGGGACAGTCCAGAAGCAAGGGGTGTGGTAGGGGCCCCCTGGGCCATTTATTTGGCTTCATTGATGCATGCTAAGCTCACTGGCTGTTGGCAGTTGGTCTGGCAAACTTTTTGCCTACTCTACTCCAGTGGTGTGAACACTGGGGTGAGTGGCTGGAAGGCCAGAGGTCCAGAAAGGCCACAGAAGCAGCGCTCATAGTGCGCCCCTGTCAGATTCCAATGAATCTGCCAATTCTGCTAAATACCTTGTCACAAGGACACAAGAAAGGAAGGAACCCTTTTCCTTCTCCTGGCTCTGGTAGTAGATATGCCCCTCTTCCCAGGCTCTATGCTCGTGCTCACTGGCCTGGCCTACTTCCTGCTAAGCAAGAGACAGAAGAGCCCAGCCTGCAAGAAAGCATGTGCCCAGCCAGAGCAGTATATTGACCCCTGCGCTACGGCTACAGCCACCACAGGCACTACAGAAACTGAGCAAACCTACACCTTCAACGAGGCACTCCAGAACCAGCATACCTCCTTGTTCAGACACATGAAGAACATTCTGAAGGGTGGCATGGATGGGGGCATTGCCCAGACTGCTGAGCCAACCCTGACCCTGCCCAACATACTAGCGCCACACAAGCAGGTGCATTTCCAGAAGAAGGTGGTGCAAATCATCCCCTCCATCAATGAGAGCCTGGATGAAGAGAAGAACGAGGCTGAGGAGACCACAACTGACACAGCCCCCATCCTCATTCCCTCCAACACTCGGATCTTCCTCACCCCCTTCAGTACCACAAGGCTTGTCTAAGGGAACCAGGGCATGATGAAGTAACAGAAGCCTGCAGGCCACGAGCCCTGAATACAGGGTTCAGACATGCTATGCCTAATGTCCCAATGACCTGGCCAGACTGCCACAAGCCCTGCCAAGACAGGCCACAGAACTTGGGTGTCTGCAGCTGCCCCACAACCTGGCAGAGAGACCACTACGATCACAGAAAGCACAGGGCTGCAATTGCCTGCCCAATTCCCATTGCGGGCTCCAACCTTGATGCTGGTGTCATGAACCACTCTGGCATCTAGATGTTCTGGTGAAACCCCAGCTATGTGTCAGTGTATCCTGAGCCCTGTAAGACCCTGGTGGGCTGTGCCCAGGAAATGGCATAGCCCACCTGTATTTCCGCACTGTATTTCCAGAACAGTAAAACCTTTGCTCTAAGCCCTCAGATCATCTCAGTTATTTCTCCCAGTTCAATGGTACTGGCACGGTGGCACAGGGTGTCTGAGACCCTGTGCGTGGCTTTCCCCTCCCCCTGCTGCAGGCCTTGGATGGAAAATCCAGGGGCTGATATGCAGTCGGGGGAGGTTCCCAACAGCATGAGCCTTTGGCACTAACCAGCCCCTGGTGCTTATCTGCCCCTTGTTGCCCACTACACCACTTGTTGTGCTGCTTATGGTCACGGGCTGGTGCCCTCTAACTCCCCTGCACACCTCCCCTCCCCACACACATCCTAGGGACTGCAGTTGCTCCTAGCAGAAGTGTGCCCCAGAAACCACAATCAAGAACCAGTCCCAGGGGCATATAAAAGTCATCACACACTGTCCCCTGACAATGAGCACAGGTTTGGTGCATTGACATTTGATGAGTTTCCTGTCCGGGGGATAGTTTGCAGGTTTTGCTGGGCAGCTGGTGGCAGGAGTGGCTATAGGCCAAGAACTAGGGTAACTTGAATCTGAAGAAGGAATAAGAGTTGCTGGTGCCTAGAGACCAGAGTCCTTGCAGGAGTAGCCAGGGCACCATCAGGGTGAGTCTTCACTCTATAAGTGTGGTAGGAGATTCCTCTCCTTGGATAGCAAGGGGGTATAACTGTTGGCCTGATTTTAAGGATTAGCTGCTGATACTCAGTTGTGGGCAGGGTGCAATATCCCTAAAATGACCAACCACAACACATCTGGTTGATAACTTGGAGACCTTTATTGATACACGGTAACAGCGTATGACAATTAGCGAGCAAGCAAAGGCTTTCACCGTACGCTGTGCCCAGAGAGGCACGCAGGAAGACAGACATCTGGCCAGCATGCAATTGTCTTCTCCGGGTTTCTTGCTTCAGTTTGCAGTGGTCTCACTTGGAGGAAGTTGCTGAGCGATTAGTACACACTCTCTTTGTTCTCCTCAAGTGTTATACCTTTATTCCATTCATTGCGTACCTAGCTGGTGCTCACTCATTGGTGGCCAGTCTGACATACTTTGTCCAGCCGATGGAGGTACTATCCATGTGTGTTTTATGTACCCAGTATCTGATAAGATGTGATCATATAGTTGGAATTTACCATCCCTAATTGGGACTTCTAGGTACCAGGACAGGTTCATTCCTGAAGCTGTGCTCTTATTTTTTGAATACATGGGAGATGGGACTGCTTCTCTTCTCATGGTTTGTTAGACACCCTCTACTCCCATAAAAAAAATCTCTCTGAAACGTGTGATAACTGCCTTGTTACAGAGTTGCTCCCCTGGTAGGCCACGAGAGCCTGGTTTTGCTTTCTAGCACACTGGTTAGCCACACTTACATTGAATATATTGAATGATAAGCAATGAGCACTAAATAAGCACTAAAAGTCTAAACAGTTGAAATGTTATCCACCAATAGCCACTTACCCAGAAGTAGGGTGATTGTGATGTGTTATCCAGGGCCAATAGATGGCATAAAAGCTTGCACCTCTTGAGACCTGATTCCCAAGCTCCAACGCCCAGCTCCATGAGATCAGGGTGCCACTTGGAGTAAATGGCTATATGCCCTGGCAGTAGTCACTCCCTCCACTGCAAGCCCAGTCTGGGCACAACTTCCACAGGTAGCCACATCAAAGCCGCCCTCATGCTTCATAGAGACACTAGGCCCCTTAGCTCCCCAGTCCAAACCAGAGTGATGGGGAAAATAGAACCCAATACTGCCAATCCCATGTCAAGTCTCTCCTGGCTTAACATGCCTTCCCTCCCTCCCCCATATGCTTGGTTGTCCCTGCCTGGCCCAGCCTGACCCATCCACCCACTCTCGCCAGACTTAGCCCAACCTGACACTCCTGGCAGGACTCTTGCCCCCATGGGCCCAGAACTTTAAAATGAGATGCACCCCTGATTTGAGTCAGTGGGGTGTGCTGGGCCAAGTACATTCCTAGGACTTGCAGGGCATGACCAATGGGGGCAAGACTGCACAAAACTGTGGTACAGGTCAGAGCCATGCATGACTTCCGCCTTCCTCCTGCTTCCATGCTAGGTTCCCTACAACTCACCTGGTATCTGTAGGATGGTGATAACATCTGGTTTCTCTTCCCTGCCAACCCAGTTATTTCGGGCCTGGGGAAGTGATACCTAGCCAAGTCTCTGATTGCTAGTGAGCGATTAATCTCTTTTGCCTATAAACCCCCCCAGCCTGCCCCCTCTTCCAGCCTGCCTACCTGGAGCCAGCTGACATTGGGTATCTGAGCCTGAGGGTAGGGGGTACACTGTGATACAACTTGGCCAAAACATGGACCTCCTTCACAGAAGAGGGAGATTCCACTGCCAGTGGCTGGAATGGCCTTCCTGTCTCCATCATGCAGCACAGAAAGAGCTGGTTAGCCCCTACAAACCCAAGTCCCTCTCCCCCACCTTCGCACTCCTCACAGCACACCATGCCAACTCCCTGCAGCCAAAGGGTTGGACCTTTGTTCAGGACAGCGTCTGACATATGGGCCAGCTCTCCTGCCTTTTGGGACAGGCTGAAACCCAGGGCTCTTGGCTCTGGGAATGGCATGGAGAATGTCAGTGCTCGAATATCAGCAAGGCTGGGAGATACCATGGAGTCGCAACAGGTCAGACCACAAGCACGAGGGCAGGTGCCTCTCTTTTGGTTGTTACAAGAATGCAAAGGGTCCTCTGTCTTTTACCACAAATGGCTGGCTGCCCTTGAGAGGGACCTATTCTGCCCATCAGGAACCACATTGTTACCCCCACAAGGGTATCACAGCCCCCCATCTCCTCAGGTCCTGCAGCCAGCTAGACCAGCTGGGCAGTGAAGATGTGGACACTTGGCTCTTTTCCTGAGCTCAGCCAGGTGCCCAGGACTTGAAGACCTCTCAGCTGCATGGTTTTTACTTCTGTTCCAAGTGAGCTGAGCCCAGATCAATCTCCTGTACCACTGCCCCAGTCCATGGGCAGGCCTGCACACCAGGGCCACAGAGCTCTTCTGGAGTGGACTCCAGGCCGCTGCAGGGTTGGGGTGGGTGCTAACTGGCTCAGGGGGGCATGTGCAGGGGGCTCCACTTATACCTCACCATACCCTCAAACCCTCCCCCACAAACCCCACAAACAGTACACCCACCCACACCCTCCCCCACACATATACCTGCATGCCTCTGGGGGGAGCCCTGCTCACTGCTACGTGCACTTACCCCACCACAGACATACCCACACACACACACATCCCACAGCCCCCCACAAACCCCATACCCACCCACACACATATCCACAAAAACCCCCATACCCACCCATCCACATATACATATCCCCTCACACCCTCCCCCACACCCTGCATATACATCCAGCCCCCTCAACAAACCCATACCCATTCACCCATACCCCCACATCCCTCCACACCCCCATATATAAAAGTAAGACTTCATTTTGAGCTATTATGCAATTCCCTCTATATACACAATGCAAACATACACAAATCAGGAGAAATATTTTTTTTAAATAAAATTAAAATATGTTATTGTGGATGTTTGATTTTTGGTATACAATTTGTTTTTTGGATTGTGTACAGGCACCCAGCTTTTTACTTAATCTGCATTAAAACAGGTTAATACACATTAAGCATCACTTAAAAAGCATTGACTTTAGTTAATGTGCATTTAGCCAGGCTTTTTTTCTGGTTCCAAGATGGCAAAACCCCCTTCCCAAAAGGTCCGGTGGCAAAGGTCAGGAGTTAGGGGCAGGATGTCCTGTCCCAAGATAGTGACCAGGGGCAGGGCCCCTTGCAGCCCTCAGCTCACCAAAACTCGTTAAGCGGTCCTCCAGCCAAAATCATTGCCCATCCCTGTACTAGATTAACTGTGTAGTAAGTAATGCGCAGTAGCACATATGCAGACACTAACTAGGAGCAAATTTGCTCCTGGTCAGCCACACCACCAGCCTCCAGGCTGCACAGCCCCAGTGAGGAGGACAGGCTGGGGATGGCACCAGCCATGACCAGCTCCAGCTCCTCCCTGGAGGGAGCCACTGCCCAGGCAGCCAGTCACCATGCCTCTGTGCCTTGGGACACCGCTAGCAGATTCACCATTTTGCTGCCTTCAGGGACAGACTTGGGCCACACAGGGAGGAGAGCTGGGGGGAAGGGGGCGTTACAGCCACCTGTGCCCACGTCAACTTTTCTGCCCACCCCCGGGGCTGCACACCTGGAGCCAGGGGCCCTGCACTGGAGTCCCCCCCCACAACAAGCAGGGAGGCAGGAGGCATTGCAGAACTTTATTGAGAAGCCAGAGCCCTCCCAGCTAGGCAGCCAGGGGCCTGTCACATGCAGAGAAACTTGGCAATGGCACCAGTGATCTCCTTGGTTGTGAGCATCAGGGACTTGCAGGCCAACGTACCCCTCCAGGCAGTGGCACATGTTGTGGGGAAGCGTGGGCTTGCCTGGGGCACTGTCAAAGCTCAGGGCCCTGCACCAGGTTCTCAGCTGTGCCTGTGGTACCATGGCAATCAGCAGCAGCAGGGCGTAGTGGGTCAGGCACCCCTTACTGCACTCAAACAGCTTGTCACGGCATACCTGGGGGACTCTCAGCAGGGGCACACTTGAGGTGCAGGCCACACGCAGCAGTGGTCCTTGCCCTGGCCACCTCTCTGGAGAGGCCTAACAGGGGGAGGGCAAGGGTATAACTAGCTCCATGTCTCAGCCAGGTGGGAGCTTCTCACCCCATGGCCCTGGCTGGCACAGGCCTGGCACCACAGCAGCAAACTGGCTGGCCTGCAGGAGAAGCGGGGGAGTTGATCCAGAGCTGCCATGGCAGCTGCTGCCAGGAGTCAATCCTGGGCTGGCCTGGGTAGGGGATTGGGAAGGCAGGCTGCCTGTGGCAAACGCCAAGCAGGCCACCTGCCATCATGGAGGGAGTGGGGATAGAAGGCTTGGCTGCTGGCTGCCTGTATCAGGGGCTGTCTGGTCAACTTATCATGGTCCTTGGGCACCTGTGCATACACAAATCCCAATCTGAGGTGGGGTAGCACACAGCCCCTGGTACAGTGCATGTTATCTCTGAAATGTTGCAAACTCTCACAAAGGGCCTCTCTGTCCTAGCTCTACAGGTCCAGTGGCTGCCCATGGAGGAAAGACACTAGCCGCCACTGGTGATGTGCCTTCAGGGATGCCACAACTGTTGGCCAGTGCCCTACGCATGTGTCACCTCTGCCAGCGGTGCACGCAAGACCACACCCTCCTGCTGAACTGGCTTGTCGGTGTGGCAGAGGAGCAGCTGGCAGACCCATAGGTCTGGCACACCCAGGACATGGAGAGTGACCGGGAGAGGTACCAGGAGGACCACACTTTCTGGGATAGTTTCCTCACCCTTGAGAAGAGGCACATGGCCTTCCTTGAGAGGACACTGGAGACACAGGAGGAGCAGGTCACCCTGGCGGCCAGGGCAGTGTAGGCCTTGGAGAAGGACTGCCAGGTGCTGGACACCATCTTGGTCCTGCCAGTTACCTTCATGCTGCCCGATGCCCAGCTGCTTTCAGCCCTGTGCCAAGCCACCCAGTGGGCCTGGGAAGAGGTTTAATGGCTCCTGCAGTGGCCAGGCCCCCTTTCCCCTGCTACTGAGCTGGGTTCCCTGGCCAAACTCTCACTGGTATGGGACTCACAGCTACACACCTACAGCCATAAGCCAAGTACTTTTAGGCCATAGGCCTGAGGGAAACAATAGCCACAGGCTCCCTGTATGGTACTCTGCTTTTCCTTTACATTAGAAGAGAGGTGACCAACCTACAAATGAAGTGACATGGGCAACTGCTGTGTATGGCATGCAAGCTCCTGGTGCTCAGTACAGGAAGGTGCTGGGGCCTGCATTGGCCTAAAATAAACAATGTGAAACCTGAATGCCTTCTTCTCTCAACCCCAAATACACACTTGACTCACTTCTGTCCCAGACTCTTTTAACATCCCCTCCCATTGAACTGTCTTGTCCCAGAGTGCAGTGCTCTCCTAGCTGGCTTTGGGTATGGATGTGATGAGAGCAGGAAGGGCAGTCACCTGCAAGAGTCTCACTGCAGGCTTTCCCACTGGATGTTTTATTCTTTCAATGCACTAACTAAAACCGAGTGCAAGCCCAGATCAGGCACTTGTGGTGTCCCCGAGCCTTCAGGATCAACAAGCAGTTTCAATACAAACACCACTGCCTAAATCACCCAGCCTGTCTCTTTGCTCTGTGCTTAGACAGTGCCTGGCATACTGGGGCCTGGCCATAGCAGGGGTTCGCATGCAAAGAAATATTCAGAAGCTGTATCTATGTCACCACAAGTGGTTATGTGCACATCCTTCATGTGTATATCCTTAAACTAACACCAAGCCCTCTTCTGAGAATGAGAAAGCTTCCCCAGATAAGAGATATTCTGAGGAGTGGTGAGATAATTTTTTCATCCTACTATATGCAGATGTTTGAGACCAGCCTTAGTCCTTCCTATTAGTCATAGGTGTTTCTGGATCTGCAAATACCAGTGCAAGTTGGCAGCTGGTTCCTGACACTTGTGAAAATCCCCACCTAATGCCTTCTGCGCTTGTGCTCTGGATAGACATGTACTCAGTTGTGACAGGACCCGACCTTCCAGGTTGGCCATGGCACCCTCTTAGAATGCCTTTGTGTTCAGGTAATTATATAAGGAAGGCTTCCTCCAGAGGTTGGAGGAACTTCTTTAGGCCCTCACTCCTGATTTAATTGTTGTGGCTTCTTGGACCCTAAACTTCATCCAACATAGGTCCAATATGGCATGGCTCTTTGCAGGCAGCTGGCGTGGAGCCAGCAACTTGAGCTATGTTCACCAGCCTCATCCCTCCTAGGCTGGGACAGGACCATGGAAGTCTCAGGGGAGAAAGCTGGGGCCCCCTAGCCCCCTCACCTGGGATGGGACTGTGGAAGCTCAGCAGGGTTTGTTGCAGGTGACTGGTGCTTGCCGGCCCCCTGTCACCACCACCCCCTCCAGCCAGGACAGGAACACATAACCCCCTACATATCAGCAGCCCCCCACACCTCGGTAGCCCCCTTTCCAGCCTGCATGACTCCCCTACCCCTGACCTGATCCCAGCCCCTCAGCCTTCCCCAAAGAAAGCAGTGCCTAGGGGCTCATAGGAGCAGACTGGTGCAGGGTCAGCTGGCTGGGTTGGGCTGGCAGCTTCCCATGGCCCAGCACTCTACCAACAAGTGAGAGGATCTTTATTTTTTCATTTCTTGTATTTCATTTCAAATAAAAATGGTTTAGTAATTATGTAAAAATTATTTACATAACTTCTCTGCCCACCCAACCTTCACTTCAAACAGTTTTTCAAGATTTCTCCCCTTCTCCCCTCTCCCCCCACATTAGCTCTGGCTTGGTTCCTGCTGCTCTGGAGGGAGCAAAACTTTGGGCCTCTCTCAACATTTAGAAAACTAAAGTTCTCTATAAGCCCGCCCTGGACCATGAATGTAATTCTCCCCTCCCCAAATTACCATCGAGGGAAAGACCCCTGGAGGTAGTCAAGCACTTTCCCAACCTTGGTAGCCACCCCTCTCCCTCTCAGAGAGTGAACACTGATGAAGAGACCCAGCACAGGATCCAGCGCACAAGTGCCTCCTTTGAGAAATTGCTTTGGCTTGTTTTTAGTCATAGCGATCTCCAGAAAGACACCAAGGCCCAGGTTTGCAATGTAGTCATCATCCCTACTCTCCTCTATGGAAATGTGGGTGACCTACCATAATCTCAAAAGCCTGGAGAAATGTCACCAACAATGCCTCTGAAAAATCCTCCACAACAAATGGGAAGATTGCCACACAAATGGCAGCATCCTTGCTGAAGCCAATGATACCAGCATTGAGTTGGTGATCCTCAGGCACCAATTTCACTGGACCAGACATTATATGCAGATGCCCAAACTCTGCAGTAAAGCATCCACACCTGAGGACAGGAGGGTAATCCAGGCAGATCTTGACAGGCTCATTAAACAGGCGGACGAGAACCTGATGATGTTTAACATAAAAAAATGCAAGGTTCTCCACCTTGGGAAGAAAAACCCACAGCGTACTTATAGGCTTGGCAGTGCTACACTGGTTAGCACTACAGATGAAAGGGACTTGGGGATCATGATTGACCACAAGATGAACATGAGCCTTCAACACTGGCTTGCATCCATAGATGCTTCTCAAGCAAATCCTGGGACATCATTCTCCCATTGTACTCAGCCTTGGTGAGGCTGCAGCTGGAGTACTGTGTCCAGTTTTGGGCTCCACAATTCAAGCAAGATGTGGAGAAGCTTGAGAGAGTGCAGAGGAGGTCAGGAAAACAGACCTTATGATGAGAGGCTGAGAGCTATGGGACTCTTCAGCCTGCAAAAGCGCAGGCTCAAGGGTGATCTGGTGGCCACCGGTAAGTTTATCAGGGGTGCTCAACAGGATCTGGGGGAATGTCTGTTCACCAGAGCGCCCCAAGAGATGACAAGATCAAACAGTCACAAACTCCTCTGCGACCGTTTCAGGCTGGACATAAGGAAGAACTTCTTTACTGTATGAGTCCCCAAGGTTTGGAATAGACTGCTGCCAGAGGTGGTTCAAGCACCCACATTGAATGCCTTCAAGACACTTTTGGATGTTTATCTTGCTGGGATCCTGTGACCCCTGCTGACTTCCTGCCCCTGGGGCAGGGGGCTGGACTCGATGATCCTCCAGGGTCCCTTCCAGCCTGAATGTCTATGAAATCTATGAAATTAACACATACACATGACATGAGTTTTTTGCTTTCACGAATCTGAGGTGCAGTTTCCCTGAAACCCCTACACCTATCTCCTCAAAACATGGCAGGCTTCAGGTTCTAAGAAGGGGCTACTATTCCTGCAAGTTTCGTTCAAATCAGGCCAGAAATCACAAAGTTATAGGCTGTTTCAAGCTTCCCCATTATAGCTTATGGGCGAAACATTGAAACTGTTTTGACGAAATGAAACAAAAGCGCGGTTTCAAATCAAAACAAAATTCAAAACAAAACACTGTTCCATTAAAACATCGAAATGCAAGTTGAAACAGAATGGTGCCATTTCGTACAGCGCTATTAAGTTACTTCAATATCCATCAATGAGCTATGGTAGAGAACATCCTTGTCTCGAGGGATTGCCAACAATGATGACGGCCAGGGAGCGAAGCCACAGACCCCATGCTCAGTGCAAAAACAGTGTCTGAGGATGCTGAAAGGCCAGCGATTATCTGACCAGGCTCCAAGGAGGGGGCAGTCTCATTTGAGTGGGCTAGTTGGTATACTTGGGTGGGGGACAATTTCTCTGAGTGGGCTGGTAAGCTCAGGAGGCAGGGGAATCAGCCTTGTTGAGCAGGCTGACCTAAATGAGGGAACAGTGTTTGGCTGAGGCCCATGGCAGGCAAGGGTCTCCGAGCAAGCTAGCAGTCCTGGGGGGGAACAAGAACGGGGAAGGGCAGCGGTTATTGTAGCACTAGATGGAATAGGCAAGTGGGCTTTAAATGGGATTAAAGGCCTTGTCACGGCGGGGTCCTCGCGGAGGGCCGTGATCTCCTTGAGGCCCTCTCACCGCACTACTCCGGCCCGAAGGCACCCTCCATTCTCGCCCGCCATGTCTTGATGGAATATATGTAATAGGGAGGCTACCTTGTGTTTCCTCGGGCCTGTCAGCTCCTGGACCCCTCGTGGGTCTCCCCGTACAATGGGCACTACCCAAGCGCCCTAGCCTTATGGGCTATGCATGGCTCCTACCTCCCCTGATACCACGCCCCAAGCCTCGCAGATGTAAAGGACGTTGTCCGGTCTGTCTCTCTACTGTGGCCCACCCTGGGCTCCCTCTCTCATGCCTAGCCTCTTGCTGGGACTCTCGTCTGGCCCACTCTGGGCCTCCCCATAGGACTCTCTAGCGGGCCTCCGGTCCTATGGGCCAACCGCACGGATACCCTCCCTGACTCTGGCTCCCCGCACTGCTACTCCCTGTCTTCTCAGGGGCAACCGCAGCACCCTGCCTTGGTCTGAGGGGGATTGCCGCACTAGCCTGCGGCCAGGCTCGCTATGCCCGTGCGCCCACACTGCGCTACTCAACAAAGCACAATGGCGTTCCCCCTTTCTGGGGCTTGCCGCGCCCACACTGGGCTACTCAATAACATACAAGGGCGTTCCCCCTCTCTGGGTGCTCGCCACGCCCACACTGGGCTACTCAGTAATACCGCCCCTTTCCTGGGGCCAGGGGGCTACGTTCCCCCCCACACGCAATCCGGGGTCTCGGTCCCCGTCCGCAACCTATGGGTTGCGCCCGCGACCCACTGGCCATGCTCCTCACCGCCAGCTGCTCGCGCAGTGGCGTGCGAGCTGCGCCTTCGGGGTCTATGTTCCCCCCACGCGCAATCCGGGGTCTAGGTCCCCGTCTGCAACCTACGGGTTGCGCCCGTGACCCACTGGCCGCGCTCCTCACCGCCAGCTGCTCACGCACTGGCGTGCGAGTAATTGAGGCCTTCTCCAACCCCTACAGCCTCACCCAAGCCTCCGGGTGTAATAATACAAACACAAAGTAAAACCACAAGCCCCTAGGCTGTAACACAAATGCAAGCCGCCTGGCCATAACTCCTCATCATAGCTCAAGCCTCCAGGGCTATCATGAGCTGTACTTGTGACTTAGGCTCCTTCCCATATCCCAACAGAGGGAACTCCTGCCTCTCCAGCTGCTGGCAGAGAACTCCCAGCCTAGCCTCAGCCCTGGGCTTTGTAAGGGCCAGGCCCTGCCCCCTACAGGCAGCTGGCTCCACTTGGTTGCTCCGGCAACCCACAGCTGTGCTCATTACCTGAGCAAGCCTCAGCTGGGCCTGTTATGTCAGGCCAGGGCGCGCTCACTCGCTCCCTGGCAGTTTCTCCTCTCTTAGGAGCAGGCACCAAGGTGCCCTGCGACAGGCCCATTTTGTTAGTGTAGAGAAGGCAGACTTGTGGTTACAATGTATGCAACCCTGGAGTGAGAAGGGAGCTTTACACACATATGCCTGCCCAAACTAATCCCCTCTCTTCCATCCACCCGGCTGGGACAGCCATAGGCGCCAAGTCTTTTTTTGCTGGTGAGTGTTTGCAGGCATAACCCCTGCCCAAACCCAGGACTTTACTTTTAACTTGGTGTGCTCATATGCTGAGCCCTGTGTATGTCCAGAAGAGGCAACGTGTTACTTCTACCCAGCTCTGCAGCATCTGTATAGATCAGGTGCTTTAGTGGGGCTTTCTGGGCACTTTTATCTAATAGCTGATTGAATCCACTTGAGCTAAAGGTGCCAAAGAGCCCTGCTGAAGTGCCCGATCTTTGCAGACACTGCAGAGCCGGACTGAAGACATGCGCTGCTTCTTTTGGTCAAGCACCTTTTTTTAACATCTGCAAGTGGCTCCACGGGTGCTGAGCACACACTAATTTTTTCCAGTGGGTGCTTAAGCCCCGGAACACCCATGGAGTCGGTGCCTATGGGGACCGCTATGGTAGATTAGGCAGTGGGGCTTTTAGGCTTACTCAAGTCTGGGCTTTCCAAGCAGGTGAGATGGGAAGTAGGAAATCCTCTCTGAGGAATCTGGGGTTTTTGGGTGAGGTCCCACCCTCCTGACTATCTTTTTGAGCTAGTCTATAGCGGGCTTCTGACTGAGTTCAGACTAACACAGCTCGCTGCCTCTCTGCGTCCTGACTTTAAGCAGCTCAAGTGCCTGGCCGTGACTGGCAGCTGCCGGTTGTTTCCGCTCTGGGTGTTGGTGAACACCTGGGGGAGGG
This sequence comes from Alligator mississippiensis, assembly GCF_030867095.1. Classification (NCBI taxonomy): domain Eukaryota; kingdom Metazoa; phylum Chordata; order Crocodylia; family Alligatoridae; genus Alligator; species Alligator mississippiensis. Next base: position 17,129,427 of record NC_081829.1, read on the forward strand.
AGGGAGGAGGCTTGCCCTGGTGTAGCCCACCTGGGCACAAGCGGAGGGAGGGCTGGTTGTTCGCACACACTCAGCAGTGCCAGTGTCGCGGGGCCCGGCTCTCCGCGGGGCCACCTCCGCCCCAGGCAGCCTTCCCCCCGCTGCCTCCGTGCAGCCCGTCCCGGGCCGCCCGTGCTCCTCCCGTGTCCCGCCCCCGGCGCCGCCCGCCTCCGAGTCCCGGCGCCATTCGCGCGGCTGCGGCGGTGCGGGGCCCGGCGGATGGAGGCGGCTGGCGATCTCCGGCGGCCCTCGCCCTGGCCCCGGCCCCGGGTGCTCGTGGTGGGCGCGGGGATCGCGGCGCTGGGGGCGGCCCAGCGGCTCCACGGCTCCCAGCGCTTCCCCGGGCTGCGCCTGCTGGAGGCCACTGGCCGGGCCGGCGGCCGCGTCTGCTCCCAGCGCTTCGGTACGGGGCCGGGCCGGGGCGCGAGGCAGGGCGGTGGGAAGCAGCCGGGAGCAGGGGCTAGAGGTTGCTTCGCCAGGTCTCCAATATAACACGATCGCATTGGAACCTCGAAATTGTCGTTTTTGCTGAAAACCTATCGTACGCTGAAAAAAAATATGCCAACAAGTGTTTTCTTTGTATTGCTCATTGTAACTCTATAGTGAGTGAGCTAACGAGAGCTGGGTCAACACATTCGGGCATTTTTTTTATTTCGAGGCAAGCCGTCATAAAAAAGTGCTGAGAGTACCCGCCGAGGTGCAGCGGCTTTAAACCCAGTTCCTGGAAATGGCAGTTTCCTCCCTTGCTTGCTCGGAGGGCCTTACAGCTAAGGGCGAGCAAAACCCGGGGGCATCCGAACTCCGGGCTTGGGCCTGCGCGGAGGATGCCCACCAAAGGTTTTGGAAACATCTGAAGCCCCAGGGGTGGGTAGAGGATGTTTGCAGGTAGGAGGGCCACTTATGGTTCTGAACACTTGGATTTGGCATTAGTTTTGGCTAATTTGGCTGTGAATACAAATTAAATAAAATAGTAATAATTTTTTTTTAAAAGTCTCCACCTCCTGATTGGCTCAGATCAAGCATAGTGGTTTCTTAACCTGGCAGGGGAAATACCATATATCTGTGTCCACAAAAGCAGTTTTCCTGAACCGCACTGCAGGAGAACTGCTCTTCTGGCATGGTTCAGTACCTGTGGAGGTGCAGCAACTTTAAGCCCAGTTTATGGAAATAAACTTTCCATAAAGTTTAAAGCAGCTTTAAGCCCAGTTTATAGAGTGTCCTCCCTTGCTTATTCCAGGGGCCTTATGGCTGGGGGCAAGCAAAACACAGGGGCATCTGAACCCCGAGCCTCTGGGCTTGGCCTGCAAGTAGGATGCCCGCCAAAGGTTTTGGAAACATCTGAAGCCCCAGGGCGGGTGGAGGATGTTTGCTGGTAGTAGGGCCACTTATGGTTCTGGACACTTGGATTTGGAATTAGTTTTGGCTAATTTGGCCTCGGATACAAATTTAAAAACAAACAAACAACCCTCCCCTCCCCAGAAGTTGGTTAAGACATCCTGAGAGTGACTTGGGATTTGTATATGCTGCGTCAGTGAGCTGCCCCCAAGATTACTGTACGTGTTGAACACTTTTATTATTGATTGTATATCGTACAAGGGTTGAAATTATTGTACAAGTATGATAATTATTGTGGTTGGCAACACTGTTGTGGGGGAAGGAAGGGCGTTGTCTCTGGGGTTGGGTGGGGCTGCGGGCAGTGTGATGTATCCCAGTGTTTCCCAACCAGTGTGGGGCAGGACAAAAATGTGCCATCAGGAATGAACAGGCGTGCTGTGCAGTTTTGCCATGGCAATGAACTACAATATGTATGAGGATGGGGAATGCCTTAACAGGTGTGCCGCAGAAAATTTTTGTTAATATAAGTGTGCCTTGGGCTGGAAAACATTGGGAAACACTGATGTATCCTGTGTTAGCATTAGCATTATATGTGATACTGTTTTTTTCTGTGGTTATGCTGTGCACCTTCTTAGGCATCTGGTTTGCTTGCAGGGTTGATTCTTATTCAATACCAAAGTTCAGAACAGTAAAGTTACCAGCCATGCACACTGTGTGATGCGCGCTGTCTTCTGAGCTAGTCTGATCTCCCCACCCACCAGACATGATAGACAGAGTCCTGGAGGCCAAGCAGTGTTAGGGGGAAGCGCATCCAGCCAGAGGCCGTGGGTTGGGGTGGGGCTGGGGGCAGAGTCCCAGGGTCATAGGGTGCAGCTGGGAGTGGAGCACCTAGGGCAGGGGCAGACAATTGTTTTGGGTGGAAGGCCCCTTACTGAGTTTTGGCAAACCATCGAGGGCTGCATGACAGGCAGCCAGGGGCAGATAAATAATACTTTTCTAAAATTTTTAGGGGCCCCGCAGGCCAGGTAGGATGGCCTGGCGGGCCGAATCTGGCACACAGGCCACATTTTTCCCACCCCTGACCTAGGGCCAGGGGCAGGATCCTGGGGGTTGGGGCCAGTGCTGTGCTAGGTTGAGAGGCTGGGGGCTCCCCCTTGTGGCATCACGCCACCTCTTCAGCTGTGCTCCAGTGAAGACAGAGGGTGGGGGTTCTCCCTGGGGTTCTTTGAAATGGCATCACATGCTACAGGTCGCGCGCCATTTATTAGCAAAGGCAAGTCTTCAGGGATGAACGATTCCCTACCCTGGAATCCCTCTCTGTCTCTTCCAGGAGAGCAGGGGTATAGTTTCCAGGTCATGGGAAGCTCCTTGGGATCAGCAGGAACAGCCAAAGTGATCATACCTGAAGAAGATAAGAAGGCTTCTGGATAGTTATTGGCTCTCCTGTTTCAGACCTTGAGCTAATTTCTGCTAGAGACCTGGCTGAGACCAAATGTAGGAGGACATTATTCCCCCCTGTCTGCTACTGTGGAGTTTTGATATCCAGCTCTGTAGCATGTGGTCCTGGGTGAAGAGGACCACAGATCTGGTCTCTCCTAGCAGCTCTTGAGAGTTTTGATATGTATCGTTTCTTCTTAGGGAGTAGAGTGGTTGAGATTGGAGCCCACTGGATTCATGGCCCCTCTAAAGGAAACCCTGTCTTCCAGCTAGCTTCTGAGTATGGCCTGCTGGATGAGGAAGCCACATCAGAGGAGAACCAGCAGATTGAGACTGGGGGGCATCCAGTCCTCCCCTCTCTGTCCTATTCGAGCTCAGGGAGAATCTTGAGCCCAGAGCTGGTGATCTCAATGAGGAATCTGTTTTCTACCCTCTTGGGTCAAACGCACATGTTCCTGAACTTGGCACAGGTGCCTGTGCCAAGTGTTGGTGAGTACCTCAAGAAAGAGATTGCTGAGCAAGTGAAAGAATGGACAGATGATGATGATGAAACCAAGCAGCTGAAACTGGCAGTCCTGAACACATACTTCAAGCTGGAGTGCTGCGTGAGTGGGACCCACAGTATGGACTTGGTTGCCCTGAGGTCTTTTGGGGAGTATGTCACACTCCCTGGCCTGGACTGCACCTTCCCTGGGTGAGTAAATGTAAGATAGGGAGGGGCCTTCTGTTTGCTTGCAGGCTTTGGGAATGGCTTGCTGGGGGTATCTGGCTATCTCAAGGCAGAGCTGTCTCTGGGTGAGCACTCCCAGCACTTCCCAGCAGCAAGTAAATCCCAGCACATAGCACCAGGAGCCTTCCTCCCTACTGGGCTATGAAGCAGGCACAGCTAAGGGAAGAATGAGGAAAATCTGGGGTTGGTAGGGAAGGCTCTTGTCAGCTTCTGACTTGTATTAGGCTCATTACATCATGGACCTGAGATCTGATCCCAGCTAAGCCTTGCTTTGGGAGGTCCTGAGGGCTCTCCCCCAGAAGTTACCCCAGTGGCCCTAGGGTCAGGGGTGTCAGCTGAACCAGGCAGGATGCTGCCTTTGTCAAGAGACAGGGGACAGAGATGGTAGGTCCCACCCTAAATAGCATTCTCCTGTGATTTCCTTTCCCTCTCTCCTAAGCCTATTTGTGGGAACAAGGGAGGACTGTTTGGCCATTTCCTTCTTGGGGCCAGCTGAATGTGCACAACAAGCTTTCTGCCTGCTAGTCTGTCTGTCTGTGAGCTTGGGATTTGCTTCCATTCCCAGGGAGACCTAGATTGAAGTGCTGATGTGATATGCTTCCTTTCTTTCCCAGTGGCTACGGAGGCCTCATAGACTGCATGCTGGCATCCCTGTCCAAGGAGAGCATCTTGTTTAACAAACCAGTGAAGACCATTCACTGGAGAGGCTCCTACCAAGAGGAGGGCTCAGAGGGACGGACATTCCCAGTCCAGGTGGAGTGTGAGGATGGAGAGACATTCCTAGCAGATCATGTCATAGTCACAGTCCCTCTAGGTGAAACATCCTCTGGTCCCTGCTTTCTCCCATGGCATCTTAGTCCCTGCTGATTCTCCCTGGGTGATACTACTTGCCTTTCATAGAAAAATGTGAAGGGACTGACTGCTTTCTTGAAGTGCTTATGGGTGAGGCCAGAAGTCCCTCACCTAGGCCCACAATGCTTCTCAGTCATTGGTGCTCCTCCTGCTGATCTAAAGGGCAGTTATACTTTGCTGTATTATTGAGGCCATTCATTATCTTTCATACCAGACACTGGCCCAGATTCATCCCTGGTGAAACACCATTGGTGTAAGTAGTGGTACTCCATGGAATAGCCTAGTCCAGTAATAGCCTAGTCTCCTTTTCCTCACCAAAGAGCTCTATACCAAAGAAACCAAACTGCACTGTGCTAGAGCCTTGAAACTAACAAACTCTGAATAGTGAGAGAGAGACCCCATCGTCTCCTGAGCTGCCCTTTCAACAGATCTTATGGAAGTCTTTAAGGTAGAAAAGACCCACGGTTTCAATTTCCACAACCACTCATGCATGTACTGGTCTCCAGCATTGTGCTTCTTCATAAAAACCCAAAGCTTGGGGGCTTCTGGGACACGGGTAAGATGAGTAGCACCTGCTGGTATTGTGGGGGAATGCTAAGATACTGAAGGTGTTTCAGATGAGAGACCATCTATAAAGGTTGGGAGGGAGCCAACTGAATAAACCTTGGATTATGCCTGTGGCAACTGTTTAGGAGGTAGAGGAAGGATGGATTCATCAGAACATTCCCATCCTGACAGACTGGAGGACTAGCAGGGTGATGCTATGCAGAGGGATATGGGAAGCTCAGTGTGTCTGACTAATGAAGCAGGGATTTGTCCTCAGACTGTAAATCTGGTGTTTACCTTCAGCAGGGGAAAGAGAGGCTTTTCCCACACATCTGTCTGGGGGAGGGGAGAAGGAAACCAGGGTGCCCTATTTGCATTTCTGACCCATCCTTGGAGCCACCTGTCAAGGAGAAGTCTTTTGGGACACCTTTGGTATTTTTAAAACAAGTAACCAGGAGGAAAACCCTCCTTAAAGCCTTTCCAAATTCCTTTGTTGACACTACAGAACAACCAAGCCCAATCCTATCATATTTCCCTAACAGGTTCTTGGAGCTACCTTCCCTGTCTTCAACCACTTTTGGACAGGTCAAGGCAACCCTAACGGTGCTCAGCTTAGCTTGCTAATGAAGGCCCCCTCCAAAGGCCTGATTATGCCAGACCAGTGACACCACGTTCTGTTGCTAAGGTTCTCAGCAAACAGACCCTCCTCTGCAGGTTAAATTTGATCATGAACTTTATCCACAATTCCCAAGAGAGTTAAACAAAATCTATAATAGGCCTACAGTACTTATAGGCCTCACAGTAACCATGATATTCCCATGTCTAAGGGGATGCCATGTCTGGCAGCAAGCTCCCGAAAGGATGTTGTGAGCTTTGGTTTTCCCCTATTATAAAAAGATCTCTGTCATTTGTCTGCAGGGGTGAAAATTCCTGCCTCTTTCCCCAGGCCATTGAATTTGGCCAGTGTACATGATCATGGTGTGGGGGGACCCTGCCTGCTTGGGGCTGGTCACAGAGACTGCTCTGTCTTCAAATTTTGCTGTAATAGATAACTCAGCTGCATTGTCCTTTCTTTCTAGGTTTCCTTAAAGAGCATCACAAGACTTTTATTCAGCCCTCGCTGCCTCTGCAGAAAGTGGAAGCAATTAACCAGCTGGGTTTTGGAACAAACAATAAGATCTTCCTGGAGTTTGAGAAGCCATTCTGGGACCCAGACTGCCAGCTAATCGAGGTTGTCTGGGACGATGAGTCTCCTCTTGCTGCACCTAGCACCAACCTCCAGGCTGACTGGTTCAAAAAGCTCGTCGGCTTTGTGGTCCTCCAGCCTCCAGAACAGTATGTGACAAAGATGGGCTATTGCTTGAGAGTTTTGATGTCACTTGAGAGCCAGCTCAAATTCCCAGTCCAGGCAGTTCCTAACTTCTTGTGTGTGTGCAAGGACCTTGTCAGAACACCTCCCACCCTGCAGTGCTTGTGGCCTTTTATCACTAGAGCTGTGCATGAATTCCACTGGCTTATCCCAGTCAGCTAAGTAGGAGAGATGCCCCGGAGCAGTTCTAGGGCAGTGCAGAAGTAGGTCATCCACTTGGGGATTTAATTCTTTGTTTCCAGCACTTGCAATAGCACAGTTTTCTGGACCTGGCCTTAGTGTAGTGTGCTGCCTTTCTGCACAAACTCCAGTCCTGTCCTCATGGCTCAATTCTGCCAGGCAGCAGACATGAGCACCAAGATCAGTATAGGCTCAGTTACCATTTCCTGGCAAGGTCACTGTGTAGTCATGTCCGTGTTGGGCTTGGCCGTATAATGTGGAGGGGATCCAGGTATTTCCAGAAGAGGATGCTAGAGCAGGAGATGATTTGGGTGAGATTCGTTCGTGCCTCCTGTCTTGCCCTCGTCTCCGTGGTTAGGGAATTCCACAAGTAGCTCTGTACTTCCCATAGACAGAACAGCAAATGAGTAAATCCAGCTGGCTATGAATTTGACGTGGATGTCAGGACAGACACTCGGGCTTTCTGAATTCAACAGGAATCGATTTGATCACTTATTGATTCCTGCACCCAGCTCACTAAATTGTGAAAGATCTACTGTGAGCCTTCTAAAGGAGGTATCCTTAGCACTCTGTTCTCACATTTTGCCTCATGTTTTGATGGTTTCTTACCACAGCATGTAACAACTGGAACTCACTCTGTCTCTATCTGCTACATAAGAGCCCTCTGGTTCTCAATCTCCCTTTGAAGACTATGCTAAAGTCACTCCTTACATTTCTTTTGGACAAACTAAAAAGAATGAGCTCTTCTCTTAATGCCACACTTAGCTCTGTTAAGAGGACTCCAATTTCTTCAGAATAATGTGTACATCTGCTAATTTACATCAGCATAACTGCCTTTCTGGGCCCAGGGCAGTTGGTCTTCCTGGAAATGAAGCCATTCTTTTGATGGGAATTGTCTTTTTTATTTATTTATTTTTATTTTTTAGGTATGGGCATGTTCTATGTGGCTTTATTGCTGGGAAGGAATCTGAATACATGGAGACCCTCAGTGACAGTGAAGTTCTCACTGCCTTTACACACATCATTCGTAAACTGACAGGTATGTCATCTTTTTCCAGGGCTAGCTAACACATCATTATTGATCATGCCTGGCTGGGAATTTTGGGTGCCTCATTGTCCTAGCAATCAACTTGTTTTGCCTTAAAGGGATTGCTGGGAAATGCTGAGCACCTCGTCTCTGAAGGCCAAACCTTTTTCAGATGATTCAAAAAGAATCAACCAGTCACAGGCCACATCTGAAAATGCAGGTTATGAAATGGAAGCCAAGGTTTACAACCTGCTTGAGTCTGAGCCTGGAAAGCGAGCCCCAAGCCTGCATAGGAGCATGTTTTTGGGGCAGCGTCACCTGTTAAGAGTTTAGTTTTTTTGCCTTAATGTTGGAACGGTCCTGAGATCTGGCTGTCCTGAGGCAGCTGCTTGTAATGCAGGGAAAGGTAGCTTCTATTTTTGAGCCCTGTGGTGGCTTGTATGCAGTGTTTAAATCGATGGCAGTGTTCCTTCTCTTTTACCACAGCATCCCTGCCTTCTTTGCATCATGGCAATAGAAATACTCCATTGCTGCCCCACACTTTGATCAGCAAGGGTTTCTGGACACTAGCTCATTTGGAAGGAGATCTCCTTTGCACAGTGCTCAGTTGCTTCATTTGTGTCCTTCAGGGAACCACCACCTGGCTCCGCCAACAAAGGTGCTGAGATCTAAGTGGCACAGTGCTCCATACACCAGAGGTTCCTACAGTTACGTGGCTGTTGGCAGCTCAGGAGAAGACATTGACACACTGGCTCAGCCCCTTCCCGAGGAGACCTCTGACCCCAGGGTAATAATTTTGACCTCTTGGCTAGCTTGAAGAGCAGAGCAGCAGAATGTTCTACATCTAGCACTTCCTGTGCTGGGGCCGGGAAGTAGATAACTGAAGTGTCCTGGCAGTTCATGGAGATCAGGGTCCGATTTTTTTGTTTAATTCTCTTACCCCCTTTCTCAGCTTGCTCCATCCTTCAGCAGTCGTCCTCCCCCCCCCAATCCCTTCTGCTTTGACGAGTGTGTGGAGATCCTACTGGGAATTAGGTTCTGTCCTGCTGCCAGGAGGTGGCAGGACTAGAAGGAGCCATACCCAGGAGCAGGATCCCCAGGCGGAGCCGCTATTAAGTCAGGGGCTTTCTTTTTCACAAGGCCCAAGAGATGCCCCTGGCCAGAGAAGGCTATGCCTCTGCAGAGCAGTGGCAGCCTTTTTACCGGACTCCTCCTGCCACCTAAACTTCTTTCTGGATGCACTTGAGCTCTACTCAAATTGGCCCAAGCTACTCCCTTGAATGCTGGGTGGCTGGTGACCTTTGCCCATGCTCAGCTTTCCCCCTGGGGCTCACATATTGGTATGCATAAAAAAGTGCCCAGTGACTTTGAGCATGGAGCCCACACCCTGTACCTGGATCTTTGAGCCCCACAACTATCCTCCCTGAAGGAAGGGAGTCTGGGAGCTTGCTCCTGCTAGACTTAAAACATGTCTGGTACTGTTGGGATATGGAGTGTTTCCCTCCATTTGGCTGCATAAATCAGCCTTGCCACAGCTCTTTAGCATGCCATGCTATACTCACCTCTGCTTCTGCCCCTCCTGTTGCAGCTACTGCAGGTTCTGTTTGCGGGAGAAGCCACACATCGGACTTTTTACTCCACTACGCATGGCGCCTTGCTGTCAGGCTGGCGGGAGGCTGATCGCCTCCTCAGCCTGTATGACGCCTCCGAACTCCACCAGCCCAAGCCAAGGCTCTGACACTGCTTCTCTTCCTGCTCTTGGTCTTGGGGTTCCAGTCATCTGACCAGTGACTACTTTCATCCCACATCTTTACTAAGGTGAGGGGATGGTCTTCCTCCTCACAACCAGCTTGCTGTCATTTGCTTTTTTGTATCCAATCTATCCAGTCACCCATGTGACTTGACTACCAGGAGATTTTCTATATTCCCTGAATGCTGAAGCTGCAGCTGCTACATGCACAAGTGAGCACAGGGACTTGGGAACCAGGACAGCCCTGAGCATGCAGCAGTTTGCATGCCAGAGGAAAGAATAAAAGTTCTTATTTTGGGGGCCTTTATGGTTGCACTTTGTCTTCTCTGTCTGTGTCCTGGGAATAACCCAGTAAGCAGAGCTGGAGAGTATAAAGGTGTGATACAGGGTCAAGGCCAAAAATCCTGCTGACACCTGCTGTTCAGCCAGGTTTGATGGAAAATGTCACTACCTTACCAGGAAAGGGCAAAAACCAGTTAGCTTCTTGACTGGTGGATGTAGACTGCAGGTTGCCATGGGGTTTGTGGGTAGGCATGGGGGTGTGTTTGGGTGAGCATGGGGTTTGTGGGTGGGTATGGGCTGTGTACCATCAGGCTGGGCGGGCTCTATTATTCCACATGCAGCTTCTAACACTCCAGTGTGAAGCTACATGTGGAGGCAAATGGAGCCTGCCCAGCCAGATGGTGCATGACTTTGTGCCTCCATGTGCTGGAGTACTGGAAGCCCCAGCTAGAGGGCTGGCCTGGCCCAATGGCACGTGAACTGGGAGCCATGCACTATCGGGCTGGGTGGGACACTGCACATGGACGCATGGAGTTGTGCGCCATGGGCTGGATGGGCTCCTGCTTGCCTCCACGTGCACCTTTCCACCGGAGTGCTGGAAGCCCCATGTGGAGACCCACCTGGCCTGATGGCGCGCAGCTCCCGGTGCACACACCGGCTGGCTCTATAGCTCCATGTGGGGCTTCCAGTACTCCAGCAGGGAGAGCTGCACATGAAGACATGGAGCATGCCTGGCCCAATGGCACATGGCTCCTGCCTGCAGTGCCATAAGCCCTGCGTGCTGGCATGGAGCCAGTCTGGTCTGGTTTGAAGGTTCATGCCATCAGGCCAGGCCAGCTCCATGCCAGCAATTGCAGGCTCGGGGACTTGACCAGAAGTGTGCACCACCAAGGACTCTGCCTGCTGTGGCCATGAGTGCCCCGAGGGTCCTCTGCCTGCTGCTGCTGAGCCACCTGCAGTGGGGGGTGTGCACTAGGGGGGAATGTGTGGCAGAGGGGCCCCACACTTGCCCACAAGCCACCCGAACACAAACCCCACATGCTCCCATACCCGTACCTGCTCACCAACCCCACACACAACACCCACCTTCCCACAAACACCATACACCTACACCTTCACAAATCCCCCCACACACACACCACACCCCCCAACCATACAAAGTATCTGCACATATTTCTGAAGAAGGTTCAAATAGTGTTATATTTAATTTAATTTGTTAAAAGAAAAGAAAAAGAAAAAAAATTAATTTAGCATAATTTTGAATTTTTCTGTGGATAATTCTATATCTTTATAGTCTAGAACAGGACTGTCAGACTCACCTGACATGGGACAGCAGCAGTGACCCCTGTGGCAATGAGAGCAGCCACTGTGGCAGCAGTGGGGTGGCAGTGCCAGTGGAGCTACTTGGCCAGTGGCCACTTGCCATGGCAGAGGTATACAAGTAGCAGCAAGCCAGGTGACCACAGGGACAGCAAGGACTACATTGCTGCATCCAGACCTTGCTTGTTCCCCTGCCACTGAGGGTCACATCCACCCAGGGCCCTGGATTCCACAGCAGGCCCTGTTGACCCTAAATTCACTGGCCCACCAGTAATCCAGTGGGCTGGGTGGAGCAGTGCTGCAGGATGAATCCAGCCATGGTGGCTGTATATTTGACACCCTTCATTTAGGGATTCAATTCGCGTGTCATTTATACTAATGACTATACATGCTGGAAATGTAGTAGCATAACTGTTGATCACTTGATGCACTCTGGGGCATCACAGCTTAGAACAAGCCTCGAAGTTCAGAGCTGGGCTTCTGGTACCGAATGCTCCTTCCCATTACCGGCAGGGGAGACTAACACCAAATTTCCTCCCAGAAATGAAAGACTATTTTGGCCTCCCCTCAGCTGGTCCCCAAGGACTACCGCCAAGGTAGGCCCATAAGAGACTTCCACCATTCTCTGATCTCTGTTTACGTGGCAGGTCCATTGGGATTTGAGCCCTAAACTCCTGAGATGATAAACCTGAGGGACAGAGACTGAGACAAAGGCAGACTAAGGTCTAAAAGAGAGCTTGAGGTTGTGACACAAGGCAGTGCTGCATGAGTGAGAGAGGTTGTGAGGTGGAGGCAGGTGAAATGACTGAGTTGGTAGGATAGAGATGCACCTCTTTGAGAGAACTTGCCCTGGCGTGCTGGGACCTTGGGCTGAGTCTGCTTCCTTCAGCCAGTTGCAGAGACGACCCAAGCAGGGTGCAGGGCCCGGGGATAAATCAGCCTGTGCAGGGCCCCACCCCCAGGTGCGAGGAAGCTGGCAGCAGATAGGGTGGGGGGAGGAGGGGGAGATGCTAAGTGTCTGGACATGCCAGTTTTGGTGGTGGATTCAGCAGCAGGGGTGCCAAGTGGCCGGACTTGAAGCCAGTGGTGGTGCAGAGTCACCGTGGCCACTCTGCCAAGCTCCGCGGGACCCCCCAAAGCATGGGACCCAGGGCGGTTGCCCCGATTTGGGCCAGATGTCTCACAGTCGTAAGTTTATCAAAACAGATAAGGGATCAGGTAAAAACATTCCAAGTGTTGGAAGTAATATGCCTGGAGGTGTACCCAGACAAAAGCCGAGTTCATCAGTGGAAGAGAAAAGGAGAACTGAATGAAAGAAAGAAATACCCTGCCACGTTCTGGGGGTACCCTACAGAATGACAACAGGAACCATTCCTCCTCCTGTCTTAGGCCACCATTTCCTGTTGGAGGTAGACTAGCAGCTGCTTTTGTGCTTCCTGTTATGACCACAGTAATATTTACAGGGGAATAAAAGCTGTTGCTATGGCCAAAAGTCTAGCAGGGGCAAACATGAACAGGGCCAAAGTGTACTTCTGCTCCGTGGTGAGAGTCCTGGTAAAGAGACGACTGCTCCTCCTAATTTTGGAATATGCATACCAGTGGGAGGCTGTAATGGTCTTTTCCTCTAAGGCGCTCTGATGCCCTCTGGGGGCCAATCCAAGTTTGTTCTGCACTCCAGTCACCACCAGGGCATCACTCTCATTATCTGCCATGCTTGATGTTAATAACTATAAATTTGGGATGTAGTCCTCAGAAAACTGAAGGTGAGACCTTATGTCTGCTACTGACGTGCTGCCATGATGTAGCATTGGGCCACCTATGTCTGGCCTAATCTTTAACTAATTACACTTTTGAACAGGGATCTCTACCCTTGATTGGGTTTTTTCAGCTTCCATTAGTTCAGAGGGCCCACTCAACATTATTGACTCAGTACTCTTTGCTAGGTGCTTTTGGCCCCCCAGTGATCACAAAACCAGCACCCTTTTTTCCTGACACCCTTAGTGGCCTCCCTGTTTCTCATAAGCCACCCTATGCCTTGGAGCTAAAGAAACACAAATAAAACCTGTACATGTTAGGCATGTCTACACGACATTTACTGCACAGTAGTCTAATTAGCTGCACAATAAACATTGTACATCTACACGCGCGACCCTATTAAGCCACAGTAAACTAATTAACTACATCAAGGCAGTACAGTAAAAGCTCTGTTATCTGGCATCCCCTGGGAATAGGGGGTGCTGGATAACAAAATATGCTGGTTAATTGAGCGGCCCGGGCCGCTGCTTCTCCTGCTGCCCCTCCCGCAGCATCGCCGCCCCTCCTGTGGGCCCTGCACAGTCTGTTATGCCCCCAGGACGTGGGGGCTTGGCAGCACAGGCTGCTTTGCCCCAGGCCTTGGGGGCTCGGAGAAACTGGAAGTGTCACTTTATCTTACAAGCCAGCATCCCCTGTGGATGCCAGCTCCGGCTTGTTGCAGGAGGATGGTGTTGCCTGGCTGGCCATGAACTAGGGCTCGCTGCCCTGGGGTACATTGCCCAGCCAGGCATCATCTCTGTGGCTAGGGACAGAATCTGCTGTAGGGAGTGGCTAACAAACCCACCAGGTAAACCCCACACAGGGAGGAGGGCTCTGGGGGGTGCCATGCCCACCCATACCCACGCCAGCTCACTCACCCACCCATCCCTGGGTTGCCTGAGGGGCAGGGGAGCCCTCCCTTCCTTTCCTCACCTTTCTTGGCTGAGCTCCTTCCATCTGCCCCAACCACTGGAGTTTCCTCCCCACAACGTGGAGGGAGCTGGGAGTCAGTTCAGGACTTTATTAAGTTCCCATCAGGCTCCCAGCTAGGCAGTCAGGGCCCATCACATGCAGAGAAACTTGGTGATGGTAGCAATCTCCATGGCCAGAGAGGTCAGGCACTCATAACATGCATAAGCAGAGATACCCCTCCAGGTGGTGGTGCACATTGTGGGGAAATGTGGGCTTGCCTGGGGTACTGTTGAAGAGCAGGGCCCTGTACCAGGTTCTCAGCTGCACCCAGGAAACCACTGTGATCAGCAACAGCCCAGTATAGCGGGATGGGCAGTCCTTGGAGCACTCAAACAAGGTGTTGTGGCGCACCTGGGTGATTCTGACCAGGGATACACTTGGGTCACAGCCCATGGGCATCAAGGGCCTGGCCCCAGGGTACCTCTCTGGAGAGGCCCACCAGGAGGAGTCAGGGGCTGTCATCAGGTCTGCATCCCAGCTGGCCGGGAGCCCCTGACCCCAGGTGCTGCAGGTCTGGCAGCATGGGAGCAAAGTGCTTGGCTTGTGGGGAGAAGGGAGTTGCTCCAGGGTCGCTGTGGCAGCTGCTGGGAGGCACCTGGCATAGCCTGGCCTGGGTAGGGTATGGGGAAGGCAGGTTGCTTGCGGCAAGCAGCTTGCCTGCCCCCTGCTGTGGAAGCAGGGAGGAAAGGCTCACCCAGTGGCTGCCCATGGAAGGGGTCACCTGGGCAACTTACCGTGGTCCCTGGGTGCTCATGCACGATTGCTGAACTGAGGGTGGGCGGTGCACAACCCCTCTGTACAGTGCATGTTCTCTCTGAAACGTTGCAAACTTTCACAATGAGTCTCTCCGTCCTTGTTCTGCAGAATCAGCTGCTAGATGCAGGGGAAGAAGCACCTAGCACTACTGGCAGTGGGGCCCCAAGGACAGTTCCATCTGCTGCAGATATACTCCATATGTGCCAGCTCTGTCAGTACTGGAGCCAGGATCCAACAGCTCTCCTCCACCGCCAGTCACCATCTCTGAGGAATGGCTCAAGCGGAGTTGGACCTGGCAGTGCAAGTACAGCAGAATGGGGAAAGCCTCAGAACAGGCAGACTCTGAGGACTGCATAGCACACCATGCCCTTCTGCAGAGGCTAGCGGAGGCCCAGGAGGTGGTACCCAGCACAAGGTAGTGCATTGGGCAGCAGCCGCCAGCAAGGAGAACTGGCATGTCATTGACATGGTGCTGGCCCTGGCAGGAGGAGGGGAAGCGGGCTGAGCAGGCTGGACAGCCTTGCTGCAGCATATGAACCTGAGGTGGCGTTTAGAGGCTGGGATACTGGGCACCTCCCTCCCAGCTCTAAGCGAATCCTCCCCACTGTTTGCCTTCTGACACGTGTCAATAAACTGTACATAGTTTCATGGGGATGAGGATAATTTATTGGTGGTACACTTTGTGGTTAGGGGGAGGTCTGTTGTTGGTGAGGAGGAAAGGAAGGGGTCTGTTGTTCTATTGTGGAAGGAATAAAGTTTGGACTTTGTTACAAATTGTCCATAGTGTGCATGTTCCTGGGGTTGCACTGTGCGCCCAGAGCCTGTGGGTGCCTGCCCAGGCAACCTACTGTGGGAGGTAGAGGAGGAGGTGGTCAGCAAGTGCCTCACAGATACAGTGCCCTGGCTGCTGCTGCTGGAGGGAGGGTGAGGAGTATCCTTGATGCACTAGAGACAGGCTCCCAAGACAGCATCCTGGAGGCCTGTCAAAAGACTGCAGACTCCTAGCCCACCATGAATTGTCCTGGAGGTGGTGCTCCGTGGTTCCTTTAGGGGCTCAGGAACACCTCCCCTGATGCATCTTCTTTGGGGTTCCTCCTTCCCTACACCACACCCCTTTCCACTCAGGTGTTACGGTTGATCCAGGCAGTGCTTCGACATAGTTGCAGGTTTTGTCCTTCCTGTGCCAGTTTGATGAGGAAAGGTGCTGCAGAGGTCTCGCCATGGTTGTCAATCTCAGTAAATTGCAAACTCAAAAAGGACGTAACTTAAAGGAGCTTGGTCTGGTCAGTGAGCAGGGTAAACAAACTCACTGAAGCCCTCTGGGTACTATGCTCTGTCTGCCTGCCGTGCAGCAAGGGGCTCCATATCAGTTTTCAGATCCATAGCCCAAGGTCAGATTTGAAATGCATTTACAACCCCTTAGGCCAGTTCTGGGTAGTTCTGAATCAAATGAGATGAGCTCTGCACCGTCTTACACTAGCCCTAACCCAATATGGAGTCTAGAAATATTCCAAGCCTGCAACAGGTCCCTACCATTTGATTATATGATGGAGAAGTCTTATAAAATCACTGATTCATAGATCTGGAAGGAACCTCCATAGGTCATAGAGCTCAACCCCAAATACATGAACAATATGAATCTTTGCTGGATGGGGCCTCGACATATACCTCTGTGCCCTTTGTATAATCAGGGCATGCTTCCACACGTCCTTCTGCATGCATGGATCCCAGCACTGACAAAGGTCTGCACACCTTTTACGTTATTACACGGGCAACTGGTGCCTCTTGGGACTGGGGGGGAGGAGCACCCGCAGAAGCCGCCAGCAGCTTCAGCAGCGGGGACAGGGCAGCAAAGTACTGTGGGTCTCTGGTGCCTGGGGGCCAATGCTTCCATTTGTGCCCCCCGTCTGCAGCTGATCACTAAGTGGGGGGGGAGGGGGGCTGGCAGCTGATTGCTGAGTGTGGGGGGGTCCCCTGGTGGCCCGTCACTAAGTGGAGGGGTTCCCCTGGAGGCCGATTGCCAAGCCTGCAAACACCAGCAGTGAAATTGGAAGTGCCACCAAGGGACTGAGTACGCCACTGGGATGCGGCTGGCGAGCACCCACAGAAGCCACTGGCAGCATCACTGCCCCCTGTTCCCTGCCACCTATGCATTGTTAGAAGTCTAGTGACAGGACAGACATTGCCAAAAGGTGATTATTTTATTCTTTGTGTTCCAGGATACAGGCAGCAAAACTTATGGCATGGACTTCCCACACCCCTACGGATAAGACCAGGCTGTGGTTTCTGGCCCATGCCCATTTCCAGTCCCATTTCATCAAGGCAACAGTTATTGCTAGGGAGGGATACAAATCCCCCAGGTTTAGTTCTGGGTCTGTGTTCCTGCAAAAGAAGCAAAAGATGTGGCTCAGGAAGGTCTCACACAGCATGCCCAGAAGTTACCAAAGACCAACCAACATGAAACAGCCAGGCCATAGCTACCTAGCAAGAAGCGCAGCAAAGGAACAGCAGTGAAGCTCAGTTCCTCCCTTGGGAATCTCTAGAGGCTGCAAATGTTAAGAGAAACAAGATCCTTCCAGCTTAGGAGCCTGGACACTATCTGCTCCTACACTTGTAAGAGTAGAACTGAACTACTGTAACCCTGTTTTGTACAGGTTTAAAGTTGCTGTGATTTGGCTCACTTGTACTTGGGGGGGGGGGGGCGAAGAGTTAAACTGGCACAAGGCTCCCCACCCTTTACAAAAAAAAAGTAAAGTTAAATCTCTCCACAACCTGACGCTGTGGATCACTTAAAATTCACTACCCACCCTGCCACAATGAGTTTCCACGTGCACTTTATGCCATTTGACAAACTAAATGATGGAAAGCTGTAGGTGCAGCCAATGTCATACACCCTTGCAGGAGATGCCTCACCAAGCGCAAGGACTGCGCGCAGCTGCCAAGTCTTCTCTCAGCCGCACAGGGCAGGGCCCGCGGGACACGTCCATCAGCGCGGGAGCAGCCCGGCGGAGAGCGGGCCGGGGCGGCAGAGCCACCCGCAGCGCCGACGGCCGCGTCCTCGGGCAAAACAGCACGAGGCCTGCTGGGCCGGAGCACAGCCGAGCTCCCCGGCCTCCCCCGCGTCCTGCACCCGGCAGCGCACGGCGCCTTGTCCGGGGGAGGCGGGGGCTTGGCCGCGGGCCGGGTCCCTTCTAGTACCAGTTGGTGCAGACGATCAGGTAGCGCACGTCGTCCAGCAGCGACAGCGGCCAGGCGGCGGGACCAGGCTCAGGCTCAGGCTCAGGCGGGGGCGGGGGCGGAGGCTGGGCAGGCGCGGCCGTGCCGGGGCCGGGGCCGGGGCCGGGGCTGGTGTCGGCGGCGGGCTGCTCCGTGCCCTCGGCGGCGGCGGGAGGCGAGGCCGCGCTGCCCGCGCCGGATCCCGGCCGCTCCGCCATCGCCGCCGGGAAGAGGAGGCGGTGTCCTAGCGGGGTCGGACCGGCCCTCATGTGTCCCCGCCCCGCCCCTTCCGGCGCCGCGGGGAGCTGCTGCGCAGGATGCGGCTGGTGCGGGGCGCGCTGCGGGCCTGGCGGGACAGCTTCGACTGCGGGGGTCGCAGCGTGGCCATGTGGTTCCCCGGGCACATGGCCAAAGGTGAGCGCCGTGCCGCGGCCGGGGCGGGCTGCTGGCGGGGGCGGAGGTCGCGCCCAGCTCCCCGGCCCCCGGCAGTCCATAGCCAGAGGTGAGGGCAGGCCGGGCTCGCCCAGCCCTCCCCTACCGCTGCCCCCCGGGGGCCGCGCTGCCCGGCCTGGCTCTGCCACTACCACTGCCCCCAGGGCTGCCTCTTGTCCTCTCTCCTTAGGACTCCGGCAGATGAAGGGGAAGCTGCAAAAGGTGGACTGCCTCGTCGAGGTGCACGATGCCCGCATATCCTTTCCCTGCCGCCGGCGGTTGTGGGAGCGCAGCGAGGGCAGCTCTGCGGTCTCCGAGCGGCCTCGTCCTAGTAGAGCTGGGTGTCGAGGGTCCTGCTCTCTGAATCTCAGTGTCCGGTGTGGTTTTGAATGAGGTGGCTGCAGGAATTAGTTGGGTTTTTTTAGAAGCACCCCCTGAAAAGTGTGAGTCTATTTCCCACCTTCCAGACGGGGCAGGTGGCATTGGAGCCGGGAGCGCCTGTGTACTCCTGCCTCGGTGCCCTCCAGCTCACCTCCATTGTTCAGCTTCCTTAGTAGCGACACATCCCGTTCTCGGGCCGGAACCCTGTCTTCCAGGAAGCCTTGGGAGTCAGACCTCACCTTCTCCTACTGAACAAAATGGACCTGGCTGATTTAAAGGAGAAATCCGTAAGAACCCTGTTAAAGTCTTCTCTCTTCCTTTACCAGCATCTTACGGCATCGGTGCCCAGAGCGGCAGACTCTTAGAAAATGGAGGGGTATTTTTGATCGGCACATGTCAAAAAAACATTTAGATCAAAGGTCTTAGCTGTTGGGCACCTTGAGGGCATGGTCATAGCCTATGCAAGCTGGTAGTTTTGTTCCTATGGGGTAGGAGAATCTGTAACTTGTACAGTACAGTGGGTCTTCAGTCGACATGCAGCCTCAGAAGCAAAGTCCTGAGTCCCTGATTCTGTTTAGATGTTGCCACTCTGCTTCCCCAGCTCTGGGTAGATGGACACATCTCTGTACATGGCACGTTATAATTTCTGGCTCTAGCGCTCCTTTCTCAAATCCCTGGAATTTGTGGTGCATCTGAGTTATACTTTGGCTGGCCCTGTGTTAAGTGTCCTAACTGGCTTTAGGCACTAAGTGTGTTGATAGACCTCCTCTCTCAAGCACCAGATCCCCTGTTTGATTCTAGAATGGCAGAGCTAAAGAGAGAGCACTGCTGATTTGTGGCCAGAGAAACATCTTGTGCACCTTGATCCAGCCCAACAGGTACTGCCCCACGCCCAGCCTCCTTGCACCGAGTTGTTCTGGGCCAAAGGAAACCAGTCTGGCCCAGAGGCAAGGAGTTTGATGAGATCAGAAGTAGATGACATTCCCATCTCCCTCCCATGGGGAGCAGCTGTTAAATGACAGCTCTTTTAATTCAAGAACCATGCCCAGTGAGCCAACTCAGTCTGCTCTAACGCTGTGCTAGAGAAGGAGGACAGAGTCTGAGATCATGCTAAAAATCCCCCAGGCCCATCTCTCTCCAGCATTGAACAGGTGGCATCCTTCCTGATCTGTTTCTGGGGGTTGAATTCTCCAGAGGCCTCTCAGTTAGGTTTCTCTGAACCTTTTTTCTGGATCCTCTGACTCGCTGCATTCAGTGAGGGGAGGCAAGTTGCCCATAGGGAGACCCTTAAACAGTTGGCAGCTGTCCCCACCAGTATCTGACTAGCTGGTTTGTGGTATGAGGGACAGCCTGATAAGCACCCACTGGTGCTCTGCTTTGTCCACAACTTGGTTTCAGCCTTGCCTGACCATCTTGTCACCGTGGAAGCCAAAGAAACTATCCCTCGGGGTTAAGGCAGGGTGACCCTAATGAGGACACTTTCTGGCAGATGCTGGAAGCCAAACAAGTCTTTGAGCTGTCATCTTCTCTCCAGAAGGTGACTTAAGAGCAGCTGATTGCTGCTGTGCATCTTCTCCAGCTTTAAAACAAATAAGCAGCTGTATCCTGGTTTGTCTTTGTGACTGATGCTGGCCAGTGTCTGGGGTATCATGTGCTATTTTTTGTTATGTAGAAACTTCTCACTTTTATCATTAGAGAATCCTGGAGCAGCTGAAACAGGAAGGCCTCAAAAATGTCATCTTCACAGACTGTGAGAGAGAGGAAAATATCAAGGAGGTAACATCTCCCAGTGAATAGCAATGCCCTGTGAGGTCTGAATGCAAAAGGGACTCTCTATTAATTGGGATCCACTCAGCAGCTAGCACATCTGGGTCTTTGCCTTTTATGTGGAACCAAAGCATTTTTGCCTTTTCAGCTTTCTGCTGGGGTAGCTTGAAGGATTCCAGATAATAGGCCCCACGCATTCCTCCTGTGGTAATGGTTCTGTTATGTTTCTTGCAGATTCCCTGAAGAATTGGATTGGGAGAGTTGCCTCATAGTTGTGCAACTCTCCCCTGGGGCTGTAGTCTGGGCTGTGGGGGTGCCGTGTGGAAAGGTGTTGGAGGACTGAAAATTCAAGTTATCTGTAGTTGCTACAGGGCCATGTACCACTGTGGTTCAAAAGAGATCTTGTTATGGTAGTGGTCTCTATTTCCTGTGAGAACCCAGATGAATGTCAGCAGTCCGGGCATTCCATTTCATCAACCTCCTGGATACTAGAGGTCATGGACTAAACATAGACATTGGATTTTTTGATACATTATAATCTAACTGGCAACTGACTCCCCAGCCCAGCCCCTTTACTTTTCATTCTGTCCAGGAAGAGCACACGCTAACTGCTGAAACTTCCTTAGCCTGATGAAGGGTTTTTGAACCCGAAAGCTTGCTTAATAAATATTCTCCAACTATTTGGGTTGGTCTAATAAAAGATATCAAATTCACCCAAGGAACCTTGTCTGCCAGCAGTCAGGGCAGGTGTTCTGGATGACATGCAAGGACATGGGTTTGGTCGTAATATACCCATTTCACCTTTCAGTTTTGTTAATGTGCAGAGATTTTGATGTCACTTGTACTAATCAACAGAAAGAATAGTCCCCATTTGAAGAGGCTTAAATTATAGCCCATCCTACCAGGAAAGCTTTTTTTTCTCGTAGCATGGTGCTAATGGTATCTTTAATAGTAATCAGTTAATACTTACTATGTGTGTGAAGTATGTGCCTGTGTCCTCTCCTTTGCTGTTATAAAGGTTGTGTGGTGCTGTACTTCTGGTAGAGAGGTTTAGTTAGGGAGTATGCCCTCCCCGCCCCCAACCCCACACACCTCTATATCTGCAGTCTCCTGCATTGGGAAACAAGTGGTCAGTTAAAGCTAGAGTGTAGAACAAGCTAGCTGCAGAGTCAGCCCTGGCTTTCCTTTTGTCTAGGACAGTGATGCTCAAGCTTTTGGCCCCATGGGCCAGATGAGTGGCGCAGAACTAGTCTGCAGGCCAGATTGGACCCTGTGCTGTCTCCACCTTGCCCCATATGGCCTCAGCTGGCCCCCGTTTGCTGGGATCAGGCACCTGTTCAGGGACTGGGGTTCCCCACAAATCTGTAAATTTGACAGGGAACCAGTGCTCCCCCGCATTCAAATTTTCAGCTCTGTGGGGAGCCCCGTGGGACAGATGACATAGTGCCAGGGACCAAATGTGGGCTGGGGGTTGAGCACCCCTAGCCTTGGAAACTGTGGAATCTCTGTTCCCAGCTGCAAGGCACTAGCCATGGAGAACAGAACGAAAACTTCTTGGGGAAAAAGATACCCATGCTTTGCATAAAGACCTTCACTGTATCCCTGCAGGTAGTTCCCCTCATCACGGAGCTGGTCAGCAGCAACCAGCGCTACCAAAGAGCTGAGGTGAGCTAATGGGCAAGAGGAAGAATGTGTAGCAAATGTGTCTAAGGGAGTGCTTTTGAAGTCCTAGCCTGACATGATCCAGGCATAACTTCCAGAAGGGCAATGTCAGCTGAGGGTTTAGCTGGCTGCATGAATGAGAGACATGCCCCTTAGACTGGGGACCCAAAGGAGTTGACCCCCCTGTTTCCACTGGGGTCAGCAGGTGATGTAACTACTGGGGCTGCTGCAGCAGTGTTGTGAGCTTTGCTTCCTGTTGCAGGCTCAGACACTAGAAAAACAGCACATACTTCTGCTTGCCTCTAACTTGATGGACTGGACTGTCCTCACAGTTGTTCTGGCAGCAGTGTGGAGCGAGCGACTCCTGTGGGGTTGTGCTGGATTCACACTGCCCTATCAGTTTCTTTATAAATGCTATTTAAACTGGCTTCCCCCTTTGTAGTGCCTAGAATTAAGGGAAATTTAAGCCAAGAATGTAAATGTAACTAGTGCACTGGCACCTATTCCCCAGGTGAATGGATTCTGAGTGGCATTGGTTCCATGCAGATCCAATTCATACAAGTTTTCTTCATCACTGCTGTTGTTTCCCTACTGACTGGTAGAATGGACCTGGGGACATGGAATGAGGCTGTGTTGGGAGAGATGGAGTGCTTAATCTGTTTGATCTGTCCTGTGATTCCAGAATGTGGAGTACTGCATCATGGTGATTGGGGTGCCAAACGTGGGAAAATCCTCACTCATCAATGCCCTGCGGAGGCTGCATCTCAAGAAGGGTATTTTCTGTGTGCCTTTCTGTCCCTCTGCATGGCTTGGAGGGGGAGTGCCTCTGCCCCCCGGGGTCACAGAATGCCCAGACATGGGTGTCTGGGACAGCAGGCCTTGGGGTGGACTGGGTTAGAAGGAGTTTGAGATGCAGGGAGCCCGTTTACAGGTGATTGGGCTTCCCAGTAACTCTGCCCCCAACTTCAGGAAAAACCGCTCATCAAGCATTGACATAGCCTGCAGTCAGAGACTGTTTGAGACCTGTGACAATTTTCAGCTGGCTCTGCCATGGGAAACAGTCTTTGTGCTGCCATCTTGTCCAGGCAAGCAGGGGATGGGTTGAGGTAGTGCTTGTCTGGGAAGCCTTCTGCTGAGATAAAAGAAGCAGGCCCTGTTTGGTTCTCAACCTCCCTGCAGCCAATCTGGCAGCAGAAGGGCCTGGTAGGAAGTTGTCAGGTGCCCTCTATGTAGCAACATAGAGAATGGGAAACTGCAAAATGCTATGAGGAAGGTGCCATGTATGGAGCACGGCTCTTGGATTCTAGTCAGGGGAGGCACGTGGATGGCAGTGACTTCTGGGAAGATTGATGAAATGAATGTGCCCATGCCTGCCCTTGGGATGACTGTGCTAGAGCCTGTTTTGGTGTGCTGGAGCCAGGTTCAGGGTGCGGCTTTGTTTTCTGACTCTCTCTCTCTCTCTCTCTCTCTCTCCATTTCTGAAGGGAAGGCATCTCAAGTTGGTGGTGAGCCAGGGATCACCAAGGCTGTGCTTACCAAAATCCAGGTACAATCCTTGGGACTCCACTCCTTCAGGCAAAGCCAGCAGTGGGTTCTAGGGTGTCTATGGGGAGAAACTTCCCCACGGGTGTGGGATCAGTAGATGGTAACTACTTGAAATGGCAAGGAGGCTGGGTGACGAGGGTGGGTGAAGCAAAAAGTTTAGCAGCAAAAGGGTTAGTCACTTTAGAAATAACCTGCAACGTGCTACCTTGCTGCAGGATCTAAAGAGAAGCTTTTTGCTTGGCTCTGGGTGATATAACATCAGACTGGAATATAAGTCTGCAGGCCAGGACTGCACTGAACTGATGTCTAGACAGGGTTTGGGAGATAGGAAGTCATCTGATGCATCTTCTATGCCAGCCCTGGGAAGCCCAGTGGCTTTGGTAAGTGATTTCTACCAAGGTTTCGTATTGCATCTTGGGCTGCTTCCAGCAACCCCAAAAGTGTCTGGAGGAAGAACTCTGAGGATTGGTTCAGGGTCAAGAGTACCGTACCCACATCCAGTCATCCTGAACGTGTCCCAGTGAAACCAGGGACAACAAAACGTCAATCCACATGCAGAAGGAAAAGAGGAGATGGCTTGATGTCCTCTGCCCTCTATTTGTTTTATAGTTCAGGTGCTTGGGCCTCTGGTCAGTTGCCAGGTGAGAAACTGGGACTGTTCATCAAGAGTGTTCCCACCATGCTGATTGTCTATGATAGTCTGGGGAAGAATTGAACTGAGACACTCATGCCAGTACCTGTCTATGCCAAAATGGCTGGTGGGGGTGAATGGATCCTGGACTCTTCAGTTCTAATGTGCCTTCCATTCCCAACCCAAGTTTTGCTTGCAATATTGGGTCATGAATGAGAAATGAGCTGCTTGACCAAGGATCCCACACTGTCATGTAACAAACCTGTCTGCCTGTCCTAGGTCTCAGAGAGGCCCGTGATGTACTTGATAGACACCCCAGGGGTGCTGTCTCCAAGAATAGGGAGTGTGGAGACTGGCTTGAAGCTGGCACTATGTGGTAAGATGGACGTTGGTGCTATGGCTGCTTCTGGCTGGATGCTTTTCTTTGTTGTGTCTGGCTCCTTGTGCTCTGTCCAATACCAAGGTCATGATGCTTGGCATGGCTGCAGGGCCTAGCAAGAGGAACATTATTGTGAGGCCCTGGAGCTTGTTATTGCATATCTCAGTGGGATATGGGAAAACCAGCTTGGCACTGTGGAGGCAGCCTTACTGCCAGCTTTCAGAATCACTTGGGAGGGGCTGTGGCACTGCTTTTGAAGAACCAAGGTTGGGACAAGCTGATGCCCTAGGAGAGAGGAGGGGACATAATTAGCATGCCTGTTCTTCAGCCCATCTGCTCTCCCCCCTAGCTCTGTTATCTGTGATTTTGCTGTCAGACAGCGTCTTTCCAGGAGAGTGGCTTCTGGCCATGTAATCTATGCAGATCTTGCCTGAAGACTTGGTCTCTAGGAATAGAAATAGTGGGGTTCACCACCCCTTCCTTCTAAGCCAATGCCTGTGTCTACACGTGAATTAACATATTTTAGTTAATGCACATTAAATCTAATACCTCTATTGTGAGGCACTAATAAAACGCATTAACTAAATAGCATGTTTTTAGTGATGCTTTAATGGGCATTAAAATAGGCTAACACATATTAAAGTGCATGTGTAGACACGCCCCCTGTCTTGAAGCACCCTCTGTTGCCAGGCTGAGCCTGCATGAGCTAGAGGCAGGGATGTCTGGTGAGAGGAGTGCCTCAGAACCTGGATGCACAACATATATTTGTACTGGTGTAACTTGTATCAGGGCCCGGAGTGTACAAACAAGCAACTCCAGTAGCTAATCCAAGTCTACAAGGTGGTGGGGAGCCTCTAATAGCTTGCTTGCTTGCTTTGAACAAACTGCAGCCCAAGATAGAAGCAGATATGTACCATGCTATGCCAGTGTGACTTAGCAGTAGTAGTTTTCCTTATTTCCCCCTCAGTGTGAACATAACACTTGTCAAAATCATCAGGCTGGTCAGGCCAGCTCTGGAGCATATGGCAGGAGCACTCTTGGATTAGAATCTAATGGGATGCTGGAGCCCTGGTGCCCACGGTTGTCTGCAGCTCTGTTGATACTGATGGAGCTCCAGCTTTGCTGTTTCTTTCCTAGGGACAATCCGGGACTACCTGGTTGGGGAGGATGTCATGGCTGACTATCTGCTGTACAACCTGAACAAGCACCAGCTGTTCAAGTAAGGCTCTTGGGACTTGCTGCTTTGGATTGGCTGGAAGGTCATGCCCCTGCCCTCTTCCCACCCTGAGCTTTTGCTTGGAGTCTTTGCTCTGGGGAGGTACCCTTTGCAAAGAGACCTCCTTGGGGAAAGGAGAGGGAGGTGGGAACACTCTTCTCCCAAAATGGGAGTGTGTGTTTCTTGCTTGTGATCCTGGTCAGTGGTGCCTCAGTGTGAGCTGCTTTTGTGGGGAGGGAGGAGGCAGCAGAGCATGTGTACAGGGCAGGGCAGCTGTATTCAGAGGTGAAGTCAGAGCTTTTGGTTCAGACATTGTGAAAACTCTATTCTGGCTCCAGGGTAACCTTGCTGGGGTGGTGAATGCTGCAGGAGGATATAGAAGTTGGGTGTCAGGATGGGCAGACAATGAGCTTGGTGCTTCTGCCTTAAGTACCCCCTGCTGGCCCCAAGGAGGAACAGTACTTATGACCTGGGATCTGTGTTTTCCATTCACCCTGGAAAAAATGGTAAAACCTAGATTTTCTCATTTTAAGGAGAAAAACTCAGATTTTTTTTCCTTTTAAAGGAGAAAAATGTGGTAAAAGGTAGGTTTCTCTTTGCAGGCTGGCAGAGTTCCAGCCTGCAAGGGGCTGGGCGGAGTGGGAGGAGGGTGGTCAGTCAAGGGGTGCCATGTGCATGTGCGCACATACATGGCTGCCAGTCAGTCTACAGAGCAGCTCCCCACAGGTAAATTGTGGGGGGAGGTAGAAAGGGGGGAGGAATTGAGGCCCCTGTACTGAGGGAGGGAGTTGGGCAGGGCTGGGGATGCTGCCCAGCCTGGGCAGTATGTGGGGCTTGAGGCCTGGGGCTGGAATGCATGGCCACAGGGCCCAGGTGGAGAGTGGGACAGAGCCATGGGTAGCCTGTCTGGGGGTGTGTGGAGTGGGGGGCTGGCTCCCTGCCACCATGTGCACTCCAGACAGGACATGAGGGGGTAGATGTGGGCTGCCTGCTGCAGGCTTGGGCTCCCTGCTTTGCTGCCCTCCCCCTGGGGCCTCCGCAGCCCAGCGGGTGGGACCTGGCAGGACAGAGCGGGGCCGGGCGGAGAAGCTCGGTCCTGCTACTGCAAGCCCTGCATCGCTATGACAAGGCACTCCCTACCCACTTGGCAGCAGACAGGGTGGCTGTGCAGTTGTGCCCCTTGCTGCTGCTGGGCAGGCAGGGGGCACCTTGCCATGGTGGTGCAGAGCTCCCTGTGGTGGCGTTAAGCTTCCCCACCTGGCTACGCTCTGCCTTCCCATGCTGGGTCCTGTCCACTGGGCCGCAGAGTCCCCAGGGGGAGGGCAGCAGGGTGGGGAGCCTAAGCTCACAGCAGGCAGCCCACATCCAACCCCACAATGGGCTATGCCATCTGTTGGGGAAGGGAAGCTGGGCTTCACGCTCTGCTACAGCAGTTGTTGCCTCCCACATGCAGCAGCTGGGGCTTGGGTGCTGCTGGAGGGGCGGGGGTTTTGGACCTGGGTCCCTGGCCCCATAGCCTTGGCAACTGGGGGAGTGTGACAGGCTCCGGCAGGGCCAGGGGGGTCTATGATTGGGGAGCAAGGAGCAATGGCATAGGCAGGATACCAGTATATTAGGGCTGCTCAGCCCAAAGCAGTGGGAGGGAGTGGGGGACACAGCCACAGCTGAACCTGTGTCTTGGTGAGTGAAGGTGGCAGGGGAAGCTCTGATTTTGGGGGTTTTTTCATGGAAAAATCAAACACCAAAATGTATAGGTATTTAGAATTTATTTTATTATAGTGATTGTGGCACTGGTAGGCTTCCAAAATGCTTTAAAATTGTAAATATATCAATAAAACATTGTGTTCAGCTGAAACCTATATATATAGTTGCATTTCATTTTAATCATTAAAAAACCCATGATCCACATTTTTCCATCAGAGAAGTTATGATTTTTAAACAGAAAAAACCAGGATCCGTGCTTATGACTTCACAGGGACAACAGGAAAGTCTCCTTGGAGTGGGTCACCAGTGAATAGGGCTTGTGGAGCAGATGGACTGGTGGTTTCTGAGTTCCTTTACTTGTGGCCCCCCCTGGGGAAGGCACTCTGTTGTGTCACATGCATAGTTCCCCTGTGCAAGCTTCTTGCTGCCATCCAGCACAGGAGGAGCCCCAGCCTTTTCCAGAGGGTGATGCTGAAGATGCCCTTTTCCCAGTGCCCAATCCTGTGCCCTGTCTGCCTCATGGCTGGCAGGGTCCCAGAGACCCAAGGGATGTGGCAGTATGTCACTGATTCCCCTGAGCAGACACTGAATGTTGCGATGGGTGCTCCATGGTTATGCTAGCTGCTCCCCATGGACTGTCTGGGAAAGGCGACAGCCCTGAGCAGCCTTCCCCATAGCTAGCGGTTGGGGGTGAGCCCTGCTTGGAAGCTGCACTGTCTCCAGCCCTTCTGTGCCCCATCTCTGCACTAAGAGCTTTTTGTAGCACACATGCTGCTGCCTTGCCTTGTGGGCAGTGACCTGCATACACTGTCTCTGTACAGGTACGTGGAGCGCTATGGGTTGGATGCGCCCTGCGATGACATTGAGAGCGTCCTTAAGCGAGTGGCACTGAAGCTGGGCAAGACTCGTAAAGTGAAGGTGCTCACAGGGACAGGCAAGTGCTCCAGCCTACAGGAGAGGTCATCAGGAGGGGTAGTGCCCCCAATATCCAAGAGGTGTTCTCATGGTGGTGGGAGGTTGATGTGGGGGGGAGGTAAAGGAAGCCGGGATGCCCTGTGAGGTTAATTGCGGTGGAAGGAAGATGAAAGCCCTGATCTCACAAGGCAGTTACTTGGGGTCCAGGGAGAGCCAGCCCCACCCCTGGCCCAGAGGTGCGTAATCCAGGGACATCAGGCAGCTGTGGGCTCTATAGCCCAATGAAAGAAATGGGTCAGGAAGGCTGGACTGCATGTTTGGCAGCCTCCCCTCCACAACCTTGGCCTTCTCTTGCAGGGGATGTGAATGTGATTGCACCTGACTACAATGCAGCTGGTTATGAGTTCGTGCGCACCTTCCGAAAGGGGGAGCTGGGTAAAGTGATGTTGGACTGAGACCCTGTACCCTACCCAGCTCCATGTACCTGTGTTGGGATTGGGAAACAAGGGAGGAGAGACATGCACCTAGCACTGGTGCTGCCTAGGGAGTCTTCTGCAGCTGTCCTTTTCTTCCTTTGGCAGTAGCCCAAGGGCTTCTATTTTCCATAATTGCAAGAATCACGTGCGTCTCCTCTTGCCTAGGTGGGGTGGCAGCAGGGTAGATGTTTCTTCTGCTACCCTGGATGGAACTGTGGATATTCCAGACCATTTCCCTCCTTATATATGTGGCTGCAGACCTCATCACTATGGAATTCTGGTTTCCTCTGTTAAAAGATCCAAACTTCTAATAAACATCCAAAATCAAACGCCAAAATATATAGCTATTTTGAAATACATGGATTTTGAAAATCCACATTTTTTCACAACATTAAAATGAAACACCACTGTATTTATGGGTATCAGTTGAACACAGAACTCCCTCTGCCCCCTTCCCTCGCTAGGATGCAGGTCCAGCTGTGGCTCTTCCCACTGCTGCTTTGTGGTGCTGAGAAACCCTGATATGCCCTGATAACCCAAGCCCCCCATCCCCATCAGTGCCCCGCAGTGTGTGGGTCTGGGGGAGTTGTGGGGGCAGGAAAGGTGACTGACCATAAGCAGTGCTATAGGTGACGTGGGGACGTGAGGCCCCCCCGGTTTCTGCGCCCACAGTGGAGAACAGGGCTGCAGCCTGGCCAGACCAGCACCAGGCATGGGCTGCCTTCATGGCCCAACAGGCAGAGCCTGGTATGGGAAGGTGGCATGGGGTGGCGAGACTCATTGCTGCCACCACTACGAGCCCTGTGCCAGCTGCGCCACCATGGTGAGGTGCCCATTGCCTGCCCCTGCAGTTGGGGGACACAAGCTGCACCCACTGTGGCGGCAGGCAGGGGGCATCATACCAGCTGTTGTGGGGCTTGTGACAGCGGTAGCAGCAAGTCTCACCACCCTGCTCTGTCCTGTGCTGGGTCCCAACCTCTGGCCTGCAGGGGTACGTAGCTCCTGCCTAGTGCTAGTCCAGCCAGGCTACAGCCCCATGCCCCACTGTGGGTGCCAAAATTTGGGGTACATGCCCTCCTCCCCATGCCCTCCAATGCATTACCTCTGGCACCTGAGCACACGGCAGTGGGGAGCTGCCTCCCCCAGCAGCACCACCAGCCCCAGCTACCAACCCTGGCCCACTCCCTCCCTCACCGTGTGGGTGCAGTGTGAGCTGCTGCCTCCATCTTGCCACAAGTTGTGCCCCCCTACCCCCATAGACTTGCTTGAAGACAGCTGCTGGAACTGCTCTCCATCACACTGTCTGAGACTGTATTGTTGGCCTCTTGCACATCGCTCTTCTCCCACTACCCCCAGCCCCAAACAACTCCTTGCAGGCTGGAACTCTGCCAGCTTGCAAAAGGAAACCCATGGGGTTCCTGCATTTTTCTCCTTTAGAAGAGAAAATCACACATTTTCCCTTTAAAGGGGAAAGTTTGCATTTTTTCCGCAGCAAATGAGAAACCCAGTTCTATGCTCATCACCTGCCTTGGGCCCCAGTAGCCACATTGTTTCACTGCCCCTAAATCCTGAATTTCAGCTGAGGCAAGGTCTAATAGTGCTGAATAGGCCTTTGGATGGCTAAGGCCTAATTGGAAACAAAGCACTGTATCCATATAGGAGTCCTGTTCTGTTTGGACCATTGCCACCTGCGGGATGGGCCTGTCCTCCCCTTCTGTGAATGAGCAGAGGATGCCCTTTGAGGGCCCTTGGGAAGTGTAGCATGAGTTCTATTCCTATGTTGGGAATTGTGCTGTCTATGCACAACTGTTTGGGCTTCATGTCCTTGCTATGCGGCCAAAGGCCTGTTGGTCCTGAGGCTGGAGCAGGGTCACAGCTTTTCCTGAGACAAAAATGGAAGGTTTTAAGTTGTTTTTTTAAAATAAAATTTTAGCCCAGCCTTGGGCTTGCTACTCTGGTTTAACATTAAACTGGACTCTGTTCTTTCACTGCTGGTTTGTTCATTATCCCAGGTGCAGTGTTACAACCGACCAGAGGCAGAAGGCACAAGGGTATGGAGGGGAAAAGGTGGGCATAGATCTTCTGTCCAGAAGCCCCAACATCACCAATGAGAGCTGCATTTTCACCCTGGCACAAGGCACTGGTTTGGTGCAGGCATGGCACATCCTGGCAGTCCTCCCATGTTGGTCTGCTCTTTATCCTCAGTAGAACTGTAGTAGCTGCAGAGTGAGAGGGAAGCTGCTGCTGAAGATCCCTTTCCAGCTGTGGTGGATGAATCTGCTCTTGTGACTTCTAGTGCTGCAGTTAGGTGGTGCAACCTATGCCCTTGCCCTGGAGCAGCCTGGGATGCCAACCCTCCCAAGGCTGCAGTCAAACACTCTCCTCCCAGGCTTTTATTTCCACATCACTGATTTAAACATTTATAAAAATATTTACAAATAAGAACCATTAAAAGTAGGCTGGTGTAAGAGACCTTCCTGTCTGCAATGGCATTAGGGCCCTGGCCGTGCTGCTGGCATATGGGCCTTCTGGCTGCACATACGGAGGAGGGGCAAACACTGTTAATGTAAACATGTGATAAACTAGTTCTTCCCTGGGTCCTGCCTAGAGATGAAGTGAACAAATTGTAACACCACTGGGGAGGTCCTACCAGTCTTCAGGATTTCAAGGAATGGCTATAGACTGGGGAGAAAGGGGAAGGGGAGCACAAAAGGTCAAGGTTACCCCTTAGAGCAGTGACTCTGCAGCTGCTGCTTGCCTCAGTGTTGTGGCAAGCCTGCTCACAGTGGCACACAACCTGGGTACCTGAACCTGCAGGTGTGCTAGGGCTGTGGTGCATAGGAAGGCTATGCAGGAGCTGCCACAGCTGGGCAGTCAGGAATGAGCCTGCCCTACCCCAGGAGCTGATTGTGGGACCTGTGACTCCCACCTGGGCATCTGTGCCTATCGATAGGTCCAACTCTTCCTTCCCCTTCCCTTCATGTGCCAGGTAAATGGACTCCAGCATCTCTGCCCCCTCCTCCCCCAGTGCAGTATAGACTTCAGTTTCCATGCACGTGGAGGCCTCGGGGAAGAGGGTTGTTAAGAGCACATCCCCTTCTCTTCCACCCCGTGGAATGGAGGAGGGGAAGCTGCAAAGCCCACAGCTGCACTGGGAAAGGCCTCATAGGCTGACAGCTAAGGTTGAACACAGCAGGAGGGAAGTGAGTAGGTTCTGACCAATGCTTCTAGATCTGCTTGTAATGGGATGGAGCTGTACAAATTCCTTCTATGGGCAAGATAAAGCCTGGGGAACTCAGCTTAGCTCAGAGGTTTCTATACCTGCCCCATGTAAGTGTACTTCCGTCGGGCTACTGAAGACTGGGTGAAGATCATCTCTTCACTTGTGTATCTACAGAACTAGTTACACATTTCTGACACAAGGTAGCAGAGCTAAGACCTGCCAAGGCACTATGTGGCAGAGGGCTGCTGGAGATGCAGCATCCCCTTAGGTGGGCAGAACTGTTATTGCCTTGACTAGGTCTGAAGGTCTCATCTGCTCTGAAATTTGTTGCGCTGTCTTCAGGCAGTACTTGTCTCCTGCTCTAAGCCCAGCCTGCCTATTCCAATGGAAATCCTCCCTGCCATTCCAAAAGAGCAGCAACTTCATGAAACTTCTGGTTTGCAGTTAGCAGAGAACCTGCTCCAGCATGAACCAGCAGCTGCTTTGCTGTAGATCAGGACACAGCTGGACCTGATCTGATCTACAGTGTTTGGACATCACTTTTATAGAACCCCTGATCCATTACATGACTGACATTCTCCATTCACTGCCAAAATTTTGCATGGCCTTTTCTCCCCTCTGAACCTGGTTCTCACAGTCTGATTTCCCTGGCTGATCAGGACACTTCAAACAGCAGGTTCCATCAGCTAAGGAGGAAGCCATGGTCAAGAGGAAATATCCTCAGTTTTTCCATGTTAACTAGGCAAACCATGCCAGGACCCTGGCAGCCTGCTGCTCTGCACCTAATGCATTTCACATCATCCCCACTACAAAGCAAAGTGCCTTGGAAAGTGCTAACTTATGTCAGAACCAACTTCTAGTTGCTGAGAACTTGCAAACTAATTAACTGATTTTCTTACAACTTCTCCAGAAATTCAGACTTTGCTCTGAGATGATGAGCTGAAAAATGGGACATTTTGCTGCAGTTTTCATGCAGAACAAGCACTATCACTGAGCACAAAATGGAGCACTATTTTTCCTCAGTCCTGTATGGGCCCCATTTCATGGTCAGTACAGCTGGAGTGTTTGCTGGGCCTTGGTTCTCCCCTGGTCAAGGAACAGACCACAGATTGGACAGGGTATAAGTAAGACAGATCTGCTGCTGGCTGGGACCCTGGGTGACAGCTCCAGGTGCAAGCCTTGTCCAGGGTTTGCCTGCTGTACAACTTATTCTACACACAGCTTTGGACTGCAAGAGATGAATTAGCTGGAGCCAGTGGGTTGTGATGGGCATCACTTGGAGTTCAGCACCTTGTGGTTTGGGGAAAGCAGGGAGGCAGGGAGGAGAAGCCAGACACGGTGAATTCTTGGCATGAACGATGTAGGGTTGCCAACCCTTCTGGATTGGCTGGGGGACAACTGGAATTGGCATCGATCTCCCGGTGACTACTGAAAGCAATCCAGGAGATTGATATTGTGAACAGGTTGAACAGTACAATTAATGACTAGAGGTGCACTGATACATCAGTCCCATACTGGATCAGCACCGATATAAGGAAAATTGACAGTATCAGCAATTGGCTTTCTTTGGCTGATGTGGCTGATCTTGTCGCTGATAAATGCCCCATGCATGCACACAGCTGCAGCGCAGCACGCAGGCAGCCAGGAGCGCAGCACGGCAGTGTGGAGAGCAGCTGGGTCTGGATGGTAAATCTGTTGTGAAGGAAAGAGTGTGGAGAAGGGAGGCGCAGATCGAGGCCCCTGCAGTAAGGGAGGGAGTGGGGCTAAGGCAGGGACAGGCGCTGCGGAGCCGGGGAGGGGGACTCCTTCCAAATTGTTATTGGGCCCACCTTGGCTCAGTGGCAACAAAGCTGAGTCCCTCATCTGCATGGTTTCACATGACTAGTTGTTGACCTTCCCTGTAGCCCCAGGGTACCACTCCCAGTCCCCTGCCAGCACATCTCTGCAGCATCTCAGTCCCAGAGCCTGGGGGCACGGCAGGACAGGGAAGACACCAACAGCTCCCTTGTGCTGGGAGGCATGGCAGTACTCTCCTCCTGACTCTGCCTGAGTCTTCTGACCCCTCCCCAGCCTGTGGCACATGCTCTGCCCTTTTGTCTCAGGCTGGTGAGCAAGCTGTGTCAGGAAACATATTAAACATCAAGAGGGGACACTTCACAACAAACAGCAAGGACAACAATATCTCTTGCTGGGGGACCTTAGGAACTGCTCCAGTTTGGGTCATGAACTGCCCTCACTGAAGATAATGGCCAAAGTCCAGGTGAGATCAGAGGATGCAGGAGCAGATCTCCCATTCAGCTGCTCCTGTCCCAGCCTGCTGTGGGTCCCCAGCTGCTCCAGTCCTGCAGCAGGCAGGACAGCAGCTCAGTCTACAGGGGTGGGGGACTAGAGCAACACACCACAACCAAGTAGGGAGAGGAGAATGGGCCCATGCAGGTTTGAGCTGAGCCTGGGGCCCTGACCCAGCATGAAACCGCCACTTTGAAGGGTCAGCTACAGGATCAGGGCAGGAGAGCAGGGCTGGATGCTAAGGCCCTCTCAGATGGAAAGAAGCTGGAGGCAGGCAGTCACCAGACAGAATGTGAAAATAGTAAAGGGCCGGAAGTCACAGATCTGAGCAGCTGATGTCCATGATCTGTAGCTGTAGACACCATTGTCTGTTCTGTTACCATGCTGGAACTCCATGCTGTTATCCAAGCCAACTTCCCCAGACAGCCTCATCCTCCTTTCGGTCATTCCTGCTGCCACGCCTGCCGCTGCCCCTGCTGCCGCGGCTGCAGCCACCCGGAGCGCGGTGCCCGAGGAGCGATAGTGAGGAGCAGACTTAATCCGGGGCCGAGCTTTCCCCCGTGCACTGCCACGGGCTGCTCCCCGAGCCCCACCCCGGCCGCCCTTGCAGGTGACGCCATCACAGAAGAAAGCAGTCAGCAGGATGAATGTCCAGCATATGGCTGTGCTTCTCTTCATGCTGGGGCTTTGAGAGCTGCACCTGGGCACAAGAAGCAAGAGGCATTGTCAGCACTGTGTGTGAGGCAGGGGAATGCTTGTGCGTGTGGTAGGGATGCCCCATTTGCAGTGGGACCAGGGTTAGAGCTCTACCATTTGGACAGATTTCACCACAAAACCCAACATTTTGATTCTAAAACAGTGCCTCATGGGAACTCCTGGAAGGGCTGGGCTCCCCAGAGGATGCATGCTGTCGGCTCAGCCAGGCTCACAGCCATACCACAGCAATAACTCGCAATTGCCTGTCAGTAAAAGACAGCAGAACTTGGTGCAATGTTGGATATGCTGCTTGAACCCAGGATCCTGGTCTACAGAAGAGAAAGCAAGTGTGGAGCACCACAGTGACAATGGAGAACTAGAATATTTGGGCTCCTGATTTTTCTCCAAAGCCTCACAATTTTCCACGTACCCTCCCATTCTAGTCAATACAGCATAACTTCCTCAGCTTCCTGACACTTACTAAGCACTCTGAAAATCTGTAAATAAATTTGTTAATTAGTTTGAATTCAAAGTGATTAAAACAGGCCCTTTAAGAAACTTCGTGTCAAACAACTTGGTGTTGGACCCTCATGCTGCCCCTATACATACCGTAACTGCACAATAGGAACTCCTCAAGCTTCCCACCTAGTTGAAACTCTCTGACATCATGTGCATTAGCCACGGGTGAATATTTTCTTTAACAATTTCCCACATTATCCCTTAAAGCTGAACTTCTTTCCTTCAGCAAGAGCCACAACAGAACATAGGCACATTGTCACTACAGCAGGGTCCAAAGCCCTGAGATGGAAGACTGGGCTCCTACAGTGCACGCACCAAGTTAGGTGACTCTCAGGATGGGATCCAAAACAGGTAGCACAGAAGCAGAGAACTGCCTAAGAAGCAGAAAGGTGCCTAAGTTACCTCACAGGAACCTCTGAGGACAGGGGACCTTGCCTTTCTTTTAGGCACCTTCCTCTGATCAGGGCTCACAAACCCAAACTCTCTCAAGTAGGGCTGTGCGAAATTTCGCCACCAGCTTTGTTTTGAGATCGAAACAGCAACATCGAAATGAAACAGATATGGTAGAAACAGCCTCGAAACGAAACAAGGCAAGTTGAAATGTTTCGCCGTTTCGCCGCTGTTTCGCCGTTTCACCCATAGTCTATGATGGGGAAGGCTGAAACAGCGTGTACCTTTGTCATTTCTGGCCAGATTTGGATAAAGCTTGCAGAAATGGTAGCCCCTTCTAAGGGCATGATGTGTGCCAAGTTTCAAGAAGATAGGTGCAGGGGGTTCAAAGAAACTGCACCCTAAAATCCTGAAAGCGAAACTTGTGACACGTGTACATATTAAGACACAGCGGGGTCAAAACTGCAG
This sequence comes from Alligator mississippiensis, assembly GCF_030867095.1. NCBI lineage: Eukaryota > Metazoa > Chordata > Crocodylia > Alligatoridae > Alligator > Alligator mississippiensis. The sequence goes on from NC_081829.1 coordinate 17,165,725, forward strand.
GCATGCTAGCCCCTGCTGAGGCCACAAAGCCTGCCAAGTTTCAAGGAGACAGGTGCAGGGGTTTGGGGGGAACTGCACCTCAAGCTGCTGACAAGCAAAACTTGTGACATGGGTGACACTGTTTGTGTTAAGGTGCAGCAGGGTGAAAGCTGCAGGGATGGTGGCCCCTGCCGAGGCCAAAAGCCTGCCAGCTGTCAAGGAGGTAGGTGCAGGGGTTCTGGGGCCCTGCACCTCTGGCCGCTGACAGGTAAAACTTGTGTCATGGGTGCTTGTGCAACTGTGTCTGTCTTGGGGCACGGGAGAGGGTAAATTACTGCAGGCCTGGCTGCTAGGTCCTGCTGTGGCTGTAAAGCCTGCCAACTGTCAAGGAGATCGGTGCAGGGGGGTTCTGGGGCCCTGCATCCCCAGCTGCTCACAGGCAAAACTCATGACATGGGTGCTTGTGCAAACTTCTGCCTCTCATCAGGCAGCAGGACTGAAGATCCCCCATCACTTGCCACCACAGACCTGGGGTAATAATTGACCACAGTATGAATGTGAGCCAGCAATGCGATGCTGTAGCTAGTAGGGCCAACAATACGCTGGCATGCATCAATTGATGCATCTCCAGCAAAACCATTGCAAAGAAGTGATTCTCCTGCTCTGCTTGGCTCTTCTCAGCACTGGTGAGACTGCAGCTGGAGTACTGTGTCCAGTTCTGGGCTCCACACTTTAACAAGGACGTGGTAAAGCTTGAGAGTCCAGAGAAGGGCTACCCATATGATCAGGCAGACTCATGTTCAGACTGTAGTAAATTATTACCCCCAGGTCTGTGGTGGCAAGTGATGGGGGATTTTCAGTCCTGCTGCCTGATGAGAGGCAGAAGTTTGCACAAGCACCCATGACACGAGTTTTGCCTGTGAGCAGCTGGGTGTGCAGGGCTCCAGAACTCCCCTGCACCTATCTTCTTGACAGCTGGCAGGCTTCGCGGCCACAGCAGAGCCTAGCAGCCAGGCCTGCAGTGGTTTCTGGCCTCCCTGCCCCAAGACAGACACAGTTGCCCAAGCACACATGACACAAGTTTTGCCTGCCTGTGGCCAGAGGTTCAGGGCCCCAAAACCCAGAACTCCTGCACCTATCTCATTGACAGCTGGCAGGCTTTGTGGCCTCCACAGGGGCTAGCATGCCTGCAGTTTTGACCCCACTGTGTCTTAACACATACACGTGACACAAGTTTTGCTTTCAGGATTTTGGGGTGCAGTTTCTCCGAACCCCCTGCACCTATCTCCTTGAACCTTGGCAGGCTTTGTTGCCTCAGCAGGGGCTACCATCCCTGCAGTTTTGACCCCACTGTGGCTTACCACATATATGTGACATGAGTTTTTCCAAGACTTTAGGGTGCAGTTTCTCCAACCCCCTGCACCTATCTTCCTGAAGCTTGGCATGTGTCATGCCCTCAGAAGGGGCTACCATTCCTGCAAGTTTCATTCATATCTGTCCAGAATTGACAAAGTTATAGCCTGTTTTGACCTTCCCCATTATATCCTATGGGCGAAATATCGAAACAGGGTCGAAATGGCAAAACGTTTCAACGGAACGAAACTGAACAGCCGTTTTGACTCAAAAGTTGAAATGAAACACTGTTCTGTCAAAACATTGAAACGCTGATCGAAACAGAACGCTTCCGTTTCGCACAGTTCTAGTCTCAAGTTAGTTGTTTATGCCCACCCAGTCCTCAAAGTCCAGTGGAAACAATATGTGGTGGTAGTGCTACCCACAATAATCCAATATGCTTCTCAGCCTCTTGAAGGCTCAGGACAAGTACAGTGGCTTCTTATCCTGGCAGGGGAAATACCATGTATCTGTGTCCAAGAAGGCAGTTTTTCTGAACCGCACCGCAGAAGAACTGCTCTTCTGGCATGTCTCAGTACCTGCCGAGGTGCAGTGGAGGATGTTTGCCGGTAGTAGGGCCACTTACGGTTCTGGACTCTTGGATTTGGAATTAGTTTTGGCTAATTTGGCCTCAGATACAAATTAAATTAAAAAAAAAAAAACCCCAAAAACTTCTGTAGTGAGTACACTCGCACTGAAAAAGGGGAACCAAGGCTCAGTTCCCCTCTCTGTAACAGCAGCTCCAGGAACAGGTCAAGGAGAGATGTCCCGGTCAGTGTGGGCTCCTACCAGAGCTCCAGTGATTGAGGTGGATTGCGGCCAGAGCCCATGCTTCTGCATGCTCTGGAACCTAGAGGGTAAGAACTGCTGTTGTTGACCCTTCCCCTTCCTCTTCTCCCCCGCTGATTCAACAGCAGGGAAAAGGATAGAACAAGTCTGGGGAGGGAAGTACTCCAGAGCCCCCCACAAAGCAGGTGCTCCAGTCAGGTCCCAACCAAGAGCTCATGTGCAGTGGAGCCAAGGAGGTGATACCACTGAATCCCCTCTGGATCTACCCGGATCCTCTGCCTAAACAGCTTCAAAACTCTTTCTCCACCTGAAGGCTGCTGCAATACCTAGCAAAGACACGTTGTGGAAATTGTACCATCTGGTGGAAATGGCTCTAATTTGCATAGAGCATGTTAGCATTTACTGGAACTCATGTCAGTGCCTAATCACTGGGCTATTATGAAAGGTGCTGTCTGACACAATGTTTTACTTAGACCTCTACCTTGAAGCCACAAAAGAAACAGATCCCCAACTCATCTATGGCATCATGGGTGAGTGCTTTAATCCACGGCAGCTGATCTGATTGACGTGTTCTGAAAATACTTGATGAATGCAGCTCTGCAGTTGAGAGGCAGATAAGTTCCTAATTTTGTATACTGATGGGGCTTGGGCATAAGTTCAATGTCATGCTGCCCAGGATGGCATGGACTCAACATGCCAAAAGTACACATTTAGGTACCTAATGAAATTCATGGCCCATGGACTTCAGGTGCCTGGCCTCAGAACTGAGCCACTAAGGCTCCCTGTGCAGAGCCTGAAGAAAATATAGTAGTTCAGAATGGGAAAAAGTTAGAATGACCTAATTTTGTAGCCCAGCAGTTAGGGCACTGCTTAGACAGAGAGATTCATGGAGACAGAAAAGTCTTGTGTTCAAGTCCTTTCCTCAAGGGCTGCTTCCATATTTTATATTAAATAGTCCTTGGATAAAATGCTGTAAGAACTACTTCACAGTTAGGGAGGCTAGGATCTGGAACCAACTTCCAAGGGAAGTGGTGCTGGCTTGATGCCTACCTGGCTGGGGTCATTTGAGCCCAGTTTTCCTCCTGCCCAGGCAGGGGGTCAGACTTGAAGATCTACAAGGTCCCTTCCGACCCTACTTCTATGATTCTATGCATAAATATTCCTTGCAGCAAGGCCTCCCCTCTCTCTTCTCAATGCCCTAACAATTAGATTAGAGTCAGGTTCCCTCTTATTTTTCCCTATTGCCCATGAGTTTTGCACTCTAGGTTGTACACAGGCTCAGATTCAACAGGAAGGGTGCAGTGTGGCAGCCTCTGACTCCATTCCCCCATCCCTTCCCTTCCAGACTTGGTGGTTTAACACTCTCTTGACAGTGAGAACTTTTCAGGCTAAGAAACACCTATGACTCGGGTCTCCCATTTCCTGAATGAGTGCCTTACCTGCCAGGTTTTTGTACAAAATTATGAGCTATTTACATGAACTCTGCAAGGAGCTCAATCCTGTTGGTACATGTTATGTGCCCTTAAAGCACACATAACAGATTAGGTCCCTCAGGTGTTGCTATGTCTAATTTCTGGATCCCAATCAGGCTTAGGCAGGGATTGACCATTGAGTTGCTGAAACCAGCCTGTTGTAGGTGTGACAGAAGCAAGATGAGAGACACCATGGGGTTTTTAAAGTCAAAATGAGGTGCCAGTTGCATGTGGGCAGCAACTGAGCTGGACTAGAGATTGTGTATTCCAGTTTTAGACTCAAACACTTAATTCCTGCATAAACCCTGCTTTAGGCAACCAAGTCCTTTATCAGTTCTGGCCCCTTGGTCATTCTGTAGACCTAGCAGGGCTATGAGAAGCTTTGGGTGGTGATTCAATTCAGAGGAGATTTGGCCCAATTCAGTGGCCAAATCTCTGAATCTGAATTGAATCAGGGGACCACTTAAAACATCTGAACTGACTTGGAAAAGATTCGGAAAGCTTCGGCGATTCGGGCAGTCCCCACTGGCTGCTGCAGGGAGCTGGACTCCATGCTGGTAAGTAGGGGGCAGTGGAGGAGGGGCTGGAGGAAGAGGGAGGGGACCATTGCAGGACATGAAGGCCTGGCTGAGGGGGATTCCCTGCCCTCTATCAATATTGACCTCGTGAAGGAACACCTTGAGAGGCTGGACACCTTCAAGTTAGCCAGCCCTGACAAGCTACACCCCAGGGTACTCAAGGAGCTGGCAAGAATCATAGCCCGGCCCCTGGCATGGATCTTCCAAGAATTCCTGGTGCTCTGGTGAAGTGCCTGAAGATTGGAAGAAGGCCAATGTGGTGTCTATCTTCAAGAAAGGGAGGAAAGAGGACCCGGCCAATTACAGGCCCATCAGTGTGACCTCTATCCCGGGGAAGGTCTTAGAAAAGATTATCAAAATTATCAAAGAGGCCATTCTTTACAGACTGACTGATGGCAACATCCTGAGGGACAGCCAGCATGGGTTTGTTGTGCGTAGGTCTTGCTTGACCAGTCTTATTTCCTTTTATGACCAGGTGACCTATCACCTGGACAAGGGAGAAGAGATTGATGTCATATAGCTTGACTTCAAAAAAGCCTTCCATCTGGTATCCCATGATCACCTCTTGGCAAAGCTGGCCAATTGCAGCCTTGGGTCCACCATGATCCGCTGGCTGGGAAATTGACTCCGTGGTCGGACCCAGAGGGTGGTGGTTGACGGAAGTCAATCGTCATAGTGCCTTGTGACCAGTGGGGTCCCTCAAGGCTCTGTCCTTGGACCCATATTGTTCAACATCTTCATTAATGATGTAGACACTGGAGTCAGAAGCAGACTGGCCAAGTTCGCCAATGATACCAAACTCTGGGGTAAAGCATCCACACCTGAGGACAGGAGGGCGATCCAGGCTGACCTTGACAAGCTCAGGAAATGGGTGAATGAGAACCTGATGGTTTAACACCGAAAAATGTGAGGTTCTCTACCTTGGGAGGAAAACCTGCAGCATCCTTATAGGCTCAGCAGTGCTACACTGGCTAGCATTACAAATGAAAGGGACTTGGGGGTAATGATTGACCACAAGATGAACATGAGCTTTCAGTGTGATGCTGTGGCTAGTAAAGTGAGCAAAACACTGGCTTGCATCCATAGATACTTCTCAAGCAAATCCTGGGACGTCATTCTCCCATTGTACTCGGTCTCGGTGAGGCCACAGCTGGAGTACTGTGTCCAGTTTTGGGCCCCACAATTCAAAAAGGATGTGGAGAAGCTTGAGAGAGTCCAGAGAAGAGCCACGCATATGATCAGAGGTCAGGAAAACAGACCTTACGATGACAGGCTGAGAGCTATGGGACTCTTTAGCCTGGAATAGTGCAGGCTCAGGGGCGATCTGATGGCCACCTATAAGTTTATCAGGGGTGTTCACCAGTATCTGGGGGAACGATTGTTCACCAGAGCGCCCCAAGGGATGACAAGATTGAACGGTTATAAACTCCTGCAAGACCATTTCAGGCTGAACATAAGGAAGAATTTCTTCACTGTCCGAGCCCCCAAGGTCTGGAACAGCCTGCCATCAGAGGTGGTTCAAGCGCCTACAGTGAACGCCTTCAAGAGAAGTTTGGATGCTTATCTTGCTGGGATCCTATGACTCCAGCTGACTTCCTGCCCCTAGGGCAGGGGGCTGGACTCAATAATCTTCCAAGGTCCCTTCCAGCCCTAATGTCTATGAAATCTATGGGGGTATCCTTGCCATGCTCCATCCCCTACCTGCTCCCCCAGACTCCCCCACAGCGCTCCCTGACCCTCGCCCGCTCTCTCAGCCCCACCTCCCATGGCTGCCCTGCCTGGCCCCAGCTCATAGTTTCATAGTTGGTAGGGCTGGAAGGGACCTGAGCAGATCATCAAGTCCAACCCCCTGCCATGGCAGGAAAAAGTACTGGGGTCAAACAACCCCAGTGAGGTGTTCGTCTAACCTCCTCTTAAAGACCCCCAGGGTAGGAGCCAGCACCACTTCCCTTGGTAGTTGGTTCCAGATCCTAGCTGCCCTGACCGTGAAGTAGTGCCTCCTGATGTCTAATCTGAATCTACCCTCTGCCAGCTTGTGACCATTATTTCTTGTCACTCCTGGTAGTGCTTGGGGGAACAGAGACTCCCCCAATACCTGCTGGTCCCCTCTGACTAGTTTGTAACAGGCCACTAGATCCCCCCTCAGCCTTCTCTTGTGGAGGCTGAACAGGTTCAGGTCCTGTAGCCTCTCCTCGTAGGGCCTGCCCTGCTGACCCCTGATCATGCAGGTGGCCCTCCTCTGAACCCTCTCTATGCTGTCCACATCTCTCCTGAAGTGCGGTGCCCAGAACTGGACGCAGTACTCCAACTGCGGCCTGACCAGTGTCGCATAGAGGGGGAGGATCACCTCCTTGGACCTGCTCGAGATACATCTGTGGATGCATGACAAGGTGTGGTTGGCCTTCCTGACCGCGTCCCCACACTGTCGGCCCATGTTCATTTTGGCATCAATAATGACTCCAAGATCCTTTTCTGCCTCTGCACTGACGAGAAGGGAGTTCCCCAGCCTGTAGGTATGCTGCTGGTTCTTCCTCCCCAGGTGCAATATCTTGCACTTGTCAGTGTTGAAACCCATCCTGTTCTCATCCGCCCACCCCTGTAGCCTGTCTAGGTCCGATTGCAGCCTATTCCTCCCTTCTAGCATGCTCGCATCCCCCCACATCTTAGTGTCATCAGCAAATTTGAATAGGGTGCTTTTTACCCCCTCGTCCTAGTCACTGATGAAGATGTTAAACAGCGCGGGTCCGAGGACCGAGCCCTGGGGGACCCCATGGCCCACATCCCTCCAGGTCGAATAAGACCCATCCACCACCACTCTCCGGGTATGACTCTCCAGCCAGTTAGCGACCCATTTGATTGTGTAGGTGTCGATGCCACAGTCCTCTAGTCTTTTAATGAGAATGGGGTGAGAGGCAGTGTTGAAGGCTTTCCTGAAGTCCAGAAAGAGCTCCTAGCTCATTAAAAAAAAGCTCCCACTCACCAGCTGCTGCCAGGTGTGGGAGGTGATCCCCACTGACCCACGCTGCATGGGGGACTCTGCCATGAGCCCCACAACCCCCAGCCGCTCTCCCAACCCTCCCATGGCTGCCCCACCTGCCTCAGCTCCCAGCTCTTTAAAAAACAAAAAAACAAAAACCCCAGACTCACTGGCTGCTGCAGTGGCCTCATGGCTTCTGGGGGCTCATGGAAGAGCCCCCACACAGTGCAGGGCAGTGGGGGGCAGCTAGGCAGCAGCTGGTGAGTCCAGGGTGTTTTGTTTGGTTTTTTTTAAAGCTGGGGAGCTGGGGCGGGTGGGGCAGCCATGGCGGGGGCTGAGATTGCAGGCGGCTCATGGGAGAGCCCCCAACGTGGCTTGGGGCGGGGGGGCAGGGAGGATCACCCCCCGCCTGGCAGCAACCGGTGAGTGCGGGCTTTTTTTTTTCCCCAAAGAGCCAGGAGCTGGCCTGGGTGAGGCTGGGAGAGCAGGCGGGGGATGGGCCTGTGTGATTTGGAGATTCAGCTGATTTGGCAGCAGCCAAATCTCCAAATCAGATTTGGAGGAATCGATTTGGAACAGTGATTTGAATCACTGAATCGAATCACTGTCCCCCGAATCAGCCAAATCAGAATCTGAAGCAAATACTAGCCACTTTGCACAGGCCTAAGATCTAGGCCAATGATCGCCTCACCTAGGTTTTCATACAGAACCTCTCTCTTCCCAGCTGTTTGCCATCTCCCATTGCTTTCCTCAGTGTGATGACTATTTAAACCCCAGGGAATTATGCAATTTTGCACGTAAAAGGTATGATTGTGCATAATTGTATAATTTTGCATAATTTAACCCCGGCAGGCTCTGTGCCTCCACGCTCCTGGCACTCCAGCTGGGAGCCCCATGTGGAGGCGCAGAGCCAGGCGACTGGACAGCTAGGTAAGTGGGGAGGGGAGCTCCTGCCTGCAGGAAGAGGGTAGGCAAGAGGTTTGTATGTAGGCATGGAGGTGTGTGTGGGATTTATGGGAGGGTATGGGCTGCATGCCATCGGCCTGGGCCGGACAGCTCTGTGCCTCCATGCAGCCCGCCCAGAGCGATTGTGAGCAGCTCCTGCCTGCAGTGCTGCAAGCCCCATGTGCTGTCATGGAGCAAGCCTAGTCTGGTCTAAAGGTGCATGCCAATGGGCCAGGTGGGCTCCATACCAGCATGTGCAGTCCCTGGGACTGAGCTGGAGCTGCACGTTGCCAAGGGCTCTGCCTGCCACAGCCATGATCACCCCGAGAGCTCACTGCCTGCTCCTGCTGAGCTGCTGGCGGCAGGGGCTGTGCACCGAGGGGGGGTGTCTGTGCTTACGTAGATCCATGCCCTACTTACACAGATGCGCTATTGTGATCATGGGGAACACTTCAGTGTGAGCAGGGAAAGCTCTGTTTTCCCCATTCACCAAGACTCAGTCCTGGGATCTCTGAATGCAGTTTTGGGGAAGTGGGCTTTCCCCACTTACCCCAAACTGCCTCTGGAGATCACATTGCCCCTTGTCCCACACGGGGGGAGGGAGGGGGGGGAGCGGTATACCCATGCACAAACCCCACACTGACCCACAGAAATCCCCACAAACCCCACATACTCCTGTACTCACACCCCACCACAAACCCTACACTCTTCACAACCTATGCTATAAAATGTGTTATATATTTGCATAAATAAAAAAATACCTGCATATATTTCTAAAGAAGGTTCATAGCATTATATTTAATTTGTAAAAAAAATAAAAGTAATTAATTTTGCATAATTTTGAATTTTTATGTGCATATTTTTGATTTTTTTCTGCACATCATTCCCTGGGGTGTAACTATTTCTCAGTGAAGTTGAGGTTAAAGCAAAGATGGCTACCGTCTCCACACAGAGAAGGTCAATGGAGCGTGGACCATCTTTAGAGTTGCTTGGTTTTGCTCACTGTGAGAAAAATGAAAAGCAGCTGCCATTCAATACATTGTAAATTTCTCTGGAGGATCTTTAAGCACCTGCCTCTCCAGAGGTAAGCTTCCAGCTCTGTGAAGTAATGGCAAAAATAAGCATTTTGCCTAAATATTTATTTTCTAAACTACCTTTTGCAGCACTTCTTATCACAGAGAAGACAGAAAGGAGTGGAAATGAGTGTTGCATTTGTTTGAACTCAAATTTCAGGGGAACATAAGGGGTGCAGCAGGCACTAGGATTTACGGCCTGGGTACGGTATATCTGTAAAATAGCTAGCAACTGTCTTTGTGATATTATATACAAATAGCTTAGTGAATGGGGAAATAGGGTACCTGAAAAGGTCAGGGGTTGCCACGCTCTGTATGGAGGACACAAGTGCATCTGGGCACACTGGGAGACCAGACTGACTACAGAGGTACAGGCAGGGGGGCTGTGGGCTGCCTGGGAGTTGGCGGGGGAGCCACTCTACAAGTGCATGCAGCTAGCTGGCTGTTTAACTGAACTTTGCAGGGAGATCTATTCTGTTGGTACACATTAGGTGCCTTCAGAGAACACACAACAGACTGGGTCCCTCAGGGGATATTGGTTATGTATATGTATCTATTATATTATATAATATAAAACCAATATTATATAGGACCAGTATTATAGTTGGGAGAAATTTAGGGAAGTTTTTTTTAACCTTTGCTTCCCACATATTTCTTGGACCATCACAGCTACAACAAGAATCCAGACCTACTTCTACAAGTGTATGACATTCAGGCCAATACAGGTTTGCCTTGCTTTATGCGGGTTCTGTACGTGTGAATTTGCTCTTATGCGATGACCCGTTTTATACCAAAAATTCGTTATCTGCAAGGTAAATTCACTCTTATGCGACTGGTGTGGCAGAAGCCCATAGTCAGCTGCATTGCAGGAGTGACATGCACCGAAATATAGTCTCCTGTGTGGATCTGTGCTCCTCGCTTGTTGTCTGTGACACGTGTTTCTGTAGTTGCCATCCCCATTATGATAGTGCCCTGTGCTTGTGTGTGCTGTCTGCTGTTGGGGAGTACCTAAATGGTCTTGTAAAAGTGGTAGAAATGGGTCTGGGGGTCAGTACAGTCCAGGTCTTGAAACGTATCCCTAGTTGTTACATTGTAAAGTGGGCTCCCTTTATATGCATTTGAGTTATGTGCCATTTTCCAGGAACTGCATAAAGCGAGGGAAACCTGTACACCATTGCCACAATAAAGGTGAGGCCTGGAAGTCCTGCTCAAGGGAAGCCAAGCCTTACAATGTATCCAGATAGAAATCCAATTTCCAGCAGCTTGAAGTGCAACACTCCTAGTGCCCGCAGAGGAGACCTTTGTGTGTTAAGAGGTTCCTTTCTTCTCTCCGTATAGCCTTAAACTAAGGAGCTGGAGGACCCAGCGCCCAAGGAAATACACCGGGTGTGTGAGGCAGCCCTGCTAGGGGTGCCTGCACAGGGCAAGGCCAAGGGTGGGGAGCAGTGCAGTCCCGGGGTGCGGGAGCGGACTCCACCCGGGGAGGGGAGGCCGGGCCGTGGCAGCGGCAGCCCTGGGCAGGGGCAGCACAGGAGGCTTGTCCCCCCGCGCCTCGACTCGGACACAACCCAGCCCCCTCCCCCTCTAGCGCTCCCGTGCTCCGAGAGCTGTCGGCCAGGTCCAGCTGCCCCAAACGGAGCCCATCCTCGTTTCAGCTTCGTTAAGCCGAGACAGCTCCTCTCTCCCGGGCGGCGGCCCCGCGCCTGCGCCTCCACACCCGCCGGGAAGGGAAGGGAAGGGAAGGGAAGGGGGCGCGGGGCCGTCTCGGGCCGAGGCTCCCACTCCCCAGGCCCGGATCCCACCCCGCCGCGGCAGGAGCATCCCGCGCTGCCTCCGGCCCCGGGGACGAGACGGGTGACGGTACCTGGGCGCTGCGGGCCCGGCTCCTGCCTCCTGCCGAGGGCGGCTGGGCTCGGCTCGCGGCTCGGGCTATGGCGGCGGAAGGCGCCGCCCTGCTAATGCTGCTGCTGCAGCTGCTGCTCGGGGGGCTGCGGCAGCGCCGGCGCGTGGGCCCGGCGGACCCCGGCTGCAGCGCCGGGGCAGCCCGCGACCCGCGCGGCCGCGCCCACACTCACCGCTCGGGGCAGCGCGGGCGGTCGCCGGGACAGGAGGCAGTAGGGCCGCGCACTCTCCCTTGAGCTCCTCCTCGGGAGCCCGGGGAGCCGGCGTCTCTCCAGAGGGCTGGGCGCACTGGAAGCAGGCGTGCAGACACGCGTGCGAAGGGATGTCTGGAGCAGACCATCGGCAAAGGAAGAGGCCGGAGCCTGCGGGGTTTGGGCTCAGCGGGAGGAACGTACTGTTTGTTTCTGGGTGTGCAAGTGTGCCTTCATCATGTGCAAGGGGGTGCACCTGTAGGTGCAGGCGTACACAGAGGCCGACTTGCGCGGGCAGGAGGAGCCGGGCGTGTTATTTAGTCTCTGAAGAGTCAGAAATGACAAATGCCTCCTCTCAGCAGGGGCTGCGCACATTGTTCCCGTGACAGGAGCATTCTCCACAAGCCTCTTCAGCAAGGTGCTGCCTCTGCGGTCTAACAAACTGACTTTCAGGAAACTGCTCCTGCTATTTGTGGTGCTGTTTATGGTTTTGTGGGTGCTTTGCTTTTGTTTCCTCTGCTGCACTTTGTTACATCCCTAAGGACTGTGCTGGCTGTGGAGACGGTTATTTGGGGGTCAGTTAAGTGCAGGCTGAGTGGTGACTGAAGCTCAAGCCAAGCTGGGCTTATTCGCAAAAGTTAAAATGCAAAAAATTGATGACAGTTGCATAGTGCAAGAGGATGGAAGTTTGCAGCTGGCCCTTCTGAAAAGAAATAATGAAACATCACTTCCAGCTTATCTTTACTATTCTTATGATGATTTTAAGCAGGCTCCTATGTGTCTGGTAGGCAACTGTGTGAAATGTCTATCCTTGAATAATTACTATAGTAAATATTTCTTTGCAGGTAACTCATGTTTAGGTACGGGAAGAGACATTCTCCATATGGATTTTAATAGGTGTCTCCTGATTTACTCTTGTTTTGCCATAGTGGTTTCCTTCATTTTCTAAGGACAACTTCTCAAAAACTTTGTGTTTTTCACGGTTGTTAATCAATTTCTTGATATTCACAGATGTTCAGGGCTGGAAGGGGCCTCTTGAGATCACTGGGTTCAGCCCCCCTGCTCTGGCAGGAAAGACTGCTGGGGTCAAATAACCCCAGCAAGGTGCAAGTCCAATCTCCTTTTGAAGATCTTCAGGGTAGGTGCCTGTATCACCCCTGATGGGTGTCTATTGCAGAGTCTGGTCACATGATCCATGAAGAACTTTTTCCTTTATATCCAGTCTGAAATCTTCTTCTAGGAGTTTATGACCATTGCTTCTGGTTTTCCCCTGGGGCACTTTGTTAAACAGTTGTTCACCTAGCCCCTGATCCTCACCCCTGTTATACTTGTAAGCTGCCACCAAATCTCCCCAAAGTCTTTTCTTTTCTAGGCTAAACAGTCCTGTATCTGTCAGCCTGTCCTTGTATGGCTTGCTCTTCAGGTCTCTAATCATACAAGTGGCTCTTCTCTGGGCTCTCTCAAGCTTCTCCCCATCCTTCTTGAAGTGCGACGCCCAGAACTGGATGTAGTACTCCAGCTGTGGCCTCACCAATGCTGAGTAGAGCAGAAGAACAACTTCCTTAGCTTTCCTTGAGATGCATCAGTTGATGCATGCCAGTGTATTGTTTGCTCTGCTAACTGTAGCATCACACCAGTGACTCATATTCATTTTATGGTCAATTATGACCCCCAGGTCCCTTTTGGATGTGGTACTAGCCAGAGTAGCACCACCAAGCCAGTGAGTTTGTTGTGGATTTTTCCTCCCCAGATGGAGCACTTTATACTTTTTAGTGTTGAACTGCATCTGGTTCTGGTCCGCCTATCTAACTAATCTGTCTAGGTCCTTCTGGATCGTCAGCTTACTCTGATGTGTGGCTGCACTTCCCCACAACTTAGTATCATCCGTGAATTTTGTCAGTGTGCTTTTCATCCCCATATCCAGATCATTGATGAAGATGTTGAAATCTGAGTACCAAAACCTGGGGGACCCCAATGGCTACCTTCCACCAGGTTGACACAGATCTGTCTGTTAGTACTCTCTGGGTCCGACCCCACAGCCAGCTTCCCACACATCTAACCATTAAATTGTTGAGCCCATAGTCCCCTAGTTTTACCTTGAGAGCCTCATGGGACACCAAGTCAAAGGCCTTCCTAAAGTCCAAGGAAATCATGTTGACCTCATCTCCCTTATCCACGGCGGTAATGTGTGGGGGTGCACAGGAGTAGGGGGTGCACAACGTGTTGGGGGTGTCCCCCCTGCAAGCACTGGCCAGGGAGTGGAGTGCCATGGTGCTCCCAGAAATGGCTGCAGCCACTTCTGGAAGCAGCCACAGCGATCGGCTGCAGCTGGGGGACCACCCCGGTCGGCAGGAATGGCCGCGGAGGGACCCCTCTTCTGGTCAGTGAGATTGGCCATGGTTTTCTGGGAGTGGAGTGGGGCTGGTGGGGGAAAGTTGTGGGGATGGGAACTGGACTCCTGGGTTTTCTGGGAGAGTAGGAGCTGGGGGCTGAGAGCAGAGGGCCTGGGAGCCAGATGCCAGGGTTCTCTGGGAGGCGAGTGGGGGCTGGGGGGAAGTGCAAGGGGGGCTGGGAGCCTCAACTCCTGGGTTCTCTGGGAGGGGAGTGGGGGATGGCGGGGAGAGCAAGCAGGGATTGGGTGAGACAAGCTCTTCTTCTTCAGGAGAAGGCCATCCTTTCCCTAATGTTCATTCTCTGCTTAGCCATCATCTGTTGTGGAGAACCATAGACAGTGACACTGTTTCTCTTAGTTGCCCAGAGGCTCTGGGCACAGGGACCCAATCCTTATGATTGTCCTGGCAGCAGTTCATCCCCAGTTGGAAACAAGAGCTAATGGACCCTTGAATACCAGACATGGAAGCTCTAGTCACATGCCAGGGTGGGACTGAAACAGGACCAGAACAAAAAATCACCCTCTAAGGACTTTCTCAGATGTGCTCAGGTTCCAGAAACAATTGGACCTTTTTGTACAGCCACTGCTTTTGTCTGGGCCATGGTGTATCTGTTGTGACCATTGCTTCCCCAGACACTGTACAATGTGGCAGTCTCTGCAGCTGTCAGGGAGCACAGCTGCAGGGAGACCTGGTTCCTGGGCAAGTCTGCAGAGATAGTGACCCAGCTCTCTAGGGAGCTGGTGTAGTCTGTGCTCAGCTGGAGGAAGAACTGATGTGACAAGTGTTCTCCATCCATGCCTGCATCTTCCCAGGAGGCTGCTGGATCCAGTGCAGTCATTTCCATTATTGACAGATTCACCATGGTCGGAGTGGGGGTAAGGGTCTCTCCAGGCTTCCCCTCCCCTGGATGAGGCTGGATCACCTGGGTCTGGGAAAGAACACCTGAAAAACACCACTTTTCTGCCCCCCACCTGAGAGCCTGGCCTCTGAGCAGGGACCAAGCTGGAGGGTGGGAACATTCCTCAGGGGGAACTGACCATGTGTGAGGAGGGAGAAGGATGAGAGGAGAAGCCAGGGCAAAGCCATGGTGTGCAGAGAGGGACCAGCCCTCAGCAGTGCCAGTACTTGTCCTGTGGGACTGGTGCCAGAGCCCTGCAGGAGCCAGGATTTAACCCGGGAACCTGGGACTGGGATTTGCAACCGTGCTGCCCCCGATGCCCAGAGGATTAACCAGGAGGCCTGTCTCTCCTGCCATGGCCCTACTCATGTCCCCCTTTCTCTTGATTTACCCTGAAGCTTTGCAAAGAACCCCTTCGACTCCTCTCTCTCCCTCCCTCCATCTTGGCGCTCTTTCTCTGTCTCCCCACTTGCTCATTCCCAGTCTCTCTCCCTCCCTACTCCTCTCCCTTATCCCTCCCCTCAACACTTCTTCCCCCCCCCGTCAGAAGAACACAATGATTGCAAACCCCAGGCAGGTTCCTGCAACCTCTGGTAAAAATGCTGCTCCCCACTTCCCTCCCTTGCCCCCAGTGCTGAGACCTCATAAGCCCACAGGCTCATGTGCCACATGTGAACACTGGCAGGAGTTGGCAGAGCTGCTGCAGCCCCTCCTCACACTGCCTGCACTCTCAGGGGACTCGGGCTGGATCCCAGCTAAGGGCTTTCCTGGGGAGTTTGGCCCTGGTCCCCTGGGGGTTCTGGGGCAGGCCCTGCGTGAGTACCTGGAGCCTTGTGGCCTGAGAAGGATGGTGTCTGCTGGGGAATCAACTCATTCTGCTGCCTGGACTGGGGCTGCTCTGACTCCTGGTCTGGTCCTCCGTGGAACCCTGAATATAGTATTATTTTTGTTTATGTGCCTATAAGCCTTGTGCAGTCCCTAAAATGATTTACCCGGTGTGAGACTGTATACTCCCTTGTGTTCTTTATATTGCAATTGGTGCTTAGTTTATGCTTGTATCACACTGTAGAATTGTAGGGCTGCTGTAGCAGAGATTGTTCAGGAAATCTGCAGAAAGCCAGGGTTATTTCTTGATAGATTAATTTTACCGTCTGTACAGTTGGGAGAGATGTTAGACAACTCTGGTACCTTCTTTGGGTCCAGGGAAGAAGCAAGTGGAGCCTGAGCTATATACCAGGTAAGACCATGTTTAACTCCAGATGAGAACTTGAAGCAAATAAGTTATCAGAAGTGTCTTCAAACAAGAGACTTTTGGTTAAAAAAGAGACCCTCACTGTGTAAAAGAACAAGACCATGAAGAAGGGAGGAGGATCATCCTTATTTGTGGACTAGTGAGAAGTTAGAAGAAAGCCCCAGGAAGATAATATTGAGAGGTAGTTTGCCTTGTGAGGCTGAAGTCAGTAAGAAGGCAGGGTAGACATGCACCTTTACACACTAACTAAATAAGATGTAGATATAGAGCACTCATATCTTTCTGTCTGTCTATATTATTAAGTTATGCCATAAAGGTTCATAATTACAATGCCTTCAGGTTATATTGAGCCAAGAAAATAATGTCTGTGTTAAATTCCTAGTGTTTGGTTCCCAGCAAGATGCTGAATTTCTGTCCCCAGCAACATCTGCTGCAGCATTTGCAGATTTCTCTTAAGGACAAGGACAGTGAGGTAAGGAAGGGAGTGGCTGCCCTGTGCAACATGTTCTCCTGCTGGAGTTTGGGGGTCTCTGACTTCTGTCTCTTTTCTGTGCTGGCTCATCCTGATGGTGACTGGTCTGTGTCTGATTTCCCACACAGTTTCCATGGTGGTGTTTGGTGCAGTGACTGGGAGACCCTTGTCTGGGACAGACCCATGCATCTCCATGGCCTCTGATGGTGGTGTTGGAGGGCTGGTTGTGGGCCATGGAGATGTGCTGGCGTGTTGTGAATCTCTCACTTGGGCAGGTTGTTTCCCACACAGTGCCTGCCACTCACCGGGGGTTTGCTTATGCTGTGGAGCTGGGTGAGGTTTGGATGCTGTTTGAAAATAACTAGCAGGGATTGGGGATGATTTCCTGAGGTTAGACCTTGTCCCAGCACAGGCTGTGAGTGCTGCTGCTCCTTGTTCTTGGTGCAGTGTGGGAGGGTGGGTGACAGCCAAGGCATGCAGGCATGGGGAGTTTCTCTCTGTGTTGCAGTTAGTCACTGCAGGGCGCTGGGGCTGGTTCCCTGCTGGGCTCTGTCTCTGCTGGGGCATCCATGCTGAGCACACGCAGGTCTCACAGGTGCAGTGGGTGTTGTGTGCTCTCAGCACATCTGTAACAGGGTCTGAGGGTCTGGCTGGAGCTGGCAGCTGCCTTAGTGATCTGGGTCAGTGGCTGGTGTTGTGGATGTCAGTGAAATCTTCCATGGCAAATCAGAGCTGCCTCAGTCTCTGCTCCTGTTTGGGTTCATGGGAAGGCTGGTTCCTGGAGGAGTGTTGTGGTCTGGCTGGTATCTGGGCTTCAAATGGAGCTGGCCAGGATCAGGGCTGACTCACTTGCATTCCCATTGATTTTAGGCAGTTGAGCTGGGAAGATGCTTTTGAAAATCCACTCATGCCCCTCTCCTCTCCTGCCTTTCCAGACCCGCTTGTGTAAGACCAGAAGAACAGGGCATAGAAGGGATTTATTCCACGGGGTTCTCCAGAGGTGACTCTGCCTCCTGTACAGACAATATTTCTTCCCAGGATCTAGTGACGAATTTGCTCTCGAAAACCCTGGAAGGTGTGTGTGAGAGCAGCTTCCCCTTTTTGTGCATCTCCTGCCCTGCTCTGTATTGTTGTCTCCCTGGCACAGTACTACATGGTGGTGTCTGCACCTGTCAGGGCACACAGCTGCAGGAAGAATTGGTTTCTGGATTTGTCTGCAGAGATGCTGGTTCAGCTCTGGAGAAATGGGTTTAATTTCGTAACCCCACTATGAGCATACATTTGTACTTTGCACACCATCCCTTTCCCAGGAGGTTGCTGGATCCAGCCCCAATCATAACTCCTGTCAGTAATGGAGATGCCAGAGACAGAGCAAGTCAGGGTGAGGGTCTCTCCAGGCTTCACTGCCCCTGAGCCAGGCTGCACCAGTGTCACTGCAGAGATGGCACCTGTGGAAAAAACAGAAAGGCAGGGAGCCAGTTAGCTGCTGAGCACATCCATTTCCCTGCTACGTTTGTTGCTCCTTGCCCTAGGGACACTCACAGGTGGGAGAGGAGGACAGGGCAAGGAGCAGCAGGGAAGTCTCCATCCTGGGTTTCAGAAGAAATAAAGCTCCCAGGAAACAGAAGGGGGTAGGGTTGGGGTTGGGCAGGGACTGAGGCTCTGGGACCCAGGGGCTGTAGTTAAGCAGGCAGCCTGGGAGGAGACATTTGCACGCAGGTCCCTAGGAGGGTGCAGGAGGTACCAGGTCAGGGGCGAGATGTTCCCTGCAGGACCAGCGTCCTCCTCATGCCACAGCCAGGCAGACACTGGCTTCACTCTTTACTTCTCTGCTAGGGAGGAAGGAGTGTTGTGTGGCAGGAGAGACTGTAGGTACAAGCTATCTCCTTCCTTTTCTCTCAAGACGATCTCCCCAGGAGCCCTGTTTTTGGTGGCCTTCAGGTAGCCCAGTGGGCTGGATAGAGGGACTCCACAAGCTAGATTCACTCATGGGCAGTATGTTTGACACCCCTGACCTAGACAACAGGCCTCTGCAGTGTGCTCCCACTCCTCTGCTGCTCCCTCTCTGCTCTCCTTCCTCTGCCTTGTGCATGGGGCCAAGGTGAATGTGCTCTAGAGCTGATCAGCCTACACTTCCCCTTTGTGCACAGTCCCTGCCCTGCTCTGTGGCACTGTGAATGTTTCTGTATGCTGACCAGTCATACGTGGCAGTGTCTTTGGCTATCAGGGAGTGCAGCTGCAGGTAGAACTGGTTCCAGGCGGGGTCTGCTGAGAGGGTGGCACGGCTCTGGAAAGGCTGCCCATAGCAACTGTGCCAGTCTTTACCATCTGAGTCTCCAGAGTCCCCCCAGAAGTGGTGCAAGCACCTACCCTGGATACCTTTAAGAAATGCTTGGATGCTTATCTTGCTGGGGTGGTCTGACCCCAGCTGACTTCCTGCCCCTTGAGCAGGGGGTTGGACCCAATGATCTTGTGAGGTCTCTTCCAGCCCTAATGTCTATGAAATCTATGAAGAGGCAAGTTCAGCCTCCTGTTGTGACATGGAGCAGTAGCATCATGTTGGGTGCAGCCTGCAAGTAGGAGGGGCAGAGGGTGATTTTGTTGGTGCACCCTGGGGTCTGTGCTTGGGGGTGGTGAAGCCTTGGCTTGATTGGATGCACCTTGGGAATTTGCAGGGAGTACTTTAAACAATTCCAGGCTGGTTGTTCCTGGATACCAGGAAGGGGTGTCCTGGTACAGTTGGTGGCAGCTGAGTGCTGGGGGTCTGGTTTTGGTGTGTGCACAGATGCAGCCCCTAATTCAGTTGGCTGTAGTGTGAAATAAGTGGTGGGTTCTAGGTTCTTGAGGGAAGTCTGGCTAGGTTGGTCTTCAGCTTATTTGAAATACAGGATGCCAAATGGTTAGTTATACTACTGTATTATGGGTTGTGTCAAGATGCTTGTCCTCCTGGGATTGTTATAAGGAACCCTGGGGTTTGGATGGTGGTAGGCTTGGATGCCTGAAACCTTGGGGGTAGCGTGTGGTGGCTGCAAGAGTTGGGAAGTCTTAGTGGGTTGGCTGTGCTCTGAGACTTAACATGGTTGGGGGGCATAGCGCTATGCAAGGTGCAATCTGGGTAGTTGTTTTAAAGGTGGACCATGGTGGGCAGCCTGATCTGTGGCCACATGAGGATGTGGGTGTGGGACAGGTTCAACATGGGTAAGCAGGATTGGAAAAGAAAGTAGGTCAGGAAGGCAGGAGCAGAATCATAGATCAGGATGTAGGAGGAAGCCATGTCAAGAAGCCAAGAGAGAGCAACTGATCTTCACTCTCTACTTGCTTCCTTTCTCCCTGGGTTGTTCTGGTATCATTCTTTTTTTGAGCCTTGGTCTCTCATCCCCTTCCACCATGATTGTTGCTTAAGTTGTCCTGCCTGTGGCTGTGCCTGAGGCTGCTGGAGCTGTTTTAATTCTATTAAATGCTGGTTTTAGAGCATCAGGAAGGTTTTGGGCTGCCAGGGAGAAGGGCTCCGATGGCAGAATGGAGGGCAGAGGTAGGCAGGGCTCTTGAGGACAGCAGCAGTGGTACCCCCCCTTCAAACACCCTCCCTGGACCTGGGAGACATAAGCAACCACTGGGCTTACCCTGTTCTCAAGATCCTACCACCCTGTGGCCGTCACTTAGCTTGGGGGAGCCCTGCTAGCCCCAACCATCACCACAGGCTGAAACCTTTCCATTAACATAGCAGTAAGGCTCCTCAGGCAGCTGCAGCCCCACACACAGGCCATGTAGTCACCCCACTCCATTATTTTTCCTGCTGACTCTTCATCTCTTGACCCCTAGCTTTTGGGGTCCTGATCTCTCCTCCCCTTCTTCCTCATTTTTGTATTTGTTTTGCAGTCACTTCCCTTTTCCCTGCAGTCTCCCAGGCAATCCCCATGCTGTCCTCATGGCCTTTTTTCCTACTTTTCCTACTTTCTCCTCTAGGCTTTTCCCCCTTTGCTGTTTTTCCCTACTTTGCATGTTCTCTTCTCTTGCTTTCTTTCCCCCTGATGTCTTAGTCTGCTCTGATCTTTGTCATCTCTGGGCACACGGGCTTTCATGCCCTGTTCCTCCTTCCCCCTCTGCCCTGGGTCTCTTCTCCCCTATTCCTGCCTTGGGGCTCTTCTTGGTGCATTATGTTCCAACCTTGTCTGTGGTTCTGTCTTGACTCTCATCTACTAGTCCTGCTCCATTTTCTGCCTGTGTTGGATCCTGGTCTTGTGTTGATGCCTGTCTTGGTTCTTTTTTCCTTCTTCTTCCCTTGTGTTTCTTGGGATGTACCCTGCAAGTTGGCAGGCTACACTTTGAAAAGCGTGGGGCATGCAGTCAATAGGATGACAGGATCAGAGGATTTGATGGCACTAACTTGTTGCAATATAGCTTGGAGGTATGGAGTCAGGGGAGGCTTAGGCTTTGATGCTTGTGGCCCAGGCTGGTGGATGGTTGTTGAATTGGATGGATGCAGCCAGAGGAGGGGAGGGGTAGCAGCAGAAGGATTGAAGTGGTTGGGATGACAAAAGGATGTGACAGAGCTAGAGGTTATTTAGGTTGTTGTTGGGAGTTATTGTGGGGTGCACAGCTTCTGGGTTGTGGAGAGGAGCTCTGATTTAGTTGTCCTGTTGCCAGGTGGTCTAGGTGGGCTGAGCATGGGGGTGTTTGTGCCTTCATGTGGTTGAATGCACTTTTGGAGTTGAGGCAGTGCTCTGAATTGGTTTTGCTCTGGTGTTGTGGTAGGAAGAGTTGCCCTTAGTGGGTTGGTTTCAAATCAATGGTGGGAGTCTGCACTGATGGCTGGCTACCTTCTATGTTCACTTGTGGTTTGGCACAAATTGGGGGTCCCTCATTTGTTTGTATGCAGCCTGGGGCCTTGAGCAGTGTAGGCCAGAGTTGTTTGGGTGCTGCCTTGGCTTTGTAGCAGTTGAAGGGCTTTAGCTTTCTGGGTGAAGCCTGTCTGTACATAGGGTGGCATTCTTGGGTGGTGCTGACTGATTTGACCCTAATCTACCAGTAGTAAAGCAGGGGGACCACAACAGCCAATGCCATGCTCCAGGAAGAGGGCCACAATTCTCATTACAGAGGAATGCAACAATCTCCATAGTTCAGACAAGTCGGGCTGGGGGGTAAAACTGTATTCTGACACCCAAATATGGTAATCAGCCTGATCCTGAGCAGAGGCCCATGGCCCTTTAGCCATGAACCTTATGGTTTAAGTCCCAGCAGGAGCACTGCCACAGCCTAGTCCAAATCCCAAGCCTTTGGTGCAATGAAGACCCAATGCCTCTGAGGAAGGCTGCATAAAGCCCTGACACATGCAGCAGCTGGAGCCAGGGAGAGGGAGAAATTCTCTACCAAGCCCGTGGGGCAGCCACTACAGCCCAGGACCCAGGCATGTTCCTCTTGTGGAAAAACATTTATGTGGGGTGAAACATTGATATTTGGTTTTTGTGTATGCTGCCTGCCTAGGTTAGGAGCAGAGCAGTGACCCATGCTGTCCCCATGCTGTCCTGTTGGTGTTTCGTCCTGTTTGGGAGCTCTGTGTGGGCTCAAATCCTGGAGGCTTTTCTCAGCTGGCTGGCAGGTTTCTGCTGTGGCTGGGTTGCCAGCAGCCTGGGGATATAAGTTTTATAGGAGTTGGGTTGGGGTGAGGGGCTGTCTGTGGGCTGAGGTGTAGTGCATGGATTTGGGGGTTCTTTGGTTGGGCGCAACCTAGGTTCTATCTAGGTTTGGTTCAGTCTTGGGCTTGGGTGGGTTTTGAGGCCGTTTGGTTTGGAAATGGAAGGCTTTACTGGGTACGTCTTGAAGGGGGAGGCAAAGGGTGGCTGTCCTAGTGTAACCTTAGGTCTGAGGTGGGGCTTCAGTTCTGGCATTTTTAGTTGGACAATTTTGGGGAGTGCTTTAAATAGCTTTTGACCTGGTGTACAGTCAGGAATGGGTGTCCTGGCCACATTAGTTGCAGCTGGTTGCTGGGGGCCTGGTTTGGTTAGGTGCAGCTGAAGTTTGAAACAGGTGGCCAGTTCTAGGCTGTCAGGGAAGGATGGCTCGTGTAGTTTGGGGTGCTTATGCAGATGGATATGTGGCTTGGTTTTTTGGTGGGTATAACGTGAAGTGGGAGTGGCTGGCTGGACTTGTGTGTCAGGAGTTGCAGCGGAAGGCTAGACTTGGTTGGGTGGGATCTGTCATGCGCTCCCCAAGCCTCTCTTGCCCTGCTGTGTCATCACCTAGGCCTGCTGGGCTTCCCCTGTTGGTTAGTTGTTGCCAGATCTTGCCTTTCCTACCCACTCAGTTTATCCCCTTGCCATTAGTGTGCAGGCTTCAGTGGCAACTTGCACCTATTTTGCCCATTTGTGGGCTTGGGTTTTTCTGTTTGGGGTTCAGGTATGCCATTGTCAAGGACAGGGGGGTCAAAGTTGGTGGAAAGAAAATTGAGATGTACTCTGAGACTCTGGAGAAGGTTATGTATTTCCTGTACTTTGGAAGCCATCTCCTGCAGAAGACCAGTATCAAGGAAGAAATCCAACATTACCTCAAATGTGCAAGTACAGTCTTTGGACCCCTGCAGAATTGGGGGGTTGAAGATCACAGCATCCTATTCAAAATGAACCTTGTGGTCTATCAAGCAGTCATGTTCCTCACCTTATTGTATGGAGCTGAAACATGGACAACATACAGAAGAGCCCTCTGGTTACTGGAGAAGTGCCATGAACACTGCCGTCAGAAGATCCTTTGAGTCCAGTGGGTGGACAGACACCCCAACATGAGCATTCTAACATAATAAAGGGCTTAGTCTGTCTGTCCATAACGCTTTTGATCAAGCGTGCATGCTCCCCCAAGAGAGCCGGCAGCAATTACTGGGTGGGTTCCACCTCCTCAGACAGAGAGATGGAGGCGGAGGCATAGGGAGCTGTTAGGGTTTAATATTTACTTGCTCCTGGCAGCCTATGAAAGCTGACAGGAGCCAGGGGCAATAGGACCCAGGGGGAGCCCTCAGCCTGGCCCTATGCGCTTTGGGACCAGCCTCCACGCTCCTTGTCAGCCCCTGGGCCAGTACCCCAGAGGAGCCTGGAACTCCCCTAAGCTGCTGCAGGGGGCCAGAGCACAGTAGGAGCAACTCTGCACTGGGCTCTCAGGGAATGCTTATTGTGTAGTATTTTACTGCACAATGGGAATGTCTACATGGTACACTATGTCGCTACAGTGATGAGCTACATTGCCATAGCTCATTGCTATGGTGATGTAGCATTGGGAGGCATGAACTATGATGCCAATGCTACTATGCAGTAGCGAGGGAAAAGGTCTGTGCAGCATCTGGACTCCAATGTAACATTGGTTACTTTGCTTAAGCAAGTATTAAATGACTACACAGTAACAACCATGCAGTTTGGTGCATGTGTAGGCATGCCCAGTAAGCCTTTATAGCATAAATAGCGTGTGTAGATGCACCCAACATTGTGTGTATATATCTAAATACTAGGGGTGTGTGAAATTTTGATGGCTGTTTCATTTTGTTTCGGATTCAAATGTTTTGATGGCAGGGGAGGACTGCTCTGATATTGACATCTGTAGCTGGCCAATGACAACAATCTGTCCCTGAGGTCCCTTCCAACCCCAGAGCTGGGGAATCGAACCGGGGGCTGGGGAAATGTTCAGGTCCCTGAACATTCCCCCAGTTGCCGGTTCGATTCCCCCATCTCTCTGATCGCTTCTCCCAGCTCTTCCCAGGAGGGTGCGGGATGACAGCAGGCTGCCACTGCCAGCTGGGGATGGCGGTGGCTCTGGGGTATTTCCCCAGCTGGCAGCAGCCTGCTAAAACCCCACACACAGATCCAGGGGCCGCACACCCTGGGAAGAGCTGGGGGAATGATCAGAGAGCTGGAGATCGAACTGGGAGCTCTGGCTGACAGGTGGAGCTGGCCCAGCTCCCAAACAGCACGCAGCACCCTGCCAAGCCATGCTGCACCTGCACCATGGGACAGCTGTCGCATGGGTGCCAAGCAGGGAGGGTGATCCCCATTGTCCCTCACTGCCTACGGGGTGGGTGGGCTCTGTCATGAGCCCTCAGACACTCCAATCATTGCTGCCAGAGACAGTGAGTGTAGGGCTTTTTTTTGTTTGTTTGTTTGTTTTTTAAAGCTCCATACTCATTGGCTGTGGAGCTTGTGGATTACAGCATGCTGCTGCTGGCTGAGGCCAGTGCAAACACCTGAGTCTGCGTGTCACAGCCCATGCCAAGTGTTGGGAAGATCCTGGTGCTGGTCCCAACCGGATGTCCACTTGCTGGCAGCGGCAGTATGCTGTCATCTCGCACACAGACCTGAGGGCCCATGTCAGACTCCTGCCGGGGGAGCGGGCCCCCAGACCTGCGTGCGGGCTGACAGCATGCTGTCACTGCAGGCAAGTGATACTAGTTTTGCTTTGAACAGTTTGAGGTGCTGTTTCTCAGAAACCCCTAAACCTATCTCCTTGAAACCTGGCAGAATTCATGGCCTCAGAAGGGGCTAGCATCTCTGCAAGTTTTATCTGAATCAGGCAAGAAATGACAAAGTTATAGGCAGTTTTGTGATTCCCCATTACAGCCTATAGCCAAAACACCGAAACACCATTAAACTTCTGAAACAACTCCAAAATAGTTTTGGCGGAGACAAAATGGGGCTGTGATTCAAGACACCGAAACAAATCAGAGTCCCTCTAAAATGCCAAATCTGAAACCGAAATGAAACGCAGCTGTTTTGGACAGCCCTACTAAATACTGACACGTTTATTTAGCATGCTGTAGAAAATGGAGGAATCTTAACCTAAACCTGGTGAAGTTGCTTTTCTCTGTGGGAGTGCCTAACCCTTCCCAGACTGTATACAATCTCAAGTGCCTAAGCTGTCATGCTGGATTGCTTTGCCTGGCAAAGAAACCTATATTTTAGGCATTGGGACACTTACATAAAGGCACCTCTAACATAACACATCTCATCCTGTCCTGTCCTGTCCCCCCACCTTTGTAAAAGCAGGATAATATTCTCTTCTCTTCTTACAGGGCTTTTTTCAGGGTAATTAATGTTTGTAAAGTACTCGGACACCACAGCAATGTGTATCGGACATGACCAGTCCCCTCTTTAGAGTAGGGGCTGAAAGTATTCTGATCACTTTGCTGTCCTGAGGTTTCACTCTCTGTATGTCTTCTCCCAAATATATCTTTGGAAAATACTGGGTCCCTCCACCAAGGATGCGAAACAATTTCAAAGTCCTGAAAAATTTTACAGAACACAAAATATGGTTTCCTGCTCTGGGCTAGTCCAAAATAGCTTGCTCAAACTTGCACCCACCAGCAAAGCCAATTATTGACCCCACATCTCTAGAGTTAGGATAGCACTTCTATTAACGAGCAGTAAATTGCTAGACTGCAAGCCTGTTAATTTTGATGACCCAAACTCACTTGAACTCAGCTTTCACAATCTGAACTGGCAGTGGCCTGAACTTTTATGAACTGGCAAGAGTTGAGTTGACAGTAATTACATTTGCATGAACTCAGTTAATACTTACATTCAGGAAAGCACCCAGGAGGAAACAGATGTAAAAAAAAAAATCTAATGGCAGCATTAAGCAGAGACCTTGAAAGTCTGGGTTTCAGACATGGAGAAATTAATCTCAAGTGCTAATCTTCTGAAGTTACTAGGGACATTTCTGGCCAATTATGTTTTATTCCAGTTAGAAAAACAATCATTAGAAGTTGGCAAGTAAGGCTGTATATTAGTCACTTGGTACCTCAAAACTTGACACAGCTGAGGTGAGAAGGAATGTGTCTGGCCAGCTGTTGGAGAGGATAATATGGAATTGGGGCACTAAGGATTCGTTGCAAATATGGCCAATGCATTTCTGTATGACCTTGGCCAAATAGATCTGACTGAAAAATGAAATTTGGTCTCATTAAATAAAATTATAATTTTGAGAATTTCATTTTATCCCTAGTCAGGATGAAAAATTTGATTTCATATTTACAAAACCAAGATGCCAAATTATTTTTGGAAGCATTGAAATATTCTATTTTCATTGTATCAAAATACTTTAAAGTGAAAAAACCTAGCTAAAATATTGGCTAATTTTGAAACATTTGGATAGTTAGGATAGCATTTCTATTGCTAAGTAGTAAAGAACAGTTTCTTTACTACTCTGACCTGTTAACTATGATGACCTGAACTCAGCTTTCACAATCTGAAACAGCAATAGCCTGAACTTTGTTGAACTGAGCCAGCAAGAGTTGAGATGACATTAAATGAATTTGCATGAACTCAGCTGACATGAGAACATCTATAGAAGATTCCCTACAGGAAACAGAGATTTAAAAAAAACAAGCAAGGTTGTATGACTAGACAATAGCTTAGGGACAATTAATAAAATAATTTCAATTAATGAATATTTTCAGAAAATGAATAGTACAGAAAATAAATGGCAGTATTAAGCAGAGACTGTGACAACTTGGGTTTTAGACATGAACAAATTCATCTCTGGTGTTACTTTGCTGAAGTTACTAGAGACAAATCTGGCCAAATACACGTTACACATTAAAGAAAACCATTATTCTTGCTATTATTCTTATTAGTTGGTATTAATTATTATTGTTGTAGTTGTTGTTATTAACCACCCCATATCGTGTGCTCAAACACAACACATACCATCTTGCCTGGGTCCTGTCCTGGAGGGCTGGGATCTAGCATGCCCTATGAGGAGTGTGGCAGAATACCATCTCTCTCTTTCCCCAAACTCTGCTATCTGACAATTCGGTTACCATGGTCACTGCAAAGGGTAGGCACCTCTGCCCCATCTCTTCAGGTAATCCTGAGTTGTAACCTGAGCTAGATATATTCCTGAGGGAGGGGGGAAACCTGCTCCCTCTGCCTACGTGACTGGCCACACATACCTAGGTGGGGGGCTTAAGCCCCCTATTGTTCTAAGCAATGCCAACATGACTGGAAGGGGGCTAAATACCCTGCCAGTCTACCTGGCAACCAGTGATGCATTTCAAATTGGTTGGCTAGAAGCCAACAGTTGCTGGTCTTCACTGGACCAGGTAAATGAGGTCATAAGGGCAATATAAGTGAAGGACTGCCCAGGAGGAGTGGCAGTAGCCATGATGAAAGCTCACAGAGAAGCTGGACCATCTGAAACTCGCTCTCGCTCTTGAAACTCACTATCAATGAACTGCCTGCCTCCAGAAGGAATCACCACCTGCCTCTGGATGATACTTGTGAGTAAGCTACCTGAGATCTAACTAGATATATAGCTTGCAATAACACAGATGCGTAATCAAAGGCTACCATGCCACTTTGTTCTAAGGGATTTCTCTGATATTGCTCTACCCTTACCATATTCCAAATCTACTCCTTGTAACCAATACAGTTATCCTCTATACCTAGCATGGCATACTTATTGGGAGAGGGTCTAGATTATGCCTTGGGGTTCTCTTGGTTCAGCTGACTAAGGGAGAACACTGTTTGTGCTTCAGACTGGGGGAAGCACCCCAAGTTCTTGTAGTGGGTCAAGTACCCTTAAGGGCTAATAGGTTTGTGTTTCCCAGAGGACACAGGTCCAGGATCAGTCCAGACTCCAGGTGGTAGCAGAGTTACCCCCAGGCTAGCGGATATGCTTCAGGAAGGGGGTCGGCCAGATGTGAGGCGCCCCCAGTGAGGCACTTGGAGCCTGGAAGGTGGTCAGGTGCAGTGAGGTGGATGGCTCAGTGCAGGAGCACCTCCTACTGGTCCACCACAAGGAGAAAGTGCTCAAGCTATTCTTGGCACCTAGCACTACATACACAGCCATACTTTACCTAGTGTTTCCACCTCCTGCTTCTTTGGGGTGTGCTGCTGCAGGGAAGAAGTTCCCTCTTCACTACACCACTGTCATGCTGCTAAGGACTCACTGAAGAAGCCATTCTTAAACAAGTTATTCATTTGCAAGAACTTTTGTTCTGTTTAAGTACGTTTTTCAAAGGAATAAATATGAAACATTAGCCATTACTTCTATTGATTTGTACCCTAGGTTACAATATAGCTGATGCAAAATCCTCTCAAAATACTCCCCCTAAATAGTCATACAAACAGCCCAAGCACGCACACTCCACCTGCACTATAGCTTCTGTACTGAAATGTAGGCCAGAGACAGGGAGCAAGAATTTTTTTTTAAATCTGCATGTATTGTACTGTGTTTATATGACAAACACAAAACATAGATGATGTTCTTACTACAAATATGAGCCACATGAGAGCAAAGAAATAAACTCCACCAATATTTAAGGATTAGTGCAACCAGCATCATATTCTGTTCCAGGTTGCCTTCCCCAACAAGAATATGAAGCAGTATGGATGGGAGACTGAGGACAGGTGTTTAAAATAAAACTGCCCACATGGAAACAGCATGTGTGGTCACCCTTGCACTCCTGGAAGGCCTGCAGCTACTGCAGTATGAACCTATATTGAAGAGAATAGCAATAGTAGCTAGAAACAAAACTATACAGGCTCCTGAAGGTCCTTTCTAAACATGCTGTACAACTCCAAGCAAACTATACCCTAACCTGGGTACTGTGTTGTTCAGCATATGGGCCACAATGAGTTGGCTAATTAGCAAAGGAGTGGGCTAAGTAGCACCACTGAAGCCTAACTGCACCCCCCTCCAACTGTGTTAGGCCACACCCATGTGGAAACAGTCTCTGCCCACTTGCTCCCAATATCTGTGTCAAATGCCAAAAAAAATGTAAATGTAGCTGCTGTCAGGCACGTACCCAGGGCATGCCCAGCGCTTCTGTCATAGGTTTGGTGTCATGGACCCAGCACCACTCAAATGGAAGATAAATTGCTTTGTTTGGGCATTTACTGTTCAAGCAGAGTGGGAGAGAGAAGGCAAGGTGTGTTTTCCTGGTGGTCCTTCTAGCACTGGCAAAGGCAAGATAGACATGCCCTCAATCAGTAGTGCCAGGTAGCCTGCTCAAAGCACTGCCTGGGTATCACTGCTCTGTTTCCAGTTCAGGAGGCAGCAGCACACTGGGCCTGAGGCCATTGTGGTTCATAGTAAGTTTGCCATGTAGCACTGTCCAATGTGATTTCAGCAGGACTTAAAAAATGAACAAGCACAGTTCATAGTGAAAGCAGGCAGGATCTGACTCTATTCAAGTAAAAATCAAGGCATAGCAAAGACATTTCAATAAACAGGGTT
Organism: Alligator mississippiensis; assembly: GCF_030867095.1. Classification (NCBI taxonomy): domain Eukaryota; kingdom Metazoa; phylum Chordata; order Crocodylia; family Alligatoridae; genus Alligator; species Alligator mississippiensis. The sequence goes on from NC_081829.1 coordinate 17,195,253, forward strand.
TATGGAGAGGACATTTCCCTAGTAGGTCATGACATAAACCTTGACTTTGTGCAAGGAAATTATCATTGTCCTTGGGAAGCGTAATTGCCGTGTCTACAGTGCTTCAGACTGTGCTGGAGATCATCACTATGACAACATGACTTATCCACTCACTTGCCACAGTCAGCGATTGTGAAAAGAAAAATAAGCTAACAGTTGCTGACCATGCACCAAAGGTTAGTTCCAATGCTGCTCTTAGGCTTACTGTCATGTGCCACTCTAGCTATACCATACATTACATTCTTTTGGGATCTGGCAGACACAGAGCAAGCCAGCAAGCAGACAGAGCATGTTCTCCCAGCAGGACACAACTTAGCCTGAGCAGTGGGGGGTGTAGAAATGCCCTGTTGCTTCTTCAAATAAAGGTTCAGAGAAGTTAATTCCTAGTTCAATATTACTAAGCAAACTCAGCTAGTTAAATGTTAATCTTCATTGATCCGGGAGAATACACGTCTGCTATTGGATAAACTGCTGGCACCTGCATTGGCACTGCACAGTATATAAACCTTGCATTTTGACATGTAAATCCACTCCTTATTAAACTCCAGAATAACTGCTGCACCCTGTGATGGATCCTCTGGGAGCAATAACTGGTTTGTTGGTGCTCTGTTTTTTTTGCCTTCTCTTCTTAGCAACCTGGAGAAAGAGACCTGGAAATGGGAAGCTGCCACCTGGACCATGGTCCCTTCCCATCCTTGGGAACGCACTGCAGCTGAAAACCAAGGACCTGATCAGAACCCTTAACAAGGTATGTCTGCTTCGTCCTTAGCTGTTCAGTTGCAGGGACTGGTAGTAGGAGTTGATGGGCAAGGATGGGCCCACGGTGATGGGCAATGATCCCACAGTGAAAGGAAAATGTTTTGAGTCACTTGACTGCTCTTATGTATCACCATCATCATGAAAGGATTCAGGCCTTTCAGGTATTGTTGCTGAATCTGTGAAGGCAAAGGGTCAACTTCCATTGATTTCAGTGGGAGTCTGCCTAATGCAGGACTGAACAAACCCTTTAGATATAGCCTAGTTACCATACTAAAGGCCCCCTTCTTCAATGTAAATAGCTCAGGGTCACCCAGCAGGTCATTGACAGAGTGAGGAAATACTAACCAGCTTTCCTAGGTCTATCTTGTAGATCCCACTGACTGTTTAGGATCTCCTTGTATTTCACAAAGCTCCTGCCAGAAGTAAACTCTCTTCCATGTTGCCCGGTTGTATTTTTTACAGCTACATGAGAAATATGGGCCAGTGTTCACACTGTACTTCGGCTCTGAACGTGTTGTGATGCTGCATGGGTACCAGGCTGTGAAGAAGGCACTGATTGATCGTGGAGATGAGTTCGTTTCCAGAGGAAAAGTGCCTGTTATTGACAAGTTATTTAAAGGATTAGGTATTATTTCAAGAGTGGAGCTCATGGGAGGGACAGATCATGCCCCAAAGACCTCACAACTGAAGGGTTAGATTTTAGGATCAAGGACATTGTGGCTTTAACAGGGTGTGGGAAGAGTAAGGGGACTCAAAATAGGATCCAAAAAACCCTCAAGCCAAGCACAGAACTGCTTAGTGTGAGACAACCAGGAGACAACCTGGTGATGGAGTCTGTTCCTGAGGGCTAGTATCCACATCCACTCTTTCAAAGAAGGGGCATGTTGTTTTAAAATGGAGGAAGTGATGGTGCTACTGACACCAATAGCGCTCAGCTTTCATACAACAGCCTACCAGTTGCAGCCAGCTGGATCAGGCCACTCAGGGGACTTCAGTACCACTCTGCCTTGTTTCTGAAGCAGGAGAAGGCTTAGAAAGGACCTAGGTACCTAGCTGCTGGCATTCAGAAATGTCAGGTCAAGCAGGGAGACACATAATGAATTTAGCCATCTCACCATTTAGTCAGCACTTAAACTGAACTGTCTCCAGGCTGTGGCAACTGCTTAAAGCTGGAATTTATGGATCACAGTTCTGGAACTTATGGGTGTCTATACACATGCTCCAGAATGGGTAAAGGGGTGTACTTGGTAGCTGTGTTGGTCTGAGACAAAAAGACATACAAAAAACTAGAACTTTACCAGAATGGGTAAAGGTGTTTTAATTAGGGTGACTCCCATACAACCTCTCTAATTAAACAGCTGCAGTGTCACATGTATTAAGTGTCCCATGTTTCAAAATGTCCATGGGGGCACTTTAACTAAAGTTTGTTTGACCAGTTTCAGTTAAAGCGCCAACACCATCATTTTGAAATGCGGGACACTTAATACATGGGATGCTGCAGCATGCTGGAGTATTCTAATTAGAATTAATCACTCAATTAAGCATTTTAAATATCATAGAATCATAGAAGTAGGGTCAGAAGGGACCTTGTAGATCTTCAAGTCCGACCCCCTGCCTGGGCAGGGGGGAAACTGGGCTCAAGTGACTCCAGCCAGGTAGACATTGAGCTGCTTCTTAAAGACCCCCAGGGTAGGAGCCAGCACCACTTCCCTTGGAAGTTGGTTCCAGATCCTAGCCTCCCTAACTGTGAAGTAGTTCCTATGGATGTCTAATCTAAACCTACTCTCCAACAACTTGTGGCCATTATTCCTTGTTATCCCGGGGGGCGCTAGGGGAAACGCGGTCTCCCCCAAACCCTTCTGGTCCCCCCAGTGAGTTTATAGATGGTCACAAGGTCCCCCCTCAGCCTTCTCTTGTGAAGGCTGAACAGGTTCAGGTCCTGTAGCCTCTCATTGTAGCAAAGCACCAGAAAGAAAGAGGAATGTAAAAAAATCAAGAACCACACAGGACTGGTGAGAAATATTACTGCAGTACCTAGTATAGAAAACAACATGCATGCATATAGCTGTGCAGTAGGGCTGTGCAAAGCTTTCGATCACAATTCAGATTTTCAGAGATGATTCAGATAATTCAGAGCAAGACTTGTGTAACGTGTGTGTGTTAAGCCACAGTGGGGTGAAAACTGCAAGGGTGGTAGCCTTAACACACACACACAGTGTCACCTATGTCATGAGTTTTACTTGTCAGCATTTGCGGTACAGTTTCCCAGAAACCCCTGCACTGATCTCCTTGAAACTTGGCAGGCCTCATGGCCTCGGCAAGAGCTACTATCCCTTCAGTTTTCACCCCACTGTGGCTTAACATGCACACGACATGAATTTTGCTTTCTGGACTTTGAGGTGCAGTTTCCCAGAAACCTGTAAACCTATCACCTTGAAAAGTGGCAGGATTCATGCCCTCAGCAGAGGCTACCACTGCAAGTTTCATCCAAATCAGCCAAAAAACAGCAAAGTTATAGATATTTCATTGATTCTCCATTATACTCCATGGCCAAATCTCTGAATCGGCTCCAAATCTTCCAAAGTGATTCAGCTGAATTGAATCGGAAAAACAATTCAGATCTCCAGATTGAATCTCTGGCATCTGATTCAGCCGAATCCAAATCAAATAGTTCCCTATTCGTACAGGACTACTGTGCATACATATAAAGGTATTTTCTCTTTTGTATTCTTGGTGTCCAGACTGGGAGTTCATATAATACGGGTGTTCATATCAATGGGTTTCCAAGAAATAAGAGTCTTAATTCTCCAATTCTCATTAAGGTATTAGATGTATCAGTGTTGAGGGATGCCATTTAAGGGGACGTAGGTTTGCAAATTAATTTAATTTCATCTCCAGCCCTGTGTCCCGAGTTATTCTCTCTCCTCCTTCCCTTTCCAGGGGTTATTTTCAGCAATGGGGAGCAGTGGAAGCAGCTCCGTCGATTTGCTCTTACCACCCTGAGGAATTTTGGGATGGGGAAGAAAAGCATTGAGGAGCGGATCCAGGAAGAAGCCCAGTGTTTGGTGGAGAAGCTCAGCAGCACCCAGAGTGAGTTTTAACTTTATTACATTGTCAAAGCTACATCTACAGAATGTTAAGTGTGCATAGTCACGTGCTCAGGAGTTAGAAATGGCTGGGAGCAAGAACGTATGCATAAGGAAACAGATTTTAATTCCATGTTTAAGTACTATCCTTTTTCTAAGGGACCCCTGAGTCATGAAATGCACCAGCTAGATGGTACTCACTGTATTGATAGGTATGTCACAGGGTACCATCTCCAGCGGTGGCCATAAAGCCCCTGAAGACCAAAAAAGTTTACTTTTACCCTGGTCTATGAGCAGTCCACCTTCCTTGCTTGCTAGGTCTTGGTGTAAATTGCCATTAAAAATACAGGAGGCTCCCCTGGTCTTAAATGAATGACCACCAGCTGCCTGTGCTTCAAGCCCAATTGTGTGGCTCTGATCTGCCCCTATACCATGCCCCAAGCTTTGCAGATGCCATCCTCATTGATGTCCTCACAGTCTCATTACACACACAGACCCTCTGTGGGCCTAAGTTCTCTCAATCTTTCCCTCAGCCCCTCTCTGGGCTATCAGACCCCTTGGTCTCTCACTCAGCCTCTCCCTGGGCTGTCAGGCTCCCTGATCTCTCACCCGCCCTTCTTGGAGCTACCAGATCCCTTTGGTCACTCTCTAGACTCTTCTGGTCCCACACTTTCCTGACCCCTTTCTGGGCCTTCTGGGCCCACTGGACCCTTCTTGTTCCACTCCTCTAGTGCCTTTCTAGGCCTCTGACCCTTCTGGTCCCACTCTTTTCTCAGCCTCTCCCTGGGCTTCTGGACCCTTCTGATCCCACTCTTTCCCTGGCCCCTCGCTAGGCCTGTAGACCCTTCTCATCCTACTCTTGCTCTAGCCTCAAATTCTCCCTGCTGGGCCTCTCTTTCAGCCTCAGGCTCCTTTTCTCCCTGCTGGGCTCACTCTAAGCTTTGGGGCTCCTGTACTCAGTTTCTCCTTTGGACCTCCCCCCCAGCCCCAACTTGAATGGCACCACCTTAGGCATCATCATAGAATAGTAGAAAACTAGTGTTGGAAGGGACCTCAGAAGGTCACCTAGTCCAACCCGCTGTTCAAATCAGGACCATCCCCAACTAGATTATCCTAGCCAAAGCTCTAGGCTCCCATACTCCCAGCCAAAGTTTTGGCTGGGGTTTTCAAGTGCCCCATACTCACCTTCCCTGGGTGAGTATGGGGCACCTTTGTCTAGTCAGGTCTTGAAAACCACCAAGGATGGAGATTCCACCACCCCTCTGGGTAACCTGTTCCAGTGTTTTACTAGCCTCCTAGTGAGAAAATTCTTCCTAATATCTAACCTAAACTTCCCTTGCTGCAGCTTGAGACCTTTGCTCCTTGTTCTGTCATCCACTACCACTGAGAATAGTTCAGTTCCATACACTTTCAACCCCCCCTTCAGGTACCTGAAGGGTGTTATTAAATCCACTCTGTCTTCTCTTCCCCAAAGTAAATAGGCCCAGTTCTTTCAGCCTCTCCTGTGACCCAGGAGAGTCATGCACCCCAGCCCCCTCATACAGGGCTGCAGTCTCCTTGATCCCCTTGCTCCCAGGCTGTAGCCACATATGGACCTTCAGTTTTTCCATTCCAAGGCCCTGACCCCCCTTGGGTCAGCTGAGATCTCCAGGCTCCCCAAGCTATGGCAGTCTCTACAGTGGTCTCTCCTGGACCTTTTGACCCTTCTTGGGCCCTCGCCCCCCACAGGTCAATTGAGATTCCATGTGTCAATCCCTGGCTACCAGCCCTCACACACCCATGGGTCTGCTTGCTCAACTAACAAACTCTCTTCTGCAAGCTAAGTCATCTCAGGCTCTGCTGGTAACTGCCCCAGCTGCAGTCCCTCTACCCAGCCCCCTCTCAGACCCTAGGACTGCTAGAAATCTCCTTCAGTGCTTTTATCTCCTAGTGCTCCCCTAGCCTTTCCCTGCCCAAGGGTGACCCACAAGGCAGGGGGGCTGGGGTTTTCAGGTGCCTCATGCTTTCTTGGGGTTTGCAGCAGTTTCTAGGAGCTACCCCACCACAAGCAGCCCCACCACTGTGACCACAAGCCTCAGTAGGATGCAGTTTTCAGTCATACGCAAGACCCACCTCTAGGCTATTCTGCTCTAGCAATCTTGATGTCACACACCACCCCTGGGCCATGGGCTTCCAGCCCCATTCCTTGACCCTCTTGGACTACAGACCTGTGGCCCCCTGGCCCCAGCCCAGTTTCACCTCTGGCCCCAGCTCTCTCCACCCCTTGTTTCTCTGTGCTCCCACAGTCAGCATCTCAGTAGGCTCCAGACCCCACATCAGGTCTTATGTTCTTGACCTCTCTGTAGGCACCAGACCCCTTAACAGGTCCCACACACTTGGCACCTCTCCCTGGGCTCACCTGGATCCTATAATAGGTCCCAGACTTGGCCCCTTTCTCTGGGCTCACACAGGCTCCAACAATAGTTCTTATACACTTGATCCCTCTCTCTGGGCCCTAGACCGCTCCTTGGGTCCCTAGGAACATCCTTGAGACCTTTAATTCCTTCCCAAACCTCCAAACTGCTCTAGATGTTATCCTTCATGCTGACCTTCTGGAGCTGCAGCCATCCTGCTGAGGTGGTGTTCTCTCAGCAGGCTCCAAGATCTTACTGCCAGCTTTGTCCCAAGCCTGGGCTTATATCTGCCTAAAGATCAGCCCTCCTCCTGGGTCAGATGGCTCCCTCCAATCAGTCCTAGCCATCACCTGCAAGTTCCCTGGGCCAGATGAACCCATAATTAGCTCCAGCCCCCTCTGCTAGCCGCTACACTGACTGCTTCTCCCCTTAAAATGGCAGGCACTCTATGCAGTCTGCCACAAGGTAGTTAGTATTTCTTCCGGTCCTCACTATTTTAGGTATTGTGCATTACTGACTACACAACATCCACATGCTACACAAAACAAAGAACCATTAAACTTCCTCATGGGATTTTCCACATTCAGTATAATGCACTAATATTTTAATACACATTGATAACTATATCTTCAACACACCCTGAAGAAGTAAGATGGTACTACTGCCATTTTGTACAGTGGGAGCTAGAGAAAGCGAATGACTAAATTGCCAATCGTTCACTTCCAGATGTTCAGTTACAGATGTTTACTCAGCACCTGATTTTACAGCATGCCTCGTGTTTTGTCTTATCCTCTGTGTTCAGAACAGAGCTCCCTTTGACCCCTGTTGCAGCTCAGCACTCCTGCAAGTCAAGGTACAGGTACATAAAGTAGGTGCCCAGAAAAGGAGGTGCAGAGTAGCCACGTAGGAAAGCTATTTCATATGACTTGTCAGCATCACATGGCAACTGTACTGAGGCAGAATTTTTATCTTCCTGGTGACATTTAATAGCTGCCACCAAGAGATCGTCATCTCTCTCTTCCTGCAGTTTCATGATTTATTCACCAGAAGGCTTCCAGCTCCAGCAATTAATGAAGCAGGAGTCCCACAGTCAAGAGCCACATTCCTTCAAATTCCTCTGTGGATTCCTGCCAATAGTTATTAGGTTGCATCTCAAAAAACACAATATTGAAGTGAAGTTTGTGGATTTTTTCATTCATGGCAAAGTTTTCAATCTTTCAGAGATGCCCTTTGATCCCACCTTCCTGCTGAGCTGTACTGTCTCCAATGTCATCTGCTCCATTGTATTTGGAAACCGATATGACTATGAAGATAAGAAGTTTCTGGCCCTGTTAGATAAGATGGACGACAATATACATCTTCTGAACTCTCAATGGGGACAGGTATTAGTAGCAGTCTGGCCATTGGGACTTTCCATAGACAAATGAAACTCCTCCAATCTCTATGAGCAAGAATATTCTGTAGCAAAGATGTTGTTTCCCTTTTATTCCTTCTAGTTCTACCAGCTGTTCCCATCTCTTATGGATGTCTTTCCTGGACCTTACAACCAGATAGCCATAAACTTTGCTGCTGTAAAAGAGTTTATCTCAGAGGAGTTGAAGAAACATGAGGAAACCCTAGATCCCACGTCCCCACGGGATTTTATTGACTGCTTCCTCATCAAGATGGAACAGGTAACAAGGTGGCATAAAAATCTTAAACACAAATATTTAGTGTTTGCCCAGAACACATTATGTCACCAGATATCAGGTCATCTTTGGACAGATCCACTGAAGTCAGCCTGTGGAATGAGTATAACAAATTCACAAGCACTACTATTAAAAAAAGCAAGTGTTATTGTGCTGACCTTATTTCAAGAGTTTGCTTCCACTCCCCTTAAGAGAGTATTCCAGAATTTTACACTTGCTCGTTCTTCTCCTGGTTAGCAGTATACAGTGAGGGGGCTCACTTCCTTCCAGGGTTTAGTCACTTAATTTCTACGTGACAAATGAAGTGTGTGTTCACGTAAAATAACATTAGGAGAATATTTATGTATATTGTAGATGTATAAACAACAAAATAAAACAGGAAAGTGATAAAGAAGAGATTAAAAACCTAGTGCTGTGTACATTGTTATTTGAAAAAGTCAGTTCTCTAGTAATGGTGCAATACACTAAGGATTTTGTACATTACTCCAGAAAGCAACATTTGATAAAAACAGTGGGCCTGTATGGGAATGTTTATTAAATAATCATACAAACCACTTCCTAGGAGAAACAGAATGGCAAGACTGAATTCCATGTGGAGAACTCTGTAATGACCACGCTGGACTTATTCTCCGGGGGAACAGAGACAACCAGCACCACCCTGAGATATGGACTCCTGATTCTCCTGAAATACCCAGACATACAAGGTACAATTGCCACATACCCCACAAGAGACTCTTGCCCAGCACCACTACCCTCTCCAGCTACTCTCCTTCCTAAGCTTGGCATTTCTTTTCCCTTACTCTTTGTCAATGAGGACGAAGTCCCAGTGATATCCTTATTCTCAATCTTTGACCCTCAGGAGTTCTCTTAGTTCCATGGGCTTTACCAGCCGGGCACCAGAGATTCTGGGACACGAGTACTTTACACCCCAGGGAATTATGTGCAGAAAAATTCAAAATTATGCGCCGAGTCCCAGGGGCTGCACGTGGTGGCACAGAGCTGGCTTGGCCTAGCCTAGCCTGCTGGTGTGTGCCTCTGGACCCGACCAGCCTGGCTGCATGCCAACATGTGGGACTTGTGGCACTGAAGGTGGGAGCCATGTGCCATCAGGCCAGGCAGGCTCCATGCCTCCATGCAGGGATTCCAGCACTCCAGTGGGAAGCTGCATGTGGAGGCATGGAGTCGTGCACCATCAAGGCAGGATAACTCCATGCCTCCATGTGCAGGTTCCCACTGGAGTGCTGGAAGCCCCATGTGGAGGCATGGAGTTGGCCCAGCCCAAGGGTACATTGCTTCTGCCTGCAGTACCGTGTGTCCCATGTGCTGGCAAGAAGCCAGCCCGGTTTGGGACAAAGGTGCATGCCAGCAGGCTGGGGCAGCTGTGTGCTGCCATGTGCAGCTCCTTGGATTCAGCCGGCACTACAGCCAGAGCTACATGTTGCTGCGACCATGAGCACCCTGAGGGCCTGCAGGGGCTGTGCACCATGGGGGGGGGGGGGGCGGTAAGGGGCACACCCACTCACAAACTTCACACCCACCCACACAGCCCCCCTTGCCAACACACAAACCCCATGCCAACCCCCTGTTCCTGCAGGCAGCAGCTCCCCTCCCCACTTGCCAGCTGTCCAGGTGCAAGTCACCATGCTCAGTGTCTCGACATGGGGCCCCCAGCTTGAGTGCTGGGAGCCCCATGCAGGTGGAGGCACAGAGTCTGCCTGGGTTAAATTATGAAATTATGCATAGTCATACGTTTTATGTGCAAAATTTTGTGGGCATGTAAATAGTTACGTAATTCTCCAAGATGTAGTACTTCTACTTCAAATCACTACCACGTTCCACTGCACTATATATTGAACCTAGGCAATTCTGAGTAAGAACATCTCCAGACATCGTATTACTTGTATTTTGCCATATGTGCAATTTGGACAATAACTTGGGTAATTCAGAAATATTCCCAGTGTCCATAGGCCATGATTTTAAAGACAAAGTAGTAGAGAGCTGGATTAAACTGGAGGGGGCTGTTCTATTGCATTATTTTTAAATCTGATTCATTCTATGGCAGAAAAAGTTCAGGAAGAGATTGACCATGTGATTGGCCGGATGAGGAGCCCATGCATAGCTGATCGAAGCCAGATGCCTTACACGGATGCTGTGGTACATGAGATCCAGCGGTTCATTGCTCTCGTTCCATTAGGGCTTCCCCGTGCTGTGAGCCAAGACACCCCATTTGGACAATACCTCATCCCAAAGGTTAGTTCTCATTGTTCCTCAAAATGGCTAAATCCTTGCAGAAAATAAATTCACAATAAATGCCCTCTTCATTCCAGTGATTTTCATCAATAATGCAGAAACCAGAGCACAAATAGTTTTATACAGTTCTCGATGGACTCTTATTGGTGTAATTAACCTCAGTCCATGTTTAGAATCTGGCTTGAAGCTCTCTATTTCAGTCCCCTGCAGAGTCCTGTAGATGCCCTGCAGGAGGTGCAGAATGGGGATTGCAGGTTGCAGGCAGCTGATGTTACATTTATTCTTATTTAACATCTTCAGGAAGAATCTAGATGACTTGAGTTGGTAAACTGAGTGCTAACAGAGGTGTAGCAGGGCAACATCATGCCCTGCACAGCCACAGTGCATGGGGCTGCACTAGCTGTGGTGGGTCTGATTTCCCCCCCAGCAAAAACAGTGCTGGGGACTGCTATCGCTGCGCATTCCCTCAGTGCAGGTGAGCACTAATGACATTTACAGAAGATATGTCATTGTAAGAATGCTACATGCTCCACAACCAAAGAGAAAAATAATACAAAGGGCCCTAGAGAGATCTAAAATATGAACAGCAAACAAAGTATGAAGAATATACAGTGTATATACGCGGGAAGAAAAAATCCAAACACAATCAGAAAGCGAGGAAAACTTAACACACAGAAATGCTGTAAATTACCTGAAGAGGCTATTATAAATACAAAATATACAGCAACATGCATTCAGGGATATATTCCAACAATGGTGAGAGAAAACAGTATCATTTCTGCATGCTCTTCTGCTGTGATCAAAACAGCATTTTGTTTTGAGCATGTCACTGGGAGTTCAGAGAAAAGCATCAGAAAAAGATCAGGAAGAGAAAAGGTTTACCAGTATTTCTGTATATTTTAAAGGGTTTTTCCTTAGAAGTGTGCTGTGGCTTTAGCTGTACCAAAATGGTTTAAAATGGACATGCTCCTCTACAAATATATGCAATGTGGTTAACACCAAGAAGGAGCACATGATTAGGCTGATGTAAAAAAGAGAACAGTGAGACTGGATGTGCAGACAAATGCCCCAACAGTAAGCTGTTTCAGACTGAGGACAAGTCTTACCAGGCCAGTGACAGAGGGACACTATGGAGATGTAAGGGGCTATGCTGCAAGGCACATCCCTGTTTTTGGAAGAGAACTGGACCATGTCATTCAACAACCCTATTCTTTGACCCTCTCTCTTCTGCACTTGTTCATTCAGGGTACCACTGTTTATCCCATCCTGAGCTCTGTCCTTCATGACAGCAATGAATTTCCAAATCCTGAACAATTTAATCCAGGACATTTCTTGAATGAAAATGGCACTTTCAGGAAGAGCAGCTTCTTCATGCCCTTCTCTGCAGGTAAGAGATGCCATCTTTGCCTTTTTGCCTGTCCCATATTATCTCACATAGATGCACCTTTCCCCCCAACTTTTCCCCCAAATTTAGCTCTCCCCCTCCCCAAATTGGAGTGCATGTGTTAAGTAGGGAAGCTGGTTTTTCCTGGCTGGAAACACAGGCCAGGAGATGCTGTTCATGCTAACCATCTCACAACTGTAGCGATTGACCGAGCACTGTGACATGTGCCTGAAGCAGCAAGTGAGCTGCTGGTGGTATCCAGATAAAGCTTGTGGTATGGAAACAACATTTTATTTACAAGAGTTTACATATAGGAGCTACTTAGAGTAAAATGGTAACAGTCTTGCTACTGCCCTTGCAAGAGTTTGGGGCCTAACCATGAGTGACAGAGTAAGTCCTCTGGGATACACAGAGGGCCCAGGAAGTGTGTTGCCTCACCTAGACTCTCTCCAGGAGGCCTTTATGTCACATAGTTGCCCATGACTGTGGAAAAATACCTTTTTTTTCTATTCTGCCTTCCAAAAACAAAGTGTATGGGTATTCAAGAAAATATGGTGATTGGGGCTCCTCTCACCTTTCCTTCTCGGTGCAGCCATGGGAAAACTTTTGCTATTCATTTTCAGACTCAGTCAAACAATTCCAGAACTGGAGATAATTTTATTCATGCAAAAATGAGATTGTCAGGAAGTTAAAGGGTCTGTCTACACAGTAAATCAAAGGTACAGGTATATCATGTTCTGGCAGACCTGAGTTAACTTCACCTACCTGCACAGGTAATATTAGCAGCGTAGACTTCACCTTGTCTTAACCTAACACAAACTGTCTAGGGACCCTAGGACTCTCTAGGTTGCCAGCACATGCTGAGGACTGAACTTTGCACAGATTAGACTGACAGGTGTCCTCTTCCAATACAGACAATTCATTTTCTACCTCCTGCCATAAATTGTTGGTATCAATATAAAAAACAACAGAGCTTTTCAGGTAGGACATTTCGTGGCCTCATTTCCTCCCAATGGACAAAATACAGCAGTTCTCCAGTTCCTATTCCAGAATCCTACTCTTGCTGTGAACTATCATACAGAGATTCCTGTTCCCCTATTCCTGAAACTCCTCCCTCCAGCAATCCTCCTGGCATCATGCAACTCTCCTCCCACCATCTTCACCTCCTGCTGCTTTTAATGGTCCCATTCAACAAGACATTTCACCTTCAGGCTTTTCCCTTGCAGGGTTACCTCTCATGGGAACATTCATCCAGAATATACCCTTGAATTTGGAGGTTCAGGCTGCTTTCTATGAGCTCATCCTTCACCTTACACACACCTCTGCCAGTGGTCCCCACAAGTTCCACCTGCAGTGCATCTCTTCATTTCTTTTTCTACCTCAGCACTTCTCCCTTCACACTTTTCCAGGTCTCCTCTGCTCCTGACCTGCTCCATCCTTGCTTCCTTCTCCACATCTCAAGTCATCTTGTGACATTCCTCACTCTCTGTTATCAGCCTCTTTTGGCTGCTAACAGGCCAGGTATGCAAGTCAGAAGCAAATCTACCAAAGCGAATGTACATACACCATTATGAAACAGCTGTGAGCGCAGCGAGAACCCAACTCTTCCTGTCTCTTCCACATGTGTAATGTGTACTCATTATTAGGGGTGTGCAAAGCAGGCCCTATTCAATTTGGATTTGGATTCAGCCCAAATCAGGGACAGCGATTCGATCTGTTGATTCAGATCACTGTCCCTGATTCGATTCAGCTGAATCCAAATCTGAAGATTCGATGCTGATTCAGAGAATCAGCGATTCGGACATAGACACAGCTTTAAAAGTTTTTTCTGCATACCTCAAGGTACCAGCGCAGCTTGTGGATGCTGCAATGCTGAGACTCATGGAGTGTCTCACAAGAGTGCGGGGGTGGGCCCTCCATGTACTTGGCGGTGAACCTGGAAGTGGACCGGGTCCACCAGAGACTGTGCAGGGGCAATCAGCCACAGGGGAACCCCAGGTTCCCCCCCAGACCCAGGAGGCACCAGTCACTGAGCAGCTGGGGAGTGCAGGGAGGGGCCCCCATGCACTCCCCGGTGGACCCAGAAGTGGACCAAAAGTGCTTCTGGTCCACTTCTGGGTCTGCTGCCGAGTGTGCTGGGGAGCCCTTCACACTACTGTGGGACACTCCATGCACCTCAGCATCACAGCATTCATGAGTCCCCACTACCCAGAGGTACGCAGAAAAAGCATTTACAGCTGTGTCTATGTCTGAATTGCCAAATCTTTCCTAATCTCTCCGAATCGATTTGGAGGGTTCCAAGTTGATTTGGAGAGATTGAAGGGTCCTCTGATTTGATTTAGATTTGGAGATTCGGCTGCCAAATCGGGCTGAATCTCCGCCGAATCGAATCACAACAGAAGCTTCGCACATCCTGCTCATTATGCACCTTTTCCTACATGTCAAGTCACTCCCACCCACTCCACTCAGTTCATCACCACGTCACTCCCCACTGACATGGGCTGGCTGGCTGAAGTGCAAAAACTCTCACTTAACCTACAATCCATCTCCTCCCCCAGCCCTGGCAGGTAAAGGGGCCAGCTGATTTTCTAAGCTCACTTCTGTTAAACCAGTTCTGACTGGCATCTTCAATCTCTCTATCACTTTTACAACACTTTTACAACACCCAGCATCCTGGAAAAGATACAACTTCTACCATCAATTGCTCTGGATTTATAAAATTAACCTGGAGATTTTACTGCAATGTTAACCATAAATTTGAAAGAAAAAACATCAGCATCTGTGCATTCTCTTTCTTTTGTTTCCTCTTCCAGGAAAACGGATCTGCCTGGGAGAGGGCCTGGCTCGCATGGAGATATTTTTATTCTTGACCACCATTCTGCAAAACTTTACCTTGAAACCGTTCACAGATCCCAAGGAAATTGACATAAGCCCAGCACTCAGTGGCTTAATGAATCTGCCCCGACCTTACCAGCTCTGTGTTCTCCCTCGGTAAGGAACACAGAGGTCATCTCCATTTAATTTTGCTTGTATCCATTGGTTCAGTTGTATCTAATATGCAACTCAGTGTAAGAAATAATAACAGATGCATCACATGCTGCCTAAACTCGTTGGAATGAAATCCCCAGACAAAGCAACAGGCTTTTCAAGTACAAGCTAAAATCCCATATTTGCCCTAGGGAACATGCAAAGCCAAAAGCCAAAATGCTTATAACATGGGTCAGAATAGTTACCCTAATATAAAGCTAGTCATATGTATTTTTAGGGCTTAACGTGCTGTATCATTTGGATGCCTATACATACACACACATATATGTGTATGTATATATGTATGCATGTATATATGGAATTAAAAAAAATCAACTTCAGTAAATGGGTACAGATTGTTTTTCTTATGGGAAAGAAATCAGAGCATAGATAAAAAAATATATTTTATATTCAACTCAGCTGATTACATTCTCCATAGCTGAATCAATTCTGCACGTCCCCTATTTGACAGTCCTATTGTGACATATTATTACAGCATTAGCAGCTAAGTTACTACTCACACTTATTAATATCCCACATTAACTTCTGACAAGAGCTGCTACTATTCCTCAAATACAGATTTAGAAATGCAAACACTTGCTCTTTCCAATTTGAGGTGGACAACTGTTTTCGTTAGATTTTTAGTAGCTGAGCTAAGACTGAACAGGATGCTTATACAACAACATTTTCCATTTCTACCAGATGAGAAGAGACCTATTAACTGCAGCATTTAAGTGCCAGTTTAGTAACATTTTCCATGCACAGCGCCCATCAAATGTTAATAAACCTTCAGCTGATGGGTTACCAATTAAGGGTTACAATTTGTTTTATTCGTGCAGGTGGAAATAATTACATAACTAGGCAGGGCAGTGGAGAAACCAGCCTGCAGTTCTAGCTGGTGACACAGCACTAACCCACAAATCCTATTGTACTAACAAAGACTTTTCTATAGCTGCATTTCTGATAACACCTCACAGTTAGGAAAAATGGAAAAACCTCAGATAACAGTCATTGAGCTGCATGTCTCTCACACTGCCTAAAAACCTTCCCTTCTACATGGTTCAATTACTGTTTTGTACCAAGGGAATTTTATCTAAACACCAGCTTTTAGATATCCATAATTTGCCCTTGTAATTAATTAATAAGCCTAAGAACTGCCAGCAAAATCCGGTTCTAATCCAAATGAGATCTCCAACACAGTCTTTGCACTTTAATCCCTTTATGCATCAGTAGAAGTCTGGAAGATTCCCTGCCTGCAAATAAGAGCTTCATTTTATACCACAACTTCTGATGAAACAGGCTATTAAATCAGGTCAAGCTACAAAGAGATTCCTTGTGTACAAAGAGACAGTGAGGGTAAAACGTGGCCTTTAATATTTCAGCTCCGTGCTCTCTCCACACTCTGACAGTGTGGAAGAGTGGGTTTGGGCAGGGGTGTTCATGCTCGAACCCAGTCCACAGGCCAGATCCAGGCCCCAGTGCCTTTTCATCTGGCCAGTGGGGCTCTGCAAATACCCATGGGGAGCCCCATGGGCTTTGGTCCTGGCACACTAGATCCAGCACAGAGCCTGATCCTGGCACACAGGGCCAGGCAGAGGTGACACAGGGCCTTGGAGCCTGATCCCAGAATGCAGCACTATGTAGAGGTGGCACAGGGTCCTGGGCCCCAGTCCTGGAATGCATGACTGGGCAGAGACAGCCTGGGGTCCTGAGGCCCTGATCTCCAGCATGTGAAACTGGGCAGAGGTAGCATGGTCCAGATCCAGGTGGGCAAGCTTGATCCTGAGGTACAGGGTCCAGTCTGGCACATGGACCAGCTCCACTCTGTTCATGTGGCCCATGAGACCAAAAGGTTGAGCAGCACTGCAAGGACCTTGGAGAAGTGCTGTTGCAGCCTTTTAACCTTTCTGCCTCCCACGGTAGAAATGGACATCAACATGGGGGTCGTGGGGAGAGGGATTTAACAGTGGAGGTCTACTACAGACCCCCCAACCAAGGGGAGGAGCTGGACCGGGAATTTTCAGGCCAGCTTGCAGAGGCACTTAAGGCAAGGGATGTAGTGCATGGGTTTTCTAAATTACCCGGACATCTGCTGGGAGGAGCAGTCAGCCAGGTCAGACTGTTCCAGGAGGTTCCTGGCTGAGATACAGGACCTCCACTTAACCCAGGAGGTGCACAGTCCCACCAGAGGAAATGCCCTGTTGGACCTGGTCCTGGCCACAGGCGATGATCTGGTAAGGGGGCTCCAGGTCCTTGACCACCTGGATGATAGCAATCATAGCTTGCTGGAATTCATCATCCAGTGCAGGGTGACAAGGGCCTGCAGTAAGGCGGTAGCCCTAGATTTCAAGAGGGCCAACTTCAACGAGTTGAGGAGATTGGCGGGAGAGGCGCTGGGGTTCTCGAGGGCAGGGGAACTCAGTGCCCAAGATGAGTGGTCGTTCCTTAAGGAGACGATTCTCGGGGCCCAAGGGGTGACAATCCCAACAAGAAGCAAGGGGGACAAGAGTGCCCAAAAGCCCCCCTGGCTCACCAAGGACATCTGGGAATGCCTGGTTGCCAAAAAGGCGGTGTACACCTGATGGAAGGGGGAGCTATCTCCAAAGAGGAGTATACCTCCACTGCTCGGGCCTGTAGGGGGGCTGTTAGAAAAGCTAGGGCAGACATAGAGTTAGGACTAGCGTCCAAGATCAAAGATAATAAAAAGTCTTTTTTTCAAATATATAGGGAGGATGAAGAAGGCGCTGGGAAATATGGGGCTGCTGCAAGATACGCTGGGCAATCTGGTTGTTGGCTACAAATGTCCAACTCGGGATCCTTAAAATTCTAGTTTATTAGGCGGATTGAAACACTGTAATCATAAACCTTGGGGCTGGTCCCCACACACACACATGCACACACACACACACACAGTAGCAGGCTACAAAGTCAGGTATACCTATCCTACAAGCGCTGGAGTCTGTTGTTGAGGCTTCTTTCAGCGTGGTGTTATCTTCCAGAAGGGGGTCGCTGGCTGGTCCTTCTGGCTGGACAGGTCTGGTCGAGTTGGAGATCAAGAGGGCGCCACTGAGGGTCACTTTTCACTGCCTTTTATCTGTCCCTGGCAGACTTCGGTGACTTCCTAGTTTTCTGGTTTGCCCAATCCAGGGGTCATTGACCCTCGTGGGACTCCCCCCTCCCTCCCCCCCAGTGGCTTCTGGACAGCATCTGTCAGCCCCAGGGGTTGTCCGCATGAATGTGCAGGTTTGGGAGTCCATTGATAAATTTAGAATAGGGCTCTGGGAGTGGTCAATCTGGAGACATTCAGCCCAAAAGTTGGTCTCTGGCATTGATTAACTCAGGCCAGGACTTCTAGCCCTTGATCACTGACGTTTAGAGATTTCCCGGTTGTTACGTTGTCTTCTATTGAATTCTTCCGTTGGTTGATCTGCAGCTTCCTGGTGATAATTGCTGTCTGCTGCTACTGTGTTACACATTCAATCACGTTACACATTCAATCACTGATTCACTCGCTCTTTCAGGGGCCAGCCTGATACAAGGAAGGGCAGTTTGATTCCTTCCCTTGTTAACATTGTTACAATGTATAACTTACTAAAACACATTTAGTTGAAAGTTGAAAGGTGAGGAGTATAAAATATAAGCTACAAATGCCATGGCACACAAATAGATAAAAATACCAAACTACAAGGGGAGATACAAAATGCACATACAAATTTTAAAACATGATTCCTTATCTTAAAGTGAAAGAGAGAGGAAGGAAGAAAAGGTAGAAAAAGAGAAACATATCCAAAGAGGGGAGAGCAAATGCAGGCAAGAGGAAAAGTGGGCTTTCTGCTACATTATTCTCCCCCTTGACATCGGCCTTACACAAGGATGATGTCACCAAAGTATTTGAGCTAGTATTTTAGCCTCATCTATTTTAGCATGTACTGTGCATAGGGTGGAAACAAGTCTGCAATACAGGAATATAATTAGGAATGTTAAAATTATCATTAGGATAAACAGCACTACAATGGGGTGCATCATGAGATTCAGAATACCAGTGGCAGTTGGGGACCAGCCCAGGAGGGTCTCCCAAAGGCTGTAGTGGGTGATTTGTTTGATTTTGGTGAGTACCTGGGTAACTTGGTGGTTGTTAGTTTGGATAATAGTGTAGGTTTTATTGGCTTGGGACTGTAATGCTTGTAAGGCCTGTTGGATTTCTGGGTGTGTGATAGCATGTCTCAGGGCTTGGGGGGACATGCCTAAGTAGACTGGAGTGAGTTGAGGTTTAAAGAGGCTGTACTGTGGGGTGAGAGACTGATGCAGCATGTCTTTTCTTTTATACTGTATGTCACACCCCATAATGGATCTGACATTACACAGACAGAGGTTGTGCTGTAGGTCAGTAATATTATAAAACTCATTCACGGTGCTAGAGGGACATAGGGTGCGGAGGCAGACACATCCAAAACCAATATTGATGAGCAAAGACTGAACACTGGGGTCTTTGAACATCACATAGGGACAGATTAAAAAGTCAGGGTCAAAGCAGAGGGTTTGGGATTGCAACATGAGTTCCTCACAGAGGAAACCAGAGCCAACATCTTCACAGTTATTGACAGTAATTGCTTTAAATTGGCCATTGGCTTGCTTTAGAGCCCGATGTTTGCCTGTCTGTGGGATCATGAATGTATCATTGATCCGGCTTCCCAATGTTATGATTGGGAATACTTGATTTATCTTTCCACTAACCACCCCTATGATTATGAGATTGATAGACCACAAATTTGGATCAAACCTGAATTGTATTAGCCGGTTATAAGGGGTTAACTGTGAAGGCTGCTTGGTTTCATTTATTAGCAGGTTTTGTAGTTCTATGGGAATGTGTCCTTCCATGCCTTGAAGTATGATACCCTTAATTATGTCTAGGTACCATACCTGGGCCTGGGTACACATGAGGGCAAGAGAGACGTTTTGCCCCAGGGCTATGACCTCTTCAGTTAGGGTCTGGGAGTCCTGAGAAGCCACTTGAGTTATCCACTGCATGAGGGAGGCAATAGAAACACTTAGCTGAATGGAGGTTTCAAAATTGTCCCTTGTAGGTTCATCCAATTGGTGAAGCAGATTTCCAACTGTTGCCAATTTGTTCCGGAGCACCTCTGTATTGATGGTATTTAGGACACCAGTGCCAGTTCTGATTGCTCCCAGTATGGTGTCTAGTGATTGTCGGTGTCATGGGCCTCTGGATCCAGAGCTGTTGAAGGGCTTCTGTATCACCTGCTGAGTCCATGCCTGCCATCCAGCATTCAGAGGGATAACATAATTGCCACACTGCAGATATAGCTGAGTGATACTGTGGGCTTGCAGATTGATAGTGACATTCCATAAAAACTGTGTTATGTTAGTTAATAAAGGTTTGCTGATATCTTGTTTTACCACAAAGTGTCCAATTTCGTGTTTCTGTGCTTCCTCATGTACTATGATTTCTGTGATAAGAGTGGGGTGGTCTGTAGAAACAGAAGCTCTCCACCTTCCAGAACTGGATAGGGAGAAACTGTATACTAGGGTGCCACAGCTGGACAGAGGGCATTGCTCAGGGCAGCTGGTGGCATTGAGGGTACTATTTGTGGGCCCAAGATTTGGGTGGGTAAGGTTGACAGGTAGCTGTCCTTGAGGAGAGGTGATGATTATTTGTGCTGGGAGATTTGGGTCAGTACTATTACTTCCCCAGCACACCTGGATGGTGTGTTCCCCAGCAGTCAGGGGGCTGGAGAGGTTCCATGCTATACAGGAGCAAGAGGGAGGTGCTGGTGAAGGTGCCAGGGTTGTAGATGCTATGGAGGTAGGTGCAGGTTTTGGTGGGTGAACCAGTCTGAAGATGAGAGAGTGCCCAGTGCACCCTACTAATCCATCCCGCATCCACCCTACTATTCCCCGTCCCCCTGGTGGGAAAGAAATCCTGGTGGTTCTCCAAACCTTTCCACCCTGGTAATCTCGGATTTCCCTGCTGGGGTTCAGTCCTACATGGACACATTATGCGTGCGGATTACACCTGGACTTGAGGAAGATGATAGGGTTAAAGGGATCCTGCAGGCTGACTTCGCTCATACCATTTTGAATTTGCCAAGACTGGGCAGCCCAGAGTTGGCATCCTCTTGGCCGGGGAGAGGGCCACTGTGAGTTTTGGATGCCTTCAAGGCTGCTGTCACAACTAATTACCTCTAGACAGCATTTAACACTTTTGCTCTGCAATGTTAGTTCACTGTCCAAATTACAGTGAAGGCTACTATTAACCGGGAGAATCCACAGGACAAGGACTCCCCATAGGCTTCGGGTCTCCATATCAAAGTCCTATATTACAGGAAAAGTTGGTTCAGAAAGGCAGGGGAGGAGGAGAGGGAGATTAATTGGCGTTACCTGTTTTAATCCAGGATTTTGCGAACAAATGGAGCAATTACCTACAGAAGGATGGCCGTCACAAGTCAAAGACTTCTCAGGCCTTTTCCTGCCTCAACATCGAGGTGGGCACTGATCAGCCCATCCGATGTGTATTTTCCAATGGCTCAGAGCCGTTCCTTCCTGCTAGTCAAGAAGGGTGGCCAGCAAGATTAAGAGGTTGGTTACTCTGTTCCTCGAGGGTCAGGTGCTTGGTGGCTCACTTCTTTTTTTTTTTTTCTTTTCTCCAAGCTGGGTCACTGGGATGCTTTCCTCATGATGCAAGGAATCCTGTTAAAAAGGCTAGATTCAGGGTTAGATCTATTCCACCCCCTTAAACAGTTTCAGTTGGGACACATGTACCCATTTTCCTGATTCCCCTTTATCAATTTGGACCACGGTTGGGCTTAATCGATTGATAATAGTGAAGGGTCCGATCCATTTGGACTCCAGGACATGTGCCTTTGGGGTGAGTCTAAGGTACATGACTGACTGTCCAATTTCCCAAAGCCTGGGAAGCTGTTCAAGCTGCCTGTCCATCCACAGCCGAGCTTGCTGAATAGCTTCATTAATTTGCAACTCCTGATGCCTCAAACAATATGGGAGCTCTTTCACCCATTCAATAATTTCTGGGGGCTGTGGATTGTCCAGATTGTCTGGGTATGGGATAAGCCAGGTAGGTATTAGAGCCATCCACTTGTCAAATAGGATCTAGTAGGGCTGGAGGCTGGTTCCCAAGAGGTTCCCGCTCTGGAGAGCAGCTAAGATCAAAGGAAGCTTAAGATCCCAGTCTGTACCTGTTTGATTTACCAACTTCCTTAACGACTCCTTAATTGTCCTATTCATTCGCTCTACCTGCCCAGATGCCTGAGGGTGGTGAGGAATGTGCCACTGCTGCCTGATGCCTAAGGCTTGCAGCAGTTGTTTAACAACAGCCCCAGTGAAATGGGGACCTTGGTCCGAGTCTAGGATTTTAGGAGCTCCAAACCAGCATATTACCTCTGTCCAGAGTTTCTTTGCCGTGGCTTCAGCAGTGTGGGTGCGCATAGGAAATGCCTCCATCCACCCGCTGAAGGAGTCTATAACCACTAGCAAGTACTGGTTTCCTCGTGCTGTGTGGGGGAGCTTGTCAATGTAATCCATTTGGATCCTTTGCCACGGACCCACTAACTTTTGATGGAAAAGGAGTCCAGGGTCTTTTGGTTTTGCTCCCTCCCCTGCACAGCGCAAGCACTTCTGCACCCACACCTTCACATCTTTGGACATCCCTGGCCAGTAGGCAATTTCCTGCACCCTAGCTGTTGTGGCTTCAGATGCCTCGTGCCTGAGGCTGTGACAAGCAGTTATGATTTCCTCTCTGTACTCTGGAGGTGGTACCCATCTAACTTCTCCAGTTTCCTGATGAACAGCATACTCCTCCTGAATCTTCCAATTTTGGTGGCTCGAGGACCGGGTTTGCACCAAAGCAATGTCTCCCTGTGCTCCTCTCTTTGCTGTAGCATCTGCTAATTGGTTCATTTGACTTCTAAAGTATCAGCCTTTTGATGACCTTTAACATGTCGAATGTATAGTGAGGATGGATGCCTTTGAATCCATCCCCAAATTGCTTGCCAATCACCCTTTTGTGCAATTTCTTTGCCATCAGCAGCATGCCAATTAGCTTTGTTCCAATTATATATCCAGTATAGCAGAGCCTTAGCACAGAAGTCAGAGTCAGTGTAGATCCACAATTTCCCTTCAGGTGGGTTATGCTGTTCAAGGATTTCCCTCAGAGCTCGTACTTCAGCAGCTTGAGCTGAGTACCCCGCTGGCAAGGGACCCTCTATCTGATCATTATTTAAATTCACCGCTCCGTATCCAGTAAACAGCTTTCCATTTTCAAAGCTAGAGCTCCCATCTGTAAACCACACATGGGTAGGCTGATCCTCCACTGCTGGGTTTTCTTCCAGCGGTGGAGCCTCAGTGACCCCTGTGTTCCCTTGGCAAGGCTCTATACCAGGGCACTGGTGAGTAGTGCCTTCTGTTAACAAGGCATAGGGGAGCATATCCACCTTAGACTGGGTTTCATGTCCAACTCCCCGTCCAGTCAGGAACAATGCCCATTGGGCAATCGGGGTGTTGGACACTTTAGACCCTGTCAGGTTTCCTGACAAAATGTACGTTAAGGGTGAGTGATGTGTCTGAATGATTACTGAGGCCATCTCTGAGTCTTTCACATTTTTGAACAGCCCATACTGCAGCCAGGCGCTCTCGTTCACACTGGTTAAAATTAATCTCTGGACCTGTCAATTTGCGGGATTCGTAAACTACGGGTACTAGTTTACTGTCTGAATTTTTTTGTAGCAGTACAGCTGATAGAGCTATTTCATTCGTTGCCAATTTAATATAGAAAGGCTTCAATGGGTTAGGGTATGCCAGAGCAGGAGCCGCGATTAACGCCTCCTTAAGTAAAGAAAAAGCCCTTTGCTCGCTGTCTCCCCACTCCCACCGCACCTTTTTCTTTAGCAGCCTCCTCAGAGGCTGTGTGATCTCTGCAAATTGATATATGTGGGAGCGGAGGAAGTTAAAACCTCCAAGCAGCACTCGCAGGGAGTGAGGATCCTCGGGAACCGGCATGTTTAGTAGGGCAGTGACCTTTTGGGAATCCATCTTTTTCCCTTCCACCCCCAGTCCTACACCCAAGTAGGTTACTTCTTGCATGACTAATTGAGCCTTTGGTCTGCTGACCCTGAACCCAGTTTTCTGGATCAGAGCCAGCACCCTCCCTGTGCGTTCCTTCACCTCCCGCTCCTGATCTCCCCATACCAGTATGTCATCTACGTAAGAGACCACCCTTCCCTGATCGGGTCCAGCTAAACTCTGGAGCATGGATACGACATGGTGGTGGGCTATAGCTGGGGCATCGTGAAACCCCTGTGGGACCCGGGTAAAGGTGTACTGTTTCCCTTTAAAGGTGAAAGCTAATCTGTTCCATGACTCGGAGTGCAGGGGGATTGCAAAGAAGCAGTTGGCTAGGTCTATTACAGAAAACCATCGGGGACTCTCTTGTACCCTGCTAAGCATGGCAGGCATGTTAGCCACTATAGGAGCCATGGGGCAAGGCCCCTTGTTAATGGCTCGATAGTCAACAGTAAGCCTCCACGATACCCGGTCCGCCTTTAGGACCGGCCATTTGGGGAAATTAAATTCTGAATTGGTTTCAATCAACACTCCCTGCTGCAGTAGGTCTGTGATAATTAACTGTATGGCTTCCTTTGCTTGCTTGGGAAAGCTATACTGTTTTTGAAGAGGCACCAGATCCCCTATGATCTTAACGCAGGCGTTGATCCGGCCACAGTCACTTTTACTCCTAGCCCATACGTTAGGGAACTGCTGCACCCACTCATCCCTGGAGTCAAAGCCAATGGCTCCAACCCCCTTACACCATTCCCACCTCCAATATGGGTTTGTCTCACAAGGCTCCCAGGAATCAGCTCTCTGTGCTTGCCATACAACCCCGTTGGCTAGATCCAGGATCCAGCCTTCCCGGTTGAACAAGGGGGCTCCCAGAATCAACTGTTCAGTGGAGCCCTCTTGTTGAACTCCATCTATACTAATTTCTTGGGGACCCTCTGGGAACTGGATGCAGGTGGTCACCCCTGTGCACACCACCCGGGTGGACTCCTGCCCTGTAAAGGACTGGAGTGTAATTTGATCAGTCTCAAATTGCTTCAGGTCCCATTTCCCCCCCAAATACATTTAGAGCAGCTCCGGTGTCCAGGAGTGCACTGGTATGCCCTTGAGTTCCCACTGTAATGGGTATTCGGGGTCTCCCTCCTGGATCCCAATCGAGGGTCCCCAATTTCTCCCATGAGCCAGGGCTTTGCTCAGGGGTCCCATTACAGGGGCTCCGTCAGTGCTCCTCGACCAGGGCTGAGGCTGCTACCCTGTTAGAAAGGGGAGGTGCTGCTCCCTCCCCAGTCAGCTCTGCCATTCTGATAAGCAGCTCGGGTAGAGGCTTTCCATGCCATTTCCCTCTCGGTTCCCCATGCTGCATTAAAAACTTCCACACTGATGACCGAATCCCATTTTCCCCCTCTCTTTCCTTTGATACCCTCAGGTTAACCCAGTGTGGGCTGGGGTGATAATTTGGGCCCACAACCCCCCTATCAGTTTTGGGGTAGGCACTTTCATTAGAATAGGTAACCATATAATTCGGTGTGTCATTAAGCTTTTCTCTGAACTGGGTGGCTGCAATCGCCCCCCCCCCCCCCCCCTCGTCCAATTAACCTCTCTGCATCCTGAGCCCGGGCTAGGACTTCTCTCAGCACATATCTCCCTGTCTCTCGGAGCAGCCCCATCAGTCCAATTATGGGCTGATGCATGCCTTCCTGTACCTCCTTCCAAAACCCAGGAGGGTAATCTATACTTCTTATGTCCAATGTCTGTTTGTTCTCCTTGTCTAGGGGCAGAATCGTCCCTGACAGCAATCCCAACATAACACACCGGAGCACATAGTCCCTAACAGGTTCCCCAGGTGTCTGGTGGCTAGCCCCAAACTGTCCCTTAAATGCCTTTCTCCCCAAACTGATCCCCAAACCCACTATGCTCCAGAGAATATTGTCTCCCCCAAAGCTGTACTCCTGATTCATAGCTGCCTGAATCTCTGGGATGGCGCAAGCCCTTAGTAGGCGGTGCCATTCCAGGACACTCAGGGTTTCACACTCCACTACATTCAGGGATTTCTGCAACCACTGTCCCAAATTCCTAATGTTAGCAGATCCCAGGGTCTTGCCCAGGGCTGCTAGACCAGCTCCGCTGAGGGGCACCGTTACCTGTGTGGTTTCTGTGGGTTTTCCCTGAGCATCCCGAGTGACTGAGGTCCACGTGATTGCGCTCACCTCAGGCACCAGGGTCCTCTCCTGATCTGACTTAGAGTCTTCAGGAGAGGGCTCCCCTGCATCCTCTGGATCTCCCCACATCTCCCCACCCCAAATCTCTCCTGGATTGAAGGAGATGTCTGGATCCCTGGCTTGGTCTCCCCGGATGACAGCTGCTACTTGCAGGCTGCGCTCCTGGAGTTCCTTTTTTAAACAGTTAATGGTATTTAGACAGGGGCCATGGTTGGCCTTGGCTCCCTTCTCAGCTTGGTCTTTAGCCATTGTTTTTACCAATTTTTGCAAGGCTTCTTGGCTAGCCTTTACTTGGTCCAATAATTCCAATTGTTGGGCATTGTCTTGATTTATTTTTCTCAATTGTTCATTTTCATTTTCCAAGTTCCGAGAGAACCCCTTTAGAGTCTGATTACTGGTTTCCAATTGAATACGTCTATCTTTTAGAATTTGGATTAGCTCCTCCTTTTCCTCAATTTCAGAGGCTCACTGAGCTTTTTCCTCAACTGCTGTTTTTACAGCTGTCACAACCCAAAGTTGTGATTTTTTGTTTGTGTGTGTGCTTCGGCACCGCTAAATTATTTCCCGCCAAATTTGTCGCTTTCTTTGCACGGTAGAGCTCTCTGCTGCTAGAGAGAACTCTGGTGCAGCGGGGGATTTCCCGCCGAATTGCAGCTTCTTTGCAGTGTGCATCTCTTTCTTGCATCGTAGTGATACACGTTGCAAAGACGTTCCTGCCATTTGTATTGGGATCCACGCCATGTTATTGGCCGATTCCTAATTTAGGCACATGTGGCGGCTAGCGATTGGCTTGCTAGCCGTACAAAAGGCTTGGGTAGTTTCCGCCCAAGCCGGAGGAGGGAGGAAGAGAGAGATTCTGTGTGAAGATCTCCAAGTGCTGTGGACCCTCGCGGACCCGGCGCACCTCCCCTAAGCAGGCAAGAGAGGCAATACAACTGAGACTACGGAGCTTTCGCTTCTCGCCTCTCCCCGTTGCCAAGCGCAATCCTAGACGTATCCCTTTCCTGTAATTTTGGACCCCGTGGAGCCTAGCAAACTCCGGGGAAAACTTATTGGACCCGCGGAGCCTGAATAACTCTGGGGAAACTTTTCGAACCCAACTTAACCAGACCTGCGGAGCCTAGCAAACTCCGTGGGAACAATCGTTTTGTCAGAGTCCTCCAACGAGGGTTCAAGCAGGAGCTGTGCCTGGAAACTTGTCCAGCCTACACCAATACCATCTTTGGGTGTAGGTAAACAATCTTTTCAATCAACCATTACGCCTCCGTGACTGATTCTAACTCACGTGCGCAAAGCTGCTTCGCGGTTCTCTCCCACCCTGCGTGTCCGGGCTGCCGGCCACAGCCCGCGTACACCGGAGACGGGTCCGGTACGACCCCGGTTCGCCCCCGGCTTGCCCATGGCGGCCAGAATGGGATCAGAATCATCGCCGCGCATGGCGATGAGGGCGGGATCGGGGCCCAGCCCGCACAACAGCATGCCATAGCAGCCAGACAAAGGCACTGTGTTGCCTTTGAACTGAGGGTTTTTCACAAAGGCAAAATCTTTCAAATTGGGATTCAATGTCCCCTATGGAAAAGCTTGGGGTGCACACATCCTCCCTTCATGGGCTGGGTCCACCCTTCAGAATCTCCCTACAGAGAGGGGAAATTTCCTCCCTCCGTACCCACTTATCTTCTTGGCCTCCTGCTCCAACCTTAGGGGGTTTTTTCCTAAACAAAGACATTTTCCTCAACATGCCTCAAGCCTGTCAGTTTCCTTGAGCCCTTGCGCTCCCAACCGCCTCTGCGCCTGCACCTGCAGTTCTACAACCAAATCCCTTCCTTGGGATATGCCCACCCCCTTGGGTGACAACTAAATCCAGACCCTCCTTGAGTCTGCCCACCCCCTTGGGTGAGTCTAAATCCTAATCCACCCCCTTGGGTGACTATTGCCCACCCACCTCCGTGGACGTGGGTTCTATCTGGAGACACAGTCTCCCCAATTACCAATCCACTAATAATCCTAGAATAATGCCCGCATTCTCCACCAAATAATGTTGGCTACAAATGTCCAATTTGGGATCCTTAAAATTCTAGTTTATTAGGCGGATTGAAACACTGTAATTATAAACCTTGGGGCTGCCCCCCCCCCCACACACACACACATGCATACACGCACACACACAGTAGCAGGCTACAGAGTCAGGTATACCTATCCTACAAGCGCTGGAGTCTGTCGTTGAGGCTTCTTTCAGCATGGTGTTATCTTCCAGAAGGGGGTCGCTGGCTGGTCCTTCTGGCTGGACAGGTCTGGTCGAGTTGGAGATCAAGAGGGTGCCACTGAGGGTCACTTTTCACTGCCTTTTATCTGTCCCTCGCAGACTTTGGTGACTCCTCAGTTTTCTGGTTTGCCCAATCCAGGGGTCATTGACCCTCATGGGACTTCCCCCCCCTCAGTGGCTACTGGACAGCATCTGTCAGCCCCAGGGGTCATCCACATGTACGTGCAGGTTTGGGAGTCTGTTGATGAATTTAGAATAGGTCTCTGGGAGTGGTCAATCTGGAGACATTCAGCCCAAAAGTTGGTCTCTGGAGTTGATTAACTCAGGCCAGGGCTTCTAGCCCTTGATCAGTGATGTTTAGAGATTTCCCAGTTGTTACATTGTCTTCTATTGAATTCTTCCGTTGGTTGATCTGCAGCTTCCGGGTGATAATTGCTGTCTGCTGCTACTGTGTTACACATTCAATCACGTTACACATTCAATCACTGATTCACTCGCTCTTTCAGGGGCCAGCCTGATACAAGGAAGGGCAGTTTGATTCCTTCCCTTGTTAACGTTGTTACAATGTATAACTTACTAAAACACATTTAGTTGAAAGTTGAAAGGTGAGGAGTATAAAATATAAGCTACAAATGCCATGGCACACAAATAGATAAAAATACCAAACTACAAGGGGAGATACAAAATGCACATTCAAATTTTAAAACACAATTCCTTATCTTAAAGTGAAAGAGAGAGGACGGAAGAAAAGGTAGAAAAAGAGAAACATATCCAAAGAGGGGAGAGCAAATGCAGGCAAGAGGAAAAGGGGGCTTTCTGCTACATGGTGGTTGCGCCAGAGGAGAAGGCAGACCTCTTTAACAAATTCTTCCCCTCCGTTTTCTTGTGCAGGGACTGGGACTCCCCCATCGTGATTCAAGACAGACTTGAGGGGAACGCCTCGACCTAAGGTTGAGGAGGACTGGGTTAGAGTACTTCTGGAGGGGCTGGACATGTTCAAATCAGCAGGTCCAGATGCTCTCCACCCCAGGGTGTTGAAGGAGCTAGCAGGGGTTATTGCAGGGTCCTTGGCATGGCTTTATGAGCGCTCGTGGTGCTCAGGCCAGGTGCCAGATGATTGGAAGATAGCCAATGTGATCCCCATCTTTAAAAAAGGGAGGAGGGAGGACTCGGTCAACTATAGGCCTGTCAGTCTTACCTCAATCCTAGAGAAACTCTTTGAGAAGATCATCAAGGAGCACATCTGTGATGAGCCAGCACCAGGGATGGTGCTCAAGGGCAACCAGCATGGTTTCATTAGGAGCAGGTCATGTCACACCAACCTGGTTGCCTTTTACGATCAGGTCAGAAAAGCACTGGATGCAGGTGTCACTGTGGATGTAGTCTTTCTGGACTTCAGCAAGACCTTTGACACTGTCGACCACCCCATCTTCATTAAAAAACTAGGTGACTGTGCCATTGATGCCTACACAGTCAGATGGATTGCAAATTGGCTGAAGGGTCATACTCAGAGGGTGGTGGTGGATGGGTCATATTCGACCTGGGGGGAAGTGGGCAGCGGAGTCCCCCAGGGCTCGGTCCTTGGGCCCACACTGTTCAATTTCTTTATCAGCAATTTGGACGACGGGGTGAAAAGCAACCTGTTTAAATTTGCTGATGATACCAAAATCTGAGGTGAGGTGGGCACACTAGTAGGGAGGGAAAGACTGCAGCAAGACCTGGATAGGTTGCAGGGGTGGTCTACAAACACAGGATGCGTTTCAATACAGACAAGTGCAGGGTGCTGCACTTGGGCAGTAGGAACCAGCAGCACACTTATGAGATGGGGAACTCCCTTCTTGAGAGCACAGAGGCAGAAAGGGATCTTGGAGTCATCATTGACTCCAAGATGAACATGGGCCGACAATGCAAGGTCACAGTCGGCAAGGCTAACCGGACCCTATCGTGCATCCACAGGTGCATCTCAAGTAGGGCCAAGGAGGTGATCCTCCCCCTCTACGTGACACTGGTCAGGCCACAGCTGGAGTACTGTGTCCAGTTCTGGACACCCCACTTCAAGAAGGATGTGGACAACATTGAGAGGGTCCAGAGGAGGGCCACCCGCATGATCCGGGGACAGCAGGGCAGACCCTACAATAAGAGGCTATGGAACCTGAACCTGTTCAGCCTTCACAAGAGAAGGCTGAGGGGGGACCTGGTGACTGTCTATAAACTCACTAGGGGGGACCAGAAGGGTTTGGGGGAGACCGTGTTTCCCCTAGCGCCCCCCGGGATAACAAGGAATAATGGCCACAAGTTGTTGGAGAGTAGGTTTAGATTAGACATCCGTAAGAACTATTTCACAGCTAGGGCGGCTAGGATCTGGAACCAACTTCCAAGGGAAGTGGTGCTGGCTCCTACCCTGGGGGTCTTTAAGAAGAGGCTTGATGCCTACCTGACTGGGGTCATTTGAGCCCGGTTTTCCTCGTGCCCAGACAGGGGGTCGGACTTGAAGATCTACAAGGTTCCTTCCGACCCTACTTCTATGATTCTATGAAACCAAAGAGAACTAGGTGTGACCAGACACCTCTTGCTATAGCTGGTCCACTTTATTAAGCAAAACACAACTCACCCGTTGATACCACGTTCCCTGGGGAGTCCGTGTGCCCCTCACTGCCTCCTTCAACCCATGCCTAACTCACACATGCCTCATGCCAGTGCAAGCCCAGCATGCAGGACTGGGGTGGGGCGCAGAGAACAGGAGAACACTGAATCTGGGTAATCTTCCATGCCCCCACGCTGGAAACCGCACCAGGCCATGCCTCTGAACAAAGGATGGGGCAGCACTGTATCCAATGTGGATCCAAGCAGGAAGGCACAAAGTGGTGGGAATTCCCCAGCTCCGGTGCCACTCCACTCACCCTCCGCAAGCACCAATTGTCAAAAGAAATGTACGGTAGCAGTTGCTGACCATGCACCAAAGGTTAGTCCCAGTGCTGCTCTCAGGCTTATTGGCATGTGCCCACTGCCACTTCAGCTACATCTACATGACAGTCTTCTGGAATTTGGCAGGCCCAGAACAAGACAGCAAGCAGACACAGCATGCTCTCCCAGCAGCACACAACATAGCCTGAGCAGTGGAGATGTAGAAATGCTCTATTTGTTCTTCAGATAAAGGTTCAGAGAAGTTCATTCCTAGTTCAATAGTACTAAGCAAACTTATCTAGTTAAAAGTCAATCTTCATTGATCCAGGAGAACAGACATCTGTTATTAGACAAACTGCTGGCACCTGCATTGGCATTGCACAATATATAAACCTTGCATTCTGACATGCAAATCCATTCCTGATTAAACTCCAAAATAACTGATGCACCCTGTGATGGATCCTCTGGGAGCAACAACTATTTTCCTGGTGCTCTGTATCTCCTACCTTTTCTTTTTTGCAACCTGGAGAAAGAGGCCTGAAAATGGGAAGCTGCCATGTTGGCCATGTTCTCTTCCCATCCTCAGGAATGCACTGTAGCTGAAAACTAAGGACTTAACCAGCACTCTTTACAAGGTCAGGCTGCTTCCTCCTCCTTAGCTGTTCAGTTGCAGGGGGTGGTAGTAGGATCCTGTAGAGCAGCAAGGATGTGATAATGATGATGATGGGCAATGATCCCACAGTGAAGGGAAAACATTTTGAGTCAGTTGACTCTTCTTACTCCTCACCATCAGCATGAAAGGATTCAGTCAAGGTGCTCCACCTTGGGAGGAAGAACCAGCAGCATACTTATAGGCTCAGCAGTGCTACGCTTGCTAGCACCATGACTGAAAGAGACTTGGAGGTCTTGATTGACCACAAGGTGAACATGAGCTATCAATGTGATGCTCTGACCAGCAAAGCAAACCAAACACTGGCATGCATCCACCAATGCATCTCAAGCAAAACCAGGGACATCTTCCTCCCACTCTACTCAGCTTTAGTGAGGCCGCAGCTCGAGTACTGCATCCAGTTTTGGGCCCCCCTCACCACTTCAGGAGGGATGTGGATAAGCTTGAGAGAGTCCAAAGGAGAGCCACCCATATGATCAAAGGCCAAGAGAGGAAGCCTTACGAGGAGAGGCTGAGGGACAAGGGACTCTTCAGCCTGGAGAGGAGAAGGCTCAGGGGGGACTTGGTGGCAGCCTACAAGTATATAAGGGGGATCCACCAGGACCTGGGAGAACAGTTGTTCATGAGGGCCCCCCAAGGGATAACAAGGTGTAATGGCCATAAACTCCTGAAAGGCTGGTTTAGACTAGACATAAAGAAAAACTTATTTATAGTCCAAGTGTCCAGGGCCTGGAAAAGACTCCCCCCAGAGGTGGTGCAAGCACCTACTCTGGATTCATTCAAAAGGTGTTTGGATGTTTATCTTGCTGGGATTATTTGACCCCAGGAGACTTCCTGCCTATGGCAGTGGGGCTGGACTTGATGACCTCATGAGGTCCCTTCCAGCCCCTAATGTCTATGAAGCCTATGAAGTCTATTACACTTGCCAGCACCACAACTGAAAGAGATCTGGGGGTCATAATAGACCACGGAATGAACATGAGCCACCAATGCGGTGCTGTAGCTGGCAGAATGAATCAAACACTGGCATGCATCTACCAATGCATCTCAGCCAAGATTAAGGATGTCAATCTCCCACTCTACTCGGCCTTGGTGAGACTGCAGCTGGAGTACTGCATCCAGTTCTGGGCACTGCACTTCAGGAAGGATGTGGAGAAGCTTGAGAGAGTCCAAAGGAGGACCACGCACGTGATTAGAGGTCTGGAGAGCAGGTCGTATGAGGAGAGGCTGAGAGACATGGGACTGTTCAGCCTGGAGAAGAGAAGACTTAGAGGGGTCTTGGTGGCAGCCTATAAGTATATAAGGGGCACACATCAGGACCTGAGGGAGCATCTGTTCACCAAGGCACTCCTGGGGAAGACAAGAACCAATGGCCACAAACTGCTTGAAGATCATTTCAGATTGAACATAAGGAGAGACTTCTTTATGATTCGAGTGCCAAGGATCTGGAACAGATTCTCCCAAAGGTGGTACATTCACCTACCCTGAAGATCTTTAAAAAATGTCTTGACGTGCACTTTGCTGTGGTCATCTGACCCCAGCAGTCTTTCCTGCCCAAGTGCAGGGGGGATGGACCCAATGATCTTGTGAGGTTCCTTCCAGCCTCTAAAATCTATGAAGCACAGACTCACCTATCTGCTCCTGTTTTTTGTGAGCTAAACCAGTAAATTAGATGCCATTGCTGGAGAGAGGGTGAGCAAAGGTATGGGGCTGCTGCTACCACTCTCAAATGTGCTTGAGAGAGATCTTGAGATTGGGTGCTGGGTTTATCTCCTGGCTTCACTACCTCATTCCAGGGCTGGTGCACTCAAGAGCACAGGAGAAACATTCATTGAGTAGCTAGCTGCCTGTTCCTCTACAAGTCAGGTAACTTCTAGACTTCTTGCATGAAACAGGAATAATGATACCCCCTTTGTCTGTTTTGTCAATTTACGACATGAACACAAGGTGCCTACCTAGAACGTCCTTGCGTTTCACACATTCTTTCACACATTGGTTCTGAGCATGTCACAGTGGTGCAAGGGTACTAGGCTGTGAAGGAGGTGCTGACTGATTCTGGAGATGAGTTCATTGCCAAAGGACACCTACCAACTGGTGATAAGCTTAACAAAGGATTAGGTATTGTTTCAAGACTGGAGCACATGGGAGGAACATCCTCTCTTCAGAGAGAACAGCAGGGATGAGGAGAGATGAGGAATGGAAGTCCCAATCCAAAAGAGCTTGCAATTTAAGCCTTATATGCTAGGATCAAGGACTTTGTGACTTTTCTAACGTATGGTAATAGTAAGGCGACTCAAAATAGGATCCAAAAAAACTCACATACCAGGGACAAGACTGCCTAGGGTGAAACAACCCAGAAGGGCTGAGGCTAAACTGCTGCTCATCTAGAATTTCAGCACTTGAAAGACAGTTGCCAGCCAAGGGCTCCTTGCACTTGGGATCCAGGGCTGGCTCTGGAGTCTGTTTCTGAGGGGTGATACCCACATCCACCATTTCAAAGAAGGGTTGTGTTTTGAAATGGAGGAGGTAATGGTGCTGTTGGCACTGGCAGTGCCCACCTTTAATAAAACAGCCTACTGGTTAGAGCCAACTGAATCAGGCCACTCAGGGGACTTCAGCACCACTCTAACTTGTTTCTGAACCAGAAGGTCTAGAAGGGACCTAGGTACCTAGTTGCTCTGACTGGGGCAGTTCTGGGCATTTGTCTAAAGAAAACTACAACAGTCTTCAGAATTGTTAGGTCAGGCAGGGAGGCACACAGTGAGTTTAGGCACCTCACAGTTTAGTCAGAACCTAAGTAGAGCTGTCTCTAGACTTTGGCAAAAAGCTTAAATCTGGACTTTTTGGATCACCATTCTGAAGTTTCTGGGCCTAAATCCTGCTTTATGGGCCTACATAATTTTCTAGCCCCAACTCTAGCATGTAGAAAATACCCAGCATGATATCCAGTGAATGTCACTTATCTGAATCCTCTGTGATGACCCATATATGTGAAACTCTCAGATGTATGATATATCTAGAATAAAACATAAAGCATAAAACATTGCAGAACCTAGTACAAAATAAACACATATACATATATATCTGGGCATTCATGAATAGGTTTTTGATCTTCTTGCATTTCTGGTGTCATATAACAAGTCATAAAGGTTAGGAGTCATTCATTGCATGTCTGGTGTCATAAAGGTCAGGAATTCATATAATCCGAGGTTTCACGTTAATGGGATTCAGAGAAGTGAGAGTGTCCTTAATTCTCTTGTTCACACTCAAGACTCGGATGTATCAGTATTGAGAGATGCTATTTAAAGGTAGATTGGTTTACAAATCAGTCAGGCTATGTGAAATTTCACCCATTTCGTTTTGAAGCTGTTTCAATGCATTTCAAGCTCAAAACAGCAAAATCAAAATGAAACAAAGCCTTCAAAACAGCTTTGAAATGAAACAAGGGAACTCGAAACGTTTTGAAAGTTTCGAAATGTTTTGAGTTTCGAAGCCAGGCTTACTGGCTTCAGCCCTGGTCCCAGCTGCCAGCATCTGGCTCCTGTCATCTGGCAGGCAAATCGGGGGCTCACCCACATGCCCAGGAGGGCTGCGGGGGCTGTACCAGAGTCCTTCCAGGGATGCAGGCCCCCGATCTGCCTGCCAGATGACAGACTAGCGCTGGGCACAGCCTGAACCCAGCACCGGGAAGATCGGTGCTGCCACTGGCCCCAGGTGGCAGCACTCAGCTCCTGTTACCTGGCAGGCAGCTTGGGGGTGCACCCCCCCGGGAGGACTCCGGCATAGCCCCCGCAGCTGTCCCGGGGGTGCTGGTGGGCCCCCGATCTACCTGCCAGATGACAGGAGCCAGGTGCTGCTGCCTGGGGCCAGCGGGGCTGGGGTAAATCAACTCGTGCAGGGACCCACCGACCCAATCCCAGGGCGGGGGAGGGTCCCTACATGAGCTGATCTACCCTGGGCCTCGCACCCTCCTTGAGCCGGCTACGGTATGGGGCTGGGGCAGATCAATTCATGCGGGGACCCTCTGCCACCCCAGAATCAGG
This sequence comes from Alligator mississippiensis, assembly GCF_030867095.1. NCBI lineage: Eukaryota > Metazoa > Chordata > Crocodylia > Alligatoridae > Alligator > Alligator mississippiensis. Next base: position 17,231,068 of record NC_081829.1, read on the forward strand.
GTGGTGGGTCCCCACACAATCTGATCTGCCCCGGCCCTGCTGGCCCCAGGCAGCAGCACTCAGCTCCTGTCAGATGGCAGGCAGATCAGGGGCCCATGGGAGTCCTCCCAGGGGTGCGTGGGAGTCCTCCTGTGGGTGTGAACCCCCAATCCACCTGCTGAATGACAGGAGCTGGGTGCTGCTGCCTGGGACCGGCGGCAGCACTGATCTTCCCGGTGCAGGTCCCAGGCGGCAACACCTGACTTCTCTCATCTGGCAGGCAGATTGGGGGCTCTGGCACAGCCCTCACAGCCCTCCTGGTGGTGCAGATGAGCCCCCAGTCTGCCTGCCTGCTGCATTTTATGTTTCCCCATAATAACCTATGGGTGAAACATCAAAACAGCGTCGAAACAGCAAAACAGTTTTGGCAAAACAAAACAAAACAAAACAAAACAAAACAAAACAAAACAGTGCTTTTGAAATGAAACTAAACTCAAGATGAAACACTATTCCTTCGAATCATCTAAGCAGAAGTTGAATTGGAACGGTGCTGTTTCACATAGCCCTACAAATCAGTCTCTTCTGCTCTCCAGTCCTGTGCCCCAAATCATTTCCTCCCCCTCCCTGCCACAGGGGGTTATTTTCAGCAGTGAGGAGCAGTGGAAACAGCTCCTTTGATTTGCTCTCACTACCCTGTGGACCGTTGGGATGGAGAAGAGAAGCACTGAGGATCAGATCCAGGGGGAAGCCCAGTGTCTAACAGAGAAGCTCAGCAGCACCTAGAGAGAGTTTCATTATTATAACATTTGCAAAGCTACATCTAGAGAATATTAAAGTTGTAAATCAAGCACATAGGAACTCAGAATAGACATAATCAAGGGTTTAAACAGATGTCACCAAATGAAGGAGATCAGCTGTGAGGTATGTCCCAGAATAGCTGATCTACTTCACTGGGAGAAACATGTTGCCTGTTGTCTCACAGGCTTGGGCCCCTGCCACTCCTGGGAGAGGCTGAGGTCCAATCTTGTGCAACAATCCTCAGAGCATGCCTCTGCAAAAAAGGAAGCCCCGGATTCCTTTGGTAGCATAGACGTGCCCAGGGAATGTCTCAGCGCATGTTTGTATGAATGGGGAAAACCCATTTGTACAACGTGCCCAAAGTTGGATTCCCCAGGTGCACATCTCCCCTGGGAACTATGTATCAGAGGTAGAATTCATATCTTCTTGGTGACATTTAGTTGATGCAACCAAGAGACCGAGCTCTCTTCCTGCAGTTCCCTGACTCATGCACAAGACTGATTTCAGCTCCCTCAACTAATGAAGCAGGAGGTTGCATCTCAAAAACCACAAACTTGAAGTAAGGTTAGTGGGTTTTTTCATTCATGGCAACATTTTCAGTCTTCCAGAGATACCCTTTGATCCCACCTTTCTGCTGAGCTATGCTGCTTCCAGTGTCATCTGCTCCATCATATTCGGGAACTGCTATGACTACAAAGATAGGAAGTTTCTGACCTTGATGGATATGATGGATAACAACTTTCATCTTATGAACTCTCACTGGGGATAAGTATGGGCAGCAGTCTGGCCAGCAGAACTTTCTATACACAACTGGAGCCTCTTCAATCCCTATGAGCAGAACGATCTGTAGCAAAGACATAATTTATCTTTCATTCCATCTAGCTCTACCAGATGTTCCTCTCTTTCATGGATGTCTTATCTGTCCCTCACAGCTAGATAGTCACAAACTATGATGTGATGGAAAAGTTTGTCCTGGAGAAGTTGAAAAAGCACCAGAAAACTTTAGATTCTAGTTTCCCAAGAAACAGCATTGACTGTTTCCTCATCAATAGGAACCTACTGAATTCACAGCAGAAATGGACTGCATGGCAGCTCCTGTAATTTTGCAGGTTCCCCTGCACACCCCTCCCTGTTGCTGATTGGCTAAGGGGCCCCAGTGGCCCTGCTGCTTGCTGCTGATCAGCTGGGAGAAAAAAAAGCACCATATTTAAAATAATGCTTTTCACCTCCCTGCTGATCAGGAGTGAGCAACAGGGCCCCTCTGCCAATCAGTGGGTGGGGGGAGGCATGTGGGGGTACCTGCAAGATTAAAAGAGCTGCTGTGCAGCCCACTTCCACTGCAAATTTAGTAGGTCCCGACTCACCAAGGGCATGTCCACACATGCAAGCACATGCACTTGCAGCAGCTCAAAGAGCAGCGGCACAAATTTGTGCTGCGGATTTGTACTTCAGCACATGTAGCTGAATATGCACTTTGGTGTGGAGCAAGTTGAGCCACTTGGGGCAAACTGACCCTGCCCAGCTCCTCCTGGATCAGTATAAAAAGTTACCCTGGAAAGCAACTCAGGTCTATTTGCTTTCAGGAGCTCCCGAGTTCCAGCCAAGTGACATATGGGGACACTAGTCCCTTGCCCCAGCTGGACTACTGCAGCATCCCTGATATAGAGTGAATCCTGCACCCTCTACCCACTGCAGCAGTCTGGCAGTGGGGGCTGCTGCCTAACTGGGACCTGTTGCCACCTGTGACAGCATCTATCCCCTTGGACCTGCAGCATCATGTCTGCACATCTGCCAGACCTGGCCAGGACCCACATGGCCACCTGAGCTGTGTCATGGGCACTGTAGCAGAGCTATCTGCACCTCTGGGCTAGCTGCCAGTGGGCTGTGGCTGCACAGTTGGCATTCATGCAGCACTGCTGCTATGTGTGCCCCTGCCCTGCCATCTGGGCAGCTATTGCCTGGAAGATGTGTTCATTGTGGTGACCAGCTTTGAACTGTCAAAGCATGTCCTCCTGGCCCCAAATGGCCAGGAGGTCAGCCACTTCATTTGTCCTCCAGCTGGTTTCCTAGTGCCAGCCCTGGGCAGGTTCCTCTGCACGGGTCCTGCCACTAGCTTCACCAGCAGGGATCCTGGTATTCCCTGTTTAAAAATTGCTAATTCTCGGATTTAAAAAAATCCCAAATTCACTCTTTAAAATATCCCCAAATCTGTGTTCTTTTATGATTAAAACAAAATGCTACTATCTATCTATCTATCTATCTATCTATCTATCTATTGAGACAGACAGAAAAACCAGATAGGCAATGTTTTATTGATATATTTATAATTTTAAAACAACTTGGAAGCCTATTGGTGCTTCTATCATCATAACAAATAAAATTCTAAATATCTATATGCTTTGGTGATTCTTTTTTTTATCATAGAAAAATCAGAGCTTATCCAGGCCAGGATGTGGGGCCAGCTGCCCCTGCAGCCACAGCTCCTGCCAGTGAGTCCCATTTTGTCTGGCAGCTGGACGCACAGGGTGTGAGATGTTGGAGGGGAGCTGGGATTTGCAGGAGAGAGGTGGGAAGAGATGTGGGGATAGGTGTGCGGTTTTTTTGGGGGGGGGTGTGGAGGGTTCATGGGTGGGTGTGTCATGGGGTGCATATAGGGGGAATGTGGGGTGTGTGAGTGGGTATGTGGAGCAGGGCAAGGCTGCAGCATGACCCTGGACCTAGGTGCTGTCACTGGTAAATTGGAATGTTGGGGTCGGGGGGGACTGTGTGGTTTCTGGGGGTGTCTGGGGGTGTGGGGTGTATGGGTGGGGATGTTGGGGGTGTGGGGAGATGTGGGGAGTGTGGGAGTGTGGAGTTTGCCCCAAACCCCACACCTACAACCCTCCCCACAAACCCCATATACCCTACAAATCTCACACACTCCACACACCCACCCACATGCCCCACATCCCCCCACACCCTCCCTCTCTCCACATACCCCACATCCTCCTCCACACACACACCCATACACCCCACACCCACAACCCCCCCCCCAGAAACCACACAGTCCCCACTACTCCCATGTCCCTACTTACCAGGGACAGCACCTGGAGCCAGGTCATATTGCAGCCTTGCAGTGCTCCTGTTTGTCCCAGCACACTGAGGCAGCATGCTGGGGCAGCAGAGGCACCATAGAGATGCTCTGGCAGGATTCCACAGTGTCTCCCTGGAGGACTTAGCTTCTGGTTGCCTCAGAGCATGCTGCAGGAGTGTGCCCTACACCACTTTTTCTGTGGATTTTTTTTTGTTTTGTTTTGTTTTTGAGACCTGGATTTCCAGGTATCAAATTTAGAGCCCACACTGCAAATATGCAGTGTAGGGAACATTTTTTGTTCCCAGTGTGCCTCTTGCAGTGTCTCAAATTCGTTTGAGACACTGCAACAGGCATGTGCATACTCATCTGGACATTCCCCAAGATGTAATAATTAAGGCAGAATAAAAACACATAGAGTAATAGTTAGTGCTTGCACAAAGCACATTCTGTTACTAGGGAGCATGAGGACATTGGGCTGAAGTCCCCTCTGACAGCTCCACTTAAGTCAGCCTGTGAAATGAGAGTAACACTTACAGGAATTACTATTACAGAAACAAATGTTACTGTGCAAAACCTCTTGGGTGGCACCACACAATAAGGCGGTCGAATTCCACGTGGTATTTGCCCAACACTGCTGCCTGCTTTATTGCCACTGGATTTATGACCCAGGTACTTTATTCCAGGGAGATCCAAACCTTTAGACCGGCCACAACTTCTTCCATTCAATAATAGGCAAATTTTATTGATACACAGTGGGCTCAGATAAGAGTAATGCAGGCAAAGTAAACAAAATAACCCCCTCCCCACCTCAGTTCTACTTAGGTACTAGTCCTAAGGCTGAAACAAGGAGAATAGTACACCTGGCCAGTATGTAAACACTACCCTGTGGTTTTTGCTTGAATTTCAGCAGCCTTGGAGGTCGAGAGCCAAGGCCCACCCATCCCCTCAATGTGGGGAGGGTAAGATGGGTCGGTGATATGCCCTTTGTCCATGGTGGCCTCGGGCTTCCCCCCTCAGGGACACTTTTCTGCTCTGAAATTCCTACTTTTGTATTTTTTTCTCCTCCTAGTGACTCTTCCTTTCTGGGTACTGTTTACTGGTTTCCCTGTGGTCATCATACTGTCAATTTTCTGTCCTTTCAGTATAATTCTTTGTTCCAACAAATCCATCGTATGCATACATCTTAATTTGGTCATTTATTGATATCTTAATTTGTTCATTTCCAGCCTCCTAATTTGGTCATTTCACCAAAACCAGAAATCCCAGGGATTTTGCAGCTACACACTAACCTGGTTCTGAAGCAGCAAAGTCCCTTATCTTTCTTATGGGTTTTCAGGGATGTGTTTTTAATTCCCAAGGATGTGTATGCCTGCTTGTCCCTTGGCCTCAGACACAGGTTTCTTGAAGGCTGTGAAACTTTGTCACAAGCAGGCTTTTAGAAACCAATTAACCCTTGCCATAGCTCTGGACCACTGTTCTAATGCATATCTACTCTAGCTACAAGCCCTCTCCTAAAAGCAAATCTCTAAATATCACATACTAGCCATAACCGCCCAGCCACTTTCCTTCCAAGTCTTAGAATGTTGTTTCCTCAACTATCCACCAAAGGGGAGAAAGTCCCAGTGACGTCATTCTCTATCTTTGACCCTCACAAGTTCTCTTATTTCCCCGGGCTGCATCAGAAGAGCTACCTGGCGACTGTGGGACATGTGTACTTCCATTCACTTCACCACTATGTTACATTGCACTATATTTTGAACCTAGGCAATCCTAAGTAAGATCCTTTCCAGCCATCATATGACTTGCATTTCACCATATGTGCAATTGGGAGAATAAATTGGGTAGTTCAGAAATAGTCCTCAGGCCCTTTGGCCATGATTTTGTAGACTACATTGTAAAAATATGGACTAAACTGGAGGGGGTTGTTCAATTCCGTTATTGCTGTTCCCTGACAGAGAAAGTTTAGGAAGAGACTGACCCTGTAATAGGCCAAATGCAGAGCCTCTGCATGGCTGATCCAAACCAGGTGACCTACACAGATTTTGTGGTACATAAGATCCAGTGGTTCATTGCCTTTGTTCCATTAGGGCAGGGGTTGTCAACCAGGGGTACACATACCCCTGGGGGTACTTTGAAAAGTCCCTAGGGGTATGTGGGGGTGGGTGGTGATGGAGCAGCGCCACCCCGCACTGCTGCCTCCTGGGAGCAGGGCTGGGGCAGGGCAATGCCACAGAGATGCTGTGCTGCTGCTACTCCGCCACTTGCCACCCCCTCCCACCCTGTTTCATGTCTGGCTGCTAACGGCTCCCCCCGCCCCCCTGGCTCTGCATCTGGCCACTCGTCACCACCCACTCCACTCTGTGTCCGGCCACTTGCCATTCCCCACCCCCACTCCATGTCCAGCTGCTCACCAACCTCCCCCCCCCCCACCCTGGGGGTACACTTATTAAAAAAGGTTGAAAAACCCCTGCGTTAGGGATTCCGCACACTGTGAGCTGAGACACCTGTAACAGGGCAGGGCCCTGGTACTATGGGTGTGGGGGGGTCTAAATAGCCCCGCACCCTGAAAGCACCTCCTCAAGCCCACCCCATACCTTGAAGACCTCACTGAAGGTTGACGATCTAGGTCCCAGGATGCAGTGAGTCTCCCAGCAAGGGAGCTGACACAGGTGTAGTGAACGAGGAAGAGCCAGCCAAGTGGACCAGCAGGTTGAAGTATAAAAAATGCTGAAAGCAGCCTTAGGGGGCTGCACTGACAGGGGGCAGGCTGCCTGGAGCCTGTGGTTACCAGGGATTGAGAGCAGGGCTCCTGTCAGTTCACTTATTTGTTTGCTTTGTTTGCACAAGCCTGCAGGCTCTGCAAAGCTTCTGAAAGATAAGAGGGGACAAGAAAGTGAAGTGTGGAAGAACTGCTGAAACACAGCTGATTTATTTGTTTAATTTGCTTTGCTCATTTTGCATTTCTGACAAGCCCCGGGTGGACTTGAGGTGTTATCTATTAGCCGTGCTGCAGCAGAGGTAAGGGCCCTGAACAGTGGGTCCTTAGCCAGTTCAGTTCATGAAAGTTCAAGCCATTGCTGATGCAGATTGTGAAATCGGAGTTCAAGTGAGTTTGAATCATCCTAGTTTGTGCACAGTACAAAGTAGAAAACTTTCCCCCCCCCCCGGTGAATATTTTACATCAATAGTTTACACCAATCTTACTGAAAGGTGGTGAGGTGTTCTGATCAGAGCTACAAGCCCTGATCAGAATACAGAATGATGAATGTCCTAGAGGGCATTTTGTAGTGTTTGATGTTGCAGTGTTTTGGTAATTCAGACACTGGGCACATCTACACTGCATAAGCAAGTACTAAATGACTGTGCAATAACCAGCATTACTGCGAAGTAGTATCCTGGATTGGTTGCTTAGTGATGCTTACTGCACAGTAGCTTGTTACCATTGTGCAGTAGTAATGAGCTATTGCACAGTGTGTTTTGTGTAGATGCACCCACTGATTAGTATTTGCAGAACCCCTGTGAGAGGAGGATTAAGCTGCATTTTAAAGATGGGGAACTGAGGTTCCTATCCAGTTTGATCTCAGAGGCACCTATATTTGGATGTTCTGTTTTTTGGAGGCTTTGCGTTGGTTGGTGGCACCCAGGCCCCCTGCCAGCAGGGGCTGCCTGGCAGGTCCTCAAGGTCCTGGGGGTAGCAGGAGGGCCAGGAGTCCCCTTGCCTGTCCCAAGTGTGCCCTGCTTGAGGCCCTGGAGGGGCAGGTGAGGGAACTCCAGGCAGAGGTGAGCAGGCTGCAGGAGATCAGGGCCACAGAGGATGAAATTGGTGGTCACTTTCATTCTCTGCAAGACAAGATGCCTGGCGGAGAAGCAGCGAGGGAATGCCCTGAAGCAGATGTGGATGAATGGAGGACAGTCATCTCCAGGGCCAGACCCCTCACTGCAGAGACGGCTCCCCCGGTGCAGTTGGGAACAAATATGAGGCCCTGGCTGCACTGAAGGAGTGTGTGGTGGAGGAAAGTGCACTGGAGGAGCTCACAACCATCACTGAGTGAGCTGAGGGCCAGGCAGGTAACTGGAAGAACAGACACTGCGTCATAGTAGTGGGTCACTCCCTGCTGAGAGGAATGGAGGAAACCATCTGTCGCCCGGATCCCATGGCATGAGAAGTTTGCTGCCTGCCCAGAGCCCGGATCAGTGATATCACAATGAGGATTCCTGACCTCATCTAGCCCTCTGATTACTATCCCATGTTCCTCATCCATGTGGGAATAAATGATGCAGCCAAGAGTAGTCCAGACTATATCATGAGTGACTACCAGGCTCTGGGGGTCAGGTTTAGGAAGATGGGGTGCAGGTGGTCTTCTTGTTGATCCTCCCGGTCAGTAGCCACAGTAGGCATCACGTCACCTGTGTCAGGGAGGTCAACCCATGGCTCCAGAGTTGGTGACATCATGCAGATTTTGGCGTCCATGACCGCAATCTGTACTTCCGTGCAAGGGACTTCCTGGGATGCAGTGGGCTTCAGCTGTCTGCAATACAGGTTGGCAAATCTCCTACACTGGGCTTTAAACTAGGTTCGATGGGGGCTGGGGAGGCAGAAGATGGAGAGAATCTAGGACCTATCATCTATGAGACATACAACAGAACATCCCATGTAAATACTAAGGGGCCCATTGGGCATCAGAATGGGGAGGGCACCAACCGCACCATTCAGAGGGCTCACATGCCTCTATACTAATGCTAGAAGCATGGGGAACAAGCAGGAAGAACTCACGCTCCTGCTTGCAAACAATAATTTTGAATTTAGTGGGGCTAACGGAAACCTGGTGGGACCCTACCCATGACCGGGTAGGACACATTGAGGGCTATAAGTTGTATAGATGGGACAGAGTAGGGAGGAAAGGGAGTGAGGGGCGGGGGGTTGCTTTCTATGTTAAGGAGTGTTATACATCTACCTTAATCAAAATGAGATCAGAGGAGGACAAAGTTGAGGCATCGTGGGTTAGGATATATGGAGGTCGAGGGGAAAAGGACTTGGTGGTGGGGGTCTGCTACAGACCACCTCATCAAGAGGAAGAGCTAGACTTGGAATTCTTGAGGCAGCTCTTAGAGGCTGTACAGTCTGGGGACATGGTTATCATGGGGGACCTAAAATACCCTGACATCTGCTGGGAGGAGCAGTCAGCCAAATCCAACCATTCATATAAGTTCTTAACCTGAATACAGGACCTTCACCTAAAGTAGGAGGTATATGGTCCCGCTATGGGGAATGCCTTACTGGACTTGGTGTTGGCTATGGGGGAGGACCTGGTAGGGGAGCTGCAGATCCGTGGTTACCTTGGGGACAGTGACCATCAATCAATCGAATTCACCAGGGTAGGAAAGATAACTAGTATGGTGGAATTGCTTGACTTTAGGAAGGCTAACTTCAGTGTGCTCAGGAGCTTAGTCAATGATGCACTGCAGGATAGGAGTATTAGTGAGATGGGAGTCCAGGAAGGGTGTTTGTTCCTAAAGGAAGCGATCCTTCAGGTGCAGAAGGAGACAATCCCATTGAGAGGGAAATGAGAACAAAAAGCCTCCTTGGTTAAACAGAGAAATCCAGGGAAGCCAAAGGGCAAAAAAAAAGGCATATAGGCAGTGGAAGCAGGGGGAAGCTACCAAGGAGTGTGCCTACCTGGCCCACACTTGCAGGGAGGCAGTTAGAAAGGCCAAAGCAACTGTGGAACTGAGGTTGGCAACACAAATTAAAGACAACAAAAAGCCTTTTTTTAGGCACATAGGGAGTAAAAGGAAGGCGTAGGGCAGCATAGGACCCCTACTGAACAAGCAGGATCAATTAATGACAGACAGGGGGGACAAGGCTGAGCTCTTCAATGAGTTTTTTGCCTCAGTGTTTCTGAACAAGGGTCGAGACAAGTCTCCTAATGGGTTCTTAGATGGGCATCAGAGGGACACCAGCCTAGCAACTGTCGATGCTGAGTTGGTATAGAGTCACTTGGATGAACTGAGTGTGTTTAAGTCAGCAGGCCCAGATGAGCTGCATCCAAGAGTACTGAAGGAATTGGCCAGTGTCACAGCAGAACTACTGGAACAGTTGTTCGAGCACTCGTGGCACTTGGGTCAGGTCCTGGAGGACTGGAAAAGGGCCAACGTGGTCCCTATTTTCAAGAAGGGGAGGAAGGAGGATCCAAGTAATTATAGGCCACTTAGTCTCACCTCTATCCTTGGAAAAGTCTTTGAAAATATTATTAAGGATCATATTTGTGTGAGTCCAGGTAGAAAAGTAATGCAGCAGGGCAACCATCATGGATTCGTAGCAGGAAGATCATGCCTGACTAATCTGGTTTCTTTTTATGACCAGGTCACAAAACGCTTAGATGCAGGAGTAGAGGTGGATGTCGTTTACTTGGATTTTAAGAAGGCCTTCAATATGGTATCTCATCCCATTCTCATAAATAAATTAAGAGACTGTGACTTAGATGATTCACAGTCCAGTGGGTGACAAATTGGCTAGGGGGTCACACCCAGAGCGTGGTAGTGGATGTGTCAGTATTGACCTGGAAGAATGTGGGCAGGGGCGTCCCGCAGGGCCTGTACTCTTCAATGTCTTCATCAGTGAATTGGACGTGGGCGTGACATGTACTCTGTCCAAGTTTGTGGATGATACTAAATTGTGGGATGAAGTGAACCCATCAGAGGGTAGAGAATGATTGCAGGCAGACCTGGACAGGTTGGAAAAGTGGGCAGAACACAATAGGATGGAGTACAACAAGGACAAATGCAGAGTGCTGCACCAAGGTGTATAAATATCCAGCACATGTACTAGCTGGGAAATGACCCTTTCAGCAGCACAGAAGTGGAAAGAGATCTCAGAGTTATAGTGGGCTCCAAGATGAACATGAGTCATCGGTGTGATGAAATAATCAGCAAAGCTAACCGTACTTTGTCATGCATCAGCAGATGCATGACTAATACAACCAAGGAGGTGATACTTCTCCTCTATACGGCATCGGTCAGAGTACAGTTGGAGTACTGCATCCAGTTTTGGGCACCATTAAGAAGGATGTGGATAGCCTTGAGGGGGGTCCAGAGGAGGGCCACTCATATGGTTAAGGGTTTGCAGGCCAGGCTCTATAAGGAGAGACTAAGGGACCTGGATCTTTTCAGCCTCCTCAAGAGAAGGCTGAGAAGTGATCTTGTGGCCACCTACAAATTCATTAGGGGGGGAGGGTGCAGAAAGGAACCGGAGGTGCTCTGTTCACCAGGGTGCCTCTGGGGGTAACAAGGAACAATGGACACAAAGTGACAGAGAGCAGATTTAGCCTAGACATCAGGAAGGCTAGACATCAGGAAGAACTTCTTCACAGTAAGGGTGGCCAGAATTTGGAATGGGCTTCCAAGGGAGGTGCTGCTCTCCCCTACCTTGGGGGTCTTTAAGAGAAGGCTGGATAGGCACCTGGCTGGGGTCATCTGACCCTAGCACTCTTTCCTGCCCAGGGCAGGGGGTCGAACTTGGTGATCTGTTGAAGTCCCTTCCAACCCTAGTATCTATGAATCTATGAATCTATGATAAGAGTACAACTAATATTAACTGAATTTGCATGACCTCAGCTGACACATAGTGGGCATGTCTACACATGCAATTAATGCACTTGAATTTACTGCTTAGTAAATTCATGAGTAGTAAACTACTCCCAGGCACATGTCTACGTGCGCACCTGGGTTGGGAGCAAACTGAGTCCAATGGGAACAGTTTAGTCGAGGGCTGCTCCAAACTTGCTCTGCCCCCCTGCAGCAGCCAGGGGGAGCTCCAGGCTCCAGCCTCAGCTGCACAGGTGCCAGCGCTGGTCTCTTAAAGGCTGCCCTATGCCCTCCAGGACATGCTAGCCAACACTGTGGCTCAGGTTGCCAACCCACTGGAGGTGGTGGTGGGTTTCCAAGCACTCAGCTTCCCCCTGTGCATCAGGGCCCTCAATTGGACATGCATTCTGGTCACCTGCCTGCCCTGGGCAGACTGCCCCTACTACTGCCAGCGGGGCTTCCACTGCATTGTTCTGCAGGGGGCTGAATGTTGCTGAATGCCACCAGGGGTCATTCAGCAACATCTACGCTGGCAGCGCCCACAACACCTGGATTTTCTGGAACACTGCTAGACCTGGTGGAGAGTAGACACTTTGTGCCAGGAGTCCCAGACCTGCAGCTGGGTGACATGACTGTCCCACCCCTCCTTATCAGGGTCCCTGCGTACCCACTGCTGCTGTGGCTCATGTACCTCTACACCAGCCACTTCAACTCACACCACTGCACCACCAGGTGCACTTCAACTGGTGTCTCGGCCAGAGCTGTGCACTGGTCAAGTGAGCCTTTGGCCACCTCAAGGGATGTTGGTACCACCTGCCTCAAGTCTGCCGAGACCAATATCCCCCATGTCATTGCTGCAGCCTGCATGAAGCACAACATCTGCAAGGCCCAAGGGGAGCTCTTCTGTGAGGCTTCAGCAGAGGAGTCACAGCACACCAAGGATGCCTGGCACCAGGAGTGCCAGCTGTGGTGGTGGTGCTGATGATGGACCCATTCCCATCCCATTCTCCCCCTCCCCCCCGCCCCCTGAGGTCTTGGGCAAGCCACACTCCTGGCAGCAGGGACCAGGGTCCCATGTGTGAGGCACTCACGGACCACCTCCTCTACCACCCCCGGCAGCAGGACACCTGGGTGGTTGCCCATGGGCCCCAGGCCCACTGGGCAACCCAGAACCATGCACACAGTGGACAGTTTGCAACAACTGCCAACCTTTATTTCCCCCCACAACACACCAGTGGACCCCCCACCCTGCCCAACAACAGATCCCCTTCTACCCTCCCTCCCCACCAGAACCCCTCCTTCCTTTCCTCCCCAACGACAGACCTCCCACAACTGCAACTCACACCCTTTTTCCCATGAAACTATTTACATTGTGAATTAACAACTGTTGTGGGAGGAGGGGCTCTGGGGAGGAGGTGCCTACAGTACAGAGCATGGAGGGAAGCACCCAGCACCACGACCTCTGCCACCAGCACCCTGGATTTGGACTCTGTGGCAAGGCTAGTGGGCTGGAGGCTGGCCCAGGGCCAAGGGCAAGGGCAAGTGCTGTCCAGTTTGCCCAATGAAGTCGCCCTCCTCCTCCATGGGGCCAGGGCTAGCAGGCCCCATGTGGGGAGCCGGCCATGCCGTGACCAGCTCCCACTCAGTGGTTGCATATAGCTGGCGTGAATGGCGGGCAGTGGCCCAGGCAGGGGACCAGGCTATCAGGAGACCAGGATCAGGATCAGGATCAGGATCAGGGATGGGGGGCCCTGGTCATTGCAGGCGGTGCTGTACTTTCTCCCAGGCCCACTGCGGAGTTTGACATAGCCCTGTGGGTGGCTGCCAGGGGCCAGCCAGTGCCAGTGCCAGGGGCTTGGTGCATGAAAATGACTGCCAGGGCTAGCACTGTATCCAGGACATGCCGGTCATCCTCGGTGGCTAAAGTAAGAAATGCATGTTGCGAACATGTCATTAGGCACTTGAAAAATCATTTAGTGCATAAACTTATCCAAGGCATCTGTCTACTCCTGACCCAGCACTGAAGGATTGCCACATGAAGAATTCGGTGGCTTAGGCCAGGAAGGTGGAAGGGAATATGTCCAAATCTGCTAGCAATAGGGATGTATACTATTCTTTATTATTTATTGGCAGTGAAAATCAATAAGATACTAAAGGTTCTAGAATCTCTTCCAGAATGGAGGCCTTGTTTACATAAACAAGGGTTCTTGGGTAAGCAGCCAGCCTTACAAGATGCCAGGGGCTCAGACACCTGATATTCCACAGGTGGCTGCTTGCATGGTCTAGGCACAGCCCCCAAGACTTCCCAATTTCCATGCCAAATGTCTATGAGTCTTATATAGATGTCTCAGTAATGACTCAGTTTAACCTTAAGTCCATAAGGAATGTACAATTGACACAGGCATCCATGAGATCCAGTGCAGCTCTTCTAGTGACTCATCCTGTACAAATGAACAATATAAGCACTGTTTCAGTGATGGCAATGTTTCCCTCTAGAATGCCTTCACCACAAAACACAATGTGAGCTCGTTCTAAATTACACAAGCTAAGAGAATCCATGGAGCGTTATCAATATAATTAAGGCTACAGTGTGCACAACTATACAGATACATATCAAATTGTCATGCTTTACTTAAACTGAATTTCAGATTTTACTATTTGCTTAGCTGGGGATCATCAACTGCTTCACATGCTACTGAATGTGCCACTAATAACACTCATGGTGTTCATACCTCCATGGTCAGAGATGGATTTTGGGCCTTTGGTTCAGCTCTTCTACAGTCCTGCTCATACCCTAAAAAAAAAGGCCAAGGCTGGAAGCAGTATCAGGAGACATTGGCTCTACGAAGCAGAAAGTTACAGAGCAGAATTTAAGATAAAATCTTAACACGGTGCAGAGGCCTCCTCCTCACCCTCAAGGAGTTGACACATAACAGAAGGCATAGAAGGTATGTCTACAAGAGATGCTATGCTGCCATAGCTATGAGCTATGGCAACATAGCTCATCGCTATGTTAACAAAGCACCGGTGGGCACAAACCACGATGCTGACGCTACTGCGCAATAGCAATGAGCTACTGTGCAGTGGCTTGTTGCTGCTGTGCAGTAGGGTCGCAAATAACCCATGCGCCTCCAGGACTGAGCAGTAATGGTGATTACTGTGCAGTAACAACTATCATTAAAATGTTCAGAGTTCATTCCTACTTTGGTAATGTTAAACAAACTCAGTTAGTGAAAAGTTAATCTTCACTGACACAGGAGAGCCCAGACCTGCTATTGGATTAATTCCTGGCATCCACCTTGACACTGCACAGTATATAAGCATTCCAACGTGCTCATTAATTCCACACTAGAATCTGAAGTAAGTGCTACACTTTGCAATGGATACTCAAGAAGCAACAACTGTTTTCCTGGTGCTGTGTATTTCCTGCTTTCTCTTCTTCACAAGCTGGAGAAAGAGGTCTGGAAATGGGAAGCTGCCACCTGGACCAGTTTCTTTTCCCATCATAGGGAATGCACTGCAGCTGAAAACCAAGAATTTGTCCAGAACCCTCCACAAGGTATGGCTGCTTCCTCCTTCCTATGTGTTGTGTTGCAGGGAATGAAAAACAGAATGTTTTCAGCTTGCTTTACTGTCTAATATTAGTCTCAGCTGCTGGGGTGCTATATTCCTGGTCCTGCCTCTGAGTGGTGTCTGCTCTTCATCAAGTTAGCATAGACCTCTTACACATATACCACGATTCAGAGGATTGACAGTTGCCTACTATGCCCAGGAAAAACTGCTAATGTCAAGAAATCCCTCTGTTTTCATGCATTGAACCTAGTACATTGGAGATGCAGGCTGGGTTGGAAATTGTATTTTTTTATTTATTATTTCTTTCTTAGATTTATATGCCACCCTTCCCACAAAAGGTTCAGTTTACAATAGAAGACAAGACATTAAAGAAATGAAATAACATATTAAAAGAAGATGCAACAAAGTAAACTCCCCACCTCTCCAACCCTGCCCTCAAAAGTCAAAAGCAATCTACCTTGCCCACCCCATCCCGCCCTCTTCCCTCTGACCAAGGAGTGTCTCTGTCTACACAATCCAACCTCACTTCCCAACCCACATTCACTTATGGCATAAAAGAAAGCAATAAAAAGCAGCAGTGCTTCAACACAGCCTTACTGCCACTGCTTTGGGAGGTAGTGTGTGGAGAGGTAGTTCAGGTAATTCTGAAGAGGGGTGCCTTCGTCAGCATTTGTCTAAATGGCTGTGATCCTCCCCACCCCTGAAGCTGACCCCCCAGCCATGTTGTGTTTTCACAGCTGAGTGAGATATATGGTCCAGTGTTCACAGTGCACTTTGGATCTGAGCGTGTTGTGATCCTGCATGGATACGAGGCTGTGAAGGAGGCACTGATTGATCACGCAGATAAGTTTGCTGCCAGAGGACACATGCCCATTGGTGACAAGTTTAACAATGGATTAGGTACTTTTTCAGCATTGGAGCTCCTGGTGGGGACATTCTCTTTTTGGAGAGCAGGGGGATGACTAGAGATTGGGAGAGACAGTCTTTGCCCCAAAGATATTACAGCACAAGGGGTAGATCTAACTAAAGACTTTGGTGCCTACAAATTAAGTGCTGCAATACCTAACTCTCAGATGCAGGGGCAGGGGCAGGGGCAGGACCCTCCCCCCAGAGTGGGGCTTACTACGTGGCTGGGCTGGCGCGGCTGGTGGCTCTGCGTGGTCATGGCTGTCGGCAATGGCATGCAGCTCCAGGCAGTGTCCTCAGATGGCAGGGTGCAGTGGGCAGGCTCCTGGCTGCCCCCCCGACGCCCCTCCCTGGGGGAGGAGCTGGTGCTCTTGGCAGCCAGCGGTGTCATGGCTGGCTGTGCCTTGTGGCGGGAGCTGGGGCTGCAGAGCTGATGCAGCAGGTGCTGGCCTGGGCTCCCCAAGCTTCTGGTGGAGGGTACAGCCAGGGAGCTTGGCAGGACAGGATGCTGGATGCCTATGGCCCCTTCCCTCCCCTCCCCCCCCCTTGACATGTCACCAGGGGTGCCAAGCTGGGGTGGGGGCTCAGGCAGGCACCCATCCTGCTATAGACATGGGGCATAAGTATGTCCATCAGTTGCTGCACAAAGGGCAAGGACAGGCACTCCCCAACCGACGACTGTGGTGTGTGATGGAAACCCACTGTGCCCTTGACATTTATGCAGCACTGCCATGCCAACTGGTTGTGTCCGCACCCCTGGATCTGGCTGACAATCCCTCATAGACATGGGCATTGGAGCCCCTGCCCCACTCAAACTGGCACTGCACCTCCACCTTGCCCCACAGTGGCATGAGGTCACCAGTCTCCTTCTGTGACCTGTTGGGGCCCCAGATGGTAGGCACAGGTGTGGGCACAACTTCAGAGAAGGAGGACACCATCATGGGTCTCATGCTGACTCTCTGGGCCTCCCACAGCTGTCCTTGAGATGCTGGGCCTGGACAGCTGGCTGCAGCACCCAGCACAGGGACCTGGAAAGGAACTGTCAGTCATGTGGCAGAGGCAATGCTCCACAGTAGGGCTGTGCGAAATGGCACCGTTCCATTTCACCTTCAGTTTCGAAGTTTCGACGGAATAGCATTCCGTTTCAAATTTCATTTCGAATCAAAACAGCTGTTCCATTTCGTTCCATCAAAACAGAAAAGATGTTTCGGCATTTCACTGGAGATGGGAAGTCAGCCCAAGTGGGCTTACTCCCCATCTCCAGTGAAATGTCGAAACAGCCTTTCTGGGCTGACTTCCCATCCCCAGTGCTAGATCACGTGAGGGGCAGAAAGAAGCCCAGCTGGGCTGCTTTCCCATCCGCCATACTAGATCACGTGGGGGGTGGGAGGCGGCAGGTGGGAGGCAGCCCATCTGGTCTGCTTCCCCATCCCCTATGCTAAATCACATGGGGGATGGGAAAGCAGCCCAGCTGGGCTGCCTCACCACCCCCAGCATGATCTAGTGTGGGGGATGGGGAAGCAGCCCACCTGGGCTGCCTCCTGTCCCCCATCCCACACCCCCAATGTGATCTAGCACCAGGGATGGGGTTCTAGTATGGGGGATGGGAAGTCAGCCCGGCTGGACTGATTTCCCATCCCCAGCCTATGGTCAAAATGTTTTGACTTTCGAAATGTTTCAACTAGCCTCATTTTGTTTTGAGGCTATTTCAACGGGTTTTGTTTCATTCCAATTTTGCTGTTTTGACCTTGAAATTGGTCAAAACAGTATTGAAATGAAACAGCCAGCAAAAATTCACACAGCCCTACTCCACAGCAGTTGTGAGCTCAGGGCATGCTGCTTGTTGTGGGCTGTGAGCAGGTGGAACTGTCCCTAGCAGCCAGAAGCTGCCTGCAGCTGGTTTGGGGCCTGGCAGGAGCTTGCAGCAGCCTGGAGCAACCTGCAGCCCTGGGTAACATGGGCCTGAGAGCCACATTGCAGTGTGGTGATAGGCAGCAGTGCTGGAGTGCAGGCAGGCTAGGACAGCTGGCCTATGGCCTGCTCAGGGGGACACAGGAGCCTGGAATGGCCTCTGGCCCGTGCAAAGTGGCTAGTATTCATTTCAGTTTCGGCCAATTCGGGGGACGGTGATTCAATTCGGTAATTCAAATCACCATCCTGAATTGAATGTCCACATTAGACAGGCCCCATCACCTGCCCGCTCTCCCAGCTGGGAAAACAGGCAGGGGATGGGGGCTTGTGGCAGAGCCCCCCACGAAGCATAGGGCAGTGGGGGACAGTGGGGATTGCCCCTCCCCCCAGCCTGGCAGGATCTGGTGAGTGAGAGCTTTTTTTTTTTTTTTAAAGCCAGGAGCTGGGGCCAGGTGGGCAGCCATGTGGGGGCTGGGAGAGCAGGCAGGGTTCAGGAGCACTCAGGGGGGTTGAAGGAGCAGGCAGGGGATGGGGCCTGGTGGGGGTCCCCCCATGTTCCCCTCCCCCTCCTTCAGCCCCCTCTCCCCGCCCCCTACTTACCGGCATGGATTCTGGATCCAGCTCCCTGCAGCAGCAAGAGGGGACTGCCTGAATCTCCAAAGCTCTCCAAATCTTTTCCAAATCAATTCAGAGAGCTTCGAATCAATTCAGACCTTTTCCTGATTCGATTCAGATTTGGAGATTCAGCCACCAAATTGGGCTAAATCTCCTCTAAATTGAATCAGCACCCGAAGCTTCACGCAGCCCTACTGAGGTAGGGGCTGCCATAGAAGCATTCCAACCCTGGGGCAGGAAAGGCTCCCTGCCTGGAGCCCTGGGGCTAGCCTCAGGCCAGCCCCCAGTTGGCAGAGCTGACATAGGAGCAAACTTGCTCCTGGGTTGTGTCTATATGTATGTAATTGCTCAGTAACTAATCATGAGTAAATTTGCTACCAGCATTTGCTGGTATCAAATTTACTTGCAATTAAGCCTTTTTACTGTGCAATAAGCATGCGCATGTGTAGATGTGTGTGCTGAACAGTAAATTATGCTACTTCTCAGTTAAGTGTCTTATGTAGATGTGTCCATAGAATGTTAGATTCCTTAAAATAGGTTAAAAAACCCAAACAATTAGCAGGGAACTGTGTTGATGAGTATGTCTACATCAGGCTGGCTTCGAATCTGGTGATCTGGCAGGGGGCTGGCATGGTTTTTAATCCCTTCAGCCTGTATCCTTATGTTCCCTGTCCTGGCTGAGTGCTTGAGACTACTGTATGAAGCAGGGGGCACCACCAGCCTCCTCTTACACCTTCATTTTAATAACAAAACACATGGGACTGTGGAGGCCCCTGTCAACACTACACTTTAGATGTGATTAACCACTAATCATGTCTTCAGTAGTAACCTGGCCACACATTCATGCAGTTAATAGTGTGAAAAAACAGGGAATAAGCTACAAAATTATTATACAACATATGTATAATAACTTTGTGGCTGGTTCCCATTTCATCTTAAATTGAACATGTAGCTGGTGCACTCCTAGGGCTAGGAATGGTGATCAGCTGATTGGGAGTGCTTCCAGCCTCAGAGCACACTGGAGTCTTGAAGTCAGCTGACTGATATGCCCAGTCATGGGTGTACAGGGCCACCAGCTTCCTACTTTCCTGTGTAGGGGGAGCCCAGGATCATGATTCTGGGCTCCCCCTGCACTGATCCCGGATTCCACAATCACTTCTCCTGTCATGCATGTTTAGCATAGCAGGAGTGCAACTGTTGGGAATGTAGATCAGATCCCATCACATCTTAAACTGAACTTCCATCAGTATCTAAGAGTGTGTTAAGCAACATAAGAGCAGACCTAAGGGATTGGGTCCTCTAAGGGCTTCAACATAGCTGTACTTAGTTTCTGGATACAGACTGCACTGAAGCAGGAGCTGGGCACCAACAGCTTAGTCTTGGACAATTCTAAACTTACACAGAAGCAAGTGCATATTGAAATGGAGGGTAAACCAGTGAGGTACCTGGTGGGCTGGGTCCTTCCCAGGTCAGGCAGCAGCTTAGCAATAGTTTTCAGGACAGGATCCACCTAAGTCCTGCTTTGTATATGGCCCCAAATCTAGCAAGTAAAATGACAGCACTATCATGTAATTCTTTAGCTTACACTGCACTGTTTCAGTATTTAATAATATCCTTTAGGGGCATGAAAGTTTACAAATCAGTCTACTTTCATCTCTATGAGTAGAGAGAAGTAGATAGCCATGTTAGAAGTCAGGCAGATAGCAGGGCAGGGTGGCACTTTAGGCACCTAAATGACTCTCATTTAATGACATGGTGGATGGCAGGTGAAGTGATTTTGGGAGGGGGTATCAGGTCCCAGTAGCACCATTACTATTTGCCAGTGCAGAGGGAGCCTTGGCTGTCTCTACCCTGGCTAGTTGAAAGCTGGATGCCCACATGCAGGGCTGACAGTCAACTGACATTCAGCCCTGCTGGACTGTCTTTGGTCCTGTTCAAGACCTGGGGCTGTCTGGGGAATGGGACCAGGAATCAGCTGATTTTTGGCTGCAACCCTGGACAGTCCCAAGTCTGGTTAACCTGGGGTTGTATGGGCAGATAATTAGGTGATTTTTGGCTCTGGACACCCTGGGTTTGAGACCCAACGCTGTCAGGGCCAAAGCCACCAATCAGCTGATTGTCAAAACCCTGCACTAGGCAATGCTGGCTCAGCTGCCCAGTACTGGGGGAGCAGAGGCTTCTTTCCCTGCCTGGGACTTTAAATACGTCTTAAGCATAGACAGCAATGCTGGCTCAGCTGCCCAGTACTGGGGGAGCAGAGGCTTCTTCCCCTGCCTGGGACTTTAAATACGTCTTAAGCATAGACAGAAATGCAGCTCCCAGCTGTAATTCATGGTGCTTTGCAGGAAGCGCTGTGAGTTATAGCAATCCCCCCAATCCAACAGGTGTTTACTGTTGGATCCCAGAGGCTAGGGGATTCAGCTTCAATTTGGAGCTGCTGTGAGTCTGAATGGGAGGAGGGGAAGGGAGCAGAGGGGTTATGGTCTGGAGTTTTTTCAGTCAGCACTGGAGGGTGGGGTGGGTGGATTGAAGTTCCCCCCCTTTCCCCCCACCCTGGCTCTGCTTCCTTCCCTCCTTCCCATTCTGAAGGTAGCACTGGGAGAAGGACTGAGAAGGGTGGGGTGCATGAGACAGGGTGGTGGTATGCCTTCTGTCCATGGTGGCCTTGGGTTTCCCTCCCGGGGACCCCTTGCTGCTCTGAAATTCCTCCTTTTGTATTGTGTCTCCCCCTCTGATGACTCTTCATCTTTGGGCATCATTGATTGGTATCCTTGTGCTCATCATACTGTCCATGTTCTCTCCTGTCAGCATACAAGCTTCCCTAGCTTTATGCTGTACATGCATTCCTGGAAAACAACACATAGCTTGAATTCGCATAGAGGGAACCAACTTTACAATGTAACAAATAGGGATACATTCCAAAACCTCGACTGTACTGACCCCCTCAACTGTACTGACGTAGCACCGCGCTGCTCCAGGGGCAGTTGCAGCTCCAAAAGCATGGGCACCAGCTGCCCTGAGTGGCAGCTGCAGACACTGCTGTCGGGCAGCATCATGGCTTACAGCTCCCGGGGTGCCACACTGACAGGGCAGGACTGGGCCAGGCTGCAGGGTGCAGCTACCCAGCCAAGGCACCACCACCCAGTTCAGCCTCCTCTCTCCCCCCGATAAATTTTTCTTCCTCTGCCTATGGCATCACTCCCACAATGCACTGCACAAATCAGCTGACTGTGGGCTTCCACCACACTGATCACATAAGAGTGAATTTACCTCGCATATAACCAATTTTTTTGGTATAAAAAGGCTTGCAAAGGAGTGAATTCATACATACAGAACCCGTATAAAGCAAGGGAAACCTGTATTCCTTTGTTTCACAAACACATTACACGCACCTATCCTAATTTGGTTGTTTCTGGTGTCCTCCTAGTTTAGTCTGCTCCCCAAAACTGGAAATCCCAAGGGCTCTGCAACTGAGCACTGCGATGTGGCAAATGCAGTGGAGTCCCTTCTCATGTTATGGAACTCTGTGGTACATCTTCAATTTCCCAGCCTGTGCGTCTGCTTGCTGCTTGCCTGTTTCAGACACAGTGGGCTTTGAAGGAAACTTTATTACAAACAGGCTTTTAGAAATCACTTTACCCTTGCTGTTTCCCTGGACCATTATTCTAATACATATCTACTTTACCTATAAGTCAATTACCAAAAGCAAACCTCTAAATATAATTTTCTAGCCATCAATAGGGTTCTGCCACAGGCTTTTGTGTATTTCTGGAATTACTTTCTGCCTTTTCATTCCCAGCACTGTGTCCCAAGCTGTTTCCTCCTCTTATTCATTCTCCAGGGATTGTTTTTAGCAATGGGGAGCGATGGAAGCAGCTCCGACAATTTGCTCTCACCACCCTGAGGAATTTTGGGATGGGAAAAAGAAGCATTGAGATGCAGATCCAGGAAGAAGCCCAGTATCTGGTGAAGAAGCTCAGCAGCACCCAGAGTTGGTTTCCTTTTTATTATAGTTATAAATTAAGGTTTAGAGAACGCTAAGGTTGCAAAGTCTAGGTCAAGCACTCAGAAGTTAGGAATAGCCAGAATTAGCATGTCCTGTGTCACCTTAATTTGGAATGTGTGCACTATGATGCAGTCATCACATGCCCAGTCCTGATCCAGTCATGTGGGGAGAAGGGGCGGTGGCCTGGCCCCAATCCTGGTGTGCAGGGGGAAATGGTATGGCCCACCCTCACAGGGAAAAGAGGATGTGGCCCAGCCGCATGGAGGGAAAGGGGTGTGACCTGGCCCCAATTTGGCTGTGCGGGAGGAGGTGTCAAAGCCTAGCCCCAGTCTTATGCATGGGGCTTGGGAATTCAGCAGCAGGGGGAATAGATGTATTAATTACCACGGTCTCCATGCTGCAAAATTTCCTGATCTGTGGGGAGCCCTGCAGACCAGATGCCATGGTGCTGTGAACCAAATTTGGCTCATGGGCCAGAAGTTGAGCACCCCTGGGTTACACAAACACCTGGAATAGTTTAGACAGGGATGATCCTGCCTTGAGTAGGTGGCTTGCCTAGATGACTTCTGGAGATCCCTTCCAGACCTGTTTTATATGATTTATATAATTAACTAATCATTCAGGGTTTGGCCCTTCATTACTGACTACATAAAATCCAAATTCTGCAGAGAATTCTTAAATTTCCTGATGCATTTTTCTATAGAATGCTTATCACTTTACCCTAATTATTTTTAAACAAACATTGAGGAATTGATCTTAGTTCATCCTAGTGAAACAGGCTGATGCTACCCCTATTTCACACACAGCAAAGCAGTACAATCAAAGTTTAAATTGCTAATTACTTTGGGGTGCTCCATTAGAGAAGCCAAGGACCTGATTTTTCAGACTACTCAGCATTTTGTTATATTTTCTATGTTCAGAGAAGAATTCCCCTTCACCTCAATTGCAGGTGTGAGCATGCAGCACTTCTGCAAGTCAGGCTGCAGGTGTCTCAAGTTGACTCACCAGACAAGACTAACAGAGTGGCCACTTGTAAAAATTGCTTTATGTGACTTGCCTGTATCACACAGGAACTCTATGACAGAGGTAGGTTCTAATCTCCAGTACAACACTTAACTGCTGTAGCCAATGGAGAATCCTCTCTCTCCCTACAGTTTTCTGCCTCATTCACCAGGCAATTTCCAGCACCAGCAACTAAAGAAGCAGAAGTCCCAGTCAACAGACACATCAATTCTTTCATATTCCTTTGAGAATTTCTGCCAAGTATTATTAGGTTGGGTCTAGAAAGCCCCACAGGAATAAAGTGAAGTTTATCGGTTTTAATCTTTTGCAAAATTCCCTATCTTCCAGAAATGCCCTTTGAACCCACCTTCCTGCTGAGCTGTGCTGTGTCCAACATCATCTGCTCCATCATCTTTGGGAAGCATCGTGACTACGAAGACAGGAAGTTTCTAACTTTGATGGGTTTGATGAATGACATTTTCCATGTTGTAAGCTCCCACTGGGGACAGGTACAGTCAGAAATCCTGCCCTTGGCCCTTCTCTTATGGGTGAAAGTCACCCACATATAGCAGACCAAACATAAGGCTCACATAACTGCCTCTGTTTTTCTACTCGAAAACTTGCAAAGAAGAATTTTTCCAACTATTTTAGTTGGTATAATTAAATATATCAGATTTACCCAAAGAACCTTGCCTGCCTACAACCTATTTCAGCATTTGAGACCAAATTTCAGTGTCATCTAGACCTCTGCTGGCCTGCCGCCTGTGCGGGCCGGGCCCCGATCCCGCCCTCGTCGCCATGGGTGGCGGTGATTCCGATCCCACTCTGGCCGCCATGAGCCAGTTGGGGGCGAGCTGGGGTCGAACCGGACCCGTCTTCGGTGCATGTGGGCTGTGGCCAGCAGCACGGGCACGCGGGGCAGGAGAGAACCGCGGGGCAGTTTAGCGCACGCAAGTTAGAATTAGTTACGGAGGCGTAATGGTTGATTGAAAAGATTATTTACTTACACGGAAGATGGCATTGGTATAGGCTGGACAGGTTTCCAGGCACAACTCCTGCTTGAACCCTCGTTGGAGGACTCTGATAAATCGATTGTTCCCACGGAGTTTGCTAGGCTCCGCGGGTCCAGTCAAGTTGCATTCGAAAAGTTTCCCCGGAGCTGTTCAGGCTCCGCGGGTCCAATAAGTTTTCCCCGGAGTTTGCTAGGCTCCGCGGGGTCCGAAGTTACAGGAAAGGGATACGTCTAGGATTGCACTCGGTGACGGGGAGAAGCGAAAGCTCCGTAAGCTCGGTTCTATTGCCTCTCTTGCCTGCTTAGGGGAGGCGTGTTGGGTCCGCGAGGGTCCGCAGCGCTTGGAGATCTTCACACAGAAACTCTCTCGTCCTCCCTCCTCCGACTTGGGTGGAAACTACCCAAGCCTTATGTACGGCCAGCAAGCCAATCGCTAGCCGCCACGTGTGCCTAAATTAGAAATGGGCCAATAACATGGCGTAAATCCTAATACAAATGGCAGGAACTTCTTTACAGCGTGTATCACTACGATGCAAAAAAGAGATGCACACTGCAAAGAAGCTACAATGTGGCGGGAAATCCCCCGTTGCACCAGAGTTCTCTCTAGCAGCAGAGAGCTCTACCGTGCAAAGAAAGCGACAAATTTGGCGGGAAATAATTTAGCGGTGCCGAAGCGCACACACAAACAAAAAATCACAACTTTGGGTTGTGACACCGCCATTCCTTAGGGCAAACATAATGTACTGTTTCTAAGTCATGGTTTCATTGGCTATACTGAGATCCATGAAATATCCGTTCCCCAGCTCCACATCATGACGGGAGAGATGAAAACCAACAAACAAGCATAAGATTATGCGGATGGACTTTCAGTTACACTGAACACACCTTATTTTGATCCACAAACCTCAGGTTTTTTACTTGACAGGAGAGAGGGAGAGGGAGTTGTCTTGTGTATATTCCCATTGACTATGTACTCAAGAAAAAGGAAGCAGCAGAAAAAGGAACCCGAGGGTTTGAATAGATGTCACATTTGAAGCATTTCAAACACCTCTGAAGTGCTTCAAAGGCAAGCCATACAGACATACACACACTTTGAAGTGCTCTAAAAAGAGCTGCAGCATTCTAACACAATACCTGTTGGAACACCAATCCCTGCCTGCTACACTTGGAAACATTTCAAATGTTACATCTGGCTGCAGACTTAGATGAAATAGCTTTCTTATAGAGGTATGAGCTCCAAAATAGCTCAGTTTCTTTAGAGCCTCAATTTCCAGTCCTGAGGTCCACTCTAGGGTATGGACTCTGGAAGACACACAGGTAAATGAAATGGTTATAATACAAACTTGTGTGGGTTCCTTTGAAAATGCACAAATGCTCACACAGGATCCTACAGACAGAAGACAGACAACAGACCTGAAACCACTTGGCGATACCGCTCCTCTCTCCCTTGCTCCAGTATCAAAGTGACACAAACTGGGCCATCTGGTTTACATGTTCTTCTGTGTCTGTCATCACATAACCTATTACTGCACTCAGTTTAGGAGCTGGTTCTTCACCTCCAGACTCTGCCCCAGGCAGTTCTCATGTAATCTCACCACTTGGTGGAATGGGGTAGGCATTTCACTCTTGGCCTCAAGGGGCCAAGGGGTGCCTATCCATGTGCTCAGGGGTGGGGAGGGGCCGTTTTAATCAGAGTGGTTCCCTGACAGCCGTTCTAATTAAAACATTTAATGAGCTTCAGATAAAATGCCCCCACAGTCATTTTAAAAAGTGGGGTGCTTAATATAGGTTATGGTGAGGCGATGCTGGAGTGTTCTAATTAGAACACAGAGCAGACTTGAGTAATTGAGTCTGCTCCAATGTGTTCTAATTAGAAAGTGAACCAGAATGTCTATAGGCAGTGTAAGTCCCTGATGAGTCCCTCAGTTTAGTTATCAGACTAAAGGCCTGAGTTAGAACCCATTGAAGTCAGTAAAAAGGACCCCATCCCATTTACTGACTACTGATCAAAGTCTAGATACAGAAGTGTCCCAAAGTAGTAGTAGGTTTTACCTTCAAATCCCAGACTCCTCACCATGCATGAAGATGCACAAGTCTCAGTACAGTTGAAATATCAGAGCCCCAAACAATTCCCTTGTAATCTCACTGCAGTGGAAGGGAACAGGTACTTCATTCTTGGCCATGCCCTGCTCCCTATGATCAAAGAGATATTCTGTAACAAAGATGTTATTCCTTTAATTCCTTCTAGTTGTACCAATTGTTCCCATCTCTCATGAATGTCTTACCTGGCCCTCACAAGAGGATGTTCAAAAATGTCGATGAGCTGAAAAAATTCATCTCAGAAGAGGTGAAGAAACATCAAGACTCTCTAGACCCCAGCTCCCCTCAGGATCTTATTGACTGCTTCCTCACCAAGATGGAACAGGTAACTGGGCAGCATAAAAAACCCAAATGCTAATATTAAGGACTTGCAGTGAGTACATTACTTTGCCAGGTAATGAGAAAACATTGGGCTGAAGTCACATCTGACACAGGTCAACTTACACTAATTCCATGGGTTGACTTTAGTGGAATACACATTCACAATGACTGTTATTACAAAAGCAAGTGCTCAGGTGTTAAGCCTGAGGTAAACATTTCAGCCACCTGTTTTCTGTTCTTCTTTTAGTTACCCAGAGCTGCCATTTAAAAAAAAAAAGCACTGAAGTATTTTAGTGTAGCTACTTCTTTTCTTGGATTGGACAATACCATAAGAGAGAGTCCTGCAACCACGTGGATTCCTTCTACCTCTGATATTAATCACTTTATTTTCAATTAATGATTGTAACTACTTGTATTGATTATAGTGATTAAGAAGTGCTGTGCAACACAGTCTGAAGAAGACTATTTCCCAGTAATAACCCCAGTAGCACTGTTGCTCCCTGATGCATTACTGGACAGGATTAATATGATTAATACTGCAGAGCTGGGTAGAACTGGCTGGTTTGGAGCCTGTGAGTAAGAGCCACATATGTTAGCTTGTCAGATAATCATGCCATTTCTCTAGGACAAACACAATGACAAGTCTGAATTCTACCTGGAGAACCTGGTAACTACAACATTTGACTTGTTCATTGCGGGAACAGAGTCAACTAGCACTACACTGAGATATGGACTCCTGATACTCCTGAAATATCCAGAGATACAAGGTACAATGGATATGCACCCCTCCAGCCACTCCCCTTGCTGTACTCTGGCCCAGCACCACTGCTCCATCCACTCCCTCCTGCCATCTCCATATTGTTTTGTTCCACCAAGCAGACACAGTCCTAAGACATCTTGTTCCTCTCCTCCAACCCTCAGAAGTTGTCTCAGTGCATTGGCAGCAGCACTAACAGCCCCAACCACCTCAACAACAATCTCCCTCTGTACTCCCAACCCAGAATTACACAGGGGAGGCTGCTCTGACTGTTCTGAAGAACTTGGTCCATAGCATGCCTATGACTGTCACAGATCACCCCAGAGCAGTCTTAATGGAGAGTTTCTGGGTTTGGAACATAGAAGCTGGTGGATGGGGCATGCTCAAACCCATCCTGGCTGAAGCGTGCTGCTACTGACCTGCGGACAAGCCCTTAGCTTCTGGCTGTACCAGCAGTGCTACCTAGAGGTTTTAGCACATGGCTCCTTCCATTTTAAGTCAGTACTATGTTCACTTCCACCATGTTTTTGGCTTAACCAATTTTGAATAATATCACCACATAGTAATTACCTGATTTACATTTGGCAATAGCCATGGTTCAGTTTGGATGACACAAATCAGTGAGTTTTGCAATATTCCTCATAACCACAATTTTAGAAATAATACAGCAGAGATTTGGACAAAATTGGAGGAGGCCTGTTCTTTTCTGTTTGTGTTAAAATCCCTTTGTTTCATGACAGAGAAAGTTCAGAAGGAGATTGACTTTGTGATTGGCCGAACGCAAAGTGTCTGCATGGCTAATCGAAGCCAGATGCCCTACACAGATGCCGTAGTACATGAGATCCAACGGTTTATCGCCGTTATCCCTCTAGGGCTTCCCCGCACTGTGAGCCAAGACACCCCATTCAGACAATACATCATTCCTAAGGTCAGTCCCCAATGTCTCTGTTTTTGGGCAAAATGAATTGCAAAACAAATTTGCAATTAAAGTCCTCTTCATTCTATTAGTTGTTAATTTCTGAAGTAGGAACTAAAAAACAAACAGTTTTACACATTCCAGCCGGCTCTCTAGTGAGGTAATTAGCTTCAGTTCATGCTGAAAATCTCCCTTGATGATCTTTAGGTTGTAGGCTGATAGCATTGCTGCACATTGCACTTCCCCATGGATCAGGCTGGTGGTTATCTTCTTCTAACCCAGGGGCCCCTGTGCGAAATGAAGATGGGAGGCGGCAGCCCCTTTAACGAGGGAAGAAGAGTAGCTTATATTAGCCAGGCATTCCAATCTCCATGCTTCAGTTATTTGGCTTGAAAAATTGAAGTTAGAAATTTATTTCAATAAGGTTTTGATTGATCTGCTGCACAGGCAGGTTGTGATTGGTTACACAATATTTGTCAAGTCAAATATTGAAAATTATGCAAATCTTCACAGTTAGGACTATTATATTGTGCTGGGGCTGGCAGTACAAATGTCTGGTGGGCTATTTGTAATGTCTTAGATGATATCATACATGGCATGCTAATGAAATTTGTAGGTGATAACATAACAACAAGAAACCACCAACTACACATGTTAATAGGGAACTCGTACATAGAGCTGTAGAGGGATTAAAAATGTGAGTAGCAAAGTGTGGAATGACACAGCCAGTATATCTGGGATGATAAAATCCCAGTACACTTAGGAAGAGAGGAAACCCGACATTTCCAGCAAAGAAAAATGACTAGATTGATTTTTGGGCTCTTTACAGGGGCAGGTCTGGTGGGGATGTGGGTGGCAGTGCCCCACCCTGTCTGGTTGTGCAGTGCATGCGCTGGAATGTCAGCACAACTCCCGCTGGAGCACCACACATGTTGTGAGCTCTGAGCTCACCAGTTGATTGGTGTAGGCTCTGGCTGGTGCACCTCTTTTCACACAGCTCCAAAACAGAGGTGATGCCCATCCCTTGGGCTCCAGAACTGTGGGAAAGCAAGGCTCCAGCCACAGCCTGCACTGACCAGCTGGTGAGCTTGGCTCTCAAGGCACATGCAGAGGTCTGGCTGGAGCTGAGCTGACATGCCGGTGAGCTCAGGGAGCTCAGAGAACTCACTGCGCATGTGCTGTACAGCCAAAGGGGTGTGACTACACCCCCTTGCCGTGATCCTGGAGTTTTATATAGTATTTACTATATATAGCATGGGTTTATATAGCATATATAAACACTAGCATATTACATAATAGTTGCTGGCAAGGGAAGTCGTCCATGAACAGTTCTAGAGGAATTGCAATGGTAACATTGGATTTTGTACTGAGCAGGTTATTGGAGAGCAGAGCAGGAAGCAATGATCAGGCAAATTTATGAGGAAAGAATAAAAAAAGCTAAATTTGCATAAAAGAGCAGGCTGTTGTTTCAATTTCACTGAATAATAGATGAGAAGGGACATGATCATGTACAAATATATGCAAGGAGGTAAACACCAAGAAGGAAGAGGACTCACGTGGAATGACACTGGCCTCTAAACGAGGAGCACTGGGTGGGATGGCCTAAAAAGAAAACAGTGAGGCTAGATATGAAAGACAACTGCCCTAACAGTGAGCATTGTTAGGGTACTAACAAGTCTTACTCAGCAAGTGGTAGATGGATGCTACAGAGATGCAAGGAGCTATGCTCTAAGGCACATCCCTGTTTTTGGAAGAGAACTGGAGGGTGTCATTCAACCAACCCATTCTTTGATCCTCTCTTTTCTCCACTTGTTCATTCAGGGCACCACTATTTATCCCATTCTGAGCTCTGTCCTTCATGACAGCAAAGAATTCCGAGATCCTGAACAATTTAACCCAGAACATTTCTTGAATGAAAATGGCACCTTTAGGAAAAGCAACTTCTTTATGCCCTTCTCTGCAGGTAAGAGAAGCCATCTTTATTTCAGGTCCCAGCTTCAGCTGTCTCCATCCTCTTCTTGCTCAGCACTCAAGCTCCTCTCACCTTTCCTTTTCAGTGCGGCAACTCGGGAACACTTGCTGTTCTCTCTGACTTGTTCCAACTTCTCCAAAACTCTATCCATACATAAATAAGAGAGTCAAGGGGCCAAGGGTTCTACCTAACCAAAAAAAACAGGTGTGAGTATAACATGTTATAGCCAGTGTTCTGCATTCTGTTTTTACCAATTTTCACTGATAAATTCCCTGACTTTTTTAAGTCATTCGTTTTTTACTTATTTATACCTGTTTTTCAGTTCAAATTTCTATTAACTGGCACAAGTGGGGAATGGCCCATTCCCCACTTGTGTTAGTTAATAGGGATTTGAACTGAAAAATGCGTGGTGCTGGTAAGCTAAAAGTGCCGCTGTGCCGGTTACCTGAGGCACAGGTTTCTGGCTGGATGGGGGGGTGGTGGCAGTGGCTACATGCAGAGCTGGGGGCACAGGGTGTCAGTGGTTGCACCAGGGCCAGTGGAGGGTGGCTGGAGCCACTACCAGGGGGTCTGGGGCTCCCAGCTCTAACCCCAGGTGGGGCGGGATGGGCCATGGGAATCGCTCCTGGGGCAGGCAGATCCAAGCTGCACCCTGGCAGCTCCAGCTTTGGCCCTGCCCCAAGCACTGGGAGCTGTGAGCCCTGCTGGGCAGGGGGGCAGGCTGGAGAGCCTGCCCCCACTCCCTGTGGTGGGCACTGCACCCAGCCACTCTGCACAGGCCCATGGGGCTGGAGCTGCTGCCTGCAGGGCAGGGCTCCCGGCTCTGACCCCGGGAGAAGTGGAGATGTCAGTGCCAGGGTTGGGTTCCCCCCACCGCCACATCTGGCCATGCACCACTCCCCACTTCCCCTAAATGCCAGGGCAGCCCAGCAGCAGGCTGCTGCAGCAAGAGGGTTGTGGTGTGAACACAGCTAGGGAAGAAAGGCAGGGCGCAGCACCATGTGCTTCCTGCCGCTGATTCAGGGGCATGCGCTCCCCAGGAAGAGACTGGCACAAGCCCCCCCAGCCCGCAGCCCTCCCCGGGGGTGCATAGCAGCAAGAGCCACACCCCACACCCACTGACAGCTTGCCCCGCTTTGCTACCTGCTGCAGCCCTGGGAGTAGCCAATGGGCTGCACTGCACCCCTCCCTCCACCCCTTCCCTAGTCCCAGCCTTACTCCCTCCCTCACCACCAATTTTTCCCCAATTCAAACTGTTTTTTTTTTTTGTTTTCTTCCTTTTATCCTGATTTCATCCCAGTTTTTATGTTTCAAAGGTAAACCCTGAAAAATTCCCAGATTAAAAAAAAAATTAAAACTGAGAATGCAGAACACTAGTTATAGCATACAAAAGCATACAGGTAACACTAGGTCATCTGTCTGTGACCAGGTCCTGCTCTTTGCTCAGCATGATTCTTCCTTGCTGCTCCTCAAGTTTCCCTATTAGGCTCCACTCACTTCTTTTGCAAAAGCCTGAACACTATCAATACTAAATGTCCCTCACACCCTGATAGAGCCCTAAAACTCAATTCAGATCCAGGTGTGCAGACTGGCCATGTGTGGAAGTCAGAATTGACTCAGGTGTATACATGTACACCATCAAGAAACTGCTGTGAGTGAAAGGAGAATTCAGCCCTTCCTGTCTCGTTTCATTGCATATACATGAATTCAGGGATTTTGGTTTTCTCTTTTTTAAAATAGCAAATTCTTTGATAAAAAATCCCAAATTCTCTTACTTTAAAAATCCCCAAACCACATTTTTCCATGATAAAAATTAAACATTACTCTATATATAGGTATCAGTTGAACACAATGTTTTATTGCTAGATTTACAATTTTAACACAATTTAGAAGTCTACTAGTTCCTCAATCATTATAATGAAATAAATTCTAAATACCTTTATATTTTAACATTTGATTTTGTTTTTTTTTTATCATGGAAAATCAGAGCTTCCCCTGCCCCCTTCACTCATCAGGACACGGATCCAGCTGCAGCTGCCCTCCACCTCCCGCTACTCTGTGGTAGTGCCCTGCCCCTGCCCCTCACTCCCAACCCACAGCAACCCCAGCCCTGCTGGTGCCCCTCACTCCCAACTCGCTGCTTCCCACACCCCAGTGTATGAACAAGAGGGTTAGTATGTGGGGAAAGAGGGGTGTGGGCACAGATGATGCACTGTGGAGGGCACACATGACATGGTGGAGGAGTGGGGGGGCACAAGCAATGGGGGGCATGTGCCCCCCAAATTTCTGCACCTACAGTAGGGTGCAGGGCTGCAGCCTGGCCATACCAGCTGCCAACAGGAGCTGCTGCTATGGCACAGTGCATGGGATCTGTTGCAGGAAGAAGCACTGTGTCACAATGGTCACCAAAGTGAGGCACCCCCTGCCTACCCAACAGTAGCAAGGGCCACAACGCCACGCTGCCACCACCACTGTGCCTCACCTTGGTGGCGATGGCAGTATGCCACTCTCTCCTGCACCAGGTCCTGCCCACTAGGCTGCAGGTGGCTCCTGCCCAGAGCTGGTCTGGCCAGGCTGCAGCCCTGAACCCAGTGCCCCGCTGTGGGTGCAGAAATCTGGGGAGGCACATGCCCCCCTGGGCACTCCCACCATGCATCTCCTATGCCCTGTGACCCCACCCCTCTGTACCCCTGACCCTTGACCTGGAGGGAGCTGTGGGTGTTGCTTTCTACCGCTGCTGGGCTGCCACATGCATGTGTGCATGCAGCATGTGCATGTACGCACATGCACATGCTGCCCCTTGCAGGCTGGAACTCTGCCAGCCTGCAAGAGGAAACCCAGTTTCCCACATGTTTTTCCTTTAAAGGAGGGGAAAATCCTTTAAAGCTGCAGAATTCCGTGTTTTTCTGCAGCAGATGGAAAACCCGGATCCCTGCTCATGATGCTCACATACTTTCCTACTTGTCACTCCCTGCCTTTCTACCCAGTTCATCATCACCACGTTACTTCCCACTGCCATGGAGTGGACAGCTGGGGAAGTTCAGAAGCTCTCAGTCAAGTCACTGTCCATCTTGCTAAGTACTGGCTAGTAAAGGGCTCACATTGATTTGCTGAGCTAGGTCCTCACAAATGATCTTTGAATGGCTTTTTCAGTCTCCCTAGACCTTGTACAGAGTCCTCCTTCCTTCAACCCTGAATTACTCTGGCCATCTAACTTTGACTTAGAGATTTTGCTGTTAAATTTTAACAATAGAATAAAATATTTTAATGTAGAGGCATAGCAGGGTTCTGTGTTCAGGGTAGTCATGACTCATGGGTCAACTTGGTGTCTTGATGTGCCAGTTGTGGTGGGGACTATTTTTGTCCCCTTCCCCTGAAAAAAGGCTGTAAGTGGGGCTGCTATTTACACATTGCAAATTAAAAACAGCAGCATCTGTGCACTGTCTTAATTTCTCTATTTCCTCTTCCAGGGAAACGGATCTGCCTGGGAGAGAGCCTGGCTCGCATGGAGATATTTTTAATCTTGGTCACCATTTTGCAAAACTTTACCTTGAAACCACTCATTGATCCCAAGGAAATTGACATTAGCCCAGAAAAGAGTGGCGTTAGTAATACACCCAAACCTTACCAGCTCTGTGCTCTCCCTCGGTAAGGAATATGGCAGAAACCTCCTGTGTTTTGCTTCTGCGCATGTTCAGCTGTACATAAGGCTGATCTCAGTGTGAGAAGCAATAATAGAAATATGCCTTCCTGCCTAAGCCCACTGGAACAAAGTTCCCAGAAAGAGTGATAGACTTTTCAAGTACAAGCTAAGAACTAGGAAGTGTAGGAGACAAAGCTGGATCTCAAAACCCTCTGTAATATAAACTGCAAAACTCAAGTGTAACACTGTCACCTACATAAATCTTTTTGTGATAGTGTTGGGATGATGTTGTAGCCATGTTCCAGGAAAAATGCGAGAAACAAGGATTTTTGTGGGAGATATCTTTTGTACAATTGGTCTGTTAAAATATATCATCTACAAAAATCCTAAACTTTTTGTTAGCTTAGTGGCATATACACAGCAACCAGGAAATTAATAATCTCTACAAGGTTCCAGCTTTGTCTCTTAGCCAGAAGTATGTCCATCTCACCAGGCATAATAAAATATAAGAGCTTGTTTTAATGCTTATAACCGGTGTAGGATACATTATGTTTAATATTTAATATGCTCTATATATTTGGCATTTTAAATACATATATACCTTTATATATGTATATAAGATATATCTGCATATATACAAATATATATCAAAATCTACATACACACACAAGAATGCACACACTTGTATACCCATATGTTAAAATATATCATGTACAAATTTTAGGATGGAATTATATAGGATCTACTTCAGTAAATGGAGTCAAATTTTTTTCCTATGGGGGAGAAAACAGATCATAGATAGTAGTAATAGTTAAAATGTATTAAATAAGTGACATTATGAAATCTGAAGCCTTAGAATTATTTCCCTTACTGCTTCACAAAAAGATTACAAGAAAATATTACTGACAACTGATTTTAGGGAGAACTGTATAAATCTTTTTGTAGAAACAATCTGAAAGCTATAAAATCATAGAATTATAGAAAAGTAGGGTTGTTAGGGACTTCAGGAAGTCATCTAGTCCAGTGGTCCCCAACCTCCAGGCCGTGACCCTCAGGGTTATCTGTCGGTCCACAGGACGGTTGGCTGCCGGACCAGAAGTGAAGCACAAAAGAAGTCCGTTCCTGTTCATAAAAAAAGGTAGCAAAAGGGCTGAGAAAACCCCTTGGCTCAATAGAGAAGTCATGAACCTCCTGAAATTGAAGAGAGAGGCTTACAAGGGATGGAAGTCAGGAATAACCACCAAGGAGCCTGCACCCAGAGGTGACCTGAGCAGGGTGCGAAGCCCGGGGCAAATCAACCCATGAGGGATCTGAAGAAGCTGCCACCACCACTGTGTCCAGTTCTGGGTGCCACATTTCAGGAAGGATGTGGAGAAGCTTGAGAGAGTCCAAAGGAGGGCCACACATATGATTAGAGATCTGGAGAGCAGACTATATGAAGAGAGGCTGAGAGACATGGGACTGTTCAGCCTGGAGAAAAGACTTAGAGGGGACTTGGTGGCAGCCTATAAGTATATAAGGGGCACACATCAGGGCCTGGAGGAGTATCTGTTCACCAAGGCACCACAGGGGAAGACAAAGAATAACAGTCACAAATTGCTAGAGGATCGCTTTAGATTGGAAATAAGGAAAACCTTCTTTATGGTTTGAGTGTCCAGGGTCTGAAACAGACTTCCCTCAGAGGTGGTACAAGCACCTAGTCTAGAAATCTTCAAAAAACCTTTGGACACTCCCCTTGCTGGGGTCATCTGACCCCAGCAGTCTTTCCTGACCAAGCACAGTGGGGCTGGACCTGATGATTTTGTGAGGTCCCTTCCAGCCCCTAACGTCTATGAATCTATGAAGTACTGACCTAGGCTGAGCCTCAAAGAAATACTTCTCATATGTAGGGTGAGGTTTCAAACAAGGAAAAGTCCTTGAGTCCAGCCTGGGCCCCTGCTAAACATGAAATCTGTGGAGTCTCGCTGGGTCTTCCCTAGACAAACAGTCTGGTGGGTCTGAGTTGAAATCTGGGACCACAAGCCCTATCAAGTACAGAAAAAGGAAACAAGCAGCTTCTGGCTTCCAGGCAGAGGCTCTGACTTCACCCTCAGCCTGTCCTGTCCGTGGTGAATGGGTTATTCAGTGAGCAGTCTTTTCATTCTGGGCAGAGGCTGACCTCTCAGTTCAGGGCTCAAGCTGCTGCTCAACAAATATGCCCTGGGTGGGAGATAAAACTGCTCAGAAAAGAACAGCCTCTTCTCTCCCTCTCCCTGGAGGTTGCTGTGTCTTCTGCTGAAGCAAAAGCAGCTCTTCACCTGGGAAGAGATTCTATTTACTGTGGTCATGGGAGGAAGAAAAGCACCTTATTTTATGGGCCGAGGATGCTCAGGGAGGAGCAGCTCCCACCATTTGAAGGCTAAGGCTGCTGCATTTCTGAGTGTGCCTGGGACAAAACAAATATTACTCTGCTCCTTTGCGAGCGGGCACTGCAGCAGGTGCAGCATGAAGGCCACAATATCTGATGGTGGAGAGCAGAACCACATGCTACTGCTCATTGAGTGACACTGGAAGCGCCACGTCTGTCTATGCCTGCGGTGCTACTTTTTTGAGCTGGGTCAAACCCCGTGACAGCCTGCCCTGCTACAATTGCTACGGCTGTCCACTCCCTTAGTTTCTCTTATGTTTGTCCAATGACTCCAGCCACATATGTGGGAAAAACTGACAGATTGGCAGGCACAGAATATACTGTGAACATGAAGTAAGATTATATGTGCATCAGTATTAGCAGATTCAACAGAAAGTAACCTTTGATTCACACATGCAAATTCAACACATTCACATATCTCACAGTATCCCTTCTAAAAAATGGGGGTTACCCCTCCCCTCACAGGAGTTTTATGAATACTAACCACTGTCTGTGAAGCACGTAGAACTACAACAACAGGAACCATAGACAACCTCATTAGGAAATGAATTGCCCTGTCTTCTAATTAGCAGAGGTATAACGACCAGGTTCTGTACCTTGGGTGGCAGCAGCTGCTGTCCTTGTGCCCCCTCTAAACGACTGCCCAGCGCTGCTGCCTGTGTCACCACTCGCCGCTAGATACACAAGTGCCCTCACAACCATTCAGTAAGATTGGGATCATCCCAGCAAGGAACTGATTTTTTTTTTTTTTTTTTTTAGTAATTTTCATTACTTTTTTAGTAATTTTCAGGACTGGTGAGGAAAAACAGTTTCCTCACCAGTCCTAGTCTTGTGGGCTTTGTAAACTGTCCTGACCTGTGGCATAATGGCAAACTAAACTCACATCTCTAGGATCAAGGGGCAGTAAGGAAGGTTGAGAGAACTGTGCGATTTTCATTAGTTTGCCCACTGCATGAACTATGATGGCCTAAATGCAACTAAACTCAGCCCTCACCATTTAAACCAGAAACATCCTGACCTTTTGGGAACCGAAGTGACAAGGGTAGAGTTGAAATGCACTGGAATTGTACAAACTCAGGTGATATACCATCAGGAAAACATCAATAGAAATGTTTCCTACAAGAAATGAACGGGAGTTTAAAAGGCAAACAAGTAAACAAACCAACAAAGCTAATCCAGAAATGACCTGGAGGCAGTGGAAAAGAAGGTCATGTGACTAAAAATAACTTAAAATTAATGAGAGTCAAGCACAAATCTTGACAATTTGGGTCATATATGTAGAAAATTTCATCCTGGGTACAAAGTCACTACAGTTACTAGGAATACATTGAGCCAGATATGACTTAACTCACTTAGAACAAAACATTACAAGTCAGGAAAGGAGACCAATAAATAACTCTATTGGCAACCTCAAAAATCTAGGTGGATTCAGCCAAATTGAAAAAGGGACAGTAATTCAAATCAATGGATTGAATCACTGTCCCTGATTCGGGCCGAATCCAAATCGAATAGGGCCCATTTTGCACAGACCTATATTGAGTCCATGATTTTTTGTATCCAGTAGATTTATGAAGTCAAGTTCATAGGTTCATCTATGAAAGGTGTTTTGTAAGTTCCCTTTGAGGATTAGAACTGAGAGATGGGAGATGAAGTGATTGTCTTGTGAGAAGTGTGCCCTCCCAGATAACTGGGTATTCTTGTCTTTGATAGTTGTCAGTGTGCGTTCATTCTGGTGCAGTTGTTTGGTTTCTCCTACATATTTGCCATCAGAGCATTTGGTGCACTGGATGAGATATATAATATTTTTGGAGGTTCACACTGGCTCCTATGGCATCTTCATTAACAAGCTAAGAAATACAGACTAGATGAAAGTTTGGTGATGTAGATCCATAACTGATTGTATCACAGTACTCAGAAAGTAGTCCTCAATGTCTAGCTGGAGGAGATACCAAGTGGGATTCCCCAGGGGTCTGTCCTGGGTCTGGTATTGTTCATTAATGATTTGGATGATGGAATTGAGTACACACCTATAAAATATGCAGATGATACCTGTGACAGGGTCCCGCCCAAGCCACTGACTTACCTGACAGCTGGTGGTCTTCATGAGCTCGGGGGGTGAGAAAAGCATGCAGTTCCACTCAAAGGGACACATGCACATCTGCTTGGGGTTAGCCCGGACCCAGGTGGCTGGGTAGCAATCTGACTGGCTGGTATCATGCCAGCCAGAAGGAGCACATTGATTGGCTTAGAGCCTGGAGGAACTGGGCTAAAAGATGAGCTAGAAAAGGAAGATGTGGGATGTGCTGGGACTCAAGGGGAGAGCCCATTCACTCACCCCATGGATGGAGCAGAGGACCTCACTGCAGTGGACACTACCAAACCATAGCCCACATTGGGTCTCTTTCATGGAGCAACAAAGGTCAGGCAGGGACGAGAACAGGCAGCTCAAAGGAGCTGGGCAGGAGAACAGCCAGAAAACCCATGCAGAGGCAATCTGCCAGTGCTTCAGGACCAGCAGGGAAGGTCACAGACCAGGAGTTCCCTGGAAAGTAGCTAGCCAGAGTGTGGGACTTGCATGGAGCTATCTTGGGCCAGTCCAAGCAGTGCTGCACCCTCCAAGGGATGCAGGCAAAGGGAGCCTGTGAACCTGAAGCAACCTGCCAGCAGGTGAAGGAACCCTAGACAAGGGCAATCAAAAGTAGTGCGCCAAGGCACACTGGGCTAAGCTTATTACCCAGTAATGGGGCTCAGCCCACATTGAGGTATCGATGCCTTGCACGGACAACTTACCTGAACAGTGTGAGTTGTTACCTGCTTACATTCTAATCCTTTGCACCAGAGGCAATGAGCACTGTCCTATGCAAGTTTGACCCTCACAGCACCAGGAAGGAAGAGGACCAAGTAGAAACTCGACTCAACATCAGGGTCCCACAACAACACCTGAGTGGAAAGGGGTAGGGTGTAGGAGAGCAGGAGCCCCACAAAAGCCCAATGCAGATCCAACTGCACCAAGTTCACTGAGCAACCACTTCCCCATAAGTAAACACTCACAGGAACAGCAAATTGCAGTAAGAGGAGGAAGGCATATTGTGACCAGGTAAACAGGGCACGCACACCGCAATACCAAACTGAGTAGAATTGCAGACACTTCAGAGGGCAGGGATAGGATCCAGAATGACTTGGATAGATTGGAAAAATGGTCCATAATAAATCAGGTGAGATTCAACAAGGACAAGCGCAAAGTTTTTCACTTGGGACAGAATAACCTCATGCATAAATACAGACAGAGGAATGACTAGCTAGGCTGCAGTACTGCAGAGAAGGACTTTGGGGTTATGGTGGATTATAAAATGAATATCAGCCAACAGTGAGCTTTTGTTGCAAAAAAGGAACCCAATGGCATCCTGGGTTGTGTTAACAGGGGGGTCACTTGTAAATCAAAAGAAGAGATTCTTCTGCCCTTTTGGGCATGGGTGAGGTCTCATCTAAAGCAGTGGTTCTTAACCTTTTTTGTACCAGGACCCATTTGTAAATATTGATAGCCAGTCCCAATCCAGTACCCCTCACTCCTGACCCGCTGCCCCCTGGCCCCAGCCCCACAGTGTGTGGGGCAGGTGTGAGTTTGTGGGGCAGGGAGGTGTGAGGGATGGAGCAGGCCAAGCAGCCTCTTGCAGGCTGGAACTCTGACAGCCTGCAAGGGAAAAGGCACAGTTTCCCATGTTTTTCTAACAGAGACTCCATTTTTAAAGCTTGTCGATCTATTTTTCAAGGTTGTTTGCGACCCTTTCATATATTCTCGCAACCCATTTTTGGGTTGCGACCCACAGGTTGAGAAATGCTGATCTAGAGTACTGTGTTCAGTTTTGGGCCCCAGACTTCAAGAAAAAGAGTTCAGCTTAGGGTAATAAAAATGATTAGGGACCTGAGAAACAAAACTTATGAGGAAAGGCTGAAAAAACTAGGGTTATTTAGCCTGGAGAAAAGAAACTAGGTGGGAGGTAGTTGACTTCTCTGTGACTGTGGAGGACAGACTACGAGCAATGACCTCAAGCTGCAGCCAGGGAAATTTAAAGTGCAGATTAGGAGGAAATTTCTGACCACAAGGGCCCCTCTCCTTGTACAGGTAAAGGTGCAATGAGCTCTAATGCACAACCCACACATTCACACCTCCTGCTATGCCACACATGCATGGCAAGAGGCTTGACTGTGGGATTGCAAATCAAACCCCATCATGCCTTATTGCCAGTACAGGGGCAACCCAATCCAAGGCTCCCTCTGAACTGGCAAGAAGCAAGCCCCTGTACCTGGGAGCCCTCTCAGCTGACAGGTGCACACCATTAGCTGACCCAGGCTCCCAGCTGTGGGGGAGCCTGGCACCACAGTCAGTGTGGTGTTAAAGCCAATGTGGTTTCCCAGCCATGGAGGTGCTTTATGCAGCAGGGCAGAGCTGCCAACACAGCATGTCAGCCAAGAATGGGGTAAGGCTATGCTTGCTGCAGTGAAGCCTGGCTGTCTGCACTGCATGGCTAGTCAGAAGAGGGCCACCTACACACAGCAAGTGGCCTACATTGTGTGTGGCCCCCCTGGTCTGTGGTCTGCATGGCACATGGCCCCCTGCATGAAGAAGCTGGACAGCACTGTCTTAAGCTAAGCTGAATATAATTACTGAGTAATGGTTTCATTGGCTATACTGATATTTCTGAGATACCCATTTACTACTGTTCATCATGGGAGGAAAGATATCAAACAGTGAACAGATGTAAGATTATGCTGTTGAGCTTTCATATATTCAGATGAGACCATATTTTGATTCTCATACCTCTGATCTTCCTTGGGAAGAGGGACTAGAGTACCAGTGCATACTCTCTTTGACTATGCACTCAAACACAGACAAAAAAAAGGAAGCAGTGAAATAAGGAACCTTAAGTGAGACAGCTGTTATCTCTGTAACAAGGCTCCAAAATAACTCCGCTCCCTTCTAGCCACAGCTTCATGTCTTGAGGGCTACTCCAAGGCATGCATTCTGCAAGACCCACAGAAAAATAGAATGAGTAGGGTACTGCTTCCTATGGGATCCTTTGAAGCAACTGATGGTGGCCTGATCTTGCCAAAATCTCACAACATCCTGCAGGGGGAAGGTTTCAGAGTACATGATCGCAGCAGTCTCATCTCTCTCTTGGTCTAATATAAAAATGGCATAGAATATGCCAGGAGGAATACAAAACTAAAACTCTTGGTTCAGAGGTGATACCTTTTATAAGACTGACTAAAAAATAGGAAAAAACAACTCTTTCTTTGCAATGTTTCAGACACATCCACTTATCTTCTGGCTGAGGAAAAATCAAAGATTGTAAAAGTCTCCTTAGGTAGAAAATAAACGTCATTTTGCACAGAGAAAGCTGAAGCTGGATGTATATAGCCCTGGATCCATGACAGTTCTTTTGTGTGAGTTGCTGTGTGATGTGCAAATAAGGCTATTTTCATCCCTGGAGGTGTCAGATGTCAGAATGACAAGAAGGCACAGAAATCCTTTTTCCTTGCTTAGAAATTCAGTTTATTTTTCCAAAATTGGCTAAAATATGGTATTTTCCATGTTTCAGGGATTGGTTTTGTAGCTGTGTTGGTCTGAGACAAGAAGAATCCAAAAGTATTCTAGAGGTTCCTTTTCAGGTCTATCCCACAGATCAAATGTTACTGCACTTAGTTTAAAACCTGGTTCTTCAACTCCAGTTGCAGAGATTTGGTTTCTGCCTCTGGGGGGCATAACACACACTGAACAGTACTTGATGTAATTATTTCGCACAGAGAAGCTCTATAAGACACAACAACAGCTTAGTTGACAGATTTCATAGACGTTAGAGTTGAAAAGGACCTCATAAAATCATCAGGTCCAGCCCCCTGCCCAAGGGACAGGAAGTCAGCAGGGATCAAAGGATCCCAGCAAGATAAGTGTCCAAATGTTTCTTAAAAGGGTCCAGAGTAGGTGCTTGCACCACCTCTGGGGGCAGTCTATTCCAGGCCCTGGGGGCTCGGACAGTAGAGAACATTTTCCTTATGTCCAGCCTAAAACATTCTTGGAGAGCAGCAAGCAGGGACCACCTGTAGCTAACACCAGCCATGCTGGCAACAACAGGGCGGGGGGGCAGGTGCGGGCGGTGACCACCCACAGAAGCCACCAGCGGCTTTGGTGGCAGCCAATCTCAGGGAGGGCACATGCCCTCCCCCATGCTTCCCCCTATGCATCACCTATGATTCTAACCCAGAAATATACTGGTGAGGCCAATCAAGGGCATCCCCCTGTGACTCCTCTGAACGCTTAAGAGCTGTTATTAAGGGTGACCCCCAAAGCAGTCTTAGTGGAGAGTTTCTGGGTTTGGAGCACAGGAGCTGGAGGATGGGGCATATTCAAACCCATCCTGGCTGAAGCATGCTGCTACTAAGGTGCAGATGTGCCCTTAGTTTCTGTGGCTGCACCAGCAGTGCTACCTAGAGGCTTTCCTGCCTGGGGCAGGGGGTCAGACATAAAGATGATTTGTGGTCCCCTCTGACTCTACAATCTATGAATCTGTACTAAGGACATTATGCAATACGAATATTTAATTATACATTACATTAATTTAGGACAGGCGTAGAGAGGTTTTAGAAGAGGTTCTCTGAAACACTCTAGGTTTCACAAGCTGAAAAATACAGGAGAGGGGAAGAAGGATTTCTTAACTGGGAAGAGATGAACTAATGAGATAGCAGGTGACTAATGAATTAATCCTCTATAACCTATGGGCAGCTTACCTTCCCCCGTCAATTGAGAAATGATTTTATACAATATGGGGATCATAAGCATATTTAACAAATCTTTTTGGAAAACAAACAGGAATCCACTGTCAGTATAGGAAGAAAAGTCCAGCTGTTAGAGCACTAGTCTAGGCTGTGGGACACCCAGATTCAGTACTTGCTACACAACAGTTGTCACGTATAAAACAGCTGATGCTGCTTTTCTACTTCCCACCAGTGTT
This sequence comes from Alligator mississippiensis, assembly GCF_030867095.1. NCBI lineage: Eukaryota > Metazoa > Chordata > Crocodylia > Alligatoridae > Alligator > Alligator mississippiensis. The sequence goes on from NC_081829.1 coordinate 17,274,653, forward strand.
GCGAGGTTTAATATACTAAGGCCTCTGAGGAGTTCAGGCACTACAATGATAGGGCCATCTTCGTTCCTAATAGATATATGCAGTGCAAGGATGAAACCCTTCCCTATCACGATTAAATAATTCTGATACCATTAACTTTTAACAGGTAAGCAAAAACTGGCTTGTGGATGAAACAGACATTTCTTGCTTCTTTGTCCCACAGGCATCAGTCCAATATATGTTCTTTTTGTGTCTCCATTCTCTTTGTTCCATCTTCAATCCAAATACAGATAAGAATGACAGACCAAATGCCCTCAGCTGCAGCAGTGCACTTGTATTGGCAGATGTGTCTAACCAGAGACTTAGTGCTTTCAATCCCAAGCAACATTCTGTGTCCTCCTCCCAGTTACTGGGAAACAGGTGAACAAGTTTCATAGATGGATTCCATATCTATTGCCGAAGGTTTCTGCCCTGTAGGATCAGTGTGCTGATTTGCCTTTCCCATGTGTGGTGGTTGCATTGGCTTAGGAAATACACTTGTTTTATGATTCTCATTTACATAGACATGTGTTTGCTGCCCAATCATCGTTGAATAAGGGACCTATAAGCAAAACATTTATGATCATAGTATTATACCACAAAATACACAGCTGTGGAGATGCAGTGTGTGAAAAGCCCCACCTTTTCTGTTCAGAAAGCAACTAGGAATATTTTTTTCAGTGAAACACATAATGGTAGTTTGTGGAAGAAAGGCGAGACTGGGGAGAAAGCTTAGAGTGAGGTGTATGTTATTGTATTTGAGTTCCCTTGAAAGCAAAGGGTTGAAGTTAATGACTACTCAGTGGGCACGTCCACACATGTATTTACACATGCCTAAACTTAATGCACCTTTACTTAAAGCACATTAAGGCAATTTATTATTTTATTAATTTGGTGTGCATCCATTGATGGCTAGAATAGCCTAAAATTGCCATTTTTAAAATGCACTAAGGGTGCACACGTGTAGCCACACTATCTTAATGTGCCTTAAATTGGGCTAATGTGCATTAAATGTGCACATGTAGACACACCCAGTGAGCAGGCACTCAGCCCATTATTAACAGTGAAACTGGAAAGTGTAGATAAAAATACTTACTGCCTGAGGCACTGGAAGTGTCCTGTCATAGTTGGATTCTTCAGAAACCGGTAGATGTGGGTTCACCTGAATCAATAAACCAAATATTACAAATACAGACAATTCCCACGACTATTTACAGACAGCTGCATAAGAAATAGTGGAGAATTCAAATATGTTGTGTTGTGAATACTTCAAAATGCCAGAATGCTAGACATGCTTGAGCTCTCTCACCATATGAAGCTATGATGCTCTGCACTTCTCTAGGATCTTCCACCCAAGGGCTGAAAAGTACTTTGCAAACAGGGAGTGAAGAGATCAAGTTACTTGCTCAGGATGATATTGAGTTACTGAGAACGGAGTAGAACCCAGAAGTCTTGACTCCCTGCACCAGTTCTACCGAGTCTTTTGTGCTAAGCTTGCACATATATAACTGATGTTAGAATACAGTTGACAGAATCATTTATTGGTGGCCACTAAAAAAAACCCAACTTAGCTTTCAGACTTCAAACTGAGTCTGCTGAACTAGAAAGGGAGAAATTATTTTCAACTGTAAGACAAGTGTGTGGGGTTGGGAGGTATATTTGTTCACCTGTGAGCCCTATGGTGGCATTTTTAGAGAGTCCATTTGCAGAGCTAACCTGCACTTACAGCATATGGTAAGGAAATGCAAGAACATGCTTATGGATCTGTAATAGACAGACGGAGTGATACGGCCTTCACGTAAGGTAATCTGAGTGTAAATAGCTAACCATCTGATTTGGTAGCAATTTACATGTACTTTGAACAGGTGTTGATGACAACACAACATTCAAGGCCCAATATATCCATGGACTAAAGGCCTCAACATATTCATGGACTAAAGGCCTGAAGCTACAAACTCATCTACACTGGAGGGACTCCTATATCCACCCAGCTCCTTAAAATGTGAACAAGCTTCCAGGATAGGGGCCTCAACACCTGACCAGAACAGAGGAGTTCTGTGTGTGGAAAGCCTGTCACTGATCTCACTGGTGTGACACAAACCTCTCTTTCTTTTGTTAGTAAAGGGGAAAATTTAATACACAGATTTACATGGAAAAATACATACACATTTCAAATTTTAAAAAACTACAACCATAGAAAAAGTATGTCTTGTGGTAAGATTGTGAATGCCCCTCTGACGTAGCAAGAAATAAGAAAGAGCAGTTTAGCAGGCTTTTTGCAGGAAATTTAAATTTTGCTGCCTTTTTGAATACCAAATTATTTCAGTTTTGAAATGTTGTACTGGAGCCTCATGACCATTGTAATTTGTGTACCCTCCTGATGCCATTCTGCTATAAGCCAGAATTCTTGGTTGGGTTAAATTTTTGAGAAAGCACTATGGCATCCCTTTGGACAAGGGGAGCAGTGTATCATGGGAAACCCAATGATGAGATTTTCACATGACATTTTAAAAAATAAACCCTATTTTTCACTGAAAAAGATTTAATGGAAGAAATATCAGCCCAGCTTCAGCATCTGTCCTAGTTCCTGCCCTTATCTATGCCTCCCTGGGATTTTTAACATCAATATATCCCTTAAATTTGTGTTGATCTTAACCCACAAAGCACAGCTCCACCCTTTCCCAGAGGTCCAGAGTTTGTTGGATCTGGATTTTGTTTTCAGACAGGGGGCAGGCAGAAGTAATGGCTGCAGCAATGTATGGAACTGGATCCAGCCTTCCCCAAAGAGCAGGGGCAATCTGATCCAAGCTTTCAAAAGAGCCCAATTTGTCTGAACTGAAATATTACAAAGTAAGCACAGTGTAATGCTCACGTGCTCTCCTCTGTGACTGGACCTCCTTTGTCGAATGCAGACCACTGCTAACACAATCGCAAGGGCCAAGACCACACAGATGGGTATCCCTGCAGCAAGCGCAACCTCCCAGGAATGAAACTGGCTCATAAAGAAAGAGTGCAAGGTTAGACACAAACAGTGGCATCCCCTCCTCCATGTTACTGAGGCTGAGCAGTTAGCATGTGATTGAAAGTACAGCTATGTTTCCAGAGTTTGGAAGCTGGCTGGGGTAGAGAACATGCCCGGGATAACTGACAGAAAAACACTGGCCCTGCACCAGTCTCTGCAGCACATGCAGTATTCACAGCCAGCTTCAAGTGAATGCCATATATTCCTCTGGGTCTGAGCAACTCCCCAAAGCTCTGGGAGGCAGAAAGTTCAGAGGCGCTCCCTGTACCACTGCTGCAGAAATCAACTTCTCCAGGATTCTTACAGGTTCTGGAAGCCATTCCTCTCCCGAACTGCCTGATGTGTAACGAGAATACAGAGATGAAATATCAGAGGCCACGTTCTCTTCACTGACTGCTACCATGGAAGTGAAAAGTTGGCTTCTGAGTTCACACTGGTTTGCCAAAGCACAGGTTGTACCTCTTTGTACAGAAGCAGTCTATGTTCTGACTTGATTTAAAGGAATGGCTATTCCAAACCTTAAGGCAAACTTAGGGTGCGAATTGAAGGCCTTGTTTGCAGCCAGGGAATCTTCCTGACTTTTATTGTACTGCAAAGGGATCAAAGGGCAATGCATAAGTTGGAAAGTAGAGCTGTGCAAAGCTTTGGGTGCTGATTCGATTTGGAGGAGCTTCGGCTTGATTCGGTGGCCAAATCTGAATCAAATCAGGGGACCAATTAAAAGGTTCAAATCGATTCAAAGCTCGCTCTCTGAATCAATTTGGAAAAGATTCAGAGAGCTTCAATAATTCAGGCAGTCCCCGCCCGCTGCAGCAGGGATCTGGACCTAGACTCAAAGCTGGTTAAGTAGGGGGCAGGAGAGGGAGGGCTGGAGGAGGGATGAGGGGACCATGGGGGGACCCCCGCCAGGCCCCACGGCCTACCTGCTCCCCCAGTCCCCCCAACCCCCACCTACTCCCCCAGCTGCCCCCATGGCTACCCCACTTGGCCCCAGCTCCCAGCCTTTTTAAAAAAAGCCCCGACTTACCAGCTGCTGCCCAAAAGGGGGGCGATCCCTACTGCCCCCCACTGCCCCATGCTGTGGGGGGGGCTCTGCCACGAGCCCCCTGACCCCTCCCCCGCTGCCCCAGCACCCAACCATGGCTGCCCCAGCCTGCCCCAGCTCCAGCCCTTTAAGAAAAAAAAACACAAAAAAATCCTGAACTTACTGGCTGCTGTAGCAGCCTCAGGGCTTCAGGGGGCTCATGTGGAGCCCCCCACACAGTGCTGGGCAGTGGAGGGCAGCAGATATTACCCCCACCTCCCGGGCAGGAACCAGTGAGTTTGAGGTTGGGGGGGGGGTTCTTAAAGGGCCAGAGCTGGGGCAGGCAGAGCAGCCATGGAGGGGCTGGAGGAGCAGGGGGGTTGGGGGCTCATGCAGAGACCCCCATGCAGCATCAGGCAGTGAGGGGCAGCAGGAATCACCCCCTTGCCCGGCAGCACCTGGTGAGTCGAGGGCTTTTTTTTTCAAAGTGCTGGGATCTGGGGCAGGCAGGACAGCCATTGCTGGGGCTGGGAGAGCGGGTGGGGGATAGGCCTGTGTGATTCAGTCAAATTGATTTGGGACAGTGATTCGAATCACCAAATCGAATCACTGTCCCCCAAATCAGCCAAATCCGAATCTAAAGTGAATACTAGCCGCTTTGCACAGGCCTATTGGAAAGTTCATTTGGTTCAGACTTCGGACTTTGCTGGCAGTTATTATACTCTGTTACAAGAGGGAATTGTGAATGCAGATCTGGTGCTTAAATATACCATAGAGGTATCTGATACAAAACAATAACTAAGTAGAATGGAGCACTTACATTCACTTTTGATGTGAGATATTCAGCTCAGTTATCTGAGCTTTTTCCATTTTCCCCCAATTATGAGGTGTTATCAGTAATACAGACACAGACATAACCTTGTTAGTACTGTAGGTTTGTGGATTAGCTGTATCCCATTTATACAAGATTATAAATAGGATATAGCCATAGTTAACACTGCAGGGTTGATTCTCCACTGCCTTGGCCAGTTATGTAATCATTTCCACCTGTGCAAAGCAAATACCAATCCTTAGTCAGTAAGGGCTGCAGCTAGAGGATGGATATAGTAGTATTTTGCATTCTCTGTGCATGAGCATAGTGGAGAGATGCAGTGCCAAATGGGCCCCTCTGTTTTTAATCCTATACTTGAAGAACAACAATTATGTTTTAACACCAGCTTGATATGCATAGTGGTAGTAATTCAGCTGCTAACACTGTTGCAGTACATCAAATCAGTACTGTTAGATAGGGAAGCAGATAATTTATTCCATTAGGAAATATTCTATGAGGGGAAATGTAATCACGCAAGCTGAATAGATCTTACCCTAGCACACTCGTGAACAGTTGCGTTAATGTTCGTTGAAATCTAGAAACAAGAAAGGGTTACTTTGGAAAAGGAACCAACATTATTTAGTACAATCAAAATACAAAGAGTGGTCGCACAAACAGACACAAGGTCACTGGCAGTACTGAGTATTATCTCAAAAAGTGTTTCCCAAAATTTGATACCTGGAGCCATGAATGCTGCATGCCTTCAGAGGTTGAGGGGGCACGGCAAGCTCCCGCAGGCGGTGGCGCTGTTGACAGTGGGGTGGGGGGAGGCGTGGCAAGCGCCAACCAGCGGTTGGTGACCACCTGCAGACGCCACCAGCAGTGTCGGCAGTGGCCACCGGTGATCGGGGACTGCCTGCAGATACCGCTGGCAGTGTCAGCAGGTACCACCGGCAGTGTCGGTGGTGCCTTTTTGTAGGGGGTGCACTGCCAAGCTCAGGGTGGGGGTGTGCACCCACGTGCACCCCCTACGCATCGCCAGTACCTGGAGCACGTTTTTACCTGGATTAAAATTAATGGCACACTTCACATTTCACCCAAAAGAGTGTGTGTGTGTATCTATAGCTATATATTCATCCATCCCAGGGGCGGGCAAAGTCCGGGCTGCATTCCAGCTCCGGCCGGCGTCATACTCCATTTCCCAACAGCCCCCGCCCTCATGGCTGGGTCCGGGCTCCATGGAGACCCCAGCCACAGCTGTGCTGTGATAGTGCAGGGCTGGGGTTGCCATAGAGCCTGGCCACACCTGCGCTGGCAGGGAAGGGCAGGGCAGGACAGGAGTCTGCCCCAGAGCTGCTGGGGTCTTGCAGTGGGGGCAGCTTGGTCGGGGCCAGGGCAGAGCTGCGATCTGCAGCCTGCACACTCTGGGCAGGGGTGCACAGTCATCTATTCCCAAAGAATAGATTTTCAGTGCCATCTTAGAGTGACTTTTCTGAATGGAGCAGCATTGGGAGACTCAGCTATTTGAAGGCTTCGCAGGTCCATGTTGCTCCGATTTCCTAATTTAAATAACAATAGCAAGCAGATGCAAGACTAGTACACTCATACATCATTCAGAATACACAGTATAACCTCTGTAGCATCATAGCCATCATTCAGACAGGGTCTCTCTGCTAGCCAGTGCCAACAAATCAGTTCTTTACTTCCCTTCGCTATTCCAGAAACATACTCTCAGCCCTCTCCAATGACCACAGATGATAAATCTTCACAGATTTACAATGTACTTACAGTACTGTTGGAAATGGGTGGCTGAGAGGTTGCACTTGTCTGTAAGGAAAATAAATAAAACGTAGCTTTAGGAACTTATAGAAATACAGGTGACCCTGCCCAATACCCCCTCCCTATCTTGTGATCTCAAAGAATTCATTAGTGTCCCGGCTCCAGTGTGAGATGTGTGGATGTAAGTCCGCTGCACCCCCGTGAGCCTAGGGACCCCAGCAGAGACCCCAGGACCCCTGACGAGCCCCATCCAGCCCACAGGTAAGCAGGGGCCCTTGGAGTGAGGGACCTAGTCAGCTGGCAGTGGGCTGAGTGGGCCGAAGTGAGTCATGCCCCCCCTCGCCCCAGCTCCTACTTCGCCCAGCCCTCCAGGGAGCTGCACAACCGGAGCCTCGCGAACAGGCCGCACAAACAGGCACACGCCTGGGCCCAGTGCGCAAGTTAGCGCGGGAGTTAGCATAGGAGGGCCCAAGGCCCTGCCTGTGAACCCCCTCTAGGGAAGCCAGTCCCAGCCGTAGCCAGCCCATCAGTGGCATGACACAGATGGGTACGCACCGCACCCCTTGGGTGCCCTCGGGGTCTGCATTCCCCCTCCTCTGGCACCTCAGAGGCCTCCACCCAGACGGAGCCCATGGTTTCAGGCTCCACACAGACAGAGCCCCTGGCTCTCAGCTGCGGGGGCTGCCTGTCACTTTTTCAGGCTCTGGGGCCCAGGAGCATGGCAACCTCCCCTTGCAAGGTCTGCTCCCTTTTGGGGTCTCTGGTGCGCCAGCTGGAGGAGCTCCAGGCTGCAGTTCAGAGACTGCATGCCATCAGGGACTGCGAGCAGGAGATAGACTCCTAGTGCCAGGTCCTTCTCCCCTGGGAGACGGAGGGTAGACCATGGTCTCCCTCCAGAACAAGGGAGGACTCAGGGACCACCCTTATTGTCCAGCCCAGGGGCTGGACCAAGGTGGTCAAGGGCCCCAAGGCCTGCCACACCAAGGTCCCTGCCCTGATGGAGCTTTGCAACAGGTATAACCTCTTGCAAACCCAACAGAGCCTGCTAAGTTGCCAGCTCCCGCAGGCAACACAAGCTCTGCTGTAGCTACCGCCCCTGCTCTGCCCAAGACAAAATGCAAAATGTTTGTCGTGGGAGACTCCATCCTGAGGGGGACTGAGGGGGCAACCTGCTGCCCCAACCCCCTAGCCCAGGAAGTTTTCTGCTTCCCGGGAGCCAGAATCTGAGACATTGAAGAGAAGATCCCTCGCTCCTCCAGCCCACAGACCACTATCCCATGCTTCTCATCCACGTGGGCACCAATGACATGGCTCAGAGCACTCCCAGTCAGGTCATGAGGTGCTACAGGGATTTGGGAGCAGGGCTAAAGGATCTAGGGGTGCAGATAGTGTTTTCTTCGATCCTTCCAGTCTCAGGCTACGGGCTGAGGAGGGAGAGGAGGATCCAGGTAGTGAACCAAAGACTGCAGCGCTGGTGTCATCAGGAAGGCTTTGGCTTCCATGACCACAGCCCACTCTTTGGTGAGAGAGGCAGCAAGCTGCTGGGAAGGGACGGCCTCCACCTCTCTCTTCTGGGGAGGAGGCTCTTCTCAGCCAGACTGGCTGACCTGCTCCACCGGGCTTTAAACTAAGCCCGCTGGGGGGCGGGGGGACTACCGCCACTGCTGGCCCGCTGAGCAACCCTTGCAAAGCCAGCAGACCAAGGCATTTCAGGGAGCCCGCCCCTGCCCCAGCCTTGGAACGAACTGTAGGCAAGGAAAGGGCCCCCAAGGGGACACTTGCCTGCCTGTACACAAATGCCAAGAGCTTCGGGAACAAACAGGAGGAAATTGTTCTCCTGCTTAACACAAAAAACTATGATGTCATAGGGATAATGGAGACCTGGTGGGACTCCACCCATGACTGGGCCACAGGTATAGATGGCTATACACTGTACAGCAGGGATCAAGTGGACAAAAGAGGTGCGGGCATAGCTCTCTATGTCAAGGAAAGCTACACGTCCCTCCAAGCCGACATTGGCACCCATGGTGGACTTGAGACGCTCTGGGTTAAAATCCGTGGGGAACACAACACAGGGGATACTATGGTGGGAGTCTACTACAGACCGCCTACCCAGGGGGTCTGCTCAGGTCCCTTCTGATCCTACCAACTATGAAACTATGAAACTACCAGCTCAGACTTTGCTGCCCTTTGCAACACGTGAAGGGAGGGTAACTCATTACTCCTGACCCCGTGTGACTAGGCAGGAATGCACAGAACAGCAAAGTAAACCAAACTGTGAATGAGGGCCATATGCACCAGACCTGTCCTCCTAGGCTTGCCCTGGCCCATGTAGCTGATAACCTTTCCTTCACACATGCACCCCAATCATGATGTGCAGGAGTTCATTTCTTGTGACTACAGAACTACCTCTGTAAATCAGAAGATAGAATCTGCCCTTCTTCATCAACCAAATACATGACAGCAACCAGCAGGTCTATAAAGCTAATGCTCTGCATGTATGTGAATTTGAAGAGGCCAGCAGAACAGGGAGTTGGGGCGATGCAGAAGACACAAATAAGTGATTGGATGCAAGTAGAAAGAAATGTGCATTTCTGGCACAAGAATTTGCCCAAATATCCATTTAGTTACAGTGGTTTGTTCCCCTCTACCCATTCACTGCTAGGGAAGGCAAAGTTCCCAGTCTTCTCCCTACCTCCTTTCCCGATGACAGAGAAAAGAATAGATTTTCAATGCCATTTTAGAGTCACTTTCCTGAATGGAGCAGCATTGGGAGACTCAGATATTTGAAGGCTTCACAGGTCCATGTTGCTCCGATTTCCTAATTTAAATAACAATAGCAAGCAGATGGAAGACTAGTACACTCATACATCATTCAGAATACACAGTTTAACCTCTGTAACATCACAGCCATCATTCAGGCAGGGTCTTTCTGCTAGCCAACGCCACCAAATCACTTCTTCCCTTCACTATTCCAGAAACGTACTCTCAGCCCTCTCCAATGACCACAGATGATAAATCTTCACAGATTTACAATGTACTTACAGTACTGTTGGAAATGGGTGGCTGAGAGGTTGAACCTGTCTGTAAGGAAAATAAATAAAACGTAGCTTTAGGAACTTATAGAAATACAGGTGACCCTGCCCCATTCCCCCCTCCCTATCCTGTGACTCAAAGAATGTGGTATGTGGGATATGCCTATTGGACACTTCTGGAAAATCCTCCAGTAACACCCCAAAGAGAAATAAAAAAATATGCCACCAATTTCTTTAGACCCTATCCTTGGAAACAAACTTTAATGTCATAGCGCTGCCCCATTACCATGGTACCCGAGCAACTCCTAACCTTTTAATGGATTTATCTAACAACTTTCCTATGAAGCTGTTTAGCACTATTGTCCTTGTATTACAAGCAAGTGTCTGAGGCAGAGAGAGAGACTATGTTAGTGATTCTCATCCAGGTTGCTGCAGCACCCTGGGGTGCCATGAGATATTTCCAAGGGTGGCACAGAGTGCAATGCAATGTTAGCATTGTTAGGTATGCAAACATCATTCACAAGATAAAATCCAGAGATTTCAAATAGAAATCCCTATTGTTAAAAACACACTGACCTGTTGGAGTCTGAGTTCTTTGCAACAGGAGAATTGCTCTAGTATTTTCTGTAGTCGAAAGGCGATTGAAATTAAAGAGTTGGCATTTTCCAAAGGCTGCCTTGAGTTTAAAAGGGGTACTTGGAGTGTAACAAGGGGTGTTTGGAGTCTAACAGGGTTGAAAATCATTGGATTAAGTGATGTGCCCAGAAACAGGAAGTTTGTGACAGAGCAGGGGACTGAACCTGGGCCTCCTGAGTCCCAAACTTGTGCCAGCTGGTATGACCTTCCTAATACTAATACAGCTCCCCTAATGATGGAAATATTGGTCATGCCCCCACGTAACTGTGAGCTTTGGTCTTGGAAACTGTATTTGTAAATGGCTTGGCTTCAGGAACAGAAATTCTGGCATAGACATGCAATAGTTTATGCTGTATTATGCAGAGGTAAGGAGAATGAATCCTTTTCAGGTCACTTGGGTTACTAGCACTTAAGGTAGTGTTGTAGTCTCCTGTCGTAGTCCTGATGGCCCAGAAATTATGGAAGAGGCAAGGATTTCTATGCTGTTGGTCCAATAAATATATCACCCAAAGAAATCCTTGCCTCTCACATTAGCCCTTAAGGAATGCAAAGCCACAAGTTGTAAAAGGGAAAAGCTCAGGGCTTATAGGTGTATGCTTACTGCAAATTAGGGGATATGCGAACAAGACAGCTGGGTAAACAATATGCTGGAAAAGGCACAATTGGTCTTAGTACAAGGGAAAAGAGCAACCACTGTTGATCTCATTAAGAGGGTGCATGCATTAGTGGTACATGGGATCCAAACGGCAGAGGGAGAATTTGAGGGTGCCTTCCAGGGAACAGAGTACTCCTACAAGACAGCACAGGCCAGAGCTGAAAGAGCACAGTGGCTGCATTATTTTGTCCTTAGGAAGGTTTTCCTGGTTCTAAGACAGAGGTTCAAGGAAAATGTAAGAGCATTACCTTGAGAATCATGCAATTAGTAGAACCAGAATGCAATCACTGGAGGGTGGAGGGAAGGAGAAGAGGGAATCTGATTTAAGTCAAGATTCAACAGAACAAAGTATTCTCTGCATAAGAGGAGAACTGTGGGAGTGGTGGGGAGAAGGGTTATGGCTGATGTTCAGTATTTTTCTATACTGGATGCATCAGCAGAGTTCTGTCAAAGTCCCCCAAAGTGATGTTATGCATCTGTTTGTGCATATTCTATGCCTGCTTTGGAAGGCACTGTTTTTGTGTGCTGCCTTCTGAATAATGTTCACCCAAGCATGCCTGTTATAGCGTACATGATCCAGTCACTATGGATGATCAGACATCACACTAATTATGAAACTAGTTAAAGAAACATACAAGAGGCAAAGATTTTTGTCAGTGATAGTTTTCACTTAAACAATTGCATAGCTGGGATAGATTTAGATAAGCTTTCAAATACAATTCAGTGCATGTGAAAGCTTGTCTAAATTTATCCCAGCCATGCGATTGGTTTAGTGAAAGCTGTCACCCACACAGGTCCTTGCCCCCCATATATTTCCTGGACCATCACAGCTACATCACTCCCAACACTATCAAAACATGTTTGAGCTATGTCTCAGCAGAGTCAAATCTTGGGCCCCTTTTGCCTCCCTCCCACAGTGCATTTATTGCCTTCCACAGTGAATCACACCCCTCTGGATGGCGAACCTGTACATATTTGCCTCTTGATTTTCATTTCTGTCTCTTCTCTGAAGGTATAAAGTAGTTTATTTTACTTCCTCCTTTCCTTGATGAGTCATTTCTAGGCTTTATGGTCTTTACATTTACTACCTGGAATTTGCGTGCAGGTATGACACAAGATCAGAATAAAATTAGGGGTGCATAATTTACACGGGTTTAGCTGTCTCTATTTTATTTATGAACATGCCTGATTTGTTTGTGCAAATTGAGTATAATTGCATTCAGCCAGCTACGTGCCTGCTTCACTAGTTCCTGAAATAGTTTGTTGGAGACCCTGATCAGGCTACAAAAGTGCCATGTAATTCCAAACTGTAATGGGCAGGTAAGTTAAACGCTTCAAAATAACAGCTGGGCCTTTACAGAAATTGATGTAAACACAGTGCTTGTGCAGTCTTCACTTAATGGATGGACCAAATCCTGCACTTAAATCTCATTTGAGCTCTCAGAACATTAGATATTTATACGTCTGTGTGCTGATGTGACTTTCAAAATGTAGGATTTGTGTATGTTAACTAATGAGCCGATGTTTTGTAAAGTGGAATCTAAAGGGCATCAAACAGATGAATGCAGAGAGATGTATCTGCAAACGTGATGCCAAGATTGCATCTCCGTTATACCTGTGCATCTTTTTCCATCTATTTGAGGTCAAAGGCATTTACGGAGATAGGCAAGCACCTCTGTTCCCCATCTGTAAAATTAGGATTGCATCCACTGCTTCTCTGCTCTATCTATTTATACAGTAAGCTCTTGACACATGGACTGTCTGTGCAAGGCCTAGTTCAGTGATTCTCAATCAGGGTGCCATGACACCCTGGGGTGACTTGAGATCCTTTCACGGGTGCCACAAGCTGCCACACCATATTGGGACTGCTGGGTGTGAAAATATGATTCACAAGATAAACACAGGGATTTCAAATAGGAGCCCATAGCATTAAAAACATTATTATCTGTTGTGGTCTTTCTGAGGTCTTTACCACAGCAGAATTGCTCTATATTTTTCTGTAGCAAAAATCCAAGTGAAAAATAAGAGCTGACATTTTCCCAGGAGTGCCTTGTGTCTCAAAAGTTGAGAGCCACTGGCCTAGCTGACTGGGGCCCTAATCTCACATGGAACCTTTAGATCCCACCGTGCTAATTAGCTAAGATGGAAGCAATAAGAAAAGAAACTTCTTGAGTATGCAGAGATGTTGGGGAAAGGGAAAGGAGTTGCTAGAATAGGGGTGGGCAGTTATTTGGGCTGGAGGGCCACTGGATGGAGTTTTCTCATCCTCCAGAAGGCCACACTTCTCTTTCTCTCTTTCTCTTCCCCACCCCTTCCCCTCTCTTCTGGGAAGTGCAGCATGCCCCAGTCCCCACCCCACCTGGATCCTGTTAGCCATGTCTGCTAGGGGTCTGTGAAATGGGCCATATTCAGATTCAGCCCGAATTGGGGAACAGTGATTCGATTCATTGATTTGGATCACTGTCCCGATTTAATTCGGCCAAATCCAAATCTGAAGATTTGATGCTGATTTGGAGAATCAGTGATTCAGCCATAGACACAGCTTTAAATTTTTTTTCTACATGCCTCAAGGTACTACATGCAGGTCATGAATGCTGAGATGGTGGGGCAGATACAGCATCCCACAGGAGTGCGGGGGGTCCCCAGCACGCTCGTCGGTGGACCCAGAAGTGGACTGGAAGTACTTCCGCATCTGCCGCCAAGCACACACTTGGTGTTCAGCCGCGGGGAGAACCCCGGGTGCCCCCCAGACCCAGGAGACACCAGTCAGCAAGCAAGGGGGTACAAGGGAGTGGTCCCCCATGCGCTCCGCAGCAGACCCGGAGGTGGACCAGAAGTGCTTCTGGCCCACTTCCAGGTCTACTGCCAAACACGTAGGGACCCATGTTTTTGATGATTTTTTGATTAATTTCATTGGACATGATAGTAAAAATTGCTCTCTGATAGAGCTGATTTTTTAATAGGAATTCAGTGGCTGCATCTACATGAGACGCTACTGCACAATAGTGTTGAAGGGCACTAGCCGTGACATGTTACTACTCAGTAGTAGTAATGAGCTACTGTGCAGCAGTTTGTTGTTACTAAGTAGTAGTGTCAGGAAAAAAATGCAGGGGGGAACACTACTATTAGACATCTATAAATCAGCAGGACTGAATGAACATCATCCAAGAGTGCTGAAGGAGTTAGGCACAGTCATTGTGGAACCCCTGGTGAGTCTCTTCCAAAACTTGTGGCACTCTGGTGAGGTCCCTGAGGACTGGAAGAGGGCCAGTGTTGTGCTCATCTTCAAAAAGGGGAGGAGAGAGGACCTGGGCAGCTCTAGGCCAATTAGCCTAACTTCTGTTCCAGAGAAAATCCTAGAAAAATTCATTAATGAGTCTATGTGTGATAGGCTTGCAGAAAGTAGGATTCTGAATGACAGTCAGCATGGCTTCGTCACAGGCAGGTCTTGTTTTACCAATCTCATCTCTTTCTATGACCAGGTGACTCACCATCTGGATAAAAGGGAGGAGGTCGACATTGTGTACCTTGACTTCCCAAAGGCCTTTGGGCTGGTATCCCATGATGTTCTCATGGGAAAACTGGAGGACTTAACTGCTTGACACTTAGGTGGGTAGGAAGCTGACTGTGGGGTAGGACCCAGACAGTTCTGATGAACAGATCTGTGTCATCCTGGCATGAAGTGGCCAGTGGTATCTTTCAGGGGTTGGTGCTTGGTCCAGTTGTTTTTAACATCTTTAGCAATGATTTGGATGTTGGGGTGAAGATCTCAGGGGCCAAGTTCATGGATGACACCAAGTTATGGGGAAGCGTGGTCATACTGGAAGATAGGCTGCAGATACAGGTGGACCTAAACAGGCTGGCAAGTTGGGCAGATCAGAACCAGATGAAGTTCAACATTTAGATATGTAAAGTGCTCCACCTGGAGATGAACAACCCCAAACATACTTACAGACTTGGTGGCACCAAACTGACTAGCACCATGACTGAAAGGGACCTGGAGGTAATAATAGATCATAGTATGAATATGAGTCATTAGTGCAATGCTATAGCCAGCAGGGCAAGTAATACTCTGGCATGCATCAACCGATGCATCTCAAGTAAAACCAGGGAAGTAATTCTTCCGCTATACTCAGCACTGGTGAGACCACAGCTGGAGTACTGTGTCCAGTTCTGGGTACCGCACTTCAACAAAGATGTGGTAAAGCTTGAGAGAGTCCAGAGAAGAGCCACCCATATGGTCAGAGACTTGCATACAATGAAAGGCTGAATGACCTGGGACTCATCAGCCTAAAAAAGAGAAGGATGAGAGGGAATTTGGTAGCAGCCTACCGCTACACCAGGGGAGTACATCAAAGGCTCGGCAAACAACTGTTCACCAGGGCAGCCTTGGGGAAAACCAGGAATAATGACCACAAACTCCTGGAAGACTGTTTCAGGCTTAACACACAGAGAAACTTCTTCACAGTTAGTGTCCAGACTGTGGAATAAGCTCCCTCCAGAGGTGATGCAATCGCCTACCCTGGAAATCTTCAAGAGGAGACTGGACGGTCACCTGACCTGAGTTGTCTTTCCTGCCTAGTTCAGGGGGGCACTGATCTTACAAGTGCCCTTCTAGCCCCTTACAATCTATGAACCTATGAATCTATTCATCTACAATATACTGCACAGTAACACTGGTTCCTGCACATTTAGTACTTGGTTTTGCAAGTACAAAATGGCTGTGCAGTAACAACTGCACAGTCCATCACTCATGTAGATGCAGCCAGTGAGATTCAGAAAAGCGTAGGGCTCCCCCCACAGGGCGAGAAATTCATTCAGGGTAGGAAAAATTGTAAGGATCCAGCGCACAGTATTCATCCTTGCTGTAGCTCCAAATAAGGAAGTTATCTGGAGTTACCCCAGGGAAGGGGAACAAAATTTAGAGATGCTTGAACCACTCAGATGCACTCTATCAAAGTGAACACCAAGTTAAGGAAGGAAACGTCAGATACCCTGACCTAGATGCTCAGCTCTTCCAGCTACAGTTAGAAAAATGCCCTTTGAGAACGAAAATAACTAGAGTGAAATCTGAACGAGCATAGAAGTTTCATCAATCTTTACTCTAGAAAATACAGCCTTTGTACCCTAGAAAGAAAAACAACAGAGAAACTGTTTGCAGGGATTAAACTGCCAGTTTCAGGACAGGGAGCAGAAGGGCAAACATTGGCAGGGAGTGTCAGAAAACACAGTTGAGCATTCCTGTGATTTCAGCTCTTTCCCTTTCCAGTCTGCTTTCATCAAAACAAGACAAATGCCTGGTAGAAAGAGAACTGCTCCCTCACTCACCATTTTGGACAGTTCCTGGAGAAGTCCCTGTTCGTGTCAATGTTGCCTGGCCAAGTCCAGAGTTAGCGTTCCTCTTGGGATGAGTCTGTTGTTTCATTAAAAAGCAGGTCCGAACTCCCTGAAGGGAATCATTTCTAAGCCAAATAAAGTGTGTTAGCAGGAAAGCCTGTCTGTCTCCTAGTGCACATGAGCTCAGCAGTTCCTCAGGTGAACGTTTGCCAGGAGCCAAGCACTTGACAGGCTGGGGCACAATGAGAATCTGTTTCCTTTTTATTTCTCTTATGTCCAACAGTGCTCCTCCTCACTATGCATATGCATTTATTAGCACCACAGCTCCCCTTTACATGAACCTTGCCTTTTTCCTTTGTATCTTGCTCCATCTCCTATTATCGTACGTGAGGAACAACTGACAAGCAGGACTTTGTACATCTGGCACTGAAGTATTAAAGCTTATTGGAGTTAAATACCTTCTGGGTAAAACACAGGAGATAACTCTGCCACACTTCAGAATTGCAGACTACAGCGCCGTGTCTCTCGCTGATTATTTTTGTAGGTTTGCTCATGTGTGCACAGCTCAAATGCAGTGTCCGGTGATCAATGAAGGAAATCTAGTGACATAAGGCCTCAGGTGCCTCTTGGCACCTGTCTTGGGTGCATAAGAAGGAGGAGGTGGGAGTTGAGGGCACAGGCAACTGTTCCCCCATAATCCATCTTGGACAATGGGGGCAGACTTTGCACGTGGGGGTGGGACAAGGGAGTATGAGGATTTCCCTGGGCTTGTAGCACTAGCTTCTGCATATAGGTCTAAGCTGGAAGCAGGCTGCACACCCTCTGGGTGGTGCAGGAGCTTCATGGAACCCACAACCACTTGCGTTTCTTTAGCTTGTCCAGTGCAGGATGGTGGCATACTGCAAACAAGGACATTATAAACCAAAAACTGGATGGAATATGGGGATTGCAACCAGAGCAAACTATCCCAAGGGAAGTTGTACATGGGTGAATCCCTTTCACTGCTACCTTATCTCAGGCAGATAGTGTTTTGGGCAATTCCTGTTACCATTTATGCTCCTTTCTGTTAGCTTTGCTTAGGACAGAGGATTTCCATTTTTTTAGAAGGATGCACGTTCAAAAAATTATCTTGGCCTACACACTGAAACCTGATCCTGTGAGATTTAGGGGATGCCTGCAGTATATTTTGACTGATTTTTTTTAGGAAATTGCATTAGACCTGCAGCTCTGTTGTATATTTTGAGTCGCCTCCATGCTTAGCTGTATATATAGTGGGTTAGTTGAATGTGTCATTTTAAGTCAACTCCACTGAACCTCGTTCATAAACTGTGTAGGAACCTTCTTTCAGTGTCTTCTCTAAAATGCTCAATTGCCTATTGAAAATCTTGATGGCAGTTAAGCAGCATACCTGTAGAGCCTGTTACCCAGCATGCTGGCCAGTGGTATCATATCATTTCCTTGTACAGTAAAAGCTTTGTTATCCAGCATCCCCCAGGAATGGGGGATGCTGGTTAGTCAAATATTTCAGTTAATCAAATGTGCACCGTCTGGTACACCCCCTGGTGTCAGTGTGCCGGGGGACTGGGAGGGGGGCCCTGTGCAGGCTGCTTTGCCCTGGGCCATGGGCCAAAAAAGTGGCAAAGAAAAACTCAGCTCACAGTGGCGAAATGGGAAGTCCCCCAGAAGTGGTACTTCTGGTTTCGTTTTTGCCATGTTGCTCAGATGCCAGTTAATAGAGTTTTCTGGCTAACAAAGTGCCGGTTAACACAGCTTTTACTGTACTTCCTTACCTCCTTTCTCTTTTGTTCTTGTCTTGTACTTAAGGGCACTTGTACATGTCATGAAAATTTCCTTTTTTTTTGCAATTTAACTATGTTACAGTTTTCACAAACAGTTTTTTTGGTGATTTGAATATCTTCTTTGCAATTCAAAGTAGAATACATCCCAATGTATTTTAGTTTGGATCACCACGAATTAAACCAATGCATCCATGGAGCTGTCATGTGATAACAGAAATTTACTTAATGACACGTAATAAGCCCCTTTGTCCACCAAACGCTGTGGCACCTTTTGCGTAGTGAGCCCCTTTGTCCACCAGATATCACTTAGAGTTGCAGACAGGAGAGGAAGAGGATAGCTGCACTTTTTAGGTACTTGGGTGTAATGTGTTTTTTCAGGCATCAGGTGGTGTACGCCAGGTCTTGGAGTTCACCCAGCCCAACCTGAATCAATTTTTTGTTCACCTGCATGAACACCTACAGTCCCACCCTCTATGGCAGCACAAGGCCCTTAATAAGAACGGCATGATCACACCATAATCCACCCCTGGTTCAGTCCAGGAATGAAGAACTGCTTGGGTGCCTAAATGGGGTAGGGGGTGCCTTGGACTGCTTTCAGATGCCCTTCTGAGCAGATGGCACCTGCCCTCTCATAGCACTGAGTGCAGCCCATAGCCACCACACTTCATTATTTTTTTCCCTTGTGCTGTCTGCTGCACCCAACCTGCAGTCCTCACTATGCCATGCTGGTTTTTTACATAATTAAACTTTACCGATTTATTGAGCATAATTTACATACACTACCAAACATCACAGCATTTACAAGGTAACTGTAATCGGGTTCAACAAGCAACGCTCTTCAACTTCTATAACCTCAAGTAATAATCAACGAGTTTTATTACAACAACTTTTATAACAGCAAGCAGTAACCATAGGCATTGTTTATGTTTAAAACAACAAACAAGTGACAATCAATAATCAGTAGTGTAGTACAAATATGCTAGATTTTATGCCTAACTTTAGACCTAATGCTTTATTTTGGCAAATGTGCTTCTGTATCCAGTATGGCTTGCAAGCAGATTCTGCATATAAGTTAAAAACTGCTTAACACTTAGAACTAGCACAGTGACCTAGAGTTACAGGAAGACAGGGGGTTACTAAAGGGCACCAAGTTTACCGCAGTACCCCTGTGCTAAACACGCAGGTGCAACATATCCCATAATAAGTTGAGCATAGCAACCTTTGAACTTCAACATCCTGTGGAAACGTAGATATGATCATAAAAACTGTGACGTCTTGAATAGAAGCTTGTAAAAATTGTAAAACAACCAATAGTTGCAAGGTTCTTTGTTTAGGTAAGCTATAAAAGACCCCTGGACCGTACCCCGACGTCAACTCTGCTTTGGGTTACTTAACTCCTTTGTCGATCGATTGCGCAATCAATAAACTTATAATAAACCTAGCCTGAACGTGTAACTCCCTCCTTGAGGTGTTTGGATTAAGCCTCCAGGGGCACGAAACCAGCAATTTGTGCAACAATTTGGCGAGCCAGCCAGGAGACGCCTCTGGCCACTCCGTGGGTCGGACAACGAAACCAGCAAAGGGGTCGTGGACATGGCCACCAGACACCGCCTTGGAGTCTGCCACGGTCCCCGGGTACGTGAGTCGGGACACCCGGAAGGCTGAAGGCTCTCCTCAAATGGAGTCAACCAGGCTGAGTGGGTTCGAAGAGAAGGCGCCGGGGTGCTGGCAGAGTAAGTATTCGCTTTTCTTGTGTCACTTGGGTAGTCTGCCGGGGAAATCGGGAGTCCAGACATTGGCTTTACCATTCAGCATATAGGTCTGAACTTTGGAAGTCTGGACATCGGTATTAGCGTTCAGCAGGACGGTCTGAACATTAGCCCAGGGACTCTGTTAAGGGGAAACATGAGCCGCTGACCAGGTCTGAGACTTAAGGCTGAGCCTAGCCGCCCCGATTCTGCCTAACAAGGTAGCATCAAACGCAAGGGGGCTCAGCTGGAACCTCGTGACCCAGTGGACGTTAGACCCAAAAACTCCCTTTAGAGACATGAGCCGCTGACCAAGTCTGAAACTTAAGGCTGAGCCTAGCCACCCCGATTCTGCCTAACAAGGTAGCGTCGAACGCAAGGGGGCTCAGCTGGAACCTTGTAACTCAGCGGACAGAACTCTGAGTGAGTATCTGTGTATATTGGTTAATACAATGGGTTCGGGTAGCTCCCAAGAAGAAAACTCTGCAACCCCATTAGGATGTATGTTAAAGAACTTCAGTAAATACAAAGGTGAATACGGGGTAAAAATGACAAAGGATAACTTGATTAAGTTTTGTCAGTTAGAGTTGCCGACTTTCGGGGTCGGGTGGCCAGAAACTGGCTCTTTTGATGTAAAGGTGGCTAATGCAGTGTTAAAGGTGGTAACGAGGGACGGTCATTGGGATCAATACCCATATATAGATTCCTGGGTTACAGCTATAATGACTCCCATCGCCCCGTGGGTCCAAAGATGTAAAGGAGAAATGTGTAAAATCTTGCTGGCAAAAAACACTAGGAAGAAGCCCCGAGTACTTGTTGATTCTGGTAGTGAGGGAGATCTGACTCGGGGATTAAGGCGTAGGGATAGACCACAGCCTCCGGCCAATAACCAAGCTTCAAGGGAGGAGAGCCCAGAGAGTTCCCTGACATAATCCCAGAGTACTTCCAGTAGCCCGGGAGGGACTGCCTCCAGCAGCCCGGGTCCGGAAAGTTCAGCGAGCTCCCCCGGAACGTCTCAATCAGACCCTAACACTTTGAGGAGAGAAAGAGAGGAAAGCCCAAGAATTCTCATGGCAACAGCCCCCCCTGCTTATAAACCAAGAGAGAAAGACAGACCCCAGGATCCGGTCCCGGATCCCGATCTGGATTGGCCCTGGCCATCGGGTGACTGGCCCCCGCTCCCGACTTGGTGTCCCGAGTATGGGGATGGATGGGCACTGGCACCACCACCCCCACCACCTCTACCACCACCGCCACCACCACGCCAATCCATTCGTAGCTCCTGCAATCCGAATCCTCAATACCGATACCAGTGTCCAATGAGACAGGTGGCAGTTCAAGGAGAGGAGTCCACTTTTGTCTATGTGCCATTCCACACATCGGACTTATTTAATTGGAAGAATCAAAATCCGTCTTTTAGAGAGGACCCCAAGAAAATGCAGAGCTTGTTCCGGTCAATAGGGCAGACTCATCGACCCACCTGGGCTGATGTTCAGATGATGTTACATACCCTTCTGACCTCAGAGGAAAGGTGATTGGTACTGGGAGCGGCAGATTGGATAGCTGAGGGGCAAGTAGGGCAGGGAGGAGACATGTGGAATATATGCCCTATTAAAAATCCCGATTGGGACAACAATTCACCGGAGGGAAGAGAGCGAAACAGTAGGTACTTAGGAATTATAGTGGAAGCTCTGGGTAAAGCAGTACCACGAGTAACTAACCTCTCTAAATTATATGAGGTCTGTCAAGGAAAGGATGAATCTCCCTCGAGTTTTTTGGAACAGTTGTATGATGCCTTTAAAAAATTTAGTAGCTTGGACCCTGAGGCCCAAGAGAATCAGCGCATGGTGAACATGCTGTTTATTGGGCAAGCAGCCCCAAACGTAAGGAAAAAGCTGCAAAAAAATAAAGGAGAACCAGGGAAACCTCTTTTGGAACTCGTGGAAATTGCATATAAAGTGTATGGAAATCGAGATCAGGTAGCAGAAAGAAAAGAGGAAAAACGCGGGCAGAAGCAGATGGCAATGCTAGCAGCCGCCTTGAGCAAAAATCCAAGTTCAGGCGGAGGATGGAAGGAGATACCTGAGTGGGGGGGGAAAGAAAGGAAAAGGCCAACTTCAGCCTGATGAATGTGCATATTGTCGAGAGAAGGGACATTGGAAAAAGGATTGTCCTAAAACGAAGGACAGAAAGAAGAAAGCCCAACCGCTGATTCGTCAGATGCGGGTGGAATCCTCAGGGGAAGACTCTAGTTGAAGAGAACCGGGATCCAAAACCACCACCCTGCGGGCAAATGCCCGAAAGGATCCCATGGTAGAAATAAGGGTTGGTGGCAGAAAATACCAGGCTCTAGTGGATACTGGAGCAACCTTTTCCATGATTCCCGTAAAACCCCCTCTAGCTGAAGAAAGTGGGAAGCGGATGACTGTAGAAGGGATAGAGGGAAGACAAACCAGATTGCCAGTATGTAAGCCCCTCCTCACTAAGATTGGGAATAATATGTTGGAGCACGCTTTCGTAGTATCCCCTGCCTGCCCGGTAGCCCTTCTGGGGCGAGATTTGTTAACAAAATTGCAAGCTGAAATTTTCTTCCGTGAGGATCAAATTGTGGTGCGGCTGCCGGTAAAGCAGGGCTCAAATTACCAAATGGCCCTTCGAACAGTCAAGATAGAACCCGAAACAAAAATTTTTGAGATTTTAGAGAATGTTGATTCGTGTGTGTGGGCAGATGGAATCCCTGCCTGGGCAAAATGTATAGATCCAGTCAAGATTATTCTGAAAGAAGGAGAGGGTCCTGTATGTGTAAAACAATACCCTCTGAAGACATCCACCCAGACAGGCTTGAAACCACTGATTAAAAAATTTA
This sequence comes from Alligator mississippiensis, assembly GCF_030867095.1. NCBI lineage: Eukaryota > Metazoa > Chordata > Crocodylia > Alligatoridae > Alligator > Alligator mississippiensis. Next base: position 17,297,383 of record NC_081829.1, read on the forward strand.
AGCGGTATGGGTGGTTGATAGAGGGATCATCCCCCTTTAACACCCCTATCCTGGGTGTGCCAAAAGCCGATGGCATCTCCTTCAGATTAGTGCAAAACCTGAGAGCAATAAACAAAAAGGTCGTAGTGGATCACCCAATAGTACCAAATCCTCACACCATTCTAACCCAGGTCCCAGCCGAAGCCAGTGTATTTTCAGTACTAGATTTGAAAGATGCTTTCTTCTCTATCCCGCTACATAAGGAAAGTCAGAAATTATTTGCCTTTAATGGGAAGACCCGGACACATATCATAAAACTCAGTTGTTGTGGACGGTGCTACCCCAGGGATTTGTCTCGTCCCCCCATATCTTCGGAACAACATTGCAAAAAAACTTGGAGAACTGAAAAGAGAGGCACCCTGAGGTGGCACTATTGCAGTATGTTGATGATTTATTGATAGCAAGTCCCGATATCCAGACGGGAAAAAGAGCAACAGAATCCTTGCTGAATACCTTGGGAAAGAAAGAATATAAGGTGTCAAGGGAAAAAGCTCAAATTTGCCAATCCAAGGTTACATTTTTGGAATACGAGATTAAGAAGGGGGTTCGGGCTTTGAGTAAGGATCGAATCCAAGCAATACAAAACATGCCCGCCCCCAAAAATCCCAAAGAACTGCGAGCCTTTTTGGGCCTAACCGGGTTCTGTAAACTATGGATTCCAAACTATGGGGAAAAAGCCAAACCCCTATATGAGTCTCTCACTAAGGAAGGCATCGCTAATTGGAAATGAACTAAAGAAAATCAGCATGCGTTTGAGCTACTGAAGGCTGCCCTTTTACAACCACCCACTCTGATGATTCCAAATGGGCGCAAGCCGTACAAACTGTATGTGCATGAGAATAAGGGGGTGGCCTCAGGGGTCTTAACTCAACCAGTAGGCCCAACTTGGAAGCCTGTGGGATACTATTCCAAGGTCCTAAACCCAGTGGCAAAGGGGTGGCCTGCATGTTTGAGGGCTGTCACCGCCACAGCTACTCTTGTGAAGGAGGCCCAAGAGATTGTTATGGGAGCTGATATGGACATACATACCCCACATGGGGTTCCCCAGATTCTCGGAGGAGAGGGAGGAAAATTTTTAAACCCCTCCAGACAATCCAGATATGAAATCTTTCTCCTATCTAACCCAGGCCTTACCTTCAAGCACACCACGGCTCTAAACCCAGCCACCCTAATACCAGAACTGGGACCTCCGTGCCATGACTGGTTGGAAACATTGACACAAACAGTATTGATTCGTCCTGATTTGACAGATGACCCCCTCGAGAACCCAGAGGAGGAGTTTTTCGTAGATGGCTCAAGTAGTGCGATACAGACCACGCAACACACGGGATGTGCTGTGGTAACGTTAACTGAAACGGTGTGGAAGGAAAAACTCCCTGCAACCTGGTCAGCGCAGGCAGCGGAACTTACTGCCCTAACCCGTGCATTGAAATTAGGAAAGGACAAAAGGGTGAACATTTTTACAAACTCACGGTATGCATTTGCCACCGTTCATGCCCATGAATTGTTGTGGAAGGAGCGTGGGTTCATCACAGCCTCTGAACAAAGAATTGCCAATGGGCCACAAATTGTAAAGCTGTTGAACACCCTCCAATTACTAAAAGAGGTGGCCATAGTACACGTGAAGGCCCATGGCAAGGCTGCAAACAAACATCAGAGGAAAGGGAATGCAAAGGCTGACATAGCAGCCAAAAAAGCGGCACAGATGGGAGGAGAGGCAGCGTTTCAGGGGTCAGTCCATGACGTGGCCTTTTTCTTAGAGGATCGTAAAGTGGAGTATGGTCCAGGGTCAAATAAGCTAGCCGCCGAGCTTAAAGCCAGTAAAAATTTGCAGGGGTGGTGGGTCGTACCTGGAGGAAAAGTGTTAATACCTCGAAGCCTATTGAGAGAAATACTCCACTGGCTGCATTCTTCCACTCACATGGGAGGAACCGCGATGGGGGATTTGTTAACTCGTCAGATGGTAGCCCCAGGCCTTTACCTGGAAGCCCAGAGAGTGGCCTCTCAGTGCCCGACCTGCCAAAAGGTAAATCTGAGGTCCGTGAAAACGCCGGCCCCCATGGGAGGGAAACCTTGGGCCCAGTATCCTGAACAGGCTTGGCAGATTAACTTCGCTGAACTGCCTAGATCTGGTCATTACCAATACCTACTGGTACTTGTGGATCAACTAACTGGGTGGGTGGAAGCGTACCCCACCAGAACGGCTACTGCATCCACAGTGACACAAGTGTTACTTCACAAAATAATACCCAAATTTCTGTTGCCTGAATCTATTGAGTCAGATCAAGGTAGTCATTTTGTGGGGAAGATAGTACAGGAAGTGTCCAAAGAGTTAAATATCAAGTGGAAGCTCCATACCCCATGGAGACCCCAGAGTTCAGGTCAGGTGGAGCGCATGAATAGAACACTGAAAGTTATGCTAACAAAAATATGTATTAAAACTCGTTTGAAATGGCCGCAGGCACTCCCACTGGCTTTAACTCGTATTCGTAGCACACCCCATAGGGGGATTAAATTGTCACCTTTTGAACTGATGTTTGGTATGCCTCCCAGGGTCTTGCCAGCGGGATGGAGGAAACCAGTTACGATAGAATTAGGCAAATCCGAGATTTGGGAACATGTTATTGCCTTGCAGTCTGTTTTGTCTTCCCTACACAGGTTCACGGCACCCTTCCAGAGCCTCCCGCTGGATACACCCATCCACAACTTTAAACCAGGTAACCAAGTCCTGGTACAGAGGTGGAAAAAGGATCCCCTCGCAGTACGGTGGAAAGAACCATTCCAGGTGTTGCTAACTACAAACACGGCTGTTCGTCTAGCAAATAACAACAAGTGAACTTATTGCTCAAGGATAAAGGCCTTTTGTCAAGAGGACGTCAACTCCCAGGGTGTAATCACTCCGGAAGCTGAGAACACCCGGGAACAAAAAGCTATCCAATGGAAAAGCAAACCAGTAGGGAACTTAAAATTGCGCTTGCAAAAATGTGGACCTTAACCTATTGGCTGATACTATTGTCTCTTTTAGGTACATCAAACCCAGCGGTTGTGTCTCACTGTTGCAAATGTGAGAAATGCAACACTATTCCCTTCACTGTAACCTCCTACGAACAGGCTAAAAAGTCCTTAATTTCTAAAGCCTACTTATTTCCCACTTCTAACTGCTGCCCTCTGCAAGAGATTATAATAGAATTCGTAGCCAACGTAGGCGGCCACAAGGTTAGGTGTGTTAAAATAAGCCAGGCACTCTGGAAGGCAATCCTCAAATATAAACCTTCAAGTCTCCAGCCTGTTCCAAACAACATAAGTGGCCCCCAATTATTGCCACTTCAAAACGCGGGGGACCACCTATAGACCCATGGGCGGGAAATTCCTGGGTAACCCTCCTCAGAAACTCGGCCCGGGCTTTAACCAATCACAGTTGCATTTTGTGTGCGCTTACTCCTACTTCTAGTGAGGAAGGAGTCCCCTTTGTACCCATCCCCCTCAACAAAACAGGTATACTATCGGATTGGGGCTTTGACCGTCAGTTCAATTTCTCCGGTCGGTACAACGGTTCAGAAAGACTTAGAGTAATAAAAAGTAGGGGCTTTGTATGTATTTCTCAAAAGGGAGGGGGATTCAAAAGTAGGGGAATCAAAATGCCAAGATACTTGAACTTCTATACAAGCGGCCCCTCGAGAGGGCCCCTGGAAATGTAGTAGTGCCTCATTCAATACATATAAAAATTGTGCCTGCCTAGGGGCACTCTTCAACTACCATTTCCGATATTCTATTCAAAATAAGCATACATTTGTTTGGCGAAACTGCTCCGTGCCCCTGCAAAAAGGTACCCAGAAAGGCACATTAACTTTAGACTTAATGGCCTCCTGCTCTAGTATCACCAATAAATCCTGTGGGCTATGGTGGATTTGTGGGCAGTGGGCATATAGACAACTTCCCTCCAACTGGACTGAAACTTGTTATTTAGGAGCTCTGATTCCCGGTGTATGGATGACACAGCCTACAGCTGCGGGCATTAAAACTATACCTCCCAATACTCACCGCGCTAAACGCAGCATTGATAACTCCTTTGAGAGTATAGCCAAAGGCGGAAGCCAAAAATGGGGCAACGATGAATGGCCAGCAGAAAGAATTATTAAGTACTATGGTCCCGCAACTTGGGAACCAAACGTAGTTGGCAGAGCCCACGTACTTAACAAACCGTATCGTAAAACTCCAAGCCGTAGTAGAGATAGTTACCAACAAAACAGCCGCAGCCCTACGCCTGATCGGCAATCAGCTCACTCAGCTACACACTACGGTACTACAAAACAGGTTAGCTCTTAACTATATTCTGGCCAGTGAAGGAGGAGTGTGCAAAAAGTTAAATTTGTCTGATTGCTGTGTCGAAATTGCTGATAATGGGGAATTAATAAAAGCCTTGGCAGATAACATGAAAAGCGTAGCACACGTTCTGGTCCAAAGATGGAATGGGTGGAAATTTGATTGGTTTTCAAACTGGTTCCCCCAGCTTGGATGGTTAAGGGGGGGTATAATGGCTTTCTGTCTACTAATATCGGGGCTCTGTCTACTTCCCTGTATATTACCCTGCATAATGTCCATCATAAAGCAAACTGCTCGGTCGGTTGCTAATCATGAAATGCTTATACGTTATCAGGCACTAGCTCTCGCTAAGGATTCTCAAAATCTGTAGAGATAGAAAGCATCTTTGAGGGGGGAGTTGTAGTACAAATATGCTAGATTTTATGCCTAACTTTAGACCTAATGCTTTATTTTGGCAAATGTGCTTCTGTATCCAGTATGGCTTGCAAGCAGATTCTGCATATAAGTTAAAAACTGCTTAACACTTAGAACTAGCACAGTGACCTAGAGTTACAGGAAGACAGGGGGTTACTAAAGGGCACCAAGTTTACCGCAGTACCCCTGTGCTAAACACGCAGGTGCAACATATCCCATAATAAGTTGAGCATAGCAATCTTTGAACTTCAACATCCTGTGAAAACGTAGATATGATCATAAAAACTGTAACGTCTTGAATAGAAGCTTGTAAAAATCATAAAACAACCAATAGTTGCAAGGTTCTTTGTTTAGGTAAGCTATAAAAGACCCCTGGACCGTACCCCGATGTCAACTCTGCTTTGGGTTACTTAACTCCTTTGTCGATCGATTGCGCAATCAATAAACTTATAATAAACCTAGCCTGAATGTGTAACTCCCTCCTTGAGGTGTTTGGATTAAGCCTCCAGGGGCACAAAACCAGCAATTTGTGCAACAGTAGTAATCAGCTACTTTCACTGAAGATAAGCAATATTGTTTTCTACTTGCCGAGAAGGACTGCCCTTCTCTCTCCCATTCTCATGAATCCCTCCTGCTGCATTGTCTGGATGACACTCGGCCACAGACATGACATACCTGTCTTGCAATCTCCTACAACCACACCACACAGGTGCTGATGGCACAGACAATCTTATCTGTCCAGCATCATTAACAGGCTTCCTATCTGGTCTGCGTTTTTTCAGCAACAGCATAACAAATGGAGCTGAAAAATCAAGGAATGTGCATGTGGGCATACTTTCTCAGGATGCATTTTTTTTAACATTTTTTGGCATCCAAAATCTGTGGACAGTGTTGCAATAGTGCAATAGAGGGCTACCCACCAATAGCCCATGTGTCAAGACACCAGTCCCTGCTCAGCGTCTCCATACCTGGTGAGGCAATGAGTGACAATACGAATGAATGAATGAATGATATGTAGATTGAATGAATACATGCATGCATGATTGCTGAAAACCTTATAAGGAAAGACTAAGGCAGGAGTGGGCAAAATGCGGCCCAGGGGCTGGATGCGGCCCGCCAGGCCATTCTATCTGGCCCATGGGGCCCCTAAAAAATTTAGAAAATATTTATCTGCCCTGGGCTGCCTGTCATGTGGCCCTCAATAGCTTGCCAAAACTCAATAAGCGGCCCTCTACCCAAAATAATTGCCCGCCCCTGGGATAAGGGATCTGGGAATATTCAGCCTGGGGAAGAGAAGACTGAGGGGGGATTTGGTGGCTGTCTATAAGTATGTAAGGGGTGAATATTGGGAGCCTTGAGAAAAAACTCTTCACTAGGGTGCCCTAGGGGAAGACAAGGAGCAATGGCCATAGACTTTTAGAGGATGGTTTCAGGTTGGATATAAGGAAGAATTTCGTTATGGTAAAGGTGACCAGAATCTGGAATAGACTTCCCAAGGAGGTGGTGCAGGCCCCAACCTTGGAAGTCTTCGAGAGGAGGCTGGACAGACACTTTGCTAGGATCATTTGATCTCAGGAAGGGAGTTGGATCCAATGATCTTTCGAGGTCCTTTCCAGCCTTTAATTTCTATTATTCTATGATAACTGACCCACTATTCATAAAGCATGTCTGCTGAACATTCAAGCAGGCTTGTTCACACATTGTCCACCATGGACGACAGCGGACTGCCATGGATGATAGTGGCCAGCATGCCTACCAGATCCATGCTGCCTCTCTGTCAAATCCAGGTGCATCATGATTACCTCGGGAACCCTAGCATCCGGCCCCCTTGTGCCTGTCCATTAATCCGATACTGGCACGAAATTAATAACCACTTCTTCGCTTTGAGTGCTTTCATTCACCATTTAAACTAGCTTTCAGTTCTCCGATTCCACAGCTGCAGGAATCAGAACTACTTTGCCCCGTGTTAACCACCTCTCTCCCTGGACTTTGATCAGGTCATACATCAGCCAGACTCAAGGCTTCTGCTCGGGCCAGTGCCAAGGAAGGGGCATGCGTGGTCCTGGTTGATGTGGGGGAGGGGGAACAGTCAGGCGGGGGTCCCCGATACCAGTGTCTGGGTCAATAGGTCACAATGTCTGGGTCACTGAGGTTGGCAAAGGTTCTTATCCTCAGTCCGACTACCCAGAATGCCCCTGGCGGTGATGGCAGGTAATTCTGAGCTCAACATTGGCAGGCACCAGTGAAAATTGCAACTGTTGCACTGCAGATAATATGTTACTAGAGCAGTGCTCCCAAGACTGCACAAAAGCAGCGGCCTTGAGGAATCACTACTACCCTCTGCCCTCCACAAAAACATCCCTTTTTGGGGCTGTGGCTGAATTCCTCCCCTCCTCCCTCACATACTCATGCTTTGGTTTTACAGAAAACCTGACAAACGGTGTTCTGTGATCCTGTGGGACCATTAAGCATGGCCACTGGCTTTATGAATATCAGGTCAGTTCTTTTCTCAATGGGCATGGCAGCACTAAATGAAGATCTGAGTAGTTTTAGGAGTACTATTAGGGTGGGATGGCATGACAGCACCATCCTGGCCCCTTGTTTCCACCAGCACAACACACACATAGGCACAATAAGATTCACGACTTTATTTATCATCCCCTTTCCTTTCCCCAGTACTGGGCGGGAACATGCTGCTCACATGCTGAGGAAAGCGTTGATTCCTGCAGCAATGTCGTCCTTGGTATTGGGGGTCAGAGTCATGTCACCAAACTTACTTATCTGTCTCTTCAGTACATTGTCTGTAGTGGCGGGGAGGTGGATGTGGTGACAGCAGGTGGTGGAAGGGGTGGAGTGGCAGGCAGAGGTCAGCTGCAACTTCTCATGGTTACTTGAACTCTGAATAGCCGACTGCCACTGGGGACTGTAGCGGGACATGGGGGAGGGAAGGGAGATGCTGCCTAGGGTAGGGAAGGGGGTATCGTTGTCAGGCTGCCAGGCACAGTGCTGTAGCCACAGCCCTGGGGTAGGGGGGGGCCACCCACACACACAACTCAGTGCCTGACACCTGGCCTGGCACAATGCCCCAAGCCTAGCCTCCCTGGATGGACCTGGGCTGGGGATGTGCTGTGAAGAGTTAATGAAAGTGCTCCAGAGCCCTGCCTGGGGAGGAGAGGTGGTATGACCCTGCAGGAGTCTGTGGCTTGGCTGGGCGGAGGGTGGGAGGCTACCTGCTAAAACTCTAAGAGCACCCATAGTTATGACTGTACTGAGAGCTAGTACATAATAAGTGCACACCATAGCAAGGCTGATTAATGGGGGCCAAAATTTCCCTTCGTGTCAGAAAAGATCACTCCCTCTACCCCCACAGGTGGATTATCACACAGGACATCTGCTGGCTACCATGCAGGAGTGGGTGACTGTGCTGGAGCCCTAGGATTGGCTGTAGTGGCTGGCAGTGGCAGGGAGCAAGCAGAGGGGCTACGTGGCTTGGGGCATACAGGCTGCAGATCGTGGCTCTGCTCCGGTACAGACCACGCTCTCACCCCTGCAAGATGCCAGCCTGGATGTAATGCAGCCCTGTGCCATGCTGTGTGCCACGGCAAGGCCGGTGCTAAGGGGAGGGCTTCGGGGGGGGCACACGTAGTTGTGGGCACAGCCACACACACTGCCAGTGCATCTGGCCTGGTCTCCACAGAAACCCCAGGGCCCTGCTATCACAGTGCAGCTGCTCCGGGGATCTCCATGGAAACCAGCCCAAGCCACAAGGCCAGGGACTGCTGGGAAATGTAGTTCAGCTGCAAAGGAAAAAAACCCAGGAAGGTTCAGAACCCAACATACCCCTCCTTCCCCCCTTGCAGTTTACTGGTCGTATACAGTGATACATCCACCGCTGCCTATATTTATGATGCTCCCTCCACCCCCACCCCCCACACCCCTCAACCATGCACAACAATTTATCGATCCACCTGCCAAGAGGTGCAGCAGCAGCAGGTGCAGCAAATGGTAGGTTTGCAATTGAAGGGATGTGCCTGGGCACATGTTGACGTGTTAATATTTTGGCGTAACTTGCATCTTTCTTATAATTGCCTTCCAGAAACCCCACACACAGCAGATGCATCCTAGGCCTGTGCAAAGTGGCTAGTATTCACTTTGGATTCGGATTCAGCTGATTTCGGTGGACAGTGATTCAATTCAGTGATTCGAATCACTGTCCCAAATTGATTTGGCTGAATCTGATTCAGAGATTTGGCTGCTGCTGAATCAGCTGAATCGCCTAATCACATAGGCCCATCCCCCACCCGCTCTCCCAGCCTCGGCAATGGCTGCCCTGCTTACCCTAGCTCCTTTGGAAAAAAAACGTCCCGCTTCACCGGCTCCTGCCCAGTGGGGGGGCGATCCCCGCTGCCCCATGCCACGTGTTCTGCACAAGCCCCCAGAAGCCCTGAGGCTGCTGCAGGGGCCGGTGAGTATGGGGGTGGGGGAGCTTTTTTTTCATAACAGGCCGGGAGCTGGGGAAGGCAGGGCAGCCATGGGGGGTTGGGGGACTCATGACAGAGCCCCAGTGCAGCATGGGGAAGTGGGGGACAGCAGGGATTGCCCCCCCTCCCCTCCCACCCAGCAGCAGCCAGTGAGTAGGGCCTTTTATTAAAGGGCTGGGAGCTGGGGCCCGGCAGTGAAGCCATGGGTGGAGCTGCGGAAGTAGGCAAGGTATGGGACCTGGAAGGGATCCCCCCATTGTCCCCTTCCCCCTCCTCCAGCCCCCTACTTACGAGCTCAGCGTCTGGGTCTAGCTCCCTGCTTCAGCGGTCAGAGACTGCCCGAATCACCAAAGCTCTCCAAAACTTTTCTGAATCGATTCAGAGAGCTTCAAATCAATTCAGAACTTTTAATTGGTCCTGATTCAATTCAGATTTGGAGATTCGGCCACCGAATCAGGCCAAATCTCCTCCAGATTGAATCAGCACCCAAAACTTTGCACAGCCGTAATGCATCCTGCCAGACCTGTCCACCTGGCTATGCTGCATCATGGTTGATATTTAGGTAATGACAGGCATAATGCTTGGAGAAATCTCCCAAGGGAGATTTTGTAGCTTGTAGGCAAAGAAGATGGTTCTGGGAGTATGGGCCAAAACCCATCTTTCTTCCCCTGCAGGACTCTTAGAAGAGCTGAGATTAAAAAAATATAGTTGAAGAGTAGAGACAAATGAAGATAGAAGATTAGACACAATTGAAAAGTACAAGGATTATAGAATAGAAATAGGAATAGAAAAAGAAATAGAGTAATATAGAATAGAATACAGTAATAGAATAGAAATATAAAAGATAAGATAAGAAATAATAGAAGATAATAGGACAAGTGGTGGGAAAGTTTGTTATTCGTGTATCTTGGCTTCTGCTTTTTATTTATTTACTTACCTATTTATTTGTAGTTATTTATTATGTTTTATATAAGGAAGAAAGAGGGTATTTTATATTTTTATACTGTGTTTTTTATAGTAAAAGCTTTTACGCTGTGATTTATATTTTTATATCACAGGGAAAAAAATTAAATGAAAATAAATGTTTTACTTTATAAAGATTCTTCCAGATGTGGTGTGTTTTCTTTCATAGGTGTATTGGTATGGGGCTCCATGTGGATTGTGGGGCGGAGGGTGGGGATGACTGTGCAGGTGACCGTGGTTTGGTGTGGGGCTCCCTGTGGGCAGCTACAGCCTTGTGGGGGTAAGAGGATTAATGGTTTGCCGGCACCCCATGCTGTAATTGAGTAACAAAGAGATCAGCAGGGTGAATTATGTTCCCCTGCTATAATTTACTGTGAATTGCACACTGAGCTTAATTTAATTTAAAGGATGTCATCTATAAACAACAGCGTATCAAATTAAAACGAATCATTTCAATTTTAATAAACCTTTTTAATTTAAAGAGGATTAAATCCCATCATGTGGGAAAGTGCCCCAAGAATCTAAGCTCTTTGAAACTGGGACTAGACCATTATATAAAACCCAGTACAGCAAGGACCTGAACCATGACATGGGGCTTCTGGGCACTACTGTGTTTTAGATAATCAGGATTGTTTTTGGTTTAGCTTGTCTGTTTGGAACAGATTTAAGCTTAATTGCAATAAGCTTCTCAAAGTGGAGTAATAATGCCCATACAAAAGTGATACAAATGTGTGTGGACGGGGCGGATCTAAGGGGGTGCGCTTGTGCACTTTCACCCTCATTTGATTTCTAGTCTACTCAAAGCTTAAAACTAACTGCCTGGCAGAGGCAGCACCATTTCTAGTCAGGCAGTGCTCATGGCTCATTATAATCTACCTGGTCCCATCAAAACTCTTCTTTCCACCAGTATTAACAATCCTCTCCTTTTTAGTGCTCCTGATGTTCCATCAATCAAGCTATCCTTTGTTCTGCAATTCTGTTGTCTGTTAGGTGCTACTGGTAATGACACTCCAATTTCACAGCCCTGAGGATTGTTTTTAACTCATTCCAATTAAGTAATACTTATTTTTACTTCAATCTTAAACTGAATAATACAGCCTGTGATGAGCCCGTAGTGAGTGCTCCTGTGCTGAGCCACCCACCTCACTGTGCCCAACCACCTTCCAGGCTCTCAATGCCTCCCTGGGGTTGCCTCACATCTGGCTGACCCCCTTCCTGGAGCACACCCGCAAGCCTGGGGGTAACACCGCCACCATCCAAGGTCTAGACTGATTTTGGCCCTGTGCCCCTTGGGAAACACAGGCCTAGTAGTCCTTGAGGGGTACTCGACCAACTGCACAAACTTGGGATGCTTCCCTCAGTCTGAAGTACAAATAGCAGTGTCCCTTAGTCAGCCAAACCAAGGGGACCCCAAGGCATAATCTAGACCCTCTCCCAATAAGTCTCCCATGCTAGGTACAGAGGAGAACTTTATTGGTTGCAAGGAGTAGGTTTGGAATAGGATACAGGGTAGAGCAATATCAGAGAAATAGCTGAGAGCAAATGGTGGCATGGGAACCTTTGATCACGCATCTGAGTTACTGCAAGGTATATATCTATATATGTCAAGTAGCTTACTCACGAGTATCATCCAGGGGCAGGTGGAGATTCCCCTGTAGGCAAGTAGTTCATTGAACATGAGTTTCAAGAGAGTGCAAGTTTCATATAGTTCAGCTTTTCTGAGTGTCCTCATCATGGCTGCTACCCCTCCTCCTGGGCAGTCTTTAACTTATATAGACCTTATGACCTCATTTATCTGATCCAATGAAGGCCAGAAGTTTTTGGTTGCCAGCCATCCAATTTGAAAGGCATCACTGATTGCTGGGTAGACTGGCAGGGTCTCTAGCCCCCCTCCCAGTCCTGATGACATTGCTTAGAACAATAGGGAGTTTAAGTCCCCACCCAGGTATGTGGGGCCAGTCACATAGGCAAAGAGAGCAGGTTCCCCCCTCCCTCAGGAATGTATCCAGCTCAGGTTACAACTCAGGGCTACCTGAAGCAGATGGGGCAGGAGTGTCTGCCCTCTGCAGTGACCAAGGTAACCAAATTGTCAGATGAGTCATAAGCTTGATAGCGGAGTTTGGGGAGAGACTGAGATGGCATTCTGCCACGCTTCCCTTCCCCCCTCTCCCCCTCCTTTTAAAAGCTCAGGCACATGGCTTCACAGAGCTGTGGTTACAAGTGTGTTTTGTCTGGAAGGGTTACTTTTCACACCTAAGGAGAAATCACACAACACATAAAATTAGTCATAACAATACACATAGAACATTAAAGCATACTGGGGAGCTCCCACACCAGAGCCCTCTCAGGTAGGCCTGAGCCCATCTGACCCACTACCTGAAATCCTTTCATGACAGGGCATCCGCTATCACATTTTGACTTCCCTTGATGTGTTCAACAGTGAAGATGAACTCTTGTAGGTGCCAGGCCCATAGTTGAAGCTCGGCGTTGGTATTCTGCATGGTTTGCAACCTTTGAAGAGGGGCATAGTCAGATAGGATGGTAAACTGCTGCCCCCACAGATAGGGCCTTAGCTTTTTCAGTGCCCAGACAATTGCCAAACACTCCTTCTCAATAGATGACAGGTTCTGCTCCTGAGGGATTAACTTATGGCTTAAGTAAACCACAGTGTGTCATGTTTCTTCATGTTCTTGCAAGAGTACAGCTCCTAGTCCTGAGTCAGAGGCATCAATGGCTACATAGAAGAGTTTATCATGGATGGGTGCCTTCAGAATCTGCCATTTGATCAGGGCTGCCTTTAGGGTGTCAAATGCTTCCTGACACCCCTGCTTCCAGACCACTGGATCAGGGCTGCCCTTCTTGGTCAGCTCATGTAGGGGAGCTGCCGTCACTTCAAATCCAGGGACAAACCTCCTGTAGTATCCACCCAGACCAAGGAAGGCTCATACCTGCTTCTTAGTGTGTGGGGGCAGCCAGTCTCAAATGGCCTCAAACAGGTTATTAATCAGTCTTTGGAAAGATGTGGGAGAATTGTGCACGCTGAAAGGTAAAACTGTAAACTCGTATAGTCCCACAGGTGTGGTAAAGGCAGATTTGGCTACAGTGTCCGGATCCAGTGCCATTTGCCAGAATCCTTTGGACAGATCAAGAGTAGAAATGACCTTGGCTGGGCCCAGACAATCAAGCAAAGAGTCCATCCTGGGCATAGGGCAAGCATCAGGGGTGGTAATAGCATTCAGCATCCTGTAGTCCACACAGAACCTGATGGTCCCATCCTGCTTCTGGACGAGTACCACTGGGCTGGCCCAGGGACTCATTGAAGGCTGGATTACTCCCAACTCCCTCATCTCTGCGAGCTCACGTTTTATTTTTTTTATCACCTTCACATTAACTGAATATAGTCTGGATTGGATAGGGCAATGGCTGCCCATGTCTATAGAGTGTACTGCCAGGTTCGTTTTGCCTGGTTTGTTGGAGAACGCTGTCTCCCTCGAGTGCTGTGAGCAGCTTGTTCCTGTCCTGGGAGGGGAGATGATCTGCCACTCAGATCTCCTCTATTCCCACCTCTTTACCCCAGTCACCATACATGACCGGCTCCTCTGGGTCGTCAGGTGATCCTTCGGCTGAAGAAATCCAAAATACCACATCACTTCTTTTAAAGTATGGTTTAAGCATGTTCACGTGTACTATTTTAGGCTTTTTGTCTGACCTGCTCCTGGCCGCTACATAAGTCACATCGTCCAGCCTGTCCAGGATGACATGGGGACCTTCCCAAGCTTGTTGCAGCTTGTCTGTTTTTAGTGGCAGGAAAACCATGACCTTATCACCTCGTTCAAAGGTACATAAGCAAGCCTTTTCATCAAACCAGACACATTGCTTCTCCTGGGCCTGGGCCTGGGCCAGGGAGTCTTGTGCCACCTTCATCATGCCAGTTAGCTTCTGACAAAAGCTGAGCATGTAGTCTACCATGGAGGTCTTAGTGGAAGTGATTTTGCCTTCCCATTCCTCTCTCACCAAGTTGAGAGGACTCCTAACTCACCTTCCGAACATGAACTCGAATGGCGAAAATCCAGTGGACTCCTGGGGTACCTCCCATTAGGCAAAGAGCAAATGCGGAAGTTTCTCATCCCAGTCATTGGGTTAGAGTCCACCCTGTCTATTTAGCAACAGATGGTCCACAATTTCTGTAGTTTTGCAGATTGTTTTAGGGCCCCTGTCCTTGACAAGGGTTTTAATCTCCCTTGGGCATTTGGAAAAGAATTGATCCAGCACCATAAGTATACCCACCTCCTCCACAGTGGTAGCTTTGGCTCCCTTCTTCCATTTCTGGTATGAGTCCCATAGCTGGGCCCCAAATTTGTTCATGGTCTTTCCTGGTTGGGGATTGGCACTACGGAATTTTTCTCGGAAGTAATCTGGACCTAGCTTAAACCTTACATGCACCGCCTCTCTACAAGCATCATAGTTCTCCGCTGACTCAGGGCAGGCTGTTCAGGATAATGGACAGGTCACCCTCAACCAGAGCAGCCATATGTTTCATGAACACTTCCTTTTCCAACTTCCATCAGTGCGCTTGGCTTTCAAAGTTGCTTAGGGACACTTCGGAATCATCCCCATCTTTGTAGTGAGAGAAGACTGGGGTGTTCAATTTGGGGGGGTGCAGCAGGCGCCAGGTTATCCCAAGGGAGATTAAAACCCTTGTCAAGGACAAGATCATGCTTGCACTGGGCCTCCTAGCTTCCAGGTGCAGCTGGTACCTCTGGAAGCCCCACTCAGTGGGTGACCTCCTGGGGGCCCTCATTGTTTTCTGGATGGAGGCATGTGGGAGATCTTGTGACCTGGTCATTATCACACAGGATCTTAATCAGGTCTTCTCTCTTTTGGTCCTTCCTCACTGGAAGGGCACTCTCTTTCATCACCTCTTTCAAGTCGGCTACAGTCATGTGGTCATATTCATCAGGCATCCTAGCTACCTATACTGTTCGGTTGACCTGATGCCAAATTAGAGATTGCTTGCTCAAGGGTTTTCAGTGACTCTATTCCCTTCCCCAAATTATGCCTTCAAGACAGGAATTTGTCAGATCCCACAGCTACCACCACATGTGGTGGGCCAGTAGGAGGTGCTCCTGTGCTGAGCCACCTGCCTCACTGCGCCTGACCACCTCCCAGAGTTGTGGGTGTGCTCCAGGAAGGGGGTCATCCACATGCAAGGCATCCACAGGGAGGCACTTGGAGCCTGGAAGGTGGTTGGGCGCAGTGAGGCAGGTGGTTCAGCACAGGCACACCCCCTACTGGCCTGCCACATAGCCCTAGGCCTCCAGGGTATTAATAAAGCTTCTATTTTATTTTTAACTGCAGAAAAATGTGTTGTTTTATATGTGATGCACCTTACCATCTGCACTCTCCTTTCCAAAATTCTAGATCCACCCACGTGTGTGGACAACCCCTTTTTCCAAGGGTTATACATGCCAAAGTCTTATGGATTGCTTTGCTCATGTTTGTGATGATTTTGGTCTGACCATTAGCCTAGAGAAGACAGTAGTCATGGGTCAACAAGTTGACTGGCCTCCTGAAGTTAGAATAAATTATGAAAGCCTTGAAGTGCTTGAAAAAAATCACTGACTTGGGCTCCACTGTCTTACAAAATCTTGGCTTGGAAGCTGAAATTAATGCCTGCTTCAGAAAGGCAAGCAACACCATGGCTAAACTGCAAAAGAAAGTTTGGAAAAACAGAGCACTCAATATACTGACAAAGATGTCCATCGACAGCACTTGTATACTTAGCATTCTACTGTACGGCAGCAAAACATGGACTCCTTACGCCAAGGAACACCGAACAGTTTCCATCTTTGATGTCTCCATTGTGTCCTGGGCGTAATACGGCTTGACAAAATCTCCAACTTCACTGTTCTGGAATGGGTCAAGATACCCAGTATGTTCATGCTCCTGAGACAGAGATGCTTCTGTCGCTTAGGACATGAAAATCGTTTGAGCGATGGCCGAATCCCCAAGGATGTACTCTATGGTGAGCTGGCCACTGGCAAACATCAGCTTAGATGCCTCAAACTCTATTTTGTTGATGTCTTCAAGAAAAACCTTCACGAGCTGTGCATCAATAGCCAATGCTGAGAATCAATCGCTTTGGACCACTGAGAGTGGAAAGCTGCTGTGAAGCAGGGCTTACATGGCTTCAAGGTGGAGAGGGTCAATGATGAGATAGAGAAGAGGCATCAGAGGCAGACAAGATGGTACTTGGCATGTCAGCACAAGCTCAACCAAGTTTGTATGCACAACATGTCAGAGGATCTGCTTGCCATGCACCAGACTCCTCAGCCAGTCAAGAAGCTGTGGTGGTACCCTGTAGCCCACCAATAATGCAATCTCCATCGTCTCCCGAGACCAGTGGCTGCCAATGATGATACGTGCCTTAAATTCTGTCTCTGAGTTCTTTTGAACTAGCTTTTTTTTTTTTAAATCATCTTTCTTAAAGTTTAGTGCCATACTAATTTGTGGTTTCAGTCCTTCCTTGAAAAATTGGACAATGAATGTGCAGTTACAAACTAGGAGTTGAACATTTACCATCAACACCAACACTTGGGGTTTGATTAAGCAACTTTTCTGCAAAACGTATCTGATTTTTGTGATAAAAAATCATTTTTCACTGAAAACCCAGCTGCTCAACAGTTGATACATTTTCACTTGTTTGTCCTGTCATTGTGCCTTATGAAAGCTGTAGTTCAGTCTCATGATACAATTATTCTCCTTTGGAGACAGGGCTTCTAGCCAGATTATATCTCCCTCAACACGACTGCTTACTGTAAGGAGCAACTACAGAGCCTTTTGGCAGGTAGAGTTCAACCTGGAAACCTGGCTTGCAGAAGAAAATAGGAACATGAAACTTCATAGAGGCATTTCCAGAGTGAAACAGTTCAGCATTGGTCATAATACAGATCTTTAGCTTTTGTTGAATTTTTCCCCTGAAAGTGCATTTTCTGGCTAGCTCTGCTTAGCAGTTTTTGCCTACTTCATGCTTGAAATTGCTCTCATCACCTACCACAAAGTCAAGAACAGGTGTTCCAAAAAGGCATATGGGATCATGAAACTGCTTCTCCAAATGTGCTTGTGGCAACTGGTTAGGATTTGGGTGTATGAAGTCTGCTAATGACTATCACTGTAGTCTCTCAACATCATGCATTGTGCCTACAGCAGTGATTCTTGACCAGGGTGCTATGGCATCCTGGCATGTTGCAAGATCCTTTTAAGTGTATAATGGGGAGCTGCCCAATACTAACACTGCTAGATGTGCAAACACTTCCAGATGATTTACAAGATAAACACAAAGATTTCAATAGGAATCCATGGTGTCAAAACCATTCTGCCCTGCTGTGGTCTTTCTGAGTTCTTTGCAACAGAAGAATTGCTCTATTAAGTTTTCCATAGTAAAAAATGAATGAAAGCAGAAACAAGTGGAAAACTACTCTTGATCATACACAGTAGATGCTGGCTACTAAACATTGTGTTAGTCTATTGTAAGAATCTGTTTTGCTTGTTCGTAAAATTGGCTACTAGTTTATAGTAGGTTCATCTTAATTACTGAAGTTGGTGCCTTAAGTCACGTAGTAGCCTTACTAAGGACCACTATACTATGGGTATTTCCCAGGCATCTGGGCTTTACTGGTTGCTACATGAGGCCAGAAAGGAATTCCCCTCCCCACCCCCTGCTGCTATACACGGCATTTTTTTCACCTGCCACAGAAGTATAAGGTGTTGGCTGCAGCCAAGGCTTGGGATTTTAACTGGAGTGTGCCGATGCTCTTGCTGGGACTAAAAACCAGAGGCCTGGCTAGAGGATCCTGCCCCTGTGCTCAGGGGTCAAGCCAATCACCATATTTAGTGTTAGGAAGGAATTTTACGGCATGGTCAGATGCTACAGACTTTGGGGGGTTTCACTTCCTCTGTACAGGGCACATGGTCCTCTTCCCTTGGATCTCTCAAATTTATTTTAACAACCCTTCCAGCAGCAGAACCCTGGCCACCATTGTCGCTTGCTTTGCCTGTGACCAGTTAGGGTGCTATGCTCAGTGGCTATGTGGCAGGGTTGCCTATGTAGTTTTTGTAATAATTTAGACGAGGATTTTCTTGGGATGGTTTGGATAGGGGTGATTCTGCCCCAGGCAGGGGGTTGGACTGGATGACCTCTAGAGGTCCCTTCCAGCCCTACTTTTCTATGATTCTATATGCCCAGGTTGATTTCTGTTTGCCCTGCCATCTCCTGTGAGGAAACAAGTATTTGAATTAAAAAGATTGCCTTGTGTTCATCACGCTACTCCCTGTAACAGAGATCTGTGTGCAGGTGCCTTAACTCCATCTCAGCCACCTGGTATTGATGGCCACTGTTGGTGCTTTGGATAATGTGGCTTCCCCCTTCCTATAAGGCCATTTCTGGACTAAGACCATTATTGGATTAATCTAATACTGAATGTATAACATGGTATTGTGTTTTCATTTATTTGCAATGTGTAGAAAAGGGAGAAGCTGCAGGTTGAACCAGCACCAGTTTCTACCTTAACTTCAGCTCTCAGCCCCAACAAAGGGGCTGAGAACCAAGTCTTTAAAACCAGCTCAGTACCTCCCAAAATTAAGAAATTAACTTAAGTGCAAACTGATCTTTTTTCCCCTCAAAGCACTGGCAAAGAAGATGTTAAATGCATTCATGCACGCACGTACACATACACACACACGTGCACACACACATGCACACACAATGTACAACTGAATCCATTCTTTAATCAATTTAGAGAGTTCATTCTGGGCACAGGTACATTTCAGATTAGTTCCCTCTTTTTTTTAATTTAGTTTATTTAATTAAATTTAAAACTACACAAAGACCAGAATGTGTATACATTTTGAAGAATCTGACCTTTTTCCTTTAAAAAAAAAAAAAAGAAAGAAAATAAGGAAGAAATAAACCTTTTTAGGCATTTAAGATTATTGACTGTGTAAACCCAGTCAGCACAGAAGAGAAATTTTCAACAGATCATTGGTTGAAGTGCAAAGTAAAACAGTTGCTAATTCACTGTAACAGAAACACACCTATCTATTTGAATGCTAACAAATGTAGCAGATTTGTCCAACCACATTGCAAATGTTTGCAATGACCCAGAATATACAATCTAATGTCCAAGAAAGATTAGAAACTAGGCATAACACGTAATGAAAACGCTTCAGTTCAAAGGAATGTTTTAATGTATGATTTTCCCTCTAGAAAGATATCCTCACTCCAGCCATCAAGTCAGCATGTTCCAAATTGCAACCTGCAGTGCAATTCAGGACTTTCATTCTATTTTGCTAGGACCAGTTCTATTATATTTGTGGCCCTGACTTCCTTATTCATGCAAAGCTACCATTAAAACCACTAGCTGTTTTGCCCGAATGAGGGTGTCACAAGATCAGATCCTACAATAGAGCTCACTTTAAACAGACTTTGCTGTCACACAGTGTGAGATCAGATACTTTTGCCTGTAGCAGAAGGCCACATAAAAAAAAGTTAAGGGAAACAAAAAAAGACCTTAAAAAATCCAAAACCCCAAATGCAGAGTAACATGGTTTCACATGGCCTGGAGTAAAGCTATCATCAATGGCATAGTTTTGTTCACCTAACACTTATTAAGGCTTAGACTACTGGTCTTTTACATGCATATATATTTATATATATTACTTTTGCTTTTCCTGTTTTAAGCAAGAAAATATTTTCATGCATTTGCTTCTTTTTTGTATTCACAATTCTTGGGCACCTATTTCAGGTCAGAAGTTTTAGAGGAGCCATGTTTTGTTTATAAAACACTGGGAAACAAAGTTGTCTCCGAAAACACTTCCATGCTTGACGTTTGACGCCAGTCCTCCACACTTACCACAGTTTCCACTAGATGATGAGGCATTGCCCTGTGGCCAGACAGTACATTGGTTATGTAAACATATTAATCCTTTGCTCATAAATACTTTATTAAAGCTAACATACCACAGCTTTTAGCTTGTAATGCCCATGAGTGCCTTAACGAAATGCCATTCAGAATAAATTCTTTCATAATCTATAGCATAATACTTTACAATGCTTTACTAAAAGGCTTAGGTTCTCCTACTTTCTCTGAAAGAAATGCAGAACTACCAGTTAATTTTTCAAGCCTGTGGGCTTGGTGCTGGTTAACTCAGTGGCTACCATGGACATAAATTACCTTACACTTGTATAGTGCATTTCAGCCTTCAGGGCTTCAATCAAAAAGTTAAAACATCATAATTCTCATTTGCAGATGTGGGTAAGAGGTACACAGTGAGGTTAAGTGACCTGCCCAATGTCACAAAGCAAGTCAGGTGGAAATAGGCTAGCTGAGTTCTCATCTCCTAGCCCTGGACTCAGTCTGCTAGTCCAGAGCATCCATGCACCTGACAAAGCCAGAGGTTAGGGGAACTAATTGGTAGGTTTTCTGCCTTCAGAGAAATGCCTTCAGCAGTGCCAAGTGCCAAGTCATTCTTGAATTCTCAAGCATGGTGTTTCAATAGAGAAATATACCTGACTGGCTAGCCTAACTACTGAATCACACAGAGAGAATGGGTCAGTGATGGGAGCCTCTGGAAAACACCTCAGACAGAAAAGGAAACAGAGACCTCAACAAAGAGTGGAATAATTAAGAAGCAGTGATTCCAGGGAGGAGAAAGGGAACAAATTTGTGCAATACAACTATCTTAGATAAATAGAGATTAGCCAGCAAATAATGGCAGGGGATTCTTATATAAAAAAATAGGAATTGGGATACTGCAAGAGAACAATGAGCCATTTAGTGGAGCAGACTGCTTCCCAACTCTGGCTAGCAAGCAAGTCATGCCCTGAAGCTGAATGTTGATGCCCTTATAACTTTTTATCCTGGTTGATGCCAGAGCAGTCAGTGTCAGCCATAGCAGTCTTCCATGGCCATTGGTACAGAGCACTTTGGTTGCCACATGTGCCATGACTCTTTGTACACATCAGACACTAAAGACTTCTTGTTGAACATGGTCCAATAAGTCAGCAGATTGATGGTGACCCCAGCTGACCTTAACATGTGCAGAATAACCAAGACAATAAATACATAGGACACAAACAAATCCCAGGATCTGGAGTCACAGTTGTATGGTTTTGTACTTATTGCACAGAGTATTTTGGACTGGAAAGATGAGGTCGGGCAGCCCAGTGTTCCTTTAAGACAGTCCTATTCATTGTGGGGGACATTCACACCATCTGTTTCCAAATAGATGTATTAAGATGGCTAATGCATACGATACTTTATAAGTGCCATCTGGAGATGGAGTATGCAGTAGACTAAGGCTTTTTCCAATTCAATCTCTGTCTGCATTCAGCCCAATGGCAAGCTGTGCAAAAAATATAAAAAAGTCTTTGCCCTGGCAGTCACGATTAGAAGAAAATTTTTGGTCCTGGGTATGTTAGCAAGAGAGGGCCATGCTAATAATTTTAGAGGCAAACCTTCAAGACTGTTTTTAGTATCAATTACAGAAAAATACTGTACACTGCTGTAAGTCAGGGGCACAAGAGTTTGTTTGTTGGTTTTTTTAAAGAACACAGGTAGATGTCTCACTCTTCGGTTTCTAAGGAACTACTTTCTCATGTGCAATGCGTCCTGAAATTTGGTACTCGTATATTGGGCATGAAAGCCTTTCTTGTTGATGGTGTCATCTGTGTGGAACCGAATCATGATGGAATCCCCCGCAGAGTAGATTTCTTCCAAGGGCTGCAGGGGCGGGGAACAAAACAACACAGGGTGGTCAGTCTACAACTTAGATAAATGGTCCTGGCTAAAAGAAGAGGGCTGGAACTCAAAGCAGCTACAGGCCTGCCCAGGTGCTTACTAGGCCTGTGCAAACAGGCAACTATTCTATTTGGATTCGGACGATTCGATTAAGAGATTTGAATCACTTTTCCGATTCAATTTGGCCGAATCGATTCGGAACAGATTTAGAGCTAATTCAGAGATCCGGCCATAGGGTATAATGGAGAATCATGAAATAGCTATAACTTTGTTGTTTTTTGGCTGATTCAGATGAAACTTGCAGGGGTGGTAGCCTCTGCTGAGGGCATGAAGCCTGCCAAGCTTCAAGTTGATAGGTGCAGGGGTTTCTGGGAAACTGCACCTCAAAGTCCTGAAAGCAAAACTCATGTCGTGTGTGTGTTAAGCCACAGAATGGTGAAAAGTACAGGGGTGCTAGCTCTTGCTGAGGCCACAAAGCCTGACAAGTGTTAAGGAGATGGGTGCAGGGGTTCCTGGGAAACTGCACCTCAAACTGCTCACAAGCAAAACTCATGACATAGGTGACACTCTGTGTGTTAAGTCACAGGAAGGTGAAAACTGGGGGCCTGCTAGGGCCTGCTGTGGCCACAAAGCTTGCCAGCTGTCGAGGAGATGGCTGCAGGGGGGTCTGGGTTCTGGGGCCTTGCACCTCTGGCCGCAGGCAGGCAAAACACGTGACGTGAGTTTTGCTTTCAGGACTCTGAGGTGCAGTTTCCCAGAAACACCTGCACCTATCACCTTGAAACTTGGCAGGCTTCAAGCCCTCAGCAGAGGCTACCATCCCTGCAAACTTCATCCAAATCAGCTGAAAAACAACAAAGTTATAGATATTTCATTGATTCCCCATTATACCCTACGGACGAATCTCCAAATTGCCGAATCTTTTCCGAATTGATTCAGAAGCTCCAAATCAATTTGGAAAGCCTAAAGCTTCTAGCAATTCGATTTGAATTTGTAGATTCGGCGTCTGAATCATCTGAATCATCTCTGAATTCGAATCGCAATCCAAAGCTTTGCACAGCCCAAGTGCTTACCCAAAGAGCTCTGACATGCATGCATTAGATCTGAATACCAGCTATCTTGTTTCTTACTGCCCTGCTCTGAGTTTTCCTGCACTCTGTCAAATGTGAGGAGGCCTCTGCTTTGTGTGGCAAAAACCATCATCAGTACAAAATTTCATCACTGAAGAGCTTATGACCACCTGTACTGATGCACAACAGGGGCAGAATGGAGTAGGGAAGCTTGTGTAACCTATATCCCACTTAGCGTGGTTTTTTGTACCCCTCTGATGGTGACTGGGCCACCTGTACCCAATGAGCCAACTGACAGAAATGAGCCTCTTAAGCTCAGGCAGGAAGGAAGCAAGTCTCAAGATCAAGCAATGTTAGGTTTGATGCTCACTGTAGACAACCTGCCTGGGGTACAAGGCAATAGTAGCAAGTTATTGTGTCCACTCTGTGGATACCAGTTCCCCTTGGACCACCGCTGCCCATGTAACTGAGCAGTCCCTGGATGGACTTTCTTCTACAGGCAGACAGCTTGTCAGTCACCATCCCCCATTCAGCCCTTATTACTACTGTGAAGGCTGCCAGGATGGGTGCAGTTAGTGCTAGTCATGGTTACTGATACATAGATGCCTTATACGGAATAACTATTCTCCAACCATTTGGGTTGGTCTAATAAAAGATATCAAATTCACCCAAGCAACCTTGTCTGCCTTATACGGATTCAAACATTCATGCATGCTTTGTAAGTATTTTAGGGATGAGTGCTGTGATTTTGCCTCATGTAAGCTCACTGAAGTCAGTGAGGCCCTGTAGAGTGCAGATTAGCATAGATGACAGGCTTTGTTTCTCAAAAACACAAACCAGCCACCATGCCCATGCAGTTCAACAGACCCTTTACACTAGTATGCTGGGCTTTCTCCAATCTGCCACCTCCCTGCTTGTTATTTCCAGGAAAAAGCAACCTCTTCTCCTGGTTATCTACTCACCTATATTTTCTCCAGCAGTCATCCTTCCGCATCAGACCCTCTGCAACACTTGCCATCTAAGACTTTATCCCACTCAACCAGAGCATCTTTGCCAGGTCCCCATTTAAAATGTATAGTGTGTGCTGGCTTCTGACCACAGGCATTTTTTAACACATTTCAAACATAAGAAATCTAAGACATTAACAACGCCTACCCCCGAGCCACAGAAGCGTCCCAGTCGGGGTGCGGTGCTGTCATAACCATCATAGATCTCCATGTAGTCATAGCCGCAGTCAGCTTCCTCTTCTATTTCAAATGTCTGAAATATTAACTCGACCCCATAGCCATCCTCTGCCACGATCACCCAGTCACAGTTGGACTGGCCCGGGTAATTGTTATCCCCAAACTGAGCATGGGAATACAGGTCTTTCATTTGTACTTCAGCTTTCAGACGCCCACCACACTCTAGAGCAAAGACAGAGTACATTGTATGGTCTCCTTCATGTGTTGATTCACATCAAGCAATGCACATCTCCCTCCAATTACACCATCCAGCCCCACTGAACCCCTGCACAATCTGTGGGGAGGAGCACCAGCTTTGAGGGTTTGCCAGTGGCAAACACTAGCATGTTGAGAAAAAAAAAACATGCATGAAAATCCTAGACTCAAATACTATTTGCCAGGTATGTGAATAGGGAGACGTAACAAAGATGGTGTAAAAATGGATATGCACTAGTAAACAGCTTATGTTTCATAGTTTCATAGTTGGTAGGGTTGGAAGGGACCTGAGGAGATCATCTAGTCTGACCCCCTGCCGTGGCAGGAAAGAGTACTGGGGTCAAACGACCCAGCCAGATGTTCATCCAGCCTTGTTTTAAAGACCCCCATGGTAGGAGCCAGCACCACTTCTTTTGGAAGTTGGTTCCAGGTCCTAGCTGCCCTGACAGTGAAATAGCGCTTCCTAATGTCTAGCCTGAAACTACCCTCCGCTAGCTTGTGTCCGTTGTTTCTTGTAACTCTCGGGATTGCTCGGGGGAACAGGGACTCTCCCAATGCCTGCTGGTCCCCCTTGACTAATTTGTAGACTGCCACTAGATCCCCTCTCAGCCTTCTTTTTTGGAGGCTGAATAGGTTCAGGTCCCTCAGCCTCTCCTCATAGGGCCTGCCCTGCTGACCTCTGATCATGCGGGTGGCCCTCCTTTGGACCCTCTCCATGTTGTCCACATCCCTCTTGAAGTACGGCGCCCAGAACTGGACACAATACTCCAGCTGCGGCCTGCCCAGTGTCGCATAGAGGGGGAGGATCACCTCCTTGGACCTGCTTGAGATGCATCTGTGGATGCATGAAAAGGTATGGTTGGCCTTCCTGACCGCGTCCCCATTTCGTCTGCCCATGTTCATTGTGGCATCAGTGATGACTCCAAGATCCTTTTCTGTCTTGACACTGGTGAGAAAGGAGTTCCCCAGCCTGTAGGTGTGCCGCTGGGTCTTCCTCCCCAGGTGCATTACCCTGCACTTGTCAGTGTTGAACCCCATCCTATTCTCATTGGCCCACCCCTGTAACCTGTCTAGATCCACTTGCAGCCTGTTCCTTCCTACTAACGTACCCACTTCACCCCACATCTTAGTGTCATCTGCAAATTTGAACAGGGTGCTTTCAACCCCCTCGCCCAAGTCACTGATAAAGATGTTGAATAGTGCGGGCCCGAGGACTGAGCCCTGGGGAACCCCACTGCCCATATCTTTCCAGGTTGAATAAGACCCGTCCACCACCACCCACTGGGTGCGGCCCACCAGCCAGTCAGTGACACATCTGACTGTGTAGGCATCAACACCACTGTCTCCTAGTTTCTTACTGAGAATGGGGTGAGAGACCATGTCGAAGGCTTTCCTGAAGTCCAGAAAGACTATATCCACTGCAACACCTGCATCCAAGAACTTGGTGACCTGGTCATAGAAGGCCACCAGGTGGGTTTGACAAGATCTGCCCCTAATGACCCCACGCTGGTTGCCCCTGAGCATAACCTCCCCTGCTGGCCCTTCCTGGACATGTTGCATGTGTACTTATAATAACTGTATGTGAAAATGACTCGTAAGGAGTCTGCCTGTGCATGCATGCGTGGGCAGTGGCAGAGACTCCAAATATAGAGCCTCATCTGTATCCTTGTAACTCTTTGGGTACAGTGAAATGACAAAACAGACTAACTTGCCATGCCTCCCTAGCACATGTTTTTCCCTCTCCTGTAACTTCTTGCTATACTGAGTCTCTCTCTTCATAGTGGAGCCTCCCCATATTTCTGTCTTCTCTCAGTCTTCTCTCAGTCCTTCCTGGGTAGGCAAAAGCTGGTGTGTATTCTCACATCTGTCTGTGGGAGCAGAATGATCTGACAACCATGACACTATCAGCAGCATTCCCTCTAAGCTGTGCGGCATGCACGGCCACGCAGGTGTGCCTGGCAGTGTGGCATGAGTGCACCTGCACAGCCATGCACACCACACAGCTTAGAGGGAATGTTGACTAACAGGCTAAGAGTTGAGCATGTATCTTACTGCCCTTCTCTCAGCCAGCCAATGTCAACTGCACAGCTTGCTTTATGCTGGTGCCTCAAGACCCTTAAATAAGCATTTCTGATTTTAACAACAGAGATGCCAGAAGGGGCACAGAAGTATCCCAAGACTCCAGTAAAGAAAGAATGACTGGCATAAATGGTAGAGGACAAAGGATGTTCTAAAAGTTTTTTGGTATAAGCACACAATTGCTGAGGAATGTCTACTTTGACCTACCTAGTCTCAATAGGTGCTGCCTGCTTTAGGGAGTCTGGCTTCTCCTGACAATAAATCCAAGGTTGAAACCTTCTCATTATGCTGAAGCATTCAGAAGGAAGACCAGCTTACCTGTGCTGTGTTTTGCCTGGAAGCCTTTTCTTTGCACAGAAGCATCCGAGTAAAACCTGAGGAACATCTTGTTAGTAGAAGCCACCACAGCATCTGGTTTTTTGCTGCCACAGAAGCGGCCAAGAATAGGAGACTTGCTGTTGGGTCCATCATACATTTCCAAGTGGTCATATGCACATTCCTGGTGCTGTTCAATCTCAAACTCATTGAATGTCTGCAAGGAAAGTGTCAACAATGAGAATCTGGGTTTTGCACAAAACATAAATCAAACAAATACCCTGTGATATTGCATTTGCAGTCCATCACAGAGGATGAACTGCAAAGCCAGACATACCAGGAGAAATACTGCCTCTCTGTAGGGTGTTTGTTTCCTCTTGTAACATACAATCAGATACAAAGAGCAGAGTTACTTGCTTTCCTAGAAAGGGTATTAATAGACTGGCAAAACTCAAAAGCTAGGAGATACCAGACTGAAGGCAGACTGTGTAACTTTAACTTTGCCCCTGCATGCATATACAGTATGACAGCTTTTAATTACATGATCATATACTCCCCCCACCCTTCCAAGAACCCTGCCTCATTCAAGAATTAGATAATTACTAAATATTTCTTTTTATCCGTCTCATTCACCATCCAGCCTCAGACTGTATATACCAGTTGCTGTCCAACCCCTAAACTGAGAATAAAATTACAACTTTTTTCAGGGGCATTTTTATGGCACACTCACCATTGTATCTGAGTGCTTCACAAACATAATGACTTCATCCTCATAACGCACTTGGGACATTAGGTGGTGGTGTTATCTCAACCTTACATCTGTGCATGGACACTAATGCCAAAATTGTCAGAAGCATCCACCGTAGTGTGTACCCAGCTTGAGAGGTCTTAACCTTAGACAGAACTTTATGTTCATGCACAGCTCCAGATTTCAACCAGAGTTGTGTGTACTCAACACTTCTACAAACCTTGTCCCCAGAATCTCCCACTGAGCACCCAAACACAAGAAGCCCAAAATTAGAGCCACTTGTGAACAAGTTACTTGAAGTGACTTGCCCAACGTGTCAAACTGGACCTTTATGGCAGAGGCAGGGATAGAAACCAAGTTCTCCAGCGTAGCATTCAACCTCCTTAATCCTGAAACTACCCACTCTCTGTTCCTCATTCACTGCACACTGGCTAACTTACAATGTAAGTGATGCCACAGACCTATACATGGTCTCCTTCAGTAAACAACACTTGTCCAGTACACAGGGGTAAGGTAATTAAAGTCAGTCTCAGAATGTACATGCAAAGCGGACGGAATTAAAGTTGCAAAGTACTACTAGCTGTGTCTGACCAGCTTAGACCAGACAGAAAACTACCAGCACACTTCAAAGCTATCCTAGGAGCAGAAACCAATTTGTACCCTTCACATGTGCAAAGCCATTCCCCTAACTGTGACTATCTGTTCTTCTGCAACATCTTCCACACGGGTGGACAAAATACAGCCCACGAGCTGGATCCGGCCTGCCAGGTACTTTCATTCGGCCTGCTAAACCCCGCAACAAATTGTGCCTTGCCCAGCCCTTCTGCCCGCAAGGGTGGGAGTGAAACACCTATACCCGCCCCCAGTATATCCTATTATGCCTCACTCCTACCCCTGTGGGCAGAAGAATGGGCCCTGGTAGCATGGGGTGGGACTGCTGCTGCAGGCTTCCTGGGCATCCCACTCCCTCCAGGCAGCAGGTTGGGGGGGGGGGGGGGGGGGGGGGGAGGGCTATAGCTGGGTGGGAGCATGAAGTGCGGAGCATGGGGCTGGGGCTGGTTGCAGCACAGAGCCCTTGCTCAGGGGGCCAGAAGCAGTGTGGACCTCGTCTGGGCAGGGTGTGGGTGTGAGGGGGGAGGGGTATGGGGACCCGACCCCCCCCCCCCATTCCCTCCATGGTGCACAGCCCTGGCAGGCAGTGGGGGGCAGCAGCAGCAGCAGCAGCGGGGGGCGGGGGCTCTGCTTGGTGCTGGTTTCTGGCTGCTGGCTCTGGCCAATGCTGTATGTCACAGCAAGGAGCACAGCCCCCACTGAGCCATTCATTTCTCCAGCGCTCCCCATACTCATGGGGCACAGGAGGGAAGCCCCAGGCACTGGGGCAAGGAAAGCAGCCAGCTCCAGCACCTGGGGCTTCCCTCCCGTGCCCTGCGAGTGTCGGAGCGCCGGGGAAACAAATGGCCCAGCAATGGCTACGCTCCTTGCTGCAACATGCAGTGCTGGCCAGAGCCAGGCAGCAGTGCCCCCACCTGCTGCTGTGCCACAGGGGGAGTGTGTGTGTGTGGGAGGGGGGAACACCCCTCCCACTCTCCCTCACACCCCATAAACCACACACACACATACAGTGTTGCCTGCACTGACTGCAGGAGAGGACAGTGTGTTGCAGAGGCACACACCCATACCCCACAAACACCATACAACCCCCCAACATACCCTATTCTCCCCCCACACACACCCCCACCCCTCCATATGCACCCCCCCACACACACCCCCCCCCAGCATAAACACCTCCACACTCCACCACACACATCCCCCCATACACATACCCCCATATAGACAGAAAAGTAATGAGTAGGTGGAGGGAATGATTTACTGCTGCATAAAGCATCAGTAAAACAGTAACCAGAAAAAACAGTATTCCATTTTGGTTCCACATTGTAAAAAGGATGTTGAAAAGTTGAAGCAGCAGGGTAACCACTGTCTGTAAATTTATGGAAATGGAAAGCACTGTGAAAGTGTGAGTATTCTTTTTAAAAACAGGTAAAAGTCGGACATCTAATGGCATCTACTTACAAGTATTTGACTATTGTCTTTTTAGCTGCAATTTTACATCCATAGGTTATGTCAAGAATCCCCTTAGTTTGTAAAAGTGAAAGGTTAAGAAGGGCAAATGTTGCTGGAAGAGGTGAAGTTGTGTTTTGCTGACAAGGAGAAAGGGGGGCATGTAATTTAGACTATGCTGCATTTGAGGATGGATGGTCTTGTGCAGGGGTGGCCAACCTGCAGCACAGATGCTAGAGCTGTGTGAAGCTTTGATGCTGATTTGATTCGGAGGAGATTCGGCTTGATTCCACAGACGAATCTCCAAATCCAAATTGGATTTAAAAGAGCTCCCAGCTCTTTAAAAAAAAAAAGCAAAAAAAAAAAAAGTTCTGCACTCACCAGCTGCTGCAGCAACCTTGGGGCTTCTAGGGGCTTGTGGCACAGCCCCCCATGCAGCGTGGGACAGTGGGGATCACCTCCCCAAGTGGCAGGAGCTGATGAGTGGGTGCTTTTTTTTTTTAAAGAGCCAGGAGCTGGGACCAGGCGGGGCAGCCATTGATGGCAGTGGGAGAGTTGGGGATAGGGCCAATTCAGAGATTTGGTTGATTTGGCAGTGGCCGAATCTCCAAATCAGATTTGGCTGAATCAATTTGGGACAGTGATTCAAATCACCAAATTGAATCACTGTCCCCCAAATTGGCCGAATCAGAATCCAAAGCGAATACTAGCAGCTTCACAGAGGCCTAACAGATGCCACAAGTGGCATGGGCAGCCTCTGTGTTTGGTCAGGGAGGGAGCAGGAAATACAGTGGCACATAGGGCAGGGAGCATTCTTCAGCCTGGAAAAGCACAGGCTCAGGTGCGATCTGATGGCCACCTATAAGTTTATCAGGGGTGTTCAACAGGATCTGGGGGAATGTTTGTTCACCAGAGCACCCCAAGGGATGATAAGGTCGAACGGTTATAAACTCCTGCAAGACAATTTCAGACTGGACATAAGGAAGAATTTCTTTACTGTCCAAGCCCCCAAGGTCTGGAATAGCCTGCCATCGGAAGTGGTTCAACCACCAACTCTGAATGCCCTCAAGAGAAAATTGAATGTTTATCTTGCTGGGATCCTATGACCCCAGCTGACTTCCTGCCCCTGAGGCAGGGGGCTGGACTCAATGATCTTCCGAGGTCCCTTCCAGCCCTAATGTCTATGAAATCTATGAGCAGAAAGCAAAGGAGGGGATAGGGCAGGGATGGGATCAGAAAGCAGAGCAGCAGATTGAACATGGTAAAAGGATTGGAATGGCACTCAGGGAGCATGCAGGGCTAATTTCTGGCACACCTGCCAAAAAGGCTGGCCCTAGCTAGGAACACCTGGGTTCACTTCTTGTCTGAACCCTTGACTTCCTGCATGAACCTTGTCATGAACCAGGGGTTCCTGGGGTGTTTTGCATGATTTCTTGAGTTTATTTTACTAATGTGGCACGTGTAATCTCTATGTGTAGGTAACATTGAACTGTGTTCAACCTTACTGTTCTAATATCTGTACAGACTGTGGTATTTGATATACACATAATTTTGATATATTTTATATTATAGCCAAGGCTGTTCCAGTGGGTCAGTGATTATTGTAATAGGCCCTCACCTATTCAAGTTTAGAAAAGGCAATTGCTGAGAATTTGTATTTGACAGGGGTTTGTTGACACATCACACTTGCCCATGTGCTCCCAGGCAGAGGAGCCAGGCTGTGACCAGACAATGGTGAACTTCCATTTTAAAAGGAAAAACTCTAGCAGGAGATAACACCTTGAAACAGAGAAACTGTACACTGGAGTAGTGAACCTCTATATCTGAAAGGAGGCACATGTTCCCTTGGTCTTAACAGGATCAAAAAAATCATGTAGTCTGGTATACATGCACCTTTTGGGGGCAGGAAGTTATACCTTTAGCATAGTAAGTTTACATCTTTAGCATCATGTGAGTCCCATTAGAATCGAAGAGGTGACATATGTGACTAGCTGGAGAGGCAACTGTATTGAAGCCTCTGGTCCCTCAGCCAAAGCAGGCTGAGAAAGGAAAGCTGACAGAAGAACTTGCAGAAGGTCCTGACAGAAAGGTCAGAGGCAAAGTATACTATCTAAACTGTCAAAGCTGCCTAGGGACTGCATGTGTGCAGGGTAAGAAGAGGTTATTGTTCTGATATTTTCTCTTGTTTGTTTGCTCATAGATCTCTGTGTGTATCTCAGCATATCATTACTGATTTATTGCGCTGGTTCTTTTTTTTTTTATAATAAATAATTTTGTTGGGTTTTTTTACAAACTACTTGTCAGTGATACTTGAGATCCCAGAGTATCTGACCATTCACATTAACCCATTCCATGGAAATGGGGAATCCATCTTTTCTGAGCATGTGACCAAACAAGGGTGTGTTTCTTCTAGCTGGCAAAATTCTCTTGTCTAAGGACTGCCAAGACCTAAGCAAGACAGGTAGGGATGAGGCTCCACAGCCAACAGAGTTGGCTTTTGGCACACCTCAGTTGCTCCTCAGTGGTCAAGCAGCAGACAAGGGCTTGGGGCAGAAGGGCACTCCAATTTGTGGAAGCACCTTGGGAGTGCATCTCAGAAGGTGCACCCAGGCTGCATCAGAGCACATCACAGACCTGAGCAGCTCATTTAACCTACCCTATATCTCAGTCCCTTGCCTGTAAAGTGCAGATAATACGCTTGCTCACAGGGGCACTGTGAGAATAAAGTGATGTGGAATACATGGATGCAACAGTGAGAAGGCCTTGACAGACAGAAACTTAAATATGAGTAAAGGGAGGAGCAAAGCAGGCTTGCAAGTGCTTTCTGTAACTGTATTTAAGGGGTATTAACTGCCCCACAGCCCTTCCCTTCACTCCCTGTAACACCACACTGGCTCCATTAGCATGACCAGTTCTACCTCCCAGCACACACAGGCCTTGTGTATAGAATACCATTCACTCAGAGTGTATATGGCCTAATAGGAATCACTGTTTGGAAACCAAAAAGCACCTATAATTCCCTCCCCTCACACCTGACCCTGGTTACTCACTATTTTTACACGGTGCCCAGGTGTTGCAGATATATCCCAGGTACATTCTTTCCGGCTAGGGTACTTGTCAGGCCAATTTGGACTTGATATTGTTCCTTCTGCACTGCTCAGTTTGTGCTCACAACCAGCTTGAGAAGAAAAATCAATTAGCTGGTCAATCATCAAATGCAGTCAACTTTACTGTAGTGCATTGGCAGTTCCTCCCAACCCCTGGACTCAGAAAAACAGGGAAAGGATTTAATCACTGATTATAATCTTTCATAACCAGTATGTGTAACATTCTACCCCTGGGTGAATCCGATCAGCTGCAGAGACTGAACCTACCACCTCTGAATGTAAACTCAACTGCCTGAGCTTACAGAGCCAAGGGCAGGATACATTTGATTGGAAGACTTTCAACTACTTGTATTTGTGCTACTGTCAACACTGTCAGTGGGAACTCAGGAATGGGTATGGTTTACAAATGTATCACCTATAAACTCAGGGTGGAAAAGGGTGAAGATGAATCTTGCATTTCATGCTGTTGCTTTCTTTCAAAACATGTTTCAACTCTGCATCCAGTGTTCACCAGGATTAGGCATGTGCCCCTTCTCTCTTACCACCCTACTCCTATGTACTCCACAGCCTCTGTCCAGTATTGGAAAGCCTTTGGAGCACAAGAGGTACTAGATAACATGATTGGTGAGTGGGGGGCAGGGTGCACAAACAGCTGCTGGGAGGGGTTGAACCTCTAAATGTTGTTCACCATCAGAAACAGTATTTGGAAAGCTTAGCCTTGCAAATTTCTAGCTTCTGCTTGACTGGAGTTGGATTTTATTCAGGTTCATCTGGTGGCTGCTTAGGAGCCCTGCTAAAGAGACCCTGTGGTTCCCATCCAGATCCTAACAATGTTGAGCAGTGGAGTAACAAGCAGAGGTGGTGCTTGGTAGGCCTGTGCATATAGGGAAGTATTTGATTTGGATTCAGCCGAATTGGAGGACAGTGATTCGATCTGGAGATTTGGATCACTGTCCTGAATCAATTCAGTTAAATCAGCTTCAGAAGATTCAGCGCTGATTCAGAGAGATTCGGTGATTCAAATCAACTGGGGAGAGGCAGGCATAGCTGGGAGGCTGCAAGTTCTCCCGCGGCTCCTTTGGCTATGCCTGCCTCTCCCCAGGCAGAAGGAGCCACAGGAGAAACCCCCATGGCTGCCCTGCCTGGCCCCATCCCCCACTCAGCCCCAGCCTCCCGGCACTTTAAAAAAAAAGAAAAGAAAAAGCCTGCACTCACCAGCTGCAGAGCTCCCCTGTGCAGTGCCAGAAAGTGAGGAGCAGCGGGGCTCGCACCCCCTCTGCCTGGCATTCAAGTGGCAGATGCCCCATGGTGCAGATGCAGTATGGCTCGGCAGGGCGCTGTGCACTGCCTGAGAGCTGGGGTTGCTGGGGCTGAGCGCTGCTGGGCTCTGGCTGACACATGGAGGCGCCCCAGCTCCCAAGCGAATCAAACTGGGATGTGGGGAATCAAACCAGGGGCTGGGGGAAAGTTTGTTCAGGTCCCTGAACATTTCCCCAGTTCCTGCTTCAGTTCCCCAGGTCCCTGATCTTTCCCCCAACTCTCTGATCGCTTCCCCCAGCTTTTACTGGGGGGGGGTGTGGGCTTCTAGATGATGTAGGATGACAGCAGGCTGCCACTGCCAGCTGGCAATGGCGGTGGCTCTGGGCTATTTCCCCAGCCAGCAGCAGCATCCTGCTGAAACCCCGTGCACAGAACTCAGGGCTGCACCCCATGTGAAGAGCTGGGGAAATGATCAGAGAGCTGGGGAATCAAACTGGAAGCTCTAGGTGACACATGGAGCCGCCCAAGCTCTTGGATAGTGCGCAGCACCCTGCTGAGTTGTGCTGCACCCGTGCCATGGGGCAGCTGCCATGTGGGTGCCAGGCGGGGGAGGCGATCCCTGCTGCCCTCACTGTCCCATGCTTTGTGGGGTGGGGAGGGCTCTTCAAAGGGTGTCCAGAGGTTGCAATGGCTGCTGCTACAGCCAGTAAGTATGGGGGGGGGGGGAGGGGTGTTCTTTTTTTTTTTTTTTTTTTAAGTGCCAGGTGGCTGGGGCAGGGTGGGGGATGGGGATGGGTAGGGCAGCCATAAGGGCTTCTCCTGTGGCTCCTCCGGCTGTGCCTGCCTCTGCCCCAGTGGACGGAGCCACAGGGGCTCTGCCCTGCTGCTGCTTGCCCCCTTCCACCTGGAGCGAACCGCACCCACATCACGCCCCCCCTGCCCCAGCTGGGCAAGCAGCAGCAAATTCTATACCAAAGTATCCACTTGGCACTAATCACTATACAGAATGTATTTTGTAATAAGATTTTAAACTCAGCAGGTATGGTCATGATTTCTTTGGGGGCGGGGGAGGGAGGTTGGATAAATAATAGATTGACATAATGTAAAGGGTTCTAGTGAACAGGCCAAGCCTTTTCCCCCAACGTGCCAATGGGCTGTAGTCAGAAGTGGATACAGGTGGGGTGCAGTAGTGCAATTGCATGTGCTTTGAGTCCTGCTCCATACAAACCTTGTAAACAGGTTCCTATTCACCATTTCTTATTCATAAATCAACATTCTTTGGCTGCCTTATTTACTTTGTTTCTACAAAATTAAACAGTGACTTAAAAATAAATCTTGGATTCCTGGGTGCAGCCAGCATGCCTCACCTTCTTTGCAGTCGTGGCCATTCTCATGCAACATAAACCCATTCCTGCACTGGCAAATGTAGCTCCCAAAGGTGTTGATACACTCATGCTGACAGCCTCCATTGTCTTTGGAGCATTCATCCTTATCTGGAACGAGCCAAACAAACTATGCTTAATTCCATGCTAGAAGAGACAGCTAACCTTGGATGCCAGCTGTGAGTTCTCGAGGCCTTTTACAAGCCCATCTTCCAAAGTGGCAAAGAACCAGCACAAACCCCCATCTCTGCATTATGTCCAATCACCGCTCCCTCCCCAGTGCAAGTCCCTTTTCATGTATAATAACTCTGTATCCATTAAATACTCTTTAATTATACTTAATTAAATGAGAACAGATTTCATCCCCAGCAAAAATTCACTGGCCCATCTATATCCTTGCAACTCATACTTCTACGCTAATCCACACGCCTTTCTCACTACTTATCATATCCCAGCTTTCCCTTCATTTTGCTTTCCTAGCCTCCTTTCATATGATAGGTCCTTAATTCCACCCAACCCTGAACATCCTATCAGCTTCTCTGCATCTGTTCCAGTCTGGGTTCATTTCTCCTGAATATAGGTGACCAGAACTGTTATTTCAGATAAAGTTTCACGAGCACCTCTTCAATGGTATTCATACTTATCCATGACTGATACATCCTAGGATAACCTCTTAAGCACCTTGCTACAAGGTGCCATTGAAGCAAAATACTCAGATCCTCCTAAAAGAGCATGTCAGCTATATGGTTAACATGCAGAGCTATGACAATAAGGATTTAAAAAGTTTTCTGGAAGGGACCCACACCTGCCTGGCTTTATGGCAAAAGTCAGTCCTCTTAAGGAAGGTCAGGAATAGATCAGGGAGCTAAGGGAGGTCAGGAATAGATACCTTCCAGGGCAGGTTATCCCATCCTGGCCTGCCTCATGGTTATGGTAGAGGAGGGGTGTGTTAGGCCTGTGCGAGTCGGCAGCGATCCAGTCCAGCTTCAGATCTGGCTGCTTCGAATGGCCACGATCTGATCCAGAGCTCCGGATTGGGTTTCCGCCGCGATCCAGCCGAAGCGGCTCCGAAGCTTCGAAGCTGCCTTGGAGATCTGGCCATAGGGTATAGTGGGGAATCAATGAATGAAATATCTATAACTTTGTTGTTTTTTGTCCAATTTGGATGAAACTTGCAGGGATGGTAGCCTCTGCTGAGAGCATGAAGCCTGCCAAGTTTCAAGAAGACCAGTGCAGGGGTTTGGGGGGAACTGTACCCCAAATTCTTGAAAGCCAAACTCAAGTCACGGCTGTGTGTTACAACACAGGGGGGTTAAAACTGCAGGGCTGGTAGCTCTTACTGAGGCCACAAAGCCTACCAAGTTTCAAGGAGATAGGTGCAGGGGTTTGGGGGGAACTGCCCCTCAAGCTGTGGACAAGCAAAACTCGTGCCATGGGTGACACTGTGTGTGTTAAGGCGCAGCGGGATGACAGCTGCAGGGATGGTGGCCCCTGCTGCGGCCATGACGCCTGCCAGCTGTGGAGGAGATTGGTGCAGGGGGGGTCTGGGGCCCTGCACCCTTAGCTGCTGACAACCAAAACCCATGTCAAGACTGTGTCTGTCTTGGGGCACTTGATTGTCTTGATGCTTTCCTCTCCTGAGCCTGGTTTTGTAGGTGCTAATTGATGCTCATTAAGTCATTATGTAATAGCTAGGTCCTGTGTATTGAGCTGGTCCCTGAGTCCCTGGTCCCTCAGTGACTCATGACTGATTGGTAACTGGTAACACAGCAGTTTAGCAGCCCGGCCTGCAGTAGTGTCTCCCCTCCCGCCCCAGGCCAGAGACAGTCAGTCCCACAAGCACCCATGGCATAAGTTTTGTTTGTCTGCAGCTTGAGCAGCAGTTCCCCCCAAACCCCTGCACTGATCTTCTTGAAACTTGGCAGGCTTTGCGGCCTCAGCAAGAGCTACCAGCCATGCAGTTTGGACCCCACTGTGGTGTAACACACAAACGTGACAGGAGTTTTGCGTTCAAGAATTTGGGGTACAGTTGCCCCAAAACCCCTGCACTGATCTTCTCAAAACTTGGCAGGCTTCATCCTCTCTGCAGGGTCTACCACCCCTGAAAGTTTCATCCAAATTGGACAACAAACAACAAAGTTATAGATATTTTATTGTTTCCCCATTATACCCTATGGCTGAATCTCCGAGGAGGCTCTGAAGCTCTTCAGGAGCTCCGAACCGCTTCGGGAAGCCTAACGAGGCCAGTGCTTCCCCCCAGATGTGCTGCTTCAGACCCCAAAGTGTCCAAAGCTTCTCTGGTTCTGAAGCTCTGACTGAAGCCTCGCACAGCCCTAGGGTATGTGTGGAAGGGAGGGCTTGCATCTTCCTCAGAGGCAGCAATTTCTGTATTGGTGGGGTACCACACTGCAGATGTTGTACCATGAACATGCACTGAGCAAAATCTATCACCAATTCTTGTGTTGAGAAACAAGGGAAAAAAGGAAGAGGGACACTAAAGGATGTTTTTTATACTGCATGGTACATATGATGGGGCTCTGGCAACACCACCATTTGCTAGGATAAATAGCAGCATGATATCAGCTCCCATGAAGCTTGCCCTATTCCTGGTCACAGAGGACTGAGAACTTTCCTCCCTGAGAGAAAAGGCCACATACCAGAGAAGAAGTGAACTTTGAATCCCTTTTTGGATACAGTGTTGTCTGATTTGAACTCCAGTCTGATGTTG
This sequence comes from Alligator mississippiensis, assembly GCF_030867095.1. Classification (NCBI taxonomy): domain Eukaryota; kingdom Metazoa; phylum Chordata; order Crocodylia; family Alligatoridae; genus Alligator; species Alligator mississippiensis. Next base: position 17,335,587 of record NC_081829.1, read on the forward strand.
TTGTTATACGATGTAATTACTTCTGGCTTCTCTGAGCCACAGAATTTGCCGTGGAGCTTGGAGTCTGAAGCCAACCCACTACGAACCTCTACATAGTCATATTTACAGACCTGCCAAGAGAGGGAAAGGTTGCTTGCCACAAGGGACTTGTACATAGCATTTCAAGTGCAAAATACAAAAACAGCTTGCTGAGTGACAATAAAGCTGACGCAATATACAGCCTTGCCTTCTGATAACACAAAAGCCTGCTCATGTGATGTCATTAACCTCCTGACTCTTCTTATAGCATAGCAGCCAACAGTGGCGAAAAAACATGTTAGGGACTATTTAGAAAAGCTGGACATATACAAGTCCATGGGGCCAGATGGGATGCACTCGAGGATGCCGAGGGAGTCAGCTGTTGAGATTGCAGAGCCACTGGCCATCATTTTTGAAAACTCATGGCAATCAGGAGAGGTCCCAGATGACTGGAAAAGGGAAAACATAGTGCCCATATTTAAGAAAAGAAAAAAACAAGGATCCAGGAAACTACAGACCAGTTAGCTTCACCACAGTCCCTGGAAAAATCATGGAGCAGATCCTCAAGGAATCCATTTCTAAGCACTTGGAGGAGAAGGTGATTAGGAAGAGTCAGCATGGATTCACCAAAGGCAAGTCATGCCTGACCAACCTAACTGCCTTCTACGATGAGATGACTGGCTCTGTGGGCCAGTAGATGTGGTATATCTTGATTTTAGCAAGGCTCTTAATACAGTCTCCCATAACATTCTCCCAGGCAAGCTAAGGAAGTACAGGATGGATGAATGGACTGTAAGGTGGATAGAAAACTGGCTGAAGCATGAGGCTCAAGGATTGCAATCAATGGCCCGATGTCTAGTCGGCAGCTGGTAGCAAGTGGAGTGCCCCAGCTGTTGGTCCTGTGTCCGGTTTTGTTCAATGTCTTCATCAATAACCTGGAAGATAGCATAAAGTGCACCCTCAGCAAGTTTGCAGGTAACAGCAAGCTGGAGGGAGTAGCAGATATGATGGAGTGTAGGGCTAGGATTCAGAGTGACCTGGATAAATTGGAGGATTGGGCCAAAAGAAATCTCGTGAAGTTCAACAAGGAGACGTGCAGTCCAGCATGTAGGATGGAACAACCCCATGCATTGGTACAGGCTGGGAGCTGACTGGCTGGGCAACAGCTCCAGAGAAAAGGACCTGGGGGTTACAGTGGACAATAAGCTAAATAAGAGTTAACAGTGGGCCCTTGTTACAAAGAAGGCTAATGGCATACTGGGGTGCCTTGGTAGGTGTGTTGCCAGCAGGTCAAGGAAAGTGATTCTTCCCCTCTATTCAGCATTGGTGAGGCTACATCTGAAGTACTGTGTACAGTTTTGGGGCCCCTACTACAGAAAGTATGTGGACAAATTGGAGAGAGTCCAGCGGAGGGCAACAAAATGGTGTGGGGGCTGGGGCATATGACTTCTGAGGAGAGGCTGAGGGAACTGGGCTTATTTAGTCCAGAAAAGAGAAGGCTGAGGTGGGATTTAATAGCAACTGTCAACTACCTGAAGAGAGGTTCAAAAGAGGATGGAGCTATACTGTTCTCAGTGGTGACTAATGACAGAACAAAGATGAATGGTCTCAAGTTGCAGCAAGGGCAGCTTAGGTTAGATATTGGGAAGAATTTTCTCACTAAGAGGGTAGTAAAACACTGGAACAGGTTACCCAGAGGGGTGGTAGATTCTCCATCCTTGGTGGTTTTTAAGACAAAGCCCTGGCTGGAACGATCTATTTAGGGCTGGTCCTGCTTTAAGCAGGGGGTTGGACTAGATGACCTCCTGAGATCCTTTCCAACTTTAATTTTCTATGATTCTATGAGCTGCATTTATCACAGTGCTTTGGTTCTATTTAAAATTACCTAAGGTAATTTATGTGGCTGTATTACTATAGACCCTTAGTGGCTTGGGTTTTTCAATATACTTCTGTCTCCAAATATTCCAGTTACTTATGGAAGTGCTGTTAATCTTCCTATTTTACAGATAGAGAGCTACAATCTGTTCAAACTCCAGCTTTAGCAGAACAGGTTATTAAACCTGCTTCTATGAGGGCCCAGGCCAGGGTCCAAGTCTTTGGACCATCCATACATGGTACATTTCTTGATTGTCAGTTTTCATTAATCCTCCTATGAAAGTGCTCCCCTAAGAAGATGGGTTTAATAGAAGCTAGGAATGGAAAAAAAACCCTATGATTTTGCAAAGGTAGTACAGAAGCAAAACCTATTCATAAAAATAATTAGCTCAATCTACCTCAAAGTCCTATAGATTTCAAAGAAAACGGTTTAAGTTTTTTTTTGAAGTTGTTCATTAAGTCAGTTGTCTGAGAAGCCACCAAACTAAGACACAACACAGCATCTGTAGACTAAGCTGTTATCAAATTCCAAGTTAACTAATGATCACACAGTTACATACATCATTGCCTTCCAGCTCAAACACTTCAAACTGCAGAGAGATCCGGTACTGGGCCGGAGCCACCACCTGCCAGATGCAGTTTTTGTTAGTAGGATATTCCTTCGGCCATCCAGGGCTAGTGATGGTCCCATTGAGCTTGGAGATGAAGCCCCCACAGGCAGCTGGAGAAGGAACAAATGAACACAAGGTTTATCTGGTTCAATTCTGACATAGAAGAGATCAGGGCTTGCTGTGGGATAGGAAACAAGTCAGGCCCAAACTGGTACCCCTCTCTTCAGGGTGTATGATGGCAGGGTGCAGGGGGAGATAGAAGTTGTTTCATAGCTTTATCTTTAGCTGGTATAAATCACCCCAGCTCATTGCAGCTATGTCAGAGCTATACAGATTTATCCCCACTGAGGATCTGGCCCACAGAATTAAGTTAACCTCAGAGGATATGTCTCCAGCAGACTTTAGTACTGCGAGTTAACTGACTACCAATTAACTCCAGGAAATTAACGCCTCTTAAAAAGGCTAGCTGCCTATTCCTCTCACCTTTTTCTAGGATACAAACATTTGCCCTTTGCCTTGGGAACCAGCCTAGTGGAAATTTTGCAGCCCAGATAAAATGTGTGGCAAGCATCTGTACTCATTTCCGCATATTTTTCTACCCTTAAGTGGCAGCTAATTAACTAGAGATAAAAGGTTTGTTTTCAAGACATTTTTCCTTAAGCCTTCCTATCATCTACAGATCACATCTACCCTGGGACAAATTGAAAACAAAGCCAGAGTGTCTTAGGCAAAAAACACCCATTGCCATCTGTAGCCTGTTACCTGGAGAAATTCATCTTCACTGCAAAGAAAAGGTGTGTTCTTCACATCAGTGTGAATAACTGGAATTTTTCCCTCTACATAAAATCTTAACCAGGGATCAGACACAGGCAGCTTTTACCTGGAAGTAGCTAGCTGAGGATGGAGAGGTCTAGGTCTTGACTGCTGGCCTACAGTGAAAAACTACTGGGCATATCTACATCTTCATTAATGTGGTTTAGGTAATGTGTATTAAATCTACTACCTGCATTGTGAAGTACTAGAAAAATGCATATCAGCCTATTTTAATTTGCATTAGCGAAAGAGCACAGATTTTTTGTGATGCTTTAATGTGCAGTAAAATAGACTAATGTGCAGGTGTAGAGGCGCCCATTAGGGGTTTGCAAAGTGGGCCCTATTCAATTCAGATTCGACCCAAATCATGGACAGTGCTTTGATTTGTTGATTCGGATCACTGTCTCTGATTTGATTAGGCCTAATCTGAATCTGGAGAATCAGTGATTCGGACATAGACACAGCTTTAAATGTTTTTTCTACGTACCCCCAGGTACCAGTGTGGCTTGTGATCGCTGCCACGCTGGGGCGGATGGAGCATCCCACAGGAGTGTCAGGGGGCCCTCCACGTGCTCAACGGCGAACCCAGAAGTGGATCAGAAGTACTTCCAGTCCACTTCCAGGTCTGCTGAGGAGCATGAGGGGGGCCCCGACCGGCTGTGAGGGGACCCTGGGTGCCTCTCCAGACCCAGGAAGCACCAGTCACTGAGCCAGGGGGGCCCCGGTTGGCCCCCCTGCACGCACCCTGGCAGATCTGGAAGTGGACTTCTGGTCCACTTCCGGGTCTGCTGCCGAGCACGCTGGGGAGCCCCCGCACTTCTGTGAGACGCTCCATCCGCCCCAGCATTGCAGCACTCACGAGCCAGCTGCTACCTAGAAGTATGTAGAAAAAACATTTAAATATGTATTTATGTATGAATCTTCAAATCTTTCTGAATCTCTCTGAATTGATTCGGAGGGTTCAGATTCAATTCAGAGAGATTAAAGGGTCCTCTGATTTGATTCAGATTCAGAGATTTGGCCACCAAATTGGGCTGAATCTCCTCCAAATTGAATCAGGGACTGAAGCTTCACCCAGCCCTAGTGCCCATGATGTCCTGTCATCATCAGCATTCTACAGTGAGGGAATTACTTGGAGTTAGGAGGCAGAACACATGCTACTGGGGGTGGTGATTTTGGTGTTTTGTTCCCTTTTTTTGACAATAAGATTAATCCTTATTGATTTATTGCCCTTATAATTTCTATGGACTTGTTACCCTTTGTACTAGGCATTATTTTTAGTGCCTTATCTCTAGAGACAGTTAGAAAACAAAACAAAGTCCCTGAAATATTTTGATTTCTCTCCAAACTTTCCAATCAGCTCTAATTATTGTCCTTTATACATCATAGAGAACCACGACTTTTACCCTGGGCCTGATCTTTGTCTGAAAGGCTGGGGCAGCCACAGCTGGCAGAATTCATGTCTGAATAACCCAGAGCTAGTCCGTGCTAAGAATGGAAGCTCTGTTAATATACATTATCACATTTAGATTATCTTCTAGGAAAGATGCCCTGATTTTGCTAAGGGATTGGGCTCTTGACTTAAAATCTGTTTTTATGAGATAGGCATTTTCTGCAGGTACCACCATAGTTCCCTGTCCCCCCTCCCTGCCTCCAAGAAAAGCAGCCCAGGAGTCTTAAGCCAGTCAATATTCAGAGTCAGCTTATTTTCTCTTTTCTGCATTGTCACCAGTGCACAACATGTGGTACAGCAATACTTGGAAAAGCTAAAGCTATTGTTCTTACCTGTATCAATACATTAAGACCACATTCCTATTTTCTGTACTGTAGATGAATTGAGGCTAAAATATTTATAGATAGAGTATGCTCCTACCAAATAATGTCTAACAGCTGTCTAAAACTGTAAATTACTTTAAAAACATGAAGCGACTTTCCAAAGCAATTGACATTTGCTTAACTTTCCTTCCACTGATGTCAGTGGGAGACCCTCTCAGATTTTATCATCTTTCATGCTGCACTGGGGCTACACAAGAGGTGAAACTGGTGCATCATGTGAAACACAGTCTAATAAACCACTGGGCGTATATAGAGGAGAATAGGGTAGAAAGTCATTTATGGCACATGCATCTTTCCCCCTCCCCCAAATCAGCTCTCTAAAACTTGGATTTTTCTCTTCACTGGAATAGAATCAGCATAGAATAGAGCAAGTAGACAATGAATTCATGGCTGCCAAGATGGCAGCAAGCAGCAGCAGTAAAGTCCAGGTTTAATCTTTTCACAGCAGCTGGTGAGGAAATAGCATGTGGCTGAAAAGCCACTGAGCTGGCTGAGGGCAAGTGAGTGGCTGCATGCAGGTCTCTAGTATTTGAGGAGTCTTGCAGTATGGAAAAAATAGCTTGTGACTTATTTTCTTATATAAAGAACTACTTATAGTAAAGAAGTAATGGTCTTGCTACTGCCTTGCAAGGGTCTGAACCCTACCACTGTTGCCATCCTGCCACAACAGGAAGTTCCTGCAGCCTCATCCAGACTGTCTCTCCTGGGTATAGTCAGCTGTGACTCTGGGAAATGCTTTTTTTCCCCCCATATACTGCCTTCCAATGTGTGTGTCTTATTTGGGGGGGGTGGTATGCAAGAAAAATATGGTAAAAGCTTCTAGTTTCAGTTGTTCACCAAAACTTCAATCATTTTTCACAGAAAACTCTGATGAACACCAAATCTTTGTTTTCATCAGCATTTCCACAAAGATTTCATGCCTCCCCCCAAACCTGACCTGTTATTGTAAAAAGCAGTGCCCTCCCCCCTTACATGCCCAGCTCGACAGACTACCAACCCTCGCAGCTCTTCTTGTCAGCTGTCAGCTCATAGCCAGGTTCACAGGCACACTTGTAGCTGCCCAGTGTGTTCACACAGCGCTGCTCACACCCGCCATTGTCTGGCCGAGAACATTCATCCACCTCTGTTAGGAAATAAAATGCAATCATTTAAGCTTTTTAAATTAAGTTCCTTCATTCTTCTAGGCAACGATTGAGTGAAGAAAGACCAAAGCAACCTCTGAAAGAGGCTTTGCCAGATAAGCAAGCCTTGATGTGACCCTGGCAGTTAGGCAGCTGCTAAAAGAATCAAACAAACATCAATTCAGTAGCATAAAATTGGTGGACATATCGCTGGCTAACAGGTACTACAGCAGTCTTACTAAGCCCACAGGTACTGAAATGGCCCTGTCATTCTCATGGGTAGATAGGGAAGTGAGGCATTTTCTTGCAACGCTACATGTTGCCGTCAGTTACAATTATGTTTCTAATTTCTTTTTTTCTGGTTGCAGTTCCTTGCCCTGACTGGCCTTGTAAGATGCCTATCATGGCTGGGCCCTGGGAACTAGCTGGAGGTGGAAGGACACCACACAATGGGTTATAAAAGGGAGTGGCAGCTGTTCTAATAAACCAGGGAACCACACTGATAAGACCTCCCTCCCACTGTTATTTACATTTGCCACCAACTTGAGCTTCTCAAACATGGCTCTTCTGATCAGATTTCAAACACCCCTTAACATATTAATAGGCACAAGTCTAATTTATTGAAATTAAAACCAGATTCCTGGTTCCAGTCATTTCCCTTAATGGGCAAAGTCATTAATATACAGTACAGTAAATGTTACTGCAACATTGATTTAATGGGTAGGGACATTTCTGATGATGCAGTCTCTCTCAAAGTCCTGCCACAAGGACAGGAAAACACCAGCAGGAATAACCCTGCTTTGAGAAGAACCTTCCTGCTTTCCTTTCTGGTCTCAATGCTAGGAAACAAACTCTCTCATTGAGAAGATCAGTTGTTCTCAGATAGCAGTCTTTGGTGCACCATGGCTGGGCACACAACTAATTGCTGTCCCTGGGTCTTAAATCATTAGCATAAGACCAAGGGAAGACTGTGACCACTTGCAATCAGGAGGGTTCTGGTGTCTTGTGTGTGGGTCATTACACATTGTGAGGAATTTCCTGCAGTGGTTCTAACTGGAACATCTTGTCCTTCCATATAAAAGGTGCAATATAAGCATAAGATAAGTTTGTTGTCATACACACTTAACAGATTGTCTACATATAACTGTGGGAGGGTATTATAGACCTCCCAACCAAGAGGAGGAGCTGGATCATGAATTCAATAGGGAATGGGCTGTGACTGCACGCTCCCGATGCATGGTCATTATGTGGGACTTCAACCTCCCCGCCATCTCATGGGAAGAGCACATGACCAAATCTGACCGGTCACATAGCTTCCTCACTTGCACTGATGAGCTCTACCTAATGCAAAAGGTCTACGGACTGACTAGAGGAGAGGCACAGCTGGATCTGGTCCTGGCCAAAGGGGTGATCTGGTGAGCAATCTGAAGATCGAGGGGAAGCTTGGTGACAGCAGCCATGAACTGATCACCTTCTCTGTCCAATGCAGGGCAGGCAAATCTCTCAGTAAAACAGAAATCCTCAACTTTGTGAAAGTCAGCCTGCCCAAACTCAGGAGACTGATCAGTCAGACACTAAGAGTCCATGGCCCTTTAGAAAGGGAAGTCCACAAGGAATGGCTGTTCCTTAAGAACACAATCGTCAAAGCACAAGGAAAGTCCATTCCGAACTGCAGGAAATGCAGTCAGTGGCCTGGGGTACCCCGTTGGCTCAGTAGGGAACTTTTGGACTTCCTGAAACTAAAAAGAGAAATCTACATCAGATGGAATCATCACCAAAGAGGACTACACAGCAGTAGCCTGCATCTGTAGAGAGCAGACCAGAAAAGCCAAGGCAGAAACCAAACTCAGGATAGCCACGGGAATCAAGGACATCAAAAAGTCCTTCTTCAGATATGTGGGAAGTCAGAGAAAGAATAAAGGCAACATTGGACCCCTGCTAGATCAAATGGGGCAGTTGACATCTGATGCTCAGGAAAAGGCCAATCTCTTAAATGATTACTTTGCATCAGTCTTCCACCCACCCACGGGGGTCACCCTGTAAGACAGGACACAAAACATCCAGGGGGTGGGAGATGGACCCACAATTGATGTAAATCAAGTGAGGGAACACCTTGAGAGGCTCAACGTCCATAAGTCCATGGACCCAGACAGAATGCATCCAAGAGTCCTGAAGGAGCTGGTGGACATCATAGCACACCCTATGGCAAAGATATTTGAGAACTCATGGTGCTCAGGAGACGTACCAGAAGACTGGAAAAGAGCCAATGTGGTCCCAATCTTCAAGAAAGGAAGGAAGGGAGATCCAGGGAATTACAGGCTAATCAGTATGGCATCCATCCCTGGAAAGATCCTGGAGAAAATCATCAAGGGTTCCATCAGCAATGGGCTAATGGAAGGCAACTTTCTGAGTGCCAGCCAAGATGGCTTTGCTGCTGGAAGGTCTTGCCTGACCAACCTCGTTTCCTTCTATGACCAGATGACGCACTACCTGGACAAGGGAGACAAGGTTGATGTCATATATCTGGATTTCAAGAAAGCCTTTGATTTGGTCTCCCATGATGTCCTCATGGTTAAGCTGGAGAACTGCAGCCTCGACCATCTCACAGTCCAATGTCTGGAGAACTAGCTCTGGAGTCAGACCCAAAGAGTATTAGTTGATGGGAGCAAATCAAGGTGAGACAAGGCAACCAGTGGTGTCCCTCAGGGTTCAGTACTCAGGCTGGTACTCTTCAACATCTTCATTAATGATCTGGATTTGGGCATCAGATGCAGACTGGCAAAGTTCGCGGATGACACTAAACTATGGGGAAAGGAAGTCACATTCGAAGACAGGCTGGGGATACAGGCCAACCTGGACAGGCTCACAAGTTGGGTGGACCAAAACCTGATGGTATGCAATGTAGAGAAATTCAGGGTGCTCCACCTTGGGAAGAAAAACTAGCATCATACTTATAGGCTGGGCAGTGCTATGCTCACTAGCAACAAGACCAAAAGAGACTTGGGTGTCTTGACTGACCACAAGATGAACATGAGCCACCAGTGTGATAATGTAGCCAGCAAAGCAAACCAAACCCTGCCATGTATCCACCGATGCATCTCAAGCAAAACCAGGGACATCATCCTCCCTCCCGCTTTACTCAGCTTCAGTGAGGCCACAGCTGGAGTACTGTGTACAGTTTTGAGCCCCACACTTCAGGAGGGATGTGGATAAGCTTGAGAGAGTCCAAAGGAGAGCCACCTGCATGATCAAAGGCCAAGAGAGCAAGCCTTATGAGGAGAGGCTGAGAGACATGGGACTCGTCAGCCTGGGACTTGGTGGAAGCCTATAAGTATGTAAGGCTCCAGGATTTGGGAGAACAGTTGTTCACTGGGGTTCCCCAAGGGATAACAAGGTTTAATGGCCACAAACTTCTGGAAGGCCAATTTAGACTGGACATAGGAAAAACTTCTTTACAGTCTGAGTGTCCAAGGTCTGGAACAGACTCCCTGCAGATGTGGTGCAAGCACTTACTATGGACTCATTCAAAAGGTGTTTGGATGCTTATCTTGCTGGGATCATTTGACCCCAGCAGACTTCCTGCCTATGGCAGGGGGGCTGGACTTGATGATTTTGCAAGGTCCCTTCCAGCCCCTAATGTCTATGAAATCTATATCATTCAGGACTACTTTAATTTCAAGGTTAATAATAAAGAACCATCTGACTGATCAGAATTTCTAGGTTGAAGTCGACTGAAAAACTTAGCCCTTGCAAGTTTACGATTTAAAGCAGTTCTCTAACTTCTCATTTGTGGACCCTATGTCTAACAGCAAGCCCTACTTCTGCAACTGAATGTCCACTGGGCTCACAACCCTACTCACAACAGATGCCCATAAGTTTATTTCCTTTTCAAGTATCAAAGCTGGCATCCTGGGTTCTTGTATGGTATATATTTCAATCTACACTTGAATGCAAATTTTATTTAAGCAAAAGTTGTTTTGTATGTTTCATGTTGGTCTTCCAGGCTTCCTCCAAAGATTGCAATACACATACTCCATTACTTCTTGGTATAGAGACAAGGAATATCCCCATATTTAGCCAGCTCAGGCTGAAATGGCTAGTAGCCTGAAAGCTGTAGGCTATATCTAGTGAGTTTAAAAGAGAAAGGGCATAACCTATACCTTCTATATTCCCTTTATAAAGGAGGTATGCCAGCAAAGGTCTATATAGTCTACTTCTAGTTGATCTTTGTCTGCAGGCTACCCTGCTTGCAACTGCCCCCCTCAGGTAACCACTGCAGAGAAGTCTACACATCTGTAATTGGGAGATTTCGCCCTAATGAAAGTGTCTTGGGGCTAGTAGCATAATTCATACCTTTAAAGAAAGTTGCTGCAAATCCTGCTTTATTGATGGACCCATCAGATGCAAACTTCATCCACATTTTATTTGAGCTGGATTTGATATCTTCTGGCTTCTCATAACCACAAAAGTGACCAATCAGCACGCTGTCCTCAGTGGGGCCATCTCGGATTTCCAGGTAGTCATAGGCACAGTTGTCATGCCTTTCTATCTGCAATGGGAAAGGGAACATATCAGATGGGGCCACTGATTTCTCTGTGCCCTATCCGAGCCACTTTAAGTTTAGTGCCCTGCTGTCAGTCTAAAAGGGGAAATCAAGTCAACTCTCAGTCCTTTGGTTCAGCAGCAAATGAGGCTTTATTTTCCCAGCCGTGTGAAAGAGAATGGTGACTGTATGTGCCTGTAATGGGATATGTGTTTAAACTTTAAAGCAACTTAAGTGAAGCAATTTAAGTCAGGGGCAGGCAATTATTTCAGGCGGAGGACCACTTGATGAGTTTTAGCGAGCTGTTGAGGTCCACAAGGGTAGCCCCGCCCCTTCCATTGCCCAACCCCCTGGTCGCCATCTTGGGACCCGAAGTCCTGACCCCTGACCTTTGCCACCAGAAGTCCCTCCCCTTGCCCCTGGAAGTACTCCTTTTGGAGAGGTGGCCTTGGGACCAAAAGTTACGCCCTGTCGTATGGTCTGTGTCATAAGACTCACCCACCCAACACGAAACTGCCCTGCTCGCCATATCTGTCCCAGAATCCCCTGCCCTCATCACGTGATCCCTGACATCAGAAGGTGTACCCCTTGACTGGGAAGCACTGCGCAACACCAGGGCCCACCCTCACAGTACATGGCCCATCACCAGCACAGCACCCACCAGTGCCGTAGGACCCCTCCTGTCCCGAGCCACAGGGGGCTCAGCCACAGCCTTCCCTGCCCGGTGGGGCCTGGCCAGCCCATCCCGTCCCCTATCAAGCGGTGGCTTCCCCAGCTGCTGCTGCACTTTCCCCCTACCTGTGCCAGCTGGTCCCAAAAGGCTGCCACCTCTCCTCCCTGGTGCTGACTGGGCTGGAGATGTGGCCCAGCTGCTGCTTCTCCTCCCCAGTGCTGGCCCAGCCCGACCCTGCGTAGCCCAAGCAGCACAGCACGGCATGGGGAAAGCCTGCCCCGCAGCCACTTTCCTGGGCTTATCTGCAGGGCAGGGCCCTTTCCAGTCCCGTGTACAAAACAGAACCTGGCCCAGACACTCTTTCCCCTCACCGGCGCCACAGGTCCTGGCCCAGCCCTCCTGCCCCTCTCAAGCTGCAATCGTGGCCTGAGCCGGGGCGGGGCGAGGCGAGGCCAGCTGGGGCAGGCTGAGGTCCGGGTTGGTTGTCTCGCAACCAGAACCCAAGGAAAGTCCATTCCAGAAGCCTGAGGTGCTGCAGCCGGCGGTTGGTGCCGCTGGAGGCTTTTAGAGAGGCAGCCGCTATTAAGTGGGTTTTGAAGGGGCTCTGCAGGCCGGAGGGAAGTGCTTGGCGGGCCGCATCCAGCCTGCAGGGTGTATTTTGCCCACCCCTGATTTCAGTGATACCAAGGGTACTGAGACTGTTTGGATGGATGCCCAACAAGTCAAAATTAAACAAACTAGTGTAACAACATTTGGACCACAAGGTTAACACAACCTGGAAGTCAGCAAAGTGCATCATTTAATATGCCAGCTTAAAATGCCAGTTTGAGTGAACGTATTTCATACATCACAATTAGTTGGCTATCTATGATAGTCTCAGCTTAGCTCCCAGGAGCAGCATGAAAAACTTCCCACTGTAACTGGCTTTGGCAGCCTCAGAACAGAACCAGTACCCTCCCATCTTCTCAGGCCAGTCTCCCTTGTTCAGGACTGGCAGGCCAATAGGTGGAAAATCTGTCTGCTCACTTATTTCAATGCAGCAAGCTTCACAAAGTGGTTTGGGCCCTGCCCACCTTCCCTCTTCAGTTCTCAGCTTTCACATTTCTTCCACATGCTCAAGCCTGACCATAGGCCCTAATCAAATCATTCACTTTATCATACCATCCTTTTATAAGGGCAGTCAGCCTGTTGGGTCCTCCAGCATCTCCAGCACGTAGCCAGGAAGCCCCTTGTCTATGTCACAAAACTGTCATATAGTGACCCATGGCTGTACAAGAAACTGTGTCTGAACATTGTTTCTTCTTAGCTCTATTGCCTTCACATGCCACCGTCCAATGAAGCTCTTAATACTTAAGCATCTACAAGTGTTGCATGATCTTACAAGGTCGAGATCTGTGCCCATTGGCAAAGGAGACCTCCATCTTGCTGCAGCCTTCTTCTGTCTTTAAAGCTGCTGAGATCCTGACATCATCTTCCACCTGATCTGCTGTTGAGAATTTGGGGTTGGACCATGCTTTGACTAGCACCTCTCTTCAGGCCTTTTCACCATGGGTAACTCTCCTAGGAGTGAGAGACTCTGGACAAGATAACTCTGAGGATCACCGAGACATGCAAACCTCTCCACAAGATCTAGGCCCACAGTTGCTGTTTTTGTACATCACCTTCCTTGCTTTAAACAAAGTTGTGCATAGGCTTCTACCACAGGAAACAATACACTCTCCTGTGCCACCCTCCAAAATCCCTGCAATGATGGACCAGTGGTGATGAAGACAGGACTAGTGAATCCAGCAGTCCCCAGCCACATCTGCATGCAAGCGGTAGTAGCCTGATTGTTGTTTTGCACCTGGGCTGAGACAAGGGTGTAATTCAGCAGCTGCTACCATGACTGAGAAGTCCTATTCAGGATCCCCTCTGCTCACCCCACATGGGGAAGGAGCCAGAAAAGGTGTCATAAATCTAGGCTGTCTCGTGTTCCTGGCTAGATAACTGCATGCAGCCAAATCACTTTCTGTGGTCGAAAGCATCATAAGAAGATAATGATTTTTGCAATGTAGAACATTTGCACCTTGATGGTTAGCCAAGACAATGAATGACCAGAAAGAACTGCCATGGTCTCCAGGAAACTAGTGAGATACAACATCAACATTGCAGCTCTGAGTGAAACAAAGCAACTAGATGAGGCTCAGCAGAGAAAAGACAGTATCCTTCTCCAATGGTATCCTTTTCTTAAGCAAAAGTGCAGAGCACACCATCTTCAGGCAGAGTGACAAGTTCAAGACCACCTAGAAACACTAGAAAGTGTCTTGTCCTTGAAGCAGAGAAGAAAGAGCAGAGGAAGGAAAAGGAGAGGAACCCCAGCCTACAACCTGCTCTCCCCTGCAGAAAGACCTGCAACTTCTGCAGATGGATCTGTGGCTCAAAGACTGGACTCTGAAGTCACCTTAAGACCCATCAGTGAGCTGTGGTAGAAATCATCCTTGAATTGAGGGATTGCCATTTCTGCCACTGGTGATAACAAGTGTTGTTTAGCAGCATAAAAGGGGCAACATAGGTGCTGAACTCTGCGAATGGCAGGAGAATACCTGAAGCCAATCAGCATGGAAACATGGAGGGACCAATGACTCCAGATACAGAGCATCTCTTCTTTCCTAACAGGATAATGAAGGTTTTGCACACATGAATGATGGCAAATAATGAAGATGAGCAACAATAACCATGGTACCTCAGGGACCTGCCTAGGGGTTTATAATCAACCTGCCAGAGTTGATGGACTAAACAATCAACTGTGGAGCCAAACAATCTCATCCTAGCCTGTAGGATGCATCTGTAAGATATGAATAGGACCTTATAGACACATCAAGAGGATGGAGGATACCACCCTGTATGAGAATGCCAACTCATCCCCTCTCTCTGATGTTGATATTTCAAACAACAATAAACAAGCAAATCTTAACACATCCAACTGATGGTGCAATTCATATTGTAAATGATGGGGAAAAAACCCTCCTGACCTCTGCAGTGACTGGCTGCTGTCCTGAAGCATGACATTTGAGTAAGACATTCACAAATGACACTTACAGCTTCAGCGATATTCTGGTTCCAGTCTTATCCAAAGGAAACTACTGGGAGATTTGCCTGAACTTCAATGATCTCATTTTATGTAATCAGGTGGAAAAGAAAAGACTCATTCATTCAACCCTTAATCTTGTATTTCTCTGTTACCATATGTCCCTTTTAACTTCACTTTTCAAGGCTAACTTTCTATAGGCTGAGTTTGAAGAAACTAAGATTGCTCTGCTTCATTACTGCCATGCATCCTTCTCAGGGTTTGAAATTAGTTTTGTTAAAATATTTAAGGAAAAATTGCCCAATTTTTTCAAAATTTACACTCTTTAGGAGGCCTCCTGTTTTACAACCTCCTATGCCAAGAGGTTATTTTTGTTTAAGAGCACATGCAAGTGTCTCTCACCTCAAATGCTTGGAACGTGATCCCTACGTGAAACCCCTCAGAAACTGTAATCTTCCATATGCACTCTTTGGAAGGTCTGTAGTCATCTGGATAATTGGGAGACTGAATCTGGCCAGCATCTTTGTGTATTTCTCCACCACAAATAGCTTCATAAAAAAAAACAGTGCAGATATGTGGTTATACATTTTCTCCCACTGAATCTGATTTTCCAAGGTTTCTCCAAAGCACCTCTTCTCTTTCAAATTCATACTGACACAATTTATCTCAATAGCCAAACTTATTATGAGAGGTATTAAAAATCTAACCAAGTTCCTCCTCCTCTCTCAATGGCTCTCATCTTGCTGCATCAGTCTCTCAGAGGTAAGGCTTATTTTAATATCCAGACCTTGTACACTACTGGACACTCAAATTAACAGTCATTATGATGATATTGCAAATAAATATTAAATACCAACATCAACTGTGCTGTAAATGAAAACCTGCCACTAGATGGCACTATTAGCAAACACTATGCAGGACCTTAGTAGTTAGTAAGGGTTCCTACACCTTCCTGGGGTGGGGAAGATGTGCCTAAAGAAGCCTATTTGATGCAGCTTTAGTGAATATATTCTCATACAGACTGCATCTGGAGGTGCCCTATAGACTAAGAATCCAGGTACAAGTGTCATTTCTTTATGCAGGCAAGAAGGTGAACACTACAGCAGCTTCCCAGAGAGTACACAGAGTTGGGACTTTGAAAGGTAAAGAGAAATTAATTGCAATAGAAAGCTGGAGACAGGAAGAAACTTTTCATATTGGTAAAAGAATCCAGTCAAGAAAAAAAAGTTAAAGTTGAGTGCAGGACTAGGCAATCAACAATTTAACTATCAGTACAAGGGGTGCATATAGAAAGTACTTCTTTTTCAGATTGCCTTTACATTTTAACTTTATTGTTTTTCAGGGTTTTTTTAAATCAGACAAGAAAACAAAAATACCATTTCAAATTCCAGTGTAACCTCCACATAGGGTCTCAAGCTGGGCTGGTACAGCACTAAATTTTGGTCAGTTATCATTATTAATAGTTTCTAAATTTTCAGTGAATTTGCTTGCCATTCCCACCCCCACCAACCTTGCCAATAGAATTTGTTCAGTTACTAAAGGCCCCCACAACACAATGCCAACCATATTTTCAGTATTTTTCTACAAAAAGTTTGAAAAACATTTCACTTGAAGATACAAATTGATAACACATTTACATTCAGGGTCAAATTTTCCATTTTTGAAACACCCCCCTCCCCCTCAGATTCCAGCAAAATAGCATCTTTTCTTAAATAAATAAATACAGTCAATTAGCAAAACTGCAGACCCAAAGGACATGATTTTCAACTTCTCTGTTATCCCAGACCACTGCGCTATGACATATTCAGTTTCCCAACAGCCCCAGAGAGGCCAGCAGGAGAATATTAGCCTCTTAGAGTCACTGAACCAAAATAAAGTGAACTTGAAAGGAAATAGATGGCTCTACATTTTACATATAACCCTTAATGTGAGTTTCCTTTTAAATCATTATGTTTGAGGAACCTATAGGGTCTTCATCTTGAAAGGGCCTCATAGACCATAGGCCTGTTTTGGAATCAGGCTGGTTGATCTCAACCATACACACTGAAGGGGCTTGCAAATTCTGCAATCCCTGCTCAACCTCGGAAATATGAGTGGGTGTGGAGCCGCCTTCTGCAGTTAGATAGGTTTTAAACTAGTGCATAAAATAAATCCTAAACCACTTGTTAGTTTCCACTGCCAGACTAGGTCTGCAGACTGTGCACAATGACACAGTCCTGCTAGCACTTAGCTAAAGATCTTACTTACCTTCATAAACCACAAAAAAGCCCTTTCCCAGGATGTTGCTGCTGCTTCGAAACTCAATCCACAGCCTGCTATCCGTGGAAATTATTGGCTCAGGGACTTTATCACCACAAAATCTACCTAGAAGGCAGGAAACAGATGATCAAGATCTCTCCATGGACAGGTGAGAGTGCTTTGGGCAATGGGAAAAATGGCATAAAATCACCTGTAGTTCCAGAGAGTCAGGATAAGGTAAATTTACAGCACACTTTCACTCAGATGACAACTTGGATCTTAAAAAAGGGAGTCAACTTTATTTGTATTCTCTCCAAAGAGTTTAAATTCCACCTAAGAACAAAGTCTAGCATTCACAAATGTTTGCCTGGTAAAAATAACATATCCAAGAGCTTTACAAAATCTCAGGATGAAACAGTAGGGTCATTAATTATGGCAGGTGATGAAATGGGGGGGAGTAAAACAGCCTGAATAGAGGACTTAGATAAATAGGTGATGATGCTGGAAGCAATTCATTATGATTTGTTATTTGTATTACATAGCGTCTAAGAGCCTCAGTCCTGGACCACGACCCCCAATGTGCAAGGTGCTATATAAACCCGGAGCAAAAAGTTAACTGTACAACAGCAACCTCCACGCTACATCATGGTACTATTTTGCCAGGTGTAAAAGACTATGTATGGAAAGAAGCAGTCCTGTCCCACTACGCTGGGAATCTAACTAAACAAGACAAAAAGGGTGGGTGAAAAGAATCTCAATAAATGAGAACCAAATATGCAGAGCTTCCAGATGGCTTTGAAAATCTCAGTCTTGCTGCCAAAAAAAAGGAAAGGACCATCCCTTTCCTTCTATAATTCTGGTATTGAGGGGAAATCCTTTCTTCATGCCAGATATGGCAATCACTTGCATGCAAGATGGAATCATCTTAGTTACACACTTCTTCTTACTGAGATCCCTGGAGTACTATGGTCCTTTGGTTTTCATTACCTAGAATACGTTCACTGTATGGTTAATACAGCTGGATATTTCTCATAAGTGTCAACAGAAATACTGGTAAGGTAACGCTACTGAACTCTACAGTTGTGAACTGCTATTTTCCACAGCAATCTTAATAATAAATTATGATAAAAATTGCTTATGTTTCTATAGCCTCTTTCAGGAAGAAGACTCCTCAAAGCACAGGTCAAACAGTAACTGTGTTTCAAGGGTACCTATTGCCACTTGGTTCTTTCCTTCACCTGACAATGGCAACATAATATGCTGAATACAGCGGGGTCTGGGTTTGTTCCTCTTCTGCAGGAGTAACTGAATACCAGTTTATCCAATTGAATCTGTAGTGGGAATTTGACAGAACATAATTATCCAGATTGGAATTTGGGCAGGGGATAAGGGTTGCAACTCGAGGCCTTGTAAAAAACAATCCAGGGGCTTGCTGGTGACCTCAAAAGGTCAGAGCTTGGTTCTGCATCTCAGGTGAAAGGTAGCACATTAGTATCTACTAACTTGCTGCATTACTGGTTCTCATTTCAAGCCTTTTGTCTACACCAGGGGAAAAGATGGATGTTTTTAACACACTTGCTAATGCAGGCTAAATGAAATCTCAGGATAGAGAAGGCAGTTGGAGTCTTAATGCATGTTAGTCATTCATTGTGAATACTAGAGCTCTCCTAGGTGTGTTACAAACACCATTTCCTAGCCAGAGCAAAGATACCAAGGGAATAGCACCATCAGTTGAACCACAGCTCAACCTGCTATAACATGGTCTTTTCCATGGGTGTTTCCGAGCCAAATACTAACACAAACCGTGCTCTGCTTAGCTGCTGAAATCCAACAAGCATATGTCCCAGAAGTGCATGGCTGTAAACACATGTATATTCCAAATAGGTCAGGGGTCATTACAGTAGGACAGAAATAAATAGCAATACAGCTGCTTTTCTTTTTCCTCCTCATAGGAACAAATACTAACAAACAGTGTTGACACTTGCAAGGTTCCTCTCTCTAGGGTCACTGAGCAACTGCCTCTTGGATTTAGTCGTCGAGTTCAACAAGGATGTCAAGGAGAGGAAATGCAGATGAGGAAGCTAGAATAAGTGAACTCCTTGGAGTTCGATAAAGGGCCCATTCATAAAAAAAGTTATGCACCATTTAAGGCTGGGTTTTCACACACTTCCCTGGGAAAATATGCAGGGCACTTTTTTTTTTCCAGGCGAAATACATGCTTTCACAATTCATGCTAATCCTCTTCCCCACCCCCCTGCCAGCCCACAACCGGCCTGCCTCTTCCTAACTAATTTCATGGGACCGACCCCTTGCAGAGGCCATGGCAGTTCACACAACAGAAAGGTTTACAAATCCAACTATGTTTAAGGAGATTTTTCATTTTTAAGCACTTAAACGTTTGACAGAAAAACCGAAGCGCTCTAAGTCGCGGCTGCTGGAAGGATGTGTGCATTTGCCCACAATCATCCTTGCAGCAGAAAGCAAGTCCCAAGGACACTCTCCTCTGGGGAGCACTACTGCTCCAATTACAGGGAGACCCCCCCCAAGCTTTCCTCTGCTGTTGCCTCTATCAGTGCCAGACATCTAACCTAGAAAAGAGCACTTTCCCACCAATAAAATAGTTTACTAAAGGGCCTAACCCCCTTCTGCAAAGCACAGGTGCAGTGTCACATATTAAGGCCTGAGAAATGCAGGAACCAGGGCTGGTAAGAAGGTGCCCCGCTACTCCTAACTAGGAGAAGGAGCAAGACCCAACTACCACACACCTATTAAGGGCTGCTCTTTTGAGCCTACCTTCTCTCAGATATGCTTGCTACCTTTAACCTTGTGCTACTCAGTGTAAACCAGCTGCTGACACTCCTTACTGCTCTCTGGGCCTCCCCTGTCCCTTGCATAGCCTAACTCGCACCTTTGTCTGTACGACTTTGCTCTATCTGTTGTGCATAGCCATGCAAAGATTTGCAGGTTTAGGGTCTAGTGCCATGGTTCTCAACCTTTTTGGACTCAAGGCACCCTGCACTGGACTCGATCCTTCCCTGCATAACTTTGACAAATTATGGGGCACACAATTTCAAAAACTGATTTATATATTACAGGGCTAACCCCCTTGCAGAGGCTGGGCAGTGGGAATTGGGGGGTCGTTCAGGCAGGGACAAGTCTGAGCCTTCATTTATCTACTTAGCTTATCTGATCTCACCTCACTTATCTCTTCACATCTTGTAACACACTTCAAAGGATCTGGTGGCACCCCAGGGGGCCCCGACACGCTGGTTGAGAATCACTGGCTTAGTGTCTTGCTGTTCTTCACTGGTTTTCAAAACCCTTCACAACTGATAAGCCTCACAACCTAATACCAGAGGCATTAAGGGTAAGCATTATGGGTAAGGGGCACCCAACTCATTTATGCTCCACTGAAAACCCTGGCCCAGTAGTCAAATTCCTAGTTGTAACAGAGAACACACCCCCAGTAACCTGTGTGAGGCTGCACTCATCTAGTTGCAAAAAATTTGGAGTTTCTTGCCTCGTAGGGTACAGTGGACATTCATATATTTTACAAATGTGAAAACAGAGGTGAAGGAATTTGCCCAAGATCAAAGTTAGGAAGTGGCAGAACTGGGAATAGAACCCAAATGTCCTGGCTCGCTCTTCCAACTCCTTCATCCACCAGAACACCCAAAAGTAAGAAAATCCCAAATGCCCTTACCAGCAGCCTCATGTTCTCAACAGTGACTGACAGCATGGTACAAGCTGAAGGAAATAAATGAGATGCTATGAGCTTGAGACAACAGTGCTTTTTTATAATATTTCAGAGCCCAAGCAGAGATGCAGTGTGGAGATGAAGCCTGTTGTCCCATCAGTGCTAATTCACATTCTCCTGGATCATGCATAAGAAATCATGGAGACAATCCCCTACAATTTCTAAAGGCTTTGTACAGAGCCAGTTGTTAAAAAACAGACACACAAAAGTTTGAATTCAAATAATGCTTTTTCAGGTTCCATCCCAGTTGCAAATTGACTGCAGGGGTGGACATGGTTTCCCAACAATCAACTCCATATTGTTTAAGCATGGTCCAGTCATGCCCTGTAAGCCACTTCTATTTGACTGTTTCCAAAGTGGTTTACGGCCCTCTTCCAGTGATCTGCAATTTTAGGTGTTTATCTTAACACTGTAGAGGACCTGGTTTGCAAAGGACAGGTAGCTCAGCATTTTCTAAAGACCAGATTTCCCCCCACCCCATAACTGTCCTCAGCTGGGCACCTAAAATCAGTAGTCTCTAAAAGGGCTACACAGATTGAAGGACTGCACCATGGTTTAAATATATAGTCTGGTCCTACCAAGGCCTTCTACACCATAGAAGGGCTACACCATGATTGAAATATACAGTCTGGTCCTGCCAAGACTGAGCCATGTTTTGAATGAGTTGGAGGAAACCTTGCTAGAGCCCCCAACTACACTGCTCCACACAGAAGATGGAACAATATCTGTAGGCTGATACTCTGCAGTTGTATGTGGGAGGTGCAACTATGGAATGGCAGGTACTGGAAGAAAGCATTAGGGATAATACCAGAGCCTACAGATAGCCCACAGCAACAGTATGCATGTCAGATGTGTGCTCCATGTCCATAACTGGTACATCCTAAAGGAAAGTCAGCTCTTAGAACATGAGGTGAGAAAGCGGGCATGTGAGAGGTGCTGACCGGAAAGCTGTAACTCCCTCATATTTACCAGCAAAGGCCACCGAAATATTTTTCTCCGCAGCTTTTATCTTAGCCTGGCTTGTGCCTCCTCCCCATCAGAAGACATCCTCTCTACCTCTGGAACCTGCTTTTAAACAGCATGTTTCTACATCTAATAGGGAGAGGAGGCTGGATGGTCCAGAGGATTTGGTAGCTCAGATAAACCATTTCCCTCAAGACGGCAGATTCAAATCCATTCCACACTTTAGCAACCAAACGTTCCTAGCATTTTATGACCTGTATGAGATGAGTTTTCTGTGTCCTATCCCAGTTCTTTAAACACAAATTAGAATAGGAAGATATGCATATGGAAAAACCATATACTCAATATACCAGCCCATGCAGTAGCCTAATGGGTAGTGGTACAATTGCTCATCAGAGTGCACCGATTTACATACTTGGCAGACTCACTGAAAAATAATTGTAGTGTTCTGGGTCAGAAATTGTACAGTTTGATCATCTGGGAACTCTGTTTCAGTGCAGTATAATTAAATATGTCTTAAGGCAATGTTGTATGGCTAGAGCAAGGGACAGGGAATCAAAAGACCAGGTCTGCCTGACTTGCTATGGCACTCTGGGCAAATCATTTCCCTCTGAACCTCAACTCCTCATCTGAAAAACGAAGGAATAATGTTTTCTTACCACACAGAGAGAACTGGGTGGATGAATTACTTAGCGTTCAAGAAGCACTTTGATAACAATGGAGGAGAGGTATTAAAGGAGAACCATGTGCCTATTCTACAAATAAGCTCCCAGCAGCTAGTGGATGAAGGGCCAATTTACATACACTCTGTACAAGCATCTTAAAAAATTTAAATAGCCACTCACCCAATAAGGGAGCCTTCCTCCAGTAGCCATCACGCACCTCCACATAATCATACCAACACAGGCGGCTTTTAAACAAGTCCATTGACGTGAAATTTAGCATAATCTGTGAACAGAGGGAGCAGAGTTATCTTTGTAAATGGAGCTATTTGGCACAACAGGACCTACAAACTAAATTCCATCAGGGTCATTATGCTGCCTAAGAGGTTTAAATGGTAAAAAGGACTTTTTTTTAAAGTATCTTTTGTTAAAAAGATATCCTGAGGCGTTTTACAGAGCTCTATCATACAAAGCAGCAGATAGCATGCTACTGAGTGAATGACAGAAAAGATGACAGACATTCACTCAAGTAGAAGGCTCCTTTAAGAAGAAGAGATCTGATTGTGGTTTTACAACAAAAAGAAGTACCAGTGGTTCATCTAGTAGGTATAAGAAAAAATGTGTTGCAGAGAAATAGGATTTTGATGGAAAGCTTTGATTCATTTTGCTTTTTTTTTCTAAATTTCTATTAGATTATAGTGTCAGCTCTCTCCTCCAGCTGCCATGGTACACCATGAAAGGTGCTGTTTAAATTCCTCATGCCTCCATTCTGGCAGCCTAGTGGATTATATGTAAAACACAATTCCCAAAACAGACAACTGTCTTCCCTCTAGCTGAGTCCCCAGTGCCTCAAGTCGTAGTCATACAGAAATAAGGCAGGAGGGGGTTTCTGGAGGTCAGTTAGTCCAACCCTCTGCCTGAATCAGGATCACCCCTATCCAAACCATCCTATACAACCATAATCTAAACTCTACATAAGACTCTCAAGCCTGACACGACATAGACCTAACACCCTAACCTGCCACAGGTAAAGCAGGGGAACCAAGGCAGCCCTGCTTCTCTAAAATATTGTTAATTTATGCTCAAGATGTCTTGGGTAGAGGGAGGCAATAGTCCCCCAAATACAGAGGAAAGCAAAACCCCCCAGTCTGTATCAATCTGCCCGTGGGGTAAAATTCCTTCCTGACCTGAAATACAGTGATTGGTCTGACCCTGAGCAGAAGGGCTAGACTAGGGGTAGGCAACATTTTTGGTCTGGGTGCCAAAAACCTCCTCAACCTAGACTTGGAAGATGTTGGCATGCCAGGAGCAGATGACAAAGCCCAATCCTTATTGTGGCAGCGCACCCAAGCCCCTTCCCTGCTGTGCACCCTGAGACATGTGTCCACCCAGCACAACCCCAGTCTCTTCTCTGCTGCTCACCCCGAGGTCTGTGTACAGCTGTCGTAGGCCACCGAGCCGGCCCAGGGCTCCGGACCCCAGTGCACTGGTTGCAATCTCTTGGCTGCCTGCCACATCTGGCTTGGGGTCTGGGTAGCTGCTGCCTGCCACAGACCCTGGGCTGCTTGCAACTGGGCTTGCAGCCTCCCTGCTGCTTGCTGTGAACAGCTTGGGCTCCAAGGCCAACAGCAGCTGTGCACAGCCTGGGTTGGCTATGGCTTGCTGAACAAAATGGCCTCCTGCCATGCTCTGGCACACATGTTGGGGGCTGCCATCCCCTGGGTAAGACCTTCTAGCTAGGAACCTCCAGCAGGAGGTTTACTAGCTAGAGAATCATGACACCCCAGACTTAGCCATAGCCATAGCCATAGCCGTAGCCAAAGCCCAGTGCCTCTAGTGAGGCTTAAAAACACCCTGACATATAGCAGAAAAATGGGGGGGGAGGAGCAACCGGCAAAGCCCAGAAGCATGGAAAATACCCATGATAGAAAATAAGCATGCTATGCTTAGATCATCCCCCACCAGTGACTGTCCAACCTCTTCTTGAACACCTGTGATGGAGAGTCCACAACCTTCCTAGGCGGTCTATTCCACAGCCTCACTATTCTCACAGTGAAGAAGTTTTTCCTGGATATCCAATCTAGATTTACTTTGTTGCAACTTCAAGCCATTGGGTCCATGTCCTCCTCTGCAGCAAGAGAGAACAGGTGCTTTTCCTCTTCTTTATGGCAGCCCTTCAAGTATTTGAAGACTGCTATCATATCCCCTCTTAAGTGCCTTTTCTGCAAGGTGAACGTGCCAACTCCTGAGATGCAGTCCAGCCAGGGAGCTTAAGTGCAAAGAAGAGGAAAGGGGCACAAGGCATTCAAACTGCAGCTCTCACGAATCATTGCGGTGGCTAAGGCAAACAGTTTAAGATCATGCAGAATTGAAACAAAGTGTTCCCATTCAGGATGGCAAACCAACCTGAAACATCTGTCACAAAATGTTGAAACATCTTGGTTTTAATGGTAAACATGTAGACTATTTCCAATTTAAATTTTGCAAAACTTTTCACTCCATGAAGCATGCCAGTGTTTCTACTGTGCATGCCTAGCCAGGACAAGAAAAATGTAGAAGTGCTGATCTTTCCCTTGAGACAGCCATTCTGACTTTTTATCAACTCCACAAATAGGGTTATCTTTTATTTAAATGAAAACCACATTTTGTTGAAAAGTCCTTGCCATCTAAGTCTATCATCACCTCGCACATGAAGGCCCACAAAACTGCTGAGAGGTAGGCATCATCCACCACCTTATTGGTAGGGAATATTTGCCTTGGGTACGTGTTGCAGCCACACTAGAAAATGCCATCCTGCCTCCCCAGGCCTAACAACGGCATAAATTATAAGCCAGAAGGGTCACAGGTATTAAGGTTGCAGAACAGGGTAACAATAAAGATGCTTGGGCTGTTTCTAAATTAGCATTTATACCATTACTGAAATTTTTACCTCTTTGCAAGCAGCTGCACCCCACTTCAATGCTGTTGCAGCCAAACAGATTAAATGACTTGCCCAACATCATTCAGGACGTCTCAGGTACAGCCAGAAATAGAACCTATACTGCTAGATCTGCTTCTTTCCTGTACGGTCCTGCAAGCATTCTCCTGCAATGCTACAGCTCCATGTAATACAGTAGGGAAACCCAGCCAGCTAGTTTCCCCACCCGGGCTAATGGAACAGAAATGTAAACAAATGGTGCAAACAGTGAAGATAAGAGATTAAAAAAACAAACAAACCCCAAAACAGCTCAGTTACAACATGCAGCTGCATTGGATTTGCACGGCTGTAAGAGCACGATCTGGTCTGTGATGTATCATAGTGGTGTCTCTCCTTTAAGACGCTAAAGGGGAGTGAAGTCAATGGATCTACTAAGGGTGAATTTTTTGCAAAATTTGACCCATCAAATTAGCTTGTATCCAATACCTCCTGCAGAGATACAGATTCCCATGGTATACTCTTACCAAGCAACCTAGATTAAGACTCAAGATATTTCTAAATGAGATTTACTTTCCACCATTTACTCTGATGACTTTTGGCAAATCTCTGAATTTGAACAATGAAAGTAGACCAGTCTATTTGGTTCACTTTATAGACAGTATCTGGCTCTCAGTACATTAACTGCTGCAGGGTTGCCACTGCAAACACTACAAAGTAGTAGCCATTGTATTAATTTAAAAACTTCTGGAGATTTCATACAGAGGAACATTTCATTTTAAGTTAATTTGGTAAAAACAATGTTGAAAAATGTATTTTGAGCCGTATCAGCTTTAAACCATGTCCAATCATCCAGGACCTCCCCCAGTCATCATGAATTTTCAAAGATGATGGCCAGAGGCTCTGCAATCACATCAGTCAACTCCCCCAGCACTCTGGGGTGCATCCTGTCCAGCCCCATGGACTTGTACACATCCAGCTTTTCTAAATAGTCCCTAACCTGTTCTTTTGTCACTGCTGGTTGCTTCCCTCCTCCCCAAATGGTGCTGCCAGGTGCATTAATCTGGGAGCTGACTTGGCATGTGAAGACTGAGGTGAAGAAGACATTGAGTACTTCAGCCTTTTCTGCATCCTCTGTCACCAGGTTGCTTCCCCCACGTTAATAATCTCCCAAAGTAATCTTCAGGCTTTATTTAAAAGCCTGAAACCCTCTTGGTAATTTTCTGTAAGCACCCGTTTAGGTTGGGAGGAAGCAGAACACACGTTAGCCCTTGTGAGGGGGGTACGTGAGGCTTGGAGCCTGCCTGTCCGACTTGAACACAGCAGGTAGCAGGGGCTCTCGCATGCTTCCCAGAGTGCCCTGCAGGTTCCCTGAGGTGCCGAAGACTCCTCAGTGGAGGTGAACAGCCTACCCATCTGACTGGCTGGCGGGGATAGTATGGCTGCCCACCTGGACCTGATGTAACAGTGGCTCATCGCAGCACAAGCCATCAGACAGCTGTCTCCCACATGCTCACCCTGTGCCTCTGTGTGCGTGTGTGTCTAGCACACCTGGGTTGTGTGCGTGCATGTGTGCATGCGTGCACATGCACATGCCCCACACACATGCACACAGAATCCAGGTGTTTGGGGCACAACTGGGCCACTGACTTTCATGCAGCCAAGGACAAGATGCCCACCTCTTATACAACTCCCTGTTTCCTGGGTTGATGCAGAGTGGGCGCTATGCTCCTGTGGTCCCTGATTTCATCAGCAGCAATGTCATTGCTCCCCCATCATTGCCTCCCCATCCCCATTGAGGGCCTAGCCTATCCCCCATCAGGCTGCCCCAGCTCATGAGGCCCTATGGGAGGCACCTCGACTGCCAGAAGCAACACTTCAGCTAAGCACCGGGCCTGACACCATGAGCACATGGTGCAGGGATGGGGGAAGGCAAGCCCCCTGCTGACATAGGTGGCTTTGGCCCCGCACCACAGCAGGCTGCCAGATCTGCAAAGCCCTTCCTCCTCTCACACATGACCTGGGAGCCCTCCTTGGATGAGAGGGGCCAAAGGGCTTTGAGTGCCCATGCCCTGGCATTGGGCCATGGGTTTCCTGCCATGGGCTTCTCTGGCCTGCATCATAGGCAGTGCTGCCCACACCCCAGGCTGCCCATTCCCCTTCCTTTCTCCCTCCCCAACCTCCCCTGGGGGGAACCCATGGAGGTGTCAGAGAATGAGGTGCAAGAAAGAGATGTGCCTCAGTTTAAAATGTTGCAGTTGCCAAACTTTTCTTGTGTTTAATAAAGAAAACCTGTTGAACATTGCCTGTGTCTCTGCCTAGTCCCTCCTCCCAATTCATAGAAAACAGCAAACCTTTGGCAGCAGTAGGATGGGGGTGGGGGGAGGAGGGGTGTTGAGAATGGGGTGACAGAACCTGGAAGAGGGTTTGGGGTCAGGGGGAATGCCACAGGGCCTTAATTCAACAAACATGAAAGCTTGGAGGGGAGGCACAGGTCAGGGGATTTTTGATCTGGCACCTTACTTTCAGGGGTCTGGAGTCAAGACTGGGGACTTCTCCATGTAGGAGCTAGACAGCTGTGTGATCCCAGACCCAATGTGTGTCTGAGGAAGAAGCCATCACTGCAGCAGGCACTGAAGACTGATGGCCCTCCTACATGGGACTCCTGCCCCTTGGCCTCTGGGACCATGTCTCCCGCTTTAAGGACCACCACAGACCCATAGCCCTTGCTGATGCCTGGGACTCATGTCAGACAGGTAGCCTGAGTTGGAGGTCTGCCTATTCCTGTCAAGGCTGCGCTGCTCCCCTGCAGTGGGACCTGGGCCAGGAGTGGGGTCATGGGGAGTGGAAAAGCTCCCTCCCAAGTCTTCCAGCAGAGGAGTGGGCAAGCTGAGGCTGCCGGACTCTGCTTCCAGAAGCTGCCCCAGCAGGCTGCACTCTCCCACCCATTCAAAATGCTCCTATACCACTTTGGGATTAGCTTGGACCTACTTGGAGGGCTTGCACCTACGGGACAACCAGCAGCTGTCCAGAACTGTGCGCATTAACACCCAATCCTGGCACTGTGACTCAGTTCCACAGCACCACGGGCTCTCCTCTAAACAGCGGGTGGCCATCTAGAGTCCCCAGTCATGTGACTCAGCAGCTCAGGTGTAAGCACCCTCCAGCTCATCCATATTTCCCCATATACGGCCCAATTCGTTCCCCATCAGTTTCTCAGCCCCTGGTGACAGGAGTCCATGGTGCACGGCCTGCGCACATCTTCCCATCGCTCATCAGGTGTGCTGCTGCCCGTCCTGAAGCCAGCATGACAGCTGCTGCAAGCTGGCCTCCCGCACACAGATACAGAGCCTGCGAACAAGGGGGAGGGGTTGCATAGCTTGCAGAAGTGGGGGACACACGGTTGAAAGGGCAGGTCTTGGCCTGCAATCATGGGCGGGGAGTTGGGGGTTGCCCTGAGGGGTCGATCCAGTGAGTGCCTGCACCTTGAGAATCGGAACCAGGCAGCGCTTACTGGACTTCACCCACAGATCGGACCGGGGAGAGGGGGAAAAGTGCTGTTGGGCCACTTGCCTGCCTATCTAGGTGCAGAACCCAGGAGTCGGCCTGGCAGCAAGAGCCGAGAGGCTGAGATAATAATTCCCATGCAGGAATCCTTCCATCACATGTATCCTCTTCCAGGGCTCAGAGGAAGATCTGAGGGTGGGTTTTGGAAAAGGGACATTCTTTCTTGTTCCTGCTGCACAGCAACTGGAGTGGTTGCCAGCCATAGATGTGCATATTGCCTGTCCCTGATCTGGGGGCACTTTCTGCCAAAACAGCCGTTTACCCTTTTGCCTGCTGAGCTCATTAAATGTTATCACTGCCTTTCCGTGAGTGCCTGCGTGAGAGGGGGTGCTGTTTATGTTCAAGTGCTCGATGTATCTGTGCTTAGGCTCAAGTCTCAGAAGCACAGCATGGCCCTGAGAGAAATGGCATGTGTCAATTATGCAGATTTATGATCCCTTTGAGTGGGAAATGCTCTCAAGTGCCCAACTGGGGTGGGGGTGGGGGGCAAGGGAGAGAGACCTGGCACCGTGGCTGGGCTCCAGGCTTCAGCTGGGAAGGGTGAACGTGGGGGAAGTGGATGATTCACCCTCCTCCTACCCCCTAGCATTCCTGCCCCCCCACCCTGGCCCCAACCCCTTTGTGGGCTTCTTGGCCACAACGGCCTGAGAGGGCTACAACAGCAAGGGGTCGCCTGTGGCAGCTTCAGTTCCCCCCACTGCCCCTTCCCTCCCCCCAGGGGCTCTGTGTTCACTCCAGGACCTGAGTCCCCATGATGGTCGCATGGAGCTCAGGCAAACCTTACCATTACAGGTTGCACAGTGTGCTTAATGTGGCCTGACTTGTCAGGAGAAGTGTCGGGAGAAATGGCTGTAGGTCCTGCAGGCTGTGCCAGTCCTGGCTGTTTTGTTGGTACTGGGGTGGGGTAGGCTGGTCCTTGCTCTGCACCCCTGGGAGAGGTGCAGAGACATATGACAGGACTTGGTTTGGAAGAGCCATGGCCCCTGTGTGAAGAACCGTGTTGCAGGGCCTCCCTCCGTCTCCTCCAGCAGGGTCCCTGTGGGCAACTCCTCCATTGCACCTCTGATCCCATGGGCGTTGGCAGGGGCTGTCCACCCTGTCCTCGGCAAGGAAACAGGACAGGTCTTTGTAGAATGGTATGCACTGCCCCTGGCTCTCAGGCTGCTTTCTAGTGTCCAACATGCGGTAATATTGCCTCCTCATCAACATGGTCTGGTGAGACACTGTTCCCAGTCTCTGTTGCCTGCATCTCCTAAGTGATGAGCTTGAAGACATCTCTGATCAATGCCCTATCTGGAGTTGGTCCTGGATGTGCTCCTCACCCCAGATGGCAATGAGATCCTTTATTTCCCCAAACTGCCACTTGTGTTCCCAGGCTTGGCTGGTGGCAGTGGGTGGACTGGATTCGTCCATGGTCCATGGCAGTGTCCGTGGGGTCTTAGTTGTTGTGTGAGTGATGGTTTGGCTGCGAGGGGTTGGGTAGAAGGCTAGATGGATGTATGGAAGCAGCAGTGGACGCGTGAGGGTGCAGTCCCTGATGCATGGTTCTCACTCTCACATCAGAGGCTTGGGGTCCTTGCTCCATGTCACCTGGCCTCCACTGCTCAGGTCACCTCCAGAATCTCACGATGTCCAGGGGCTTTCAGCTGATGCCCTGAAGTTCTGGCAACACTACCTGCCCCACCAGGGCTGTAAGATTCAAGGGTCCATGGCCCACGTGATACCTTAGTATCACAGGGTGTCTCTCTGGTCACCCTGGCTTGGAAGTCCAGTGCCTCCCACAACCACATCCTCCCCATACACTGAACCACCTAATTGATCATCTACTAGCTATCTGATCAGTGATCAAGAAGAGGGGAACTCACTCTGCACTGAATGAGAATGAAAGACATGGCAGGAGCCTCCCTTCCAAAAGCAAAAAAAAAAAAAAAAAGGAATGGCAAATATGTAGGGCCCAATTCAGCCACCCATACTTTACACCCTTATAACATGGAGGACTTTAAGTGTAGTGGATTCTATTAGTGGCATGTTATAAATTTCAACCCCAAATAGTGTTTGCTAAATGTTATTAGAGTTCATTTTTTCCACTTTCACCTTTTCTTTCCCCATCCCATACCTGGTACTGTGTAACGTCCCTGTTTTGAGGAGATTTCAATATAAATATACGTGTCACAAGTTAGGAGGCACAAGGCACCACACTGTCAAGTAGTTGTTTTGCATTATTATGAATTTATTTCAAGATTTAAAAAATAAATAAATACATCTAGATATGTAGTTTATAAACCTGAGCAAGGTAGAAAGCTGGGATGACTCTTGGTGGCAGACACCATATGGAGAAGCATAGATTTTAAAAGTAAGATTACAGAGGAAGCCGAAAAAGAGATAAGGAGAAATCATCTCCTCTCATTAGTTTCCATCATCTGGAGCTGTAACCCTTTATGAGGAGACAAACAGAACTATTCTAGTGTTAGAACCAAAACCATATGCTAGGTTCAGATCCAAGACTCTAATACGAACACTCCTCCACGCACCTAAATTGAAATGTCATCTTTAAGGTTTTATCCCTTCTCTACATGAAAGTGATTCTGGAATGAAACCAGGCAAGTCCAGAGAGTTTCTGGTTCAGAGTTGAGAACTAACCTAAGTCTCAAGCAAACACAAACCTGGTTTGAACAAGACACTGCTTGCTTCAGGACATTACAAAATACTTCTGAGTATAAGCAGCCGCTTAGTGGATCAGATGCCTCTGAAATAACTTTGGAGAACGCAAGATGAAGAGAGGAAATTATTATGGATTGTAGAAACCAAAAACAAGATAAAGTTTACTTTTTGGTTATTTTTCCCCACAAAAGATTTAATTTGAAGAAAGTAGAGTGCTATTAAAATATTTCAGGCAGGATTTTGCATCCAAATTTACGTCCACATACATACCTGATGTTATTCTTATTTTCTTTGCAGGTGTATAGAGCTCAGCAGCTTCACTTAGTTGGCTTCATACACCCCTGAATATGCTGTCTTTTCCCTCTCTGTTCTCCCAAACTGTAGAATTTTTGCATACTTGTAACTGCTCTTAATGATTACCCAGCTGGAAGTGATTTTCCCCAGCTCAGGCAATTTCTTTAATTCATTGCAAGGAGACAAAACAAGGGCAGGCCAGAGAGGTATCTTAAAGAGTACACGGTACAATACAAAGACCTAATCCTGGTCCATTTGAAATGAAGGGAAAATTACTCCAATTTCAGATTTCAAAAACTTGCATGTGATTGAAGGATTGCATGATAAACTTAAAAAAAACCCAAAAAAACCTCCCTGCCAAAGTTCACTACACTATCCATTAGACCACTTCAGAAAACACACACTTGGAAGTGTAATTGCTCTGAGTGCAAACTTTCAATGCCTTTTAAAACCTTCAAACACTTTTTTGGTAAACAGTGTAATGTTCTGAGCCAGCCGATTGTGGCCCCTCTGCCTGTCCTGCAAACACACAATGCCTCTGGCTGGCTGGTAACGTTAATAATGCTAATTACGGAATTTAAAAAGGCCTGATGGCATACCGGCACAGTACCAAGTACCTGATGATCCCTAGTCATCCTTTCTAGGGTTTGAGCTAGCAAATGGGACAAGCTAACTGCCTCGACTCACTAGGACTTCAGGAGTAACCCTGTTTATTGCCTTCTAAAATTCTAAACAGATTTGAGGGAATCTACTGGGTTCAGAAGGGAAAAATCAAACCACTGCTTCTTTTGCAGGCAACAGATTAGGAAGGCGGGGAAAGAGTTTCCTCTCCTCCGTTTGAAGAATATGAGGCATTTCCTAAGGGGAACATCATAGATGCTGTTTCCCTGAGGGTTTTTTTAAATGGGAGGTTGGCTCTAGGAAGGGACCTCTACATTAAGGCTAGAAAGACCACTGAGTATTACTATTCATATAGCCAGGAAAAGGAACAACTGTAAAACACTAATTAATAAAACAAACAGCGTGGAAGCTTCACAAAACCAGTTTCCAGACCTAGCTGTCCTATGTATCCATCTGCAGGACTCCCAGCAGCATACCTCAAACTCTGTAACAGTGTCTAATAGGGGTGTGCGAAGCGGGCCCTATTCAATTTGGATTTGGCCCAAATCAGGGACAGTGATTCTATCTGTTGATTCGGATCACTGTCCCTGATTCAATTTGGCCCAATCCAAATCTGAAGATTTGATGCCGATTTGGACATAGACACAGCTTGAAATGTTTTTTCTACGTACCTTGAAGTACCATCCCGACTTGTGAATGCCGAGATGCTGGGGCTCATGGAGTGTCCCACAGGAGTGCAGGGGGGGGGGGGGGGGGGGGGGGGGGGGGGGCGACCCTCCAGGTGCTCAGCGGCGAACCCAGAAGTGGACTGGAAGTATTTCCAGTCCACTTCCAGGTCTGCCGGGGAGCACACTGGACCCACCTCTGCACCCCCCTGGCTCAGCGATCAGCCACAGGGGGACCCTGGGTGCCCCCCCAGACCCAAGAGGCACCAGTTGCCAAGGCGAGGGGGTGTGGGGGGGGCCACCAGCACGCTCCCCAGCGGACCCAGAAGTGGACTGGAAGTGCTTCTGATCCACTTCTCAGTCTGCTGCCGAGCACTCTGGGGAGTCCCCATGCTTCTGTGGGTTGCTCCATGTGCCCCAGCATCACAGCATTCATGAGCCGCCTTCTACCTAGACGTACATAGAAAAAACATTTAAAGTTGTGTCTATGTCCGAATCGCCGAATCTTTCTGAATTTCTCCGAATCAATTTGGAGAGTTCCAGTTTGATTTGGAGAGATTAAAGGGTTCTCTGATTCGATTCAGAGATTCAACTACCGATTTGGGCCAAATCTCTGCCGAATCGAATTGGGAACTGAAGTTTCGCACAGCCCTACTTGTCTAAACCGGTTTTCTATCAAGTGCACGTGGTTCCTAACCATTATTCGAGTGATCATAATTATTAGAAATTGACTTTAAGACATGAGAACAGATAAACAGTGTCTGCTTCTTTATGGGCTATTGAATGCACCCAAGATTTCTGGAGCCTCATGTCTGTGAGCTGGACTCATGGGTTTCTGGTCCTGCATCCTGTACTGAACACTGGCAGTGTAAGTGCTTCATACAATCTACATTTTACACATGCATTCGGTTTGTGAGTGCTGAGGTACATGTTGTGCATGTTCAAGTACATTTTTTACTTCCATTAGGGAACTTGCCTATTGCCAGAAATCAGTGCAGATGAATCAGTTCTTAAACCAGGTTAACTGTGAGCAGAGACAAAATAGCAGCATGCCCACATTCAGCACTTGCTCACCTGTACCCATGACAATATGCAATAAAAGAAATTCAGCAGTAAGCAGTTTTCTTTGTGTGGATAGGTCTATGCTACCCAGAGGGAGGATGCTGGCAGGCCTGTGGACAGACATTTTGCTAACTCTTGTCAGGGCCAGCCCAGGGGCAGGGCCAGCCCACTGCTTGGGTAGAGGACACTAGCTCTGGCCTTGGCTAAATCAGCACCCTGCAAGGTGGGGTGAGTGGGGTGCTGCAATGCTCCATAGGATATCAGTGGAATGCAACCTACTGTGAATTACGGTGCAATGTGGTACAGACATTTGTTACAGTGCTCTAGCCTACGGTGCTAATATCCAGCCAGATTTATCTTAGAGTGGAATCTGCCATTTTTACAGCACTCTATATGCCCTGACCATGTGTTTGATTATGGCTGTAGAGTGCTTTGTGCGCCTATCACACAATAAGTGTAACTTCTGTACCTCGCCTAGATGAAGTAACTCTGCACCTAGTGTTTGCTGAGGTGGGAACTAAGTCTTAGTTGTTTTAAGGTTGGGTCTTAAATGCTTTTCCAGGGTGGTCATTGATAAGCTGTCCAGTCTCATGCAAGACTATATACATCTCATAGCTTGAGGTGACCCAAAGTGTTTGAGGTGAGCAGTGCTAATGGATTAGGGAAAGATTTCATTTCCACTGAACGATCAATAAAAACAGAGGAAGATAAAGCAAATGGATGTAGCAATTGATTGATGCTCAGCAGAGCTTGGAAACTTCAGGCATCTGAGGCTGGCTGGGTGGAGTTCCAGCTGACAGCACCATTCTCGTGTGTGGGGAAGGCAGCCAGTCGATGTCACAGTAGGTCATGAATTCTCAGACACTTTCCAGGAACCAACTGCAATTTTGCTAACATGTTTATGCAACTAGTCACAATACTAGGAAAACTAGGCGCTTTTGTGGGTAGCTGATAGATTCTAAGGGCTTTCTAAGGAGGCTAACAGGTACCAGGGAAGAAGAGCCTATTCCTTGGATTCTGGCTTTCCACAGACTTTTCAGAAAAGAGTGCTATTTCTCTCCCACTCCAAATGTTTGTATTATGTTGTACTTACAATTTTTCAAAAATGGCATAGTCCCCTCTCACTCTAGAGATAAGTGCCTTTACCCAGCAAAGTCACCAGACAGTAAAAGGCTGCAGAACTGAAAATACTGGGTCAGAAACTTTGCCAAAATGAAACAGAGAGAGAGAGAGAAAGAGAGAGAAACAAAAAGAGAAAGAGAGAAACAGAAAGAGAAAGAGAAATCTGGAGTTCGTCAACAAGTCATAGACATCAGGAAAGGAAATGACCTACAAGGTCACTTAGTCCTCCCCCACTTTCCTCCCCCTGGGACCAATGCAGGATTGTTCCCTGCAATTATTTAGTGCTCTGTCCAGTCCAGAGTATTAAATGATTTATTGTAAGTGATGGGGCTTTTACTTCTCCCTCAGGAGACAACACAAAGATTAATACATCTCACTGCCAAGAAGTTTATCCCAATACTCATTCTTTCAGTATTCCCCTTCCCTGAACCTGTAAGTATACCTCTTTGATTATCTTAAATTAATCCTCCCCCCCATCCTTGTCTGAATGCTGTTTGCAGTAACTGGAGTAGCTTATCACGTTTCCTCTCACTCATCATGCACACATATGTAATTCTTATTTTTTTCATTGTAATACAATCCTTCCTATCCCCAGAATATTTTTACTGCTTGACTCAGCACTCTCCAGGTGTCCAATCTCCCTCCCTGATAAACATGGTACCCAGAATTGTAGACAAGACTGCAGTTATTCAGTGCAGAGTTGTACTGTAAAAGGTCTATTGCCCCTTAGCTCAAGCGTGGAGCCATTTTAACAGTTTGCTTGACCGTACCCTGCAAGCTGGTGCATGACATTCCCCTTTGAGGTCCGTGTAGGCTCCTGTGCATTTATTGTAACCTGCCAAGCCAGAGTGTTGGGCATGCAGATCTGCTACATATAGATAAGTGAAGGGGTACAAACTTCCCAAGATCACGAAGAGGCTAGGGAAAACACCCCAGAATCTGATCACCACCTCCTCACACCAGTGGCCACAGCACAGCTCACACAGGCCAAATGATCCTTCCACTGTTTGGCCCATAAATGTGCTGCTTGGGCGAAATGCAGCTTTCCATATGTAGCGCTCTCTCATGAGAGACTGTTCAAGTGAGCCAGTACTGCCTGTAGGGGCCTGCACATAGTTCAGTGGCAGCTTATAGTCTGTGACTACGGCCCAATCAACCTGTGCAAGACTTGGCTAGATGAACCTTCACTTGCATGGAGTTGGTGCCCTGTAGGCTCCTATGGACTGCACCTCTGTATTTAGGGAGAAAACAAGAGTGGCCAAGGGTGTCCTAGCAGGTTGCCAATGCAACCCTCAGTTAGAAAAAAACCACGTGCCCATGATCTGCAGCAAACTATTGCTATAGAGAGTGCAACCTACCTTTTCACCTGGAGTGACAGATATTCTCCAAACACAGTGGGAATAGGAAGGATAGCCATTTGGAAAGCCAGGAGCAGAGAAATTCCCTGTTGAATCCTGCAAGGTCTCCCCACAAGCTGTGGGACAGAAAAACAGCAGCAAGGAGTTACCATCTAAAGCAATTGGCCAGAATTTTATCTAAGTGTTTTTGATCTCTGGTGGCATGTATTGGTACGAGGCTTTACAGCCTTGCACCTTTAGGTCACTGGTTCAAAATCCAACCCTTTTTGATAGAGATCAAAGCGCATTACCATACAATAAACGTTTGAGGGCCTATCTGAAATCTGTTAGCATACACAGGATAAAAATGGTTTATAGCAGTCATTGGCTGCCAAGAAAACAGATCATGACAAAGGACGAACGTCTCCCTCCTCCATTCCCTTTTACACACGCTGCTTATTCTTTTCATATTTTTTCATTTAACCAAATTGCAGAAGGTCCTGTCCACCCTCCAACCAAAGGCAGAGAGACCATGAATACCAAAGCCTGCTGCCAGGAAAGCTATTTTCCCTTCATTACAATCTGCTCAATAAAGTTCTCCTTAGTTACCATTGTTAATAGGCTTTTTCAGGTTAAAACATTGTAACAAAAGGAAGGCGAGCCCCTCCCTCTGCCCTCCCAAGCACACCCACTCTGCACTGCAGCAATGTATGGTATTCAGTTTTCATGTCACAGCTTGCTCTGCTCTTCACCATATTTGTTTCCTGTGGCAGCTGAGGCAATGTAGATCCCAGAATTATATTTTTTTTTATAAACCACACTCCTTCCTTTTGGGAATAGGAGCTTCCAACATCTGCGAAAGCAACTACTACTGTAGTTCCTGCTCACTGAGCCAGGACGGAAGGGCTGACAAACACGTGCACAGCAGATGACGGACTGGGGCAGGAGACCACACATTTCAAAGTGCCTGTTTTCATTCACACTGCAATAGAAGCCACGTGTGAATACACATTATATGGAGCAGATGATCCCAGGCTGGAGGCATGATTTGCTTAGGATTGCTTTTAATTTCATAACCGTTGTGTCCACTCACATTACAAAGCCAGGCCTGACCCACACTCGGTTTCCTCAGTTACTGCGAGGCAGCCCCCAAGAATCCTTCATTAAGGAGCAGTGCTTTGAAAGATCTGACAAGACTGAACATCTGGCTCCTTTTTACATGCAAATATCCAGAACACTCCTCTGCCTGGCACTCTCACACTGCCCGACTCTGCTGGTCGCTCACGATATTTTTCAGCCCAGGTCACATTTAGATGGACAGTTTGGAAGCTGAAGGTGAAAATGGCTGGCTCTATTAAAGGTGCTTAATATCTGAAGGGGGGAAAAAGTCACCCAAGCTAGAAATCCTAAATTTCCCTACATACTTTGACATGCAACTTGATGGATCAAGCATGAAAAATGAACTGTAGGCAACAACCGTGGCACGGGGGTGTGTAAAGGTTTTGTCTGACTGAATAACTCATAAAGGCGCTCTAAAAAGTGAAGTCACTTGTATGGAAAAGTTATGTCTTCTGGGAGCAAGTCTGTACGGGCTGCAACAAGAGGCCCCCGATCTGAAGGCCAACTCATTTGTGCATCTTCTGTTAGACAGAAGCACGATAGAGTGATATGAGGTGGGAAATGCAGGCATCTCCTACAGAGGGATCAGAAAACAACACCATGCGATTCTAAAATCTCCCAACTGCTTTCTCATTCCCAACAGGAACAGTCCTCAGCTCAAAGAAAACCTGAGCCATTGTGCAACTAAAAAGGAGTATTAGAAAATGTTATCTTCACAGGGCTCTATGAAAATGAATGAAACCTGTCCAGTCCTTCCCCAGCTGTTTGGCAAGTATTATTCATCCCCATTCCTCAGACAGGACAGACTGACGCAAAAAGGAAGTGATTTCCCCAGGCCAGAAAGTGAGCTAATTGATATCAAAGTTGGTACTATGATTTGTCAACATAGCTGACAGGGATAATAGGTTCTTGAGCTCTGTGGCCAAACCAAAAATTTAGGAGCAGAGGGTGGGAAGGGGGAGCTTGGTGGGGCCAAAATCGAGTTAGGGTCAAACGAACAGAATTTTTTTTAACCAAATAGAAACCAAACTTGGATCAACCCAAAATGTTTCACATGATTCAAAAGCAAAATATTTTATTTTATGTTTGGGTTATTTAATCCATTTTAGGATGATAAATTCAGGAGGTGGTCACCTCTAGGACACTGCTGGAGGCTCAGATCATTTTTATTATGAAGGCAACAAGTCACCTTGGGACAAGTCATCATGCTTCATTTTTGATCCCCAGAGGGTTTGTAACAGCCACCATCACAGGATGGCTCGGGCGACATCTGGTCAACTAAGGAAATGTCCGAGGACATTGCCACTATTGCTACTTTGTTCACCAAGTCAATACCTGCTTCTTAAGCAGTGAAGAAAAGCAACTGCTTGAACACATGCTGCCTCCATGAAGAGATAAGGGAATCCATAATCACAGAGCAGAGCTATCATATTACCATAATTATACAGGTTAAAGAGGATAATTGCTCCACAGTGTACATTACAAGGGAATTAGATTTGGTCTCACTAAGTGCAGTTACCCAGTAATCTGCAGGACCCTATAATTACTAAGCAGAAGCAAGGTATTTACCAGCAAGCACTATTTTACTACTATATCATTCTAAGAGTTACCAGATATCTGCTTCCTATATTCCCCCCCAAATCCTGCTTAGTTATTATCAGTCATTAAAGGGCTACTGGGATGAAAAGTGAGGTATTGGTCTATTGTGGGTGGTGTGTGAAAAGTTCAGTTACTGTTCCAGAATTAATCAGAAAATACTTACAAAAAGTGAATGTAGTGGAGTAACAGTTGTTCAGTAAAAAGGGACCAGCACAGCTAGTGAGAAATGTATTTGGGGTTTTTTGATAGTTGCAAAGGCCAGCTGGGCTGGGGGATTTCAGGGCATAGGAAATGGGTTGCCACTTCCTTTAGCTGCTGGGAAGACAGTGAGGACTAGACCCTATTCCATCTATCAGGTGCCTATGTGTGAACCTATTCCACCCTGATCAAGTCCCTGTAAAAACCTTAATGCATCTACTTCAGTAGCATCCTGATATCTTAGTTTTGAGATTGGAGGACCTCCCATGAAAAGCATTATCAACTGCTATTTGGGGACTTAAGCAGGGTGGAAGAGGATCACTTGTAAGCACTTGACAGGTGGAACCAGATCTGGCCTGGGGTTGTGGATGAGGTGGTAAACGTTACAGGAACCATTCACCAGAGGCAGCATTAAGGCACTACAAACTGCTATGTTATGGTCATCCATTGCATATGCTGTCTAGTAAAGGGCTCAAAATTGATCTTTGGCACAGGGTCTCCAATAGGTAAAGCCCACTGCTGCCCTCAGTATGCACTGATTGAGGGAGGACTCAGAAGAATAGCACTTCCTCTTTTCATTATG
This sequence comes from Alligator mississippiensis, assembly GCF_030867095.1. NCBI lineage: Eukaryota > Metazoa > Chordata > Crocodylia > Alligatoridae > Alligator > Alligator mississippiensis. The sequence continues at coordinate 17,375,506 of NC_081829.1, forward strand.
TCCCTTAGTTTTACAGGTAGTTACATAATTGTTAGGGACTGGAAGGAACCTTACATTACAGATCATCGAGTCCATGTCATATTTGTCCCAGGATAAAACCATGTTATCCCAAGACAGAGTGCAATTGTTCAGACTTCTAAGCCCCTCATCCCAGGATAAATCCTAAAAAGGTTCAAGGGATAAGAAGTACTAACAATAGATCCTGGAACACTGCAAAGTGGATTTGAACAGTTGTTCCAGGATTGTGTTACTGAATCAATGGTAGAAAAGCAGCAGTACATTCAGCCACTCATTAAACCCTGATGAGAAGGGTGATGTATGTACACACCAATTCCAGGATATTTCTGCTCCAGAATCAAGAGACCCAACCTGTCCAGGGATAAATGCCACACACATCTCTAGTTTAGACTTTTTATTTGTTTGAACCTCATGGAAACTTTGCAGTAAATACAACAGGCTATGATTATAGTCTTTCTTATTTAGTGCTATAACCTTTTCCTGCACTGTTACTGCAGTTCTGCTTCCCCCTTTTGTAGTCACACAGGCACCACGACCACCCCCTCCCCAGCACCACCATGTGGGCAATGCAAACCCGCCTCCCGTCCACTGCTGCTACATGTCACTGCAGATCCCATCCCCTCTCCACCAGCAGCCCATAAAGAACCATGAACCTGTGCTGACCTCCCTCCTTCCTCTCACTGGTGCTACCTTGTGGGAAGCACAAACCCCATTTTCCCCTGCCTCACTGAGCCCTTCCTGCCTTGCTGCCCTGTCACAGCAACAGCAGCAATGGAGGGACTGGTGGCCAGGTAGGAGCTGCTGTCCACATATTAAACCTCTCATGGGCCAGACATGGACCAAAGGCCACCAGCTGGACAACTCTCCTTTTGAACACTACAAGATAAAAAAAAAAAAAATTAAATTCAAAGCATCCATAAGCCAACCAGGTCCAGGCTAATATTTACCAAAATGCTCTACAGGCACTGCTCCTCCCTAAGACTTCTTTGCTACATTTGGGGTATTAATTTTTGCCTGCTTTGGCACTAGCTGTAGCCCAGGCTTCCTTTCCTTTCCCGTGTCCTTGTGCCAAGGCATTTAGCAGAACTCACAGATTCATTAGACTCTGACACAGCTGCACCATAAGTGCTTCTGCTATGGCCTCAAACAGTCAACCTCTGGGCTTCCAGCTGCTTGCCCCAGTGTCCACACCACTGAAGCAGGGCTGTAGCCCAAGTGAAAGCAATTTAAGACAGCAGAATTTTTTAACAGAACTATATAAGCAACTTTAACTGTAGTGTGGTCACTAAACAGAGAGCACATTTTAAGGTATACACACAAGAATGAGGAGCTAAGATTGGTCCATCTTAATTTGTAAAACAACTTAAACTTATTACATTAATGCCAGTTCTTTCCTATGGGATTTACCAGTGTTGTTACATGGGGAAACCTTTATATAAAAGGGGAAAAAATATCTCTTATGCAGCCTCTGGAGCCCATCTTATTTTTTTACTATGACTTCTTAGTTTGATACTTTCTGAGTAAAATTGTACTTAATCAAAGTCTTCAAGCTCAGGCATAGGTAGTGGAGCTCCTATGAACTTATTCATCCCAAACTCTAGAGCCATCCTAGTTTCCATATTTTCAAGCTTATGCCCATTTAAAATAAATCAACTACTCTGAAATGTGCAAGATGCCATTTTAGAATATATTTCTAGTTAATAATGAACAGGCCAGCTCTCATGTTTAAAGCTTTAAATGCAGTGGACCTATGTTCTTAAATTCAGCCTGTATGTAATTCCCATTGAGAGACCACAAAATGAATAATGTTTGAAGGAAATCAGTTCAGTGGTCTTAAAGCTCTCACTTGTTATGTTGCCCAATGTGTGTTGAACTGGAATAACCTCTACAAAAGTTTAGCAAAACAAATCAAGATAGAAAAGTTCTGCTGCCTACACACAAAACTGAACAGTTGAATGGGCCTGAATTTAAAAAACTGCTTTGTAGCTTTTAAACTTGGCTTTAACCTTGGATCTAAATGGGGTTTTTAAGATCTTTTGTGAAGTTTGCAGCTTCACTTGAATGCTTTTAGCTGCAAGAGCAGAAAGTTACTGTTAAGAACAAGAAAAAATGATGAAACAACCTTGACTTTTAAACATGCAAATAATTGTACCTAAACTAACTAATTTAAAACTTTTCAATGAGCTGCATCTTGGATAAGTTTAAAGAAAAGAAAATGAGGCCTAAAGAGAATATGAGCAATGGAGAAAAACACTGGCTTCAATACCTGTGTACAAAAGGAAGTGTATCCCAATAAGCTAATGTGCAATTTAAAAGGACAGTTGCACTGGTATAACCTCCAGTGTGAAGTCATAAGAATGGCTTTTTCAAGCTTGTTTCATGTTGCTTCGGAAAAAGTTTCAAAATAGATCTAAAACACAAGTCTTCATAAAAATTATATGGGCATAACTAGTAAAAACCTACCCATATACACAGTCTATATCTATATTTAACACTGTTGCTAACATACCATATTTACTTGAATACAAGATGAGCCCCCCCCCCCCCAAACTTGGTATGGGGAAAAAAGCCCCTTGTCATATAATCACATACAAGGAAATCTCACAAAATACACTGTCTATCATTAAACTGCTGCCAGAAGCAGCATGTGCTCAGCAATGGAAACCAACTATCAAGTTGAATAAATGCAGCGAACACTGAACATGACTATAAAAAATGTGGCCCACATTGGGCAAATATGCTATTGGGAACCCACCACAAGAATAGGTTAGCGTAGACCATCTGAATTAGACATATAATAGTGCCCATTAAGTGCAGTCTTCCTCGCTGCCAACTCTTTTTCAAGTCATAGTCAGCCATGAGATTGCATACAGTTCACCTAGAATCCTTCTATCGCCCCCTCTCTCCGCCTGGCACATATGAATAATGTGGCCCCACCCTCCATGAGGTGAAGCTGGACCAGGTTGCCTTGCACCTCATCTGCATATAGATTTTTGGAGCATCCCAGGACTTGGGACAAGAATACCTGGTTCCCATCATGAGTGGGGACTCATTAGCACATGGATCCTTTGTGGGGGGTAATCCAGAGTACACACATATACTGAGCAGTCCTGAGCTATAGGGTCACTATGGCTTGAAATGCTGTTGAACTATGTGGTAAATCATGAGCCTTTGGCTTTAGACTAACAACATGCATATTTGATATCTACTTGTACGTAGTAGAAAAGTACTGCTCAAAAGTATGTTTATGCAGTACCTGTGCTAAAAGCTGTAGCAGTTAAAAATTAAAGGTAACATGCATCAATTCTGGATAAACAAAATGCATGGGTACTATATGCAAATTGCTATAGCCATGTTTAATTTCAAGGTTATTGTTTTCAAATTTGTGCCTCACTTCCATGTGCTCAGGGAGATCAGGGTCTGGCAGTAAAGAGAGAGAAAAGGGCTAGTAGGAGAAAAAGTTGGGTGGGAAACAGAGAGCAAAGAGCTACCTGACCCCGCAGATTTATTTTCCCTGTTGTAGCAGTGGGAGAGGAATAAATTCAAGGCAAACCTCCAATAATTAGATTCTATACCTAGAAAATGATAATAAACTTATAACGTTTTCCATATATAGAATCTAATTATTAGGAGCCCATCTTGTAATCAGGGTCATCTTCTATGTGAGTAAATATGGTAATGACATTGGTTAAGGTTGTGACACTTTTTGACACTTTTAGTTTAATGGGGGCTTGGGTGCTATGGTAATACACAAATAAGTCTGGCTGTCATACTACCTGGAATTATATGCTCTCCCTTATATTAAGCTCCAGTACAGAAGTCTGGACACATTTTAAGCACTGCAACAAAGTGCACATGGTAGGTCAGTAGAATTTACTCCACAGGTCCAGTCTGAAGCACTTGGATGGCTCACACTCCCATAGTTCTTCCATTAAAGGGATTAAGATGTAACTGAACTCTAACACCTTCCAGATAAGGCATAGATATATGGGATCCACAAAGAGTCACATGTATTGACCATATTTACCTGGGCACTTGTACAGCTTCCTGGCTTGAGCAATGTCTCCCTGACTAAGCCGAATACGCTGACCAATAGTTGGCCGAACTCCATTATCATCACGACGGGGCAGGATGGTATCTAGGAAAACCCCTCTGGAGCAAGGGCAGAGAGAGAGAGAGACAAACAGCAGTGAAGGAATGAAGGTGGCATGATGTACATAACTGTGGTTAACAATGTAAACCCCATGACCACAGACCCTAAGCTAGCAGGAACAGAGAACAGGATTTGACCAGAGACTATATTTTATAAGAAATTTGTGGTTTGACATTTGCATTTTCCCAACACTTGAATAGCTTCCAAATGTGCAGATAGCTCTGCCAAGTTAGAAAATTCTTCTTTGGTGTACCAAAGATTGCCGCTGCTTCAATTTAAACACAAGCACATCACTTACCTTACATTACATAAATCAGAAGAGGCAGGGAAATATCCTTTTACAAGATTCACATCAACATGGGCCTCGTTCAGCAGTAGCACAAAACAAACAGCGTGACCATGGGAGAAGGACGGGATGTTTTTGCTTGGTACTGAGATTCTGTTTTGCTGACAGAGATCTTTCCTGTTTGAGTCTAGCATGGACAATCCATTCTTAAATGATAAAACCAAAAGGAAAACCTCCTGTTCTTGCTTCCATCTAATCTACATTTTTGGTCCTTTTGCTTTGTCCTAGATGCCTAGCTAATGATTCCCTTTGCACCGGGACGCACAACACAGTAACACCAGTGCAACTGACATTGTTTCATAGACTGGTATATATTATACCAGATCCCAGAGTGGACACGCGACCAGCTACCCTTAGGTAGTTGCCACAGTAGGTGTTTTGCCTTCAGGGGCAGGGGTGTGCAATAGTCCACAAGGGAAGTAGACAGATGACAACTATGCCAGCATAACATATACCACAGTTCCTGCAAGGCTGTATTTTCCCCCCAGGGTAATGTCACACTAGTTTTCAGAAAGTTACATCAGTGCAGAGCTGCATGATGTGTGCCCACTTCTTTTCTTATACTGATATGCGTGTTACATGTCTAGATCTTTAGTGTTATTTGCCATTCTCTTCTCTGTTTGCTTCCATTTTACTGCTTATTCATGGAGTTCCTTCTCACATCACAGGCCTTGATCCCACAAAAGATTTAAGCACATGCTTTAATTGAAGCATACAAATAATCTCACTGAAGTCTATGTACAGATGTGCAAGGATTTTAACTCTATTAAAGTTCAAGTTAAAATATGGGGAGTGAGGAGGAGTCAATGGGACTTTGAGGTCTTCAAACCAAGTTGACTCAGCCATGCTAAATAAATGGATTTGTTATGTCACCCCTAAATGTCTTGTGTCATTCACAGTACAGACAGTAAATGACCCACTTGAAGTTAAAACATCCTCTCTTTGTGCTGGACCTTCTATTTCTAAGGAAAATGATGCAACAGTATGGAGAAGATGGGGAGGAAAATTAGGGTTGGGCACAATAACTAGTGCAATTAGATCCAGATAGAACAGCTTTCTAATATGTGCTTTACCTCAAACATGAATAGCCCTTGCTGAAGTCAACAGTATTGTTAAGGTGGTTAAGTAATTTGGGACTGGGGGGGGGCAGTCTGTACTGTTATAATTTTAAAGAAATATTGTAAGGTGGAGCCACACTAATTAGGGATGAGCAGGGTTTCTATCAATGTTATTTCATCAAAAATATTGTTTGCTTAAACAAGTTTTATTTTAAAAAAACAAAAAACAAAAAAACCGTCTCACAAATGTTCAGGTTTATGCAAGGCAAAACCCCGCTTCTCATTTTCAACAAGCTGAAATCTTTATTTTGGTGGGACAAGGGAGTGAAAATATTTCCTGGCCAGCTATACAAGTGATGTTCATCATCTAAGGTTGCCTAACAACTTGTATTATAATTGTTGGCAAACACAACCCACAAATTCAGGCTGAAAGTTTTTGTGCTGGGTGTATGCCTGGGGCAGAATCTGTAAAAAAGACTTCAGTAAAAATAGTTTTTTCATTACTAGACATCAGTTTAGTGGATAAATGGGCAGGTTAGTTAGCAATAAAACATTCTTTTGGCCACCTCAGGGGTTTGTAGTACTTGACATTTGGCAGCAGGTCAGAGAATTGCCTGTTATTGCCCCCAGGGGCAAACCTGGAAAGCTTTCAAAGTTATAAAATAAAGGAAATTGCTCTTTTGCACATGCTCACTAAGACTTGGTATATGCTTGCTTGTAATTCTTTGGAATGCCCTCAGCTGTAATTCTCTGCTCCTAGGTTTCTAGCCTCCTCCATCAAGAGGTCTCACCAAGTCACAGGCAAAAAGGAACCATGTTTTCCTATGGCCATTAGCGAAGGTCAACAGTTGTTGACCTAAAGGAATGAACACTGGGTTGGGAGTCAAAAGAAGAGGGCTTTTACCCTCCCTTCTTTCATTGACTATGGTCTGTGCTCTTCACAACCCTTCCTGAACAAGACTTGACATTTGAAGACAAGAAATATAACTTCTCCCACTTTTTCAGACAAGGTAACAGAGGATGGGTGGCATCATTTTTGCACAGCTCACAATAGATCCCAAGAGGCCCTATAATGCAGACCCAAATCCCAGCCACTTAACTGAACTGACTCTCAGAATGAATATTTAAATTATATGATTAGCTCTGGCACCCACAAAAGAGTACTCAGCCTCATGGTGCTCTAAGTCACTGACTAATAAGTACTAGGTAAATGCAAGGCATCAATAAATACAGCGATTTGCAAATCCTAAGTCCTAGTCTCCTTCTTGATCACCTTCTCCTTCAGCCTAGATAGTAAAAGTGTAATCCACCGGTGAAGTGTGCTGCAGCCTTCTGGTGAAAACTTCAAGGTCTGACCTAAGCCTGGCCAGTCCATCAGACTAACGTGGTTAAGACGAACTAGCACCTGTAGCCACACAAGGGAGTGATGTGATCAGCATTATGTTTGATTACCCTTGGTTCTTCATGCTGACAGCCCATTCATATCTGGGATGACTAGGACTGGCCTTTAGCACTAGTCCAAAGTGAGGCTTGAACTGGCATCTCTCAGTCTGTAGCAAAACACTCTGTAACTGCTCTGTCTTCCAACTGGCCAACACAAGCCTAGAGTAACAGCCTGACCACTAGGGAACTGTTACTTTAACTCAACCAGCAATACTTTTGAGATTAATTAATGCTTGTTCATTATTCTGAACATATGTGCTACATTAACATTAAAAAGTTACAAAATAATCTTAAGAAATGCTTATCATACACAATCCTGACTGAGGTCAATGGAGCTGTGTGTTCTCACTATCCCATGAAGAGTCAGGTAGCTGGCAAGTTATCCGCCAGAAGAGGTGGACAGTTTTGCCCTAAATCTGCATCTGAGTTCCCATCTGGAGAACAGAAACAATACAACACTGCTTCACAGGGTAAAGCCTATCAGGAAATATATCCAGTGCTGGGTTTGAATGGTGTGCAGTAAATACAGCATGACGCCACACACTGAAAAAAGGAAAAAATAAGAGCTATTGAACAGCTGCCTCAGGCCCCAAGGACCATGCCACCTGCATACTAAGTCAAGCAAGAATCTTGTGGAAAAAAAAATCATATGATGTAATTGCAGGCTGGAAGTAATGCATACGAATAAGCATGCTGTGAATTAAGGTTGCACAGGAAACCTTAACCCTGACTTAGCAACCACACTTTCCTTAAGGGCTTGGGGTTTGTTTGGTTTTGTTTTGGGTTTTTTTGGTGGGGGTCTGAGGCTTTGTTTTTTTTAATGAACACAGTACAATCTCTCACTGACAACTCACTATTTGAGTCTTGATAGAGGGAGAGGACACCGATTTCCAATTCTGTCTTTTTGACCATGTAGCTTAGTGATTTGTGTCAGCCTGTGCATTAGAAAATATAAATCTTTAGCCATATTATCCATGATGTGCAACATTAGTTATGGGCAATAGCAAGAGCCATGATTGTTAAAGTATATTTATCCTCATTATGGTCCCTTGCACTTCCAGTCAAATTCCCATTGACTACTGACACTAATGAGAAGTGCTCTCAGGGCTTCAGCTATTAATCCTTTCCCCTGGCCCCACGGCTGCTGCAGAACTGCATCACAATGAATGATGTAAAACCCTTAATTTTGTGGTGGCTGTGGGGCCAATGCAGCAGCATCTCTCAGTGACCAGGGGCAAGTGGGAGGGGGAAGAAGAAGAGTCAAATAAGGGGAGTCCTGCCTCTACTCTGTATGGCTAGACCCTCAAGCCCCCTTGCCTCCATTCCAATGATTGACTCCCTTTACTTAGTAAGCACCGAATTGCCCATCTTCAGTTATGCTACTGAAGTGGAAAGGAAAACAGGAACCAGGAGACAAAACCAAAGCAGGGAGATAACAGACTAAGGCCCCAGAAAAAAAACTGGGGGAAGGGGGCAAAAGGTCTGAAAGTACTACTGAACCAACCAATTAAGGTTGCAAAAACAGAGGAGTGAGGCTCTGAGATCGCCTCTGAATAGGAGCAGTGGTGATTTAAACATGATTTAAAAGCTGTTTTATCTTATCAGCATCTCTTGAGGATAGCCCTTTGTATAAAAATGCTTAGTAATTACTTGTGCCAGAAGTTTCTGCAAGGAGTTACTGAGCTCCTATACTCTTCTGTCCCATGCTTGCATCAAGACAGTAGAATAAACAGATTATAACACTTACTTAAAGAGAGGTGGTAGTTACATGGCAATAACTGCTCTTTCTTGCACTGTGTAATAACCTGATGTTCTGATCCACAGGAGGTAGAGTGCCACTAGCCTGATGTGCTGTTCCCTTAGCTTAGCTGGCAGAAGTTCACACTTATTAGTTGTGGAATTCAGGAGTTCACTCCCCATTTATAGTGGTTGTGACATGGGACATGCACTGGTACCAGCTGAGAGCTGACTGGCTAAACAGCAGCTCTGCATAAAAAGGACCTGGGTGTTACAGTGGACAGTAAGCTGAATATGAGCCAGCAGTGTGCCCCTGCTGTGAAGAAAGCTAATGGCTACTACATTAGTAGAAGCACTGCCAGAAGATCAAGGAAAGTGATTATTCCCCTCTATTCAGCACTGGTGAGGCCACATCTGGAGTACTGCATCCAGTTTTGAGCCCTGCACTACAGAAAGGACGTGGACAAATTAGAGAGAGTCCAGCAGACAGCAACAAAAATAGTGTGGGTAAGGGGGAACATGATGTATGAAGAGAGGCTGAGGGAACTGGGCTTATTTATTCTGGAGAAGAGAAGACTGAGGGGGGATTTAATAACAGCCTTCAACTACATGAAATTGGGTTTGAAACAGGATGGAGCTAAACTATTCTCAGTGGTGGCAAATGGGACAAAACAAGGAGCAAGGGAAGTTCAAGTTAGATATTAAGAAAAACAAACACTCTCACTAGGAGGCTAGTAAAGAACTGGAACAGGTTACCCAGAGAAGTAGTGGAATCTCCATCCTTGGGTTTTTAAGATCCAGCTAATCAAAGCCTTGGCTGGAATGACATAGCTGGGGATGGTCCTGCTTTGAGCAGGGGGTTGGACTAGATGACCTCCTGAGGCTCCTTCTGACCCTAATTTTCTATTGTTCTATGATCTCTACTGACTACCACTAGTTTCCATGCTTCTTTCCTCAGAGGTATGAGAGGAGGATATGCCTATAACAAATCATAAATCCAGGATGAAGTTCATAACCTCTGTTGTTATTCTTATTTCAGAGCATAACCTCCATTTTGGATTAGAACAATCCTTTGTATTAGGGATTTGGAACCTAGCTGATGAGAAGCCATCAGAGTAATAGAGGTGATTGCGTCTCAACTAACTAATCAAACACTAGTAAAAGAGAGGTTCCCTGAAGGTCATGGGCAGAAATGGATAAGCACTGATTTTAAAGATGGGGAGGAGGATGGGGACATCTCCATGCATTGTGGCTATCCACCACCACAGGCCAGAAGACCAGGCTGGAAAGGGAAGAGAAGGCAGGGCTGAAGGAGACTGTCTAGCTTGAAATGCTTATCAGATCCCAGACTCATGGAAGGGGTAAGTCGATCCTGGGACTTATTTTACAAACAACATTAACCCTCCAGTGCTTTCCTGAGAGTAAACAGATCTCTGACCAAAGAATCCCTTTGCTAAGCCAAGATTCATTCCTTGCCTACCATTTTGGCCTCAAAGAAAACCCATAAAGTAGAACTGGGTAGAGACAGGAGGGGAGGAAGGGGATATATATAAACTACTAGCAGGCCTGGAGCATTGGTTTGGGGATTCAAGACAGCTGGACTAGAGAGTCCCACATGCTGACAAGTGGCTCTGCTGTGGCGTTTACACAGGACTTGGAGCTAGAATCAGCAACCTAGCTTTATCTAGACCTAGGGTGCTCAAGCAAGAGCACAGTTGACTGGTTGGGCCCCCTTAATGGATTACTGTCTGACCAGACAGGATGATGGGCCAGGCTGTGACAGAGGTGTATAGAAATACAAGGTGCCCTTACCCTCAGAGAACACAACTATATGAATAAGGAGCACATTAACAAATAATTGATAAAGAATACATACCAAACACCTGGAAGGGAAAACATCAAGTGCCAGGCAAATTTGAGTGCAGTAAAGTCATTAATAGCAATTACCCAGTGACCTGGAACTTACAGGCATCTAAGGAACAGTGAAACGTTGCTATCAGATGCAGGCTGCTTAATTACAGTGAACTAAATCCCTCATAGCCAAGGAAGACTATGGGGCATTCAAATTTATACAGCTAACTTAGTAACACCCCTAAGATGCACTTAAGGGTGTCTGGATGAAAACCTGATGACTAATTTAAAAAATACAGATGGGAAAAGTCCAGAAGATAGTCTAAAAGAGTAAACAAGGAGTAGCTGAACCACAAAGTCTGTAAGCAGGAGGGAATACATAACAGGAATCTCTCGCTTCACCCATAGCTGTGGTAAAGACCCCTCCAGGGGAAAGCATGGCGATTCTCCCATGACTCACAGCAGCACTAAGTGATAGTTTAGATCCAAATCAAACTTCAGGCAGGGCTCAGTGGAGCTGAATGCAGTTCCTTAAGTCAGATTTTGCGCAGGGCACTAAGGTAAATAACCTGTTCTGGGAAAAATGCGCAGTGCCTTGTGGGTGCCTTGCCTGGAAAAGGACACCAGTAGCTACAAACGTGTCAAACTGGTGCTGACAAAGCGACTGTCTGTTGTGCAATCGGGCCCCTGAAGCGCTCTACAGCCATGCAGTGACACAAAGTGCACAACTGCAGAGCAGAGCACTGCAAAGCACGTAAAAAATGCCCAATCACGCAACAATCTGAGCCCTCATTACGTGAGGGTTCAGGTGGAGGCACTCCAACATGAAGCATCTTCAATAATATTTGTCAGTATGTGCTGGGAGCAGGGCTGCCCCCTCTTCAGAATGGGAGGGGGAGAAGGCAGGAAGGAGTTTCATGGGGGCTCCAATCCACCCACCCACCCTCCGGTGCAGGCTGAACAAACTCCAGACCAAGCTCTCCACGCTCCCTCCCCCCAACCATTCTGAAGATAGCACCGGAGCTGGGAAGGGGGAGAGGTGGGGCAAGGGGAAAGTGGAGGCAGACACACAGCTGCTCCAAACTGAAGCTCAATTCCCCAACCCCCCAGACCCAACAGCCAACGTCTGGGTCAGGGGAATGCTGTAACTTATGGTACTTCCTGCAAAGCACCATGAGTTACAGCTGGGAGCTGCACATCTGTCAGTGCCTACTGAGTCAGAGCAGTCCCTAATGGCCACAACAGGCAGGTGCTGCACGGCTGTTAGCTTGGGATGGGGTGTGATGAATTCCACAGTTCCAATTCTTTGCACTAGCCCTGTCTTCAAAGCTCCATGCCCTGGATGAGAATGTGATACATATTCTGTCCTGACATTTTTATTGCTTTCAAAAGCTTCAAATGGGATGGTGAAACTTGCATACCAGAACTGCCTTTGCCTGTGGGGGCAGACTCACTGCTTACAATAGTGCTTAGCGTTCAATTAAATGATTACACAAAGACCATTATTTGGGACAGGCGGATAAATCAGGGAGACAAAAGGCTTCTAGAGAAGAAGCTAAAAGTCCTATTACACACAAAATTATATTTATAAAAAATATTTCAATTTTGATCCCTTTTTGGTCTTGCAGTAGTCTGAAAGGCTGTGGATTTTAACAGTCATAGACTCTAAGGCATCTGCAGTATAAATGAAGGTAATAACTTAATCCTGCTTTTGTGCAAGACAATTCCTACCATTTAGACTCCGCTGAACTCTGGAAAGACTCAGCAGATGCCCTAAGGGAAGGAAAAAAGCCCTGCCTAATGTGAGTTATCTGATACAAAGACATCTCTTGCTGTAAACAGTGCTCCCTGCAAGCCATCCCTAGAGAGGAAGATGGGACAGCATATTTGGTTAATTCCCTCTGTCAACTGCAGTGGATCTAACTTGCCCAGAAACAGGTAAGCAAAACAGCGGGTATGGCCTGGCCATAAAACCAGCGAGAGATTAAAACGAACACTCATGGGTTTTTTGGGCAATGAAAATGTCTCCCCTCCTCGCAGAATGTACACAAATGAGATCCACTTCCTAAGTGGGCTGCAGAGTAGATATGCTTGACAGAAAAGAGATGGAGGAGTTTACAAGGAGTGCAGAACTGGGAGGGGTTTCTAGTAGGGCAGCCACAGTTTAGAATTTGACTTAAAAACACTGAAGTCCATATAACTCATTCTGTAGATGCCAGGTCAGTGGCCACAGAATAAAGTGTCTCTATTCATGAAATAAGCTGCAGAGATGAATGCTTCTGCAACACTGCCCTCAACCCTGCCTGGAGAGGCCACCTGCTGGGATGACATGGGTGGTGAATGTTCCTGGCTCATAAACTGACCCATTTTGTGCAGCTCAGATACCAACTGGCTAAAGCAAGAACTGAACAGAGACATTCTCCAGTGACAACTCAGGCACAAGCCTGCAGAGCTCAGGGTTCAGTGTGCTGTAGTTGGACACACAGACTAACAATAATGTAACAGAGGTTACTGATAGGTTTTTAGTTGTAAATATTTATCTTACTATGGTTGTCTGCTTTCATTAAATGAGGCATTTGGCACAGCTTGGTCACTGAAGAGCCAATAATGCAGCTAAAAACAGTGGGAACAGGAGAACTACACCGAGGCAGACTTGCTTATCAGCATATATGTGGCTCTTCTCATGAAGGGACACTTGCTGCTCTCTTGTTTAATGTGGCTGACAGCTCGCTTGGGTGCTGCCAGCAGCACAGCTGTACCAGTATAGAGTTCAGGGTGGGCTAATAGCCCAAGAGTGTTTACCCAGTTTCTCAGGTAGGTTCTGCAACCTGCACTGATTTCCATCGTGCCAGGACTACAATGCCACCCATACCCAAACTAGTTGGCTAATTTTCTATGCTTCAGTCACAGAAGTAATTAAAGGTGGTCCCACAATTTACCTTTAACCACTATTCCTCCCTTGACAGCAATGCACATTCTCCTCCACCAGTTCTAAATTTCCTGTGAATGCAGCACAGTACTGGAATTTTAAAATCTGGTTCCTATAGACATTCACAGTCTGGCTTTTGCTATGCATGTGGTGTGATAAACAAGCCCTGAGTGCTCGGTGTAACTTCAACTGGGGAAGGAGGAGAGTTCTCATATCACCTATAAAGAACCTGATTGCTCCATCACATTGTTTACAGGTTCTAGATGGGGACTTGTGCCTGGTGGCAGACACAGTGGGGTTCCCCACGTTTCCCCACAACATTTCAAATGAGCCTTCTATTTTTTGGAAGCATTTTATTGAGCTCTTTGGCACAGATTTCTGTAGTTCAGTATATCCCACTTCTAAAGTAACTACATGGGTCAAGTTTAGATAAAACAATCTCAGATCACCTTCTCGCCACTATGTACAATGGGTCACCAGCCACAGGCACTATATAAAGTAGTAAGGAGATGTAACCTTGCATTCCGACCTTGAGAATGTATTCCTGGCATAGTGCATGATGCTGTCAAAGTCATAGGTCTCTCCCAAAGAATTCACTTCCCCGGCTTCCATCTTTAAGAAGTTGTACTCCTGACCTGTGATACAAGGCTCCATTAACAGGAGAGAAAGCATTCTCTTGCTCAAAAGAGAGTATTCACAAGTTGCATTTTGCTTGGCTCATGTAAAATTCATTACACCCACTAAGATGCATAAAAAGACAGGCATGATCAAATGAAAAGTTAATCTGTTTCAATCTACCCAACCTTCCCTCCATGACAGTTTTGAAATGCATTTGACCATATTTCTCACTTTGGCCCAGAAATGTTCCAGTATTATCAACCAGCTTAGCAGGGGCATCAGAAGGACTGTTGTCATGCTGCTTTAACTACACATTATGAGGAAAGTTTGGAGATCTTGCAAGTTATGACCATCTTAGTCAACTCCAAACTTCATGTACAAAACCAGCCTGGAACTAAAAATGCATTCAGTACTAAGGAAGACACAAGCCCGACCTATCTACCAATGCTGGCAAAACAGGGGAAAGAGGCAGCTAAGTGACACTGAAAATTAATTTGCTATTATTCTATTCTAGAAATATCTGGGGCTGAGATATCCAGAAGGGACCACTGATCCTCACCTTAAAGAGACATAATTTAAGCCTCTGAAAATGTCCTCAAAGCTAGATGTCATTGGGCACCTGAGCTTGTGAACCACTTGAATAACTTCGTCGGCAATGACTGCCCTTTTTTGTTCAGGAGGATCCCTACTGGAGCTTTCCAGAGAGGCAGTTTCCTACAAGTGCAGTGAGGTATGAGGTTTCCACCCAGAAGCATCTGGAGCTGGCACAGGAGCTATTTTACCTTGCTGTATATTTTCTCTGATGATTGTGACATGCTGGTCCCGGTCAGGTCGTGTGTGTTCGTGCCAGAACCCAACCACATGGCCCAACTCATGTGCCACAATGCCAAACTTGTCACAGTTCTTGCCGATGGATATGGCCTGAGGACCTCCCCCTCGGCGGCCCACATACGAACAGCAACTGGAAAAGAAACCAAACAAATAGATCTAAGATCTGGTGAACCTGAATGGGTGGAACCAGGTGATACAAGGCTGGAGTGGCATGTGTCTGTGAGGGCAAATTCATGACATTTACCCCAGTGTAGAAGTGGAGTGGACACACACTGTCTAGGCCAGGGGTGGACAAAATATGGGCCATGGGCCAGATCGAATCCATGGCCAACTCCATTTCCCTACAGCCCTGGCAGTGGTGGCTCCTTCTGGCTGCCACTGCTGGACCCAGCCCCACTGACCAGGCAACCCGGCCTATCTGCCCTGCATCCACCACTGGGGCAGGACCCACACAGGCAGGACACATGGCTGGGCAGCTGGGATGGAGCCATAGCTAGGAGCAAAATGGGCAGGCGGGGCCGGGAAGACCCCAGGATCTTGGGGTGGTGACAGTTTGGGGCTGGGGCCAGGGCCGGGGCAGAGCCACAATGCGCTAACTGCATGCTCCTGGGATGGGCACAGGTTTCATGGGCAAGGGAGTGCATCGTGGCTCTGCCCTGGCCCTGTGCTGTCACTGCCCCAAGATCCCAGGGTTTCACTGGCTCTGCCTGCCCATCTCACTCCCAGCTGTGGCCTCATCCCAGCCACCCGGCCATGAGCCTTGCCCTTATGCATCCTGCCCCAGGCAGTGGTTGTAGGGAGCATGGTTCGGGGTGCTTGGGGAACGGTACTGGGTCCAGCAGTGGCAACCAGAATGAGCTGCTACTACTGGGGCTGCTGGGAAATGGAATCTGGCTGTGGGCTGGATCCACCATTTTGCCCACCCTGGTCTAGACCTACGCCAGCATAAAGTTACCCCATGAGAAAACATAGTAATTGTATTTTAATGTATATGTCATGTCCCCAGGTCTAGAATATTTGCCTGACATTACAGGGTTAGCTATTTACTCAAGCTACTATTTGCTTTCTGGCACCTAATAGTAAGGCACTATAATAATAGCTTATAGTCTGTCACTGGGATAAGTTGCATGCATGTCTGCTTGGGATCCTATGTAATTTACATCAAATCCAGACTCTTCTAGCTTTTGAGGTGTTCAGATCCTCATCAGATTTAAGCTCACGATAAGGCAGATAAGGAAGCTGGAATCCATCTAGATTTGGGACACTGAGAAATGTGTCCTGGTCCAGACTCACCTCTGCTCTGTGTACAGGTCAACCAACATTCATTAGAGCAATGAGAGCATTTAGGAAGGCAGACTGCCCTTTCAAGAGACTGTACCACATTATGCTGAGAGTACTCGAATGGAGTAGAGGCAGGAAATGAGTAGAGATGAAAAACTGCATAATCGTGACAGGTTTCCAAGTTGACCAGCGGTCTATTTTTAACCATGAATCAAATTTCCAAAAGTATCTAGGTGTCTAAAGGTGCAGACAGGAGCTGTGTGGCATTTATAGAAATGCCAAAGTGAGTTGGGTGCTTAACTCCAGTAAGAATTATGAATCAAAATTTCTATGGCTCCAGTGGCATGACTTTAATCCCTTCTCCAGATTTGCATTGAAGAGTACACCAAATACTGCTCATTCAGGTTGCCTCTACATGAGTGCGAAGTCTGCTCTGACGTGCTATAATTATACTATTATATAATACTATTATTATTACTGTGGCAATAACCATGCTCCAACCAGCCTCCATGTCTTGTGTATCAGCATCCCCAAGTTTCAAAATGGCGGGAAGGGAGTTTTACCTAAAGCTCATCAAACGAGCTTTAGATAAAGCACACCCACCACCATTTTGAAGTGCAGGGATACTGATACACAAGAAGTTTGGGGATACTGATACATGAGGTGCACCGCTCTAATTAAAGCGCCCCTTCCCCACCTCTACCCCAGAACACGTGTATAGATGCCCTAAGGCAGGGAGCCAAAGACATTGAGACACGATTGCTTCCTTGAGTGTTGTTGGCCACAGAAATGGGTCTGCCTTACTATGCTAGCCCAATGTACTGTTTAGCTCTGGGAGACCTCTTACTTTTGACTAGGCTCTAGTCTGCATCTTTAGGGATCTCAGTGCCCTTGTAAATCAGGCGCCACATTTCACTTCCTCCAGATGTGTAACATTCTTCAGCCACTTACCTACAGAGTTCTGTTGCCTACTGCAGTAAGTGGCACTGGGGAGCAGAACTCAGCACCTAGGGATCCAAAACCAGACATTGCAGCAAAGAGCTAATGAGCCATCCCTTTGCTGTTGCTCTTAAGCACACATGTATTTCTCTAACTTCCAACCTTGAGCAGGTCTGACATCCCATTTAAGAGAGGACATTATGCATGAAGCTCTCACCCACTAAAATGGAGGTCTGTACTGTACATGGGAGGTGGGCTTGAAGAGCACAGACAAACACAAGTCAGTTTTCATCTGACAAGCTCAGGTTTCAATATACATACACTGGCATGGGCTTCAGATCCTAAATACCCAGGGTGCTGGGTAGATTTCTCAAGCCCATGCCATCTGTCCTCAAGTTCTACCTAGACTGAAGTGAGCTCAGGGACATTAATATGTGCAGCAAGCACACCTCTGACTTCAATGAAGCCAGAACCCAACCATTCATCTCCCTACCTTTCCAAAATACTTTTATGACACATCTGTTCCATGATGCAATACTTTTAGAGCCAAAAAACAAAAAGAAACAGCTGCTAACACACACAGTCATTCACTCACACATGCTGCAGACTCTTATAAACTGGAAGCTTCAGTCCATCCCCTAGAGAATAAGCGGCTACACAGAGCTAACAATATCCTTACAAAACAGAATACAAGAAACAAAACTGATTAAGAGGGTTCAGAAGACACCACTAAGATTTGGGGCTCTGGCTTTTTTCCGTCAAAACTATTTTTTTTAATAAACACTTAAAATTATCATAAATTAATATCTTAATAAAAACACAAACATTATTGGGGGGGGATGGTAGGGGACAGAGACCTTCTCTGTGGCATTTAACCAAACAAAACCATAGGCTACA
The DNA here is from genome assembly GCF_030867095.1 of Alligator mississippiensis. Classification (NCBI taxonomy): domain Eukaryota; kingdom Metazoa; phylum Chordata; order Crocodylia; family Alligatoridae; genus Alligator; species Alligator mississippiensis. Next base: position 17,393,607 of record NC_081829.1, read on the forward strand.
GTTAAGAGCCAGAGTGTGGAAATAGTTAGAAATTAACTATAAACTGAGACCTGGGCTCACATTAGCTCCCATTGTCAGAACAGAGCGCAGAAAGGAAACAATGCAAATAAGGAAAATGAAACAAAAGTTTTTAATGCATCGTTGAGGGGCTGTAACATGGTATTGGAGGCACTGGTTATGAGGTCCCAGCTCTATTCCCAGTTAGTTCTACAACCGACTTCCTGTGTGATCTGGGTCACGTCCCCCGGGATTCACCTCCACAGAGCTGTGACAGGATTCAAGCCTTAACCCCTCTATGCCTCAGTTGGCTTTCTGTAAATTAGAGGCACTACATCCTTTGTCTGCACTCAAGTAATAAGACAGTATCTGCCTCAAGAACCTTCCAATAAGTCTGCACAGCCCTTGGCACATCAGGGCTCTGATTGCAGTTGCTACTGAAATTCAGTACTTTTAAAATCAAATACAACTCCCAAAATCCATTACAGTGATGATTATTCAGGAAAGGAGGATCTGCAGTCAATTGGCAAAACATCCCATGATGTGGGTATGGTATTCAACCTCTACAAGACACTAATAAGACCTGTGCATGGAAGCTGCTAGGTGTGCTTCTACACATTGCTTACCCACATGTTCTGTATGTGAACACGATGAAGCTTTCTTCGTCCGTCCTCTCCACAAATGTCACACACGTATGCTTCTCCCAGTGCCTCATAGCCTGCTTGAATATAGCTCGCTGACTGCCTGGAAAAGCAACACAGAAGAGCAAACATTTAGCGCCTGACATGGAGCAGCACAAGACTCCAGTTCTCAAAGGTAGTTAGGAGCCTAAATACCATTGAGGGTTACAGCCATTAGAGCTTGGTACAGCATAAACCTGGGCTTCTTTTTTCTTATACGTGATGATTTTTGTATTAACTACTAGATGTGGGTAAGCACTAGTACAAGTGTGATGTACAGTGTTAATTGGTCAAGTAAATATTTCCTTCTTCAGCCATTAAGGGGCAGAAAGCAAACAACCAGAGCTACCTGGCACCTTGTTTCTGTGCATCCATTCTGTAGCATTGTTTGTGAGGCACTGTATAGCATGGTGCATGAGAGCAAAAGATGTTACACTAGGGAATTTCAGGCCTGGCTTATGCAAAAGTTCCCCTGGATCCAAGAGAATAAAACAAATTTGTTGCCAAAATTGTTTTTCATGTAAAACAGAAAACAGAATAAAGGAGTCGGACAGGAGAGATTTCTTGGGACAGATTATGAAGGTACGTCTGGAAGATATGGGCAAACAAGTCACAGTGAGCAAAGAGAGGGCAGGGATGTGCCTGTGTTAGCTGTGCTGTGGTAACTGGCTTAGCCCTACAAGGATATGGAAATAAGTACAGACCACGCCTGGCCCCACGCAATACAGAAGGTGCCTTATGCAAGGACCAAAGCACAAACTGCAGCCTGGTACACAAGACTTGCACTGGGTGAGTACCTGCAAAGGCAGCAGCCTCTCCACAGGAGGAGGGAGATGATTCTGCCTCAGTGACGGTGCAGGCAGCACCAGCTTGGGCAGGGAGGTGAGGGGGAGATAGACTGAGCTTCCTCAGGGGCTGCTGCCACAATGCTTCTTTCCTGGATTTCCTGCTGGGATGGTGCCTCCGCAGCTCCCTCTACTGTATCCTTGCTGCAGTGCAGTAGTGCAACACCACAGCTTGGTCAAGAACAGGTACCCCGAGCAGGAGTGTTAAGGGAAGCCTCAGGGAGGACGAGGAGAAGTTTCAGGATGAAATTCATCTGCATATTAGCAGCAATACTGCCAACACACAAGAGATCGGCCTGGCATGGTCTCCCACAGGAAGGGGTAAAGTCTCTGAGCACCGGCATTAGAATACGAGACAGGGCCAAGTGTGGGTAATGAGCAGAGGCTGGGATTTCCCTTGGCCCCCAGGAGGCAGGAAGAGCTATGTTGTTATATAATTTCCAGGTACTGATGTACCTCAGGTTGCATTTTGGGGGCTGGGAGGGGGGAAGAGGAGGAACTGGCCACCTCCTCTGCTGCCTCTGTAGCACTCCTACCTTGTATAAACAAGCCCCCAGCAAAAGAGCAAGCTCAGGTCCCAGGAACTGACCTACAATACAACAAGAGTTGTAGGCAAGGAGCAGAGGCTGCTTGGACACAGGGTAATGTCTCCCTGAACTTCAGGGTTAGGTTTCTGCAGCACACGGCTCTTTGGTGAGGCACTTCACCATGCAGGCAACCCAGAGAAGTCCTTTCCCAAAGGCTCTCAAGCCAGTAGAGGGATGGCATGCTCCTTGTAAGAAGCTCTCTACAACTGACAGAGATGAGCAATGGCTTTGCAACTGACCAGTGAAATTTCCTCCAATGATGTAAGGGATGACCCCTCCTGGCCAGATTCTCTCTGCCCTGGATGTGGTTGCCCTGCGTACTCTGGGAGAGGAGTGCACATCCACGTGAGGCTGGTCTTTCTGCTCCCTCCTCTTTGGTCTCCTTGCGAGGGTGGTGTTCTGCCTGCCATCTGCAAGACAGAGTGGCAACACTGTTTAAACCTTCCCGGTTCCACTTGCAGCCCAAAGGCAACACCCAGCATCACTGGAAGCACAACCAAACAAGTCAACAAATTAATCTGAGCCAGAAGTCACATTCAGGCCTATCTTTGGTCTCTTCAGGAGTTCACCATTGGCATTTTGTACAGACTAACCCTCCCTGTCCTCAGAACAAAAAGCAGAAAGGGCCAGGTGTGTGAAGGGAAGCTGTTACAAGTTACAAGTGACCTTGCAGATGGGAACATTTGAATCTAGGTCCTAAATTACTACTTAGGCTCTTGCATGAATTGTAATGGCATCATTTCTGATAAAAGCAGATACTATTTCATCACACTGCAGTGTTTATTTATGGCAGTCAAAGTGCAGCAGTGGTCAAGAGTTACAATTCCTACAACTTCCGGGGCAATTGCAACTCCAGGACCCATCATGTAAACTCATTACTCTAATCCTGGTCCTTTCACCTCCTAGTTCATTCCACTGAGAATGCAGCCACCCTGCGTTGCTTCAAACAGACTAATCTTGATGTCAACACACCCTGCGGTACAAACCTACATTTTTCCAGTATCAAGAAAACCTACACCTATTTCATCTCACCAGAAGTGTTTGCTCACTCGTGGTGACAGAGAACTTACCTACATCAAAGTTCAAAGCATATTGTGTCTAAGCAGCTGTTTTGAAATGTTATTTTTCAGGCTGTCAGGAATACCTGCAATGTGGGCAATTTCTGCTGGTGGATAAAATTTTCTAAGTGGGAAAACAAGAGACATTCAAACCTTGCCATCAATCGCCAATCTGCAGGTTAAATCTCTTAGATTTGTAAAAAACAAACCCCCAAAAAAACAAAAAAAAGAAACAAACAAAAAAACAACCAAAAATTAAAAACAGACTTTGTCTCCTTTCCTGTTAAGTTGGCAACAGTGTTAATTTCCATCTATGCAATAAGTCTGGGCAGCTCTCATCATGTTTCAACTTTAAGGAACTAAAGTCAAGGCATATCCTTATTGCCATGAAACCATTTATGGCTTGTCTAGACATACTTGAACTTCTTTTTTAAACTACCTAGCTTGGGATCAGCTGAGGTCCAGACACAGCAGCACAGAGTTCAGTGCAGACTCACTGCCCAAGTCTTTACCCATCTTCTCAAATGGATTTTACTTAGCTCCATGATGCCATCACTATTCCTTTAGGTGGAGTATGTCTGCATGAGGTGCATGCATATCTTAAACTGGAACACAAGCCTGCCATTATACTTGACCAAGCTGAAGAATTTCTCCCATCACCAACACTTTAAATGCACCCAAACATTTCCTATTTCTGGTATCATCACTGTCTGTCTCTTTTATGTCAATCTTATTTTAAACTTCTCCTTTTAAAGGACCTTTTTATACAGGCTCTTTGGCCTATGGGGATTTCCAATAATTAGTGGCCCCATGTTCACATTACAAAGCCAAGTTACCATTGTGACTCAAGCAAACAGGTAGCCTGACATGCAATGTCATGATTGCAGGCGAGGGTTGCATCAATGGGCCACAAAGACCTCCATTCTGCCACCTCCCCTGCAAGAGATGGCTGCTACAGATCAAGGATGAGCACACTTGCAGGGGTGGGAGATGATACTTGAGAAACCTGCCCTGCTGCTGCCACTACAGTACTTGTCCTAGGCATACAAAGACTTCATAGACATTAGGGCTGGAAGGGACCTCCTAAGATCATCAGGTCTAGCCCCCTGCCCAAGGACAGGAAGTCAACTAGGGTCAAAGGATCCCAGCAACGTAAGTATCCAAATGTTTCTTAAAAGTATCCAGAGTAGGTGCTTGCACCACCTCTGGGGGGGAGTTTGTTCCAGGCCTTGGGGGCTCAGACACTAAATAAGTTTTTCCTTATGTCCAGCCTAAAACAGTCTTCCAGGATTTTGTGACCATTGGACCTGGTCATCCCTTGGCATGCTCTGGTGAACAGGCATACCCCCAGATCCTGATGCACACCCCTGATGTACTTATAGGCTGCCACCAAATCACCCCTGAGCCTGCACTTCTCCAAGCTGAAGAGTCCCATAACTTGCAGCCTCTCTTCATAAGGCCTGTTTTCTTGCCCGCTGATCATGTGCGTGGCTCTCCTCTGAACTCTTTCAGACTTCTCCACATCCTCCCTGAATTGTAGAGCCCAGAATTGGACGCAGTAGTCCAGCTGTGGCCTCACCAAGGCTGAGTACAGCGGGAGGATGACATCCTGGGTCTTGCTCAAGATACATCAGTAGATATAACCCAGAGTTTTGTTTGCTTTGCCAGCTGTGGTATCGCATTGGTGGCTCACGTTCATCTTGTGGTCAGTCATGACCCCAAGTCTCTTTTGGTCATTGTGCTAGCAAGTATAGCATTGCCGAGTCTATAAGTGTGATGCAGAGTTTCCCCCCCACCCCCACAAGGTGAAGCACCTTGCATTTCTCCATACTGAATGCTATCAGGTTTTCATCCACCCACCTTGCAAGTCTATCAAGGTCAGCCTGGATTACCAGCCTATCCTCGAGTGTGGATACTCTTCCCCAAAGTTTGATGTCTTTGCCCTCCAGAGCTGTCAGTGAGGCACTGCTGCAGCATATACCAATCTTTGTAGATCTATTACAAAACTCAGGAGGGATGGTGAGGGAGAGGAGAGTCAAAGGGGAACTTGTTAGTAGCTCTTTTCACTCCTTTAACCCCATCCTTTCCAAAAAAACCTTGATCCCCATTGCATACCTATAGAGGGGCATGCAGAGGGTCAAGAACAGAAGAGGATGATGTCCTGGTGGCAACCTTCCTCAAGTCTAGAGGCACCAGATGAGACCCCTTCTGCTCACAGAATAGAGCCAGGAGTGATCCAGACCTGCTGCTAGCTAACTGGTGTTGAAGCACCCTTCTGAGGCTCCAGAGCAAGGTGCCTAGGCTCTATTTTCCAGTATTATTATTATTATGGAAATGCAAAGCAGAGACTCACTCCCTGCATCATTTACCCATGCAGATTTTTTTAAAGCCTTATTATTATGAAAACAAGAAAAAAAAAAGGAAGTAAGATAAAATAACAACTCAAAACCAAGCTGCACTGTGCTTGCCTTTCCCTCACCCACCCAGCTTAGGTAAGGCTGCTAACTGAGCCCCTCTCCCATTCATCTTGCTAAGGAGACATGAGTATGGAAATCATGACTGTCATGGCTGAGGAGAGTTGCACAATGAGAAGGAAATGAAGGCAGCCTTCAGGGATGGAAGGATGAGCATAAACTTCCCCCTGCTTCTTCAGATCCCATCCTTCCTTGTAAAATGCCCTTCTTTAAGCTTCAGGTTGAGTGTTAGTACAATGCCTGGAATTCACCTCCTTGTTCCGGTTAATTTGTCTAAGCCACTCTCATGCAGCTGCAGAGAGAAGTCAGGGCATCAGGCACGTAAAAGGACAGAAGCTGCCCAGAGCAGAGCAGGCCTGTGGTCTCTCAAGCAGATGCCTTGTCTCTTACAGTGAATATTGTTTGGTGCTTCAAGCAATGAAGGAGTAACCACCTTCGCCCTCCTGTCTAATTGTTCACTACTATGCTATGGGCTTGATTGTAGGTAACCCCCAGCCCCCCCTGCAATCCTAACTCCCTTCCAGCTCCTGAGATACAAGGACTGGAGGACTGCAGTGCTGACAGCAGCCTTAGGAACCCAAAGAGGAGAGAGGTAGGGTCTTAGCCCACTCCCACAGCATCAGTTGGCATGAAGGTGAGAAGCTGAAAAGGGTGCAACCTAAGAGGAGCAATGACATGAGGAGGAGACAGGTTCAAGAGAAGGCCTTCCAGACACCTCCCCCGAGCCACAACCTCAGATGGTCCTTGGGGTTACTGTAGGACTCAGTGAAGATGCATATGGACACACATCACTACTGAAACCAAGCTACTGGCCCTTTTATGTTTTTCTCCAGCTCCAGTCTTCAGCAAGTGACATATCAGAAGCTCCACAAAAGCAATTACATAGCTGTGCTCCTGTGATACCTGGGAGGGGAAGGCACTTCCAGTTCTGTATGCCTCAAAAGTGCTCTCTCAGTAGTATAATTGAGGTGGGGCAGGGAAGGCAGATGACCAGAAATGTACCCTGGGGACCACTTTGTGGGAGGAAAGAGGAGTGCAAAAGTAGCCATTGTTACAGTGATGTCTGATCATGCTGCTGCAATCATCATGGTAGAAGCCAATGCCACCCTGGGCTCTGCATGGCTGCCCTGGGCACATACCTGAACTGTTATGCTTCTGCTCTCTCTGCACAGAGAGGCCCCTTCCCACTATATCTATCAGCTCAAGTGCCTCTCAGCAGATCCTGGGTCATTCACAGCTGACAGCAGGGAAATTCTGCCCCTGTCCAGTTGCATCTGAGGAAGCCTCCAGTGGAAGGCTCCTTCCTTAAGAGGTATCTAATAGGGCTGTGCAAAGCTTCAGGTGCCAATTTGATTTGGAGGAGGTTCAGCCCAATTCGGTGGCCGAATCTCCCAACCCAAATCGAATCAGGGGACCAATAAAAAGGTCCAAATCAATTTGAAGCGCTCCGAATCTTTGGAAAAGTCCCTGCCCGCTGCAGCACGGAGCCAGAGCCAGACTTGGGAGCTGGTAAGTAGGAGCAGGGGAGGGGGGAGGGGACAATGGGGGGACCCCTGACAGACCCCACCCTCTACCTGCTCCCCCTGAACGCCCCCAACCCCCGCTCGCTCCCCCAGCCCCCACATGGCTGCCCTGCCTGCCCCAGCTCCTGGTGCTTAAAAAAAAAAACCCCTACTCACCAGGTGCTGCCAGGAGGGGAGGGGGGTGATCCTCGCAGCCCCCTACTGCCCCATGCTCCACGGGGAGCTCTGCATGAGCCCCCCAACCCTCCGCCCCCCATGACTGCCCCAGACACCCCAGCTCTGGCCCTTTAAGAAAACAACAACAAAAAAACAACCCCCCAGAGACTCACCAGCTCCTACAGCGGCCTCAGGCCTTTGTGGGGCTCGTGGAAGAGCCCCCTACGTGGCACAGGGCAGCGGGGATCGCCCCCCGCTGGGCAGGAACCGGGGAGTCTGGGGTTTAGGGTTGGGTTTTTTTTCCCTTAAAGGGCCAGAACTGGGGCAGGCAGGGCAGCCATGCGGGGGCTGGGACAGTGGTGGGGAGTTGTTGGGGGGTTCGTGGAGAGACCCCTATGCAGTGTGAGGCCGCAGGGATCCCCCCCCCAGCAGCACCTGCTGAGTCAGGGCTTTTTTTTCAAAGCACTGGGATCTAGGCTGGATGGGGCAGCCATTGCCAAGCTGGGAGAGCGGGTGGGGGATGGGCCTGGCTGATTCGGTGATTCAGCAGCAGCCGAATCTCCAAATCAGATTTGGCTAATCCGACTCGGGACAGTGATCTGAATCACCAAATTGAATCACTGTCCCCCAAATCAACCAAATACGAAGCAAATACTAGCCACTTCACACAGGCCTAGTATCTAACACTACAATCCAGCAGAGAACTGGGCTGTGGTACGTGCCCTGAAAGTACAGGTTGGGCTGCACAGGTTCCAGTTACAAGCATTTGGTCTCCATCTAGTTGTGCATGCAGGAGATTTTTCCTTGACCCAGTGCATGCCATGAAAATGAAGACAGAAAGAGGTCCTCCTAAATTTTATTCTATCTTTAGGTAATGTTGAAGTGATGTTGTTGCCATAAGGGCTGGAGGAAGGGTACTGTGATACTTGAAAGCTTGCCTATATCCATACCAATTGTACAATTGGTCCAATAAAAGATATCACCCACAAGAATTCTTGCCCCTTGCATCCTATATCAAAGATACTTTTCTTCCTCTCATCCATGTGCTAGCCCTAAAGGACCAGATAAACCCTGGTTTGCAAGGTTATACCTCTCCTGCACTCTTCACTGAGCTTTCTCCTCTTCTTCCTGGCCTTAAACATATGTGTTGTAACACTGCGCCCTGCTGCCACAACCCACCCCAGAAGTGACAGCATTGTAGAGGTGACAAGGAGGTTCCTTGCTTGCTGAACACAGCTCATCATGTCCCATAAAATGGATTTCAGAAACTCCACGTACATCCCTGCCTTGTGGTTTGACTGGGGCAGCCCATCAGAAAGGCTGAGCTCTGCTTTAAACACACAAGTATCTGCCCCAGCCCCTGCCCCATAGGAAGCAAGTAACAAGAGTGCCATTGACACAGGCTTCTGCAAGGTAGGGTCCCACTTGGTAATCCCTGCCTTGTGGTAGTTAGTGGGATGCTGAGTAGTCCAGAAGGAGATGTTCTGACGTGACTGGGTCCATAGGACTGAGCATAGGGCTAGAAGCTGCTCCTGGAGTCTAGTGCCAGCTTCACCGTTCACTCACTATGCAGCCTTGGGCTCTCTCCCTTAGTTTCTCCATTGGTAAATTGGGAATAGTTATCCCTATAATTCACTGCCACATAGGAAGATTGCAAATCCTCTGTAAAAAGCAAAGCAAGTAACAGATATTTTAATAACCCTGGAGTACAAAGTCTCATATTAACTCAAAGATCAGGGATGACAGTAGCAGGGCAGGGTCCCTCTTTCTGAGTTCTTCAGTAGTTTAATTCTGATGCAGACAGGTGAAAGGAAGCAGCCACTGACCTAGCCCTTGAAAGGGGCAGAGATCCTATTCTTGCCTCCCAACATGGTGCATGACCATAATGGGCTTAACTGGAGCTTCATGAGCACTACAAAACCACCTTGAACATCTTCTGCTCTAAGGGGTTCTGATACTGCTCTACAATGTCATCCCATTTAAATACACGAGACCTTCCCTGTCCCCTGGTGACACTCCACCAACAAGCCCATGCACCAGGAATGAGATCAGTTGATCACAGATGCATATGCACACACAAGTACACGTGACAAAACATTATTTCACAGTGGATAAAAAAGTAAATAAAAGATACCCAAAGGTCTGGGTGGGGTACCACATTACCCTTTTTAACTGTTTTGCTACTACGATTGGTTGAAGTGTTGTTCTGGCTTGGCACGAAAGTCTGCTCCCCCAGGCCACCTGCAAAGGAAGAAGAGAGAGACCCACGTCTGAATAGGCACCGAGGTACTGACATAGATGCAGAGAAGGGATGACAGTGCAAATGGACCTGTTGGCATTGTCACTGGAAAGGCACCTGCCTATAGCTGAAGGAAAATAGTCAGTAGCTGGAGGTGAGGGTGGAAGTGAGAGTGAAGGTGCACACAATCATGTCTAGTACACAGAGCACTGGCCTGTCTCAAGAGACCCGGGTTCTAATCCTGCCTGTGCCACTGGCAGCTATAAGTGCTAATAATGCCAACCCGCTTTGAAAATAGCTTGGAAATCTGGAAATAAAAAGCACCGGGTGAGAGACTGGTAGCGATAACAATAATGAAATACTACAACAGAAAAGGTTCATGTTCAAGAATAAGCCACACTCATCTCCAGTAATTCAACCAACTATTTTATACCCAGCATGACTCCAACCCTCCCTCTGTGTGGCTAGCAATACCTTTTTATTATTAAAACAGAAATTGGGCAGTTCTACTTTATGAGCATTTTTGTTGCTAACTCAGGGCCACATTTTCTGTTTCCAACACTCAACACCCCAGCTGGAATAGAAGTGGCCACCAATTTAATGCTGAACCTAAACTGATCTGTATCCCTGAGTTTCTCAGCAGTGTTACTCCCTAGATTCCCAACCGCACATCACAGAGTACAGGTGGGCTCATAACTGCTAGAAGGATGGTTTAAAATGTTGTTCTGGGTTAGAAAGCGACTATGATGAAAGGTGTGGTATGGTGCTTCAAGGTTCCATATTAACTGATGCCAGAACAAATGCACTTGGCTTGCAAAGAAAACAGTCAGCCCTGCAAAATGCAATGCCAAGCAGAGATAGCCAAGTCAGCCTTAAATGAGCTAACTTGGGAGCTGGAAAGTGGCATAACTGTGTTAGGGCAGTGCTGCCTCCTGCTTCTTAGCTGGGGTGTCTCTGCATTATGCTAACATACCCTGCGAGTCAAATCAGAGTCTTTCTTCCTCATGTACTCAGGGCCCAGTTATAAAGGATGAGCAGGCTGAATTGTAGGCCTATGCAAACATGAAAGTATTCAATTTGGATTCGGCCAATTCAGAGGACAATGATTAGCTTTAGTGATTCAAATCACTGTCCTCATTCAATTTGGCCAAATCTGAATGGGAGATTCGGCGCCGATTCAGAGATTCAGATCAGCCAGGGAGAGGCAGCTACAGCTGAGTGGCTGCAGGTTCTCCCATGGCTTCACTGGCTGTGCCTGCCTCTCCCTGGGTGGGGGAGCCACAGGAGAAGCCCCCATGCCTGCCCTGCCCAGCTCCATCTCCCACCCAGCCCCAACCTCTCAGCACTTTAAAAAAAAAAAAAGCCCTGTACTCACCAGCTGCAGCAGCAGGGATCAGGGCCTCTGAGGCCTTGTGGCAGAGCCTCCCCATGCAGCATAGGGCAGTGACGGGCAGCAGGGATTGCCCCTCCCCACCCCCCACACTTGGTACCCACACAGCAGCTGCCCCATGGCGCGGGTACAGCGTAGCTCAGCAAAGCTGGGGCTGAGCAATGCCAGGCCCCAGCCAACTGCTGGAGCTGCCCCAGCTCCCAGACAGCACGCTACACCTGCTCAATGCAACAGCTGCCGTACAGGTGCCAGGTGGGGGGAGTGGGGGCGATCCCTGCTGCCCCCCACTGCACAGGGGGGCTCTGCCACGAGCCCTCAGAGACCCTGATCCCCACTGTCAGAGCTGGTGAGTGCAGGGCGCTTTTTTTTGTTTGTTTTGTTACTGGGGCCGGGCAGGGGGCATCAGGGGAGTTGGGGAGGGAGATTAGGGAGCAGGGGCTTTGCAGGGGGGGCTCTGCCATGTGGTCCCAGAGCCCCCACAGCCCCTGCTATAGCTAGTGAGTACAGAGCTTTTTCACTGCTGCCAGGATTTTTTTTAAGTGCTGGGAGGCTGGGGCCAGGCAGGGCAGCTATGGGGACTGCTCCCATGGCTCCTCTGGCTGTGCCTGTCTCTGCCCTGGTGGGAGGAGTCATGGGAGAAGCCACAACAGCTGCTCTGGCCAGCCCCAGCCCCCACTTGACCCATCCAGCATGGGGGGGGGGGGTGCAACACAGGTGCAGTTTGATCTGGGCGGCAGCAGGGCATAGCCCCTGATCCCAGCACTGCCACACCCATGTCCCACACCCCTCCATTCCCCTCCCCAAGTAATGCGCCACCCCGCCCCGACTGGGCAGCTTGTCCTTGTCCTAGCCCCAGCCCCAAACCCAACCTCAACAGACTTACCAGCTAGAGGCAGCTGTGTCAGCTGCCTGTTTAGTCTATGGCCAAATCTCCGAAGCAGCCAAATCTTTTCCAAAGCTTTTCTGAATTGATTTGGATGCTTCGAATAGATTCAGAGCTTTTAAGTGGTCTCCTGATTCCATTTGGATTTGGAGATTCGATGCCCAAATCAGGCAAAATCTCCTCTGAATTTAATCAGCTACCAAAGCTTTGCACAGCCCTACTGAATTGCATCCCCAGTGACACCCAGCACAATAAGATTGTGCTCCCAGTGACAGGAGGTGAAAATGGATCAGAACCTCAAACCATCTGACTGATTAATACACAGGAAGAACAGCATCGAGCTCCTGCTTTCTCTCACCTGTGCTGACTCTGCAGAGCTAACAGGGGCTAACAGGCAGGACAAGCAACCTGCCAAATTCTGAATGCACATAGGTAGCAGATCTGCTGTGAGCAGGCACCATTTTTATATAAGCAATTATCAGAGCAACATCACATGGGGCATGCCAAACAGTGCATCTAATGAATCATTCTCTCCTTAACTTCATGGCTGACCTTTTCTACTCACAATGCTTTTGTTAACCTCCTTTCTTCCCTAGTTGATCCTGAAGCCAAATCTACTTGAGTCTCTCTTTAAGAGGCCACTTCTGGACTTATTCAGGCAAATAACAACACATTTGTTAGGGAAGGAAGAAAAGCCATGCCAAAAGGCCAAAAAATTTCTAAATGGGTCAAAAGTCCAGGAATTCACCCCAGGCTGAGGCATTAATATCTTTTTAAACTTCTTAAAAACAGGCAAATAATTTTTTGGTGCCCAACATAAAGTCTATTAAAGGGATTTGATACTGCACTGGTAGGACTCTCAGTATTAAGGTGGCGGTCCCTTTCATAAAGCCTGGCCTGATGGGAGAACACCAGATAGGACTGGGAAATGATCCAGAGCTCAGAAAACTGAGCAGCAAACTTTATCTGTAAAGGAAAGTCACATCCCAGTGTACTGTGATGAAAAAAAAGAGCCCCCGTATTTCAGATTCAGTGGGAGGGGAAGACCTGGAAGCCAGAAATGCTGAAAAAACTTGGAATAAAAGTGGATACACAGGAGGTAGGAGTTTGGCACTATGATGATTTAGGAGAAAGAAAAATATGAATACTAGCCTACATAGATGCAGGCCTCTTTCAACATAGCTTTGGTATAAAATCTTAGAAAAACATGGCTAGAAAATATATCAGAGAGGTCATCTAGTCCAAGCCCAAGCCCCTGCTCAACACAGGACCATCCCTATCCAAACCATCCCAGCTAAACGTTCACCTAACCTGCACTTAAAGCTTCCAATGATGTTTTTAAGCTGGCTTCTTCCTGTGTGCATGTGATTCAGGGTAAGGAACATGTCTGCTAATCAGGGCAGATTGATTTAAATTAAGTTGATATAAATAACTGATTTAAATCAGCAAGCCAAAAGCCCAACGTAAATAATTGTTTTTTTATCAACTTTTCTATTATATATTTTTTTGTTTTTGTTTTTTAAAGAAAGGTATATTTTCATTGGTTGATACAACTAAAACACGTTGATTTGCAACTACAGTTTTTAGTAGATTTGGTACACGTTTCCTAGGTACACAAACTATATATTTTAGAAATCCTACATTTCAGTATGCTATAAAATGGTGAAATATATATTTCTTATTCACTAGATGATTACATTTTTTGTACATATTTGTATCAAGCTACATTAAGATGGAAACTTGAATTCAATTAAACACACAACCAGCACTTCTAATTTATTAAACAAAACTTTAATGTTCGGGATACAGAAACTTTTAAACTTTTAAAATCAATACATGGTGCACATTTACAGCTAATTCAATTATTAAACACTGGTATTAAGTGTTATATTATTAAAACTATGAACTGTAGTTAGTGAATCAGACCAATTCTTTTGGGTCACCTTAGGGAAAAATGTCTAAAAAGCCTAGGTGAAAGCCATTTGAATTTAAGTTCCTACTTTCCTAATTCTCTTTAAAATGACTTTGACCTAGGCTGTTTTGATCATTTTTACCCCTTTGTTTCAAGTTTTTAGAGCTCATAAATCTCAGCCTCCTCCCACTTTTTATTCATAGTCTGGAAGAGAATAAACAAATCTTTTCTGCTTTTTCAACAAACAAACAAACAATTTCTCCACTTTGAATGAACAAGTCCAAATGAAGAAAATATTCTTTCTGCACCTGCAAAGGCCTTTGTACACACCACAAAACTGGCCCTTAAAGCAGCTTAAATGTCCTTTTGTGCCACTTTAATGGCATTTCTGTTTACACTATCAGCAGCGTATTGGGCGTTAAATGACTTTGGGACATAGCAAAATAAAACGCGTCCGAGGTGTTTTAGTTTGCTACCTTAGTAGCTGCAGAGGGAAGCACCGGGCTGTGCAGCCCAAGGGCTGTTCAGGCCGCCCTTGCAGGCAGATTCCACTGAAGAAAAATACCCAAACAGCAGTGAGCCTGATTTTTTTTTTCTCTTCCTGGAGCCTGCCTGCTTGAGCTGCGGAGGGGCCCAGTATGTCCCTTCGCGGCTACATGGGGCCCAGAGCTTCCCTCGGCAGCTGAGATGCTCCCCGGGCCCACCCGGGCCAGGTGCTGCCTGCAGGGTGCTGCCGCCACAGAGAGAAGCACTGCCCCTGCTCCCCTCCACTGCTCAGGGACTGCTCAGCCTGCTAGCAGCTCACCCTCCCCCTGCCACCAGAGAGGCAGATAAGGATTGGGCCTGACCCTTGTGTACACACCATGGGGGTTTACTTTGTTTTAAATTGAAGCGGTGGGTTTTTAAAAAAGCCACCACTTCAACTTAGGGAGAATTAAACCGAAGTAAACCCCCGTGGCATGTACAAGTAGCCCAAAAGAGGCTACTGCTGGTAAAAGCTGGTTTAGCATGTCAACAAACTCTGGTTCCTGCTGCTTTACTAGTGATTTCCACCATTCCAGCAGCCAGACTTTCTTTAAAACATCCTCAGCAACATGTGCTGCTTGAATGGTTCACCTCTAGCCCTGAAATTTCTTATGACTGGCATGTTTGATCAGTGATTAGATGCCCATGTCATAGCAGCATTTTCCTCTTTGGCAGTTAGGCATCTACTCTACATTTTGTGTTAAGAATATTGGCAAGAAAATGAGGTGGAGTTAAGTTAAGTGCTTGGCCCATGCGGTTCTTTACTGCCTGCAATTTTACTATGCTGTTGGGTATTTCTTTTTAATGTTTCTTGAAGTTCTTTCCAAATTTCAACAGCATACGCAATACAGCAGCAATCCTTCTGTAGTTTGTCCAAGGCTATGGAAATAGGTTTTAATGTATTCAGCATATTTTGTACATTTTTCTTCATCTAATATCGACTACTCCAGCTGTGATACTTCCATCAATTTTGCCACAATTTTCTTCACAGATGCCCATCGGGAAAAGCCAGTTCTTAAAAAGAACTCAAAGCAGTCCACCCCTGAATTCCACTGTACATCTTGGGGGAGAATTTGCTCGGATCCTCCAACTCTCTTCAGCGAAGCTGAAGCAAACTGGTTGTTACAGAAGTATTTTGCAGTTTTAACATTTTCCTTTATTCTTGGAGAACTTAAATCTTTGGCTAAAAGATGGATCGAATGAGCACTGCACGTATAGATTATAGATTTCATATACATTAGGGAATGGAAGGGACCTTGTGAGATCACCAAGTCCAGCCCCCCTGCCATAGGCAGGAAGTCTTCAGGGATCAGAGGATCCAGCAAGATAAACATCCAAACACCTTTTGAATGAGTCCAGAGTATGTGCTTGTACCACTTCTGGGGGGAATCTGTTCCAGACCTTGGACACTTGAATTGTAAAGTTTTTCCCTATATTGAGTCTGAATCGGCCTTCTAGAAGTTTGTGGCCATTAGACCTAGTTTTCCCTTGGGGACCCCTGGTGAACAACTGTTCTCCCAGATCCTGATGCACCCACCTTATATACTTATAAGGAGCCACCAAGTCCCCCCTGAGCTTTCTCTTTGCCAGGCTGAAGAGTCCCATGTCTCTCAGCCTCTCCTCATAAGGCTTGCTCTCTTGCCTTTGATCATATGAGTGGCTCTCCTCTGGACTCTCTTGAGCATATCCACATCCCTCCTGAAGTCGGGGACACAGAACTGGACGCAGTACTCCAGCTGCAGCCTCACTAAGGCTGAGTAAAGCAGGAGGATGACATCCCGGGTTCTGCTCAAGATGCATCAGCGGATGCATGCCAGAGTTTGGTTTGCTGTGCCTGCCATGGCATCACATTGGTGGCTCATGTTCATCTTGTGGTCAAGCAAGACCCTCAAGTCTCTTTTGGTCATGGTACTGGCGAGTGCAGCACTGCCAAGCCTACAAGTATGATGCTGTTTTTTTCTCGCAACATGAAGTACCCTGCATTTCTCTACATTGAATGCCATCAGGTTTTGGTCCGCCCACTTGGCAAGCATGTCCAGGTTGGCCTGTATCCCCAGCCTGTCCTCCAGCATGACCACCTTCCCCTATAGTTTAGCGTTGTCAATGAACTTTGCCAGTCTGCATCTGATACCTGAATCCAGATCATTAATGAAGATATTGAAGAGTGTCAGTCCAAGCACTGAGCCTTGGGAGACTCCACTGGTAACCTTGCACCATGTTGATTTGCTCCCATCAACTAGGACCTTAGTATTATGTTTCAGATTTACTTCATTATTTTCTTCTAAGTGTCTTCTCATCTTTGACACATTTGCATTAAGTTACAATACCTGTGATGACTTCATTGATCCTGTGCATCCAGTCCCTAATACATAAAATATTGTGCTATATTTTAAAGTTTGACCTCAAAAGTTGGATATTTTCCCCCTCATTCTTATATAAAAGAAAATCAGCTTTTTAACTCCAGAGCTTTTAGCAGAGGCTCACAGACTCAACGTATTATTTTACTTGTTATTTTAATAGATAATACTAAACTTACACCTTAGGCCTGTGCTGTTTCAAATTCAAATTTCATTTTAAGGTGGTTTATTTTTAAAAAGGAAAACAACTATAATTTAAGTAAAAACAATAGAAAACTGATATAAATTAAAAAAAAATTCTTTTAAAAAAAAATCCACCTTAAGGTGGATATTTATCCACCTTACTCCTAATGCCCATGGAAGGGAGAGATGGGCTCTAGCTGGGCCCAATTTTTCCCTCTTCCAACTGCTGCTCATCCTGAATTAATTAAGATAGGGGAAAATAGTACAACACACAATAATGGGATAAAATAGAAAAACTTAGGCTGGGTATCAGAAAAAGCCTCCTGGTAGTGAGATACATTACATCATAGAACTGTCACCCCATGGACAGGGTGGAGGTGCTATCATTTGGGATGCTGGCAATTAGGCTGGACAAAAGCCGCTATATGCATGGACAGGAACATGCCAGGATCAACATGATGGATTGCTTGAGACCTACTTGTTCCCTTCTAGCTCAGAAGTTCAATCCTAATATCCCCCTTTGTTTAGTTTTGTCCCACTGTCTGACATATTCCCTAAACCTGGCTCAATAGCAGTGCCTCTGATAAACTAAATTTTACATCCTTTGGATTTTTCCCCAATGGCACACATTGTTCCTCATATAGCATCAATTATATTTAAAGAAAAAAAAACCCTTTGGATATTGATTTGTTATGGCTGTGGATCTTTGCCGGAGTGAAAGATAATTTTGTATTTATAAATAAAGTGTGGCTTGCTCCCAAAGTCATGAACAGATTGCTTCTTAATTGAACTTGGGAGGCAAATTATATGGTGAATTGGGGGGGGGGGGAGCAGGGGGGGGAACAACTCTGCATTTAGTGAATTGTTCACCCTAAAAAGAGACACTGTGGGATTGAATTGCAAATGATGGCACCAAACATAACAGCCTGTGCGTCCCCCCCCTGCTTCCCTTGCATCACAAAATGCTGACCTCTGCCGTGTTTCAGCCATCACTTGAACAGGCTTCTTTTCAGAACTGCAAGTGCATTCTTTCCCAGAGATCAGTGCAAGCCTTGGTTTCTTATGCAAAAGAGATGTTTGAATAAACTACTGAGACTAATGAAATCTACAAGCTCTTTGCATATTTTCTCTCATTGTAGCCAATGAAAAGGGGGATAATTGCACAAAAGCTAAATATGGGTGTGCGGATATGCTGGATATTTTCAAACATTGCTAATCTTGCCAGCACAGCCAGGGAACACCCACGCCCTACATTCTCCGCAGGGTGATTATTTGAATCATGTCTGTCAGTTTGTGGAGATGGAATTCTCATCTGTTTAGGCTTTGGGGCCGTACTTAGGATCATAATACCTAAACCCTTTCTAGGGGTGCACCAAAGCAATGCTACACCCAGGTGCAGTTCCTGCCCTGTTGCTGTCCACAAGGGGAAAAGAGCCCTAATGTCTATGAAATCTATGAATGCATGAGCTGGGATGTACAAAGGGCAAGTTGGTGAAGTGTATTCATTAGTGGCAATGAAGACCAAGAAATGCACCTCACACTTGCTGCTAAAGGTGGAAAGGTTCACAGGGGTTTCTTGGTGCCTGTGAGTTAGTTCCCCAGTTCTTCTCATTGGCCTCCTAGAAAAATAAGCTTTGCCTTTGGGCCAGAGAGCAGAACTAATAACATTTATAGGGTGCCTGCTGATGTGCAGGATGCCTACTCCAACGTATCTTAATTACAGCTCACTGAAGCAGACTCCGTTAATCGAGTCTGCTGGAGCATGCTAATTAGCACGCTCCAGAAGCCTCAGTGTCTCATGTATTCAGCATCCCCGTGCTTCAAAATGGCAGCAGGGGCACTTGAACTGAAGCTCGTTGAATAAGCTTTAGTTCAAGCAACACTTCCGCCATTTTGAAGCGCAGAACGCTGAATACACGAGATGCTGCAGGAGCTTAAATCAGAGCGGCTCCCGAGAGCTGCTCTAATTAAAGTTGTGCCACCCCTCCCATCCCACGGAGCATGTGTAAAGATGCCCATAGTGCCCAACTGCACATCAATTACTCTTGACTTTTGGTCCATGATGATTAGAAATGCTGAACAGAAACATACAGACTTTGAATTTGGTGAAAAGTTCTCTAGCTCTGATGTACTGGCAGTAAGTTGTGCCTTCTATACTAGTTGGCGTATCCTGGCTGTGTTTTCACAACCAAGTATAAAGCACTGCTGTAGTTTAATTGGGACATAACAAAGACATGTTACCAAGGTCACATCATCAGCAACAAGGACTAAGTATCACTTGTTAGCTAGCAGCAGAAGCTTAAGCTCAGCGAAGACTCCAGATATACTCTTAAACTGAAGCCTGACTACTAGCTGGAGAAAGTGGAAGCAGACCTCTGAACCACTCAGTGTTATCCTCAACAAGCCAGTGTGATCATCTAGCTAGGCTTTAACTTCAACCAAACTCCTCCAAGTTGGCATCCTGAATTTGGCAATCGGTAGGTGAGCTAGAAGGCCCTAACTTTGCTGTGTATTAGGAAGGATATGTGGATCACAGTGTTTGTTGCTAGCATTTGAACAAAGACTTTTCAGTGGTACCCCCAAGAGTTGAATGTTGATGTTGAACAGGACTAGAAAGGGAACTGATCCTTTTGGGAGTCTTCAAGCAAGAGGGTAAGACTCCTGTCACTGCATTCCATGTTCTCAATTTTCAAAGGAAGTGAAGAAAGAGGAAGGCTTCATACAATTATTTTAGCTTAGGGATGATGCGTTGTAAAGAACATTGAAAAGTACAGCCTGAGAACATGTTACAGTGACACTGCTCCTGCACCTGTGGGAAGAAAAGCCTTTTGTTATGTGGCAGAAGTCACACTGGTGGCTTTTAGGCCAGTTCACATCAAGCTCTTCTTACCCAAAAAGTGGGAAAGCAACAAATGGCATTGAGGGACGAGACAGACACAGGACCCCTGGAGAAGGACACCAAGCCTGATGGCATGACCATTCCTTCTCCTAATGATAGCATTTTGGAATGGAGTCCCTGTTTGCAGCATCAGGGGACAAGGCCCTTTTCCTACCATATAGCACATACTCTGGATATATCCTGTTGACAATGGTCAGGACACTGAAAGCTCTTTATTGATCCAAATGCTGCCTATGTGCACATACCAGGAGCCAGGTTGTCTCACAACTCTTCCTTCTATTGATCCAGGAGATGTGATACTCCTACAGCAACACTCCTCATCCGACAAGCTATACGACACTCCTCATACGACAGGCTATACGACAAGACTCCCCTGTGCCATCTACCTGGCCACATGACAAGGGTTCCAGAAGGCATTGGTCTCCTCAGCCTACTAAAACACATGCATCAAGTAGGACAAGAAACACCTTGCTTCCCAGAGATGTGTCCAATTTCACTACAGGCAACCCCAGCTTAGCGCTCTTAATTGGTTCTGGAAAAAACGAGCGCTAAGCGAAACTGCGTTATGCGAAACCCATTTCCCCACTGGATTTAATGTAAATAAAGATAATTGGCTTTGCACCACCTGCCGGCCCAGACCGAGCACTCCTGCAGCCCCACCCTGGGCCTTGCCTGCCTGGGCCCTGCGTGCCTGTCAGACCTGGTGGACCCGCCTGCCCAGGGATTTATGGGGAGAAGGCAGCAGGGCTCTGGCGCACGGTAAGCAGTGAGGCCACCCACCCACCTGTTCCCTGCTTTGCCCAGTGGGAACTCCTTCCAAGGATTACTGCA
The DNA here is from genome assembly GCF_030867095.1 of Alligator mississippiensis. Taxonomy (NCBI): domain Eukaryota; kingdom Metazoa; phylum Chordata; order Crocodylia; family Alligatoridae; genus Alligator; species Alligator mississippiensis. The sequence goes on from NC_081829.1 coordinate 17,414,146, forward strand.
GGGGGTGGGGCCGGGGGCGGGGACGCTCCATGGGTTTGGCTTGCACTAACCCAGGCCCTGCACTCCTGCCAGCCCTGACCTTTGGCCCCATGATCCTGCTGCCCAGCTGGCCCGGACCCCGTGCTCCTGCTACCTACCTGCTCCTTCTTGCTGCCGCCACTGCTCCTCCCCACCTGCTAGCCACTCCAGCACCACGTGTGGGGGCAGACCCTGCACTCCTGCCACCTCATCCTGGGCCCTAAGCTCACACTGCCCAGCCCCTGCCTCCGCCCATTCTCGCTGCTACTGCTCCTCCCCACCCCCTCCAGCACCATGTGCCGGAGCAGACCCCGGGCTTCTGCCACCCCTCCCTGGGCTCCCGCTGGCTGCTACTCACCACTTCCCTCAACGCTGATGCCGATGCCACTGCTTCTCCCCACTTCCGCGCTGAGCGCTATAACGAAACACGCTCAGCACTAAGTGAAACCGGTAGGTATTTTAAATTGGCGCTATAACGAAACTGTGCTAAGTGAAACCGCGTTAAGTGGGGGTTGCCTGTACAGGCACCTTGTAACGGAGTTGCCATAATGACACCCCATCACCCAACATTTGCTAATTCCCATTTATGACTAGAAGCATCAAATCCAATGGGTGAGCCCAGCTCTCCATAGATTCATAGATCGTAAGGGGCTGGAAGGGACCTTAGAAGATCATCGGGTCCAGCCCCCTGCACCACGCAGAAAAGACAACTGGGGTCAGGTGACCCCAGCCGGGTGACCATCCATTCTCCTCTTGAAGATTTCCAGGGTAGGCAATTGCACCACCTCTGGAGGAAACTTATTCCACAGTCTGGACACCCTAGTTGTGAAGTAGTTTTTCATAATGTTGAGCCTGAAATGGTCTTCCAGGAGTTTGTGATCATTACTCCTAGTTTTCTCCAAGGGTGCCCTGGTGAACAGTTGTTCACTGAGCCCTTGATGTACACCTCTGATGTAGTGGTAAGCTGTTAACAGGTCCCCTCTCCACCTTCTTTTTTCAAGCTGAAGAGTCCCAGGTCCCAGATCATAAGAACTTGCCTCATTCAAAGAGTTATATCACTCCTATTATTAGATTCCATTTGCTTTCTTGGAAGGAGCTGCCTGAAGCACTGCTATATCTGACATCATTAGAGCATATTGCAGCACTGCAGCATAGTGACAAGCACAACAGTGTTTAGGCACATCACTGAAGTCTGAGCTTCAGCTTTGGACATTAGGGCTGTCTGAGAATGGAGCACAAACCACAGACAGAATTTCCAAACTCACAGATTAAACCTGGTTCCTCCCTGTGTCCAAAAAAATCATCATAAAAAATGCTCCTTTGCCAAGCATGACAGTTCAAAGATGCATAGATTTAGATTAAAATTTGCACAGAAGATACTCTCCAGTAGAAAACCTTTGTGGGTGCTTCTAGTGTTCTGGGGGTTTTCTAAGGAAGATTTTGGCTGGTCCCTTGGGAAGTGCTTGAAGAGCAACTCCACAAATAACAAAGATCAGTGACTTTCCATAAAACTGCTTCCTTTCCTCCTGGATCCCCCTGAACCAAAGGGATCAATTCGGGTATTAGAGGTAGAGGGTTATTTCAATGGGTAAGAGTATGTGAAGTGAGCAATTTATAGGTTCAGTCTATCAGCTTCTATACTCCAGACCAGACTACAAGCATGAGAAGCTCAGATGTATCTAGCACTTAAGAGTTGGCCTGTCTCTCCTTATTGATCTCCTCTTGCCCTTGTAGCTCTTCACCCACTGCCTTGCCAGGCCCAAGTTGCCCCTCTATGGATCTGCTTCTCTTCAGCCAAACCTATGGCACCTTCCACCCCAGGCAACACCAGCAGAGATGATCCAGGTGACCGTCAGCTTCCTCTTCCAACAAAATCCATTGTTCTCAGGATTCCTACAAGTCCACCAGTAACATCACAAGTGCAGATTGAGTTCATTTCATCAGATGCTATGCTCTTGCTCACAAAAGCTTATGCATCTCTGATTTAGTCAGTCTAAAAGGTAATCTTTACTCTGCCTTCTACCCAATTTCAAATACAGTCAACTACCTTCCACATCACAACCAAAAAACAGGTGGAGACAGATAACATTTACAGAAGAGGAAAAAACAGGCAATTAGTTGTATTAATCATCTAACCAAACAAAGCTTTACTTTGTGTAGATTATCTGTAGTCCCAGTTGTAGCTGTCACACACCAACTACTTTCCAAACTGCTGGTAAGACATGACCCTATCACCAAAGAAATTCATGCTATGCCTTCCCAACCCTTGTCTGTCATCTTACGCAGAGTTCCCTCAAGGCTAGGGACTGCCTCACTGTTAACCAAGATGGTCCTCAAAGGAAGCACAGTACCTTCAAGAAGATGGGGCTGGGAACAGAAATGCATAACTTGACTAGACCCCAAAACCACGGATCCAATAGAGACAATGCTTTTATGGCTCATTATACATTACCCCTCACCTCTCCCTTTTCTAACTTCTTTCTGCTCGACATGTTATAATTGCCCATTTCCATTTCAGGAGGTTAAATTTATTAACATAATTAGGTTACACCGAAGCAAATGTTCTAATTTGTACTTATCTTGGACTGTGACTGCTTCTTTCCCCCACATGACGAAGGGAGCTCGAAGCCTGAAAGCTTCTTCTCTCTCTCTCATCTATGCAAGTTGGCCCAATAAAAGAGATCACTTTGCCTTATAAATCCTGCTCTTCTCTCATCCCTGGACCATCATAACTACAGCAACGCTGCTAGACAAGTGCCTAACCGACTGCTGGTAATACTGTAACACAAGTAATTAATGCACATACACTTCCTCCAGTTTTAGACAGAGAACACTGCCTCAAGGCACATCCAACCCACCTTTCTCCTTCAAAAATTAAATTAAATTAAAGGAGGGAAGGGGAAAAGGGAAGTCTCCAGCATCCCTTGTCACCTTCATATCACCTGACATGCTACTGATAATACAGTCCACGTTCTGTACCAATCCCAGGCTAGGTCTGCTCAGTTCTATCACCCTTGCCAATGTGGCATGTGATCCCTGCCCCATCATGAATTAAGTAATATGACTCACAACTGTTAGGTGGGGCTCATCTCTCTCATCCTCATGCCAAGGGCAGAACTGCATGTGCCCTATAGTGTTCTGGTAGGCTTTTTCCTTACTAGCATACTACAAGGCATTCACTTTCTGCTCTATTCAAGGTCTCATACCACCTTCAGCATTTGGCACCTCAAAGTCTACCAAACAGGACAGTGAACATGACAGCTACCATCTGCCATACAGGATTTATTCTCTCATCATCGCCCCAGAGAAAGCAGCCCATGTGGCAGAGCGTTTTGCTTTGGCAGGGGATTATTTTGGTTTCAGAAGACCACGTAGATCTGTATTTATGTTGGAAAAGACAAAGTAAAAAAAATATGCCTTCCACATAGAGATGACTAACCCCACTGCCCACCACTGCTCCACAAAACTCACAATCTAATGCAAAACCTTACTCGCAGCCTCAGAAACACTGAGGCAGAATAACTTCCCTAATGAACACGATTGCCTGGTTTGTGAATACAAGAGCATAAGGGGATCCTGTTAAGTTCTCTCTCACATTCCCCCAAGATCTCATTATTCCCCACATTGTAAAGAAAAGAAGATTTAGGCCATTTGGATGCATTAAGTTCAGCGTCTGCATCAATATTTAAGCAACTACAGTAGCCTGATTTTTTTCTAAGATGCTAAGCAACCAACAGACACCACAAAAGGACCTCTCAGTGCAGGTCCCTTCAGCAAAGCACTTAAAGAATATGCTTAAGACAAAACCTTAGGCATCCCAGTGGGACTTAGCACATGCTGAAATGTTATGCACTGTATCAGTTAACCAGGGCTCAGGTGCCTAATTTTAGACCTCCATGATTGAAAAACTTCAGCTCACATGACATGACAAAGGCCAGAGGCAAACAGTGTTGGGGAACAGGATTGGGCCAGCTAACAGAACAGGGCACAGGAAAACATACCACAGGTCAGGGAGCATATTGGTGAAATGAGACCCTGCCATCAGATACCCTACTGCCTGCTGGATGAGCAGCCTCACGTGCATACACCCTGATCATCGCTGGATGCAAGCAGTAAGTTACACCGTTACAGCAAACCTGGTGCTGACAACGTGAGCCACTGTTTGCAATATTCATGAAATCCCCTAGAATATGCATCACAAACAGCTCCTAACCTCAAGATTTTAAATGGGGTTAGACAAATGGATTTGCCTACGGGTGCAGACACATAACATCATACATAACAAGAGTCCAATCTACTTAACTGTAAAAGCAGAGCAGACAAACACCACATAACCTTATACCAGGTTATAATATATATATGGCACTGTACTCCTGGGTAAAGCTATCCCTGCGAAAGTGAGGAGGAACTATACTTGCTAGTGTAAATGCTGAGGACCTTTACATTTTGTTTGGCTTTTCTCAGTCAATTTTATCCAAGGGTAGCTCAATGCACAATTAGTGGCCAGGTGCTGTAACCACACCTAGTGCAGGCAGCTAGCTTGAGAAAGCTGATTGTGTGATGGCTCCTTAAGACAGAGGAAGTTCCAGGCTAAGTGACTGTCATCTGTCTGTACCCTATGCCAGAGAACAAATACTATTAGTATTTCTACAGCACCTAGCAAGACCAATACTGCACCAGGACACTATCACACTGGGCACTTACCCACACGGAACAAAACAAAAAACGAAAAAAAGAGAAAGATAGAAATTTATCTCCTCCCTGGTGGAAGCTGCAAATCTCCATTTTGCTCACTCCATTTTCCAGAAGAGTCTTCTCTATCATGGACTTCTGAGATCATATTTTCAAGCTTTTCTCAGCAACCACAAGAGCTAAGAGCACAATTTATGCTGAAATCCGAGATGCTATTATAATTGCAAGAACCTGGTCTTAAAAACAAGCCACACAGCATCACAAGGCTTGCAAGAAAATACTGAGTTGGTAACACAAGGTCCTCAGATTCAGCCCAAGTTTGCAATTTAGATACACTACTGTCAGCAAAAACATTTTGCAGAGAAGTCACCACAGACCTTCAGGCACTACTTCAGGCAGTTCCCTCCAGGCACTACTGCCCAACAGTTTGTCTACACTGCCTCTGCGCAGAGCCCAGAAGCACTGTCACAAAGCACACTTCCACCCACTCTCACTAAATCCCAGAGATGAAGTAATGTAGCTGTTTCCAAGAGGCTCTGAGTGCATGCACAGAGCTGCTCCAAAGCTCTCCAACTCAGGCATGCTGAAGCAGCTACACTGGCTCACTGTTGTAATGCAGCGTGAGAGAAGCAGGCAGTGCATGCTTCTGAGTGACACCCCTGGCTTGGCATAGAGGCAGTGTAGACATGCCCCTGGTTTTGAATAGGAGGTAACAACTCAATATATGTTTAAACTTTACCTCTTACCAACCTGTGGAATCTTGCACCCTCCCCGCAACTTTTGTAAAGCTGCAGCTCTGCGCATCTGACTTCCAGAGCTGTCCAAATCAGGGGTGCAACTGTCCAGTCTCTGAACGGTGACACAATGCTGGGCCAGTGTCACGGGAAGATGTCACCTTCTTTTTCTGCTGCTGACTTGTGTTGAGCAATCATTTATACACTGATTTTAAGCACCAAAAAAGAAGTGAGAATGTTAACCCTTTCTGACACCCTGTTTCTGCTGCCCCTACACCCTGTGCTGCTGCCACCCAGACACCGCTGCTGCTCTGCCTGTCCCACTGCCAAAATCAGAACTGGAGCTACTGCATAGAAGATGCAGGGTGTGGAGAGTAGAGGTGGCACTGTCCTGACTCCATTTGGAGCTTTCACCCACCCTCCTTAGGCAGCACCCAGAGCTCCTGCCCTGCTAACCCACTCACTCTTACACTACCAGTCAGCATTTCCCTGCTTTTGCTTACATAGTTATTCCATCTTGCTCTGGATGCTCTGAGCAGGAGAGCTGAGCAGACTGGCTTCATTATCTCATTCTGATTTTTCTTTAAAAAAAAAAAAAAGTACTCCGTGCTGATGCAGGAACACATGCTATAGTTTAGACCAGGCTTGTCCAACATCCGGCCCGTGGGCCGCCATGCGGCCCATCAAGCCATTTTATCTGGCCCGCGGTGGCGGCAGCAGGGCAGCGGCGAGGCAAGGCGAGCAGGGCCGGCCTGCAGGCCCCAGCTGGCAGCAAGGGGAAGGGAGCTGCTTACCCCTGCCGGGCCAGGCTCATCAGTGAGCTGGGTCCTGCCGCCGCTGCCCCAAGGGCTGCGCGGCGTGGGGCTGCCCCAGCTGCGCCTAACTAGACAAGCTGGGGACAGCGCATGCAGCTTCTTCTCTGGCTCCGCCCCTTGCCCCTGGCACATGGCCCGTGCCCTGCCCGCGTGCGTGGTGGACGGAGGCACGGGTGAGTTCCCATGCGGAGCTGGGGGCTGTGGGGCGTGTGGTTGCTGGAGCTGTGCTGGGCAGGAGGCAGGAGGAGCCTGGCCCAGAGGTGCTCTACATCCAGCCACAACTGGGGATCCTAATGCCCCAGCCCTTATTAAAAGTGGGAGCTGCTGGTCTGGTGCACCGTGAGGACTACACTAGATGTGCTTTGCTCAAAAGCAGGCTGCCAGCAATTGAATCACTGGAATCTTATGAGGGTGAGAGGCTACAAGCGGGTCCCTTGACACTTTGGTGGGTGAGTGTTGCCTGTATGTGTGTTGGGTGTGGGTGCAGGGGTCCATAGGTGAGGGCAGCATTGGGGTGAAAGGGTCAACAAGGAGTATGTGTGTGGGGGGGTCCACAGTGATGGGGGGGCTGGGAGTGGGTGCAGGGATGAATAGGGGGTGCATGTAGGGAAGGGTATAGGGAGCATGTGCGTGTGGGGCGGAAGAGGGGGTGTTGGGAACACCTGTAGGAATGAGTAGGGAGGTGTGAAGGGAGCACATATCTTTGGATGGGCTTCCCTAGCGGTCAAGTTTCATGTTGCCATCAATCTCTGTGTAGAAAAGGGCAGTTTATTTTAAGACTGGATGATGTTGATGAGCCCTTCTGATGTTGCTATTTAAATTATGGTCAACATTTAAAACCAGGGCTTTATTATGTAACCTTTAGTCATAACTAGTTATTAATTCAATAAAAGTAAATCTTCTTGAAGATTATTCTCAAAAATGCCCATATTTTGTTGCTTTGATTAGCTTCCACTCTGGCTGATCTCTTTTCGACATTTGATCTGTCAACTTGCATTATGCTTCTTTCATTCATTGAGAAGTGACTAGAAGTGAAAATGTTTATTTTAGTCAAGTGGTTGGTATCATTTCATTTGTGCTTTTATATTGTTTTTATTTTGGATTTTAAACCACATTTCCAGACCCATTTCATTGTCACTTCCTGCAACTTCATTGGTGTCAAAGCTCATGTGACATCACTTCCTGATGTGATACCACTTCCTGTGAGGTCTTTGAATATGGCTCGCCAGCCCACTGGGTGATAAAAAGTTCATGATCCGGCCCCACATTGAAAAAGGTTAGACACCCCTGGTGTAGACGTTCAGTTAACACTGGCCTTCCAAAGGGCATTTTCCATGACATTTTGTCTCAAAATTCACTCCCCCACCCCCAAGCACACGCAGGGGTAGCCTAGCCATTACATGTAAAACAGGCCTCCCTCGGGATGAGGGAGGAAACGCCTCCTTATTAATCTGGTATAAATCAATAAAAAGAACCGGTGTTTTAATTTGAAAAATTAATACATCTCAAAAGAAATTCACTAAAATTACATTTTGCCTATAAATTAACTGTTAGGACAATTAATGATACTTTGACCTTAAAAATCACTAGGCTGATCCCAAGGACAACTGAAGTTATTTGTGATGACAGAATTAGAAGATTAATAGATGAATAAGCATATTACAAACACGAGCTATATGTTCAAAATGCTCATAAGCACGTAATTTTACTGGGTTACAGATATATAACCAAGCCGTTGGATCGCCATTTAAGAAAGTGTTAACTGACTGTGAGAATAGCTTTATTTATAAAGTATTTCTAAATGGGGCCATAAAGCAAAACATAGCCCAGCTGAAATCATGCTGCAGAACTAGAAGAAATATGCTTCCTACTGACAAAGCGTCACTTTCTCTATGCAGAGTCTTGGAAGCAGAGGGGAAAACACTCATTTAAACAGCCCTGAACTTTGAGGATTGGGTGTTTCACAGGCCAAACTAGGACCCAGATCTGCACATTTGATTCTGGCCTCTCTGAACTCCTCTGAACCAAAAGCCAGGATCCAAACTCACCCAAAGTGTGGCAAAGGTTTCAAAACCTGGATCCCAAGATGGGAGCTCGGGTTCACTTTGGATCATACCGTCTTTTCCTGACTGACCCCCCCCCCAATTCTTTTCTACTGATTCCAGCCTGAAAGACAACAGGCATCAGGGAGGAAGGATTTATTGTCAATAACTTCTAAGCACTCAGCAACCCTATCTTGAAATGCCTTTTGGAGGCAATGTGAGCCTCCATCAATAGGGTGACCTCTAAGCACACCGGATATTGAAATTCACTATATAATCAGCGTGATATGCTTAAACACAGCCAAACTGAATCTATAGTAGGAAACTAAGCTAGCAAAATAATTAAAGGATTTCCTGGATCCGGACTGCAGGGCTTCTCACAGGCCGGATGGCGGCATTAATCCCTGTGGCTGCCAGAGCTGTTGCTTCGGCACAGCTCCAGATCCCAGGTAGTTAATGCCACTGCAGCTCACCCCTGCTCTTCCCCTACTAAACCCCGCATTTGGGTATCAGGTAGCAGAGGTAGGGGTGGGGGGAGGCAAAAGGCATTAACTCCGGGGGTTCCTGAGCTGCACTGAAACAGCAGGGATTACTGCTGGCACTGCAGAGGCTCCAGCAGCCACAGTGATGAGATGAGTCCCACAGGCTGAATCTGGCTAACAAAGGCAGGGAGTCTACCCTTGGCTGAGGTCATTAGACACTCCTCAAATGTGAATCACTACCCTCCAGTGGCTACAATGGGGCACAATAGCAGAGTGATTAAGGCAGCCCTCTACCACTCTGAAGGGGTGAGCTCAGGGTGTGCTCTAGACTCATGGTGAAAGCTATCTCTAGTTGTCCCAGCAATTAATGGGCATCTGGTCATTCAGGCTGGGGAATCAAAGGCAGCCAGATGTGATGCCAGCCACATCACTCCCTTGCGTACCACTAATTTAGAAACCGTGAGCCTTAACCACACGAGCCCAGTGGGTCAGTAGACTCTGGTAGACCTTTGACTACATTAGAGCCATGGCCCAGAGATTCACACATCTGAATGCGCCCTGCCACTGTTTCATTGTGTGACCTTGGATAAATCATAGAACTGCCGTGCCTCAGTTTCTCCAGCTGCATACGGGTAATAACTTACCCCCCTATCAGATGTTTGTAATGCATAATTAACAAGCACCTTGAATGCACGGAAACCCTTAAAAGTGAGATAAATACTACTTAGGAGCTGTTCAGTAGCAGCATTGGATCCTTCATGACCAAAGTCACTTGGAGATTTGGTTGCTTCCCTAGATCATGTTCTTCCCTTTTCCTGACTAGGACTTTAGTGTGGCTTGCACACTTAGCATGAGGAAGGGCTAGCAGAATCTAGACCATTTTGTTTTGGTGTGAAGATGTAAAAGCTAGTGGTTCTGAGAACCAACAGCTCTAGAGCTCTCAAGCCTTTTGCAAAAAAACCCTGCTGATTTGGGTGGATGGAAGATATTGCTCCCTTCTCCTTATTAGCCATCCAGGGGGCAAAGCTGGAGGTCAGTCCAGTCAGACTGCACACCATATGCTTTACATATGTTATACCATGACCAAATCATCAGAGAAAAGATTTTAAACACAGTAGTTATTGCTGCTCATATCCTTCATGCTGTGAAGCAGGGCTGTCTTATATCAATTACATCCTGGAGCCTGGAAGGAATCCTTGTCAGCAGGGATCCATAAGCTTTGGATCAGGACTCAGATTTCCAGAAGGCTGCTGAGGACAAGACCCTGGGGTTGGATTTAAGCTCAGCTCTTTAAAAACTGCTGGACTAATATATCACTGGTGACTTGGAAAGTGATGTTTGAATTAATTATTGAGGCATATATTCATGATACTCTAAGAAATGGCAGGTGTGACTGACAAGCGTGAGATTTCCTTCCACACAAGCTGAGATGGGCCACCACAGAGTGCATTTGAAAAATTCACCCTGCTGTGGAAAGGGGGAAAAGAGAGGGACCCACTAGTAGACAAGTAAGGGTGCCAGGGTAGGTCTTGGCAGCCGTTTTCAGTAAAATGAGGAATGCAAGAAAGAGCAGGGAAGGGAAGAAATTTCAGGGCAGGTGGGTACCCAGGTTGCAGAGGGAGAAGGTGATCTCAGCAAAGGAATCCTGACTGGTTGTTTGGGGTAAGACATGAGCAAATGAGAAATGGCAGGAAGTAGGAGCATAATTTTAATATTAGGTCTAGAAAGAGCAGCCAAAGCACAGCAGGAGTGAAGTGAGTTCTTCTTCATAGCTAGCATTTTGATTCTTTAGTTCATCTCCCCATGCTGCTGTTCCACAGCATTCAATATCTCTTCTACAGAAGGTCCCATTCTGTCTTCAGCCTCTATGGGTGAAGGTGGGCACTGGTGTCCTATATGTCAAAAAATGAGTGAGATGGGGTTCACTGCGTTTGAGAATCCATCCCAAATGAGAACCCATAGAACAATGCCTGATTTGCCTAGCTTTTGACTTGGGAGCTACAGGTAAATAGAAATAATGCCTTTGTGCAGCTGAGGAGTACCATTCAGCTCAGGGAAGTAACCAAACACTCTAAAGAGCAAAGTGCCTCATCAAATGCATCCTAATATCATGGACACCATTGTGGCATGATTAAAGCTTTCCAATACATGTACAACTATTATAAAGAGGATGTTGATTAATTGTTCTCCATGTGCACTGGAAGGAGGGCAAGAAGAAACCATCTTAAACTACATCAAGAGACGTTTAGGCTATATATCAGGGTGACCTTTTTCTAACTGTGACTGTAATTTGTTCTAGCATTTCACTATCAAGGAAAGTCATGGAGTCTTTTTGCCGGAGGTGTTTAAGAACAGGTTAGACAAACCTCTGCTAGGGATGATCTAGGTAGACATGGATCCTGCCTCAGGACAGGGGTTTAGGCTAGATGAACTCTTCCAGCCCACCATTTCTGTGGCTGTACTGGAATTCCTGCCTGCCACGGATCACAACCTGATCTCTAAACCACAGCAGGGTGCTTACGGGACTCCTGGGAGTAGCACAACTCACATGCATGGTCCTCAGAATGCACAAAAGGATCTTCACAAGAGTCAGATTTGTTTCATGTGCTCAACCTCCCACGAGCTTGTTAAACAGCTATCTTTTCTGTTCTAAGAACGCCAATGCGACTCTCCAAGGACCAGTGCCACCAGGCTGCTGAGGGAGCTTGGCTGCCTGAAAGGAGCTTTCAGTGGCACAAACGCACCAAAAAACTGAGCAAAACCCAAGGCATTCTCCAGTCCCTGCTGAATAGCAGGTGTCTAGATTATCTGTGAATGCTATAAAGGGAACCTCGCGTGACATGTGAGAGCCCAGTGAAGCAGAAAGCAGCAGTAGCACTGAGAAGAAAGCATTTTGTAGCTGAGGAGAATCAAAACCTAACTTTGTTAAAGAAAAGTCTAGCTGCTCAGCCGGGACCAAAATAAAAGGTAGCAGATTAAGAAGAGAGCCTAAAAGCCTGCCAAGGAGTCCAAACAAAACGGTACTGTCTGCAGTTCCTTTGTGCCACTACTGTAAGATGAAATGGTCCAGGGAGGGGGCTGAGGGGAAAGCGTGGGAGGTGAAACCATTTCAGCTCAGAAGAGAATGAAGGGGGTCGAGGGACACAGCATTTAGTATGTGGGACTTGCAAGCTTAGTTGCAACACGCTGACTTTTTATTTGCCACCAGTAATCCAAGTTGTGAAAGAACCAGGCAAATCCCATACACTTCTCTGGAGCCTTCCCTTTATGGGCTACAATTAAAGCACAAACTTGGGCTTGCAAAATCCCTGCAAGGGGGCATCCCTGTGGCACAGAAGAAAAAAGCAAGGCAAAGCAGTTACGTGACTTGCCCAAGGTGACATGAAGCTTGAGGCTGAGCTGGAAGTAATCAAAAACACCAGTAAAAACCCTTTACAGCCACACCAGGACACATTGCATAGCACCATATAATGCCTAAGAACTATATCAGAAGTGTCCAAGTTAGATACATCTGCCTGAAAAAACAGGTGTCTTGGGGCCTGAGGAATTACTACTGATATCAGGGGAGAAATTTCTGACATCTGGGAGTCATTTGGGGCTTGGGTTTCAGAGGCATCCTATGGTCTCTCCACATCTGGAAGTCAGGCCCAAAACACCTAGTACAGCCAAAAAGAATTGCAGGTGTCTTTGAAAATCTGACAGGAGTCATCCAGCTGGACAGGGGGAAGAGAAAATCAAACTTAGAAAACAGGCGAATATATTTTTTCCAGATAAGAATCAGCCATTGGTTTTATTGCAGCTATCTTAGGCCCTTTCAGTGCTAAAAGTATGAAAGGGTTGTGTCCTGTGGAAAGCAGAATCCCGTTCCCCCCCCCCCCCCCCCCTTGCTCCTTCTCCCACTTTCTCTCATCCTGGTTGAAATGCTAGTTATTAGACCTTTAAACTCAACACTGCTCCAGGGCTGCATTTTCTCTAGCCTAGGCCAACAAGAATCTCATCCCTGCCCTCTTTCACAGCAACAGCACAAGTCTTCAGGTTGGACTCCAGCACTAAAGCAGATCACAAAGCAATTAACCCCTCCAGCTTTTTGGCATCATGCTAAAATTTCTGAAGATGCCCGAACCCTTAGTGAAGCTTATGAACCTCCCAGATCCCAACATCCCTACTTCACCAGCAAATACTTTTCTAGATGTGCTATTTTTGGTCTTGGCACCTCAAATCTCACCAGGCTCTTTGTAATAAACCTCACTGGAAGGCTCCTGGAAAAGCCATTTTGGAGCCATGTGGCCAAAAAAAGCATCAAAAGAATTTACTGAAAATTATTAACTCTGTGCTGTATCCCATACCTTGTAATAGCTTGACCAAATGCTCTCATGCAATTTAACTGCTAGTCACATGCCACCCTGCACAGAAATAAGGCCAAATCCTGGGTTTGTAACAGAAGCCAGAATCCCACTTCAACTACAGAACTATACCACCACCTAAAAATCAGTGCCAGTTTCCATGGTTTACCAATATTTCCATTCGGGTGAACAACAGCTGCAGCTAACCAGGGAATTTTCATCTTCATTTGACCATAGAAGTCCATTCAGTTTTGTCCAACTAGTTCCCATCAGAAAAGCTCCTCTGGGTGCATCCAGACGAGCGTGCATGTGCCTCTTGCGGCATCTCAACAGAGTTCGAGATGCCACAAGATGCACACTGGGAACAAAAAAACGTTCCTTGCGCTGCATATTTGCAGCGTAGGCTCAAAATTAAGGCTCAAAACTAAAAGCAGAGCAGGCTCCTGAGTTACCTCAGTTACCAATCCTCCAGAGAGCCACTCTGGTTTCTGGCTACAGCATCTCTATGGTGCTCCTGATGCCCCAGCACATGGGGCATGAACACCTAGCGTGTTGGGGCAAGCAGAAGCGCAGCAAGGACCAGGACCCGGGCGCTGTCACAGGTAAATAGGGACGTGGGGGTGGGGGGTTTATGGGTGTGGATGGGTGTGAGGAGTGGCGGGAGGATGGGGGGGGATGTGCAGTCTGTGGGTGAGTTTGTGGAGGCCCCCTGTGGCGCCAGCAGCAGCAGCCAGCGTGGCAGTGGCCCAGCTGCAGGCACAGCTGGCGGCAACATGTCACTCTGTGACCTGGGCTCTGTGCACACTGAACGGACCCGGTGCATGTGGGCCCTCTGGGGGTGCATGAGGGTCCTGTGGGGGTGGGGGCTGTGGGCCCTGTGGGGGGAAGCTCTGGGCCCTACCCCTCCTGAGCAGTCCTCCCCAGACAGCCTCCCCACATCCACAGTCCCCTCACAATCCACCCAGCTCTCCCTGGCTGCAAATCCTGGAGGAGCTGGCCAGGGTTATTTTTCCCTAAGTGGCACAACTTGCCCCACACTGAAGTGGCATGTCTGGTCATGTGCACTGAGGCAAAAATCCCCAGCTCAAAAATCCCCAGCTCAAATTTGTACCCCTCCTGTCTGAGCTGCTGCAAGCGCATGTGCCTGCATGTGTGGACGTGCCCTATAAGGATTGCACAAGACCAACCTTGATATTACACAACAAAAGGTCATCTCTTGCTTTTGATTGTGCTATCACAGGGAAAGTGTTGGCTCTATTAAAATGAGATTCTATTGAGAAGATACAATCTGACCTTGGAACAGATGTTCTACCCCAAGTAATACAGCTTTACTAGGCAGAAGCTTTTGTAAACCCTGGGGTCAGGAAGAATAAATGATAAAAGATTCATTCTGTTTCAATTTAGAATTTCCTGTTTGTGAAATATCCAAGATTTCCTGAATTTATTTAAAAAAAAAATGGGGAAAAGAAATCACGGAATATCTGTAGTATCTGTATTCCAGTATCTGTAAACTTAGTTTTTTCTGTACTCAATTGTTAGTACTGGTTCATTCCATTGGTTGGCTGTGGTAGGTCAAGAGGAGTCACATGGCTCCTGTCCACATACTCAAAAATACTTTGCATGAGTATGGCATATGTGTATTTACTATTCAGTTTCCACAAATGCTTTCATGCGACTGAAGGTAGCCTCCCAGGCACATTCAAGAGAAATGGTGGGCAGGTGGGGCTGCTTACACCCAGTATCCCCCATGGTATCAGCAGAGGCCAGAGATGCTGGGGTCCAAGCAAAGCTCACTCAGGGCCTGCTGCACAGTAGGCCCTGGACAAGACATGCTCAGGCCCCAGCATCTCTGGCCTCTGCCCAGCATCCCCTGCAGCACCAGCAGAAGCCAGAGCAAGAGCCACTACCCACATGCCAGACAGCATCAATTGGCAGGCCAGAATCGGCCCATGAGCCATATTTTGCCCATCCCTGGTCCAAGACCATGCTAGGTCTGTGTGCAACTTTCAAACATGCTTTTTAAGAACAAGGTGACTTCTGGTAACTCAGAAGACCCTAGATCTCTGTTCAAGACAGACTACCAGGCAAGAGAGACCCATACACATTGACTCAAGGCATCCAGATCAAATACCAGGTAAGAGGTTGTCAGGAACTGGAGTCATTGGCTCAGAGGTAGATGTTGAACAGAGTGCTGCTGTTTCCCTGCAGGTCCCTTAAATGGCTGAGCAGCTTCCTGTTTCCTCTGAGGCAGGGACTAATGAACCTCAAGGTCAGGACACTCAATCAGGCCACAGCAATGTGTGGGTAAGTCTCCCTACAGCAGGTAACAGTTCTTCCTACCTTTCCACTTCTGCTGCTGGCCCCTTGCAGGATACCCCTGCCTATGATCTTGCAGCATATAGGACCTGAAGCACTGATCTAAAGGGGAAGACTGTAAAGAATAACAGCCTCAATCTCAAACAGCTTGATAAACTGTAAATATCCAGGAGTGGAAGGGATCATTTTTACAGATGGGGAAGGGGAAGCAAAAACCAGCAGGTAGATGTTGCTCTTAACAATAGGCAGGCATACTCCCTGCATGAGTGATGTAAATCTTGGCAGAGTGGAAGATGAAGGTGGTGTTCCTTGGGATTGTTACAGGGCCCACTCATGTGCCAGAGTCCAGCACAGAGGGGAGAAGTCTGGCAGCCATCACACCTGCTGTGAGCTGCTCAACGGTCCTCTCTCTCTCCAGTCTGTGAGACACTGCATATGATGGAGGGCAGGGAACAGAAACCAAGACAGAGAGACAGGCACTATCAGAGTGCCTGTGGGAAGGAGGAGCAGCCAGGAGCAACACCAACGCATTTCACAGGGAGCTGGACAGAGTCCAGAGCAGCTGTTTAAAGCTTCAGCTAAAGCCATCTAGAGCCTTTCTGTACAGGCCCTCAAGGAGAGGGGCAGCATTTCAACTGTGCATGGAGCAAGTCGCACAGTGCCTCTAGAGACTCAGGCACACATGCAGCAGCCACACACCTCACCCCCAGGCAGACCTCTATAATAAGTCAGCCAAAACCAACCAGCCTTACCCTGGCAGCAATTCCAGCCTCCCTTCTTTCCCCTCCATCATCTGTTAGCTGAGCTTCTCCCAAGTCTATCCCAAAATGGCCAACTACAAAGTCAGACCAAGACAATAACCCTGCTCTGACCAAGCTTCTCCTCCCTGGAGGGCCCCTGGAGGTTTTTAAACAGGCTATGGCAACTTTCTTCACCTCAGTAGAAAATGATGCTGTTATAAAGGCTGCCTCGTTCCAACCTAGAGACAGTTGTATTTCAGTGGTAAGTAAAATTAAGTGATCTATATCTAGATTTAGGTTAGGATTTCCAAAACTGATGATGGGATGTAGCCAAACTGTTCCATTTCAATGGGATCTGTGCGGCTAGGTCCCTCAGAGACAGTTTTCAGATCTCCACTCCGTGTGTGTTACAGAACTACATGAAGGTTCCCAAAGAAATTATCATATTGGTTTGAAAAGTTTTCATTTGGCACTTAGTGTATCTTCTGCACAACCTGCCATCTGCTCTCCAACACCAGAGGAGATGCCATTTGGACCCACTTTTGATCAGAGCCTTCAGTCCCTAAAGCTACAGGAGCAAACAGTACTGCATTTAAGCTAAGACTAATTTGCTTTCTTTTTCCACTTGACAGCTGAATAAACACTTTGTCCTTGTGCTCTGAAGGGGAGCTGCAGGGTTTGTCTTTTTTGTCTACCATGGCTACAAATGTCAGCCCTCTCTACAAATTAGGCCTGAACAAGCAACATGAAGCAAACACTTTATTCCCCAAATGTAACCCCTTTTCTGTTCACAATTGACCATGAGCAGTTTACGACTTTCTCTAATTTATCTGTTGCTGGGCATTATTCACCAGATAGTTCTGGTGACTGATTCTTGGATCTGCCATTCCTTTTGTAAGCAGTTGGCTACAAGACTCATTGCTTCAGTTGCAGGGACTAGTTGTATTTCATTTCAACACTGCGGGCACATAATATTGGTCCTGGTCAGCGATTAAATAAAAAAAAAAGCAGCCTTCAAGATCAGGTTTCTGGTGCAAATTTTCTCATTGCCAAATCAAAGCCATCTTTTTGGAAGTAAATCTTTAATATTCCATTACATTTGATCCTTTCACTGAGTGCTCCTTCTTCTCAACTCATTTGCTAAAACATTCTCACAAAGAAAGCACAAAAAGGCAGCCTACGCAGTTAGAAGAAAATTCAATTTTTTATTTGAGTGAGCATTCGCAGAGAACCAGCATTTGCCTAGCTCCAAAACAAATGCATGATTTAGGCAATTGCTGAACTATGGTTAAGCACCATCTAATTTTACAAATTAGTATAATGGATTTAACTTCTGATGCATTTTCCATGTGGATAAACTGATCTCCCTAAGTACATCTGGCCATGTGCTCTCTGCATCATAGTTAATTAATATAAAGCTATTTAATAACCTCCACTTAAACACAAAAGACTATTCAGGCCCTTTTTGGCATCAATAAAAGGAACGCCCTTTTAGGATGCTACACTGGCTGTAGAGGAGAGCAAAAAAAAGAAGAAATTAAATAAGAATGGGCAAAAGCAAGGCAGTGTCAGAAAAAAATCAAAACCCAGAAATCTGGCAAGGGAGGAGGGTGAATGGTGGTAGTATTAGCACCCTGGGTACTGGTCTGTGGTAACAAGTCCAGTGAACCAGATCCAGAGGTGGGTCCTCCAGTCCGTGAGAAGCCACGTGGACTGGATAACCCATTTCTGCAATCTGGATCTAGTCCATGAACCATATGTTTGATACTCCTGGCCTAGGGAGAGCTAAAGGAAGGTTTGATGAGGGGAGGTGGCTCCTAAAGTAGGGAAATCTGACTCCATCTTGTCCATGGTAGAAAAGTCTAGGAAAAGACATTGCTGCAACCACTCTTCTTGTTTGCACTGGTACCCAATCCTGAAGAGTAACCTATGTGGGGCTGAAACACGCTGCCTGCAAACTACAGGCTGCTGTACTGACTTGTAACATTATTTGAAACTTTCTGGGTTCATTAAAAGGAAGCTAAAAGTAATTGTTCATTATGAAAATCAAAGTCACTAAGTCTCTAAGACACAGCTGGAAAAGGTAGAGAAAAGCAAGTCTGGATTATTTCTGCCCTCCCCTCCACCATTTTATTACTAAAAGAATCAAGAATCGTAGCACACTAGTTACCATCAGGGAATGCTGAAACTTCTGAGTGGTAAACAGTGGAGGGTTTTCAGTGTAACAAAAAGAGTTTTAATAATCACATTAATTCACTCTAGCAATGTTATGTAGCTTATGCCACTGCCAGAGAGGAATGAAAAAACCACCTATGTTGGCTGCAGTTGGGAGAGAAAATCCTCTTATGTTAGACAAAATGGGCACCTCTCCTTACCCCACCTTCCACCCCCTGCTCCCCCCCATTTAAAGGAGCAAGCTTTCCTGGTATATGTTACAAGCTGCAATTGTGATCCCACTGAAAGAGGGACAGGCTTTCCACTTGTATCAAATACAAAGGAAATGACAGGGTTCTGTCACTTGGAGCCCTGGCTAAATGCAGGCTGAAGGACTGGCTTGCTCATGCCTGGGCAAGCATTACCACCACCCCCCTCGCCCCACCCCGGCAGAGAATAGTAGAGCATATCTATCTGTTTGTCTGCCTTTAACATGGTACCTCTGGAACACAATTTCAGGGAACGTTCTAGGTAGGTATCAATGGGGACACCGAATTTACCTGGTTCAGAAGAAAGTCCAGGACTCTAGACTGCCTGGTGCTGAAGGCCAGGCAGTAACTGACACACACAATGGAGAGGGCTTGGCTGGTGCTCCTGACTGCATGGATGGTATGGGAGGCTGTACTCTGAAGATGTAATGCAGAAAGAATCCACAGGATTTGACATAGCCTGGATGTCAGGACCTTGACAGTGGCCCTATGGAGGGTTCATAGATGTAACGACAAGTGGAAAAGCAGAAATACGCAAGAACCAGGAATAATTGGTGTGTTAGGAAGGAATGGGCATAGAAGTGGATGGGGATGAGGTTAGGAATTAGAAAATGGGGAAGGAAAACCAGTGGCCTGATGGAGGTAGAGTTGGGAAGGCAGAGACTGAGAGCTCACAGATAGCTCCTAGGGCTTAAGGATAAGAATGGGGGCAGGGAGAAGGGGAAAGACATGGGTCCTCTCTGCTCCTAACGCAGGGGAATGAGGGACATGAGGGAACAACAGGGAGTCCATACAGCTGAGGGAGCTCTGTTGAGGAGCAATGGAAGAACGCAAAGAAATGACCAATTAATGGTTTGCCTCACTGCCACCTATAAGAGTCTCCTAAACCTGGATCTCAACCTAGATAACTCTTAAGGCCTTGGACCATAAATGAGCAAAAGGCTAAATTCAAATCATTCTGGTAGGTTCACAGGCACAAAGGGGACTAAGCGCATACACTTATCTGAACTGGATAGTAAAACCCAAGGGCAAGCAATTATTTTGGCTGGAGGGCTGCTTAACAACTTCTGGTGAGCTGTTGAGGGCCTTGACAGAGCTCCTGCCTCCCAAATGCCATCTTGGGACCACAAGTACCACCCCCTAACTCCTGACCTTTGACACTGGACAGCCCTCCCCTTGCCCCCAGAAGTACTCCTTTGGGGATGGGGGGGTTTGCCATCTTGGAACCTGAAAAAAACAAATCATATCCTAAAAATCAAACTTCTACTATAACATATTTTAATTTTATTTCAAAAAATATTTTTGTTCTGATTTACGTGCATTTGCAGAGTAGATATAGAGATGATTGCATAATAGCTCAAAACAAAGTCTTACTTTTATATATTTCATGTGTGTGTGATTTGTGGGGGGGAGTTACTGGGGGTCTGTGGGGTGTGGGTAGGAGTGTGTAGGGGGTGTGGGTTTGTGAGTGAATGAGTCCCCCACCATCCCCCACCTGCCATGGCACACAGCCCCCACTGCCAGTGACAGCAGCAGAGGCAGGCGGAGGGCCCTCGGGGCACTCATGGCCCACAGTAGACAGAGTCCTCTGGCAGTGCATGGCTCTGGCTGAGTCCCAGGAGCTGCATGCTGAGGCAGAACCAGCCCACTGGCACGCACCTTTGACTCAGACTAGGCTGGCTCCATGCCAGCATGCGGGACGCCCAGCACCGCAGGTAAGAGCCAGGTGCCATCAGGCCAGGCCAGGCCGGGCCAGGTCCATGCCTGCACATGGGCCTTCCAGCAGTCCAGCAGGGAGCTGCACACGGTGGCAAGGAGCCAGCCCATCCTGATGGTGCATGACTCCCCACAGCTCCCAATCCACGCACCATCGGCCTCCAGGCCCCACTGAAGGGGGAGGGTATTGATTGGAGTCCTTCACATCAGGGGCTCCAAGCTACCTGTCCCCCACTCCAGTGGGGCTGAAAACCTGCCAGAAAGAAACTCCCTCCCCTACCTTCTCCCCCGTCCCATTCAGAGACAGCAGCAGAGCTGCAAGACAGGGGGCATCTAAGGGGAGACACAGCCTCTCTCCCTGGATTGGCTCCAAATTGGAGCTGTCCTCCATTTTTCAGATCCAACAACTAACATCTGTTGGGTCACAAAGATCAGTCTTAACTCATGGCACTTTCTATGAATCGCCATGAGTTACGAAATGGGAGCTGCATTTCTGTCTGCACCCCAAGTAGCACAGTCCTGGCCCTGGTATCCCCAAGCAGACAGAGGTCAAGTTTTTGAGTGTCCTGGAAGTATAACTGTGTGACCAAAAGGCACACATTTTAAAAGAGCAATGTTCCAAGGTTTATTGCCCGTATCTGATCCCCTGAACAAAATGTGCTCAGTTTACCACAGGATATGAGTTTAGGCCAGTTCCACTTACTTCACTTATCAATAAGAGTCTACAAACCAAGTTTGGTCAACAGTTCTCTAGCAATGCATGAGCCAAAGCTAAAGCCAGAGCACTCCCTCCTGCTGTTGACTTTGCAGGGCTAATGGCAAGAATTAAAACTTATTTTACTCATATGTGATTCTGCAAACACACAGGAAATTAATCAGCTGAGTAAGGCGACATTTGTTACTCATTGTTTCCACAAAGACTCATGCATTAATATCTTTGCTACAGGGAGCACAAGGGATTCTGAGAGAACTTATTTGAACTCATCTCTCTCAGCAGTTCTGCTTTTGCAATTGTATTAGTCTCTTATTAAAAAAATCCTCGGGCCAGATCTCCAGCTGCATTGTTTCCAGGGTGGAAAAGTGCAGCTCTAAGCCACTGGCTTGGCTAGCAACCAAAATCCAGAAGCCACTGTAAATGATACCAGCAACTACTGTTTTTTATAAAGCCAGATGTCCTCACTAAAGGCCAGGCTCAGTGCTGTACATTTCCACCTTGCCTCTCCATGCCCCCTACTGAGAGGCATTTCTGCTTAATGAGAAAGCTACCTAAAGACTGCCTCCTTTCCAGCCAGTTGGCTTGGCTGCAGCAGGTAACAAGGACCTGACCCCTTTCCCTCAATTCACCTCCAGGCTTTGAACTATTACACTGTATTGCTTTATTAAATGAAAGTTGTGTGGAAACTAGCAGGCAATACGTAGGCACAAGAAGCACTGCCCACATCTCAGAATTGCAGCTGGTGAACGGTTCAGTTTGCACAAGGATCAGATGCGATAATCAGGGCAGAGCCAAAAAGTCCTAACAAGAAACCCCAAGCAAGACAGAGAGCTTACTGCCAATGAGACAGTACAGTTCACATCACCCATTGCAAGCTGGATCATGTGTAGCAGATCTGAAAAATTCAGTTATAGATTTCCAGTAGGAGTCATTTTTTCCAATGCCTGGCACGATAAGGATGAGGATCTTACCTGGTACTGGTAAGAATTAAATCCCACCTAGTCAAAAGGTAATTTGTCTCTAAATCCCTCCAAGACTTTGAGCCTTAGATATACAAAGAACTAATATTTAAAGCAGGGCTGTCCAACTTCTAAGCAGCTTGGGACTGCACCAGTGTGGGCCGTGGACCCCGCAGGGATGTACATCACATGTCCCCTTCTCCCTCCCCATAGCACCTTGTGCCCAGGGGTTCCCCAACTCCCAGCTGTGTCATGCCTCACCCTAAGCTCCCTGGCCACAGGCTCCCCTGCTACACTGCACCTCTCAGATACCCCGGGCCATGGACTTCCTCAGCACGAGCTGTGGTATGCTATGCTGCCCCACCCTCTGAAGCAGAGAAGGGAAAGCTGGAGGGAGAAGGAGTGAGAAAACCCTGGTTACTTCTGCAGCTGGAACAATGGGGAGGAAATGGTGGCTGGGTGGGTGCTTGGGAGCCATAATTTAACCCCTCATGGGTCACATGAAGCCTATGGGCTGCCAGTTGTTCAGCCCTGATTTAAAGCATCTAAAGATTAGCTTCATGGTACCAGGAGCTGATTGGAAACTCAACTCCTCAGGCAGGAGACACATTTTAGACTATACCTTGGAAAGAATTCTCTTCTAGGAGGGAACTGAATCCCAGCTATAAGGTATCTGAATGTATACATGAGAATTTAAGCCTAACTTTCCATTTGTTGAATCTGCCAATGGCAATTAATTCCTAGTTTTATTTTACATTCAAAACCTATTCAGTGGAGGCAAGCATGGCAATGTTTTTACCACCCCAGTGGCTTGAGTCACTTTACTGTGCTTGGTCAAATGCAGAACCGATCACTGCTGTGAAAGGGGAGGCATGTTTCAGTGCTACTTTGTTGACACTACTCAATATATTGCCTCTACCAAGGAACCCAGCCTTTAATGTCCGTTAGCCTGTGCCCTCCACAAACACCTTCAAGCATACTCCCATGCCACTTCCCCTCCACCCCCTAATATGGAGGAAGAGGGGGGAAAAAAACCTCATGAGAAGTCACTGATTTATCCTCCTTTAGACAGCTTGACCATGATGCTGCTGTCTGGTAATGGCCAGGCAAGTGGGAAGCCGAGACCAGGCTTTTATTGCTGCTATTTCATGTGTTTGCCCCATTTATTTCAGTGACCTGTGAAGTCGAGTCACACCCAGATCATAAGCTTCTGTGGCACAGCCTGACTTCTTATACAAAGTTTTCCACTGTTTAGTGTACAATAGGCTCTCAAGAACTCAGTTATTCTGGGCAGCTACCATTGCTGATACAGCAGCTACCATTGTCAGGTCTGGCTTGAAAACCTGCTACCACTATGACCAGACGTGGTACAACCTGTACTGATCAACGCTGACTGCTGTGTGGCAGTTAATTAACCTGGAAACCTGAGGAAGCGCTAATGGCTTCGGGGGCGGATGAGTACCTGAGGAGGGTAGAGAATGTGGTTTCTGTCCAAGAGGCCAATTATACCTTCTTTTGGCATGGTAAAAGCACTGAAGAAAATCATTTGCATGGCGTCTGCTTCGCTGTGAGCAAGAAGGTGATAAAGCTTATAGAAACACCCATAGGGAAGTCAGAGCGCATCATCTCGCTTAGATTTCAGATGACCATCAGCTTTGTGAACATCATCAGCACTTATGCACCAACACTTGACTCCAGCCCTGAAGAGAAGGATACATTTTATGACACTCTGCAACAAGTTATCAAAGGAACAGCATCAACTGAGCCACTATTCCTTCTCAGAGATTTCAATGCAAGAGTCGACACAAACAACTCATGACCAGGTTGCCTAGGACATTTTGGCATTGGCAAGATAAATGAAAATGGCCAACGATTCTTGAATTCTACTCCCCAAATTAACTGTGTATTACCAATTCATATTTTGCTGGGAAAGATTGCCACAAAGTGTCATGGTGACATCTACGATCAGGCCACTGGCACCAACTAAATCTTGTTATTGTTAGGAGGAAAAGTCTACCTTCAGTACAGAAGATGCGCACGTTCCACAGTGCCGATTGTGATATTGACCACTCCCTGATCGTTAGCAAAGTGAAAATTACAGCCAAGAAACTACACAGAGCAAAACCTAAGTCCAAAATCAATACTACTAACACCAAGAACTAGAGGAAATGCCAAGAGTTGGAAAAGGCTTGTGAACTCAGTACGTCTGGGAAGTCACTACCGAAGAAGGCAGAGGAATTTGGGGAATATTTAGGAACTGCAATCTGTGAAACAGCTAAAGCTACATATGGGGAAAAGAGACCATCCAATAAGGACTGGTTTGAGGGAAATGCACAAGAATTATTACCTGTCACCAATATCAAGAAGACTGCCTGTCTGGAACACAACAATAAGCCAACAGAGAGCATCAAAGTGAAACTTTGGCAGGCAAAAGACGAGGTACAGAGAACAACCAGATGCCGTGCAAATCAGTACTGAACTAAGCTCTGTGATGAGCTATGGACAGCCTCAGATGTAGGAAACCTAAAAGTCACATATGATGGTCTGAAAAAAGCTCTAGGCCCTACTGTCAACAAGGTAGCCCTTCAAGTCACACAGCAGTGAAGCCAGTACAGATGGAAACAAGCAGATGTCTTGAGGGGTTGAACACTACTCAGAGCTATACTCACAAGAAAGATGTGCGGGCCGGGAGCGGTCCGAGGCCCTCGGGGGTTTTTTTTTTTGTGCGGCGGGCTGTGGCCAGCAGCCCGGACACGCTGAGTCGGGGAAGGCAGGCGGCACACTAGAATTAGGCACGGAAGCTTAGTGGTTGATTTAAGATTATTTTACTTACACCGAAGATGGTTGCGGTGCAGGCAGGAAAACTTGCTTGAGTTGCAGTTACAGACAGAAAAGAAGAGAGGCGGACTACAGTTCCTTCCCGTGAACCTTCTAGCCCAATCCGGTTGAGAGCTTTAAACCGCGAGCCCGTCCTGTCAACCGAAGAAAGTACTCGAAGCAAAGAACTCTGAATAGACTCACATGAAGTTTGCTAGGCTCCGTGGAACTTGCGCGCAGGGAAGGGTACGTCAAGGGATCAGGCAGCGACGGGGAGAGGCGAGAGGCTGATCAGACCCCTATAGCCTTCTTGATATACACGCTGGGTCCGATAGGCTCCGCAGCGCTTAGAGATCTTCACAAGACGTGAAGTTCTCCTCCTCCTGATAGTCGTGGAGTCCTCCAACTTGGGCGGAAACCGCTCAAGCCTCTTACACGGCTAGCAAGCCAATCGCTAGCCGCCACGTGGGAATAATTTAGAACTGGCCAATAGTGGGACACAAATTTGAATAAGAATGGCGGGAACTCCTTGCACCGTGCATTTCTTCTCTGCAGCTCAGAAATGCACCCTGCAAAGAAAGCTACGAGTGGCGGGAAATAATTTAGCAGTGCCGAAGCACACACAAACAAAAATCACACCCTTGGGTTGTGACAAAAGAAACATCACCAGTGAATTACTAGACCAAATACCAACTCTACAGGTCATGCCAGAGTTAGATGTGGAGCCACTGTAAACGAGTTAAGCAAGGCAAGACTCATTATCAAGTAGCAAGTAGGGGTGCACTGATAAAGATTTTTTGGGCCAATACCAATGGACAACTATTGACCAGCCATATCAGCCAATGCCAATGCAGCTGGGAAGCTTGGAGAGTAGTGTCTGGCTGGTAAGTCTGTTGGGGGAAAAGGGTTGGGGGGGAGGGGAGAGGTGTGGGGGCGTAGATCAAGGCCCCCACAGTGAGGGAGGGAGTGGGATTGGAGTTGGGGCAGGGGCAGAGCCATAAGCAGCTCATCCAGGGGAAACAGCTCCTGCTGCTGCATGCAACCCAGGGGATGCATGTGTGGCATATGCTCCCCAGATTTGTACTCAGGGTGAGGGTGGGCTGAACGCTGAGTGCTTGGGGCCAGGGATGTGCTGGCCTCTTCCAGGCAGGGGCTGGGCCAGGGTTGCACTTGGGCTGGGCAGGGGTGGGGTAGGCAGCAGCAGCACTGGGAAGGGGGGCTATGGGGAGGTGTAGCCACCCCCAAACTTCACCATAGCCCCCCTCCCATACCTCCCTCCTCAGTGCCACCACTGCCCGCCCCTACCACAGCCCTGCTCTCTCGCCATAGGGGCCTCGATCTGCCCCCCTCCCTATGCCCCTTCCCCCCCCCCCACAGACTTACCAGCTGGATGCTGCTCTCCAAGCTGCCAGACTACACTCCTGGCCGCACGCATGCTGCGGCTGCACACATGCATGCGGCATTTATCGGCGACATAGCCACACCATCCAAATGTCGCTGCTGTGCACTGCAGCGGGGGGGTCAGGACCTTAAAAGCTGTCAGGCGGGTATTTGTGACGCTTGGAGTGGAATTAATTAGGCGGACGCTTATCGGTTGCAAAGCAAGATTATTTACTTACGCCGTCAAGGTGGTGAACAACGGAGGCCAGAGGTACTTGGTTAGTTATAGCTTAGAGTTCATGAGGTCAGTCTGCAAAGTAGGTCAGTCTGTAAAAGTGGTCGGGCGGAAGGTCGGGCCGGAGGGCATCGATTACGTCTGAGATAAGGTTGAAGACGGGGGGGGGGGGGTGAACTGGCAACTGATTAAATTGCCAGTTTACTCTGACCCATATGTCAGAGGTCTCCAGGTGTATACGGAGTCGCTCTCTCTGACTTCACGGAAGTGTGAAAACAGGTTTTATTTCTGTAATAGCCAATTGCTTTTCACCATGTCATAAATTTAATTAGAATCGCCAATTATCTAGCGGTCTTCACTAGGGTGTTATTTTAGGGCTACTCCCTGTATTACTCTGACCAGTTATAATGATTTATGTAAAGCAAAGAAGGCTAAGTTTTCTCTCTGTTAGTGGCACAGCAATAAATTTTTTTTGCGCAGCAAAAAAAACTTACTATCATCTTGTTAGTTAACCCTTAGATAACCTAGTGCAGACTAAAACTGTTTTGAATGGTTTTAGTTGCTTGTGACATGGGCACTACTTAATTGGGTTGTGACACCAAAAAAAAAAAAAAAAGCCGATTGCTGATAATGTCAATTTTCCTTTCATCAGTGCCAATACAATATGGACCGATGTACTGGTGCACCTCTAGTGGCCTAGCTCCTAGAAAAGATGGCATCCCAGCGGAAATTTTCAAGTGCAGGAAAGAAAACCTACTACCATATTTTCATCAGCTGCTACTCAAATGCTGGAAAGAGGGTGAGGTACCACAAGACATACGTGATGCAAACATCATCACTCTGCATAAAAACAAAGGAGATAAGGGCAACTGCAACAACTACAGAGGTATCTCACTACTAAGTATAGCAGGAAAAGCTTTCACAGGGGTCATCTTGATGCGACTACAACAGTTGGCAAATCGTGTCTACCCTGAACCTCAGTGTGGATTTAGGACTGGAAGATCAACCATATGCATAATATTTTCCCTGCGGCCACTTCAAAAAAAGTACAGAGAGCAAAACTGACTGCTGTACATCATCTTCGTGGATCTAACCAAAGCATTTGACACTATCAGCAGAGCAGTCCTATAAAAGATAGGATGCCCACCAATCCTGTTAAGTCTTATATGTTCCTTCCACGATAACATGAAAGCAACTATTCAGTT
This sequence comes from Alligator mississippiensis, assembly GCF_030867095.1. Taxonomy (NCBI): domain Eukaryota; kingdom Metazoa; phylum Chordata; order Crocodylia; family Alligatoridae; genus Alligator; species Alligator mississippiensis. The sequence continues at coordinate 17,441,778 of NC_081829.1, forward strand.
TCATGGGTCTACTTCAGACAGCTTTGAGATGAAAAGTGGAGTGAAGCAAGGATGTCATTCCACTTTTCATCTCAAAGCTGTCTGAAGTGGACCCATGAAACAGAATAGTTGGAATCTTCTTCTTGATACTCCTGAACTGTGCATTTAAAGACATGGAAGGTGGAGTGTACCTTCAAGCAAGATCGGATGGGAAACTTTTCAACCTCTCATGACTTAAGACAAAGACTAAAGTTACAAAGGTGCTTATCAGGAAGCTTCTATTCACTGATGATGCTGGCCTTTTAGCCCACAACAAAGACCTACTACAAAAACTCATGGATTGCCTCTCAAGAGTTTGCCAGGCATTTACTCTCACCATCAGCATAAAGAAAACAGTTGTACTAGGACAGGGAATTCCACAAGATCCATCAATCACTCTTAATAAGAACCAGCTAGAAGCAGTCCAAAAGTTCAGCTACCTAGGTTCTACAGTTACCACCAACCTCTCACTAGATGAAGAACTCAATGTTCACATTGGAAAGGCTTCCACTACCTTCAGCAGACTAACTAGAAGAGCATGGAACAACTCAAAACTTACCATCAGGACCAAAATGCTAGTATACAAAGCTTATGTACTTAGCACTCACATATGGTATGTACTCATCACACCACATACTCAACACCAAATGGCCAGATCAAGTTACCAACGCAAAGGTTCTTCAAAGAGCAAATTTACCAAGTCACAGCCCTACTCAAACAGAGACAACTGTCCTGGCTAGACCAGCTGAGCAGATTGAAAGATGGACATATACCCAAGGACATGGGAACTATATGTGGGAACAAGAACAACAAGATGTCCAGAGCTTTGCTACAAAGACACGTGTAAGTGAGATATGAAAGCATTTGGAATTGATCCTGACCAATGGGAAACCTTGGCAAGCAATCGGAACAAGTGGCATCATTGTCTCCATCAAGGCATCAAAGCCCAAAACAGGAATTGGCTACAACAGCACGAAGAGAAAAGATTCCATAGGAAGTAAGCAGCTCCCAAACCACCCAATCATTACACATACATTTGCAACCACTGCCATAGATCATGCAAATCTCAAATTAGACTATTCAGTCACTCGAGACACTGCAAACCATCTACATCAGTAGCTCCTAAACTGTGGCCTGCGTACCACCGGTGGTACATAGAAGGCCAGAGGGAGGGCCACGCACACTCAAAGACACCCAGCCACAGCCTGCTGTAGGCAGCCAGGAACACAGCCCGGCCATGTGTGGAGCAGCACCTAGCAGGTAAGTGCTAGGGGGAAGGGGTGTGGGGGGGAAGACTGAAGCCCCCACAGTGAGGGAGGGAGTGGCACAGAGGCAGGAGCAGGCCTGGGGTGAACGGGGCCCCGGGGCAGGTGGTGGGCCAGTTAGAGCCCTGGACAGCTCATCCAGGGGTGCAGGGACGGCTCTCACCACTGTGCAAACCCCATGGGGATGCATGTGCATGGGGCGGAGGTGGGCTGGCACTGCATACTAGGCTCTACACCCTGCTGCCATTTCCTCTGGAGCCGTGCACGATGTCACGTGCCTTGCATGCACTGGATGCACTGCATCCCCTTCCTGCCCAGTGGCCAAAGGGACACGGTATCACATGCAGCTCCCAAGACAACGGCAGAAGGGCACACAGCCCAGTGCACAAATCCAGGGGGCAAGTGTCTACCCTGGAGTGCACACAGTGATGGGAGCCCCCCCCACATACACCCCCACCCCGGAAAGGCCCAGTTTCCCCTGGGAAGGGCCTGGGTGGTGGAAGGAGCTGCATCCTTCTATGCTGTCCCTGCCAGGGGGATGAGGCAGGCTGGCCCAAGGGGAAAAAATTCCTGGGGAGGAGCAGACTGTGTGCTGAGCTCTGTGCCCTACTGCTGTTGCCTCAGGAGCCACACTCACTGCTATGCTGTGCCTCCTGCCACTGGGTAGGCAAGGAATGTGGCACATCCAGGCCCTTGGGAAGGTGGGGGCTGGACAGGAAGCAGGGGCTGTCCTGGGGCTCCACAGGCTCGCGCCATGGTAGGTGGGTGGGGTGCAGAGATGGGGTGCAGCCCTGCCTACAAGGGGATGCTGCCTGGCCATGGCAGGATGCTGTGCTCAGCGGGGCTTCTGGCTCCGGGCTCGACCTCCCTCCCTTCCCCGCTGCCATTGCAACATGCATAACAAAAAAGAATACACAAAAACAAAGGTAGCATACAAAGTTTTATTTATTGTCACCAGGTTTAGACCTTTTAGAAAACCTGGTATTTACTGTTTGAAAAAAGCAACACTTATGATTATTAACTACTAGCAAATTGCCCATCATGAATGATGGAGCGTTTCAGGGAGAGCTTACATGCCCCCACCACACACCCTTTGGGGCCGGCCACGTAAACCAAGGGCAGGCAATTATTTTGGATGGAGGGTCTTTTACTGAGTTTTGGCAAGCTGTCAAAGGCTGCATGGGTAGCTCTGCCCCTTGGCAGGTGCCCTACCCCCTGGTCGCCATCTTGTGACCAGAAGTCCTGCCCCTTAACCCCTGATCTTTGCCACCAGTAGTCCATCCCCTTGCCCCCAGAAGTACTCCTTTCAGCAATGGGTTGTGCCATCTTGGAACCAGAAAAATACCAAATTATAGTCTAAAAAGGAAACAGCTACAGCATCCATTAATCTGATTTGTACATGCTTTTGTGCAGTGTACATAGAGGTGACTGCACAATAGCTTAAAATGAAGTTTTACTCTTATATATTGTGGGGGGGTGGGTATGTGATGTAAGGGAGTATGTGTGTGTGGGGGGGTATGGGGTTTGTGGGGGGTTGTGTGTGAGGGGGTGTGCATGTGGGGGTCAGTGTGTATGGCAGTGCAAAGCGAGTGTGGGTGCACGTGTATGATGGGGTGTGCATGTGGGACTCATCTTGTGACCACCCACTCTGCCCCAGCTGCACAACCACACCCACCCACCCACTCTGCCCCTGGCTACACACACCACACACACCCCACACATACTCACACCACACACACCCACACCAGGCACACAAAGTTTCCTCCAAGGTGCGCATATGCGCGGCCATGAACAATTTAAAATCTTGCCATGCACTACCTTACTAATGCTGTGCACCCACCCGGAGAGGAGCTGAGCAGCAGCTTCCTGGAGAGGAGCTGGGTGTGGGGTGTGGCAGAGGCACCAGGGCTGGTGTGGGACACTTACCAGAGGTAAGCTCAGGCAGTGGCTCCTCCTCAAAGCAAGGTGGGGGCGGGGGCAGGGCTGGGGCAGAGTGCATCCTCGCTCCCCAAGGTGAGGCAGGGTGGACGCTGGGGCTTGGGGCTGGAGCCAGGAAACCGCTCCACTCCCCAGCCCTGATGCCATGTGCCTCCTCGCTCCCTAAGGCAAGGCAAGACAAGGCGAGGTGGGGGCAGGGGCTAGCTCCAGGGAATTGCTCTGCCAGCTCCGAGGAACTACTCCACTCCCCAACCTTGATGCCATGTGCCTCCTCACTCCCCGAGGTGAGACGGGGGCTGGGGCGGGCTCTGGCTGCAGCCTGCAGCAGTGGCATCTGCCCTGCCTGGAAGCTGTGCACACTAGCCGGGGATGGAGCTCTCCTGCTGGCAAGTGTGGCAGCATATCACACTGTCCTGGAGGGAATAGGCAGGGCTCGACCCCATGTGCAGTGCAGCAGCCCCTTTGGCCTCCAGGCCCCTGGCCCTGTTCCACATATCGTCCAGGTCCCCTGGGGTCCCTGGCCCAGGCAAGGCTCCTCTCCATCCATTCCAGTCCCCTGGGGTCCCTGACCCCAGACAAGGCTGATCACCCTCCACTACAGTACCAGGGTCCCTGACCCTTATAGGGATCTATGCAGGGTGCCCCTCAGGCACCTGTGGTTTCCGAAGCAGCACAAGCTGAACGGGGGAGGCGGGACCGAAGCGGCATGCTCATGGACCAAAGCGGCAAGCTCACGGACTGCTACACCTTAAAGGGAACGTTGCAGACACGCATACCCCCTCCTGGGTGGCTCCATGCTCCCTGCTCTGGCAATGCAGCCAGGCCATGTGATAGGGACAGTGCCAGCAGGCAGAGAGTGCAATTGCTGGGGGTGGGGCAAGCTGGGCTGCTCAGTCCCACTGAGGCTTTTCCTGGGTCCTACTGCCCCTGTCTCCTATCAACTTTGACAGGAGTCAGGGAAAGCCAATACAGTTGTAAAGCCTAAGGTCTCCCTCCACCTCCGGCTCCCTGCCTGAGGGGGAGGGGCCGTGTACCCAGTTGCTGCCCACCCTCTCCAGGGCACATGCACAGTTGGCCCCCAGTGTTATGGACAGACAGATGGAAGTACTAAGCCTTTTATTATATTAGAAAATTTAAAATGCAATGTGTCCTGCCACGTACCCCCTGCCTCAATTTTGTTTTTCTGGTATGCCAGCACTTCACAGGGTAGACATTGTGTTTTTTCAGCACTCCGGCCAAAAACGTTCCCTACCCCTGGTTTACACCATCTTTTTTCCAATTTACAATCGTTTTATATGACTACTGTAACTGATAAAACAATGTTTTATGATTACTAAAGGTTTTGATGCTGTTTGAATACATAGTCTGTTACCTCTGTGTATGAAAAGTTTGCTGGTGGTACTTAAGGCTGTATTATTTTAAACTGGTGGTACTCAATCTGTCAGAGTTTGGGAACTGCTACTCTAGAGGATAATAGGATAGTCAGAAACAGCCAGGATGGATTCACCAAGAGCAAGTCATGCCTCAGCAACCTGATTTTGTTCTGTGATAAGGTGGCAGGTTCTGTGGATTGGCAGAGAGCAGTGGATGTGAGATGCCTTGAATTTAACAAGGCTTTTGACACCATCTCCCATGACATTCTCATTAGTAAGCTAAGGAAATGCACACTAGATGAAAGTGCTACAAGGTGGATGTATAACTGATTGGATCATTGTGCTCAATGAGTAGTCATTAATGACTCAATGTCTAGTTGGGAGGAGGTATCAAGTGGACTTCTCTGGGGTCTGCCCTGGGTGTGATACTGTTTAACATCTTCATTAATGATGGGATTGAGTGCCTGCTGAGCAAATTTGTGGATGTCACCAAGTTGGGTGGAGTTCCAGACCCTCTGGAGGGCAAGGTTAGGATCCAGAATGACTTGGATTGGGGACTGGATAAATCATCCACAATCAATCAACTGAGATTCAAGAAGGATAAGTGCAAAGTCCTGTACTTGGGACTGAATAACTACATGTACTTGTACATACTACAGTATAATTTGCTAGACCACAGTAGTGTAGTCCCCAGGACCTGGGGGTTATAGTGGACCATAAGCTGAATTTGTATTCAGCCAGCAGCATGCTCTTGTTGCAAAAAAAAAAGGCAACCCCAATCCTGGGGATGTATTCACAGAAGTGTCACTTGCAAGTCAAGGGAAGTAATTCTTCTGCTCTAGCCAGCACTGGCGAGGCCTCACCCAGAGTAGTTTGGCCTGTATTGGGCACCATACTTCAACAAAAACTTTGACAACTTAAGAGTCCAGTGGAAAGGAAGAAAAATGATAAGAGGTCTGAAAAAAGTTAGAAGAATTGGGATTATTTAGTTTGGAGAAGAGGAGATGGAAGAAGGATGCGATGCCTGAAGGGCAATTAGAGAGAGAATGGAGATAGGCTTTATTAAGTGGTTGTAGGGGACAGGACTAAGTTTAGGATGAAACTTTTTGACTATGAGGATGGCCAAGCTTTGGAGAAGGCTACCTACAGCAGCTGTGGTATCTCCATTCCCAGAAGTTTTCAAGAGCTGGTTATGCGGACAATTTGCTGGGGTGGTTTAGTTGGGGACAACCCTGCCTTGAGCCAGAGGTTGGACAAGTTGACCTTATGAGGTCTCTTCCAGCCCTGCTCTCCTATAAGCCTGCTCACTGGGTACTCCCCAGATAAGGGCTGGCATAGCAGAGTGGCAGGCTGAGGGTAGGATGAAGAAACTAGGTAAAACAGGGCATTCATCTTCTAGAATCCTTGTGCAGTGCAACTGAACTACCATCACCCCTCAAAATTTAACCCACAATCTTGCATGCCTCTTGCATGCTTGACTTCATCTTCTGTGCAATTGAGCTCTGTGCAGCACCTTTCCTGTGGATTCTCTCGCACTTTTGTGCACCAAGAGTTTATGACAAAACATACCACCCCAGGCATATAATATGCCACCAACACAACTGGTTAAACTTAGGCAGGAACCTAAGGCTGTGCAGTGTAAGTAGAATGACTAGCTCCTTTGGACCCTGGGATCATCAGTTTTTGCCAATCAGTCATTAACCCACAGGAAATGACCCTAAATCCTTAGTTTTAATCAACTGAGAGCTGCATCATGTAATCCTTTGCTGATTACATGATGCAGCTCTCAGTTGATTGGCCAGGTGTATGATGTCACTTATTTGGTCCCTCCCCCATTATTCATTAATTTCCACTAGGTGTCTGCTACTCTCCCCATTATTGCAAATTAGTAAATGTTCAGCTCCATGAATGTCCTAATGGGCTTTTTTGTCTCTGTGCTGAGCCTATAGAAGACTGTTACAAATCTGACATGCAGCAGATTCTTTACAGGGGTGAAGCGATTGATTCTTCTCACTTGGGGCTAACTCCTCCTGTGTGTGAATTGAAAAAGTCTGGTCCACTTCAGCATGGTGGGGAGAGAGGGGAGGATGATGAATTGATGGGGTGGAGGGGGGAATCCATTCTTTCCTTGGGAGAAAGTCCTGTTCTGTGCTTTTTTATTTCCAGTGGGAAGAATGCGACCTCTGTGCAGAAACAGCCCAAGACATTTTATGAATGGGACCCCTTGAATTATAACATTTCAAAGTTTCCTAAAGCTGTTAATCGGATTAGTTGTATAGTGCAGGAAGTACTTAATACGTATATACAGACACACAATCTCTTCATATCTGAGAGCTGCAGACCTGAACAAACTACCAGACCTGCCATTCTTCTCTCTCTCTTGTCCCTGGAAAACACTTTCTGGCTGTTGTAGGGGAGAGGGGAGAAATAATTGTGCAGTTGGTGATTTGTTGGGCTGTTTTAAAATGCATGCTATGTTAGTCTTTGTGGAGCATCTCCAGCTGCCAGGCTCTAGCTAGGGAATATTCTTTCCAAGATCCTACAGATGGGGCTCTAATTAAAATCAGCTACTGTTTTTATTTTTAAGGAAATTTTTTTATGTCCCAGGTCAAATTAGCCAGATCAGTTCCAAATCCTTTGAATTGCTTGAAAACCATATATGGCCCTACAACCAGTATCCTCCACCCCGAGCTTTTCAGCCTGAGGCTTCAGATACTTACAAATCTTTTGGCAAGTGTCCTCCATGCAGGCCAAAGCCTGGAGGCTTGGGGTTTGGATGCCCCCGAGTTTTGCTTGCCCTCAGCCGTATGGATGCAGAAGCAAGCTAAATCAGCTATTGTATTACAGATCCTAGTAATAGTTGCTTGTTAGATGTGTGGCTAGGTGAGAGTCCAGCCATGTCCACCACTAAGATTTCCCTTTCTGACCCCAGTTACTTAGACCCCAAGATAAAATGCTCCTGCCTGATTTCTCTTGTGTACTGAGAAGGACAGGGATGTGACTGTCCCATCAGTGACCTTTATTTGTAGCATTACCAACCGCAAGCATTCAGATCTCATGGGGCAAGTTTCAATAACTCATGAGTCAAACTTAAAAGTACTAGGTTCAGATTCACTGTCTTTTCTGGTTTTGCGCCCTCGGTGTGTCCTTTAGATCATGGCTTTCAAGTGTTTCTTAGCAATCATCAGAATTGGAGAAAGTTATTCCATAAGAATGAAATTTGAAGTTTTCCTGATTCCAGCACCTGGAGATTTCAGGAAAAAACAAATACTATGAGATTTGTGACAAAATTATGGGAGTTGTCAACTTTGCCTCTGAGAAATAAGGAGCATCAGGGCTATTAGAGACAAAATCCATTAAAAGCAAGGTACTCCTGCATTTCAGTGAAGGGCTCACCGTGCCTTTTATGGTGCAGTTCGTTGTTTCCATCACTTAGTTCAAGAACTCTCTGTTTGTAGACTTCCTCATGCTCCATCCCATTTTCTTCCCTGTTCATCTCCTGCTGACTTCTTCTGTCTTTTCTTTTCTTCTAGCCACTTTTGATTTAGGAACATTCTCCACTGCAAATGCTGCTTTCTAGAACAACCTCTATGTTCTCCCCAGTTTTCCATGACTGTCTTCTGCTTCATTTCTCTATGGAGAACTCCTTTCTCTTTTGTATGCCCATGTTCAGCACAAGTGAACTCGTTAGTTTAATCACATAGTGAATTGGTACAATCCTTCTGCTGCTTCTAAGTTCAAAATATCTTCTGATTAGATTAAATCTCAGGAAAAGCTTTGTAACTTTGAGAACAGTGGGACCATGGAACAAACTACCTAAAGAAACTGCCTATGGATTATAGTGACTAAAGAAGCTGTTGGAAACCTCCAGTGGAAGGGACTCTACAAGAGGCTGGAGAGGCAGATGTCTGAGATGTCTTAAATTTGCATCTCTGGGGGTTGGACCAGCAAGTGATTGAGGTTCCTTCCAGCACCGATTACTTAAAGCCTTTTGTTGTATTGAGTCTGACCTGGAAATGTTTACTCATCTGAGAAACCTTGTTTAGTCCAATAGTGCTGCCTTTGCAAGGTCTGTACAGTTGAGCCCATAGTTAGCCTCTAATTTGGTAGGAATAGTGGATCTTTTCGATTTGCTGAGAATCCCAGAAGAGACAAAATGGCAAGTTCAGGCTCAATGCAGATATATTTTTATCATTTGTGCCTTCTGATGTGCTCATACACTATTGGCTCAGCTTAACATTTCTCAGGTGCTGAAACTTTAGAATATTTCCAAGCAAGAACAGATTAATTCTTTATCAAAGTCATGAGAAATGCATGTGTAATAGGGATATCCTGATCAGAACTACTAGCTAGTTTGTCCTCATAGAAGCTCTGAAGGCAGGTGCAGGGTTCTCTCTAGGATCTGTCCTGACATGTTTTGTTCAGTCTAACTTGTCCAAGCACGAGTCCTGGGATTCCTTGTTCAGTCTCTTCCATTTCACCACTCGATACTTCAGTCTCTCTTCTCCATTGTGCTCTGCGTGGTTCAGTTCTGGAGTCTGATACTGTACAACTGCTGTTTTGGAGCTAGATGTTTCTTGGTGACTTCAGATCAAATCTACTCAATTTACAAGTGATAATATTTTCTTTCAGCCTCTCTGCCATCTTTGAAACCTCATCCTCGACTCAGAGAGTAACGCTGGACTCTTCATTTTCTCCATTGCTATAATACTGGAGGTCCTGCATGGGTAATTGCAACCTCAGTGTCACCTGTGTTAGGCTGTTATTACCATATTTAGTACCATCTGAAAGACTGAAGCAGGGTTTGTTTGGGTTTTTTTCCTTCAATAAAAATCGCCTCCAGCTAAAAGGCAATTGCACTAAGAATAGTGCTAAAATTAAAGACTTCTTTAATTCTTCACATTTCATATGCTGAAACTCTTCTTTACTCTTTTGGATCTTTAAGAGAAGGGTAAAAGGAATTTTTTGGCAATTGTTTGCCTGGGCCCAAGCAGAAAGTCTCTGTGCTTGAAGCCTTGAGCCTTAACTGTTTAGGGGTGTACAACGATGGGGTCATATTAACACTGGTGACTATCTTGGCTCACTTAGCCCATTGAAATTAATGCAACCTTAGTATAGATTCTTGAGATGCAAGATGCAGTTACCTCATCCTAGTAACAAGCAGACATGCTATCAGCTCTCCCAGCTTGACCATGCAGGTGCTATGCTAGTGATTGTTGGCTAGGGTGCAGCGAGTCAGCTTGCACTGAACCAAGTGGCTACTCCAAAGGAAAACTGACTAATGGTGGAAATAAATATTGCCTTTGTGCCACTATAAAAATCCACGCTTCTTGTCATGGCACAAATGACCCAAATTTCTGGCTGAGACACAGGTGGTATATTTCATGCTGTTATTTTCTGGTCGACATTAAGGGTGTGTGAAGTGGGCCCTATTCAATTCAGATTCAGCCCACATCAGGGAAAGTGATTCAATTCACTGAATTGGATCATTACCCCCTATTAGATTCGGCCTAATCCAAATCTGAAGATTTGATGCAGATTAGGAGAATCATGTGCTCCCCAGAGGACCCACAAGTAGACCGGAAGTGCTTCTGGTCCACTTCTGGATCTGCTGCCAAGTGCACTGGGGAGCCCCCCACACTTCTATGGGATACTCTATGTGCCCCAGCATCACAGCATTCATGAGCTGCTTGCTACCTAGACATACGTAGAAACATTTAAAGCTGTGTCTGTGTCCGAATCTTTCCAAATCAATTCTGAGGGCTCCGACTCAATTTGGAGAGATTAAAAGGTCCTTTGATTCAATTCGGATTCAGAGATTTGGCCACCAAATCAGGCCGAATTTCTACTGAATCAAATCAGGGACCAAAGCTTCGCACAACCCTAGTCGACATCTGTTTCACTTTAAAACACATGAGTGTAGGAAGCCCAAAGCTGCCTGCACCCTTCAGATTGTTGGGGCAGCTCTGTTCCCAGGACTTCAGGGGCCCAACCCCATGTTCCCTGAGAATTGCCATTTCTGGGATGCAGAGAATTGGGGCTCCGAATCCTGGAAGCAACTGCCTAAGTTCCCCCCATTTGGGATACCCCAGGCAAAAGCCAACACTCTGGCGTGATCCCAGGGCTGGAACTGCTAATCAGCCAATTGGTGGTCCCAGCACTGGGACCGCACTACAACCTTGAACCAGCTCCAGTGCAGTTTCAGGGCTGGGACAACACAAGAGCAAGTTCAAGTCTCTTGCCTTGTATCTCTACAAATGGAGAAACCTTGGGTTCCTCCACTAGCAGAGATGCTTCTGGGGATTCCTAATTGCTCCTGTGCTAGCAGGGAAACCTGGGATTTCCTGTGTTCACAGAGGGGTGCCTCGAGTGCTATCCACCCAATGAAGCAGATCAACTGTGCTGGGCCACATCCTGGCACAGCTGATTCGCTACGTTTGGCAACATCTGTTTATACCCTTAAAAATGTTTTTTGACATCATGCCACCCTGTGTTACCAATGCTCATTCATTTTATAGCAAGTCTCATGACAGTATTTTTCTCAGCTTCTGGAGTCATGTAATCACACAAGGATCTGGACTTTCATTTTTCAGAAGAGCAGGTTTCCAACCCTTGTAATTACAAATGAAAACAGCCAAAATACTGACTATATTAGCATCAAGCATTAAAAGATAGATAAGAACTCCTTGAGTTCCCTTATAACTTTTAAACATCTAGGATCAGTTATAATACTACTTGCTAGCAAGAGCATTCAGACATTCACAGCAAAGGGCTGTAGTATCATCCAAATTGCTGTGAATAATTTGTCTATATTATTTATACCTGTCAAATCTTGAAGCATGGTTTTACACAGCAAAGCCCCCTACCATTTTCAGTTCTGCTCAAGTGAACACCCTCAAGTTTTGGCGCCAATAAAATTCCATAAATGTTCAATACACTGTTGTACTCATCTGACAACTGCAAAAATCTGTTATCCAATTGGGTCCAATCAACTTCAAATTCAACATTTAAGCCAATCCTAGAGTTCTAATTTGATCCACTCTGATTTCCATTGACATTTTATTAAATAAATATTATTAAAGTTCTTGAAATTTTTTTTATGTAAATGGTTTGTTTGTTTGTTTAAACAAAGGCTGAGCCAAATGCTTAAAGATCCCTGTGTTCTGTTAGAAACCCAAAGCATATCATGAACAGGAACCGGAAAAATCCATGAATAGGAAGTGATACTAACCAGTGTCCCTTCCCTGTTCAACCTGAGTAAGGTGTATGTAGCACAAATAGTGAAATACAGCTTGGACTTTTAAATGTCTTCTAATCATCTAAGTGTTAAGCACATAGGAGGACTATGTTTTTTTCCTTTTAAAGAAATTCTGCCTTTTATTTCACTCATTTAATGGCTAATTTCAAAGGGCTTCATTTAAATTCTCTGAGCCTGATTTCTAAGACCTTTTCTTGATTTCTGACTGTGAACAAAGCTTTAGACAAGGGCCAGATTAAAAAAGCACTTCCATGATTGAGAGAAAAATGTCTGTCTCTGGCATGTACAGTGGCTCAGAAGATTTAGGAGTCTGGCTGCGCTGAGTGAAACCAGATTTTGTTGGATGTGATGCAGTAGTAGCAGTTCAGCAGGCTGCTGAAACCAAGAATGTTTTTCAGTAACATTTGAAAAAAAATGGCTTTCTATGCCTCTTGTGGTTTTTTTAACTTCTTGTCTATGTCCCTAGAGGTGTGCTGGTTGTATACTTCCACAAGGTAACAGGCTGATGCAGCAAAGTGCATTCTTAAGAGCTAATTCAGCCCTGGTATAAGTCTGCTGAAGTTAGTGCAGCTGGAATAGGGACTCAGCTGAGCCTAAGATTGATATTGAAATAAGAAGGCATCCAATTTACTAAATCAGTTGCTGTCTAACCCATCCTCCAGCACCTTTTAAGAATGAGAGAGAGGAGCTCTTTATTAAATCATTACTAAATAAAAGCAGTACATTGGACTATATGATTTATGGTAGAGCTCTTCCAGCCTTACCAAACTTCCATCCCTGTCTCTTCTTTGAAAGCCATGCTTGGACACACCTATCCAGCAGAACTGCAACTTCTGTGGCTCAGCACATTCACTCATCCTGACTTTTTTTTTCTCCTCTCTATCTTAACCATCTTGACTTGCCTGCACCAACTAAGACATATTAGCCTTGCTTGCAGTAGAGCATGCAGGGAAAATTTTAGGGGTCCTCCTGACATTTTATATCAGACATGGTTTATAGTGACTTTAAAAAAAAAAAAATTATGCAGTGTTCTTCAGCAGTGTTGTTCAACTTTCATCCCTCAAAGCTATGTCATCCTGCTCATGGGGCTTCTTGCACGTCGGGAAATTTGATGGCAGGGGAGCATTAGCAGTGTTAAAGGCTCATGGAGTTGCAGCAATTAATGCTGCCATTGCTTCCAGTCCATCAAATTTTTGGACCCATGGGGAGTCCTGCAGTCCAGATGATGTGGTCCTTTGTACCAGATTATGCTGGCACGTGGTTGCTCTAAGACTGGTTCCAGCAGACAATGTCAGGCCAGCATGCCCAATTACGCTGACCTCCTCCTGGCTCAGGCCCATGGAAAAACCCTGTGCGTAGAATCTGGCCTGCAGACTGGCCTTGTGCCACTTATTTGGCCAGCAGGGTCAGAGAGGTTGAGGACTACTGTTCTAGGGGATGTCCCCTCAAGCAGAAACCTGGTAAGGGGGGAGATCAGCTAACCTGTGGTGGGGCCTGGTTGTAGTTTTAAGAGTTGTGTTAATTTACAGCTCTGTTCACAACTTTAGGAAAGATCATGGGTTGTCTACATTGTGTGTCAACATTAATTTACATGTCACAACCAGGGTGATGACTCTAATAGGGCTGCATGAAGCTTCAGTCCCCGATTCAATTTGGTGGAAATTCGGCCCAACTCGGTGGCCGAATCTCCGAATCCAAATTGAATCAGAGGACCCTTTAATCTTTCCAAATTGAATCGGAACCCCATGAATCGATTTAGAGAGATTTGGACATAGACACAGCTTTAAATGTTTTTTCTACATACCTCGAGGTACCAGGGGCTCATGAATATTGTGATGCTGGGGCGCATGGAGTGTCCCACAGAAGCACGGGGGCTTCCCAGCGCGCTTAGCAGCAGACCCGGAAGTGGACCAGAAGCACTTCTGGGTTCACTGGGGAATGCGCTGGGGGAGCCCCCCCCACATCTCCCAGCTCAGCAACTGGTGCCTCCTGGGTCTGGGGAGCCCCCCCTAACACTCCCCTAAGCAGACCTGGAAGTGGACTGGAAGTATTTCCAGTCCACTTCTAGGTTCGCTGCCAAGCACATGGAGGGCTCCCCCGCACTCCTGTGGGATGCTCCATTGCAGCATCGCAGCATTCACAAGCTGCACCTGCTACCTCAAAGTATGTAGAAAAAACTTTTAAAGCTATGTCTATGTCCAAATCACCGATTCTCCGAACCAGCATCGAATCTTCAGATTCGGTCGAATCGAATCGGGGACAGTGATCTGAATCAACAAATTGAGTCACGGTCCCTGATTTGGGCCGAATCTGAATCAAATAGGGCCCACTTCGCACACCCCTAGACTGTAGCTATCTGAAGTTGATGAGTGATGTTTAATAGCTGGCTGCATCTCTGATATGCCAGCTGTGGCAGTGAACACATTTCTTGGTACATATTTGTCAATATTACTTGAGAGTCCTCCCCACACCTTCCCTCTGTTTTTATAGCTCTGCTGATCTCTGCTAACTTGGTATTTCACTTTAATGAAAAAAAATTCAATGACACATTAGCTAGCATTGTTACAGCGTGAATGATCTTGTAGCATATGCTGGCAAATGCAACCTATGTTATGTCAGAAATATGGTATACATTGCTCTCTGGAAGGAACAACCCACTTCCAGATCAAAGTAGGAAGGTTACAATAATCCCAATAAATCAGGGCTTCCACTCCCCAGGGAAGCAATTTCACAAGTGAATAGCACTCTGCATTTGGTAATACTGCCAGATGAATGGACATGCTCTTTGCTCGATTTCATCCTGGTTACTCCTAGTAAAGCCTGGAGTTACTTAAACTTTCTTAAGAAGGATGCAGAGGAACTTTGGGATGACTGACTGAGATTTTTGGGGGTGGAACAGATTTACAGATTTCAGTATGAGCTTGTAAAATTCAAAATCAGTGGTTTTGGTGACTGTTCTTGTATGGACTATCTTGTCTTGCTTCTCTGCCTTAGTCAAGCTCTGCTTAGGATGGGTGGGTATTTCCAGAGATTCTACTATATTTAGCCCTCTATCAGCAATGGTTTGGCATCCTTGGTCTGTGAGAAATGGTTGATATTGCAGGCTCTGATGCTAGAAGAGTCCATGAAGCATTTCTGCAATGTTTAGTTTCAGTTCTCATACTGTGGATTTGCATCTCCAGACATAATATCTTTGTTAACATCAGTATACAAAGATGAGAGATAACAGACCTGTTTACCTACCCAGCAGCCTTATCGTCTCTCTGCAAGTTTGTGTACACAGTCAAGCCCTTACCTCTCTCTAAAAGTGCAAAGTTTCAAGAAGTTAAATGGATAAAGGTTATCAAACAACAAGAATGAACTTTTTGTAGAAATAGCAATTAAATCAAGGCTTCCTGACCAGTCATTTAAATCATTATTTAAAATTGATTTGATTTAAATCAAATACACCCTGTTCTGATGCGACTGAAGAATGGGAAGTGCAACAGAAAGCCATCCTGGATAGACAGCAGTCACTTCAATGAGCTGCAACTCAAAAAGGAATTCTACAAAAAGTGGCAACTTGGTCATAATACGAGGGAAGAGGAAAAGAATATTGCATGGGTAGGCACGGAGAAAATAAAGGCCAAGACAATTTGAGATGCAGCTGGCAAGGGATGTAAGAAGCAATAAAAAGGGATTCTACAAGTGTGTCAAAAGTAAGAGGAAGATACAAGAAGTCATAGGTTCCTTAGAGAATGTAGAAGGCAACCTAGTTATGGAAGATGCAGAGAAGACCAGTGTTTGATGCCTTTTCTGCTTCAGTCTTCACAAATAGGGGCAGTGACCAGGTGACAAGTGCAGTCAGAAGCAAAGATAAGGAAGGAGAAAAACAGTCTAGAGCAATGGAAGACCAGGTTTGAGATTACTTAGAAAAGCTAGATGCTTTCCAGTCAACTGACCCAGAAGAGATGCACATTATAAGGAATTGGCTGAGGTAATTTCAGAGCTATTAGCTATCCTCTTTGAGAACTCATGGAGGTCAGGTGAGGTCCTGAACAATTGGAAAAAGGCAAATATAGTGCCCATCTTTAAGAAAGGGGAAAAGGAAGAGCCAGGGAATTGCAGACCAGTAAGCCTGACCTCAGTACCTGAAAAGACTATGAAGCAGGTCTTCAAGTAACCTTTTGTGAAGTCCCTAAGCAGTAGTTCCCAATCTGTGGTACAGGTATCACCAGTGGTATGCAGACAACCCATCAGTGGTACACATTAACAGATTTATTATAATGACTTTATATGACAAAAATTTGCTGGTGGTACTTAAGGTTGAACTGAAAAATTTGGTAGTGGTAGTTAAGGTTGCATCGTTTTAAATTTGTGTTGCACAATCTGTCAGAGTTTGGGAACCGCTGGCTAGACAGAGCATGGAGTCCCATTGGGTAGAGCAGTTTTCTTTAATCATTACTACTCTATAGAGAAGTCTCTGGGAACCCCATAAGATTGGGCCCCTAATACAGTCCATGGCCTGTTGTGACCTATTTATAAAACTTTTCTAAAAAGGTTACAGAATATATCACCTCAAATAGTATATAATTAGAAGTTATAATCCCTATTCCATGATGATATATTTGATCTTTAACATATTTTAAATGAAAACTATCTTTACATAGGCTTATTTTTTAAAGCATCTTAACCAAAAAAAAAAGATTAAATAAAAAAAATTGTTTTAAATTTTAAAAATCCTATTTATTTATTTAAATCGTTGATTTTTATCCACCCTGCACCAGAATAGCTTGCTCCTGCACTTTTAATACAGCTTCTCTAAAGTACAGTCAGCCCTCTTGCACTTCTTTTTCCCCCTCAGACTTGCTTCCCAGACAAACCTGGCCCAAAAGTTCCTGGAGTTTGCTAAACTCAGCTTTTCTGAAGTCCAGTGCCTTTACTGCTCACCTTCCTTCTTCCCTTTATGATCCTGAAGTCTATGAGTATGGTCACTGTTACCCAGGGTACCCTCCACCTCCGCATTCTCAACCAATTCCTCAATGCTTGAGCTGCAAGTCAAGAAGAGCTTCCCCTCCAGTCGGTGTCTACCATCTGTATCAAAAAGTTCTCCCCAACACTTTCCAATAATTTTCTGGACTGCTTATGCAGTATCAACAGGCCAGGCATTCTTCCCAACACTGTTATCTGCCCAAGAAGTTCAGCATGTTTGGACACAAAAAACATTTGTAATTTTGTCCAGCCTGGCAAAAAATGCAGACCTTCAGTCAGACAGGTAAAGAGGCAAAGAGAGATTCTTGAGGGACAACCCTATCCGAGGGAGCCTGCTGAAGTAGAAGAGCACCATGACTAATTAGCCTCTAGGCAGATTCAGGACCAGGAGAGTAAGGGAGAAAGGCTGGGGTCTCAGGAAGGCTGAAGAAACCACAGGAATGCAACTGCTTCATGCAAAATCCTGCTCAACCTCCCTACTGCCAAAATGTCTCCTGGTCTCCTACACTGCCTTACCCCAAAAAGACTCCTTTCAAACAGTGATACCTTCTCACTAATGCAAGCTTTCACCACTCTAAAATGTTTGGTTGTTTTCAACTGATTTACTTCATGGTACACCTGAGTGTCTGTAGTTTCCTGCAGGTTAATAAAATTCTGTTTTACAGGGGTTAAAGATAATGGATCACAAACCATATTTGAACTACATCCCACCTATAGCCTCCATGTCCACTGGCATGTATGTACACAGATCGAGCCCATACGGACAGCCATTCACACAATCTGCAGTGACAGGCAATAGGACAGGGGTGGACAATTATTTGGGCCTGAGGGCCACATAGAGAGTTTTGATCAGCTGTTGCAGGCCAGCTCAGCAGTGCCACCCCCCACACCAACAACTCACCAAAACTCCCTAGGGCAGGGGTTGCCAACTGGAGGTACATGTACCCCTAGGGGTACTTAGAAAGGTCCTTGGGGGTATGCAGACCTAATGTGGCTGATAAATGCTGCATACACGCTTGCAGCTGCAGCACAGCACGCAGGCAACCAGCCTGAATGAGAACTCTCAGTACAAGTTCAGTTTCAGCAACTGACTCACTATTGCTACAAAAACAAGGATAATTGGTTAAATTATTGCATCAAATAGTTTAGCTGGGCTCATTGCAAGTAAACATGACTACCTTTGAAGTAACATTGGGTCTTTACATGAGATTTTTGTGTTTTTTTAAGTATATGTAGAAGTTGGCTAAAATTACACATTACATTTAGGCCATACTATGGACACTTAGATATAAGGACACTTTTACATGTGCTCCAGGGGGGGGGAAGGAAGGGGGGAGGGGGCAGCAGTGAATTAATTAGAGTGGCTCTGAGAGTGGCCTGGTGTCCTGGCTCTACACCCCTGCTTACCAGTCCTAGGGTGGCAAGTCAGCACTCCACAGGCCACTGCTCACAGCACGTTCCTAACTTCAACACTACTTAACATTCCACAGACGTAGTACAGTCCACGTGCAACTTCACCCTTCAAAGACCCTGCGCTAAGAACACTCGGGACAAAACATGACAATGATGACACATTTATGTTCCCAACTAGCAAACTGCCTGCCAAGAATGACCGGGGGAAGTGGGGGCAGGGAGCGCTGCCACCCACCACCCGTGTGCCGCTGCCTCCCAGGCACACGGGTGGTGGGATGGTGGAGTGCCACCATAGCAGCAGGGACAGAGGGGATGGAGCGGCGGGCTTCGGTCCCCCACCTCATCCCTGCTGTCATGGCAGCACTCCGTGGAGCACTCCGATTGGTTGTTTCAATAAGCATTGTGATTGGCTGCCGAGACAAGCAATCAAAGTGCTCCAAGAGCATTACAGACAGACAGACAGACAGACAAAGGCACACATATATACTATATGTATATATAGAATTCCTAAAATTCTTTCTACACACTGGAGGCGATAAAAACCCTCCTCTGGAAATTTCTCCCCTCACCCCTCCCTTTTCACAGCTGTACCTGGTGTTCTTAATCATAAACCACTGTGCTTGCTTTTCCTCCTCAGATCCGCAGTGGCCTCACATTCAAAAACTTGTCTAACGTTATCCCAACTATGCAGTTGGGCAGAAAATCTCCCCTTAAAAAAACAAAAACTAAAAGAAGACAAACCGTTGCATCTTGCAGATTTTTTCAGGAATGAGTTAAAATGGATTGCTTACCTTGAATTTACTTGCACGTTTGCAGAAAATTCATTCTATGCTCAAAGAGCACAGTGCTACAGATATGGGTAAGATAATTGTTTTTCATACAAGACAGATTGTATCCTTGCACGGCGTGTACCCCCGGTGGCTGGGGGGGCACAGCTGCGCAGGCGGCGGCAGGAATGCAGCGGTGGGAGCCCAGTGGCAGGGGCGGGGACCTCCCACAGACACTGCCCGCACAGTCAGCAGTGGGGATGGGGAGTGAGCGCCAACCATGGATCAGCAACCACCCGCAGGCGCCACTGGCAGCGGCAGCCAGAGGCAATCATGGACCGCCTGCAGACCAGTGGCAGGGTGGCAACTGCTCACAAGGGTACACATGCACCCGCATCACCCCCGATTGTATCCAAGCTTTAAGTGCAAAATGCAACTTGGCCTTAATTATTGGGCCTCTAAATTGCTGAGAGACTGCTACTTCAACAAGCACAGAATCAAAGTTCCCCCCTTGCACTTCAGTGGATCTAGCAACATGCTCATGCAAGTAAGACTGAGGGACTGCTGCCTCAGACCCAGTCTTACAATAACACCAAAGTAAAAATAAACTGCCCCACGCCTATAGCCTGCACTTACCTGTAGTATGTCTTGTGCTGCCATCTGAATGCTTTAAGTCAATAGTTCTGTCTATTTGAAACAGCTTCAAATCCTCTTCATCTAAAGCGATATCTCCCCAAAAGGCAGCTGGGAAAAATACAGATAAATGAAATTATGGTAAGTTCAGCTCTAGTTTGGAAGAGAAGTGCCATTACAGGATTGTAAAACTGAGGAAGAATTACCTCTATAGAATGAAAAACGGGAAGAAATAGGAAAAAGTCATGACCTTCCCTTTGAAAAATTGAATTGGAATAATTGGGCTAATAGAAAACATTGCCAATGTTTAAGATAAGCTGCTTCTGCAGAGCAAACAGAATGCATGAAAGGACCTGAATAGCTAGGATTCCTTCAGTTCCCCTTTGTTTCATTGCTGACTGCAAACCAAGTGCTGGGGTGCTGCTTTTCATCCTTTCTTAGTATCCACTTCATTTTGCCCTTTTGACAGGGGAAAATGTAAACTAGTTAGCATCTCAGATTGACTGGATGGATATTTGTGTTAACTGCATTAGGTACTGTAAAATGACACTGCAGAGGGAGTTTTGCAATTGCATCTAGCTTCAGATTTGTAGGGAAGTTCGGGTTCATTATTACCCTTGAGTTAGAGGCAGAAGGATAAACACAAAATTAACCTCCCCCCACAATCTTTCAACATTCATGACTTGAAGAAATAAAAGTCTTAGAAACCCCAATTCCCAAAAGCATTGGAAATAAAAATAGCAGGGGAAAACCCCCGGGAGCCCTCTATTACTCTGACTAAGCCATTATTCTATGGTCAGTTCTGGAATTTAAACAAAACAAACACAGGTAATGAGCAGTTGATCAAGTGGGTCTTAAATATAACAAACAGGCTCTGAAAGATCTGTTAATAAGTATGCAAAAAAGTTTGTATTATGTATGTTGATTTAAAAAACACAACATGCACGCAAGGCAAATGAATCCCTGCTGCAACTGCAGTGAACTCCAGAAGTTCTACAGGGAGTGAATCTGACTTGCAGTCCCTAGAAAGGATGATTTCTCCCCCCACCCTCCACACCTGGAATTTCACTAAAAATGTGTACATCAAAAAATCATGCATCCCAGAAAAAAATCACCAAACTACAGTACATGTTGGGGAATCATGAAGTTTCACTAGCTGTCACTGCCATGCCCAGGTATTAAACTGGGAATGGAGTGAACCAAAATAAACTTGAGAACCAATTGTTGTTTCTTTAAAAGATAAAATGAGAATGTGACTGAATTGGAAAAAATGAATTAAAAGACTAAAAAGATGAATTATTGTTTCTTTTGAAAAGCTACTGATCATTTTTCTTTTTCTCTTCTTTGGAAATTACACACAAGTGCTTGCTCATGACAAGGTATCCAGGTTGTAGCCGTGTTGGTCTAGAGATGAAACATATCACCTCTGTTCATGACAAGTATTCTACATTGCTTCCATGTGCTTTGTGGGCCATCAGGTTAGGTGTGGATGAACTGGTGGTAGACAGGAGTTTTCCAGTGCTTTATCTGGTGCAAATCACTTGCTCTGACTTCCATTTCACAATCTGCATAAGAGGTACACTGGTCTTGTTTGTTCTATCATGTACAACCCCTTCCGACATCATCCACACTTGGAAAAGCAACTTCACAAAACTACTGAAGATGAATTTCCAAGAAAATGGTTTCACCTGGCTCCAAATAAAAAGCTGGTTCAGTCCCTTCTCACTGGGGTAAGTAAAGCTACCAGGAAAAACAATGTGGAAATTAAGCAATAGCACATTGAGTCTAACTTCCAGCGTATGTCTTAGCCTCTCCACAGCTTGGAGGGAAGCAAGCAAGTAGGTTAAATAGACCAGTAAAATGAAGACCTCAAGATGTAACACTGTCTAGATAAGAGGCATCAAGCTTATCAGGTCCCACGAGCCAGATGAATGGCTTAGGGGCCTGTCTGCAGCAAGCAGGCCAGACCAGCCTCATGAGCTGCATGCAGGGCATGCCTGTCCCGGTCCCACGTGCCCATGCAGCGCAGGAGACAACCCAGAACACACCACACGTGGCACGAGGGTTTACTCTGAGACTGACAGGTAGCACCATGAGCCAGATGATCAGGCACCCTGGACCAGATGCTCGAGCCTGCAAGCCATATCACTGACACCCCTGGCCTAGATCAACCACACCTTTAGCTATGCCTAGGCTGCAACATCATTGTTCTTGGCTATAAAAGGTAAAAATCATGCCAGTGCTACTGCAGAGCAGCCTACTGGAGCAAAAATCACAGAAGAAAAGAAACTGCCCCTATCTAGCTTCGAATACCACATAGGAAGGGGGAAGAAGGGCCAGCTCTTTTACTTTACAATTGCTTTCTCCTTTCCTTGTGAGGCAGGTACTCTCAACCCAAAGCAGTGCTGGGAAGCACAGGGAGACTAGAAGCCAGGATTCCTGGGTCTTGGTGTCTGTCCATTTGTAACCAGAGGCAATCACAACTTGCATCTCTCTGTTCACCTGAAGGGTTCAAGTGTTCTTAAACACCTTTTAAAGCATCACAAAGCTTTACAGGCATGGGAGTATTTCACTGTGGCCCTTCTCCAAAACAGAGGCAGGCAAATCCTCTCCCCACATGGCTTGAAAGGAAAGCTAGTCTGGAGTCCAGGGATCCACCATCAGACTTCCAGTCTCCGCTCTGCCACAGATTCCCAATGTGCCTTTGGTTAAGTCCTTTATGGTAAAATTTTTCAAGGCAAAGACAACAGTTTGGGGCCTTGTTCCTACCAAAAGTCACGATTAAACCATTTAGCCATCTTTCCTTAATCAAAGGAAAAGTTAGATGTTTTATGGAAGGTTGTGACCTTTCCACCAGTTGGGTAGAGAATCTTGAAGTCATCAAAGCTCCCTGCAAGTGCCAATTCTACCTTTGAAAAATCTGAACTTTGCACACTTTGGGGCTCCCAGCTGCAAAATGCAGACAGCCACACTTCTCTGCACTCAGCTACTACAGTAAAGAGTGCCCCACAGACAACTACAAAAAATACTGTCTTTGATTAATCAAGAGAAACTTAAACTGTTTGCTACCAATATCCCTGTACTGAGTCCCTGCACACTGTCCCAAGTCAGCTAAGTATGTATCTAGCCAAAGAACTGGATTGTGCTCAGGTCTCCATTTTACATCAGAACCTAGCGCAGCTTCCTGGCTGGGTCTGCTTTAATGAAATATTTAACCACATAGTGCATAAATATGAGTTTCATTGTGGGTACACACTAGGACTGTGCAAAATGTTGGCAGCCGTTTCGTTTCAGAGGTGTTTTGGGCTGTCTGGGTGCCTGAAAAACTGAATCCAAATCAAAACGGAAGGCTCCAAAACATTTCTAAAATGTTTCAGAGAATTTTGGAGTTTTGGAGCCAGGCTTGCAGGGAAACAAAAACTAAGAAGAGCCAAACCTCCAGAAATGGCTCAGGACCTCCATGTGCTAGGATCTATACAAAACACAAAGCAAAGATACACACCGCAACACACAGATGACACACTAAATAGAGCCCAGCTCTTATGGACACCATTTATGTAAGGAACAAAAACAGCCTCAGATGACAGCCAACTCAGCAAGACCAATGGAAAGGCAGAGTTAAAGCTGGAAAAGGCTCAGAGGAAGCAATGACATAGCTCCTTGTGGCACAGTGGTGCTAGATTCCACTCCACGGAGTCAGGCATCATGAAGATAGTAAAGTTTCATCCTCGTGGTAAGAAGAGATAGTTTCTGGGTGCTATCACAATGCATGTAGTAATGCAAAGCGGTAGAACATTTCATAGGATCATAGAAAAATAGGGTTGGAACAGCCCTTAACATCTAGTACAGCCTCCTGCTCAAAGCAGTACTGTACCATCCCCAACTATATCATGCCAGCCAAGGCTTTGTCAAGTCAAGCTTTAAAAGCCTCCAAGGACAGAGATTCTACCACCGCTCTAGGTAACCTGCTCCAGTGCTTCACCATCCTCCTAGTGAGAAAGTTTTTCCTAATATTCAACTTAAAAGTTCCCTTGCTGCAACTTGAGACCATTGCTCCTTGTTCTGTCATCTGCCACCACTGAGAACGTTCCAGCTTCATCCTCTTTGGAACCACCCTGCAGGTAGCTGTTATGAAATCCCCCCTCAGTCTTCTCTTCTGCATACTAAATAAGCTCAGTTTGCTCAGCCTTTTCTCAGAAGTCATGTGCACCAGCCCCTAACCATTTTCATAGTCCTCAGCTGGACTCTCTCCAACTTGTCCACATCCTTTCTATAGCGAGGGGTTCAAAACTGGACACGGTACTACAGATGTGGCCTCACCAGTGCAAGATAGTAGGGAATAATTACTTCCCTCCATCAGCTGGCAGCACTTGTATGAATGCAGCCCAGTATGCCATTAGCCGGCTTGGCAACTAGGACATACTGCTGACTCATACCCAGCTTATTGTCCACTATAACCCCCAAGGTCCTTTTCTGCAAAGCTGCTGCTTAGTCAGTTTGTCCCAACCCTGTAGCAGTTCATGGGATTCTTCTGTCCTAAGTGTAGGACTTCGCACTTCTCCTTATTGAACCTCATGACATTTCTTTTGGCCTAATCCTTCAATTTGTAAAGGTATCTCTGAATCCTAGCCCTACCCTCCAGTGCATCTACTACTTCCCCCAGCCTGGTGTCATCCACGAACTTGCTGAGGGTGCAATCCATCCCATCTTCCATATTGTAAATGAAGATATTGAACAAAACTGGCCTCAGGACCAACCCCTGGGGCACTCCAGTTGATACCAGCTGCCATCTAGACATTGAGCCATTGATCACTACCCACTGAGCCCAATAATCCAGCCAGCTTTCTATCCACCTTACAGTCCATTCATCCAACCTGTACTTCCTTAGCTTGCTTGCAAAAATGCTGTGGAAGACCATATCAAAAGCCTTGCTAAAGTCAAGGCATAATCACTGCTTTCCCTGCATCCACAGAGCCAGTCATCCCAAAGGCGGCAATCAGGTTGGTCAGGCATAACTTGCCCTTGGTGAATCCATGCTGACTATGTCTGATCACCAGGGATCCAGGTTCTCTCGTTTCCACAGGAAAATGGAGAAAACCACAGATTTCCCCTTTTAGCAGAAAAATCCATGGATTCTCTGCTTTTGCAAAGAGCTGTTGCAGGCTGGCACAGCTCCAGCCTGCAAGAGCAGATTACAGAAAGGGCAGGAAAACCCCAGCCCTACCCAGAGGGGGAGGGAAAGGGGAAGGCCAGGGCTGGGCTCAGGCTCAGACTCAGGCTTGCCCTTTGCCCCTGGATCCTAGAGGTAAGTGGGGCTTGGGAGTTGTGGGGCAGGGCTGGAGAAGGGGCTGGGGGAGCAGGGGGTGCTGCTGGCCCCAGGAGGCAAACCGCAGCCAGGACCAGGGCCAGGGGGTGAGGGCAGGGGTGCCCCTCTGCGGGGAGCTTTGCAGGCAAGTGATGCGGGGTGCCGTGCGGTGGTGGTGCCCACCATGTGTGGGCTGCACACATGCCACCCAGCCAGCTGCCCAGGGGAGGGGGGACTCGCATGTGGCTGTGGGTCTGGGGGGCTGTTGTGAGAGAGTGAGAGGCTTGAGGAGGGCTGAGGCTGTGGTGGGGAGTGCAGGGCACCAGCAGCACTGGGGCGGGCTGTGGGGAGCCTTTAATTTTTATCATGGATTTTGGGTTTTTAAATCAGAGAATTTGCAATTTTTAATCAGAGAAAACCAGGATCCCTGCTGATCACTTTCTTCTCCTCCAAGTGCTTAGAAATGGATTCCTTGAGGAGCTGCTCCATGATTTTTCTATGTACTGAGGTGAGGCTGACTGGCTGTAGTTCCCTGGATCCTCTTCCTTCCCTTTCTTGAAGATTGGCACTATATTTGCCCTTTTCCAATCATCGGGGACCTCCCCTGATCACCATGAGTTTTCAAAGATTATGGCCAGTAGCTTTGCAATCACATCAGCCAACTCCCTCAGTACCCTAAACTATATTGCACCCAGCCCCATGGACCTGTAGAAGTCCAGCTTTTCTAAGTAGTCCCTAACCTGTTCTTTCACACTGAGAGCAGGGGCAGCTGCTGGGGGGGGGGGGGGGGGGGGGGGGGGGATGGGGGGCGGGGGGGCTGTGCATTCCCTGGCGGAACCAGAAGCACTTCTGGCCCACTTCGGGGTTCACCACCGAGCACATAAGGGGCCTCCCTGTGCTCCTGAGGGATGCTCCACCTGCCCCAGCATCACAGCATTCATGAGTCACCTGGTACCTCGAGGCATGTAGAAAAAACATTTAAAAGCTGTCTATGTCCGAATCGCCGATTCTCCGAATCAGCATCAAATCTTCAGATTTGGCCAAATCAAATCAGGGACAGCGATTCAAATCAATGAATCAATTCACTGTCCCCAATTTGGGACAAATTCAAATCGAAAAGGACCCATTTCACACACCCCTACTGTACAGTGCAGCTATTAAGACTGCAATGGCTATAATTCCGCAAGGACTGCTCATCTTCTTTGAAGTGTCACTATAGCTCTGAAGAGACAGTGCAACTGCCTTGGGAGAAATGGTTCTCTCCTCGGGCAAAGTGCAGTCATTCCCACAATGCACCACTTCCAACCTAATCATGGCTCCTCTTGAGCTTGGGGTGGCTGCTCTAGCCCTAGCAGTAGAACTCTATTGCCCAGAAGTGATGAGGTACAGGTGGTCTTGGCCAGGCATTAATTGCTCTGCATGACAACTTGCCAGCCATTCCATGCTCACCAGCTGCATAAGATCAGCACTGGAGCAGCATCCATCAGAGTAACAGTGGATATAAAAACACAGGTTGTTTTTATGCCAATAAGGGGTGGGTGGCGAGGTACTCGCTCTGAATACCTATCTTACTTTCTCTCTCATGGATTCATAGATGTTAGGATTGGAAGGGACCTCAATAGATCATCGAGTCCGACCCCCTGCATAGGCAGGAAAGAATGCTGGGTCTGGATGACCCCAGCTAGATGGTTATCTAACCTCCTCTTGAAGACCCCCAGGGTAGGGGAGAGCACCACCTCCCTTGGGAGCCCGTTCCAGACCTTGCCCACTTGAACTGTGAAGAAGTTCTTCCTAATGTCCAATCTAAATCTGCTCTCTGCTAGCTTGTGGCCATTATTTCTTGTAACCCCCGGGGGCGCCTTGGTGAATAAATCCTCACCAATTCCCTTCTGTGCCCCCGTGATGAACTTAGAGGTGGCCACAAGGTCACCTCTCAACCTTCTCTTGCGGAGGCTGAAAAGGTCCAGTTTCTCTAGTCTCTCCTCGTAGGGCTTGGACTGCAAGCCCTTCATCATACGAGCGGCCCTTCTCTGGACCCTCTCCAGGTTATCCACATCCCTTTTGAATTGCGGCGCCCAGAATTGCACGCAGTACTCCAACTGTGGTCTGACCAGCACCCGATAGAGGGGAAGTATCACCTCCTTGGACCTATTCGTCATGCATCTAATGATGCACGATAAAGTGCCATTGGCTTTTCTGATGGCTTTGTCACACTGCCGACTCATGTTCATCTTGGAGTCCACTAGGACTCCAAGATCCCTTTCCACTTCCGTGCCACCCAGCAGGTCATTCCCTAGGCTGTAGGTGTGCTGGACATTTTTCCTCCCTAGGTGCAGCACTTTGTATTTCTCCTTGTTGAACTGTATTCTGTTGTTTTCTGCCCACTTGTCCAACCTGTCCAGGTCTGCCTGCAGCTGTTCCCTGCCCTCCGGCGTGTCCACATCTCCCCATAGCTTTGTGTCATCTGCAAACTTGGACAGAGTACATTTCACTCCCTCGTCCAAGTCACTGATGAAGACATTAAGGAGTATCGGTCCAAGGACCGAACCCTGCGGGACCCCACTGTTTTGTTTTTGTTTCAAAAGTATTTTACTGTACTAATAACCCCAAACAGCTTCTTTTCCCCCTACATTAAGCCACCTTTTTATTACATCAAACACCCTCCCATGATACTTATTCCCATATTTACAGATGGGGAAATTGAGGCACCAGGAACTGAGCCAAGTGGCCTGTTCAAGGTCACAAAACAGATTAGCAGCAGAAGCCGAAATACAACTGAGACCCTCCAAATGCCAATCCAAAACCCCAGCCAGTGAACCATAATGTTAGTAACTTCCCTCACTCCCTGGCTCTTTTCCGAACCAAACAACACTATCTCCTGCCTTTACTGACTCCAATTATTTTCACTGTCCCTCTCTCTCTCTCTCTCTCTCTCTCTCGCAACACTTTCTATTTCTTTATGTTTGGGATATTTTTCTAATTTTGGAAGAGAGAACCAGTGCCTAACGGCACTCAAGGTACAGCCATGGCATGGATTTACATAACAGTATTATTACATTTTCCATGTTACTTTATATCCCAGGGCAGCAGTTTTTCCAGCTCCGGTGAAGGCATTTGTTTTTGTTACGAAGTCATACATCATTCTGAAAGACGGCCTGCAACAAAAGCAGAATTTCTCCAACATTTATTTCCAGCTGTCTGCAGTCCCAAAGTGCTCTGGGGATAACCACCATTCATCATAGTCCTGCAGCGACAGCATAGCTTTCTTTGCTGAAAGTCTCAAAATGAAAATACTGTGCTACAACTTCTCAGCTGTCAGGGGCTACTTCCTTACAATATACACCCAGAAAAATTTGCCAAACACGCAACCCCAATGCTACCATCTCTTAGGTTTGCTCTAGCATCTTCAGAAAGCTGTCCCAAAGAAGTGACCAGGCAGAGGTTACAAAAAGTTTAGGCTCAGGAGCTGCAAGTGCTTTTGCTGTTTAAACATTTCTCAAAAATAGCCCCTTTAAAATGTAATTATTATTACTATTATTTCATAGTAGCTAGGGTCAGGAGGGACCTGAACAGATCTAGCCTGACCCCGACAAGAATTTCTCCCTGTCACTTCACTCACCCCAATTCATCCCAGCTGAGACTTGAACTCAGATCTCCCACATGGTAGGCAGAAACTACCACACAGCCACCAGTGCTAGCCCTGTTCCACTAATAATAATAATAATAATGTATACAAGAGATCAAAACAGCAGTCTAAGAAACTTAGAACATGACCCTTCTCGCATGGAGACCTTTGTAGAAATTAGTCTGAAGATCCAGCGAGGTAAGAGTTCTTTTTTCTTTCCTTCAACTAAACCACACAAAAGTAGCTCCCTTCCTTCAGATTTTTCAACTTGGAAAGGCTTCACAAAGTTGTGTTCCTTCAACAGCAGCCTGACACCGGGAACATGCTGCAGGCACTGTGCAGAAGATGAAAATAATTCCTTCTACTTAGAGAAAGGTAACACCAGAGGCGTAGCAAGCTTCTGTCATGCCCTGGGCAGAGCATTGTTTTATTACTGGTGACTGCAGGCTAGGGTGCAAAGGTTCTTACCTCCCTGACGCTCCACTTTGGCAGCAGCTCCTGTGCCTGTTGTGCTCATGATGCTGCAGCTGAGCAGCAGCCTCAACAGGGGGTACCAGAATACTCCTGCCCGCCCTCCCCTCCCCCAACCTCTCTTTCCGCCCCCCCCCTTGCCCCCGGCCCGGCTATAGAAGCTAGGCAACCTTGGGTCCCACAGCCTATGGAGAGGAGGGGTTGAGCTCAGTGTCTCCTCCCTCTGGGTTTTGCCACTTCAGGCACAGTTCTGCATCCTGTGGAGTGTTGGAGGAGGATGGGGGAGGGAAAAGGAAGGGCAGGACGCCCCTCCCCCAGAGCCTATACCACAGGACTTGTGGTGAGCCCATCAAGCAGATCTGGGCTCTTGAAAAAGAGGGTGCAAATGGTGTGGTGCAATATCACGTTTGTCTCCAATTAAAGAGAAACTAGAAAATTTACTAACATGCTAGGGGCACACTGCTACATTATTCATTGAAGAGCAAAGCAAAAAACAAACAACTTTATTAGATGCACACTAATGTGCTAAGTTACATATTAAGTTAAAAAATACAAAAAAACTAAGCAAAATAGTCAAAACATATTGTTTTATTAGTGCTGTAGTCAATATAGGTAAAATGTAAATCTCTTATTCAGATTTGTAAAACAAAACCTAGCTTTCTTGAGCTTCTTGACAGTGCATCCAACACTTCACTCTTAGCCATTTCCATACCTGAGTTAAAAGTTCACCTGACTTAATGTTACCACACATGAATTAAGGCTTTTAGCTAGGAATAAAAAACAGTCTGCAGGGCTGTGAAACACAAGAGATATTGCCAGGAATGGCTAACAGACAGAATTGCAGAAGAAAGGATAAATGATACATCAAGAGGTTAAAAAGCAGAGAGGGTCGTTAGTAGCTGAGGTTAGCAGCAATCAGTGAAGTCAATTGACTCCCTCAGTGCTGCCTCAATAGAAAACCTGCTGTCATTCCCAGGCAGTTGGATTTGATTCCTGCTCCACCCAAACTTTGAAGGGAGGTGCAATTGTACCACAGCACCCTGCTGGATCCACTTCCGGATGAGCCTTGTGTGGCAGCACAGTAAGGGGCACTATTACGCAGAGCCACACACCTCACTGTGCCAAGCCCC
The DNA here is from genome assembly GCF_030867095.1 of Alligator mississippiensis. Classification (NCBI taxonomy): domain Eukaryota; kingdom Metazoa; phylum Chordata; order Crocodylia; family Alligatoridae; genus Alligator; species Alligator mississippiensis. Next base: position 17,471,945 of record NC_081829.1, read on the forward strand.
AAACCGTGTTTCAGGAGTCTTCCCTGGGGAGCCTACGGCCAGCCAGCCCCCTTTCTGGAGAACTCCCGCAAGCCTGGGGTAACGCTGCCACCACATGGGCACTGGTCTCTGTTAGGGGTCTGTGCAGCCTGGGGTACACAGACCCTGCAAGCCCTGGGGGTACTTTGCCCACTGGTAATATGTCTGGGTGCTTCTTTTAGCCTGAAGCCCCTAGGGTAACCTCAGGTATGACTGAAGGAAACAATAAACAGCCAAGCTCTGTGGGGAGCAGGAAGGCCCCTTAACACAGTGAAACAGCTAGTCATGCTGTAACCCAACACCTTTATTGATCAGGTGAAACAGCGTTGGTGGGGAGGGCAGAACTAAGGTGTTAGAAAAACACTTTGAGCAAACCATAGTAAGTTGAGCCTTACAGGTACTGGGTTCAGGGACCCTTTTAATATGCATCCAAATTACTCAATTCTAATCTACTAGCTAGTTTCCAGGTCTTTACTCACTGATTCATCCAGAGAATCTCTGGAGGCTGTTGCTCATGTCCTGTTCCAACATGCTGCTGGAGGGAGAGAGAGAGAGATCCCCCTCCCCTCAGGAATTTACCTAGCCTGGTCACCTGAGTGACCAGGTTGAACCAAATAGCAAGCAACTGAAAGAGAGAGGAATGTAGCTGGACTGACCCAAGCAACAACAAACAGAGGGAGATTTCTTCACACCTTGACCTTCACTAGCTAATCTACATGGCTCTTAACCATTCCCAAAGCTGTGTTCTCAGAGTGGCTTTGCTTCAAAGCCTTTATTCTACTTCCTCTTCCACTGCATGATGAGTACCTGCTGCTAAGCAGAACACACCCAACTGCCTCTCCCTGGTTTCTCTGCTTGTCTTTTTCTTTACAACGGTTTGACTGAGGTCTGCTTCTGAATGGAACAGGTTAAAATTAGTACAGTAATGCCAACTCTCTCATGAAAAAATAAAATGAATAAATAAAATCAGGAGACTCCAGATTTCCAAGTCAAGTTAACTCTGACTCATGACCACCAGACCATGCCAAGACAAGAAATGCAAAGCCTGCCAACAATCCACCACTCCCACAATAACCAAGCCCCACAAAAGAACCATCACCATTCCTGGATCTTGCACCTGCATCTCCAGACGTAATACATCTCATCCAGTGCACCAGATGCCCTGGTGGAAAATATGTAGGAGAAACCAAACAACAACTGAATACAAAAATGAACACACACTAAAAATCTATCGAAGACAAGAATACTCAATTACTTATGGGGGCACACTTCTCACAAGACAAACACTCCCTCTCCAATCTCTCAGGTCTAATGCTCAAAGGGAATTTACAAAACACCTTTCGTAGACGAGCCTACAAACTTCACTTCATAAATCTATTGGATACAAAAAATCATGGACTTAATATAGACATTTGACTTACGACACTTAGCCTGCCTGACATTCCCCCTAGTTCCCTTCCTTTTCTACCCTGTGTCTTCCTAATTTGGAGCTATTTACTTTTTCAGACAGTCTCTTTTCTACCTTGGAAATCTACTACAGTAGTCTCCCTTACTTACCTTTGGAGTTCCTCCCCCTCCTTTTTTCCCCTCCCTTCCCTTTTCTACCTTTTGTTTTCCTAATTTCCACCTATTTACATTCTCATGGACATACTGTCATGCTTTTAGCTTCTTTCATTCCTTGGAGTCTCAGAAAAGCATGACTTCCTATGCCTGAAGAAGGACGATTTCACCCGAAAGCTTGCAAAGAACTTTTTCCCAGCTACTCAGTTGGTCTAATAAAAGATATCACATCTACCCAAAGAACCTTGCCTGCCTATATCCTTAGACCAACATGGCTACAACCAAAAACCCAGCAACATTTGTACAAAGTGCTCTGTCAACTTGTTCAGACACTGGGCATGTGGGCACATTACAGTGATTTTCATCACAACCCAAATTAGCATTTTTGCTAATCCACATACAATTAAAAAGTGATGATGGATTTTCTGAAGCAATGTTCTCTCCTCCATCAATGATGTTATGCGAGATTAAGACTCTATTGCACTGGACAAGCACATCATTAGACACAATACCTGCCCTAAACAAGTTACAGTCTTAAGTTAGTGATTCTCAACTAGGCTGCCATGACATGGGATACTCCATAATATCAGAACTGTTAGGTTCAAATACCTACACAAATCACAAGATAGACTCATAAATTTCATATAGGAATCCACATCCTCAAACACATTCTGATCCAACCTGCTGTGGTTTTGTTGTGGTCTGCCAAAGTTCTTTGCAATATAAAAATTGCTCTGATATTTTTCTGTAGTCAAAAAAAAGAAATAAATGAGGAAAAGCTAAGAGCTGGCATTTTCCAAGTGGTGCCTTGAGTCTAACAAGGTTGGGAATCGCTGGCCTAAGTAAACAGGACAAACTGAAGAATCAGAGGCTCACACATGCATAGAAATGCAAAGTGCCCATTCATATGTACCAGAGGAGGGCATTGCAGACCCAGGAAGAGAGCCCTGGTCTCAGATCTCAGTCTAATACTACATCCACTAGATAATGATGCCTCAACCTCAGGCTGGCCTTCACTGTTTGGACCACTGACCCTGCAGCTACAGCACAGGGCTGGGACTCAGGAGATCCTAATTCTATTCTTGGCTCTGCCACTGAACTTCAGGCCGACCACGGGCAAGTCAGTTTTTCCCTCCAAAAGCATGGGGATGATAAAAATGACCTCATTTGTAAAGTGCTTTGAGATCTACAATCATCAGGGCTGTAAAAGATACTTCAGTGCAATTCTGCTGGCAGAAAGAGATCATCCTTCCCAAAAGAGAAACTAAATAACAGAGAATTAATTGTAGTGGGTTCTTCAGCAATAATTCCACCCATATGTGCACTGAGTTGTACTGTGTACCTGCCAATAAAAAAAAATTGACAACAGGACTCATCATCTCAGTCTCTCTCTCTTACGTATGTACACAAATGCATGACCCCAACTTCCTCTTCAATCCCCAGATGTAGATGTCTCAAAGCAGGACCATATAAGAGAAAACTACAGTGCCTATAAACCACCAGCCAAACATATTAGATAAAGGAGAACACTCTAGTCACAGGTGTATATGTACTCAGTTCAAATAAAAAGAGTGCCATCTACTGGCGCATCAAATTAACATTGTTCACAAGTTTGAGGGGCCAATAAAGTTCTTGTTGTACAGCAACCACAGCAGCTTCTCCATCATATGGCCCTCAGCACAGGAGTCAGCAAGAGGCCTTGTACCCACGTTGTTATGACATTCCAGTTGTGCCAATTCTTTCATTAGCTCCAAAATGAACAAGCATCTAAGAGACATGTCCCAAGCACCTCCATTTTTCACTACACACTTCACTGTACGGTGGGGTTTTGATATTTCTGCTAACAACGTAAGTTCAGGAACAAGAAGATGAGACTACCAAATTATCCCTCCATGGAAAAAAAAAAATCACAGTGCATTTGCTTTGTTGAAGGGAAGAACAAAGTGAGATATCAAGGGAAAAAAGTGCTCAAGAAGTCTGGAGGAAGAGATGCGTACCATATCAACACCTAGCAATCCAAAGGATCAAATCCGGAGAATCTGGCCTCCTGGAATCTGAACGGTGCAAAGCATGATTTGCATTCAGGCACAAAGAGTGCATCAACTGTGTACAACAAGCAGGCTTTATTCTTTCCCCTGCGTATAGAATCCTCTCTCCACCAGAGACTGTCAGAAATTGCCCATCCCTGGGAGCCAGCTGTCCAGGAGGGTCTGAAAGCCACGGGGGACTCCAGCCACAAGGCAGTCTGCATGACACAGGTGCCCTACAGCCTCAGCAGCTGTAATAATGGAATTGTATGTTCTTATGTAACAGTACTGATACGGACACAATTAGTGATTGCAAAAAATCAGCAGCCGCTGGGTTTCCTACCCAGAAAGCACACTTCCCCTGGGAAACACTGTGTACCAGTGTTCCTGAAACGGAAGCTTTTCCAAATTTCCCAATTCCTTCTAAATCCATATGAAACCAACATCTCGAGACTGCTGGAGAACTGGAAAGCCTGGATTTTGGATAGATCTATTCAAGCACTTCCTGAAAATAGACATCTCTCTCTAAACTGCTATACCTCGTGCTGTAGTGCCCTCTATTGGGAAGCCATTTCTTACAAAAACATATGAGTATACCTCCAAATCCCTACGTTCATTCTAGTTAGTACCCAATAAAACACCATCCTGAAAGGCAACAATGCAGCAATGGATGAGCATCTTATGCTTGGTTTATCCAGTCCTGTGAACATGCATTTGAGCCTATACAATGATTGGATTTAAGGAACAATGTGTGTTTTCCCCCTGCTGAATGCTGTGTTATTTTAGCAGAAAACTGAGCTATTCATTGGCCTGGATTATACTGTCTACCATAATTAGGTTAGCAGAAAGGAGACCTTTTTCTTTTAATATTCAGAACTTCCCTGCTGCTTGTTGCTTCTTTACATTCTACCTTCTTCCTTTGGGTGCTTGGACAGCAGTCCAGTGAACTACATAATTCGTTCCACTGGATAGATTTAAGGAAGGCAGAAAGCAAGGCCCACTCCACATGCACTCAGGAAAGGAGCTCCCCCTATGGCCTCTTAAATGGCTAAACAGCTGCACTGTAGCCACTTTCTAATAAAACATTACAGCAGTGGCCCCACAGCATGACACCTCAAACCTGAAGTGATGCAGGTCAGCTTAGAGGCTTATGCATTAGCTTTCTACAGATGCTAGCGTTCTACAGCCCTAAGCAAATGTTCCAATCCCAAGTGGGTTGACTCAGCCCTTCATTCTTCCAAAGAAGATAAATTGAGCCATATGCAACCCACTTTGTTTAAAATAAGGCTTTTTTCTGCTCTGAGTGAACATGTTCAAGATCCTGTGGTACCCTCGGGAACAGTCAGGACTCTGACCTCATTACCTCGACCAAAACTCCCCTGCTCCTTCAGTGTTGGGTACAGCGCATTGCATGCCATGTGCTTGCCACCCTCTACCAGGAGGCACTTCAGCAACAACATAGGAAGGGGGAGTTAGTTACAGGTCTTTAAAGGATATGTCTACATTCATCTCCTCTCCAGCACTACCTTCAAGGACTGTATGTAGATTTATGCTAAGGCACAGAAGCCTTCCTATTCTATGCATGTGCAAGTCAACGTTCTGGGAAGACATCTCCCCTCCTCACCCCTTTTCAACTCACCAACTTGTTGTACTGTAACCAGCTAAAGGGATGAGAAGTGCCAAAACCAGCATTCACGTTAAACTCAGATTACTTTTTCCCTTCCTGGCCTGGTCAATTACACTTATCTTTGGAAATTTTAGTGCTGGCCTAGCATCAAGAGACTTTAAAAATGCTCTTTTCTGCAATATCCCAGAGTCAGGCATCATCATCCATCACTAAGTCACAACAAACTAAAGCCATGTATTGCTCCTGTGCCTCTATTACCAAGGCAGGCTAGGGATGCTGCATCCAATTAATCTAAAGGCTTAACCTGCTGTATGTGCTCAGGTTCTTGCAATGCCAAGCATATTCATTAATTTATTATTGATTTCAATAGAGAAACAAAACCTCCAGGGTTGCTTCCCCTGAGGCATCTGGGCGGAAGCCAGTGCTTTCCCATTATATCTGTACTGGACATAAATACTCACAGTGCAGCCGGGAGTTTATGTCAAAATATAAATAGAACAAGGTACTTAGTTGTGTTAGGGTGCAAATCTACCCTGCCTTCTGCCTAGATATAAATAGCCAATTGCAGTGCTGGAAAATCTGCTACGGGAAATGGGAGTGAGACTCACTGCCAAGCCAGACTCACCAACAGTTTTAACATAGAACCTCAGCTGAAGCCATGAAGGTGAGGTCCTAAAAATGGTGGATTGAACCAGACCAGACAAAACCTGGGTGAGTATGGATTTATGGTCATGACCCTTTTTTAACCCAATCGTTGCAGAAAAATCCAAGGAGTACTCAATCTCAGCCAAGGGAGAGCTGGGTTGAAGGGATTATATATACAAAAGCCCATGGAACCAAACTGGCACAATTTGCTCAACTCTGAAGTGCTCATTGACAGCCTTTTAAAAGAAAAATGGCTGCAGGTTGCTGTCGTGTTGCACTACTGATCATAATGCATAGTTTTACCATGCACTTTATAAAGGGCATCCCTATTTTCAAGATAGGAAACTGAGGCAGACGGAGGTCAAATAATATGTCCCATCCCATCCCCACAATCACCAGCAGCAAAGCAGAAGAGCCATGTTGCAGTCCAGTCCTCTAATAGAGTATTAAGAGACGTACAGGAATCCCTGTCCCTCTCCCCCCATTACCCTAAAATTGAGGGGGGGGAAGGATTCTTCTTGCTCGTCATTAAATTACTGAAATTAAATGAGCAATAGCATCAGCCAGTGGCTGGGAAAAACAGATCTTCATTCAATTCCCTGCTCCCTACCTCCTAGGATAAATACAGCACAGACTGCAAGGTGCTCAGACACAGCAGTAAATCAAAATTGTTGAAGCACCTAAGGCAGTGATTCTCAATCAGGGTGCCAGGGCCAGGTGCCATGAGATGTAAGAAGACAAGTGAAGTCTTATGAGATAAGCAGTAAACTAAACAGATAGGATCAGGCTCAGGCTTTTCCCTGCCTGGACAATCCCCCAATCCTACTGCCTGGCCTCTCTGAGGAGGTAAGTTCGTTGTTTTGTTTTTTTTAAATTGAGTGCCACTCATTGCACAAAAGTTACGGAGGGGGGCCTTGTGTCCAATGAGGGGTGTCTCAAGTCCCAAAAGGTTGAAAACCACTAATTTAAAGCTTCATCTACAACAATGCTTTGCCTATCTCAGGCAAGGAATGAGCCTTGACCCTGCCATCCCATGAAATTAAGTAGTATCACTGTCTTAAGGGAGTCTCAAACTTATGCCAAGAGGCACACCTGATCAGGAGCCTGAGAACAAAATAGTGTTGGTGAACAAGCTCAGGTCCACTCTAAACTAACTAACTCAGGCTAATTTCCAGCACTGGTGTGCAGAATGAATCAGAATTGTAGAAAGTTAGTGTTGAAAGGGACCTCAGGAAATCATCTAGTCCAAACCCTGCTCAAAGCAGGACCATCCCCAACTAGATCATCCCAGGCAAAGCTTTGTCTAGCCTGGTCTTCAAAACCGCCAAGGATGGAGATTCCACCACACGTCTGGGTAACTTGTTCCAGTGCTTTACTACCCTCCTAGTGAGAAAATTCTTCCTTATATGAAACCTAAACTTCCCTTGCTGCAACTTGAGACCATTGCTCCTTGTTCTGTCATCTGTCACCTTGCACTGAGAACCATCTAGCTCCACTCTCTTTTTGAACCCCATTTCAGGTAGTTGAAGGCTGCTATTAAATCCCACTTCAGTATTCTCTTAATAAGCCCAATTCCCTAAGCCTCTCTTCAGAAGTTATGTGCCTTAGCCCTCTCACCATTTCTGTTGCCCTCCGTTGGACTCTCTCCAATCTGTCCACATCCTTCCTGTAGTGGGCATCCCAAACTGAACACAGTACTCCAGATGTGGCCTGACCAGTGTGGATTAGAGGGAAATAATTATTTCTTTTGACCTGCTGGCAACACACCTACCAATGTAGCCCAGTACACTGTTGGTCTTCTTTGCAACAATGGCACACTGTTGGCTCATATTCAGCTCATTGTCCACTATAACCCCAAGTACTTTTCTGCAGAGCTGCTCCCCAGCCAGTCAGCCCCCAGCCTGTACCAGTAAGTGCAGGACTTTGCACTTGTCCTTGTTGAACCTTGTGAGATTTCTTTTGGCCCAATCCTTCAATTTGTCTAGGTCACTCTGAATCCTAGCCCTCCAACATATCTTTTATCTCCCCCCCAACGCTCCCAGCTTGGTGTTGTCTGCAAACTTGCTGAGCAATGCATGCACTCCATGCCATCTTCCAAGTCATTGATGAAGACATTAAAAAACCCAACCCCAGGACCAACCCCTGGGGCACTGCGCTTCATACGGACTGCCAACTAGACATCAAGCCATTGATTACTACCCTCTGAGCCCAATGCTCCAGCCAGCTTTCTATCCATCTTACAGTCCATTCATCCAGCCCATACTTCCTAGCTTGCCTGGGAGAACGCTGTGGGAGACTGTATAAAAAGCCTTGGTAAAAAATCAAGACATACCACATCCGCTGGTCTACCTGCATCCACAGTGAAGACAAGTGGCCAGGGCTTACTTCTGGGTGGCTGGCTGTCCTAGACTTGGCAGGGAGGTCAGCATAGACAAGGGCTCTGGAAGATGTATAAAAGCATTCTGTGATCTCTCCAGGTGACAGGCCCCATGAAGAGACAGTCTTTCCCTAGCTCCCCTCTCAGTCATGCCAACAACGCTTTTCCATGGAGAATACCAGAGATCTACATTCAAAGATCCTCGTTAGTTGTTCTGCTCACCTTGAGGGAAGGCAAGTGCTGGGGTTTGAAATATTGCATCGCTTTGGCTGTCCTTTAAAACCGGAAGATGGCAGGTTCTGGGTAATGAAAACCAGGGACATATTTGTCAATTAATTACGGAGAGACTCATCCCAGGAGCCTCATTTTACACCCTCCATCATTTCTGCAGCTCAATACAATTTTAATTAATCTTTCCTTTGGCAATGTGAAGGAAGGGTGAGCTTACTGCAAACACATGCTGGGTATTAAATTGATTTCCTCTTTTATGGCCTTCCTTCCTCCCCTGCTAGCCCTGTGTGATCTGCAGCCCACTGCTATGAGGTATTACTTCCAGGCTAATAAAATCCAAAGCCTGCAGTAACCACCATTCAGAGTCATGCTTAAATGTGGCCAGTTGCTTTCTCCCAGCCTTTGCCAGCAAAGATCAGCCACTCCCCAGTTTCCCCCCAGCAAAGCAATCAAACTAAAATATCCCAGCTCAATTTTCAGCCCTTTTAAACAGAACCAATGAAATGGGTGTGCCTATAAACTGAACCACTGAGCAATCCTATTACTTGAGCTCCCCATATCTACCCCCCTCATTCATGATGGCACATCTAACTAAATGTAGCAACAAAAGGACAGCAGGAGCCATTTGCAATCCAGGAGTGTGTGTAGACAAAATGGGGGCCCTAAATTGAAGTGGTGGGTTTTTAAAAACACCCTGTCAATTTAGGGCCAATTAACACCTCCCCAATCATGCACACATCTGGTTTACCTGCCTCTCTGGTGGTGGGGTGGGGTGGGGTGGGGAGGGCGAGCTGCCAGCGGGTGGAGTGGTCCCTGGGCTGGGGGGCTGGTGCTTCCCTTCCCAGGTGGCCCCTGCCTGCAGGCACCCGGCTCAGGTAGTCCCAGAGGTCACCGCAGCTGCAGAGGGAAGCACGTGGTCCCTGTGCAGCTCAGGCAGACTCTTGGGGGGGCGGGGAGGAGAATCAGGCTCACTGTTTTTCTTGGGCAAAGCCTGCCTTCCCAGGCTGCTGCCAGGCTGCCTGCAGGGCTTCCTGCAGAGCCACAGAGCTGCTTCACTCCGCAGATGTAGGGCAGCAAACTAAAACTCCTCAGAGGAGTTTTAGTTTGCTGAGCCCCAAGTCATTTAAGGTGCATTACACTGCCGAATTTCCTACAGCTGCTGAAATTAATGCGCAATACGCTGCCGAGATGTGCAAACACCGGCACCATTAAAGTGGTGCAAAATCATTTAGCCTCCTTTAAGGTGTCGTGCACACACGCCTCTCGTTTTGTCTATGCATGGCCCTGTTCCCTAGGTAAGCTGCCAGTAGCAGGGACTGAACCTATTCCCCTTTAGACTTAAAACCAGGAACTTCTCCTGTGCCAGCTAAGCACCCAGCTCTCTAAGGCAACACTCCTCAACTGCTACGTGGCCACGCTTCCCCTAGAGGGGAACAAAGCCTCACATTCAATAGAAGTAGGTTATAAAAGCAGGCTCTTTGGAGTAGGTAGATACAGTCAATGTATTACATCTGCGTGAGAGAAGACAGACAAAACAAGGTACAACATAGCCAGGTAGCAACGGACCAAGTTCAGAAGTCCTTTGGCTAGGAAAGTGCTAAAGCAAGCAATTGAACTTGGAGGAAATCATAAAGTAGGTGAGCTAAGTTCTGCTCTCTCATATTTTCTGTTGGGAGGTATTAAAGAACAGAATCTGACCCTGTGTAGACATGTTACAGTCTGCAGCATCTGTAATAGCCAATATTTTTTTCAAAGGGACTTATGGTTTTGGATACCCAAAGTAAAGGACCCAATATACAGAAAATGCAGTGTGTAGCCCCTTCCATGTGCCTCCCATTGTGCATCGACTATCTGGAACCCTCACAAAATTGTGGCTGGCAAGTGTACACCGCAGCAGGTCTTGTGAACTACCTGAAGCGTTAATAGTGGATAGCATTGCGCGAGAGAAGGGTCACTTCCCCAGACCTCTGTGGAGCAGAGCTGCACACTTCCTGGTCACCCTGCCCCAGGAAGAGGCATCATGGCCACCCTATACGTGGGGACCGGCAAGCCACCTGAATCAGAAGGTCTAGAGTTCCACTTCCATGAGCTTCTCTACATTATTACATTATTCCAGGTAGCTAGAGATTTCTTAGTCTCTGCCCACAAGGGGCATTTGGACATTTGAAGAAATAAAGGGAACAAACAGTCACTAGAGCCATTTATGAATGACCCTGAGGAAACAGCACCTCTTCTACTGGCTATTCAGCCAGGATCGACCCCTGTGATTCTGGAGCAGAGAATCCCAGCGTATGGTGGTGCCTAACAGCTCTTCTCTCATGTTACTGCTGGTGCAGGAAACAGACTGCAATATGACAACCTGCTTAGAAATTGGTCTGAAAACCAATGCTTTAGTGGGCTGAAGCCTCGCTAAGAGATGTGAACATGGGCCCGTAAATGAAGCAAAATGTGGCAAGTTGAGAGCTTAAAACCCTTGCAACTGCAGGGATAGCTCATGGTACATTACATCCAGTCGCAGACCAAGCACCGAAATAGGGTCATTCCATTCACTGCGACTTACCCGCAGGCACCACTCTTGCATGCCTGGGGAATTTTTTTATTATTGTTGTTGTTGTTATTAATGGGTACCGTACAGAAAACAAAACAGGAGCTATGTACAGAAGAGAGACAGTTTGAGCTGTTTACAAACCTTCCCATCTAAGAGCCCGTGGATGAAGAGAGGGGGCTCTGGCCATTAAAAATATAACGTGAGAATCCATTAATTTTCCATAGAAACAATGTCGTCATAGAAGCGAGACAAATCAGATCAGTCATGCAAATGTGCTGAAGTTAAATTCTCAGGCCTGGGTGGAGAATTTTGGCTGCCAAAATTGCAACAATGAAGAGATCACAAGGAGATTAATCGGCCAGGGCGGCAGCGGCATCACATGGGGGTGGGAGGGGGCATGATATGGAGCCAAAGAACCCGGCAGCAACAAACCCTGCGTGTGGACTCAAGAGACAACCCATCCCCTCCCCCTGCCAGTATCAGATTTAAGGAACTACATGCCTGAAGCGTCCCATCCTGCAAGCTGACAAATGCCTTCAGCTCCCCCCCAAACTCAACACAAGCGGAAAGTCCTCAGCACTGGGCAGGATCAGGCATCAGGGCTGTGAAATTGCTATAAGCAGAAATGCCAGGATTAAAGGTCCCAGCAGAGTAATTTGGTGCATTCATTTCATGACATAAGCCAGTAGAGTATTAAGCTACGCATTTAGAAAGAGAAGCAAAGAGGAAATGCTACATCTGTGCAACAGGACTAAGCCAGCATTACTGCCAGTCTCGTTGCTCATGCACTTGCTGAGGTTTCGTGTTTTTAAACTTTTAACATTAAAATTATAGCTGGTTCCATTATGCCAGGGTATGTGTGCTTCTATTCACCCTAACCCCTCAAAACCCCATAACAACGCAGGGTGCTCTCTCCAGCTTCCCAAAACTTCTCCCTTCACAGGAGACCAAGCGTGGAAAATTCCCAACCCCTAACAGTTCTCCGGCAGTGGAATGCGTCCCCCTTTTGCAAAGAATACAGCAGACCATCGCAGCCAAGACCACCATACGACAGGTGTTCAGGAACTATAAACGACTTCTCAAAATGAAGCACTCGCCTTCCCCATCAGTAAACAAGACATTACAATTATATAGCCAACCAGCAACATCAAGACATTGCAGTTAGCCTCGACACTGCTTGGGGGACAAATCAGAAAGGGTCAGAGAATAGCAAACGTCCTCCAACTTTGCATCGTTCCCCCACCCCCTCCAAACCCTCCCTGCTTTCCCATAACTGAGTCAAAGGGAGTGTCACTATTAGAGAAGAAAATGTTTTTGTCACCTGTAAATTTAAAAATAATTCCCATTTCTGGGATCATGTTTACTTCCAATTGTACGCCAAGGGCTGCTGCTTATCCCACTTCTCAGCATGAGGCTGGATTACATACAGGCATCTCTAAAATTTTTTTGATTTGGCAGTAGCTGTCTTAGAAAGCCTAAGTTTCCCTCTTTTTGATCAAGACAGTCTAACACAGAAAAAAAGCACTGAACATATCTCCAACAGAAACCTCAGTCAGTGGAGCACAGGAACAACCAGGAAGTTTGACTTTTGTGCTATAGTTATTATACATAAAGACACCATCCAACATCAGAGCCCTCCTGGGCGGAGGCAACAGTCCCTCCTCTGATGAGTGTGTATGACAAAGTGCAAGAAGAGAACACTGTCATAGAAAGAAAAGGGACTGTCTCAGATCATAGCAGAGCAAGGGAGAGCACTCACACCCCCAAATTCTAACCCGTTGTGCTATTCATTCACCATTTCTTCCTCTCAAGGAGAACATATTTATTTAGGAGCATGACTACCTACTACAAAGGAAAGTGCCTTACCCACAGCCACATCGAGGTAGTAACTGCATAAGGCAAAAGGACTCATCAGCACAGACAAAACCTTGAAATGGGCTGCTCCAGGGTAGTACGGTCACAATGGTGGCATGGCTGGGATGCAGTTAGACCTCCACATCACTAGTGATGTCCTCCATCACAAACACTAACACCCAGGAGTGACTTCAGGCACAGCAGTTCCATGGGACTATTTGGATACATAAGAACTGGAGCCATTACCGGCCTCTTAAAACCAAGATGGAAATTAGACATTTACAAAACTATTCAGGAACATGGGACCAAAGCTACCAGTCCACTGGCTTTGAATTACAGAATGCCTGACCACGCACCTGTCAGGCAACCCAGCATCTGATGGATATACATGACGCAAGAGTCAACAAGGTCCTATCCTGCTTGGCTGCCCCACTCACTCATTTCATTGGGCATTTGGCACCCTGCAGCAATACAAATCACAGCTTCAGGCTACTTAAGGTAACTATTTGGCAAGAAAACTACGTACCTCACCTCATGTTCATAGGCAGCTGCTGCTCTAGGCATAAGCCTGTTGGTGGCAGGTGATAGGTCCTTTTGGGGACCACCTACATAACATTCGCCCCGTGGTAAGGCTGAGCACATGCCTCTAGCATCATTCAGAGATTCCAGGGATCAACTCATTCCTACATTCTCTAGGGAGCTACACCAGCCTTAACAGAGAAGCAGGTGAAGCGAGTCATCAAGAGCACGCAGTGGATCAGTGGAAGAGCCAGAAACAGAACCCAGGAAGAAGGATGAGGGTTGGAGAACGGGCCTCTCAGCAAAAGGTTTAAAGGTCCATCTTAGCCAATCGAAAAGCAAGTGGAGAGACTACTTCATGCCAGGGCCTAAGGACCTTCACAGCAAGAAGCTATAAGGAGCTAAAGGGCTCTCTCTATAAGGCAGTGGAGAAGGGCACAGCAAGAACCAATGGCTAGAAGACAGAGCCAGACAAGCTTCAGTGGAAATAAAGCCCAGATTTCTAAAAGAGATGATAGTTAGACATTTGAACAAGTTACCAAAGGAAGCAGTGGATTCTCTGCCTTTCAGCATTTATAAATTAAATGTAATGAGGTGCATTATATAGGATGTCAGATGAGAAGATGCTATGGCTCCTATTACCCTTAAGTTCTATTAATCAATTAGTTCATGCACCACCAGGCCTTCAGTCTATAACCACACCACCACCCTCCCTGTCCTTAAGTGCTCCTATACCTTCAACAGCTCTCCCACAATCTTTTTTGCACAGTTCTGTATTAGCAGGAAGTGGCCTGCCGAGACCCTGCTGAGCAGCTGTGAGAGGCAAACTCCTATCAAGGAATTATATGCTAAATTACAGCAACACACGCTCCAGACAGCTCTTTCTTTCTGAACAAAGCATGGCACGTCCAGGATAGGGGACCATCCATTTGGGGTCTATATGAGGGCCTTTCACCCGAGATCAACAAGAGATTTAGTGGCACGGTGTCATTTAGAGGCATGGCGTCATTCAGGCCAACAAGCACAGATTAGATCCAACACAAATTCACACCCTGACTTGAGTTTCAGAGGCTTTTTAGATCCAGGTCTCCTCACAACTCCCTGCAAGAGGCAACCAGCATCAGATGTATTTAAAAGTCAATAAGCAGAGACAGTGGACACATTAAGTGACTTGTCCAAAAGTTGTACAGCAGGGAAAAAAATAATAGAAATCCAGGAGTCCTGCTCTTTCCAGTTCCATGTGAAGCCCTCTGCTACACTACACATCACTACTAAGTAATGCTTTTAAGTATGATTCTGCCCCCGCTTCCTCATGCCAAGTACTGAAATCAACAGAAGTCCCGGCCATGCAGTATGTTATTCAATGAGAGAGTGCGACAATTTGACTTCAGAGCAACAGAAGCCCGTGTGATCTCAAATAAGTCTGTATTTGGAGGCTGAGGAAGCTACAATCTATTGGCTTTGACTCAAAATAACAAAGCAGGGAGCTGGCAAGAGGTAAAGCAGCTCAAGAGTTAAACATCACTGCATACAATACATCCATCTTATTTATGCCCTACGTGCCCATGAGAAGTTGGTCTTCATTAATAGGCATCCTGTAATGTTCTGGTTCTTCGTTTCGCTCCTGGCACTTAACTCCATCTGGATGAGGACAAGCTCCCCGATTTTCAAGCCAGCTGCAGCCTTCACTTGCTCAAACATAAATGACAAAAGCCTGCTCAAGGATATGCATCTGTTTCACTTATGGCTCATATGGCCAATTTAAACAGCTTCCAGATGTTACCAGAGCACTGTAACTGAACGCCACTCGTGTATAAATGCTGAGACTGTCTAGCCTCCACAGAGGAAGGTTTCATCATAGAGGTCCGAGTAACAGCTCATTTGCTCCCGGGACAGCCTTCTTTTCCAGCACCTTTAACACGTGTAGACTGTGCTGTTCGTTCCAAATGCTGCCTCCTGCTGGGAAGTAACGTACAATCATGAAATCTAGAGCAGTCAGAGATGGAAGCGTCCTATTAGGTCACTGTGGCCTCTCACTATAATAAGGAATTGTTCCCTCCACTTGATCCAATTCAGTCACGGTATTTCGTTCTATTCTTTTAGGAAGAGCCCAAGGATCAAGGAGGGAATAGAGAGGGACTTAGCAACTTCATAGTACAGCAAGGAAAAACCCGGGTCTCTGGACTCTCCATCCACTAGGTCAGAGCTCCCACTGGAGTTTGTGGCAACCAGCAGAATTGCAGATAGCTCCTGGGAGCAGGGACCACCCTTCCTTTCTTTCCAGCTAAAGGGCTCCAAATCTTCATCTTTTTTCATGGGGCTTTGCTAGAGGGAATAAAATATTTAAACTGCTGGTTCACAAGGTATCACTGGGAATTATTCCCAGCTATTCACTTACACACTGGTATTCCTCAGTTGCCCATCAGTCCAGACAGATGGATTCCTTTGCTCAGATTCATCACACCACTCTTATTCCTAGCTCCTCAGGCCTGCATCAAGCATCTTCTCCCTCCTGGAAATTTTTATCACCTTGACCCACTTGCAGTGGCAGACTGCACCACCTTCTGTAACATGTCACAGGGTAAAGTGCAGAAGTTACCAGATATGTTTTCCATAACTTATCAGCTCTCATTCATGAAAGAGATGCATATGAGTTGCATGTAACCCGTCAAGCCAGCTGCACATTTCTATAGGCACTCACTAACTGGCTAGTGGGTGAAAGCCACCACTCGTTGAACCCCATTAAACAACAAGAACTCATGCCACTGACTGGGTTCTCAGGGCACTAGAAGCAGCTGGCTTTTTCAGCTACCTTATGCTTTTCTCAGTCATTTGGGCTGAAGGGACCCTGCACTAAGACAGTAGCCACTACCTTAATAACCCCCACCACTGACACAGGAGTTATCCTATAGCATTTGGATGCAGGAATAAAGAACCCTGGAGTAGTTTTCCTAAAGAAAGTGGTATAGGGAACCTCATACCCCTCAATGCAATCAATAACATCATCATGAAGTATAGTATTGGGAAACACTTCTATCAAACACCCAAGCCGTTGTGTTAATGGGAGCTGGCATATTAGAGATTTTATTTAAAAGAAAAGAAAAGAAGATCAAGAGGTGGTTATTTCCAATGGGAAATGCTTGTGGTAATTAAAAGCGGAGTGCACTGGAACAGAATGGGTATTTGTGCCCGGAAATCATTTGCAATTTAAATGTCCTTTATGACACTGGTAAAGACAGTGTAAAACCATGGTTGTGCCTATAAAAAATAATATATACAAAAAGAACATTAAAACAACCTTTAGGTTACAGTACCAAGCACACAAATGTTAAGAAATACCAGGATTAAAGCTGCTTGCAACCTTAACTCTGCCCACTTATTCATATGAATTCTGCTAACCTCTCAGGTTCCACGATTATATGCCACATACTCCACACCCGTAAGGTCCCCAAACAGCAAAGAAACTATTTGCTTAATCCTCTATTTTGTGTTCTCATTCAACAGGTGGCCCCTGTTTGATGTCCTGCACACTAGGCATGCCCTGTTGCAAGGACAAAGCTGACATTTACCTTTCCAATGGCATTAATCACTGTGGCCTGCAAGGGCTTCGCAAACAAAGGCCCCAGGGAGATGAAGGGGCATTATCACCATCTTACAGGTGGAGAACTTAGACCTGGTTAGGTCACAAGTACTCAATGATTTCAGGTGTTCAGTTAGAGATACCAGCACCCAGTTTTTCAGAGCACTTAACACAACAGCCCATTCCAATATTCAAGCTCAGCTCCCATTGATTGCAAGTGCTCAGCACTTCTGACATCAAACCACACAAGGCTTTCAGTCAGGCAGAGGGGTGATTTTTATAAGGGTTTCAGGCAGGCAGGGAACAAGGAACCCTCCATCAGTGACCAACTGGGAGAGGTCTGGTTTAAGTGACTTGCCCAGCACCACACAGGTGCTCTGTGACAAAGGCAAGATGCGACAATATTCAACTGTCTTTTTCACAAGCCCCTTCCTTCTCTTACCACAATCCACAGCTTGCTTCATGATGCAGCTCCCAGCTTCTGCAACAAATGAGGCAAGGTAGATAGAAGCCTATACAGCCCCGATTGATCCCCAGAGCAGGTTCATGTGATCGTGTAATTGAGACTATTGCATTTGCATATATACATGGCAAAACAAGGTTGCACAGGCAATCTTCATTCTGGTACAAAGTTAGTCTTGCCACCCCAAATGTTCTCCTAGATCATTCTGCACAAGGAATTTCTTAGATTTTTTTAAAAAAGGCAACAAGAAGTCTTGTGATGACACTCTGACACCCCTTCAGGATCTTCTACACTGAGCTGAAACCTGTAGGTCTGCTGCACAGACATCTGTAAGCAGCAGCAGGTTGTCACACTGCACAGATCAGCACTAGGGATAGGGACATTTCTGGGTTTCACAGATACCTGCTGCCAGCAGAGGAGTGGTAAAACTCAGGGATCTATTCCAAGCTCTTGTTAGCAGGAAGTCCTAGTGGGCAGACAGTCTTCTGCCTTCCCCCTCTCCCCGAGGTTGATGCCTTCTGTACTGTCCCTTCCTTCCCAGTGTGTCCCAGCCTTATCTTTTCCTGACCCTAGGCTCCTCCCTGCAATCCCATTCTCCTCTCCCAATAGGCTCATTCTCTACTCCTCAGGCATCTTGCTCCAGTCCCATTCTCCTTGGCTGACAAGGCCTAGTTTCACCCACCCAGTTCTCTACACTCTGATTCCAGTCCTCCAGTTTCCCCCATTCCTGGACCCTCATCAGATCAGTTTCTCCCCCTAACCCTGGTCTACAGGGTCTTCTGACTTCCCTCTGCATTAGATCCTAGTTACAAATTTTCCTTCCCGGGCTCTTTATTTCGCCCTCAGCTCCACGTCCCTGCCTTTCTAGCCAACCAGTTCCAGTTCTTAACATATCCCAACTACACGTCAGATCCGTCTCCCTGCTTGATCGCTACTATTCCTGCTACACTGGTTTTTCAACTCTCATCGTTCCCCCCTGCCTCTTCCTCTGAGCTCAGCCCACTACTAATCTACTGGCTCCCACTTCCCTTGCCCCCCCAACCTCATTCTTTCCCTTCCCCACCAATTCTCCATCCCAGTTTCCCTTTTCCCTCCACCAGTACTCAATCCCAGTCACCACCCCCCACTCTCCTCCACCCTACAAGCCTAATGCATGTTCAGTCTGCATTTAACACAGGCAGATTCCTCCTCTTCACTACCTGGGACTGGCAGGGATGGCCAGTAAAAAACACATGAGGGACAGGCTCTATGCCCTTAATTCAGACAACAAAACCTAGTATCTGACTGCAGCTGATGGGGGAGGTCCTGCCCAAGACCAGGCTAGATTTTGCAGAGCAGGGACAGCATCTTCAAGGACCTAGTATGAAAAAAATCTAAGCCTCTGCTGATCACTATTTGCACCTGGTTTTTTTTGGTTTTTTTTTTTTAATACTTTGGCTGAATTTGGACATATTTTCAGCAGAGTGGAAAAAGCCACATCCCTGAAACAAAGTACCTACCCACCCTACCAAAGCGCTAATCCCTGCAGCAAAGCTGGGGGTAAAAACAGAGAAAAACTTGTCAGAATTTAAAATGGTAACCCAGGACCTGGCAATGTAGGGTGCTTGTATATGTGATAGGGGTTTAGTCCTCAGGGCTTTATTCTATGCCTCCTAAATTGAAACACTAGGATTTTAATTTAAGCCCCACCATTTCAAAGTTTCTGTCACGTTCAGGCGAGGGGCACGTACGTGGTACAGGCATCACGTGTACAAGCGCCCCTACAGTCTACGGGTCAGATCCGACCAGTGAAGCGATTGCATGAGGCCTGCAGAACCAGGAAAGCGAGGGCAATCCATGTTATGGAATGCCAGGCTGTGGTACAGGAAGTCAGTGCCCTGAGACCAAGCTCTATTAATCTGTTCCAAGGCTGCCAAACTCCATTGTAAACAGCAAGATTTTTATTGAACTTGTTCTCAAACACTGGAGCCACTTTGGCTGACGTTTGCCAAAAGCTGTCAGTCTGAGGCTGTCAAACAGTATAAAATATTTCATCTGGAACAGCTGAAGTGTGGGAAAAGCTTTGAGCAACTGAAAAAAGGGTCCCATAATGGGAAAAACTGGGCTGTATTAGTAGATGGCATTACCAATTCCACCTATAATACAGCATGTGACCAAAAAACCCCCAAAACAAAGCAAAACAGAAGCAACATTCATGGGGAAAGCAGCATTAGATTTAGAAGGCATCTAGAGTATAAAGAGGAGAGTAACTCAGATACTTCTGGCATTTTGATAAGCCTTTATTTCTGGAGAAGGCACTGTAGATAGACATCAGTAGTTGCCCATAGCCCCGCACTTTGTCACTAGCAAGGTGCAAAGGCAATCCGCATGTGCCCCTGCAGGAAAAGGTCAAGGCTCCTGAGACTATAGAGGGTCTCTCACTCGTAACAGCGCGATACCACAGTGACACAAGGCAAGAGTACAAGGCATCTACAACCAATTCTGTTTCCATTAAATAGGAAGAGCTATTTGCCAAGTACCTGGTCAGCAGAACATCTCTGGAAAAAAAAATGCTTATTCTGACCATAGCATGACCTACACAATCTGGGTCCCAGTGACAAACGTGCATCAATGGAAAGCTGGACGCACCATAAAACACTTCCCAGAAGAGCTGCCTACCACTCAAACCACTTTAGATCCATTGCAATGTAGCAGGCTTACCTTTCCGAGCTTGGGTTGAGTCCCAGGCTCAAGAGTCTGCTGTTTGATTGGTGGAGTCCATCCACCAATCAGAAGGCAGCAAGAGGAGTGAACCCACGCCTCTTTCTTGAGGGAGGGGGAGAGGAGCTCAACGGACCTGATTGTAGACAGCAACACTGTCAGGTCGGGAAGACTTCAGGGGCGGAGCCCGGGAGACTACATAAAGAGCAGCGTGCGGCAGCACCAGGAGATGCAGGCAGGGACTTAAGAAGAGTGGAGCAGGAGAAGCTGGGGATCTCTTCCCCAGCGGGCAACAGGCCCAAGGCTTCTGAATCTGCTGCTGGAGGAGCAGCCTTGGGAGCAGTGCAAGACCACTCGTGCTGTGGGTGGTGCCCAGGGACGCCGAGACCCGGCCCTGGGAGCGGTGCGAGACTGCTCAAGCCCATCATGGTGCACAGTTTGGTACACAGAGTCCAGGCTTTGGGAGTCATAAGTGGCAGTTTGAGCCTGTAACCCCAGCAGGTGCCCAGGTGTCACAGTGTGCACTTCAGCGCATGGAGCTAGGGCTCTGGGAGCTGTGAGTGGTGGCTCAAGCCTGCAACCACAGAGGGCTGGCGGGTCCCACAGTGCAGTGTGGCGCACGGGCCCGGGCCTTGGGAGACGCAGCAGGGAGGCTCAGGCCCATAACTCCGGCAGGCAGCTGGGCAGGGAAGTGCACGAGTGGCGCGTGAGACAGAGGAGCCAGGGAGCAGCAGAGGCTGCTTGGGTTAGCCATCCAGCATGAAGCGAGACAGCTGGAGCTAGAAGAGCCTGGCCTTTGCTAAAAGAGCCCTCGGTGCCAAAGCCAGGGCACGAGGAAATAGTGGTGCTGTGGCATGAAGCCCAGCACCCAGGAGCCAGCAGCAGCAAGACAGCAACCGAGAGGAGGTGAGCCCTCAGTGCCCAGAGCAGGGCACAGGGTGGGAGAAGCCAGCAGCAGTGTGGAGGAGACCCATTGAGCTGCACCCTGACCACTGCCACCTAAGGAAGCACAAGTCATTGGGCCCTTGGATCTCACTGGGGAAGGTCATTTGGGGCAGGCAACCCAGAAAAAGAGGCTGGGTGAGCAGTTCCCCACCCAGGCAAGGGCCTAAGGGGAGGGGCCCATGGTGCTTCTTGTACCCTCCCCACCCCCCAAGGGACCCAATTGGGAGAACTATCTCTTGCCATGGGTCAGGGATATATTAAGGAGTAGATGTTATTAAGAATGTTTGTGTCTGCGCCTTATATTTTGTAACTGAGATGTTGTATTATGTTGTTGTATTGTATTGATATTGCTGCAGTGATTTGATTGTGATGGGTAAATGGTGTTATCATAGAACAAAGTCATTTCTGATTTTATTTTGTGGGTATATTGTTTTCTCTGTTATGGTTGGGCGTGATTCCCCCCCCCCCCAATGATCAGTTAAGGTTTGACACTGGTTATGTCGTGTGTGTGTGTGTGTGTGTGTGTGTGTGTGTGTGTAAAAATAAATTATGTTTAATTTTATATTTGTGTATATAATATGTTAATAAATTCTGTAAGTAGTTAAGAGCTTCCCTGGAGTCTAACTCTATAGAGACAGGAGGGAACCATGTGTCAGTGGTAGTGACCTCTCCCACAGCACCCTCACCTCTCACCACTCCCTTGTGATTGGGATCAGGGCACACCCATGGGTGTACCCAGGCTACAGCAATTACCCTGCAACCAACTTTCCTAAACCTACTTTTACTGTTAGTTACATACACGAAGCTGGCCGACAGACAGGGCCAATCTTTAATCCTCCAGTTGCTGGCACTGCCCAGAACGAAGCATATGAGAGGACAGGTGGGTACAACAGCATTCCAAGAGGTAAAACAAGGAAGCAGCATTATATAAACCAGAGGCTGACAAGCTAAATTTTTAGGGTTCCACTCCAGATTTTACCACTCAAATATGGGGCAGTCTTGGCCAAGCAATTTAAGTTAACTATAATTCATGTTTCCTACACTCACAAGAACATCATAATAATGCTACTCTCCCTGCAGACAGAATCTGGGGGGGTCTTTCTCGTTGCAAAGGTGGCACACAGAGAATTAAAGTCTTACTGACATGAGAATACTACTTATAGAAGGTTTCCAATTAACAAAATAAAAAGTTGTTCCCTAAAAAGAAGGGAACATCAGTAAAGTGCTACAGTAGCATAAAATCTGAGCAGTTGGAAGTGTGGAAATGTCAAATTTAAATGTGTCAGAACAGCTTTGTCTCTGCCCCCTAGTGCGCAATTAGAATCTAACTGCAGTCTTGCAATTTCTCAAACAACACTCAACAGAAGGCAATTTCTCCTACAAGCTCAGGCACCATGATAGTTCTCCATTTAGTTATACTTATGCTACCCACTGTGCATACAAAAAGGTTGAGTCTTTACTGCACTTCTATCAGTTAATGAATCTACTGATCAGTGCACTCTGAGCACTTGACCGCCTCCTACTAGTTGTGCTGCAATTCAGACGATGAGCCAGTTAATTGAGCTGAAATACAGGTGCCCTCTATATGCCAGCAAATTTTTGTTATTACTCTAATAGGCCTAATCTGAAGGGTGGGGATTGTTTTAATCAGCTGTGATTGATTGCAGGTGGCAAGGCACTTGGATTTACTACAGCTCCTATAACAAAAACAGATGCTCTAGGCGTCTTTAAAATCATGATCAGTACACACAAGTGGCTTTGTTTTCTTGCACAAGTGCTTCTTTTATTAAATGAAACATGTATATACTTAGCTTGTATGGCACAGTTGGAGTATACTTTTCTGTGTCCCATTTGTAGGGGAAGTCTTTACTTCTGAGTCAAATCCATCTAGATCCAAGGCTATAGAAAGGAAATTGCATTATACCGTGGGGGTTAGTGTCTCCATAGTTAAAACTGAAGGTAGCTTCACATTATAAGACTGACTTTCCATTCACAATGTCATGGAACTGCTCTACATCTGTAGGTGTTTAAATTTGTATTAGTTAATGTGGGAATAAGTGCATAAAAGTACTACTTCTTCACTTCTCTCTGGCTGCTGTCTCCCCCAGGGTCTCTGGGCTCCCCCGTCCTCTGCCTTAAGCTTCCTGCCCCTACACCTGGGGGACAGGACAGGGCAGGGCAGCCTGCAGGGGAGCCCAGGGAAGAAGGGGGTGCTGCATGGCACGTGGCCTAGCCCATGCTAGTGTGGCTCCTGACCACTCAGAAGTTGTACAGCCTTAAGTCTAACCTCCTGCATAACAAAATTTCACACAGTGATCCCTGCATCAAACCCAACAGGCTTTGCTTTAATTCATCTATATTTTTTTTTAAATCAGCCTCTGGGGACCAAGAGGGAAGCAGGGGAAAGGGGGACAGGAGAAGATGGTAGTACTCTTCCAAGCTCCAGCCACAAAATAGGTCCTGCCCTGAGGCATCGCCACTGCCGACTAAGCAAAATATGACTGTAATCCCTCCCCCTAAGATTCTGGTTCCTTTTGGTGAGACTTGAATGTGTCCATGGACTCCACTGGGTTCAGCTCCTTCCTTGAGCAGCAAGAGAAACTCATCTAAATGACACCCATTTGTGGTACCCAAATGAGATGATGCTCATAAACGCAGCAAATCTGTGGTAGATCCTCCCACTCATATAAGCAATGAAATAACCACTTCGTTGATCTTGTATCATCGTCGCTGTCGTCATCACTGGGCATCTAGCACCTCACTGCTGCTGTCCCAGGCTCCCTATGTTGGTTACAATCCTTTCATATTTTCCACTGTTCTCTGCAACTATTAACAGCTAAAGACTCACAAAAATTAAAACAGGTTTTAGAAAACAAGATGGAAGCTTTATAATGGTGTTGGCATGGTGCCTAGGGGCATCCTGGCTGTTTCCAATTGGTGATCAGCACTCGCATATGTATACGCGCAAGATACTATATTGCACATAAGCCTCACTAAATCTTCTTCAGTGCAGTGCAGTTATAAATTATAGACACTCCCTAATTTAGAAGAAGTAGGAGATGTCTCTCGGGTAATGGCTAGTTAGAGCCAGACAAAAGGTCTGCAGAGGTTGCCTACTACTCCACAATAAAGTTCATTGTGAGTTATTTTTATTAATTGTATGCCTGTATTTACTGAACCCAGTGATCGTTACACTCAGGTGGCCTCACACATGCTGATAAAGAAGGTGGTAGAAAGAAGCCTTTCAGTACTTTGCAGAAGTAATTTGGAACAGAAGGACTTCCCAAAAGCTATATTCTGAGGTTGCCCAAAGGAAGGAGGTGACTGAGGTCATTGATATATGTCCCCATCTACTGGGCCCATTATTTATGTCCTTATCGTTACAAATGAATATCATATTTATTGCTCCAGCTGTGCTCCTTCTTAGCAGTCCACCAGGATATGGCTCCAAAAGGTATCTGGACCTCCTGCCTGGAACTTAAAGACCCCTTTACTCTGCTCAGCTCATCCCACAGCACTATCCACCACTTCAAATCACAGTTCAGACTGGGAGAAACAACCAAAGGAAACTGGGGGAAAAAAAAAAGACACAGAAATCAGACTCCAGCCATCTAACACCTGTACCTTTTGTGGGACCAGTGTCTTGGCACAGGCCAGAAACAGGCAGCAAGAAGTGAGATGGATTGGAATTCGACACTGATGCTGAGCTCTCACATAGTAGCATCAAGTACAGCTTTCTACCATCTCCATTTGGCTAGGAAACTGTCCCATCCCTAGTTAACCATGATGAAGCCTCAAGGGTTCACATCTTTGTCATCTCAACAGGACTAGAGCAATGTAACACATCTGTATGTGAAGCCTCAGGACTTAAAAGATTTCAGTAAGTGCAGAACACTATAACGCCTTGCCTCTGCCACACAAGTTAATATGCGAACATCAGACTTGTCCTCTGAAAGCTACCCCAGTTTCCCATGAAATAGCCAACCAAGTTCTTGGTCCCTGGCATCATCATCTAGGCACTCAATGGCCTGAATTCAAGATACCTAAAAGATCAACTACAATTCTGGGTTGAAGACCAAATACAACAGAACTTTCCATAGGAAGATACAGCTCATTTCTGTACAATGACATTTTTCAGGGCCTAATCCAAGACTCTGAATGAACTGGAACCACAAAACAAAGGGCCCATCACAAATTTCAACTCCTTTCAGTCCACGTGCAAAGCATATTTCTTTGACCTATGCCTCACCTACTATGAATACAAAACTAAACATAATTTAAAAAAGGTCAAACCAAACTCCACTGTACAATCCTCCACCTAGGAGGGAAGCCACTTGTGAGAGGCATTACACCCATTGTTTTATGCACTATTGGAAAGTGTGCAGATACTATAGCAATAAACAACATAACAAGTGTATAGGGTTTTTGGCACTTTCCCCCTTTCCTACCGCAGAAAGAATGACCAGTTTCCCTGTAAAGAAAGAGGTGGGAGCACTCACTTCCCATTTTTCTCATAAGAAGCCCATTAGAAGCACTCACATTTTCAAAGCTGGTGGGCAATGTAAGGGACCTTGCAGAGACCAGGCACAGACCAAATGCATTTGAACTCTCTGGGTATATGTGCATAGCCTCATTTAGCTACGCTGTTTTTGGAGACACCAAATATATATGCAAAACCCACAATATGTATAGAACAAATGGCTTCCAGAGGCATGGAAAGTGAGAGAGATGAAACCATCAGAAATACCAGGGACACTTTTCCCAACTACACCTACTCCTCTTGGCCTCACACGTGGTGGGGCTGGGAGACATTAAAAAAAAAAAAAAAGGCCACAAGAATTTTCTCCAAATAGGAAAGGGATTTTTTTTTTTTAGTTCAAGTAACTGAACTGCTCTGGATCTCCTTGGGTTATAGTGGCTCCAATCCACCTGCCCCACTTTCTAGCGTAGGCTGAAAAAAACCCAGACCGAACTCCCTCTGCTCCCTTTCCCACCTCCCATTCTGAAAACAACAACAGGCTACGAGTTTAGAAACACCTAGGTACCTACTTCCTATTGCAATCAAAGAGAGAGAATAAGGAACTTTATGAAGCTATCTGCATCATTAAACTCCTAATTCTCTTTAAGAATTTGAACATGGCTAGGTACAGACATTCAAAAAGCCCATGGTAGAATCAGTCAGTCCAAGTTGCAGTTTTCCATAAGCACTGTAGTTTAGATCAGTAGCAAACAGAACACACATTTGCCCTTTGGGCGAGGGGAGTGGAAATCTTAGACTGGTTTAAAAATGGCAGAACCCAGTCTGTGTGCACTGAACTTCTGTTCGGTTATGGGTATAGACCAGTTTCTGATAACTTACACTTTTACTGGTATAACGCCTGCACCTGGCCCTAGAGTCTTTGCTGGCCAAACCATAGCTACGAGTGAGCATTACAGGCTACCAAGCATTTTAACACGAGAAAAAGAAATTTCATCTCCCATTGTACAGAGGCATCCATTTAATTGTGAGATGCCAAGAAGAGTAAAGAATCAACATTAACTACTGAGGGCCAGACCCTATTCCACCCATTAGGTACACAAGTGTGATCCTATCTCACACCAAGTCCCTGAAAAATGGTTAAAGCACCTGCTTGTAACACAGTTTTAAAGCTAAGATGATTCTAAGTCACAAAGGAGCAATAGGGAATCCACCTATAAAAGGAGGATCCACCTACCTTTTATATAGTTATTCAGGGATTTGAGCAGAGTGGAATAGGATCACTTGTAAGAAACTAATAGGTGGAATACGATCTGGCTCTTAAAGTCTTGCGATACAGATAGCCAACGGGGAGTCAAACTACAGGACAGAAAACAAGAAAGAGCAGAGAAAGGGAAATACTTTACCTGGCTGGGGAATGACTGAACTCAAAAAGCCACGGACTAATATTCATAGCTGGAACGTTTCCCTGGCTTCCCTCCATTAGCAACAATCTCCTGGTTTATTCTTACACCAGCCATCCTTCACGTTCCCAGCATACACAAAGGTAATAATGGAAAGAATCCTTCCTGGCAAAGCTGTTTCACTGGAAGCATCACGGATGGTTACAGAAACAAATGAGCATCCAAAAGCCTTTGCCTCACAGGACACATTCTTGAGGCAAAGCAGAAAAAGTAACACAGAAATCACACCCAGGCGCATTTAGTTCATAAGCCTCCAGCAGGGGGGAATTTAGCAAAGGCTTAAAGCAGTTCTCTGTGACTCTTTGTCACAGGAGTGTAGGTACAAACAAACAGAGGCTTGGACAAAGGGAGTCAACACACATTTTATTAGTAAAAAGTTAATCGGCTTAAAGTGTGCGACTAAATAAGCAAAGCTTACATTAAAGTGACCCACCAAGAAAAGATGCCATGGAAATAAAGTTATAGGAAATACAATATAGTCTCTATGTTCCTTTGTAACACAGCACCATAAATATTCATGATTCTCAGTTAATGGGGTACCCAGCTCTCTGCAACCACAATAGTTTTTTTGTTTATTCTCAGGACCATGAACTTTGGGACCATGAACCTAAATTTTAGGACTTTGCATTCATGCGTGTTAGCAAAACTGGGGAGGGGGCTGGAACAGAGACAAAGCAAGAACCAGGGTTTGTGGCACTGTAGCAGAAGTTTGCCTGCAGGCTTTTAAGAACAACAAGGGCCTTTGGATGCACAGAACTTCCTGCATCTGTCACCCCATTTAGAAACACTCTACTCCACAAACATCTCGCCTCCAACTTCTCCAGACCAGGTAGGTTTGCTCCCATAGCAAATACATAACAGCATTAGACCAGTCCATAAGTAAGCAACAATCACCTACGTTCTCTACTACAGCACGCCAGATCTCAGAACGGGGTATCCCACTGGCAAGGAGGGAAAGCCAGACATGCCAAAGCTGAGCATGATGGTCAACTACCCTGGGCATGCACCTGGGCTGGACAGAGACATGTTCCAATGGTCGTCTGAGCATAGGCCTGGTAACCGAGTTCTAGTCCATTTGCTCACATGGGAAAAACAAATGCTCATGGAGAAGTGACATATTTTAAAGAGTGGATAAAACCTTATACCTCAGCAGGGACTTCAGCTGGCCTTTAGGGCTCGCTGCCTGACTTTGCACCTGGCAATGTTGTCAAGGCACTCGATTTAGTCAGGAGTCTCCCAATGTTTTTCCTAAGGCCCCAGCTTGTGGAGTCAAGTGTTCATGTGAAAATTTATGCTTTCATTTTGCATCCCACAGGAATGATTGGGAAGCTTTAGAACATGAATCTGAGGCAAAAACCCAGAAGGCAAACAAAAAGATGGCAAACTTTACTTCAATAAACTGGGATTTTTACATTACTTGATTTTGTGGGAAGAGGTTGACTCGCTTCCTGGAACATGTGGGGTTTGGATGAAGAGTGCTAAATAAGGACCACAGCCTTCAAAACATACATACATACAAGTCTGTGAAGAGTCTGGACTTATAATATTCACCCAGTTATAAATCCAGTATGTTACCTCCTCACCTCTCCCCACCGCGATGACGTAAGTTAGATCTATCAGGGCACCTCAAAAATGAGAAGTACTAACCCAAGCATTCCTGAAAGAGCTTCCTTCATCACTCTGTACACAGCAGCCTCCTCCTTCCTCATGCAAATCCTACTTGAAAACTCCTCTCTCATGTCAAAACTATCCGTTCCAACCCTCTGTTACAGGAATTTTAGAAGTGGCAAGTTGTAACTACTCTAATTACTGCCTGCTTTCCTGAACTGTTCATCACCATGACATGCAGGCAGTGTTGCTGCCATTCAGATGGGATATGCAAGTAAAGCTTCTCCATATTCATTTTGGACTGGTTAGACAACTATTGAGCCCCTAAGCACAGCTGAGATCCACACTCTTCTGCTAGGGAGGGGTCTCTGAGCAAGGATAGCTCACACCTAGAAGTGTCTGGGCTCTAGGGTGGTCAGAAAGCTTTTCTCTGTAACCTACAAGGGCTTTCCAGTGAGAAGGTCTGCCAAGCATCATGCCCCACCCCATCTCTCTCCCTCCCTCTCTCAAAAGGGAGCAGCTCCATCAGTTAGAGATCTCCGATGAATGCAACTGCCATCTTGAGGCACGGACAGAGACACGAGTCTTTGAGCTGCTCTGCTCAGCTCTGCCCCATCCTGCCCCTGCCCAACATCCCAGCCCATTTAGAGCTTCATAAATGAGGAACAGAAGTTTCTCTGGACCTAGGACTTCAAAGACAGTCAAGAGAACATGCACTGGGTGTGTTCCTGAAGATGCTTGCTTTAGTGAACAAGGTATTTCATACAGACTGACTTAAACATCCCAGGCAGCTTTCTTGGCCAGTGCAAGGTGGCAAGTGCTAACATGCTTGGACAGGACAAATGCATGGGTCACCATATCTAGGTCCTCCTCCAGAAGAGGATCCAGTATCCTTGGCCAATATACCCTTCTGCCAGCCGTAAAAAAAGATTCCAATTCACATGAAGACATCTTGGTTCATTATTTTATTTACACGTGCTCCAAGCACAGCTCATTCATACCATCCTCCAGCAGGCACGGGCAGTCACACCCTACGTGCTCCACTCCAAAGCCATTCACATGACCTATTCCACAAAGGCAGATAAATGTAAATGGAGGCTTCTGTTCAGAACACCCCCCGCCCCCACACACACCCACCCACCCACCAGGTAAGAAGTATTCTGGTCCAAGTTCAAATGTGTGACTTCTTGCTTCAGTCCAAGCAAATTCTACTTAACCCAAGACCCACGAACTACATTAACTAATTCAAAGAGTTTCCTGCTGTGGTTCCCTGCCCACAGACCTCGATATCCCCAATCCTATGAGTCCTCAAATTCCTCATATCCATGCCTCCAGGCCAGTCCACATTAATTTCTTGTAATAAAGTGGAGAATGCAACTATAGCATTGAGCTCCAGGTGAAGGACTCCTCTAGGACCTGGCTGAGTGCTGGAACAGGGGAACTCATATAGCACTGTTGTATAGTGAGGCCAGGGAGTCTCAGGAGAATCCCAACAGCCAGCCCAACTCTTCAAAACTGGAAAGCTTTAGCCCCAAAAAGGTGATTTTTATTTTAGAAAGATAAGTCTGGAAAAATGTTCTGGACCCTCACCCAATGGATGTTCTACCCAGAAATGGGAAAGGTAGTATCACCTTGGGAATAGCATGCTCTATACCCAGTGTTTGAACCTTCAAAAGGAGAGGCAGGACTCTTCACACTGGAGCCAATGGGTTTAGTTTCTGGGAGGTGGCAGTACCCTAGCATATCCCATTATATATCTTATTATTACTTAAACATAGCACAAAAAAGACTATATGGCACAACAGGAAAAAAAAAGCAGCAGCATCTAACTGTGTGATGGAAAATCATTTCCCCACCACAAGAAGAGGTTACTGACAAGGTCAATGAATCTTTTAAGTCATGTTTAGATGTACAAGAAAATGGATAGGAGGCATCAGGTCAATAGTCACATGGATAGGAAATCCTCACTTTCAAGTTTGAGCAAAGATTAGACGTTAAAATCCGTGCAATCCTCCAAACTGCACACTGCTGTCCTATACAGTGCTGTTGCACTGCAACTGCAACATCCTCCATTGCTGTCCTGTCAGAAGTGGCATGCAGCAAAATCTTCTCCCAGTACTAACTGTACAGCAGTAAGTGGCTTCACTTCAAGGACGATCACTGCAGACACCAAGGGGCCTCATTTGTGGCAGTCTGGGAGATCTGCCTTGTCTTTTCTTTCCTAGGTGCAGCCTAGGAGTGATGAAGGAAGCTGCTTATTAAGGACAAAATTCACTGAGCAATAATTTATATTTCTTCTTGGCTACTACAGTACACATATGCCTCAATAATGGAAAAGAATCCTATTGTGTCAAGTAGTACAAACAGCTACAGGGGCTACAAGACCCTGTTCCTACAAATGAAACTCCTCAGAACCAAAAGAAACTTGTGGGTATCCCTGCCAGGAACATACAGGTGGCTGGTAAGCCAATGCAGTCACCTGGAGGACAGGTCAATGGCAGAGTGCAGTGTCCACAGAACCCAGAGTCCTAAACTGGACATGAGGGAAATCCAAACCCATTGTGGTTCTCAGCCTTTTCATCCTCCAGACCCCCACTGTAACGTTTCTGAATTTCACAGCACCCCAAGTGAAAACTACTGAGATGGCCCTAAATTCAGAAGACATATCTCCATGTCTTGAGGCTAAAGAAGTTGAGAATCACTGATCTAGCTGGTACCACTTGCAGGCAGCAGGGGCAGGACCTCGCTCTGCTGTGGTCTGCTCTTTCCACTGTCTTTTCCCTCCTCACCCGTGCTCTGAACCTCAGGAGACGAGGGTTGCTGAGGCTTCTCCTGCAGGGTCTCATGCTGGTGACCACTCCTGCAGCCCCTCTTGCTGGCCCTGGGAATATGGAAAGAGTGGAGTATGATGTTGGGATCATGGGGGGCCAGCACAGGGGCTGCCTTGGGGTGGGGAAGGCCATAGTGACAGTCCACAGAGAAGCAGCCACAGGTGCAACTGGAGTAGCTGGGGCAGATGCAGGGTACCAGATAGAGATGGAGAGCATTTACCTCTTCCCACAGGGGCTGTGGCACAGCACCACAGGGTGCCACAACATCTAGGCTGAGAATCATTGAACTAAAATCATGTTTAACGTCTTCTGAATGACCTCACCAACACTGTTGCTGATGCCGGGGAGCTCGGCAAGGGATGCAAGTGATTGCAACTAGGTAGGCTGATTTACATCTCCTTTAAGTCCATCTCTCCACTTGGCATGCCACTGGTGGCACTGATCTTAGTATTAAGATCAGTGCCACTGGTGGCACTACAGGCCATTAAACCACTGCTGTCTCCATACCTGGGATCAACCTATGCATCATGTCTGCCCTGACCAAACTGACCTGCTAAGCCAACCTTGCTTCCTATTCCTGATTGTGTATGCATCTCTCTGGTGGACTGCAACCCTTCAGTATCATTTTTCAAAAGGAGTGATCAATACGACAGGAAATATTCCAAATGAGTAACTCAAACTGAGTCACAAATTCAACAGTTAATTTATTTACTAAAGTCAATCTTCATCCTTAAAGTAATATAGAAATGTGGTGGACGTAAGCTCCACTTTTAATACTTAGGTCTGGTTTATAGCAGCATGGCAGTGACTGCTGGTTACAACATATATAAAAATACTGGCCAGCATTACTTCATGGACAGAAGTACTTCAGCTGTTATAATAGAACTTTCTCTCCCTAGTGGACTTGACTGAAAGACAGAATCATAAAAAGTTAGGGTTGGAAGGGACCTCAGAAGATCATCTAGTCCAACCCCCTGCTCAAGGAAGGACTATCCCCAACTAAATCATCCCAGCCAAAGCTTTGTCTAGCAGAGTCTTAAAAACCTCCAAGGATGGAGCTTCCACCCCTCTGGGTAACCTGTTCCAGTGTTTTACTACCCTCCTAGTGAGAAAATTCTTCCTAATATCTAACCTAAATTTCCTTTGCTGCAACTTGAGACCATTGCTCCTTGTTCTATCATCTGCCATTACTGAGAACAGTCCAGTTCCATCCTCTTTCAAACCCCCCTTCAAACAGTTGAAGGCTGCTATTAAGTCCCCTCTGTCTCCTCTTCTCTAGACTAAATAAGCCCAGTTCCCTCAGTCTTTCCTCAGAAGAGTGATAAATGCAACCTAATTTAAGAGAGAGAGAGAGAGAGTTGGCCTTTGCTTTGAAATTATATGTTGAATTTTTCTTTTTCAATAAGAGGAAGTCCCCAGGAAAGCAAGTCTACTTATGTGTTTTGCAAAATCTATTACTTTATTAAAGTTGCATGAATTGTTTAAAAACCAAAGTACTTTTCAATTATGTATGTGTATTTCCTTTGTACATTCCAGTTTGTTTGGATAAAAAGGATGTTGTTTTTTACTTTTCCTTTGCTTACAAGACAAGCAGTGCCACCATCTACTTTTATACAAATGGACTTTGAAACCCAGGGGAACCACAACATCCTTTACAAGATGAAGTTTCTTTTCTACCTGGGAGAAATTTTACAACCTTTCAACTCTGCTCTGCCTGAAGACGCGTGTTTGAACCTGAAAGCTTGCAAAGAAAGAATTTATTTTTTGCTACTATTTAGTTGGTCTAATAAAAGATATTGCCTCTAGCACGAGTTTTGTCTACCAAGTACTTTTGCACTTACAAATTGCTGTGGTGTTTAGAATACAACTGTTTAAACACAACATTAAAAATTTTTTAAGGATACAAACTACCACCCTTAATGCACAAAAACAAGGTAAACACTAGAGCTGGACAGAAAACAGAATCCCCACACTATATGGCCAATTTGGAACAAACATTTGAACTTCCCGTGGAACAGATGTCCCACAAAATGTTGATTCAGACACAAATTAGTTCAATACTGTAAAAATACTTAAGGTAAAATGGTAAAAAAATAAATGTACAGAATAAAAGTTTCCTTTAAAACCCATGTTGATTTTGACACATCAAATGAGTGCTGTCAACATTTTCCATTGAAAAATTTCTCAAAAATCAGCACACATCTGCCAAACATTGGGTCTTTGAGGAGGAAGCAAAGAAGCATTTTGCAACTACATATAGCAATTCAAAAAATAACCATGCCAATAGGGTGTTTGCTCCCACAACACAGGTTTCATTTGAAAGTAGCAGGTGGGGATGGAGCAGACAGAACAAACAACATGAACTCAACTGAGGATTTAGAGTGGGACTCTCTTTAGTAAATAAGACTTAAATTTCACAGTCTATTAAGAGCCCTCAAAATCATGCCATTAATTATAGCTATGACTTGTAGTCCTGCATATAACTGAGGTGCTTTGACATTTCCTATTATATGATACTGTTTTCAGTTGCTTATAGATTTGCCAAAACTAACCTTAGGGAAATCTCAGTCCAAATCTAAACATCTGTCTCAGGCTGAATGTTTCTGGGAAACTACGGCTAATATGGATTTTTTTACTTCTGAGAATGAGATTAAGGACATTGTCCATGTTCTCAACTCTTCCAGCCACTTGGCTGAGAAGTTCTAGTGCTTCCATATTCGGAGCAAGGGCTTAACATTTGGTGGAGGAATTGCCATGGAGTCATGGATATATAGGCAGTCCTTGCACTTACAGTGGGTTATGTTCCTGGAAAACGTGCTGTAAGTTGAAATGATGCAAGTCGAATCTGATTTTTCCATAGAAACAATGTTATAATAGGGAGTTACATTCCTGACCAAGGGCCTGATGCCCAACTTTTTATAGAAAAGACCATAAACACCATATTTAAATCAACTATAAATGATATACACTGTACAGTACAAAGCTTTCTAAAGTGTACTGTATATAAAAATCAATTACACAGGGCAATACAGTAACTAATCATAAAATTTTATTTAATCAGAAGGTGAAGGAACACCTTCATCAGGGTCCTGGAATTCAGAAGGGCTTCTTTGGGGAGATTTTGGGGAGACTTAGGACCACTTGATAGCTTTTTGGGAAACTGATCCAGGGATGTTTGTTTTGTTGCCCTTTTTCTCATTGTACATTTCCCTGTAGTACCGTAAGTGCAAGGGTCCAGTGCCATAAGTAATAACATGGGTGTATATGGTGGAGCGCCGCAAGTACAAATTGCCATAAGTCAAGGACTGCCTGTACCCTCTTCTGTCTAGCCTGGATGGGGCTAGGCAGTGTAGTTCTTTGAAGCATCCATCTGCGTGGAGCATGCACCAGGTCAGAGGGAGGAGCAGGGCTGTCCCCACAACTGTTACTAACTGTCCATCATAACAGGAGTAAGGAAGCTCCTGTGCTCTGAAGGCTACCAGGCAGCAAGGGATAAGAAACTTCCTGGTTTAAATAAAGACGGGGCAAAGTCTGAACCTGGGGAAGGGTGGCAGAGGGAGCAGACTGGGATAAGGTATCTTAGGAAGGAAAAATGACAGGTTAGGGAGCCGGAGCCGGTGGGTGGGGAGTAAAATCAAATGAGAAGCCTTGGGGAAAAGAAAGTTGTGACTGGATTGAAGTCAGGAGAGGGTGGAGACAAGGACAGAGAAGAAGGGAAAGGACAGGGCAGAGGGATCTCCAACTATTGGAGAACACTCCCCTACCATACCTAGAATATAAACCAGGGTTCCCCAGTCTTACCCCATCTCTGCTGAAAGAGAAACCCATGGACAAGAGGCATGTACCTCATCCCCCTTGAACAGTCCACTACTGCTCCTAGTGTTGTTCTGGTAGCTCAAGTGACAGCAGTCTACTCTGCAGACCAAACTGTACTACCGCTACTAATCACCCCTGTCAATACAACTCCACACAATGCAAGTTTGTTTCCTTTTTTTTTTTACCCATGGAAATGTCAAGAAAAACTATGTTGAAAAATTTAGGTCACAGAGTCAAGTGCTCTTAAGTTAGGAAATCTAGGAATTAAGGTTGCCTGGACAGCAATAACATCTCCCTTTTCCATAGGCCTCAGTTGAGGCACAGGATGGACAGTGCTCAATGGAGCAGCAATTATTTGATATTTTGTTTTCACTACACAGCGTGCATCCCAAGGCATTATTTACTGGACACTAGTCAAACCCTGCTTTGAAGACAGGTTATTAGAATTTCCTCACAGGCTGGTTTGTGGATGACAGTATTAGAACGGCTTGCCATTTTACTACTTCTTCTCAAGATCCCTCTCTGGCAGAGGCAGGCACAGAATCACTTCTGCGGGGCAGCATTCAAATACTGTAACCACATGGTCATCTTGCCCTCTCATCGCCTGCCTTTTTCATGACCTGCCTTCCAACTTCTGCAACAAATATGGGTCCTGGAAGCAACAGCATCCTTCACTATACAACCCTAACTCAATTCCAGAGATATACCCTAGGCCCCCATTTGCCTCCTCGCCAGTTCCCAATATCCGACTCCTTTGCCAACACATGTTCTTCTCCTCTTCATCTGACTCTTGCCCACCCCCCAGCTCTTAGTCTGACTCATCCTTTGCTCACCCCAGGCAATTTCTTACCCTACCATGCTAGCTCCAATGCTACCAAGCTCCTGTCCCCCCCTTACTCCTTTCCTTCCCCATTCTGGTCTCGCTTTTATCCCATCTGCACTTAAGTCAAGCACTGTCCTCCTCCAAGCTGGGTTCTAGCAGAGGAGGTCACAGAGCAGAGGATGGTATCCCTGCTTCCAGTTCCTGTCCTTCACCTCAGGAACGAGGAGGCATGTTTGAGCTTTTCTTTCCAACTATGAGGGCCAAAATTTTTTGTAATTAAAGCAGGGACCTTCCTGGCGTCTCTTCACACCAGCAGCTTGAGCTTTCATGGTAGGAAAAAAAAAACCACTCAGGAAGGTTGGTGATACTGCACACATACATCTTTCCTCCTAACTTCTTATATTGCTTTGCCAGCTCTGCTCTCCATCTCTCCAGGCCTATAATATGCATCAACCTTGACTCTTCTCCCCTCCCTACTCCCCCCAATTCAAATCACCTTTTCCCCCTTTAGCATCATCCAGATCCACCTGTTCCTCACTACTAACCTCTCACTTTGGATCATTTCATGCTCTGGCCACTGCGACTTGCTCTCTGCCTGCCTAGATGGATCTCTCTCTCATGTTGCTCCAGCCATATCACCCTCCCCTGTGCAATTCCTATCCACACTCTCTTTCTCCATTCAAACTCACATTCACTTGAAGCATCCTTATATACACTTGTCTCCTCAAGCTCTTCTCAGACCTCTTGCCCTAGTTACAGCTCTGGGTCTCCTACTCTGTCATCTTTGCACCTTCTGCCATGCTGCTGCTTACATCTGATAAACTCTCCCCATTTGTGTCCAATAAGGCACCCATTGGGCATCAGAGCCAGGGAGCAACAAAGGCGCCAGTCACAGGGCTCAAGTGCCTATACACCAATGCTAGGAGCATGGGGAACAAGCAGGATGAACTTGCACTCCTGCTTGCAGAAAACACTTATGACTTAGTGGGGTTAACAGAAACCTGGTGGGACTCTACACACGACTGGGCAGCACACATTGAGGACTATAAGCTGTACAGAAAGGATGGAGTGGGGAGGAGAGGGAGAGGGGTTGCACTCTATGTCAAGGAGTGTTATACATCGACCCTTATCAAAATGGAATTGGAGGAGGAGAAAGTAGGACTGTGAGTTAGGATACATGGAGGTCAAGGGGAAAGGGATCTGGTGGTAGGGATCTGTTACAGACCCCCACACCAAGGGGAAGAGCTAGATTTAGAACTCCTGAGGCAGCTCTCAGAGACCATAAAGACTAGGGAGGCGGTAGTCATGAGGGACCTAAACTACTCAGACATCTGCTGGGAATGACAGTAAATTCCCACTGTTCATGCAGGTTCCTATCCTGTGTACAGGACCTCCACCTGACGCAGGAGGTACATGGTCCCACTAGGGGGAATGCCTTACTGGACCTGGTATTGGCAACAGGAGATGACATGGTAGGGGACCTACAGATCAGTGGTCACCTGGGGGACAGTGACCACCAAATAATCAAATTCATCGTAAGGTGTAGAGTGGGTAAGGTAACTAGTAGGGTGGAAGTGCTAGACTTTAGGAAGGCTGACTTCAGCAAACTCTGGCATTTAGTCAATGACGCACTGCAGAGTAAGAGATTTGGCGAGATGGGAGCCCAGGAAGGGTGACTGTGCCTTAAGGAAACGATCTGTCGGGCACAGAGGGAGACGATCCCGATGCAGGGGAAAAGGGGCCAAGAGGCTTCCCTGGCTGACCAGAGAAATCCAGAGCAGCCTAAGGGCAAAAGGGGAGGGCATATAAGCAGTGGAGACCGGGAGAGATTACTAAAGAGGAGTATAGCTCCTCAGCTCGCAGTTGTAGGGAGGCAGTTAGACAGGCCAAAGCTACCATGGAGCTGAGGATGGCATCCCAAGGATAACAAAAAATTGTTTTTCAGATATATAGGGAGTAAAAGGAAGACCCAGGGCAGAGTAGGACCGCTACTGAATGGGAAAAAGCAATTGGTGACAGACAGGGGGGACAAGGCTGAACTCCTCAATGAGTTCTTTGCCTCAGAGTTCCTAAGCGAGGGGCAAGACAAGTCTCACAATGGGATTGTAGAGAGGCAGCAGCAGGGCACCAGACTACCAAGCATTGACCCTGAGACATTGCAGAGTCACTCGGAAGGACTGGATGCATTTAAGTCGGCAGGTCTGCATGAGCTCCATCCGAGGGTACTGAAGGCACTGGCTGATGTCATTGCACAGCCACTGGCATGAATATTTGAACGCTCGTGGCGCATGGGCCAGGTCCCGGAGGACTGGAAAAGGGCCAATGTGGTCCCTATTTTCAAGAAGGGGAGGAAGGAGGATCCAGGCAACTATAGGCCAGCAAGTCTCACCTACATCCTTGACAAAGTCTTTGAAAAGATTATTAAGGCTCACATATAAAAGAGCCCAGCAGGAAAAAATTATGCTGAGGGGAAACCAGCACGGGTTCATAGCAGGTAGATCATGCCTGACTAATCTAGTCTCTTTTTATGACCAGGTTACAAAACACCTGGACGCAGGAGTAGGGGTTGACATCATGGGCCCCATGGGACTGGGAGCGGGGGGGCAGCAAAGGCACCAGTCGCAGGGCTCAAGTGCCTATATACTAATGCTAGGAGCATGGGGAACAAGCAGGATGAACTAGCGCTCCTGCTTGCACTAAACACCTATGACTTAGTGGGGCTAACAGAGACCTGGTGGGATTCATCCCATGACTGGGCGGTACATATTGAGGGCTATAGATTGTATAGAAAGGACAGGTCGGGGAAGAAAGGGGGGGGGGGGGTTGCACTTTATGTCAGTGAGCAATATACATCAACCCTCATCAAGACAGAATCCGAGGCTGAGGAAGTAGAAGGATTGTGGGTTAGGCTACATGGGGGGCAAGGAGAAAGGGATTTGGTGGTAGGGGTCTGTTACAGACCCCCACACCAAGGGGAAGAAATAGATGTGGGGCTCCTGAGGCAACTCTCGGAGACCATAAAAGCTAAAGAGGCGGTAGTCATGGGGGACCTAAACTACCCGGACATCTGCTGGGAGACGCAGACAGCAAGGTCCCATCGCTCACGCAGGTTTCTAACTTGTGTACAGGACCCTCCACCTGACACAGGAGGTGTATGGTCCCACTAGGGGGAATGCCATACTGGATCTGGTATTGGCAACGGGAGATGACATGATAGGGGACCTCCAAATCGGTAGCTATCTGGGAGACAGTGATCACCTTATGATAGAATTCAACATAAGACGGCGAGTGGGTAAGGTAACTAGTAGGGTGAAAGTGCTAGACTTTAGGAAAGCTGATCTCATTGCACTCAGGCGATTAGTCAAGGAAGCACTGCAGAGTAGGAGTTTTGATGGGATGGGTGCCCAAGAAGGGTGGCTGTGCCTAAAGGAAACGATCCTTTGGGCACAAAGCAAGACGATCCCCGAGCAAGGCAAAAGAGGGAAAGAGGCCAGGAGGCTTCCATGGCTGACCAGAGAAATCCAGGGCAGCCTAAGGGCCAAAAGGGGAGCACATAAAAAGTGGAAACAGGGTGAGATCACTAAAGACGAATATACCTCCTCTGCTCGTGCTTGTAGGGAGGCAGTTAGGCGGGCCAAAGCTACCATGGAGCTGAGGATGGCAACCCAAGTAAAGGACAACAAGAAATTGTTTTTTAGATACATAGGGAGTAAAAGGAAGGCCCAGGGAGGAATAGGACCCCTGCTAAATGGGCAGAAGCAATTGGTGACAGATAGAGGGGACAAGGCTGAACTCCTCAACGAGTTCTTTGCCTCAGTGTTCCTAAGCGAGTGGCACGACAAGTCTCTCACTGGGGTTGTAGAGAGGCAGCAGCAAGGCGCCAGACTTCCATGCGTAGATCCTGAGGTGGTGCAGAGTCATTTGGAAGAACGGGATGCCTTTAAGTCGGCAGGCCCGGATGGGCTCCATCCGAGGGTGCTGAAGGCACTGGCCGACGTCACTGCAGAGCCACTGGCAGGAATATTCGAATGCTCGTGGCGCACGGGCCAAGTCCCAGAGGACTGGAAAAGGGCTAACGTGGTCCCCATTTTCAAAAAGGGGAGGAAGGAGGACCCGGGCAACTATAGGCCGGTCAGTCTCACCTCCATCCTTGGTAAAGTATTTGAAAAAATTATCAAGGCTCACATTTGTGAGAGCCCGGCAGGACAAATTATGCTGAGGGGAAACCAGCATGGGTTTGTGGCGGGCAGATCGTGCCTGACCAACCTAGTCTCTTTCTATGACCAGGTTACGAAACGCCTGGACACAGGAGGAGGGGTGGATGTCGTATACCTGGACTTCAGGAAGGCCTTCGATACGGTATCCCACCCCATACTGGTGAACAAATTAAGAGGCTGTGATGTGGATGACTGCACAGTCCGGTGGGTGGCGAATTGGCTAGAGGGTCGCACCCAAAGAGCCGTGGTAGATGGGTCGGTCTCGACCTGGAAGGGTGTGGGCAGTGGGGTCCCGCAGGGTTCGGTCCTTGGACCGATACTCTTTAATGTCTTCATCAGCGACTTGGACGTGGGAGTGAAATGTACTCTGTCCAAGTTTGCAGATGACACAAAGCTATGGGGAGAAGTGGACACGCCGGAGGGCAGGGAACAGCTGCAGGCAGACCTGGATAGGCTGGACAAGTGGGCAGAAAACAACAGGATGCAGTTCAACAAGGAGAAATGCAAAGTGCTGCACCTAGGGAGGAAAAATGTCCAGCACACCTACAGCCTAGGGAATGACCTGCTGGGTGGCACGGAGGTGGAAAGGGATCTTGGAGTCCTAGTGGACTCCAAATTGAACATGAGCCGGCAGTGTGACGAAGCCATCAGAAAAGCCAATGGCACTTTATCGTGCATCAGCAGATGCATGACAAATAGGTCCAGGGAGGTGATACTTCCCCTCTATAGGGCGTTGGTCAGACCGCAGTTGGAGTACTGCGTGCAATTCTGGGCGCCACACTTCAAGAAGGATGCGGATAACCTGGAGAGGGTACAGCGAAGGGCAACTCGTATGGTCAAGGGCCTGCAGACCAAGCCCTACGAGGAGAGACTAGAGAAACTGGACCTTTTCAGCCTCCGCAAGAGAAGGTTGAGAGGCGACCTTGTGGCTGCCTATAAGTTCATCACGGAGGCACAGAAGGGAATTGGTGAGGATTTATTCACCAAGGCGCCCCCGGGGGTTACAAGAAACAATGGCCACAAGCTAGCAGAGAGCAGATTTAGACTGGACATTAGGAAGAACTTCTTCACAGTTCGAGTGGCCAAGGTCTGGAACGGGCTCTCAAGGGAGGTGGTGCTCTCCCCTACCCTGGGGGTCTTCAAGAGGAGGTTAGACGAGTATCTAGCTGGGGTCATTTAGACCCAGCACTCTTTCCTGCTTATGCAGGGGGTCGGACTTGATGATCTATTGAGGTCCCTTCCGACCCTAACATCTATGAATCTATGAATCATTTACTTAGACTTCAGGAAGGCCTTTGATACGGTATCCCACCCCATACTGGTGAACAAGTTAAGAGGCTGTGACTTGGATGATTACACAGTCTGGTGGGTGGCAAATTGGATAGAGGGTCGAACCCAGACAGTGGTGGTGGATGGGTCGGTATCGACCTGGAAGGGTGTGTGCAGTGGGGTCCTGCAGGGCTCAGTCCTTGGACCGACACTCTTCAACGTCTTCATCAGTGACTTGGACGAGGGAGTGAAGTGTACTCTGTCCAGGTTTGCGGATGACACAAAACTGTGGGGAGAAGTGAACGCACTGGAGGGCAGGGAACAACTACAGGCAGACCTGGACAGGTTGGACAAATGGGCAGAAAACAATAGAATGAGATTTAACAAGGAGAAATGCAAAGTGCTACACCTAGGGAGGAAAAATGTCCAGCATACCTACTGCTTAGGAAATGACCTGCTGGGTAGCATGGAAGCTGAAAGGGATCTCGGAGTCCTAGTGGACTCCAAGATGAACATGAGTCATCAGTGTGATGAAGTCATCAGAAAAGCTAACTGCACTTTATCGTGCATCAGCAGGTGCATGACAAACAGAACCAAGGAGGTGATACTTCCCCTCTATCGGGCACTGGTCAGACCGCAGTTGGAGTACTGCGTGCAATTCTGGGCGCCGCACTTCAAGAGGGATGTGGATAACCTGGAGAGGGTCCAGAGAAGGGCCACTCGTATGGTTAAGGGCTTGCAGGCCAAGCCCTACGAGGAGAGACTAGCGCACCTGGACCTCTCCAGCCTCCGCAAGAGAAGGTTGAGAGGCGACCTTGTGGCTGCCTATAAATTCGTCGTGGGTGCACAGAAGGGAATTGGTGAGGCTCTACTCACCAAGGTGCCCCTGGGGGGTCACAAGAAATAATGGCCATAAGCTAGCAGAGAGCAGATTTAGACTGGACATTAGGAGGAACTTCTTCACAGTTAGAGTGGCCAAAGTCTGGAATGGGCTCCCAAGGGAGGTGGTGCTCTCCCCTACCCTGGGGGTCTTCAAGAGGAGGTTAGATGGGCATCTGGCTGGGGTCATCTGAACACAGCACTCTTTCCTGCCTGTGCAGGGGGTCAGACTCGATGATCTATTGAGGTCCCTTCCGACGCTAACATATACGAATCTACGAAAGGAGCCCTTTCCCCTCCCCAACACTCCTGGTGCCATCTTCTCATCATTAATAATCTTAGTGTTTTCCCATACCCAAACCCCAGGCCTTGCATTCTTCTATGTGTTGGCCTGCCTTGTCCCACTTGCATAGTGAGCCCATTGGGGTAGAGGGGTGTCCTGCAACTACCTTACTCATCTCAGTGATCCAGATTAGTAAGAGTCAGATATTTTCTGGCCCACAGAAAAGGTTTCAGGGAATCACAGCAGCCAAGAAAAGCAAATGACCTCCTGCACTTAATCACAGCATTTTTTACTGAAGTCACAGGGCTGCAGCGTGCACACTTTCCTCACACATTGGGGGCTCCTGCAGTATGCAAGCTCACATCCTTTCCTCTCTGGAAACAAACGGCCTTGCTGCCCTGGATCACAGGTTTTGCAGGCATCAGCCCACAACCAAGCTACCTCTGAATTTTTGCCGTGTGATATGAATTAGCTGCTAACTTGATCCTCCCATCTCAACTTTTTCCATTTCGTCTCTCTAGGGCTCTAGTCCAATTTTACAAAAATGTTTTGTTAGCAGAGCAGAGGCTATCTTGTTCAGCACATAAGTTCACTCAAGTGCTTCTCAAATGAGAAGATCTCCTGTCTGCTAAGGGAAAGAAGCTGACTGAGTGTTGATATTGGAATCCCTTGATTTAAAGAAATCTGGATGATCTCTTGTTTTACATGGACATATTTACCACAATTCACTTTGGAACACCAAGAAACATTTTAATGTTTCAGGGCTTTAAGAAAGGCACCACTAAAAACACACTCCTGTTTAACCGATAGAAACTGCCTTTTAATGTAGAGATCTACAGTAAATTGCAGTACTGTATATACATTGGTGCCACCCTGCATTTAGGCCTAGCCACCATTTCAAAGGTCATTTAAAAGCCTCACGAATTTTGCCACACTGGAAGATACAAATGTTCAATGATCTTGATTTTTTTTTAAAAAGTCAAAGAAACTATTTGCAAAATGAATGAGCGCGATTGGAGAGTGAATTTCAGGATTGCTGAATATTTTATCCCATTTCATTTAAAATTGGCATGGAATAGATGAACAGATGACACCCTGCTCAGATTTCTCAGCAGTCAATTGATTTTTGATATAAGGCTGAGAAGAATGTCAAGCAACCAGAACGCAAAGAAAAAGAACCACATCTTTTTGTCTTAG
Source organism: Alligator mississippiensis (assembly GCF_030867095.1). NCBI lineage: Eukaryota > Metazoa > Chordata > Crocodylia > Alligatoridae > Alligator > Alligator mississippiensis. Next base: position 17,515,902 of record NC_081829.1, read on the forward strand.
GTTTTAATCCAGTCTCATTTTTTTCAGGCTCAGCTTACAATTTCTGAGCTTCCAGAGTTAGCAACAGTGAATGTGGGCACCCCAATGAACTCGGATCCTATATTTTCACTGGAGCTCTCAGAGAAAGAACAATTTGTAAACTCAGATGAGGTGCAACCCAATGGCTCCTTTTTCCTGTGTAACAATAACCCATATGAAGAGGCTTAGCCAACACTCATGGCCTTTTCTCTCAGGGCACGGACAGGTGGAACATTTACAGTAGTGTGATCAGCATTACACTAGCATAAAAAAGTAGTAGACAGATAATGCAAACATCTCGTACACTGGGATGAGAGTTTGTCTATCCATGCCTGCAATAGAGGCCGACGATTTCAAATCTAGAGAGTTCAGGTTTTATCCACAGAGAATACAGCTGGCACCCTAATTTAGGCATCAAGATCTGTAATGACCACATAGGAGACCACTGAAACCTTTTATATACCAAATTAACCCTTACCTCTTTTTACACATGACTGTAAAGAATTCAAGGGGGAAAAAAGGTCATTCCATGAATAAAGGGTTAGCGTGATCCAATTTACTCTCTTTCCCATTTCCTGGACCATTGACAGTTTTATTCTTGTTGCAATTATTGATCTTCTTCTAATGCTTTCAAATTTCCTGTTAAATAGCTTCCGTTTCATTTACAATGCAATTGGGAACCAAATGAGGAAAAATTCCTGAGTTTGTTTCATAACTTCCTCTGAAAATCCATATCAAGTGAATTTTCTAGGCTCTGCAAAATTATTTCACTTACCAATGAAACACAGACGCTTTCAAGAGAGTAATGTGACAGCTATTTAACAGTACAAAAATGACATTGTACAAGAGCTACCAAATGTGGAAAGAAAAATATCTAAGTGAGGCTGTACCAGGCAGAACATGATTATACCTCTAAAGTTAAGAAGCTGTTTGATTTTGAACAATTTAAAAAGCTTTGCAGAAAAAAAATGATGTGGTTTCTACAGTCCCTCGGCCAGGAATACACAACCTAAGATTTCTGCCCAGGAACATACCTGTGTTACTAATTCCCTCAAGCAAAATGCTCTGGGGTTACATATTCAGCGAGACCAAGCACTTTATGAAAACCTATAAATACCCTTGTCCTTAGACCAACACGGCTACAACCTACACCCCTGAATCATGGTGCTTTAAGTATTCATAACAAGCAATTCTAAAACTGACCACTCCAGCTCCTATGTCCAAAATCTGCCCCCTCTTCACTATTAACCCCTGAAGTCCATGTGTAGTCCCATGTACTGAATCACATAAGGGAGAAACCATTTAGCCAAATTACTGACAGGGCTTCCCATACGGAGCTGTTTTTTGGCATATTCCCAGTGAAATTCAACTTTCTAAAAGATGTAAAATCTCAAAACATGCATCTGAAGAGCTCTGCGCCCACTTAGTTTCATAACTGGTAGGGTCGGAAGGGACCTGAGCAGATCATCAAGTCCGACCCCCTGCCCTGGGCAGGAAAGAGTACTGGGGTCAAACGACCCCGGCTAGGTATTCATCCAGCCTCCTTGTAAAGACCCCCAGGGTAGGAGCCAGCACCACTTCCCTTGGAAGTTGGTTCCAGATCCTAGCCACCCTGACTGTGAAGTAGTGCTTCCTGAACTTGATCTTAAGGTTTCACACAGGAACTCTCCATGCCAAGAGATCCCGTGAACTATCTTTCAAGTAAAGAGTTTAAACTACAGCCATCAGATATAAAGCACTGAAAAGAGCCAACAGTAAACAGTGCCTTACATCCTTGAACAAGGAGTCACTAAAGTGACTCCATCACAGTGAAAAATACAGCATCTCTGCCAGTGAAGAGCAAGGTCCCTAGTAAACGCACAGTGCCTCACAGTCTGTTCTCTACCTAACTTCTTTCAGTTCCCAGATCCCAAGGGCAGGTAAATTAAAGACTGCAGAGTCTTTAATTTATTTCTCATTCATCCAGACCACCCACAGAGACTCAACCCACCTTCTCTCTGAACACTTAACCCTTCCCGTAACTTAACCCTTCTTGTAACTCGCCAAGGGAAAGACAATAGTGAAGGGGCTTGCCAACTGCATTTAACCCCTTAGAGGCTTCTCACCTCTGCATCAACACTAAGGCTTTGCTCTCAGGAGCTCTTCAAGTCCACATGCCTCCCTGAAGGGAACAGGCACTGGATACCAAAACCAAGGTGGGACACCATGATGATGGTCACAGGACTTGGAGAAAACGAAGGGCCTACTCCCAAACTCAGTGACAGAGTTATTGTTTGATTTTATAAGTCACTTAACCCCTGTGTATCATTTTCCATTCCGAGTTCATTTGTGAAGTGGAGCTGATGCCAACCTCCTAACAAGGGTGCTGGGGGCTTTTAAAGACTGGCAAATGTGCTTGGGAATGCACAGGAGGAATAGAAGCACTTGTGTAGGCTTCCTAGGTGAGACGAGATGTTTCAAAGTGTTTTGGAGGTTGAGCTGAGAGCAGTAGAATAAAATCATAGATTCATAGATGTTAGGGTCGGAAGGGACCTCAATAGATCATCAAGTCCGACCCCCTGCATAAGCAGGAAAGAGTGCTGGGTCTAGATGACCCCAGCTAGATACTCGTCTAACCTCCTCTTGAAGACCCCCAGGGTAGGGGAGAGCACCACCTCCCTTGGGAGCCCGTTCCAGACCTTGGCCACTCGAACTGTGAAGAAGTTCTTCCTAATGTCCAGTCTAAATCTGCTCTCTGCCAGCTTGTGGCCATTGTTTCTTGTAACCCCCGGGGGATGTAAGCGAAAAGGTAGGCCCAATATTGAGAAGTCCTTCTTATGGTGATATCAATTAATTTGGTGCACCAGTCCCTCAGGTATGGTTCAAACTCCGTTGCCCAAATATTTAAGTCTAGATATAACAAAACCCTAGCACAGAGGTCACAGGGACATCTCAAGGACATAGCAAAGGCTCCTTCTGCCTTAGCTCCTGTGATACCTAACATGGGCAGTTCCCAGATAAAGCCATCTGATGACCTCTTCCTTTCCTGTCTGAAGAGTCAAACGTTTGTACAGGGCTGTGTCTAGCAATTAACCAGCTATTTTAAATAGAGAATAGGAAAGTTTAAAGGACATGTCACTTAAATGGCCAGTAAGTTTAGTCATTTTAATAATTCATTATTAATCCATTAAACACACCAGCTACTTGACCTACCAACATCAAACCCAGGCAATGTCAAACACCTGGCACCATCATGCCTCATGGCTGGTTCAACAGCAAGAAGAAGCAGGGAGTGGAATAAAAGCAAGTCCCACCAGCTGGAAAACAGCATCATTGTTTAGAGGGGCAATATTTTTCCTGAGTAAGTTAATTCATAACTACTTTCTACCACCCAATAACATGAACTTTCAAATGCCTTGTTCCTGTGTTAAGCTGAACATGGGAACTTTCATCAGAGTCCAATGGCTAAAACTCAAAATTGACAAGACTGAGAACACTGGCAAGTCATTCAGTCCCAATGAAGGACCTTGTTAATCATCCCACACCCATCCCTGCAGTCTTGTCCCTTTTACTCATAAGGTTAAATGAGTGAGGCTGAAATAACTCTGGAATAAGCTGGCCTGCAACATGCCTGGAATACCATTAAATAGAGCTTCAAGTCTGAAGCACTTAACTGCATTGCTTTCAGCACAGGAAGGAGGAAGCAAGACAAGAATTATGTTATCTGGAGAAAGAGAGCTATAACAAGGCATCTGCTTTGGCACCTGGAGTGCAGTGGTTCTCAATGCATTTTGTAGTGCAACCTCATGAAGGATTTGGTGGGGGGGGAAGGAAGCATGGGAAGAGGGGCTGTTCCATTCATGAAACATCAGCAGGCTCCCTCCAGAACCACTTAAATGGGCAGCCTCATTCAGATCTGTGCTGACACATGGGCAATTTAAAAACTCCGATTTGAAGGAGGAGATATTGCTTCTGGCATATGCCAAGGCTGTGCCATTTCCAGTGCATGGCAGGATGCAGGCCTAGCAGGGCACATCTGCACCATTCCCTCTAGAAGCTGCAGTGACCCAGTTGACAAGAGCTTGGTAAATGGCACTGGCAGTTCTAGCCAAGCAAGATAAATAACTGCTCGAGACACCAAGCGGTTACTTGATTTTCACTCCCCTTGGTGAATTAGCCCCCAAATTTTCAGAGCAGCAGTACAAAATGTAGACATTTATGGGAGTGACACCAGCAAGTATTTGGGGGTCTATGCCAGATCCTAAATCTGGTAACATTTGATGTTTACGGTACTGGTGAATCTTTGGTGGCAATGTTTGGCATTTTCGCTGTTGATCACTAACAAGGGAGAAAGTTTCCAAAGTTCCCACTCGTGCTACTACTTCACTCCTGTTCTCCATGCCCCAGCAAACTTTCCTATCTGGCTTGTATCTGGAAATCAGCCTGCAGCCTTGATTTATTTAATAAGGTAATACTTCCTTAGCTCTTTTCATTTATGCGCATGAGAGCACTCCCCAAACGATGTCGGCTTTATTTATGGCACAAGGTTTATCTTAAAACAGATGCATATTGCATGGGCCACAGATTAGAGCAAAGAAAAACTAAAGATCTTTGATATCAAGTCTGTGTGTCTGTAGTCAAGTGCTTAATTAAAGTGGCTATTTTTTTTATAGTGCTCCCACTGAAGTCAATATGGCACTGCTGGCTTGAAGCCTAAGCTTCCAGGGATTGTTCAAGTTAGACTTTATTAAATATTTTGAGCTATTAACATGCTTTTCACAGGAAACTTTCACATTTATTAGTTAAACATCTAGGACAAGGATGCCCAATCTGTGGTACATGCACTGTAAGTGGCACAGGCAGCCTTCATATGTGGCACATGGTAGATAAGGGAGAGAGCAGGGAACACAGTAGCATATAAAGCAAGGAGCAGAAAGCAAAACAACAGGGGCAGAGTCGCAGTCAGGGAGGGCATGGGTGTAATTGATGGCATGCCGGCCAAAAAGGTTGGCCCCGGTATTCTAGGACATAACACTAACCCTGTTTTACAGACAGAGACATAGAGGCTCAAAGAAGTTAAGTCTATTAGTCAAAGTTATAACAAGGAAAACCTTCGGGTAGAGCCCAGGTAGATGCCAGTTCTTCAATGCAGTGACTAAACAGTTCCTCCCATAGTATCTAATATATTACAGGCAGAGCTGCTGGACTCGATGCTCTTCCAAGGTCCCTTCCAGCCCTAATGTCTATAAAATCTATGAAACTGCTAGTACCTTATAACATTATAGTTTTGGGGGAATTTAATAAGACCCATTTCTTTAGCTACTTATAAAACCTGGCCACAGTAAACTTTTGGGCTGAAGTTTCAATGCTAACTATCTGCCTCAACTTGATTTTCAGCTGAAAAAAAAAATTCAACCCTCTCTGAGAATGAGATTAAGGAAAAATGTGCTGTTTCACCCATGTTAAATTCCCACATTTATTTAGTTTGGAGTGCCTTCATGCTCCACTTGTGAAGTTTGCCTGTATGTGCCCACTGAATAATCTCAATTTGCATATGCTCACTTAAACGTCTAAAGAGTTTCTTTGCACTGGGTAAGCACCCTCCTACGGCACAAAGGCTGAGAGAACTGTCCCTACTAAGTGCAGAAGCTCTCAGCGATCTGGACTCACCATGGCATCACAGAAGGTCTGTCTTACCACTGCTCTTGAAGCCCATGTAGGATGGACAATACTGCCTAACCAAACCAAAGGAGAGGAGGAAGGGGGTGAGGGAAGGAGAAGTAAGTGGAGAAAGAACCAAGGCAGCAAGAGCCAAGTATGAGATGGGCGAAGAGCAGTGGAGGATAAAGGAACAGGACAAGGACATGGAACATGAGGGTCTGTAACCACTAAGAAAAATTTCCCTACAGAACTTTAAAAATGAGCCCAGGAGTCTGTAAGTACTTACATTCCTCTGCTGTCAGCAAACAGCCATAAAACTCACTGGCAAAATGCCCTGTCCCCACTAGTGGTGAGGCTCATAGAGAATATCAGCATATTACTGCCAGTCATTCCACTGGGCAAAGTGGCAGAAGTCTGCACCATGGATCAAAAGAGCTACACTTTGCTGACAATACATGTAGAAAGATGTAGTTAGACATGTTAATTTGACGTTGGGCAGAAGACAGGGTAGATTTGCACCTTACAGACTAACTAAACCAGAGATGTATAGTATAAGCTTTCGTAAGCAGAGGGCTTACTTACATCATCAGATGCTGGGATCTGATGAAGTGATCTGATCATCACACCATCTGATGAAGTAAACCCTCTGCAAGTCTACCTTGCCTTCTGCCTAACACATGCAAGGACATCAAGGTTAGTCAAGGGACATCCAGAAGGACCTGCTAGGAGAACCCCTACTACCTTGCAGTGTTAAAAGAAGAGCTACAGACAGATCTTGTCTGATGGGAAAGCATCAGTACTGACGATAGTGGACCCAAGGATCTCTTTGCTTTCAGAGATCCAGCAACCACCAACTCTGGTTACAGAATAACTAAGAGGTCCATGTAAAATTAAAATAATCTTGATGAATTAAGATGGTACCAAAGGAGCCAGCGTTAGATTCTTAGCAAGTCATGTGTGGTTTCAGCACTGATAAGCAGGAGGTACGTTACACCAATGACAATCTTACCAAGACAGTGATGGCAATCACCAGAGAACACTACAGACCCCTAGGTGCTCAATCTCAAATCACAGCACAGAGAAGATTTAAGTCTGTTTAGCCAAGACTTCTGACACCTTAAAGAACATCTCCAGATGGGCAACACAAATCCTCCGCATGTGCTAATCACACAGTCCACACTTCATGGATACCAGACCCTCCTAAATAGAACAAGCCCTTCACATGTGTGCCATTAGCAGGCACAGCAGTCTCACAGGCAGGGCAGATTTTACAGTCCTACAAACCCAACTACACTTTGGGGTAGGGAAGATGACACACGGCTCCAACTTGCCACTGCAGCTGCTGAGCACGGGGCCAGGAGGTCACTACATCACACCCTGGTGCAGCAAGGGCATACAGGACACGCGCGTGGGCCTGAAAGACGCTGCTGGCCGAACAGTTCCAGGTACATCTGCACGGGGCACCTGCCTGCCCCCAGACCTGTACCAGACAAGTGCTCACGCAAAACCCTGAGGCTTGGCAAGTCCTCGCAGAAACCGACAGCAAGGAGGACTGCACAGGGACCACTCTCGTGGGACAGCTCCGGCACCAGAGCCCGCTGAACGCTGCGGCGACCAGGAGAGGTGGGAAACCCCCTGGTCCCCTGCGGGCAGAAGAGCCGAGCACGGCGGGGCGCGGGCCAGGCCGGCGGGGCGAGGCTGCAGAGGACGGCAGGAAAGGGGCAGCTCCCAAGCAGGGGCCGGCGCCGGGGCCGCACCTGAGCGATCTCCGCTGAGCGGGAGGCAGGTGCACGAGGCGCTGGAGAAACCCACGAGAGCCGCCCTCACCCTCGCCCCACCGCTGCCGGGAGCGCGGCGCCCCGTGTCCCGCCGCTCCCGGGGAGGCTCGCCCGCCGGGGCTGCTGCCGGCCAGGTGCGCGGAGCGGGACCGGAGCGCAGCGTCCCTCCCCGCTGCAGCACCTGCCCCGGGCGCTGCTCGGCGGCGCCGCCCGCGGGGAGCAGGCAGGGGCCGCGCTCCGACCTGTTGCGCCGCGGGGCAGAGCAGCGCTCGGGGCCGGGCAACTTCTCGCGGAGTTGGGCTGCGGGGTCCCGCGCACGCACCTACCGGCTTTGCAGGGGTCGCGGTACTGCAGCTGCTCCTCCGCCGCCGGCCCCCAGCGCCCCGGGGCCGCCCCCGGGCAGCGCGGCGGCGGCAGCAGCAGCAGCAGGGAGCAGACAGCGGCCGCCCAGCGCATCGCGGCGGGGACAGGCTGCTACGCGCCGCCGCCGCCGCCGGGCATCGCTCACAGCCGCCGCCGCTGCCCGGGGCGATGCTGCTCCCGCAGCCGGGGCCGGGGCCGCTGCCCGCCCCGCCGCGCCCTGGCTGGGCCCCGCGCCCGTCACTCAGGGCGGGGGCAGCCAATCGGCCGCGCGCCCGCACCGCGGCTCCTCCCCGCCGGGGCAGCCCGGGACCAGCAGCAGCTCCGAGCCCGCGGAGCCCCTGCCCCTGCCCCTGCCCGGGCACGCCTGCCTCCTGCCCTCTGCTCGCTTTCCGCAGCAGCCTCCGCCTCGGAGGGCGCCCGCGGCTCGGCTCCTGGACGGGTCTTGAGGCCACTTAAAAAGAGTCCCGTCCCGGAGCCGCGAGCAGAAGCTGCAGGTGTCTGTTCAGGGGAGCGGGCCGCAGGCGGGGGTCTCCGCTCGGCGAGCAGGCGGCTTCGCTCCCCGCTGGGCCGGTGCTGGGCGCAGGCGGGGGCGCAGGCAGCGGTGCCACGGGAGCGGGTCAGCAGCGAGCCCCGCTCCGCTCTTGCTGTCGCTGTCCGTTTTCTCGAGGGCTGCCTTGCGTGTCCTCGCAGCCTTTCCTGCGCGCACTCGGCTGGGATACAGCATTGTTTTGGGGAGGGACACAGCAGCCTAGCACAAGACGAATCCAACAGCAGTCTCTGGCCTTGAGAGTCCTGGGTGCACAGTTGCTGGAAAGCTTTTTTTTTGCAGAGGACCAGCGCATCTCCCAACAGCAGAGAAGAACATACATTGTGTCTGGGCAACACACAGGGGAGTCAGTTAGGCAATATTTTTTACATTACTGCTCTCCAACCCAGGCCTCGTCTTTTAGGAGGAAGTAATCGGACTTGCAAGAGCATTAGTAGAAGGCAACATGAAACATCAGAAGGTCCATCCCTTTTCTCTCCTCTTTTAAAACATGGGCTCCCAAGGGAGGTGGTGCTCTCCCGTACCCTGGGGGTCTTCAACAGGAGGTTAGATAGCCATCTAGCTGGGGTCATCTGAACCCAGCGCTCTTTCCTGCCTATGCAGGGGGTCGGACTCGATGATCTATTGCTGTCCCGACCCCAACATCTATGAACCTATGAAATGATTGCAGCTTGGTTGCTTTTAAAGTGCAGCTGGGATATTATTACTGTCAGTAGAAACTTGGGTAGCAAAGCAACGCACCTAAAGCAGAGCCTGGGGGGAAAAAAAAGCAGGCATGTCACTCCTTTATAATAGGTATAAATGTGACAAGCAGAAGAGGAAAACAAGGTTACAAAGAGCTCCCCCCCCCGCAGTGGTGCAGATTACCTGAAGTGGCGATGATTCTAGATACCAGGGCTCAGGTAGTAGCCATCTTAAAGACTTGTTTTACAGGATGATGTTGCTTCCACCAGTGCTGCATTACAGGCCACAGCTTTGAGCTTCTGCCTTGCGATAGCACCCTGGGGCATAGAGACGCTTGAGTACATAAAGTAGGGATTTTTTTTAAGTTCTGCGATGCCACGTAGACAAGCTACTCTCTTCCTGTTCATAATACCAAATACCTCTCCACCTGGGAAGGGTCTGGTTGATCTGGAAAAGGATCAGCTCTTTTTATGGTCTTATTCAACATCTACGTGCAAGCTGTGGTTGAACTGGTGAGATACCGTCTCCTGCAGTTGCAGTCAGGGGAGGGTAGTGGTCCACTTGCTTCCCTTTGATTCCTGCCCCATCCAAACTTTAAAACCAGCTGCCTGGGAACTTTAAAAGTAACAGAGCATTTCAGGTAGTGCCGAGAGCGCCAATTGACTTTATGGCTCGTTATAAGAGACCAACTCAAATTGCGCTATCACAATTTTCACAGAAACTGCAATAAAAAAGTGGGAGTTTCCAGCACAAAGGTGAGCAGCCAAGGTGCCGACTAACCGCTCCCTCTACCGCTGCTAGACTGAGGGCAGCCCTGCTCCTCTCCACCAATCGGCAAGGGCCAGGGCTGCACAAAAGGCAGCCTTCTCAACCAATCAGTGGTGAGGGGAGGAGCTGTCAAGGCCCCTCAGCCAATCAGCAGCAAGGGGAGAAAGTGGCAAGGCTGCAAAAAAGGCAGCCGTTGCTGCAGTTGGCTCATGAAATCGCCCATCTGCTGCCTCGATTTGGGTAGACCCCTACTATTATCCTGTTAATCATTCACCCTACCACAGGTGATAACAGCCCTCTATCGTTTTTAAAGGTCTTGATGTTTCACTATTCAAAATATCCTTTCTTCTGCAATTTTGCTGTCTGGTGGCTACCCCGGGTAATGCCTCTCTTCTATTTAACAGCCCTGCAGACCAGTTTAGCTCTAGCTAAAAGCCTTAACTCGTGTGTAGAAATGCTTGATTACCAAAAAGACATGTGCTGTTGGGTCCAGGTGGTTGGGGCACTGAGGTCCAGTTCAGAGCAGTGTGTTTGCAACTGCTGTCCCCTAGCCCCAGCTCCTCCCAGTGGATTGGAGCCTTGGGGGGCTGCAATCCACCCACACCACCCTTCAGCTCAGGCTGGGCAAACCCCAGACTGAGCTCCCTCTCCTTTCTTCTCCCCCTCCCATTCTGAAGCCAGCACTGGGGGCTGGGCTCACCTGCATCAGCCCAGCCCTGCTCCTGGCAGGGGATGCAGAAGTTAATGGAAGTGCTCTGCTTTGGAGCACCTTCATCTGAACCCTCATTTAATGAGGGTTCAGATCATCACATGATAAGGCATTTTTAAAGCACTTCTGTCAGGACATGGCTGTAGAGCATTTCAGGCAGCTGATCGTGCAACAAAACATCACTTCTGTCAGCACCCATAATGCTAGACCCCTAGCATATTAGGAACACTTCTAGTTCCTCTTTAACTGCAGAAAAATATGTGCTGTGTTATTTGTGATGTACCACACCATCTGCGCTCCCTTTTCAAAACCATGATCCTGGATCATGGTTGCAGTACATGAGACACAACTGTAGCAAGTACTGGGCAAGCCAAGCGGCACTAGTGTAATTATGGAGTGAAGGATAAGTACAAATCAGCTCACAAGACAGAGGTTGTGTGGGAGAGTAGAGGAAAGCGCTTTGTACTATGGTTGCAAACTTTTCACTCTCCTTGGACTGAGGAAGCACTCCCATAATCTGTCATTTCCCTTTAGTTCAGGATTGGTCCTGGATTCTTTGCCAATGCTGAACTTGTTCATAGTAGCATCTGTACACTCATCTAGGTAGATGAGAGCTTTTATGGAGGCCAGCCTGGGACTGTAGTGGAAACTCTCCAGGTCTACTTTTTCTACCTGCTGTATCTGATGCACACAAACAGCAAAGGACAATTCCTACCAAAAACAAACCAACCGGTGCACTGAACCTGTCTTCTGAATGTTAACAAACCACACGTCAAATACCACAGGCAAACATTCAGATACTGTTGTGGCAAAGGAGGGTGAGAACTTGCACAGAAATGACTCTTTCTTCCTCCTCCTAATGCAGTAGAAGCAAAAGCCTACTTAATACAAATGTTCCCACCAAAATAGTGCTGCTTAATCCTTCTCTCTTGGATAAGGTTATCAAGGAGGTGGTAGTAATCCAACCTGCTGTGCCAGATGTCTGTCAATATCCAAGACTCCTAGCTGAGATTGATCTCTGAGTCAGTTCACACACACACACACACACACACAGCTTCAGTCCTATTTATTCAAGCTTTTTAACCATGCACTGGTGGCATCTAATGTCTTTTGTGCTGGAGTAAACAAGTATTTGGAAGAAGGGGGAATGGAGGGGGGGGGGGGAAAATCAGGAGATGGCAAACAATCTGGACAAAACAGAAATGGTATGGGTGTACAAAGGAAATGATTCAAGGAACTAGCTGAAGTTACCACTTTACATCCCCATCACCAAGACAGTGCACTAGATCAGTGGTTCCCAATCTGTGGTGCAGGTACCACCAGTGGTACACTGATCACCTGTCACTGGTATGTGTAAACAGATTTGTTATAATTACTCTATATGACAAAAATTTGCTTGTGGTACTTAAGATTATATCATTTTAAATTGGTGGTGCACAATCTGTCAGTTTGGGAACCGCTGCACTAGACTATTTGCTGTTCCTGGGCACCAAAATAGCAGCAGTCATGAACGGCGCGTGCCCCTAGAGGCCAGGGGGGCACAGTGAGTTCCCGCAGGTGGTGGCAGCAAGCGGTGAGCTCCCTCAGGCAGCCACTGCACCGTCAGCAGCGAGAGGGGGGAAGGGATGGCAAGCACCAACTGGCGGTTGGCGACCACTCGCAGATGCTGCTGGCGGTGAAGGCAGTGGGAGGGGGGGGCCACGAGCAGCGACCGCCCACAGGTGCCACATGCGCCTTTTTGCAGGGGGTGCACCACCATGCTCAGCCGGTGCACGTGCCCCCCCTGTGCATCGTCAATGGCAGCAGTGAAACAGAAATGCCCTTTTCCTTCCATCATTCAATCAGTCAGTAGTTGGTGCTTTCCTTTGTAACACAGGGATTTCTCAATTTTATTTCTCTCAGATTAACCTATTTCGTATTGCCCCATGTCAAAGTAACTACTATTTCCAGTGCTAATTGAAAGGTGTCAGTTTACTCCGTCCTGGCAGCGAGTTGCACTGTTTCCTGGCCACTGGAAGAAATACACTGTTTTCCTCTATTAGATCCTGGCTCGTTTGGGGGAAACTTCTCTGTGGAGACGGGAATGAAATGCTTCAGCATCTCAGACACTAGGAATGCAGCCTTTCCTATGCTCAGCACCATGTCTCAACAGAGACCTCAACAGCAGATACGCATTGTGATCACATGGAAAACTGCTGTTCATCTCCTACAGGGCGGCAGCTCACAGGCTGGGAACCCCTGTGCTAGGATAAAGGTCTAATTGTAGACATGGGCTTTAAGGGCAGGGAGGCTGGGGAAGAAAGAAGTGAATTGTTGCAATTTCCTAGTTCTGTGGATTCATCTGAGCAAGCACAGCTGATTGATCTGAGCAATTTATGTCAAGCTATCCACACGTATGTGTCAATTCCCCAACAGCAGCAGTCTCCTTGCAAGGATTCAGTAACTTCCAATACCAAGGCAACTTAGCCTTCTACAAAAAGTTTTCATTGGCATCAACCCAAGCTATGGCAAACTTCTCTTGCAGCCAAGTGATGCTCAAGGAGTGACATTTCTTCCTGTGCTTGAAAGAAAAGATGATTTCATCTCATCTTGGTAACCAAGTGCCCCAGTCTGTACAAATAAGGCACAAAAGTGATAGAACCACAGATTCTCAATTGCTTTTGAGAAATTGTTTTTCATGAACTAGATTTAAAAACAAGGCTTGCAGTTTTTTTTAGAAACAGATTATTTTATTTCCAAATGTTTAACCGGGCCCATTTTCTTCACAACCCATGTTCTAAATTTCAGATAAGAATCTCTATGAAAAATAAATCAGTCATCTACGAAGCATCACTGTGCAAAAACCAGACTTCCACATAACTGCTACAAAAGACTATTCCTGATGACAACTAAATGGAAATTACTTACTTTCAACGGACCATCCTTGTAACATGCAAACAGCAGGGCCACAAAAGACTGCCGATTCATCCAGAAGGACTTCTGCTTACCACAAACTGCTCTTCAGTCTTGACAGCCATGGTTCAGGTGTATTCTCCCTTTGGAGTCTGTTCCATTGACAATTTTATGTTTTCTTCAGCTCTAAAGGCTGAAGCTCCTTGGCTGAGAGCATGGAGACTTCTTTCCATGGCTTCAGCCACTACACACTTTTATCCTCTTCCACATCCATGAATATTTTTCTACATTCATTTATACCAAAAATGCTCAACCAGGGTGCCAGGGGTAGCCAGGGATGCCATGAGCTCCTTTGAAGGGTACCACAAGGTGGGAGGAGAGAAGTTATGTGAAAGGAGATAATTAGGTAAGTGCAGGCTCAGTCCCTGCTTGTCTGTGCCCCCCCCTCAACTTCCAGGCCCCCTCTTCAAAGATATAAATAAGCACTGTAGTTAGTTTTTGCAATGGAGTGCCACTCCATTCACAGAAATTACAGAGGGCTGCCTGAAGTCTAAAAAAGATTGAGAACCACTGAGCACTTCCAGGTTCCTCCACGTGTCAGAGCCAGCCAATGAGCCCAATCCAGATGCTGTGCAGCCTGACCTTAAACTATCCACAGGAGAGCAGAGGCAGGGGCAGGACAGAGCAACCCTTCTCCAGACATGAAGGTGCAGGGGAGCAGCCCAGCTCAGTATAAGCAGGGGGGCACAGTGGATCCAATCTGGATGCATGGCAGCTGGGAGAACAGCCCAACCTCATATGATATGGATGTATTTGGAGGGGGGGAGGATAGGGAAGTGCAGAGCAGCCCATCCAGACATGTGGCAGAGTGTAGTGAAGAGCTGTCTGGACTGATCTGGACATGCTGGGGTGGGGACCAAGCCCTGATCCCTCATCACTGAAATGGCCTAAGTGAGGTCAGAACCAGCCATGTGGAGCTTCCACTGCTCCCTGCTGCCAAGTTTTCTGACCCTTGAAGGAACCTGTGGGAAACTTCTCTCTCTCCCCACCTCTTTGTAGTGGTGGGCAACTCCAAACAGTACTTCACATAGCACTACTTGAACCAGATTACAAAGGGCATCAGACTTAATCCTAGTTTTGCTCTGTGCCCCAGAAGCACCCTAGCTTCTCCCCACACTGCTGACTTTGTACCACAAAGCCCATCTATTTCATTAGTATTCACCCGGATCTGTTTGGGACTCCACTTTGCAGAGAGTAGTCCTTTTGTCTGAACTTTGATTTATTTCCCCTTCTAATGAATATAGGCTTTACACCTAGTTGTATTTAATTTGATCACTGTAGTGTATTGTCCTAGTCTCCTCAGGTCACTACTCAGGTTGTGCTTCTCAGCTTTTCAGCAGAATTCAATCAGTGTAATTTTCAAGTCTAGATTGTTAATGAAATCAATATGAGCCCCCATTATTGATCCTTGCCATCTCTTTCCTTTTACTGATCCTCTCTGTAACCCATTTCTAACCAATGTTATTATGTCTATATCTAGTAAGTAGCTATCCAATTTCTTAACAAATGTATTGTGTGGGCAGTATGGGAAACGCTTCAGAGAAATCCAACTGCTCCCTTTCATCTACTAAATCAGTGAGGTGACTTTGTGCTTCAATCCTATTCAACTTTAGTGCTGCTGCAAAAGTTTGTTGCAGTGATTCCCAGTTGTACATTAAGATTGTAAAGAAAGGTTTCAGTGATTTATATCCATTAAACAATAACAGTGAAACTTAGTCTCACCCCCCTCCAGAAGTGGTTTGAAATCACTGAATTAAAGATTCAAGGTAAGTGCAAAGTATTTTAGGATGTATTTCATCAAGGAAAGGCCAACATTACTTTCCTCCATTACTTCAGTATTGGAATTTTGGGAAAACAAAACAGACTAAAATAGTTAACTCGTTACAGGATTATCTTAATTTGTCTCATGTTCACAACAAAGGTCCTAAGCAGAAACAAAGTAATATGCTTTGTGGGCTAGATCACAGGTTGCCAAAGGGTTGTACTTGAGCTTGATAGTCTGTCAGTTCACCTCACATACACCTAAGAGGATGATACATTAAACAATGAAATCTGGAGCGTGCCAAGCCAAATTACCTTCCCATGATCTCTGCTCCAATGAGGTTAAGACAAGATGATACAGAACACTTTTTTTCTAACATCCCCTGGCACTTGGCATTCTGGAGTTTTGTTCTCTTATGTGCCCTGCTAGAAAAATATTCCTGCTGTACAATTTACTGTCTTGTGAGAAGGTGACGGGAAGGAATGATGGAACCATGAGAACTTCTGAAGTCTACTATTTGAAGAGAATGAGGGAGTTGCATTCTAGCATCCCCCCGAGGCATCCATTTCTGAAGAGCCTTGTGGCATACGCTCTTAGTTTGCAATTAATTTGGTGCAATTAATCTGGCATGATTTACAAATGTTTAGTGTTAATGAATTAGCAGAAAACCTGGCTACTGCCTAATGAAATAGAATTTTCTGTATTAATTATAAGAAATGTCAGAGTTATATCACGGGATTTTTTTCACATGTACCATAAATTATCCATTAACCTCAATATCACTTATGCATCGCTGAGGTATTGCTGGATACACAATATGCTAACCCTCTCTCCTATGTTAAGAATGAAAGATACTCCAAGCTTTAAAATATTTTAAACCTAGATGCCTTTTGCTGTGTCACCATTTTATTTAGTAGAACAAAAATTAGATCTTGCTTTTCCACTATTTAGGTAATATGCTTTCTTGTTTAGGCAAGGAAATTAATTAAAGTTGATCAGTTAAAGATTCTCAAATACCACTGAGGTGTTTGGATTGTGATCACTTTTTGGGAGCACATTAAATAAAAATGAATCAAGTAATAGCTGCTTTCAGCTAAGTATAAATTTTTTTTTCTAAGAAGCCTGCATCCAAATTCAGAACCTCAGCTACCTAACTGCACCCCTTTGAGAGCAATTATATTAGAAGACCATTATTTAAGGATTTTCCCAAATTTTAAAGCCTGTATACTTGCCTGCCCCAGTAAGTATTAATGTCATTTTGATGCAACATAATTCACCTTGAGAGAAGACAAATAGAGGATTTCCATTCCATCCTTGCCTGCCACATGCAGACATATTATTTAAAAAAAACAACAGGTTAACAGATAGAAACGGGAAAATGTTGTATCCTACTCAATGACTTGAAGTGATAGTTAAATCCAGATCTGTGATTCAAATGAGCCAAAAGGGAACCTTTATCTCCTGTGCTTGTACTCTGCACTTCAGAGACTGACAAGATAAGGAATAGAGATTTATTACTTGAAAAAACATGAGAACAATTGATTGCAAACAATAGCTTACCTTTAGGAAATTTAAATTGATCATAACGTTTGGAATAATTTCCAGCAAAACACTACTGTAGATTTAGCAACACTCAGCAAATCAAGTCCTACACTCTGGACCTCCAGAAACACTTTCAACAAAGCTTCAAAAATTAAGTGCCAATCTTCAAATTCTGCTAGAAAGAAACCCGCTACGTCAGCAAGACTTCTTTCTAGCAAGGCCTACTGCTATGTCATGTCCCTGCTTGATCAGAACAAATTTTTAACCTGGCATAGGGATCACAATACAAACAAGGAGGAAGTAAAACATACAACTTTCTAGTTGCTCAGCCAGCTTATGCCATGAAACAAATTGTTTGCAGAATGTTTCACTGTATCCTCAAATAGCTTCTCCATCTATGGAGTTTCTTAACTTGCACAAAAAAGATTAATTGTTGAAATGGATCTCTCAATATCTTAACTGCAAGGAACATTTTTAAATACCATCCTCAACAGTGTGGCAGATTCTACAAATTCAAATTTTCATTTACATTAGTAACAGGATTTTTGTTAAAAAAAGTTCTATGTTGTTAAGCTAGTGTTAGGTATAAAACGTTGGGTGATCTACTTTTATTCCCTATTAGCAACTCACTTAAAGTCAACAGAACATAAGCATGTTTAAAACCTGTCATTTTAACCAGCTTCTCACATAGTTGACAGGTTTGATACTTTTTGCCTTTTTAAAAAATATACTGTTGTAAACTAGAAGGGCCATACTGCAATGGACAACTCAGTCCCTCAAAATAGGAGTACAATTCTTTTGTAAAAATGTAAGCAATATATTTTACTCAAGCAGAAGTCTGCTGTTATAAAAATGCAATACACGTTTCCTTTGGCAGCCGTACTAAGCAGCCTCAAGTTCAGTTCTTCCTTGAATATTTCACATGAACTCTTGAATACTCTTACATGAATCTTTGGTTTAGAATGTAAAGGAAAAGCATCCATTGGCATAAATCATTTTTATTTAAAAAGTAAGTTACAGAGGAGTAGAACTTAATTAGATATCCAATATGTGGTCTTTACATTGCTGGTACTCCCAAAAGCTGGTTAGTTAGCTACAGTTCCTACAAACAAGAGCTTTTAGATCAAATACCAGAAAGTAACAATTTCTCTTTCGTTAGGTACACATGAACCCTTCCCCTTTGCAAGTGTTACACCATTCTTAGTATGTGGAGACTAAAAAGCCCTTTAAAATAGAAATCTTTTAAATACTAAAGACAAATTGGCATCCAGCAGACTAATTCAACATGGACAACTAAACAATCCTACCTCTCCAGAAGAGCAAGGCTGTTTTTCTTGTCCTCTCCCAATGTGGGTTTCTGTTCTTTAGAATGGTTTAGACTTGTGTGTGCATAATTGGAACCATTCAAGTTGATCAGAACACTCTACCATCATTTCACAAGTTACTGCAAAACTTGCAATCGCTTAAACCTGCAAGTTCTCAACTTTTTCCAGTCCCAGAATCTCACTTTACAAGTAGAGAAAAAAATTAAAATAAATTCCAGCCATCATAAAAAAGGAAGCCCAGGTTGAGAACCCAAGGCCTATTCAATGGTGCTCAACCTTTTAGCCCCATGGGCCACACGAGTGGGCCAGGGCCCCATCTGGCCCATACAGTCATGTCACCTGGCACACAGGGATTGGAAATTTTGGGAGGGGGGAGGGGAGGGGGGGGCAGTGGAAGTGTTAATTTTACTGTTCCCCCGCCACCACATTTTTGGACCCAGGAGGGAGCTCTGCAGGTCAGATGACATGGTTCCATAGACCAGATCTGGCTTGTGTGCTGGAGGTCGAGCACCACTGGCTTGTATACAGTTGTACGATATAGTTGGGAGTAGAGGCCCTGCTTTGAGCAGAAGACTGGACTAGATGACCTCCTGAGGTCACCTTCCAGCCCTATTTTTCTATGATTCTATGAAATAACTCATTCAGGTGCAATACCTTGCTAATGTTTATTCTAGGTTTTACATGCTCCTTCCCAGAAAAGGTGCCCAATTTTTTTAATGCATGTTTCCTCTGGAAGTGAATGAGTTCAGTGCAGAAAGACATATCTACACTCCTATGCTGGGAAAAGTGCAGAAACTGAAAAGCTTTTTGGAGAAGAGCTACCCAAAGGATGAAGATGGTTTACTTCAAAACTCAAAAGTGTTAAAGATGAAGTGCAGGTCCACTTTCAGTGACCAGCAGTGGCATGATGTTCATGCTTCAAGCACTATGTTAGGAAAATGTTTCTCTGATACTAGGGCTGTGCAAAGCTTCAGGTAGTGATTCAATTCAGAGGAGATCTGGCCTGATTTGGTGGCTGAATCTCTGAATCCGAATCGAATCAGGGGACCAATTTAAAGGTCCGAATTGATTCTAAGGTCTCCAAATCTTCAGAAAAGATTCAGAGATCTTTGATGATTTGGGCAGTCCCCAGTGGCCACAGCAGGGAGCTGCAGTCAGACTCTGAGCTGGTAAGTACCATGGGGGGACCCCTGCCAGCCCCACCCCCCATGGCTGCCCCCACCCCTCCCAGCTCAGTACTTTAAAAAAAAGCCCAAGTGCTCACTGGGTGATGCTGGGTGGGGGAATCCCTGCTGCCCCCCACTGTATGGGGGGCCAGCTCCAGCACTTTAAGAAAAAAAAAAAAAAGCTGAGAAAAGCTCCAGGACTCGCTGCTCCTGTGGCAGCCTCGGGGCCTTGGGAGGGGCTTGTGCAGAGTCCCGTGCACGTGGTGTGGGGCAATGGGGAGCAGCAGGGATTGTCCCCCAACAGCAGGAGCAGGGGACAATCGGGGGGGGGGGGGAGGTTGGGGTTTTTTTCTCCTTAAAGGGCAGGAGCTGGCCTGGGCAGGGCAGCCGTGGGGGGGCTGGGGGGAGGGAGGTGGGGGTCAGGGGGCTCGTGCAGAGCCCCTCACACAGCGTGGGGATCGCCCCCCGCCTGGCAGCACCTGCTGAGTTGGGGTTTTTTTTGTTTTTTACGTAAGTGCTGGGAGCTGGGGCAGGCAGGGCAGCCATTGCCCAGCTAGGAGAGGGGCAGGGGATGGGCCTGGCCTGGCTGATTCAGAGATTCGGCAGGAGCCGAATCTCCAAATCAGATTTGGCCGAATCGAATCAGGACGATGATTTGAATCACCAAATCGAATCACTGCCCCCCCCTGAATTGTCTGAATCCAAAGCGAATACTAGCAGCTTCGCACAGGCCTATCTGATACCCCTTCTGGTTCAGCTGAATCAGTAGCAGTGATGAAAATCCTACCGTAGCAAGTTTAGCTTAATAATAAAAAATGGCTCTAGCTTAAGTTCCTTGTCTATTCTACAGATCTTATCACTGAACCACAGAATATTGGCAGGAATTCCTTAAGAAGCTAGTCAGAAAGAGAACTGACTTGAGCTCAGGTGTACTTAAATCTTCATTAATTTCCTCTGGCTACAATCCTTGCCCCTGGAGGGGTGAAAAAATAGCTTGGTTTATTCTGGCTTATACACCATAACAGCAAGTTCTAGAAGAACAAATGCTGACCTCAGTTATATGCATACTACCCCATCACATTGACCCTGCAGTTATGAACTCAGGCTAATGATACTGTTAATAACACAACCAGACTGGAACCTAGTTCATTTTCATTATTTTGTACCTCTACAGTGCTGATAAGAACAGTAGAATGTAAATCTGCCACCAAAAATGAGATGCTCCTGAACAGAGAAAAAAGCTTTCAGGAAAGTACCATTAATATTAGTCACTTCTGCAACCATAAATTCAAATAATTTCAAGTGTAGTAACAGTAATCTCAAGTTTCATGCATACTTTATCCACCTGAAGAATGACATACTCCTTGAGAGGATCATTCCTAATTCATTCTCTTGCTAAGCATTCTCCATTTTCTTGTAAACAAAGTATTACAGCTGCATTCTGTTCACATTCCTATCTAAATTCAAACCATCCAGGTTTGTATTAATCTAAAACATTTGGCCAAGACTGGCTATCCCTTCATTTAGTGAATTCACATGTCATCTGTAACAAAATGGGAAAAAAGTGCTGTACAATCAAACACTAAAATTAACAGATGGCTTAAACAAATCTAATTCAAGGAAACTCCTGACAAGTGACTATGGGAGAAGTGGTAGGTGCAAGATGTGTATTTCTTGTACAAAAAAAGAAGACACTCTCTAAGCAGAAAGGTTCTACATCCTATTACTCAAGATGTTGTGTAAGCTGGCTAGGAAAGACCGCATTTTCTCAAATATAACCTGCACCCTTTTCAACCAGAACCAATTTGTGAAACCTGGGGTGCACATTAAATGCGAGAAAACCTGATCCCCATTGATTTGGAAATTTGGTGGCGAGGGAAGCAGCAGCAGTGTTAATTGCTGCTGCTCTAGGAGCCATGGCAATTAACACTGCCACCACTCCCCTGCTGCCAAATATCCAGACCCATGGGGAGCCCCCGTGGCTAGGTAACATGGCCCCACATGCAGGGTCAGAGCTGACACATGGCTCCTGACCCAGTGTGCCAGGTTGAACTCAGCACACCAGGTCAGATGTGGTGAACTGGGTCTGTCCACAGACCTCATTTGGCACAAGGGCTAGTGCAGATTCAGGAGCAGGCTCAGTTTCCTAGCTGCTGCAACACACAGTTCTCTCTTTACGCGAGGACTGCATTCCAAAAAAACCTTGCATAAAGTGAATCCAATATTACATGTATAGCTGCGTTGCATGCCTCTTCACATAATATCAAATTTTTCTCGCACAAAGTGAATTTCTGGTATAAATAAGTCATTGCATATAAGTGAATTTGCACAAAATGAATTTGCATAAAGAGAGACCAAAATGTACTTTGTTTCTTTGAGGAAAAATAATTTTTTCTTCACCCTATGTCTTAATAAACAAGGTATTATATATGGGGATATGATGTAAGCGGAAAAATATGGTAGCACCTGTCAACCACCATGACAAAGACGAGGCATTCAAAATAACTTCTACTTTACACTTGTATAGAAGCGGTGGTGGAAGGGGGCAATTCCCATGAAACTGCAGAAGTACAAAAAATATCTACACTGATGATGCCAGAAAACACAGAAAGGAAATATGTACCACAAGTCTGCAGCATTAAAAAATCCAGGTACAAAACTGGTTAAATGAAATTTACAAAAGGTTTTGTGACATTTTGATAAACTAATCACAGATACAGATCCATTATCAAAATATCCCTTTGAAAATTTTGCATCTCATAGTACTAAATGTATTTATCAGGTGGAAATACTGGTTTCTTATTTAAGTTTAGAATATACAGCAGAAGGCTTCAGAGAGTTGTATGCACTAGCAAAATTACTAATGGGAACAAGTACAAAACCCACTCTGTATAAATCCTACATTATTGTCAGACAAAGGCGGAAATAACTGTTGAACACATTATGCTCCCATTATAGTTGGTCTGTACTTTTAAATGAGAAGTATCTTGTGTCAAACTGTAATATGCTCATCTAGGAAAACTGACAATTCACTTGAAATATAACTTAATTCTTTTCCTGCAAAGATCAGTTAAAATGGCCAAAAAATATCAGAGCGCGTGTATACACAATACACATTTATTGAGTAAAATTTCAAGTGAATATGCAGGATTTTGATCTCTTCCACCTGTAGATTTGGTTGCATTTTCCCCATTCAGAAGAATTATTTTGTTCCACTCATTTTAAGGTCACATACTTTACATTATATATACAAACAGAATGCAAAATTTTCCAAAAACACCTCAAAACAACACAATCCCTTATGAGTGCCTGTCTCCCTCTTCAAGAAGCAGAAATGTATTTCACACCCCTGTACAACATTGGTATGATTTTTAGATAGATAAATATAGGGTTCATTAATGCAAATACTGCTGCTTATAATTTTTTTTTTTATTTAGTAAGTTGCATTTTCTGGGGGAAGATACTCTGATCCAAACAGGTTTATGAAAACTTCCCTATATAGCAGGTGTCAAAATTCCCAAGCTGATTGCCCCTTAAAGTCTTAAATCTGTTTCCATGAGAGACTTAACACATTGAGACTCCTCCTAGCTAAGTACACTGCACAATTAACACTCGTTTGTCTTAGACAATCTTAACCTTTATTTGCTCATTTATATTAGTTGTCTTCTCATCTCTCCATCTTCCAAGTACGCTTGCTGGATCAATAAACAGATTTCCCTATCGACAGTCCAGCCAAGGAGGACCTTTCTAGACTGACCATCCATTTTGGAACTGGACTGTATAATCCAGATGCAAGCAAATTCTTTGACTGTGAAGCATGGGTTTTTGATATTTGAAAAGCACAGTAATACTGTACACAGACACTGGCATTCAGTAGCATTGCCTTTTTAAACAGACATTTTCAACTGCAAACTCATCTATTTTCACAATCAGAATATTTTTGTCTGAAAAGTTTATTTTAGTTTTCTGAACACCCCAAAGCAGCTGTGCTTTTGGTGTTATATCAGTGTCCAGATCAAATAAACAAAAAATTAAAATGTTCTAAATTACAAATTTAACTCCTGTAAGAGCTTCAGAAAGGAAACAGAACAGAAAGCATGACACACACATTGTGAAGGAACCCCAACGTTTCATGCAATGGCAGGCAAGATGTAAAAAGCCACCCAAATTCACACATTTGTACACCGAATCATCAGAAAAGTACTCTGTAGTAAATCTGTACATCCAAATACATTTGGGATCTACACCTAAGTTACATTATTTAATGTTATATACACTTATTACCCCTTTAATAACGTTTTAAGGAAAACCCTTCATTCAAACCCAAACAAAAAAATAAGACTAACTTGGAAAAAAGGAGAATCACTTTAGACATTCAGTTAAAATATTGGTTTTGTTTTAATCTAGACCTCGAAATGTTTATTAAAAACAAACAGTATCCTCTTCATTTAACATGTTGCTTTCTAACTGTACAGTAAATTGCATTGCAGAGAACACACCTCTGTCTTCAGCCTTATTTTCTTTGGATGGATTTAAGATGTAGCTGAATATTATTTTAGAGATAAATAAAAGGGAAGTTGGTCCAACTAGAATGATAGCTGATATATTACATGCAGTTTTTTTAATATTTTTAATTTTTTTAAACAAATGGGTGTAGGTATAGTTGATATTGCAAATGAACCAAAAAAGCACCCAGAGTCAAAATATAAAACATACCTCTATCCTGAAAATGGCAGTAAAAATCTGAAAAGTAATCTTTCTGGAACAGCATTTTTAGATAATTTAGAAATGTTAAGTACCAGGAAGACTACTAATCATAGTTTTAGCAACCAAGTTTCCCTCTTTTTACTGAATGGAACAAATGCTTTAAATAAACCGTTTGTCCTCTTCACTGAAGAGAGCTAGTCTATTCATCTTTAATGAGCTAGTTTTTTTTTTTTTTTTGGGAAGATTAGCCATGTACTGTAGTAATGTCTACTGCATATAATCCAAGCATTTGCTGTGAACAGTTGGAGAAAGCAGTCAGTAAGAACCTAGGATCAATGAAAATAGATGTTACTTTAAGCCATCCACAGAACGGAGACCCATACAGTGCCCAGTGTTAAAACCCAAATCTCTTCTTGCGCTTGTTGCTGTGCAAGTCCATTCCCGTGAAAACAGTAACTGATCCATAGTTCAATTTTCTTATTTCCTTAGTCAATTTTCACATTAGTGTAGATTTTACGAACAAAGGCACTTGTTCCCATGTAACCAATAGCTCCTGCAAAAAAACAAAAAGAGAGTATATTTTAGAGTCACGCACACACACTTCTTAAAATAAAGCTATTTACGCTATCCGTTCTGAACAAAGAAAATAACTTACCTGGGATACTTGTCCTCAAATTCTAATTATCCCATGGAATGCCTAGCAGAAACTCATTTAGCTCAAGAGATATCATTAAACCATCTTACCAACAGGCCATGCTCACGTTGCCCTGATAAATGTACCAGCCCCCTCACTGTCTCCAAGAACCAGGCCCATTTTTTGAGGCCAAGAGTTGAAAGCATAAAGCCCTAACTCTGAGGGAAGGTATGCAGGAGGGCAAGTTTTTATTATAAGTGACACACCTTTTGGATGAGTATTTTGTTGGCAAGTGTTTTTGCCTTACCATAAGGTACAAATAATAGCTGACCTCAGTCCTAGGAGTCTGAGATTCCAAGGAGGCCTGAGCAAAAAGATTAACTACTAATTGCTACTAGTTTAAAGGGAAATTGCAACCTGCAGTTTTGAAATTAGTAAGAATCATGGAAAGATTATGCCTGGGTCACAGAAGTAATAAAGAAATAGGACAATGGATTTCTGCAAGCAGAAGCAGTTTGAGTAATAAAATACTGCAGACAGTTTAATGGCAAGAGAGATGAAGAATTTGACCCAGAAAATAGATTCATCAACACCAATCCACTCTGGGGTAGATAAGCAAGGCTGCATAAACAATAAGGGTGCATAGAAATACAAGAGTCCATAGCACTGCCTTGCATGTCTCCCAAATAGGTGGAATTGTGGATGTCAGGTTAGCTAACACTCACAGGGGAGCAAGAGATGCAAGCCTGGTAAAGATCAAAGAGAACTGCTATCATTGCCTGTATAGTAATAATTGTAACCAATGGATGGGCAATTGAAGGCTACGGGTAAAATTTAATAGAGCTTTTAACACAAAGCTTTTTGGCTGTTCTGCTCAGAATGGATTATGCACACGTTTCCCTGGGAGGATGCTGACCGGAAAGTCCACAGCAAAGCAAGTTTTCCCCTTGAAGGCCACCAATCAGCCAACACAGACGTCCACTTCCTCCAAATAACCCCCTGCTAACCCAAATAAAAGAAAGGAAGAAAAATAATCAAAATATAAGCCCCTAATCCCAAGGGAAAGTTTTACCCCCAAAACAGGAAAGCCAGAGACCCCTGAAAATAATCCACTAGAGACTCCACTACTGTTTTGTGTGGGAGCTGATCAGATGCAGAAGAAAACCACACGCAGATGTTTACAACTCAATTCAGAGTACCTTATTAAGAAACAATTCAAACACCACCATCTTCAAAAGGATAAAGATGTGTCTGGGTTGAGAGGGGCTTCTTTATAGTACATAATGTGCATTTCTCCTAAAAACTGGCCCAGACTTTTGCTTCCAGGCTGGTACAAATAGCGGTGGGCTGATGAAAGCCACACATTTAAGTCCTTCCATAGGGAGCAGGGAAGGAAAGTGTTCATCACTACGGACATCAGATAGAAGTGAATAGTGTGTTTAAGCAAGCTTTAATTCTCAGTCTTTCATCTATTGGCTATTTCTTCCTTTTCTTTGCTTCTCCCCTCTGGAATAACTGAGTGACAGGCCTTGCTCTGGATGGGGTTAATTTAGGTAACTGAGGAGTAAAGTTAAGATACACAGCCAGCCTCCAACAAACCAGTTTGAGCAGGGAACAGAGAGCAGCAAACAGAGAAGGAGTTTGCTAAGGGCAGGGGTTTTCATTCTTTTTGGATCAGCATACCCCCAGTGGCCGGATGCAGACCTGGGGGAAGGTGGCATGCAGCTGAATGTGGAGCAGCGGCAGCGGCCACTTATGAGCTTCCTCTGCCCCCCGCGTCCAGCCGGAATGGTGCATAGCAGCAGTCTGTCCCTGCCTGCCCATGTGTACCCCCTAGGGCCTTCTCAAGTACCCTAGGGGGGTATGCATGCCCCTGGTTGACAACTGCTGGCTTAGGGACTTCCTGGTAGGAGCGAGCCAGGGAACAGGAGATTCTGTGTGTATGAACATGTACAAGGGCCATGCTGCAGATGTTTGGTCTGCAGGTTCTTGTAGTATGACTTTTCTCCTCTCCCCTTCTCCCCCCTGCCCGTACAGCCTAGGTGGTCTCCAGGCAGCAAAGGAGACACAAATGGAGTCTGGGAGTCAGCTGTTGTGACCTGTGTGGGATGTGCTGTGTTGGTGTTCTTCCCAGAAGGTCGGGAGCACTCATCTGCACCAAGTGTAAACTGATGTCTTTCCTGGAGGAGAAGATTCAAAGATTGGAAGCACGGGTATCCAAGCTGCACTGCATCAGGGACCAGGAAGATTACTTGAACAAGAGTTATGAGAGGCTGGTACTGGAGAGGCCAAAGGGCAATAAGGAGAAGTGGCAGCATGTAACTACTCAAAAGAGGGTCCCCAAAATTGAAGAGCTGCAGACTGAAGTTAGCAACCGCTTCCAAGCACTCTGCAATGGAACTGCTGAGGAAAAGGTAGACAAGGACATCTGCAGGCATAGGAGGTAGCAGCCTAGGATAGCAGAAAGTACAAGGCCCCAAGGACCATTGCACCATGAAGGAAGGGAAGAGTGGTGATGGCTGGTGATGCCCTTATGTAGGAGACAGAGGCATCATTTGTCTTCTAGATTTGGGGCGCCAGGTGTGCTGCCTGCCTAGAGCCCAAATTCAGGATGTCATAGAGCAGTGTTTCTCAACCTTTTAAGTAATAAGTACCCCCTAACTTCTGGAAATTTGAATAAGTACCCCAACACTCAATTTTCCAGGGGATTTTATATTTATAGACTAATATGTGCAGATGAAGTGCTCCTGACCCTGCTGGAAGAAGGGCTGTGTATATAAGGCCGTGATATGACAGATGTCTGATCTGGTGCTGATAGGGTTACCACCTTTTACACCGGGGTGCACAACTCAAGTATGTACCTGAGCTAGAGGTGGTGTTGGCCAAAGCTAGGAGGGTGGAATTACTGGGGAATTAATTTTTTTTTTTTTTTTAATTTCACCAAATTTTTGCCATAGTTTTGAGAGGAGGAAGGGGTGAGAGAGAGAGAGGAAAAAAGGATGAAAGAGACAGAGTGCTGGGGTACCCACATACCCCCTGCCTGTGTCTCGTGTACCCCCAGGGGTACGCATACCACAGGTTGAGAAACTATGTTATAGAGAGACTGCTAAAGTGCATCCAACCCCTTCCTGCTTGTCCATGTAGGCATCAATGATACTGCCAGGAATGATACTGAGCAGATCAGAGGTGATTATAAGGCTCTTGGCAAGAGGATTAAGGATCTTGGAGCACAAGTGGTGTTTTCATCAATTCTTCCTGTGGAAGGGAAGGGTTCAGGCAGAGGCCATCATATCCTGGAAGTGAATGCATGGCTGGGACAGTGGTGTTGACATGAAGGCTTCAGCTTCCTTGACAACAGACAAATGCTCTTGGGAGAAGGACTGCTATAAAGAGATGGGATCCATCTGACAAGAATGGGGAAAAGCATTTTTGGACGTCACCTGGCCAACCCAGTAAGGAGAGCTTTAAACTAGGTTCCACAGGGGATGGTGATCAAAACCCTCCAGCAACAGAGTGCACAGTCCAGAGAGGAAAAGGACTCAAAGAAACAAATTAACTCTGGGAAAGGGCCAGAAAGCTATAGGACTGCAAAAGTAGAGCAAAAGCAAAGCAAGTAGGTCAAAATGCAAAATATACCCAATGCATGCATACAGATGAGAGAAGTATGGGGAATAAACAAGATGAGCTGGAAGCTGCAGCCTGTGAAAGGAACTATGGTCTGATTGGCATCACAGAGACCTGGTGGGACCACTCTTATGATGAGAATGTCAACATCACAGGTTACACTCTGCTTCAGACAAACAGGGCTAGGAGAAATGTGGTGGTGCTGCCTCTGTCAAAAGCACATATACTTGTTTCCCTCCTGAACCAGGGAACAACAGCAAAGAAGAATGCATCTGGGTGAAGATGAAAGGTGAAAGACGCAGCATAAAAATAATGGTGGGATGTTATTATAGGCAACCAAATCAGGAAGGAGGTGGTGGATGAGGAACTCTTCAAGCATGTAACAAATCTATCCAAAATGCTATGGGATAGTCCTGGTGGGAGATATCAGTTTTCTGGACATCTGCTGGAAGAATAATGCAACAAACAAAAAATGCCAAGCCAGTTCCTAACTAATGTGGAGGACAACTTTCTCTTCCAGAAAGTGGAAGATACAACTAGGGGATCATCTATCTTGGATCTTGTCCTGACCAACAGGGAAAATGGTAAAGGATGTAAAGGTGATGGGTAACTTGAGAGGAAACAATCACAATATGATAGAATCCCAGATCCTGAGCCAGGCAAAGCATGAGGTTAGCAAAATTAGGATGCTAGATTTCAAAAAGGAAGATTTCATCTGACTCAAGGAGTTAACAGGCATGGTGTCAGGGGAGGATAGATTGAAGGATAAAGGCACCTAGGAGGACTGGGAGCTTCTAAAGGGCACAGTATTGGAAGCTCTACAAGAAACTGTCCCAACATGATGGAAAAACAAGAAGAATTGCAAGACACCAATATGGCTGCACAAGGAGCTTCTAAAATGCCTCAAATGCAGAAGGAAAGCATACAAGCAATAGAATAACGGGTAGGTCACCAAGAAAGCTACCAGGAAACAGCAAGAACCTGCAGAGACAAAAATCAGGAAAGTAAAGATAAAGAACAAGCTATACCTGGTGAAGGAAGTCAAGGACAACAACAAAAAAAGTTCTATAAAGTATGCTGGCCAGAAAAGAAGGACAAAGGAAGCTGTGGGTCCCTTGTTAAGAAGTCAGAGGGAAACTCCTAACAGAAGATGCAAAGAAGGCAGATCTACTCAACAGCTATTTTGCCTCAGTCTTCATGAAAAAAAACTTAAGCTGCAGCCAGACACCTAATAGGGATTATCTGGATAAGGAAGGGGGGCAAGCTGAGGGAGGAGATAACAAAAGAGATGGTTGGAGAGCTTTTGTTGGGTCTGAATGAATTCAAGGCAGCACAGCCAGATGAACTTCATCCCAGAGTACTGAAGGAACTGGCAGAGGAAATCTAAGAGCCCTTGGCAATGATCTTCATGAAGTTGTGGGAAACGGGCCAGGTACCAAAGGACTGGAAAAGGGCCAATGTAATACCCATCTTAAAAAAAAAAAAAAATTTAAATGGAGGACCCGGGGAGCTACAGACTGGCTAGCCTCACTTTAATACCTACAAAGGTACTGGAGATTATCCTAAAGAAGGCTATTTGCAAGCATCTGGAGGAGGAAAGGGTGATCACAAACAGCCACTATGGACTTCAAATTATTAACAAGTCCTTGCCAGAAGGGCAAGAGGTTTTGAGCAGTCCCCACAGGGGTATGTCCTAGGCCTGGTGCTGTTCGACACATTTATTAACAATTTGGGTGCCAGCACAGAAAGCTTGAGAAAGTCTGCAGACAACACAAAACTGGGAAGGATTGCAAACATGTTGGAGGATATGAATGCAGTTCAGTAGGATCTAAACAGGTTGGAAAGCTGGGCTATAGCTAGCAGGATGAAGTTCAATGAGGACAAATACAAGATGCTACACCTCAGGAGGAATAACCAAAAACACAAATATAAAATGGATGATACGTGGCTGGATGGCAGAACCATGGAAAAGGACCTGAGAATCTTGGTAGGTCACAGATTCAATGAGTCTGCAGTGTGATGCAACCACACAAAAGGCAAATACGGTTTTGAGATGCCCCTAATGCTTCTATTAATGCAAGACATGGGAGGTGTTAATTCCTCTACTCAGTACAGTTAGGCCTCAACTGAAATACTATGTGCAGCTCTGAGCTCCACATTTTAAAAAGGACATGGAGAAGACAGAGTCCAGAAGCAGGCAACAAACATAATCAAGAGCTTGGAAAGCAAGTCATAGGATAAGAGGCTGAAGGAGCTAGGCATGTTCAGCTTGTAGAAAAGGTGCTTAAGAGACTTAATACTTGAAGGACTGCCATAAAGAAGGAAAATGCCTTTTTTCTCTTGCTGCACACAGGATGTGGACTAATGGCCTGAAGTTGTAGTAAATTAAGTTTAGACTAGATAGCTGGAAGAGCTTCTTCACTGAAAGAATAGTGAAGCAGTGGAATAGACTGCCCAGGGACATTGTGGACTCTCTATCACTGTTCAAAAAAAGGTTGGACAGCCACTGGTCAGGGATGACCTAGGCATAGCTATCCATTCGTTCTACTATGGGCATTTCCTATGCTTTTGAGCTTTGCTGGCTTTCCCGCTTCTCCCCTCTTTTTCCTTCATGCATCAAGAAGCTCAGAGGCACTGGGTGTTGGCTACAGCCAAGACTGGGAATTTGACTAGGGTGTGGCCAATGCTCCTGCTAGGGACCAAGTCAGAGGTACCTGGCTAGAGGGTCTTGCCCCTCCACTCAGAGTCAAACCAAATGCCATATTTGGGATCAGGAAGGAATTTTACCCCAGGGTTAGGTTGATACAGACTCTAGGAGTTAATACCTTCCTCTGCAGCAAGGGGCATGGCCTTCTACCTGGGATCTCTTGAGCATATATTAACAACGTTTCACAGAAGCAGGACATTAGCTGCCATGGTTCCCCTACTTTACCTGTGGCAGGTTAGGGTGTTAGGTCTGTGTTCTGTCAGGCTTGATGGTAAACTTATGTAGAGTTTAGATTATGAATTGTATTGGATGGTTTGGATAGGAACAAACCTGCCTCAGGCAGGGGGTTGAACTAGATGTCTGGAGGTCTCTTCCAGCCCTACTTCTCTATGATTTTATGATCTGTGAGATTCAGATTCACAGACAGATCAAGTATTCTGTATCTGGAACCTCCTTTTTGTGTGCTATCTGTACCATAGAAGTGATGCATTAAGGGTCACCATAATCTAGACTGTAATTTTAACTCTTAGTTTAGTAGCAACTCATAGGTAATAATTCCTAAATACAGTTCAGGTGTCTCTGGGACTGACCTCTGCCACTACTGGTGACACCCAGAGAATGGGTCTTGCTGAAATTTGTTTTCTCTATAAAATCTTTATCAACCTCTAATTCTTAGACTCTCCAGTGCAAATGGTTTTCTATGGACAAAACTAGACGCAGCATATCCAGGTACTCCAGTTTATTCAAAGGGACAACTTGAGAATATGGGTAATTCATTATGAACCCAAGTGACACTAGTGCTATACTGGTGGTGGTGCAGAATAGAAACAGCGCATTACATCTCGGGGACACCTGATCCACAGAACGTAACCACTGCCGTAGTATTTTATCACTAAAGAACTCCACAGTGCGCAAAAACAAGTAATACACAGTAGGACTGTGATTCAGTAAATAGAGAAATTGAGAAACTATTGAGAAGTCTATTTATCTGTGTGATACTAGAGTAGTACAAGCTCATATTTTCAAACTACACACTCCACAGAGCATGAAGATGACATTAGTTAGTCAGGAAACTCTGAAAAAAGTCTATTCTATCAGTAGAGTGCTTTTCTCTGACATAAAGAAATCTGTCAGTTTCATCAAAATGAAATTAAAGGGAACTCAGCAAGCCTGAAAGTTGTAATAAGCTTTCAACAGCTAGTATCAATATTCAGGTGATCTGCAGGGGGGCAGTCACTTTGTTCCACGGATTATGTTAAATCCAAGTTGACTAACCATGGTCAAGATAACTGAAGCTAGGGACAAGTGATACGGGTAGAGAGAGGCGCCAATGCAATCAGTGACATCTAAA
Organism: Alligator mississippiensis; assembly: GCF_030867095.1. Taxonomy (NCBI): domain Eukaryota; kingdom Metazoa; phylum Chordata; order Crocodylia; family Alligatoridae; genus Alligator; species Alligator mississippiensis. Next base: position 17,548,179 of record NC_081829.1, read on the forward strand.
ATCCTAATGGTTTCTAGTTGCATTCAGTTTTATTATGCTGCAGACTGTCACAACCCAAGGGTGTGATTTTGTGTGCGCGCGCTTCGGCACTGCTAAATTATTTCCTGCCACGAGGAGCTTTCTTTGCAAGGTGCATTTCTCAGTTGCAAAGAGAAAACCCCAGTGCAAAGAAGTTCCCACCACCCGCATGCAAATTTGTGTCCCACTATTGGCCAGTTCTAAATTATTCCCACGTGGCAGCTAGCGATTGGCTTGCTAGCCGTATAAGAGGCTTGAGCGGTTTCTGCCCAAGTTGGAGGACTCCACAACCATCTGGAGGAGGAGGACTTCACGTTTCGTGAAGAACTCTAAGCGCTGAGGAGCCTAACGGACCCAGCATGTACCTTAAGAAGGCTATAGGGGTCTGATCAACCTCTGGCCTCTCCCCGTCGCCGAGCGCGATCCCTCGATGAACCCCTTCCCTGTGCGCAAGTTCCACGGAGCCTAGCAAACTTCGTGTGAGTGTATCCAGAGCTCTTCTCCGAGTTGTTTTCTTCGGTTGACACGACGGGCTCGTGGTTTTAGAGCCTTCAGCCGGATTGGGCTAGAGTTCGCAAGATTAGAACTCCTGTCCGCTCTTCTTTCCTATCTGTAACTGCAACTCAAGCAAGTTTTCCTGCCTGCACCGCGACCATCTACGGTGTAAATAAAATAATCTTTAATCAACCGCTACGCGTCCGTGCCTAATTCTAGTCCGCCGGCCTGCATTCCCCGACCCGTGTGCCAGGGTTGCTGGCCACAGCCCTCCGCACACCCCCGAGGGCCTCAGACAGCTCCCGGCCCGCACATGGCGACGAGGATGGGATCAGGGGAAGGCATGCTGGAGCTAGAATTAGTTAAGAACTGCCCTTGGCGCAGTGGAAAACGCCAAGTGGAAAACTTTATGGAACTGGAGGCGCATATCGCTTACCACCAGGCGGGAGGAACGGGCGAGAGGTTTATCAGCAGACGCCTTTCGCTGAAGGGAGAAGAGGGAGCTTCCAAAGACAGAGCCCCGAGAGAGAGGGAAGTGTATCTGCACCCCGCGGCATTTAGGTGTATAACAAGTGATGAGCGGGTCCTGTTTAGGCCCCTCGACACCGTGTCCCTCGCCAGAGTCAACCCGGCGGGCGCAGTAAACCCGACCCTCACCTGGGAGTGTGCCCGTTGCCTAAGATGTGCTCGGGAGAGTGAAGAACCGGTGCCAATCGACCGGTTCGCCCCCTTTATGCTGGCGTCAAGATTAAGGGGTCGCGAGCTTCCATCCGAGCTCCGCGAAGATCTGGAGATGGAGGAACGCGCCGCGGATGAGAGGGTGGCCCCACAATACAACAAGGGGGGAGTGCTAACTGCAACTTTTCGTACTGTAACTAATTTAATGCAGAAGAATTTAAGTTTGAAAGCCCAGCTGCATATGGCCGTTCAAGCGGTCAAAGAAGCGGCTGCGAAAAAAAATCCTGAAACGCCACGACAAGATGGCGCCGAGCAAGAGGGAGACCGCGTGGAAGAACCAGAAGAGAAGGGTGGAGCTTCGGAGGAACCTGCGAGAGTTCGGCCAGCAACTCTGCCCACCAACGCAGCGTTGCTTCCGGCAACCCTGCCCACCGATGCAGTGTCGCTTCTGGTGACCATGCCTTCATGCTGACGGAACGGAGAATCGAGCGGAGGAGTGCATCCGCCCCTCCTGCCTGAAGTAATAACAGCAGCAATGACTCCCGCAGCAGTAGTTCAGCCTGTAACAACCAGCCGAGTTGCTATTGCCTATTATGCTCGCACCAGAACTGAATTGCAGGAGTTGTGCAGAGAATCAAGAATCCAACCTGAAGAAACTCTAGCTGTATGGTTGGGACGTTTGGTCGTGGAACTTGGATCCAAACTGCTAAACCAGGAAGCAGCAAGCTTCTTGGTCAGACAAGCTTCGTGGAGTAGAGGACATGTCACTGACATCGACATGGTGGCGTTTAATGTTCACTGGCCTATTCCACTGCCAGCGCTTGTTGTAGGACTGATCGGTGAAAAAGCCCAAGCATGGCATGACGGACAGCCAGAACATACCGGCACAGAACAACTCATGCTAGCGATCATCGGAGTCTCGTACTGTGCCTGGAACCCCAGAGCATGTGCACTGGGACTCACATCACTCCAGCGAATAAGACCATGGCCTCACCGTCATCTACGAGATCCTGGAACCGTTCCAGTAACCATTCACAGCATAGATAGTTGTCTTGAGGTTTATGGGCGAAAGAACATCGTCGTCCTCCGGATTCTGCTTAACCCAACGGTGAACCAACCCGTGAGTAATCTCCTTCGTCAGTTGTCACGACTGCATATCCTGATGGAGCCAAGATTATCTAGTGATCGGGAACGTCGACACCCGACCGAGACTCAAGGCACAAGACATCACGAATCCAATCTTCCATCATTGCCACAGAGAACACCAGAGGAGCGATACATGTTTGGATTTCTCCTACAGCGTTCTGGACTCAATAAGTGGCAACTTCGGATTTTAGGGGACGCAAGCCAATGGCAACTGGCCTATGAGTTAGGTTTCCATTATCTAGAAGAACTAGACGACGGCTCCTCAACGATTTCATCTAGTTGAGTGTGCAAGAGAGGGTAGTTTAAAGTAGCAAACACCTGTATTATATGTTTTAGAAATGATAGTGTAGTTCCATGGAAACTTTGTAAATATTTTGATATACATTAACTTATTTTCTGAGAGTTTTGTTTACAGATCCGGAATTCAGAGTGCATGGCAAAGAGAAGCCCCAAGAAGGATAACATCATCGGAAGAAGTGAGGGCCTAACGCGTGACTTCACCATGACACCCACTGAAGCCCTGATCATGCAGTTCTTTGTTATGAATCTGATTATGTGTATATGTATTTGTGTTGGTTATTATTTAATTCGATCCCTAGAGGACGAACTTCTTATGTTAGCGAATTTTGTGTTTACCCGTTTAGTTCAGCGACCTGTGGTAAGAGCTCTCGATAACCCGAGTGACAAGCGTGTGGTATAATTCAGCTGTGCCTTCAGCAAGGGGGGATGTCAAAACCAAAGGGTGTGATTTTGTGTGCGCGCGCTTCGGCACTGCTAAATTATTTCCCACCACGAGGAGCTTTCTTTGCAAGGTGCATTTCTCAGTTGCAAAGAGAAAACCCCGGTGCAAAGAAGTTCCCACCACCCGCATGCAAATTTGTGTCCCACTATTGGCCAGTTCTAAATTATTCTCATGTGGCGGCTAGCGATTGGCTTGCTAGCCGTATAAGAGGCTTGAGCGGTTTCTGCCCAAGTTGGAAGACTCCACAACCATCTGGAGGAGGAGGACTTCACGTTTCGTGAAGAACTCTAAGCGCTGCGGAGCCTAACGGACCCAGCATGTACCTTAAGAAGGCTATAGGGGTCTGATCAACCTCTGGCCTCTCCCCGTCGCCGAGCGCGATCCCTCGACGAACCCCTTCCCTGCGCGCAAGTTCCACAGAGCCTAGCAAACTTCGTGTGAGTGTATCCAGAGCTCTTCTCCGAGTTGTTTTCTTCAGCTGACACGACGGGCTCGCGGTTTTAGAGCCTTCAGCCGGATTGGGCTAGAGTTCGCGAGATTAGAACTCTTGTCTGCTCTTCTTTTCTGTCTGTAACTGCAACTCAAGCAAGTTTTCCTGCCTGCACCGCGACCATCTACGGTGTAAGTAAAATAATCTTTAATCAACTGCTACGCGTCCGTGCCTAATTCTAGTCCGCCGGCCTGCATTCCCCGACCCGCGTGCCAGGGCTGCTGGCCACAGCCCACCGCGCACCCCCAAGGGCCTCAGACCGCTCCCGGCCCGCACGCAGACAACATGGATGGGCATCCAAAACATTAGGTCTCCCTATGTTTTTCAAAAGAGATCTATACCTGCATGTACAGAGCTCAGTTTTATAGCACAAGCTTCCATTAGCCCTCAGTGAGGGCAACTTTCCTGGCAAGTTGCCTCGAAATGTAGCTCAAGACAAGTCTGACTGCTTTAAAAGAAGCCCTTTTGAAACTGTCAGATCTGATAAAGCTACATCAGAACCCACAGACAACTAATGACTGCCACCAATTAATTTTCAACAATGTGCACTTGGCTAGTTCAGATGTCAAGGGAAAAGCCATTACACTTTAAAAAAAATCCCATACTAAACGTGCAAGACAAGTGAAGTTTGCTAAAAGGAGATTTTTACAAACGGAATACAAGAGCTCCTAGGAAAAAGGAACCTCATGGGTTTACTTTCAATGTTCCGCAATAAAGGCAAGGGGGAAACCCCCCCCCCCCCCAAACAATGCCATCGGACATGGAATACATATTAGATGTTTTCATCTGGATAAATATTTGAAAAGTTAAACTAATTTAGAGTTCTACTTCATACTACATCCATTTTTTCCACTATAACAAGAAAGCATATGCACATTTTCCTTTCCAATGTTTTAGCATATTTTAATTACAGAAACTGATGGGCATGCTTAGTTCTGCATTATAGACATTTTAATCAGTACCATACCGAGCACTAACGAAAGATTAGAGCTCAAAGGTATAAGCTTATTGAAGAAAAATGGCTGAGACGCTGCCAGAACAGTAGGGAAACCATGTAGTGTGCCAAGAACTTCAAGAGGCCAGATGAGATTTCAGTAGAATAAAAAGCATTCAGCCTTTATAACTGGAGTTTTTCGTCCCCTAGAGTGTCTTGACATTACCTTCTTGGGTCTCCCAGAGATTAAAAAAGAAAAAAAAAAAATCTGTGCGCGAAATAAATGGTGACTACAAGATCTACCAATGGCTTGATCCTGCAACGGTATCAGTAACCCTTAACCTTATCAGTATCTTAACTCACAAGTACTCACTAATAGAGTTATTGAGTTTATTCATACAAGTAAAAAAAGTCACATGTGTACGGAATTGTAAAATAAGACTTTAAAAAGGGTAAACTATCTACATATTTGTACAAAGAACCAAACTGGTGCTTTCAAAAAGATGCGAGGGAAAGGACTAAGAGATGAATTAGTATATCAAATTACCAGATGAACTTCCAAACAGTATCTTACATTTTCCTCCAAACATCTGCTAAAACAACACCTGAACAGCACCATGTTCATGGATCAACTGTAAATATTTAAATGTTTCTTCAACCCCTGCCAATAGGCACAGGACATTGCTAAGGCTGAAGTCATTAAAGTAAGCAATCCATGCCATCTGGAAAGTGCCAAGACAAATATAACAATATAAAGAATGTGTGTGTGGTGGGGGAGGGGGAGGAGATTGAAAGAGTTGGGGAGAAACCTTCTCATGATCAGGGCAAACAGCTTGATTTGTCCCATGGCGGTAGCGATGGTTGGCTCAGTATAGCAATCCCAGCCAACTGTGACAACCGTTAGATGTCATACTGGAGGACTTAGAAAATTAGGATTAGAAGGAACCTCAGGAAGTCATCTAGTCCACCCCCCTGCTCAAAGCAGGACCATCCCCAACTAGATCACCCCAGTCAAGGTGTTGTCTAGCCAGGTCTTAAAAGCCTCCAAGGATGGAGATTCTACAGCCTCTCTGGGTAACTTGTTCCAGTGTTTTCCTATCCTCCTAATGAGAAAGATTTTCCTAATATCTAACCTAAACTTCCCTTGCTGCAACTTGAGACCATTGCTCCTTGTTCTGTCATCTGCCACCACGGAGAACAGTCTAGCACCATCCTCTTTGGAACCACTCTTCACGTAGCTGAAGGCTGCTATTAAATCCCACGCCTCAGTCTTCTCTTCTGCAGACTAAACAAGCCCAGTTTCATATATTTCATAGACATTAGGGCTGGAAGGGACCTCCGAAGATCGAGTCCAGCCTCCTGCCCCAAAGGCAGGAAGTCAGCTAGCGTCAAAGGATCCCAGCAAGATAAGCATCCAAAAGTTTCTTAAAAAGTGTCCAGAGCAGGTGCTTGCACCACTTCTGGAGGGAGTCTATTCCAGGCCTTGGGGACTCAGACAGTAAAGAAGTTTTTCCTACAAAGGGTGTTATGCCTCTTGTGACCTAGCCATTGCAGGGCCCAGGCTGCCAATCCTCTCCACAGCACCACAGCCGTCCCTGCTTTGTGCTCCACTGACCCTTGCCAATGGCTGCCACTGTTTTCCACTGCAAACAGTGATGGGGAGCCATAAATTCAGCTGCGCAGCATGGTAGCAAGGTGAGAAGACCCTTGGCACAGAGTAGGGATGCTAGAAGCTGCAGACAGGACTGGCAGTAAGTGGCAGAGGAATGGACAGTACAGGGTGGACAGCATGCCCCTGCCACCACATCCCCTATGCAGGCCAGATCTGACTTGTGAGCCATAGGTTGCTGACCCCTATCTTAGCCTATATCTACACTGCAGTGGTCCAGCCATGATGTTCCCAAATATACCAACTCATCACGGTACTCAGGGTTGAGAGACACTGCTGCCACAGTGTGGACATACCTTAGAGATGTGGCTTGGGAGGGCAACCTAGACCAAACAGGTCCCTGGAGAATGTACTTCCCCTCAAAGCTATGAGTGCTGGCAAGTTAATGGCACTATGGGCACTTTTACATGTGCTCGGGGGGGGTACCATGCGCAGCAGTGTTTTAATTAGAGCGCCAACAGATCTCCTGTATCAGTGTCCCTGTGCTTAAAAATGGCGGTGGGGATGCTTGAACTAAAGCTTGTTCCTGCCATGCGTGGTAATTGCCATGCTCACTCGACTCAATTAATGGAGTCTCCTCTGACATGCCGGAATTCCAGCATGTTGGAGCAGCCTCTGCACTCATTTATAGGCGCCCTATATGTTTGGATGTCTAAATCCTGCTCTTCAGCATGCTAGGAATAGAGGTTCTGCATGTTTGTTTCAACTTATCCTATACAGAAAATGTTAACAACTAGCCTAATTACTCCAAAAACTAAAAAACCAGAAAGACAATCTATGTCTCATGTAAGCTAGGCTGCTGCAAGTGCATGCAGCAGCTGAGTGGTAGGAAAACATTCAGGTGGTTAGGAGCCTTATCCCCTTGTCTAGTATTCATATTCCAGCCTGCAGCTCATGCTCTTCACTGGTGGGTAACCTGGAGACAATTTCCACAGTGTCTTTCTTACGCAGCATAAAAAGCCTTGTTGCCCCAATACCTCACACTAACATGAGGACAGTAAGTCACTAAAGGGCAGAATAAAAGCTATTTATGATACTCTTTATCATTATGGAATTAATTTGACAAAGTTTAAGCATGCTAAAAATACATCCTTATATTTGTTTTTTGCACTGTTTAATTTTTGCAGCATGGCTGCAAGGTGTCTGTTTCTGTACAGCACCTTGGAGATGTTTACCTACTTAGTTTGTATAACTTTACACTACTTAAGCTAGTGTCATAATGATTGAAAACATTTAGTTCTCTGACTACAAGCCTGTTTTTAAAGCTGTATATTTTTAGCATCCAATAAAATTATTTGCATCACATTTTGAAAATACTGGCACCTGGATATTTGAAATATAACAGATTCTTAATATATTCTGAACTTACCACACATTATCCCCAAGGCTGTGCTAAATACCGCCATATAACCAAAGTAAAATGATGTTTGAAATAAGCCATACATCCTGAAATGAAACAAGATAGCAATTTATTTCACAGGTCATTTTTCACTATTTCACTTATTTTAAAACAAGCTTAAAATGTTATAAGCATTTAATTTCATAGTTGGTAGGGTCGGAAGGGACCTGAGCAGATCATCAATTCTGACCCCCTGTCACGGGCAGGAAAGAATGTTGGGGTCAAACGACCCCAGCTAGGTAATTATCTAGCCTCCTTTTAAAGACCTCTAAGGTAGGAGCCAGCACCACTTCCCTTGGAAGTTGGTTCCAGATCCTAGCCGCCCTAACTGTGAAGTAGCGCTTCCTGATGAAGTAGTGCTGCCTGAACCTACCCTCAATCAACTTGTGGCCATTATTCCTAGTTACTCCTGGTAGTGCTCGGGGAAACAGGGACTCTCCCATTCCCCGCTGGTCCCCCTTGGTAAGTTTATAGATGGCCACCAGATCCCTTCTCAGCCTTCTCTTGTGGAGACTGAACAGGTTCAGGTCCCGTAGCCTCTTCTCGTAGGGCCTGCCCTGCTGCCCCCTGACCACACAAGTAGCCCTCCTCTGGACTCTCTCAGTGCTGTCCACATCCCTCCTGAAGTGTGGTGCCCAGAACTGGACACAGTACTCCAACTGCAGCCTGACCAATGTTGCACAGAGGGGGAGGATCACCTCCTTGGACCTGCTTGTGGTGCATCTGCGGATGCATGACAAGGTGCAGTTAGCCTTATTGACCGCGTCCTCACACTGGCAGCCCATTTTCATCTTGGAATCAATAATGACTCCAAGATCCTTTTTCGCCTCTGTGCTGATGAGAAGGGAGTTCCCCAGCCTGTAGGTATGCTGCTGGTTCTTCCTCCCCTAGGTGCAGTATCTTGCACTTGTCAGTGTTGAATCCCATCCTATTCTCATCTTCTCATCCCTGTAACCTGTCCAGATCCAATTGCAGCCTGTCCCTCCCTTCTAACGTGCTCACCTCTCCCCACATCTTAGTGTCATCTGTGAATCTGAACAAGGTGCTTTTCACCCCCTCGTCCAAGGTGCTGATGAAGATGTTGAACAGTTTGGGCCCAAGGACCGAGCCCTGAGGGACCCCACTGCCCACATCCCTCCAGGTCAAAAATGACCCGTCCACCACCACTCTCTGGGTGCGGCCCTCCAGCCAATAGGTGACCCATCTGACTGTGTAAGCATCATCACCACAGTCATCTAATTTTTTAACGAGAATGGGGTGAGAGACAGTGTCAAAGGCCTTCCTAATTTAGGAATTAAACATTCATGATAACTACCACTTACTTTGTCTTGAAAAAGTAGTAGTAAAAGGAATACATGTAAACATAGATTGCCGTTGATGCAGCAGAAAGAAAGCTTGTCCACTGCCTGAAAAAAACATACAAGTGTATCAACACATAAACTAATACTGACTGACAAAAATGCATGGCGCATGAGGAAAACCTACAAGAAGAAAATCTACTCAATAAAATATTTTAACCGCTAATGTAAAAGTCTAGCTGCTTATAAGATACATTAAGAAAGCTAGCAAGAACTTTCAGAAACTTACTTAGAATAGGAAAAAATATCTTGTCAATTTCCATTTCAATACTAGGATAGTGCATCGAGTCAACTATGAACAAAGGCGGCACTTACCACCTATAATCCTCTGCATTTAGCAGGAAGTAGGTGCATACAATAGTCACGCAGACTGTCACAATGCAGAGAATAACCAACACCAACATCATGAAGCCGTAAACATAGTAGATCTTGTAAGCCCAAAATGATGTGAAAATGAAATACCTAAATGAATCAAATATGCGGATTATAAATTGCAACTATTAGCAGTCTGAAAAGATCAAGCATATTTATTAGCAATAGTCAACTTAAACTCACATTTCAATGAAAATTGATCCAAAAGGGAGGATGCCACCTAGGCAAACAATAACAGCTGGTTCCATAAACCTGTAAAATATTAGGATTAGCACATCAGTGATAATAGGGTTTTCTTTATAAAGATACATTAAGACAAACAACAAATTCCACAACCCCTCAAACCCAACACTTACTGACAAACCCCACCTCAATTTTCCTGGAGCTGACAAGTTTTTGTTTTGGTTTTTTTTAGTGCAAGATTCATGTCAATTTCCAAAACCCGTATTTAAGCTTGATTCAAGGGATATGGAAAAAACATTAACAGAAATGGGCACTGGATCAGGTCCTAAGTGATTAAGGATTTTGAGCACGCACAGCCAGTCAAATGAGTGGGAGCTCACCATGCCTAAAAAGGAATTCCTATTTAAATGGAGGTGCACCACTATATCAGTCGCACAGGATTGTCACCGATAAAAGGAAAATTAGCATCAGCAATTGGCTTTTTTGGCTGCCATAGCTGATAATGTCACCAATAAATGTTGCATGCATGCTCTCAGCCGCAGCATGCATGTGGCCAGGAATGCAGCCGGGCAACTTGGAGAGCAGAGTCCAGCTGGTAAGACTGTCGGGGGAAGGGGTGTGTGGGGGGCAGATCAAGGCAGATCAGATGTTGCCCAGCCAGGGCACTGAATGCAACTCCAGGGTTGGGAGTGGGATGGAGCCATGGACGGCTCGTCTGGAGGGCACAGGGGGGAGATTCCCTGCTTCTGCGTGTCCCCCAGGGGAGGCACGGGGGGCATTTGCCCCCCCTGATTTGTGCACGGGCAAAGGTGAGCTGCAAGTAGGTGGGGTGGGCAGCAGCAGTGCTTGCAGGGGTGGCTACAGCCACCCCAAACTTCCCTGTAGACACCCCTGCCATTGCTGCTGTTACCTGCCCTGTCCCCACCCACTTGAATCCCAGCCCCAGCCCCCGCACCAGGAAGAAGCCAGTGCAGCTCCTGGCCCCAAGCCCTATGCACAAATCCGGCGGGGGGGGGGGGGGGGCAGCGGCACGGGGGGTTGCAGCAGCGGCACAAGCTCCCATGCCTCCCCTGGCGTGCGTGCAGTGGCAGGGAGACACTCCACCCCCTCCAAAACGAGCCACCTGCAGCTCCATTCCACTCCCAGGGTTGCATTCACTGTCCTGGCTAGGTACCACCTGCCCTAGCCACAGCCCCACTCCCTCCCTCACTGTGGAGGCTTTGATCTGCACACCATATACCTCTTCTTCCCCCCCACCCATCTACCCCCCCACAGACTTGCTGGCCAGACAGGACTTGCCAAACTGCTGGGCTGCATTCCTATAAATTGGCTATCAGATTGGTATTGATCAATATGGCTGGTAAACAAACAGCCATCGGTGTTAACTAAGACACTCTTTATTGGTGCACCCCTACTATTTAAAAGTGTAACTACCATCTGCTCTTTTTAAAATCTTGGCCATAAAACTTCACTAAAGCCCTATGATGTAAGAAATGTTAAATGAATTCTGAAATGAATATTGCTACCTACCTAAGTACTGGAGGGACACTATTTTATTACAAGACATTATTGTGGTTATAGAAATCAAACAACCTGATTTCATATCCATTTTTACCAAAGGTAAGTCTGTGGTCTTTGGCAAGTTCATTTTATGTTTCTATTTTCTCCAATTAGAAAGTGAAAATAATACCTTCGTTTACCCATCCATCTTCAGTGTTTGCAAATCAGTATTATTCCTATTATTCCTAAGTGTGCGCCATGTTCATGACTGGTAGAGCTATTTCAAGTCTCATATGTGCATGCACTTCTGCTTTAACACCCTACACCCAATATTTAACAAAAACACGTTATATATAGGTGTTTATTGCACTCATAATTAAAAACATTTAAACCCAAACTAATTTTTTTTTTTACAAGAGACTGTAACCATGAATAACAAACTATGAGAAAAATATTTTACAGAAAAATGGTTACTGGTTCAGAATTACTGAAATTCTATGCCGACAATACGCCATGATTCTAGACTAAAATACTTAGCTACTTGTACATGTTACTGTCACTTCCCAGAGGTCATCTCTCAAAGTTCCTACAATGAGGCTAAGCCTAACTAGACGCAATGCAGTGATTCAATTTGCTGCTTCCTCTATTATTTATAGGGAGACTTGTCTAAGTTGACAGTTCCACAAATTTCACCTTCATTACAAGCATCTCATTTTTTTCTATCTGTCATCCTAACTGAAAATCCAACAGCTCCCCAAGATATGGGCCTGTACATTAATCGAATCTCCGTTCTTCAGCTGGGCAACCCCAGCACTAACAAAGGAGAATCAAGGCACAACATTTCTTGGACACCAGGGATGTACAGATCCCACTGTCCCCTTTACTTTTCCAACTGTGGAAGGGAAGGAAACATATGAAAATCATTTACTAAAAAGATGTTTTATTTTCATGGTTTACTTCCTCTTCAGAGCTATGCTAATAGGACAAGGAGATTACATTCATGAAACACATGCTACAATAGGGGTGGGCAATTATTTTGGCTGGAGGACAGCTTAATGAGGCTGGTGAGCTGTCAAGTGTAGCTGCATGTGTACCCCAGCCCCCTGACAGTTGTCCTGCCTCCTGGTCGCCATCTTGGGACTGGAAGTCCTGCCCCTAACCCCTGACCTTTGCCACCAGAAGTCCCACCCCTTGCCCTAGAAGTACTCCTTTTGGGAGGGGGCGATTGCCATCTTGAAACTGGGAAAAAAAACCAAATCATATACTAAATATCAAACATCTACTACAACTTATTTTAATTTTATTTTTAAAAATATTTTTGTTGCGATTTATGTGCATTTGCATAGTGTATCCAGAGGCAATTGCATAATAGCTCAAAATATACTCTTACTCTTGTATATTGTGTGTGGGAAGGTTAAGAGGGTGTATGTGGGGACTGTGTGGTTGGGGTGTGGGTGGGAGTGTGGGAGAGGGTGGGGGTGAACGTTGAGGAGTATGGATGTGGGGTATGTGGTTGGGGTAGGGGTGTGTGGGAGAGTGTCAGTGTGTGTGGGGATGGTGGGAGTGTGTGTGGGGTTATGGTGGGAGGGTGTGGGACTGTGTATGGAGGCTGTGATAGGGTGTGGTGTTATGGAGGGTGGGGAGTGTGTGCTGGGGATATGGTGGGCAGCCAGCCCTGTCCATCCCATCTTGGCTGCAGCATGCAGTTCCAGGCTGCAAGGCCAGGACCCATATGGTGTGGCACAGAGTCAGCTTGGCGCAGCCTGGCACAATGCAGTTTCAGCTGCGAGGCTGGGGACTGCACAGAGTGGCACAGAACCAGCCCAGCTCAGCTGTGGCACGCAGTTTCTGGCTGCAAGGCCAGGACCCATGCACTGTAGCATGTAGCCAGCCCATCCTGGCTCATTTCCTCCATTCTGTGCCACATGGGTCTTGGCCTTGCAGTAGGGAATCGTGCGGTGCAGCACAGAGCCAGCCTGGCCTGGCCTGCCCCAGCAGCATTGCAGTTCCCCGCTGCAAGGCCAGGACCCATGCAGTGTGAGGCATGGAGGGGACAGGCCGGGTTGGGCTGGCCCTTTGCCACACCATGTAGTCCCTGGCCTTGTAGCTGAACCGCATTGTGCCAGGCCAGGCTGCACACTGGCTGGGTTGTTCTGCTTCCCTCACCTCCAGCTGTAGTTGTTGCTGCTGCTCCTACCATACTGCACTGCACCATCATAGGAGCAAGAGCCACAGCTGGAGGCAAAGGGAGCAGAACTGCCCGGATGGCCCCAGCCAACATGTGCATCTTCCGGTGGGGCTGTTCCTGGTGTGGCTGCAGCCAGACAGGTGCTGCTGTGCTCCCCTTGCCTCTAGCAGCCACTCCTCCTTCTACTCCTGCCCCCCTGCTGCACTGCTCTAGCCTGGGGGGGGGGGGAGGGAGCAGGGTCTGGGAGCTTCAGCCTGGCTGCTCCCCCTGGTGGTGAGAGAAGCAGAGGAACATCTGGCCAGCTGCAGCCATACTGGGAACAACCCCACCAGAAGCTGTGCACTGACTGGAGCCAGGGCTGGGGGGAGTGCCGGTGCAGGCTGCCCAGGTGGGAGTGGGTGGGGCTCAGTCCCATGTGGAGCACTGCAGAGGCGGCCGCAGGCCGGATCCAGCCCATGGGCAGGCTAGATCCAGCCCATGGGCCATATTTTGCCTACCCCTGTGCTACAAGCTGCAAAAACAATTTTTGATACTGTTCATCCCTTTACATTCAGTTAAGAAATAAACAAGACTTAAGGGCAATGCCAGACTTATGGCTTAGAAACTCAAGAGCTCCATTTATCCACATCTTATGTACAGAACAGACAGATGAAATGCCTGCTGCATCCCCAACCCCTCTCCACAACACCCTGCAAGCACACCTCCGCCATAACCTGAAGAAATTCACTCTGATCAATAAGAGCTCTGTCTCTGAGGCGTAATCAATCCTAAATCCAGCAAAAGATGATAACCAAGGATGAGGACGCTTAATTTCTAGAGACCCCTGTCTGTTAAAACAGGATTAGAACCACTCATTTTAAAATAGGAAACTGAACAGTCAAATGTTTCCATATCAATCGCTGCCTAATTAGACAGAATACAAACTAGTGACCCAAAAACTGGGAGGAATGGGGGTGGGGTGGATAAAAGACCAGTAGCCATCCAATCTACTCAGCATCTCTTTAAAGAGAAATAATGCAAATAAGTTTTGATAGAAGTTTTCCTCTGGTGACCAACTCTTGAATTAAGCAAATTTGAAATGCTTTTCTAGAATGCTCGGTGATCACAATGCAACAACAATTCTGAAGACATTTAAGTTCAAGTGATTACACATGATTTACAAGTGATTCTCTTTACCATTTCTTCTCCGGTATTGGACGAGGCACAGCATTAACACGACAAGGAAAGTTGGGCTGGCCTGACAGATTTCGACCAAGAATTGTACCAACAAGGTTCAATGGAAGAATGACAAAGAAACAGATACAGCATACAGCCACCTGTGAATTCAACAAACAGGTATGAGATCATGGAAAGAGGAAAAGCAAGACATCTCAAATAGCTAAACACAACTGTGCAGATTTTAGCATATTCCTGGTGACATGACATTAGCCAACATCTAGCCACTTTCTGGACTGTTGACTAAGGCAACGTGCATTTGGTCCAAGACAAATTTAACCTAAGTTGCTAGAAGACACTAAAATGCATTAAAATATTTTAACCACCTTCCATTATGTTGCAAGAGATTTACAGCACTTTTGAGATAGCTTCACTTTAAGGATTGTGAATAAAAATATAATTTGCACATTATGAAGGGCTGAAACAAACTGGATCCTTTATTGCATTTCACTGCAGCAGAGCTTATCATCAAAATACATTAATTCTGATCATTACTGTCTATCTGTTAACTGTCAATGCCTGTTACAAATACAAATGTCAGGCCTCAAAGTTCTTAATCTGTAAGAGTCTTCCAAAAAATACACTGAAACCATATCATGTTAGTCATACTAACATTTGGGGGCTGATATCATGGGCTGCAACCTGGGTAATTACGCAAAAAAGCTGTCAGACACGTAACTATTTGCATACACAGTTACTCAATTTACAGGTGCAACTGCAATAAATACATGTGCAAATCAGATGTACAATTGTACATGCAGCAACAAGTATTTTGGCTGGAGTTAGCAGTACAACAGAAAGTACCTCCAAAGACTCTGGAGCAAACAGTTTTCAGTTCTGAGACAGTGTTATTTTTTTCTGTTCATGAAAGGCAATGGATTTTTGCAGTTCAAAAAGAAGAATTTTAAGGATTCAGCAGAATGTTTTCCAACCATGTAACTTTGATATATCAAACTACTTAAATATTTAATGGCTCCATACCACTCCCAGATACCAATGATTAAAAATAGAACAGCTGCTGACCACACAGTAACTACAATCCTTAGAGATGTTCTCAGTGTGGATCCTACTGTACATCTGCAGGCACTTCATGAGTGAGCTCGACGCTCTTGGTCTCTCTGTCAAAGCAGCCAGCCCTCCTTCAGTTTCCACACAAGCCCTGGCCCATGATAGCCAAGGACTCCCAAAAGCTGAAATGAGGGCATTTTGCCATATCCACACAAACAATATCTAACATGAGTTATCCTAGAATCCATTCCTTTTTGAGTATGGATCATTGTGGATCCAAACTTTAGGCAGATAGAAAACAGCACCTCAGGAAAGTAGGCATGAGGAGTTCCAGCTCCATGTGAATTGAACAGTAATTGGCTGCTAAGAAAAGAGCTGCACTAGATTATCTCTTTTCTAAACCTTTAACATACGACTGCTTCGCCTCTGAGCAAGGCTATAGCTGGAAAACAGGTAGGCATGCCCCATGTGTTTGTCCAGTGGTTCTCAACTTGCTTAGTCTCAAGGCACCTCTCAAGAAATGCTAACTCTTTAACTCTTAGCTTTCACTCACTTTTGACTGCAGAAAACTAACAGAGCAATTCTTCTGTTGCAAAGAACTCAAAGAGATCACAACAGGTCAGAATGTTTTTGACACTGGATTCCTATTCCAAATCTCTGGGTTTACTTTGTGAAGTGTGTACGAGTTACTAATACTGAGTGGCACCCTTAAAAGGATCTCATAACAACCGGGTGGAGAATCACTGCTTTAGTTTGTCAATGTCATAAAAAAAATAAAATCTGGATACCTCTAGCATGTTATGTGCCTTTTTTCTTGTAACTTCAGAGAAAAAAAAACAAACAACACAGCTAAGTTTAAGAACTGGGTCAGGAAAATTTCTGAGACCATTTCAGGCAAGACCTTTGCATCATCTCTCTTCTCTGAAGTGTTGTATGGGAAGTCTGAGAGTTGAGCCATGGACACCTTGACATCACTCACTATTCTGGACCAGAACAAACAGGATAACAGCTTCAGGGTGTGATGATATGAAAACACTCTGAGGGAGCCTCACGTAGAGGCTCCTTTGAGTTTCAGGACACCTGAACTGAGGTCCTGAGCTACAGTGGATTCTCAGAGTCAAGTAGGCATGAAGTGGCCTTTTAAAAAAAGCTTTAATATCACTTAGTGAGAGAAAACTAAGCACAACCACAGAGGTGACAAACTGAACTTGAATGAAGGTGAACTTGAACAAAGCTTAGTGAAACAGCCAGTCCATCCATTCAGGGCAGTGCCTTCAGATCTGAATAGAGGTTCTGGCTGTGGTTCTAAGAGATCAAATCCACCCAATCTAAGAGTTGGATGCTATCACTAAACAAGCGATTGTATTAAGCCTGTTAGCAAGAACGGTCTTAGATGGTATGGAACTACCAGGATGTTTGTGATCATCTCTCTCAATCTTGAAGATTACCTTGGGTAGGGTGTACATCAAGCCTTTGCCCCACTGCAGGGATAGGTAATAGATTGATCAAAAAGTTACACGAGACATAGGTCCATAGGTGAAGTCTATCAAGTGGCTTAACCATGAAGGGACATGTGACTACAGTTGTAGTAAGTTCTAAGGTGAGCTAGGCGCAGGGGTGGGGTTTGTTTCAAGTAACTGGAACTTACCTTGGACAACATAGTTTTGAACCCGGAACCAAACCATGTCCAACACCCATGTGTTAGACCCAACAGTGGATTGAGCCTGACTGAATAGGGCAAGCCACTTCCCAACAGGTAGTTGCTAGCTCTGATCAACTTTCCTGTAACCTTTGCCATTTCTGTCAGATTCAATGCCTGGTTAATAGGGTGGTAAGTGCAACAGAGGCAGCAGATGAAGCATGCTGGTTCAGCACCTTGTGAGATGCAGATCAAGCGCTACCTCAGGCCCTCTCCTGAACTAGGAGAGGCATGTGCCAGTCTTGTGTGGTAATATGTTGGCTCTGCTTCTGGCAACATACATCAGCAACATGCCAAAAGCATTTCTAGACCAGTTTTAGGTGGCATTCTGAGAGTCTCAATTAGGCCTGTAATCAGTAGAGTGGTCAATGCTGAGTGCTGGATCCAGAGCAGGATTGCAGAGGTCTACTGGCAAAAGAATAAGATTAAAACTCTCTCTCTGGAAGATCAATACCTCATCTCCTTCAGGGACAGCATTTCTTGCTATCTGGTCTGTGTCTCGGTTCCTTCAAGCTGTACCTTTTGATCTTGCCCTTTTGTTTGGATGCCGATACTAGATGTGATGATGGAGCTGTCAATGACAGGTCACAGCACAGAACACCTAGTGCAATTTCATTGGCCCTCAAGTTGTTATGGACAGCAGTTCTGGTGTAGCAAGTGGTGCTTTTATTTCCAGTGTCAAGACAGCCAGTCAGGGGACATGGATTTCTTGAAAGTTTGAGGTTTAGGTTTCCAGAAGCAGTGACACACTGGCCTTTATCTAGCTCAGGGGTCAGCGACCCCTGACACACATGTCAGAGTGTGCCATGAAAAAGCATTTTGCTTGGCACACACGCCATGGAGCTGACAACAGGGAAGGGGCCAGGACTGCACTGACACAACAAGGATTGGGCCTCACAGCTTCCCTGCTGTTCCCGCAGAGGCATGCATACACACCCACCGCCAGCAATAAGCCACACAGGGACTCTGAAGACCTTGGCACAGCATTTTACAGCCTCCTGGTCATCTGCCACAGCTGGCCCATTCTGGGCAGGCCCCTGCTGCCTGCCACAGAGCCTGGGCTACTCGCAGCAGGCCGCAGGGAGGCTGCAAGCCACTGCATTAAGGTCTGCAGAGCCCCAGCCCAGCTCATTGCTGGTAGCGGGTGCTTGCACACCTCTCGGTGGATGGCAGGGAAGGAGCCAAGGCTGTGCTAACACAATAAGGATCGGACTCATTGTGGCTCCCCTGCCATCCACCCCGGGGGCACACCAACATCTTATAAGTCAAGTTTTTGGCACTTCCCAAAAATATTTCTGACCCCTGATCTAGCTCCTTCAGAAGGCAAGAGAAATTTGGAGGGAACGCTGCAACTCCAGGGTACTTAGATTACTTTCGACACTACTGTTCAAAATTTTGATGTTGCACACCTACAGAAAAGCCTCACTGATGCATACTCAAACAAAAGCAGTTGCTTGGCTTAAATATCACCTGAAAACCAAGGTATTTTGCATAAATACAGAGGGATCAGCTACAGAAATCTCTGACACTAGAACTGGGCCCTAAAAATTCACTCCAAATTTTTCAGTAGTCAGCCACAGATATTCAAAGGATGGTTTTAACCACACCACTGGGACAGGAAGGAATTTATACATTTTACTCTATTGCATCTGCAAAACCTGCTTTTGGTCAGTCAAACAAAACAACCCCCTCCCACTCTGACGGATATTACTAAATATTTAAACAAAAAAAAAAATTGATTTTTTTTAGCACCTTCAAGATTGCACTGTCTAAAAACACCCATTATTTAAATATCAGCCCTTAATTTTGTTTCCTGATTTCAGCTGGCATATGACAGATCTTCCACTCCAGCTGCTTGCATTCTTTAAAATCTCCCTTTCTGAAGGAGGGGGGGGAGAATTCAGTATTCTGTTGCCCTTGACTGAACATCCAACATTTAATTTTTCTTGTTTGAAAAGAAACATTATCAAGAGAGAAGTAATTTATGTTCTAGTGTCACGTTTCATATTTTCTGACAACTATAGATAAAACTTCATTCAGAGGTGATAATTAAAATTTTTATGAGCACATCAAATATTAAACAGCCACTGGCAGGCTTTGGTGTCCGACTGCTTAATGCACCAGGGAAAAATAAAATAAAAATTAACTGTCAACGAAGAGGCAGGTTGATCGTTCCTGTCAGCTACTAATATTGTATGCCAGAGACCATAGGACACTTCCCCATGACTAAGGTTAAGTAGAGGGTATGGAATTAGCACAGTAATAAAGGTTTATACATATGAAGAGTTAACATACAGAACAAGCAATATTTGCAGGCCCCTAGGCAAAAGCTAAAGGAGTAGAAACTTAGAGTAGTCCGAGATATTGCACTAAATTTACCTGGTTAAGATTTAATATTTAACTTAAGTATCTCCATTATTATATATTGAAAAGTACATTAAATGTCAAGCACCCAAAAGCTAAGAAATACCAGAATGAATAGCCTGCGCAACCTTAATCTCACCCCTTTTTGCACAAGCATTATGCTACTCTAACTTCTGTACAGGACCCCTGCCTCACTTCTTGCCAAAGAGACTGCAACTGCTGTATGATCAGCAATTCAATGCTGCTTTACACTCATCATTCAGCGTGTGGCCCCATATCCTATTTACTAGTCATG
Source organism: Alligator mississippiensis (assembly GCF_030867095.1). Classification (NCBI taxonomy): domain Eukaryota; kingdom Metazoa; phylum Chordata; order Crocodylia; family Alligatoridae; genus Alligator; species Alligator mississippiensis. The sequence continues at coordinate 17,567,932 of NC_081829.1, forward strand.
CTTTAAACCCAGCAGAGTGCAGAGTAATTAATCTTCTCACAGCCTTTTCTATAGTCCCATCACTATAGTACCCAAGTACATTAGACACCGATTGATTTAATTTCACAAGATCTCTATGCAGTGAGATGATAGTCTCATTTAACAGATGGGGAACCAAGATACATATGAAGGTCAACAGTACACTCTATGTTTGACAGCCTAATTTGAGATGCCCGTGGCCAGTGATTTCAAAGAACTTAACATGTTGCAGCACTTTATGGCTGCTTGCAGATGTTAAAAAAAAGAAAGGCACTTTAAACTCCACACACCCCCACACTAAGCCCAGCAGCACATGCCCAGAAGAAGCAGCACATTAGCTGAACACAGCTCGCCCAGCATCTGTATAGATCAGGCGCTTTAGTGGGGCTTTTTGACACAGCTGATTGAATCAGCTATTAGAAAAAAGCACCAACAATCCTCACTGAAGCACCTGATCTATACAGACACTGTGGAGCCAAGTTGAAATAACATGCTGCTTTTTTTGGTAAAGCATGTTTTTTTGGTTGGTTTTTTGTTTTTTTTGTTTTAAGGTCTGCAAGCAGCCTATATGTTCAATGCACAACTCCAATCAACCTCAGGGCTTGCTTTCTTTGCAAAGTTATCTGTAGTTGTAACTTGAGCACTACCCTTTATCTTCAGCTCCCTCACATGCAAAAACAAAAAATAAAAAGCCTCACCTCAAATATGAGGGCATTTCCAAAGCACGTTGGCTGGCCCATCATCAGGTATAGACTACAGAATAATGATTCTCAACCAGGGTGCTGTGGCACCTGGTGGTCCATTGACATCTTTTCAAGTGTGCAGCAGGTTGCACAAAATTTAGCACTGTTAAGTGTACAAACGTGATTGATTCACATGACAAACCTATAGAAACCCAAAAATTTCAAATAGGAATCTGTTGTATTAAATACACTCTGACCTGGCATGGTCTTTCTGAGGCCTTGGCAACAGAAAAATTGTTCTGTTATTTTTCTGTAATCATAAAACAAGTGAAAACAAAGAATCTGCATTTTCTGAGGGATGTCCTGTGGCTAACAAGGGTGCCCTGAGCTGAAGAAAGGTTGAGACCTACTGCTACAGAACAAGTGAGGGCACAATCAACCAGTTCATATGACCATGCTTCAGTGTGGACAAAGGCTGGCTACACTCATGCTAGCCTTCCAATGCACTCCTATAATCCTTCCCCCACAAACTATACCCATTTGCTAAAGAATAGATTAGTTGTCTCAGGTCACCAGAGAAACAATACATATTGCCACATAGTTTACAGTACAGCAGAAAACTAATGGACTCTACCCCCCAAAGTCTTAGTGACAAGTACAACTGTATGCAGTGCCAGCGATGACACAGGAGCCAATGTGTTATTTTGCACCATCGCAGCTTTTACTTGAGCTAGGCTAATTTAAGAAAAGTAACATGAGTTAGTCTACAGTGAACACACTTCCACTTGCTTCTGAATGTTCAACTCTCCTGTAACCTAGGCCACTAGTATCTTCAATTGGGCACCTAAAAAGTGAAAACGAGTAGCTGACAGACAAACTTGCTTCACAGGACCTGGCCAGCACCACACAGGAACTCTGCAGAAGCAGCAGGGACAGAATCTAGTCCTCTGGCACTACTAGATGTCCAGTGCCAGGACGCTATTCAACAGAGGCTGGTGCATCTATACATGCCCCCAACTGCACAGTTGTTACTGTGCGGTCCCAGGGGTGCACAGCTTGTTTCCGACCCTACTGTGCAGTAGCAATGAGCAGCCTCTTATTGCAGTCATATCTCATTCACCATACAACTCTCAGCTTCTGCACCAAATGAAGCAGGGTCCTACAGGCCAGTCTTTTTTTTACTATGCAGGCCTAGTTCATTCTCAGAGTTCAGGTCATCCTGTGCACTGAATGAGTCAGGTCATGTCAAAAAAAAGGGGCGGGGGGACGACACGACTCAGTCAGGTAACTCTGGGTTGTCCAACTTCTGAGTGGCCAGGGCGCCTGCAGCCCCCACACTACTTGGGCTACGTGTTCTCTGAGCCACTGTGCAGCCCCATCCCATGAGCCAGCCTTGCTGCACTGAGCTAGAACTCCTATTTGCCATGGGGGCTCCACCTCCACCTGCTGCACCGTGCAGAGTCCCTGGATCCCCTGAGGCCCCTACTTGTGGGCTCCCTCAGGCCCAGAGGCCTCCCTACCCCCAAAGGCAGGGGCAGGAAGTGCAAGCAGGAGGAGTGAGCAGAAGCCTTAAGATTCCAGCAGCACCAGGAGAGCTGTGGGCAAAGTGGTGCCCAAACAGGAGTCCAGAGGCCGCAGGTTAACCTATCAGGGGCTAGATGTGATCCGCGGGCTGCCAGTTGGACAGTCCTGATGCATCTGAAGGACTGTCTCAATACATATGCACAAGGGAGCCAAACTGAGGGCAATTTTAGCACTACTTAACCTTAGTGCCCTTCACAGCTTTTATGCAATTTTCTGCTGCTAAAAGGCAAACTGAAAACCACATTTTTCATTGTGGAGTCCTACTGATACCCACATCATTTGCCAGTGGATTAGTGATTTTCGATCCACAGTGCAAACATCTGCCACTTGAGTTAACAGTAACTAAGTACAGTAGTAGTACGGATAATCAGATGAGATTCAACAAGGGCAAATGCAACATCCTGCACCTGGGATGGAATAACTGCATGCACAAACGAAGACTGGAGAATGGCAAACTGGCTGCAGTACTGCAGAGAAGGACCTGGGGGTTACAGGGAGCTATAACCTGAATATAAGCCAATAATGGTGCTTTTGTTGCAAACCCCTTCCCCCCCCGAATACTGCGTTGTATTAACACTTGTAGATCAAGGAAAGTGATTCTGCTACACTACTCAGCACTACTCCAGGCCTCACAGTACAGATCAACAAAAATAAAGGGGGCTCAGAGGCAAGACTTAGGAGGAAAGGCTGGAAGAGCTAGGGTTATTTAGTCTGGAGAAGAGGGGAGATTTGCTAACGTCTTCAAATACCTGAAGGGTAATTACAGAGAGGGTAGAGATGGGATTTTCTCTGTGACCAAAGGGGCAGGACTAAGAGCAATGGCCATAAACTGGAACAGGGGACATTTAAATTGGAAATTAGGAATGACTTTGACTATGAGAGTGGTTAGGAACTGGCACAGGCTTTGTAGAGAAATTGTGGAATCTCCATCCATAGAAGTTTTCAAGAGCAGGTTACACAGCTACTTGGTTGGAATAGTTTAGTCCAAGACAATCCTACCTTAAAACTGAAAGCAGACAAGAGAAGTAACAGTGATTTGCAGGCATAAATTTGGGAGGGGTGATGGGATGGCAGGGACACTTCTTTGATGGGGTTCAACCTTCCCTTGTCAATCAAGTTCACAGCTTTGTGGGCTCCTGGCTCCTTTGCTCAGGCTGATTCTCAGGTTGTGGTGGTTAGAAGCACCTTCACCAATTCCATCTGATGAGAAAACTACAGCCTTTTTTTCAGATTCAGATCCATGCCTTCGTAACCTCGTGGCTAGACTACCGAGATGTGCTCTACATAGGGCTACCCTCGAGGACTGCATGGAAGCTGCAGCTGCTGCAGAATGTTGCAGCCCACTTTCTGATAGGGGTAGATCAAAAGGAGCACATTACTTCAGTGCTCCAGTCTGCACGGGCTTCCAATAGCTTTCTGGACATGATTCAAGGTGCTGATTTTGACCTATAAAGCCCTAAGTGACCATGGCTCTACACATAAAGGACTTCTTCCTCCCTTGTTTCCTTATAATCCCTTATGATCCCTGATGTCAGCTGCAAACAACCTCCTGCAAATTCCATCTGTAAGCCAAGATTGTTCAGTGAAAGTAAGTGAGGGGTTGTTCTTGGTAGTCATTCCTTAGCTTTGCAACTCCCTTGCCCCTGAAGGCTTACACCAAAGCCCGAGCCTAGACATCTTCCAGAAGCACTGTAGGACCTTTTCATCTAGGCCCGCTCTCAGCAGGTGGGCTGAGTTCTGTGCCACTGCTCGGGGCACTGTTTATTACTTATTTTATCAGTTTCATATGATTAATTTTTTTGTAAGCTGTCCTGAGCCTTCTTGGGGAAGAGCAGCATATAAAAATGAAACAATCAAATCAGCCAACAAATAATTGAATACTAAAAAGGTCAAAAATGGAGCCCCACCCCTAAATTTATGTCAGTGGATACAGAGGGAGGGAACCCATTTGTTGTTGTTGTGGTTCCTGAGAGACCCCTAGGTAGGGCATATCTGAAATATGGAGCGGCAAAGGACTAACTCACAATGGGGCCTAAACAGAAACCACTCAGCAGCCTTAAAGGCTCAGCCAATCTAAGAACTGGAGAAGATAAGATTCTCCATGAAGTCCTATTACTAGACTGGGTATCGTTTCTGCCATGAACAGGAGTAACTTTGCCATTAGAAACTTTTAGAAGCTTATCTACTCTGGGGAGAAGGAGGGCATGGACAACCTCTGCACATGAGGTTAGGGGCTCACAAGGACAAACGAATGTATTGCAGGAAGGTTAATCTCTCAGCTCTTATCTTTCCTCCTACACAACTATTCCATCAGTTGATTAAAACTGATTACAGCACAGATTTTCTGATGAACTTTCTAATTTACAACCTGCTCCTACTAAAAGCTTGCAAACTCCAGTGAAGGGAGGTTTATTACTACACAGTAATTATGACTTGAACATAAGTTCATAAAAAGCTAGAGATCATAAAAATCACTGCGTGTATAAGGATCCTGCACACACAGTAGCTGACCCTTTAAGATTTACATTCTCAATTGCTTTTGTATGGGCATGTTTCTGTGACCTTAAAATAAAATGAGTTGAACAGAATTACTAGACTAAAACTTCATTGCAGGTGGAATTCACTTCTGTCAGCATTCTGAAACTCCAAATCAGAATACGAATGAGAAATGTGATATTGTGAATGCCTGCTCAGCAGTAAAATACAGCCTCTTTACAAGTGTCAGTGATCAATGTTGTAAACCTTTCTGACACTGTTGGGTATGACCGCTTGCTTAGCACAGAAAAACGATACAAGATTCCATTTTAGCACAAACCAATTAACACAGACATCACAAAAAAAAAAAATAAAAAAAATCACTCTTTAATTCTTGGTCTGCATATCTTCTGTAGGGAACAAACATGATTCAGTGGATGAAAAGTGACAAATGTTTGACTCGATACTGTATTTATTACTGTAAGTCTTGCACTTTGTGTAAAAGGCTATATTAAGACCCTAACATACTGTATTTTCTTGCATACAATATGCCCCAAGATACGCATTTTGCTCTTGAAAGGCAGCATGGAGAAAAAGAGATCGTTCCTTGAAACCACTGATAAATAGCAGCAAGTAACAGAGTTTTTGCAGCAGAAGCTGGGGGGGGTGTTCACAGCCAGCAGCTAGGGAGCCCCATGCGAAGCCCTGCAGCATTACTTTTGCTTTCCCAAACAGAGGCATAAACTGATATCACTGCATTACTTTGTTTATAATGTGGACCCCAATTTCAACAGCTGAATGGGGGGGGGGGGGGAGGATATGCATGTGCATATATTTTATGATTGTCAATGGAAAACTATTGAAGGCCTGACTAGAAGTAAAATGTTCTTTAAAATTATGATTTCTGCCACCTTCATCCTTCACTTTAACAATGTGTCTTTTAGAAACTGAATTTGAGTTGCATAGTGATTTCCACAAGTTAAAATATTTTACAACGCACAAAAAAAAGTTGTGACATGATTGACGTATGTTTTATTTTACCAAAGATTTAGAGCAAAAAATTCCAGGAACTCAAAACTCTAAGCAAAAAATAACCTACCATTTTGTGAAAAATTAGCTGTTCAGACACTAAAGAGTAACACAATATTGAGAGTTAAGAAAATGATACAAAATTAAACTCCACAAGTTGACTATAGCTATTACATGAGAAAAAAAATGTTTAATAAAAATTCTGTAATTCCTTTTAGGTTGCAGCCTGAAAAAAGGCTATGGTGCTGCTTCTGCATGCCATGTTAAAATATTAGAAGGCTTTTTTTCATTCAGCAAGTTCCAAAATCACAAATTTATAATCACCTTTAGAAACTCAGACATGAACAAATTATTTTCCCCCACATTATATGAATATGCTTACGCATTCTCATTTACTTTAAAACAATTAGCATTCTGGGGCAAGCTTTTATAAAACAGGAAAAGTAACCATGATCAATCAAATTTTAGGTTGACCAACTTTAAGCATATCCCTTTAAGTACATAGTGGGACAGAAAGGACAATTTTGAAATAAGATGACACTGCCACTCCTCTTGCCCAAATCAGAACAGTTCAGGATTTCTACATTTCATTCTGAACCCTCAAGGTTAAATAAAATAATCTGCAGAAGTGTTTTTTACCTGCACTGCTTTTGTGCTGTACCCTGCCTGGGCTTATAACCAGGACCACATTGATTATTTAGGGAAAAACCAAATCACTAACTCCCCGTTCTTATTTCAGGGATTCAGCTGAAGCAACCCCAAGCTTGTTTACAAAGCAAAAAAATATCACAGCAAGGAGAAGGAGGGGTGACTTTGCTCTTTTTAATTTGCAGTGGATTGCAGTTTGCTGCAACACTATAGGCTCTTTCTCACTTTCCTCACTCCACCTGGGAATTTTTTCCACACTAAAAAAAGATGGATGCAAAAAAACTTCAATGCCACTTTGGTGAAAATGGAACAGAACAGAACAGAATTTCATGCAGAACTCAGTCCAGTGAACACTGTGCTAGTTCTGACAGCACAGTGAAAGGCAGTATGATCTCCAAGCATCTGACAGGAGTTGCAGACAGCTTAGTTAATGGAGGCAGCAGAGAACCCTCTGAAAGGTCAGCACAGGTTGGACAAATCAAATAAAATCTTATTTCATGACAGAGGGGAGTGAGCATGACCCATCAGTCAGAAGTACCTTCCCTGCTATTCCCATTCTTCCATATCATTGTAGGTGAAAAAAATAGTTCTAATTAAATACAGTTGGGGATGGGGAAAGAAGGGACATGCGACATATCTAAGTCAGAGAATTTTCACAAGGGGATGAAACAGTTAGAAAAATAATTCTGGTTATGTGTACATTATACTCACATACTGCCTCCTATAATCTTGCCAGGACAGAATGTCTCACTATTTCTATCCCAGGTTATGGTTTTGAGAACACTATTTCATGAAGGGATGCATTAAGATGATTGGATACCACATTTCCAAAGTGGCACATCTAACCAGCCTCCACAGACTTCCAAACAGCATGCTATGGTTACCAGCTGTAACTCACTAGTTCAGAAATGTGCATATACCATTGCAAACTGCACAATCAATTCCCTACAGTGAAGTTTTCCAGCAGAGACTAACATGGGAGGGTGAATTAGAAGTCAGGAGCCAGGTTTAAAGATCTAGGCTAACCTTACATTTCTGTTTGGTCAGTGTAGAAAGAGCCAAAACTGGGCCCTTAATCCATACCAACCTCAACGTGAATATGACCATTACATACTCTCAGTTGCATTTATGGAAGTGAGAGATTCCACTTTGTGGGCTAGACTAAGCAAGCTGTTAACATCTGAAAAAGGAAGGGGAATTTAACTTTTGGAAGGCAAAGGCAGGGAAGAGACCTAAAGTAGTAGAGCCTCATTGAAGAAAACTAGTTTATGGCAAGGAATTGAATTTAGAAAAATGATAAAGAGAAGGGGAAAAGTATACAACTGAGAAAAGAGCTGCCAAGTGTTAAACAAAAGCTGCAGAAGGATTAAGAAAAGGAACAAGTAAACAGGAAGGATAGGAAAGGCATTAAGTGAGGAGGCTGCATCTAGACAGACTCAGTTATTAAGACATCACACACAAACACGAAATGCACAAGATGCAGACCTAACCTGAATACCACAGCCAACTGTCAGTGAGGGGTAATGGAGTTAATAAATGACTGTGATGCACTAAGATCCTTAGATAGAAAGTCTTAAGCATGAGCGCCGTGAATGAAGTTTCAGTACTGCTTCAGTTGACAGTAAAACGCACCTCAAAATTAATATTATTACTCGTCTCGGCCTTTGGTCTCACTACCCACCTACCACCCTGCATCCTATGCATCATCCTTGACCTATCATAATTTTCATTCTGAAATTAAAGATAATAGAACTGCTGTCCTCTTGTAAGAACATCAACCACCACCCCCCTGAATGCATCCCTCCCTTTCAATGTTCCTATATTTCCACACAGTAAAAGCACAAGACCCATATCTCTTTCCAGTAAATATGAATAAAACCAACGTGCATGCAACTGGCTCCATGCAATTTCAAAACTCACCATTTTCAGCATTTCAATTACAAACTGAAAATCACATTAAGGGTAAGTACAGACGTTCAGGATGGTTAGGAGGAGGTTAGATCGTGTTAAAAATGGCCATTCGATATACCTTAGTTCACCCAGGTGTGGACCTTTCACTGAGACTGGGTCTAAGTGTTCAATAAGCAATCTAAACCCATAACAATACAGAAGTTCTGCACACACAGACCGATCTAAAAACAGTGGAACCTGGCCTAAGATAGACCTGGATTGATGTATGTTCAAATCTAGTGATCTAGGTTAGACTAGTGCATGAAATTTCTGTACAGTTACCTAAGCAGGACTGGAAAAGCCCAACCACTGGCCCCAGGACCCAGCCCCAGGGCAGCAGTTTTCCTATGCAACCCCCTGACACCAGGCAATTTTTAGCACCACCCCCACTCCTCCCAAAGCAACTCCAGTGCCTGCTTTAACAGTGTTCACCACTGTTGGGAGCTGAGCAAGCATCGGTAGGGGGAGGGGAGGGGGATGGGGATGTACATTCACGGAGGGGGCCGCCAAGCAGACCCAAGAGCCCCCCTGATCCCGCCAGACCCTCCCAGACCCCAGCTGCCCCCCCTCACCCATCACTCCCACAGATGCCCTCCCCCACAACCCCATCCTCAGAAGCATTTAGCCGTGTTCACAATGCATCGGCTAAGAAGTGATGCTTCCTCTCTACTCGGTACTGGTGAGACCCCAGCTGGAGTACAGTGTCCAGTTCTGGGCGCCACACTTCAAAAAAAGATGTGGAGAATCTTGAAAGGGTTGAGAGAACAGCCACAAGAATAATTAAGGGCCTGGAAGACCAACCTTATGAGGAAAGACTAAGGAGATGTTCAGCCTAGGGAAGAGAAGACTGAGGGGGAACTTGGTGGCTGTCTATAAGTATGTAAGGGGTGAATATCAAGAGCTGGGAGAAAATCTGTTCACTAGGGCGCCCCAGGGAAGGACAAGGAGCAACGGCCATAAACTACTGAAGGATGGTTTCAGGATGGATGTAAAGAAGAACTTCTTTATGGTAACAGTGAACAGAATCTGGAATAGGCTTCCCAAGGAGGTGGGTACAGTTCCCAACCTTGGAAGACTTCAGGAGGAGACTAGACAGACACCTTGCTAGGATCATCTCTTCTCAACAGTATTCCTGCTGAGAGCAGGGGGGTGCGGGTTAGGGTCACCAATAACCCTTCCAAGCCTGCTTGCCCCCCATCACCCCAATGCCCCCACTGCTAGCCCCCACATCATAACTTGCATTAAGCTGGGTGGCCATTTTTAATGTGTTCTAACCTGCCCCTAACCCCTCCTCCCCGCCACTCCCATCTGTACTTATCTTAAATACTTAGCTACTACAGCGAGCCAAGGAACCTTAATATAAATTGCAACTGTGAATTATACATTTCAAGACAAGTTTTAAGGTAAAAATGGCATTCTTTCAAGCTACTACAACAGCCACAGATTTTCTACATTATCTATCAGAGAAACAGTATTTAAGATTGAAGTATTTAAACTTTATAGTCCACTTTGCGGTGAAACAGTACAGGCTATTGGCTTTCCTGATTTAGAGGGTAATTTTCCTAGGTTTGCTATGATATTTTAAGTTCTCTATTAAAACCACTCACCATTGTTCCAAAGGGAATAGCTCTTGAAGCATGATAATAGATGGCAATGAAGTTAATGAAGAAGGCAGTGCCACATACCATGGCTGGGATAAGGAAAGCCCCAATGAACATTTGCTTTATCCATCTCCTTCCTGTAAGAAGAAAACATTTCAACATTTTGGTAGAGGATAGAATGCAATTCATTTGGGCTCTCACATTTTATTTGCAGCAAGCTCTTCAGAAAGTATTTAGCTCCTCCCTGCCCCCTCTCCCCAAAAAAGTGAAAGAAACTAGTACTTGCTAACAATCTACTCATAGACAAGAACAAGGCAACAGTTTTTCATGCCTAACAAAAAATTTGATTTCAAAAACACCATTCTATATGGTAATATGGAGATGGGAAGCAGAACAACAGCCTACAATGGGAAATGGTGATATGGAGAAAAACCTTTGCTTATTATGCAAGAAGTGTTTAGAAATGCAACTGATAGGTATTTATAACTAAAGTTATCTCACTTGCATCTGTAGACATTTATACTGTTGTAAAATGTCAGTCCAAGGCACTAGTTAAATTTTACAGGAAGGACAGTGCATGGTTTACGGCTTTAACAGCAATATTTCAACTATGGTCAACTCAGAACCCATAAAATGCCACATAAAGCTGGACTAAAGACTTGAGCTTAGCTCCATGATAAAGTGATTTTCAGCATCACTCCCTTCCCTTTGTTGCTCTGATCACCTTCTGCCTGTATATGAGAAAGACAGATAGCAAACTCTTTGAGAAAGGGCTACTGGGTAAAATGTTCTGTATTTACGTCAATGAATTTAAAGTTCCACTTTCAAAAGTGGTCAAGTGGAAAGCGATCTGAGACCGACTTCAAGTGGAATTTCATGGGACAAACTCTGAAGTCATATCTATAGAGGCCTACCTAATTTGCAGGGGCCGCCTCCCAATTTCTCAGGTAGAACATGCACCCGTGCAGCAATTCTGTGGGCGGAGCATAGCAGAGACAGCATACCCTAACCCCCCCCTCACACCTGTGATTGGCCAAAGGGCCCCAGTGGCCCCGCTTTTCACCACTGACTGGCTGCAGGGGCTGCCTGTCATGTGGCCCTGCCACTTGCTGCTGATTGACTGCAAGGGCTCTCCATCATGCAATCTTGCCCCTCACTATCAATTGGTGGAGAGAGGCAAGACTATATGACAGGCAGCCCTCACAGCCAATCAACAGTGAGGGATGGGAGCTGCAGCCATCTTGCCTGCTGCCTTTTGAGTGGGCAGACCCCCTTCCCCGCCCTGCCAGGCTGCTGCAGCACACTGAAGACTGAGGGCTCCCTCTAAGGAGCCAGCATTTCCTTTTCCGTAAGTTTTTTTTCCCCCTGTGGATTTTGCAGGCATTGCCTGGGTTTCACAGGCAATGCTGGGTTTTATGGAATCCGTGAAATCATGAATTTGGTAGGTTCCTACATATCAATGACTGAAAATATTACCATTTTTCTTGCCGTCTACTATTAAATTAACACACACGTGTAAAATAAGTACTACTACATTTAAATAACTCAATACAATTTAATTCAGTACAATGGGCGCCTTCAAAAATAAATAAATAAATAAATGAAAAAGGATAAAACTAGGGGTGCACTGATGGAGGTTTTGGCAGCCAATACCAATAGCTGATTTTTCAGGAGGCATATCGGCCGATACTGATCCAATTTCCAATACCCACGCAGGCAGCATGGAAAGTTGCCTCTAGCTGGTAAGTCTGGTGTGGTGGAAGGGGCTGGGGAGGCAGATCAACACCCCCACGTGGTGAGGGAGGGTGTGGGGCTGGGTCAGGGGCAAGCGCTGCCCAGCCGCGGCCTGGTGGATGCGGGACGGAGATGTGGCTCGTCCAGGAGGCACAGGGAGGGAGAGGGATAGCTCCTACCACTGCACGTCGCTGGTCTGGCAGCTCATCTGGTGCTCACTTGCTCACGTGGCAGATCCTGCCACTGCTCCTGCCGCTCGTCTGGGAGGGCACCGGGGGAGGAAGCATGCACAGGCCATTGATCAGCCAAATTACGGGCCCAATATAGCCGATTTCTGATACAGTAAATACAGTATATTTTCTTTATAAATCGGTGCTGATCCAATATCGGACTGAAGTATCAGTGGCACCTCTAAATAAAATCAGTCAATATGAAAAAGATTTTCAAAACCTAGACAAATTGTTATGGAATTAGCAACCATCTCTAGCAATTACTGCTTTGCTTTGGAGTGCAAGAACTCAAAGAACATTTTTCAGGGACTTGAGCAAGACTTGTTTAAATACCTTATGCTTGCTTTCACTTGGTTGAATTTACTTGAAGTTTTATGGTCTCATATTTTATTTAAACATCTACAGAGCTTGGATGCACCCATACAGTTGATCAAATACCATACAGGAACAAAATCAACAACAATGACTATGAGAGAGATGGCAAAGATATGGCAACCAAAGCCAATAAGCAATGAAAATGGCTTCAAGAATTGCATGCTGATTATCAATTGGCAACGTGCATGGATTTTAACAGCAGCATTTTGGAGTTCATTTCCACAGTTTTTGTACCAACTTAACCAGATTGATGATGAGGAAAAACATGACAGATCGGTACAACTACCTCATACATGTCTTTATACTAATGTACTTGTTTCAATACCAGTAAAATATAGAATCAGAAAATTAGAGTTCAGAGGGATTTCAGGAGATCATCTAATCTAGCCCCTGCTCAAAGCAGGACCAGTGCCAACTAGATCATTCTAGCAAAGGTTTTGTCAAGCCAGGCATTAAAAGCACCTCCAAGGATGGAGGTTCCACCACCTGTCTTGGTAACCTGTTCCTGTGCTTCACCATCCTCCTAGTGAGAAAGTTTTTCCTAATATCCAACTTAAAAGCTCCCTTGCTGCAGCTTGAGACCATTGCTCCTTGTTCTGTCATCTTCTATCACTGAGAACAGTCCAGCTCCATCCTCTTTGGAACCACCCTTCAGGTAATTAAAGACTGCTATCAAATCCCCACTCAAACTTCTCTTCTCCAGACTAAATCAGTCCAGGTCCCCAGCCCCTAAGCCATTTTTGTTGTCCTCTGCTTGACTCTCTCCCACTTGTCCACATCCTTTCTATAGTGGGGGCCCCAAAACTGGGCATAATACTCCAGATGTGGCCTCACCAGTGCTGAACAGAGGGGAATAATTACTTCCCGTCTTTTGCTGGCAACGCTTTTACTAATGCAATCCGTGTGCTGTTCTCAAGAAGGCTCACAAGGGCACACCACTGACTCATATCTAGTTGTCTACTGTAACCCCAAGTCCTTTTCTGCAGAGCTGCTGCTTAGCCAGGTGGTCACAAGCTTGTAGTGGCACATAAGACTGTTCCATCCTAAGTGCAGGTCTTTGCACTTGTCCTTGTTGAATATCTCATGAGATTTCGTTTGGCCTAATCCTCCAATTTCTCAAGGTCTCTTTGAATCCTAGCCCTACCCTCTAGTGCAGGGATTGTCAACCAGGGGTACGTGTACACCCGGGGGTACTTGGGAAGGCCCCACGGGGTATGCAGCAGTGGAAGGGAGCAGGGCCACCAACACTTTGCACCACTGCACACTGCTTTTGTTTTCAGTTCACTTCTAGTTTTGCCACTGCGTGCTGATGGCAGTTTTACTTTTGCAGCCACAGGTGTGTGGGGGACCCCTCCCCCGTTGTAGACTGGCCACTGGGGATCCCCCTCCCCTACCTGTCAACTGGCTGCCAGGGGTATAATGACCAAAAAAGGTTGAAACCCCCTACTCTATAATATCTACTACACCCCTAAGCTTGGTGTCATCCTCAAACTTACTTAGGGTGCAAACCATCCCATCTTTCAGATTGTTAAAGAAGAAATTGAACAAAACCAGCCCCAGGACTGACCCCTGGGACACATCCACTTGATACTGACCGCCAACTAGACATTGAGCCATTGATTACTACCTGTTGAGCCCAACAATCCAGCCAGCTTTCTATACAATTTACAGTCCATTCATTCAACCAACCCACACTTCCTCAGCTTGTTTGCAAGAATGCTGTGGGAGACCGTATCAAAAGCATTGCTAAAGTCAAGGTATATTATGTCCACTGCTTTCCCCCCAACCACACAGCCAGTTATGTCATCACAGAAAGCAATCAGGTTGGTCAGGCATGACTTGCCCTTGGTGAATCCATGTGGACTGTTCCTGATCACTTTCTTTTCCAAGTGCTCAAAAATGGATTCCATGAGGACCTGCTCCATGATTTGAACACAGACTAAGGTGAGACTGACTGGTCTGCAAATCTAGGGAACTACTCTTCTTCCCTTTCTTCAAGATAAGCAAATATAGTGCCTTTCTCCAACCATCTGGGATCTCCCCCGATTGCCACAGGTTTTCAAAGATAATGGCCAGTGGCTCTGCAATCACATCAGCCAACTCCCTCAGCACCCTCAGGTGCATTGCATCTGGCCCCATGGACTTGTACACATCCAGCTTTTCTAAACAGTCCCTAACCTGTTCTTTCACCACTGAGGCCTGAAGATGGCTACTCACCTTTTCCCCAACCTCTGCTGCTCAGTGCAGTAGTCTGGGAGCTGACCTTGTCTCTGAAGACGGGTAAAAAAGGCACCGAATATTTCAGCCTTTTCCTCTCATCTGTCACTAAGTTGCCTCCCTCATTCAGTAAGGGACCCACACTTTCCCTGACCTTCCTCTTGTTGCTAACATACTTGTAGAAGCCCTTCTTGTTACCTTTCACGTCCCTTACTAGCTGCAACTCCAATTGCATCTTGGCCTTCCTGATTTCATGCCTGAGCAATATTCTCATACTTCTCCCTAGTCATCTGTCCAAGCTTCCACTTCTTGTAAGCTTCCTTTTCATGTTTAAGCTACCCAAAGAGTTCTGTGCTAAGCCAAGCTGGTCACCTGCCATATTTGCTTTTCTTCCTCCACACTGGGATGGTTTGATCCTGTACCCTCAGTAAGGTTTCTTTAAAAATGCAACCGGCTCTCCTAGACTCCTTCCCCCTAAAACTGGCCTCTCAGGGGATTCTGCCCACCAGTTCCATCAGCAAGTCACAGTCTGCTTTTCTGAAGTCCATGGTTCATACTCTGCTACTCTACTTTCTTCCTTTTGTCAGGATCTTAAACTTGATCATCTTGTTGTCAGTCATGCCCAAGCTGCCATCCACTTCTACATCCCCCACTAATTCTTCCCTATTTGTGAGCAAAAATTACTTACAGATCTGTCAATAAACAATTTTAGTTCAGTCAGCACAAAAACTGCAACAAGAATGGTTTAGACTTGACATTTTCAAGCTCTTAAAGAGCAATGAAGATGGGTGTTACAGAAACTAAGTGCTAACAAGTAACACTTGCTAAAAACATTTTTTTCCAGTATTAAAGGTTTACTGAAGATGAGTTCTAAGAAAAAAAATAATAATTATTTTCATACTGCAGCATAGGGAAAGAGTGAAGCTTGTGGAAAAACAGGGGTACTCCACTTTCGATCTTCAGAAAGCACTGGTACTGCTGCAGAATTAAGATTGCAGAGAGCCTGCCCTACTTTACTTGGCTAATTTTATTATGCTTATACTGCCTACCAATATTCACTTTTGAATATGATGAAACATGCTGAAACAAACAAACAAGAAACATGCTGAATTAACCAACAGATGCTTTACTAAGATCCCATGAAAGTTACTCAGTCCAGTAAAAACTCAAAGTAATGAATGCTGTGCACATCTACCAGCCCTTCCCTTCATTCTTTACAAACAGCCAACCTCAAGGTTCCTATGAAGAAGGGGTATATATTAGGATACTGGATCAGGCAGCAAAGGCCACCTCTCTGGGGTTGGACACCAAGGCTATTTAACAGCACGCAGTAATACCATACTGCTTTCAGAACAAAAGAAATTGAATCCATTTGATATAGAAAGACATATTAGACAGGCAGAATGTAATTACTGAGCTGCAATTTGGCAAGGAGACTGCTGTTTAACATCCCTGTGTTCCTTACTGATTTAAAAAACAATACTACTGATATTTTTGGCAATCTTCCGTTAGGAGAAACAGCCAACTCTGGAGCAGGGAATGACAACTTAACAGATTCAAATATAATCCATTAACTAACCTGGCCATAATCATTTAACATAGTTTTAACAACGTAGAAAAGTTACCTCCTTGTCTAGCATAAAGGCTTCCTCCAAAATATCCATTCACTGGAGATGTTGCAGCATAAACAAATATAGCTGTACTAAGCATTGATCCTCTCCTACAATAAGAAACAGGTATTTTAGCAAGGTAAATATAAATACAAAAAACCCCCAATGTTTATTATAGCAAAAGTTCCCAGTAAAACAAGCACAACTGTCAAAAAATATGTAATTGCTACTTTTAGTGGCAGTAAGAGCAAAATTCAAGATGCAATGAAATTTGTCTTTAAAAGTTTAATATCTTTACTGAAAATGACACTTATGTCCCACTGAAAGCTGCAGATCAACCTTATTTTACCAGGCTAGAAGCTATTAAGTTACTGGTACAGTGTGTCCCTGACATGCTTAATTTCCTTTTAAATGAAGGAAAAATATAGAATTTTTACCCAAATTATTGATTGTCTTTTGTAGCTGTGCCCTATGCCATGAAAAAAAATGAATTATAACACGTACACACACATTTAATTATCATAAGACTATAACATACGGCTCCCTTAAGTTAACATATGCCATAATTTCAGATGAAAAACTACTTTAGCTGTAATGTTTTTCAAACAAAAAGTCACTTTATGATGGTTCTTCAGAATACTAAACAAATCACCTGCCTGCCATCTATTCAAATTCAACAAATAATAAATAAAAGATAGCCTGAAATGTTTGTCTTAGAGAAGACTGAAAACATCAAATATAGATATTGCAAAATGTTGTACTGAAGCCTCCATATTGTTACCTTGAAGGCATCAAATTGAAGCTGAAAAGTTCAGTCATTTTTAAAAAGTTGTCAACTTACTAATATAGTAAATATAGAGCTTTACTTGTTGGGGGACTTTTACTGGCAAATCAAGCTAATGTTAAACCACAAAAGGTGTCCCCCTCCCCACCAATTTATTTAATCAGGCTGTAGAGAAAGTGGACTCAGGGGGTACTCATAAATAAAGCAGTGCCATACACTCCCCTAATAAAACTGCCCCTTCTTTGGCAGAATCAACAGCAGGATTTCAGCCAGTTGGCTATATTAGATGAGTCTGTTATTCTATCTGATAAATTCTGGACTGCAGGCAGTTCAGCTTTTGATGGATAAACACTGGATGCTAACCTCTAGCTAACTCTAGTGCATGGTAGTTTCCTTCTGCAGCTGTGGCAGTGGATTGAACGGTTGCATTAAAAGTAAATAAATTAATAAATAAATGATGTATTAACTTTCATATTAGACTGAACTCTACTAAAATCCGTCTGCCTATTAAAATTAAGTTTTCCATTTAGAAAGCTCCAGCCAACAAATGCACATATTTTATGATACTTGTTCACATTAACCAATTTAGAAGCAGACTGTTAAAAAATGCAGGGGTAAATCTTGGCTTAATTTAATGTTAGCATAAATCCAGAGGAACTCCAATGCATTCAGTGAATGAATGCTAGCTTGAAATGATGTTAGAACGGTGCTTTTAGAATCACAAACAATGAGGGCTAGAAGGGACCTCAGGAGGTCACATCTAGTCCAACCCCCTGCTCAAAGCAGGACCAGCCCCAACTAGATCATTCCAGCCACGGCTTTGTCGAGCTGGGAATTTAAAACACCTCCAAGGATGGAGATTCCACCACCTCTCTAGGTAATCTGTTCCAGTGTTACACCACCCTCCTAGGAAGAAAGTTTTTCCTAATATCCAATCTAAACCTCCCTTGCTGCAACTTGAGACCATTAGTTCTTGTTCTGTCATCTGTCACCACTAGGAACAGTCTAGCTCCAAACCTTTTAGATGCAGGGCACCCTGCATTCAGCTCAAGGCATCCCTTGAAAAATGTTAGTTCTTAATTTTCACTTGGTTTTTTTTACTACAGAAAAATACTAGGGCAATTATGTTGCAAAGAATTCATAAAGACTCCAACAGGTTAGAGTGTTTTGAACACTATGGATTTCTATTTGAAATCTCTGGCTTTACCTTGCAATTCATGTTTGCACACCTAACAGTCCTAACACTGTGTGAATCTCCACGGCACCCTTGAAAGGATCTCATGGCATGCCAGGGTGCCACAGCACACTGATTGAGAATCACCCTGTTAGAATTTGCCACCTTATACTTCAGTCGTATTTTTTTTTTCAAAAGTCCTAAACACAAAAGCTTTCCTGTAATACAATCCATTATTAATAAATTAACAGCAGGTATGACCAAATGCCAGCTAGACATCTTCCACAGAAAACTGAGTATCCTGGAGAGGTATAGCCAGCTCTTTTATAGAACTGCACAACACTAATTCCAATTATTTTGCAAAAGTGATTGTCCATGGGCAAAGCATAATCAAAAGTACATTTTTTTTCAGCTTAGACCATTGTATTTTCCTCCTTCTAGCTGACTTCTCAACCAAAACTGGTTAAATGCTTACATGCATTCTTAGAACTAGACTGATATCTCTGTACAAGTGGCACTTTTAAAAAAAAAAAAAAACAGATCTAGAGACCATGTAAACACTTCTGAAATCACCAGCTGTTTCTCCCAAATCTTTTACGAGATAACCCAAAACCAATACTAGCTGCACTGCAATGTGCAAATATTTCAAACATAATAGTAATGGTTCCTGCCCTAAACAATTTAAAATTCTAATAAACTGAATCTGTCTGTGTAATTCCCTCTACACTACTGTCATCAGGAGAACAATCAATAAAACCAAAAAGAACACATGACCCTATGGGGTTTTTAAAAATTGTTTCAGTTTAAAAGAGGCAGCTAAACTCAGATGCAAGAGCTCCCTCTAGTGGCCTATCAAAAAAACTGCAAGTACTCTGTAAAATGCATGAAATCCCAGGAGTATAGGTTGTAGCTGTGTTGGTCTAAGGACATGGGCAGACAAGGTTCCTTGGGTGAATCTGATACCTTTTATATCTGAAATCCCAGGAGAGATTTTTAATTGCTATTTAATAACCAAATATTTGTAAAGTTATTTGTCATTACTACACACAAAATGCAGTAACTGCTTTTCAAAACAGAGAAAGCCAGTGCATACCCAAGAACATACAGTCTAAAAACTGACAAAATGATGAAGGGGAGGGGGGAAGGGAAATACCATTCCACAAGCAACATAATCAAAGCAATGGACAAGCCACAGGACTGACTGTTTAAATGAAGCTGATCTGGATTTCTATGTTTTGTCTAAGTAACTTGAGTTAGGGTTACTTCAGTGTTCTACATGCACTCCAGATCGCAGAATAAGCCTTGTGGGGTAGACTCTTTCCAGTACTTACTTATCTCTTTGATTTCAGACACTGGGAATAATTCCTATGGGAGTGAAAGTAACTTCTCAAAGTATGTAAAGGAAGTAATTATTCCCCTCTGTTTGGCACTGGTGAGGCCACATCTGGAGTACTAAGTCCAGTTTTGGGGCCACCACTACAGAAAAAATGTGGACAAGCTGAAGACAGTCTAGTGCAGGGCAACAAAAATGTAGGGGGCTTGGGCATGTGACTTCTGAGGAGAGGCTGAGGGAACTGGGCTTATGTAGAACAGAAGACAGAGGGGATTTGATGGCAGCCTTTAACTACTTAAAGGATGATTTCCAAGAGGATGGAGCTAGACTGTTCTTAGTGGTGGTAGATGACAGAACAAGGACCAATGGTCTCAAGTTCATCATAGCTCAGCCCCTGGCACGGATCTTTGAGAGCTCTTGGCGCTCTGGTGAAGTGCCCGATGACTGGAAGAGGGCCAACGTCATGCCTATCTTCAAGAAAGGGAGGAAAGTAGATCCAGTAAACTATAGGCTCATCAGCCTGACCTCTATTCTGGGGAAGGTCTTGGAAAAGATTATCAAAGAGGCCATCCTAAACAGACTAGCTGAAGGCAATATCCTAAGGGATACCCAGCACGGGTTTGTGGTGGGTAGGTCTTGCTCGACCAATCTCATTTCCTTTTATGACCAGGGGACTTATCACCTGGACAACGGGGAAGAGATCAACGTTGTATATCTTGACTTTAAAAAAGCCTTCGATCTGGTATCCCACGATCACCTCTTGGCTAAACTGGCTAACTGCGGCCTCGACCTCACCATGATCTGCTGGCTGGGGAACTGGCTCCGCGGCAGGACCCAGAGGGTGGTGGTTGACAGAAGTCAAACGTCGTGGTGCACTGTGACCAGTCCTAAAGAGTATAGGCTCTGTCCTAGGGCCTATACTATTTAACATCTTCATCAATGATGTGGACATTGGTGTCAGAAGTGGACTGGCCAAGTTTGCCGATGACACCAAACTCTGGGGTAAAGCATCCACACCTGAGGACAGGAGGGTAATCCAGGCTGACCTTGACAGGCTAATGAAATGGGTGGATAAGAACCTGATGGAGTTCAACACTGAAAAATGCAAGGCTCTCCACCTCCGGAGGAAAAACCTGCAGCATGCTTATAGGCTCAGTAGTACTACACTGGTTAGCACTACAGATGAAAGGGACTTGGGAGTCATGACTGACCACAAGATGAACATGAGCCTTCAATGTGATGCTGTGGCTAGTAAAGCAAGCAAACTGCTGACTTGCATCCATAGATGCTTCTCAAGCAAATTCTGGGATGTCATTCTCCCATTGTATTCGACCTTGGTGAGGCCGCAGCTGGAGTACTGCATCCAGTTTTGGGCTCCACAATTCAAAAAGGATGTGAAGAAGCTTGAGAGGGTGCAGAGGAGAGCCACGTGCAGGATCAGAAGTCAGGAAAACAGACCTTACGATGAAAGGCTGAGAGCCATGGAGCTCTTCAGCCTGGAAAAGTGCAGGCTCAAGGGTGATCTGGTGGCCACCTATAAGTTTATCAGGGGTATTCAACAGGATCTGGGGGAACGTCTGTTCACCAGAGCGCCCCAAGGGATGAGACAAGATCGAACAGTCAGAAACTCTGCCACAACCGATTCAGGCTGGACGTAAGAGAGAACTTCACTGTCCAAGCCCCCAAGGTTTGGAAGAGACTGCCGCCGGAGGCGGTTCAAGCACCCACTTTGAACGCCTTCAAGACACATTTGGATGCTTATCTTGCTGTGATCCTGTGATCCCTGCTGACTTCCTGCCCCTGGGGCAGGGGGATGGACTCTATGATCCTCCAGGGTCCCTTCCAGACCAAATGTCTATGAAATCTATGAAGTTTCAGCAACAGAAGTTTAGGTTAAATATTAAGAGAAACTCTCTCACTAGGAGGGTGGAAAAAGCACTGGAACAGGTTACCTAGAGTGGTGGTGGGATCTCCATCGTTGGAGATTTTTAAGGCCTGGCTCAACAAAACCCTGGCTGGAATGATCTAGCTGGGGATGGTCCAGCTTTGAGGAAGGGGTTGGTTATGCTAGATCATGGGTGCCTGGTGCCGCTTTAGTCAAGGGAGGCACATACCTCCCCCAGCAACCAGTCAGCAACCGGCCAATCCCGCTGATTTATAGGAATATACTTCGAAGGACAAAGCTGAAATTTAGCTGCAACTTGAAACAACACTTTTACTAACACTATGTACAGACTAAGAGGTTCATTTTTACAAACGTTCTATTCATTTAAGAACACTTAAATATATAAAAAGGCACAGCATGACCATACTTACTCTGTGTACAAATCCTCTATCATTGCAACAACAATGACTATGAGAGAGACTGCAAAGATTTGGCAACCAGAGCCAATAAGTGATGAAAATATCAAAGGATGACTGGATGGTCTAAAAACATCTCCGTGGACCTGCTTCCATCCATATTCATCACCTAGGTCTCTGTCCTGCATGCAGAATAATAGCTTTGTTATAACAACCAAGTAATAACAAATGAAAAAAAATATTTCCAGGCATTAAGTAAATGTTTGCCCAAATATGATAGTTTAAAGCAATTTCAAGCAGTCCATAAATACACATAAAAAGTACAATACAAGTTGCTAGCTGAAGGCTAGATCTGACAAGTATTCAACTGCTTTGCTTGATAGCTCCAGAGGTTAAAGCCCAATTTATGAAGAGCAGGAAACACAAATCAGAACAACGCAAATTTTCTCCAAGAAACCCTGCCAGTATGCCTCAAATATAAACTGAAAAGACCAAGTATAAGGTAAAGTCTTATATCCAGAAGCAAATGATAAGAACGTATATGAAATAGCAAACCCTGTTCATAAGCCGCAGATTGTATGAACTAAGTGGAATCCAAAGATGAAACAGGAACAGAAGGCTGTCATCCCATCTCCAGCCCTCTATGTAATCTATCACAACAGCTTTCATTTCCCTTGCTTGTCCCTCTGCAGTCAGTAACTGAACATATTAAGGAACCTGCACAACCTGTATTCTTAAATGTGAAAAACGTTTCCCTTCCCACTTTCAAGACAAATCCATGCCAATTTTCTCCTGAAATTTTCCCTCAAATTCCTATTTTTGTGAAGCACAAAACCATTAAAAATCTCTCTAATGAAACAAACACAAATAAAACGAATACATTCACAGAAGCTTACTACACATCTTACCATATCATCCATTTCTTCTTCTTTGCTATATCGAGCATAATCTTTGCGCAGCGTTCTCATTAATATCATGGATACTAAGCCCACCAGGAAGATGACCATCATGAAAGAATTGAAGATTGAAAACCAATGAATCTACAGGGAAAAGCAAAATCAGCTTTAAATACTGTACATACATTTCAACAAATGTATGTACAGTACAGTATTCATAGTATTCAGTATTAACTACTGAGTAAAAGAACAATGAATTACATAAACACGTGAAAAGCCTACTGAATCTAGCCTGACAATTATTTATTTCTTAAGTCTTTGACTTCTTTGGCAACACATACTGGGTGCATCTACATGTGCAATTAATGTGACTGAATAAAGTCCAATGCAATTTGAGCCAGAGCAAACTAATCTTGATACCACTGTCTACACGTGCCTTTAAGTGCAGTAGTTTACTCCACTGTCAGATAGTACCCATGTGTGACAGGACTATCAATGATGCTGCAAATTGGAGACCACTGATGTAGACTAATCTTTTTATGGTGAAGATCACTTTTTGTAAGTAAAGACTACGCCAGGATCAACTGCCCCCACCCCATCCTCCGGCGTGCCCCCCGCAGCCCCACCCCCCACCCCATCCCATCTCCCAGGCTCTGACCTCGCTCACCCAGCTTGGCCCCGGCAGCAAAGGGCGTGGCTCAGCCCAGTAACGTTTGTCCTCTGCTCCCAATCATGGATCCTCTGACAGACTGAGATCAACTGTCAGAGGCTTCACAATCGACCAGTCAATCAAGACTGACTGGCTGGTGACCACTGGTCTACATCAGCACAACTGCTATTCATGTGTAGATGGTGACACTTTACTGTGCAGTAATACTGTCCAGTAAAGTGCACGTGTAAACACACCCACCGAGTACTTCCATTAGCCGAACTAGAGACTACCAAGCATGAAAATTATCTTAATTTTTTTCCATCAGAAGGCCAAATATGACATCAACAAACTCCCAATTTAGGCATGAAATCACATGAACACTTTACTGGAGCCATGACATTATTAAATGAGATTTTCATCTGGCAAACTGTACCATATTTTAGGTTGACACAATGATCAGTGAAAGCCACTAGCACCAAGAGTAACTAAGGCCCCTGGCAGACATGATTAACCAATTAATTACACCTTAAATCAGGGGTGGGCAATTATTCCAGGTGGAGGGCCGCTTAAAAAGTTCTGGCAAGCTGTTGGGGATTGCATAGGTAGCCCTCTTCCCTGGTCACCACATTGGGACCAGAAGTCCTACCCCCTAGCCCCTGACCTTTGCCATGAGAAGTCCCTTCCCTTGCTCTCCCCCACGCCCTAATACTTCTTTTGGGAGTGGGAGGGTTGCCATCTTAGAACCAGGAAAAAAAACCAACAAATCATATACTAGAAGTCAAACACCTACTATATTTTAATTTTATTACAAAAACTATTTGTCGTGACTTGCATTTGTGTACTGTATATAGAAGGGATTGCATAATAACTCAAAAATAAAGGCTCACTCTTTTAGAGACAGAGAGAGAGAGAGAGAGAGAGAAAGAGAGTGTGTGTGTGTGCGCGCGTGCACGCACACAAACACATGCGCGTGCGGTGGAATGTAGGGATGTTGTGGCTGTGTAGGGGGAATAGGGTATGTTTGAGCGTATGTATGTCAGTGAGAATTGTGGGGTCAGGGTGTGGGTGTGTGGGGTGTGAGGGATGGTGGGGGGCTGTAGGGACCCCCCACACTGCCCCCATAGCATGCAGCCCCCGCTACTGGCAGCAACAGCAGATGGGAAGGTCAGGGCACTTGTGCCCAGTGTAGGAGCCCAGCACTGTGTACCCAGTCCCTGTTCCCCTGAGCACCACCAGGAGTAACTAGGAATAATGGCCACAAGTTGATAGAGAGTAGGCTCAGGCTAGACATCAGGAAGCACTACTCCACAGCCAGGGCAGCTAGGATGTGGAACCAACTTCCAAGGGAAGTGGTGCTCTCTCCTACCCTGGGGGTCTTTAAAAGGAAGCTAGATAATCATCTGGCCAGGGTCATTTGACCCCAGCATTCTTTCCTGCCCAGGGCAGGGGGTCAGACTTGATGATCTGTTCAGGTCCCTTCTGACCCTACCAACTATGAAACAAAAGGGGGGGGGGGAGGAGAAGCACAGCCTGCCCAGCTTCCTCTATCACTAGGACTCTGTGCTGCATACTCGCAGCTCCCACACTCACAGGGGGGGAAGCCCCATGCTGATGCCAGCTGCATTCCCTGCCCCCTGCTGCACAGGTCCCCACACTCAGCTGGGAGTGGTAGAAATCCCACCCCCTGCTTCCTCGTGGAGTCCAGTGCAGGGCTTCCCCCGCTGTGAGTGTGGGAGCTGCAGGCATGCAGCACTAGCCACAGCTGTAGCCTACCAGGCACCTGTGCCGAGCACAAGCACCCTGACCTCCCCGCCTGCTGCCAGTAGCAAAGGTTGCAAGTCATTGTGAGAGTGCGTGGGGGGTCCCTACACTCCCCAAACTCACACCCACAGCCTGCCCAGCTGAGCTCCACACTCCTGTCACCTCAAGGGCGTGGGTTCCGCACTGTGCTCTACATTTCCACCCAGCTGCAAGTCCACCCCCACCACCAGCCCCACTGCTTCCCTACCTGCTATCCTGAGTGAGTTGGACTTCCAGGAAGCCAAGCAGTTTCCCATGGGGGGGGCTGCAGCAGGAGCCCCGCCCAGAAGGTGCTGCTGGCCGGACAGGGCCCTTGCACCCAAGAAAGTGGGAGCAAGGCAGGGTATATTGAGGGGGTGTACACGTGGGCACCTCATTTCCAGCCTCATGGGGGGGGGGAAGGGTTGGGTGGGGGCACAATTTGTTGGGGGGCAGGGTTGGGGCAGAGCTGCAAACAGCTGTCTGCATGCCCCTGCCTGTGGAACCCGCGCTTGTTGCAGGAATGTACAGGCAGCAGATTGCAGCTCTGTTCTGGCCCTGCCCTGGGCTGTCACTGACACAAGATCCCGGCCCCAGCCCTGGAGCAGCTCCTCACCCAGCTATATGCCTGCTTATGGGGCTCCTGGCCTGTCTCCATAGACACGCCAGGAACACGGGGGTATGACAGCATGGGGCCAGGCAAGGCTGAGGCAGAGCCCTGGTTCTGTGGCCCTGTGCTGTCACAGCCCCATGTTCCTGGGGTCTCCACAGTCAGTTGGGAGCTGGGGCTGCTGGGAAATGGAGTCTGCCACGGGCTCAATCCAGCCAACAGGTCAGACTTTCCCACCCCTGATCTAGATGCTACCAAGGCATGATACACATATACAAAATGCATGCATGCGTGCACATGCAAGCACACGTGGGATCGTGGTTAACATTGGAATTCCATATTGCAGAGACTTTTAAAATCATTAAATCAAAAAAGAAAAAACAAAACAAAACAAAAGATTCCCTACCATAATTTAACTTTCAAAGTCATTTGCACCAAAGGCCCAAGACGAATGTTCTTGCTCTGTAACAGGGACTCCTAGGCTTGTTAAAGGGGCTGCCCTGCTTTCCAGTAAGACCAGAACCTTCCGGGCACAGCCTACCAGCAGAGCAGGGGTTCAAAGCCGAGCCTGACTGGCTGGCCAGCTGATGGGCCATCAGATGACTGGAAGAGGGCTCAGGCCAAACAGGCCAAAACTATATAAGCCGTGCCTGAGCTGGCCATGGGGCTCAAGCTGCAGAGAGGGTGGACTCCTGAGAACTTATAAAAAAAGCCACGGTAGCGAGAGTGCGCGAGAAGCCAGCAGTGGGATGCAGAGACAGAGACCCTGGGAACGTAAGCAGCCAAACTGCCTTCTTCACCTTATTTTTTTTTTTATTATAGCCCGGGGGTTTATTGTTTATGTTCTATTTTAAACCAGTGGTTTGTGGCTGAGGCTATAGGGGAGGTGCAGCGTCATTAGCGTCCATGGGGCACAGCTAGAGGGCTAAAGACCCTGTGCTATAGCAGGCACAACCATACAGGGCACACAGCCCAGAGTAGAGGGATGCGCTACTGCCCCAATGTCGGGTCTTCCCTAGCGGGCCTAGGCTGGGAGGCCTAGCTATAGTGTAAGGGGCAAAGCTGGGGAAGGCTGAGGCCCCAACAAGTGCAGTGCAGTGTTAAAGAAACAGGGGAGCCAATGCCATGGTATAAAGAGCCAGGAGCCCAGAGTAGTTTGTGGAGCTAGGGCCTTGAAGTCAAGTCCTAAATTGTGGACCCTGGCTGGTAGGCCTAGCCAGAGAAAAGGGGGGCAGAAGCTCAGGAGGCTGAAGCCCCCACAAAGGGACATTATACAGTCAAAACCTGCAAGGCATGGGGCACATTAAGGGGAGGTAGGAGCGTGCAAAGAGCCCTTAAGACTGCAGCTCACCACCACAAGGTGTTAATGAGCATAGACCCAACACTGGGAAACCCTTGGGCAGCCTCCTCTTTGGAACCCAAAGAAACATCAAGATGTGGTAGGCAAGTGAAGGGGAGTCTGTTCCCAGCAGGAAGGGCAAGCAAAGAGACTCAGAAGTCCCCTAGGTGCCCCTAAAGGTCACTAAGGATGGCACTGTGTTACATGTTCGAAGCTGAAAAGCATACTGGACAGCCGTTATCTATATCACCTTGGCTATGCCACATTATTTCAATTATAAATTGATCTTGCATATAAAATGACCCTACACTTGATGGAACCTATTGTGTGCATGCCATACATGCTCATTACAAAACAACAAAGTTGGGAGCAACTGCTTGGTAGTAATTTCCTGGGAGAAAGGAGACAACTACAGGATGCCAAGGTGAATACCAGGAAGGTCCCAAAAGGCTAAAGCACTCAGGAAACCTCAACACAAGTATCCTCTCTCAGAATGGGGGGCTCATGGCAGCATAGTTTATAGCTGGGTAAATGTTCAGATTAATTTGTACGAATTTCCTTCACATCTACTAGGTGCTAAAGAGAATATCTTAATGTACTGTAGACTTCTCGTACAAAGCAATCTTGTATTAAAAATAAAAACAACTTGAACAAGCCATTTTTAAACATCTTGAATCTGTTTTATCCTCAAAAGATATAGGACTTCCTTCACAGTACTTCTATTTGCTCACATAACAGTAGCAATTGGAACAGCCTGTAAAACTGTTCCACTGACTTTTCCAAAACAAAGAGTACATTCAAAAGAAGCTTTGTATGGATATTTTAGAATTACATACTCTGTGCTGAAAGAAAGATGGATCGAGGTACTTATCAAATCGGTCTTCAAACTTGACATCTGACTTTTTCCATTTCACCTGAGGAAAGAAAAAAGTCGACATTAGAAAAGCTTATAATACTTGCTTGACCCACAAATACAAAGATTTAGAAGTCATCCATTCCAGACATTTTCTGAAATGTAAAATATGAATTTCAGAGACAGCAAAATATAGTGGACTGACAGCCCTAAATACTGAAATCAACAGCATGAGCATCAGCTATCCTTGCCTCTCCACACTGCCCTGCAAAACTGTTCCAGTGCACCTCTGAGACAGAAGATCTAGGAACAAGGCAGGGGGGAAGAGACACACCTGAGGTCTCCTTCAGTCTTTAAAGCAGTCTGACAGAGCAAGATGCGAGTGAGGAAAGCCGAAAGGGCCTAGACTGGGATGCAAAGAGGCTGAAGGGACAAAGAAAAAGGGCATTAGATCACATGGGTGGGAACAGAGTCCCAACCACAAAAACTTCCTTCTAAATACCAGAAGAGAACCACGAAGTCTAGAGTCTTCATTTCTTCCACTATCAGAAAAAAGGTAGAAACCCACTTGCAAAGTGCGTTTCTCTTTGCCTTTCTAGTGGCTGGTCCATAGAGGATAACAGCCTGCTACTGTTACATATTAGCTGCCTGCTCAAGGCACAGAAGAGGATCCAGAAGTCCCAACCTAGATGAATCCCATGGTATTCAAAAGCAGACCCCATTATGAAAATCTTTCCCTGTCCCAGTTTGCTTTCATAATAGCGTAGGAAATTACATCTTGAGAAAGATCTACAAACCTATTGTCACAATCCGCATCTTCCAAGGGAGGATTATTTCAGGAAGCTGAACGGGAGGACAGCAGACAGCAGGTGCTCAAACTATTTTCAATACATTGTGCATGCTAAGGCATGTCAGGAGGAGAAAGGAGAGTGATACTTGGGACTATGGTGAGGGGAGAGAGATGTGGGAGATGGTGGAAAGGGGTCTAGGATTGGAAAGGTTCTCCTGGGTCATCAAATCCAATACCTTGCTATCTCACATTCCCACATCATACAAATGTCATTTCTAAATGTATCAGACTCCACCTTAAAACTAATTAGAGGTTTCCTGTCTTCACTACTCCTGTTGGGAGACCACTGCATGTTCCAGCTTCTCTGATTATTAAAAACTACCTTCTATTTTCCAGCCCAAACATACTCGTGGCCAGATTCTTTCCATTTGCTTTTCTGCCAACATCATCCTTCAGTTTAAATAGCTTCCTCTGGCACTTCCCCACCCCTATGTATTTATACAGTGCAGTCATTTTCCCTTCTGTGTATGCTAATGGCCTGGAATCCTTGGGGGGAAGAGAAAGGGAGGGGGGTAAACAGGGGACAGGACATGACTCTGAAGCCCTCTCTGTATCCCTTTGCAAGCCAGGTTTGGTAGCCCTTCAAAAATGGATCGAATTTAAAATCCTAGGGTTGGGGAAATGACTGCAATGAGCAGACCAGGGCCACAGCTGGGGAGGCCCGGATGAAGAGCAAAGTGGAGGCTCAGTCACAGAAGCAAAGATCTGAATAATCTCCCAGTGGACTGTTCTCTCTGCTGACTATGCGACAGAAGAGGACAGTAAGCAGCTAACAGATTAATCAGCTAGGAAGATGAGGTTTTGCTGAAAAAGCTGGCAAGAAAAAAGACAGACACCAGCCTTCTCTCATGCTTCAAAGTTATCATAACCACCAAGTGATACAACTGATACAATTCTTAACTTAAATATAGATCAGTGGTTCTCAACCTTTTTTTTTTTTTTTTTTACTTGAGGCACCCTCAGATAGGCTTGTGGCACCCCCCGGGAAAGAGACGGCTTAGTTTTCATTCTTTTTTGACTACAGAAAAACAGAGCAGTTTTTCTGTTGCGAAGAACTTGGCAAGACCACAACTATAGATTTCTATTTGAAGTTTCTTATTCTGTGAGTCGTTTGCATGCACCTAACAGTGCTAACACTGTAGGGCACTCCACAGTACCCTTGAAAGGATCTCAAGACACAGTAGGGTTCCATGGCACCCTGTTGAGAACCACTGGGCTAATGTTATTTCTCTCACAGCCTTTATTAGCAGCTATACCCTACAGGCCCTACAAGCCATGACCATTATTATCCTCATTCCTCTGACAGTGGGCAGGAGCAAGAAGGATGCCTTGGGAACCACATAGCATCCTCTCTCCTCAGCAACCACAGCAGCCCCTGAACTGCCAGCTGATATGACAACAGCTAATCATTAGTGTACAGAAATATCTGAGTTCACCACACGAGGAAAGTCAATGGCAAAACATCACAAATGAAGAATTCAGATGGCCCTCTGGCATCACAGATGTTTCTGCTTTTTTTTGGTGCTTCAGGGCATTGCTGGGAGAAGAGAGAGTTTAGGTTGCACATGGGCGCCTTTGCTCTGTTTTCTGGCCCTCAGAGGTATACGCGATTGCCAGCAAGGACAAATCACAAAAAACAAAAATGAAAATAAGAAAAAAAAAAAATGCATGAGCTACCTTAACTCTCAATTAACAAAGAATTTATGTTGTGGTAGCAGCTAGAAGCCCAAAAATACATATTGGGTCTGCCTTGTCTTAACCAAAATATTATTTGACCTAAAGAACAAATTTCTCCACATTTTGTGATTAGCTCCATACCTTTCTTACTGCTTCCCATCTAAACCCTATAATGAATTATTAATTTTTTTTCATGCATTTTTCTCATCAAAGGCTTTCATCACTGTAATGTGTGCTTTACAGAGCAATTTACACACATTCTTGAATTCATGCTTATACCACTTTCTGGGCTAAACTGGTTTTCCCATTCTATAGATGGGAAAGCAAGGGACAAAGATAAAGCCACTAATTTTGGTGCCCATCTTGACAACCCTAGGAACTGATTTTTCAGAGCATTTCATTACAACTGACATCATGTGCAGTTATACTAATTCAGCACTTCCACACATCTGACCAAGTGTCTCATTATTAGACACTGGTGTGCCAGAAAATGAAGAAACCACAACCGAAGGATTTGGTTTAAGTGATGAGCCAAATATCAGCTTTAAGACTGACAGAGACAGATACAGAAGTCAAGTTCCCAGTCTGAATTCTGCTACCGTTGCCACAAAAGACTACGCTTTCTCTTCCTGTAATTCACTTGCTTAATTCACTACGTGCCTTCCAACTCCTACAACAAATGGCACAGGAGTCTTACAGATGGACAACCCCTTCCTGTACAACAGAGCCCTGATTCTTTCCTTAATGATCTATCTTGTGATGTGAATCCAGCAGGGATAATGTGGAAAAAAAAACAGGATGTGAACGTATAATTACAATATGTTTGCTTGTTTTTTAAGGCAAATTTTTAGTGTCCCAAGTCAAATCGGCCAAATCAGTTCCAAATCTGTGAGAGTTGTTCAAGAACTATATCTGGCTCTGCTATCGGCAAGCATCCTCCACCTCCATCCGGGGCTTCAGATATTTCCAAATCCTTTGATAAGCATCCTATGTGCAGGCCCAAGGTTTGGAGTTCGGATGCCCCCCGAGTTTCACTTCCCCCCAGCCATATGGCCACAGAAGCAAGCTAGAGAGGAGTCTCCAACTTCTATTAAGTTGACATATAGCCAAGATCTTCCCACTAGAAGTGAAAGTGGGGGGCTAACTATGCATTACCACGGTCGCTGTACTACCCCTTGCCACTTTTGTGGTTTTCCCCTGCCAATAGAAAAACCATCTTGGTGGTCATGGTATATAATTTTAAAACGTGCATGATCGAGAAGGTGCTATTCAGGTTGCAAGGGTAAGTGAAATCCTTTAACTTAGAAGTGCTTGACTTTGTAACTTTTTGTTTCTTGTAATCTTTTGACATTCTTCACATAAAATGACAGACCGACTGAACCTAAAATTGATTGTAAGATCATGGCACCCATCTCCATAACCCCCACAATCTGTACTTTGCATCACCCAACTTCCTTATTTCCTTTCATTCTCTCCCATCCTCCCACCATTCTTTGGCCCCTCTGCTTCTCATTCCCTCCCTCATTCCTGCAGGCTTTTCTCAGTTTCCTACTCCATTTTCTTATCCTCACTGACCAATCGCAAAGAAGTTACTTTTGTTCCCAATACCACCTTTAAGTGGGGACTTACTGATCTATATCCAAGAGGCCCTGTCTGGTGCTATAAGAACTTCAGAGCGAACCATCCTAGCCTTCAAACAAGCACCGAACCTTGCCAACCTCATCACCAGAAGCAAACTTCCTCAAGCCCAGAACACACCAAAAGGATCTAGGCTGTGCCATGACAAGAAATGCAAAACCTGCCAACACATCTCCACCAGTCCCACAATTACTACACCCCACAACAGAGCCATCAGCATCCCTGGATCTTACAGCTGCACTTCCAGAAATGTAATGCATCTCATCCAATGCACCAAATGCCCTGATGGAAAATACGTAGGAGAGACCAAACAACAACTGTGCACCAGAATGAACGCACATTGGAAATCTATCAAAGACAAAAATACCCTATTACCAATGTGGGGGCACATTTCTCACAGGAGGGCCACTCTCTCTCCAATCTCTCAGTCCTGATCCTCAAGGGAAACTTACACAACACTTCCCAGAGACGAGCCCATGAGCTCCATTTCATCAACCTCCTGGATACTAGAGATCATGGACTAAACATAGACACTGGATTTTTGATACATTATAATCTGCCTGGCAACTGACTCCCCAGCCCAGCCCCTGGCTTCTTTACTTTTCATTCCATCCAGGAAGAGCACACACCAACTGCTGACACTTCCTTAGCCTGACGAAGGGTTTTTGAACTCGAAAGCTTGCTTAATAACTATTCTCCAACTATCTGGGTTGGTCTAATAAAAGATATCAAATTCACCCTAGGAACCTTGTCTGCATAAGAACTTCAAGGAATTTCACCTTACCCTTTCCATACCCCTCAGTCCTTCATGGCATGCCTGCTGAGATGCACTCCAACTCTCCTGCCTTCAACCCAAAGCCACAGGCAGCAGTGACAACAATCAGAATGGCCTCCTCTCAGTCAGGAGTTACATGTCTCCTGACCAAGCAGCTCCCATGCACAACAGAATTAGGAGCAGACTACTGCAGGATGCTTAATAAATTGCATTACAAGGAACCTAGCCCTGTACTGACATTGAATTGAGACACCACTAACTTATTTCACATAGTTTACACCTATGCGCTTGGGTAGTCATTGCTGTTCTGGGAAAGACTGAACAAACCTCTGAGCTGGATATTAAAGTTACTTACAGCTGTGAAACTATTGCCCAGTTCCAACCACACTGGTGCAGCATGGCTTAAAGCCAAAAAAACCCCAACTGTACACTTGCCAGAAGCATCTTGTGTGTTTCTCTATTACCAAATGCAGCTGGATCGTTAACAACTTATTCCCGAAAAAGTTTTCAGCGTCATTTCATATTGATACATTTCCAACAAGAATAATGCCAATCAGTGGCAGAGGCTGTTGTGCATGAACTGCTCCACTATCAAAACAAGGCTATGTTCACAGCCCATCTCCAGAAAAAAAGCCCATGTCTGGTCCACTAGATCCAAGGAGGAATCAAGATAAGGTCTCGAGGTCTCCAAACCAGTAGGAGAGCTTGACGGGAACATCTTTTTCTAACAAGTCTAGGAGCCACTCTGGAAACTGGTAAAAACAAGAGTCTAGAGAAAGAATGGGCCCTATAATGCTGGGATCTGAAATGGGAAAACTATTGAGAGAATCTCTGAGTCTCTGTAACACTTCTACTGAAAAGAAAAGATTAGCAAAAAGATGCTGAAGTTTATCCAGAACACATATGTGAAACCAATTCTCTACACTTCAAACTACAGGTGTACAATCCTAGCAATACTTTTATTCTGAAGGCAGATTATTCAGTATAAGATAACAGTTTTTGTGCTAGAACTGTTTATGCTAACACATTCTGAAAAAAAGTCAACACATTAAGAACCCAAAACTTCTGCTCAAAGAACCACTGACAGTGAGATGTGAGGTCTCTGACACTGGAAGCAATGGAAAAAACTCCATTAAATGAAGACAAGGGAGAACATCACTCTCTATATCAAATTATACCAAGGTACACTTATTTTATCTCACACAAGTATCTGCCTAATATACTTCACCAACATTCAACACACAAAACAAAAGGCTTTATAGGCACTACTCTAAATAGCAGGTGAATCTCAACTCTGCTTTGCAAAACACAAAAAAGCCATTAATGCTAATGTAGTATCTTATCAAAGAATTCCAAGGACTCAACAGTGTGTTTTGCTACAAGCTGAGAATGCAGTTTAGGTCAAGAGAAGAAGTTAATGCCATCTGCTGCCCATTCTATGGTTTCAAGGGTCATTGCTCTATAGGTGTGGGTACTACTTACAAAGCCCTCATCTGGTCAGTCATTTTCAATTCCCCATTTCCCAGAAGCAAAATTCTCTAAAGACAACTTATACACCTTAAAGGTATCAGTTTGTTTTAAATGCTGCAAATGAGTGTTTAAAATTTAATTTTGTATATGAAGTGAGACTAAAGCATGCCTTTACTTCTTAAAGCTGCTTTTCGTATTAAACCCAGGCAGCCACATGGAATTTGTGGTGAACAAACTGAACAGATTTCTGTTGCACTGCACCCTGCAAATTCTCTCATCCGATGTGTACTCCTCCATTACTTACTGAGTAAGACATTTGGATCTTGGTATTTGGTACCAATTTGACCTTTCCTTCACTAGTCAGATTCACATCCACAATTCTATTTCCATTGTAACCAATTTCAAGTTTTTTATAGGTCCAAAGATAATAGTCTTCCCCGTTTTCATCTGCTTCGCCGACAATACCTGCAGAAGAAACAAAGCATGGGTGAAAAATAAGTGTCAAGTACAAACAAGTTTCTAAAGTATTTTGTGGAAAATTTTCATGAATGCACAGCATATTACAAAAGTAATCATGGTAGCTAAAAATCAACAAATTGCATCTAATCACCCACTTTTCAACTAGCAGGTTTAATTAGGCTGCACCTTAAAACCACAGATTCTTTTTTTCAGCCCAACAGGCAAATTAGTGAAGGTATCACAGCTGGAGGCACAAGAGCCTGAAATTAGCATTTTAATAACACCTGATATATTACTGTTCCCTTTTTAAAATCTGAATGCAGGACAAATGACCGCTCAAGCTCCAAACCTATGAGCTTGCTGTCTCTAAACCCCAATCATTTGCTTCACCTGGTTTCTTCTCTGCTTTGTTCCACCATCTTTTGAATTGCTCATTCTCTTCCTTCCTCTCCAATTGCTGTTGCTCCACATTCATTCTATACCCTAATATTATTTACTGACACATCTGCTCCAATCACATATTTGTTGTCCTGCTTACGTTTCTGCTCCTTGAAAAATTAGAGAGTTGGGCTACTCTACTTTTGCAGAAGAACTACATCAGGTGCTGCCCCATTCACATCTAAGCTGAGCATTTAAAATAGGAACTTTTAATTTTCATTACAGGGTATTTTGAAGGAAATTCCCAATTTGCTCACACACTAATCACATCTTGACTCCTACCCTCATCAGAGAGAGAACAGATCAGATGTTATCAGGACTACTGAACTGAACAAAACTAATGATTCTCATAAAGGTTATAAATCCTGACTTCCATGAAGTTGCCTTACCAAGAGTTCCACAGAATGCAAGGAATTCACCATAAAAGAGTTGGATCCTATCACTATCGAGAAGCTGGACCTCAGGCACGGTACTCACACTCCTCATCAGAAAAACTTGAAGTCATATGTCCCCAAACTTTTCCTAACACCTCAGAAGATAGGATGTCTAAGAATCATCCATAAATACATAAAATAAACCTTTCTTGTCTCAAGTTCTCTGTAAAGAGGGCAACAATCTGAATGTTAAATTACTACTACAGTAATACCAAAAGTGTATGAACATAGGAAGGAAGCCTCAAAAAAGCAGGAGAAAAGTAAGGATGAGGATTACCACAAAGGAGCAGACATATGAAGAAACAGCACTTGTATATTATCTATATTCTGT
Organism: Alligator mississippiensis; assembly: GCF_030867095.1. Classification (NCBI taxonomy): domain Eukaryota; kingdom Metazoa; phylum Chordata; order Crocodylia; family Alligatoridae; genus Alligator; species Alligator mississippiensis. The sequence goes on from NC_081829.1 coordinate 17,603,879, forward strand.
AGTTTTCAAGGAGATATTTTTCTTTGTTTTTCACTCAAGCTCATCTGTCAGTGTTGCTTTGAGTATAGCACAAGAGAAACATTTGCCAATATTTGGCTATGCCAGTCAGCCTGCCACCTGTTCCAGGGGCATTATCCAAAGAGTTGGCAGCCCAGACCTCTGAACTAATCAAGACCGCTAAGACCAACCGTTATGTGAAGGACTGTATTTAAAACACACCACTCTCACCACACAAGGCAACTACTTGCAATGCAGCCAGAGAGTCTAGCTACTCCCTACCTGGCCTTTGTAGTAAGTCAAGGAAAAATACCCCCAAAACTTCATTTTACCTGAATGCAGTTAAAGAATGATTAGATGGCCATCTTAAAGTTACTAAACCAGGTGCATCCTTCCAATGATACTTTGAGGTCAGTGCCTTTTCATTATCTATAGCCAGAAAAAGTTATTGTACATATAGACATCCAGCAAGCACTACTACATTTCAGACCTTCCAGCCCTTCCTCCTAAATGAAACTGCAGTATTAATGGACTTGTAAGCATTTCACTAGTGAATCTGACATTGGTTTAATCAGTCCTACTATGGTGGACAACCTGGAAAAACATAACATGCTGGCAAACAGACTTCATGCTCAAACACACAATGAGGGCAGCCTCAGACACAAGGCCATCTGGACAGAAGCTCAGATGGTTACTAGCTGTCAAGAAAAGTGATCCGCTTTAACAGTTTGTTTAATCTAACTGCCTAGAGTTCACAGAAAGCAGCTATGCCACTGGATCCTATTACATTAAATTCCTTAGAACTTTCTTATGAACTGCAGCTCATTTCCACATCACAGAGATAAAACAACAAGACGAGTTAAGGCAAAAGATGCTAAGACCCTGTCTACACTGTGAAAAGGTCACAGGGTTAGATGGCATGGTGCATAAGATTCAAGTAATCAGGAGTAGACCTCCAAATATTGCGTATCCTGACAGAACTGAACAAAATGAAGGTCTATGGGTCACAGGAGGAAGTCAGATTCAGCACAAAGAAACTTGAGGATAAGCTTTAAAAGTTTAACCTATTAGTTATAGTTACCAGAAAACCCAGCTGGTTATTCCTAGCATGACAAGAGAAATTTCTCACTATCCAGAGCATTCCTAGTGTATCAATCACTTATCTAGGTTTTCCTACTTCCATACTCCTCATGGTAGTTTAAACTCAAACTACATTTTTATGTTTCATAAATGTTTTATATTTTATATACTTTTATAAACTATATGTTTATATTCTTGCCAATAGGCTCATCCAAGCCACAAAGTTTACAGAGACAGAGCTAGTGTAGGTACCTAGAGCAGTATAGATGCATTAGCATAGCACTTCACCTGGACTAGTTAGCCTTCCTGTGAAGCTAGAAATATCAGCCCAAGAGAAGTCACAGTAGAGCAGCCATACTAACTTTCAGTCCCCAAATTAGCTTTTAGAGCTAGTTTGGTATCTTTACATCAGGGGTGGGCAAAATAGAGCCTGAGAGCTATATTCAGCCCACCATCTGACTGGATCCAGCCTGTAGACAGGCACCCAAATGAATGGTTCCTGCCTGTAGGCAGGCAACAGCTCTGGCACCTGCGTAATGCCAAGCAGCCAGGGGCTACTTCCAGTGTGCTGGGCGTGCCATCTCTTTCTCTCTGGGCTGAGGCAGCCACCAGCACAGAAGCAGAAGCATGAACCTGCCCACTGCTGTAGTGCACCCGGCAACCACTCCCCAAGTCTGGACCCTGCAGCTGCTGGCCATGTCCACAGCTACCCAAACATGGGGGGCATGCCAGAGCTATGGACTGGTTCAGGCTTCCACACTGGTAGCACCCCCCAAACCCTCCTCCTGAAGCCCCAACAGGGAAGCTGCCGGCCACATGTGGGCAGCTGCAGACATGGACAGCAGCTGCCAAGTCCAGCCTTGGGGTGGGGTGGTTTGCTAAAACTGCAGGCAGGTTCAGGCTTCTGAGCTGGTCACAGCTGCAGGAAAGGCCCTTGATAGGTCACCAAAATTCATTAAGTGGACTGCCAGGAAAAAAAATTACACACACCAGCTCTACATGGTACTGCATGCAGAGATGCCATGCAGACATGCACAACATTTTCAGTTCTTCTGTCTTCCAAATGCGATGCTATTTTTCTACTAGTAGTCTGCATATAATTTTTAGCCATTTTCAGAGTGCTTGTCAGAGTTCCCCCTGCCCCCTTCCCTCACCAAGATGTGGGTCTGGCTATGGCTGCCCCACCCCGCTGGTTTTTAGCGCTGAGCATCCTTGATATGCCAGTGCCCTGCCCACACCATCGCCCCCCACTCCCAACCCACAGCCCCCGTCTGTCCATCCCCAGCCCTGCTGGTGCCGCTCACTCCCAACCTACTTCACCCTGTCCCCAGACACCCAGCGTGTCGGGAAGTCGGGAGTATATATGTGTGGGGCAGGGGGTGTGTATGCACAGGAAATGCCATAGGCAATACACTGCAGGATTCCTGTGCCCACAGCAGGGAATGAGGCTGCAGCCTGGCCAGACTGTCACCTGGCAGGAGCCATCTCCATGACCCAGCAGGCAGGTACCAGCATAGAAGGGAGTGCCATGCTGCCATGAGCACCCAAGTGAGGCACCCCCTGCCCACCCGACAGCAGCAGAGGGTACCATAGTAGCAGTGGCACAGAGCTGTGCCGCCGCCACCCCCCCCGCTGCTGGATTGGCAGACAGTGCCTCACCTTGGTGGCCATGGCAGCGCAGCACTCCCAGCAGTGGTGGCAGCAACAAAACTGATCCCGCCCCACTCCACCCTCCTACACTGGGTCCCGTCCTCAGGGCCAATTGCCTATGGCCTCCCACCACAACAGACTTACCTGCAGGGAGCTGGAGGAGCTGCTTCCCAGTTATATTGCTGGCCATGGGCATGTGTATGCGCACACATGCATGTGGTGCCCCCTGCTTCTAACTGTCCTTCTCCTGCTCCCCCCAACCCCAAGCATATCCTTGAAGGCTGGAACTCTGCCATCCTGCAAGGAGAAACCTGTGGTTCCCCAAATTTTTCTCTTTTAAAAGAGAAAATCCATTTTTCCATGGGTACCAGAAAACCTGGATCTCTGGTAATGAGTCTAGCAAATCCTGCATAAATGAAGGGACACTAAGGCTAGTTCAGAGGCATCAAACACTCAGCCTCTAGTGCTGCTCCTGGGTCTGATCAGACCCAAGTAGAGAGTGGTGCATGCCTATAGCATGGGGCTGGACTGCAGACCCCTGCCCTTCTGCTTCCCCCAAAATACCCAATCTGGGGCCCCTGCCACCAGTGTGCAGCACAGGTCTTAGACTGGCTGGAGCAGGTGCCATATGCCCGGCAGTTCTGGAGCAGGCACTGTGTGCAGTGCAATCTGGCTGGAGCAGGTACCATGTGTGGTACAGCTGCTGCTCAGGCAGGACCATGCCACATGCAGCACCTGTTCTGGCTACTCTGGGATCTGTATTGCATGCACAGCAGGTCCAAGACCAGCTGAGGCAGTTGCCAAATCAGGTATCCTGGGGGTAGGGAAAGAGGGAGGAGGGGTCTGTGGGCCTGATCCAGCCCACAGACTTGCCTCCCACCATTCATCTGGTCCACAGAGATAGATGAGTTTGACACCCTTGCTCTAATCAGTCAACCACTTTCAACTTCTGGTTAGTTGGTCCATCTCCAACTCGAAAACTTCTCCCAGCCCAAAGTTTGTTGGCGCACACAGCAACTGTTCAAATTCTTTAGCTATGAAGAATGTTTTTGTTTTGGTTTGTCCTTTTTAAATTAAATTTTAATTTTTTTTAAATCAAGTCATCAGAAGTCCCTGATTTTGTTATTTACATAATGAGGATTGAGCTCTGCTACAAATACATGCTCGCGTTAAACAATTTTCCTTCAATAAATTCAGTATTTGATGTCGGTCACAAAATGCTCCCAAGTAAGGCTCACAACACAGCCCTTATAAACAAGCACTGAGTGGAAATTCTGTTCTGAAAGGTATTCAAGTGAAAAAGGAAAAAAATCCCAACAACAAGCTTTAGTTGGATAACAGATAAGCCAAATAAGACTGCACCAGAGGGATAGCAACTTCTGGCTATGTAACTGTGCTCCAAGTCCAGAAGCATTACTCAATAGCACGTTCTGGGATGCTAACATCAACAGCTGAAAAAAAACCTTTTGTAAAAATAAAAGTCATCCATGTCTGACTGCCTTAAAAGGTTTGCCAAGCGTACAACATATGGTGCTCTCAAGATAGTACCTTTTATCAGTACAGGTGCAAGAATCACTCTGCTCTTACCATTCTTACCCACATCTTTCCTAAGTTTTCCTCATTAAAATACCTTCTATTTTGTCTCTGCAGTTACAGGACTAGTAGAGCTAAGCCTCATTTTTAAAGCTTGAAGAATCTGGCTGAATAAGAAAGCGGATATTTACACATGTAAAACTTTGCCCATGAAACCTGACACTAAGACACACTGCAAGCGAGAACTGCACAGCTTTCTGCATTAGGATAAACAGCGGCCTAGGAAACAAGAGGGAATGAAGAGGAAAGGAGAAGTCGCAGACCCCAAGGATAAGGAAAGAAAAAAGTTCTGGATTCTGAACTGAAGTACATCTTCTAGATTAGGGATGGGCAATTATTTGGGCCTGCAGTGACAGCAAGGGGCCTGGGCCCAGGGCAGAGTCACTATCTGCTACTTGCATGCCCCTGTGACAGGCGCCAATTCCATGGGCAAGGGAGTGCAGGGAGCAGATTATGGCTCTGCCTTGGGCCTTGGCCTCACACTGCCACCACCCCAAGATCCTGGACCCGACCCCAGATGCAGCTCCCCGCCCACCTGTGGCCCTGTTCCACCCACCCGGCCAAGCACCCTGCCTGCACAGCTCTCAGCCAGTCTCCATGGAAAACCTGGGATCATGGGGCAATGACAGAATGGGGCTGGGGCAGAGCCCCATTTCTGAGGGCAGGGGTGTGTGCGGAATGAATCATAGCTCTGCCCTGGCCCACAGCCCCATGATGTCACTGCCTTGTTTGGCTGGGTGGATGGGATGAGGCTGTGGGCAGACGGAGAGCTATGTCCAGATGGGGCTGTGTTTGGTGGCTGCAGCTGGAGGAAGTCACTGCTGGGGCTGCCAGAAAATGGAGTCCAGCCATTGTGCCACCCCAGCCCTGCTGCACGCCCAGGGGTGGCAGGACTGGCCGCATGTGCCATGGCTCAGGCTGTTCCCTGCGCCTAGGCTGGGTGGGACCAAGGGACCTGCAATGGGCCATACAAAATCCCTAAGCGGGCGAGACCCAGCCCACGGGCCATATTTTGCCCACCCCTGTTTTAAATCTACTTAAGAATATCAACAAATTGCTCTGTATAAACCAGTCTTCCAGAGAGTAAAGGGAAAAAGAGGAAATAAGTTAAATTCATCCCTTATTTAATGCCATTGACGAAGCAAGTCATATCAAGTAATTGTCCTGAAATAGATGGTAGTTAACATCAATGGATGAGTTATACAATGCTTTCGGATGAGTTATACAATGCTTTCAGCTTTGAAGCTAAGGAACAAAAATGCTCATTTTGCACTTGGACTTTGGGACAAAATCATGTAAAACTTTGTGACAATGAATCTAGCTCTTTTATTTGTCCCCAGTTCTCAACACCTTGCTGCCTGTTGAGAAAGTTAAGCAAAATTATTTGAAAAATGATGAGAGAACAAGTAAATACACTTCACACAAGCATAGTACTTCACACAGTCCATTCAAAAAGTTCAATTTACTTCTATATAGTTAAGTGGCTTTTTAATTAATATTTAGCTCCTAACGTAATAATGCAAAGTGATGAGAAAACTAAGAAGCTTACTGAATCTGAGACATAAAATCCCAGTTGTACTATGCCAAAAGGCAAATTGTGGCCTCTGTTACACACACAGCTAATAACATGCCTGGGAATATCTCACAAAGCAACTGAGCATTAGCAGAATATCAATTTAAGGAAAGAATTGTCAAAGCAACTTTTTTACTCTTTCTATGTAAACTGTAACTGAAACAATGCAAGTCACTGAAAAGTATTCTAGCAAGATATCTTTTTATGTAGTCATAAACTACATTCTGATCAATGGTTTTCCCAAAGAAATCTTAGTCGTTAGATACAATTCCATAAATCTTATCAGCACACAAAACCTAACTGCTTTGGTTTCAGTCAGTTATTAGGACTTATCACTTACCCCATATTGGCAAGTCATCAATATACATCTGGTACCAATAGTGATTCTTGATAGCATACACAAATGCATCTCTCTTTGCTTTGTCCAAGTCAATTTCACAGTATGTCGTCTGCATTACATCATCTGTAAAAATTAAAACACCATTAACAGATGCATTAATGAGATGGCTCTAATTAAACACAAAATAAACTGAAGAATGTGTACTTCCAGAACTTGTAATTCCTGTGTTGTATATCCTCAGTCAGGTAACTGACCAATTCCTCAACTACCATATTTCCTTGCATACAACCTGCCTGCAGATAGAACAAGCACCTGGTTTTTGAAAGACAGAAAGAAGAAAATAAGATTTTTCTAGAATTATGGCTGCAGAGAGAAGGGACAGAGGTTAATCTTCAGCTGACTCATCCTCCCTTTCCCACATAACCAAAGCCAAACCCCTAGCTGCTGGTGACCAGCAGGGTCTCTGTGGGTAGGTAGATCTATGATTTTGAAAAGAGTCTGCACTAAATAGCTAAAGGGTATGAACTAAAGAGGCTGTGAAAGAGCAGCCAGAAGCACCTAGCACAGGAAATTGCCTTAATGGAATTTAGCTTGATTAGTGGAACATCAAGACCATTAAAAAAGAAGAGACAATCATTAACATCTGTAGAATGAAGAACAATCAGCTATTAAGACAAAGGAGTCCCCTCAGCTGACTAAACAGTAATGTTACAGTTGCTGCACTGTAAAGCAGGAATTAAACCAGAGTGCTTCCAACTCCAGACAAAAAAAAAAAATCAGCTTGCCCAGATAAATATATGCATCCTAATTTGGGGGGACTGACTGCAGAGGTGTGGGGTGGAAGGTGTGTGCTGTATGTAAGAAAATACAGCACTTTACTGCACACCCTAATACACAAACGTTTCCCAGTACAGTAAAAAACGGTGAGATTTCAAAACATTCGATGATAAATGGCCTCATGAATACTTGAACAGGTTAAGTGAAGACTTAAGAAAAGTCAGCAGCAAAGTTGTATTAATAACCACTCCCAAAGGACTTTTTTTTTTAATTAGAAACACCTGCTAAACAAGTGTCAAACCCGTAAACCATTTTAAAGGTACATTACTGTATATAGTTAGTAAGTGTTGCAAGTACTGCAACACAATATATTAAGTAACAAAAATAACTAACCCTCCTGCCACTTTCAGGAAGCTAGTGCCATATTATATAAAGTATTATATAAAAATTCAAGACGTGATAAAAAGTATTAAGCGATGACTGTTGATACAAAAAGGGTATTAGGGAGCTGAGCTGAGCTGGCTGGAAATTTAAATCAAGACATTTTTACTTTGAAAAGTACCTACTTGTCAAAAGCATGTGTACACACATTCAGATGACTTGGGATAATTCTCCCAGGTTTGTTTTCCTGGTAGAAAAACTTACCCAGAGACTCATGAACAGAAATATGAATGCTGAGCTCCTGAAGAACAGAGATTTTGCAGGACTAACAGGGGGCCCCTAAGCACACATCTCGGCATGCCCTTCAGGGTCTCTATTCTGCCTGGAGAAAGATAGCAGTAGCGCACGGGGAAGCCCCAAGTGGTAGATTCAGACCAATCAGGGTCAGTCTGTCTCTCCCTGAAGCACAAAGTAGGGATTGTGAAGGGGGTATATTCTATCCCATGCTTGGTTAGAGAAACAGAGTACAGATGCACACTGTCTCCTGGGAGGGGGAAGAGACAGGTGGGAGCAAAGCATCCTGGGATGCCAAAGGACTGTACTGTGACTTCTCTCAGAAGAAAACATGTACAGACATTCAGTCTCCCAGGAGTACTTTAACCTTGGTTGTTTCCAGGTTATTTTACTCTGTACACTAGTGGTTTCTCCTGGGACAGCAGCAACTCTCTCAGGAGAAACTGAATGTCTGTAACATGGCCGAAGTCAAACTGTCCAGGATACAATTTTTGGTCAAAATTAGATATAACCCCACTGGATTACAGGCTATTCTGGGGATCAGTGGATTTCCTTCCCCACTCCATTGTGAAACGTTTCCAAACGGAACGAATGGAACAAATGAAAATGTCAGAGACTCAGACTTTTTTGCTAAACCAAATTCTTGCTTTCAAAATATATCCACTAGGAAGGGAGTGCATTTTAAGTGCTCTATAGTTATTTAGTAGTTGGAAAGAAAAAATAGCGTGACCATATAAATCAGCACTGAGGATAGCTACATTGCCTCTAGACTATAACCCACTCCGAGAGCTGCTGGTTTTGGCCCTTTAACTATCAGGTTTTGATGCCCCAGACAAAATGTTATGCCTGGGCTGCAGAAGCTGGCCAGGTTTATTTTGTTTTCTTTTTCTTTGGTTTTTTTAATTGATCAATTCAGTTCTTATTTACTGTAACAAAATATTTTGTAGCTCAAGTTTAGAAAGGTTTATTTTAAGCCATATTTGACCCCTGAGAGATTAACTACTGCTCATGAAGAAGACTTACTATTAAGCAAAACATGAATCACAATTTGAGCTTAGTATGAAACTGACAAAGAATGGCAATAAAGCACCAAGTATTTCAGGAAAAATGTAAATCCTCTATTTAGTCACAAATCCAGAGCTTAAGGACTTTGATTACTTTTCTAAGCAACACCAAGATGACTCTAAAAATCTGTTAGAGCACTGACAAGCAGACGCACAATGGCTGCTTACAGACATTAAAAAAAAAAACAAAAGCAACCCACCCCCCAAAAATGTTGCTTTACTTTAAACTTGATGCGTTCCCACACCGAGTCCCATGAATACCCAAGAGTCCCATGAATACCCCAGTTGGACCCCGTTCTGCAGCATCTGTATAGATTGAACACTTTTATGAGGCTATTTTGATACTTTTATCTAATAGCTGATTGAATCAGCTTTAGCTAAAGCACCAAAAAGCCCTGTTGAAGTGCCCTACCTATACAGATGCTGCACTGCTTCTTCCAGTAAAGCATGGGGTTTGGGGGTTTGTTTGTTTGGGGTTTTTTGCTGTTTTTTTTTGGGGGGGGGGGGGAGTTGCTTGTTTGTTTTATAGCACTTCCGTTTGTGTGTGTGTGTGTTCACAACGCTTTTGCTCAAGTGTGCACGCGCCGAGATAGGGTTCCCACAGATGTGTCCTGCTCTTTTGAAGCCTCTGATTGCAGTCCGGGTGGGCTGTCAGGGATTTCCCTTTGCTCTGGGGGTGGGAGCAGGAGGAAGGCGATCGCAGGCAGCGGAGAGCACACATGGACCCACCTACAACTCTGGAGGTGCAGACCCATGTGGTGCTCCCTGCTGCCTCCAATCACCTCCCCCTCTCTCACCCCCAGAACACAGCAAAGTCCCGGACATTTAGGCAGGGCTAGGAGGGGAGTGAGCAGGTGCTCCAGCTGCGACAGGGCAGGGGGGAGGCAGGAGGGTTGTCTGTTCACCAGTGGGGGAAAGGGACAGGGGGGCTTTGAGGGCAGCCTGGAGCTCCGTGGCCAGGCAGCAGCACGGTGGCCATGCCCAGAGGGGCTAAGCAGCCAAGAGCTGCTGGGGGGGGGGGGGGAAGGGGAGGGGAGGGGAAGGCCATGGCCAGGCTGCCTGGTGCAGTAGCAGCTTCATCCCAGGGCAAGGGCTGCTACAAGCCTCCCTCCCCCTCCTCTTCCCTTAGCCCGTGCTGGGCCCGGACACGTTCTACCGCCGCCTGCATGCATTGGAGCCACGGTGCTCTGCCCAGGCACGATGGGGACAGCTGGGGCCTCCAGCAGGGCTGGGGGTGGAACAGGGGGCTGTGGGTCAGGAGTGAGGGGCACTGGGGTGTGGCGGAGGACTGTGGGTTGGCACCACGGGGGGCTGTGTGTCAGGAGTGAGGGGCACCAGCAGGGACAGGGGTTGAGAGGCTGCAGGTGGGGAGTGAGGAGCATTGTGGGGGGAGCTGGGGATTGTGGGTTGGGAGTGTGGGAGGCATTGGCAGTGCCAGGGGGCTGTGGGTCAGGAGTGACAGGCACCAGCAGGCACAAGGGGTGGGGAGCTGAGGGTCATGAGTGAGGGGCATCGGGGGGTTGGGGGACTGTGCGTTGGGTATGCAGGGAGCACTGGCAGCAACAGGGGGCTGTGGCTCAGGAGTGAAGGGCACCAGCGGCAGGGGGGGGGGAGGGCTGCAGGTAGGGAGTGAGGAACATCAGGGAGGGAGCTGGGGACTGTGGGTTGGGGGGGGGGGGTGGGCAGTGATAGTGCCAGGAAGCTGTGGATCAGGAGTGAGAGGCACCAGCAAGGACTGGTGGGGAGGGGGAGGGGGAGCTGCGGCTTGGGAGTGAGGGACACCATCAGGGCCCAGGGGGGCAGGGTACTGCAGTTTGGTGAGTGAGGGGTGCTGGCAGGGCTGGGGGGGCTGTGGCTTGGCAGTGAGGGGCAACAGAATAGGCAGGTGCAGGGCTACCCTTCAGGGCTGGCCATGTAAACACTTCTTTGAAATCTGTCGTTCATGTCGGGCATTTTGCTAGCAAGGATTATAAGGATCAATCTTAGTTCGGGCCTAAATGGATACAGCTAATATCCACTGTTCAGAGTCTTTTTCAAATTGAAATTTAATTCTGACCACCATAGCTTTTATTTAAAAACAAACCTGGGTATGTGTGGAAAGAAACAAGCTCCAAGGACTTGGGAGAGCATGGATGCATCTGTGCACCAGTTTTCCCAGGATACTAATTGATTTAAATCCAATTCTAAATTACTGAAAGCAGACATGGCTGAATTAAAACTGGCAACATACAGCTAAGTGAACTGATGCAAAATTGTCCTTAATGAAGCCATGTGCTGGTGCTTTAGAATCAAGGTGCTAGATAGCTCTTGGAATTCCAAAGAAACCCTTTAGAACACTGGCTCTCACCTGGGACACTGCCAGACCTCTTCAAGGTATTACTGCATTCAGATGAAACCGTCCCACAAACCTCTCTTTCCAGAAGGCACAAGTAAAGCCAGACCATGAAATGACTGCACCATTAAGGATACTTCTGCAGGAGGGGGTGCTGGTTCATTTGGTAAGCCTAATGCAGACAGAAACACCCTGCTTCCTTTTTGGTCCTACACAGGCCTTCTAGAAACAAAGGCACCTGGGACAGTTCCACCTGGCAAAGCAGTGGGGCAGCAGCCTAGAGACAGTTAACCTCCATTCTGCCACTCTACCACGGCTACCAGGTGGAAGTGCGCTGACCCTCCTCTTTCTTTCTAGAAGCTGTGGTCAGGGCTGGACCAAGAAGCGGCTGCAGCAGAAGGGGGTGGCCCATTGCAGCCAGCCTGACTAGAAGGACTGCTGCTGCTGTTCCACTTGGAGTTCAGACCAGCAATGTCACCACCACAGGCAGGATACAGTAGGTGCAGCCTCTTCCCCTACACTTCCTAGGAGGGGAGGGGTTCCCTTTAGGCTTCTGAAAGGCTTCTCTAGGCACTGAAACAAAGACAAGAGGGCACACCTCCTTTGTGTGAAAAAAAGAAGGGCTCCTTCTATCCACATCCATCACAGAGGGTGCTGCTAAATTCAGAAACATTATGGAGGGGGATCTTGAGTCTAACAAAGTTTGAGAACCACTGCTTTAGAACATCACTGCCATGATATCTGGCTCAGTTGGAACACAAATCTCAAGAATATGAAGTTGCCTTTATCCATTTATGCGGCCTCTATTGTTGACATTTAAAGCATCATCATAAAGGCTCAAAGTTAAATATTTCACAGCCAATCGTTTCAGTAGAGATGAACCAATTCCAAGCAATAACCAAAGGCCTTCATCAGAACTCCTTATACTTACTTAATTGTATGTAACACCAATCCAATCATTCAAAAGCCAAAAAATCCCTATGTCCTCACCCAATCTTGAACCTATAACCACGTTTTCAATTTGGCTTACTCACATCCACATTGCATGCACCTTCTCCATTTTCCTCTATGGAAAACAATCATCTAGTAACACTGTTCCTGCAAAACAATTAGAAATGGGCCTTTTTCTAGTTCCTTGGCATACTGAAACAATAACTACATTATATATATGGTATATAGTCTTTGCTGTTTCTGTGAAGTATCCTGTAATATCATTTGATATTTGGGGAAGTTGAATAGAGTCTTTGTAGAAATGATGCAATGAGTAAGTAGCATTTTGTTTTTTCTCAGTAACAATGACTACAAGCATCTAAGGTCTCAAGTTGCATCTGTAGAAGAAAAGGCACGTGTACATGAGCAAAACAATGTGGAGGCACCTGTTACAGGGCAACGATATTTCTTCAGTCAGCAGCATGTTAAGAACTAACTGAAAGTGCTGAAATAGCATACAAGAGATCAAAATAAAAGCAGGGCTTGATCCAGCAATGAATTCTGAGATTTCTGCCAAATATTTAGATCAGATTTTATTTTATTCAGGTCTCAATGCCACATCATCACTGTGAGCACCTTACAACATGACATTTTGTGTACTACATAGCTGCTGTCACATTTCTTCAGCCTTTATCATGTTTCTGGGAACAAACATCACTTATTCTAGAATTCTCCTAAATCAGTGATATATTAAAATACAGTAAAGCAGAGGTGTCAAACATGGCCCACAGAGCCATATGCTCCCTTGTGCACTGCATGTGGCATGTAAACTGGACCCAGCACCACATGAACTGCAGGCAGCAAAGGGAGTTGTGTGCCTATGCCTGGACCCCGTGCCACATGAAGCACTGGGTCCAGCCCATGCACCACAAGCACCTGCTAGCTCCAGAGGCGAGATGCCCAGCAAGCCCCAGTATCAGCACATGATGCAGAGGACTTGCATAGGGCGTGCACTTCATGCAGTGCCCCACTTGACCCAGAGCCAGCGTTCAGGGCACAGCTGCCTGCACCACCCTGGGCTGACCTCCTGTGCTGCCTACACACTGCAGGTAGTGTTGGCTCCATGTCGACCCCAGGGGCTGGTGCGTGCTATGCTTCCTACATTGTGCAGCTGGACCTGGTACCACAGCCATTCCACAGGGGTTCTGTCCCAGTCTGGCCTGTTGACCACCTCAAGGATGCTCATCTGGCCCATGGGGCCAGAGGAGTTTGACACCTCTGCTGTAAAGCATGTGCATCACACACACATGCACACACACTTTCACTTTTTAAATCTAATTTTCCTAATTAATGTTACCCAGACAGTAATGCCAAAGAATCTTCATTTTCCAGTACAAGTTGCTATGGTATTAATGTTCCATATATTAAATAATTCACAGGAACACAGATGCAACAGATAGAGACTGCCAATTCAAACATTTGTCATTTTAACAAACGGTATCAAATTTTTTATTCAACTGTCTCTATTGCCAATTTAATTTCTCAAAAAAATTACTGTAGGGGGATAATTTGATATTGATGCAATTCTTTCAGACTTCAAACAAGTATATTATTTGCATGGTGATGAAGCCATTCCAAAATTTTGTCCAAAGACCCAAATTCATAGCAATGATAAATGTACATATATGTACACACATACACCAATTTTATACTATATAAAATGTTGGGCAAAATTCCATATCCAGGTGCATCTAAACATTTTTTGACTGGATGCCAGATAGAAAAAAAAATTAGATATGCCTAGAAAAAATAGTTGATATGGAATCTTGCCCAATATTTCATCATCCAGGAAAAAAAAGGCTTCATATTTGGCAAAACAGAAGATAGCTACTTTCTGTAGCAGGAAAATAAAGAAAAAACTGCTAATGCTATGTCAGCTCCCGTAACATTAGCAATAGTGGGAGCCTTAAGCCACTATCTTAACCACTGCCTTCATTAGCTATGTTTGAGGAAGGTTATAATGAAGGAAAGACAGTCTTGTGGTTAAGACACTGGACTGGAAGTAAAACGATTTGAATTCAATTTCTACATTTGCCACAAATGTCCAATGTACCTGTGGGAGGTCACTCATCTGTGTGCCTCAGCTGCCCAGCCACAACATGTTATTTCCCAAGTACGTCTGGTCTATTTAGAACAAACTCCAAATAGAAAGACGGTCTCCGATGGTTCCCAGAGCAGATACTAGGTGAATGGGGCTGTGATCTTCATTTGGTATTAACTAATGTTGGTATTTACCTTGCCATTTTTACATTCAGTTTCTGACTATAGAGCTGCACCTTTGATAAGCATGTGAAGTTGGATGCAGTTTTTCTCATCTTACTCCAATATATAGAGACAACAAGCAAATTTAGTTTGGCAGGCCCTTAGAAAGCTTGGACCAACCCCACTCCCCAAAACTAATTTAAGACTAAAATGTTTTATTAATTACTGAACTTTCCCTAACACTAAGGTTTATCCCTAAAGGACTGTCCTCTGAAAATCAGGATTTAGATTTGATCTTGTTTCAGGGAAATCATCACAGCTGTAAAACTAAATTCAGGCACTCAAGCCACTATTTTTAAAAAGCGGCTATGTTTAACAGAGTGCATTTTAGGTATCCAAAGTGTTTTGGTTTTCAGGAGTGCTCTGCACTCACCAGCTGTCATTTGCTTCAGTGGGAAATTATTGGATGCTTAGCACATTTGACAATCAAGCCTTTTATGAGTCCAAATAAATGTGAAGGCCAACTATAGGTCTTTATTTATGATTTGGTGGCCTCAATTTCATCTGGGTAATGCTTGGGCAACTTTGGGGAAAAACAAAACAAACCAAAAGCAAACACATAACAAAATGTTAGCCGAATGTTATGCCTATTCTGCTAATTTTCCAGTTCACTCTAACATACAAGCCAATTTTAGCTATGAAAACTTTAATGAAATGTCACTTAAAAATTCATCCCTAAATTGAGATAGTAAGAATACACGTCAGCTCTCATAAGGAAGAAACACAACAGCAGAAGCATTTGACAAAAGGGCACCGAATCTTTAAGATTGTGTTTGGCTCTTCATGCCTGCATTTCTTTGCCTGCTAAGTGTATGAAATAACACTTCGTTGTTATGACAGCCCTTTGGGGAGGATTCCTGGCTGTTTAAATATGACCTTTAGTGCCCATAAACTAGAAAAAATGAAATAATCTACTCATGGTTAAACAAGTCACCATGTTATTTGTAAAAATTTAACTCAATAAATAGAAACTTGGTTATTTTTATCTCTCTCAAGTGCTTTGACTTCAAAAATAAGATATTCAGCACTTTTTCTATATTAAAAACAGAATGAATATTCAGATTAAATTCATGAGCCAACATTAAATAGTATTAAAACTACTTTCTGATGTAGTAATGGCTGCAAGCCAACAAATAGTAAGGGGATTATTGTCTTCATCCTTTATAATAGGCATAAAGATAGTAAAGGACAAAATAGAAATGGACAGAGACAGCATTCCAGATCACACACCTACATTTACTCATCAGCTGGCTACCAGTACCATCTGTTTGCTCTTCACTTTGATCCACACTGGCTTTCTAAACACATTTAAATACAAATACAGTGCAAGTGTGTTACAGTTCAAACATTTAGACCAATTAATATCAAAATGTTTGGTACTCAAAAGAATATAAAGCAGGAGGGGGCTGAATGGAAATGGAATTTCAAGCTTTGCCTCACATAAAAAATTAAAAAATTATATGTTGGATCACCAATTAGTGACTAACAAAGTGGATTAGCTTCCCTATACTCTTATTCAAAAGGAAGCTAAAACCACGAGGCAATACAAGTCAGTAACATTATCGCATAAGACAGGACAGGCCTGTTATTAGGTCCCGTGTGTGTGGAACCTGCAGATCCTCCTTTGTTACTGCTTAAGAGGAGCAAATACACAACACAGGGCAGGCTCTTAAATTGTCACCTCTCAGACACCCCTCATCTTACCAGCTTCCAAGTAAAAGAAAATTTGCTTTGGAAATACTAGCCACAGCTTCCCTCAGAGTGACTCAGATTAAATAAAATGGGTGCTTCCCTCAAGATCTAGCAGAAAAAGCAAAGTTGTGAGTGATTACTGTGTTCAGGGATTTCCAGTGAATGATTCAAGCAAGCTGTTCTGTAAGTGTTAATTGCACAGAAAATATGCCATAATGCTTCCTTACTACTGTCACAGACAGTACATTCCCTCTGTGGTTTAGTGCCACAGCAGAGACAGTCCCAATATGCTTCCAGCCCTGTTAGCTAGCTCCATTCAAATTTATGCCAATTTCCTTCTTATGCTTTTAGGTGTTTAATTAGGATTACTTTTCTTTTTTATCCCCCAAAGTTATAGTACATAATAGCTTCAAAGTGAGCTCTCTTGATAAAACATCTTCCTTCCTTCTTAATTGTTCATGGAAAAATAGGACTTTGTGAATATTTTAATTAACATTTTGTATGGCTAGATAGTGCATGTAAATGTCTTCTTAGGCAGGTCTTCATTAAATTTGCAAATTTAAGTTCACGTTGTTCTGCGATGGCACCAGTTTTAACCCATCTGTTATGAAAATACAGTTTGGAATAACTTAATTGCAGGTACACAAAAAAAAATGGTTAAAAATCAGGCATGAAATAGCTTAACAGCCACGAAAGAGCCATGAGATAACCTAATCAGCCTAATGGTTAATACATAGGCACAGCCAAACAGACCACTTTACCAGAATATTCTCATCAGTGCTACTGCCAGTTCAGCTAGAGTCCAAGTACAAACAGGGATCCAGTCACTCTTGGCATTTCTGCCTGAAAAATGTTGGTTTACCACTGCTAGAACTGGCAGGAACTAACCACCAGCACTCTAAAGTCTCCCACACTTCCAAGAAGACAAAAACATCAAATTCTAGATTTTGATTGCACCCCTTAAAGAGCTGGGACACATCTATCACCCATCCTCTCTTTTACCCAACTTAACTATGAAGAAAAGAATAGAGATCAAAACCCACTTGGACTTGCTTCTAAACCACTTGAAAAATTCATGCATTCATGGAAATAAATAGGCTGGAGACAAGATAAATTTCACCTCCTTGCGCTGATTCTACACAAGTGTGAGCAGACAGTTGATGCAATGAAAAGATATAAATACTTGCACAATAACCAAAATTGACTTTCTGTTAGAAATGAGCAATTAAAGCCTTAATTAGAAGAGGCTGTACAGCTAGCCTACAGGCATGTTTCACAAAGACCTGGTTTCAGAACTCTTAAATTTAAGAATTTCTAATTTTAGACAAGATTCTTTGGGTAGAGGTGATACTTTTTATTAGACCAACGAAATAGTTGGAAAATTTGTTCTTTGCAAGCTTTCAGGCAGAAATACCCTTCTTCAATTCATTTCAATTTCTACTCTTTTGTCTTAAAAGAGACCTTACTTGGGATTGCAAACTATTCAGACTGGATGTAAGGATATGCCCTGCTACCATATCCAGGTATAGTGTACATGTTAACTGAGAATATTCTTTTCTTGCACACCACCTCCCCTCCATCCCCCTCCAGAAAATAAAACATGTGGCTTGTATTTGAGAAAGCAGGGAGAAGAAAGAGAGATTTTTCCAGAGTTATGGTTTCATGGAGCAGGGACAGAGCCTAATTTTCAGTTTGCTCATCCTCCCTTTCTACTAAGACAAAAGTTGTAACTGAACTGTTGGTAGCTCTTGACTGCTCTGTCAAAGACTGATACTGTAGCTACTGCTGAAAACTGGACTTCATAGACAGGACTAGAATTCAGGGAAAAGCTACAAACAGGGTTGCAGAACTGCAATGTAGGAGGACAGAGACCAGGAGTACATAACTGTATAACTGCTGAACAAAGGATAGCTTAATTAATGGAACACCAAGACCATTAAGGGGGGGGGGGTCATAAGCACCTGTGGACTGAAGAGCAATTAACAGGAAACAGTTATATTATAATTGAGTCATGAACTCAACTGACCCCCTCACTGCTGCCTAACTAGAAATGCCACTGCTACTGCCAGGCAGTTGGTTGGATGGAACAGGAATCAAAGGAGGGTGCAACCTCATCACTGCACCCCAATCGTGGGAGCCTAATTTAAGTGAGCATAGTATGAGAGTAAATACAGTATGTAATGATGCAAAGACAGCTGAATGATATTCATATAATGAAAGATTAGAACTTGGGCCCATGAAGAATCACATTCTTAGGCTCTCAATGAAGAAACATTTTTTAAAGAGAAAATGTACTGATAGATGCAAATGGACCAATGGATGCTGTATTTCTAAACGTTAATAAAGGTTTGCGATGTCTGAACATCAAAACAAAATAAGGCTATAAGAAAAATAAGGTCTACCCACTTTTTGGAATAAAAGCACACGACAAATACAGAGCTGGCAGGGACACAGCTCTAGGCTACAGGAAAAAGAACTTCAGTCATACCACGTAATATTTTATACCTGCTTTTAATGCTAGGTCAACAATACTTTCCAGAACACTTTATTTTAAGCTCTTAACTACAAGGGACACTACAGGCATAGGGAAAGGCAAATCATTCAAATATTAAAATGAGAACAGTTCATAGAATCATAGAAAGGTAGGGTTGGAAGGGACCTCAGGAGGTCATCTAGTCCGACCCCCTGTTCAAAGCCAGACCAGCCCCAACTAGATCAGTCTACCCAGGATTCTGTCAAGCCAGGCTTTAAAAACCTCCAAGGATGGAGATTCCACCACCTCTTTTGGTAACTTGTTCCAGTGCTTCACCACCCTCCTAGTGAGAGGTTTTTCCCAACATCCAACATAAACCTCCCTTGCTGCAACTGGCTCCTTGTTTTGTAGTCTGTCACCCTGGAAAACAGTCTAGCTCCATCCTCTTTGGAACCACCCTTCAGGTACTTGATCAGCTGGCAACACTTATTAATGTAGCCCAGTATGCTGTTCCCCTTCTTGGCAACTAGGACACACTGCTGACTCATATCCAGCTTACTGTCCACTGTAACCCCCAGGTACTTTTCTACAGAGCTGTTGATTAGCCACTCAGTCCCCAGGCTGTACCAGTGCATGGGATTCTTCTGTCCCAAGTGCAGGACTTTGCACTTGCCCTTGTTGAGCCTCATGAGTTTTCCTTTGGCCCAATCGTCCCATTTGTCTAGGTCACTGAATCCTAGCCCTACCCTCCAGTGTATCTACTACACTCCCCAGCTTGGTGTCATCCGCAAACTTGCTGAGAGTGCAATCCATCCCATCTTCCACATAGTTAATGAAGATATTGAACAAAAGTGGCGCCAGGACTGACCCCTGGGGGCTGGGGCACTCCTCCACTTGATACTTGCTGCCAGCTAGACATTGAGTCATTGATTACTAGCTGTTGAGCCTGACAATCCAGCCAGCTTTCTATCCAACTTAGTTCATTCATACAACCAACCCATAGTTCCTCAGCTTGCTTGCAAGAATGCTGTGGGAGACCATATCAAAAGCTTTGCTGAAGTCAAGTATCAAGTATCCAAGATTAGTTTAGAGGCAAAAGGAATCAGAACTCATGGTAGAGGTGATATCTTCTATTAGATCAACTAGATTTTTTGCAAAAATATTTATTTAATTGCTTTAATCAATTCCTTTTGCTGAAGTCAAGGCATATTACATCCATGGTTTTCCCTGCATCCACAGAGCCAGTTATCCCATCACAGAAGGTAATCAGGTTGGTTAGATATGACTTGCACTTGGTGACTCCAAACTGACTGCTTCTAATCACCTTCTCTTCTAAGTGTTTAGAAATGGATTCCTTGAGGACCTGCTCCATGATTTTTCCACAGACTGAAGTAAGACTGACTGGTCTGTAGTTCCCTGAATCCTCCTTCTTCCCTTTCTTAAAGAGGGCACTATATATGTCCTTTTCCAGTCGTCTGGGACCCCACCCGATTGCCATAAATTTCCAAAGATAACAGCTCTGCAGTCACATCAGCCAACTCCCTCAGCACCCTTGGATGCACTGCATCTGGCTCCATGGATTTATTCATGTCCAGCTTTTCAAAATAGTGCCCAACCTGTTCTTTCACCACTGGGGGCTCTCACCTTCTCCCCAAACTGTGCTATTCAGTGCAGAAGTCTGGGAGCTGACCTTGCCTATGAAGACTGAGGTAAAAAAAGGCACTGAATATTTCAGCCTTTTCCTCACCTGTCACTAAGTTGCATCTCCCATTCAGTAAGGGACCCACACTTTCCCTGACCTTCCTCTTGTTGCTAATATACTTGAAGAAACCCTTCTTGTTACCCTTCACATCCCTTGTGAGCTGCAACTCCAATTGCACTTCGGCTTTCCTGACTTCATCCCTGCATGCCCGAGCAATATTTATACTCCTCCAGACTCATCTGTCCAAGCTTCCACTTTTTGTCAGCTTCTTTTTCATGTTTAAGTTACACAAAGACTTCTCTGATAAGCCAAGCTGGTCACCTGCCATATTTGCCCTTTTTCCTGCACACTGAATGGTTTGTTCCTGCCCCTTCAGTAAAGTTTCCTTAAAATACAACCGGCTCTCCTGGACTCCTTTCCCCCTCGGACTGGCCTCCCAGGGGATTATGCCCATCAGTTCCCTGAGGGAGTCAAAGTCTGCTTTTCTGAAGTCCATGGTCTATACTCTGCTGCTCTTCTTTCTTCCTTTTGTCACAATTCTCAAACATCTCTTGGTCACTATTGCCCATCTTGCCATCCACTTCTATATCCCCCACCAATTCTTTCCCATTTGTGAGCAGTAGGTCAAGCACAGGCCCTAGTTGGTCTCTCCAACGCTTGCAGGAAGTAGTTTCTAACGTGCTCCAAACACTTCCTGGATTGCCTGTGTACTGCTGTATTGCCCAGTTACAAAACTGTATAAAATTTCTCACATTTGTTTAATAAGAACGAGAAGCGAATGATATTGGGAAATTCTAGGAAACTCTTGATGGTGTCCTTTATTAATTAATGATCAGACTTCTCTTTAGTCAACAATTCAGAAATAAGCTGTTATGAACTACTTTCCCCTGGCCTCTAAATAAAACCCCAAGCAACATCTGGAAAGAAAGCAAACCTGTCCCTTCTGACTTGTTAATCTGGAGATGTTTTGTATTTGCAGAACTGAAGAAAATAGTTTGAGAAAGGAAGTTAAGAGTGACAAATTCTCTTTCCAGCTCTTAACAGATGCTGATTTAAATCATCTGGTCTAGAATAATGGATAGGAAGAAAAATTTAATCTTAAGTACATCTGAAAAGGTGAAAGCTCAGTCCATCTGGCTATTTATGTCACTACAATACAAGCATCTGTACACATCCTTATGAAGGAAACTATTTAAATTTAAAAGAAAAATCCTACCCTTTAGGTGAACAGAAAGCAGCTACTGAGCTACAGATGTTTATTATGTTGCAGGATTATCCAAGTTAGACTTGGGTCACATCAAGATTGAGACTAGAAGTAAACAGAAAGAATGCAGGAACTCTGACCTACCTCCACCCCCAACTCTGACTGAACCTCACTTATCAAATGAATGGCTGATCTAGAAATGGGAAAGAACAAGCAGCTAGTTGAATGGCTTTATATCCCTTTTTATGCCTCAAGGAAAAAAAAGTCTTTTCATTCAGCATTTGAGTCACCTACAGCTGTTGTAACAATCCACTTCCTCCCTTTGCTGTCAACTCTGTCTTTACTTTAAAACTGAATTGAGTTTACTGAAATCCCACTGCTACCCCTACAGGGAAAGCTGCAGCTTCCATAGTGGACAGAAAAAAAATTGACAAGAGGGAGGAATGAGGAATATCTGCTACAGAACACCACAATCCACTGATGTAATTTTATTCATGAAGATACAAAGACAAACTTCCCCCACCAAAAAGCTAATATGAAAACTGCATAGTCCATCAGGAACAGACTCGCTGTACGGCTTATCTTTTGGAAGTCAAGCAACAATTTGAAAAACAGAAGAAATAAAAAAAAAGAGGAAAAATTATTTGGACCCACTTGAAACAGAAGCCCCCAGTATTCACCTGTGACCCAAGTCACACAAATTCTATTCTTCATACACAGCTCTTACTGCATTTAAGGAACACTCTTGTCAAGAGGCACAATGCTCTAACTCTAGGCAAAATGATGCAATTAAAAATAACTGAAATAAATTTGCCTTATAAACAAGAAAAAAAAAATCAGACACATCGTACTTTTACTAAATGAAAGATTAAATGCATTTTTGTTGTAGCATTTAATTGCAGTCAATAGAAACAACAGCCTCTGTCATTCCTGTTACTTACCATTTTCTGGCACGCTCTAAAAATCTGGATTGGATGTTGCTTTCCTTCACAACAAAATCCATAACCACCTGTAAATACTGCAGTATGGTAACAATTGTTTTTGAGTGAATAACAGTATCATTTGGTGGTGCAATCAATTTTTTTAAGGGAGAAATGTTAACTTATAATTTATTTTTAACACACAAATAGATTCCCTTGTGCTAGCTACAGCTCTTTAGATTTATAAAATACTCTTTCTGTTTTAACAAATCTGAATGATGTCATAGATTCCCCCCCTCAGCTTATGGGGGGGGAGGGGGGGAGAGAAGGGGAGAGGGGAGGAAAAGAAGAGCAGAGACTTATTTTGGAGAAGTTTGGTTTTGTGTAACATTCCCACAATTTACACAAAGAGGGCCAGGCAGACAGCAAGTGGTTAGACTAGTGGTAATCTTTTTGGGTCTCCCCATGAGATCTGGCACGTCCACAGGTGATAAAGCAGCTAGCCGTACCATTAAGAGGAAATAAAGAGTCTAACTGGACTTTTAGTATACAAATTAAATATTATATGCTGAGCTAGGAGGAGGCGCTACTTCACAGTCAGGCAGCTAGGATCTGGAACCAACTTCCAAGAGAAGTGGTACTGGCTCCTACCCTGGGGGTCTTTAAGAGGAGGCTAGATGAACAACTTGCTGGGGTCGTTTGACCCCAGTGCTCTTTCCTGCCATGGCAGGGGATCGGACTTGATGATCTGTCAAGGTCCCTTCTGACCCTACCAACTATGGAACTATGAAGTTAACATACACCTCCCTAGGGTCATTCACCTATTAGCTACCACTAGATAGAAGGATTGACGAAGGCACAAAGACAACCGTGTCCCACCAAGAACCTCAGTTCTTTATCCCCAACTGCTGAGAGAAAAAAGTTAATTGAAACAGGCTGTAGGCAAAGGGAAGAATGGTCAATATTTTGTCTGTTTCAGCCAGCTTGGCTTCTTAATGAATCAGAGTTCACCCTCATAGGCAAAGAGAGAAAGGGTTTCTCAGTTCCTTCCCTGTCCCTTCTAAAGTCCCCTGAATATTTAAGGCAGGAGAGTTTCCATTACCTTATTGAGCTGCACAACCCTTGGCTACTGTAAAAAATAAATAAATACATTTTAAAAAGGGTTCTTCAAAAGCATTTATCATGCCTACTACTACTACTACTGAAGAAGTCTCCTAGGAACCTGAAAACATACCATTTGTTGCTGGATATGTGCGAGTTTCCTGCAACAGAAGGTAACTTGCCAGAAATTAAAGGAATTTACCCCCACCTCCAACCCCCAGAATGGTTGATCCACTACAACAGCAGCAGATCCACAACAAAAAAGTTGCTGATTCAAACAACTTCGTTGTGCTAGGATAAATCTGACACCTGGCCAAGTGTCTACCCTCCACGATCCCACAATGCTCTGCTCTACCTCCCGTCCAATTGGAAGCCAAAGATGAAGCTGCTGGCTCCTGCACAGCCCACTTAGCACAAGCAGTCAGGAAGACTTGCTGACTGCCCTGCCCCTGTTGCTGCCTGGTCGCAACTAGAAAAGGCAGAGAAAACTAGTGCTCCCCACTCTCAGGCAGCCCAAGAGCCAAATACTTTAAAGAACTCCTAGGTGCCATGTGCCCTTTACATTTTTGAGCATATGGCAGCACTGGCAAGCGGGTCCTCAGACCCAGGCTGTTTACTTGTCTTTTAAAGGCTCCAGCACCTGGGGGATTGGGGGGGGGAGGGGGGGGGGAAGGCCAGGCAAAGGGGGAAGAGAACAGTGAGTAGAGACCCCCTGCCCCACAGAACAGGCCCAGTTAGGTGACAAGGGTGAGGGTATTCCCTGCAAGGAGCAGTAGAGTCCTATTAAGGGGTCTATACCCCCCCACCCCCAATCCATTAAGTCCAGCTCCTTGAGAGAGCCTCTTCATCCTTGCCTCCAATGCACATGGTGAAGGCAGGGGCTAATTAAGGGCATAGACCCTGGATCAGCCTCTTCCACAGCAGGGGGCTCCTGGACAGCCCCCGCAGTTACCTGTCCAGCAGCAAGGGTGACAGGGCTCTGTGCAAGTGACAAGGGCTTATTGGGACTGATCAGCTCCTGCCACCCCTAGAGGTTCACAGGAATCTCTGTCACCCTTGCAGCAAGAATAAGGGGTCTTCTTGCAACCCTGGAACTTTTAAGGATTGCTGATATTCCTAAACCAGCAACCCATTAAAGCACAAGGAAATTTAAAGGGCTCAGTGGTAGCCTGAGATCAGATTCAGATGGCTTTGCAAGCCCTTTAAAAGCCCCATAATCACCCCCTGCCTGGAGAGCTTCAGAAAAAGTGTTGAATGTGTGGCCACCCATGGCACTTTTTTCTTTGTAGAGCTACAAATTTTGTACTAATTTAGCACTATAAAAAATAACATCTGGAGGGGGCCTCAGACAGCAACATGAAACTGACACTATTGACAGTTTCATGATTGCCCTAAGGGTTATGAATAGACACATTTAAATTGATTTGTACTGTCAAACTCTGGTAGAGTGAAGCTAACAAGTTATTAGCAGAAGCACTAACACTAGAGTTCCGTCTACAGGCTCCAGGCAATACCACTACCTAGATTTATATTTAGTACAATAGGATCTTACACAGACTTAAAAAACATCCTAGCTAGTAAAAGCTTCACTTCTACAAAAACCAATGTCTTGGATTCCCACAAAAAGAGATTCCCACTTGCCAGCTTTGAGTAGGTTTTAAAAGCCCTGGTTATATGAAGACAATTTATCAATCAATGAAAGATCCAATGTACCTACTCCAGCAATGTTAAAGGGATTACAGATCTATTAGATTAACTGAAACCAGAACATTATTTCATTTTAGGTAACTACAAATCCTGCTACTCCAAGGTGTAGTGGGGCAGCTCCATGCCCAGGATAGCCATGCAATGCCTGGGGCAGCACTAGCTGCTGATCACAGCAGCATGATCACCACTGCTGTGGTAGCAGTTATTTTTGCACCCCCCCTCTCACAAAGGTGGTGCCTAGAGCTACTGCCCCCCCCCCATGGTAAGGGAAGGAGGGAACAGGGGCAGGGTGGTGCAAGGCGTGGGACAGACCTGTGGCTCAGCGGTGGGGAGGGGGTGGCTCCTGCTGCTGCACGCACCCCAGGAGGGCATGGGGGGGGAGGGGGAGGGAGGGGGCACGTGCCCCCAGATCAGTGCAAGGCAGGGCAAGTAAGCTGAAGGCTGGAGCCAGGGCTGTGCCAGGCTCTTCTCACTGGGGTCTGGGTGGGGGCTACAGATACCCTAAATGTCACCGTAGCTCCCTCGCAGCACTACCGCATGCCCAGCACAACCCTGGCGCTTCCCAGCGCATGGGGGGAGCTGAGGGTTGAGCCGGGAAGAGCTGGGGCTGCACCAGGCATGCGGTGGCTCTGGGAAGGAGCTACAGCAACATTTGGGGTGGCTGCAGCTGATCAGCATGAAGTAATCACCCCACATGCCCAAAAGTGGCTGCCACTAGGTAGCTATTTTTAAAAGCCACAAAGGCAACAATGAACAGTCAACCAGTAAGAAAAACTGGATCATTCTGCTGCTATAGCATAAGTCATGCAGCACATATGACAGCATCTATGGAATTCGCTGTAAAAACTTCACAGAAACTGAGCAGCTGACAAGCCTTTTGCAAACATTTAGAAGCTTCCACTGAATTCTGATGGCTTTTAAGGTCTGGGGAGCTTCATCTGTTTTACCTTTTGTTAAGGACAAATGCAATTTAATCACATTGCAAACTATTTTAACATAGGCAGTAGCACTTTAAACTATCAAAACTGAAATGTTAAGGATCTGTTTTGTTTTACATTGCATGGTTATTGTGTTTCTCATTTTAGAAGATGGAAAAAAAAAATCAATGAAGTGTCAGATTTTTAGTGCTGCAATAATGACATTTCCAGCTTTTACAGTATCACAGTAAATATTTCAGATGCAAAGAGAACCTAAGTCAATGCAGTGCCATCTTCCCAAATTAGCTGGAAGACAGCTCAAGTGCCTTTGCAAACTGCTGTGACATGACATAACTGGGTAGAATGCATAGTCAAGTTTACTGGTGCCAAAAAGAAATTGCAAGCACGCTGAAGTGTCAAGATTTGAGTCTCGGGCTACAGTTCTTAAGTTCTGAGCAACTTCAGAGAAGGCCCAAGAGCTTTTCAGATGGGACTACCCCCAAAGAAGTCTAGACAGACAGACCTGGGGTGGAAAGACGGAACAGAATTCTTCTCCAAACTCTAAACCCTCAGCATAAAAGTGTCTCATGTTAGGCACACACATAGGAATATGCGCAAACAAGCTCCTTTTCAAGTGCTGAAAGGTTCAGGAAAGATCCTCTACCTTCCAGCAAGCTGCAGGCAAGAAGCCTACCATAGGAGTAGAGAGAGGAGTACAACAGGAATCCCTACACCTTGTATCTTCAAGCAATCATGGAACTGGAGGCTCCTCAACAGCACACACCTGCTAGACTTCATTTATGTCTTCCCTATCCATTCCTAATGCAGTTTCCACAGTACACTTCACCCTTTAAGGAGAAACTTAGGGTAATTTTTTTCCCCACATTGGTTATTAACATTTCTCACTAGTAAATAGAAAGCATGGTATAAATTTCAAAGCATATTCATCCATGGTGCTTCATAGATTCACAGAAGTAGGGTCGGAGGGGACCTTGTAGATCATCAAGTCTGACCCCCTGCCCTGGGCAGGAGAGAAAAACCAGGCTCAAATGACCCCAGCCAGGTAGACAGCAAGCCTCCTCTTAAAGACCCCCAGGGTAGGAGCCATCACCACTTCCCTTGGAAGTTGGTTCCAGATCCTAGCTGCCCTAATTGTGAAGTAGTGCCTTCGGATGTCTAGTCTAAACCTATTCTCTAACAATTTGTGGCCATTATTCCTTGTTTCCTCAGGGGGTGGTAGGGGGAACAGGGTCTCTCCCAAACCCTGCTGGTCCCTCCTAGTGAGTTTATAGACAGCCACCAGGTCCCCCCTCAGCCTTCTCTTGCAAAGGCTGAACAGGTTAAGGTCTTGTAGCCTCTCTTCGTAGGGTCTGCCCTGCTGTCCCTGGATCATGCAGGTGGCCCTCCTCTGGACCCTCTCAATGTTGTCTACATCCCTCCTGAAGTGTGGTGCCCAGAACTGAACACAGTACTCCAGCTGCGGCCTGACCAGTGTCGCATAGAGGGGGAGGATCACCTCCTTGGCCCTGCCTGAGATTCATCTGTGGATGCACGATAAGGTACGTTTAGCCTTACTGACTGTGACCTCGCATTGTCGGCCCATGTTCATCTTGGGAGTCAATAATGACTCCAAGATCTCTTTCTGCCACTGTGCTCTCGAGAAGGGAGTTTCCCCATCTTATAAGTGTGCTGCTGGTTCCTACTGCCCAAGTGCAGCACCCTGCACTTGTCTGTACTGAAATCTATCCTATTTTCGTTAGCCTACCCCTGTAATCTGTCCAGGTCCTGCTGTAATCTGTCCTTCCCTACTAGCGTGCCCACCTCACTCCAAATCTTGGTATTATCAGCAAATTTAAACAGGCTGCTTTTTACCTTAGAGCATCAGATCACATTACTCAAATCATTTATAGCAGGTTACAAATGTTTATACTGGAAAAGTTAAAAGTTATTGTGCTAAAAAGCTGGCCTGCCTCAGCTTTCCAGACACAGAGGACAGGAGAACCCCCGATCACTTGATGGCGGACTACTGTGCTCTGGGCGGCGTGCTGAAGGAGTTCGGTGCCCAGGTGGTTTTCTCTTCCATCCTACCAGTGACCGGACGAGGAAGACGGCAGGAGAACTGTATCAGAGAGACCAACTGGCGGCTTCGGCAGTGGTGTCTCGAGGCAGGCTTCGGCTTCCTGGACAATGACCCGCACATCACGACGAGGGACATGCTCAGCTGGGATGGGCTTCACCTGTCCCCCAAAGGTAAGTGTGTGTTTTCTACTAGGTTGGCGGATCTCCTCCGGCGGGCTTTAAACTAGGCTCGTCGGGGGGAGGGGAGTACGAGGGCAGGGGAAGCTGTGGACCACCAAACCATGTGGCACACACAAGGACAGCCCAGCCTGAAGAAGGAGAACATTGGGAACCTGAAAGCCATGGGGAGGCCGGCACAACAGAACAGGTAAGGAACAAGAAGGTAAGAAACAATGGGCCCCATGGGACTGGGAGCAGGGGGGCAGCAAAGGCGCCAGTCACAGGGCTCAAGTGCCTATATACTAATGCTAGGAGCATGGGGAACAAGCAGGATGAACTAGCGCTCCTGCTTGCACTAAACACCTATGACTTAGTGGGGCTAACAGAGACCTGGTGGGATTCATCCCATGACTGGGCGGTACATATTGAGGGCTATAGATTGTATAGAAAGGACAGGTCGGGGAAGAAAGGGGGGGGTTGCACTTTATGTCAGTGAGCAATACACATCAACCCTCATCAAGACAGAATCCGAGGCTGAGGAAGTAGAGGGATTGTGGGTTAGGCTACATGGGGGGCAAGGAGAAAGGGATTTGGTGGTAGGGGTCTGTTACAGACCCCCACACCAAGGGGAAGAAATAGATGCGGGGCTCCTGAGGCAACTCTCGGAGACCATAAAAGCTAAAGAGGCGGTAGTCATGGGGGACCTAAACTACCCGGACATCTGCTGCGAGACACAGACAGCAAGGTCCCATCGCTCACGCAGGTTTCTAACTTGTGTACAGGACCCTCCACCTGACACAGGAGGTGCATGGTCCCACTAGGGAGAATGCCATACTGGATCTGGTATTGGCAACGGGAGATGACATGATAGGGGACCTCCAGATCGGTAGCTATCTGGGAGACAGTGATCACCTTATAATAGAATTCAACATAAGACGGCAAGTGGGTAAGGTAACTAGTAGGGTAAAAGTGCTAGACTTTAGGAAAGCTGATCTCATTGCACTCAGGCGATTAGTCAAGGAAGCACTGCAGAGTAGGAGTTTTGATGGGATGGGTGCCCAAGAAGGGTGGCTGTGCCTAAAGGAAACGATCCTTTGGGCACAAAGCAAGACGATCCCCGAGCGAGGCAAAAGAGGGAAAGGGGCCAGGAGGCTTCATGGCTGACCAGAAATCCAGGGCAGCCTAAGGGCCAAAAGGGGAGCACATAAAAAGTGGAAACAGGGTGAGATCACTAAAGATGAATATACCTCCTCTGCTCGTGCTTGTAGGGAGGCAGTTAGGCGGGCCAAAGCTACCATGGAGCTGAGGATGGCAACCCAAGTAAAGGACAACAAGAAATTGTTTTTTAGATACATAGGGAGTAAAAGGAAGGCCCAGGGAGGAATAGGACCCCTGGTAAATGGGCAGAAGCAATTGGTGACAGACAGGGGGGACAAGGCTGAACTCCTCAACGAGTTCTTTGCCTCAGTGTTCCTAAGCGAGTGGCACGACAAGTCTCTCACTGGGGTTGTAGAGAGGCAGCAGCAAGGCGCCAGACTTCCATGCGTAGATCCTGAGGTGGTGCAGAGTCACTTGGAAGAACTGGATGCCTTTAAGTCGGCAGGCCCGGATGGGCTCCATCCCAGGGTGCTGAAGGCACTGGCCGACGTCATTGCAGAGCCACTGGCGGGAATATTCGAATGCTCGTGGCGCACAGGCCAAGGCCCGGAGGACTGGAAAAGGGCTAACGTGGTCCCCATTTTCAAAAAGGGGAGGAAGGAGGACCCGGGCAACTATAGGCCGGTCAGTCTCACCTCCATCCTTGGTAAAGTATTTGAAAAAATTATCAAGGCTCACATTTGTGAGAGCCCGGCAGGACAAATTATGCTGAGGGGAAACCAGCATGGGTTTGTGGCGGGCAGATCATGCCTGACCAACCTAGTCTCTTTCTATGACCAGGTTACGAAACGCCTGGACACAGGAGGAGGGGTGGATGCCGTATACTTGGACTTCAGGAAGGCCTTCGATACGGTATCCCACCCCATACTGGTGAACAAGTTAAGAGGCTGTGATGTGGATGACTGCACAGTCCGGTGGGTGGCGAATTGGCTAGAGGGTCGCACCCAAAGAGTCGTGATAGATGGGTCGGTCTCGACCTGGAAGGGTGTGGGCAGTGGGGTCCCGCAGGGTTCGGTCCTTGGACCGATACTCTTTAATGTCTTCATCAGAGACTTGGACGTGGGAGTGAAATGTACTCTGTCCAAGTTTGCAGATGACACAAAGCTATGGGGAGAAGTGGACACGCCGGAGGGCAGGGAACAGCTGCAGGCAGACCTGGATAGGCTGGACAAGTGGGCAGAAAACAACAGGATGCAGTTCAACAAGGAGAAATGCAAAGTGCTGCACCTAGGGAGGAAAAATGTCCAGCACACCTATAGCCTAGGGAATGACCTGCTGGGTGGCACAGAGGTGGAAAGGGATCTTGGAGTCCTAGTGGACTCCAAGTTGAACATGAGCCGGCAGTGTGACGAAGCCATCAGAAAAGCCAATGGCACTTTATCGTGCATCAGCAGATGCATGACAAATAGGTCCAGGGAGGTGATACTTCCCCTCTATAGGGCGTTGGTCAGACCACAGTTGGAGTACTGCGTGCAATTCTGGGCGCCACACTTCAAGAAGGATGCGGATAACCTAGAGAGGGTACAGCAAAGGGCAACTTGTATGGTCAAGGGCCTGCAGACCAAGCCCTACGAGGAGAGACTAGAGAAACTGGACCTTTTCAGCCTCCGCAAGAGAAGGTTGAGAGGCGACCTTGTAGCTGCCTATAAGTTCATCACGGGGGCACAGAAGGGAATTGGTGAGGATTTATTCACCAAGGCGCCCCCGGGGGTTACAAGAAACAATGGCCACAAGCTAGTAGAGAGCAGATTTAGACTGGACATAAGGAAGAACTTCTTCACAGTTCGAGTGGCCAAGGTCTGGAACGGGCTCCCAAGGGAGGTGGTGCTCTCCCCTACCCTGGGGGTCTTCAAGAGGAGGTTAGACGAGTATCTAGCTGGGGTCATCTAGACCCAGCACTCTTTCCTGCTTATGCAGGGGGTCGGACTTGATGATCTATTGAGGTCCCTTCCGACCCTAACATCTATGAATCTATGAATTAAGACCACCAATGTTTTATTTTTATTCTAACGATAAATATGTACTATTGTTGTTCTTTAGCAACACCTTGCTTACTGACTAAAAAGTACTCTTGCTTGTCTCTATATATTTAAACATGTTATCATCAAGAATCAGTTTTAAAAGAATTACACAGAACCCCTTCAAAATGGGGTTGCCACAAGGTTTGGTCAAATTTTAGTCTAATATATTATGTCTTCAAAGCTTACATATAAAATTGCAAACATGCATAGGTTACACAACTACCCTTAGAGAGTCAGTGCAGTAGTTAGAAATCGATGTTAATCTCCATTCAATACATGTTAATTTACCTTTCAAAAATGTTTGAATGCTACAAAATAGGGGTTCCCAAAGTTTTTATGCTGCAGCCCAGCAAACCACGGCCCAGCAGTCACAGCCAACTGCAGCTAGAGTTTCCGGCTGGAAGACAGGTAAGCATACCCCCATCCCCTGGGTGGGCAGGTAGGCCAAACCCTGCACTGCTGCAGGCCCTGCAGAAGGAGCTGTGGTCTCTCCGCCCAGCTCCGGGGGGCTGCAGTTTGCTAGTCCACAGCCACTTCCGGTCCATCAGCCAACCATGCTGCGGACTGGCAGCCAACCCCCTGTGGCTCGCCATTGGGCCACTGACTAGGGATTGAGAACCCCTGCTATACAAAAAGCATTCAAATATTTATTTTCCTTTTTTGTCATTTGTTTTACACTTGGAAGTTCTATTTCTTTCTATTGATTTGCCAGAGGAGATTAAAAATTAATTGTGAACTTCTTTATGTCATTTCCTTCTTTTCAATCCAAATCCCATTTATTTTCAGCTTTGGAAGCAATAAAGTTTCAAGTATTGTATTACCAATACAAATTGATGGTACAAAAATTTCTTTTGGAATTCCTATAAAGCAGACTCATACAGGCTTTTTGATCCTGTGTTCTATTTGCTTTTTATCTTAAAAGAAAAAAATCTTCCCCCTTCCCCAAGAACCACCCATCAAAATATTGTATATTTAACAGTGGAAGACAAAAAAAAAAAAAAAAAGAGAGAGAGAGACATATTCAACATCAACTTTGGTTGGGGTTTTCAGAGATGATGTTAACCTTAACAGGAATTTGATGTGATCAGCATAGCTGAAATGGGGGGGGGAAGGGGGGGGGCGCCACAGACACCCCACCCAAAAAAACCCCTAACAAGCTATCAAAACCCATAATTATTTTAGCTGCATGTTCGACTTTCATTCACCTGAAAACGTCTGGGGGGGAAAAGGACACAGTATATGACCCCTACCAAACCAGTAACAGTCGAGTACACATCCATGTGCCACTGCTGTTTATATATAAACTGGATCAGTATTACCAGAAGATACATTTCTGAAATTCCTTAATTCTGTTTAACTGCTTCAAAAGAAGTTCCTTAAATAAAACATGGTGCAAAACTCAGAGTATAAGAGACTATCTGCAGTAGTGAATAAGGCAAACACTAAGAAAAGTGTGTAAAAAAAATGAATAAACAGGGAAGTTTTAGTGACTAAATGCACTTTGAAATACTTACCTTTAAATTTAATGTCCAGACCACTAAACTCCAGTTCAACTCCTTGAAGTGCTTCTCCTAGTGTTTCATGGTAATGGCTGATGCTTTTTTTTGATCCCACACAGAAGGGAAGAGAGAAGTATTTGTATGTCTCTTGGCGATTGTGGTACGGTCCTACTGTATTCATCCACAAAACAACTTCTTCTTTATCTTGGTACTGAAAGACAAGTATATTAAAACATATGAGAAGCCTGGCAGAGTAAAACGTATTCATTACTCATTTTATCTAGAGAGGCAGCAGTATGACTGTAGCATCCAGAAAAAAAGAGTCCAAGCAACAGCTGCACTTAAAATTAACTAGGGCAAAAAGTCACATAGAAAAAGATATTTTTCCTAAGTCCTATGACCACTGCTGTTCATTTTCTTAGTGACACAAAGTATCAGTGACATCTTACTTTTAACACTGCCAGAAATTAAGAGCACCTTTACTGAAAGCATACTTATTCACTCCACCTGCACACAGTTGTTAGTACAAGTGATGAATATCCCAAGTGGCATATAGAGAGATTGTAATCCAGTAAAAAAACCAGCATTCTTCTTCCCCTTAACCCTGAAGTAGCAGAGGCTGGGCTTTGTCTTGAACTTCTCTGAAGAAGCACCCACCAGCTACCTCTAGCCAGTAAATTTAGTCCCAAGTCAGAACACAGTAAATTTTCCAAGCCTTAATCACAAGAAACTCAGCTTTCTGGATATATGAAGATCA
Source organism: Alligator mississippiensis (assembly GCF_030867095.1). Classification (NCBI taxonomy): domain Eukaryota; kingdom Metazoa; phylum Chordata; order Crocodylia; family Alligatoridae; genus Alligator; species Alligator mississippiensis. Next base: position 17,637,601 of record NC_081829.1, read on the forward strand.
CACACAATCTGGGAAAGGGAAAGAGTTGGTCAAACGTGCAAATGACACAAAATTATTCAAAGTGGTAAAGACCAAGACAGACTGAGGAACTACAGAAGGATCTGGCATGATTGAGTCATTAGACAACTAAAAGGCAAGTGAAAGTCAATGTAGATAAGTGTAAAGTGATTACACACAGGCAAAAATAATCCAAACTATACCTACATTATGACGGGTTCTACATTAGCTATTACCACATAGGAAAGAGATCTGAGAGTTTGCTAAAGACATCAACTCAGTGCTGAGCAGCCACAAAAAGGCAAACAAAATGTTGGGGATTTTTAAGAAGGTAATTGTAAACAAAACTGTATTACCATGCCCCTTTATAAATACATGGTGTATCTACACCTTAAATATTGTGCACAGTTCTGGTCCCTATACCTCAAAAAGGATACAGAAGAATTAGAGAAAGTCCAGAGAAAGTCAACAAAAATTATTACTGGTATGGAGAGACTTCTGTAGAAGGAGAGACTAGAGAAGCCACTATATTCCATTTAGAAAAAAAAAAAAGATGCTTGAGGGGGAACATGATAAGGGTTTACAAAACACTAAGTGGTGAAGAGAAAGTATATACGAATTTATTATTTACTAAATCTCTCACAATACAAGAATTAGGGGTCAGAAAATGAAACTAGTAGGTAGTGCGTTTAAAACTAACAAAAAGGAAGTTTTTTTTCTCACATAAAGCATAATTAAAATGTGGAACTTACTGCCACCCAATGTTGTGGAAACTGCCAGTTTAGCCAGATTCAAAAAAGGACTGGGCAAATTCTTGGAGGAAAAGAGCTTCAGCAGCTATTGAGTATGGGAGTTAGGGGTGCAGCCTCTGAATTAGAACTTCCTAGGCCTCAAGAGCTAGAGGCTGCAAGTGCAAGAGGAATGTGGAAAATACCCTGGTCATACCCAGTTCACTCTCTCTTTCACCATCCACTCTTGCCCACTGTGTGACAGGATACTGGACAAGATGGACCTATGGTCTGACCCAGTGAATGACAATTCCTATGAGAGTATGTTCTCAGATAAATGCCTCCAACATGCAAACATGGAGAGGCATGAATAAATAAATATCAAAGCACTTTACGGTAGCATGTTAACCTTGGTTGGTTCTGTGTTACAGAAAAAAAAAAAAAAGTTAATTTACCTTCAGCTCTTTCCCCCCACCAACATCCTTTATATAAATAGCTGGCCTACCAACCAGGCAAAGCACATGAGTCTGATTTTTAAGACAGGATTAGATGCACATAGCTGTCTATGCATATGCAAATCCAATCTGCAGTCAAATTTACCAGCTAGAATTCAGGTCCTATAAATGCTCACAAATAAAAACACTCTCACTAGATTGAAATTAATACAGTTGGAACAAGTTAGAGTGGGAAAAGGAAACAACAGTTAGTCAAAAGTGCATTTTCTATTGCACAATTAAGACATTGAGTATAACTGTACATTCTCTCTTTCAAATACTGAATAAAGGTCCTTAATCCCATTTATTTTGAATAATCAACTTATACTGCCAGGGGAGCCCAAAATAATTAGCTGCAGACCAATATGGGGTACTCTAAATACTTGAGGTACAAATGATAAGTATTTTTATTCTAATTCATGGATTTAAGCCAACATGTTCTGAGCAGTCATGCCAGTCTCCCAATAAACACATCTCCAAATCTGCCTAGTATGCTATTATTTCCAGAGCAACACCAACAGAAAATACTAAACATCAGAACAGTTTCACTGTTGCATTCTGAGCAGTAATACAGACCAGATACTTCTCAGTTTTTATTTAATGGCCTGGGAAAGAAACACCACCACAGAGGTAATTTTGGAAATTCTGCAGAAATAAAGAAAAAGTCTGTGTGAGGAAAACAAAAAAGGCAAGAAATCCTCATTACAGCAACACATGCAATGTCATACGAGTGCAGCATAAAGACCCTTATCTGAAGGTATTTGAGGTGAAGGAAAAAAGCACAGCTCCCCTCACTATCTGCTCTTGAACTAAAAACCAAGACACTGATCCCAGCTTCCGCTGGGAAATAGAGACATGTTACCCTATCTTCTCCTTTTGTAATGCCTCACTTGACTTCTATATCTAAAAGCTGTTGACTACAATTTTCCAGGCCTCACTCATTGTTTTTAATCTCTCAAGACCCAAGCACAATACTATTTCTTCTAGCAGAACAAAAGCTAAAAATGGTAGCACATAAACAGAGCTACAGTTTTTGTGCAACTTCCACTCAAACTGTGGGGGAAGATTTGGGAGGTAATATCTGAGGAAGGGCATTTTGCATCCAAAAGCGTGATTAACATCTCTTTTAACTGTAAAGTGGTCCAATAAAAGACAATCTCACAAAAAAGCATCTTAGCGGCCGCCTTGCTGAGGTCATCTGATCCCAGTCATCTTTCCTGCTCAAGTACAAGGGGGCTGGACCCAATGATCTGTTAAGTCCCTTCCAGCCCCTAACATCTATGAAACGATGAAATCTTGCTTCTTGCATGCAGGGTCTTCCCCTGCATCATCTCAGCTACAAACACCATGACAACAATTATGAATTGTATCAATTTTCTGAGATTTCTGAACACATTTCTTTGGCTGCGAGAAAAAGGAAATGATCTTTTGGTTACTATTTTAATAATGCACTTATTTGCAGCTCATCTGTTACAGAATGGGGACGGCCACCTTTCTTAGAAGTGTTGCAGCTCAACTTTGAATATAGGAATCCAGATTGTTTACACAAGAAATATTGTGTATACACAAGTATTAAAAGGACATTAACCAAAGCCTCATTTTTGTGTTTCAGAGCAATAAAAGATTGCCAGACAGAGATTCGTGGTATGTTCATTCCTCCACTTATCCCCTAAGCAGATTGTAAATTATGTGATTACGTGGTCAGCTCTTTGGGGTACTGCCTGGTTAGCACAATTAGATAGTTGCTAAATGTTAACATAATACAAAAGAGAACAGAGATGTAAGCAAGTGACAATGTTGTTTTTTCATGCTGACCCCAAGGTGCTGTCATCCTGGCCTGGAAAGAAAAGGGATCAATCAAGTATTAGAATGGATTTCAGCCTACATACACAGTCCTTTCCTCTCCACGAAGATTGTGATGGTAGTAGGGTTCCAAGGAACACAGCCTGAAAACAGTTATCCATTTCTATCTGAATAAGGAAATTCAGGCCACCGTCTCAATACATATGTCACCTCAAAGATGAAATGAGGATGGAATATCAGATTTTTCCAAGCTTATTGGTCAAACAACTATGATCTTATTTAAGATGTGTAATTACTGGAAAGATACTTGTATCAATCACCTTTGTATCCAAGCCCTAATTACTAGCATCCTCCCATCTATCAGGAGCAAAAAATGCAAAAGCAATCATTAAAATACAGTGAAATATTTGCCATTTCCTCGTCCTCAAGAAACTTCATAATTCAACACATGAAACATCCTATTTTATAACCTCCAATTAAGCCTCAAGGCTTCAAAGAGCAAAATGATGACAGCAGGACAGCTTCAGTCATTTCAATAAGAAATAACAATGCCTCAATGTTTATCACACTCCCTTACCACAATTCCCAAACAAAGAAAACATTAAGATAAGTAGAAAGCCAAGACATGACAATGGTAGAGAAAAGAATGCCTCATTCCAACAAGAACAGATTAATCAATGTATTTTAGGCTACAAAACCTTTGGACAAGGGACTGTCTGATCTAGAAAGCATTATCTAGCCATACACGGCCATCAGCGTAAATGTTGAGTGTAGGCCATGTACCCATTTTGCAGTGATAATATCCGTCATACACCCAAGTAGTCTAAAGCAGTGATTTTCTCAACCATGGTGCTGCGAGATCCTTTCAAGGGTGATGAGGAGCGCCACACAATGTTAGCACTGTTAGGTGCACAAACTTGATTTACAAAATCAAGTAGGAATCCAGAGTGTCCAAACCACGGCCAAGTTCTCTGCAACAGAAAAATTGCTCTATTATTTTTCTGCAGTTTTTGCTTATTTTATTTATGTATTTATTTATTAAACTAAAAGCTAGATTGTCCAAGGGGTGCCTCAAGTTTAAAAAGGTTGGAAACCACCGATTTATAGAGGTGCAGCGATATAACAGTCTGATATTGGATTGGCATCGATATAAAGAAAATTGAGTGCAACGGAAATCAGCTTTTTATTGCCCAATGTAGCCGATAATGTGCCCAGTGTGCATTTGCCCTGTACACACGTGCAGCTGCAGCACAGTACATAGGTTGCAAGGAGCACAGCCCGGCAGCTTAGAGAGCTGTGTCCAGCTGGTAAGTCTGTTGTGGTGGAAGGGGAGGGGTGTGTGGGGGCAGATCAAGGCCCCTGTGGTGAGGAAGGGAGTGGGTCTGGGCCAGGGGCTGCCCAGCCAGGGTTGGGTGGGGTGCAGGACAGAGCCACAGCTCATCTGGGGGATGGTTCCTGCCACTGCACACACCCTGAGGGGCATGGGGCAGGGGGATGTGCCCCTGGATCTGTGCGGTGCACAGTGGGCCAGGCTGCCGCGCTGGCCTGGGGCCACACTGGGCTCTTCCTGCCAGGGGGTTGGGCCGTGCTCCGCTCAGGGCAAGCAGCAGCAGTGCTGGGAGGGAGGGTTGGGGAGGCTATAGTGAATTTTGGTGCATAGCCCCCATCCCAGCATCGCCACCACCCACCCCAATCACAGCCCAGTCCTGTCCCTCCTGCCCAGCTCCAGCCCATAGCAGTAGTCTGCCCTGTCCTGCACAGACCCGGGGCCATTCCCCACTCGTACTGGTTAATAGGGATTTGAAATGAAAAATGGGTGTAGAGCAGTAAAAACCAAATGGACTTAAAAAGTAAATAAATAAATCAGGGAATTTATCAGAGTTGGGGGTGGAAGAAAAAAAAACAGTAAAAACTGAGAATGAGGAAGATTAACAATGATTGCTTCCACCTCAATTATACTGTATTAAGGACCAATTGTTAATTAAGCCTTAGGAAAGAGACCAATTTTAAATAAGTAAGAAAAGCTGCCACCGTGGTGAACGGGTTGTACTCAACCTGGCGAAATGTGAGTAGCGGTGGACGGGTTGTACTCAACCTGGTGAGATGTGAGCAGTGGGGTACCCCAGGGCTCGGTCCTCGGGCCCACACTGTTTAACACCTTCATCAGCAACTTGGACGAGGGGGTGGAAAGCACGCTGTCCAAGTTTGCTGATGACACTAAGATGTGGGGCAAGGTGGACACACCTGAAGGGAGAGAGAGGCTGCAACTAGATTTAGACAGACTACAAAAGTGGGCAGATGAGAATAGGATGGGGTTCAACATAGACAAATGCAGGGTGCTGCACCTTGGGAGAAGGAATCCACAGCATACATGCAGGCTGGGGAGTTCCCTTCTTGAAAGCACAGAGACGGAAAGGGATCTTAGAGTCATCATTGACTCCAAGATGAACATCAGTCGCCAATGCCAGACTGCAGCCAGCAAGGCCAGCCATACCTTGTCATGCATCCAAAGGTGCATCTCAAGCCAGTCCAGAGAGGTGATACTCCCCCTCTATGCGACTTTGGTCAGGCTGCAGTTGGAGTACCGCGTCCAGTACTATGCGCCACACTTCAAAAGGGATGTGGCCAGCCTGGAGAGGGTTCAGAGGAGGGTTACCCGCTTGGTGAGAGGGCAGCAGGACAGGCCCTACGAGGAGAGACTGAAGGACCTGAACCTGTTCAGCCTCAGCAAGAGGAGGCTGAAGGGAGACCTAGTGGCTGCCTACAAGCTCATCAGGGGAGATCAACAGCAAATAGATAGAGCCCTTTTCTCCCCAGCACCACCTGGGGTGACAAGGAACAATGGTAATAAGCTGATGGAGAATAGGTTTAGGTTACAGATCAGACGGCAATATTTTACAGTTAGGGTGGCCAAAATCTGGAATCAACTTCCCAGGGAAGTGGTCCTCGCCCCTACCTTGGGCAAATTCATGAGGTTGGATAATCACCTGTCTGGGGGTCTTGTGAACCCAGCATTCATTCCTGCCTGTGGCAGGGGGTCAGGCTAGATGATCTGTTCAGGTCCCTCCTGAGCCTAGCTACTATGAAACTATGAAACCATGACTACTTACAAGTAAATAGAGAACGACAAACAGAAAAACATGTTCTGAAGCATCGATTCTATTAGAAGTTTTGCCCTTTTAATATACTCCCTAAGTTGAGTATTCTATATCAACGCTCCAGCGTAACTGTAGCACCAGAGGCTTGCAAAGCTTGCAAACCCCACCCCAGAAACAATATAAATTAGCATATCCCAAGCTAGACGTTCCCAGCATCCACTGCAAGTAGTTTAAATATAGCTCAAGAATCTCTAAACTATGTTCCGGTCGCTACTGTAACTGTACTGTATTCATAACCTTAGTTTGTAAGGTCTTTAGCAGGGGGAGAGGAGGGAGGGGGAATGGAGGTGTCATTTCATTTGTGACAAGTCGTACTGTTTTCTCCACATAAAACACTACCGAAATAGAAAATAAGAATTAAATGAACCATGCTACAGAATTCACCTCGTAAGCTTATTGACTCTACAACCCTATGTAAACTATTCTACAGTAAATTCTGGTTCTTCATGAGGATGATATCGACCAGTACTCAACCTTTTTGACTGGCAAGCCAGATGGGCAGTGCCAGGTCCTTCCACAGGCCAGATCCAAAGCACCTAGTACCGTTGCAGCAGGGCCCCATCTGGCCATGCGTGAGGGGGGCAGTCTGGCCTCAACCCAACCCTGCTGGGAGAGGGAGGACATGGCCTGGCTCTGATCCAGCTGCAGCGGGGAGGGGCCATGACCCAGACCAGCCTGCTGCTGTGCAGGGTTTGGGGAATTTGGCAGCACAGGAAGGTGGCCTTCTTAATAGCCATCACTCTCCTGCTGCCAAATTTCCTGACCTGTGGGTAGCCCTGCAGGGCGGATACCATGACTCCATAAGGTGGAGGTTAAGCACCCATGATGTAGAGAGTATGGACCCCACGCTACTTCATACATGTGAGGTATATTCACACTTACTTGGAATCTTTTCAACAACCACATCAAAGCTCCACATGCACCATTTGCCTCCTCTGTCTCCTGTCTCAGAGCATGAATGCATGACCCACCCCATCCCTTGCATGAAAGTCCATGTTTGCCAACAATTCTCAAAGCAAGGACAGGGGCAGGTCATAAATCCACACTGACAACATCCTGAAGAATCATGGTTGAGCAAATCAATGATTTGCTCTTTAAGGAGATGTCATTGTAGATCCTGCTTTAAGTAACTGGAAAGCAGAAGGACGACAGGAATGAGCACCATGAACTCCATCAGTTAAACAGATCTGGGAGTATTTGATCTTCCAAATCTGTTGTCAGATCTCCCAGCCTAGGGGCCTGCATAATGGATTTGCCAATACTGCACCTCCCTATGCACAGAATGTGTCTTAAGGGGAAAGAGGTAACTATTAGCAATTGAGGCCTGTTCAAGCACAAGGTTGTGCCGGCCCACCCTTACAGAAAAATATATTCCACTTGGAATGGGTCTTCCTTATAAATGGTTTTATGATTTTAATCAAAAGACCCTGGAGAGCTGTTCTTTTCCATTGTTCTCATACAACTAGCAACCAGGGCCACCAGCTGCAGCAATCGTGTCTGGTTGTAGTAACTGGCCCCGGTCCTAACATAACCCATCTGGGCAGAGTGTGGGAGCTTGGTCTTGAGGAACTCAGTAATCAGTTAGGCCTTTTCTTGATCAACTCAACATGCTGTGCATCTACAATACAGAATAAGAGCTCCTCAAGAGCGGAGAATCAGCTACCATGAGTATGCACCCAGACTAGTCACCTTATCAAGGAAGAAAAGGATCTTTCAAGCAAGGACAGGAGTAGCATCCCCTGTAATTAGTCCATTACTCTCCATGCAACTTTTTGAGGAAGTCACTCTGGATACCAACACTGGAAGAAAAAAGGATTTCCTTCTCCTAGTAGAGATGTGATAGGATCCATCACTGAAACCAGTGAGATGGCGAGCTCCAACAGAACCTGAAAAGATGAGGGGTATAAACTGTACTGTTACTAGCCAGGTTATAAGACACCCATTCATCCTGCAATGATTCTGAGTAATGACTATTGTAGATAGATGTGCACCCTGAGGTGTTGTTTCAGCATCCCCACAGAGAGCTCTCTGCTAGCATCAGTGAAGAACAAGCAGTCTGACAAAAGCAGAAGAGTTCTGGAACCAGTGACATCTACTGCTGTTCTGCCGATGGTGGTGGTGCTGCTCAGAGGAAAGGTGAAGAGGACTCCTTAAATGCAACCCCCAGCGTAAGAAGTTCTCTGGCACTTTGGCTAGAATCAAAGTTGCACTGGAAGCCAATGTGATGGACTTCAGTTTCCTGGCTGCCAGAGTCTTGGTACCTGTTCTTCAAACTTAACTGTTTCAACATCCCTGGACTTGCATGCAGTACTCCCCTATAGATGTGCTCATGTTCCCACACAGTTGCGCTACATATTCAGAGCTGCACTTATACAGTCACAGCTCAGCATGCAAAACTGAGGGACCTGAATCACTGACCTGGAACCAATGCCAAGAATGTATATATTAAGTCTACCACTGCCAGGTTTTCTTTAATCTACTAAAAACAAGATTGTGCCCATTAGCTGCATGAACTGTTGTCATAGTTCTGACCCAGACAAGGCCCTCCTGCAGAGTTCAAATCCATCCCATCAACCCTTAACTTCCGGGTATAAGAGGATGCAGAGTATTAAATAGCACACTGACTAGAAATATTTCTTCTGAATTGGAGAAGCTCATATTTACTGTGCCCATGTATCAGGACCATCAAGCTCTCACAAGGGACACAGTGTAGAACTGGAGAGTTCCCAGGTGTATTTATTCAACTCATGAGTCAGGCCCTACTTGCCAATCATTCTATGTTCCTAGATGGTCCTAACTTCCTTCTTGTTCCCTAACGCATATAACAACTCTGATGTTCTTGTTGCACCCCTTTTAGCTATTAAGGGTTACAGATTTTATTCTGATTGAAATATCAGCTAAATAACTCAAATACTGCTCACTATACATATAGGAGAACACAAGAATCCACCCTGACCACTTCATCATCCCATATGCTAAAGTACAAATAGATAGCATATTCCCTCAAGTTAGGGGACCTGACCCCCCTCTTCTTCCTGTTGCTTTTTCCAGCCCATCTAGAACAAGTTCTGCCTTCTCATGGCAGAACTTTATTCACGTATCACTCAACCACATCATAAAAGTCTGCTGGATTGGGATACAAAACTAAGTATCCTTACCATACTGTAACTATAAACCACATTTCATCACAAGCCCTTCCAATAGATGCAATTACCAGTATGATAAAACAGAACCCAGCATGAAAGAAGCTACTGAACAGGTGAGCAATTCCTCAGGTTTATCTAGGATCTCTGAGCACAAAGGAACAAATCAAAATCCCATTGATTCCTGTTATGGTTCATAGGCAGGTCAATAGCACCTTGCAGTGAATAGTAAGTCTGAATTAACTCATTCAGAGGTACACACTTTCCTAGGTAACAGCCTACTTAATAAGATCATATAGAATGGACTTACAGAAAGCAGGGGTTCTAAACAGAAGGGAACGTAAACCCTGCTTTCTACAAGTCCAGTCATAACACCTGAGGAGTAGGAAGTAAGCTATTGCCTATGAAAGCTTATACCTCTATACCAGGTCATCCCTAAGATGCTACCCTGCCTACCCTGCCTTCTGCCTGACTTCAGACTAACATGGCTAACTACCTCTCTCTGCACTGAACAGGTGGAGGGGGAAAGAGAGGGAGAGGGAGGAAAGGAAGGGCAGGGGAGGGGGCCAACTTGCTTTATGTGCCACAAGTGGCACAGGCAGCCTCTGCGTGTATGTCATGTGGCAGATCAGGGAAGGGACAAGCAGCATAGTGGCAAATAGGGCAGAAAGCAAAGCAGCAAAGAGGACAGAGGAAGGAGACTGGACTGGCACTCAGAAAGGGTGCAGGACTAATCTGTTGCATGCCTGTCAAAAAGATTGATCCCCGCTAGAATAAGGTACGCTAAAGAATAAGGTAGGAAAAAGAATTCAGGCTTACAGTCGTGACTTAAAGCATGGGAGAGTAGGTGATTTGATTCTCTTAAATTATATACCAAAGGCTACTTCATTACATAGATGTACTCCTGTTTGGAATTAAATATGTAAACAGATGCAAAGACTAGTCAAAATGCAATTTCAGATTAGCCTCTGCCTTGAAAAAAAAAAAAAATCAACCTCCATCAACAGTCACAGCATCCCTTTAAACCAATTATTTAACCTGCTGCAAAAGACAAAATTATTCTAGAAATACTCATACATTTTTCACTCCCTTTCAACCCAGTCTGCACAAAAAAAGACAAATGTTACCCTCAAAAGCAGAAAAGAAAGTCTTCCAGATCCAAAGAGTCCTAACAAGAATGCTTCAGTACATAGGGCCACTAAAAAGGTGATGCTGAAAACAGCAAGGAAGTGAAAAAATGAATGTTGTATCTTCAACATTGGCATATCTGACAACTTTCTGGGTTTTTTGCACATGTTCCAAGGACTCCTAAGATCAGAAAGATTACACAGCAATTTTTATAAAAGGTTGAAGCCTGAACAAATGTCTTGAAAATGCTACAATGCCCAATATATGCAGCTTCATTTTAGAATATTAAACTGAAGAAATGAAGCATCTGAAAAACATCTTTCATACACGATCATTTGAAGGAAATATAATGTCTATTCTGTAAATGCAGCAAGATTAGCTTAGCAGCGTTTTCTTCAGCTTGAATTCAGTTCTGTAATGTTCATAATTATGTTGAGAATGTAATGATCTTTTTCAATTGCCCAGAAATGTGGCAGCAGCTCAGACAAGTTTCAACATAAACACAAGCTTATGCTATGTCAGTCTTGCAAACTGGAAGTTAAACTTCAGGGAAAAAATGCCCATTATCAACACAGGGCTGGTAAAGTCCACAATACAGGTACAACCAGATTTTAGTCAGCATGACTATCATGGCCAGGAACATCTATGTGATACTTTTTAATGCAAGTCTGAGCAGAACAATATGGTTCCAATAGCTTGTTCAGAACTTTGATGTACGTGTACATTTATCATCTGTAAGAAAATACAGCAATACTGAGGCCAACTTCAGGTTGGGCCATTAATATTATCAACTCCCCTTTAGGACACTCCCTTCAAGTTAAAAAGGAAACATATAAATCCTTCCCTTAATGTACTCTTTGGGATTTTTTTTTTAAATTAAATTAGCAACAAGATTCGCCAGTGATATACTTAACCAATAATATCCTGAAGTCCATACACTGGTGACTAATGAGTACTGCACAAAAAAAATCTGATTTCTTATACTTCCTGCAAACACCTATCAGATAAATGTCAGTGTCACAGTTAGCTTTGTGCTAAACTTATGCATAATTACAGGGACATCAACCCAAAAACACATCAGAATGCTTCAGAGGCATGGATCTGTACTTTCATCCCTTGTTGCATTTTTCAGATGTTTGGCTGTCTCCTTCCCTTACTCCCATTACAGATGCTGGAAATTAAGTTTACCATGACAGTCTTTTTAATGTCAGCATAAAGCAGCACAGGAAACAGCAACAAAAGAGTAAGGCCAGAAGGACAAGCAAGAATAATTAACAAAATGTGTCATAGACCTACATTTCTAATACTCAGTGCCTTATGATCCTACAGTATAGACCAAGCACCAGTGATAAAGGCTGATCTCCACAGTGTGTGTCTAGAATCCAATGAATCAGGGATTTCTTCTTCAAGTCTCTACTTTCAGTGGGGCAAAATTATCTCCAGTAGCATCCCTTCACCCCTCTGCAAGAATTTTTAAAAGAAGTGTGGCTGTCTCATATACCCATAGCTATGTACACATTATGCATGTTGTCTATGCTGATATATACTCTAAAGCAGCATTTCTCAAACTTTAGATACTTTTTACTCTGGATTAAAACTGGCAGTACACTTCACTCTTACACCCAAAAGGCAGGGAGGAGGGGGAGGGGGAAGCAGCTGCAGCAGCATGAATGCAGTCTCCACACATCTGATCTTGGAGGAGATCCCCAGCTGGACATGTGCTGTAGTCAGGGAGCAGAGGGCTGGCAGAAGGGGTGTCAGCATAGGCATGGGGAAAGTCCTCCTTCGGGGAGATGGCATCAGGAAGCAGCAGGGCTGAAGCAGAACAGCAGCCTCACCAAAAGGGTGCATGGAGCCACTCTATCATTCGCCTTGGGACTGAGGGGGAAGGAGAAGGTTGTAAACAAACTCCACACTGCCCTGAGAAGATATGCAGGGCAGGCATGGCTGGGCCAGGAGTGGGGCACAGGGACAATTCTTGGAACAGGGACCTGCACCTACCAGCCCAGAAGGAGAAGGGATTTGGGGGGGGGGGGGGGGGGGGGGGGTGCGCACGTGCATGCGAGCGAGTGTGCAGAGCAGAGCAGGGTACAGCAGAATGCAGTGCTGAGTGCCCAAATATGCAGTGCAGCAATGTCCCTGGGATGCATGCAAGGCATAAAGCCAGGAGTTTGCACATGTCTGGTCCCAGTGCCACTCCTGCTTCTCCCAACCCCTGGCTCCCCGGCTGTGGCATACATGCAGCTTCCAGCTGCTGGAGAACTGTGCCAGGACTGAACAACTGCAAACCCCCAGCACTGCATCCTTTGTACACCTTGGGTATAGTCATGCTGGACTCTGCTGCATACTGCTGTGCACCATGCGCTGCAGACACTGTGCCCTCAGCTTAAAATAAAAAGAAGAAAAAGAAGAAAAAGTACCATTTTTGGAGCACGCTTCCACTACTACTCTCACAGCCCACTGGTGTGTCGCAGCACATCCTTGGGGAATCAACTGCGCTGGAGCAATGGTTCTCAACCTATTTTGTACCAGGACCCAGCTGTAAACATCAACAGCCAGTCCTGACCCTGTGCCCCTCACTCCCACCCTGCTGCTCTCCGCCCCCCAGGCCCTAGCCCCCCCAGCATGCAGGACAGAGAGTGGGAGTGTGGGGAACAGGGGGAGGCTGGGGGGCCTCAAACAGCCCCTTGCAGACTGGAACTCTTCTAGTCTGCAAGGGGAAAGCCAGGGTTTCCCACATTTTTCTCCTTTAAAAGAAAATCCATGTTTAAAGTTTGCTGATCCATTTTTACAGTTTGTCCGTGACCCTTTAATATATTCTTGCAACCCACTTTTGGGTCATGACCCACCGGTTGAGAAATGCTGCTCTAGAGCACTGGCACTCAATCTTCTGGCTCCATGGACTGAATGAGTGGCACAGGGCCAGCATGGGATTGGCATACCGGGTACAGCCACAGAAATGCGATCCGGTACACTGGGCTATGTCATCCAGCCCATGGGGCTCCCCCATGGGTCTGGACATTTGGTAGCAGGAGAGCAGTGGCAGCGCTAATTGCTGTGGCTCTGGAAACACAGATCTGAAAGATCTGAACTAGATGCAAATGCTGAAAGCACATGCCTACTTACCTTTCTAGAGGCCTGAGAACAGGAATTGCTTACAAAGTTTGCCTGCACTTAGTTGTTGAAAAATGCATGCCTCACATGTCTTGGTCAGGTAAAATGGTGCTTTTTCGTACTGATTTTGTAAATGTATTTACCTGCACTAAGTTATAACAACATTTGTTTAAATGAAGAATTTGAAACGACATTTGAATTTATAGAACTTAAATATACTCATCAGATTAAAAGTCCATCTAGAAAATAGTTTCTTTACTCATTTAGTAAACCAGAAATAAAACTTATTACAATTTTATTTCCTCTTTAGCATGTATAGCACTTGTTTAATTTTTGCACTTCACTTAAGCCTGGACAGCAAAAATAGGGCAGTCCCTACTTTAACCAGTGTTGAATCAGTTAACATTTTAGTAAAAACAGCTACACCTTATCTACAACAGTTACTAGCTTAAGTGTTCAAAAGTTGTCCAAGTTTACCTAGCGTGGGCAAAAAGCTGATGCAATAATTCTGTCTAAAAAAAAGGACCCACAGATAAGTTAGCAAACCAATCTACAAATTAAATTGATTTATTTTCTAGCAGTGTCATATCAACCCAGGACCTTTAAAAGCTGTATTTGCCTTTAGACTGTAAAGATTTTAATCGCTGCACTATGTTCCAGTTTCTCTTCCCTTACATTAATACCTTTAAATATGTAAATCTTAGCATCTGACAACCTTTGCATCATTCTTGCCCAAGAGGGATAAAATAGCAGTTATTTTTAAATGATATCATAAGCGTTTTATGGCACATTCTGTATTATGAGAAGTTTAAACCATTGGCCTAAATAATCCACTCACATTTGACTTTTGCAAGCACATTTATATTTTTCTAGCAGGAATCTGTTAAGACAATGCTGAGGATCCTCTCTTCCAACAATTAGACTAAGTTTATGAAAACTGCATGTTCCTGAAGTTATAAAGCAGAAATTCAGTGGTGTAAACAGCCAATTTCTTCATATGATTCTGGCTAGAATCAATAAGAGGTGAACATTCACGTGTTAAGACCACCACAATCTCTTACTGCTTCAGCTAATACTGTAAACTGTCTTACACAGCACATTAAAAAATAATATTTAAAAAAATCACTAATCAGTTGCAACCAAAAACAGACAGTGTTGTGAACCTAACAACAGCGCTTCAAGTATGCCTGTGATTAGGGATGTCTAAGAAAAAAGGTTCATGGTTGCAGAAATAGCAGCCATTATAGCAGCACTGTACATAATACTGTGTGTTACTAGAAAATAAAAGACCATTTTCCAGTCAGTGAGAATGTAAGCTTTTGATTTACTGAAAACAAATAGCCCTGGACAGTATACTAGTGAACACTGTGGGATTTTTGTCCATCTGCCCACCTTTTTCCTTTAAAGGAAAGACAAAAGTTTTCCAAAAGACGAGAATAGTATTCAGGATCTACAAAATCTTCATCCTCTCATATCTATTAGCTGTCTATCAGATGGCAGGACTAAAGCAGTATTTTCCAAAACTAAAACATCACTTTAATTAAAAGGAGTTGGAATAAATCTCACAGATTCTAGTAACTCAGAGCAAACTGTGACAAACTTAAAATGTAAAGTACAAATTCCATGCTTTAAATGTGTGAAAACTAACCTGATGACCTAAGAACCATGGAAACTGTTAATTTCTAAGAAAGCAAAATGTAAAACCTTCATGGTGGGTTTTAGGCATAATTACATTCCATAAAAGCATCAATATCAGAAAGCCCAAACATTTCAGTTTTGGAAAATATACAAGGTAACACCCCCAATCCTACAAACTGTTCCTTGTAAGATAATACTTTCCATAAAAGCAGATTCAACAGCAGATCTGAGGCCTAAATCACTTAAAATGTGTTTTTCAAAAATGCTCAATTGTTGACTTAACTATCGCTAAGGTCAGTGGTAAAACTCCCACCAACTTCTATGGAAGAAGAGATAAGCCAATGAAGTGCTTCTGAAAGACCTATAAAAATGTATAAGCATTATACAGCTTCCTAATTAGGTACTGTTTGGTCATTAAATACCAACCTTTTTTTTTTTTTAATTAAAAACAGAGATTAAGCTTATCATGCAATGCATACAAAAAGCCATTTTAAATGAATAAGCAGCAAGTATGATTGCAACATTTATATTAACCTGTTGAGAAAATTCAGGTTTTGAAGCCAAGAGATTTATCAACTAGCTGTTCAAGAATACAAAATAATTTTACAAATCCTTTTCATATAACATTACATCTGTTACTAATAAACTCCACTAATGAAGTAACTTTGATGGTTAAAAAAGACCCTTAAACTTGTGCCTCAACTGCATCTTATTTTATAAAAAAGAGTCCTTGTTACTGTTGTTTTTTTTTGCATAGTACGTTTCAACTTGAAGTTCATCTCAGTCATGAAGTGATTCAGCAACACCACTCATTTTGCAGAAATCCATTTTCACCACAGTGCATGCATTTTAGAAAGCCCAGGATGATCATCACTGAGCACACACAGGCCCACGGGATTCCACATACACATCACCACATTTAGGGGCCAATATCATCGGCCTAAGTGAGGGATTGTACAGGTTTCTCTTCCACAGCCCCACCATTATACCTCCTTTCCAAATCAAAACCATACCCCATTTTTACCAACAGTGAGCTGTCAAACTGCAACACCTTCCTAGATTTCCATTATCCCTAGTACTACAGGTTGTCCTTGGAGCAAAGCCTGTGAGAACACAAACCAACCCATGTTTATCCTCCAGCAGGTGCAAACATCCTCCAGGAAGAGCACTATTCACTTACAGTTCAAGTCAAACAGAAACAAAGTCCTTCAAACAAAAGACCTCATATCCTGAGGCCTTATCTACTCTTAAGAAACACGTAACCTAAAAGCTATATTAGATGTCCTGGTGATCAAAAGCAGGTCTGCATTTAATCGTGTCAGCACCAGACTCAAAGTAGCATGGAAAGAAAAGCCTCAGAGTTTCTCAGAGCAGGTTTAGTGTATGGCCAGCCCCTAACCAACTTGAGACACTAGCTCTCATTTGCATCTCTGCAGCATCTGAAAATATCCCCAGGACTCAGCTGGAGACACAACCTTTGACACCTTCCTACTGACAGGTCTTTTGGGGGTGTCCTGGTCACTCGCACAGAACAAAGGCAGACTTCCCGCAGCGATGCAGCACGCTCCATGAATCTGTGCGGGAACCTCTGCGCTGCGCTGGCAACGGTTGTTATAAACCCCCCTTTTCCTGCTGCACTTGCCGGGTTAGCCCCACTCTGCCCAGGCCCCGAGACGCATCCCCGCACAGTGACCAAACCAGGACGCGGATGTGCGGGGTGACACTCGTTGACACCAGCACCTCAGCAAGGGACATGCGTGCAGCCACGACTCCAGCTTTCCTGCACCCTGCCCAGCGCGGAGCCGCCCCTGGGGCCTGCCCTCGCCCGGGCGACGGTCGAAGCACGTGCCCCTTTCTGGGTCCCGCCGCGCGCGCAGCCGCCGCCCAAGAGCGCCCGTGGGCTGGACACGCGGGGGCCGGGCCGGGCGGGGTGTGGAGCCCCGCGGGGACGTATGGACGGACACTGCCGCTCTCGGCACCACCCCCGCGGCCGGGCTGCTGCTCACCGTGTGCTCGTGCTCGTCGGCCCGGGCGCGCAGCGGCAACCGCAGCAGGAGCAGCGCCGCGGAGGCCGCGCACAGCAGCTGGGACAGCTCCATGCCGCGCCGCGCCGCGCCTTCCCCGCCGCAAGGCCGCAAACTCCCGCTCCCCCCGCGCCGCCCCCGCTCTGCCTGGCCCGGCCCGGCCCGGCCCCGCGCCGCTGCCGCCGCTGAGGAGGAGGAGGAGACGTTGCTTCCGCTCCCCGAGCCACGTCATCCGGGCACACGCCGGAAGCGCCGCGCCTACGGCGGCTGGCGGGGGCCAAGCGAGACAGCGGCTTCGCGGAACCGAGGCGCGTCTCTTGCGCCCGCGCTCAGGAGGGGAAGGGGGCAGGTGCAGGCGGTGCCCGGGCGCATGCGCGGGGTAGCTTTGGGCTCCACGAGGGGTCTACGGGCCGGACTATGGCTGCTCCTCGCGGTGGCTCCGCTGCTGCGATCGTGGGTTTAGGCCCAGCAAAGGAAAACCCGAAGTCCCCCCCACGACAGGCCGCCGGAGCGGGGCGCTCGTTGCTTGGGACAAACGACAAGAAAAGTGCCGGGGACGAGCGGTGCGACGGGCCTGCTTGAGGCGGGAGGGGCTGCGAGACGGGCCCGCCCTTTGCACGGGGTGGGGGCTGTTATCTACCCCGAAGAAAAGTGACCTCCTTGAGAAAGGGCCGCTGAGAAAGTAGCATCTAATTTCTTGGGATAAGTGAAAGGCGAAGTGGGTGGGAGTGACGGTCAGGACAGCGCCGGGCGGGGGGGGCGCTGACCGTCCAGCACCCGCTGGACACCGGATACTGGGCAAGAGGGACCCATGGTCCGACCCCGTAGGTGGCAGTGCTCCCGGAAGAATTCATTCTCTTCGTATCTCATCTGGGTCTTACGAGAAGAGGAACGCGAGGAAGCGGGGCAGCCCGTGCCCCGCTTCACAGTGGCAGGGTAGGAGCTAAGGGGAAGAGTATTTCAGCACTGAGCTGCTCCATCCGTGCCCTGCTTTTCTCCCCGTGCTGCTTCTGGTATTTGGAAGCCCTTGCGGTGCTTATTTTCAGGTTGCCATTTTCCAGTCTCATTCCACAGCAGAATTTTTCTGGAAGTTTTGGAGAACGGGTTAAAATTTAAAAGTTTTTAAACTTACGGGAAAAATATACACATGTTCCAGGAGTGGGTGGGGGGCGTTTTAATTAGAGTGGCTCCTAGAGCTGCTCAGTGTCTGGAGCATCACATGTGTCAGCATCCCTGTGCTGAAAAATGGCGGGAAGGGCACTTTAACTAAAGCTCGTGGAGCAGCTTTTAGTTAAGGCAACCCTGCCACCATTTTTCAGCACAGGGACGCTGATACACAAGATGCTGGAGCGAGGTAGTTACCACACTCCAGCAGACTTGATTAATTGAGTCCACAGCGTGTCAGAGCAGCCTCCCTGCATGTGTATAGGCATCTATGGTGCCTACAAATGTCCCTCGCACTGATTTTTGGAGTTTTCCTATTGGATTTAGCTCATACCTTCACAGTGGCTTGG
Organism: Alligator mississippiensis; assembly: GCF_030867095.1. Lineage (NCBI taxonomy): Eukaryota > Metazoa > Chordata > Crocodylia > Alligatoridae > Alligator > Alligator mississippiensis. The sequence goes on from NC_081829.1 coordinate 17,656,342, forward strand.
CCTAGAAATCCCAGGTGTTTTTCACTAGACTCGAATGACAAGAATACACCACATCTGCTCTGAGAATACTTCTGACACCCATCTCGCCAAACTAAAACTGCCTGGTATTGTACCCGAAAGCTTGTCTAAGTCCATCCCAATCATGCAGTTGGTCCAATAAAAGATGCCACTCACAAAAGTCCTTTACCCAACATGGACCCTCCATCAGAGAAATAGATGGTATCTTTGAGAGAGCTGCCCAAATACATAGCAGCACTCTATTAACAATACAAGAAGAAAACCCCTGCCAACCACACGCTCTTCATTGATATTTACCATGCCACACTTGAACCAATAAAAAGGATCATCAAACTATTACAGCCTGTACTCAAAAAGGACCAGACCTTGAGACAAATATTCCCACCTTTGCCCCCCCTGCACCTGGCCTTCAGACAGACAGACCCTAGTTTTGCCTAACAGCATTAGAAGCAAACTCCCCACTCATCAACAGGGACCTAACAAGACCCAGCCCTTCCTTACCAATAAATCCAAGACCTGTCAACTTATCTATTGCTACAACAATCGACCCTTCCCCACAAAATAAACATCAGAATCAACAGATTATATACCTCTATACCAGAATGATATACAGGCAACCCCCGCTTAACGCAGTTTTGCTTAGCACTATTTCACTAGCATTCATTTTAAATACATACCTGATTCCACTTAGTGCTCGGCAAGTTTCGTTATAACGCTGAGCAGGTAAGCGCGGAGGGGCGGGGGGAGAAGAAGTAGCTGTGAGTGGCAGCAAGTGGGCATGAGTGTGGGGTCTGCGATTGGGCCAGGTCACAGGGCAGGGCAGGGCAGCAGGAGCGCTGGGCCCAGGCTGGTACATGGTGCCAGAGCAGCTGGTGGATGGGCAGGGAGTGTGGAGAAAAGCAGCAGCAGCCGCAGCAAGAAGTGGCAGTAACCAATTATAATTATTTACATTAATTCCTATGGGGAAATGGGTTTTGCTTAGCACGGTTCCACTTAACACTCGTTTTTTCCAGAACCAATTAAGAGCGCTAAGCGGGGGTTGCCTGTAGTTCATCCAGTGCGCCAAATGCCTGTATGAAAACTGTGGGTGAAACCAGTCAAAAATTCTGCACCAGAATGAATGAACACCAAAAAGATAAAGGACAGAGGCATTAGAACACAGATAGAACATTTTCACTCCCTCTCTGACCACAGTTCTAGCACTCAAGAATTACAAAACACCTTCAAAACACTAGCTTGGGAACAAAAATTCATCAACCTATTGGATACTAAGAGCTGTTGTCAATGTGGCAGGACACTTATGGCACCTCCACTTTCAGAGGGCAAGCAGCTGGCATAGCAGCCTGCTGGTGGAGCCAGAGCTGTTTATGGGGTCATCTGGCCCAGGGAGTCTGCAGGTGGTGGCTAGGACTGATTAGAGGGAGTCATCTGAGTGGAGGTGAGCTGGGATTAGGCAGGATATAAACCCAGACCCTGAGAGCAGAGGTGATAGTAATATCTTGAAGATTGCTGGGTTGATATGTATAGAGCAAGATAGCTGCAGCTCTGGAGTGCTACCATAGAGATAACAGCTGATAGTCTGGAGGAAGCAACTGTGGGCATGGAGGAGGTTCCTGGGCACCCAGTGTAGGGTCTAGAGCCCTGAGAGGGGGGCGAGTGAATTGGGGGCCTATTGAGGGGTCTGGGTGAACCTAGAGAGGAGGGGCTGAGTGGCTGGGGGCCTATCGAGGTGCATGGGAGGGCAGATCCACACATGAGGGCTGAGAGCTGGAGGACTGACACGGAGTCTTAACTGGCCCATGCAGGGTCAAAAAGTTGAAAGATACTGCTGCAGAGACTGCCAGAGCTGGGGGAACCTGGAGATCTCGACTGGCCCAAGGTGAGGCCAGTGCCTAAGATAAAGTGAAGGTCCATGTGTGGCCACAGCCTGGGAGAAGGGCATTAAGGGGCGTGCAGTGCAGGATGAAGATGGTGAGAGCAGCACCATCTGAGGTGAAGAGTTTGAGGGAAAAAAAGGGGTCTGAGAGACTGAGCTGGGGGCCAGGGTTCCAAAGGTGAGATTGAGCTGGGCCTGGAAGCTTGCAGGCCAGGAGGAGTGTATGACATAGAGGAGCACAGGAGAGGCCAGGATAGCTAGAATAGGATGGCCTAGAGATTGGTCCTGGGCAGGAACTGGAACTGCATCCTCCTGGGACTCGTTAGCATGGTGGAGCTGCCTCCACAAAATACCACATGTGGGCCACCCCAGGGAAAGGCAAGCATGGGATGCCTGCAAGCCTCAGCTCCCACAGCCTTGTGGGTTACCCTGTGGAGGGAGAAGGGTAAGGGACCACACCTTAACAGAAAAGGAAGGGGGAAAGTGGGACTGGAAGGATCCAGAGGCCCAGTGAGGGGCTGGGAATAGAGTGGAACTGTAAGAGTCCAGAGGCCCAGAGAGGGGCCCAGTGAGAGACCAGAGTATGGCAGCCCAGAGAAGGGCCAGGTGAGAGACCCAGGGGTCTGAGGGACCGTGGTGAGGCTGGGTGGGTAATGATAGAGTGCTGATGAGGTTGCCATCTGTGAGGTTTGGGGCATGGCGTAGGGGTGGAATGGAGCCATGCAAATGGCCCATAAGGCCTTGACCACAAACCTGGTAGTCATTATAAGAAGACCAGGGCAGTCTCCCGCATTTTTTAACAACTAACATCAAGGTATGGTGGGTGAGATGAAGGCAGACTGCCCACAGAGCAGGGTAGAAGTACGTTTTTTGGCCTCCAGGGGCTTTACAGCCACCCCTGGAGACAATACCCTGTGACAGTAAGCTGAGGTGGGCAATTATTTCAGGCAGAGGGCCGCTTACCGAATTTTGGCAAGCTGTCAAGGAACACAGGGGTAGCCCTGCCTCTTGACAGGTGCCTTGCCCCCTAGTCACCATGTCGTGACCAGAAGTCCTGCCCCCTAACCCCTGAACTTTACCACCCAAAGTCCCTCCCCTTGCCCCCAGACATACTCCTTTCAGCAAGAGGTTTTGCCATCTCGGAACCAGAAAAATACTGAATTATATTCTAAAAAGCAAACATCTGCAGCATCCATTAATTTGATTTTAAAAAAATATTTTTGTCCTGATTTACATGTTTGTGTAGTGTATACAGAGGTGATTGCAGAGTAGCTTAAAATGAAGTCTTACTCTTGTATATCGTGGGGGGTGCATATAGGTTTGTGGGGGGTTGTGGGTGTGTGGGTATGTGGGGTGTGGGATGGGGTGTGGGGGTCTGTGTGTCTGGCAGTGTGAGGGGGGATGTGGGTGCATGTGTATGATGCATGGTGCATGTGGGACTCACCCTATGAACACACACACACACACACACACACACTGCCCCTGCCTGCATGCATGCATGCACAAACATACACGTACCGGCATGGCCCCATGTTCCCCGGTCTGGAGATGCAGCTGGGAACCACGTAGTGCTGGAGCACAGCAGGGCCTGGAAAGCAGTGAAATGGCTGGGAGTGGGACAGGGTTGGGCTGCTCAGTTCTGCTGACGGCTTCCCCTTGGTCTGACTGCCCCTGGCTCCTGTCAGCTTTGACAGGCATCCAGGAGAAAATAAATATTAATTTACTAATTTTTTTAGGGGCCCTGAGGCTGGATAGAATGGCCTGGTGGGCCAGATTTGGCCCATGGGCCATATTTTGCCCACCCCTGCAGTAAGCAGTCCCTTGATGCAAGGATGACAGTCTTCCATTAAAGTCACCAGGAGTCTGTAGTTAACTGAGGAGGCTGATTTGAGAGCCGCACATTTAACTACAGAAATGGAAAATAGTTGAGAAGAAAGAAGTAGATCCTGATATTGTCAGGTCACAGCTCTTTCCTTTTGTCTCTCTTGGCTATCTACTTCCACAGTGAGGCAAGGTTGCTCAAAATTATTAATGCCTTGTCATATATCCTAGTGCCACTGGGGATGATTCAGTGCTTGAGTGTCCCAGGTGCTGATGTTAAGATCTCATTTCTTCATATTGGACTTTTGGATGTCCTTGAATCTCTTCTTTTGCTCAGCTCTAGAGCTGTGACCATCACCAAGTTAGGAGTATAGGAGCTGTTTTGGGAGCTGGTTCAGGCATCCTTATGATGCCCTATCCCAGGGTGTGCCATGTAAACCTGGCTTCAATGCTGATGGTGGTTGCTTCAGCCTGAAGGATGGCATTCTGGCCTTCCAGTTGATATGGAAGATTATCTGAAGACATTGCTGATGGTGGCATTCCAAAACTTTTAAGGGTTTCTGCTATGTCATTTCACACCCAGACAATAGGGTAGGGATGCAAGAGCTTGGTAAATGAGAGTTTTGGTTTGGGTCCTGATGTCATGATCATTAGAGACACAATTTGGAGATGTTCAAAGGCAGCACTGGAAGATTTTATCCGGTGTTGAATATTGTCTATGTTTTTTGGGAAAGCTAGCTACCCAGGTAGGTGAAATGCTCAACCTTCTCCAAGGATTGTGCTCTAAATTATGTGGAGGAGCATAGGCGTTGCCTTTTATTTTTGCTGGGGTGGGGGCTAAGATAACGGACATGTAGAAAGTTTACCTGGGGAGTCAGATGTTAGGCAGGCTCTAATGTGTCATAAATCCAATGTCTATAGTTAGTCCTTGACTTTTTTGTGTCCAGTAGCTTGATGAAGTGAAGTTCATAGGTTTGTCTTTGAAAGGTATTTTGTGAATTCCGTTTGAGGATTAGAATTGAGAGATTGGAGAGAGAGTGGGGTGGGGAAGGGGGCTCTTTTCAGTGCTGGGGGGGACACTGTCCCCTTCCCCCTCCTCCTGCTCCCCTACCCTTGCTGCCACAGAGTGGGGAGGAGGCACTCTGTTCAGTTCTGGGGAGAACTCTTCCCCCTCCTCTTCCTCCTCCACCTGCCCCCACAGGGCAGGGAGGTGGGGCTCAGTGCAGTGCTCCCTGGCCTAGCCCAGCTCAGCTGGGGCATGGGGAACAGCTGCAATGGAGCCGCAGCTGTTACAGGTTTAAACCAGTTTCTGATCACTTGAACCAATTTATGTGTAATGTCTGTCCCCAGCCTTGGAGAAAGTAAGTGAGAGATCATCTCTTTGGAATAACTGATAGCTAAGATTAAAGGTCTATATGTCTAAAAGGATGCACCTATTTCCTAGATATAATTAAATCAGAAAAAAAATACCTGCACTGTCAAACAGATGTATATCTGGGTGAAGAAGTCATCCACATAATATATACATATTCCCTGAGACCTGAACATAAAAATGTAAATGAATGGAAAAGGTGATTACGCAGGCAGGGTTCTTTGGGTAGGTGTGATATTTGCTGCAGATGAGGGGGCAGAGCAGCCTCCCACCCCAGCCAGCCCACAGCTGCCTGTTAGGCTGCAGCCCCGGGTTCTCCACAGGGCGGGGGGTGTGGCAGGCTCAGAGCACACTACCACTTCTGAGCTGGTCCAGGAAGCCCACTCCACATCCAGCCCCAACCTGAGGGCCAGATACCAGCTGGCAGGGCCCCTTGGAGGGGGCAGGGACTGGGGTTATTCCCCCTCCCTCCAGCATCTGGCAGAGGGGACAGGAAGGGACTTATTCTCCTGGTTAGCAATGGATGTGGCAGACGGACCTGGCTGCAGTCCCCCAGGGGCAGTTGGGGTAGAGGGGAGAATAACCCCCCGCGCTGCCCCTCGGCATCAGGGGTCATGCTGGCCCGCGGCTGCAGAGCAAAGGGGAAGCACCCGGAAGACCCAGCTCAGGTTCCTGCCAGTGGGACAAGGAGTAGGAAATGAAACCCCTCGCCAGTTCAGTCTAGACTGGCCACCCCACCCAGCACAACTCCCTGCAGCCAAGGGCATGCTCTAGTGTCCCAGCTCCTGGCTTGAGCAACTGCAGGCATGTGCTTGCATGTCTGTGCAGTTACAAACCAGTTCAGCCTAGCCAGATTAGACTAACCTGTAAAGGTTGAAACAATTTAGGCTCCAGCTTTTTGAATGTCTGTCCCTAGCCCAACAGTGAGAAATATCAGTCTTTGATTGGATAAGTTCTGGGTCTGAGCTAAGGGCTTGCTTTCTGAAATGAACACCACCATTGTTTGGAATAGGTTATGGCTCAGGTATGCACCCACCTGCAAGGTTGACCAATATGCATAGACATCTCAAATACAAATTCTCATTGATTGCTCCTTGGATGTGTGAATAATATTGTCTGGAAAGAAACACCTTATCTAACAAACACCTTATTGCCATTTGCAAGTCAAACCTTATAAAATGCCAAAATTACAATTATACCAAAAATATGGTTCAAACAAACATTAAAAAGGATCAAACTAAACACAGCTTAATATTGTCTCTAAATAGTGATGGAACACTATATTAGTAACTCTCTAATTCAGGAAAATATCTATGCATGACAGCCCACAAACACCCCAAAACACTTTTACTTTTGGGTTAGGTCCGTGACCATGTCAAATAAGTGACTGTGTCAAACAATCACGTTTACACAAGTAGGCTAATAAAGGCTAGGCACACAGAGCTGGAAAAGAGAGAATCTAATTCCTGATGTGGATTTTGAGGACAAAAGCACTCTTTGAATCATACTGATGAAGGAGGAGACAGTTTCTCTATATGACAGCATACAGCATGGTATTTAAATCTTTTGAGTATGAACAGGGTTTTTGGTTGTAGCCGTGTAGGTCTAAGGACATAGGCAGGCAAGGTTCTTTAGGCAGATGTGATGTCTTTTATTAGACCAACTGAGTAATTGGAAAAATTCTTTGCAAACTTTCAGGTACAAGTACCTTTCTTCAGGCATAGGGAGACTGCTGTTCTAAGATCTCCAGGGAATGAAAGAAGCTAAAGGTGTGACAGGAGGTCAGAATGCAAATAGGTGGAAAACAATGGGTAGACAAGTGAGGGGAGGGGGAGAATGAGGGGGGAAAGTGGGTGAAGGAAAAGAGGCAGTCTGTGAGAAAAGTAAATAGCTGGAAATTAGGAAAACAAAGGGTAGAGGGGGAGTGGAGGAAGGGAGGGGAAATGTAAATGGTAAGTTCAGGCAGGTACCTAGTGAATCAGATGTCAGGCAGATTGTAATGTGTCATAAATCCAATGTCTATATTGAGTCCATGATTTTTTGTATTCATTAGATAGGCTTGTCTACAAAAGGTGTTTTGCAAGTTCTCTTTAAGGATTAGAACTGAGAGGTCAGAGAGGGAGTGGTTGTCTTGTAAGAAGTGTGCACCCACAGGTAATTGGATATTTTTGTCTTTGATGGATTTTCAGTGTGTGTTCATTCTGGTACACAGTTGTTTGGTTTCTCCTACATATTTTCCATCAGGGCATCTGGTGCACTGGATGACATACATTACATTTCTGGAGGTGCAGGTGCAAGATCCAGGAATGGTGATGGTTCTGTTGTGGGATGTGGTTATTGTGGGGGTGGTGGAGATGTGTTGACAGGTTTTGCATTTCTTGTCCTGGCATGGTCTGGATCCATTAGGTGTGGTTTGGGTCATAGGGAGTTTGCTTCTGGTGATGAGGTTAGTGAGGTTTGGTGCTTGTTTAAAGGGTATGATGAGTGGTTCTGGAAAGATCTCTTTAAGAATTGGGTCTTCTTCTAGTATAGGTTGCAGTTGTTTCAGGGTTTTCCATGTAGGTTCCAGGAAGGGTGGTATGTCATAACCCCCACGAATCACACACTTAGTTTTCTTTTTGTACTGCATCAAATCTTTGCATGGTATCCAGGTGGCTCTTGCAAAAGTGTGATCTCTCTCTCTGGAGGAGTGTCCTTATTGGGTGAAGGCCCTTTTGAGATTTGTGAGGTGATGATTATGGGTATTCTCAGAAGAACAGCAGTCTCCTTATACCTGAAGAAGGGTACTTGTGCCCAAAAGCTTGCAAATAACTTTGTTCCAACTACTCAGTTGGTCTTATAAAAGATATCACATCTACCCAAAGAACCTTGCTTGAGTATGAACACCCACTTGGCAAATGGAATACAGAGACCTCTGAAGGAGTCTTGCCAATATCTCCGTTTGTTATCACTTTAGCTTCACAATCCCTTTAAAATACAGGCTTAAGCTTTTTTTGTTGTTAGAATAGTGCCTGTTGTGAAATTAAACTGAATAGTTTAAACTGGCCACTAAAAAGTTTTTTTACAAACTAGTCAGAAGCACTGGAAGCTATCACACCAATAGCTTATTTCCAAAAAGAATCCCTGAAATGTAAGATGTAACTGCTACCATTGCAGAGTCAGGGCAGCAACGAAACTGAAGGAACAGTTGAGCTCAAAGGAAAGACCCAGCCAGCTTTGCAAAAATCTGATGAAAGGATTACAAGCTCTCAGTATTGTCTATACAGCATTGACAGAGCTTTTACTAAAATCTCTGTAATTCAGTTAAACTATAGCTTCCCCCAGTTCCTCCGGTGGTAGTGGAGGGAGGTGTGTGTGAAAGGGAACATACTCTGATCTTTGTTCAGCTTTTCCAGTCTGATGCTCACAAGCATAAAATAACCATTGTACCAGCTATAATATAACTCTCTTTCACACATCACAACTAAAATGCAATTGTAGGAGATTAATAAAAAATACTGCATGGTACAGGTGCCCGCCTCGGGCACTCTGGTCCTGAAGTAACACATTCAGCACTCTGACAATTCCTTAACATGGAACTTAGACTCTGAAACAAATTTTGCAACCAAGGATTGATTCAGCATCAAATTCCATAGCAGGATAAGTCTTCCCTACTCTAGGGATTTAGTCCAGTCAATTGGACCCTGAGCTGCGTTACCAACAACATCCCAACATAGTCCAGGCAATGACAGTGGTTGACTTTGTGTTAAGCCACGGTGCACATTTGCGGTGCTGTGCAACGTGGTGCTGCCTGCAGCCTGTGCTTGAGGGAGAGCAGACTGCAGTAGCAGTGAGCATTCTAGGACAAAACCATACATGAGGGGCCAGTCCTAGAACAGAATAGATTGGTAAACAGAAGTTAGTCAAGGTGCATCAGAAGAGCTACATGGAAGTCAACTGGAACAGTTTCAGGAACAAACACTGGCAGAAGCAAGGGGGTTTCCTTCCTTCTAATACAGCACTCAAATGCACATCAGCCATTAGAGATACTGCCAAGTAGCAAACGCCCTGTGTTTTATGTAAAAGTAAACCTAATCCATCAAATATTCCCTGGATATTTTGAGTATGGATATCACTGTTGCCCATCCTATCCTTAATCTGAGCAGTAGCACTGGCATAAGCATATGAGAATTGGAAAATAAAACCAACTCAAAATGACAATTCAAGTTGACTGAAATATAGAAAGAGTGGATTAAGCATACATAAAATGCAGCATTATTTGTTGCTTCAGGGAAGCGCAGTTTAAAAAGACCATATCTATTAGCAAAGTGATTTTGTACATGTTAGCTTATAGGAGTATTGTTTGGCTTTGTGCTGCAGAACAGCGCTGAGAGTTGTGTCCAATTCTTCAAGAGAGAAGGTGTGGATGCATGAAATATTTACCATGGTGAACTTCAGTTGCAAATCCCTAAGTCAGGGTAACTTTGCAGAGTCTAGTGGAGAGCCACTCCTCAGAAGAATGAGAGAGACAACTCTACCCTTCCAAGTGACACCAATATAGGGGTTGTCTGTCTGCTACCATAGAGTGGGAAGAGAGGGGGTAGGCATTTGCTGCAGGCTGTTCCTGGCCCCCTCAACACCTAAGGGCAAGGCATTGTAATACAGTGGTTCCCAACCTTTTTCATACCACGGCCTGGCAGGAGCAGGATAGGGCACACAGAGCCAGCTGCCTCCCTCCCAGGGCTTCCCTGCCATGCAACTCTAACCCTGGAATTTTAGTTTTAATCCCAGAAGCCGCTTGCCCAGGCGGACAGATGAGGGTCCGAGCAGAGGGCTTGTGCCACAACCCGGCAGCCAACCTGCTATAACCCAGTGGTTGGGAACCTCTGCTATATCATTTCCTATCCTGGGACAGCTGTAGTTTATCTTGTCCTTATATCAATGTAATTTGCGTCACTATACAAATCCAATATAAATTATCCAGGGTAAATTAGTCTGTCCACACTTCAATTGGTGCCATCCACACGTGCCAACCCACGTATAATGCATGTATACAACATTGTTACATATGTGCCATTTGACTCCCAACTGCAAAAAACATTTCCTATTTGATGTGCATATGCTTTTGAAAACCTGGATAAAATTTTATCCAAACTGAAGGGACTGGTGAGTTTCCCCTGTCAGTTATTGCAACTTTATTCTACAAAACTGGCATGTGTATTTATAAATATCCCAAACAACTTAAACGCTTGAAGTAAAAAAACAGACACAGCATTAAGCACCCATTGATCAAACAATCTTTAAATGAAAGGAATACAAAAGCAATTTTAATAAGATATTTACATTTCCCAAAAGACCAACAGCAAACATTGCATTCTTCTCATATCAAATATTGCACAATGCCAAAAATAAATAAATTCACACAGAGCTATCATAAGAAGTCAGAGGAACACAAATATTCCTTCATGTCTTTTCTCATATGGATTGATGGACTTTAACATAGATTTACTTTCTCCATTAGGCACAGCCTGCAGAATCCATAAAATGTTTTCTCCTCAGCCTCATATGTCAAATTTACTTTCTTCATTGTTGTAACAAACTAAGCTTTAATTCAAACTGTTTCATGAATGGGCATTTTCCATAGGGAATGACTCTACTTTCATTGAGTCCATGGCAAAATCATCCACTGATTTTAATGGAGGCAGGACTGGTCCCACAAGGGAAAATGTTGGTCAAAAATTGCTCCAACTGTCTCATACTTAAAAATAAGTAGAGTGCCGGAGAAAGATACAGCTGAGGGAGAAGTGACACACGCTTTCTCACACTGGCCAGCTAGCATATGTCAATTCTAAACTGGATGGCCCACCACCTGTGACGGGAAGGAAAATTTGGCCTCACTCAGTCCTTACGTCTGTCTGCAAACCCATCTGCTGTGGTGGGTGCGATTTATGATTCACACTTCTCTAAGAGCAAACCCTTTTCACTGACCAGCCGGACTGTCACTGCAGACCAGACTCCATTTGAATCAGTGAATTACAAGTGAAAGATCAGAAGTGTAACTAGGAAGTTTTGCATCCTGAGCAGAGGCAGAAATACTGGAGACTGCGGGGATGTAGTTTGGTGATTTTGGTGCAGTTTGCAGCTTAGGCAGGGACCATGTGCATTGCATGTATATGCAACACATCTATAGCCTACAGATAAAAGGAACCTATTTAAAACTGAGTTTACGTCACAAGGAAAATATGGCCATGGGAAACAAACTTCATTTTGGGAATACCTGCCTAAACACAACCTGGAGACAGGCATCTCCTCACAGCGCTTATAGGCTCTGAACAGGTCAGGTTTGTAACGCACTTGGAACCCACTGCCGCAGCTCTGGTCTCTCCTAAAGCAACAACAGGCTCCTGAAACTAGTAGAGTCCCACTGGTGTTTGCATTTATGAGACTGTTCAACAGAGGGAAGTTCTGAGCTTCAAGAGAAGGAGACACTAAGCAGAGATTTAAGGGCTATTATTAACTCATTCTTAAGCAGCTAGAACAAGCATAGTTCATCTCACTCCTAAACTCAGCATATGCAATTCAGTTGTTGCAATGACAGTCCAACAGGTGGCAATGCTAAGATTGTTTGGAAATGCATTCTCTAGTTGAGTTCAGATGAACTCATGTTAGAGAAAGCATATTTGACAGTCTCATGAGGGTTGCCCACAGTGAGATCCCTCATGACTTTGAGTTGAGGCAGTGCCTAAACTCAAAGTCCCATTGCCTCACTGCCTTGCCATAAGCTTTCCTCAGAGCTGGCAATTTCATGGCACTTTTCACATTTTGCTTTTTATTTTCTGCCTTCTTTGTAATCTCCCCCACACCCTTTACTTCCCTCCCTACCCTCCTTGGTGCCTGGAAGAGATGCAAAAGCAGTTTAATTCCCGTAATGCTGCATCACTGATCTCAGAGTTTAAGAGCAGCACACAGGGAGAACCAGCGAAGCCAGGGTATCACTGGACAGCTTGCAGGTTAGGACAACATCAGAGCACAATGTCAAGAAGCTATATACAAAGAACAGCAGTAGCAAGGGCTGAATAGGGACCATCAGGCCCTTGGATTAACATCTTCAGTTTTATTTTCTTAATCCATTCTCCTTCATTCACCCATGGTATCAATTTCCTCTTCAATAAGCAAAAAGACCTTTTTCTGTTCACTAAAACAGTGGCAGGGACTTAACCACTGTAGCTGTCTGTAGTCACTGCCCTTCCACTCCCATTCAAAGGACCAGAGAGCAAGATGCTGCAAACTGCTATTCAGAGTGTGTAGTGTTTAGAGTCACACCTGGTCACTGGACGGGACACTACATACATGTAAAGGATTGTGCAGCCTGTGGCTTATAAGGAAACTCCTGCATTGAGAGGGGACTTTGTATCTGATTGTGAACCTAGCTGCATTTCCTGATCACCACCCCCACCCATGCCCTGAAGAACAGTGAGGTAAGCAGTGAAGTACCTTTAATGCTATCCCCCACAGCAGCCCAGAGGTGAGCTAGAAATAGAGCATAGCTATTGCTCCTTCTTTGCTGCAGCTCTTCAGCAGGTCCCTCAAGTGGCCACATACTGCACTGCATGAGAGGCAGAACTGCAACTCATCCCATTTGCCTATCTGTTGGCTTGTGGGAACCCAAGAGAGCAGCACAGGCATTAGATCAGCTTCTCCTGAGCCCAGGATAAGGGATGGCTTCTCTCCTCCACAAAGACTCAAGGGAGAGGGAGAGGGGGCATAAGCTGAAAATCAAAAAATTCTCTAACCCTGGGCTAAACAGCCACAGGCAGCTCTATCTAACCTGTGCTGGCTGTGGATCACACCCAATGGGCCACATCATCCAGGGACAGCTGGAGCCCATTATTCTTTCCTCAGCTGTGGGCCAGGGCAGAATTAAGGAAGGTCTCAAAGACAACTGCTCCATCCCCTGCAACAAGGGTTCATGTGGTTTCTGCTCTGTGTGCCATTGGCATGGTAGGAGGGGTGCAGAACAGAGAAGCCCTTTGTGGAAGTTTTACACTCTCAAGCTGAACAGGTGAGATGCTTCTACTGCAGATTAACCTTGCCAGAAAGGATGCTTAGGGAAGGCATACCCCAGACAAAGAGCAAGGATTAAACACACAGCTGATACTGGTAAGGGGGATGCATTTAGGAGGAGATCAGCTGTGATAAAGCCTAACCAAAGAGCCTCAGGATGTCTAGTGAGGATAATCCAAAGTGCACAGGGGAGAAAGAAAAGTAGAGGAGCATTGTATATTCTTTCCCCTCATGCAAGAAGTCAGCTTCTTGGATGTAAAACAGTGATTCCCAACCTGCGTGCTGTTGTGCCTTGAGATCTTTTCAAGGGTGCTGTAAGATGTCATGTAACATCAGCACTGTTAGGCATGCAAATATGGTTCATAAAATAAGCCCACATATTTCATATAGGAATTCATAGTTTTAAAAGCATTCCAGTTTGTGGTCTTTCTGAGATCTTTGCTACAGAAGAATTTCTCTATTATTTTTCTGTAATCAAAAAACAAGTCAAAACTATGAGCTTGCAATTTCAAAGGGGTACCTTGAATCTAACAAAGGGTGTCTTGAGTCTAAAAAGGTTGAGAACTACTTGTTTAAAGTAACAAAATCCGCAGAAGACTCCTAAACTGCTGCTTTGTGCCCAAGAGCAAATCCATCTGTCACTGTCAGGGGGTCTCACATTCCCAAAAGCAGCATACATGGAACCTTGCAAACAAAAATCCCATCCAGGGACAAAGGGGAAGAAGAAAACAATTAGATTAAAATAATGTATACAAGAACATTTGCTTGCATAAAATAGTCTTCAGAGAGTCCTTCCGCAAAAACCATTGTCTAGCGATTCCTTCTTGAAGAGAAATCCTAAACTACCTGGGATTTGATACAAATGAACCCAGTGTCCAAGTTATAGCATATTAATTGGTATACTCCTTTTGTGAAGCCTGTAATGAGCAGTCCTCAAATAAAATCTCAAAGAACTTTTTGCAAAAGAACATTTTCCATTAAATCCTTTTTTAAAAAATAATTATTAAAATGACCAAAGGGATGGTGGCTGGGATGCTCTTGACTGGGGAGGATTAGCTCCTTATCTTGATTCAGAGCTGTCAGAGAGCTCATCAGAATTCTCCTGGTCAATTCAGATGGTTTTTCCTTAAAATTCGGAAGTACAAACAGCCTTCAAGAAAAAAGGCACCAGAGGCTGAGAGATATCTCAGTAAAAAAACGATACACGAGGGAGGAAAATAACCTTACTTCCACCTATAAATAATTGTAAAAGATCCAAAAATATCACCCCCTCCCTCCCCACACATGCTCTAGAAAATCCCAGATTCCAAAATACATTGAGATTCAGCGACCTCTTGGGGGCACAGGTGGAGGAAGAAGGCTTTCACTGCTAACAGGCCTGAAACAAGACACATAATAGGAGCATATCAGAAACCAGGGAACAGAATTCTAGAATAGCAAATTATATTTAATATCTAATATAAGAACAATATACATTGTGATATCTAACGTGTATTGCATGCTAGTGATTAGCAAAGACTGGCAGCAGCAGCACAACTAGGGACAGAACCCAGGAGTCTGGTATAATGCTGGCCAAGTCATTTGTTCCCTGTTTCTTCTCCATCTTTACATGGTTGCAATAATATAGTAGCCACCTGTCTGCCAGGAGGGTTGGGGCCTGCTTACTGTCTGTAGAGTACTTTGTTAGGGTAAAATGTTGAATTTATATAGCATCTTTCTTCTAAAGATCTTGGAATGAAAAAGATGAGAGGAATATAATTGGCACCTGCAGTTTCAAAAGGGTTCTGGCTTACTAGTTCAAGAGCTGAGCTAACATGAAGAATTCCCTGCTTCTGAGGATGGTCACCAATTGTATCTGGATTACCAGCTGAAAAATATCATTAATCTCTGCAGTTATGTAAGGTAGGATCCCCAAGATGGACTACACAGATGTGTGCTGGTTTACTTAAAGGGTTGTTTTTAAATTAAGTTTGTAACAACTTATCTAAACATTGTTAAAAGCAACCCTTTAGTCAAAGTAGTGAAACTTTTGTGCTGAGATGAGACGAAACAAAACAAGTCTTGCTCAGAGTATAAAGATAGCTCACCCACTGGAGGTAATTCCTTCTGCCTACAATGAGTTCTTTTCAAAAGGATCAGGTATTAAGAGGAAAGATACTAGATTAGTTGGATCAATCTAATTCAACATGGAACATGTTATGTTCCAGGAACACAGCATTTATTAGTTTGGCTCACACACTAAAAGGATTGCTGCAGTCAGATTACTAACTTGGAAACCATTTCTAAGTATTATGGAGGAGCAAATTAATTCCACAATTTATTAGCAACATTTGCTTCCTGCAAACAGCCTCACAACTTCTCTGAAAGGATGCATTACACATGGACTTTTCCTTGCTGTTCACATAATGCTATAGACATTGGCCCATTGGAAGCTTGTGATCAAGCTCAGTCATATGCATTACCTGCTTGCACCTCGGGGAGGCACTCTTGGAGGCCTTTCGGGCAGAGTGAGAGGTAACCTCTCCACCTGTGGGGCTCCTGGACTGTGGCTTCTCTTGGATTCTGGGATTTCATTGTCCTACACAAAAGAAAAGGAAAGAGCAAGAGAACTAAGTTTAGCCATATCAATCACAACGTGCTAGCGTCTTAGATCTCAGCAGTGTAGGGATGCTGCTGGACACCCAGGGCTCAGGTTCAGCAGCAACTTGCACTTGCTGCTGTGATCACAATTTTTGATTCCCCCTTCCCCCCACCCCCAATCAGTGCCTGGGGCAGTTGTCCTGTTCACACTGCCCCAGTTATTCCACTGTTAGATCTTATCCTAGCTAGCAGCCTCAGAGGTTCCTAGTTAGAGTTTTGCCCTTCTGCTCAGGATCAAACCAGTTGCCAGCTTTGGGGTTAGGAAGCCATTTTTCCATAGGTCAGATTGTCAAGGGCTGTGGCGGTTTTCACCTTCCTTGGTAGTATGGGCAATAATCAGTTTCCCAGGATCCTTCCAATAGGCAATATTCCAGTTCCTTTTGTCAATGCAGTCAAAGCACTGGCAGAGCCTTCATTTCCCCTGGTTTTACTAGTGCCATGTGTTCTTAGCATTTCTGGTTTTGTGCCTTGCAGATGTGGCACGTGAGGTTTTGGCATGGAAGATTTTTAGGGCTCTTTGGTTAATGGCTGTCTGCAAATACAAGAGACTGGACTCAAAAGCCTAGGGGACCCCTTCCAATCCTGTGTTCCTTCAAGATCTCATTCCCCACACAGGTATATCACCTTCCTTGGAAGGAAACTTTGGGACTTGACAAATAATCATGTGAAGATCCATTTATAACGTAACAGAGAATATATTTATATATGTACTACAAGTAGCATTGTGCCTATGACCTGTGAAGTCCTTTCCAGCTCTTATTATTCTATAAGGCACGCTAGGTGTTTTGTGGAACAGGTGCTTGGGAAAGATCCCTGCCTCAAAAAGCTTTCAAATTAGACTACAGATATGAACCAAGCAAGGGATAAGAACAGATGTGGAGAGGGTTACGTGCATGAGGATGCATAGAGGCCCATAGCAACCACATCATGTTAGTTTGTTTCTTCTACCTTTTACAGCAGAAGTAGGTAACTTTGTTGTAATGAAGATCTAAAGCTGCTTTGTGATTTTGTATGTTTTGTTGGTAGATTTTTTTTTTAAATAGTGCAATACAAGATCAGACCCAAATGCACACTGAAGGCAAACAGACAGTGTACAACAGAGCTGAAAGCATACCTCACTGTCACCTTCCATTCCACTACTGCCACTCATGACGCTTCGAGTACTGGATCGGTTACTTGCACTGCCTGGAGACAGTAGGAGAGAAAAAACAATCTAGTTGTTAAATCTCATACACTTATAGGGAAGTTACCTATGGAAAATTCATGCCAGTTTCCCCTTTATGTCTTAATGCCCATTGAAATGGTCAGACTGTGGACAGGCAACACTAAACCATTTTTAAATTGTAGAGGAGAGACATACCACTCACAAGCTGGAGTCATGTGAAACAGTGTAACTATTTTGTCTTGTGCCTGGCTGAAAACCTGGGGGACCTCTATATGGAGTATCAAATGAAACACATTCAAAGTTGCAGTGGTTTCAGTTAGTGCAGACACAAAAAGAGCAGATCAGTTAGAGTAGGGGTTTTCAGCCTTTTTTAAGGAGTGTACCCCTTCTGGACTGTACCCCCTTCTGGTCGGGTGGCGGGGGGCTGAAATCAGCACCTCCCCCCTCCCCCAGCCAGCTGCGGGGTGGGGGCTGGGCCTGGGACCCGGCAGGGATAGGAAAGAAGCCAAGCCAGGCCCCATGCCCAGGGTCGTTGCCCAGCACCCACCGCACCAAGAAATCCATGGCCCCCAGCCCCACCCCAGGCTGCCTCCCCACCCTGGCACCGGCCCCAAACTGCCTGGGGACCCCAGCCAGGGGCCGGAGCAGGGCCAGCCTTGGCTGAACCACCAGGCTGGAGGAGATGAAGCCCCTGGGACCCCACACCCACCCTGCCAGGTCCTGCCCAGTCAGGGTGGGGCATGGGACAGAGCCACGGTTCGTTCGGGGGGTGCAGAGAGGGGTAGTCTGCACATGTCCCAGGTGGACACAGGGGGGCATGTGCCCCCGGATCTGTGCAGGGCAGGACGGGCTGCCACTGTGGGCTGTGGCCAGAGCAGCTCCAGGCTCTTCCTGGGCGGGGGGGGTGTGGGTTTGTACTGCACTCTGGGTGGGTGGCAGAGGTGCTGGGGGGGCGGGGGGGGGTGTCAGTGGGCTATTGTGAATCTTGGGGTGGCTGTAGCCCCCTCCCAGTGCCACAGCTGCCCTCCACAATGCAGTCCTCCCTCCCCCACTCCCCCCGCCGGGAAGAGCTTGGTGCAGCCCCGGCCCCAGTCTGCAGCGGCAGCCTGCCCTGCCCTGCCCTGTGCAGATCTGGGGGCACTTGCCCCCTGTGCCTCCTGGGGTGCATGCAGCAGCAGGAGCCGCACCCCTAGATAAGCTGCTCATGGCTCCATCCTGTGCCCTGCTCCAAGCGACTGCCCCAGGCCCAGCCCCAGCTCCCTAGACCCACTCCCTCTGTCACCGCTGCGTGCATGCCCCTCCCCACCCCTGCTGCAGCTGCAAGAAGCTCACGTCCAGGCTGCCTTGTGGCCCTACCTCTGCCCAGTGTTTGGGGGGGGCTGAACCTCATTACCCCCCCCTTCTGCCACCTATGGGTGACGCAGAGAAGCGGGGGTACCTGGGCATGGGGAAGCGGTGCACGGTGGCAACCTCACCCCTCCACCTACCATGTACTCCTGCTTCTCTGCACTGCCACCACGTATCCCCTGGGGCATTCCCAAGTACCCCCAGGGGTACACATACCCCAAGTGAACAACCCCCGTGTTAGAGCAAATCAGCAGCACAGTGTTATAATTTTAAAAAGCTTTAACAGTTGCTCTCTCCACACCCTCATTTTGACAGACTAATTAAGTATTCACCCTTTCTGCAATCCCCTGTCCTTGGTCTTTGCATTTCACTCAGCTTGGATACCAAGACCAGGCTCATTCAACTGCACTTTGCTTCCAGGAGGTCCTTCACAGGTCCGTACCTTGCAGTCATATTAAATCAGTAGTTTTCAAACTGTTTTCTGTGGAACGCTGGGCTCTGCGATAGGTCATCGGGGTCCCATTAAGATACTAGGGGTAATGGTGGAGGGGGACAGAGGCAATGGGCCACCATTGCCTGGCCAGGTCATCTGGCTCTACATCAGTCTTTAGGATAGGGGTGGGGACTTCACAACAGAAGTAATATGGAAAGGTTCCATGACTTTGGGAAGTTTGAAAACCACTGTATTAGAATCACCAATGCTGCATTTAAATTAAAGTGTCTGACTCCAATATCAGTTTACACCTCAGGAAATTGCTGTAACAGTTGCTACACACCAAAATTATGCCAGTTTGAAATCCCAAGTTTTATGCCAATCTGACAGCTCCAAGATGGTTATGTTGCCAGTACTCAGGTGCCAGTACTTGGATGACTCTGCAGTAGTAGGGTACCAATCTACAACCTGATAACCCTCTATAATTTTTTAACTAGTTTGAGGTATGGGGAGGTCTCCTCACAATCCTAGCATTACATACAAGTATTGGAGTCAGGGCAAGACAGCATCCCACACCACAAAATGCAGTCTCTCAGATTTTGAGAGGCCATGTGGGTGCTGTGGCTTCTGGTCACAGCTGCTGTTGTAGCAATTTTGAAGGCGTCTTTGACTTTCTAAAACACATCTGAGGCAGCCAGTCTGTGTTTGGTGGGTGGCGTGATATCTATAGCTATTCCATGTGGGTAGATCACATATGAGTCAGTGTTGCAGTATTAGTCTTGGGGATTTGGGAGGGCAATATTTGCTCTCTCAGCTAAGCCAAGAGCCAAAGAGAGGAAGTGAGCTCAGTCCTGTACCAACGGGTGGACCAGGGGACCTACTTACTTGTCGTGCTTGAGGTGCTCTCTGTTTTCCAGTCCCCTCGCTTTAGCTCCTTTTTTGGTGGGAAAGCACTTTTCCTGGGGGTATATTCATAAATGCCGCATTCTACTTTCCCAGGAGAATTATACAAATGGCGAATAGGCTCAGTGATTTCCAAGTCTAGATAGGGAGATTAAGCATAGTTCAGTCACAGTCAGGGTTTTCTCAAGTGCTGTAGACAACCATACTTCCATACAAAAGGTTAAATGTGAACTCCCTCACATCAGAATTCAGAGTCCACCAAGGAATTTTGTCTTCACAGCTCAGTTTCTACCAACGTTACAATAGGCTAGGGCGGCTGATCAACAGCTCCGCTCTTACTTGCAGGGGGAAGGTGATACTTCCAAGTGACATCATTCACGTCAACATTTAACACAGGGGTTGGCAACCTATGGCCTGCAGGCCAAATATAGCCCACAGAACTGCTGGATCTGGTCTGCAGAGCTAGGGCTTCAGCTGTGGGCACTCTCCCCATGCCACCATGGGGACAAGCAGGGGCAGCAGCCATGTCCTAGCACAGACCCACCTCTGACCTAGGGTGGGTCATTCTGTGTCAGAAGGTTAACTGTCCCTTCCTTAAGGTATCCAAGGAAGTGTTCCCCATGAAAGATCAGATACAACCACCTTTGGATGACACTAGCAAATAGCATCACTATTCTCCCTGCACAGCAGAAACACACTGGACTGAATAAGCCACTTTGTGCTCTAGCTCTCATCTCCAGGCTGATTACTGTGGGTCTCTACACAGCACAATGCAGTGTTACACAGAAATACTCAAGTTTGCACAGAACAAGCTGGCTTAGCTGCTGGAAGCAGTCTAGCTGTGGTAGTACTCTACCCAGGCCAATGTCCTCTGCTTCTCAGTTCCACTGCTTGCTGTAACTTCAATCTAACTCGAGTATCTCCACACCACACTGCAGCATGCTTTGTACATGTGTCCTATGGTAACAGCCAAAGTAAGTCAAGATTCTTGTGCTGCGATTCAGACTGTCACTGGCTTGCTACATGGTGCTGGACAAGCCATGGAATTGTTCTCTTCAGCCCTTCTGCCTCCCCACAACCTGTAGAACAGTGGTACTGGACCAGTGCTCCATCCAGGACACCCCTTGTAAAGTATAGAGTACATGAGAAGCACTAGGGCAACATTAAGGGTTGGGCAAATTATGAGACAGGCAGAGTGAGTACAACTAATGATTCAGATCTAGGAGTCTCAGGCCAGTAGGACTAAACAGAATGGTCCAGAAGACAATCTCAACAGTCCCCTTTCCCCAAGAGACAAAAGCTGTGTTGTCAGAAAGGATCTGCTTGGCCTGACCTCTCCTCAGGATAAGGATGATGACACAAGAGGGGGTTGCCTAACATTGGGACAGACTAAGAGCATGGAAGAGGATGGCCTTATGTTTGTACTGTGTAGCCAGAAAGTTTGCAAGAGATTCAGAGCAAATGGAGGCTGCACCTGGAGACACTGTAGTGTTTTTAAGACAGCCCAAAGAGAAGAGCCTGGAATGGATTAACAGATTGGCTGCAATGTGGGGGAGGCAGAGTTAAGGGGAAGGAGCCAGTTTTAAACATATTCCAGTTGCCCAGGCCTTCAGTCATGCCCCAGGGACCAGATGTGCACAGAGCAGCTGGAGGGGAAATCATACCATGCTATCTTGTGCAAGTGTGCAGCTGAGGGGACTGAACATTTCAAAGCCACATGTGTACTTACAGCTGTGTTGGAGCCACTTGCAGACAGTTCAAAAGACCCAAGGAAATTCCATGTCAATCTGCCCCTTTCCAGGATGAGTATTTTAAGCACAACCTAAATGGATCCGATTCCTGAGGGAAGCCTCCTACCCTCACACCTGCCTGAGGCTTCCACAACACAGCAGTGCACCCCAGAGCAGGATGTCAGGGACACAACGAGAGCACAAAGTCCTCCTTATCCCCAAGGAATTATGGGAAAGGGCTTCCTCAGCTGCTCCTGTCGACATTAGACTTCCCTGAAGGAGTCCCACTGGGTTACCAGCTCTGGAACAGAAATCTCCCCTCTGCACCAAAGTCTGTGAAGCACAGATCTACCTCTCCCAAACTGCTGCCAGTCTTTATATGAGCCTTAGCTCTCCTATTCCCTGACTCCCCCACACTCCTCTAGCAGCTCTATAAGTTTTACTGTAGCAGCCTCTCAGCACTCTCTGGCAGGGATAAAAAGAAATGGGCAGCAGAATTCAACAGTCATGCAGGGCCCTCAGGGATGCAGCAGATCCTTCTATGCCAGTCTGACTGCTCAGAGCAGTGGACAGACCAGCATGGTGCTCCCTGGCTGCAGCAGTAGAGATCTTTGTGAAAAGGTAGGGTTGGCTTAACCCTTAGGCAATTTGCAGTTTCTGGGACTGCTGGCTCAACCAGAGCTTAAAACAACTCTCTCTGGCACTACAGAATGCCAATTGCCCAACCCTTTGATACAGTCCTTTAACTCATAGATCTTCATCGTACTTTATGCTTATGAATATGGATCCTTACTCATGCAGCCAGGTATCTTCTCCCTTTGGAGAAAAGGAAACTGAGGCATAGGCAGTTAAGTAGATTCCCCATGTTTTACTTGCTAATACATTATACAGGCATGTATTTTATGTGTATATATTACAGACTACTGTCTGTACACTAAATTGGTGTACAGAGTATACACCAATTCAGTATGCAGTTAATACAATACCAGCAGACAAGTTTCAGCCTACAGTGTCTATTATAATGTGTGCACTAATGGTTAGATACTGTACAAGTTACCCAATTAGTAGCGTCATTGACTGGAAGAAAAGTATGTCTCAGAATTTGTTACCAGAATTTCTTCCTGCTTTCTGCCTCTCCATTTGCCTCCGGGTGATGCTGTCTCGTAGCCGTTTCAGGTTTTCCTAGAACATCACAAGACATTTTTCTCAGGGATTTGGATAAGTGAACATGTACAATTTTATGACAGCACCAAGAATACATTTGGGCTAAATCTGTTTCCAAGTTACAGTACAAACCACACAATCTGCAAAATCTGGCTCTAGGCCAGGGGCGAGCAACTATTTTGTGTGGAGGGCCACTTAACAAGTTTTAGTGAGCTGTCAAGGGCCACATGGGTAGCCCCACCCCTTGACAGTTGCCCCACCCCCACAAATCCCACCCTCTAACCCCTGACCTTTGCCACCAGAAGTCCTTCCCCTTTCCCCCCAGAAATACTCCTTTTGGGAGAGGGGTGCTGTCTCAGAACCAGAAAAAAAACAACTCATACCACTAAAAGTCAAACACCTACTATAACATCTAGGCCAACCTGTGTGAATGGGCTTTAATCCAGTCCTCTGAGAAGGTTACACATTGTGTACACTGCATTTCAGGAGCCAAGGTACTTGAAGATACTTACTGCATGTGTAAGTCATGTTTTGCAGAGCTACCAATGCTTTTCATTAAAAATTTTCAAAAAAAACATTTAGAAAAGATTTTACTTATCCCTGTATCTCTCGATTTCTGGATTTGTATCCCCCCTATTATTGACACTGGCAAAGGAACAGGATCTGCGGTGCTGCTCACTCCCTATCTGAAATAACCATCCAGCCACATTCATTGGAGAGAGAGGCAATTATGAACACAAGTAATAGAGTGCTGTTTATTCCTCCCAATTTACAAAGGACACTCCCTCCCTGTTGAAATATGTGGGAACCTGAAGTCCAGAGATATAACTGGACCTGATGTGTCACTGCCACACCAAAGCAGTGCATGGTAATCTTTGCATCTTATGGTGATAAAGACGTTACATTATGGAAAGGCATTCTTGGGGACAAAGCCTTACAGGATTAAAACCTACAGAGGTGGGAAAGGAACAGGAGCAACTGGAGGATGAAAAAGCAGAATTTCAGAACAGAGCAGACTGTCATCTGCCCAGGGGAGAAGGGATATGTGTGGAAAGGAGATTTGTTTTTATGCTAGTATGTAGCAGCATACTGGATTCCAAACAACATCTCAGTTCATCTCTGCTTGGAGGATGCTAGCTGTCACTCACAGGACTTTAGTGAAGCAACACATAAGAGGAATTAGCATGATGCACTCTGGATCAAGGGGACCTTTGTGGGAGAGAATGGGGTAGAAGTACAGTCCTGCCCTTCCAAAAGGAGTCTCAAATGGCAATAGCACCCACAGCCTTAGCTCATATGCCATAGTCTAGTTTGACACAGCCTAAACTGACAGTGATGATAACACAACCTAGTGCTGCATTAATTTTGGGAAAGCCAATGAGGCTTGAACACAGAAGCATTACAATATGGCTGCTAGTGTTTCAGCCCCTGCTGCAAACTACTGAGCTGCTCTCAGACACTGACCTCCACACAGGGATTAGGCTAATCAAAGCTTTTTCCTAAAACTAGTTTGCTAGAACATCTTGCCAGTCACAAAGAAGCACCTCTGGACACTGGCTAAAGCCTTCTTTCATTCTGGCTTGCAAAGTGCTGGGAGATGGATCAGGCTACTGACAAGCATGAAGTTTCAGCACAGACAGGATGGGCAGGACCTTACAGGGTGGAGAGGAGTCACAAGGTAACAGCCTTCAGTGGCTGTTGGGTGATTGGAGGAACGTAGCTAAGTGGCTAAGTTGAGCAGTGAAGTCACTGAGTGATCAGGACTGGAAAACAGCTAACAGGTAGAAAAAAGCATGTACCTGCTGGAACCGGAATGATTCTGATCTCTTTTTCTGGTTCAGTTGCCACTCCTTAAAATGGAGCACAGCTTCATCCACGTTGAGTATTCCCGTCTTGACTTGTTCCTGTAAAGTGATTAACTGCCGCTGACCTGGGGTTTTCATCCCAGCAAATGGATCATATATGCTTGACTGAGATGCGTCCCTGACTGGCCTGACGGCTGGTTCTGAAAAGAGAAAGTCAAAATGTCACTGAATTTCTGCAATCAGTTTTTGGCCTGGATACACAACACATGCCTGTGGATCTGGTTTTACATTAGCATTATCGAGGAGGCAATGCATGACAAGCAGCCCTACACTGGCCTAATTCATTTGATTCCACTGTAAAGTTACTCCTACAAAAATAGCAGAAAAACACAACAGCTTATACCAGTGTTGGTATCATGTGTCTGCAACCATTCTGGGTCAGGCATTTGCTTAATGCAAATAGGCTCTTACAGGTCTCCCCAGCACCTATTAGAAAGGTGCTGTTGTTCCACCTACTGCAGCAGCTAACTTAGGAGAGCTGGTGCAATTTACATCTATAATGTTAATTATACAAGCGGAGACCTCCCAGGTATCCAGGACTTTTATCACAGGACAGGTAAAAACACGATTAAGTTAGTGCAGAGGTATAGCAGATAATCTGAACAGACAGCTCAGGAAAGTGTGTGGTTCCAGCAATCCAAGTGACCCATTTTAGATGCATTCTATGATATGCAACCAGAGGCAGATGCAGGAAGGTTGCAGGGGTGTCCTTTGATGCCTGCTCCACCCAAATGTTAAAACCAACTGCCTGGGGGGGCAGTGATATTTCTATTCTGGCAGCACTGAGGGAGTCAAGTGACTTCATTATTTATGGTCATCTCCCTAATTCTGGCTAATCCCTCTCCATGCCACCAGTGTAAATGACTGTGGTCTTGACAGTCCACACTATGGTCTTTCTTCTGCAATTTTTCTATCTCTTAGCTGTTCATGGTAATGCCTCTCTTTTATTTCACAGCCCTGCATCCTGGTTTTAGCTCTAGCTAAAAACTTTAACTCAGGTTTGGTAACATTAACTCAGGTGTAGAAATGACTGACAGTGAAGTACTAGAGGTACTGTCAAGATGCTCAAGAAGGCTAGATTTTGCTTTATGAATCTGAATAAGAGACCTGGATTTAAACTGGAATGATTAAAGAACTAATTATATAATATCTTTTGACTATTTTGATTAATTTTTGCCTAGCATTTTTTAAAACTTTATATATAATTTAGCAAATTAGCAAATTCGTACGCATTCCAATATTTGTTTTTGCTTTGATCTTAAACTAAATACTATAGTGCTAGCCCCCATAACATATGAATAAAGCTTCTAGTTTCTTTTTTACTGGACAGAAATGTTCACTGCATTTATGAGTTGATGTGCTACACCATCTACATCCTGTTTTTCAGAATCCTAGATCTGACCACATATGCAACTGTTTGTGTTACAATAAAATTGAGGGGTACCAGAAAAAACCTGGGGCACTTGTGTGCAAGCACATAGTAATAATAATGAGGGTTCCCATTCTTAGTAGCTTATTTTAAACAAATGCAAAATGTCACAGGAAAAACAAGTTCTGAGAGAAAACCTGTCTTGCCCAATGTTAGAGCAGAGTGGGTGTCAGGTGCCATTGATATCCAGTGTTCAAGTTACTAAACCAACATTCATCTCAACATACTGGATGTATTGAAGCAATGGTCAAAGGCAACAGTGCTTTAGTGGATAAAGCACTGGACTGGGACTCAGGTCTGGAGTATCTTCCCAGCTCTGCCATAGGCCTGCTAAAGTACTTCTCTTTCTGCCTCTGTTTCCCCATTGCTTTTCTTCATGAAGAAGTATTATGAGAACTATGAGTGAAAAACAACGAGATAATAGCAGCATATTACTGCTAATGACCCCATTCTAAGGTCAGTGAGGCCTGTGGATGGTTCAGAACTTACTGGGTTAAATATATATGTGTAAGACACACAAAAGGTACAAGCAATTTTGTACTTCAAAGTGTGTTCTACTTTAAATATGATCATGTTTAATATGCATCTGCTTTACTGTACATACTCATGTTTTCTGCATCTTGTCTCATCTCTGCTTGTTATCTGAAAAGAAGCAGGGCTGTCTTGGCAGGTAGTCAAAAAAGCCCCCTGGGGTGTTCTGACACCTGTGGCTTTTGTACACCCACCCTGCTGTGTACTGAAAAGGAAAGATTGATTTCAGACATGCTCAGCAGGGGAGATCAGATCAGACCCCTAGGTTAATTGGCTAGACTGGGCAGTGATCTTTTAAATTAACTGGTTAAGAGAAGGGCATGGAAGCCCTAATTGGGAAAGCTAGAGTGATATCACACCAGGTACACAGAAAGGGGAGCTGGTTAGAGCTGCAGTTGGGAGGAAGACCCCAGAGAGGGTCCCAGGAGCCTACATGAACGAAGAGAGAGAGTCTCAGTGTCTGGGACTCCTCTTCTCTCCTTCTTTCTTGTTTCCCCTTTTCTTTCCTGGGTTTTGAGTGGGATAATCCCATGGGGGTATTAATCCCTGGAGCAAACTTTCAGGATTAGAATCTGGCAGTTTTGGGTCAGGGTTGAAGCCTGGTAGGATTGCCAACTCTGGCTGAAGCTATTCTGGGAGATATTTTTTCCCCAATATGATGCAATGTCATTAATTTAATTTATTTTCTTAAAATCTCCTGGATTGCTTTCAATAGTCACTGGGAGATTGATGCCGATTCTAGTAGACCCTCGGCCAATCTGGGAGGGTTGGCAACTAGAGCCTGATCTGTTTGTCATGCTAGCAGCTCCTTTGTCTCAGCCTAGCTGTGTAGCTGAGATCAGTTGTATGTCCAAGCCACAGTGCTGATATGCCTGCAGAGTTCTTTTGAAGCTATTTTGCCCCAGCAGAGCTGTGGAATTGGGACTAGGAATTTTGGGGGTGCAGTATGCTGACTGAAGCCGCAACAACCCCCTCAAAGCCACCGTGTGGAAGTGGAGATCGGTGCCCTACAGCTTCCCAGGGAGCAGTGAGGGGCCCCTTGCATCACAGAAGGACCTACGCTCGTTACCAACTCCCCGAGGTGCAGCAAACCCCAAGGAGCAGCTCATAAGACTCTCCAGTGTAGCCCCCCCATCCAACCTGTTGCTGAGTAGCAGGTATAGGGGTGCAGGCCCCCAGAACTAACCTTTTGGGTAAGCCGCCACGTCTCAGACTGCCTGGGCATGGGTGGAGTCTCCCCAAAAGGGGTGCAAACTAGAGACTATACCTTGTAGTTAAGAGTGTTTGAACTGCATTTGGTGTTTCCTTTGTTCTCCTTTAGCCTTGTTTTCTGTAATAATTCTGTCCTTTTGTGTTTACATTACTTGCCAGGAGGAGGTTTGGTTTATGGGAAAGACCCCAGCCAAACTCAGTGGTCCCAATTTTCTGGGTGGGGGCTTGAGCCACAGTAAAATCTTATTGAGTACCCAGAAATTTTAACTTGGCCTTTGTTGCTGCCAAACAGTGCCCACCACAAGGGTTACATAAGTTTTTGGGTACAATGCCCTAACAGCATCCTAGAATGAGTATTATAAACCTAACAAAAAAAACCACAGAAGTCTTGCTTTCTATATAAGCTTAAGTCTGACTGGTAGAAAGACAAACCAGCTGTATATATAGAATATCCTGTCCCTGACTGTACATCTACTTGTTTTTTCAATACAGGAAGCTGTTTTATTTTCTTTTTATACTTTTTATACCAGTAACAGTGACCTACAGCTGACATTTCCTAGCAGCTATAGCAAGTGACTGGACTAACAGCGCTTTGCAACTAATTTAGCTGATTGTTAGCTACCAAGAAATCAATGGGGTTGGTTTTTAGATACTCCCTTACAAATGCTTTAGATCACATAAAGCTAAAAAAGCAAAATGAAGAAGAGATGTATAGCCCAGAAAGCAGAAGCATGTCATCATCGGACTCTGGTATGCATCCCGTAACAGATAGTCTTGAAGACTTTTAATCAACACGTAGGAGCAAGCCTGTCACCCCCATAGTAAATCACCCATCTCCCAAAATCCATGAATCAAAAATCTTTCCCCACCCCCAGCCACAGAACTAGAATCTTTCCAGATACTCTTTGAAAGCAGCTCAAAGACTTAAAGGTAAAGGGTCATCCAAGTGCTGGTGGAATCTAAAATATGTTAGGGGTGTTTTTTATGAATTAAGTTTAAATTAGACACACATTTGTGTCTCAACAATGCATTAGCTGAGAGGTTGCAGGTGGCTATGTCCACTCCAGCAATGGAAGTAAGCCAGTATATAACTTTCACACATGAATCTAAGTCAGTCGTTTTTTTTCAAGGTGCAGACACCAGACTTACCTTTCTTAACCCTCTCTGAAGAGATATAAAGATTCTCAGGTCTTCGGGCTTTTTGTGCAAAAACTGTAAGACACATATTCTTTAGATACTAGATTGCATATCAGGCAGGAGAGAAAGAATGAGAAATGAAGCCAATTCTGCACTACCTTACAACCCATGCAACCCCACTGACGATTGTGAAAGAAAATGGGACAGGGACAGTATGAGAACTTCCTTCCCTGGAACATCAGTTGATTCAACCCATCCAGCCCTAAGCAAGGTCTGCATATGTTTTTCCACAGGTGTTTTAGTGTCACTCTGCTGTTGGGGGTCATCCTAAGTGACTTTCCTATGCTTTACTATAATATTTCTAGAATGCACTTGAAATATTATGTCCGGGATTTCCAAATCTGCCTTTAAAATACTTGACCTGACAATTCCATTTAATTTAATTGAAATCTACCAGATCATATGAAAAACCACAGCAAATAAGGATGGCTTTTCTATATTTTATCTTGTGGTTCCAGAGGTATTTAATAATTTTGATGAAAGTGAGTGTGATTTAGAGTAGTAGCTTGGAGTCAGGACTCCCAAGTTGTCTCCACAGCTCTTTCCATTCTGTATCACACTGTCACAGTTTCTATGTCTCAGTTTGCCCACTGGCCTAATAGCTGCCTTGCAACTCTGGGATATACCTAGTGTAGGCAAAAGAGTGAAACTCAGATCAAGAACTGGATCTCAAAATGGGGTGTTACCTCTTGCAAGTTGAACCAGGACCCCAGAACTGAACAATCCAAACTCTGGGGATTTGGGAAACCAGATGTGGATTCTGATCAGCATTTAGCATCTGGAGTACATCTCTATTCCCCATCTACCATACATGTGCGATGAAGCTGTATTCTGTAGCTCTGACTACAAGTTGTTCTGGTACAGGACTCACCTTTGGAAATGTACAGCTCTTTGTCTGGTGGTGGGGAGCTGGCATCCGGCCTTGGAACAGGAACTGGAGGCCTGTTAGCCACCTCTGAAGGAAAGTCATCCTGTGCTATAGTGTAGTAAAGATCTTCCCCACTGCACTGCAGGTAAGAATTTTCTTCTGAATCTGGCATATCTACGCTACTGCCTGAAAGGCAACAAGAGTCAGTGCTAGGGGTTCAGGGATAAAGATTTTTTTGGCCAATACTAATGACCAATTATTAACTAGCCATATCAGCCAATACCGATCCAATTGCCAATATGTAGCCCGGCAGCTTGGAGAGCAACATCCAGCCAGTAAGTCTGAGGGGGGAAAAGGGCATGGGGGAGGGAAGGGGCATGGGAGGGGCAGATCAAGGCCCCCACAGTAAGGGAGGCAGTGGGGCTGGGTTAGAGGCAGAAGGAGGTATTGCCCAGCCAGGGCTGGGCAGGCTGTGGGGCAGAGCCATGGATGGCTCATCCAGGGATAGAGTGGCCATCGTAAAGGGACATTCCAGTTTTCTACTACTCTGTCCTCTATTGATACGAAACCCGATGCCTTTATGTCCTCTACTTTTCTCTTGAAGAGAAAAATAGAGGACATAAAGGTGTCCAGTATCATATCAATAGAGGACAACCGGACTGTCCTCTATGATGGCCACCCTATTTGGGAGTGTGGGGAGGGGCAGCTCCCGGCCACTGTGTGCACCCCCAGGGGAGGCATAGGGACATGTGCCCCCCAGATTTGTGTTCAGGGCAAGGGTGGGCTGTGCTCAGGGCAGGTGAGGCAAGGCACTGGCAGCATTTGGAGAGGGGGCTATGGAAGGGGGCAGCAGCACACCAAAATTTGCCATAGCTCCCCTGTAGTCCCCCCTCTCAGCGCCGCTGCTACCTGCCATGCCCCCATCCACCCCGTCTTGCAAGTGAAGGCTACAATTTACCCCAAAAGGCCCCCAAGAACCTACATACTAGCTCCTTGTGCATGACAGCTACAATGAGCCTGATAAGGAACTTAAAGTATGCCACAGGAAAAGAGCAGAAGAGACAAAGGGAACACCGAAAATGGAACCTATTCCTGTCTTCCCAGCAGGAAGCTGGGAATCTTCTAGCTTCCCAGCTTCTAGTTTCCCAGATCTCATGCAATCAGTCCCGTCTGGCCATAGGCAGGTGGTTAACAAACTGGAATGCTGATATCTTGGCAAAGAAACTGAACCAAGTCCCCTTGAAACTTAATATAAAAGGCCATGCTTTTATATGAATTTGGCCCCTATTACCATAGTCACAGAGTGTTTTGCAGTCCCTACTGCCTCCATCCTCACAATTCTCCTGTGACTGAGGCAGGCTAGCTAAGTGATTTGCCCAAGGCTACTCAGAGTTTACTGAATGGCAGGGAACTGAATCAGTCCTAAGCCCATGCTTTAAACACTGAAGCATTCCTCCCTTCAGTGATGCATGTGAATCTGTAAGGCTGGCAAGGACAGTGGGATCCACAGAGCAGCAGCATAACTAGGAGTGGGCGAGAGGGGCACCCTCCCCAGAAGCCAAATTAAGAGGACACTGGAATTGTTCCCAACCCCTACAGAGTCCGTGTCCTGGCAGCACTACCATGCTGGGAACTCTGAAATAGTTCCTGGCTGCTGTTGCTTTAAGAGCAACAGCTGGGCCAGGCAGAACATGTAGGACAGCTACAGTTGAGCTGGGACTGTTTAGCAGTTCCTGCCCCCTCACTCCCTGCCCTCAAACCACATTCCTCCCCCTCCTCAGAATCCATGGGCCTCCCCTGCCCCCTGCTCACCTCCCCAGAACTGTGTCCCCCCTGCTTCCCCACCTGCAGGGTTTGCCCCAGATGCCCACTCAGCTTGTTATGCCACCAGCACAGAGTGACAGCACTAGCAGGGGCCACACAGGGTAGGAAATTAAACGTCACAGTTTCAGTCCCATTCTTGCACCAGATGGATCCCTCACAGGGAACTGAAACAGGATCTTGCAGGAATCTGAAGAGTCAGAGAAGTGTTGGATGGGGACTCTTATCATGTCTGAGGGTAAGTGGGGAGCTGGGGACTGAGTGTAGTCTGAAAATGCAAAAGCAGCAGCTTTGGAAAAGAGATCAGATCAGGCTTGGGAGCCAGCAGGGCACTACAGCTGGATATCAGATGCTGGTTGGGTGTCTAAGACCAGTGCCAATTACATCTCCCAACTGGATTTTTTTCTCCTCCATCACATTAGTATGAAATCCAAGGGCACTTTTACACGTGATGGGAGTTTAATACCCAAGGTTTTATTCTACACCCCCTAAATTGAAATAGTGGGGCATAGAATAAAACTGAGGATTAAATTGTTTCAATTTTTCTGTCACATTACGATGAGGGGCCTGAGCCTTTTCTTTTTTTTTTTTTCTTTTTTTTTTGGTCAGAGCCTGCCCACTGCCAGGGGGTGAGCTGCCAGCGGGCTGAGCTGCCCCTGAGCTGGAGGGGACCCTGGTTCCTCCCTCCATGGTAGTGGCACCCCCCAGGGCCATCCAGGTGGGCTGCTAACAGGCCGGGTACTGCCCCAGCTGGGGGTCAGGGAAGAGTTGGATCAGACCGGGTGCTGCCTCTGAGCTGGGCAGCACCCAGCCTACTAGCAGCCTACTTGGGTGGCCCTGGGAAATACTGCCACCTCAGAAGGAAGGACCAGGGACCCCACAGCTCAGGGGCCACTCGGTCCACTGGCAATTCCCCCCCTCCCGGGCTGCATGTAGGCTCCGCAAAAAAAAAGATCAGGCTTCTTACTGCTTCTGCTTTTAACAGGCACCTGCTGAAGGGAGAAGCAGCAAGGGGTCCAATCCTTTTTTCCAACAGAACTGACTGAGTCTTGCTGCTGGGGGCCGAGCTACCAGCAGGCCAAGTGGCCCCTGGCCCCTAAGCTGGGGGGACTCCGGTCCTTCCCTCCACAATGGTGGTGCCCTGTGGGGCTGCCTGGTTGGGCTGCTAGTGGGCCAGGTGTTGCCCCAGCTTGGAGGCGGCACCCGGCTGGATCCAGCTCTTCCCCAACCCTGACCTGGGGTAGCACCTGGTCTGCTAGCAACCTGCCCAGGTGGCCCCAGGGGGCACTGCCACTGTGGAGGAAAGGACTGGGGGCCCCTGCAGCTCCAGGGCCACTTGGCCCTCCATCAGCTTGCCCCCCAGCCATGGGAGAGGGAAGCAGGCTCCATAAGGAAAAAAAAGGATCAGGCCCATCACTGCTTCTGCCTCTAGCAGGCACCTGCTGAAGGCAGAAGTGTTGAGGGGCCTGATCCTTTTTTTTCTGTGGAGCCTGCCCGCCTCTCCTGCAACTAAGGGGTGAGCTGACAGCTGCATCATTGCAATTTGCAACACTGCAAACTAAACTACATCTGGATGTAGTTTAGTTTGCAACAATGCAAAATCATTTAAAACCCCGCAAAGTCTTGCACATGTACACCATGACACCATTAAGCCACACAGTGACATTTTCATCACATGTACATGTTAATAGCATCATGTGTACAAGCGCCCCAAGTGCCACATTAAGTTCCTGGCCAAGACATCTTTGTTTAATTTTCTTGGCTTCACTTAATAGCCAATTCTTCTATTAGACCCATGTTCCACCCTGCAGGCTCACAGCAGCACAGGCAGGTGGCAGCAGGCAACAGGATTTCCCAGAACAATACCCAGGGCGGGCACACGCTTCAGAGCAGTGGTTCCCAACTCTTTTAGACTTTAGACACCTTTAGAAATCACCAGCTCTTAGTTTTCTTTCACTTTTTGACTACAGAAAAATACTAGAGCAATTCTTCTGTTGAAAAGAAATTTGAAAGACACTGGCTCACAACATTTTTAATATTATGAATTCCTATTTTAAATCTCTGGGTTTTATCTTTTGGGTCACGTTTGCACACCCAACACTGCTAACATTGCCTAGCATGGTGCAGCATCCTTAGAAGGATCTCAAGGCACCCCAGGGTGCCACAACACCCTAGTTGAGAATCACTGCTTCAGAGTCTGGCAAGCACAGATTTGTTGACAAAAGCTTCCAACACAGTTTTGTGTTTAATGTATAACAGGTTCAACAAGGAAAATAAGCTACAAGTGACAAAGGAAAAAGCATTTTGCCAGTATGAAATGGGTCCACTGCTGCCACAGCGGAAGTTTTATTTGCACAGATCTGGTCTCAAATACCAGGTATTGTTCAGGGAACAAATTTGGCAAATACAATGGCTTCACAATTCTTTCCCCTACTTGCAATGTAACCGGGGTCAAGTTGTCTAGAAAATGTTCCCTTGCCCATCACAACTGGAGGCCAATGGTATAGAATGGTCACAACACATAGTAGCTGACATCAAATTCAGTTAACAGATGCGGACCACAAATGAATGTACCTATACAGATTAAGATGGTTCCAAATCTCATGTAGTTTTATTCCTCCTCTTTCAGTGGAGGATGTTTTCTTACAAAAGCACCCCTGGAGTCCCATTTTGCAGAGAGATGCTGTGGCTCTCCATACAAAAAGTCCAAGACGGCCTCCCCTTTACAAAGATGAATTTGACACTCCACTAATTTAATCAACAATCCACTTTGAGTCAGAAAGTCATGTTTTACACAAGGGAAGATACTGGACATCCAGAACTCAGCACAAGTGGATAAGCTGTTTTAGAGGCTGAATGGCCAACTTGCCATTTTAGCACAAATATCACCTTATTTAGTGTTAGTTAAGAATCCTGAAGTTGGG
Source organism: Alligator mississippiensis (assembly GCF_030867095.1). NCBI lineage: Eukaryota > Metazoa > Chordata > Crocodylia > Alligatoridae > Alligator > Alligator mississippiensis. The sequence goes on from NC_081829.1 coordinate 17,690,701, forward strand.
CAATTGAGAACCTCTGTTCTGAAATGCAATAAAGGGAAATTTCTAGCCCTCGTGGTTATAACAAAAAAGCTTGAAAGTGACTGCAGCATACTGCAAAGTCACTGACCCCAACAAGCAACCTCCCCCCCCATATCTTAAATAGGTCTTCCTCCCTGAACACTTTGGGTTGGTACAACAAATTAGGGTTTAAAGGACAGCTTTCATTTCTGAAAAATCAGCATTTGGCTCCTCCTCTCTCTGGTGTTTGGTTGGCCTTGCCCAGGAGAGGGGCCTTTGACCAATCTAGGAAGTTAGATAGTGAATTAGAGAGACAAAGGCCATGTCTCTTCAATCTACACTGGTATAACTATTCAACAATACAACACCGCCAGCAGAAACTCCCAGTTCTCAATGCACTGTACTGTGTCCCAAGCAGGTCTGATACCTTGAGCATTTTACTAGACGTTGTTACCATTTTAAGTTGTACCAGTCTGCTTCTAGCTTTCCACATCAGGAAGATATTTCAAGTTGCTCGCACCTGAATGGTTTAATACTAACGAAAAGGCTCCTCCTCATTCAGAGCAACCCCCACCACCCCTCACATGCACTTGCAAGCCTACAGTTCTCACCTTCTAAAAATTTGCGCAGCATAGAGTCTTTGGTTCTCACAGAAATCTCATCTCTAGTGATTGGGGTGTCTGATTTTGATTGGAGCATCTCAACATCTGGAAGAACAATTGTGAACAGCAATTGAATGACTGTCTTCAAACAGTGTTTTCCATGTAGAAACCCAATACAATCAGATGACATTTCTAAAATACTGTCCCTGAGACCACCCACCAGCTAGCTACTTGATTTCATGATAAGAAACAAAAAGAAAGATGAACAATTTACAACCCTACCATTGTTTGTGTGCTAAATCCCATTGAGACCAATGAGAATTATATACCTACACCAAAATAAAAAGGAATATACTTCATTGTAGCCAGCTTAATACAAGTGCTTTCGTTATGACAAGTCTCATTTTTGAAGAAGCTTCTGTTCTGATGGTTTGGATTTCATGTAACCAAAAATGATACGCCATTGTGGAAGATTTCATTCTTCCAGTCTCCAGATGCTTCCAATGCACAGCTCAGGAAGATATAACAGCACACATGATTAACATCATTTAGTGAGGGCACCAAATGCATGTTGAGAATTACTGGTAGTTACTGTCTATAAGAGTGTCTACAAGAGTCAATGAAGTGACTGCAACTCACACAGACACACTTGAGCTGATACAGATTAATCACCTGAATGTTTACTCAATTTCTCAAGCATGTTTTGAAGCCCTCAATGAGCTTTGTGCAGTTGTGGTTAGACTGCTAGCTCTCAGCCACAAAGCCCAAGCCCACATAGCCCAAGACTGAGTATCCTAAACTATCAGCTGTAGAGTGCCTATTTGTATAGTGAGTTTTCATTTTGCATCCAAATAATTAATAATGTTAATAAAATGGTATTTGCAACCTATATGAATGAGCCATGGACAACTACAGTCTAACTAACCTGCTGGTTTTTGGATTCAGAAGTGGATGGAATAGGGGAGTGGAGGGAATACAAAGTTCATTTTATTTTCTGAATAGAAAAAGATAGATAGCACCATGTTCCTCTTTGTCCATGTTCTGTAGAACTAATACACCATTACAGGAACAGGAAGCCATGAAGTCAAAGCTTTAGATCATGTAGCTGCTACTTTTCTGAGCAAAACCAATCTAAATAGCCAAAAAACTATTCATCTACTTCAAGCAAAGTAAAATCATGTATCAAGTGGTCATTGTTTTATATCATTATTAGTAATTATTGCCAGTGTAAACATCAGGTATGCTTTAAGGGACATTAATGAATTGTTAACCAACCCTACTTAGTTTTAAAACATGACTAATGGCATGACTATGGCATGTTTTTGTATGGGGTCCATTTTTTTCTTTTTCCAATCCAAAGCCATGTTAAATTTTGCTATGAAAGAACAAAATCAAAAGCAAACAAACCCAAGCATCGTATCTCGCTGAGAATTATGCTGGAAACTTGCATGCAAGCAGACAGTCAAATATAAGTGTAATAAAGTCTGTCAACCCCAGACAGGCAAAGCTGAATGAAGATGGTAAGACATATTTGCACCTAATAGACTAACTACATTTATTTATAGAAAGTGAAAGTCTACCCTGCCTTCTGCCTGACTTCAGACTAATACAGCTAACTACCTCTCTATGCTGAAAAAATAGAAGACCAATAACCTTGTAAGGGGGTGGGAAAGCATCTTGGAGCATTGTTCCCCATGCCCGTCTTCACCAGAGGATGGCACATGAGTGAGCATAAAACCAACATTAGATGAGTGATATAATCTAGTGAAATAGATATAGAGCGTACTGACATGTCCTAATGAATAACATACAGTGAGTAAATGGAAAAAAAAATGCCTAATGGAAGAAGAACCTTGGGAGAGACAACTGCCACATCCTTATACCCCAGATATCTTTGTTTTGCATGATGATCAAGCACAAAATCAAGCAGATACCTTGAATGTTGCTAGTTACAAAAACTATTCCTCTTGTTGCATGACTTGAGAATATGACTTGGAGCCAGAGATCTGGGGGAGAAGGATCACACAGAATCTGAACCCTATAGCCAGGTGGCACAACCAACAGCTTTGCAGGGGGTCTTGGTGTGCTTGAGGCTAGCATAGGAATTTGGATGAAGGGCCTTGGCCTGTTAAGCCAGGGGGAGAGGTGAATTGATGCTGGGACCTCAGGTCTTACAGTGCACAAGGCTGGACGAGTCTGAAAAATTAGCTTTCAGTTTCCCCATCCTCATGCTCCAGAAACTAGTGACTTTAGAAATCTTAACAGCTGCTCATTAAGGTATCAGAGAACTAAACCTGCTAGAAATGAGTCACTGCTTACTGGCTTTTAAAGACAGCAACAATAAACAAGCACTTGTTTCAGTTTGTGTCTGTACCTACCTTTTATGAAACCCCCTTTTCCACTAATAAATAGGAGACACTTTCTGTCAGGTTTTACCAAGTGTGTACAAAGCCAATTGTATTCATAGGTCAATTCTTCATTCTTTAAGACACAGGCTTCATTGTTCTGGCATGATCACAGAATTTTAGAGCAGCTACATTTTGTGCACAATTCTCTCAGTTCACTTGAGGGAAACAAGGAGGCTGCAGTTTCTTGCAGTACCTCAAAACCAATAAATAGTATAGAAATTTTTGCCTCAGAAAAGCTGGAGTAGAATGGGAAGCTGCTAATTACACAGCTTGTACCATGAGACATAGCAAAAGGAAGAGTGTACAGGACTCGTGCTTAATGAGAATTTGGGGGATCCTTAACATTTCTCTGAACTCCATAGCACACAAGTTTAATAGGTTCTCTTCCAAGAGTGTCTCTACAATTGCAGATTTTATAGATTAAAGATTTAAATCTCTAAAATTAAAAGCTTGGGTTTCCTCAGTTCCTGTAGCTGGACTTTGAAGTTATGTTCCTTTTACCATCGCTTTGTATAGAAAAAAACCCAAAACAAACAAAAGCACAGCTCTGTGGAAAAAGGAGGAACCACTTTGTCCCTAACTGGTCTATGGTTACACCAAATTCTATGGACAGACCCTCCATATTAAAAACAGCTCTACAGTGCTGTAGCAAGGGGATGGTTGGGGGGGGCAAGCGGGCAACCATCCCAGGTGCTGAAGCGAAAGGGTGCCAACACATGCTGCCCAGCCGGGGCAGGGCATGAGACGAAGCCATGAGCACTTCATTTGGGGAAGGCGTGGGGATGGAGGGATGGTGGCTCCCACTGCTGTGTGCACTCCCAGGCAAGCATGGGGGGATGTGTGCCGCCTCAGATCAGTGTATGGGGAGAGGGCAGGTTGCCGCTGCGGGTTTTTTCTCGGGTGCCAAACCTTCTTGCCATGGCACAGCAGCTCTATTTTGTGAAGTCTTAAAAATGGCACCTCACCACTCCACTAGGCTCCTTGTGCAAAGTCAGAGTCAGATGCTCATTTTAGTGGCTGAATGGTTTGGGATTTTTAATTTTTTTAGCTCTTGTTAGCCCTGCAAGCCAACCAGAGAGTAAAAACTGGATGTAGTTCTTTCATGCATCAAAAACAATAACTTCTCATCTTACAAGCTTCTGCAAACTCAGTGAAGTTATCAGGCTTGACTAAGAAGGCCTTCCTTAGTAATAAGGTTCAAGGTATGCTGCTTGACTCAGTCTATTTTCTTGTCAAGCCCCCAAAAATGGGGAACCCTGTGTTGCCACTGAAAGTCACTTTTCAGAATGAAGCTACATTTTACAGTTTAATTCTAAAGACTTGTAAATAGTAATTTACAAGGAACTCAGTTTGGTCTGTTCCAGTGGTGCTCAATCTTTTGGCCCCACAGGCCAAATTAGTGGCATGGGGCTGGTACATAGGCCAGACTGGACCCTGGGGCCCAGCACTGCCCCCTCCTGCCAGTATTGGGCTCTGGGGCCCAGCACTGCTTCTCCCTGGCCCTGCACACTTGGGTCAGGCATCAGATCCAGTGTGCCAGGCTTGGGGCTCCCCATGGATCTGGAGATTTGGCAACAGGGGAGTGATGCCACCGCTCTCCCAATGCCAAATTTCTGGATCTGTGGGGAGCCACATGGGCCAAATGACACAGCGCCACAGGTTGGAAGCTGAGCACCCCTGGTCTATTCAGTTTGTTTTGGGCAGGCCTTCAGCAGGTGTGGTTAAGTTTTAGGTCAATGTCTGGGGAGGGTCTTCTATTACATATTATTTTATTTTAATATTTTGTGCTGTCATTATCTACTTTTTATTGTATCTACTGTTTCTATTTTCCATGTCTATTTATTTGTTCTGTATTTATTTTATCTATTTTATTGTAAGCCACCCAGCAGTAGTGTGGAGATGGGGTTAGGGGGAGCCTGGGACTGTAGCCCCAGGTTCTGCCTTTCGTTGGGGGAGTGAGGCACTGCTACCACCAGTGGCACAGTAGTTGGCACTGTGCCACCACTGCTCAGCACATGGTAATTCCCTGTTGTAACTGCTGCCCTGAGCCTCTTTTGGGAAGCACAGCATATAAAGCTAATAAATAAATTAAACACAACAAAAGGATAAGTCAATTTTGTTTGGGCTTTTGTGGAGTTTAAACATTTCAAATACAGAGGAAAGAGAAGCTTAGCTTGGTGATCTTAAGCACCAATATTTTTTGCCTGGACCACATTCAGACTTTATGCAGAGATCCACTGACTCCCAAAAGGAGAATCCAAAACATCCAAAAACAAGTTCTGTGCAGAAAACTTTCACAATAGTCTGCATTATCCACAGTCCTCCTCCTACCAACACACTTAATTACTAGGCACAACAGGAGCTTTGTTCTTGAAGAGTTTGACTGGCCCTGCTGCTTATTCTCACCTGAACTCAGAATAATCTTGGTTTTCCAGAAAAAAAACCATCTCCACAGCAACTAAATAAGACTTTATAAACAGGGGCTTACAAACTCAGGTGAAGAACAGATGGTACCTTTTAACATTTTGGGGTGCCTGTACACAAACCAGGAGGCACCTCCAACACACTGTAATTACAGCACGTCAGAGCAGACTCGATTAATAATAAAGATTATACGTACAAAGATCTTCTGTGGCACCAGACACTAAGTTAGCCATGGATTCATACAGCTCATCATCACAGCCAGGATTTAGGGAACATTTCATCAACAGGTCAGTGGAGAGGTGGGCCATGGACTCATAAACAGACTCATCTGCTTCAACTTGCATCAGTTCCTCCTTAATGTGACTCTTCAGCATATCTGCTGTTTCCTGGAGGAAGGAGCACAAGAAAAATGCATAAATTTACTTCAAGCAGAGGTTTTAGGAAACAAAGCTGTGCTTCCATGGTGAGGTGGGGCCCTGTTATCCTGTTCTGATCTTTTTTTTACATGTGTTCAAGTACAAGATACTTAACATCACAGGGTCCACCCAGTGACCAGAGTTATCAGACTGATCTAAAACCATTGACCCAAGGGTGGTTCTTAACAAAATACCACGCAACCCCAAGTCAGGGGTGAATCAAAGAGGCTACATAGATCATGACAGAGTCACTGGATGGTAAAATAAATTGAGATTCAGTCCAGTTCCTAGTACTGGGGGCCCCGCACCTTCTAGCAGTCTTGGGAAACTGACGGAGGTTTGAATGGGGGAAACTGCCTGAGGTTTGAATGAGTTCATGCAGACTCAACAGCTCTACCAATGGACCACAATCTTTCTTTGTGAGAGAATATGCCCTGCACTTGCCCACGCTGTGAATGAGCAGAAGTTTAAAATTTCCAGGGATATCAGTTTGCTGTATGCACTAGCTGAACTGTGCTTTGAGCCTACAAAACCTGCAGCAGCAGGTTCTCTCACTGTAGAAACTAGTGCTGCCCTCTGGAGGGTCTCTGTCCCATTCGTTGTGGAGAGAAACTTCCAAATATTAACCCACACCTAAGGGAGGAGGCAACATGGAAACAAAAATCCATAGTTCGCCCACATCCTGAATACTGTGTACCATGTGGGTCACCCCATATCAAAAAGGATATAGAGAAGCTAGAAAAGGTAGCAAAGAAGGTCAACAAAGATGATCAAGGCTCTGGAACAGTTTCCATACCAGGAAAGAATTTACAGTTTCCATACTGGAAAGGTTGGGATTGGAAAAGAGATGGCTAACTGGTGTAGATGTCAGAGGTCTATGAAAGTATGAGTGGTCTGGAAAAAGTGAACAGAGAACTATTATTTTCCATGTTACGTAACTCAAGAAGTAGGGGGCACTTGATATAGTAAATCAAGTAGCAGGATTAAAATAAACAAAGGGAAGCCCTTTTCTTTTCTTTTTTCCCCTTTTCTTAATGCAACATCACTTAATTAAAATTCAGAATGTGTTGCTACAGGAAGTTGTGGAAGCCTATAATATAATTGGTTTCAAAAAGCAATTGGACAAATTTATAGAGGATCAGTCCATCTAGAGCAATGACTCTCAACGAGGGTGCTGTGGTGCCCTGGGGTGCCACACGATCCTTTGAAGAGTGCCACAAGGTGTGAAGAGATAAGTGAGGCATGAAGAGAAAATCAGTTAAGTCCAGGTCGAGCCTTATCCCTGCCTGGCCAATCCCCACCCTTGCTGCCTTGCCCCTCTGCAGGGAAGTAAGCACTGTAATGTATAAATTAGTTTTTGACATTTGGTGCCACTCAAATCACAAAGGGGGTGGGGTGGGGTGGGACCTTGAATCTAATGAGGGAGGCTTTGAGTCCAAAAAGGTGGAGAAGCACTGATCTAGAGCTATTAAATGCAAGTGAGGGATGTAACCTCAAATTCAGAACATCCCTAATCTTTTGGCTTCTGGTAACTGGGAGGGACAGATCATTCTACACATGCCTTGTTTTTCAGGTTCTTCCTCTAAAGCACCTGCTACCTATCCTACTAGAGATAAAATATTGGGCAAGATGGACCTTTGATCTGACCTAGTATGGCTGTTCTTATGGAGAAGCACAGTAGGAGTATGTGGTGGAAGGATTTCAGACTTGCCTATTTAGCACTCGTCTGTATTAGTAACTGGGTAATACAGTGCATTTTTCTCTGGAGGTTACTACAAATATAGCATACACAGAATGTACAAGCCATTTTGTACTGCAGGTGTTCTAGTTTCATGTTGTGGGATATCATGTTTAGACTGCAAAGTGTATTGCTATATATATATATATATATATATATATATATATATATATATATATACACGTTCACTATACTTGCTGTGTATCTGGCCTCCTCTCCTCTGGCTTGGAGAAATGTGCTGTCTGCATGTAGGCAGAAAAGCCCCTTACAATGATACAAGTGGCTTTTGTTTTGGGACACCCCCTGCTGTGTGCTCATACCAGAAAGTCACCTAAGCAGGCAAAATCAGACCCCTAGCCTCATTGGCTAGATTTGAAGAGTGTTTGAAATTAATTGGCTAAAAAAAAAAAGCTGGAAGCATGGCAAATCCTGATTGGAAAATTTGGGATTATGTCATGCCAAGGTATATAGGAGTCTGCAGCTAGAGCTAGCTAGGAAGAGCTGCTACAGAGGCTACTCTATAACTGGGCAACTAAGCTGCAGAAAACTATTTTCCATGTGAGGAGGTCTCCCCCCTCTTCATTGGAAAAGCAAGTTTGAGCTATGTGTAGGGGAAATCCAAGGTAAAGGGAGAGAACATCTGTCTTAGAGTCTGGGAATCAGCTTCTCTCCTCTTTTACCCCCTTTTTTCCCTGGGTTTTAAGTGGGATAATACCATGGGGATATTAATCCCTGGAGCAAACTGACCAGGGTTGGAGCCTGGCAGTTTTGCTGGTTGGGCTTGAGGCCTGACATGTTTCAGGCCAGGTCTGAGTCCTGGTACATTTTGTTGCTGTTGCAGTTTATGTCCCAGTTAAGCAGTGTGTCTGGAACCAGTTGTATGTCCAGGCCACAGTGCAGGAGGCCTGCCTCTCTTTTGTTGTTCAGTCCAGGCCCAGTGCAGGTAGAGCTGGCTCCTCCTTTGACTTCTTTTGCAGTTTCCTGCTCCAGATGGAGCTGTGGGATTGGGACTAGGAATTCTGGGGATGCGGCATGCTGACTGGAGCCCCAGTCAACCCCTCACAGTCACTACATGGAAGCGGAGATGAGCACCCGACAGCCTTCCCAGGGAGCAATGAGGGGCCCCTTGCACCTATACACATGAGCTCTGCTCTGATGCATGCTAATTAGCACACGTCAGAGCTGACTTGATTAATCGAGTCTGCTGGAATGTGCTAATTAGCACACACTAGCAGTTTTTGCATCACATGTATGCAGCCACATTTCAAAATAGTGGTGGGGCGCTTTAACAAAAGCTTGTCGAACGAGCTTTAGTTAAAGCTCCCCCGCCACCATTTTGAAGCATAGGACTCTAAATACATATGACACTTCATGTGCTTTAATTAGAGTGGCTCTCAGACCCACTCTAATTAAAGCGCCTCCCCTCCACCCTGGAGTATGTGTATAGATGCTCATACTTTGTAGTTAAGAGTGTTTGAGTTGCATTTGGTGTTTCCTTTGTTTTCTTTGCTCTTTGTTTTCCATAATAAATCTGTTCTTTGTGCTTACACCGCTTGCAAGGAGGTTTCCTTTATGCAGAAGACCCCAGCCGAATTCAGTGATCCTGGATTTCTGAGTAGGAGCTCGAGCCACAATGAAAACTCTTTGGGTACGCTGAAATTTGAACCCTGCCCTTGTTGCTGCCGACTGGTGCCCAGCAGAAGGGTTATATAAACTTGGGAGAGGAATAGTTTCTCTGAACATTCACTACCTGCCCTACTACTATCTCTTACTTAGACATGTCAAAACACAAGCAAAGTCCCTTCTAAAGTGACAAAAGCTGATCTCAGTTAATTGAGCTAGAGGTTAACCAAAGAAACCATTTGCCATACACTGAGGACTCACAAAAAAAGGCAGTTTTGCTCCACAAAGCATTTGGTTTCATTTTCCTGTCAGCCACAGCAGAACATGAACCTTCCAAGTACTGGAAGCCTAAGACCACCTGCTCTGTAAGACCAACAGGAAACCTCACAGGATACAGTGGCTCACAAAATACAGGCCTTCACTCCTCAGCACCATGGAGTTTCTCCTCAGACCACTGTCTAACTAGAGCAACAGTGACCTTCACAAATCGCATATTGTAAGATGGGGTAGAAAATGCTTTAGCTGTCACCCTCCTATGGCTGTGTTCACACTGCCTTTTGTTAGTGATATTACTTCTTCTCTCGCCTGCAGCTTCACAAGCAGAGACAATTAGCAGCTCCATTAAGTCAGTCCGGATGACACAGGGGTCATACTAGCCCTTTTGCCAAGACTCCATGATAGCAGTGGGGAAAAACCTAATAAAGACCAGACCACAGTATTGTGATGCTAATTTTTTATTCAGAAGGAAATGCCTGAAAGCTGCTCTATTTTGAATTCTCACACTTCCTCTAGAAGTAAAAGTTTTCACTAAATGGAGACAGTTCCCAACCTGCTCATTTTAGGATGAGGTCATACGAAGTGGCAAGCAGCTACTAATTTGTACACTGTAGGATCCATTTTTTGTCATTTGCCTTTGAGCAGAAAGCCAGCACTTGGCTAGGTGCCACCTAGTTCTACAAAAGGGAGCTTGCTACCTCCTCTAATGCACTGATTACACTTTTGGGACAACTGGGATGCTGCTTCCAAGAGAAAAGGTGAGCTGTAATTCCTGCTGAAACCAGTCAGAACTAATAATGAGCTACGTGCAGAAATCTTAAATGGCCAGAAAGAATTAACATAAAACCTAGAAGACATGATCTAGAGACTTCAGAAAAGTAAATCAGCACCTAGAAACTGCCCAGAAAAAATTGGAGTGGTAGATGGACATGACCAGCGACTTGTCTGCCATGGACTGGACGTTCTTCCTTGAAATAGGGAAGACCAACCAGGTTTTAGTGAACTTGAAGCTTCCTAACACAGAAAAACTGTAGCAAGGACTTAAGGGGCTAAAAACTCACTTCAAGGGGGAAATCAAACGGATCAACAACCACAGTAGAAATCAGCCACGTGGATGTGAATTGGCTTAGCTGGAAGACTGGACACTTACAACAGTTTTGTAGTCTGTTTTTAACTCAGAGGTGCAGAATGGGAAGGTCAGTGCTCCTTCAGCTTAAATAGTGCAGGCACCAACAATCTTTAAGGACAACGGTTATTTGAGGACAATCTTGACAAAGGTCATTTGGTTCAGTTCCTTATCATAGTTTGAATGAATTGTTTGGAGGATGGACGGAAAGGGTGCTGGCTGTCTGGCAGCCAACTTGAGTGCCCCAATTCTGATGGTGCTGCAGAATGTACCTCCAAAAAAACAAAACCAGAGAAATGGCCTATATTTAGGCCAAATGAGTTAAGATCTGATACAAGCTGTTGGTTTGCCAATCTGAGCTGGCCAGATCATAACTAAGAACCAGAAGGAAGAGGAAACAAGAAACCACTGAGGACCAGTGGCAATTCATGTTCATAGATATAATCAAGTATCAATAAGACCATTCAGAATAAATTGCCAGTAGCTCAACTGAGAGGCACAACTAGATTTTCTCTTGCAGATCAAGATCAGGAATGGAAGCCAAAGATCCTGCTGGAGACTGTGGAATTGGCCACAGGATTTGAATCTTTCTTTGAAGGAATGCCTCAAAGAAGAAAGTAGCCTCTACTGAAGTAAAAGAAAGCCAATTCCCACATGTCCTGTAACACACGAGTCTATGAGTGCCTGTGTCTAACAAGTACAATGGCAAAGGGGATTCTAAACTCATTCACACTATTTTGGAATAATGAGAACGTGACAGTTTAGCCTGTAAAACATGGGAAATTGGCAGTAATGTAAAAACTAAGGGAGGCTATTCAGATTAATCCTGGCATTGGGGAGGAAATGGCCATCAAAAGGTCTCTTATGAAGATAAGGCTGGACAGTGCAGAGCAGCACACACATGTAATGGAAACCAGTCTCCCAGTTCAAGAAACAGGGACAAATAAAAGGAGAAAGCTTTGAGGAACAAAAATCAGCTCTGTAGTTTCAGGGTTAGACATGGCCAGGTAAACAGAAGTAATGAGGGTCTGGCTATTGTCAGTGGAAATATGTAGAAAGAGTGAACACTGGCTCAACAATTCAAGTTAATGAGATTAGATGAGTAAGGAAGGGAGGAAGGGAGCTAAATCTGAACCACCTAACTGGCAGAAAACAGAGACAGTGATTGGGGAAGTGCACTGTTCCCAAACCTGGTGATTTGAGTATGATGACACCTGGACTGGTGGGAGCTGAGCAAACAGCCTGAGTAGCTGAGGCAGTGGATGTGCTAATGAAATCCAAGCCAATTATGGTGGCCAATAACTGTGTGTTATGTGTCAGGAAAAAAACATCACATATTCAGTCTGTGGAAATTCTCTTCAGAGATGTAACTCAGGTGAAACAACTGGACTGTAAGCCACTGGTTTGCAATGAACAAAGTATCCTGCCTCCATGGGCAGAAGCCATTGTAACAACTATGTGGTCTGATAGCTTTCCAGCAAAGGAAAGATAGGGACTGGCTGAAACCTGTTTTGAGACCCTCTGTCTCAGGGAAGTTGTTGGTGCCAATACTCTTGTGGATCTAAAACAGGAACTGATCCATGTGTGCTGAATATTTCTGAAAAGCAGCAGACTAAAAAAGGAGAACCAGAATTGCAAAATAAAAACCAATAAATGCTGGCAAAAAGAAACAGCACAAGGGGAGCAGGGCTCAGGGTCAGCTCCCAGAGTTTCTATCAGGCTCATTTCAGCACAGCACAGCACAGCACTGAGCAGTGAAGGGGGGAACAGAATAGTCTAAAGCAGTGGTTCCCAATTTGTGGTATGCATACTACCAATGGTACACAGACAACCTGTCAGTGTTACATGTTAACTGATTTATTATAATTTCTTCATATGACAAAAAATTTGCTGGTGGTACCTAAGGTTGTATCATTTTAAATTGGTGGTGTGCAATCTTTCAGAGTTTCGGAACCACTAGTCTAAAGATACTTTCCAATTATGAACTAGGAACTGTTCCCCTAATTGAACAGGGTTTCTTACTGCAACCATCCACCACAACATGATGCAGGGTGGACACTACCTCATTCAAATAGCCACCTCACTGTTCATCAGCAGCAGAAAGGGAGAAGAATTTTAAATCAGTGAGGAAATGCATCAGGAAAATGTAACTGAGCCTTCAAACAGTCCTAGGGCCTCAATAGTTCTGGTTAAATGAAAGGATATCAGTATCAGATTTTGGGTGAACCCTAGGAAACCTAAATGAAGTCCATAGAGGATAATTATCTTTTACCATGAATTAGCATGGTACTGGATGCTGCAGTTGGTTCAGTCTGGTTTTCTACACAGGATCTGAACAGTAAGGACTGCACACTGCAAATTGTTTGCATACCAAATAAGCATATAACTCACCTAACTGCACAACATAATACCAGTTTCAAATCATTGCCTCAGGCTTACACTGTCATAGACACTGTCAATTAAGCACACAAACTCCTTGGGTTCTGGCTGCCAGAGCGTCTCTATGGTTAGCCCTCGCCCTGGTGCTGAAGCAGGGCAGGCAGTGTACCAGCAGCAGAGAGCTGGACCTGGGCTCCACTGCCAGTAAGTAAAGGGGTCAGGGGGCTGGATGGGGGAAGGGACCATGGGGGGGACCCCCTGAGCCCCCCGATCCCTCCCCACCTGACCCCACCCCACCCGCCTGCCCCCGGAGCCCCGCATCCCTTCCCCGCCCGGCCCCAGCCCCCTGAGCCCCCCCATCCCTGCCCCCCCACCCCATCATTGGGGAAAACAAAAACAAACAAAAAAACCCCGGCACTGACTGGCAGTTCTAGCTGCCAACTGAGTTGCTGGGGCCCCACCTGCACAGCGCGGAGCAGGGTGACAGCCCTAGAGGTCCCAGCCTGGGCCCCGCTGCCCGGGGCAGGTTCTGCCAGGAGGCCCTAGAGCCCCCCAGCCCCTGCTTCTATGGTGAGTAGAGGCTTGTTTTGGGGGGGTTTTAAGGTGCCGGAGGCTGGGGTTGGGGGAGCAGCCATGGGGGGCTGGGGGTGCAAGTGGGTGATGGGGCCAGGAAGGCAACCATTGAAGGGGCTGGGGGAGTAAGTGGGGGATGGGGCCAGGCAGAGCAGCAATCCAGAGAGCTGGGATGCACATGCAGGGGTGGGGCAGGGCAGTTGGGCCCTGCGGGGGGTAGCCCCTGTGGGGGGGGGCCGTGGCACTTGTGGGGGGCAGCAAAATTATATAGTTATGTATTCATGAATAATGTACTTAGAGTTCACTTTATTATTATGATAGAGACACTGGTAGTCTTCCAATTTCTTTAACACTATAGATAAATCAGTAAAACACTGCCCAACTGATTGCTCTCTCTCTCTCTCTCTCTCTCTCTCTCTCTCTCTCTCTCTATATATATATATATATAGAGAGAGAGAGAGAGAGAGAGAGAGAGAGAGAGAGAGAGAGAGTGTCTTTTGTTTTAATTGTGGAGGAACATGGATTTTGGGGTATTTTATAGAGTGACTTTGGGATTTTTTTTATCAGGGTTTTTTCAGTTTTCCAATAGGGAACACCAGAATTCCTGCTAGGGAGGCCAGTGGCAGGACCCTGCCTGCTCAGAGCTGGCACCCTGGAACCAGCTGGCTGTGGCTGACCTCCTGGCCACTTGGGGCCAGGAGGACATGCTTTGACAATTCAAAGCAGGCCACTGCACCTGGAATATCTTCTGGACGATAGCTGCCCAGATGGCCAGGCAGCAGGCACACAAGGCCAACTCTGCAGCCACAGCCCACTGCAGCTGGCCCAGAGGGGCAGATGCCTCATCCAGGTCTGGCAGGTGCGCAGCAGGTCACAGCCAGGCAGCAGCCCCCACTGCCAGACTGCTGCAGTGGGTAAAGGTACAGGGAACTCTCAGGGCTGCTTCAGCAGTCCAGCAGGCACAAGGGGTAGTGTCCCCAGGTACCAATTGGCTGGGCCCCAGAAGCTCCTGAGAGCAAGTAGCCCTGAAGCTATTTGCCAGGGAAGCTTTTTGTACTGATGGGGCCAGGACAGGGCAGCTTTTTATACTGCTGGAACAGCACAGGTGCTGGCCCCAGGCTCTAGCTCCCCCTGGCTGCAGATCTGGGAGGAGCCAGGCAGGGTTATTTTGCCCCAAGTGGCACAATTTGCTCCACGACCAAGTGCATGTCCGAGCATGTGCGCTGAGGCAAAATGCCCCAGCTCAAATTTGCACTGCTTCTATCAGAGCTGCTGCAAGCAAACGTGATTGCATGTATGGATGTGCTCCTTAAGTGCATATCATCTTTTGGCCCCTGCACACTCTTCTCCAAATTTTACTCTGATTAACTGCACAATACTAGTTATTGTCTACTTTGTAACTCATCACACTGTCTTTAGTTGATCCAGAAAAAACAATGGGGAAGCAGTTGTTAAAAGTCTGCTCTCAGAAGCCTTGAAAAATTAAGACAGCCAGTTAGTTTCAAGACTTTTATCTCTCCTCATTTTCATTTCTAATAACAGACTCAGAACTGTCTTGAAAGGAGGGAAACTAATAAGTTTCAGGGCTACTGTCAAAACACTTACAACTTTGTAAGCAATGCTCATTATTTACATGGCACTGTCTGCTTATCTTTCTATATGCAAAACCCTTAACTTCTTCTCCTGGTTCTCCTGCTGTACCCTGACCTTAGTCCAACTTCCCAGCATCAAGGCATTTGTGTTGTGGCAAAGCTTCCCTTCCCAAGCACAGGAGGCCTGCCTCAACAAGGGGCAGCATTCCAGGGTACCTTTCACAGTGCAAAGTGCATGAATTAACGCCCCCCAGGCCAATGCTCCCTCTTACCACATATTCATCGATGAACTGTCGGAGGTCCTTAAAGCCATGTTTTTCTGCGATATTATTTGGATAGTACCCATATTTGTTGGCTACACTGTAGGCCTGCAGGGCTCCTGGGCATGTGAGCAACAAAGCCGTGAGGTTCTTCAGCCCATATTTTGCAGCGAAGTGAAGCAGTGTTGGCAGCTCTTCATCTCTCTGGTCTAAGAGAACACATGGCTTTTTAAAATCAAGTTCCTCTCTAATGTTGTTCACTGGGTGTGTTAATGCACATACCAGCAAAGGGGGACAGACACAAAATTAAATACCTTTCAGAATACTACATCATTTCAAAATGGAGAAACCTTTGTATGTATGTAACTGCACAGAACAGATGAGGAATGGCTCAGCCATTGCTTTTTGGGATGGGGTGGGGAGGGGAATCATCCTTTCAGATCATAGGAGTTCTTTCTGAGTATTAAAAGGGGCTGCTTATTCAGCAAACCCCAGAGGCGTGGCACACAGGGAAGATTGGGAGAGTAACCACACAGGTGGGCAATAGAGAAAAGGGCAAATACTGTCAATAGAAGGGCTCTTGGAGTGCTGTAAAAGATTCCCAAAAGCTATGTGAGAATCTCAGGATACCCAGAAGAACCTCAGCCACAAATAACAGCAGTTGGGCTTGGAAAGGCTTCTCCAATCCAAATGGCTTGAAATATAAAAGTTGCATCAGCAGCAGCTAGTAAACTATGTTCAGAGACTCTGGCCAGATCCATGAGCATGGAAGCAAGTACTACCCAGGCAGGTACTAGTAATTCCAACGCTCACACTCAATATGGCTTTTGCTATACCCAGAGTACACTCTGATAAAACCCAGAACAAAACAGCAGACCAAAGTTTAGGAAGGACTAGTGATCTCCAGTGTCCAACTTAAGCCCTTGAAGGAAGTCTCATTTTCAGAGAGGAGGTTCTCAACTTTCTGAAAATTAGGCCCTTTACAATAGTGGATCGTACTTGGCATCTATCATCATCTCAAAGTATTCCTGAAAATCTTGGCCACAGACAGTTCGGGTATGTCAGAATGGACAATGCAACGTAATGGATCCTTCTTCCACATTTCTTAAGCACTTGTATTTCTATTTTGCATGATGCTGTAAGCAAATCATTTTGCAGTCATTTATTATAGACAGAAAGTTATTTTGAGGAAGTCATTTTTAAAGCACTTACTTGTTGTCATATCTTCTTCCTCCAGCTGGTTGATTCCAAACAGGTGCAAGCCACTTGCAGGAATGTTTTGCTTTAGTGATTCTGTCAACAGTTTGTCCAGAGTTTCTATGTCGTATGGTACTATTTTAAAGGCCTAAACACAAATGAAGAGTAATTTAGCTCAGGGTATTTTCAATTGAGACATTCAGGTCACCAGTATATAAAGAAAGTTAAATAAATAAACCTTATGAAAACACAAAAAAGCCACCAAAATCCCCCCTAAAATCACAAACAAACATACTCAGGCAATTTTCGTTGCTTCCTGATGTGTATTCACAATAATGTATTTAGTGATGTGATTAAACAGCAGTATTCAAGCTGCCTACTATGTTACTGAGAATCCTAGTTAGACAGCCCAAGGAACAATCATGGAATGGCAACATTTGACTTATGTTTTGAAATGGGAGTGCCATGAAAGCAGAACACAATAGAAAATATCTCTGGTTCAGCAATCAGCGTAGGCTCACTTCCATTGACCTCTAATGTAAGGAAGTGGCAGGAAGGGCGAGATGAGCTGACTGAGGTTTATCTCTTACATCAAACAGACACTACCCATTTGGTATGAATTCCAGCTTGTTTTCATTTATGCTTTGGGTTTTCAGGTTGTTGTATCAGATCTAAGTATGACCCAAGTACAGTCACAGCCTAAGACTGTCCCCTACTGTGCCCCAGTCCAACTAAGCTGAAAGGGTCATGACTGTTAGCTACTATGCAGGCTTCTGCCATGGATATATCAGTGAAAGTAAAGTGACATATGCAGACAGGAAATGAAGGCCATAGGACCTGAAGATTTCCCTTATTAAAACATTAACAGTAATCTTACTTACCCTGACTACCCCAGTGCTTTCAAATCACTCTAACAGGTTCTAAAATATAGTGTTGCCAAGCTAAAACAATAATGACAGGAACACTTTGACAGAACTTACAGAAATTGCATAAATGATCAAAAACAAACATTGAATTATTTTTACTTCACTCAGTAACTTGATTAGATTCATATGTTTGCATAGTGCTCTTGTGTACAGGTTTCCAAATGTTATATTTCTTAATGATACTTCTGTTATATCAAGGGGGTATTTTTTTGCTATTTTTAAGTAATAAATTGAGGGGTTATGTTCATTTTCTTTCATTAGCCAGTAGATGTTGGAGTTACCAGATCTAGTCATTTGCCTCAAAAAAAAAAGTTAATCCTACTCTTGCAAGGGATGTGGGAAATTGTTAAGCTTATTTGACAGTAAGAGCAAGAAAAAAGTTGCTTATGTTTCCTTTCTTCGGGTGAGCTATTTTATTCCAAGAGTTTAGTAAATCTAGTTGCACCTCACATCTCCCTCCCACCCCCAAAAAAGTTAATATCAAAACCAGCTGCTTGTCTATAATCATTACCTGACACATGAACTCCACTGGATTAGCTGCATTAGCCAATAGGTTGCCGATCTCTTCCATGTCAGTGTAATACTTGATGTTTGCTTCCCCTACCAACAAGTCACCTGAATATATCCGTAGAGACACTGGCCCAGATGTTAACTCTTCAAAAATAAAGTGCAATAATCATCACTGAGAATAAGCAATGAGAACAAACTCCAAATATATGTTCCAGCCTGGCTGCTAGCACACAGCTAAATCACAGCACTTCAACCCCTAAGTATGGTGTCTCATATCACTCCAGTCCCAGGTTTCATTGGAACAGACTCCAAACCAGCTGTACTGTGCAACTTCTTAGTGATTCTGTATGCCCATCAACTTCATAGGTATAAGTGCAGGAAGCTAATTTCCCTGAGGCTCTAGGAACTCTGCCCTACAACTTTAATCACACAGTCTTCTCTCTATACTTTTAACCTTGCACCTTTCCCACTAAACTTTAAGCCAAACATGGAAGTTTGGGTTTGCAACTCTAAAGATTAAGGTGATTTATAAACCAAGAATAAACACAAATATTTGCATGCATTAAAGAAAAAAAGTCACAATATCCAGTTTCACCTTTATATCCAGTTTTACCTGGATTCTCACACATTACAACAATGCTGTTCCATTTGTGTTTTTAAATCACTGGCATCGCTTTTCCTAACAACCTGACAATGTGGTCCTGATAACATGTAGCTTTCTTCCATGCTTGTTCAGCTTTAGAGTTCTTCGTAAGCCAAACTCTCTCTCAGACTTCCCACTGAGGTGAGTGAGCATTAATATCCTGTTCTTACTGGCAAGTGAAACAGAGCCATTGAACATAGTTCTCTCCCAAATTCAAAACATGAGAGCACGAGAACTGGGAGTAGAAGTTTAGGGTTTCTCCAGCTGTAACTCTGTGTTCCAGCTGTGCAACTCTGCAACTCTATGGCAAAGGAGAACAAAAACCTTCTGTTCCCACAGGAAGAGGTTGTACTTACCTGGTGCCTGCACAGAAACTGTGTACTCATTTTCCATCCTGGCTGGCACACGCACAGATGGGGCATTCCCTGGAGTGAATTCAGCTTCTGTTTTCACTTTACCATCCATCTTGCACTTCATGATTATATAAACAGTCATCTGCACCTAACAGTAAAGGCATCACATGTGGGATCAAAATTCAAAGACACATGCTTCTTTACAACTACTTCCCTATTCTTCCTGAGCTGAATTCAGCTTGGAATAACAGCCTCAGAATGGTGGTGATGCTTCCTCAGGGTATCTAATCTTCATTTGGAAGAAGTAATCCATTACAAATTACTGTTCAGAAACTGTTCCATCCAGGAAGAGCACACACCAACTGCTGAAACTTCCTTAGCCTGACGAAGGGTTTTTTGAACCCGAAAGCTTGCTTAATAATTGTTTTCCAACTATTTAAGTTGGTCTAATAAAAGGTATCAGATTCACCCAAAGAACCTTGTCTGCCTATGTTCAGAAACTGTTTTGCAGCCTGTATTATCAATACTAGGACTATGCCTCTGAGTAAAAGAATAGGTGATGGAATTAGGTAGTTCCTGAAACTGCCAGGCATTCTAATGGTTGCATCTGCATTCACATAATGGATTTTGGAGCCATTTATATGGTAAAAAAAAAGTTAAAGCTCACAGCATTCCCATCAGCCAGATGGTGGCAGCACCTCTCATAACTGGGATCTCTTCTCAGTTGCTACTGCAATATAAATTATACCAGACTACATACATAGTGCAGATGAGACAACATCCGGAGTCTTCGCTAATCACTCCTGTGCCTCTGGGTTCCAATGCAGCTGAACTCCTACTACAGCCTACATCAGGGTGGTGTAGACAGACCTTTTGGCACTGGAAAGAACTGTAATCTCTCCTGCTTGCTAGTGCAGTTTCTGCTATATCTGCCTCTTAGACTAAAAGTGAATTTTCCCAAATAGTCAACTAACTAGCATGGCCACTATGACATTGCTATTTATGCTCAGGGCAGGATCAAAGAAAGAGACTTGGACCTCATGGATGCATCTACACATACTATTAGTGTGCATGAATAAACATTAAAGCTTATTGCTCTGGAGTTTATTCAGGCACAGCACATTAAGCCAGGTTGGAGCAGCCCTAGTTGACAGGGGGCCCAGGGGATTAGCCTGCCGGCCCAGGGATGCTCTCCCAGCTCAACGTGCTGCAGAGAGGCTGGCTTGGGCACGAGGGTGCTTCAGTGTGGGACTAGCTGGCAGGCAGCCCCTGCACTGAAGCACCTTCGTGCCCCAGCCAGCTGAGGCAGCGTCTACACATGCACTGCTGTGGAATTTTTTACAAGTACTATCCTGCTGCAGAGTAAATTAGTTTACTCTCGCCTAATAGAGGTGTACATGTAGATGAACAAAGTTTACTGTGCAGCTAGTTAATCAACTGTGCAGTAAATGTGTCATGTAGACGTGCCCAATGAGTTTGCTTTTCACATGGAAAAAAAGCTTACAGTGGTCCTCAGATTATCAATTCCTTGTTTTAACCAATTGAACTATACCAGTCAACAGAGAGTAACTGGTTTGCAAGCAAATCAACAGATAAATTTACTTCACTTCAGCTCTGGTGTACTATGAAATCCAGGACCAGATTTCCAAATTTTATCCTAGTGGTCCACAAGACTCCTAGCTATTTTTAGATAACAATATGCTGTCATGGCAATCTAAACCTTAAATGCTATTAAGTGCAGCACTAGTAATTTCTCAAGTAGCCAGGGCTGTAAAGATCACCAACACCCAAGATATAATCACTTCTACATTTTAATACATTAACACCATAATTCAGTGGTTCCCAAACTGTAGGTCATGACTCCAAATGGGGTCGCAGAAACAGTGCACAGGGTCACAAGAAATAAAATCACTTTAATCCAGGGGCAGGCAAAATATGGCCAGCCAGGCACTTTCATCTGGCTTGTGGGTGCCCACGTAATTGTACCCTGCCCAACCCGCTTGCCTTACTCCCACCCTGATATGAAGAAGGGCCTGGCCCAGCCAGCATACAGCTTCCCGGTGGGGTTGCTGCTGCCACTGCTGTAGGTGCTGGGGTACTTGCTTGGCTTCCCCGGCATCCTCCTCGGTTCAGGTACCAAGTAGGGAAGCAGCAGGAGGAGGGGGAGTTATGGCTGGGCAGGAGCACAGACCATGGGGCTAGTGGCAGCACAGAGCTTGTGCCCAGGGAGGTGGTGGGACTGTGGAGCTTGGGTGGGCAGGGTGTGGGTGTAAGGGAGGGTGGGGAGGTATGGGGACACCCCTACACACTCCCCCGCATTGTGCACAGCCCCCACCAGTGGCAACAGCAGCAGCAGGTGTTTGGGGCACTTGTGGCCTGTGCAAGCGCTGCCGCCTGGCAGCACGCAGCTCCAGCCAGCGTTGCACATGGTGGCAAAGACCACAGCCAGGCTGGCCTGCCTCTATCTCATGGAGCACCCCATAAAACACATGCATGTCCCGGATTTGAAATACACAATCTCTGACTTGAAACGTACACAGTCACACCCCATCACAAAAATGCTTTATAAAAGTACTTTAAAAACAGATTTTCATATTTATATGCTGTATTATATGTTGTTCTATAATACGTGAATTTTCTATACTGAATTTTGTCGTTATGCTGCTTTATTGCTGTTTTGTTTTCATTGGCTTCTGGGGTCCTGTGAATTTTCATGTGTTAAAATGGGGTCGTAATGGAAAATAGTTTGGGAAGCACTGTCATAGTTTATATGTGCCCTGCAGGTTCTTTCATGATCATTGTCTTTTATGCAGAACCCCAGGATCTCTCATCTCTGCCAGTGTGACACAGCTTATCAACAGCAGATAACAGAGCCATTTCTAGGTACTATGGACTCCAGAGAAAGCATATACCAGCTTATGGATTTTTCCTCTCAGCCTTGCATCTTCTCTGACTGAATCACATAATGAGTTCTAAATTTCATTCTTTTGACTCCTTGGACAATTGATTATTTTCATTTAAACATGAGGTAGCTAAGGTGATTTACCTGCTGTACAGGTATGCTGAGGTGATTTACCTGCTGTACAGGTATGCTTCTATCAGGTATGCTTCTATCTGACACCTGCAGATCCAGAAATGAAGGGCTAATGGCAAGTTTCAAACTCACTACTCAGCACAGTAGCATGTTTTTTAAAACTGTGGGCTAGGAAATCAAAGACACCTAGTCTGCTAAAGCCATTTCAGATTACGCTGCAATGGTGCTGCCAACCCTACACATTTAAAAATCATGAGCCCAGTTCAGAACATTATAATGGGCTTATACATTTATATGGGATTCATGTTGGGTTCTTCTCTGACTTCTTATTTGTGCCTTTACTGCACATATTTTTCAGGCTTTTCTGCAACCCATAAAGGCCAAAATGCTGAGATTCCTCCAAATCAGATGCTTCCAGGGTGCTTTAAGACAAACAGCAAATCTTAGGTTCCTATAAACTGACATAACTGTTAGAAACATACCCAATGCCTACTGCAGAACTTCTAACATTGCGCTAGAGGCTGACTCTGCTCCTGTCCACATCATGTGAAAAGGAAATAATGTAAACTGGTGGTCACATTGCAACACATCAGCTCTGTTAAGCTGTTCAGTTTTAAGTCTCCTTTAACAGTCAGAGCTTCAAACTGTAATGTCATCAAATTTCACATTAAACAGGGTCAGGCTGAATTAGTTCACTAATCTCTGACTTGAAAACATATCCCAGGATACTGAGGAAAAAGAACTTGGTGATCCATTAGGTTGTGCTATTCTGACAGTTTGTTGGTACTGCACTTTATATATGGCAATGGGGGAAGTGCGGGGGGGGGGGAGGGAAATTTTGGTGAGAAGTGCTGTTTTGCCAGCTGTAATCATTTGCAGGAATTGTCATGGGAGCATAAGAGCTGGGGTGTTGTCTCTATAACTTGAATCTACTGTAACTTGACTTATTACATCCCACCTATTTAGAAATCCTAATAGGATGCAGGATAAGCACATAAAAATCTGAACCTGTCCCATAACTCAGGATGAATGGCAACTCTATTTAGATCTTTGCCTGAGGTCCTCAATACAGCCAGGATAAAATTAGGACACTGACAGTCTTCAGTGCTGCTCCTAGGATGGGGGAAGGAATCTGAGGAATCAGGAACATTGAGGACAAGAGTGACAGAAAATGAATGAAGAGTAGTCTCCAGTATGGACCACTAGGGTACTGCACAATTCCAAAACAAGGACTCCAAAGAAGCAGCAGACATACTGTACCCCACAACGTATGTGATCAGGTAGCACCACCAGGTTTTCTGTGGTGCCCTCAGATGTTCCATGCTGTTCACTCATTGCAATTTTCCTGGAGTAAACTGGTTCTCTCTCGTCTTCTGCTTCTGTATCAGTCACAGAATCACAGCCAGAATCTAGACAAAAAACAGAGCTCCATTATGATATTCACACTTGCTACAAATACCTTGGTATATCAAACAAGAAAAGATGGAAAGAAAGAAAAAAACAGAAATTACTGTAATTCATTTAACAAAGGCTTAGAAAAGGAGATCTAGCTGAGAAAGGGGAAGCTACTGATGTTTCCTCATTTATTCCCTGAAGGGGATAGCTGGGGACTGTTTGCAAAGATGCATATGGCTCCTCAGAAGTGCTGCAGCAGCATTTAATAAGCTTATTCACCAGAAAATCAGTTCTGTGCTGAGACAATCAGACCCATTCGCAATTGGTTAAAAAAAAAAAATCAGACAATATAGTAACATTTCTTAAAAGAATCTCATCAACAGCTGAGCCTGCCCAATTCTAATAATAGCAAGGTAGGCACGTATCTGGCACAATTCTCTCCCAAAGCAAATAAAAGCTAATTTCTCTCCCATAACTTCAATGCAGGGGGTCTGCTTGTATAACTCCCTACAAACCCCTGGGTTAAAAAAAATAACCAACCTGCAGTAGTCTGACCTAGTAATCCAGCTCCTGAAGAAGCCACAGGTACTTAAGACAGGGGTGGGCAATTATTTCAGCTGAAGGGCCACTTAGTGGGTTTTAGTGAACTATCAAGGGCTGCACACATAAAATCTTTCAGAGGATATCATTTTAACTAATTACAAATGAAAAAAAAAATCACACACTAAAAATCAAACATCTTCTATAACATTTTAATTTTATTTTTTAAAATGTCCTGGTTTATGTTTTTTTGAGTAGTGTATATAAACGTGATTGTATAACAGCTTAAAATAAAATCTTACTCTTGTATACTGTGTGGGGGAGGTGGGGGGGGCATGTGGTGGTGGGGTGTGCTTGTGTGGGGGGCTGCTCATATGCAAGGTCCCAGGAGCCAGCCAGGGGTGAAGGAAGAGAGGGGCAGGCATAGGTGGCAGAAGTGGGAGGGCTAACGAGGCTTAGCCCCCCCAGACGCAGGGCAGAGGTAGGGCCACAAGGCAGCCTGCCGGAGGGCTTCCAGCTGCTGCAGCAGGGGTGGGGAGGGAGTGGGGCTGGGGCTAGGGGAGGGGCAGGCACTGTACAGCCAGCAGGAGGTGGGACTGAGTCGTGAGTGGCTCATTGTGGGGGCAGGGGTGCAGCTTCTGCTACTACACCCCAGGAGGCATGGGGGGCACATGTCCCCAGATCTGTGCAGGGCACGGCAGGGTGGGCAGGGCTCAGCCCCATGCAGAGCGCTTGGGGGCAGGCATGGGCCAGATCCAATCAATTGGTGGGACCCCACCCACAGCCCAGATCCAGTCAGTTGGCCCAATGGCTATTTTGCCCACCCCTGCACTAAGACTACAGAATTAGAACAATTATACTGATTGAAAAGGAACAGGAGGGACTTGCTACTTGTAATCGCATGTCACCTGATTAATTTTATCTGTTTCCTGCATCCATTCTTATCCTACAGTTAGTGAAGTTAAACACCAGAATGAAAAAACTGCCAGATTACCATAGTTTACCTTCCACATATTGTAGTACAGCTTAGACTCGGAAATACTAGTAGTTACAACTGATCACCTTAACCATGGCAAGTCCCTCCTTTCCTCCCACTTTCCAGTCACCATAATTGTTTCACTTGTTCGTATTCTCAGAGTGGAAGAATCACAGGATTCCATCCAGAGAGAAGTAAAATCATGAGGCCTAAGGGGAGACACTCGGAGTAGAGAGGGAAGAGAGATGCAGCTACCCTGTACCTATGACAAATGTCTATGTGCAAAGAATAGTGGCCTCCCTATGGTTTTCCACATCTGTGGAACTGCCAAAAAACTGAACATGTCTTGCTGGCAGTCATTAAAAGAGGCATCACAAACTAAACTAGGCACGCAGATAAAACTCACCTATCCCATTTCAGAATCCTGCCAGAACATGAAGAAGGCAGCAGTAACAGCTACTTATCCTGCAACCATTCTGTGGATTTAGGATTTTTGTCTGCAGAACAGTCACCTTTCACTAGCATTATGGTCACACTCGTTTTTAAAAACCCAGCGTGAAATCATCACCAGACAGTTGCCAAGTGTTCTGAAAATGTGTGAAGTTTTTTTGTGCGGGTCCTCATATTCTTAGATTTATAGTAGTCAGGGCTAATATTTTCAAACATGATCTAACTGAGCCATGTTTTTTTTAAAAAAACTTAAAAATGTTTCTATTTAAATAATGATTTTTTTTTAAATTACATGTTGATAGTTCTTTGTAGTTAAGACTAATATGGGAAGAAAAAAAAAAGAAAAGGAAAAAGAAAAAATATAAAACATTCACTTCTTATACATCTCAGATTCAGCTGAGAATTTGCTAAGGGGTTTTCCCTACGGGGAATTTTCACATTTTAAAAATGTTGATCTAAGACAGTGATTCTCAACCAGGGTGCCACTGCACCCTGAAGTGCCTTGAGATTCTTTCAGGGTGCTGTGGGGTGCTGTGCAGTGTCAACCCTGTAGGTTTGCAAACATGATTTAACGAGATGCACACAAGATAAACCCAGAGATTTCAAATAGAAATCCATAGTTGTGGTCTTTCCGAGTTCTCTGCAGCAAGAAAACTGCTGTATTATTTTTCTGTAGTCAAAAAAAGAGTGACAACTAAGTGCTGGCATTCTCCAAGGGTGTCCCTCAAGTCTAAAAAGGTTGAAAACCACTGATCTAGGGTGAAAAGGATACTCCTGGCCTCAATTTCATCTTTGTCATATAAACACCAGAGATTCAAATTAAACTGATAATTCAATAGCTTTTATTATACATTTGCTAGCACCACAGCCTCCCATGAAAGTTCAAGTGGTTGAACTGGGCTCCAGGAGAAGCACAAGTTGCATTGTTTTCAAACAGTGAACTCAAAGGTCATCTAAGTGCTGAACTCTAGACTCTTTTTTCAATGTCTACTTAAGTGTGAGATTTCAAAAAGGCATCCATGGCTAAAGTACATGTAAATAGTTTTCCATTATTTACACTGAAATAATTTTGTTTTTATGTCACAGATTTGGTCATTAAGTTTAACAATATCATTTTAATCCCAGATGCTACAAACACTCACATTACATGTATGATTTGAAGCAGAAGCTGTTCCATTAAATGAATGGGCTTTTCTGGAGAGCAGAGTTATATATATGCTAAAGTGTGAACAAAATTGAAAGGTTCAGATCCCAGAGTTTTGTACAATTCAAATAAGAAAATCCACCAAGGGTGGGCCTTAAAAATAAAATCTGTAATATGCTGTAGGTAATACATGTTAAAGCTTGAATGATCATTTCCAAATTAGTTTATTTAAAGAGAATTAAGTATTTAAATAGGGTGGAAGCTTTGTTAATTATTTATAATCAATACTGGTATCTTAAACTGCCTCTATTTACAAATCAGTCCATTTCACTTTGAGTGCCTATATTGGACACTATAAGCACATCCAGACGAGAGCACACATGCCTCTTGCCATGTCTCAAACCCCTTTGAGACGTGTCAAGAGGCACGTGCGGGAACGAAAAAATGTTCCCCACGCTGCAAACTTGCAGTGCAGGGACAAAATTAGACCCCTGGATATCCAGAGGTAAAAAAAAAACACTCCGGAGAACAGCGGAGCAAACACAGGAGTCAGTCTTCCAGAAGAGATGCTCTGGTTTCGGCCAGAGCATCTCTGTGGTGCTCCTGCTGCCTCTGGTGCTGTCCAAGGTAAGTTAGGGAATGGGATTGGGGGTTTATGGGTGTGGGTGGGTGTTGAGTGTGTGAGGAGTGGCAGGGGGACGTTGGGAGTGGAGGGTGGTCTTGGGGGCTATGGGGAGTGGAGGGGGATGGGGATGTCCCAGTCGGTGGGGACATGGAGGGGCTCGAGCAGGGGCCACATGCCTGCCCCCCACCCTGGCTCCACAGCACCAGTAGCAGCAGGCAGCATGGCTGTGGCTCTGCTGTGGGCAGGGCAGGCAGTGTCGAAGTGCTGTGTGACCCGGGCTCCTACATGCTGAATGGACCTGGCCTGGCCTACTAGTCCCAAGTCAATCCACACATAGAGTATTACTATGCAGTAAGGCACATGATGCAGGTATCAAATTTACACTCAAGTTGGCATAAGTTGCTATATTTACTGCACAGTGCAGGCATGTACATGTAGACATGTACACATACTGCGAAGTAATTTCGGTTACTGTACAGTAAATGCGCACATGTAGATATACCCATTGTCTAATATAGTTGAAACTGAAGATGAAGTACACTTAGACAAATTAGATCACTGGAATAGCTACCGAGATAACTCAACACTGCCTTCAAGCCCTGATTTCTCTCTGCTAGTTCAAATTAATTGTTCTCTTCAGGCCACTGTCAGAACAGTACAGCTTAAAAAATTCTTAGTGAGCTCTGTCTATTCCCACTGGAACCAAGTTATTTTAATCCTGTAGAAGACAGTCTCCAATTTGATCATCCATCTCAGAGAATGAAACTGCTTTCCCCATGAGAAAAGCTACTACTCAAGTTTATGACTTGATTACAGCAATAAATTAAAATCCCTGACATCTATATGCAACCTAATATCCAGAGGGATCCTGAAGCACTTTAGATTATGAAGAGATCATGCCCCCTCCCATCACTGTGGGAAAACATGGCAAACTTACACAGCATGCAATTCACTCCATCTAAAACAGAGGCACTTTAAGAAAAGAAGGATTTATATGGCTCAGCCATTCCATCAAAAGAAGCTGAGGATAAGAGTGGGGATGAGAAAGAAGTTAGGCATTGGGAATGGCAATGGCATTAGGGTTTGCGGAGTCTGAAGAATGGCACCTTTTAAGGCTGAGACAGGAAGTTGAGGGCAGGGCATGAAAAATACTAATTGATCTTCTTAGAACAGAACAGGGAGACTGTGCAGAGGGGAAAGGAGATGTTTGAGCCTGGAGACAACTGCAGAGAGAGAAAAGCCACTGGATACCATAAGTGCAAGAAGCTTTAGGAAAGCAGAGCTCTTCAAGGAGGAATGTAGCAGGACAGAGGAGGGAAAAGACAAGTTAGGGCACCCAGATTTTCTCCAAAGATACCTGGTTATATAGGACTGGCAGAGAAAGAGACAAATGCAAAAGGATATAGGAACAAGATCTGGCAAGATGGATAAAATGCTGAAAGTTCAGTGAAGAATAGACAACAGAGCCTCTGGAAAAGGAAGCATTTTGTTTGGGGACCAAACCACAACCTGAGCACATCCAGCAGAAAGGCAAATGGGCATAAGCTAAGCCTGGCTATAGTGCATGATGGGCCTCTGAGTGCTCCACAGAGTAATTTCCCAACCAAACAGCCCTTTGCCCTCTTGGGTCCTTGCCTACAGAGGTTAACAGTACTTCTTGCCCTTTCCTAGGCAAAATCCTTCCCTTCAGCTGCCAGGTTGGGAAGATTCTAAAGACACTTTGTTAATGATGTGATTGAGCCATACAAAAAGGATGCAGCCCGAAAAGCAGAGATTAACATGTGCTGTGCTTAAGGAGATGCCACTAAACTTTCCCTTGGGAACAGAGAAATCAATTAAAAAGAAAATTAAGTAGGATTTAAGTGAATCAGCACAGCTTCCCTGAATGAGGAAACAGGTCTCTCGGATGTCCCAAAATTCTATGATTACTGTAACAAAACAGCAATAGAGATCTGGCTGACAACAACATATTTAGATGCTTAAAGTCCTGGACTCATGATTTTGTATAGTACTTCCCCATATTTATAATGGTACTGACTGACTGGAGGTCACAGTTATACACAGTTATCATATAAAGTGTAAGAAGGTAGTGAACCCTGTTAATGAGTTACTGGAATAATAGCAGAAGAAACACACAACTGGGAAGTTTTGGATTTTGAATTAAGCATGTGTTCTTCATTCAGAAAAATTAGGTCAGAGTTTACTAGCTTTCCCTATCAGTGTTGACCAACATTTGCAGGGCCAAAAGAAAGGCCAAGTGCACACACTAACCATACCTGAACCTGTGAGCACCAGCAGCACAGTCAATTGCAGGCAGCAACACTTCACAAGGGGCATGCACCGTTGGCAGCCCCAGTGCACCATTCAGATTCCTGAAGGGTGACATTCCCAGTGATATCTGCAGGTTCCGTATGTGCAAAATGAGTGCTGGCAAAGATCTGGCATAGTCATAACAAGTGTGGGCCTTTTTACTGATTCTGAAGGCTATATCTGGGGATCTACATTTACATTTCAAAGTACAACCTGTAAAGGGCAAGAGACTGGGATACCCGAGAAAAGATAGATACACTAAATGCATGAGTCAAGAGATATGGGATACGTTATGGCTGCAAAAAGCATGCCATGGTCAAGGCACCCAGTGGGGAGCAAGGGATGCAGACCACCTATAAAAACCCAGGCAAAGATCAGGTCTGTGGGATCTCCTCTTTACCTGCCCAAAAGATTTGCACATCCCCCAGAAAGACCTTCTGAATACTTGGCTGCAAAGAGACATTTGGTCCTCAGGATTATGTAAGATCTACGCAAGGCTTTCTGTTGTCTTTCTGGTTTATTATGTTGCATTTTAAGGTAGGCCAAGCTGTATGTTGTCACTGTATGTTACTAAGCTATGCCTTAGCTTAGGCGGAGTTTTCCTGTTGTCCCTTTGTCTATACTTGAAATTGCTAATTGCTGTGCTCAATAAATGTTCTCTTCAGAGAATGGACTATTCTTGTCTAAGCATATTATGACTCTGGTGCCAATACCTAAAGTCTAATATTAAAGTCTGGTAACAGATTTTCACATCCCTGGATGGGCTCTACTGAATTTGCTTGGACTGAGAGATTTTATTGTGCGCAGCACTTAGACATTTTATTGAACTCTGGACTTAAAAATTGGGAGCTGCTTGGACTAAGATCTGGTTTGGGGTTTTGTTGTTGTTGTGTTTTTTAACACCACACTTAGGGATAGTCAAACCCTAACAAGACTGCAGGCAGCAGGATGGTGACCAACTATGATAGAGGAAGTGAAACAATACACTGACAACTGCTTACCATGTGCAGCAAATAATCCTGATACCAAAATAATTAAGGGACCCTTGGGACAGCAGAGTTATTGGTCCATGGAATAGGCTGTGAATAGACTACATTGGACCCAGGCCTCAAGTGGCAAGGGGAAATAAATACTGCCTGGTGATAGTGGATATCTTTACAAAATGGATCCAAGTTATATCCACTCATAACAACACAGTGACCACCATGGCATGCATGTTGGTATAAAAAGTGTTCTTTTGGAGGCGGACAAATAAAATGATCTGGATCAGGGCTCTCATTTTGTTGGAGAAATCACATAGGCTATCTGTCAAGCTTTTGGACTAAAACAAAAATTGCACATTGCAGGACACCCCCAGAGTTCAGGTCAAGTAGGAAGGACAAACAGAACCATAAAAACTGCCTTGCAAAAAATAGTCAACCAACAAGAGAAGGACTGGGATCAAAAGTTACCCCTAACTTTGATGTCACTAAGAGGAAATGTAGCCATGCATGGAATCACCCCATACAAAGCCATGACGGGGCCAGAGATGCAGCTACCAAACCAATGTGGTTAGTAGGGGAGCCGTCGAACAGTCTTCAACCTCGTATCCTTACAGATCAATGGCTACAAAAGCCTGTTACAATCAATGGCCACCACACAGAGACAATTGGCTACAACCTTGAAAGCCAATATCCAGAAAATGGACAAGCATCTAGCCCCCAAGCTGCATCCCTAAGAATGGGAGATTGGGTACTAGGTATTGTATAAGGAAGTTAAGAAAAAAAATCATGCACTCAGGCCTGTATGGATGGGACCAATCAGAATTGTGAACAAAGCCAGTCCAACCATATATCAAGTAGAAATGTATCAAAATTCCAAATGCAAGCAAAAAAATGGTTTCATGCCTCACAACTAAAGGCCTAGAAAGGAAATAAATGAGGGGTGAAGACCCTAGTATCAACTGTTTCAGGTGCTACTCAACAGACCCAGAAAATGGTCCAAGCAGTGATTCAGCGAATATCTGTGATGAAGACTGTGGTTATAATGGTTTGTGTAATGTGGATAATGAAAGTATGCGAAAGTGATGAATTTAAGGCCATGCTAAATTGTGGTCAAATAGTAATTTGGACCAAAGGGGCCAATATGTCTATAATTTGCAAGTGGAAAGGCTTCAGTCCTGACTTACTTGAAGCAGAGCATGAAGGAAGAAGGACAGTAGATCACCCCTCCTTTCGGACTGTAGGATAGGACGTACAAAACCAATTCCAGCTGTAGAACTTGATGAACTACACAAATAGTGAAAACAATGGGAACACAACTTTGCAACTAAAAACACTTCCCGCATTTATGGGAATAATTAAACGGGTTTTTCCAGGGTGGCCCGCCAAATGTGGAATATTAAGGAATTCATCTGTCATTATGGCACAGAAACCCTACAGTGAATGAGAGGAGGGGTCCCCATTGCAAGCTGAAGTAGACATGCCCAAACAAATAGTATTCAATGCCTCCTTAAGATTGACTAAGTAGAAGTGGGTACCCAAAAGGGTGTCCATACAAGAAAGGTATCCCAGCTGTAGCATGGCTATCACAAGTATTCAAAAGAACTTAGAGGACTGGATAAGCCTCACTCACAAAACCCCAAGAAAAGGTCAAAGGAAAGGGACAAATGGAGCCTAGTAGATACTCCTTGAGGGACATTTGGGTCAGGAATAGGCAGTTTAAATGCAGGAGACATCTAAAAATTAGAAAGCAATTTACAATCAGAAGGAGGCTATGCGTCTCAAGTGTGGCAAGATCAATTGGCAGTAAATTCAGGGTGAAAGAAGCTGGAGGTAAGTACATTAAAAAAAAATTGAAAACCTACTTTTTGGACAAAAGGCCTTGGTATTAATGCAGGCTACTGCCATGCATAATGTCTCACAGGCCATGGGGTGTCAAGTGACTGAATTATGGACACCAGAGGAAATTAAAATCAACAATATGAGATGCATCCCATAAGATATGGCTTCCTAGTTGGAACATAGTGGTAAGTAACTCAGATATGCCTTGGGTAGATTGGTGGGAAGTAAGTCTAGGAGACTGCACCTTTAACAGATACACTATATACATATTAGGTCCAGTGACTGGAGTTGTGAAGAAGACATACCCTGTTGTAAACATTGGAAGCATGATAAATGGCACAGCCATCATGGCCACTGGAGCCCCTGAATGGGTCATGTGGGAAAAGGACCAGTAGGTAGCTATAAATGTACATGCTGACAACACCAGATAAGCATTTGGGTTTGTCAGGAAGGCAATATGGTGTAAAATGGACAGAGCTGTGGGGGAAAAGCAAATAGCACATGAAGTGTGCGTGTCTATAAAAGGACATAGCAAGGGCCTGTGGCACTTTAGTGATAGACACGTATGCCTGCATGTGTTCTCACTAACAAATGTTACCTATGTCACACAGAATCAAATGATAGGGGAAAAAGAATTACAAGAGGAAACCTAGTGCAGTAACATGTCCTTACAAAATGTTGGGGCCAAAGGATACCCTGGATTCTGGGTATCACATATGCAAAGTATTACACAACAAATGAACCCAGAAGCTAGTGAAGCATTTTAATGTGGGTCCCCTTAATTTGCATTCTTGGCTACAGAAGGAGCTGAAGGAAATTGGTAAATTACAAAAAGACTAAAAGTAGAAGGAAAAGTTGTGGGTATGCTTGTGGATTGAAAGAACAAGCAGCTAAAAGAACTGAACGCTAGCATCCAAGTAAGTACTGCAGAAAATTGGTAGGATAAACTGACCCATTGGAACTTCAGCCAAGGACTTATTCACATTATTACTCACCTACTAATCACTGTATGACTGATTCAAATTATTGTTATTTGTACTGTGCTTTGGTTATAGCTGTCTGTAAAACAATGGAAGCAATAAATGAATGAATACCATGTCTTGCTATTATGGAAAAAAAAATCCAGAAGGATAGTAATGTAGTTTTATTCCCTTGTTCTCTTTTAACATATAAATTTAAGTAGTTTTAATATTAGTAATATTAATAGTTCTTAGCTCAGATGTTATCAGCTATAGCTATGTGCACTATATACGTCACCTGTATAGTCACCTTAGAATTTTAATGGCCAGGATGGAAACCCTCCTGTGTAAAGAATAGTAGACAGGACAAGACTGGGTTATGGTGACAAGATGCCACAAAGATCAGTCTCTGTGAAATGGTTGCAACCCATTAGGTGTAGAGAAAGTGGAACCTGTGACACCCAATACCAGACCCATACCATAAGATCATAATGGAGGCCAGGGCAAGAGTGGATAAGGATAGTGAGAGCGTTATCAAAAAGAACTAAGAATTGCTCCTTTGGTGGCTGCAGCCCACTAGGTGTTGAGCTGAATAGGCCTCAAATACTCTACCGCCCCTGTGCATAAATATAAGAGTGATGGCTCCTCTAGGAGGGCCATCAAGGAAGGGATTGTTTGGCAAAGACCTGGCACAGTCATAAGTGTGGTCGTTTTCACAGATTCTATAACTACATGCAGGGAGCTACATTTACATTACAAAGTAGAACCTGTAAGGGGCATGAGACTGGAATACTTGAGAAGAGATAGAGACTCTGAATGCATGAGAATCATGAGGGACAAGGGATACATGATGGATGTGAAAAGCATGCCATGTCAAGGCACCCAATGGGAAGGGGATGCAGGCTGCCTATAAAAACCCAGGCAAAGGTCAGATCTCCTCCTCATTTGCCCAGAAGATCTGTGGATCCCTCAGAAAGATCTTCAGAATTTCTGGCTGCAGGGAGACACTCTGCCCTCAGGATTATGTAAGATCTATGCAAGACTTTCTCTTGTCTTTCTGATTTATGTTGCATTTTAAGTTAGGTTAAGCTGCATGTTGTCACTGTTTTATTGGACTGTGTCTTTGCTTAGGCAGAGTGTTTCTATTGTTCTTTATCATATGCTTGAAATCATGAATTGCTGTGTCAATAAACTCTCTCTTCAGACAACAAACTATTCTTGTCTAAGCATTTTATGACTTCAGTATCACTACCTACAGTCTAATATTAAGTCTGGTAGCATGGGCTTCATCATAGTGATTGCAGAGACCACTACCCAGGAGCTGACAGGCTCATGCAGTATTTCCTAATCAATAAGATAAAACCTGAACTGAGCTTTTCCCATACGCAGTTACTACAGGTCAACAACTCGTAAATGAGAAGTCTTAGTTTCTGTCTTGCCAAAGGCAAAACCCTTCTGCTCCCTTTGAAATGACTGCTTCCCCAAAACACATCTGACTGCCTCTCAGGAAGGCACTTACTTGAGAGAACAGCATCCAAGTAAGGAAAGGCACTCTGAGCCAACAGCCTTTCCCTTAAAGAACACACACCTATCCAGGAAGAGCCAATGGGCAAATTTCATGCAGTAATTGTAACAGGGAGCCTCATGCTCTTGTTACTTTAGAGAGAG
Source organism: Alligator mississippiensis (assembly GCF_030867095.1). Classification (NCBI taxonomy): domain Eukaryota; kingdom Metazoa; phylum Chordata; order Crocodylia; family Alligatoridae; genus Alligator; species Alligator mississippiensis. The sequence continues at coordinate 17,725,667 of NC_081829.1, forward strand.
AAATGGCAACAGACAGAGCCCAGACAGCTAAAAAGGGGCTAGCCACAAGAAGGAAGGCAGCAAAGAAACACTACCACCTAGGCAAAGAGCTGCCCATTGGTGTGAAAGGGCGCACCTACGGTCAGCTAGGAAAACTCTGTCTGGGAGGAGTTGGCTGCAAGGAAATAGGCCAGTAGGGCAGAACAGGTGTGCTGCTAGAACAGCAGTCATAAACTGCGATGGCAACCAACCTTCAGGCCCTAAGGAGAAACCCCTGGCTCAGCTGGAGAACTACCCAACCAGAAGGGGCAGAGTTTAGGCTGCAAATAATCCTAGGGCCTAAACCAGGTCAAGAGCCTGACCCAGCAAGCTGTAGAGCGAGAAGCTCCTGGTAATGGACTGCAGGAAAGGGCTCTGCTGACTCCTGGAACCCCCTAAGGATGAAAGTAAGGCACTGAATGCTCACTATCAGGGGGATGTAACCCAAGGCAAGAGAAGGCATGGAAGTTACTGTTGATGTTTGACTCAACACAGGTTTAGTTTTTGTGTATGCCCAGTGTGCTTATTCCTTTGTTACAGTTTAATCCCATGGTTTGGGTTTAGGACTATTATTAGCTGACAGAGGGTACACAGGGGTCCTGAGCCCACCAGGGGTTAGGGACCCAGGACACAGTGAGATTTGGCCTGAAATCAGACAGCAACCAAGAGAGCCAAAGGAGGCTCAGCACCCAGAGAAGGGTGGATACGGGGCCAGGGGCCCAGGCAGACGGTCAAAGTAGGCTCAGTACCCAGAGCTGGGCAGAGATGGGGCCAGAGGTGCCTGACAAGGAATAATACATGGGACAAGGGGCTCATGATCCAAGAGAGAGAGATGGGATGAAACTCAAAAGCATGGTCCAGCACAGTGGACTGGAGCTAGAGGGCCCAGCAAAACAAAGTGGGCAGAAGCCAAGAAGGCTGAAGCCCTGACAAGGGAGCAATTTCACAGTAACACCTGCAAGACATGGGTGTGGTGTAAAGGGTGGTTGGAGCCACATAACGGTTCTTAAGGCACCCAGGGCGGTGGGGAGGGGAAACAGACAGGTCAGGCAGACCCACCTGACTGAGAGAAGCAGAACTGAGAACAGTAGAACCCAGGAGGGCCTGGCTGGCTGCTAGAAGAACTGGGGCTTGCTTTAGGATCCTTAGGCAGCCTCCCTTTCTATCAAACAAATACATTAAGGTTAGCAGGAAAGTGAGAAGGGGAGGGCACCCTAGAGCCAAGGCATGGCAAGGGCTGTCACAGCTGCACCTGGAACATGAACTTGCTACAGTAATCTCAACCAGCCTAGCCCTCTGCACCCAGAGCTTTCAATTCCACTGGGCTATTTGATTTTAGAAACTCAGTGTGCATCTGTAGTTCCCAGACAAAAACCCCAGGAAAAACTTAGTCTGGCCACCTGCTTTGTTAACTGTTTACTAGAAATACATGCCGATGCAAAGCAACAAGTTATTTTAAGATGCATGTTCTTACCCATCAAACATACGTCCGGTCTGTCATCCATTTCCTCTAGGCTAAACTGACTATCTGCATGGAGACAACAGCTGTGGTTTCATGGTACTCAGAACTTAATTTATACACTGCCAGCCACATGAACACAGAAAACCAGCAGCTTGTCCAGGGCATGCCAGTGTCTGGTTATCAATCCAGTCTACATGGGTTGGCATGAATCATCTTCACAAGGTTTAGTAGTCAGTCAGTGAGTCAATTCAAAACTGCACCCTTACCAGTGATCTTTGGATACTCCATTTGCTCTACTCACTGCTTATCCCCCAAATGAAGTAACATGCTTAAAGCGCAGCAGAATTTAATGTCAATATGTCAGCGATGAGTATGAAAGCATGAAAATGGTTTGGCACCATCACTTTTAAGTCTTGTGATTGCTCAGGTCCATCACTCCTGATACTCCACACCAGAAAAAAGTATTCAGATATAATGCTGTACAAATTCCGTTTCAGGGATGTACTTGGTAGCCATGTTGGTCTGAGACAAGAAGACATACAAAAAAATAGAATTCTTGGTTCCAAAATGATACCTTTTATTAGACCAACTGGGAAATCACAAGAAAATTGTCCTCTTCTGCAAGCTTTCGGGCTCAAAGGCCATTCATCAGGCTCTGGGAAAAGTATATATAGTAAAAGATGGTAAAAGTCTTGTCTCATACCAACATGGCTACCAAGTAAATCCCTGAAACATGGACGATGCCAAATTTTAGCTAATTTTGGATTTTAAAATTAATTGCAGAACAACAAGAAATATTTTTTACCTCTCTGCCTGCCTGTCATCTGACACCTTCAGGGAAGGAATTCTACCTAATCTACACACCAGAGTTACTCAACACAGCTCACAAAGACACTCCCATGGATCCAGAGGGACAGCTTTCCATCTCCAGCTCCCTCTGTGCAAAAATGAAGTTTACTTCCTACCTATGGGGACTTTTTACCATCTTGTACCATCTATACTTTTCTCAGAGCCTGATAGAAGGGCCTTTGAGCCTACATCTTTACAGAAAAGGACAATTTTCTTGTGATTTCCCAGTTGGTCTAATAAAAGGTATCATTTTGGAACCAAGAGTTCTAGTTTTTTGTATGTACAAACTCAGTTGCATTTGTCAAACTCTTGGCAAAACCCTGTAAGTAGAAATAAGGAAATTACAGTAAGGAACATGAGGCTCTATTTGTCATTATCCTAGCCTTAACGGTGCTGCCTTACCCAAGGATACAAGCCTGTTTCAGATTCATGCAAAGTTCCTGCACTGTCAGGTGAGGTAGAAGTTCACGTTGAGTGACAAAATAAAAAAAAGCATCTCATAAACCTACTTTAAATTGGCACTAGAGCAACACTGCTTTTCCTTTTCAATACAGAGAATGCTAGCTAGGTAAGGCTAAAGCCTCCCTCTTCTGAGGTCAATCAACAGGCATTCAGGGACCCAGGCATTTAGGGACCCTGGACACAGAGTGAGCTTTGGCCTGAAATCAGACAGCAGACAAGAGAGTCAAAGGAGGCTCTCTCCGCCTCCTCTCTCTGGGAGCCACTCAGCACCCAGAGAAGAGTGAATACGGGGCCAGGGGCTCAGGCAGACGGTCAAAGTAGGCTCAGTACACAGAGCTGGGCAGAGATGGGGCCAGAGGTGCCTGACAAGGAATAATATATGGTGCAAGGGACTCAAAATCCAAGGAAAAGAGACAGGGGATGAAGCAAAAGCTTGGTCCAGCACAGTGCACTGCTGCTAAAAGGGCCCAGCAAAACAAAATGGGCAGAAGCCGAGAAGGCTGAAGCCCTGACAAGGGAGCAATTGCACATGTCCTTGATTATCTTTGCCCACAGCCTTCTCTGTACTGATGCTAATCTGTCACAAGTTCGCCTTCCAGGGGTTTATTCAGTAGCTCCTCTCTCCCATCACCCCATCTTGATGTCTTCCTGCTGATACAAAGAATGAAAGAGGCTTCATCTCACGCTCTGGAAGCCACAGCTGTAGGCCCAAAGTAGAAGCCAGGACTCTCTTGCCATCCGAAACTCTTATGCTATTTCTGCCCACAGCCAACTCCCTGATCATGCCTTTCTCTTGGCCCCCTCACACTGAAAGTCCATGAAGAATCCACTGCAAACCTTGCCTCACTCAAGGTCTCTTCCAGTATGCCTTGTCACTGTTCCTGAACTTCAGCTCCCCTCAGCATTTCCATAACATTTCCCAAAGAAGACTTTTGACTGAGGATGAGTCTCATCTCCTACGGCCCTATGTCCCTGCTACAGTAAAGTCCACACCTAAATGAACACACACAGTGCTTTCCCACTAATACTGAACACTTATTGCATCCAGTGGCTTGTGGCCTTTCAGTAGCTTGCCCAATCTCACACAGTGCAAAGAAAGCTAGGATAAAATGTGCACATGTATTAAAGAAGTTGACCTCGTGGTTTGAGAAAACCAGCCCCAAATTCACTTCACAATTAAAGGAACAAAGATTGTTTCAAGCTACTTAGAAGTTGTTTTTTTTCGTTAGAAGCAATCCTAATATGATACCAAATGACCATGCAAGCAGAAAAAGAAAATAACTCCTTTATTTTTGCTCCAATCCTTAATTTTGATATGTAGGTTGTTGGGAGAAGAGAAAGCAAGGATAGTTAAATCTATGCATGGCCTGCCTTGAAACAGATGATGTACTGTTCATAGAAATGATCACACTATCTGTAAAGCAGATTTTGGAAGCTTTACAATACGCTAAAATACCCTCCCTTTTGCGGAAGCAAGTTGTATTTAATAAGTTTAACTTATCTTGGCATTTGTTTATGTTTGTTTTTTGTTAGATAAGATGGTCACTAGGCAAGAGGCCCTTTGATAGAACCAGCCTCTCAGTTATTGTGGGTAGCTGTTGGGTAGAATAGTGCTTAGCTTTGTATAAGTACCTAGCTACTAAAGCAGGTGTATGCCATAGAAACTAGTAACATTTGCTATTCTGCAGTTCAAATATGCAGAATATTTGATACCAAAATAAGTAAAACATTTCCTTGTTATTCACCAGAACCACAGAACTGTAAATGAAAAAGGAAATAAGATTTATCAGTAATGCCTCTTCTCAGCAGACTGCAGGAACCTTCTGTGACCTTCCACAGTTCATTAAAAATTAACTCAAGTGATGACTTCCCTTCAGTCTCCCAGAGTTCAGCATTCACCAAACTCTGCTCCTGAGTTACTCTTTAATTTAATCTCCAAAATGAACAAACAAGCTGAAGGACAGAGCTGAGTCAGCGAACAGCTCTGAGGGGTACACTAACAGGCAGTCCCGTGTCCCTCTTATAAAACCAGTAAGCAGGGACAATGAAGAAGCCATTAAAACCACGTGTGTTTGGCAGGAAGGGACCAGAAAGCTAGCATGTAGTTCTAAGAATGTTGAGGTTAACAAGAAGAGAGCCAAAACAAGGCACAGGAAACAAAAGAAAAAGCAAAGAGGAGGAGGAGGAAAACATGGTCTGATATGGGGAACAGACGGTGCAGTGATAAAGAGAGCTGCAAGCGGAAGGGGAAGCGGCAGCAATAGGAAACAAGGAGGAAGCAAAGGGATCTGAGGCACTTCCAGTAGGGGCCCTTCAGTTTTGAGATGGACATTAAAAAATAGCTTTCAGTCAGCTGCTCAGGATGCACCCTGTTTAAGTGTTCATAGAAGTATGGTGCCAATTAGAAGGTTATTGCTATAACTTGTGTCATGGCAATGCCCAGAGGCCTTGACCAGGGTACTATCATGTGAGGTGCTGTCCACATACGCAGACCCTATCCCAAAGTATGTAGGCCCAGATCCAGAGGAATTTAGGCACCTGACTCTCAGTGATTTCCATAAGCGATAGACATCTAAATACCTCTGCGATGTGAGCTTTCTAATTTAACCACATAGTGTTTCATCTGATAAACCAAACAGCTGCAGGGTGGGGAGCACAATGGACAGAGAAACAGTAGTGATTAAGTGAGCAAGTAGCTAACACAGCCCTCCCACAGTGATTTGCAGGTCTCCACCACGTGCACATGACTTTACTTGCCCTGAAGGATTTATAGGAATAGCAGACTGCCTGAGGTGAAAGTCCTTGCTGTATAAAGCCTGGATCAAAATGGGGATGCCAGATTAGCTTGGTGACAAAGTTTTAGTTGAAGATCAAACACAGCACCTGTTGCAGCTACACAAAGCATCCAACCATGCTGCTACCGTGAACTTCTCCCACCCTCACCTGCAGGTATCTGGCTTAAAGGAAATGGAGTTCAGGCTTCTACTTGAACCTGATCCTTGGTTTCTTCTCCATAGACAGCAAGCTAGGAGACCTGAGTGGTCAGCCATAAAAAATCTGCCCACTAGTATCAGAGCACTGAGCTGTTCCACAGAAGTTTGGCATGCAAGTTTTCCCAATACAAAAGGGAAACACTAACAGCCTCCTCTTCCAGAAAAAGAAAAAAGTGTTTTCACTGAATAAAGATGAAATTGAAAACACCACTACACACCTTGCACAGAATCTCTTGGTGAATTTGCAGTGCTCTGAGGCCTGCAGGCTGTCCTTGCCTCAGAGCAGGACAAGCAGAGTAAGCAGCCAGAGGGACCCAGGCATAGGTAGCAGTGAATAACTCAAAAGACACTGTTAGCCCAGTAAGAACACCATATTGTTACCCAAATTCCTAGGATAGGCGCACAGAAAAGGGGCATAACTCTTCCTGGCAGGAGGCTATGACCACTGATTAAAATCTGCTCTTCTGAAATATAATCAGACTGCCCTCCATGATCAGAAGAGAACCACCCTTTCCTGCTCCCAGGTGAAATACATTTATAGCAAACCTGCGCCTAGAGGTCCACTACTTACCCAGAAAAGATTCCACTTCACCTGAGACTGGGTTATTCTTACTGGTCCTTTTGGGCACAGAGGCCTACTGTGTGATTGTAACAGTGTCCAGTTGCTACACCCAAGCAACTGCAAGCAGGAAGTTCACTTCAATGTATATGTCCGTGGGAGCTGAGGAACCGGTGCAGGGAGAAATGCTCAGACAGAAGCATAGCTCCTAACATAACCAAAGGAGAAAAAAGCTCCTGAAGAGGACACAGGTGTGAGTTGTGGAAAGTTCATTGCTGTCTGTCAAAATCTTCATAAAAACTGTGCCCCAAACCTCAAGGAACAAGGGAGAAATGATCCATTCCTTCTGTCTTGTTTAACCAATCAGGCAATTGCAGACCTGGGGACTTTTCAAGGGGCAGAAAAATCAGGCTGTTAACAGTTCCTGATTCATGTCTTCCTGTTGAGCAATTACATACAAAAAAGGGAAAATTGAATGCACTAATCAGTTATTTCCCATCCAGTTAAGAGGTAAGCATTGCAGAGCAAGGGCTGCCTCAGTACAACATGCACAGAAAAGCCTCCAGATCCCATGAACTGTTAGCCTGGAATCCTGAGTGAAGGAACTTAGCGAGGTGCCTGTGAAAATTTTAGTCTGAATTCATTATGTGCTTTGGGAACCTGAGCCCCACTTAAATCCAGTGGGACTTAGGCTGCTAAGGCAATGTCATAATGAGTTATTCAAAATCTCTATACCAATGCAGACATGAATTATAGCCATTGGACACATGGGAAATTCAAAGTTAAATAGTAATCTTAAGAAATCTGGGAAGTGCAGAGTGCTGATATATAGTCAAGACTCACAAATAATCTGAACTCTGCCCTGTAGGGATACCAGAACTAACCTTCTAATTTTGTATCTACTTCATAAAGTAAACTTGTTTTGTACAATGGATTTTTCTAAAAGTTTTGAGAAACATAGCCTGTAGCTATGGCCACCCTGTTCCAAAGACAGCAACTATAATGGTACAGTAAGTGCCACTGGCCTGTTTTCTTAGTATTTCTACATAAAGATTTAAAAGAATCTTCAAGATATGGGTGTGGCCATGATACTTTGAAGGAAGCCCCTTCCTTATTCAGTTTTTGGGTAGATTACTGAAAATGTGCAGTTCAAAGAAGTATTTTTAGAGTACCTGATATGTATGAAGTCAATTATAAATACACATTTTCTCACCACACTCACTTTGTGTAGCACTCATTAGAAAAGTGCAGTTTTATTATTTGAACCTAGACAAATGCACTAGCACAGTTGGATATTTATATAGCTGGAAAAACCCTAAGGCTAGGAACAGACATTACAGAATGATTAGAAATCATTACAGAGTGTGAATGTGTACACACAGAGTGTACAGGTTTAAACCTGTAACAGAATTAAGTTCAGTGTACATAAACCACTTTCAAAATGGCTGAAACTGGTTTAAGATAAACCTGGTTGAATGCAGACTTAACTGATTTAGGTCAAACCAATTTATGCAATGTCTGTCCCAGACCACTTCCTAATTTAAATTAAACCACAGTCCCCCAGCATCCCAGATGCTTTGCAACCCTGGGCTGGGCTGGGCTGGGCTGTCTGCTCCAGAGAGCAGAGCTGGTCACACCTCTCTGTTCCCTAGCCAGAGCTCTGGTTGAAACTGCAGGCACATCAGGGTCTGCCTGGCCTCCCCACTACCCTCACTGCTTGCTGCTCAAGCAGGGATTCCCCCCCCCCCTCCCTTCCATCTCCTACAGCATGGTCCCCAGCCCCATGGACCCTAGGCATATGGTATGCTAGCTAATGCTGAGAGGTGTGTCTCCAATTTCACTAGAACAGACAGAAAGAACACTGTCTGTTTAGGGCTTTTGGGGAGCTAATAATCAACAGGTCAGCTGGTAATGTCCCTCCATTCCTTCCTTGGAAAAACCTGTTTAAGAAGAGTTTGAATTAATGAGAGGGGCTTTTGTTTGTTGATGGGCTGATAAATCTGGTGTTATCAGCCCCCTGCTGGTTCCTTAGCTTGTCAGGTTTGCAGACAGTATAAAGAAGCAGGGAGAGGGAGATCAAAAAGCTCAGTATCATCAACAGATGCATGCACTGCACACTCCAGCCCACCTTTGCCTCTGAGTGCTAGGCTGGGGCTGGGGACTGGCAACACTCCCACCTCTTCAACAGCCAACGGGGAAAAGCCTGGAATTATGCAGGCATGGAGGGGCTTATATCCCTCCCTAATCAGAGCATCCTGCTGGGGCCTCACCATGCTCCCTCTCAGCTCAGCTCTGCAGAAGGGAAGGAGGGCTGCTCTAGTGCCCCCCCCCCCAGCTTCTAGCCTAAGCCACTGCAAACGTGCCTAAATTTCCTCAGTCCAGAGAGAATGTCTGTGCAGTTGCAAACCAGTTCAACCTAGATAGGTTAGCCTGACTTTCAAAGATTGAATCAATTCAGACTCAGGCTTTTTGAATGTCTGTCCCTAGCCTAAATGAGTGGCAAGTCATAATGTACTGTGCTTTTAGCTTGCACAAATGAAAAATTTACAAAGCAACTTGGATTGTTTATAATCATGTATCCATTCTATAGTTCAAAAAGCTATTTCAGTGTGCAGTTACTGCTGCAATGAACCCATTTGTTGTGGATAAGGGTATCAGTTTGTTTCTAAGAGCATCTCTGGAAGGCACAATTCAAATTCCTTGGACCATTAACTGGACCATGCAATATTAAATACTTCCCCAACACAGCAAACATAGAACTCTATAGTGTCCCCATGTTTTCATAGCTATTCTTTAAAACTACACTATGCTTTTAAGGAATGGTTACTGTTTTGCACTGATAATGTTCTCTCACCCTTAAGTCCTATGTGTGACTTTCCGGTCTTTAACTACTTGACACACACCAGAAGCAAGCTATGTTACAAAACTGTTGCGCTCTGAAACAGACTTCCAGTCAGCCGAAGAACTTTCTAATGCAAAGACTTATAGTTCAAAACAGCCGCTATGCACCTGACTGTATAATGTTTACACCAAGGATGGCCAACATGCAGTATGAGTGCCACAAGTAGCATGGGCAGCCTCTGTGTGGGGAAGGAGCAGAGTGGCAGATAGGGTAGGAAGTAGAAAACAGAGCAGCAGATCAGGCAGGGAAAACAGGGGCTGGGAACATAAATCTGAGCAGCAGATCAGGCAGGGGAAAGGCACTGGCACTAGAGGAAGGTGTGGGGCTTGTTTGTAATGTGCCTGCCAAAAACTTTGGGCCTCACTGAATTAAACTGTGCTAGACTAATTTCCTGCATCCTGCACTGTTCAGCTTATGTCTCAACACATGAAATCTGATGTTCAAGCTCTGACAGATGCTAAACAAACATTTCTGCAAATTGTAGCTGTATTGTGGATCAATACTCAGTTCCAGCATACATCCCACTCCTATGTTGCCTTGCCAGTATACCTAAACAATGAGCTGACTGAACTACCTTATGAACTACTACAGAAATATAAGTGAGGAACAAGCAAGACATGACAGACAAAAACCAGTTAGCACTGTCAAAAAGAGATGAGTGAGTAAATTCACTGTGCAGCTGAGCACTCAGCACTAAATATAGAGATGCATACCTAGACAATTTGGTAGCAATATAGCAACCTTACTAGACAATCGAGTAACAGTTACTTTAGCAAAGCTGATCAGTTACTGTACTCTCATGGCTTCTGTGGTTTGCAGGAGCGAAGGTTTACCTTTAAAAGTATGTAATTTTTTAAAAATCCCATCCACAAAAGCTACAGACCTTTCTTTGAGATTACTCTGGGGTTTGCTTTGCTCTTCTGTAGGGCACTTAGGGGTTTAGATATAATTTGAAGATGAGCACATTCAATACCCTTGGATTTCAATGTGCTGGTCATAGAGAGATTTGAAGGTCTTAAAAAATATCAAGGTACAATAGAAAGAATCAGCCAGAAGTAATGATCATAGGAGTAAATGCTAGCAGTATTTTGTAGTGAGCCTGTTGGCCAGTGGACTATTTCAGATGAAAGCTTCAGGGTACCTTTCAACTACGTTTCTCAAGAATGACCCAAATACAAATTCATAAATCCTCACAAGACAGATCATTGCTAACCCCATTTGTGTGCCCAGGAAATGAACTACACAGTCAAACCTAGACTTAATGCTTCACATGGACTTACGGGTCTAGTATTAGGCAGCAAATTTGAAGCTAAATGACCTACAGCAGTTCCCGATCAGCAGCAGAGACAGGAGTAGAACATAGGTTAGTCCAATCTTCTGGAGAATCCCATGCTGTCTACTAGACTACCCAGATCCAGAGCCCTTAGAATCCAGTCTTTCTGTGTCAGAAGAAAGAATGGTCTCTTGACACCCTCTAAACAGTCAGTTCATACATAAAGCATGAGACTCATTGCTATAATATTTGGCTCTATAATGTTATACAAGTTTGAGAGAGCAATGACATGGTACATCTCAAATTTCTTTCAACAATGAGATCAACAAGTCAAAAATGCTGGGATTTTCAAAAGAAGGTACTTTTGACCAGTCTCTCAAGTCTTTCTCACAATAATTAATTTGTTTCATGGATCCCACATAACTCACTAGTTAGTTCAGACTCATTCCTCTTCCAAGATTATTAAATAGAATTAGAATGTGGGTTTTTTGTGATTCTGATGAGCACAATCATTAACCAAGAATCACAAAATCGTATGGCTGGAATGGATCTCAAGAGGTCATCTAGTCTAACCCCAGAGGTAAGACCAAATACACCTAGACCATCCTTGACAGATATTTGTCTAACCCAGTGGTTCTCAGACTTTGCTGGCTCATGCACCCATTTTCAAGTGTGATATACTTTGTACCTTTATGAGTCCATATTATCATTAAAAAAATAACACTTCATGGCACTACAACCACACTGTAATCTCTGCAACCACTTAAGAGAGGTTATAGAGAAGCTTTCCATTTATATTTCCACTGTCACTTTTGCTTTCCTATTCCTTCTTTCCCACACACCCTCAGAAGTACCTTTATTGCAGCTTCTTAAGAACCTCTGATGGGGATTCCAAAATCTCTCTGTGTAACCTTTTCCAGTGCTCAACTATTCCTACAGTCCAGAAAATCTTGTTAACATCCAACCTAAATCACACTTGCTACAAATTAGGCTGATTACTTCTACTCCTTCCCTCGGAGGACACAAAAAATAATAGACCAAAACTAGATCGAGTATTCCATCCAAGGCCTTATCAGTGCTAAGTACAACAGAATAATTATCTTCTGCATATTATCTTATATGACTTGTTTGTTCCTCCCTCTTCTCACAGTTGAGATTGCCACCAATGTACCACTGGTGGGTTGGTGTGGTGCATAGAATAAAGCCTAGAACCTTGATGACATAGAAAACAGATTGAAAATGTTGCCCAGGGCCAGCTACAGGTCAATTTAAGCACTGATGTGTAAGGGTTGATAGCTAAGCAATGTTAAGATTGGTCCTACATACACTAAATAAATAATCAAAAAACACTAAAATTAAGAGACTATTTGCTTCAATGATAGCCAATAGCAGCCAGCTCTGTACATAAGCAGAACATAAAATTGTCTTTTCGGCCATTTTAATTAGGTTGATCTTTCTGAGTGGGTCTCTTTCCCTTCATATGGTAAAGCTAAACAACCAATCAGGCCTTTGATTTGTGGAGTCAGATACTTGCCGAGTTGTGAAAAATCTCTGTGCAGGTGAAATTTGGCAACATGCTAAGTAAGTAAGTAAAAGCATTTGGATAAGTAGTATCATGTGCTCTGAAGTTTCATTCATAGTTTCACCAGGCCAAAAGAAGAGAACTGAGAAATTAATTAGCATTCTCTCTCACTGTTCTTCCTGCATATAAAACATTTTGTGTGGTTTCTGTTACTCTAGTTCCCTCCAACAAAAAAAAAAAATCAGGCCATTTATAGCATATCACACTATTTCCTGTAATTTAAGTCACTGAAGTCTTTAGCACATGAATAGTTTGTGTGAACTACTCTGCTCTAAATGTTTAGGACAGACAATAACTAAATTCAGTGCCAAGGGATGCCTTAGGAAAAAGGAATCCCTTGGCTTTATTTCCAACAGGGTTAACAAGAGTGTCATAGCATGGTTCCTCAGGATTTTCAAATGGTACAGAATTTGTTTCCATTGCTGGTGGTGGCTCAGTGCATGATTTCATAAGATTATATCAAGCTTTCATATTATCTAACAAGGCTCACTGCACATCAATTTAATCTGGGGTCAGTTTTCAGTCCCTTATGAGCTGTCTCCATCATCTTAAAAGTTTCTGCAGAATTCGTGTCCCACCGGCTTCTCAGATCATTTCCTTCTGCCCATCACCTCCCAAGCATTCCTGCTATCTGCCCCAGAGTACGTCTCCTACACTTTTTTTTGTCTATCACAGCCTTTCACTTAAACATCAAACAGTTACCCTCATCTCCAGTCCCCTGAAAGAGCACTTTATATGATGTCTTTCAGAACTGACCTCTCCAGACATACTTCCCAATTTCCATGTCTCTTCCACATGTGAACTATATTTCTGGATACAGAATTCAATTTTAAGTAACTTGGGGCATGGTTCTTATTACAGGGAAGATTTCACTAAGAATCCTAGCAGAAGCTCACTTTCCCATTTCACTTTCAGGTGAAGACCTGGAATTATTCATGTGAGTACAGAAAGCTTTGCATAATAAGTTAATTTGTAGGTGTGCTTGAAATGACAACTCTGAAAACAACAGAAACACTCAACAACTCCTTGTGAGTACTAAAGAGCTACACAATTTCAAGTACTAGTATCACCTTGGGTGTATCAGCCTCTACAAGAGCTTCCACATTTCTGACTTCCTACAGAACTAGCACTGCAATTAAAATAGCATTCTGCATGTGATATCTGAGGGTGGGACACAGCAGTGAAATATGAAGTAAACCACACTAGCAGCTGCAGTGGAGGCAATATTGCAGTCCCCAAAGCAAAGCCCAAACGTACTGACCACCGTTACCATTCTAGAGCCAAAACATAGCATATTACCAGTTACCTGTCATTATGATGCTTTTTATTACATGCTCAGTCAGTCAGGAATTCAAGTAACAGAAATTTTAAGATTTCACTAATTGTTCATTTGCTGCTGGTGCTGCCACTACAGTGGGACATGTCCAGTTATAACCATCATGAGAGACAGAAAGAGATCAAGCAGGTCAGGCAGACAAGGATACATTATTAGTAGAAGCCTCAGATAATATCAGGGCACATTGTACTAGCATTATGCTAGGTGCTGTAGAGTGAGACACCCTGAGCATGTCTACACATTCATTAATGCACTTTAAGTAACCACATTAAATCTACTACCTCCTCCAGACATTTTTACGTGTGCTTTGCAGGTAGTGGGGGAGCCATTCTAATTTAAGTGCCACAGTGTCTTGTGCATGTCATGCATCAGTGTCCCTGGTGGCAGGGGCACTTTAACTAATGCTCCTCAAATAAGGTGATGCACAGGAACGCTGATACATGAGACATGGAGGCTGGCACGCTAATTAGCACACTCCAGCAGACTCGATTAATTGAGTCTCCTCCAATGAACTGTAACAGCATGTTGTAGCAGCCTCCCAGCATGTCTACAGGTACCCTCCATTGTGAGGTACTAGAAAAATGTGCATTAACCTATTTTAATGTGTATTAGCTAAAGAATGCCATTTTTTGTGATGCTTTAATACGCGTTAAAATAGGTTAATGTGCATTAACCTAATTTAATGCTCCCCCGTGACATAAATGTGAATGGAAGTGGGTGGGGAAAGGGATTAGCAGAAAATTGCAAACTAGGGCACAGAAGGGTTAAATGACCTACCCAAGAATATAGAGGGAGTCTGTTGCAGAGACTGGAACTGAACCAAGATTATGCAAAGCCTTAATTACAATCCCACCTTTTCTGCAATCATATCACAGTCCAGCAGGAGATGGGTTATGGATTGTGTATCCACACTCAGTGAATGAAAGGATTTTTAATGGAAGATGTCACTTATATCTTGTTTTGAATAACATATTTTAAGCAGATTCACAATTCAGAGTCAGAGTGACAAAAAACTGTGTGCTTTGATAATCTTAGAAGTGTCTCATTATATACTTAAAATGGTCCCAGGTGCCAGACAGGTTGGGAGGGGAGGAGGGAGTTAATGTTAAAATTGGAATAAAGCAAGTAATTCCAGTCATAATCATACTGCCTGGAAAAAAGACTATGAGAAACGTCTTGGTAAATAGGAATTAGTTTTAACTGAGGTATTTTATTTACACTATCTTTTCTTCTGATGAATTTTTGCCTCTAGTACAATAAAGCCAATTGGCAATATATGCATTTGAGTTCAGGCGAAGAAACTAAACAAAGTTTGATGGGTTTTTCATTATGAAAATTGTACCACAAAACCTCATACTCTTCATTAAAAATAGCATTTAGCTGTAATTGATGTTGCAGGCAAGTGCCAGTGGTTTCAGTGCATGTTACCTTTCAGAAGAATAGGTATAGAGAAAGCTATAAGATTCCATCTGAGAAAATCAGACTCCTACCACCTGCCCACAAGAAGTTTCACTGTAGTTGTAGAGCAATCATACTACATTATGGTCATCCATACCAGAAAGAATTTTACCAGTTCCCTACTAGACAAATACAGCACCATGCAGAATGGAATAATTTCCTATCTCCTCTGTAGGGGCTGGTCCTGAGAGGTGCAGAGACCATCTGGCACTTCACAGTAGATGCTCAGAACCTGGAAGGTCAGACCCAAGATTCCAGAAGCTGCTAGCTAGTCAGCTAGCATTAAGAGGTAGCACACCTCCCATAGGAACTACATGAGCTTATATTATTAAGTTAGAAGACGAGCATGCAGAACAAGATTCAGCATAAGGTGATTCCCAGTCTGTATGAGATAAGATCATAGTTTGGCTGTTGTTTTAGTATTTGGGTACACATAAGTGACTTCTCTGGAACAAACTGCAGTTATCTTGGGTGCCATCTTTTCCAGTCTAACCTTAACTATATTCTCAGTTCCTGGCAACTTAGGGAAAAATCATCTCCTCTAACTTAAAGTGGGTGAGTTGTGCCACTGCTACTTGTCCCTAGGGAACATCCATGCATGCGTGCTCTGGTGTGTGGCAAGTTGCCCCAGGTGGGGCAGGAGAGGTTGGGGCCAGCACCTGGGCTGCCCGCAGCAGCCTTACCTGGGGTCCTGAGGGCCTCCCAGGACTCCAGTGGCAGTGATCCAGTGTGCAGAGCCTGGCCAGAAGCTGGAGCGTGGCTCTGGCCAGTCAGGCTCCAGTTTTGGGCAGTGCACGCTGCTGCCACATGTGCACACTGGTGCCACTTAAACATTAGGAGCCATCAAAGGATCAGGGGATGTCAGGAAGGAAAATGATAAACAGCAGGTATTTGGAAGAATAAGATGAATAAGGATAAGTCCTTCTTTCTCCTAGGGGTTTCCTCACTTTGGAAGGACTAGAGAAACTCCATCAAACATTTGCCAGGCTTATAAAGAGACCACCAATCCAGCAATTAACATTCTCCCACTAACCCTCATTAACAAGCCTCCCCATCAGTCAAGTTACATGACACAGCTATTTGCAACAAAGAAGCTAACAGCTGATTCCTACTCCCATTTTAAAGGTATAGGTTTCCAATGGTCCTTTGACAGGCTTCAAAAAAATTGCTGCTGTACAGACGTTCCCAAAGACTAACTTTGGAAATATGTTTTAATCAGCTAAAAGTTAGTACCATGTGCTATATCTCCCCTAGAGGAGGATTTTTTCCCTGCAAAGCAGCAAATAGACTTTTGAAATCTGGTTCTGGTTCTTGTGGGAAAGAAGTGTAGCTCCCTTTTGCCCTATTCACATCCAGTTTAGCAGAGAAACTCCTGCCTTGCTCCCAAACCTAACCTTTTTGAAGTCAAAGTAGGTTTGGTGAATTTGAAAGAGGGATCCAAATTTGAGCTAATGCAGATATTTCACTGCAGCCTGAGCTACGGAGGAGCTACTGTGGCTCAGCTGTGCTGGGAACATAACCTGGTCTATACTAAATAATGTTATTGTTATGACTACTCTGTTTACAAGCATGATTTTTTTACCATAATAATTACAACAGTAAAAAAGTGATTTATACCAGGACAGTTATTCCTCTTCCCATGTGGCAAAACTTAAATATATTTTTAAGTATGATTGGCCAAACTTGAGAATTATATTGCATCATTAAAGAGGCATGACTTTCTGGTATAGATAAGGTCTAAGGTTCAGACGGTGAGATATACCAGCAACTCTCAATCCCCTGTGAGATTACTGGAGATTACTGGCACTCACAGAGACTTCTGGCTGTAGCACAAACCTAAAGCCCAGCACTGTTCTCCTGATTTGTTACTGTAAAAACTTTTTGATAAGACAGCACTGTGAGCATCCCTGGATCTCTGGCAAAGTTTAGACTTAGACAGGGCTTCACAGCTCAGGGTTCTCTAGAGCCCAATAACATTTCTGTACGTACTGAACCTCCAATACTGCTTATGAACTAAAAAGAGGGCTTTGGCCTTTTTCAGATGTCAGATGCATCATAGTGAACAGTAACTGCCTTCAGTGGGAATGGTAGAGCAAAGCCAATGTTTTCCCCACTGTCCAGATCAGAAGCACGTTTCCAATTCGGCTGAATTTTTTGATATACAAAGGTGACTACTGGAAAATGCATTGGCACCTGTAAAACAAACACTATTACCTAACTGGAAAAATAAAGCTTGCTTTCTAGGAGCCCGTGTTAGGGATTCTTCAATTATAAGTGGCTATGAAGCATTCCAAATAAAAGAATTGTCTGAAGGTTGGTGAGAATCTTTCCCAATGAAGAACCCATTGGTGGGGTGGATGTAAAGGGCTCTGGTCTGTAGAGCTTCCTTGACTAAAGAGGCTTATGGGATTTGCTTTATTTTGTGTACTCAGGGAAATACTTTTACAGCACACAAAATTGAGATCAATAACATCACACACTGCCTCCCTGGTAAAGAAAACATGCAACCAAGGTGGCCAACTTACCTTCTGAAATAGCTTTCTTGATAGCTTCAAGGTAAGCTTCAGGCTCATCATCATAGGTGAGCTCTTTCCACTGATACCATTCCTTGAAAAATGTCAGATAGTCATCACAATCCGTGACACCGCAAAACAGTTTGACCACTTTGTGTGGGGGATGCAAAGCTTCTTGAAGGCTCTGAAGGGCAGCAGGGACGTAAAAGTTCTGCACTAGCTCACCAGAGAGCAACACAAGGATGCATCGGCTACTACGGAATAGGTCCAGCTCCTCATGGGGAATAGCAGTCCCACTCTCCACCTTGTAGCTCAGAATCCGCTGCTTTCGAACTTGCCGAGAAGAGATGAAGAGATTCTGAAGATACTGACACCATTCAGCGGCATCATCTGTATATGCAATCAATACGTCACAAGCCCCAGGGGCTCCTGTGCAGGTGCAAGATAAGAACAGGGAGAAGTGTCAACTCTGCAACCAAAATCTTACCTTAGACTTGCAGCAAAGAAACCAATTCTCATTTCTTTCCGACTCATATACATGAGCTCTGAACCTGATGGAAGTTTAACAAAGTAGCAGATATAGGCAGAATAAGCAGATGTCTTCTGCATTTACAGAGCAGTTGTATGGCTGGCTGAACTCACACTTGCATTTCCTCTGCTAAAATCTGAGTAGATGTTTCATTCTCACAAACCCCCCTTGAAGAGGGGAATTTCCTACTCAATTTTGAGTGTGAAAAGCCACAAATGGAAATTTTCGGATTGAATAGGTTGGTTAAAAGTCTAAGGTAAAAGAAAGCCAAGCCTATTGTAAAAAATTGATTAACTTTAGTTGATTATGTGGATTATGTTAGTTTTCAAGTACGAGCCCACAAGTTACAGACTGAAGCAGAGGAACCTGAACTAAATATAGTAAACCGCTATAATAAAAAGGTCTTTATTTAAATATGGTGTCTCAAGATTTACAGGAAGTTACAATGGCTATACTGTATTTGTCCGATGCTCATTCTGCAAACTGCCTGTGAGATGCCTACTTATGTATGAAACTGAAATGAGTTTCATCAGGTCTCACCAGAGTCTCCAGCATGGAACCATGACAGGAACTCCATAGCTAAGGCTCCAAGACGTTTTCCCATATAAGCCCAGTTTTGACCACTTCTCCCTTAATTGTCACATTTCAGGAAATAAACTTCCTATATAGCATGTTTAGTCCCCATGTCTGAGGCAAAGAATTAAGAGTGCATTGGTTTAAATCAAGACCTCAAGCAGTACTGAAATGCCTATGGATCCTATGGCTACAGCTTCCCTATTTTAGGATTTCACTCCTGACCAGTACTTGTTATATAATTGTGCCTGAGAACCTAAGAATACTGAAAATTGTTTCTAGATCTAGAATGTAAAGAAAGCCTCAAGGAGGGAACAAATGTGACCTGCGGGTATGTTACCTCCCCAAGTCTCAAGAGAAACTTTAATTGTGAATTTCTCCATTCACCTCGGTGTTGAATATAGACGCAAAGTTGAAGTATACAGCTCAGCTGCCATTGTCAGTCTCACTGTGGATAACTTGAGCTGGATGTTTCTGTTCCTACCTGCCTTTCCTAGAACCTCAAACTTACTTTTGAGGTGTCAGAACCTCCAAACCACCTCCCACCAGGAACTCCACATTTACAGTGAAAGAAGGTATCAAAACCAGAATTTTGGCATACAAACAGGAACCACAGGCAGTGTGAGATTTGTTTTAACAAACCCAGTGACAGCATAAGATGTATTTCTATGCTCAGTTTTCCTCCTTGCCAGAGCAAACACTGATTCAGACAATTGTGGAACTAGTCTAGTACCTGCCCCTGAAGCATCAAATACAAGCTGGCACAGAAATGTGAAGGAAATGGAGAATTCTAGGAAGGCCTTTCATAGAATGAGTTCACTCCCTCCCACAGCAGTTGATGTAAACACATAAGGAATATGCACCTTCATGCTTCAGGGCACAAGCTGGCCACACACTATTGTGCCTGGATAAGGAAGTCCACAGTTAAAAATATAGGTCCTTACTCTAACTAAGCTCCTTTGTCATCCTGCGCTTCAAGTCAGCTACATGTTTTGGCAAGGAGTTTCACAGGTTAATGCTTCATTAGTAAAAAGACAATACACAATAAGGAACATTTTCCAAGTCTCATTTTGCATAAATTCATTTCCTTTCCATAAACTTGTTAGAGCATCTTGGATCAGGTCTGTCCTACTTCTCAGCACCTGGGGACTACTGCACAGGTTCCTCCCACTCCTGTCCTTCCCCCCTGCATTGCACAGACTCCCTCACCACTGTGCAGGCAGGATCTCCCATGCTTCCCCCACCATGCTTGCCTTGTTGCAGGGGCTCCTCCAGGCTCCCCTCAGCGCATGGGCAACCCCGCTGTGTAGGGTCCCTTGAGCCCCAGACTCCGTGGGCTATGATGCCATGTCCCTGGGGTTGGGGGAAGGAAGCAGAAGCACGATGAGGGATGGGGAACCCAGAGACCCTGCAGCAGCAGCTGAAGCAATGGCTGGAGCAGCAGCCATGCAGGAGCCCTAGGGGCCATGAGTTAGCACCTTGCAGGCCACATGCAACCCCTGGGACACCAGTTGGGCAGCACTGCCTTAAATTTTCAAAAAGTTTAAAATCTAGTTTATACTTCTGGTGTCATTTTATTTCAGCATAAAAGCATGTATTGCTTTACTTTATAAAAATTCTGTAGTGTTGCAAGCAATTCAGGATTTTTTCATTAGATTTTTTCATTACATGGAAAAGGGCTGGGATGCCATGGGTGCTCAGGTGTACAGTTGACATCTCAGAGGTCACAAATGCAAAGCTACAGCAGAAGTGCTCACAGCATGGCCCTGTTAGATTCCAATGAATCTGTGAATTCTGCTAAATACCTTGTCAAAAGGACATGAAAGAGGAAGGACGGACTTCATGGAAAGAGGTCAATTTATCAAGTTAGCAAATTGAAAAAAATTAGCAAGAATTAATATTTACAGACTATAAGCTTTTCATTCAGCTTGAACTGAGGGTGCCCCTTTTAAAATTACCTTATAAAATATACTACATCACAATGATGTGGCACTGTGCATAATGAGATGATGATCCAGTACTGTTAAAGAGCCCTGACAGAGACTGGAGCCCCATTATGCCAGCATTGTGCAGAAACAATGAGAAAGTCCCTATCTCAAATAATTTATAATCTAAACACAGAAAGTGACCTGCCTACAGTCATAGATGGTCTAGAGAAGCACAAAGAATACAGTAAAAGTCTCCTAAGGCCTTGGACCAGAACCTGTACCATACACAGCTTTATCCATCCTTTCAGGCTTTGAGACAGAGAGACCTCAGGGTCATCTTTGAGGAGTGTTTGGAGGTAAGGCTATGTCTGCACTGCATTGGAGTGGACTAATGAGTATTGTCATGAAAAGACACACCAGTCACTTGCTTCACTTCCCTGTAGCTGCTTTTTTGGCCAATACATAGCATGGTTCTCAGGCTCAGGTACACTTGTGAGTATGGCAATTACTTGACACATTTTTCAGCATGCAAAAAGCATGAGAGAGTGGGCAAGTGCATTTTTATAGCACCATTCCCTAGCATGGTCTGATGTAGTATAAACATGCTACCAGGCTGTGGCCCTTATGTTCTTGGTAGACATTGAGCAGCTGGTCTCTGGTTATCAGAGTATAAAACTGGGGTTCTGATCACTTCTGGTCATTAACTAGCCGATATTTCCAAGAGTAGGGAGTTAAAAGTCCTCCTTGGGCATAACTGCATTTTGTCCATTTAATGACTCCTGAGTTTTGGCAGGATACAGCCTTCATTTTCCCATCTTGTGCCACAGGGTGCTGTCAGACAGCTGGTATGCTTCTACTGAGTTGACCTCAGTAAGTGGTATGTGAAGAAAAGTTTATCAACAAGGCTAACTTTATGCCTGGTGTAACTTTAATGACTTCAGAGGGGTTACCCCAGGGATGTTATTTAGCCTGTGGTCAGTACTGACAGTCTGTGAAGTGATTGTGATCTGCCTGAATGAAAGGTATAAGACCAGTCTGTTTACCACAGTTTCAAATGCTGGTCCTTTGTTGAGGACCTATTTCCCTCCTACTGAAGACAGAAGCCATCAGCTTCAATTGAAGCAGCATCAGGCCCAGGGTCCTCATTATACCAAGACCTAATTCTTGGTCTTGTACATGTGCTGTCAGGCGGTTGTGGGCAGCAGCAGCTCCTGCAAGAATGAAGATTCTCAGCACTTGGCACACTTAGTGTCAGATCCAAGAAAGGATTCAGCACCTAAAGTGCAATTCTGGTAGAATCTGAGAAAGCCACAAAGCCCCAGTGAACCACCTCAGAGCCTTGGGGTGGACCCCAACTACCAGGCTACTGCACTGCACTCCACTTACATGGGTAAGTGCATCATTCGCTTAACTACATAATACAACACCCATCCCAACAGTTGTCCAGTGCTTACATCATAATATACTCTCGTTGTCTGCATAAAATTTAATAGCAAAGCTGTTTAAAAGTGTAGCATCTTTTAGCCCCTCTCTCTGCCTCGTAATTTAAGATTATTCCAGTTAAGTGCATGGTAGCTGTAAATCCATGTCTACTTTATAACCAGTCATATACACTGTCTAACTGCTCCAGAAAGAGCAAAGGGGAAGCAGCTGTCAAAGGGCTGCTCTTAAAAACTTGAAAACAAAGGGACCCAGTCAGGTTCAGGGCTGCAACCTCTACTCATTTTCAGCAGGGCCAGAACTAGATATTGGAAGTCTCAAGAAGGAAGGGACCTAGTAAGTTTGGGGGCTGCTAATATCATAGCACTGACTACACTGGGTACTTAAAGAGCACATCTTATGTTACCTTAGGCTAAGAGTCTACCCAGGTCAGCGTAATAGCCTTTTTCAGTCCCAAAGCTACTCATCTGAAACTTGGGCACCACCACCAGCCATCTTCAAAAGGAGAGGAGCAAATCTGTACACAAGCGAATGACTTTGGTGCCTAAATCCAGGAGGGAGTTTTGGGCTATGAATCCCAGTCTCCTGTTGGCACCTCTGCCTCAAGCCTGCAAGGCAGGTGCTGAAGTCTGGCGGAGAGGAGGGATTTCAGGCACACACCTCTCTTCTGTGTTTCCTATTGGCTTGCTATCTCCCCAACCAGTGTGCTGTGCTGGCTGTTGAAAACCCCATTCCTGAGGTACCTACGTCTCCCCTTTCAGTATACTGGGCACTCAAGGTACCTGGCTTGGATTGGGTTGAATTCCATGCCCAGAGCCAACACCTAAACTTAGGTATGGTGTTGCCATACTTAATTCCCTTGGCAGATCTCAGCCCTTGGGCCTAGGCAAGAGCTTCTGCATTTAAGCTGTACATAAGAAAATGGCTACTTGCTGTCTGTCACTGGAATACATAAAAAAGTGAAAACATTCTCAGTACTAATCGCCCAAAATAATTATTAACCAACATGTTATCAAAGTCTCCCAGGTTGACTGGACCAGGAAACCAATACTTTATTTAAAAGTGCTGCAAACAAACTCAGGGGAAATAGCGGGATAAAAGTTGATAAAGAGCTTTGCAAACAAGATCATCTCTGAGTGATCGGAACACAAGATTTGCATAAACCAGCATGTGAATCTAAAGTAGTTCTGCTTATAACAAAGTCTCCTCTTAGAACCACCTTCTGTTTACTGAAGAGAAAGTAATTTTGGTATCTGTCTGAGAGTCCCTTGAGACCTTCATTTAGATATTTTTACATCACAAGGAGATGTGCGTCAGTGACGCACAAACGTTACCTCACAGCCCCAGAGGGCACGTTTTCCCTTTTTTAGAAGAAGATCTCACAAACAAGCACGCTTCCCTGCGGGGGAGGGGGGACTTGCAAGTTCAATGTCAGTAAGACTTAAGCAACATGGGCCAAACCCTACTCCCATGGGACTCCAGAGCCACATACCAATGGCATTAGATTTTAGTCACAGATTTCTTAAACCATTTTCTATTAACTATATTGCATGATATGTTTTCCTGAGCTGCTTTGTGTAGAGCATTCTTGGTAGACAGGGCACAAGTTAGGCCTTGACCTTCCCCACTCTGCTCATTCTGATTCCTGCCCCCCAAAGGTATACCTGAAAGATTTTCCACCCTGGGTGCTGAGATGGAGGCAGGGGGGCCTTGAGCTGAGCAGGGTGGAGCAGAAGCCAGATGCTGCTGTAAGAGAGGTGTCACTGCCAACAGCCAGGCCCTGCAACCACCACAGTTAATATGGCGAGTGAGGATATAAAGCCCTAAATTTGGCATCAGTTACAGAGCCAGGGACGGGTTGACTCTTAGTGTTGACACCTGGCACCTCCATTTGCAGCAAGAACCTGTCCCCGCTCGCTCCAAGTAGCCAAAGGCTCAAGTCTTCTTATGTCCATTCCTCCACCTCCCTTTACTGAGCACCCAGGGCTCACATGCTACATACTTGTAGTGTGTGCACTCACTTAATAAAAAATGAGTTCAGCCAAGTGAACGGGAGCAAAGTGGCATCCGGAGGTCTCTGAATGATCTCTGGCCCCTGCCACATATCAGGGGATAAGTAGAAAACAAGTTGCTGTACAGTGTTATAGAGGTCAGTGGTTCTCACCCTTTTTTAGAATCAAGACACCCTCCATAGCTTTTCTGAATTTGATAGCACCTCAGTTGAGAACCATTGCTGCCTCCACTTGCCTCAGTGGTTCGCAACCAGGGTGATGTACCACAAGCTTCAGCATGTATTAGGGATTTCTGGCAAACCTAAAACAGGCAGGAGCACAGGCTTACCTAATGAGTTCTGAGCCCTGGACAAAACTCCTTTGTGCCTCCAGGTTGGGAGGAGGGAAGAAATGCAGTCTTACTTGCCCTGGGGGTTCCCACACCCAGCTTCTCCATTCAGCTAGTGCAAAGGGCTGCTCCAGCACAGCAGGACTCATCTAGTAAGGAATACAAATGACTGCTGCTGCCCAGCCAGACCCCTCTGGACAGGCAATGCAAAGGGCTGCAGCCAGAGCGCACGCTTTTCTGGTCCGACCCGGTATGCTCCTCCCAGAAATAGAGGGGTGCGGGATAGGCCCATTTTCCCAGGGCATCTCTGTTTCATGGGGGAGCATGTGGGGTTGGACCAGGGAAGGCTGCAGGAAGCACATGGGCTCTACCACAACTGCTTCCGCATCTACCTCCACAGGAATTTTAACCTGGCTGTAGCCACACAGACATCACAGCATCCCTGGAAGGGGCTCACAACACCCCAGTTCAGAACTACTGATCTGAATAGGAATGGACTTCACATTATGGAGCATGTCCAAGAGTTAGAAGACTCCAGCCAGCATTATGCCCCAACCCCCTGGCTGCATGCTACCTCCTCATTCAGAGCGGGATATAGCAGGATGGTTATTGACACTAGCAATAAAACTGCATAGCAACAAGGCATCCCCACAGGCAACTGGACTGCCGTGCAAGAGCCCAGGGAGTGATATGAAGGCCTGAGCCACATCTTGGGGCACCTGTATATATCTGGGAACACTCACAGGTTCTTGGATAGACTCCTGCCTGTTTCCACCATGAGAATTAGGACCAGCATACAGCTTTACTCCACTGCCTACACCATGACATGGAAGAAACACCACACCGAGGGAAGCATCAAAGGCACTAAGTAACATACTTTACTCCCTTATTTCCCAGCCTTCCAACTTCTTCAAGTAGATCAGAATTAAAGAGCAATCACCCTTGCATGCTATAGCATTGGCGATAGTCTTAGGTAGAGTTTAGATCAGGGGTGGGCAAAATATGGCAAAAGACTTCATCTGACTCTGTATCCCTTGACCTCACCCATCCCACATGTGAAGGGCAGTCCAGGGTATGGTGTGTGTGGCTGGTCCTGCCACCCCCAGGCATGCAGTAGGGCTGGACTCACTTTCTGGCAGCCCCGGCAGCAGCGGCTCCTTCTGGCTGCTGTTGCTGCCAAACCCAACCCCACTGCCTGGGCACCCCAGCCCATCCACCCTGCACCCATCATCAGGGGTGGAACCTGCATGGGCAGGGGCATGTGGGGAGCAGACTGCAGCTCTATGCTGGAGCCCCAGACCCATGCTACCACCGCCCCAAGATCACGGCCCATCCACCTGTCCAGGACACCACTCCTTGCCCACTTGCAGCCCCATCTCATCCACCTGGCCATGCACCCTGCCTGCACAGGTCCCAACAAGACTCCACAGAGACCGCAGGATTGTGGGCCAGTGACAGCATGGGGCTGGGGCCCAGGGAAGAGCTACATGCCCCTGTCCGCAGAACCGGTGCCCGTCACAGGGGCCTATGGGGAGCAGATTGTGACTCAGCCCTGATCCTGTGCCATCATGGCTTTACAATCCCAGCCCTGGCCCAGCCTGCCCATCCTGCTCCTGGATGTCACTCTGCCTGCCTGCAGCCCCGTCCCAGCCACCCTGCCGAGCATGGAGCAGAGTCACTTAGGAAACATTGGTGACCTTTGGGGGTGGGGGGCATGCTGACCCGGGCCACAAGAGCTCACTAAAACCCCCTAAGCAGAGCTCTAGCCCAAATCATTGTCCACCCCTGGTTTCCATGATGGACTGTAGAAAATGTCTTGGACAGGGGTGATCCTGCTTGGGGCAGGGGACTGGACTAGATGACCTCTGCCAGTCCCATCCAGCCCAACTTCTCTTTGACTCTAGGGCCCCCCTTTCTCTGTTATCTCATGGCAGGACCCTCGAGGAAAACAGTCGGGGCAGCTGGTAGCCTGAGGTACCAGGCTACCAGCTGAGGTACCAAGGCGTGAGGTACCAAGGAGGACTGAAGTGCAGAAGAGGGGGCACAGGGGTGAGTTCTGCCCGGTGAAAGCCTCTGGCTGTCCTCTCCACCAGGCTACGCAGCGAGAGCGGGAATAACCTTCCTGGCATTTGGCCCAGGAAAGCAGCACCAGGGAGAACTGAGTCGGGCGCCCGAGGCAAGGCGGCACCTTGGCAACAACCGCTGCCATCGGCCAAGGCCCGTCTCCTGGAGCCGCGGGACGGAGCTAGAGCCGCCCTCACCCGCTCGCCGTCCAACACCGCCCCGGGCAGGGTCCCCGCCGCCCCGGCTGTGCCCGGACACCAGCCCCGTCCCTGCAGCCCTGCCGCCCCGGGCCCCGACGGCGCGGCGCGCCCAGCTCCGGCGGCTCCGCGGGGCGGCGCGAGCCAGCGCTGGGGCTCGGGGAGACGCCCGCCTACCTGAGGCGGCCATAGTCCGGCGCGGCGCGGCGCGGCGCGGCGCTGTGCCCTGCAGCCCCGGCCGCGGCTGCCGCCGGCACCCGAGGGGGACTTTCCTCCCGCGGCCACTTCCTCAGCGCGGCGCCAGGCTCCGCCCGCCCGCCCCGGCTGCGGGGGCCACGGCCGCCCGCCCGCACGTGCCGCGCGCCAGCGGCCCTCGGGCAGCCTCCCCCCGCGCCCGGCCAGCGCCCCGCCTGCGCCTCTGCCCCCGTGTCCTGCTGGCCGCAGAAGGAGGACAGCCCTCGGCACGCGCCCT
The DNA here is from genome assembly GCF_030867095.1 of Alligator mississippiensis. Taxonomy (NCBI): domain Eukaryota; kingdom Metazoa; phylum Chordata; order Crocodylia; family Alligatoridae; genus Alligator; species Alligator mississippiensis. The sequence continues at coordinate 17,752,617 of NC_081829.1, forward strand.
TGGGGAGCGCAGACCCCACGTCCCGGCCGGACCGGGGGCAGCTCCCTTCCCACCGTGGCCATGTCGGCTTCGACGTGCGGGCACTGGTTTCACAGCAAAAGCCCTTGTCACCCACCCACCGCCGCACAGCGCGGATCCGAAGCGGGCCACTTCTACCCTCCGCTCGTCCTCCCGCCCTCGCTTCCTATCCTGCGCAGCCCAGCACCAGCTCCTCCCAGGGACAGGCACTTCAGGTTCATGGAGGCCCCTTACTGATCCAAACGAAGCTGAAGGAAGCCACTCAGCCCGAACTGGAGTAGCCTACGGGGACATGAGTTGGTTTAACTGAGCCAGTTTATAGCCCCTCTCTAGTTTAAGGGGTAAAACTTGTGCCATACAAAGTCCTAATCCCCCTTATCCTTTCTGTGTGTGTGTGTGCGCGCGCACGCGCACAGGTCCAGGCTGTTTTGATTTCCATTTATTTAAAATGGAGGTGCTGATCACCTGTGGGGGCAGGTTTTCACAGCAAGGAGCCAGGAGGATTTCTTATTCCCCCACAGTCCCCTGGGGTGCTCATTAAATGGCCCACAGCTTCTCTCAAAGGGCTGGTTCTGGCCTAAACCAGATTCACATCGTCCCAAACGTGAGACAAAGGGGACTGGGGGGAGTGTGTGGGAGAGAGAAAGAAGGGGAGAGGAGGTCAGGCTTGGAGGAATGGGGATGGGGCCGTTGGTAGAACAACCAGAAACGTCAGCAGGTCTGAGTCCAATGTGGAAATGATGAACCAGAGGGAGAAATCACAGAAAAGGACTGTATAGAGACCAGGTGCTCAGGAGACAGTGCTGTTTGGCATGGACCCACATGCCCTTTTCTTGATCCCATGGTACCATTGCCCACACTGTTACCCCGGGTCCAACACAGTGAGGCCTAGTTCAGGTCTGGGCAGGGTTCGTGTCATGGGGATGAAGAAGGTATATGTCCCAGAACAGGGAGATTTGGGCAGCTGAAAGGACGGGAGGCTATAAATGCAGGGTGCATGCTTCTCTTCTAACTTGGAAATCTTTCCCCTTCCCTACCCAGCTCTGGTGATGAAAGGGGTGGATAGCTTGGGAACCTAAGCAAAACATGAGCTCACCAGGGTATAATAGGGAACATTGTACAGGAAATCAGCAGGGAACAGACCCACCTGAGGGGGTAGAGGGGAATTTGTTCTTCAGGCATTCCTATGCTTGGGCAACCTAACACTTTTCTACCTCGTTTTTCAGAGAGCTCTGTCACAGGTTTACAAAGAACTTGAACCACAAGACAAAACACTGAAAGAGCAGTATGTTGCTGGGTTTCAGGGACAAATAGTTCCCTACCTTTGTGGGTCATTAATTATCCCATGGTTTGTTTGAAGGAATTAATCACTATGTTAACTTAGCAACACCCTGGCCAACCTCAAGTTCAGTTAATTCATTTAGGCAGACTAAACCCTGAGATGGAGTGTAAGCAAGCCAGTGTAAGCAAGCCAGTGGAGTTCACCTGTTCACACCAAGTCTGAATTTCAGGGAGTATCTACCTAAACGATCCCAGATCTTTTAAGCGGACAAAGATTGCCCTTCCCTTCCTAGCTCTGGTTCAGTATTGTAACAACTGTTGTTTCCACCTCAGTAGCAGCTGCAATTCAGAAGCAAACAGAAGTTACCTCAAATTCATGAAGTACCAAAGGACAAAGGAAGCAAAGTTCACCATGGTGGAACTTCAGTGGAGTGATATAATGCTGGCAGTTGGACCCAGTGTTAAACATTTTGGCACCAAATTAATTCTCATACATAGAGCTCACTATTTCCTATTCCTTATGTCTTGAACACTAAATTAGATATCACTCTTCCACCCTTATAGAGTTCACACCCAAAACCTCGACCACACATCTTCCTGCTCACTCCCACCCTTACTTCATATCCTGTACAGAAACCAGGGTCTCACTTATCTACTTGCTTTTCATTTCAGTGCACATACCACACATTCCTTTCTAGCAGTAACAGCTCCCTCACGTGTAGATAAACAATGTTGGTCATTTAAACTGACAAACAACACTTACTCCATCTCCCTTTCCTGTCCGCTAACACTGCGGGGCAGTTAAGAGCTTAGGATGGTACAAGGAATTAGCATTGCCTATATGCTTCTCCAAAAGGAGTTTGACTCTAGTTGGGGAAGTTTAGCATGCAGACCCAGGAAATTACACACGATCTATCCCAAGAGCTTAGTAACCTTTTGCCACCATCCTTCCCAAATTATCTTTTGTATGACGTATCTCTGCCTCAGCTCCACAGTTTTCTAATTTATAAATAGCTGAACTAAACATGGAGCCTTACTCATGTGTTTTCAAAATTAGCCAGTCCTATACCAAAAGATGCTGACTGGAAACATGCCTGCTTTAATATTGCTCCAACTTGACTAACTGTGGCTGCTCCAGCTCTTCCCCTTTTGACTTGAATTCACTGAAATGAAAAATAAATCAGAAAGAAATGTGAACTGAAACATGGAATTCAAGGGAACTAGCTGATAGCCACATGAGGATTTTAAGATATAAGTCTGAAGGAGGAATTAAAGGGCAACTGGATGTCTTTGTTTTCTGATGCAGTGTTAAGTAAGATGTTTTTCCCCTTCACACTTTGTGGAACAGCACACCAGTCATTGTATCCAAATTTTCTGGATCTCTTCTTAACTTACATCCCCCATTTGCTGCTAGGTTTGATGCTGTATCCATCCTAGACTTTGTTGTCTCCCAGCTCTATCCCAGTTCTTCAGAATGCTGCCAGCCACTTTCAGAATGTCTTCTGCATATAGAGTACATGCAGGTGCTACCGCAGCCCTCAGCTACACAGAAAAACTTCTAACTAAACTCGAGCATGCTATAAATATGAGTAAGCAAGCACAGTTAAGGACATAGCCTTAAACCTGCATTTTGTTTCAGCCTGTGTTGCAGTGAGAACCCAGAGTGATCAGACCCAGCACAGTTTCACATCCCACAACTTCACCTGGTCTGTGCTTTGTCTGCTTCCTCCCTTCTTCCTCAGAAGCCACTGCACTTAGTGTTTTAACCTCACATTTATCTGCTTCTTTTCTGCTGCACCTGTACGGTGCTTGAACACTGACACAGTCTTCCTCCTATTCTGACCATAGGATAGTAGCTGACACCAGCCTTCTAATGAAGTGCTGGTGTGATATCACTTAGACCCATAACCTCAGGAAAATGACCCATGGTGACATTTTCACATTTGTTTATTAGAGTGACTGGTACAGGCAGGTCTGGGTCCACCTGGAACTAACAACTCAGACAGGGTGATGGTTCAAATGAATACGGAGGATACTTCAGCTTGGAGATGGGAGTGAGGTCAAAGGGCTAAACAGACACTAAACAGAGGGCCTCCAACAACACCAATGCTTCATGAAGGTGTCTTAGAAGTTGGCAGACACTACCCAAAGAAACTCTGTACAGTGGCATGAAGAACAGAGGTTATGTTTAGTGGACAAGAAAGAACTGGACAGGTGGAAAAGTCAGAGAAATGTGCTACAAATCTCTTCGTGATTTGGAGACTGATTCTGATGACATTCATTAAACATCCATGCTGTGACATGCTGTCCGCTTTTCCCTTTGGAAGCGTGTGCTGGAAGAATGAATGCCATTATTGGAACCTTGCATAAGTGTTGTTCTCATGTCACTGTTCCAGACTGCCACTCTATGATAGGCAAGAGAGAGCCACCTGTTAATGAGGTCAGAGAGCAGAGGATTAAGCCATCAGTATAGCACCAGAAATCTGTCCCAGCACCCAGATTAGTACAGCTTCCTTATGAATACAGGCCCATGGGGCTGAGAAGATTAGAGCTTTGCAATGTTAAACTAGCCTACATTACCACATTGAAGGTGTACCCTTAAAGACATCTGACCATATCATGCCACACATACTCAAATGTGTACAAAGTTCCCTTTCTCCTTTTGTAGAAACCCTCAGATTTGCTCCCAATCAGCCTCAAAAGTCCTATTCTACCCACACAGTACTGAGTTCTTCAAAGACTTACCACTGGCAAAAAATCTTTCTCCTTTGCAGTTTGTGTCCTCTACATTTTTGTTCATTGCTTCTCCTTCGGCTGTGCCCCCAGTGATTCTGGTCTCTGCTGATCTCCATCGAGTGTGCCAAGGAATGGTTTCACAGGAGTTTCTAAAATAAAACAGTAAAGAAAGCAATGACCTCAGAGGGATCCTAAAGGTCAACCAAGTCTCTGCCTCCACAGGTGACAGGACAAGTAGTAATGGGCTAAAAGTGAAATGGGAAATTTAGGTTGAATATTAGGAAGACCTTTCTAAATATGAGGATGGGTAAATACTAAAACATTATTTTGAAGGGTTGTGGAATCTCCGTTGTCAGTACTTAAGGACTTCCAAACACCTTGCTGAGATGGGATCATCCCTGTCTGAACTACTTTGAGCAACAGTTGGACTTGGTGACCACCTGAGGTCCCTTCTAACCCTATTTTTCTATGACTCTTAAGTCAATCTGCCATTTACTGTTACTGGTGAGTGGCATCACCTTTGTGGGAAGATAGGTTTCAAGTGGAGCTGGTCAAAAAATTTCCAGCAAAACAGTTTTTTCAAAGTATAAGGTTTTGTCAAAAGCTAAAACTTGTGTGGGGATGTATCACTTAATGATGTCTGATAGCAGAAGGGGAAAAGTGTTTGGCCTTAGAATAAAATCTACTAACTATATATATTTGATATTTTATTATGATGATTTAACCTCTCTAAAACAGATGACTCACTACTGTCAAAATGAAGGGGTTTTGGAATATTTGTTCCGTGGAAAATTTTAGCTTTGGGTCAATTCATACTGGAAAAAAAACATCTAAAATTTGGAATTTCCCATGGAATGAAAATGACATTTTCCAGCCAGATCGGGTCATAAGTTCTCTCAAAAACCAAAAATCTGAGAATAAGAAAGGCTCATATTCTATGCACTCTAGAGACAGCAATGATATTTAATCAGAGATAAATATGCAACAGGGGTTCTAGCATTGGGCAGATATAACATCCCTTTCCACAATTGTGCCTTTAATTTTAGCTTCCATGCTTAACTTCTAGCAGCAAGGAGTTTTACTCCAGTTTAAAGTAACAACAAATCATTAATGAAAAGACAGTTAAGTGACTTGCACTTTGTGAAGTGTGCCTTATAGGATTAAGCCTGTTGTTTTTAGCTTGAATTTGCTAGCTTTCACAGTGACCTTGTGCCCAGGATAGTTTAAGTTCAAGACAAATAAGCAGCAGTGAAATAGTGCTGGCACTTAGAAGGCAGGATTCAGAGTTAACTTCCTGTTGGAGTTAGTCATGGCTTACATCTTGGTCATTATTTCAGCGTGTCCCCCTGCAGGCTTAGGAAGACAATATGCATGAAGATCACCTTCAGAAATATTTCTTTACTGACAACTAACCATTATTGTTGCCCCTCTGCAAAGCAGGAATAGACATGCAGGGTCTCATGGTTCTGATCTTTGTGGAGATGAGGTCACGGCTGTGGAGTCAGAGTACCTTCTTCATGCAGCTTGGGTATTTTTCCATGTGCTGGTCCCAAAACAGAGGTGGTTGCAAAAAGTACATGATCAAACCCCTCTCTGGTGAACCCCAACCCAGCATGAGTGCCTGATTCCCAAGGAGCAACATTGCATCTAGATTAGGAAGAGAAGCTAAGGGTAGTTGTTTGTTTAATGAGAAGAACCAAGACTTTCCTATATTCAGGGGGACATCAGCCTAGCTTATTTAAAAGAACATCTGTTAAATCAAATCTCTTTTAAATAAATACTAGACTGATGTCCCCCTGAATATAGGAAAGTCTTGGTTCTTCTCATTAAACAAACAACTACCCTTAGCTTCTCTTCCTAATCTAGATGCAATGTTGCTCCTTGGGAATCAGGCACTCATGCTGGGTTGGGGTTTACCTTTTTACACTTAGCTTAGAACATTTCCCAATCAATTTAAGAGAAACAAAAATATCCCTACAGGGCTTAACTAAAAGGGTCCAACCTCCACTGTAAGCCTAAGGCCCTTTTTGATCCAGACAGAACATCTATAAGAACCTTCTCCATTTCCATTCCTAGACTGGAAGCTAGATTATGATTTGACATGAGGCCCCTGGAAATGAAGTGTCATTTAAATCCAAGAGAAAAATGGCTTTTCAAGTCATTTTAATTTGGTGTGTTTGCCAGGGTGGTTAAAGGGACATAAATTTACCGTTGAAGTGTCTAATAATTTCTAAAAAGTATCTTGGAGGTTTTCTATATCACCAGTGTCAAGGACCACCCTCATGCCAACTTCCTATTGGATTTGATGGGGCTTCTATAAGCCATGCTAACAATGTAGAGCAAAATTCTGCACTCTGTTACATCAGAGGATTATTGAAATCTTTATGACCCTTCCCAAATCTCCTCTGGGGTAGAAGTCCTGGTTTCATTCTGAAGTGAACTGGCCTGGGAGTAGACCAACTATACTTACAGCTGAAACAGAAAGGCAGCTTGGAACCTGATATTCTGAGAGCATCATCAAGGTATTAGGTGGGGAGATCTTAAAGGAAATAATTGGATGCAGCTTGCTATATGCTTCTACTCTTTCTTCATGTTTAGGCTTGTCTGATGCTAGAGCTATGGCTTCTTATCTCGCAGTGCAGCAGAAGAGCAGGGGGTTCTGCCCATTGAGTTAAAGAATAACAGTGGTGATACAATATACTGATTCAAGACTTCCATGCAAATCATTTTATGTCCTTCTAATTCCCTTTTCCTGCCCTTGCCTTGGCTTCTGTGTCACCAACAGTTTTTTTTTTCTATGCTGGTAGTGATTTAATCTGCATTTGACGGGAAGGCACACATATCAGGCCTGTCAAGTTCCTGTTTTAGTCATAAGCAGACTAGTCAGGCTCCATATGAAGATTTATTTAGTGGGGATCAGTGAACTGGTTTAATTCTACTAAGTTTAAAAATCAGACCTCCAGCTCTATTAGAAGGCTTTTTGCCAAGGGTTGGCACTGTCCAAGGTACTGAGTCAGGCACTGACCAATACTTTCCATTTTCATCCTTGTCAAGCCCAGTAGTTGTCCCGACATACTCCCCCTAAGGCAGCTACCTTTTTTGTATGCCATCAGGTAACCCCATAATGCTACCAGCTATCCAGACCTTCAAAACATATTCCCAGCCCTTCAGAGCCGAATTAAAAGAAGCATTACATTCATAACAGGAAACAATGAAGCACAGATGTCAAGTTACAATGAATTACTTTTGATTTATCAGAGCATGAACAATTGGTATTAGTCTTGGATAAGAGCACTGGCTTTTCACCAGTTAATACAATTCCTCCTGGCAGCACATCTATTCCAATTTCTAGTCAGCCTTAGCCTCTTACTGTAAGTATGACCAAACACACTGATTTTGAGTCTGAAACAAAACCATATATCTTGGGCAAGATTTGGTTCACAGCTTAGGTCTAATGAGGTGATTCCAAAATAGGAAAAGTTAAGAGCCACATTTGATGTCAGCCCTTCCTCCATCTGTGACAGTTTCAGTTGGAGCAGAATACAGGTAATTTCACATCCAGGGTCTCCTTCCAAGCTTCTTTATTCATTCTTTACCTAGACTGTACTCAGAACAATTTGTGGTAGAACAGACTCCCTGCATCCCCATTTGATCTTCAATCCACATGCTAGAATTTACACTCTGGAAAACTGCACAATTAAAACCAAGCTTTATGAAACTGGTTACTGCTTGAACTGTTTGGTTGCAATGATCTCTGTTAATAATGAAAACTTACTGATGTTTGGAGGAAGGGGAAGAAGCAGGGATGGGGAAAGATTTGCCTGCTGTCAAGAGCACCTCAGGACTCAGTACTACCATGAAACTTGCTAGTGCCAAATTAGTCCAACACTGCCTCTCATTTTGCATAAGAAAGTTGTTTTCTTCCATCACAAAGGTGTTGTGAAATTGGATCACTGTTTGCCAAGTATTTTACTACCCTTAATGTTAGTAAACAAACACTAAAACAATGTGTTAGATTTTAACACATTGGGAATTAGGACAAAATGCTGAAGTGTTGGAAGAAATAGGATTGGCAAAAACCTTCCCCTTTCTCCCAGAGGAGCAGCCAAATCCATTATTCAGCCCCAAGAGAATCATTTGTATTTCTGGAGTACTTAGTCAACACTAAAGGGCTGCTTACCTGGGTTTGTGAAGCCTCCTGGTCTTAACACATTTTTGACAGAAAGAGTTCTGCCACCAGCATTATACCAGGTCCCCTGAACAGAACTACATCTGCATCAGGAGGTGTTATACCAGGTCCCCTGAACAGAACTACATCTGCATCAGGAGGTGTTACTGGCCAAGCTATGCCACCTCTGAGGGGTGATCTTTTCACTGTCAGGGGGACTTTGTAATGAATACAAGGCCTTAAATTCTTGTTACATCCAGTTCTCTGGGGTGCCCTGGGTGGGAGGCTGTTCAGCCTCTAACCAGGACACTAGGAAGACAGAGAGACACTTTTAAGGTCTGCCCCCATGTGCCACTGCTTACAGTTGACTGTATGTCTTAATGTTTCTCCCTCTCCTTTCTTCCATACATTCGTGTGCAGCGACATTTAACAGTGTTAACATTAAAAGCACTGGGCATCTGAGGCACCCCACTAAAATAAATGGAGTAACTTGCTCCTTTCAGAATCATACTTTCATACAAACTGGCATGGTTGCTGACACCTCAACCAGAGACTTTAAATGAAGGCTTAGAGCAGTGTTTCCCAAACCTTTTGATATCTGGGGTACTTTTTTTGAATTAAAATTGGCAGCACACTTCACTTGTACACTTGCAAAGGGGAATGGGCAAAAGTGGCAGTAGCGGTGCAAATGCAGTTTGCAGATGTCTGATCCCAGAACAGCTCCCCAGTGGCTGGAACCTGCACACAGACCTCACTTCTGGGAGCAGCAGCAGTGGCAAGAGAATGGGGAAAGCCCTCCCCGAGGGAGGCATCATCAGGTTGAACTGGAGCAACAGTCTCTGCAACAGGGTGCATGGAGCCACTTCACTGTGCACCCCAGGACCAAGACAGAAGTGTCAAGCAAACTCCACACTGCCCTGGGAAGCCACAGGGTACAGACATGGCTGGAGTCAGGAGTGGGGCACAGGGATACTTGGTTGCAAGGTCTCCATAGAACTCAAAGGGACTGGGTTGGGGGCTAAGCAAGAGGGTTTCCAGTTGCCTGCAGCCAGATGAGAAGGAGTGGGGGAGCTGCACAGGTGCACTCTGCCATGTACCTGGGCACAGCAAAGTGTGGCATTAATGTGCCGGTGCACAGTGCAGTCATGTCCTTGGGGTACAGGCAGGGTGTGGCAGCAGCAGTTTGCAGATGTCTGGTCCCAGTGCCACTGGCATTGCTCCCAACCCCTGGATCCCTGGATGCAGTGCATGTGCAGCTTCCAGCCACTGGGGAGCTGTACTGGGACTGGACATCTGCAAAGTGCTGTGGCTGTACTGCACCCTGCACTGTGCCTTGCTCTGCATGGACTCTGTGCCTCTGGCTTAAAATACAAGGGAGGAAAAAAAGAAAGTAAAGTATCATTTTTCACAGCACCCTTCCACCACTCTCATGGTGCATTAGTGTGCTATAGCACACCCTTTGGGAATCACTGCCTAAGAGTTTGCATACCAGACCAGCCACATGAAGGAAGTGGCGAGATGCCAGACTGTCACCATCTCAGTCCTAATTGTAATAAATGCTTTGATCAGAGAGCATGACCGGCTCCACCTCAGTAGACTAACCAAGAAGATTCCAAGAAGTCATCTAACCCAACCCCTGCTCTGAGGTAGGATCCACTGTACCTAAACCATTCCTGATATGGTTACCTATCCTATTCTCATCTTTCAGTGGCAGGGATTACTTGTTTCCATCCCTAAATATCCTTATAGGAGACAGAAGGTTTTTTCTACTCTCCAACATAGATGACCTCTGCAAAAAGTTAAGCCATTATTCAGCATCCTACCCCAGTGGGCATGGAGAACAGATAATCACCATCCTCTTTATAACAACTTTTTTCCCCGTGTATGAAGAGTACTATATCACCATTTTCCCTTCTTTATTACCAGAGGTGACATGGTCCTGGACTCAACTGAAGCCTAGAGGCTCAGATCCAACTACTTAGATAAACAAGAGATACATCTATTATGAGAATCCTGCTGGACTGTCTCCGAGCTTCCATTTCAGTGAGGCCTCCAACCAGCATCAGTCCTCAGGTAGTTTTCTGAATGGCAGGAACTAAGGCACATGGCCACATGGACAACTGGGTAACAATTTTGAAGATATCAGTGGTGCCTAGATATTGGCTTTAGGAGTCTACTGAGACAGGCAGATGATCAAGTACTTTTTAGAATCTGGGCCTTAGTCCAGTGGCTTTAACTTAATTCCATGGCTGAAAAACTGTTAGCAAAGAGAATGCAATTTTAACCCCCATCCCCAGCTTTAAACTACAACTGACCTACACTGCAGTCTGCCTACAGAGGCACAAGTGGCCAGCCTCAAGGCACTGTACATTTTGCCAGAGCAGACATTACAGCAGCCATGTCCCAACAAGAAAGGTGAGTGAGGGTTAAATGTCCCATATTTTGTCTTTTCTTAACCAGGAATCCATGTCTCAAGTTGTTGTGTTGGGACACTGGCATAATAGAGAAAGGTAGCGCTGGGGCAATGTTGTAGCTATGATGGTGCAGGAGATATGGGAGAGGCAAGGATTTGTGTGGATGATATCTTTTATTGGGCCAGCACCTTAGTTGGGACAGACTTAGGCAAGCTTTCGAGTGTGAGACACCTGAAGAAGGCAGCACTGCATTTGAAAGCTTGCCTAAGTCTACCCCAACCATGTAGATCTTTGCTTCTGGTAACAGAGAAAGGAAAAGTGCTTTGGTGACCTGGCACTCCCTCTTCTGGCTGAGCTGGGCAATTCCAATGATATTCTCATGGGTTGTTATAGGTGGGATCATAGGGTAGAAACCTACGTTGCCAAACTGAAGTGGCTCAGCTGCAGCCAGACATGTTTTTCCAGCTGATCTGCTTTATTGGGTAACACACACATCAACGCTTGCCCCATATGAGGTCTCCTGCCCAACACAGGACAAGGGGTGATGTGTTCCCCTTGCCTGGGGATTCCCTGGGTCCCTTGCTGCCCCATGTCAGGTTCTGCACTGACCTGTGCCTCAAGTGATGGTATGGATCAGTGAGGATCCTAGCATGGAGGTCTGGGGTCATGTGGGCCCCAGGATGGACATACGGGGTGCCTGGCATTCCCCAGGTCCCATGCCTCCATGCCAGGACCCATGCAGGGTTTCTCTGCTTCTGGAGATGTACCTGTGGGGCACATCTCTGTATGTGGGGAAAAATAGGCAGGTGCTCTGGGGGCTTGAGGGGCCCTATCCTACCTGGGATGTGCAAGATCAGGCTCAAAAGCCAACAGAGCACATGCTGAGGGTAAGAGGAGAATGCAGGCAGCTCTAAGCTGCCTACAGTCTCCTGCCACAAAGCAAATAGACACCTGACACAATAAAAGCAGCACCATCTATTAGTACCTTGTGTCACATTACTGATGTGGTGCAACAAAGGGTAGTGATGCATTTTCTCAGTATTTGTGCCCTGGTTAAAACAGTTATGGCAACACAAAAGTGACATCAGGTGATAACTGTTTCTACTCCTAGGATCATAGGAAAGTAGGGTTGGAAGGGACATCATGAGATCATCTAGTCCAGTCCCCTGCTCAAGGTAGGACCATCCCTGACTAAACCAATCCAGGCAAGTGTCTGTCCAACCTGCTCTTGAAAGTTTCCAAGGATGGAGATTCCACAGCTTCTCTGTTCCAATGCTTGGCCACCTTCATAGTCAGAAAGTTCCTCTTAATCTTCAACCTAAGCTTCCTTTGCTGCATCTTGATCGTTGTCCCTTGACAATCTCCACAGAGCTTCCCAACTACATCAGGACTCCTCCAGGCCTTGTCTGAACACAGGCACCAGGCTGAGGATGACTCTTTCTGCTTCCTTGTCTGAGGGCCTAGGTCCTAAGAGGAACAACAGGTATCCTGCCATGTTCACCCCTGACTAATTCTTCTGCAAGTTTTCAGATCACTGCTGGAGGTGCTGTTTTTAGCAGGGTTTTTGAAGCACTTGACATTGAACCTCTTCTTTGGTTGCGTCTTTGGGTTACATCATTTTGTGGCCATAAGGATGGGCATGATGGAAGATATCAAACACGGATCGATCCAGCAGCCTTTGGGGCTGGTCTTCTCCTCGTGTCCTGTCTGAGATAGTTGATGACAGGGATTCAGCAGAACCTGCAGACTGTCAGAATCTGACCGGGCCACGACGTGAGCGCCTCTGTTATGACCGTTATGGCAGTTGGAGTCCTGCACTGCTCTGGTTGTAGCCGTGCTGAGGTGGACTTCATGCATGATATAGTGAATTAGGACTGATGTGTGGGTCATTGTCTAGGAAGCCGAAGCCTGCCTCGAGACACCGTTCCTGAAGCTGCAAGTTGACTTCTCTGATGCAGGTCTCGTGTCATCTTCCATGTCCGCTCACTGGTAGGACAGAAGAGAATACCACCTCTGCCCTTATCTCCTTCAGCATGCCCCCCAGAGCGTGGTAGTCCATCATCAGGTGATCAGGGCTTCTTCTGGCCACATCATTAGCGACCCCACATGGATTAGGACCATGGGGTAGTAATCGGTGGGCCAGATAATGGCCTGGATCATCCCCGTCACATCCTGAATCTTTGCTCCTGGCAAGCAGTAGACCTTGCATGTCGAGGGGTCCTGGTGACAGATGGGACCCTCTGTACCTCTCAGGATGGAGTCGCCTATGATGATCACTCGACGTTTCTTCCTCTGGGTCTGCTTAGCTCCTTCAGCCTGTTCAGAGTGTGGAGTTGCCTCCTCTCTGGAGGTTTCCTCCTCTCCTTCCTTTTTCTGCAGTGTCACCAGGGCCTCGTACCTGTTCTTCAGCCAGACTGGAGGAACTGGCACTGCTCTGCTGAGAGCAGCCCTGGTTCTGGACAGGACCATCTGCCACTCTGCTGTGGAGGGCACCTTCTGGGGTGCTTCTTCCTTGGATGCATAGCCCTGCAGGGAGAGAAAATACCCATCAGTTTCATCCTCTGCCTCCCTGATTCCCCTCAGCCTGCTAACCTCCTCCTGGAGCTCCCTCACATGCACCTCCAGGACCCTAAGACAGGCACCTGCAGGACAGGTGTGGGGGCCCCCATTCCCTGCCCCCCACAGCCCTGCTGGGCATCCCCCGCACAACACACAGCAGTGTGCACACACCCTCCCACAAAACACTGGGAAGGTGCCACCTTCCCCATGCCCCCTTCAGGGACTATCCAGAGTGGGGGGCACAGCCTTGCCCTTTCCACACACACCCCGACCCCCCCCCCCACAACACACACACACACACACACACACACACACACACACACAATGCCTTCTTCTCTCCAGCACCAGGGTACAGGAACATAGAGGGGCTCATCTCTGCATTGCCGTTCTCCCTAGCAGGGGTTTCTAGGAGCAATGGCTTCCCCTCGTCCTGCTTGTCCTCAACTTCCCCCCAAACAGCTCTCCCAAGGTGGTCTGCATGAGATGGTGCACAGCCTGTCAGTGCCTGCCCAGGCCTGCACTGAGTGTGTCAGGACCCTGCTGGGTTACCCTCTGGAATTGCTCCCTTCCTGGCTCCCTTCTCCATCCTTGGCCTTCTCCCGAGGGTCCCAGAGCCCTGCTGCCCCTGCTCCACACACACTCACTAACAGCTTCCCCTGCCTGTATTGGGGACTGCAGAAACAAAAAAGAAATGGAGCTGTCTCAGAAATCATCCCCTTTCCCCAGTAGACCTGAACAGCCTGCTCCCCACTCAGGCCCAGATGGACGGAGACAGAAGGGACCAGAATACTATGACCTGGTGTGCACAACACCCCTACCGACACCTCCCACCAGCCTCTTGGGGCTTCACAGAGCCTGGGGGCAATCCCCTCCCAAAATGTGACCCACACGTTGCCTGAGCACAGGATCTGGAGGCCCAGAGATGATGAGGGACTGACACAGGAGACAACTCCTTGGTACAGGGCACTGGCCCCCTGCGGGATGGCCATCATGGGTCATCCTGGCCTGCCTAGAGGCAAAAAGGGCCCTGATCATCACCCAGCTCCCATCCAGCTCTGATCCCAGGCTCACAAACTAACAGTATAAAAAGCATCATAACTATCCCCGTGTCCTACTTCTTTCTGCTGATGGCGAGCCTTGGTTTGGGTGCTTGCCTCCATCTTTGGCAGGGGTTCACCCTGGCACCCCACCTCAGTCAGCCAAAGGGCCCTGGTCTGGGTGCTGGCATGTTTGTGCCAGGGGCTCTCTGCCAGGGTGCTGGCCTCTGCATTAAGGGGCACGTTGGTCTGGGTCCCTGTGCTGTGCTGGGACCCTGCCTCCTTCTGGAGGGAGCTAATGCTCCTGATTGCACAAAAAGGAACAGGGCAGAAATGGGTCCTGGACTGAATTCATCCCCACCAGCACCAGAAAAAGAACTCCCCTACCTGCAAACAGCACCACTTGCAACACCCCATAGCCTGCTCCAGAGCCCACAAGCTACCCAGGAGAGCCCCACACCTCACCCTCTCCTCCCAGTCCCCCACTTACCCCCTCCATGGTGGCCAGCACTCCTCAGTTATCCCCTCTACATCCATGGGAGGCTGTTGCAAATTAAAAAGAAAAATGGCAGTGAAGAGAAAATCCAGCTCCCTGGCTGCAAGCTGGCACCTGGCAGAGTATGGGGGAGCCTGGATGAGAGCAACCCAGAGAGCAGGGGATGTCAGTGCAGCACAGACATGTCACCCCACCAGTCCCACAGTGTGACATCCACAAAGCTCACGTGGTGCCCAGCACTGCACACACAAACCCTCCCACAGAGCCAGGGCAACCCCTGTCCCTTCTACTGCAGGGCCTGGCACAGCAGGGTACAGCCTTGCCCTGTGCACACACAGCACACACACACTCACCCACCCCCCTGGGGCAGGGGCATGCAGAGCAGCTCACCTCTGTGGGGCTGTCATCCAGAGCCTGGCCCTGCTTCATATTGGCCTCAAGGGCCAGCATCAGGAAGAGATTCTGGCATCTCAGGTCCTCCATTTGGGCCTGCACGAGAATCTCCCCAGCCCGTCAGAGCCTGCCCATGCCTGTACCCAGCATATTGGGCTTCTGCACCAGCAGTGTTACCTCCCTGTCACCCATCAGGGACTACCTCTCCCCACATGCAATGTGCCAGGACTCTGTTCATGGCTTCAGCATCCTCTGGGATTTCACCCTGCTTGGTCAAGCTTGGCTTCAGCCTCTTCTCTCCCCTGCCACATGACCCTGACAGCCTCTGCCATGTGCAAACTCACCAGGAGCCGCTCCTCCCTTTGCTGTGCACTGTGAAGACAAAAAACATTTGCGGGCTCAGAGAGACTGACAGTGCCATCCCAGAAAATACCCCTTCCCCAAGGAGAGACTTGCACAGAAGCAAGGATGGGTCCTGGGCTTGTGCCCCAACCCCCATGCCACACAAGGGGAACCGCCAGCTCCCTCCCCAGCCCCACACTTACCAGGACAGGAGGACTTCCAGGTCCTGCTCCTTCTGTGCCAGTTGGGCCCAAAGTACCTTCAGCTCAAGCTGCCACAGAATGACACAGTCTGGGTTAAAGAGGCCTCATGCCATTGCCTGTTTGCACACGTAGCCACCTCTGGCCCAGATCTGTCCCTCTAGCCCTGTGTTTACCCTCCAGCCGCCAGCCTGGCCCCACGCTTGTCCCTCTGGTCCACCCCTCCAGGCAGCCATCACCCAGCCTATTTGGTCTCACTCACAGCCCTTCACCCCAGCTGGGTCCCTCTCACCTACTTCCGGCGGTGCCCGCCATGGGGTTTCTCCTCCTGGGGAAGGAAAGAGCTGCTGTAGCAATGGGCAGTGAATTCCCCATCTCCCCATGATGCAGGGTTGGAAGCCCCCATAGCCCTGGGGCCAGGTAGGGCTCACAGACCTGGGTCCCAGGGATCCCAGGGGCTGGTTGTTACCACCTGTCTCAAATGAGACCCCACCTCCCAACTCAAGGTGCCAGATCCCCTCAGACACTCCAGTTTGGGAAGGACTGTCCCTGTGATCGGTGGATGCACCCACGACCCCCTCCCTTATTCTTGGAGGGCCCATGGAGTCGGCAGAGAGTGAGACTCTACCTGGGAGGGGCACGGGGGACCTGGTGAGAGCCCCCTGAACCCCAGGTCAGCCCCTCCAACTCCCTGGGCAGGGGAAAGACTCACTGCAGTGGATGGGTGCAGCTACATCTGGCCCCTTGCAGCACTGCCTGGCACAGCTGGCAGGGTCTCCCACACCCCTCAACTTGCGCCCAGCACTGCTCCTGTTCTGAGGAGAGACAAGGGGCCATGAATCAGCTGGGCCCACTCTGCTGCCAAGGCGCAGGGCGACCATCCCCTCTGGGACATAATGCATGGGGGCACCTGCCAGGAGTCCTGCATGCTGCAAGGGCAGGACCTTCCTCCATGGGGGTCGGGGTGGGAATCCCTTCATGGAGCAGGTCTGGGAGAGACCCCAGGAACATGACTGGTTGCATGAGATGCAAATGCCCCTGGCAGAGCATAGGTCCCTAGGGGCAAAGGGATAAGGTGTGGTAAGGTTGGGGATGGATCTCCTGGCATAAACAGGCTTCTGGAGGGTGGCCCCAAACAGGCTGGGAGGGGCTAGATCAGCTTGGCCCCTGGGAATGGAGGCTGAGGAGGGAGAGGGGAGTGCCCTCGTGTAGAGACCTTGCCCTCTCCCCATGCCACCGCACAAGCTCCCCGCCCCACCGCCCAGCTTGGGCTGGACCCAAACTCGCCAGGTGCAGGGTCCCTCTTCCCCTGGCCTTCACCCCAGAAGGGTAAACATAGAGAGCCCTTAATGGGGGGAGTCTTCCTCCTGCCCACCTGCCTGCACCCAGGGTGGCATCTGGTGCTGAGGGGAGATGAGGGCTGCGCATCACACTGGGTGGACCACTGTGAGGATGGGGATCCCAGAGCCTATGTGGGCCCCACCCTGCAAGGAAGCAGAGGGGAGCAGGGCCATTGCCAGGGGGAAGACTCCCAGGGCAGGGGCATGGGCAGGGCCTGGACCTGGAGCAGAGTACGGAGCCTGTGGAGGCCAATCCTGCTCCCCCTCCCCAGGGAACTTGCTGGTGAGGAGCAGGGGGTGATTCCTGGGGGCGGAGGGGGGGACGGAGTTGGGTCTGTCCAGGTTGGACCTGGGACAGCGGGGGTTGGCCTGTCCAGGCAAACCCTGCTGGGAGGGGAGGCCACACAGGCCTGAAGCCTCCTGTGCTGCCCACCCCTCATTGATCCCATGGAGGGCATGTGCCCACGCTGCACCTGGGTTGCTGGAGCGCAGGCGCACCAGTGACAACTTGTCCTGCTGGAGCATCTGCAAACAAAAACAGACCCTGAGCTGAAGGAGGGAAAGAGGAGACTGACTGCCAAGAGCAGGGATGAGGCATGGGACCATGTCCTGGGCCCTGGCACAACCTGAGCCCCTAGCAGCAACTTGCTACATCTCCCCAAAGTCTCTGTGACAGGTCCGCGGGGTGTCCCCAGTGTTGCCCCCACGGCTGAATGAGAAAGGGCACTCGTGTCTCCAAAGGTGTATGCTTCAGACACTTGGTTTAAAAACTGTTGATAACTAGCTAACTAGCGATCGAACAAACCAACTAACTCTAGGGAACTGAAATGATGGACAGCATTGGTGGCTGCAGGGGGCAACTTGTAGGCCTGAATGAAGCGGCTAGTATTTGCTTCGAATTCGGATTCGGCTGATTCGGGGGACAGTGATTCGATTCGGTGATTTGAATCACTGTCCTGATTCGATTTAGCCGAGTCTCCGAATCAACCAGGCCAGGCCCATCCTACACCTGCTCTCCCAGCCCAGCAATGGCCACCCCGCCTGCCCCAGCTCTAGGCATTTGGGGAAAAAAAAGCCCTGGCTCAGCAGGTGCTGCCAGGTGGGAGGCAATCCCCGCTGCCCCATGCTGCATGGGGGGCTCTGCATGAGCCCCCACAACCCCTCCATCACTCTCCCAGCCCCCTCATGGGTGCCCCGCATGGGCCAGCTCCAGCCCTTTAAGAAAAAAAAGCCTGAAGAAACCTGGGATTCGCTGCTGCTGTGGACAGGGGGCAATCCCTGATGCTCTGAGCCAGGTGAGGGCGCTGCAGGAGCCCCCAAAGCCCTGAGGCTGCACCAGGAGCCTGAGCCCAGGGGCTTTTCTCCACTTTTTTTTTCTTAAAGGGCCAGAGTCCTGGCAGGCAGGGCAGCTGGGGGAGTGGGCGGGGGCTGGGGGGCTGACTTAGATCCCCCCCATGGTCCCTTCCCCCCTCCCCCTCCTCTAGTACTTACCAGCTCAGAGTGGCTCACCTGGGAATGCATGAATCATCGAAGCTCTCCAAATCTTTGCTGAAGATTTGAAGAGCTTTGAAATGATTCGGACCTTTAAATTGGTCCCCTGATTCAATTTGGATTCGGAGATTCAGCCACCAAATTGGACTGAATCTTCTCCGAATCGAATCACCATCCGAAGCTTCACACAGCCCTAAAAATTATAGTGATGGGCTGGGATGTGACTATCAGGGGATAAGGAGTTCCCAGAGCTCCAGAGAGGCACGTCAGTGACCTGTGCCAGGGGCAGGGTCCAAGCCACAGTAGTGCCCATGGGGCATATGAGTGTTTGAGCCCTTGCTAGAGGCTGAGTTCAAACCCCAGGCAGGCAGCAGCTAAGAGGTCTAAAGCCTGGTGAAAGAGGTGGCCTGAAGCTGGAAGGGCTAAAGGGTAGAGCCCAAGAGGGTGAAACCAAGTCCAGGGGCCCACAGCCTGAGATGGGGGAGCTAGAGACAGACTGAAGCTGGGAAGGCCAAGGCCAGAGACGCAAGACGGGTGAGACTAGGGCCAGGGGCCCCAAGCCCAAGAGGTCAAAACATAGTCCGAGAGGGTGAGTCAAGAGCTGGAGCCCAGAAGCCAGGTCCAGCACGATGGGCCTAGGCAGAGGAGCTAATGAAAGGAAAGGGGTAGCAGCCAGGAGGGTTGAAGCCCCAGCAAGAGTGGAGAGGTCTGAAAAAGACCAGACCTGACACTGATTGACTGATAACCTCCACGAGGCATGGGCATGGCTACAGAGGAGGACAAAGACCACAAAATTAGCCCTTAAGGCAACAGGTGCCCTGGAGGGAGCATGGGTGGATCAGAAGGGCCCACCTAGTGCCTGAGGGGCAGATTTGGGGACCAGGGGGGTCCAGGAGGGACCAACTGGCCAAGAAGGATGGATGAGGGTTCACTTGGAGACCCCAGGGTTCACTTGGAGACCCCAGGGAAGCCTCCATTTCACAAACCAACTCATTACATCAAGGTGTGGCAGGTGAGGGAAAAGGAAAGGGGCCCAGGGAGCCAGAGTGGGTGCAGGAGCTGCGCTGCCATCAGGGGATATCACAGCCACCCCTGGGGGCTCTATCCTGCTACAAGCACACAGAAGAATCAGCTAGTACAATCCCTATCTCCTCGAGAGAAGCTTTTATAAGCCAACAGTATCAACACAAGATCTTTCACAAGCACTCAGACGTTGTGGACTCTAACAATGAGTCCTTGTCCATTGACTGACAAAAGGGTGTTCAGGAAGGATGGCTTTAATGGGATCAGATCTAGTTTTGAGATATGTGGCTGCTTCTGGATGTAGAAGCTTTTGGAGATGGCAAAGTGAGGAAGACAGCCACACAGTGAGCTCAGCATATTTTGGATTTTCCCTGCTACTGGAGTGCAGGGTACACTGCTGCTGGGAGAGAAATCAGTATAACCATACCAAGCCCCCACTGCAGGATGTCTTATGTCTACCAAAGCAATCTCCTCCCCACATCAGCCCATTTAGAGTTATTTCTGCAGAACCCAATTCTTTGTGTTACAGTAATACATGCTGGACTGTGTTTCTTGTCAATAAGCGTATAAATACCAAATCCCTGTAGAATTTTATTTTTCCTGAAGATCCGTACACCATAGATATGTTTAAAATTTAAATTTAAAATTACAAAAGCAAGTGCTTCTTTGTTCAGTGCCAGGCTTGCTTTCTCTCTTTCTCTCTCTCTTTTAAATTTAAATCAAATCTTACATTTGCAAAAGAAGTAGAGGAGTTGGTGATACAGATTCAACAGTGTTGAGAGCTCCTCAAGAGAGAGCAGCACTCCTAAAATCTCAGATAATAGCACTGTAATAATGTCAAAGTCTAATAATGGCCTTATGGCCTGAAGTGCATCCCATTTCCTACCCATAATGTCCAACAACACAAGACTCTGAACCAAGATTGCAAGAGGACAGCCTGCCTCAATCCTATTGGAAACAGTGAGAGATCCTCTCATTAAACATAAGCTACTCATCTTCACTTATGAATCCCTTTGCAAACTATCCCTACCCTACCTATCCTCTCTCATTCTGCATCAAGAGGTCTATTTCCTCTGATCAACTCATGATGTTAGCTGCCATCAACCACTTGTTAGATTTTCAACCCAAGCCTTTCATCCTGCTCTCCATGCCTGGGACAGGCTCCCCATAATCATCTGCAGAATGACCATATTATTCAGTCTCAAGACCCTCATCAGGATTCTCCTTTGCCCTGATTTCAAGGAAACTGTACGGATAATGAGTAGGCTGCCAAAACTGTTGCCTCCCATGGTGCCTGGTATTCTCATTTTATTCCCTTGCGTTCCTCCATCTGTCTGTCTTCATCTGTCACTGCCTTATGCTTCACTCACAAGCTCTCTGTGTACAGGTGGTCTTCCTGCTCTGGAGGTACAGCACCGAGCACCCCTGGATGCTGACTGGTGACTGGGGCTGCTGGGTGCTACAGTAACAGGCCTCATTTCAGTGCCTGCAGAGGCCCCCAGCCAGGCCCCACCAAGCTCCCCTGCAAAGCCTCCTCTCAGCTCAACAAGGTCCTTTTCCCCAGCTGAGGACTCCCGGGTGGCCCACCACAGCCCCGGGGCAGCCGCAGGAGCTTAAGGGGGGCATGTATGGACAGGGCTCTGGCCTGGATCTTTGCCACTTGTTGGCTTTGCCTCATGCTCCCGCCTTTGCCTTTGGGGAGGTGCCTGCATCCGAGTCTGATGGCAGCACCTAGAGCAGGGGTGCAAGCTGCGCAGGATGCAGCTCCACTGGAAAGGCCATGGGCGCCTTGCTTCTTGCCTCCAGCCATTCTTTGATGGCAGGGCCCCACTGGACCCCAGGCAGGGCAGGACAAGCCCTGTGGGGTCCCCATGCATTTCTCTTGTGAGTCCCTCGCGGATCTATCATGGTGTGACCCCTGAGGGGCTCTTCAGGGGTGGAGGAAGACTCACTGCTTTAGAAGCCCACCCCGGCAAGGCCAGGCCAGGCCCAAGGGTCTGGCAGCCCCAAGAAGGGCACCAGGGCTGGCACATCGGGTTTAAGGGTTTGAAGGAATGAAATGATCAAATTTGAAATTATCACATTTGCTGAAAAACGATTGTACACTGAAAACGTATGCAAATAAGTATGCAAATAATTATTTTTATTGACTTTATATTGCTTCTCACTTTAAGTCGCCAGTGAGTGAGTGAGAACAAGTTGACGCGTTTGTTTATTTCGAGGACAGCTGTCACAAGACAGTGCTGACAGCAACCTCGGCAGTCGGTTACGACTCTGCCCCGCCTGAGGCTGACCTGATGCAGGCAGGCAGAAACATGCGACCGTCTCTTCTGGGACTGCCCACACGCCAGGGAGGTGGGAAGAAAGTCTGTGCGCTCGTCCTGGTGGTGGGAGGTTTCAGAGACCTGACCAGGGAAGAGGTTCTTACGGGCACTTGACCATGGGCGACTTGTGCCCCGCTTGTGACCAGTCCCGCTGACTGGGGGGTACCCCCGCAGCCGGGGAAGATCCCCACAGCCGATCCCGGAATGGCCGATCGCTGCGACCTATAGCCGCAGCCGCTTCCGGGAGTGACTGCAGCGATCAGCCGGCGCTTGCAGGGGGGCACCGGCACTCCCACCTGCCCATCGCCTAAGCGGCAAGTGCTGCCGGTCGGGGGGTGCACCGGCGCTCTCAGGGGGTGCATGTGCTCCCCCGTGCACCGCCTATGCCACTGCACCTGCCCAGACAGCACGGGGCCCCGACCAGTTCTTTGCCTGCTTCAGGTGGGCACTGTGCAAAACCAGCTACCTGCTCACAGACTGACACTTGGACCCCACAGTTGAGGACTGTATTAAAAAAGGACAAAGTGAAATGTACTGGTACTACAGAAAGACACAAGAGGATGACAGGAAAGAAATGGCAGACCTCATCTGGTGGAGAGGGGCCTGGCATAGACATTTTCAGAATTAGCGCCTCTGGGTGGGGCAGTGGGCGCGGGGACGGGTATAGGGACGGGTGCGCGGTCACGCGGTGCGAACCGTGTAATGGGTTTTCAGTGTGCTGCGCTGCCAGTGAACTTGGCAGACTGTTGGAGGTGGAGTTATTTATTTATTTATTTATTTATATAGAAGTATTTTTGCAAAAAAAAAAAAAGTGGGTTAAAACTCTCCGAGTGACTTGGGTTCTGCACATCCTGCATCAATTCGCTGCCTCAAAAAATGACCCTACATGTTGAACACCGTGGCTATCATTGACCGTACATTGTGCCGGGGTTGTGCAAACACCATAACCATAGCGCCCCCGGACGGCTGGGCTGCCCGGCGCACGCGCAGTGCGGCCGCCCGACGCCAGGTGGCGCCAGCAGCTGCCGAGCAGCGCTGCCCGACCTCAAGATGGCGGCCGCGCTCCGCCCGCCCCTGCCGGCGGCCTGGCCCCCGACCCCTGACCTCCGACCCCTACCGCGGAGGCGGGCGGTACACGTGGTGGCGGCAGCATGGCGGGTCGGCGCGTGGTGCCCAGCGACCTGCTGCCCCTCGTGTTGGGCTTTCTGCGGCAGCACCGCTTCGACCGCGCCGCGCGCGCCTTCGCCCGGGAGGCCGGAGTGGTGCGGGCCGGGCTGGGCCGGGTCGGGGGGCGGTCGGGCCGGAGGGTCTGGGGGTCTGGGCCGGGCCCGCGCTGACGCCCGTGTGTGCTCTTGCAGGCGGACCAGGACCCCAACGCCGCCTCGCTGCTCGACGTCTTCGACCACTGGCTCAAGTGAGTGCCGGCGGGGCCAGGTGCGGCCGGGCTGGGGGCCGGGCCGCCGCCCTCCTTCCCCTCCCCACCCCCGGGTCGGTCCGTGGGGGGAGGGTCCCGCTCGCGGGCTTGGATGGGGGAGACGCCTTGCTCCAGCTGGGAAGTGAGTGCTTCCTCCAGCCAGCCATGCCTGGACAGCCAACACCAAGGGCCAGCGAGTGGTGCATGAGTTTGTGACTGGGAGTGCATGGACCAGACGAGTTCAGCTCAGATGCAGCTGCCGCTCCTGAGCGTAAAACACAAATGCTGTCGTGGGTTGGCGTAAGCCTTTCTGAAACACTAGGTTTCACCATAACCCTCTGTTTAAGTCAGGGGTGGCCAGCCTGCAGCATGTGTGCCACACGTGGCACAAGCAGTCTGCGCATGGCACGCGGCAGATCAAGGAGGGGGCTGCAGCCCCCGGCAGGGAGGGCAGAAAGCAGAGCAGCAGGTCATGCCGCCGGAGGGGGGTTGGAGTGGCACTCAGGGAGGGTACGGGGCTTAATTTGTGACGCATCTGCCAGAACGGTTGGCCCCGCTGATTTATGAATCCAGAACAGACAGTTAAGCGTGTTTCAGCCCCATGAAAAAGACAATGCAATAGAAAGGGGGTTGGGCTCAGGGCATCTGTATGTTCTTCAGAGGGTTACGTGTTTTGAGCTTGGGAATCCTCACTGCTTTCATGGAGAAACTCCTACTCTAGAGTCAAACTCTTTCTAGCGTTTCTGGTCAGAAAGTACCATACTTACTCAAATCTGAGATGAGGTCATTTTCCCCATTCAACAGAGGTGGGGGGTAAATTTGAGAACAAGATGGAGCAGTAGGTAGCTGCTGTGGCTCTAGCCCTGACCCAGAGTCAGAGCTTCCGTCTCTGCCCCATGCCAGTCTACCCCTTTGCGTCCCTCTTCCCCCTCTGGCTGCTGTTACTTACCTGGGGTCCTGGCTTTGGCCTAGAGCACAGAGCACATGCTATCTCCAGGCTCTACCTGGGATGGCAGCTGCTGCAAGTGTTGGCAGCTCTAGTGCTGACTCAGGGCTGGGGCAGGTCCATAGCTGCTGCTTCTGAGCCAAGCAGGGGCCAGAACTGGCATGTTCCCTGGGTCAGAGCAGGACTGGACTTGGACCCAGACCTGGAGCCACAACCTGGGGTAAGTGGTGGTGGCAGGGGGGAAGGCGAAGGCAAATGGTAGGAAGAGGCTGGGACTAGAGAGGGAGCTAAGTGCCAAGGGGGGCAGGCACCAGGGAGGCAGTAAGTGCTAGGGGGGCAGGTGCCAGGTGATGCAGGCACAGGGAGCATGAGGTGGGAGACAAGCTGCGTATCTCCTTGTCACTACTTGCCCCCCTGCTGCTGTTTTCCCTGTCACAGCAATGGTAGGGACACACTTAAGACAACCCACCCAAGAATTAGATTCTGCGCATGGAAAATTGTAAAAAGTTAATATATAGAATCTAATTATTAGGTATTTGTCTTACATTCTAAGTTGTCTTGTATTGAGATAAAAATGGCAGAGAGTCGAGCTGCACTCAGATCTCCAGTACCACAAGTGTCAGAGCAGGAGCAGAGAATACCCTGACACAGCCACTCCTTTATCTTGTGAGGAGTTTGGATCAGTTTTTTTTAAGTTCCCCCAGTTTCTGCTTCTGCTCTACCTAGCTCCCCAGTCATGCTGCTTCTGGGGTTGTTTTGCTTACTTTTCTTGGGTTTTTTTGTTTCTTTTTAAGCACAGGTGTGTGTTTGTAGATCCTAGGACAGTGGCTCCCAACCTCAGGTCATGACCCAAATCAGGGTCGCAGGAGGTCTGCCCTTCATTCCACCTCTTCTGCCTGCGGGGCTGTCCCGGTGCACAGTCCATGCGGCTCTCGCTGCCGCTGCCCCCCACAATCCTAGCCCAGCCCAGGCTTTACTGGCACCACCGGGCATGAGTGAGTTGGGGGCAGGGTTCACGATCTGGATTTGGGGTTGCTGCAAAAAAAGGTTGGGAGCCACTGCCCTAGGAGTCCCTTGAACAGGGTTGTTCTGTGTTGATTTTGTTCGGGTGGCAGTCTGACCCCTGATCTGAAGGACAGTGTTTTGCATTAGAGGTGCACCGATACATTGGTCCGATATCGGATCAGCACTGATGTAAAGAAAAGGCCCCTGTGGTGAGGGAGGGAGTAAGGAAGGAGCTAGGGTAGGTGCTGCCTGGCGGGGGGCGGGACAGAACCACAACTCGTCCAGGCATAGTGGGGCAGGGGCGTGGCTCCTGGTGATGCATGCACCCTGGGGGGGAGGGGTGGCATGTGCCCCTGGATCTGCGTGGGGTGCAGGTTAGGCTGCATCTGCAGGCTGCGGCTGGGGTTGTGCCAGGCTCTTCCTGGCAGAAGGGGGGGTGGCGGTGCTGGGAGGATGGGCTATGGGGGGGCTATGGTGAAATTTGGGCGGGGGCTGCAGCCCTCTCCCCATAGTCCCCCTCTCAGCACTGCCACCCACCCTGAGTGCGGCCCCAGCCTGCAGCTGCAGCCTGCCCCACACAGGTCTGGGGGGCACACGTGCACACACCCCACCCCAGGATGCGCGCAGCAGCAGGAGCTGCTCCATGCCCCACCCCCCTGGACAAACCATGGCTCCATCCTGCGCCTTGCCCCGGCTTGGCAACGCCTGCCCCAGCACTGCTTCTTCAGTGCAGGGGACTTGATCTCCCCCCACACTCCTTCCCTTCCCCCTCCCCTTCCACCACAACAGACTTACCACCTACATGCAGCTGTTTAAGAAATTGGGTTAGTATCGGCCAATATGCCTCTTTAAAAATCAGCTATTGGTATCAGCCCCCAAAATCTCTTATTGGTGCACCCCTAGTTTGCATGTGGAATAAACCTTGCCTTTATCAGGATATGTATGTCACTGTTATAAAGCATTTTCTGTTGTAGGAATTATCTTAATAGTCAGCGGCTTCACATGAAGAACTGAAAAATAAAGTTGAAAATGAGTTGCATATACAAGTCATAAATTAAAGTGTCCAAGTAAGCCATCAGAAATAACCCAAAGTGTGCACAATTTCATGGTTGCATTTATATTTCCAAAAAGGTAAAGTGTAGCCTTTGGCTTCATTTTATTAGCGTTTGGTTAATCCTTAGCATTTTCAATTGTAGCTATGAGGATTAAGGCCACCACTATAAAATAATATGGAGAATGGCAACTTTCCTTAACACTTTTAATGGTACTATATATGAAATCTGTGGTTACATATAACTCAAAGATGTGCTGTAGTTTTAAGAGGCTAAGTTTATCTGTTGCAAGGAATCTCTCTGATTACTACATACAGAAGGGCCTTGGAGTTCTCACTGAGTGGCTGTGGTCAATTGTTATGATAAGTGTATGGACCTGGTATTGAAAGTGCTCCGTTCCTTATATTCATAAGCATCAGAGTACACCTGAGCACTCCACCCACAAATCTTAAAAAGAAAAAAAAGAGAGATTTGTGGAATTAGCAAGCTATCAGCCTGTTGCATTCTTTCCTCTCCCTCCTCCTAGATCTGTTTAGGCAGCAGACTCTTCAGAACTGTCTTAAGCTGTCCAGTGCCTAATACAATAAAGCTCCAGTTCAGTTTTAGTCTTTGGGCGATATAATACAAATAATAAACTGGATGTTTATAGGAGAATTAAAATGCTTTATAAGGGAGAATTAAAATGCTGACAGTATTTCAAAATCAGGAAAATTTTGTTTCAAACTTTCTTCAGATCCCCTGCAGGGAAGAAACGGAAGGTTGCTCCTAATGGACCTTCC
This sequence comes from Alligator mississippiensis, assembly GCF_030867095.1. Taxonomy (NCBI): domain Eukaryota; kingdom Metazoa; phylum Chordata; order Crocodylia; family Alligatoridae; genus Alligator; species Alligator mississippiensis. The sequence continues at coordinate 17,779,635 of NC_081829.1, forward strand.
TCAAAGAAAGAATCTTCTTCTAGCAGTGAGAGCTCCAGTGATGAAGATGAGGGGCCTCCAGCCAAGAAGCCAGGTGAAGTTTACAAAAAGCCTTTAGGATGGGCAGGTGTGACCCAAATTACTTTGGAGAAGTGTTTGTTTGTTTGTTTTATGCTGGATGCCTGGCTGGGCCTTTGTGGCTTATGTTCAGGTCCTTGAACAGCTCTCATAGATGGGGTTGGTACTGGGAATTGGGGGTCTGTGTTCTGGTAGAACCTCTGCCCTCCCACTGTCATTCCACTTTCAATTTATGTGCTCATGCCTCTTGACTTCTCTGCCATCTAACTAGTTTCTGTGGACAAATCAGATAAATCATGGAACTACTCAATAGAAAAAAGTCTAGGTCAGGCTTGTTTTATTTATGGGTAACTAAAAAAATAAGTACATATCATCAATGTTAGGAATTTAAAATGGGAAGAAAGTAGAGATGTGGCAGTTAATTAAAAAAAAAAACCCATTTAAAAATTTTTAAAAATCAGAATTAAATCATTTCCACCCTCAATTTTCTGGATTTAATTTATCTTTCTTCTTGTTCTGAGTCTGGTCTTCACTTCTCTGAACGTTGTCAAGTTCTGACACGCTGACTCCTGTCAGCATCTACTTCAGCTCTGGCCAGTACTCTGATACCTCAGTTCGCATTCCTTAACATCTTTTTGTGCCTAAATTGTTGGGTTTGTGGAACAAAGAGATGGCCAGAAAGGTTTGTCCTATACCAGACATGCTGCCTCCAAGGGGACAACAGTCCAGCAAAACGTTGGTTTTCAAAGGAATGCTGTTTTATTGTGCTGCTGGGTAGAGGCCCCAATTCAGTGCAAGTGAGTGCAGTTTTAATGAGACAGAAATCTGCCTGTTAAACTAGGCTTGAGCCAAAACCAGTGGTTGCAATGAGGCCCCCTCAGGTTAAGGGATCAAGCATTCTGAAAAAGGAAAAAATGCATAAGAGTCTAGGGGAGCCAAGAGGGAACCACTTGGATATTTTATTTAATTTGGCCTTTTTCCAGTTCTGGCTCTGAATTTGACCCTGACCTTGATTTTTAAAAAGGAGTCTGGGAACATGCTCCTCAGCTAACAATGAAGTGAAGGAGAAAAGCTGATTTGGCTATCACAGGTTGAGCTAGTAAGCCTGCTAACACCTTGGTGCTCAACCCAGCATTTTCTTCAGTGAGAGAATTATGCATTTGCATGTATGCTTGGCAATAAATGAATCTGGTGGGTTTATTCTTTGACTTCCCATTTTGGAGGCCGAAGTAGGCATCTGGGTCTCAATGTAGGACTCAGCAGCTGTGTTGTGAGAGACTTATCTCTTTTCTAGTACTGTATGGGAGCTGAGAGTGAGTGTTGTGTCTGCTGTTTCCAATCTAGCTGTTAAGCCAGCCCCTGTGTCCAAGGTGTCTGTGAAGGCAGACACAGCCAAGAAAGCAGCCAAGAAACAGCTTCCTCCAGCCAAGAAAGCAGAGAGCAGCAGTGAGGACTCCAGTGATGATTCAGACTCTGAGGAAGAGAAGAAGAAACCAGCACAGGTCAGATCTTCCTCTATGCCCTTCCCAAAACATGCTCAACAGCACTGGAGAATACAGGGTGTGACCAGCACTACGGGATGTGGGGACCACTCCTGGATTTGGGATTTGGCTACAGAGCATGGGCCTGTATTGCTTTGTTCTGTTAATCTTAAAATTCAGACTAAGGGCAATTTACTGAGTTCTGTGAGGCAGAACCACATTTTCCTGATCAAAGCATCTAGTGTGTGCAGGAGCTATGTGACTAAGTCAGGCCTGTGTTGAATAGGCCTCCCCTTAGCTCATTCCCAGTGAAGCAGAGACAGGTCTGTAGGGTCTATTACCATATGCTCCAAGCTACTGCTGTGACTTGTTCCTTCAGCCCTGCTTCTGTTAGTTTTTAGTGCACAAAGTGCCTACGTGCAAAATCTTCCCTCCTTGCATCAAATAGTAGTTGGTAACCTGTGAATGGGGGAGGATTAGGCACATGCCCTCCTTTTTTTTTTTCCCCTGCACCCTGACTGCGAAGCTGGTATCTGTTTCCTTCATGAGTATGAGGGGAGCTGGAGGATCAAGACACAGTTGAGTCCAAGGAGAAGGACTAACCATTCCCCACCAGCACTGAACCCTTAGGCTAATGCTGTCCAGTGGGAAAGAGAGGTTCTGAGCTAACAATCTAAGCTAATAATCCTTGGGTTGGAAGGGAGCCCAAAGATCATCTGCTCCAATCCCCTGCACAGTCCCAAAGCCATCCTTGTCTGATAGTTCAGAGTTGGTGACTGAATCCCAAAGCATAGAAAATGTCCAGTGTGGCCTCATGGTCATCCAGGAGCATCAGCCATATGCTGAGATATTCATGGCTCAACCTGGACCCAACTCTCCCTGGTGCTTCCTTTCCCTCTGGGACAGTCATGAGTCTGAGGATATAGCATGCTGACTGAACACCTCAGAACACTCCTCTCCCTCAGGTCTGTGTCGAGTGTTTCAGTTTCCTTTCTTATAGAGGAAGAAGCATTGTACCAGATAATTAGTACTTGTTTGGCCGTATCAGGGTACAAGGAAAAATTATTGTTATCAAGAAGCTTAAGAAATGCCCTGCCCGTTTGCATCTGTACCTCAGAATGAGCATTCAGCCACTCAAGAATGGAAAACCTGAAATGAAGTTGTCTAACCTCTGCTTATAGCCATCCGCTGTACTGAATAGGGTGCCTGCTACATTACTTTCCCACCTCTCTCACACCTCAGCCAGTTTTGCCCTCTTAGGCCAACAAGAACTGACTTGTTTTTCCCTTCTGATTAGAAGGGAGCCAAGCCCCAAGCCAAGCCAGCTAACCACAAAACTCAACCCCAGAAAAAGAAGAAGAAAGAAAGCTCCAGTTCAGACTCTAGCAGCTCAGAGGATGAAACTCCAAAGCAGCAGACTCCAAAGCCAGTAGCAGCTAAAACATCCAGTAAATCAGGTACACATTGCCACTATACTATGAATGATTATGTGAATGGAAAACCCAGGGGAGGAGCCTGGGATCAAATCCTTTGAAAATGAAGATAGGAAAGATGCATCTACCATCAACTCCCACCATCCATTCAGGCAGATCAGTTCAGTCTTTTTCCATAGGACTGCAAGAGATGGGGACATGCTGGAAATGTAACTCAACTTTGACTTTTTGGAAGTTCCAGTGAAAAACAAAATTAGACAAATTGCATCTGAAATGCTGCATGATGAATCCTGACTCATTCCAGTGGTTGCTTACAATCCCTTACCCAGACTGCTTGGTATTATATGCTTCTTGCTAATGATGTCAACCCTGAGGCCACATGGGACCAGGGCAAATCAAACTTAAGCCCAGCCTGCACTTCTGGAACTTCTAATTAGCTGCAGTCAGTGCTTTCCTGACTGTCTCCACTCAACTTGCTGTGTCAAAAGCAAACTGCAGGTGGAAAATTAGAACTGTCCTGATAGGGAGCAGGAGTATAAACAGGGTGCCTGAATGTAAAGTCCTGTATTGCCCAGGGAGGAGTGTGTAACTGCAATTCTCCTCTTATGCTTCTTTTTATTGACTGTAATGATCATTTCTTCCTCCTTCATGTTTTCTAATTATTTTCTTTGCCTTGTTCCTAGCAGGAAGTAAAGCTGCCCGGGTGACCCCCAAAGTGGCCAATGGCAAAGCAGAAAGCAGCAGTAGCAGCAGCAGTAGTAGTGAGGATTCCGATAAGGGAAAGGCAGCACCAGTGAAGGTAGGTATGACTAGCAGCATATGAGGATCCCTGGGTGTGGTGCAAACCTGCTGAGATTGAGTCAGTCCCTATTTTCTAATAGTTATGAAAAGTAACCTTCAGACCTCCCAGCGGCTGGTCATTTGTTAGTGGGCTTTGCCTTGGGACCCCTTCACTCCAGGGGCTTACCACAAGGCTGCCCTTTCCTCTTTCTCCTTGAACCCGACCCAGCATACTTCTGCAGCATCTGCATGTTTCTTTCTCCCTGTGGGTTTCCTCCTCTGTGCAAAGTCCGCCTCTTCGTCCAGCCATAGCATGGCTTCTGCCTTTGCAAGAGGGAATCTGTTAATTCAAAAAGTCTTACTTCAGCAGGAGGAGGATCTCCCAGAGAGTTTCCTGCTAGGGTGTAAACAGCTGTGGTAAGGGATTTCGCTCTCTCCAGGCTGCTCACATTCCATCTCAGCTCTTCCCAGCCTGAGAGGCTATCCTGGGCTTCCCAGCATTTAAGAAACCTCATTTGATCCTGATTCTATGTCCTGGAAATCTGTCCAGTGAACAGGACTGTCTCCTGTAGGGGTGGGCATCTCTCTGAAAGCATAGGTTCCTTACTGAGGAAGGGTATTTTTTTCTTTCTTGCAAGAAGGCCGTTCCCAAGAAAACATCCAAGATAGTCAAGCCTGCAGCTGCTCAGGCACCCTCAGGTAAAACTAAAGTCCCTGCCAAAGAGAGCTCCAGCAGTGAGGATTCTTCTGACAGTTCAGAGGATGAAAAGCCAGCCTCAAAAACTAAACCTAAGCCAGGTGAGTATTGAAGGCTGATGCTGTGTTGGGAAGGAGGTTTTTTTCTCCTCCTTGCCCTGCTATGCTGTGAAAAGGAAGTGTGCTAACAGAGAAGTCTAACTGGGTGCTAACTAAAAAGGGTCAGAGAAGTGATGGTGTTAGTAAGTGCCACAGCTGCAGGGGTTTTATTCTGGCCACAGCCTGGTGAGGTTAGGCCTTAAAAGTCAATCCTTCTGAGATGGAGACAGTTCTGTTTGCCTCTTGCATTCTCCCATCGCTTTTGTGCCCCATGGTCAAAGCTATTGAAGGTTGTTCTCATGCAGGATTCCTAGCCTGTCAGGAGCTGGGAAGAAACTCCGCTTTGAGTGGGTTATTCTGCAGTTGTCCACTCCAGAGCTTCCTGCATCTTTGAGGCATTGTGTGCTGACCCTTGTCAGAGTTGGATGCTGGACTAGGTGTCCTCTGTTCTGATCTGATATAGTAGTTCCTGTGTCCCCACTAATGTGGGAGTTGATACAAGTGGAGGAAGAAGCAATCCCTAAAAGTTAAGCAGTCTTTGTTTACATTGGGAGTTGGTAAGGCATGGAATAAATGAGCTGGAGCAGCAAACAAAGCCTCTGGCTGTACTAAGCCACGGTACTTGGCAATACAAGCTTCTTTGCTCCCTGTATTCAGAGTTAGCTCAGGAGATCAGTCCAGCCTGCCAAGTCTGGAAGGGAGCAGTGCTGGTTACCAGTCTTGGAAGGGTGGGTGGGATGGCAGAGGAGAGAGGAACTGTAATGGGAGTGTAGAGAGATGGGAGGGGGAAAGAGTGTTGCATCTGTGCTTTATTAAAGTCCCCGTGTGTGACTGTGTGTGGGAGCAAATAACAAATGGCTTGTTTTATATGCTTGTCCTGGATAAACCCAGGAGCCACATGCTGCATTTGTCAACACTCTAGTTGTGGTCTGTGCATGCTGTGCTTCTTCTGACCCTTATCTGGTCTCTCTATAGCTCTATACAGTGCTGTGCCACCTCCTCAAACAGCACTGTCAAAGAAAGGTGGTGTTGCAAAGGCACCTGGGAAAAAAGCTGAGAGCAGCGATTCCTCAGATAGCAGCTCGGACAGCAGTGATGAAGCAGACAAGACTCCCAAAAAGGGAGCAGCAGGTGTGTGGTGGGGCGACAGCTGGCCATGAAATCAATATATGGAAAGCATGTGGCTCCTCTAGGAGTTACTCTTGAGTTTTGGATTCTGTATGTGACTCCTTGATGTCTCCAAGCAATTAGTCACTCCCTAAACTACAAAACCTGAACTCCTGGCTCCAAACTGTACTTAGTCCCATTTCTAACCTGAATGCATTGGATCAAGTAACCACTCATGTAACTCCAGTGACCTCAGTGTAGTTATGCTAAGGATGAATCAAGTGCATATTGAAGTTGCCCAAAGGTATACACTGAGTTGGAATGTATTGCCTGGATGAGAATCTTCTTAGTTTGCTGAGCAGGGGTGTGTGTAGTAATGTGGGGTACTGCATTCCCAGGCCAGAGCTAGGCTGTGAGTTAGGCCTAGTTTGCAGTGTGCCATAAGGGTAGGGGCACCATGGGAAATCCAGGATACTGCCCTCGCCAGCTGTCCAAAGTCAGCAGTGTTGCTACAGGCAGAAGTGCACCATACTACTCTGCCTCCCTGCCAGACTGCACTCTGCCCCTGTGATTTCCAACCCCCCTGCCCAATGCATGCACCCTTTCACCTGGTACAAGGCTGTCTGACACACCCTTGGCTCCTGGCTGCAGCACCTGGAAGGAGGTGCAAACTGGCGTGCTAGGGGTGCTGCGCTCTGCAGACCCAGGTACACGGCACCCCTGCAGCCAGCACAGCCAAGTGCACAGTTCTGCCACCCCCTGTGCCCATCCTGCACTGGCAGTACATGCAAGTACCTCGCATAGCAGCTGCCAATAGGCCTAGCCTGGGTGGGGCCTCAGTCTCAGGGCAGAGCCTAGAGCTGTTCCCCTCCCACCCCCAGACACAGGTTCAACCAGGATGGGGGGACCCTTGCTGACTCAAGGAAGGGGTCCAAGCTGCCCCGCACCCCCTACTGCCCCTGGGATGCTACATACACATGCATGTGTGAACATCTCATGCAGCACTTCCCCCCTGCCAATCTGGGTCTTTTGTTTCAATTTTCACCAACCAACTGGGGCAGCCTACAAAATCTGGGACTGTCCCAGCCAACCCAGGACATATGGTCACTTTACATAAGAGGTGCACCTGTTTGCTCTGGATGGAAAAATCTAGAAGGCTTAAGCTGTAGCTTTAGTGAAGTTGCTTCTCTGCTTTACAAGAGGCTAATGCTGGTCTACCATTGTAAAGCTCACTGGGGTCTCTGGATGCAAGGTTATATGTAAGTGCAAGATGTGTATTATGTTTCTTTCTCCTGCAGCCAAAGCAGCAGCAGTTAAAACGCCCCCTACCCCAAAACCTGCAGCTGTGGCCACCAAGAAGGCTGAATCCAGTTCAGACAGTGACTCAGGTGAGTAAGGTAGAGTGATCTTACCTCTCCTTACAGGGACTCTGTTCATGCCCCCTCTCAAGTCCCCGTTCCCCTCCTCCTTCCCCCCCCCCCCCTTTTGAAACTGCTCTAAATGTATGTTTGTCCATACTCTCACTGTGCAGTGACCTCCTGTCTGCTGGGGTCTCAAGTAGGAGCAAGTCTTAGCTCTCCTGCTATCCATGCCAAAATCCATTGAGAACTGAATTACCTGTACAGGACGGATGAGAAGCATGACTGAGCAGTATGGATGAGAACAGTGATGAGCTCAAGCAAGTCTTCCCCATTGCAGGCTGGAGGGATCTTGCTTCTGAACAAGCACCTCAGACAAGGGATTAACTTGCTTGGGGACCCATTTCTGGGCTTTTCAGCTTCAGGCCATCTGTAATGGGGCCAGGGCCAGCTTCAGGTACAGGTGTCTGAGTTGAGTGTCACCATCACCTTTGCCATGGTCACGGTGGGGAAAAAAGGTAACTCCTGATGGGCTTCCAGAGTTAGGGGGCTCCACAGTTTGTATCTTCTATTGATCACACTTATTGCCTACAGTGGGAGCCGCTTGCCTCCCTCTGTCTCATCTTTGCCCTCTGAAGCATATAATGAGCGACTCTAACTTCCTTCTCTTCAGCACTCTCAGTGTACACTCCTTAATCCTTATTTGAGTTGCCTTATCTTTTTCAAGAGGATGTCATCATGCTTAACCCCAGAGAAGGATAGGCAGAACTGGGTGTCACATTGAAAGGTGTCAGGTTCTATCCACAGACCTTTGGAAGGGCTTACCCTGTCCCTTGGCTCAACATAGCAGAAAGCCTGTGTCCCCTGGCTTTACATTCCAGCTTTCCCCACACTGACAGGGTTCTGTTCTCTTTAGTATGAATGTTCCCTGAAATTTGGGACTCAGATGAGTTCCAAAGTTGATGTGTGACTGACAAACCAACATGCCAGTGGGCATATCCAGAGATCTCCAGTCCCATCACTGGGCCACCCCCGAGACCCAGCCTGCCATGTGGAAGAAAAACTTTAACCCTCTTAGGTAGCTTCCTCCATTCATTCCTCTCACTCGTGTATTGTACACTGACTCCCCTCTCTCCTAGTTTCTTTCTGTTCTTTGATCTCCATTGCAACTCTCTCGTTCCATTTGTTTCCTTTCTGACACCTTCCCATTTGAGACCCATACTCGCTCCTTAGTCGCTTAGTTTCTTTAACGCTCCTCAGCCACCTCTCATGAAAAACTCTTTAGGGGTGCACCTAGTTGCTGCTGCCAGTCCTGTTCTGCTAACAAAGGAAATTTGACAATCTTCAAGGCAGAGCTGCACGAGATGCTCTCTGCTTGCTGTTCTGGGAATGCTTATCAGAATTGTTTGGCCCTGCCTTTCCTGTTGGTTATTTTCTATCCCATGAGTATAGAAACTCTGGCAGTGGGAATATCGCTAGTGGGTGATACTGTATGCCACACCTATGCTTTAAACTACCACTGATCAGGATTCCTATTGGTCTTAGTGTGCTTCTGGGATGCATCCCCAACATGTAGGGAATGTGTTTCTTTTGCCTAGATTCCAGCTCTGAGGAAGAGAAGAAAGTAGTGAAGAAGCCTTCTGTTAAGTCACCTTCAACACCAATTCCTGCCAAACCAGCAAAGGCTGCTGCCAAGGCAGGACATGCAAAGAAAGGCTCCAGCTCATCCTCAGACAGCTCAGGTATTGGGAGCAGATGGCTATTATGTTCCACAATTGCTGAATAACTATAAGTGCCATGCAAAATTGGATCTGCATTCCCAGCAGTGAATGCCTAAAGGATTCTGTGTGACCCAGCAGATCTGATTCTCAGCGATCAGTTCCTTTCAGTAAAAGCCAAGCCTGCAGAACCGACCTCTTACAAAATGCCAGTTTGGGGCACAAATTGCAGGCAAAGTAGTTCCTAACCAATTAACACCCTATCACTTGCAGTGCTGGTGCCTCTACCACAGGATGGATAATTATTTTGGGTGGAGGGCCACTTCAAGAAGTTTGGGGAGCTGTTCTGGGCCTGGGGGGTGACGGAATTGATCCCATCCAGCCCAGGCCTGTCCGCCCTGCATCCACTGTCAGAGTTGCTAGATGAAGTGGGCAGGGAGGGTCTCTTGGAAATGGGCCAGGGCCCCTGTGGGCAGAGCACATTTGGCTGGGCAGATGGGATGGGGCCATGGCAGTTGGGGAGAAGTGTCTGGGAGCAGAACAGGCAGGTGGGGCCAGGATCACAGGGCATTGATGGCATGTGGCTGGGGCCTGAGACACAGCTGTGATCTGCTTCCTATATGTGTCTGTGACAGGCACCGGTTCTGCAGGCAGGGGCATGCAGGGAGCAGATTGGAGCTCTGCCCCAGGCCCTGGCCCCATGCTGTCACCGCCCTACAATCCCAGCCCTGGTTGCTCCCTGCCCACCTGTGGCCTCATTCCATCCACCTGGCCAAACGTGATTTGCCTGCTGGGGGTCCTGGCCTGGTCTCCATGGAGACCCTGCCTGTTTCATCTTGTACCCCCCAGCAGTGGGAATGGGGTGGATGGGCTGGGGTGCCCAGGCAGCTGGGCTGGGGCCAGTGGCTGTGGAGTCACTAGTAGTGGCAGCTGAAATAAGCCATCACTGCAGGGGCTGCTGGGAAGCGGAGTCTAGCCGCTGCAGACCAGATAGAATGCTTTGGCAGGCCGGATCCACCCCATGGGCCGTATTTTGTCTACCCCTGCTCTACCATGTGATTGACATGTCATCCCTGCTGGTGAATAGCTTCAGATGTTAATATTTGTAAAATTAGTATTTTGGGGGTGAACTTCATTCTCCAGCGGGGAGGTGAAGGCAGCAGGAGGGGACAGTTGTATTCCTAACACTTACCGAATAATCACTGCCCAGGTTAATATTTCTAAAGACCTGCCATGCCATGTTGCTTGATAATAACATGCTGTTCTAGCTGCTTTCAGTCATTAAACCATATTCTAGCCTCCCTAGGTGAGGCAGGTGGGCATGTTCTCAGCTCAGTCCTGGAAGTGCCACTTGATTCCATTGAGGAGTTGGGGACAAACTGTGGTTTGACAATTGTTTGGCTTGTGAGTGACTCAAATTTGACTCTGTCCTAGTGGGCAGGTATGTACAGTGCGCATGCATGTGGAAATACACACTCGTACTCACCTACCCACCATGCTTGTCCCCTTGTGGCAGTCTAAGGGGAGACTGCTGCTATTCATGTTGTGGCTATTGTGTAAGCAGAGAACTTTGATCTATAGGGGTGTTGTTCTGCCTTTTTAACCAGTGGCAAAAAAGTAGGTTTTGCTCACATGCTAAGTTAGATAGCGTTCTTGCCTGGTTGGTCTTGTGGAACCAGCTCTGCTCAGTTGTTGTGGTTTCTCACTGGAGGCTTCCCTTCTAGATTCTGAAAGCTCTGAGGATGAAGCCCCTGCAAAGCCTGCAGTTAAACCAGTTCCACCAGCATCCAAGAAGTCACCTGCTGTTGCAAAGAAAGCACAAAGCAGCTCTGACTCAGACAGCAGCTCTGAGGAGGAGAAGAAAGCCCCTCCAACTAAGCCAGCAGGGAAAGCAGCCAAACCAGGGTCCAAACCCTGCACCCCAGGACCCAAGGCCAGCAGCTCAGACTCTGATAGCTCAAGCAGCGAGGAGGAGCGAAAGAAGCCAGCGATGAAATCGGCCAGCAAACCAGCAGGGAGTGCTAGAGCACCGTTGAAGAAGAAAGGAGTGGCTGCAAGCAATACCAGCAGCTCCTCTGACAGTTCCAGTGATGAGGCTGAGAAGCTGAAACCTGCAGGGACTCCTGTTGCTGGTTTGAAAGCAAAAAAAGAGGCACAGAACAACTCCAGCGTGAGCAAGAAGAAACCAAAGTCTTCATCCACTCCTGTAGCCAAATCGCCAACTGTGAAGAAGCCAGCTGGCATCAGCAATAGCAGCAGCAGCGAGAGCAGTTCTGAGAGTGCCGATGAGGAAAAGGGAAAAGCAAACGGAGGTACTGACTCATGGCTGGGGAAGGATTTGTCAGATGGCATGCACGGGGTCCTCTTCCACAGGCAGTTTCCAAAACAGCACTGTGCGCATAGCCTATGCCCTGCAGCCACCTCCACATATTACTAGAGGTTTGTTAAGTTGGTCCTTGGGTTCCCAGCCTACTTCTGCCTTTGGCTTGTATTATGGCTGACCCAAGTCACAAGGAGAGAAACAAAACTCCTTATTCTGTTCACCTTGAAGTTTGACTGCTGTGCCTTTTTAACAGGCGTTACTAAGAAGAAGCGGGCGAGGGAAGATGACCAAGAGTTGGCGACACCAGAGAATAAGAATAAGAAATCCAAGCACAAGACGCCCCATTCCTTTCCCAAAGTAAAGCAGGTGAGTGAAAGCAGAATCCACTAAGTGAGAAGAAATGCTTTTTCTTGTCCCCCGGTCCCAGCAATCTATTGCTTTCCTTCATCATCAGAGCTGCAGGGGATCCTAGTAGGATCCCTGCACCCTCTTTGACTTGTCCTAAGAGTCCATTTTTATGGTACCTTTAAGATGCTCATGCTGTGCACCTTAGTCCTGCCCTGCTGCAGGTGAGGTGTGTGGTACATAGGCCTGGGAAACGAGACCAGTGAAACGAGGGCAAGGTGGGTCAAATGGGTCTCGGGAAGGTGCCCTGCATTACTGCCTGGGCTAGCCAGGAGAGCTTTGGGATGTGTACTGGCTTAGTATGACCATGGCCTTTTTTTGTTGTTTTTTCCTTCAATCAGCCATCTTCTCCATTTCGAAGAGTGAGAGAGGAAGAGATCCAAGTGGATAACCGCGTAGCTGACAACTCATTTGATGCAAAGGTAAGCGCGTGAGGCCAGAATGACAGTCTGCCTCTATAAGACAGGCCATCTGGCAGATATTTCCCAGGTGCTTTGTAGGCAGCCCTCCTGTCTGACCTGCTTCTGTTAGAGGAACTCATGAGTGCTGGCAGTGTGGAGCACCCACTCTCTCCAAGCAGGAGTGCTGGGTGAAACCCATTCTTTAAAAGTTGTTGCTGTGTATCATGTAGTGCCGAGTATTGTCTGTGTTGCACTGCTTGTTGGCTGTTGACCAGACTTCCCTTCCCTCTGTCACAGAAAGGAGCTGCAGGCGACTGGGGTGAGAGAGCCAACAACGTCCTGAAATTTACCAAAGGCAAATCCTTCCGACACGAGAAGACAAAAAAGAAAAGGGGCAGTTACTGCGGAGGCACTATTTCTACCCAAGTCAATTCCATCAAGTTTGAAAGTGACTGAGCTGCATGTGGTTGGAGAGCTCATAACCCATGTGCCCACCACAGTCCCTTAAGCGGGCATGTGAAAAGACTGGACACAGTGGGCATCAATCCTCATGGACTTAATCTTCCCTATGCCTCACACTAGGGCTGTGGGAGAGTGGCTGGACTCCCACACCATTACTAACTAATTCTGACCTTGGCCCTGGTAAGAGCCTTAGAGCTGGTGGTACCAGACTATGGCCTGGTAACCATCAGGGTTATATTGCTTATTCTGTACAGTTTTATTTTAAAAGGTTGGCAGTGTCCTGGATTTCAGGCCTCTGCCTATTGTTTAAAGCAAAGGATTTCTATTTTCTGTAAGCCCCCTTTTCTCAGCCAGTGTAAATCTGTGAAATTTACAGTACTGTAATTTGCTTATGGCCAAGGAGGAAAGGCCAGTGGTTAGAGCTTTCCTTGCTGGATGCCCCCACTGTTAAATGAAAACTGAGTGGGGGAACAGACACCTGACAGACAGAGTTCTTCTCTTCTTCCGTCCTTCTTAAAGGCCCCACTTTGCAATGACCTTTCTACCTTTTGAAGAAATCCCGTGGGTGCTGCTAGGCAGAGTAGGCCAGGATGTCAAACTTGCCTTGCACTCTAAGCTGGATCTGAACCATGGGGCTCCTTGCAGGCTGAATCCAGCCCAGGGTTTGGGGTGGTTCCAGACCAGGGCAAATGGCAGCTTCAGTTTTGACCTGGGGCACGCAGTGCAGCTCCAACCCCTGGTGAATGCCTGGAGCCAGAGCTGATGCCCTGCCACCACCCCATGCCATGGCAACAGCTCTAACTTTAGCATAGGGTGGTAGCAGGGCCAGGAGCTAAGGCTGCAGAAGTGGCGACAGGCAAGTGGCTGAATGGCAACTGCAGTTATATCAGCCTTGCATGCCTTCCTGTTGCCAGTCACCTTGTCCATGGTCCCTGGATTCTGTGGTGGGCCATTCCCCCTGGCTGTGTCTCTCCCCACCCCCCTTCCACTGGTAGTCTGGTGTATTTGATATCCCTTGGGAAGGCAAAGCAATAAAATGCTCTTTGTTCCATGGCCTGTTCTCCAACTAGGAAATTCAGGATTTGGAGCTATAGGGCTTTCCCCGCTTTTGTGCCACATGGGGACTAAGACCAGGAGCTGCAAGTCCTGCAGTGCTTTTTTGGAGGGAAATGCCAGTCAAGAGAAGATGTGAGGAAATGCCTGGTTACCTGCTGACTCTCAGATAAGTCTGGCTCAAGAGAAGGGATAAAAAGACAAAGTAGGTAAAAGCATCAGGCCAGGCCCCCCACCTTGCCCAGCTCTTGCAGTAGAAGCTGTGCTGTGTCACCTTCAGGAATCTGATTCACCAGGACATGCTTTACCCCGGCAATGTGCTGTACAACCCATGAGGGAAGTGACATGAATGTAACTTAATCTGCCTTAAACTTCTTCCCCTAGCTGGTTTGTTCTCTGGGGGTTAGTTCCTGTCTATGGCACCTTTCTGAAGAAGTAGAACTCCAGTTGCCTGTGCCTGAGTATCAACACACTGGCATGGAATCAGTGTAAAAGTTAACGTCCTGTTCTCAAGCAAAATCCAGGCAAGTTGCTGCTTGAGGTCCCACTCCCCCATGGAATTTCTGCAACTCATAACTGCTTGATCTCTGGCACTGGATGCCAAAGAGAGGAGTAACCCTGGGCTTGGTTTCTATCCCTCCTGTTCCTTTCCAGCAGAATGGGGCCCCTCCTGTTGCTACAGGAAGCTTAGATATGTCTGAGAGGCAGTACCAGATAATTGAGAGTTGGAGGGGTGACTAAGTTACCTCCATGCACATTAGCTTCAGCATGTTGAAAGTAACATCTCTCAGCATCTCCCGTTGATGCTTGCACAACAAGTCAGATGGTTGGCTTCTGTGCAGTAATGCAGATGGGCTCAGGAAACCATGGCTCTTGTAGCATTTAGAGACTGAAGGAGGGGAAAATATGCTTTTTGCCTCCTTTGTGGGGTGTCTTTTAGAGCAGTCTCAGTTACTTGTCAAGACCTTGCTGTCCTCCTTATCTGGAACTTCACAAACTTGTGATGGTTAAACTTTTTTTTTAAGATTTGGGAGGTGTTTTATGTATGAGCAAGTGTCATACATAAATAAAGATGACAATTTGTAAATTGTGCTTCACTGAGTGTTAACTTTTTGGAATGGAAGTTGGGCAGGTGTGGGGTTAGTATCTGAGGCAGACTCTACCAGTAAGTCTTGCTGTGTTTGCTTAGATTAGGCTTGATTTAGTTAATCATCCATATTAGTGTTTTAATGCAGGTGTCCAAGATTGTTCGTGTTTTGAAGTGTCCGTATCCAGTCCTGTGTGAATGCAGTATCCAGCAAACAGCACAGCACTTAATTGAAAGCTGCAATTTTTACAAATGCCTAGATGGGGTAAATGGAATCTGAACATTGAGCAGTAATGCCAGACTTTGGGAATAGGTTTGGAAATCGGTATCTGACACCATACAAAAGAAGCAGGAAAAGAATGCAGGTATACTGCGCAGTGTGAACTAAAGGGCGGTCCATAGTTTCATAGTTGGTAGGGTCGGAAGGGACCTGAGCAGATCGTCAAGTCTGACCCCCCTGCCATGGAAGTTGGTTCCAGCTCCTAGCCACCCTGACTATGAAGTACTGCCTCCTGATGTCTAGCCTGAATCTACTCTCTATCAACTTACGGCCGTTATTCCTTGTTACTCCCGGTAGCGCTCGGGGGAACAGGGACTCTCCCTTTGCCTGCTGGTCTCCCGTGGCAAGTTTATAGGCGGCCACCAGATCCCCTCTCAGCCTTCTTTTGTGGAGGCTGAACAGGTTCAGGTCCTGTAGCCTCTCCTCATAGGGCCTATCCTGCTGCCCCTTGATCGTGCGAGTGGCCATCCTCTGGAGCCTCTCGATGCTATCCACATCCCTCCTGAAGTGCAGTGCCCGGAACTGGACGCAGTACTCTAACTGTGGCCTGACCAATGTTGCAGAGGAGGAGGATCACTTCCCTGGACCTGCTCGTGATGCATCTATGGATGCATGACAAGGTGCGGTTTGCCTTATTGACTGCTTCCTTGCATTGGCGGCCCATGTTCACCTTAAAATTAACAGCGACTCCAAGATCCTTTTCTGCCTCTGTCCATGCCAGGGGATGGGAAGAAAAGCCTCTTTCTTCCTCCCCCCACCATTCTGATAAACAAAGGGGTGGGATAAAAGGAACTGACCTGTTCCATGCTCAGGAATGTGACCTGTTGTGGAGTGTGAACAGGAACTAAGATCAGACTCTAGTGAACTAAGGCTGCCAAAGAGTGAAGTCTCTGTACTCTAGGCTACAGAAAGAAATATGATTAGACACTGATTCTAACTTCTTTGTGGTAGTGGATACCTTCTGCTACCTGAATCTGGCTACCATGGGCACTGAGCTACTCTTGTGTAATGCTTCTGGTGGAACAAGAATCTTGTGCACAAAGCATAACATGGAAAAAGCCCTTTTAATAGATACTTCTGTAAAGGCATCCCTTCTGTGTGCCCCACCATTTGTCTGTTGAGCAAACACGTGCCAGGTACACCAAGCCTAATGCAAAGGGAAGATCACAGACTTGTGCACTGGGGAGTTGATGTAACAAAACAAAAAAGTTGAGTTTATTGTGCTTCCAAGCCCTCCTGTCACACCTACTGGGAACTTTTAAAGTGGACAGCCCTGTCAAGCCATTTATGGTGCCAGTCACTTCACATAAGAGGACCTTCACCTTTGTAGTTATACAAGGTTGGGCCCCTCCCAGATCCCTGAGTTTCAGTATGGAGTTCCTGGGGTGATGCTATGCTGGCTGAAAGGCCAACATGATCTCCCGAGGTGGACGCTGAGCATATTCAGCAGATGCTGGGGGAAGTCAGTACTCTGAAAGTCTGATCAGCCTTTGTCTCAGTTATTTCCTGTTAGATGAACAGGCCCATACCCTCTGCTACTTTTGGACTTGGTGCCTTTTTTGATACCCTAACTAGGCCTCCAAAAAATAAAACACCTCCTTTGACCCTGTGGATGGCTGGAACCACTGCCCTGTTGTACAGGTGTAAGATGGAGATACTGGTTTACGTAATTCTAGTCTGGTTGACTAACTCATAGACAGTAATGAAGAGAGAGACCCTTGGGCCCAAGTGGTTATAGCAGAGGTGGGCAAGTATTTGAGCTGGAGGGCCATTTAAGGAGTTTCAGTGAGCTGTTGTGGGTGAAAGCAGGGGTTGCTGACCTGGCCTAGTGCTGGAAGTGGGGGGCAAGTGATCCTATCCAGCCCTGGACTCATCCACCCCACACCTACTGCCAAGTGTGATGGGCAGGCAGGGTCTCCATGGAGACCAGCTGAGACCCCTGTGAACAGGGCACGCTCGCCTTGGTATATAGGATGGGGCTGGGACTATGAGGCCATGAGAGTGTGGGACAGGCCAGGGGCAGAGCCACTATCAGCTGCCTGCATATCCCTGTGGTGGGTGCAGGTTCTGCAGGCAGTCATGCAGGAAGCCCGTCGTGGCTCTGCACTGGGCCCATGCTGTCACTGCTGTGCTATCCAGACCCTGGCCCCCACCTGCCTGTCTAGCTTCTGGAGGCTGCTCTCCATCCACCTATCCCACTCCTGGATGCTGCTCCCAGATGCTGCTCCTTACCTGTCCACAGCCCTATTCCATCTGCCCGACTGAGTGCATCCTGCCCGTGGGAGTCCCAGGCCAGTCCTCATGGAGATCCCACCTGCCCAGTCTGTCCAGCACCCCCTGTGGTGGGTGCAGGGCAGCTGGGCCAGCAGCCAGGCAGACTGAGCCATCTGCTGTGCTGGCCTGCTCCACAGCACTCTTGGGGGTGGAGGGACCAGGTGCATGCCCCATGGGCTGGGCAGGGCCAAGATACCTTCCATGGGCCAGATAAAATCCCTTGGCAGGCTGAATCCGGCCTGCGGGCTATATTTTATCCACCCTGACTTATAGCAGCGTATCTAATAGGCTTCCTCACAGCTAGAGTCCACTTCTCTGATCTATGCTGGCATGATGACTAGGAAATTCAAAGGCCTTCACTTAGAGGAATAGTCCTTATGTATTCCTTAAATATAGACCTGTCATAATTGTGGCTTCCCTGGAGCTCTGTGTGTAAAGCTGTAGAACTAGACCAGTGGTGCTCAACCTATCCAGCCCTGCAGGCCTGGTGAGTGGTGCAGGGTTGGTCTGTGGGCCAGATCCACCATGGGTTAGGCACATGGGGTCCAACTTCAGGTGTGATGCAGTGCACTAGACCAGCGGGGTATGCCTGCATCCAGCCATGTGCTGGTGCAGTGGCTGTTTTATCAAGCAGTCGTGATCCCCACCTTGCTGTACAGAGCTGAGACATGGACAATGCAGGAGACAGCTGAAGTTTTTGGAGAAATACTATCAACGCTGCCTGCAAAAGATCCTCCAAATCCAGTGGAGACAGATGCACCAGTGTTAGCATTCTCTTGCAAGCAAACACCACGATGGGGTTATGGTCATCTAACATCAACTTCATTGAGTTGGCCATGTTGTCTGGATGTCCAAGCCCAGACTCCTAAAGCAGGTTTTATTCTCCCAGCTCAGCCAAGGCATATGCTCAGGAGGGCAGAGAAAGTGCTTCGGGGACATCCACAAGGCCACCTTTAAAAAAAATGCAACTTCGATGTCAACTCATGGGAGACTATTGCCCAGGACTGCCCCAAATGGAGGCAGAGTCTGCCGCAGGAATCTCAGTACTTTGAAACCTCACAACAACAACAGGAGATGGAAAAGCAGGTGTGGCAGAAACAGCATGTGGCAGACTGAATCAAGAACCTAGCGCCACCCGCCCCACAGAAACAGAGCTGCAGTAGTCACCAGTCCATCTCCGAGACGCCTCATCAGCCATCTTCGGACATACGGATGAGACAAGCGTGGAAGATGATCATCCTCGACTGAGGGATCCTGGAAGAAGGTGCAATGCAGCATGCAGGGCCGTCATCCAGCCTGCAGGTCTGGGAATTTGGCTGCGGTGGAGCAGGTGCCAGCGCTCCCCTGCCACCAAATTTCTGTTCTCGTGGAGACAGACCACCCTGGGCTGGATGAGAGGGCTCCGTGGGCTGGAGGCTGCGTGAAGAAAGCAAGCACCTGCTCCACTAGGGCCGGGCCCGGGGGCAGGAGGCGCGGGCGGCAGTGGCGGGCCGGGCCGGGCCGGGCCGGGCCGGGCGGCCGCGCCGCCAATGGGAGCCCGCTGTGTGGGCTGAGCACCGACCTGCCGGGCCACGCCTGTGCGGTGCCCGCCGCGGCCCGGCGCCGGGGGATGGAGGAGACACAGCGAGGCGCGGCGGAGCGGAGCGGAGCGGAGCGGAGCGGCCCTTCCCAGGTGGGCGGCGGGGCCGGGGCGGGGGGACCCCTGCGCGCCGAGGGAGGCACCTGGCCCTGCCCGGCGCTCCCCTCTCGCGGCCCGGGGCCGCCGCCCCGCGCTGCCCGTCCCTCGCTCCGTGTCACAAGGCTCCGGGGTTCGGGTTCGTCTCCGGGGCCGCCGCGGGCCCCGGGAGCACGAGCGCCGCGTGTCGCCGCGGCGGAGGCTGGGGGAGGAGGAGGAGGAGGAGGAGGAGGAGGGCAGCGCCGGCGGGCTCGGCCTCGGCCTCGGGCTCTCGCTGCCTGGCTGCTCCCCCGGCCCCTCTGCAAGGAGGGAGCGCTGCCATCAGTCAGGTCTGACGGCGAAGGATCAAGTGGCGGAAGGTTTGGAGGGAGCCTGGAGCTGCCTGGAGCCTTGACAGGTGGAGATCCCCTGCCTGTAATCCACCCTGCCTCACTGCTTTATTTACCTGGTGGGCCCTGGCCCAGGCTCCCGGTGCACATCAGGTAGGGTCGGATTCAGCCTGCCAAGGGATTTTATCTGGCTCGCGGCAGGTGCCTTGGCCCTGCCCAGCCCATGGGGCATGCACCCGGTCCCACCACCCCCAAGAGTGCTGTGGGGCAGGCCAGCACAGCAGAGGCTCAGTCTGCCTGGCTGCTGGCCCATCTGCCCTGCACCCACCACAGGGGTGCTGGACAGACTGGGCAGGTGGGGTCTCCATGAGGACTGGCCTGGGACTCCCACGGGCAGGATGCACTCAGCTGGGCAAATGGAATAGGGCTGTGGACAGGTGGGGAGCAGCATCTGGGAGCAGCAGACTTCAGACTGACAGGGCTGCATACTTCTCTCCATCCAGAGGCTTGTCCTGCGCTACTTTCTTTTTCCTTTTCTTAATTAATACAAAAACTGAAAGCCTCAGTGTTTGTAGAAAGCGCCAGGAAAAGTTCTTGTAACTACTCCATGTGGGCTTCTGAAGGCAGCTCTGGGAGCACGTGGGTCAGTCCCTGCAGGGTTGGGACTGTAACACTCCCCCGGACACTCTTCCATCACTTCTGCAGCTCTGTGCACTCGCCGCAGATCTCGACAACGTGCTGAAGGGATGGTCCCAGCCCACTATGCACCTGGGAGGGTGGCTGTGCATTTCAGTATGCTTACTAATCTTTGTGAATGGCAGATCAGCTGGTTTTCCTGGCTCCTGGTTCTAGCCAGGCTAGTTGGCTAACTTTTCATGAGCTGGAATCAACTGCTTTACTAAAATGAAGTTGTAGCTGTTGTTTTCTTGTTTTTGTAATTCTGTCAAAAGCAATCAGACTTGTCTGGCCAGACTCCCTCTACATCACTCTTCCATGCTTTCTGTGAGCTTTCATAACTACCTAAGATGTCTCAACTTTTTTACACTCTGTCTCTGGAGAGCAGCATAAATTAGGTAGTAGCAATCACTAAGGGTCATTTTTCTCACTTATTTTTCTCTGGAATTTGGTACTCTGATGTCTCCCTCATTTTCCCTGAATTTTCAAAAGGCTGCTAATGAGCCCTAACCTTCTAGTTTGAATGCATTAGGATGAATTTCATCTGATTGGGTGTGCTGAAACTTTCCAGGTACTGTATTCCACTATTCTGCTCTCTAATAATGAATGCTTTCAGGTCTTCATCTCTTCCTGACTGTCCAGACTTAGAAATTAAGATAGGAGATATTAAGATCTAAAGAAAGTTCTTCTAATTTGTTATGGCCCATTTTCCCCCTCCTGTTTCATTTACCTTTATATATTCAAGAAAGTGAAGACCCCTGTGCTAATTATATGTTATCAGTGCCCCCTACTTCTAGTATGAAGTATTAGGAATATCAAAAGCAATATCTTGCTTTGTTGCATGCTTTGCTGGTGAGATGTATACAGAAATGTGGCTTCTACTCATTGAACTGAGGTTCAACAGGGACAAGTGCAAAGTCCTGCACTTAGGATGGAACAATCCCATGCTTCAGTACAGCCTGGGGGACTGACTGGCTGGGCAGCAGCTTTACAGAAAAGGACCTGGGGGTTACAGTGGACAATAAGCTGGATATGAGTCAGCAGCGTGTTCTAGTTGCCAAAAAGGCTAACAGCATACTGGGCTGCATTAGTAGGAGCATTGCCAGCAGATCAAGGGAGGTGATTATTCCCTTCTATTCAGCACTGGTGAGGCCATATTTGGAATACTGTGTCCAGTTCTGGGCCCCCCACTATAGAAAGGATGTGGAAATATTGGAGAGAGTCCAGTGGAGGGCAACAAAAATGGTTCAGGGACTGGGGCACGTGATTTATGAGGAGAGGCTGAGGGAACTGGGTTTATTTAGTCTGCAGAAGAGAAGACTGAGGGGGTATTTGATATCAGCCTTTAAATACCTGAAGGGCAGGTCCAAAGAGGATGGAGCTAGACTGTTTTCAGTGGTGGCAGATGACAGAACAAGGAGCAACAGTCTCAAGTTGCAGCAAGGGAAGTTCAGGTTGGATATTAGGAAAAACTTTCTCACCAGGAGGGTAGTAAAACACTGGAACAGGTTACCCAGAGAAGTTGTGGAATCTCTATCCTTGGAGGTTTTTAAGACCCAGCTAGAGAGAGCCTTGGCTGGGATGATCTAGTTGGGGATGGTGCTGCTTTGAGCAGGAGGTTGTACTAGATGACCTCCTGGGGTCTTTTCCAAACCCCATTTTCTATGATTCTGTGATACTCTTAGGTAAGTATTTTTCATTTAAAGGTAGTGTTACTGACCAGAACTAGTGGAAAGGAAGGCCCCAAAGGTGAGAAGCACTATGTTAAAACTGATTGTAGATTAGATGTTCTGCCTTTGGAATATGTTCCGACTTGATCTGTGCAGTGTTTTATCCTGGAGGCATTTACGAAAACTGCTTCTCAGTAGCTGTTTCTTGAAGCAGTAACCTGCTCGCTGCCAAACTTTTATCCAGCAGAATTAATTATCCGCATTGCTTCAGTTCCTGCCAGTATGCAGTAGATGCACTTGTGACTTGTTTAAATGAGCAGGGAGAAGTAGTTAGCAGTATAAGTCTGAAGTCAATCGGAAGGCAGGGTAGAAATGCACCTTTAACTAAATAAGATATATATATATATATATATATATATATATGAGAGCATAAGCTTTAATGAATCCAAGTTCACGTCATCAGATGTTGTTTAATGAGCCATAATTGGCTGGTGGCAGAGTAACAGCAACTGGTTATTAGCTGGTTGAAAACAGCAGATGCAACCACTTTTTTGGACTAAGTTAGAAAAGAGCAGCAAAAGTCAGTTTCCCGTTCAGGTAAGAACCTCAGACTTCTTTCAAAAAGTGTTCTCTTTCCTCCTGCTACTTCAGATAAGCTGCAACCAGGCTGTCCCACTCAACTCTTTCAATAAGAAAATCAAAAGGGAAATAGATTCTTTCCTGCTCTGAGGAAAAGCTGACAAAAAAGCAGGCTTCAGCAGAGAAACAATTATATCTCTGAGCTGAGAAGGATGTAGGTACATGGGCAGGGGAAAGGGAAGAGAAATGTCTTTAGCAACTCTGGAAAGGGAATAATGGAACTTTCTCCCTCCCTGTTCAAAAACTCTCCTTTTATAAAGCCCTTATGAGAGAAGCTACCCATTTCCTGCTTTCTCATCCATCAGGTGAGTCATGTCCTTCCACATTTTGTTTTTTATGAGCTTTAGAAGCAGGAATATGAAGCATCAGAAGTTCTTTCTTGCTGCATACCAGCCTCTGGCTTCTTTACTATTCACCCCATCCAGGAAGAGCTCTGACCAACTGTAGGTACTTCCTCAGCCTGACAAAGGGTATTTGTACCCAAAAGCTGGCAAAGAACAATTTTTCCAACTATTTGAGTTGGTCTAATAAAAGATATGGGATTTACCCAAAGAACCTTCTTGCTGCTGAACCTTCTGTAGAGCTAAGGTTGGGAGGAACTACTTCTTCCCTGGACTGGCAGGGGTACGGGAGAAGGAATATCTTGCTGCGAACTCTTCTCCCAAGGGAGTTATGGAAACTTCAGAAGACTAATGACAGCAAACTACCTGCTCCCTCCTCTTCAGCTCAGTAAGACTTTGGCCATGACAATTCTCCAGTTGTCCAGTCTCCATGAGCACCAGTAGGGAAATCAAAATTTAGAAGGGGGGAAAAGGGAGGAAAAACTTTTTTTCTATGTCAGAAAAGGCAAATAAGTGCAACATAGTGCTCCCCACCCACCCACACCCCGCTCAAAGCAAACCACTTGCATGCCAAGAATTCCCTACTCCCTGCCTTGAGTCTCTTTCTTTCCAATGTCTGAGACAGAGAAACAATCTCGTTGTTAACTAAGCTGAGGAGCCAGCCAGCCTACTGCCTTATGCTAAGGGCGTGTATTTCCAGCTTTGTTCCTTCAGACTTTCTGATTCAGCTCGGAAAGGTGATTGGAGTTGTGATAACTTCCCGCTGTCTCAGCACTTAGTTGTCCTATTAGACATCGAAATTGCCCTGGGAGTGCATACATTTACCGGTATTTGCTTGTTCTTGGCGCTCATTCTATGTCACTCAACAACTTTAAGGGCCACTTCATAGCAAGATATTTGGTACAGGATGCTTTTAAACCGTGTTTATGGAGGTTGTGTACCTTTCCCTCCTTTTCACTGCTTCAGTGCTGCTCTGAAAGCCCACGTCTGATCTCTCCAAACTTCAAATCATTCAGTGAAATGTAGGCTGATCAAAACAGGTTCTTTATCTGAGGAACAGAGGAGAAGAGTTTCAAATGCAATAGACTGTCCCCTTGTCTAGGTTACCTGCTTCCTCTAGTTTTACGTGACTACTTCTATATGAGGCCACTCTCCAGCTAAAATGAATACACGCCCAAGGGGGCTGCACCTGTCTGATGACAGTAGGAGTTTCTAAACCAGATTGGTTAAACTGTGGCAGGTTTCCTGTGTAAACAAAGCCAAGTGCTACCACAATTGTAACACATGCAAGTTTCCCTCACTTTATGCAGGTTCTATATGTGCAAATTTGCTCTTATGTGATGACTCTTTTTATACTAAAAATGTGTTATATGCAAGGTAAATTCACTCTTATATGATCATTATGGTGGAAGCCCACAGTCAGTTGCTTTGTGTGGTGCATTGTGGGAGTGATGTACACCAAAATAGTCTCCTGTATAGATCTGTGCTCCTTGCTCATTGTCTGCGATGTGTTTCTGTCGTTGCCATCCCCATTATGGCTTCTAAGCATCCTGCTAGCTTAGTATGCACCACCACCCTGTGCTTGTGTGTACTGTTTGCTGTTGACGAGTACCAAAATTGTCTTGTAAAAGTGATGGAAATGGGTCTGGAGGTCAGTACAGTCAAGGTTTTGGAATGTATCCCTATTTGTTATATTGTAAAGTGGGTTCCCCTTATGGGAATTCGAGTTATGTGCCGTTTTCCAGGAACGCGTGTACAGCATAAAGAGAGGGAAACCTGTATAAGACAGCAGGAAAGTAAAATAAACCTCCTGTAGTAGATCTCCCTTGAAACTGATATATTGACTTCTCTTTGGGTTTTTGTGATGGCAAATCTTCCTGCTGCCTCTATTGATGCCTCTGGCTCCAGCAATATTATCTGCTACACACCCTACTCTGATGCAAGTTTTTAGGGCTTGATGGTTAAACATGCTTGCACTGCTTCCCATGTGATAAATTTTGTGTTTTCGGGGAGTGATACTTTCCAACCTAACATATCATCAGTGAATGTAGTTTCCCTAGATGTGTCTGCAGCTGATGCATCCAGGGCTGAATTGTTGCCAGAGTTCCATAAAGTCCCTCTTAAAGAGCCCAAAGCACTTTTACATTGTGACCGCTGCATTTGGTCACAATGGGTGATGCAGGGGGTTGCTAGATTTCCAAGCTTCCCTACTTAGAGCAATAGCATATCTTGTTCAGTAAAAAGAGAAGGGCCTTCCTTTCTCTTCCCCTCTCACTTCCAATAGAGGGGCAGGCCCTCTCCTGTGCAGGAGGGTAGGTAGAAGCAAGGTAGGGAGTGGGATGCCTCCCCTATGCAGGTGGTGTGGTAAGAGAGCTGGGACAGGAAGCAGCTGGTGCTATAGGTCACAGCAACATTCAGGCCAGAAAGGACCTTACTAGTTATCCAGTCTGGCCTGCCCCAAAATGTTCACCTGCTTATTATGTGTCGAGCCCTCTTTTGTTAGCCCTTTGGCAGGCTACCTCTTTTGTGTGCTGTTCTTTTTCATGCAAGCTTTAACTGAGTTTTCTTTGGGGTTTGGGGAGCATCTCTGTTTTCCGTAATCTCACCAATTGATCTTTCTTGAAGCCACAGTGTCTACCTCCTTGTTCTATCTAGTCCCATTTTTTCTGTAGAAATCTTTTATGCTTTCTTTGCCTTTCCTAGTGCTCTAATCTAGGACTCTTAGACCTTGTATCATGTTGAGGTCATGACTTAAATGCTTGTGCCCATTGCATTTTGCACACTGGATTTTTATTCCCCAAGATTTGGACTTCAGAAAAAAAGTATTCTTTTAGTGTTGCAGTTTGTGAATTAATTTCCATACTGTGCTGAATTTTGCTTCATAGTTGTTTGGTTTTTAGATTCCCATTGAAAATAATCTATTTCCAGTCAGCAGTCCTGCCTGCATACAGACCTTGGCTGATGCAGCTCAGCCCTACCAGTATGCTATAGGCAGTTAGGCAGAACCCTTGGGGTCACTTAAAGCTCCCTGCAGAACCCTTGGCTGCTACAAAGGGACTCATGTACCAGCTGTCTCTGGAGGAACAGAATTCAGACCTCTGCAAGGTAAATCTGGATTAACCTCATGGGACAGAGGTTCCTCATCTCCAGAGCCACCGACAGAAAAGGAGAAGGATTGTGCTGGGAGAAGGATGAGGATGGAGCTTAGGGGGTCCTTCTGTGTGGGCTGGCATGGGTGGGGATGGTCAATGAGCTATCCCCCACTTCCATATCTTCTACCTGGTCTTTGCTCCATTGGGTCAAAGTCTTAATTCTGGAAAAGGAGGCATAGATCTTCATCCCATCTCTATGAATCCTACCCTGCAGTCCCAGTATTAACCAGTCAAACCTGGCGGGCCAGTCTGCCAGGACAGAGAGCAGTGATTCTCAACCAGGGTGGCTGAACACCCTGGGGTGCCACAGGCCATGTGAGAAGATAAGCAAGGTGTGAATAGATTAAGCAGTTAAGAACAGGCTCCAGGTGTGAGGAGATATCTGAAGCGAGCAGGCTCTGGCTCTCTCTGCCTTGCTGCTCCTCAGTCCAGACCCTCTACAAGGAGGTAAGTAATGTAATAAAGCAAAAGTTATAGAGGGGTGTCTTGAGTCTGAAAAGGCTGAGAACCACTGGATTAGAGGACGTGGGGGTACCTGCTGCCCTGACCTTCCTCGTCTGCTATTCCTGTGCCTTACCACTAAGTGGCTAGGAAGCAGGTAATTCTAGGCTGTTTGCGTTGATCAGCAGGTACTACCTGGAACAGATGCAGACAAAACCTGACCTGGTATGACTTAGGCCAGTAGAGTTTTACCCCTGGTTCTTTCAGGGATAATTTTCCACTGGATTGGGCAAAATTATCTTCTCGGTATAGGAATCTGTAGTGTCCACTTTCTGACTTCTATATATGTACACACCAATGTAATGCTGTTTATACTGCTGTAAACACTTCATCTGTTGATGCCCTGAATTGGCAGACAGAGGAACATTGTTCTGTTTAGAAGTCTGGCATTTCCTTGATTTTTTTTTATTTTTTTTTATGACATTCACTTCACTCAGGCTCCTTTCT
Source organism: Alligator mississippiensis (assembly GCF_030867095.1). NCBI lineage: Eukaryota > Metazoa > Chordata > Crocodylia > Alligatoridae > Alligator > Alligator mississippiensis. The sequence continues at coordinate 17,806,078 of NC_081829.1, forward strand.
CAAGCTATAGTTGGCTCCTTGGGCATGTTACATACCATCAAAAATGCAGCAAATAAAATCCTCCTCACTCCAAAACTTGTGTCCAAGCCTAGACCACGTACTCGCTTTCAGAACCAAACCATCCCTACTCTGTTATCTGTAGAGGCTTTCTGCAAAGTTGTACCTCTCTATCTGCTTTTTTCTCACTCATCTAGAAAGCAGATTCAGAAGCCAGAACCCTTGCGCTGAATTGCTTGGATTGAAATAAAGCCTCGACTCTATGCTACTCTATTCAGCCTACATGGAGCAGAGGAATGGGTGTTCAAGTTGGAAATGTTGTAGTCCTAGCCCTTGTGAGCTGAGGATTAGATCCACCCACCATCCTGGAGGAGGGGGATGCTCTGTGTTAATACTAATTGGTGACTGTTCTCTCACTTGCAGCACTCTGCCCTGAAGTCTGCAGCCTATAGGCACACCATTTATATCCGTGGGATACAGGTAAGTGAGGGAGCAGGGTATTGAGTGGGAATCTGTAGGCCATCCCCATGTCTGTCATCTAGGTCCTTGAAAAACTCTGTGATCTCACCCCTCTCCTCTGCTTGCAGGAGTCCTGGCTCTGTGTGCATATGTTTGTGTGTGTATATCCAAACACCATTGTGGTATCTTCACTTCCTAGGTGGTGTGCAGCTGTCCTCCAATTTCTTTCCTTCTTCCAAATGAATTGTAAATTTCTTTAAATTACAACTACTCCAGCTGCCCTACTCATTCCCTTCCCACCACCTGCCTAACTTGATGCAAAGGAAGGATTGTGGAAAGCAGCTATTGTGAATCTCTTTGACAAGCTGTAGCTGTTGTATGTTGCATTTGGGAGACCAGTTGCGGGGGAGCATCTGTACATTTAATTTCATGTATCTGCATCCTCTTTCAGCAGTCTGTGGCCCTTGTTCCCCTGTATAACACAAGTCCTTAGCAGGTCCCCCCCACAGTGGTTAAATTTAGCAGGGATGCATTCATCCTTTTCTTGCCTCTTCGTGGAGGGAGGAGGAGAAAACAAAGAGAGGTTGAGCAACTATAGGTGCGCATAGGTGGGGCAAGTTCTGAGGCCAATTTCTGCTTTGTTACAGCCCTGCAACTATGCTGATTTCAATGGAGTTCTGCCAGCATAGCTGCTATTGCCATTTGTACATGTGCAGAGGGCTCTCTCTGGGCTGGCTTTTCAGGGTATTCATTTGTTTATGTGTGTTTCTAATTACTATAATCAAATAATTGCCACAAAAGACTAAGCCGAAAGCAAGGCATATCGGCGTTCAGTGATGTGATATAGGAAGGTCCCTAAATTTGTGCAACTAGCCTCTACTAGGTATTGTCCCAACCTGGGAATTGAGTGGCTTACTGTACGTGTGGGGCTTTGGAGATTAATGGCTGCTTGCACCACTTCTTGTGGGAGGAACTTGCAAGAATAGGTGGGTCCTTTCTGCGGCGTCTTCCTTTTCTCCAGTCTGTTTTAGTGTTACGCTCTCTGTAGCATACATGAGAAGCTACTGCCCACCTCCCCTTGTGTCAGCCTGACTTTTTTTGCAAGGCAATCACCCCTATTCATGTGTGAGGAGGCCTGGTCTGGTTGATCATCTTGCATCCTTACTGTTCTCTATACTTGGGATAACTCTTCCTCTTGCTGTCTGATGTTGTCTTCTGTGAAAGTGCAGTTTTTCTCTGAGTAGTAAATCTGTAGGATTGGCTGAATGCTTATTCTGTTTCAGTCTTGCTCATTTGAGTAGTGGTAAAATGGCCTTCTTGGCTGAAAGCTCTGCAAACTCACCAGGACGTCATGATCATACTGAAAGTCCCCCTGAAGTTTCCTTCTGTGTGACAAAAGCTATGCAGGCTAGATGGTGCCATCTGTGACCTTGTGATCCTTCTAGTAGGCTTACACAGAGGTCACAAGATAGAAGTTAATGAGGAATCCTGCTGATCCTTAGGCAGGAACAGAATCCAGCTGCGCTAGTTCTGCGGGGCTAGCAGAGGAGAGTAAACAGGAGTGAGGTCTTCTTGTACAGGTTTCCCTCACTTTATGCTGTACACACATTCCTGAAAAACAGCACATAACTCAAATTTGCATAAAGGGAACCCACTTTACAATGTAACAAATAGGGATAGGTTCCCAGATTTTGACTGTACTGACCCCCAGACCCATTTCTACCACCTTTACAAGATAATTTTGGTACTTCCCCACAGCAGACAGTACACACAAGCACAGGGTGGTGGTAAATGTTAAACTAGCGGGACGCTTAGAAGGCATAATGGGGATGGCAACTACAGAAACGTGTTGCGGACGAGTTTGGAGCACAAATCCACACAAGACACTATATTTTGGCATGCGTCACTCCTACAATGCACTGCACAAAGCAGCTGACTGCAGGCTTTCGGAGCACACCAATTGCATAAGAGTGAATTTACCTTGCATATAACAAATTTTGGGTATAAAAAGGGTCATCGCATAAGAGCAAATTTGCACATATACAGAACCTGCAAAAAGTGAGGGAAGCCTGTAGGTATTGGCAAGGATTCTGATGCCTCCAGTAAGTGGGATTGCTGGGGTAGGAACTGCTACTTTTCCTGAGCAAACCTTTTAAAAGTGTCCTAAGGGAAGAGGCTGTGAAAATCTACTGAACTGTTCCTTTGTTGGGAGAAAGTGCAGGTCTTATAAAAGGAGAAAGAAGGGAGAAATGGTAGGTAGAGGAGCCCAAGTCATGTAACTTGAGGTTCTGCCTGTGGAGATAGTTTCCAGCAGTATTTGGTAGGCAAATATGGCACTGCCTTAGTATCTTCCTTCCCACATGGTGAACGGTCTGGGACTGCAACACCAGCAGGTTGGGAACATAGCACTGGAAGGGACCTCCCGGATCGTTATGTCTAGAATGCTGTTATTGTAGGCATCTTCATCATATAATCCTCTCTCCTGCCCTCATGAAGCTCAGTCTCAAAGGTAGGTAGGAGTTGTAAGGCAAAAAAAAATCTTTTGGGAAGCAGGACCTCGCTCTTCTGATAGGCTAGAAGTTTTAAGATTACTAATTTACTCATTTATGGACAGTTTATGCCTATTTGTTCTTTTACCAATGCTGAGCTTCATCTTAAATAGTCTTCCTCCAAGGTTCTTACTCTTTGGTGTACTTCACAGAGAGCAATTCACAGTTTAGGACTGGAATTGTGTCCCTCCTCAGCCTCCTTCATTTTGGTAGACTCAATATGTCAAGGCTTTTTTCTTTCCTCTCCTAGGAGACTGTGGTCAGGGGAGTAGAACAGTTCTTTGCATCTGTTCTAGTTTAGTCTTCCTTGAGCATGGGGGACCAGAACTGTACACTGTCTTGCAGTTGAGTGTGCCATTGCCACTGATACTTCCCAGTTTCTCCTGGAAATACCTCTCCTGATGCTTTCTAGGATCACGTTGGTGGTTCATAATCCCCTTGTGATCAGGGTTTTTCTCCTTGTTCCAAACTGAGGAGCTTCTGGTTTGAAGCAAATAATCTTGTTGTTAGATTGTAAGTATATGACCTAACACCTTATGCCGTAATGCTTGCATGTTTCTCTCCCCCTACAGTGATGAAGATGACTTTGCTGCCATACCCCACCGCTGTGCTCTTCCTAGTGGCTGCTCTCAATCTGGAGCTTTGCTGTAGTGCCAAGGTGCTGATGATGCCCACCGTCATCTTTGACAGCCATCTACGTGTTTTCATGCGGGTGGCAGAAGCACTGAGTGATCAGGGTCATGACCCTGTGCTACTTCTGCATGAAGGCCGGGAGATGGACTCCTTCCTGCCAGGCTTCAGAATTCAAAAGTACAAGGGGACCTTCAGCACAGAGAGTGCAGATGCCTGGATGCAGGAGGAGATAAAGCATATCTTCCAGGGGAAGATGATTTCCCTGCAGATTTTCTCAGTCCTGGAGAAGTATGTGGACAACTGTGATCTAGTGTTGGGGAATGCTGCCCTCCTGCAGCATCTTCGCAGTGAGGACTTTGACTTGTTCCTGGTAGACCCCAATGAGATGTGTGGCTTCATTCTGGCCCACTTCCTTGGTGTTAAATATGTTGTGCTCTCAACTGGTTTCTGGTTCCCAGCAGAAATTGGTGCCACTTCACCGATTGCCTATGTCCCCGAGTTCAACTCCCTGATGACAGACCGGATGGGGCTAGTTGGCAGGACTTGGAATCTCCTGGTCTATCTGATCATCCGTATAGCCACTGAACTGGTCATCCTTCCCAAGTTTGAGAACCTCATGCAGAAGCATGGGGTGGAGCCACAGAGGTCCATGCTGGACCTTATCCATGGGTCCAGTCTCTTCTTCCTGTGTAATGATGTGGTGCTGGACTTTCCCCGGCCCACACTCCCCCATGTCATTTTCACCGGGGGAATACTGGCCGAGCCTGCAAAGCCCCTTCCAGTGGTAAGTCCTTGAGGAGGGTCCATTTCTGAGGATTTCTCCTTTCAGAGCTCTTCTACCTTCTTGGATTTAGCCAGGGCCTTCATGGTCTGTGAACTGAGATTGGTTCTGGGGGGAAATCCATGGTGCATCTTCACTGGTAGAGTCTCATGAATAGTGCAGCAGGCTGTAAAGCTGATTCCTTCTGAAGCCTGTATGCATGTATATGTGTGTGTATTGGGCTGGGCTGGAACCTAGGACATTGTATCGGGGATTCACTTTAGGGATCCTTCATCCTGAGATGGGAGTGTGTTTCAGAACCCCCAACCCTGAAAGCAAAGGAGCTTGGCACTACACTGGATCCAGGGTCAGTTCAGTATTAACAACAACTATGTTCTTAAGACTAAGTGATCCCCTCATTTATTTTCTTATTGCCTCACCAGTCATCCTTCTTACTATAAGGATTTTCTGCTAACTCTTCCCTGCCCACCCCCTCTTTATTTACAGTGAAGTTCTGTTCTGCAAACATTGTCAAGCCCTGTGCTTGTTCCCTCTGTGATTCCATGTCAGGTTTGGTCTGTTTACAGGGGTAAAATGTTTCATGCCTCCCCTCCATCAGTGGCCATCCCAGATTACCTCCTCTGGGATCAGTCAGGCTGGGTTTTTTCTGATTCATGCCACATCACCAGTGACAGATTCTGGAGGGCCAGGCCCTGGTGCTCAATTCCACCTGTGCCAACACCACTGTCTTCAGCTGGGGTTGTACAGAACTTGTCCTGCAACTGGGACTGGCTGCAGGCAAAGCTAGCATTCCTCCCTAGCAATGCTGGAAATGTGTAGGAAGACCTGGTTAGTGTAGACAGGGCTGCATAGTGACTAGATGGGCTAGCCTGTCGGAAAGGATTCTGTGTCCCTGACAATAAATAAAACTGAAACAAAATGCCAGATTTGGCATCATCTGAGACTGATGTTCTGGGTTAAAACTATAAATAGACATCAAGTGAACTAAAACATTAGCGAAGTGAGAAGCATATGAAACCAAGAGCTTTGAAATGAAGGTTCCACAGTAACTCCGACCCCTGTGTCCCTCCCCACCCTTCCTTATTGTGCAGCATCCAGGTGCTGTTATAGGTATGTGGGGCGTTCCAAATAGTCTCTGGCTCGTCCAGCAAAGTAGACCTGTGCAAAGCAGCTAGTATTTGCTTCAGATTCAGCCGATTCGGGGGCAGCGATTCAATTTGGTGATTCAAATCACTGTCCTGAATTGATTAGGCCAAATCTGATTTGGAGATTCGGCTGCTGCCGAAACTCCGAATCACCCAGGCCCATCTCCCACCTGCCCCAGCTCCTGGCACTTTGAAAAAAAAAGCCCCAACTCACTGGGTGCTGCCAGGCAGGGGAGAGACCCCTGCTGCCCCCCCACTACCCCACGCTGCATGGGGAGCTCTGCATGAGCCCCCTGACCCCTCCCTGCTCCCCCAGTCCCCCCCATGGCTGCCCCACTCACCCCAGCTCTGGCTCTTTAAGAACCACCCCGTCCCCCGACTCACCGTTCCTGTCCAGCAGGGAATGATTCCTGCTGCCCCGCACTGCCCCATGCCACATGGAGGGCTCTGCACGAGCCCCCAAACCCCCAAGGCTGCTGCAGGAGTGACAAGTCCTGGGATTTTTCTTGGCGGGGGGGGGGGTTCTTAAAGGGCCAGAGGTAAGGCAGGCAGGGCATCCGTGGGGGACTGGGACAGCGGTGGGGGTTGGGGGCTCATGGCAGAGTCCCCAGTGCAGCATGGGGCAGTGGGGGGCAGCAGGGTTCGCCCCCCCACCTGGCAGCACCCAGTGAGTGGGAGCTTTTTTTTTTTTTTAAAGGGCCAGGAGTTGGGGCAGGTGGGCCAGCCATGGGGGGCTGGGGGAGTGGGCAGGGGATGGGGCCTGGCAGGGGTCCCCCCCATGGTCCCCTCCCCCCTCCTCCAGCCCCCCTCTCCTGCCCCCTACTTATCAGCTCTGAGTTCGGCTGCAGCTCCCCGCTGCAGTGGGTGGGGACTGTCCGAATCCATCGAAGCTCTCTGAATCTTTTCCGAAGATTTGGAGAACTTTGAATCAATATGGACCTTTTAATTGGTCCCAATTCAATTCAGATTCAGAGATTCGGCCACCAAATCAGGCCAAATCTCCTCCAAATCGAATCAGCACCCAAAGCTTTGCACAGCCCTACAAAGTACCTAAGTGCAGCCCTAACTTTTACATATGTCCTGCTGCCTTTAGCAGAGTTACTCAACTTACTTAACTCTGTGTGTGTACCTGGGTGTTTTGCCTTGCTTTGGAGCAGTAAGCTGAACACCTTCCAAGACTAAGCCCTTAGGGCACCTATACCCGAGCGCAGAGGCTGCTCTGATGCATTGGCATTCCAGCGCATCAGAGCAGACTCGATTATCATTGAGTCTGCTGGAGCGTAGCAATTACTGTGCTCCAGCAACCTCCCATGTCTTGTGTATCAGGCTGTGGATTGCCAACTCCTGCTTTACATGTCCCTCTTTTAAGATGGACTGCTGCTCCTTTGCCATTGGATGACCAGAGAGAGCGTGCAGCCTGACCAGCTTTTCTCCAGAAGGAATCACAGTAACCATACAGACATACAATAAGATACCCTGTAAAAAACGTGTTAGTGCATTTTTCCAGCATACTTCAAAGGGACTTGAAGCAGGATACAGCAGCTTGGCCCCTTCTTGTAGCAGTTGCATTCATAGCTGGCTTTCTCCTCTCTCGTCTGGGGGCTCTTTTGAAATCTTTTAGCAGGACACCCCTGCCTATCCAAATGCCCTTTATCTAGACTTTCTCGATAGGGCTGACTGTTCCCTCTTAAAGGAGCAGGCTGCCCTGTTACAACATGGATGAAAAAAGACAGATGTATTTAAAACATGGCTGTGGCTGAGAGTTTGTCCCTGACACTGGAAATGTGGATTTGGTGTTTGTTAAAGGGGACTTAAGGGGGAGAAGTGGACATTTTCCAAGGTCAACTGTCTTTCCCTAAACTTCAGTAGTTGGGAGTTTTAATAGAGTTTCACTGGTAACTTAATTATTGAGGGACAAGGACCATGATAGTATTTTTAAAATATGAAATTACCCCCTGTTTTAAAAAATATAGTTTTAAAGCAGTTCTTAAAAGGAACATATTTCCATGAAATTCAAGGAAAGTCAGTTTTAAATCAAGTGCACACCCGAACTTTAAAGGATGAAGTCATAACCTCCTTTTTTAGATCATTGTATGAAGACAGATATTTAAATACAGCCAGCATCTGGCAGAGTTCTCTCAGGGGAGGTCTTCCCTGAGAATAACTCTAACTCTAAATCAGAGCAGCTACACTTGTGAAATGATCTAAAATAGATTTGTGGTTTCTAAATGAGCTGCCCTTTTTATTTAAAAAGGCTGAATCTTCTCACCCACTCCAATTTTATTTCTTTTTTCTTTTTTTTAATCAAAATTAAGGGAAAGCCGTTTGTGTTTTCCATGTGCCTTGGCAAGGCCTTGATAGGATTCGTTTTCAGGAAGTTAGATGTCAAGGATGAGGATGTTTTTTCCAAAGTGCTCAATGGAAAGTTTAGTATCCAGATCCTTGAGGCAGCTTTGGAAAGCTCTCCACTTCCTTTACAGCTCCAACTTTTCTGTATGTGTTTTCTTTAATCCAAGGGAATTTTAGGGAATGAGCATTTACCCATAACTTTCTGCACTCTACCACTACCAGGGCTGCAACCTGTGTTAATTGGATCCCCTCATCAAGTCCCTCTATTACCAGCCTCTGTGCAGAGCTTTCCAAAGCAGCAGAAACATGAAATGGATGTTCTTGACAGCTCCCTACAGAGTTCCCAGCAAGGAGGATTATCTAGACTCTGCTTGCTCGACTTGGCTCTGCCCATGCCTGACAGCTATGAGTAGGAGCCATGGAAGCTATAGATCTCTTGGCAAACTCTGGGAGATAACCTCACTATAGAGAGGATGCGGTCTCTCCAAGACAAAGTTTCCCACTGCTGAGATGGAATAAGACATTCAAAGCTTGTGTGGGAGAGGCTTTACGGTGTAGCTGTACATGTGTTTTTTGCTAGCAGGGCTTGCGTCTTTGGGTGGAAGCTGCAGATGCAGGTGTCGTTGTTGTCTCCTTCGGCATTGGGATCCGCGCGCTCCCAAGCGACATGGTGGACAAGATGACTGGGGCGTTTGCCCGCCTTCCTCAGAGGGTCGTTTGGAGGTGAGGGAGAAAGGAACTTTCTCATTGGTTCTGGTTTAGCAGGAATCCCATGTTTCACAGGATGGTTCCACCTCATAATCTGCTTTCTCTTGCACTTCTTGTGGCAGGTACTTTGGCCCAAAGCCTGCTCACCTGGGCGAGAATACGCTGATGATGGAGTGGCTGCCCCAGAATGACCTGCTGGGTAAGACGGGGATAGTGGCATAAGAGCCAAGGGGCGAGTGGATGTGTATGAATGTGAGAACTACCAACATTATTAGGGGTTATTCCACTGTGGAGCAAAAACACCTCAAAGAAATGCCACTACTGTGTGTTCTGGCCCAATGCTCAAAACAGTTCTGGTTTGCAAGCATCTTGATCCTTATGTAAAGTGGCAGAGTTGAAGTCATTTTGCAATCCTGCTCTTTAGGGACCCAACCAGATAGCTGTCTGAAGTAGGAGGTGGTGATGATCCTTAGGGTCTTGGAGTAAACAGGAGCCTTCATACTGTCCCCCAAATGTGCCCAGTTTTCCTCCAACCTACCTTGTTTACAGCATGCATTGGTGTGACGAAAGCTAGAGATAAATTGGGGTATCCGTCTGAGCATCCCAGAGGAGTATGGCATGCCTTCAGCCTTCTCACCTTTACTTTTTCATAGGTCACCCCAACGTGAAAGCCTTTGTCAGCCACTGTGGGATGAATGGCATTTTTGAGGCAATTTATCATGGAGTCCCAGTGGTGGGGTTCCCTTTCTATGGGGATCAATTTGACATCATGACGAGAGTTCAGGCAAAGGGCATGGGGATTCTCATGGACTGGAGCCGATTCACTGAAGACGACCTCTACCAAGCCGTAGTCACAGTTATCTCTGATCCCAGGTGAGACATGTGGAAGGACCAAGTGTTCGGTTCAGAGGTGCAGGGCACAGGACGCCAACAACTGCGTGTATCCTTGGCAAAGCCCGTGACAATAAGTGGTCCAGCACTGATTCAGTCAGGTATATTGCTTGCTTGGCTGGACACCCTGTTGCCTTTTATCCTTTGATGTTTGCCCCTGTTGGATGTACAAGACTGTCCAGGTTTACAGTCAAGGGGAATATGATTAGTCTTTGCTTGGATTTAACTTCAAAAGTCCCTGAGAGGCTGATACTGAGCTTCCTTGTCTTCCTTGTAGTATGTTACCAGTCCAGGCAAGACGGGATATCCCTAATTCATTTAAGCAGACAGCATTAAGTGAGCAGAGAGTGCAGAGACACTGGTGGGGCTTGCAAGCATGAGAGATGATTCTTTAGCTGCTTTGTGGTTGTTGTTTTGTTTTGAAAGCCAGACCCTTTGGCCTGTGAATTATTTCTTATTGCTCCACCAGACTTCTTGCTTCCATGTGATGTAGACGTCAACCTTCTAAAATCCCTCTGACAGCTCATGTTTAAACTGCTGTGCGTGACTTCCTCTTTCAAACCATTTAGTTATCTCAATTGCTGTCAACTTCAGTGTAAGCTGACAGTGCTTAGCCCTACCTTGGGTTGGGGCCATTGTTAGAAAATTGGTTCTGTGGTGTGATGTTGGCATTAGTGTGATTCCACCCTCAGTGAACTCCCAGGTAAGTCTTCAGAGGAGTTTCTGTTGTCTCTGGAATTGAACTGACAGTCCATCCATGATGTGAGAGGCAGAATAGACTTGGGTTTGCATTGCTATAGCAAACCTGCAGAACAGGTAAATGCTATAAAGCTCTATTAGTGACTGCAGTTGGCTTGGCTGTCAGGGGCAGATAGAGGGCCCGTTCATGTTTAGGACCCATGACTGCACAATCTGAGAGCTGAGACTGCTTGGTTTCCTTGAGGATTTGGGCTGTAACGATGCTTCAGCACAAGCAGGTGACTTTTTTTTTTTTCCTCTTCCTGTCTCGCAGCTACCATAAAGCAGCCAAGTTGATCTCAGCTCTGCATCTAGACACGCCCATGCATGCTCTGAATCGTACGGTGTACTGGCTGGAGTACCTCCTCCGTCACGATGGGGCACCATACCTTCGCCCAGCTGTCTACGACCTCTCCTTCTATGAGTACTACTGCCTTGACGTCTTGGCTCTTTTTCTCCTGTGTCTGGTTGGGGCAGCCTTTGCCCTGTACAAAGTCATTGTGTGGTACGTGGGAAAGGGCATCAGACCCATGCATCTGAATGGCCACTGTCCAAATGGCCACTTGGTGGAAGAGAAAAAGTTGAAGTAGGGCCTTCTCAGGTGCATCCCCTCCAGCAAGGCAGACTTCAGTGCAAAGGTTCACTTTGCAAGCATGCATGGAGAGACTGAAGAGTTTTTGGCCTGGCTGCTGTTTTGATGGTTGCATAGCAGAGGTCTGTGTGCAGGCCTTTGTGTACAGAACATGCGGGTGGGGATGTGGATTCTGAGGTGGGTATATAACTGGTTGATCTGGTTGCTGTTGTGACCTGAAAGGTGGGAGAGCATTGCAGAAGCCTATATGCACACCTCGGTGTACAGCAAATGTGGGTAGGGCCATAAATTCAGGTGTGGGTGGATGTATTTGGCCAGGACTGTGGGAAAGGGGAATGAGTGGGTGGACCTCTGGGGAGAAGCAAGCGATTGCTTCCTTTTTATATATGCTGGTTTTGATGCTGGCATTAAACTGGAAGGTTATATCAGGACCTGCCATGAGGTACAGAAGGCAGGTCCTGATATAACAGGGATAGGGCCTTGTCTGGGCTGGTTACCACTTATCCCCAACCTCATTAACCAGTATCCTGAGGCTTGGGACACTGTATTCAGGTGAAGAGCCCAAGGTGGAGCTGTGGAAGGGGTAGGAAAATGGCACCAAAATGTTTTTTTTTTAAAACTCAATCTCGGTTTTAAATTTCTTGGGCAGACATTCTTCCTGCTTCCCTCAACGGGCTGTGCTCTGTTCTTTGTGCTAATTTATTTATTTTTAATAAAATTTATTCTTTCTCCTCAGCAGTGGCTTCTGCCTAAGTTAATGCATGTCTTATGGCAGAGGCAGCCATAGTTTCACTGAAGTCTTATTGGGCATCTACACATACAGACGCGCACACCACAAGCCACAGCTCTCTCCCACCCCATGCAGTGTGACTGGCTACCAGCTGTTTCCTATATGCCCTATCTCCTAGGCCCCCTCTTCTCTAATCAGGCTTTCAGGGATTCTTCCCCCCAACACACACATTTCTCATATGCTTGTGGAAACACCCACCTGACACCCAGGCATGCCTCAAGCATGTGGTTGAAGAAGAGTGCATGAAAGAGATGTCTGCAAGGGCTTCAGCCTGAAATGGTGTGTGAGCTCTTAGCTCTGGGTAGTGGCAGGAAGTTTGGGCTGGACCTTAAAGCATCTAACTTTTAAGAGAAACAATATGGACACCAAACCTTCTTACATGGACACGACTGGGCATGCTGCTGGTCTGCACCTTGGGCGTGGTATGGAGTGATGCCAAACACTGTGCTTCTAGTTGCATGAGCTGTTAAGCCATTCAATGTTTTACTGAAGGTGGGTTGTGTAACTGCTGTATTAGCTGGGAAGAAAACTGGTGATGCTTTGGAACAAGTGTAAGAGTGTTTTGCTGGGATCTTGGCTGATGATATCATGACTTAGCAATGTTTCCTGGGCCCATCCTCCAGATTTGCCTTTAATACTAAGTTGCTCATGGTGAATGTGAGCAAAGAGATAATGCTTGGGCTAATCTCCTGAGGGGTTCTGTATCAGGTGTTGCTTATCTGGGAATGGGTAGATGCACTTGTGTTTCTTTTGCCATGTGTTTGGCTCAGGGCTCTGGTGCTAATACCCAAATCTTTCCTGTCCTGCCATGACAAAGACCATTCTGTCCAGCAGGCCTTGTTCTAGCCCCTTTTTTCTTAATATCACTGGAGTCCCACAAGGGTGATAAAGAAGACTTCAGCCAGAATCCTATCTGTTCTCTAGGACAAATGTAAACCTGAGTCTATGTGGACTGAAGCACTATGTACCTATTTACTTGGGTGTAACAAACTCTTCAGGTGGTTTCTTATTCCTTTCTGGCCCATCTGGTTTTAGCCTGTGTTGGAAATGGGCTATCAGTCTACAGTAGCCTTATTCTTTAGCAGTCCTGCTGTTTTCATGTAATTTCTGACTTAAGACTTGTAGCTGGCATGGTAACAGTGCAGAAGAGAATATATAATAAGATGTGCTAGTAATAGCGGTGGGATGAGGAGAATGTGAGACATCTAGGTGCTAGGGGAGGAGTAAGGATTGTGACAGAGGGCTGGGGACTCAGTCTTCCTCTTTGTGATCGATCAGTGGGGGTTGAAAAGCTAACAGCTTTAAATAATGTCAGCCCAAGCTGTATACTGTCATGGTTTTCAACATTTTTCTTCATTTGTGGACCCCTAAAAAATTTTGAATGGAGATGCAGACCCCTTTGGGTTGTAAGTGTGGGTATTCACATACTTTTGATCAATCATAGTCATTTTTCACGGAATCTTTAGACAGAGTTTGCAGATTCCCAGGGGTCTGCAGAATACAGGTTGAAAACCACTGGTATTGTGTCTGTCCCAGTTACCAATTCTCATGTAGGCCCCAAAATGACCTTGTCTGCACAGTTTACAGCACAAAAGCTGAAGGTCTGTAGCTCAGGGAACTCCATGTGGAAAGTAGGTAAAGACTCAAGCTGTCCATGCTGGTTTCTAGTGATCCCTCCTTTGCAGGCTGATTCCCCTGCTGCAGGGCAGGTAAGTACTAGCTGACTGGAGTGCTGTAAAAGGAGAAAAGCAAGGTTGTGCTTCACTCTGTAGCATGCTGTGTCCCATAAACTGCAGGAGAGCTCCAGAGTGAATCTTTGCCAGCAAACTCATGCTAGATAAATGCTGCTTGTGAAAGAAAAGTGTGCAGTACTCTGACAGGAATGGAAAAAAAACACCATTTTATTTGCAAATAAAAGGGGAGAGTTAAATGCTTATGACTCAGACTGCTGTGGAATGGGCATGAGATTAGCTTGGGAGAGTTGGCTTTATAATTTGGCCAAAAGGGGAAACCAATCTTAACATTAGTCAATTCACTGAAAACCAGTTTCACAGAAAGCTGGATCTTTCAAAAGTTTCAAAGACTAGGAATTGGGCAAGATCATTGTGATATCCAAGCCCCACCTGCACTGCTTTTATTTCTTCACAAATTACCTGGATTGCTCAAACCTGTACCTAATGCTATACACACGCCTGACCAACAAGTCTGAGTTAAGCCCAGGTTTCCCCTCTTCTTCTGCTCCTCCCCCTTTGTCCCCTTACCTCCCTCCCCGCTCAAAATGAAAATGAAAACCCAGATGGGAACAACTTCTAGCTAGTACTCCTTGCTCCTCCTTGGACCTGTGCTTTAAGATTAAGATTACTCCATCAGAAAGCTCTATTCTCCAGCCCCTGTCCCCATCTCCCCACTTCAGTTGCTTTTAAATAAGCCCAACTAGCTCAGATGCATGCTGCTGTTGTGACTTGGGAAGGGGGCTCTAATTTAACACATGGGCTTTGGAAGTACTCCAAACAGCTTTTGGCTCAGGATGTTAATAGCTGTTATGAGACTAGTGTTATACAACTTGTGTTTTAAGGAGCATTGTATAAGTGAAGGCTTGAGCTCAGACATGGTAAATTGGTCACCATGGAATCAACTGCGCATGACGACTAGAAATTTTCAAGAGAAACTCTGAGACCAGGGATGTTTTCCTAGAAGCCTCTAATGCTTGGTCTCCACCCTCTCCCCTGCTTTTCTCTGCCTATCTTTTTAACCCTTCTCTTTCAGGTTGGGATTAGGCTCCGGGGCTCCGCACTGCCCCTGTGTGCCAGGACTGGGCCCTGCACTGCCCTGCACACCCAACCTAGCATGCAGTGCCACAGCTCACAGAGTACCCCAAAGGTTTGTGGGGAGCACAGTGGGCCAGATGACATGGCACTGTGGCCTGGATCTGGCCTGTGGTCCAGGAATGGAGCACTCCTGTGCTGGGCTGTAAAATGTGTTATCCAAGTAAAACCTATATGTTTGTGTTCAAGGGTGTACTTAGTAGCCGTGTTGATCTGAGATAAGAAGACATACAAACAAATAGAACTCTGGGTTCCAAAATGATACATTTTATTAAACCAACTGGGAAATTGCAAGAAAATTGTCGGTTTCTTCAAGCTTTTGGGATTAAAGTCCCTTTGTCAGGCTCTGGGAAAAAGTTTAGATGGTACAAGATGGTAAAAAGTCCCCACTGGAACCAAGAGTTCTAGTTTTTTGTATGTTTGTGTTCTACGTTAATAATGACTATTTTACATCTTGGCTAAAAGCGGAGTGTAAATGCGAGACAAATGTGTTGCTTGTCTTTAAGTTTTTTAAAGTTTTGACATGGATAATCTGGGGGAGGGGTGGTGGAGGAGAGGAGTCAGGAGAGTTGGGTTCCTACTCCTAGATCTGCCCTGACTTGCTGGTTCAGTTTGAGCAAGTCACTTGGTGCTCTCTTCTGTCAACAACTTTAAGTTCTACAGAAAAGAATGTGCAGTCCTGTGTAAAAGTAGGATTATGGGAGAGTAGGGCTGGAAGGGACCTCACAAGGTCATCTAGTTCAGCCTTCTCCAAGTCAAGAAAGTAAAATGGCTCATATGCTATGTGGGCCACTGAGTCAGAGAAGCAGCTACAAAGGGAAACCTGGGGAGCAGGCCTTATCATTCCTATCCTATGGCTGGGAAGCAGAGAGGATGCTCACACAAGTGCTGATAATTTGGTTTAGTCCCGTGCAGCTCTCTGAACAGGGCTGGCCTTCCACTGTTCTCTAGGTTTTTGGAAGGGAACAGTGAATGCCAGTCAAGTGCCAGTGTTCTTGATGCAGTATGAGGAAAAAGCATCAGAAAGGATTCTAAGGAAACCCAATGGTGGGAATGTGCTTGGGGAGTGAACTAACTGGTTCGTCTGGTTTGTCTTGCCCAGTCAGATTATTTGGAACCTCCTCCAAGAATGAAGAAAGACAAGCTTGCTAATAAAGATTGTATCTCTTGCTTCTATGAAATGTAATTGTGAAAGGTGAGCATTTAAACAATACAGTGCTATGCAAGAACTGGAGAGACACCAGAGAGTACACAGCTCTGACCTTCACCTTATATCGCCATAAATGTAGACAGTACAGTTGCACATCCACTACTGCAACTCCGCAGTGTTTAATGCTGTCCAGCACAAGGTGCTGCTGATCAACATTACAGTAGCTCCCCAGAGAATGACGACTAGCCAACTGTTGCTTTTCCCCAGACACTTTTTCCCTGGTGTGAAGAACCTTTTCAACATATATGCAAGAACATGTAGGGACTCAGAAACACCATGGGCTTTGATAGTAGATTGATGTCAGCCATTTGCTTTGGTTTTTTTCTGGTGGAAAGCCAGTGGTACTTAAGGGCTTGTCTTCTTATTTATTTATTTTTTTTTAATAATAATTTGTATCTAAGGCCAAATTAGCCAAAACTAAATCCAAATCCAAGAGTCCAGAACCATAAGTGGCCCTGGGGCTTCAGATGTTTCCAAAACCTTTGGCGGGCATCCTACTTACAGGCCCAAGCCCGAAGGCTTGGGGTTTGGATGCCTCCAAGTTTTGCTTGCCATTAGCCATAAGGACCTCAGAGCAAGCAAGGGAGGAGACTCCATTTTCCATAAACTGGGCTTAAAGCCGCTGCACCTCAGCAGGTACTGAACCACGCCAGAAGAGCAGTTCTTCTGTGGTGCAGTTCAGGAAAACTGCCTCCTTGGACACAGGTATATGGTATTTCCCCTGCCAGATTAAGAAGCCACTGCGCTTGATCTGAGCCTTCAAGAGGCCGAGAAGCAATTAAAGTGACTTAAGGGCTTGTCTACAATAACTTGATTCTGCAAGCAGAACTTTTCGCAACACACGGCAAACAGCAATCACCCCCACCAAACTGGCAGCACCCATGCACATGTGCCTTCTGGCCGTTCTATGTGGTTCCATTGTTGCAACTATCCTACCAGCACACAGAGCATCCTGGGTGGATTCTGTGGCAGAAAGCCACCTTTGTTTCTCCCCCAACAACTCTGCTCTGTGACAATTTGATCAGGATGGGCCTAGCAGAGGATACACACCTTTACTCTATCCTTTTAGGTAACCTGAGCTGGGTGCATTCCTGAGGGAGGGGGGAAACCTACTCCCTCTGCCTACGTGACTAGTATCACATACCTGGGTGAGGGGCTTGCTTCCTGGTGGGCTAGAGTTTGCCCGGCAGCTAGTGATGTACTCCAAATTGGATGGCCAACAGCCAACAGGTGCTGGCTTCCATTGGACCAGGTAAATGAGGTCACAAGGGCTATATAAGTTAAGGACTGCCCAGGAGGAAGGGGCAGCAGCCAAGACAGAGAAGAGCTGTACCATCTGGAACTTGCTCTCTCTCTCTCAAAACTCTTGATCAAGGAACTGCCTGCCTCCAGAGGGAATCTCCACCTGCCTCTGGATGATACTTGTGAGTAAGCTACCTGAGATCTAACTAGATATATAGCTTGCAGTAACTCAGATGCATGATCAAAAGGCTACCCAGCCAGGGGAGTCTGCTCTATGGGATTTCTCTGATATTGCTCTACCCTGTTCCCTATTTTATCCCTACCCTCTGTAACCAATAAAGGTCTCCTTTGTACCTAGTGTGGGAGACTTATTGGGAGTGGGTCTAGATTATGCCTTGGGGTCCCCTTGGTTCGGCTGACTAAGGGAGACCACTACTTGTGCTTCCGACTGAGGGAAGCATCCCAACTTTTTGAAGTGAATCAAATACCCTTGAGGGCTACTAGGCCTGTGCTTCCCAGGGTGCACAGAGCCAGAAATAAGTCCAGATCCTTGGGTGGTGGCAGTGGAACCCCCAGGCTAGTGGGTGTGCTCCAGGAAGGGGGTTGGCCAGATGTAAGGCACCCCCAGGGAGGCACTCGGAGCCTGGAAGGTGGTCAGGCGCAGTGAGGTGGGCGGCTCAACGCAGGAACACCTACTACGGGCCTGCCACAGGTTCTATGCATTGAATGGACTGTGACAGCTGTCTGAGGGCACAGAGTGTCTATATACACTTTCTGCTGGCTGCCAGGTGGCCCCGGAAGCCTTACTTTGCTTAGCAAAGGTGGAGTACCTCTGTCCCAGATGAGCTTTGGGGCTGGCCCCACCCAGAAATTTTGTTGGCAGACCTAGAATTCTCCTGCCAGAGCTCAGAAGTGTAGGCTGGGCCCAAGACAGGTTGGCTTCAATCCTATTTCATCCTCAGGTAACTAACGGTTAGACATTCCCATTCCCATGTGTTAAATGCTTGTAAGATGGGATAGATTTCATAGACATTTGGGCTGGAAGGGACCCTGGAGGATCATCGAGTCCAGCCCCCTGCCCCAGGGGCAGGAAGTCAGCAGGGATCATTGGATGCTTATCTTGCTGGGATCCTAATGTGTCTTGAAGGTGTTCAAAGTGGGTGCTTCAACCGCCTCCGGCAGCAGTCTATTCCAAACCTTGGGGGCTCGGACAGTAAAGAAGTTCTTTCTTATGTCCAGCCTGAATTGGTCGCGACGGAGTTTATGACCCTTTGATCTTGTCATCCCTTGGGGTGCTCTGGTGAACAGACACTCCCCCAGATCCTGATGAGCACCCCTGATAAACTTATAGATGGCCACCAGATCACCCCTGAGACTGCAGTTTTCCAGACTGAAGAGTCCCATGGCTCTCAGGCTCTCATCATAGGGTCTGCTTCCCTGACCTCTGATCATGCACGTGGCTCTCCTCTGCACCCTCTCAAGCTTCTCCACATCTTTTTTGAATTGTGGAGCCCAAAACTGGACACAGTACTCCAGCTGTGGCCTCACTAAGGCCCTGTACAATGGGAGAATGACGTCCTAGGATTTGCTTGAGAAGCATCTATGGATGCAAGCCAGTGTTTTGCTCGCTTTACTAGCCGCAGCATCACATTGAAGGCTCACGTTCATCTTGTGATCAATCATGACCCCCAAGTCCCTTTCATCTGTAGTGCTAACCAGCTGCTGAGCCTATAAGGATGCTGCAGGTTTTTCCTCCCAAAGTGGAGAACCTTGCATTTTTCGGTGTTAAACACCATCAGGTTCTCATCCGCCCATTTCATGAGCCTGTCAAAGTTGGCCTGGATCATCCTCTTGTCCTTGGGTGTGCATGCTTTACCCCACAGTTTGGTATCATCGGCAAACTTGGCCAGTTCGCTTCTGACACCAATGTCCACATCATTGATGAAGATGTTAAATAGTATAGGCCCTAGGACAGAGCCTTGAGGGACCCCACTGGTGACCATGCACCAAGACGATTGGCTTCCATCAACCGCCACCCTCTGGGTCCTACCACAGTGCCAATTCCCCAGCCAGCGGATCATGGTGAGGCCGAGGCCACAGTTAGCCAGTTTAGCCAAGAGATGATCATGGGATACCAGACTGAAGGCTTTTTTAAAGTCAAAATATACAATGTCAGTCTCTTCCCCCTTGTCCAGGTGATAGGTCACCTGGTCATAAAAGGAAATGAGATTGGTCAAGCAAGACCTACGCGCAACAAACCCATGCTGGGTATCCCTCAGGATATTGCCATCAGCTAGTCTGTTAAGGATGGCCTCTTTGATAATCTTTTCCAAGACCTTCCCCAGGATAGAGGTCAGGCTGATGGGCATGTAGTTTGCTGGATCTACCTTCCTCCCTTTTTTGAAGATAGGCACAACATTGGCCCTCTTCCAATCTTTGGGCACTTCACCAGAGCGCCAAGAACTCTCAAAGATCCATGGCAGGGGTTGAGCTATGATGCCTGCCAGCTCCTTGAGTACCCTGGGGTGTAACCCATCAGGGCTGGCTGACTTGAAGGTATCCAGCCTGTCAAGGTGTTCCTTCACGAGGTCAGCTTCGATGGAGGGCAAGGAATCTCCCTCACCTGGGCCTCCCTGACCCACAGTGGGCAGGGCCGTCCCATGGGACTGGTGAAAAACTGATGCAAAGTACCTATTTAGCAAGTTTGCTTTTTCCTGGGCATCAGTTGTCAGTTGTCCCATCTGGTTTAGCAGGGGTCCAGTGTTGCCCTTGCTTTTCCTCTGGTTCCCCACATACCTAAAAAAGGACTTTTTATTGTCCTCAATATTTGTAGCTAGCTGGAGTTCCATCACAGCCTTGGCTTTCCTGGTTTGCTCTCTGCAGATCCAGACCAGAGCAGAGTATTCCTCCTTGGTGGTGGATCCAGTCATCCATCCTTTGTAGGTCTTCCTTTTAAGACGCAGGAGGTCCGCTAGTTCCCTGGAGAGCCAAGGGGGCTGCTGTGGCCTTTTGCTGCCTTTCCTCCGAGATGGGATAGACTTTGCCTGTGAATCCAGGATTGCTCCCTTGAGGAGCAACCACTTGTCTTGAACTTCCCTCTCCTTTGGGTTGCGGCCCTTCAGAGCCTCTCTGACGAGGCTCCTTAGCTTGTCAAAGTCAGCTTTCCTGAAGTCGAGGACTTCTGTATTACTGACTGACTTGCCAGCTTTATGGCAGATGGTGAAGGTGATCAGCTCATGGTCACTGTCACCCAGCTTCCCTTTGATCATTAGCTCACTGATTAGGTCGTCCCAGTTGCCAGTACGAGGTCAAGCAGTGCTTTACCTCTCGTCAGCCCCTAGACTTCCTGCATCAGATAGAGGTCATCCACACACAAGAGAAAGCTTTGCGACTGCTCGGATTTGCCTGAGCGCTCCTCCCACAAGATGTCTGGGTAGTTAAAGTCTCCCATGACAACCATACACCGGGATCGTGCAGCCTCAGCCAATTCCCTGGTGAACTCCTGGTCAAGGTCTTGACCCTGGGTAGGGGATCTGTAGTAGATTCCCACCATTGTGTCCCCTGTGCCGTGTTCCCCATGGATTTTAACCCAGAGGATGTCAAGTCCACCATGGGTGCCAGTGTCAGCTTGCAGCAATGCGTAGCTTTCCTTGACATAGAGAGCTACGCCCCCGACCCTTTTGTCCACTCGATCCCTCCTGTACAGGGTATAGTCATCTATACCTGTGGCCCAGTCATGGGTGGAGTCCCACCAGGTTTCCATTATCCCTATGACATCATAGTTATTTGCATTTACCAGGAGAACAAGTTCTTCCTGTTTGTTCCCCAAGCTCCTGGCATTTGTGTACAGGCACGCAAGTGTCCCCTTGGGGGCCCTTGCCTTGCCTACATTTTGTTCCAGGCCTGGGGCTGGGGTGAGTTCCCTTAAATGCCTTGGTCTGCTGGCTTTGCAAGGGTTGCTCAGAGGGCCAGCAGTGGCAGTAGTCCCCCTATCCCTTGGCAGGCTTAGTTTAAAGCCCGGTGAAGCAGGTCAGCCAGTCTGGCTGAGAAGAGCCTACTCCCCAGCAGAGAGAGGTGGAGGCCGTCCCTTCCCAGCAGCTCGCTGCCTCTCTCTCCAAAGAGCAGACTATGGTCATGGAAGCCAAAGCCTTCATGATGACACCAGCGCCGCAGCCTTTGGTTGACTACCTGGATCCTCCTCTCCCTCCTCAGCCCATACCCCAAGATTGGGAGGATCGAAGAAAACATCACCTATGCCCCCAGACCCTTTAGCCCTGCTCCCAAATCCCTGTAGCGCCTCATGACCTGGCTGGGAGCACTCTGAGCCATGTCATTGGTGCCCACATGGATGAGGAGCATAGGGTAGTGGTCAGTGGGCTGGAGGAATTTAGGGATTTTATCCGCAATGTCTCAGATTCTGGCTCTCGGGAAGCAGCAGACTTCCTGGGCTAAGGGGTTGGGGCAGCAGATTACCCCCTCAGTCCCCCTCAGGATGGAGTCTCCCACAACAAACACTTTGTGTTTGGTTTTGGGGGAGCATCTGTGCATTAAGGCAGGAAAAGATCACTAAGTAAGCTCTGAGTTGCACCTTTTCAGGGAAAAAAATATCTCTGGCTGGTGTTAGGCAACTCATGTTCGGGTAACATCAGTCTGCTCCATCGGACCAAAACAAGCAATTTGCTGTCCTCTAGCATCCCAGGATACACTGCTTTCAGCTTCCCTCTCTGACCCCCCGCCCCATCCCCGCCATTCTATCCTCCTGGACTCTACTGCTCCAGACTGATGGAGAGCTGGGGGGACATGGGAGAGCTGGAAGCTATGGGGGAGCCAGGACAGACCCAGTCAGCTGAGGGGCAGACTTAGTAGCTCCTGACCATGCCTTAGTAGCTCACCAGCCCTCTAGCCACAAATCAGAGTTGTGCACTTCTGAGAGGATATTAACTCTAAACATACAACTGCTCACAGCATGTGTTAACTTTGAGATGGGTGGGCACTAAGATCCAGATACTGCTGCCCCTGCTCCTACTGCTGCTTCTGCTGCTTCTGTCCACCATTCAGCTGCACCTTGCCACAAAGCCAGGGCCCTGCAGGCTGGATCTAAAACAGTGATTAGCAATTAGGGTGCTGGGGCACCCTGGGGTACTGCCAGATCCTTTGAAGGGTGCTGCAAGGTGTGAGGGAATAAGTGAGATGCGAGGATGTAACAGGGAACCTCTACCCTTGCTATTAGGAAGTGGAAGTGTAGCCAGGGCAGATGGCAAAAAAGCCTGAGGGCAAGGGGCAGCAGGTATGAGCTACCTGTGTAAACTGAGCCACTGGAAGCAGAAGGCCAGGCTGCTGAGGAGGAAATCAGCAGCACCTGGGCCCTGGGAACTGAGAATTGCATCAGATAACCAGAAAGGGGCTGGGCTTGGGACATATAAACCCAGCCTTTAGAGATGGAGGGGACAGTCTGACCCTAGATACCACAGGTAGGGTGGCCATCATAGAGGACAATCTGGTTGTCCTCTGTCCTCTATTGATACAAAATTGGATGCCTTTGTGTCTTCTATTTTTCATAAAGGCGTCAGGCTTCGTATCAATAGAAGACAGAGGGCGGAATAGCAGAAAACCAGAATGTCCTCTATGGTGGCCACCTTAGCAGGGCAATGAGCTCTGACTGGAACTGACTGCAGTTTGGCATGTGGCTGGTCTAGGCAAGGGCTGGGGAAACGAGTCTGCCTAGGTAGCAGGGCTTGAGGAAACAGAGACCCAAAGAGGGGTTTATCCTTGAGAACCATTTGGGTTGGTGCTTTGTGTCTGAGTTTGACTGAAGGTTTGAGAGTCATGGGACAGGGCGTCAGGTGCACTCTGCAGGATGAGACCTGCTCGGAGCAGGGATGCAAAGAGCTGAGGGCAAAGGCAGTGGACCTGGGCTGAGAGTTCAGCCAGAGAAAAAGCTTACCGAGGCCAAGACAGATGAAACTTCAACAAGTGCTTTGAAGCCTAAGGGGCTGTCTTAAAGGAGAAACACCCCTAGGGAAGCATAGAGACCCCTGGACCTGAATTTGGGCAGAGAAGCTCAAGGATGGCACTAAAAGTAGGGAGCCCCACAGAAGCTACTCTCAGCCTCCAGGGACTGCGTCCCCAATATAGCAGCAATAGCATCAAAGAACACTGAGCTGTCCCGGAGGAGTCAGATCATGACGGTGTAATTAGTTGTAGCAGGTCCCCTCTGAGCCTGTTCAGAAGGACAATTTGGGCTGGACAGGTAGAAACAGGAGATAAATTCTGTGCAAACAGCACAACAGCCACATATGCATCTATGTAGAGGGACACAGAATCATAGAATCAAAGTACCGGAAGGTACCTGTAAGATCATCAAGCCCGGTCCCCTGCCATGGGCAGGAAGTTATTGGGCTCAAACAAGCTCAATGAGATGCTTATCCAGCCTTCTCTTGAACACCTCCAAGGATGGTGACTGCACCACCTTTGCTGGGAGTGTGTTCCAGATTCATAGATTGTAAGGGGCTGGAAGGGACCTCGCAAGATCATCAGGTCCAGCCCCCCTGCACTATGCAGGAAAGACAACTGGGGTCAGGTGACCCCAGCAAGGTGACTGTCCAGTCTCCTCTTGAAGATTTCCAGGGTAAGTGATTGCACCACCTCTGGAGGGAGTTCATTCCACAGTCTGGACACCCTGACTGAAGAAATTTTTCCTAGTGTTAAGCCTGAAACGGTCTTCCAGGAGTTTGTGGCCATTACTTCTGGTTTTCCTCAAGGGTGCCCTGGTGAACAGTTGTTTGACGAGCCCTTGATGTATTCCCTTGATGTAGTGGTAAGCTGCTACCAAGTCCCCTCTCAGCCTTCTCTTCTTCAGGCTGAAGAGGCCCAAATCCCTCAGCCTTTCTTTGTATGGCTTGCTATGCAATTCTCTGGTCATACAGGTGGTTCTTCTCTGGACTCTCAAGCTTTCCCACATCTTTGTTGAAGTGCGGTGCCCAGAACTGGATGCAGTACTCCAGCTGAGGTCACCAATGCTGAGTAAAGTGAAAGAATCACTTCCTTGATTTTGCTTGAAATGCATCGGTTGGTGCATGCCAGAGTGTTGTTTGCCCAGCTGGCTACAGCATCGCACTGATGGCTCATGTTCATACTGTGGTCTACTGTTACCCCTAGGTCCCTTTTAGTCTTGGTGCTAGTCAGTTTGGTGCCACCAAGCCTGCAAGTATGTTGAGGTTTGTTTGTCCCCAGATGGAGCACTTTACACTTCTCAATGTTGAACTTCATCTGGTTCTGATCCTCCCAACTTGCCAGCCTATCTAGGTCTGCCTGCATCTGCAGCCTATCTTCAAGCATGACCACGCTTCTCTATAACTTGGTGTCGTCCACAAACTTGGCCAGTGAGCTCTTCACCCCCACATCCAAATCATTGATAAAGATGTTGAAAAGCAGTGGACCAAGCACAGACCCCTGAGGGACACCACTCGCCACTTCTCACCAGGATGACACAGAACCATTCATTAGTAGTCTCTGGGTCCTATCCCGCATCCGGCTTCCTACCCACCTAACTGTCAAGTAGTTAAGCCCGCAATCCTCTAATTGTCTTGTAAGAACATCATGGGATACTAGATCAAAGGCCTTTTGGAAGTCTAGGTATACAATGTCAACCTCCTCTCTCTTATCCAGGTGGCAAGTTACCTGGTTGTAGGAGGAGATAAGATTGGTAAGACAAGACCTGCCCATGATGCAACCATGCTGGCTGTCATTCAGAATCCTATCTTCTGCAAGTCTATCGCACATAGACTCCTTGATGAATTTTTCCAGGATTTTCCCTGGGACAAAAGCTGGGCTAATTGGCCTATAGTTGCCTGGGTCCTCTCTCCTTCCCTTCTTGAAGATGGGCACAACATTGGCCCTCTTTCAGTCTTCAGGGACCTCTCCCAAACGTCACGAGTTTTGGAAGAGTTTCACCAGCAGTCCTGCAATGACTTTGGCCAGCTCCTTCAGCACTCTTGGATGAAGTTTATCTGGTCCTGCTGACTTATAAATGTCTAACTTTTCCAACTGATCACACACCAGGTGCTGATCACACACTCATCGTCAACAGTAGGAAGGCGGTCATTCCCACCGTGCCCATTCTGAACCTTATCTAGTATGATTTTCCCCTTAATCCAGTGAAATACCAAAGCAAAGTAGTCATTCAGGAGTTCAGTTTTCTCCTGAGTGTCAGTAACCAGCTGTCCTGAGTTATTAAGCAATGGCCCCATGCTTCCATTTGTTTCCCTCTTGTTCCCTATATACCTGAAGAAGGACTTCTTATTGTCCTTGATTTCTGTTGCTAGTTTAAATTCGATTGCCACCTTAACCTTTCTAATCTGCTCCCTACACGTGCAGGCCCTTGTTATATAGTCCTCCTTGGCAACTGTCCCAAGCTTCCATTGTTTGTATGCCTCTTTCTACTTTTTCAAAAGGACCATGATATCCCTATTAAGCCAAGAGGGCTTCCCACCTCTTCTACTACCTTTTTTCTGCATGGGAGGCACTTCTTTTTTTGTGCTTCGAGGATCATGGCTTTGAGGAATGACCACTGTTCATACACTCCTTTCACCGGCAGTCCCTGGTCCTGCAGCGCTTCCCCTACTATTGCCCTGAGCCTGTTGAAATTCACTTTTTTGAAGTCTAGAACTTTAACCTTGCTAGCTAATTTGTCTGCCTTGTGACGGTCAATGAACATGATGGTTTCATGGTCACTGTTGCTCATAATCCCTACTAGAGAGTAGGAGGGTTAGCTCCTCCTGCTTGTTCCCCATGCTCCTGGCATTAGTGTAAAGGCACTTGAGTCCTCCAACTGAGACCCTTGATTTCCTGTCACGTTGAGGGAGAACCATTCCTTTAGCTCTTGCAAAAGTGGCTCTCCTATTGTCCCCAACTTCAAAGCTTTCTTGTGTGCCAGTCCTCAGGCATGCTCCAGTAAGTGTTTCCCCAACCCCCGGCAATCTTAGTTTAAATTCTAGTTAGCCTTACGGAAAATAAGTTTTTCCTTATGTTCAACCGAAATTTTTCCTTAATTAGTAGCTCTTTGCTACTTAAAAGTTATACAGGACTTGGGACATGTCTACCAGGAGTTGGACCCTGGCTAAAGAGGAGCTTGTTGCCACTCTACTCAAGCAAGAAGGAAGCAATACTGGGTGGGATAGGAACGTGTGTGGAAGAACAAGCTGGGACATTCGTCCCCCAGCACCAAGGACCTACTCTTCTCCCTCCCTAAAGGGGCAGGAAGTGTCTGGCTGGGCCTTTGCCTCACAACTCAAGTGACCTGAGAAAGTACCAGAAACGCTCCTTCTCAGCTGAATGATTTGCCCTAAACTGGATTTCTGTATTTGCTATCTCTGAAGTTAAATGTAGAAACAATGCACAGGCACAGTCCATGACAGAATGCAGCACGTCCACAGCTCACTCCTGTGTATTGTTCCCTGCACTGACTCCTGAGTACAGTTTGGCCCTTTTTAGGGCCAAATGAAAGTCCTTCCTCTGCTCTGTATTTTCACCATTGTATATTTTAAATTACTGGGGGGTTTTTCTCCTGTGACTTTTTCCAAATGATAATTTGGAAGGAGAGGTTATGCCTGACTTTTAAGCCAATAATAAAGCTGTGTATATTTTTTTATTAAAGAAATTGGGGGATTTTATTAATTGAAGTAACTGACCTCTGTTTTGAAAAGCAACATTTTTCTATTTTTAACTAGGTGTCCTAGTGGTTAATTCTCAGGTACCAGCACTCTTAATTCCACCCCCATCCCTCCAATCACTCTTCCATGTTTATTTTCAGCCACATGCCACTGCCCACTCTCCCCAGTACAAATTCTGTTGTGCCTTGTCACCTAGCCCACTAAGTAATGGCTGGAGAACAAACCTTTGCTATCTTCTTGCCATAGGCCAGACATTACAACTCATTAAGCATCACATGAGACCCTGTCAATCACCCTCCTCTCTTATTCATGTTCTTAGTAATCAGAATCCACCTATAAGCTAGCGATAAAGATATTATAATTATGGTGCCCTGAAGTGAGAAAAAACTGCCCCACTACGGTACCAGTGTTCACATGTCCAGGACTGCACTAAGGCAGCTACGTTCCTTCCATTGTGGGAGGCCACCCAAACCAGAGTGTGGCTGCCTTAGTCAGGCACTAAATAAGCTGCTACTGTAGTAGTGTCCTCCACCCTGCAGTTACTGCATGCTGCAAGGACTCTGCTGCTGGGGCAAAGACTCCCTGGGTGGTTGTCATCTCAGTGCTCCTTCTGTGAGAGCTGGTACCTTGGTTGCACACCCAAAGTTAGGCTACTGTTGGTATGCATAAAGTGCCTCCCTAATCTGGCTATTCCTGAGGAGATGGCAGGCCTAGATTTGACACAGCATTCTCATTAGAGTGCTACCATGCACCAGAGTAAGGTAGCACATGTTTTCCTAGAGCAGATGGTTTAACCCAGAAAAAATCATAGAATCCTAGAAAATGGGGTTTGGAAGAGACCCCAGGAGGTCATCTAGTCCAACCCCCTGCTCAAAGCAGGACCATCCCCAGCTAGATCATCCCAGCCAAGGCTTTCTCTAGCCAGGTCTTAAAAACCTCCAAGGGTGGAGATTCCACAACTTCTCTGGGAACCTGTTCCAGTGTTTTACTACCCTCCTGGTGAGAGAGTTTTTCCTAATATCCAACCTGAATGTCCCTTGTTGCAACTTGAGACTGTTGCTCCTTGTTCTGTCACCTGCCACCACTGAAAACAGTCTAGCTCCATCCTCTTTGGACCTGCCCTTCAGGTAGTTAAAGGTTCAAATACCCCCTCAGTCTTCTCTTCTGCAAACTAAATAAGCTCAATTCCATCAGCCTCTCTTCAGAAGTCATGTGTCCCAGCCCCCCAAACCATTTTTGTTGCCCTCCTCCAGACTCTCTCCAACTTGTCCATATCCTTTCTGTAGTGGGAGACCCAAAACTGGACCCAGTACTCCAGATGTGGCCTCACCAGTGCAGAATAGAGCAAAATAATTGAGATCCCTTGACCTACGGGCAACACGCCTACCAATGCAGCCCAGTATGCCATTAGCCTTCTTGGCAACAAGGGCACACTACTGACTCATATTCAGCTTATTGTCCACTGTAACCCCCATGTCCTTTTCTCCAGAGCTGCTGCCCAGCAGTCAGCCCCCAAGCCTGTATTGGTGCCATGGGATGTTCCATCTTAAGTGCAGGACTTTGCACTTGTCCTTGTTGAACCTCATGAGATTCCTTTTGACCCAATCCTCCAATTTGTCTAGGTCACTCTGAATCCTAGCCCTACCCTCCAGTGTATCTACTATTCCCCAAGGTCTGGTGTCATCTGCAGACTTGCTGAGGGTGCCCTCTATGTCATCTCCCAGGTCACTGATGAAGACATTGATCAAAACCAGCCCCAGAACCGATGCCTGGGACACTCTACTTGATACCAGCTGGGAACTAGACATCAAACCATTGATTACTGCTTTCTGAGCCTGATACACCAGCCATTTTTCTGTCTACCTTACAGTCTGTTCATCCAGCCCACACTTCTTTAGCTTGCATGTGAGAATGCTGTGGGAGACCAGTTCAAAAGCCTTGCTAAAATCAAGGTACACCACGTCCACTGGTCTCCCCACATCCATAGAGTCAGTTACCTTGTCATAGAAGGCAATCAGGTTCATCAGGCATGACTTGCCCCTGGTGAATCCATGGTGACTGTTCCTAATCACCTTTTTCTCCTCCAGGTGCTTATAAATGGATTCCTTGAGGATCTGCTCCATGATTTTTCCAGGGACTGAGGTGAGGCTGATCAATCTGTGGTTCCCTGGTTCCTCCTTTTTCCCTTTCTTAAATATGGGCATTATGTTTACCCTTTTCCAATCATCTGGGAGCTCTCCTGATCATCATGAGTTTTCAAAAATGATGGCCAATGGCTCTACAATCACATTGTATAACTCTATCAGCATCCTTAGGTGCATCCTGCCTGGCCCCATGGACTTGTATATGTCCAGCTTTTATAAATAGTCCCTAACTTGTTCTTTTGCCAAATTTGGCTGCTCACCTCCTCCCCCAGCAGTGCAGTAGTTTGAGAGCTGAGCTTGCTGGTGAAGACTGAGGTAAAAAAGGCCTATGTTAAGGACTGAGGTAAAAAAGACCTATGTTACTAGGTTGCCTCTCCCATTTAGTAAGGGACTCACACTTTCCCTGATTTTCTTGTTGTTACTGACTTCCTTGTAGGAAACCCTTCTTGTTACCCTTCACATCCCTTGCTCACTAAAACTTCAGTTGCATTTTGGCCTTCCTGATTTCATCCCTGCATGCCCACACAAAGCTCTTATACTCTTCCCTAGTTTCCACTTTTTGTAAGCTTTGTTTTTGTGTTTTAGCTCACTAAACAGTTCCCTGCTAAGCCAAGCTGGTCTTCTCCTATACTTGCTAGTGTTCCTTGCTAATCTTCCTGTGTATCAGGATGGTTTATTCCTGTACCCTTGGTAAGGTTTCCTTGAAATACAACCACCTCTCCTGGACTCCCTTCCCCTTCAGACTGTCCCCACCCCCAGGTAATCCTGTCCAAATGTTTTAAAATTCCTTAGGGCAACAGCTTCAAACCAGGATGTTTGGTAGCTTTAGCAAAAGATGATGAGCTGTTTTCCATTTCTAACCTGAACATGTAAGCCATGGCAGCCAATCCACCCTTGGAATGCTAATGTAATGAATGATGGGTGGGTGAGCAGGGATTGAGCCCCAGGAGGTGCCAGAATGAAGCTGGTGTGGCACCTCCCCCTCCTTCCCCCCTTCCCTCCCATGCTTCATTCATCCCTTCCCTATTCCAGTTCTGGCAGCAGTAGAACAGAGGGCAAAAAAGTGGTATGTGGTGGAAGAGAAGCTGAAGGGTCATTTCTGCATAGAGTAGGGGAGAAACATTACTTTTTTTGCCAATGAAATATAATGGCTTTTTGACCCCTTGGTATACATGGTAGTGACAAAAAAAGTGGGTGAGATCATCTCCTTTCCCTCCCTCCAGCAGTGAGCTTCCACTACATGCCATGGCTGCTTCATTGCCCCTCCCTGCTCCCCTCTTGTTCTGACTCTGGCTCTAGGGAAGGAAGATGCAGGGTGCAAGGGGGGTGCAGTATTGCTTAGAGTGAAATACCAGCCAGTTACACCCCTGGAAACACCTAAATCTCTTGAAGGGTGCTGACAGAGGTGCAGTTCCCCCATGTAACTCATGGTGCTTTGCAGCAAGTGCTGTCAGTTAGTGTTTCCCCAGACCCAAGAGACATTGGCTGTTGGGTCCAGGGACTTGGGGGGGTCGAGCTCCAGTTTGAAGCGGCTGTGTGTCTGCAGTCACTCTCCCCTAGCCCCATCCCTCCCACTTCCCAGCTCCGGTGCTGTCTTCAGAATGGGAGGGGGGAAGGAGCAGAGGGAAGAGGGAGCTCGGTTTGAGGTTTGCCCATCCTGCACTGGAGGGTGAAGTGGGTGGATTGGAGCACCCCCACCTCAGGGGGGCTCCAATCTATCTGCCCTAACTCTCCAGCACAGGCTGGGCAAACCCCAGACAGAACTCCTCTCTCCCATTCTGAAGACAGCACCAGAGCTGGGAGTGGAGCAGGGCTGGGCTGGGCTGTGCTGCTTCAGCCCAGACCTGCTCCCAGCACATGCTAACAGATGTTACTAAAGGTGCTCCAGTTTAGAGTGCCTTCATCTATTCTAAACCCTCAAGTAATGAAGGTTCACACTGTTGCATGATCAAACATTTTTAAAGCGCTCTGCAGCCATGCATTTCTGTCATTACGTGGTTATAAAGCGCTTCAGAGGTCTGATCACACAATAAACAGTCACTTTAGTAAGCATGCTTGGAGGCAGCAAAACCTACAGAGGTGAAGGATGCAATTTGGCCAGAGCAAGCTCAGTGGTACTCAGGTTTATAACCACTAGGTGGCAGTGCCTCTTGCTACGAAGTGATATTGGTACTAGCTGTGAAGAGCTCACATGCATCTCTGTCGCAGGGCACCTTGGTGCTCTGCTGCTAGAGAGTGGAAACTGCCAGGGAGAGAGCCCTGGCAGGACATAACTAGCACAGCTGCGGGTTGCCCAGAGCAACCAGGAAGTCAGCTGACCAGAGGGGGCAGGGCCTGGCCCTCATAAAGCCCAGGGCTGAGGCCAAGTTGGCAGTTCCCTGCCAGCAGCTAGAGGGGTGGGAGCTCCTGCAGTTAGGATGCAAGGAGAAGCTTAACAGCAAGTACAGCTTGACCACAGTTGAGCAATGTTGTTATAACCAGAGGGCATATGTTTGAGTTATAGCCAGGAGGCTCGAGTTTGTGTTGTTATGTATTACACCGGTGGCTAGGGTGAGGCTATAAGGGGTTGGAGGAGGCCTCAGGGGGAACCCCCAGCGGTGGGGGAACCCCGGCATCAGGGAGGGCGCAGCGTACTCATAAAGGGACCCACAGTGGTGTGGGGACCCCGGCGCCAGTGAGGGCGCAGCATACTCATAGGGACCCACAGCGGCGTGGGGGCCCCAGCGCCAGTTAGGGCGCAGCTAAAGGGGTGCTTACACCCCAGCCCCAGAGAGAGGGCAGTATTATTAGGAAGCCCCAGTGTGGGCCCAGCGAGCCCCAGAGAAGGGGTACTACTGAGCAGCCCAGTGTGGGCGTGGTGAGCCCCTGAAGAAGGGCCTAGTGCCACGGTAAACCCTGGAGCAGGGCGGAGTGCTGCGGTGAACCCCAGCGAGAGTGGGTAGTGGTGCGGTGAGCCCTGGAGAAAGGGGGTAGCAGTGCGGTGGGCCCGAGAGACAGGTGGCTCAACCAGGAAGTCCCAGAGTGGGCGCAGAAGTCCCCAGGAAAGGGGCGGCTTCATAGGGAAGGCCCCAGAGAGGGGTGACATTACAGGGAAGGCCTCGAGGGGGCTCGGAGAGCCCAGGAGGGGGCAGCACAACAGAGAAGGCCTGAGAGACGGGCATGAATATAGACAGAGTCAGACCAATGTCTATCCCATCTGCGAGGCTTGGGGCGTGGTATCAGGGGTGGTTGGAGCCACGTGTAGCCCATAAGGCTAGGGTGTCCGGGAAGCACCCATCATACAGGGAGACCCCGGTGGGTCTGGGAAAACACGGGGACAGAGGTCCCAACTAACTGTGCCCAAGGAGACATGAGGCAGCCTCCCAACTTTACCTAAACATCAAAGACGTGGTGGGTGAGAATCTGAGGGTGTCCTTGGGCCGATTTGGCATGGAAGAGGGGGCCTTAAGGAGATCACGGCCCTCCTGTAGGACCCCGCCGTGACAATCTCAACTCCTGAATTTTCCTTCAGTAGGTGTTGTGGGAGTTACAGTGCTGTCCTGGTAGGGATAATGCTACATTTCCCTAATCCCAGTGCTGCCCAGCAGAAGGCATTGTTCAAGTGACTGGTTGAATGCTAAGCTTCTCCAGTAGCAGTTCCATCAGCCTGAGCTACTATTGGAAGGTGGTACTAAAATTAGTTTGACCTTTAACCAACAACATGGTTGTGATCCTTGATTCTTTATGTTCCTTGAGTCATGGTTTATTCCTGGGGAGGTGTGTGTGGTGGGGGAAGGGGTGGCATTTGTATAGGTAGCAGGAGCTGGCAGTGAGTTGCTTGGTGCTGCTGGAAGTACTTACCTTTTCTTCTTGCATCTCAGTCTCTGGGTCAGTGAAGTCACCTCTAGCAACTTCCTATTGCTCATAGTTGGGGCACCATGCACCACAGACTAGGGGTAACAGTAAAAATCCAGAGCCAATTAATGCCAGATTCTCCTAGTAGAAGTCTAATACATCTTGCAGAGAGACAGCCTCATACTAACCTAAAGTAGGGACACTGGGATCAATCAGATAAATTAAGACAGAGCTTTCACAATAAGAGGCACTATAGAGACTGGGATGGGTCCACGTACATATGATCCTGCCACACAGCAGAGGCGGTTGGCTAAAATGGTCTCTTGAAATCACTCTTCCTCGACAGAGCAAGGCTAGAGCCCAGGTGTGCTGGCTGCTAGCCATGCCCCCGCTAACCAGTCCTCAGTAGCAAGTCAGGGTTGTGCAGTCAAGAAGCAGTATTAACCCTTAACATACAACTGCTCATGGCACATTCCAACTTTAACAATGCATAATATTCTTCAGATTTAGTATGGTCTAAGTGCACCATGTAACCTCATCCTTAGAGTGAAAATTATTTTAAAAAATATATGACACTGGCTTAACAGCTAAAGTGCCATTGGAGAGCTGCTTTTCATCTAGAACACAACTCTAAAAGTACCACAAACTTAAATGTTAAGTGTTTTGGCCATTCAAGTTCTCTTCTGTTGCTCAGACAGAGCCTATCATCTTCTGGGGCATAGTGTCTGGCCTCTTCATTCCAACTTGTGCAACGGGAAATAGTTGTCATTACTTAGATTCCAGGGGGCATTGCATGTTTGAATTGTCATGCACGTTCAGCTGCCTGAACTATTTCAGAGGTGAGCAAGGGAGCATCTTCAAGAAAATTCACAGCTCTCGGACCCTGACTAGTGAAATTGTAAATTAGTGTAAAAATGTGTTTGTGGAATTCACACGGTTAAAAGAAAGATGCTTAGCATGGAACAGGTGAGTATGGCATAAGAGTGGTCATTAGCAAATGTCTGGGTAAATACATTGACACACAAAGTATCCTGATCTTTGACCAGAAACAAACAGTCACTAACCTTTCTTTAGGACAATGCCAAGAAGAGGAACTGCTGCATGCCAAAACTGTTGCTGCATCTGGCAGGGTTAGGAATGATCAGGTGGTACCTGGCCTGTGGGGGAAGCTGCACTTTCCTTACAGATTAACAGGTTTTGCAACGAGTGGTGGAGAAACAGACCAGGTTCTTCTTTGCCCTCTATTCAGAGCAGAGAGAAATGTTGCTTCTTATTCTCACTTGATCTTTGGCTTATAGGCATTGTTTCCTGCTCCAGGGAGGGAGAAAAGGACAGATGCCGGCTATTTTACTATTGCTGTCGATGTAGCAAGGGACAGGAGTTGATCTAATATATATATGAAGCCATGGTTGGTAGGTAGAAAACATGAATTCCCAAAATGAGTTCTCAGAGCAGGCATGGTACATCACCTTTATTATGAATGTGCACTATGGACAGACTGGAGAGAAACCAATGTAAATTAATGCAAATGCTTAGGGACCTAAGAAGCAAGGTTTAGGAAGAAAGGCTGAATGAACTTTGGTTATTTAGCCTTGAGAAGAGAAGACTGAGTGGGGTTTTAATAACTGTACTCAAATACCTGAGGGGTGATTACAGAGAGGATGGAAATGGGTTTTTTTCTGTGGCCATAGGGCACAAGACTAGGAACAATAGCCTCAAGCTGCAACAGAGGAAATTTAGGCTGGAGATTAGGAGGAACTTTCTGACTATGAAGATGGTCAAGCACTGGAACAGGCCACCTAGAAAAGTTGTGGAATCTCCAGCCTTGGAAATTTTCAAAAGCAGGTTAAACAGACAAACTCCCAACACTTGGCTGGGATGATTTAGTCAGGAATGATCCTGCCTTGTTCAAGGGGGCTGGATTAGATGACTTCCTGAGGTCCTTTCCAGCCCTACTTTCCTATGACAATACCTCAGTGAACCTCAGGAGCTATAGGATGGGTCTATGGGATGCAAGTCCAGCAGAAATCTGGATTTCCCAATGAGAAGTCCAGTAAGGATGCACTGATCACATCTGTTCAGATCTTCAGCCACACCCTTGATGATCCTGGTATACAACCAACAGTGGCTCCATTATACAACCTCCCATTCATGAACACATCTGTCGCATACACTGTTCTACCAACAACATGAACTTTAGTGCGACTCCTCCCAACTAGTGGAAGCAGCAGTGCAATGGGCCTTCCCAGCCTGCTGACAACTTTACATTAGTAACATTTGCAGGGACACCTCAACCAGCTACTACAGAGGCACCTATTTAGTGCAGTCTGCTTAGGGTATGGTGACATGCATTACAGTAGCAGAGGTCTAGCAGTCAGCTGTGCCCAGGGCAGCCACAATGCCTGGGATTGCTGCAGTGTGATCAGTTGCCACTGTGCCAGCAGTTCTTTTGGCACCCTTCCCACAAACACAGGACCTGGGGCTGCTGCCCTGGTTGCCAGCCCTCAATTGTGCAACTGTGCAGCAGTGGTATCTGCTACAAAGCTGTTTGTCACTGCACCCTCTTCATGAATAGGTATGGCCTGGCCTCATGAGAACATGGGAGCCTGAAGACTGGCTAGGGCTGTAGTCAGTAACCCTACAGGCTTTTCTATCTAAAGTACCTGGTTCTGAATTCACTTGGAAGCCTTTAAAGCAGTGATTCTCAACCAGCGTGCCATGGCTCAATGGTTGAGAACCACTGCTCGAGTCAAGGGAAAACCTAGTGCTAAAAGTATTAAGGGTGTGTATGTGTGCTGTTTTGTTTGGATTACAATAGTGCCTACAGACAAACCCAGTATGGGACCACTTATTTCCTGTTACTGAAAAGTCTGACAACTTAAAGGGTGTAATGCACCCATAGAACTAACATTGTGACTGTGTTGAAAAATGTCACATTTGTGCCACAAGTAATAACACCATTTGTGCAGTCTTGTGAAGGTGGGACTAGCTGATTGGAAGAACCAAGGACATGAGAGATGACAGTGAAGGAAGGGAGGTGGTGAGAGTGACTTAGGCTGATGTGGAGAGAGGCCAGCAGATGTTTAGTTTTTGAACTGGAGTTACCAAGAATACTTAGTTGCTTGTTAATATGGATCTGGGATACAAAGGCCTTTTTAAAAGGAAGAGTTGCATTGAGCACTCAACGGAAGCTCCTTTTGGATAAAATGGTTCAGCCCCATCTAGCCCAGAGGTGAGTGTGGACCTGCAGGAGTTTCCCACGCCTGAGACTCAGGGACAGTCAGCAGGGAAATACATTTCACTGCAAGGGTTCCTTGAGAAGAACAAAGGCAGAGAATTAGTTTCTTGGGAGAAGACCGGAGAGCTGCCTGCATGTAGTATGTCCCTGTTGATGTCCAGGTACACAGTGAATTGGATCCTTTTTTAATAAACATCTTGACTAGCATGATTCTCATCCCCAAGGGGACTGTGCAAAGGCTCTCTAGTATGGCTGCTGGTTGGCCAGCCAGGAAGCAGAATGTACGAGTGACTTCGGGATAAAAAAAATAAAGTCCCAAAGATGTTTTAATTTGCTAACAAGTGTAGCTGATGATGATGTTATATCTGCTCTGGTTTGGTTATGACTGTGATAGTAACTCTATGATTTCCTTTCCTGAAGAGGAACAGCGGTGACCCCAATAGTGTCCACTGAGCAGTCGTGATCCCCAGCAGAGTGATAGCATTCTCTGGTGGTGGCATCCCCTGGTGGCCATGGCAGAAAAGTGGCAGCAACCTCTGGTGGTCGTGGCAGAATGGTAGGAACTCCTAGCAATGATGCAGTGATCCCCAACAGTGATCCCTACCAGCAACACCCAGCAGTAGAGTGGCAGCAACTCTGGTGTAGGCCTCCCTACTCAGCACTTGCCACTTGGGGATGGCACAGGTGGTGAAGCCTCCTTAGCAGAGCCCTGGCAGTGAGGAGCAACAGGGTCCTCTGGGGTGGACCTCTCAAGCCAGCACTTGCCACTGTTGTCTGGCACAGGTGGCAGAGCCCCCCCAGTGGCAGCCCTGGGTGCCTTCTCAACAGACCGGGCTAGGTGGTAGCTCCCCTGGGTTGGTTTGCCAGTGACTGACACTATTAATTGTTCAGTGTTTCCGTTTTTGTTTAATAGTTCAGGTTTTCTTTATTTGTATTTGTTCCCCTTCCCCTATATTAAACCATGGCAGTACTGTGGCAAGAAAATTTGGTGCCCAGGGAAAAGCCTGCAGCAGCAGCCCACCCTCACCCCACACACAGATCCAGGGGGAACACACCCTCTCCCACATTTGCCCAGGAGTGTTCTGAGCTGTTGGCACCCCTTTGCTTTGGCACCCAAGGCGGTCACCCCACTCACCCCTCCTCCCTCCTTGCTACAGCACTGAACCCTGGTTCAGTTTAATGTTGCCTGTGAGTGGGGAAGTTTGTTCACTTTAGAACAGCCAGCAACAGTTTATTTTGCCAGCTTTCTTGGTGGAAGTTTGAGCCAGATTTCGTAAGTTGGTATTAAACCCCTACATTTGAACTTGGCCCTTCTTACCGGTCCAATGTCTGGTAGAAGGATTACACAAGCAATCCAGAGTTCAGATTTTAAAGTTAATGTTTACAAATTGTACAGTTAAGGTCCTCAAGTAGCTTTTTATTTGACCTGAAATGTCACAATACATTGGTCCCACTGGCAGGCCTAGTTCTTTATTAGTGCTTAAACTGATTTTTAAGAACACAGTGTGGTTCATTTGCTGATTATTTGCATTCTCTTAAATTGACCCATAGTACTTACACCTAGCTTATGGCTAGCTGTCTGTTGTAAGAAAGCTCTAGGCAAACTCCCACAGAGCACTTCAGTTGTTTGTAGGGTCTGGGGAATAACTTGAAAACCTGTGTCATCTTTAATGGTGTTTCTTCTCCAGGCAACCAGTACATTTAAGTTTCTGGCAGTTCTTCTAACAGGCTTTGCCCATGAACAATCAAACAAGTATTTATATGAAAAGATCCCATTAAGTAAAAGTTAATGCTGTAGTGCTACTCTGAACTTCTGGATAAGGCTGAATATAAATCTAGTAAATAAATGTCAGGTGAGGAAATGAAGAAATCTCAAAATTAAAGTGGACTGGACACCCATAATTCTGCACATTTCTCCATAGACATGCCAGCCCCCTGCACCCCCACCAACTCCCCCCCCCCCCCCCCCCAGCTTGGTACTTTAAAGAAAAGCCCCAGTGCTCACCAAGTGCTGCTGGTTGGGGGGGGAGGGGAGGAATCCCTGCTGCCCCCCACTGCTTCATGCTGCATGGGGGGCTCTGCCACGAGCCCCCCGACCTCTCCCCGCTTCTCCCTCAGCCCCCCCACAGGTGCCCCACCTGGGCCAGCTCCGGCCCTTTAAGGAAAAAAAAAACAAGAAAAGCCCCAGGACTCAGGCTCCTGCAAAGGCTTTGGGGCTTCAGGGGCTCGCGCAGAGCCCCCCATGTGGCATGGGGCAGAAGGGGCAGCGGAGATCACCACCTACCAGCAGGAGCGGTGAGTTCCAGGGTTTTTTCATTATTGTTTTTTTCTTTTTTAAAGGGCTGGAGCCGTGGTGAGGCTGGGGGAGCAGGGGGTGGGTCAGGGGGCTCATGCAGATCCCCCCATGCAGCATGGGGCGGTGGGAGGCAGCAGGGATTGCCCCCTGCCCAGCAGCACCCGGTGATCCGGGGCTTTTTTTTTTTTTTTTAACAAGTGCCGGGAGCTGGGGCCACCATTGCCAGGCTGGCAGAGGAGGCAGGCGATGGGGCTGGCTGATTTAGCTGCTGCCAAATCTCCAAATCAGATCTGGCCGAATCAAATCAGGACAGTGATTCGAATCACCGAATCGAATTACTGCCCCCCGAATTGGCCAAATCCAAAGTGAATACTAGCCACTTCGCACAGGCCTACCATGTAGCCTTGGTTTCTACAGTAGTCCTGCCCTCAAGTTTCCTGCTCTCCCAGGAAGGAGCCTCATGGGCTAGATGAAGCAGCCAGATCCAGCCTGTAGGCCATATGTTTGACACCCCGACTGTAGAGCATGGTACCTTCGTTTACACAACTTGATCACTTAAATGAAGGTTTCAGAGCTGCAGCAGTAGTTAGCGATAGTTTTTAATTCCTCCCCAACTGGTGTTCTGGGATAACATGCCTTTAAAGTCTCTGGTCCTGTTCTTCAGAAGAAAACTCCCAGAGCTAGAACAGGTGTCCTACACCTAAAGCTACAAGTGGTAATTTATTAATTTGATTGATGTGTATGTCCTAATGACATGTTTTATGGTCAGTGAGAGTAGGCATGCACTTCGATATAAATCAGTGATCCCAGATCCTAATGATAGGTTTGTAAACTTACTGAAACCTATGGTACCTGGGGCTTAACAAACGAGGGAGGTGTTTGTTTTTATTATCATAGGATGCATGAAGACCTTAGTCTCATTTCACCTTCCCCAAATAGGTTTATTTTTCCCATCTTTGTTTTTACATTCAGGGTATTAAATCTCTCTTCTCTGTATTCTTTAGGAGGTTTACTGGATACCTCAGACAGCGACTGTAAACTCAGGTCTTAACTGAAGGCGAGAAGGTTCAAACTCCATCATTCTTTTTTCCAACTTTATATCAAGACGTTATCGAAGAGTTGACTTACATAGCAAGCAGGAGAAATCAGAAATATGATTGCTTATTAGTTCCTAGCTGTCACCTGAGTTTTTCCAGGATGACCCAGCTGGGCACTCAAATCTGCACATGCTAAATATGCAGATGTTAAAAACCCTTCTCTGCTGACCTGCCTTATAATTAGAAGTCTCATCCCAAAATTTTCCATCTTTAAACACATTACGAATAAAAGATACTTATATTACTCAGACAAACATAGAGACTAAGAGACAAACATAGTAGGAATCATGTGAACAGCATGGGATCCAAATAAATATTTATTAACTATATAAAATATACAAGCCCTAGCAATACACATACTGCTGCTCTGACAGGGACCTGGTGTCTTCTAACATAGGAATGGCTAGGGAAAATAGAGGATTAACAAAACATATAAAAAGATCCTACTTAGAATCACAAAAAATTGAACCAGAACAAATCTCAGGAGGTTGCCCATTCCAATCCCTTGCTCAAGGCAGGATCATTGAATATTTTAGTCACATCCTATCTACAAAGTAGTTTGCCAGGGATATTTCAAGCTTGGATTTGAAAGATCTTCATCTAGTATGGTATATAGACTGATGTGCTAAGGAGGAGGAGAATTTTCTAAATTACCTGTGCGCTGTTGATGATTGGCGTGAATTTGAGACGGGTTCCTTGTCATAGCTTTGACAATCTTTACTAGGCTAAACAGTTAGCCATATTATTTCATAGATTTTATAGACATCAGGGCTGGAAGAGACCTCGGAAGATCGAGTCCAGCCCCCTGCCCGAGGGGCAGGAAGTCAGCTGGGGTCACAGGATCCCAGCAAGATAAGCATCTAAATTTCTCTTGAAGGCATTCAATGTAGGTGCTTGAACCACCTCTGGTGGCAAGCTATCCCAGACCTTGGGGGCTCGGACAGTGAAGAAATTCTTCCTTATGTCCAGTCTGAAACGGTCTTGCAGGAGTTTATAACTGTTCGACCTTATCATCCCTTGGGGTGCTGTGGTGAACAATCATTCCCCCAGATACTGGTGGTCACCCCTGATAAACTTATAGGTGGCCATCAGGTAGCCCCTGAGCCTGTGCTTTTCCAGGGTAAAGAGTCCCATAGCTCTCAGCCTGTCGTCATAAGGCCTGTTTTCCTGACCTCTGATCATGTGTGTGGCTCTTCTCTGTACTATCTCAAGCTTCTCCACATCCTTTTTCAATTGTGGAGCCCATTAGTCTGAAGTCAAGTAGAAGGCAGGGTAGATTTGGAACCTATAGATGAGCTAGTGTAGATATGTATATGTATAGAGCACAAGCTGTCATGGGCTACAGCTCATTTCATCAGATGCTTTGAAAGGACGCGCATGGAACAATGTATAAGAAGGAAAGATAACCTTTTGTGAGTCCTTTGTTCCTATGGGTTCTTTGCTTTTACTTGCTTCTTCCAGCACTGCCCCTTCCCCCTTCTTGCCACCCAGTCTGTCAGATTGGGGCCTTATCCTGCCAGGCATGGCAGCTCACCCAGTCTGCCACCTCCCCACCAGGACACTGGGGCAGACACAGGTGGTCAGGCCCCTCCATCTGGCCCTATGTGCACATACACTACCTGCCACTGGCGTGGCCAGCCAAGGTCAGCTGACCTCTTATCCCTTCCCATTCAAAATCCTAACCCAGAAGGGGAAGTGTCTGGGCAACAAGACTCAATCTTGTACCTAGGCTGCTGCACCCTTGGTTCATGCTATTACTGACTCTCTGATGGATTCTCTGGATACCTGACCTGACTTGTCCATGGACCCTGAGTTTGGCGTGACCCTCTCGATACCTGACTTGGCTCTGGCTTGACCTCCTGAACATATGGCTCATATATTCACCAAACTTGATCTTCGTGGAGTCTATAACCTAGTGTGAAGAATGGAAAACTGCTTTTAGGATGCAATGTGGGCATTGTAAATGCTTAGTTATGCCCTTTGGACTCACCAATTCCCTGACTACTTTCCAACACTTTATCAGCAATGTGTTATGAAAGCTACTGGACCATTTTGTAATTGCATACCTGGACAGCGTACTGATTTTCTTGGAAGAACCTAGCCAACATGTAACACATGCCTGAACAGTACTGTAAAGAATGCACCAACACAGCCTGTTTGCAAAATTAGAGAAATGTGCATTCAACAATTGAGTTCCTTGGGTTTATTCTATCTTCTGAAGGCCTGTAAATTGATTCCAGAAAGGTTCAGGCCACCTATGAATGGAAAGCTCCCACCCCACTCCGAACGTCAAAGTACTCCAAAGATTCCTAGGGTTTGAGAACTTTTACTGCAGATTCATCAGAAACTTTGCCCAGGTAATAAATCCCCTCACTACACAACTGTGAAAGAATGTCCAGTTCTGCTGGTCCAAGGAGGCCCATCAGACTTTCAGACACCTGAAACAGGCCTTAAATTTCTGCCCCTATGCTTGCCCATCCAGACCCTGCCCTGCCACTGGTGGTAGACATGGATGCATTTAGCACAGCCATAGGTGCAGTGCTCACCCAGTGGCAGGGCCCAAAACAGACTCTATGCATCTCCACCTTCTTTTCCAGAGAACTTACCCCAGCAGAACAGAATTACGAGATCCTGGATCAGAAACCCCTGACCATCCATGCGACCTTCAGAGAATGGCAGTACTACCTTGACAACCATTTTGACTTTCATATATGTACCAGCCCAGGCCCAGAAACAGAAAAGCAGACATGCTATCTCAAAAGATGGAATATGAAGCTGACTCCATGCAGGTGCCAGCTGAATCCAGCCCTATTTTAAAAATGCACAATTTCATTAGCGCCACATGACCAATAGACTTGCTGACCCTGCTTCCAGCTGTCACCCAAGAAGAGATTCCTCCTGAGAAGCAGGCCAGTGTCTCTCAACAGCCCCACCAGGAATGGGAGGGGGTCATATTAGTTTTGGATAGAATCTATGTGCCTCTAGGTCTGGCCAGTCTGACAGTGCTCCATGTATGCCATGTTTCATTGTCAGCAGGCTACCCAAGTACAGAGAACAACTATTGACTGTTGCCCAATACTTTTGGTGGCCATGCCTGCCTGAGACCATCCAAGACTTTGTCTACTCCTGCAATCTTTGTACCCTTGCTAACAGTCCCACACAGAAACCCTGTGGGCTCCTCCAGCCTCTCCCTGTCCCTCCCCCCCCCCTCCCCCCTTGCCAAATCCTGGTCTGTCATTTCCCTGGACTTTATTGTAGAGAGGTCCAAATCCAAAGGATATTCCACCATCCTGATGATGATGGACCAGTTAACCAAAGTGGCCCACTTTATTCAATGCACAGGTCTGCCCTCAGCTAAAGGCACAGCCCTGTTATGACTGGACCATGTGGTTTGCTTTCATGGTCTCCTGGACTTCATAACCTCTGACTGAGGGCCCCAGTTCATTTCCTGATTCTAGTGCAAGGCCCTGTATTTGCTTGGAGTTAGTGCCCAGCTCTTGTCTGCACACCACTGACAAACAGATGCCCAAGTGGAAAGAACAAACCAGGTCCATGAGCAGTACCTCTGGTGCTACCTCAAATTCAAGCAAGACAACTGGGCTCCCCTGCTAACATTCACTGAGTTTGCCTATAACAATTCCATGAATGCCGCAGCTGGGCAAATGCCCTTGTTTGCCAATTATGGATTCCACCCCCAGTTACACCCAGCCCTACCCACCACCTCCAAAAATCCTTCAGCTATGGCCCGGGTACATTATGAGTCTGATAAGGGACTGCCCCAACCAGATGAGGCATCATCTCTCGCTAAGCTAGAATCCTATAGACTTTTTTCCATCAAGCTGTGACAGGTAACCACTTCAGCTGGGAACTGTTCTCCCCAGGGAGGGCAAGAAGAAGGACAACCAGGCCACAATACCGGCATTGGGATTACTGGTGCACTGTCCAGGAAACTGAACCCAGGGCCAACGAGAGTTCACGAGTAATATGGAAAGACAGCCCCAAGAACCTGCGCTGGGTGCAGCAGGGACACAGGTACAAGACCTATTGATCCAGATACTGCAGGGGCAACAGAAACAGATGGACAAGTTGCTCTGGACAAGGGCACAGGAGCAAGCTGCTCACAGGACTCTGTTTGGGCGACAGCAAGCGCTGAATGAAAAATTGGAAGTTTGGCAAGGGATCAGAGCAGGGGTGGTAGAAGGGCTTAGGGTGCCCAAAACGGATAGAGGTGACAATCCCGAGCCATATTTAGAATCATTTGAAAGACGGGCCTTAGCTATGGGGTGGGCCCACAAGCATTGGGCTTACCAGCTGGGGCGTTTGCTGACGGGCCGAGCAGACTGCCTATAGGGCTCTATCCCTGGAAGAGGCCGGGGATCACAAGAAACTGAAAGATGAGATTTTATATAGAATGGAAGTGTCTACGGAAAGCTAGTGCATCCAGTTTCGGGCAAAGGAAGGAAAAATGGCCATGAGTTTTGTTGCAGGCCCTGAGAGATCTGGCCCAGAAATAGCTCAAACCAGAGGTACAGTCCCTGGCTCAGATAATAGACATAATCATGTTAGAACAATTTACTGGGGACCTTGCAGAGGGTACCCAACAGTGAGTTCTGGAGGCACCAACCTCAGTCCTCCAAGGAAGCCCTAAAGTTGGCTGAGGCCTCACAGAAGCAGAAAGGGTTAACATCCCCAAGGGGATGCCTACGATGACCTCACCCATTGACCAGGGAATGTGAGGAAGATTGCCAGGAGTATGTGACTCCAGGCCAGGTGGGTTACGGAAAGAAAACCAATGTTACACATGTGGAGAACGAGGCCACAGACCGTAGATGTGCCCTAAGCTATGAGATGAACGAGGATCACCATGGGGAAAAGCACATTTGTCAAATGACATGATGGAAGAAGCAGTGAAGCCAGAGCTAATGGACTATAGTTTTGGTTCCAACACCAAGAAACTGCTGCCCTGTCCCACAGTGACAGTGACACAGGAAGACCATGAATATTGGGTGGTAACAGATACGGGGTTTACTCAAACCCTGGTGAAATCCTCACTGATCCCAGCCCATGGCTAAACAGGCCATCCTGACTGGCCACCAGCCATATTGACATGTATGCATGAAGAAAATTGGGTAGACCCTTAGTAAAGACTGAAACGAACATTGCTGGGAAGGACGAGGGAACTGGGGATTGGTTCCCCAGCTGCCCTACCCCATGATTAATAGATTCATAGATTGTAAGGCTGGAA
Source organism: Alligator mississippiensis (assembly GCF_030867095.1). Lineage (NCBI taxonomy): Eukaryota > Metazoa > Chordata > Crocodylia > Alligatoridae > Alligator > Alligator mississippiensis. The sequence continues at coordinate 17,850,512 of NC_081829.1, forward strand.
GGGACCTCAGAAGATCATCGGGTCCAGCCCCCTACACCAGGCTGGAATGACAATTGGGGTCAGGTGACCCCTGCAAGGTGGCTCTCCAATCTCCTCTTGATAATATCCAGGGTAAGCGAACATTTTTGAGCCGAGATATTTGATATGGGCTGAGATTGTCTGGATCTCAAAGGCTTCTTTGAAAAGGCGACCAGGACTCCAGGAACCCTGCATCTCTAGAGGGGCGAGATGGAGGGGATGGTCGGGCAACTTGCTGATGATGACAATGAGCCAGATGAAATGGACTTGGAACATGTGACTGGACAAGCAGACCAGGTGGAGGAAGAGGTATTCCACAGTGTATCTGAGAACAACATAGTCTGGTGGAATGATGAAGTCCTGAAACCTGAGATGGTGACACAGTGTCCATGTTTTGAGATGAGAAAGGACCTGTTGTATTGGGTGGTAAAAGGCTCAGGGGAAGGCGAGGAGAACACCCAATTGCTGGTCTCTCAGGGATATTGGAGGGACCTGATGAGCATAGTTCATTCCCTGCCCACAGGGGATCATCTTGGCTGCGATAAGATGGGGGCATAGCTATTAAAAAGATTCTTTTGGCTGGGTATCTACAGGGAGGGAGAAAGATTTTGCAACACCTGCCCAGTGTGTCAGAAGGTCTCCCAGGTCTTCCCCGAATGGGCAACCTTAATGCCCATGCCAGTAATTGAAAAACCTTTCAACTGAATTGCCATGGATGTGGCCAGGCCATTCCCCAAGCGTAGTGCCAGATAGCAGTTTGTACTGGTTGTCATGGATTGTGCTACTCAGCTCTCAGACACCACACCCTTGAGATTTGTTACCACCTCCAAAATCACAGCAGAGCTGATGAACTGGGTGGTACATGTCAGGTTACCCAAAGAAATTATAATGGACTAGGGGACAGACTTCATGTCTGGGGTCCTGAAGGGCCTGTACAAGACCCTACAAATCAGGCAATTGAGGACAGCAGTTTAACACCTGCAAACAGATGGGCTGACAAAGAGATTCAGTAAGACCTTAAAGGGGATGCTGTGAGCTGTGATATAAGGAAATCCCAAGAGTTGGAATCAGCTGCTGGACCCTCTTTTATTTGTGATATGGGAGGCACCACAAGCATTGGTGAGGTTTTCCCCATTTGAATTGGTTTATGCATGCCAGCTTCGCAGCTTATCAGATGTGGTATGCAAGGGGTGTGATAGACAAGAAATCACTGTGACAGCTTTCCCAAATCATTTTATGAAGCTTCAGAACTGACTTCAGACTGTGCAGAAAATCACCCCACAAAATCTGCAAGGGCACAAGAGCATCAGTAAAGGACCCAAGACCAATGAGTTGTGAAAAGAGAGTTCGCTGTAGGGAGAAAAGTACTGCTTTTATTAACAAATAACAACAACAAGTCGCTGGTCCAGTGGCAAGGACCATATGAGATATCACAAAGTTTGGGGCCCATTGATTATGAGATAGTACAACCAGGGCAAAGGTAAGAAAGGCAAATGTATCACGTGAACCTCTTGAAGGAATGGAAAGAGCAAGAGGGCTGGCTGATGCACCCTGATCCTGACACATGGGAGCGAGGCCCTCCACCTGCGGAAGACCCAATGAATAGGAAAGTGAAGACATCAGGAATGGGAGACCACCTAACACAGGAACAGCTCACACTGGTTGGCCACCTCCCCAGCACAACGCTGGTGCAGACACAGATGTTTAGAACCCCCCATCTGTGTCTAGGCACCACCCACTCCCTGCCAAACTGGAGGGGTGAAGACTGGTATGCTGAGATTGAAGCCCCTGGGAATGGCTGCTGCAAAGGCAGGGCTGAACCTGGGAGCTGAAGTCTTAATATGTAGACTGAGGCAGAGGGCAAGGACCAAGAGAAAAAGGGGGGCTTTGACAGCTGAAGTCCTGATAGGCCCTCAGAAACCTACAGGAGCACTCCCTTAAAGGGGAAGCACTGTGGGAACACAAAAGGCCACAGGGAGGCTGGCCTGGCTGAACAGGCCTGGCTACCTGCGAGGTGACTACAAGGCACTAGTGAAACTCTTAAGCACCCTGTTGCCCTATTAAAGAGTCCATGTCCTGCGCATCCATTGCAATGTGGTGTGTTGACCTCAGGTCCATAGCAATGAATTCCTGTTTCCATTAAATCAGTGATGCAGCAGCTGAGCTGTTAGGATTTTAAGTTATTTATGCCTCTATATGAATGTAAGATATTTGTAAGTGAAGCCATGTACCATAGTATGCTTTGAAGTGGATAACAATCTTGTTTATGATGGAAGAAATGCATACTGATAAAAATCCTACAGGATTACTATAATTCCTGATGAAGGACAGCAGAGTAGCCTGCCAAGGTAGAGGAACAGCTCTGGGTCTGAAGGATCCTATAGCAAGTTACTATTCAAAGGGTAAGGACCATACAGATTCCTGTGGCAGGAATCTTAAGCTATAACAATAGAGATATTACTGGGGTTGTTCTACAAGGCTTAAGAAGAATCAAAGATATACAGTGCAAGGTGCTAAAAAGAAATTGGAGAGGTAAAAAAAATCTAGCAAAAGGATGTTTTATAATGTCATGGGACAAGTCAACTGCCCATACAAGTGGTAAAATGGCAAAGCAGGAAAAGTTTGGGTAAGCAACTGACACTAAGAGTCATTCCAAAAAATAATCAATTTCTCATTTTGTCTGGGGGGTTTTGGTTTTCCTATGTTACTAGGTTGCCTCCGCCATTTAGTAAGACTTGCACTTCCCTGATCTTCCTCTTGTTGCCAACATACTTAACATACTTGTTACCTTTCACATGCCTTGCTAGATGCAATTCCAGTTGCACTTCGACTTTCCTGATTTCATCCCTGCATGCCTGAGCAATATTCCTATACTTCTTCCTAAGTAGTTTGTCCAAGTTTCCACTTCTTGTAAGCTTCCTTTTTGTGTGCGAGCTCACTGAAGAGTTTCCCTGCTAAGCCAAGCTGGTCTTCTGCCGTACTTGCTACTTCACTTCCTGCAAATTGGGATGGTTCATTCCTGTGTCCTTGGTAAGGTTTCTTTAAAATACAACCAGCTCTCCTGGACTCCTTTACGTCTCCTACTGGCCTCTCAGGGAATCAGTTCCCCAAGCGAGCTGAAGTCCCCTTTTCTGAAGTCCAGGGTCCTTACTCTGATGTTCTCCTTCCTTCCTTTCCTCACGATCCTGAGCTTTATCATCATCTCAGGGTTGCTGCTGCCCAAGTTGCTGTTCAGTTTAACATCACCACCAATTCTTCCCTGTTTGTGAACAGCAAATCAAGAAGAGCAAACCCCCTATTTGGCCTTTCCAACATTTGCACCAGGAAGTTGTATCCAATACTGTCCAGAAAATTCCTGGATTGCCTGTGTACTGCTGTATTGCTCTCCCAGCAGATGTCAGGGCAAATGAAGTCCCCCATGAGAACCAGGGCCTGGGACCTGAAAACTTCCACTAGCTGTTTGAAGAAAGACTTATCTAGCTCATTCCATTTTATCCCATTCAGGGGCCTTTCCTGAGCAAGAGATACAGCCCAGTTATGTGATATGCCTCGACAGCCTCCCAGACTCCATCATATTAGAGTGTTTGTCCCAATGCACCTCCCAGTTTTGGTGACAAGCCCTGTGCCTAGTGGAAGTCCATGCATCTCTTGCATCAACCTACCTTCCTTCTGTGGGCAGGGACATGCAGGTCCAGGGCCTGGGGCAGAGCCGCAATCCACTCTCTGCATGTCCCTGCCCTGTGGCAGTGGCGTGGGGCGTAGCTCAGAGCCGCTGCCTGAAAATAGAGGTCTACAATGGGTCTTCCAAGGAACGGCACAGGGCTCACTCCTTATTTTAGACTACAGTCACTGGAGGAGGGAGGTGGGGGTTTCTCTTCCTTTTATAATCACCTAATGGCTACAGTGCTGGCCCAAGAAGTGTAAAAACCCAGAGCTATATTCCTTCTCATGCTGCGGCGTTTCATACGCACATCTCCCACCTCCCAGGGGAGTGTTTTAACCCAGGGGTGGGCAATTATTTTGGCTGGAGGGCCACTTGAAGAGTTTTGGCAACCTGTTAAGGGCTGCATGGGTAGCCCCACCCCTTGGCAGGTGCCCCACCCCCTGGTTGCCATCTTGGGACTGGAAGTCCCAACCCCTAACACTTAACCTTTGCCACCAGAAGTCCCGCACTTCCCCCTGGAAATACTCCTTTCAGGAAACGGTTTGCCATCTTGGAACCAGAAAATAAATGATATACTAACAATCAAACATCTACTACAACATGCATTCATTTGATTTCAAAAAATATTTTTATAGATGTTAGGTGTTAGGGTCAGAAGGGACCTCAATAGATCATTGAGTCTGACCCCCTGCATAAGCAGGAAAGAGTGCTGGGTCTAGATGACCCCAGCTAGATACTCGTCTAACCTCCTCTTGAAGACCCCCAGGGTAGGGGAGAGCACCACCTCCCTTGGGAGCTCGTGCCAGACCTTGGCCACTCGAACTGTGAAGAAGTTCTTCCTAATGTCCAATCTAAATCTGCTCTCTGCTAGCTTGTGGCCATTATTTCTTGTAACCCCCGGGGGTGCCTTGGTGAATAAAACCTCACCAATTCCCTTCTGTGCCCCCGTGATGAACTTATAGGCAGCCACAAGGTCACCTCTCAACCTTCTCTTGCGGAGGCTGAAAAGGTCCAGGTTCTCTAGTCTTTCCTCGTAGGGCTTGGTCTGCAAGCCCTTCACCATACGAGTGGCCCTTCTCTGGACCCTCTCCAGGTTATCCGCATCCCTCTTGAAGTGCGGTGCCCAGAATTGCATGCAGTACTCCAACTGCGGTCTGACCAGCGCCCGATAGAGGGGAAGTATCACCTCCTTGGATCTATTCGTCATGCATCTGCTGATGCACGATAAAGTGCCATTGGCTTTTCTGATGGCTTCGTCACACCGCCGGCTCATGTTCATCTTGGAGTCCACTAGGACTCCAAGATCCCTTTCCACTTCCGTGCCACCCAGCAGATCATTCCCTAGGCAGTAGGTATGCTGGACATTTTTCCTCCCTAGGTGCAGCACTTTGCATTTCTCCTTGTTGAACTGCATTCTGTTGTTTTCTGCCCACTTGTCCAACCTGTCCAGGTCTGCTTGCAGCTGTTCCCTGCCCTCCGGCGTGTTCACTTTTCCCCATAGCTTTGTCTCATCTGCAAACTTGGACAGAGTACATTTGACTCCCTCGTCCAAGTTGCTGATGAAGACATTAAAGAGTATCGGTCCAAGGACCGAGCCCTGCGGGACCCCACTGCCCACACCCTTCCAGGTCGAAACCGACCCATCCACCACGACTCTCTGGGTGCGACCCTCTAGCCAATTCGCCACCCACCGGACCGTGTAGTCATCCAAGTCACAGCCTCTTAACTTGTTCACCAGTATGGGGTGGGATACCGTATCGAAGGCTTTCCTGAAGTCTAAGTATACGACATCCACCCCTCCTCCTGTGTCCAGGCGTTTCGTAATCTGGTCATAAAAAGAGACTAGATTGGTCAGGCACGATCTGCCTGCTATGAACCCGTGCTGGTTTCCCCTCAGCATAATTTGTCCTGCAGGGCTCTCGCAAATGTGAGCCTTGATAATTTTTTCAAAGACTTTGCCAAGGATGGAGGTGAGACTGACTGGCCTATAGTTGCCAGGGTCCTCCTTCCTCCCCTTCTTGAAAATGGGGACCACACTGGCCCTTTTCCAGTCCTCTGGGACTTGGCCCGTGCGCCACGAGCGTTCAAATATTCCCGCCAGTGGCTGTGCAATGATGTCGGCCAGTGCCTTCAGCACCCTCGAATGGAGCTCATCTGGGCCTGCCGACTTAAAGGCATCCAGTTCCTCCAAGTGGTTCTGCACCATCTCAGGGTCTATGCATGGTAGTCTGGCACCTTGCTGCTGCATCTCTACAACCCCAGTGAGAGACTTGTCGTGCCCCTCGCTTAGGAACACTGAGGCAAAGAACTCATTGAGGAGTTCAGCCTTGTCCCCCCTGTCTGTCACCAATTGCTTCTGCCCATTTAGCAGGGGTCCTATTCTTCCCTGGGCCTTCCTTTTACTCCCTATATATCTAAAAAACAATTTCTTGTTGTCTTTTACTTGGGATGCCATCCTCAACTCCATGGTAGCTTTGGCCCGTCTAACTGCCTCCCTACAAGCGCGAGCAGAGAAGGTATATTCGTCTTTGGTGATCTCTCCCTGTTTCCACTTTTTATGTGCTCCCCTTTTGGCCCTTAGGCTCCGCTGGATTTCTCTGGTCAGCCAAGGAAACCTCCTGGCCCCTTTCCCTCTTTTTCCTCGCATCGGGATCATCTCCCTTTGTGCCCGAAGGATCGTTTCCTTAAGGCACAGCCACCCTTCTTGGGCTCCCATCACTTCAAAACTCCTACTCTGCAGTGCGTCCCTGACTAATCGCCTGAGTTCATTGAGATCAGCTTTCCTAAAGTCTAGCACTTTCACCCTACTGGTTACCTTACCCACTCGACGTCTTATGACGAATTCTATTATTAGGTGATCGCTGTCCCCCAGATGGCTACCGATCTGTAGGTCCCCTACCATGTCATTCCCTGTTGCCAATACCAGATCCAGTAAGGCATTCCCCCTAGTGGGACTGTGTACCTCCTGTGTCTGGTGGAGGTCCTGTACACAGGTTAGAAACCTGCGTGAACGGTGGGACTTTGCCGTCTGCGTCTCCCAGCAGATGTCTGGGTAGTTTAGGTCCCCCATGACTACCGCCTCTTTAGCTTTTATGGTCTCCGAATGACTACCGCCTTTTTGTCCTGATTTGCATGTGTTTGGTAGTGCACATATTGCTGATTGCACAATAGCTGAACATGAAGTCTTATTTTTGTATTTTGGGGGTGGGGTATCGGTGGTGGGTGGGTACAGGGTCTGCAGGGGAGGTATTGGGTGTGGGGAGGTGTGGGTGAGTGTGTGTTTGTGGTATGGGGGAGCATGTGGGTGTGTGGACATGTGGGGTATGGGTGGGTGTGGGGTTTGTGGGGGCTGTGTGTGTGTGGCAGGGAGGGTGGCTGGGGGGGTTGCAGCATGTGTGGAGGGGGAGGATAATATCAGGCGTGTGAGGAGGTGTGTATATGGTGGTGCAAGGGGGGTGTAGGTACATGTGTATGGTGGGGTGTGCATGTGGGACCCCTCCCTACAAACATGCCCCCCCACCTCATTGCACACAGCCCCTTCCACCAGCGGCAGCAGCAGGCGGTGAGGCGTCAGAGCACTCATGGCCCATGGCAGGCAGAGATCCCCTGTGGTGAGCGATGCTGGCAAGCCCCAGGATTGTGTGCAGCCAGGCTGCTGGCAGGGAGAGGAGAGAGTCGGCCAGGCTCCATGGAACTCCTGTCAGCCTGGGCTCTGCTCCTGCTGCCCCACCTCGGGCACCAGTGCAGGCCCCCTAGCCTGCCCGCCGCTCCAGCAGAACATGATTCCCATCTGCATGGCCCTGACCACAGAATGCAGCAGGGGCCAGCCCGGCCTCCATGGTTCCCAGCTTGCTTCTGCTGTGCCGGCAGAGAGAGCGGGGAGCCGAGCCCTTTCCATAAAGCCCCTGCCAATCCGGAATCCATGCTTCTGCTGCCCCACCCTGAGCCCCGCCAGCCCTGGCCCTGGGTCATGGGCATGGGCCCCACACTCCCACCCAGCTGTTGCTGCACTCCTGCCTGCCCACTCGGTGCTACTCCACCTGCCACCTCTGCCACCACCATTCCCTACCTTCCCACCGCTGCTGCTGCTTCTCCTCACCCCTGCCTGCCCACCAGTCTGGCAGCGCACAGTTCCCAGCTGCATGGCTGGGACTACAGAACACAGCAGGTGCCGGCCCAGGGTGGCTCGGCCCCACAGACTGGGGCAATCACTGGCGTCCTCCCCTCCCCCTGTTCTTATCTGACTTTGCAGTCTCAGATGGAGAGAGACGGGGAACAGCACCAGGGTTGCCAGGCCAGAATCCTCTGCTAGGCAGAGGCTTCCAGTTAGAGGCTGGGGGCCAGCATTCCCTCTAAGCTGCGCAGGTACGCCTGGCAGCGCAGCATGAGCATGCCTGCACGGCCGCGCATGCCACACAGCTTAGAGGGAACGCTGCTAGGGGTGGGAGGGCTGGGGACGGGGTGGGGTGGGGCCAGGTGGGCCTTGCTGCTGCTGCCTCTGGGTTTTGCCTCCGGCTCCTCCTGGGTCCTGCCGCCACTAGCGCCTCATCAGCTTAGACAGGCAACCACAGACAATAATAATTTTATAATTTTTTTAGGGGCCATGCAGGCCAATAGAATGGTCTGGTGGGCCAGATGTGGCCTGCAGGCTGTATTTTGCCCACCCTTGGTTTTAACCACTGGGTCATAGGCTTGCTTGGGGCAGATTTTTGGTTAAAGCTTTGCCACTGCATTAAAGAATTCAAAATACATTGGGCTAGAAATAGAGCAAAAGAGGGGGCTTGACTTTGGCATAGTGGTTAGGGCATTCACCTGCAGCGAAGAGTCCTGGGACTATTTAGATTCTATCCAATGACTGTGAAGTGCCCAACGGATCAAGCCTCATTGGGAACTTTGTTCTACTTCTACATAGTTCTTAGATCCCGTGGTGCTTGGGCAAGGCACTGACAAGTTCAGAGTGGGGCAGTTCTTGGCACATAGAAAACTGAAAGGCCAAACAGGGAAGCAGTGGATGACATCATGTACCTCTAGGGTAAGGAGGCAGCTGAACAGAGGTTTTAAGATTTGCATTTGAGCTTACATGAATGATTTCTGCATAAGTCTTTCATTGGATTAGCCCTTAGTCCAGTTTTTCAGGTAGCTTTGCATACCTTAAGTTGGGTACCCCAGAGCTGAATCACTCAGCATCGAAAGCTAACAATGAAAGTTTGAGCTTTCTATTTCTGGTCTTAGTTATCCCAACCAAGCATTTTTTAAATAACTAGTGATTGTTGATGCTCATCCTGAAACTTTGAGTGGGCAGGATTTGCATAAAGCACTAAGCATTTACCCTCTGAAAATCAGGCTTCTTCAAGGCACCTCTGATAGATCACTCAAAAGCTTAGGTACCCAAAATCAGTCACGGTTTAGAAAGACAACCTCATCTGTAAAATAGGAGTGATATGCCTGCTGCAAAGGGGGTACACCATGAGCCTTTGCTCTTTCAGGTTGTGAAAGCAAGGCTAATATGTGAGAGAAACAAGACTAGAATTTAGGTTCTCTGTCTCCCAGAAGTGTACAGATGAGGGGCAAAAAGGAATAGAACAAAAGCAGGGTTTTTCATGAAACATTTGGAAAGGTGTTCTGTCTGTTCCAATAATTAAGTCATGAAATTAGGTGCATAAATGTAGATGTAGTCACCCAAAGTCTGTACACTTTCCCTGCTTAAAAATGCAAATGCAAAACTCTGTTCCCATATGTTATGATTTCCAATTCAAGACAATTCTTAGAGGAACTCAGCAGGGTTTTTGGCTGTTTTCTTTACAAACTTCAGCTCCTCGTTTTGGTGCTAATGGTCCACTGGGATGGGGAGAAGGAGGAAGCAACCTAAAGACATCTTAAACTATCAACTGCTTGAAGTGTCCTTTGCCAGATTTTTCAAAATTTTGCTTTTGCTCAGGTTAGGCCTGGAAAATTTTAGCTCCCAAGATGGGAGTTTCAGAAATGTAAGCAGCTTAAGATGGTAAGGTAAAAGAGAAATACTGTGAGCTTCTGCCTACTTTCTCTCTCATATACTACATTACTCTGAGAGTCTTAAATAAAGATTTTATATGCAGCATACCTCAAGACTAGAGTATTAACAGAAGCAGTATTTTGAAGCCCTCTGACACGTTGATTCCATATTTTGGTTTTCTACTTCCAACCTTTGCTCTTTGCATGAAGGATTTCCCAAAGCAAGTATCCTCCCCAAGCTACCCACAAACTGGGTTCATGGTAAATGCTTAATAGTTATTTCCCTTTCCACTTCTTCGTCTATCCTGTGGTCTTCGTTGTTCAGAACAAAAGCTCTTTGGGGTAGGGATCATCCAGATTGTTGAACACATTGCAAGCGCTTATTGCTCAACGTCAAAGCTGAGAAAAGCAATATTGTCAAATCCAAGTATTTAAACAAATGCAAGTCTAACTTCAAAAAGCAATAATTCACTTTTCTGGCATTAGGATTGGCACACAGGGCAGACACAAGTCTATTCTGCTCTATATTTGCTTCTGCTCCCATCTACTCTGAGGTGTTTGACTCGTCTTCTCTCCCTGCTAAGGGTTATTATTAAGGAATTCTTGGGTGCTGCCAGTTAGTTTCTGCTGGACAGTGTAACAGGGAGCCAAAGGTTCATGTGACGTTAAGGGTGAAGGAGCAGCAGAGAGCCTCAGGTGGCAAAAACTACTTATTATGGGGTGCCAGGGAACAGGTACTGGGGGTAGTTGCCTGATGTGAACATTTACTCCATAACTAGCTGTGTTGTGGTAGCACCATGGACTAGAGCCTTGCATAGGAATGCAACAGGGTCCAGCAGCAGTGTCTACCTGAGGCTAACACCTGGGGCAGCTTGAGGCATGTGACCAGCAGAAGGCAGGGACGGGGAGGTATATAAACACAGGCCGCCGACCTGGGAAAAAGCCCAGTTAGACGCGGGAGTGGCGAGAAACGCGCGGGTGAAAGCTCGCTGCGCCCCCGCTCCCCCGAAGCCCCCCAGAAACCCTCCAGCAGCCGCGGAGCCCCCCCGCTGACCCCCAGCGCAGCCGGGGTAAGCGGGGCCCGTGGAGAGAAGGGGCTAACCCCTTAGTGTGTGTGTGGGAGGCGGCAGCTGAGTGGAGCCGGGCCGGGTCAAGCCCCGCCCAGGCCCCTACTTGGCCCAGCCCCCCAGGGGGAGGGAGAGAGAGAGAGAGAGAGAAGAGGGGGTACTCACCAGCCCCCCTCCAGTAAGGCAGGGTCCCCCAAATCCCGGGCAGGGCCCCCGTATTTGCCTTAAGAGCAGCTTCCTCGACGGCAGGCCCACTGCCCATGCGCGCAGTTTAAAAGGGCCCGCCGACCGGGAAAAAGCCCAGTTAGACGCGGGAGCGGCGAGAGACGCGCGGGTGAAAGCTCGCTGCGCCCCCGCTCCCCCGAAGCCCCCCAGAAACCCTCCAGCAGCCGCGGAGCCCCCCGCTGACCCCCAGCGCAGCCGGGGTAAGCGGGGCCCGTGGAGAGAAGGGGCTAACCCCTTAGTGTGTGTGTGGGAGGCGGCAGCTGAGTGGAGCCGGGCCGGGTCAAGCCCCGTCCAGGCCCCTACTTCGCCCAGCCCCCCAGGGAGCCACGCGAACAGGCTGCACAAACAGGCGCGCTTCTCTGCCGGCGCGCGAGTTAGCGCGGAGTTCACGCGGGAGGGCGTGCGGAAGGGCGCCGGACCCTGCCTGCGCACCCCCCAGGGTAGACAGTCCCAGCCGTAGCCAGCCTCCCAGAGGCATGACACGGATGGGCACGCGCCGCACCCCGAGGGTCCCCTCGGGCTCCGCGGCCCCCCCTCTGGCACCTCAGAGACGGCCACCCAGATGGAGCCCCTGGTTCCGGGCTCCACGCAGACGGAGCCCCTGGCTCTCGGCTGCGGGGGCTGCCTGTCCCTTTTTCAGGCTCTGGGGCCTGGGAGCATGGCGACCTCCCCTTGTGGGGTCTGCTCCCTTTTTGGGTCTCTGGCACGCCAGCTGGAGGAGCTCCAGGCCACAGTCCACAGACTGCGTGCCATCAGGGACTGTGAGCAGGAGATAGACTCCTACTGCCAGGCCCTTCTCCCCCGGGAGGCAGAGGGTAGATCGCAGTCTCCCTCCAGGCCAGAGGAGGACTCTGGGACCTCCTGCTGTGTCCAGCCAGGGGCATGGACCAAGGTGGTCAAGGGCCCTAAGGCCCGCCGCACCAAGGCCCCACCCCCGCCACAACTGAGCAACAGGTATGCACCTCTTGCTGCCCCAGCAGAGCCTGCTGAGTTGCCGGCCCCCACAGGCAACATGGGCCCAACTGCAACTCCTGCCCCTGCTCTCCCCAAGACAAAAAGTAAGGTGTTTGTTGTGGGAGACTCCCTCCTGAGGGGGACGGAGGGGCCAATCTGCCACCCTGACCCCTTAGCCCGGCAAGTCTGCTGCTTCCCAGGGGCCCGCATCCGGGACATTGCGGAGAGGATCCCCAAGCTCCTCAAACCCACAGACCACTATCCCATGCTCCTTATTCATGTGGGCACCAATGACATGGCTCGGAGCACTCCCAGCCAGGTCATGAGGCGCTACAGGGATTTGGGAGCGGGGCTTAAGGGTCTGGGGGCACAGGTGGTGTTCTCGTCGATCCTCCCAGTCTCAGGCTATGGGCTGAGAAGGGACAGGAGAATCTATGTGGTCAACCAAAGACTGCAGCGCTGGTGTCGTCAGGAAGGCTTTGGCTTTCATGACCACAGCCCGCTCTTTGGCGAGAGAGGCAGCGAGCTGCTGGGAAGAGATGGTCTCCACCTCTCTCCCCTAGGGAGGAGGCTCTTCTCAGCCAGACTGGCTGACCTGCTCCACCGGGCTTTAAACTAAGCCTGCTGGGGGACGGGGGCACGACTGCCACTGCTGGCCCACTGAGCAAATCTTGCAAAGCCAGCGGATCACGGCACTCAAGGGAGCCAGCCCCAGCCCTGGTAAAATCTGTGGGCAAGGAAGGAGCCCCCCAGGGGGCGCTTGCCTGCCTGTACACAAATGCCAGGAGCTTGGGGAATAAGCAGGAGGAGCTCATCCTCCTGCTCAGTGCAAACAATTACGATGTCATAGGGATCACGGAGACCTGGTGGGACTCCACCCATGACTGGACCACGGGGATAGATGGCTATACCCTGTACAGGAGGGATCGTGTAGAGAAAAGGGGCGGGGGTGTAGCTCTCCATGTTAAGGAAAGCTACGCGTCCCTGCAAGCCAATATTGGCGACCAGGGTGGACGGCTGGAGACCCTCTGGGTTAAAATCCGTGGGGAACACGGCACAGGGGACACAATGGTGGGAGTCTATTACAGACCTCCCACCCAAAGTCCTGAGCTAGACCAGGAGTTTGCCCAGGAACTGGCTGAGGCAGCTTGCTCCAGGACCATGGTTGTCATGGGTGACTTCAATAACCCAGACATCTCGTGGGAGGATCGCTCAGCAAAATCTGAGCGGTCGCAGAGCTTCCTCTCGTGCGTGGATGACCTCTACCTGACTCAAGAAGTCTATGGGCCAACGAGAGGCAAAGCGCTGCTCGACCTGGTGCTGGCTACTGGGGAGGACCTAGTCGGCGACCTAGTGATCGATGGGAAGCTGGGTGATAGCGACCACGAGCTGATCACCTTCACCATCCGCCGAAAAGCTGGCAAGTCGGTCAGCAACACGCAAGTCCTTGACTTCAGGAAAGCTGACTTTGACAAGCTCAGGAGGCTTGTCAGTGAGGCCCTAAGGGACCATGACCACAGGGAGAGGGGAGTTCAAGAAGAGTGGTTGCTCCTCAAGGGAGCGATCCTCAATGCACAAACTAAGTCTATTCCATCTCGGAGGAAAGGCAGCAAGAGGGCACAGCAGCCCCCCTGGCTCTCCAGGGACCTAGCAGACCTCCTGAGGCTAAAAAGAAAGGCCTACAAAGGATGGAGGATGGGAGTCACCTCCAAGGAGGATTATTCTGCACTGGTCCAGTCCTGTAGGGAGCAGACCAGGAAAGCCAAGGCTGCAACTGAACTCCAGCTAGCTTTGAGCATCAAGGACAATAAAAAGTCCTTTTTCAGATATGTGGGGAGCCGGAGGAAAAGCAGGGGCAACGTTGGACCCCTGCTGAACCAGATGGGGCAACTGACAACTGACGCCCAGGAAAAAGCCAACCTATTAAATAAGTACTTTGCGTCGGTCTTTCATCAGCCCCATGGGACGCCCGTGCCTGCTACAGGGCCGGGAAGTCCGGGTGAGGGTGATCCCCTGCCCCCCATTAATGCTGACTTTGTGAAGGAACATCTTGAGAAGCTGGATACCTTCAAGTCAGCCGGCCCTGACAATCTTCACCCCAGGGTACTCAAGGAGCTGGCGAGCATCATAGCCCAGCCTCTAGCGTGGATCTTTGAAAACTCTTGGCGCTCTGGTGTAGTGCCCAAAGACTGGAAGAAGGCCAACGTGGTGCCGATCTTCAAGAAAGGGAGGAAAGTGGATCCGGCTAACTATAGGCCCATCAGCCTGACTTCTATCCCGGGGAAGATCTTAGAAAAGTTTATTAAGGAGGCCATCCTTAATGGACTGGCCGACGCCAACGTCTTAAGGGATAGCCAGCACGGGTTTGTTGCGGGTAGGTCTTGCTTGACCAATCTCATTTCCTTCTACGACCAGGTGACCTATCACCTGGACAAGGGAGATGAGATTGATGTCATATATCTTGACTTCAAAAAAGCCTTCGATCTGGTGTCCCATGATCGTCTCTTGGAGAAACTGGCCAATTGTCGCCTTGGGTCCCCCACGATCCACTGGCTGGAAAATTGGCTCTGGGGTCGGACCCAGAGGGTAGTAATTGATGGAAGTCACTCATCGTGGTGTCCTGTGACCAGTGGGGTCCCCCAGGGCTCTGTCCTTGGACCCATACTGTTCAGTGTCCACATCGTTAATGAAGATGTTGGAGTCAGAAGCGGACTGGCCAAGTTCGCCGATGACACCAAACTTTGGGGCAAAGCATCCACGCCAGAAGACAGGCGGGTGATCCAGGCTGACCTGGACAGGCTCAGCAAGTGGGCGGATGAGAATCTGATGGTGTTCAACGCCGATAAATGCAAGGTTCTCCACCTTGGGAAGAAAAACCTGCAGCATCCTTATAGGCTCGGCAGTGCTATGTTGGTTAGCACTATGGAAGAAAGAGACTTGGGGGTCATCATTGACCACAAGATGAACATGAGCCTGCAATGCGATGCTGCGGCTAGTAAAGCGACCAAAACGCTGGCTTGCATCCATAGATGCTTCTCAAGCAAATCCCGGGACGTCATTCTCCCCCTGTACTCGGCCTTAGTGAGGCCGCAGCTGGAGTACTGCGTCCAGTTTTGGGCTCCACAATTCAAAAAGGATGTGGAGAAGCTTGAGAGAGTCCAGAGAAGAGCCACGCGCATGATCAGGAGTCAAGGAAGCAGACCCTACGATGACAGGCTGAGAGCCCTGGGGCTCTTTAGTCTGGAAAAGCGCAGGCTCAGGGGTGATCTGATGGCCACCTACAAGTTTATCAGGGGTGATCACCAGTATCTAGGGGAACGTTTGTTCACCAGAGCGCCCCAAGGGATGACGAGGACGAATGGTCACAAACTACTACAAGATCGTTTCAGGCTGGACATAAGGAAGAATTTCTTTACTGTCCGAGCCCCCAAGGTCTGGAACAGCCTGCCACCGGAGGTTGTTCAAGCGCCTTCATTGAACACCTTCAAGATGAAACTGGATGCTTATCTTGCTGGGATCCTATGACCCCAGCTGACGTCCTGCCCTTTGGGCGGGGGGCTGGACTCGATGATCTTCCGAGGTCCCTTCCAGCCCTAATGTCTATGAAATCTATCCCTACACTCCAGCATATCTACACCCCAGCTTGGTGTCATCCAGGGACTTGCTGGGGGTGCACTCTGTGCTATCTTCCAGGTCGTTGATGAAGACATTGAACAAAACCAGCCCTGGACCAACCCCTGGGGCACTCCACTTGATATCGGCTGCTAACTTGACATTGAGTCATTGATTATTACTCTCTGAACCCAATGCTTTAGCAAGTTTTCTATCCACCTTACAGTCCATTCATCCAGCCCCTACTTCCTTAGCTTGCCTGTGGGAGACTGTATCAAAAGCCTTGCTAAAATCAAGGTATGCCACATCCACTGGCCTCCCCATCTCCATAGAGTCAGTTACCTTGTCATAGAAGGCAGTCAGGTTGGTCAGGCATGACTTGCCCCTGGTGAATCCATGCTGACTGTTCCTAATCACCTTCTCCTCCTCCAAGTGCTGAGAAATGGATTGCTTGAGGATCTGCTCCATGATTTTTGCAGGGACTGAGATGATGCTGGCTGGTCTGTAGTTCCTTGGATCCTACTTCTTCCTTTTCTTAAATATGGGCACTATGTTTGCCCTTTTCCAATCATCTGGGACCTCTCCTGATTGCTGTGAGTTTTCAAAGATGATGGCCAATGGCTCTGCAATCACATTGTACAACTCCCTCTGCACCCTCGGGTGCATCCCGTCTGGCCCCATGGACTTGTACACGTCCAGCTTTTCTAAGTAGTCCCTAACCTGTTCTTTCACCACTGAGGGCTGCTCATTTCCTCCCCAAACTGTGCTGCCTGGTGCTACTGCCTGGGAGCTGCCCTTGCCTGTGAAGACTGAGGTAAAAAAGGCATTGAGCATTTCAGCCTTTTCTGCATCCTCTCACTAGGTTGCCTCCCCCATTCAGTAAGGGACCCACACTTTCCCTGATCCTCCTTTTGCTACCAACATACTTGTAGAAACCCTTCTTGTTACCCTTCACATCCCTTGCTAGCTGCAACTCCAATTGTACTTTAGCCTTCCCGACTTCATCCTTGCATGCCCAAGCAAGGCTCTTATATTCTTCCCTAGATATTTGTCCAAGTTTCCACTTCTTATAAGCTGCTTTTTTGTGATTTAGTTCTGAAGAATTCACTGCTAAGACAAGCTGGTCTCCTGCCATACTTGCTAGTCTTTCTGCACATTGGGATGTTTTGTTCCTGCACTCTCCGTAAGGCTTCTTTAAAGTACAGCCAGCGTTCCTGGACTCCTCTCCCCCTCAGACTCGCTGCCCAGGGGATCTTGCTCATGAGTTTCCCAAGGGAGTCAAAGTCTGCTTTTCTGAAGTCCAGGGTCATTACCCTGCTGCTCTCCATCCTTTCCTTAGGATCCTGAATTCAATTTTCTCACGGTCACTGCTGCCACACATTCCTCACCAAGTCTTCCCTATTTGTGAGCACCAGGTCAAGAAGAGCATGGCCCCTAGTTGGCCAGTCCAGCACTTGCATCAGGAAGTCGTCCCCAACATTCTCCAAAAACTTCCTGGATTGACTGTGCACTGATGTATTGCCCTCCCAGTAGATGTCAGGAGACTGAAGTCCCCCATGAGAGCCAGGGCCTGTGGTCTGGAAACTTCCACTAGCTGTTTGAAACCTCATCTACCATTTCCGCCTCATCCGGTGGTCTGTAGCAGACCCCCACCATGACATGTTGTTGCTCTCTCCTCTGAACATAACCCAGAGACTATCAGCAGGCCTATCTCCAGAGTCATACTGGAGCTCTGAGCAATCATATGGCTATTTTACATAAAGTGCAACTCTTCCTCCTCGTCTCCCCTGCCTGTCCTTCCTGAACAGTTTGTACCAGTCGGGAATCAGAGCAGCCGGCCGGCAGCTGCTTTCTGACCCCCCCCCCCCCCCCCCCCCCCCCCCCACCGGAGCAGTAAAACTTTTATCTGACAGGCTGGTAGTGATGGATAGGGTGAAATTAACCAGGCACAGATGCATGTTGGTTACAGGAGATCGTTTACTTACATCGCCCAGATAGTGACGTGCGACGCAGGCTGAGCCTTTGTTCCGTTACAGTTGCATCGATTACAGTCAAATGTATGGGTTATAGCCAAGCAATGACGGACGTGGCGCCAAAAACGTGCTATCGTGCCTGCAGGGCTTTGATACGTCAATATTTACGATGACGGGGAGTCATTGACAGCTGATCAGACTGTCAAGTCACTCTGGTGATGAGCTCAGGTTTTTTTTTAGAGATTCTCCAGAGTTTTTTCCGGCTTGGGAGGAAGTTGCTAAACTATTTATAGACAGAGGTGTCTGACGGAGATATCTAATGATGAACCGATATGTGGAATCTTTAATTTTCTGGCAAGCAGCAGTTCTTTGTGCTCTCAGGTTGCTATCAGGTTACAAGATAGTGGGTTAGGTTTCTAGTATGTTATGTGAGAGAGGCTTACGCTTATTTCTTGACCAATTATATACAGTTTCCCTCTGGGTTTTATTGCAGGGATTTATGGCAGGGCTATCCCCTTTCACCCTGACCAGTCTTAAGTTTCGTTTCTTGTTTGTGACGTGGGCATAAATTATATACAGCTCTCCGCCAGGATTTTGTTTCAGGAGTTTTTGGCAAGGATTTCTTTTAACCCTTAGTTGACTACTGTGTGAATAGTATCTCTTGCTAGTGGCATGGGCACTGATTAACTGGGTTGTGACAGTACCCATCCATGACAGTGCTCCAGGCATGCGAGCTCTCACCAAGTCTATGTTATTCCAATCACGTTATAGTGCCATGACTGTACAAGGACTTCCAGTTCTTCCTGCTTGTTTCCCAGGCTCTGTGCATTTGTGTACAGGCACCTGAGGTAACTAGTTGATTGCCCTGATTTCTCAGGAAGTATGAAAGCACCTCCCCTGTTAGCCCATCCTGCTTGCTCTTCCTCCAGGTCTCCTGCTTCCCCACTTATCTCAGGGCTTTGGTCTCCATCCTCCAGCAAATATAGCTTAAAGCCCTTCTCACTAGGTTAGCAAGCCTGTCTGTGAAGATGCTCTTAGGTGGGTCCTATCTCTTCCTAGCAGTCCTTCTTAGAAGAACATCCCATGGTTGAGGAAGCCAAATCCCTGCTGGTGACACAACCTCCACATTTAGGTGTTGATCTGCAGGATATACCTGCTCCTGCTCAAGCCCTTTCCTTTGACCAGAAGGATCAATGAGAATACAACCTGAGCTCCAAACCCCTTCACCCTTGCACCCAAAGCCCTGTAGTCACTCTTGATACACTCAGGATCTCCCCTGGCAGTAACATTAGTGCCCACATGGATGATCAGCATTGGGTAGTAGTCAGAGGGCTGGATGAGCCTTGGTACTCCCTCCATAACATCCCAGATCCGGGCTCTGGGCAAGTAGCAGACCTCCTGAGACAACAGGTCAGGTTGGCAGATGGCTTCCTCTGTCCCCTGCAGAAAAGAGTCTCCAACAACCACCTGTCACTGCTCCTAGATGGCAGTCATCTCAATCCTTCCCACCTTGGTGAGGCCTGGCCTGTCCTCTTGGCCTGTCCTGGAACGTGCTCCACCCTCTCTGCTGCTAGAAGATGCCTTCTGCATTGGTATGAACTTCAGCACACTCCACAGATCATGGGCCCAAACCTAGAAACTGCTGTTATATACTAGCCAATTGCCTGTCAAATATGACGGGGTGGGGGGGGGGTGGAGCGGGGATGGAGACCCATGGCCCCCGCCATCCAGGCCCACTGCCCACTTCCCTCCTGCTGCTTGGGATCTGGGCCCATTCCCACCCACCCTGCCACAGTGGCAGGGTAAGGGGAGGAGTGGGCCCGGGCCCAATGCGGGTGTGGACTGGGCTCAATGCTGGGGAGAAGCTAGGCCACTGCGGCAGGGGCAGGGAGGGAAGCAGTGGCCCTGGGCCGACCTGGCAGCGGTGGTGGGGATGGGAGAAGTGGGCTCGGAGTCTAGGCGGGACACAGGGGGGCGGTGGGGGAGGAGTGGGACCGGGCCTGAGTGGGGGAGGAGGCCTGCTCCTCCCCTCCCCCAACTGCTGCCGCATTAAGCCAGGCCAGGCCCGGTGCTCTCCCCACCCTGCTCCCCTGTGTTGTCCCCAAGCCCGCTCCTCCCATTCCCCGCTGCCGCCAGGTTGGCCTGGGCCCACTGCTTCCCCTGCTGCGGCAACCCGGCTTCTCCCCACCCTCAGGCCCAGTCCTCCCCTGCATCGGGCCCATGCCCACTCCTCCCCTCCCCCCACCGCTACTGCGCTGCACCTGCTCTTCCCCCCACCACTGTTGCATTGTCTGGGTTCGGCCCTGCAGGTGGTGACAACGGAAGTGGCGGGGCGGGCCAAGGCCAGCACTGGTGGTCTCACCCCCCTGCAGCATCCTGACCCTGCTCCCCTCCGCGCTGCCATGGCCATCACCTGCAAGGAGTAATGGGGGTGGGGAAGCCAGCTGTGCCTCCAGGGAGCAGGGCTGGGGGGTAGAGGTAGATCAGCTGGTGCTAGGGGAGATGTTGCCTTTTTTTGCTGCTGACATGCATATCAACCAGCCAAATAAACCTACTGGTGACATCCAGAGTTAGATCCACTGCAACAAAGGCACAAGATATGGGGAGGGAGGGTGGAGGACAGGGGCAGGAGGGGAGCTGCCTCCCCTGGCTCCATTCTGCCTGGAACTCGTGCCCCACTCACCCACCCATTGTTATACTTCTGCCTGATTGTAATGTTTCTTTCCCCTCCCCCCTCTTCATTTCCCGCCCCGCCCCCCACGTCCATTTGAAGCGTGAATGTACCAAGAATAGAAAATAGATTCACCTGTCCCACATCTGCTAGCTTTGGGTAAATAAATGAAAACTTAGCTTCTGGATTCCTGGAATCATCCTTGCACAAAGAGCTGGCTGAAAAAAATAGCTTCCCTGCACAGACACTGAAGGATCCAAGGCTTGTTATGGGTTAGGTGCTCAGATGATACAGCAGCTTTCACTTCAGGAACAGACTGGCCAGCTCTCCAAATCAGCTGAGGATCAAGAAGACAAAGCTTCCCTGGCACAAGAACTGATTCATCCCTGAGCGGGCTTCAGATAATCAAATGGAGCAACAACAGCTGCTGGTCAGGGGAGCAGAAGTAACTGACTTAAAATGATCATATCCATACAGTTGAATTTAAGCAGCAGGGATGCAACACTGAGCTTAAAGACCTAAATCAGAGGCAGACACAGGACCAGATCTGGTCCTTTTCTGTCTCTTCACAGAGTGGAATAAGCCCATCTAAAAACAAGAAAACCAAAAAGTAACTGTTGTAAAATATTTCCCTACCTGACACAGAGTCATTATATCTGTGCTTGGGCCAGCCCCTTGTGGCCCTCAGAAATTTATAAGAGCAGGGCAAAGGAAAAGACAGATGAAAGGGACGTGGCTAGAGTGCCCTGAATGTTTGGGATTTCCATCCTAGTGTAACAGCCTCCAAAAGGGTATTACAAACCAGTGCAACCAGTGTGCAACCAGTAGCCAGGGGGTGGATCTAAGATGGTGTCTGATCTGGGCAGGTCCAACAGTCAGGCCTGGAATTTGGGGGTACAAAAGATACTGAAACTCCTTTTCCTGTACACTCTGCAAAGAAGGTTGTGAAGGCAAAGGAAAATGTGGCCTGTGATTTATGAAACCAGCTAGAAAAATAATGCAGAGATGTCTACCTTGGGTAAGAAGTGAGATTCCCTAAGTGATCCAAAGGTTAGATGTTTCAAGATGCTAGCTGTCTAGGACAGAGACTGTCTTCAGTACAGTGCCTAGGGGCATTAGGCTTCCACTCGGGGATTGGGACCTTCCGGTGGCACAGCACTACATGAATGCAAACACAGACACTGCTGCTAGGGCTTTGCCCCCTTGGTGGCCAAATTTTACCCAATACTTTGATCTCCCATGAGAGTTATGTTATAATTTGCAAACCCTGTTACATGGGTACGTTTACAAAACTGTCATATATGTCAAATGTTGGCTTAAGGTCAATATATCCTGTTCTCAAGATGGTAGGGTATCAAGCTGCACAAACCTTGGCAGTATGGATAATTACTAAAGTGTTGGAGAGAGAAATAGGTGGTAACAGTTTTGTGTAGAAACCAGTCCAGGAGGCAATGGCAGGAGGAACCAGTGTGTGTGTTGGGAGGGGTGGGGGAGGAAGGGGTAGATGCATGTGTGACTGGTGCCTCCTGAATCTGGGGGGGCAACCGCAGAAGCCACTGATGGCAGCAGCCCTGTCAGGGGGGGCACCAGCCCTACCGAGAGCATCGGTGTCGGCTGTCGGGGGGGGGGCACGTGCCTCCCCATGCACCCCCTACCAGTCGTCTATGGGTAGATGACTGTGTTTTGATGGAAACCTAAGACTATTTCACTTCTTGTCTTTCACTGCCTCGGTTGATCTACTTCTGCCAGCCATCTTTCCCCGCTCAATCCAGCAGACAGGCCCCTTGCTGCCTGATCAGCAAGTACCATAACAGCTTCTAGTAGCTAAGAGCTGTACTTGCAAAGTATTGCTACTTCCCAGCTGAAAACATAAGGTTGCCTGGCTGTGGGAATGCATGGAGATGTGTCCAGCAAGCCCATAGGTGGATTAATGCCCGGGGTTGCTGGGCACTGGCCCAGGGCCCTTCAGGAAATGCCACGCCGCCCCCCCCCCCCCCCCCCCCGGGAGAGGCAGGCAGGGGCATGCATATGTGTATATACAGAGCTGGCAGGTGCAGGCATGCAGGTGCCCAAGAGCCGGGCGGAGAGCAGAGACCAGGGAACAGCTGCATAGCCCAGGAGAAAGCAACTGTGTGCATGGTCTGTAGAGGGGGGAAAAGGAGTGGGGGGAGCAAATTGAGGCCCCCACAGTGAGGGAGCGGGGTGGGGCAGGGGCTAGGTCTGGGGGCACGGCACTGCCCAGCTCCAGCCAGGGCAGTGTATGCCTGGGGCAGGAAGCAGAACAAAGGTGGGGCTTCTGGTTGGACAGGGAGCGACAGCTTCTTGTCGCTGCGTGCACACCCAGGCCAGGGGAGGCATGGGGGGGTATGTGCCCCCCCCAGATTTGTGCGTGTGGCAGCAGCAGGCTGCACATTGTTTGCTCAGGTCTGTCTGCCTGCTGCCTTTGCTTGGGGCCCTGGGTCCCCTCCCTGCCTCACTGGGCTGGGTGCAGGGCCCTGGGGCAAAGGCAACAGTGCAGAGAGACCCAAGCAAAAGACTAGTCCAAGCAGTTGGACAAATCATTTTAAAAGCTCCATGTCTGAAGCTAGGCTCCTAAGTGAATGTGGGGTGCTTAGCATACTTGAAAAATCTTCAGGCCTCTTATCTAGATACCCAAAGCCTTTGAAGTCTAAATTTAAATCCATGTTTAAAAAAAATGCAGATGTACACTTTTAAAAAGGGGAGAGCCTCCAAAAGCCTATACACAAACAGACAAATCAAAGAAGAATCAAACTGGCCAGGAGACCTGCTCTATTGTCCTTGTAGCTCATTACCTAGCACATGCAGTCAGACTGGTAAAACCACCATTAAGCTATCTTTTATTAGACCATCTAAAATATTTAGATAGAGAGTGACCATATTTCCCAAGTCTCAAAATAAGACAACCTAGTAAGTGGTGTTTGTTGGAGGAAGGGGTGCCCAAAATATTTCCACTTCAAATATTCCCTGGCATCCCACCACACTCTGCTGCCTCTTACCTTTGCTTCCAGCTCTGGGAAATTCAGCTGCCTCTGAGTTCCAGTCTCAGGTGAGCACACTGGGGAACTGGGAAGGGGGAGCAGTGCACCACAGGGTGGTGGAGGACCAACAACCCTCTATTGCACCCCCAGGCTGAAGATTGCTGCAGCTGCATTCAGTCATGGCATGGTGAGGCTCTCCAGAGTGGGGGAATGAGGATGTGCACACAAGCATATGAACATGGGACAAAAATGTTCATTTGAACAAACTGAAGGGACACAGGAGAAGTGTTTAAAGCAGAAGAGTGTCATAGTGAAAATAGGAGGTTTGGTCATGCTATGTATGGAGGAGCATTCAGAGCTGAGGAAAAAGGACACAAACTTCCAGTTGAAAATTCAGTTGGCAGCTAATACAGGAATAAAGTCCTCTGCTTCTCAGGCTAGGCAGAGGTCAGTCACAGCCTGAAATCTAGTACAAATATGAGATGGAATATAAAAAAAAATCAGTTCCCATGGTGATGGGCAGCAGTATCAACCCCGGAGCTAGAATTGGTTGATTCTATTCAATATTTCAAGTCTTGATACTAGAACAAGCGGGGGTGGGGGGCAGAGGAGAAGAGAGTTATGTTGTGGAACTGGAATCAAACTTGAAATCCTATAAAGTCTTCCCTAGAAAATATACCTAGATCAGCACATCTAATATTTGTTATAAAGTTGAGAAACCTGGGCTTTTCTGAAACTTTTCCCCCAGAATGTGGAGTTTCTGTAGTAAAGTACTCCAAATGGGTAGAGTACACCTTAGAAGTGGGAATTTCATCCTGGTGGCCCTGGTCTGACCAACTAGATCAAGGCAGTAGCCAGCCAATGACCTGTATAAGGCAACAAAAGTTCTTTACACCAATTAAGAAGATCCCACTTTACATGGATCTGGGCAGGGACTGTACTATAAATGAAAAAGTCATGTATCAATCAACAGAAGTCATCAGGTTTATTTCGGGAACAATGGACCTCAGGGGCGCCTGTTGAAAAGGCAAGGAAGGAAGTTATTGTGGGGAACTTTTGAGGAGCCAGTCGTGGGAGAAGCATCCACCACAGGGTCCGTCTGCCCTCCGGACCAAGTGCAGACTTTTTATGCACTTGGACAGTTCTAGGAAATAACTTGTTAGAGGTGGAGACCAAAACCCAGATCAAAATAAAAGATTTGACTATAGCTAAGCTCCTGTCTTTGAGAACTTGGAACAAACTCAAAAACTTTAAACACAATCTAATGTGCCTGCTGTTAACTCATCTGGCAAACAGTCTGAGGTGAATTGTTAAGCTATGTAGCTGGCTTCAGTGTCTGTCAGTGTTGGGCAACAGTATCAGCTTTTATGACTGCAGTAGCAAATATGGTGGGAAAGAAGTAAGCAAGGAAATAGTTAACTGCTAGTCAGTTTCTTGGCTGCTAATAATCTTTAGCAGATGCCAGAATGACTAAATCTACAGCCTGGTAAAAAGCAAGGTCTTTGTTCAGTAAGGAAGCATAACCAGGTACAAACAGCTGAGCTGTGTCTGCATGTAGTAGATGTGATACCCATACCTACCATTTTGCTGACAGTACAGAAACAAAGTACAAACTTGACAAAAGAGAAACCCAAATGTTCTGACTGCCTGGTTGCTACTGAGCCCCCGAGGCAGGGAAAAATACGGTTTCACAACATTGTCAAAGCAACGAAACACCTACACTGGCAAACCATGAAGAAACAACTCCACAACGGCGAGGCCTCTTAGGGTATACTCTTCCGGGAGTTTTGTTTTGGTTTTTTTTCTCTCTCTCTCTTTCTGCCCTCCATATCAACTGCTTGAGAGGGCTGAAAATCAGCTTCTTAAGGTCAGAAGTGGAAAAGGTATCTCACCACAATGCAGTACAAAATGAAACTAACAGCTCACCACGCTGACCACAAAATGTTCTAGCGTTTAGCCAGTCACAGTAAAGGTTAATCCAAATTTGGTCCTAAATTCCGCTTAGATGTGAATAAATTTGGCCCAAAATTTAAGCAAAGTGCTCAGATCTTAGGGTGCTCATAGAAGCATACTGCTGGGGGAACAGATAATTGAGAAGCTTTGCGGGTAGTACATGACAGACGGCTTAGCTGATCTGCTCCAGGCATCATCTTTAAGGGTGTCTTTAGAAACTGCGCATAAGAAGTGGCAAGGCTTGAACATGCTGTATTGGATTTTGTGAGTATACTCTGTTTATTCTTTTTTTTTTTAATAAACAAAAGCTTGTTTCAAAGATCTGTGTGTCTATCCTAAAATAAGTTATACCACTTGACCCCTTACGGGTACGACAGTAGATCAGGGGTTTTCAACCTTTTTTAACAAGTGTACCCCTTCTGCCTCAAAGTTTCAGCTCATGTACCCCTTTATATTTTTTTCTTGTTTTTAAGGGGCGGGTGGCAGATCGAGGCCCCTGTGGTGAGGGAGGGAGTGGGGCTGGGGCTGCACAGCCTGGGCAGAGTGCAGGACAGAGCCGCAAGAGCAGCTCATCTGGGGGGCACGAGGAGGTGGAGGGCAGCTCCTGCCGCTGCACGCACCCTGGTGGAGGCCCAGGGGGCACATGCCCCCAGATCTCTGCATGAGGCAGGGGCAGCTGCTGTTGCAGGCTGGAGTCTGCACCCTGCTGCCACTGCTCCAAGAGCCGCACGACACAATGTGCCTGCTGGTGCTGGGTGGGTGGGGGACAGACACGCACACACAGACCCCCCCCCCCCCAGCAGGTAAGTGGGGGTGGGGGTGGGGGAGGAGGAAGGGGCTGAGGGGGGCCCAGATTGAGAAAGTCAGGGGGTGGAGGGGAGTGTGTTTCTGTGCCTGTTCCCAGAAGCAGGGCTGGGGGGGGGGGGGCGATGGCAGTGGTGCCCCTCTGAGGGCCACACAAACGCCACCCGGATGTGGGGTGGGACTCACATGCGGCGGCCGCCACCGCCCCACACTGCCACCACACCAATCTCCCATGGCCAATCACATGTGCAGCTGCGCGGGCTGCTGATGGGCCTTGCACCCAGCCAATCACATGCCGCCCATTAGCAGCCCGTGGAGCCATGTGTATGACTGGCCATGGGAAACTGGCATGGGGCAGTGGGTGACAGTGGTGGTGGTGGTGGCAGCTGCTGCATGAGAGCCTCCCCCACCCTCTCCGGCCAGCCGGGCAGCACATGTGTGGCCCACAGAGGGGTGCTGCTGCCCTCCCCCCCCCTCCAGCCCTGCTCCTGGGAGCAGGCACAGAGAGCAAACTGAGGTGGGGGACAGGGAGGCGCTGCAGTGTGCTTTGTGGGGCTGGCAGTGCCCAGCACACCCCTCCCTCTCCCTTGGGGAAGAAGCAAAGTATGGGAGACAGTCTCGCCACGCCCCGGGGTGCACTCCATCCTCACCTGCCTGCCTGCTCACGCATACCCGCTACCACCTTTCTAAGTACCACTAGGGGTATACATACCCCTGGTTGACAACTCCTGTACTGGGTAGCATACTTAATACCATAGCATACTTAAGCAATGCCTATTAATATTGAGGTCAGTGGGAGATGGCCAAATAGCATCTGATGCAATAAGCCATTGTTTACAAAAGCTTACACGTCACTGATTTAGTTAATCCATAAAATGTAAATTACCCTGACTTCGGCCAAATAGCCTGCACCATTTGCATTGGCTGCCTGTGTTATCCATGTGCATCTTAAGCAGCTTTGACTGGAACTAGACCTATTATTTCTTTTTTGCTAATAAGATAGGTGAACCTACATATGTTTTCTTACCATTTCTACTCCATGATTAGTCAAAAGGCTGAAATATGGACAAGTTACATCGTCAAATAATCCTCCAGTTGTGCATTGTTCAGGGGAATTAGCCCTGTGAACTTCACAGTATAAAGTGCTCATTAGGATCTTTATGTCAAAGTACTGAGTGTAATGATAGTTTCTTACTGCAGAATACAAAGTAAACTGTCTATTGTGTTCTCCATTTCAAAGGAACATGCTTTTCCTCAGCTGTCTCTTCCTCCTCCTCCATTTCCTCTTGAACCCATCTGGTATGACAGAACTCTTGAAAATACATTTTCAGGATCCATGATCATTTCTCACAGTCTTCTGCTGAAGAAGACACTCATGGTAACTGCAGAATAACAGAGAAATGACCATTAAAACTCCTACCCATCCCATGCAGTCCACTCAAGATTTAGTTCCCAACCAATGTTTTTGTGTGGATGAAGAACATGTCTACAGCAGAGTGCCTTTGTTGGGTTGTCCCAGAATATCTACACCCCTCCCCTTGAGGAGAGTTGGACAGATTTCCAGGCATGTTCCTAAAATCAGAGGGAAGTAAAGCTGGAAGAAAGCTCATGAGGCCATCTAATCCAGCCTCCTGCTTAAGGCAGGATCATCCCTGACTAAACCACCCCAGCAAAGTTTCTGTCCAACCTGTTCTTGAAAATGTCCAAATTTCAAGATTCCACAACTTCTCTAGATGGTCTGTCCTATCCTCATAGTCAGAAAATTCCTCCTAATCAACTAAATTTCCTCTGCTGCAACTCAAGGCTATTTATTGTTCCTAGTCCTGTCCCTATAGCCAGAAGAAAAAGCCCATCTCCATATGTTCTGTAATCACTTTTCAGGTATTTGAAGGGTCACATATATCCTTGTTATCAAATCCCCCCTCCGTCTTCTCTTCTCCAGACTAAATAACCCAAGTTCTTTCAGCCTTTCTTGCTAAGTCTTGCTTCCCAGGCCACTAATCATTTTTTGTCACTCTGCACTGGGCTCACTCCAATCTGTCCACATCTTTCTTGAAGTGTGGAGCCCAATACTAGATACAGAACTCCAGATGAGGCTTCACCAGTGTTCAGTAGAGCAGAAGAATCACTTCCCTTGACTTGCAAGTGACATTTGGGTTATTACAGCCCAGTCCATATTCTGAGCAGCTGGGGGACACAAGCTCTCTGGCACCACACAGCAGGCATGATCCCACTTTTCTGTGCTAGTGCCTCTGCACTGTGCCATGCTGCACAGGGTCCCAGGTCTCCCCCAAGCCACCTGGCCATCAGCTCCCTCAGCCCCACTGCTCTACCCTGGCCCCAGGGGTAGAGCCAGGAAGCAGAAACTGGAGGAGAGGAGGGGGAGCCCTGGGACATGGGAGCAGCAGCAGAAGCTTGGTGGTAGGGAGAGTGCCACCCAAGCGGGGGGCTTGGGGCTTCAGTTTATCCCCTTGGGGGACTGTATGTTGCCTGTGGGCCACCAATTGAACTACCCTGGGTCTACAGTAACCCTGAGGTCCTTCTCTGCAGTACCACAGCCTAGCCAGTTGTTCCCCAGTCTGTAGTTCTGCATCCAGTTATTCTGTTCCAAGCACAGGACTCTGCACTTGTCCTTGCTAAATGCATCTGGTTGTTTGTGGACCATTTTCCCCTTCTATCCAGGTCATTCTGAATCCTAGCCCTACTCTCCAGAGGGTCTGCAACTCCACCCAATCCATTGTCATCCTCAGATTTGCTAAGTATGCCCTCAATCCCATCATCAAAATCATTAATTAAGATGTTGAACAGTAGTGGAGCCAAAACAGATCCCTGGGAAAGCTTGCTTGATACCTCCTCCCTACTGGACATTGAATCATTGATAGGTGCTCATTCAGCCCGATGATACAAGTTAGATATCTACTTTACAGTACTTTTGTCTAATCTATATTTCCTTAGCTTCTTAATGAGAATGGCGTGGGAGGTGCACCAAAAACCTTGCTAAAGTTAAGGTAGGTCACATTCACTGCTCCTCTCCCCTGACTCACAGAGCAGGTTCTCTTTTCATAGAAGGAAATCAGGTTAGTCAGGTGTGACTTGCTCTTGTTGAATCCAGGCTAGCTGTTTCTGACCACCTTGTTCTCCTCTAGGGACTTGCAATAGATTCCTTAAGGACCTGTTCCAATACCTGTCCAGGTATTGAGGTCGGGACCACTCCGGGGCAAGCAGGAGAAAGGCAGGGGGTGGGGCAGGAAGGAAGGGGGAGATAGTGAGAGGCAGCTCTGCCCGTGATGAGTGGCAGTGGCTGATGCTGAGTATTGGGCAAAAGCAAGACCTGGCAGTGGGCGCCATCACTGCTTCCAGGGCCCTTCTGGCTGTGGCTGCCCAGATCGCATGCTGGGGCTGCTCTGTGGCTCACAGGCCTGGAGGTGGTGCAGTGCAGTAGCACTGGGATGGAGCTGCAGGGCATCCCCAGCATTGGCTCCAGGCAGTGGCAGCCAGTAGGGCCCTGGAAGTGGTGAGCATGCCTGCTACCAAGTCCTGCTTTTGCCTGACATCCAGCACCAGCCACTGCTGCTCATCGTGGACAGAGCCGCCTCTCTGTTTTCCCCTTCCTCTCCACCGCCTTTCCCCCCGCCTTCTCTTCCCCTTACCCTGCAACCATCCTGCACCTCCAGCACAGCCCTGCAGCTTACACCAGCTCCTACCCCGTGCACCAGAAGCAGTGCCAGCGGGCACTGGCATCAGCTACAGATGCAGGTGTCAGCTTCCCCCTGGGGATCAAAGCATCTTCCCGAGCCCCTCCTTGGGGTAGAAGGGCAGGCCAGAGGCTGAACCTGCTGAAGCTGCCACCCCAGCCCCTCTCCCTCTCCCCACTGCCCACAGCCCCATCCCACATGGGGAGGTTTGGTGAGCTGTTGGAAGAGGGGAGAGGGAGGTGCTGACCCAGCTCACAACAGCTCCCCAAAACTCCCTATGTGGCCCGCAGGCAGAAAAAATTGCCTGATCCGAAACCTCAACCAGACTTCACAAATTTTCAAAGAGGAGCTAATGGCTCTGAAATGTACCTCAGCCAATCCTTTGGTACCCTGTGATGCATCCCATCCAGTCCTGCCCATGTGAAAGCATCTAGTGTCTCTAAATAATCCAAATGGAGGCACAGGAGTCAGCAGGGCCAGACGAAGGCAGCAGGGGCCTCAATCTCAGTGCATGGGGCCAAACAGAAGTGGTGTGGGGCCCCAATCCTGGCATGTAGCCCAGCTTTCCCTGGCTTTCCATCAGTCGGGTGCAGCAGAGTTCTGGATGATAGGTCGGCCATATGGAAGTGGGAGGCTGGGGGCGGTGTATCCTGGGATACCAGAGAACTGCTAGTTTTTGGTATTGGCCCTGTGGAGCAGACTTATGTTACTTTAACAAGAGCTGCTAACACCAGCTGGAGATAATCCTTACCTGGAGAAGCATAACTTTGAGATGTCCAAAGAGTACTTAGCTTAACTCCCATCTTAAGTTATGGGAAAATAACATCTACCACCACCCTTCTATATGGTTGTAAATGCTCAGCACAAACAGATCACAAAACACAGATCAAAATATATGAAAAGGGATGTGGATAATTGCTCCCAATGATTTCATAGATTTCATAGACATTAAGGCTGGAACGGACCTCAGAAGATCATCGAGTCCAGCCCCCTGCCCAAAGGGCAGGAAGTCAGCTGGGGTCATAGGATCCCAGCAAGATAAGCATCCAATTTACTCTTGAAGGTGTTCAATGCAGGTGCTTGAACCACCTCTGATGGCAGGCTATTCCAGACCTTGGGGGCTCGGACAGTAAAGAAATTCTTCCTTATGTCCAGCCTGAAACAGTCTTGCAGTAGTTTATAACCGTTCGACCTCGTCATCCCTTGGGGCGCTCTGGTGAACAAACGTTCCCCCAGATACTGGTGGTTACCCCGATAAACTTATAAGTAGCCATCAGATCACCCCTGAGCCTGCGCTTTTCCAGGCTAGAGAGCCCCATCGGTCTCAGCCTGTTGTCGTAAGGTCTGTTTTCCTGACCTCTGATCATGCGCGTGGCTCTTCTCTGGACTCTCTCAAGCTTCTCCACATCCTTTTTGAATTGTGGGGCCCAAAACTGGACGCAGTACTCCAGCTGTGGCCTCACCAAGGCCGAGTACAAGGGGAGAATGACATTCCAGGATTTGCTTGAGAAGCATCTATGGATGCAAGCCAGCATTTTGGTCACTTTACTAGCCGCAGCATTGGATTGAAGGCTCATGTTCATCTTGTGGTCAATGATGACCCCCAAGTCTCTTTCTTCCATAGTGCTAGCCAGCGTAGCACTGCCGAGCCTATAAGGATGCTGCAGGTTTTTCCTCCCAAGGTGGAGAACCCTGCATTTTTCAGTGTTAAACATCAGTTTCTCGTCCGCCCATTTGCTGAGCCTGTCCAGGTCAGCCTGGATCACCCTCCTGTCTTCAGGTGTGGATGCTTTGCCCCAGAGTTTGGTGTCATCGGCGAACTTGGCCAGTCTGCTTCTGACTCCAATGTCCACATCATTAATGAAAATGTTGAACAACATGGGCCCAAGGACAGATCCTTGGGGGACCCCACTGGTCACCATGATGATTGACTTCTGTCAATTACTACCCTCTCGGTCTGACCACAGAGCCAATTTTCCAGCCAGTGGATCATGCTGGACCCAAGGCCACAATTGGCCAGTTTCACCAAGAGGTGATCATGGGATACCAGATTGAAGGCTTTTTTGAAGTCAAGATATATGACATCAATTTCTTCTCCCTTGTCCAGGTGATAGGTCACCTGGTCATAAAAGGAAATGAGATAGGTCAAGCAAGACCTACCTGCTACAAACCCGTGCTGGCTATCCCTCAGGATGTTGGCGTCGGCCAGTCCATTAAGGATGGCCTCTTTAATAAACTTTTCTAAGATCTTCCCCAGGATAGAAGTCAAGCTGATGGGCCTATAGTTTGCCAGATCCACTTTCCCCGCTTTCTTGAAGATAGGCACCACACTGGCTTTCTTCCAGTCTTTGGGCAGTACACCAGAGCACCAGGAGTTCTCAAAGATCCGTGCCAGTGACTGGGCTATGATGCAGTCTTTACTTCAGAAATGATAAAAGCATATGACCTGGCTGCCAATTTGTGATAGCAGGAACTATCACACAATTCACATCCTGAGGATCTGGAACAAACTTTAAACGTGTGAATATGGTAAAAATATTATGTGATGTTCCTTCAGACATATGGGATGAACTAGTGACAGAAACAGCTGAAACACAGTAATACAAATAATTACATGAAGGAGAAAAAACTCAACATTTTCTATCTGCATATCCTCCATAGAAAAATCAGTTTTCAATATGCTCAGGCGTATTCTGGACTCTTTTAAGAAACGTTTGGATGCTTATCTTGCTGTGATCCTTTGACTCTAGCTGACTTCCTGCCCCTTGGGCAGGGGGCTGGACTCAATGAACTTCCAAGGTCCCTTCCAGCCCTAATGTCTATGACATCTATGAAATCTATGAGTCTATTCATGACGGTCATAGACCCTTCTAACGGAGCCAAAGGCCCCTGTTACTTAAAGGGGAAGGGACAGCAGGCTAGCTGTGCTGTGTGGGCAGGCAACTGAGCCAAGCCTATCTGCACCATGATGATCCAGCGGAGTGGTGGAGATTTCCAGGCAGCCAGAGGATAAAGACGGCAAACAGCCTGGGTAAGCTGCAGCACAGAGTGGCAGGCTACCCATTAGGTAAAAGGAAAAACCCCTGTGCTAGATTAGGGAGTCACCTGACTAAAAGGGGCAGGACTCCAGGACATATAAACCCATTGCCTGGAGGAAGGCAGGCAGCCTAGCCCAGTGTGTTGCAGGGAACAGAGCTCCCAGGAGAGAGGGGCTGCAGGAAGCACCCTAGCAGGCGTCAAACCACCCCAAGAGCTATGTGGTCCAAGGGAATAAGGGCTGGCAAGATGTCTTTTTCCCAGAGTGGGAGAGGTTTATGTTCAAAAGCAGTTTATTGTACTTTTGTTGCAGTTAAGTTTACAACCAGGTGTGACTATTAGAGGCGGTTAGGAGGCCATGCAGGGGTGCCAGAGAGGCACGTCAGAGTTGGACCCTGCCAGAGGCAGAGGCTTGAGATGTGGGGAGAAAGAGACAAACAGAAGCTAAAAGGGAGGGACCTAAGGCTGACCCAGAGTGTGGGTACAGGCAGCCTCAGACTGAAGACGGCTATGGCCTGAGCCCCGAGGGGGTGACAAGGGCCAGGAGGCAGATGATGATAAGGCTGGGACTGAGGAGCCAGGCCAGTGCAAGTGGCCCAGGCTTAGAAGTCCACAGCTAGAGTAACTGGGAGGCCAAGGACAAGATGACTGAAGTCTGTATAAGCCTGTGTGGGCAAATCTGGAATGACATCTAGGAGGCGTGGGTGTGGTTATAGTGGTGGACAAAGGCCATAAACACAACGTGCCTGGTGTCCTAGGACAGGGGTTTTCAACCTTTTTTAACAAGTGTACCCCTTCTGCCTCAGAGGTTCGGCTCATGTACCCCTTTATATTTTTTTTCTTGTTTTTAAGGGGGAGGGGGGAGGGCAGATTGAGGCCCCCATAGTGACAGAGTGGGGCTGGGGCAGGGGCAGAGGCAGGGGTAGGCGCTGCACAGTTGGGGCAGAGCAGAGCACAGGACAGAGCTGCAAGGAGAGGGGGGTGGCTCCCGCTGCTGTGTGCACCCCAGCTGAGGCCCGGGGGGCATGTGCCCCCCAGATCTGTGCACTGGGCAGAGGCAGCTGCTGCTGCAGGCTGGACTCTGCCTCCCACTGCCGCTGCCCCAAGAGCCGTGCAATGCCATGTGCCTGCTGTCACTAGGTGGGCAGGGGATAGACACACACAGACACACACTGCCCCCCCCCAGAAAGTAAGTATGTGTAGATGGAACAGGCAGGGCAGGGGAGAGGAAAAGGGCTGGGGGGGTGCAAATCAAGACCCACACAGTGCAGGAGGGAGTGGGGCAGGGGTGAATGGGACCTGGGTTAGGCTGCGGGATAATAGGAGCCCAGTGGCATGTCTGGGGGCACAGGTGGGAGGAGAGGGACTCCCACCGTGTGCACCACAGGGGAGCCAAGTGGGGGGCATGTGCCTGGGGTGAGGGCAGGCTGGGCTCTGGTCTGCCTCTGTGCCTTGCTGCCACTGCTTCGAGAGTGGCACAACGCAATGTGCGTCCCAGTGCTAGGCAGTTCACCACCGGGCTACTGCCTGCAAAGCAATAGGATGCACATGGCCGTCATGGATTCATAGATATCAGGGTTGAAAGGAACCTCAACAGATCATAGAGTCTGACCCCCCGCCCCAGACAGGAAAGAGCCCTGGGGTCAGATGACCTCAACCAAGTGCTTGTCCAGTCTCCTCTTGAAGCCCCTGGGTAGGAGAGAGCACCACCTCCCTTGGAAACCCTTTCCAGATTCTGGCAACCCTTACTGTAAAGAAGTTCTTCCTGATGTCTAACCTGAATCTGCTCTCTGTCAATTTGTCGCCATTATTTCTAGTTACTTCAAGGGGTGCCTTGGTAAACAGAGCATCTCCTATCCCTTGCTGTCCCCCCCTGATGAATTTGTAGATGGCCACAAGATCCCCTCTCAGCTTTCTCTCGCGGAGGCTGAAGAGATTCAGGTCCTTCAATCTCTCCTCATAGGGACTTACCTGCAGGCCCTTAACCATATGAGTGGCTCTTCTCTGGATCGTCTCAAGGTTATCTACAGCTCTCTTGAAATGCAGCCTCACCAGTGCCACACAGAGGGGAAGTATAACCTCCCTGGACCTGTTTGTGATGCACCTGCTAATGCATGATAAAGTGCGGTTAGCTTTGCTGATCATTTCATCAAATTGATGACTCATCTTCATCTTGAAGTCAGCTATGACTCCGAGATCCCTTTCTGCTACAGTGCTGCTGAGAGGGTCATCCCCCAGCCTGTAAGTGTGTTGGTGATTCCTTCTCCCTAGGTGCAACACTTTGCATTTGTCCTTGTTGAATTGCATCCTATTCTGCTTTGCCCGCTTCTCCAGCCTGTCCAGATCTGCCTGGATTCATTCCCTGCCCACTAGTGTGTTTACTTTATCCCATAATTTGGTGTCATCTGCCAATTTGGACAGAGTGCTGGCCATGCCCTCATCCAAGTCAGTGAAGTCACTCTTTAAGCAAGCAGCAGCACTCAGGCACAGAGAGTAAGAATAGCAGAGGGAGAGTGTTTCTGTGCCTGTTCCCAGGAGCAGGGCTGGGGGGGGTGACAGCAGTGGCACCCGTCTGCGGGCTGCACAGGCACTGCCTGGCTGATTAGATGTGGGAGGGAGGGGCCTTGCATGCAACGGCTGCCAGCCCCACCCACCACCCCACACTGTTGCTGCCACCTACCACCCCACGCCACCACCGCTGTGCCCCATTTTCCCATGGATGGTTGCACGTGCAGCTCCATGGGCTGCTGATGGGCTTCGAGCCTGGCCAATCCCATACCACCCGTCTGCAGCCTGCGGAGTCACACATGCAACTGGCTGTGGGGAAGTGCTGTGCGGCAGCAGTGGGTGGCGGTGGAAGCAGCTGCAGCACAGGGTGGTGGGTGGCGGCAGCAGCCACCACGTGTGAGTCTCCCCCTCTTATCCCTCCTCTATGTTCGGCCAGCCAGGTGGCACCTGTGCAGCCCACAGAGGGGCACCGCTGCCCTCACCCCCCTGGCCCTATTCCTGGGAGTAGGCACACATTCTCCCCTCCTCCCTACCACCCCGCCATTCAGACCCTCTGCACCTCTTGCTTCAAGAGCGGCCCTTCCCCTAGGTAAGAGCTGAAGTGTGGGAACGTGGTGGTAGTGAAGCTGCCACCGCACCCCGGTGTGCGCTCCGTCCCTGCTCACCCACACATACCCCTTATGACCTTTTGAAGTACCCCTAGGAGTACACGTACCCCCAGTTGACAACCCGTGTCCTAGGACACTAATAGGGCCAGAAGGGCTGCAACTGAT
The DNA here is from genome assembly GCF_030867095.1 of Alligator mississippiensis. Taxonomy (NCBI): domain Eukaryota; kingdom Metazoa; phylum Chordata; order Crocodylia; family Alligatoridae; genus Alligator; species Alligator mississippiensis. The sequence goes on from NC_081829.1 coordinate 17,886,455, forward strand.
TGCCTGAGTGCCAAGTTTGCAATGGATTGGGCCCACTCTAGACCCTCAAGGCAGCCTCCCCAATCCTTTGAGCAACATCAAGGCATGGCAGATGAAATAAGAGAAGGGCACCCCAAAGGGTTGGAGTGAGCAGGAGCCACATGTCCACTGGGGGCATCATAGCATCCCTAGGTCACAGGTCCTGTCACATCAGTGCTTTGGTCAGGATATGAACAACACATGCCCCTGGAGGCTGGGGTGGGGGCACGGCTAATGGGGGACAGCAGCAGGGGCATGGCAGCGGCAAGCAGGGAGCTGCCACAGGGGGCTGCAATGGAGGGTGGGGGTGCAGAGAGGGGGAGGTGGCAAGCGGCGACAGCCTGCAGGTGCCGCCAGCAGTGCTTCTGTCAGGGGGTGCATGTGCACACACACGCACCCCATACATATTGCCAATGGGTCAGGATACATTGTTTAAATGGCTATTATGCCAACTGTGGTCTGTAGGCAGTATGAACTTGAAGGTGACAAGATGGAGGAGAGTAGGTTATTATAACACCTAAGTCAGCCAAAAAAAGAGATGCAGAAGTGCCAGAGTATGATGGCCCAGTTGCTGCAGGGGCAGTGATGTCAGATTGAGGAGGTGGTGCGAAACCAAGCATAGCAGGTAGGGCAGAATACTCAGTTTTTGAGGCAATAAATGTGAGAACAGGTCACACATCAACAGACAAAGGCTGGGGGGAAGGGAGAAGCAGGGGGCAGTCATGAGCTTACCCTTACAAAGATGATGAGCTTTCTTTAAGACAGTTGAAAGAGATGCGGAAGCAGCCACATGGGAAGAATCCACCTGGGCAACACACCTGGGAGCACTAGTAATGGGAGAAGCACAGGCTGCGTACTGCATGCTCTTAAGACAAGATGCTTGGGACTATGAGAAAGTTAAGGAGGGCATTTTGCACTACCTGGGGATACTGAAAGAATACTACCAACAAAGGTTTCAAGAAAGAAAGGCTAGAGATTCACAGCAACCCCAGCTTTTGGATCAGAGCTTAAGGGGCATTGCCTTAAGCGACTATTACTATGCCCAGAGAAGAGGTCCAAAAATGAATTAATGGAACAAATTGTAATGGAGAAGTTCTTATGGGACCTGAAGACCAAGACATGGGACTGGGTGAAGAGGCATAAGCTGCAGATACTGAAAGAGATGATAGAACTAGCAAAGGCCTTCTCTGAGGCAGAAGAAGGGCTGAAGAAGGAATGGGGACTCAGGGATAGCACAAGCCCAGCAGCAAGTACCCAGGAGACCAGTAGAAGGTTTCAAGGTGGAGATAAAGCCCTGAGACCTATTAAGGATCTGTGTTATCACTGTGGCAAGGCAGGACACTACAGTATGTTCTGCCAGGCCTCAGTAAGAGGTGGCTCCCAGATTATAGGAAGCCCCAATTCACAAGGAAGCAAAGACTGAAGAATGCCGCCCATTAGAGAAAATGGACTGTAGCTATGGAGTACAAAGCCAGGTGAGGACCTGTGACCCCCAAGGAAGTATTCCCCACTCAAAGGTGGAAGTACATATACTAAAGAGTCAATTGTAGTGGCGGTTGATTCAGGATGCTTACAGACCATGATACAAAAGAAACTGGTACCCCAAGGAGGCATCAGGTCAGAAAGCTCTGGTCTGTTTACATGGGGAAATCTGTACCTACAAGTGTGTGTGAGTTACTTTGACAGTAATGGAGCAGACACACCCCTTCCCCGTCTGTGGCACCAAATTTGCTGTGTCAAATACTAGGTAAAGACTGGCCGGGTCAAAAAGGTAATGATGAAATTCTTTGCCCTGAACTACTGAAGACTAACCTCTGATTTGAGATAAGGAATGATCTACTGTATTGCATTAAATTCGAGACCATAGAGTGGGAAGAGATTGTGCAGTTGTTGGTCTCAAAACATTATAAGAGGGCCTTAGTGAGGATGGCCCACAAGCTTCCCATAGGAAGACTTCTGGCGGGAGATAAAACTGAAGCCCAGTTGCTCAGGCATTTTTTTTGGCTGGGCTTACGAGAGATCTGAGTATTGTGGATCCTGCCCTGAATGTCAGGTGGTAGCCCCAGGGAAGCCCCTGATGGCTCCCCTAATCTCTCTGAGCTTAATAGAGTTAAAAAAAATAGCTATGGACATTATGGTACCATTTCTGAAGTGTAGTTTGGGTTATCTGTGTATACTTGTTAGCCTGCCAGATGAGTGCTGGAGAAATTTCCCTGGTCACAACATCTGCCATTGCTAATTGTACACCTAAGCTTTGTAGCACCAGTGAATAGCAGACCATCACTTAGGTGGAAATTTTGCAAAGCCAGGTGGGAAAAATTCAAAACTGATACAAACTCTGTTGCTGAATCACTGCCAAACCCTTGGAATAAAAGATGTAAATGCCTCTTACACTGCATTTTGTGACATCATTCTTAGATGTGCCAAGAATAGCATCCTCAGACAATATAGGAAAAAATTATATCCCTGACTGGAATGATGCATGCCAACAACTGTATGAAAGTTTAATCTCAGCTGAGCCAGAGCAAGCCAACAATGGTGCCACAGAGCTCATCAACCTTTTAGACAAAGTCAGAAAAGCCCGATGTGGAAAAAACACTGGATTCAATTAACTTCTCTCACTCCAGCTGGAAAGCTTGGCAAAAGATAGTCCAGTTCGCAGGAAAGAAGCAAGGAGTAAGCAAGTGTGAAGTCAAAGCTGATGCCATTGCAGCTTAGTTTATACATAATGGCCGCTACAAACCTAAAAATGAATTCACTAGGCAGATAAAGAAAGAAGTTAAACAGCTCTGGAAGACTTGTGGTCCCAATGAGCATCTGTCTGGAGAATTCAGTAGAGGAAATAAAGGCAGCCCTTAAGCTTCTAAAGACCAATAAATCACCAGAGCCTGATGCTATACATGCTGAATTTCTTTGTAACTCTGGGGAGATGATGTTCATTTGGCTTTGTGAGTATATCTCCAACTGTGTCAAATGCAACAAGGTCCCTCGCATTTGGAGAAAGGCTGGGACTGCAATGGCTGTGGCCTAATAAGCCCAAGGATGATGCAAAGAGCTATAGACCTATCACCCTCCTTTGCATTCCATTCAAGCTACTGGATCACCTCATGTATGCCTGTGTCCAGCCCATAATTTATCCACAGCTGCCTAAGGAGCAGACTGGTTTTAGACATGGAAGGTCAACAGTGGAGCAGGTAACTCTCCTTACTCAAGACATTGAAGAAAGTTTTGAGGCTGGGGAGAAGGTTGGTGCTGTCCTGGTGGACCTCACTCTACTGCATGACACTGTCTGGTTCCATGGCCTCTTCTACGTGCTCCTCCAAATGATACCTGACAAAACAGTCGTCGGCTTTATTATACTCATACTTCAGAACCGCAATTTCATTCTCAAGACCATTGATGGACAGGAAAGCCTCCCTAGAAGTCTTAAGAATGGCATCCCACAAGGCTTGGTACTTTCTCCATTGCTTTTCAACCTGTACATTGTCAACCTGCCAGACAACCAGTCCAAGAAGTATGGCTGTGCCAATAACCTGGGTCTCACCAAATCAACCAAGCAATGGGAAGCCACTGAATCCACTTTGACATCAGACACAAACACCCTTGCCGACTACTTCCATAAATGATGACTTCAGCTCAACCTCACTAAAACAGTGGCAACAGCTTTTCACCTAAATAAACAACCAAGAGAAGAAAAAAATAAAAGTCAAGATTGGTAACTGGACACTTGAACATTGTCACACCATTACTTATTTAGGAGTCAAGCTGGACCGGACCCTTACCTACTGCCAGCATCTGGAAGGAGTCTAGGGTAAAGTTAACAGAAGAGTGTGGCAGTCGAGTGGTAGGCCGGGCTGTGGCCAGCAGCCCCTAAACGGCAGGTGGGTACTTTTGACCAATGGAGCAGAATTAGGCACTGAAACATATTGGTTGAACAAAAGATTATTTACTTACGCCGTCGATGTATATAGCATAGGAAGAAAAACTGGCTTAGATTACAGTTGCAAATGTGAGCTCTTCGAACAAGATGAGACGTCCGTGAAAGACTGAGCAAGCATGCAAGACGGGGGGGTACGTCGGGGAGGTCGGTGACGGGGAGTCGCTGGTGGGTGATCAGTCCACCAGGTTTACTCCGAGAAATGAGCGGAATTCTCCGAGTTCTCTGAGTTCTCTAAACTCCGAGAAATGTGTGGAGGTTTCCGAGTTCTCTGGATTCTCCAACGCGGGCGGAAACTGCTTTAACTTTTATATGACTAGCAAGCCAATCACTAGTCGCCAAATATGAATAATTTGAAATCAGCCAATAGTGGTGTGCGTGTTTGCATAAAGTTGGCGGGAACTTTTTCTAAGCTGTAACTTTCCATTACTGTGGCATATAGTTACTGGGTTCTGACATAGCGGAATTTTCCACTGTGCCACAGCGTTCAGAATGATTGACAGCGGGATCTTTCACTATGGCGGGGGATTCCACTGAGGCACATGTATCAAACCAAAGGAATGTTCCACTGTGCCATAGGCATACTAATATTTGGTTCTGACATGCACCCTTGCCAATGGCACAGTTGGAACTATTTACTTATAAGCCGATTACGTCGTCATCTTCTTGTTTAGGACTCTCAAATGGTAAACAAATATATACAAAAGCTGACAATGAAACAAGTTTGTTCTCAAGGTATTGCATAAAACAACAACCAACATATATGCAAATACCAATGCAAACAACAGGTACTATCAAGGTAATAATGGGAATTAGAAGGGTAAAGAGGCATGAGAATGCATCCCATCCATCCCTCTCTAATACCTGAGATTTTGTTTGTGTTGGTGGCGATTTTGTGCCCCCTTGGCCATGACACAACAGACCAAGAGCTCAAGCTATAGATAAGCAGATTGCTTGATGAATCGTCTTTTAACAAACTATAAAATACAACAACTCATACATATAACAATGGCTATTACTATTAATGGTAAACACAAGGTAATTAAAGACGTTGACAATTGAATTAACCCAAACGCAGCAAATTGTTACTCTTAATTTTATGTAATTTTCTCTAATTCGATTTTTCAAGGTAACTGAGAGTGGGGTATTAGATTAATGCCCCCTATACAGAGGGTTCCTATAATTGTGGAGTAACCTCATTATGCTCTTATTATACTTGATTTAAATCGTAGCTCTTAGAACACTGATTTTCCGTGCCATCATTAGCGGCCTTTCTTCATTTCTCTGCTCAAGACCATCGAAACGCATCAACCTTGTCATGCATCACCACCTGCTTCTCCTCTCAACGATTTGACACCAAACACTTCCTGCCCTCCATCCACCTACGACATAGCCTTCAAAATTCCCCTCTTCTCTCTCTCTCATTTTCCCTAATCAATACTTCTGTCTACACCCGACCTTTCTGCGACATCCCCCAAACCTTCAGATTACCAATGCTGTTCTCTTTCAGTAATTCAGAGCTTGCATAAGCTGGTTACAGTCAGCATGTCAAACAACTTGGACTGCTCCGTTAAGTGAGTTATCCTTCCCACTCAAAACATTATGGCTTGGCTTCACTGCGTAAAGTTTTAAACAGGCTTTAAAACAAAACAAGTATGTACAAGATAATTTTGTAAACTAAGGGTGTAAACACGGGGTCATTAACAAAAAAGAGGAACCGTAAGCACATGGTGAGGTTATCTGTTGATGAGCCGTTAGTTATGGCTTTGGCCCAGAACGATAACAAGGTTACTTCGGTAGGTGTCATGATGACGCCACACGTTGGGCCTCGGTGCCTGCGGTGGCGCTTTCTCTCTCTCCCTCTGGGCTAGGTCCCTTGTCGCCGCGCGTCTCAGGTTCCGGGCCTGCTAAAGCAAAGAAAACTGAAAGCAATAAAATTGTCTTTTGTACATCTACGAACGTAATGTCATAGTGGTCAGAATAGTTTGTAGATGCCCCCTTCGAGTAGTTGCTTGTTGGGGCAGGTTGCGGTGTTATCCGGAGTGCGTCGCTAGACGTGGCTGCCTCTGGGGCCCGGACCGGTTGGCGGGATCGGTCAAAGTCTCCTACCACTTTGGAAGCCTAGTTTATGCGCCAGTCGTCGTTGTCCTGCATCTCCTAGGACGCGTAGCTGTTGCTTGGTATGCGGAGAGTGGTTTGGGAGGAACCCAAACATTGTTCTTTCCTCCGGTGTCCTTTGAAGTGGCAGTTTCGATTCCTTCCATGGGTTGAATTGTTGATGTCTTGGCCTTTAATATTTGACTGGATATGCAGTAAGATAGCTTAGGGCGATAGCTGAGTTTGTGGTTGCTGATTTCATGAGAGCTTGCAGCCGTGGAAGCCGACCTAAAAGATTCCCTGCTGGCTGAGTAGCGAGCGGGTTGAGGAGGAGGTGAAGAGTGATGGCATTCTCTCCTCCGTAAACCTCCACGCATTCTTCGATGGCATCGAGGGTGGCTGGAACTGTTCCGGGATTTCGTAGGAACCGGTGAGGCCAGTTGCTTCTTTGCTGGGCTTGCGTCAACCCCGACTGATGTAACTCCGGGTTCCAAGAGCAATAGGATACCCCTATTATGGCCTGTAGCAGTTGTTCTGCTGAGGCTTTTCCCGACCTGCCGTCGTGCCACGCGTGAGATTTATTCTTGATCTGTCCCGCAACCAGGGACGGGAGTGGAATGTTCCAGTTGTTGTTGTTCACTACCAGTTCTAAGTCAGTAGCATGTCCTCCGCTCCACGAGGCCTGACGAGTTAGGAAGCTGACCTCCTCCAAATCCAACAGTTCTGATCCATACTCCACTACGAGACGACCCAGCCAAATGACTAGTGTCTCAGTAGGTTTCTCTTTTGATTCCTTACGTAATTCCCGTAGCTCAGTTCTGTTGCGAGTGTGATAGGTGGTGGTGGTTGCACCCTGCGGGTTGGTTACTTGCTTGGTTATTGCTACAGAGTAAGCGGCTGCTGAAATTGTTACTGTATCTGGTGGGAGGGTCGGATACAATTTCCCGCTCGTTGCCCCCTCCCCGTGGTGCGGAGGTGGGGCTGTTGGGAGCGACGTCACCTCCTGGGGTGGGGTTGCTGGGTCGAGTCCCGCCTGTTCTTTTGTGGCTCCGCCCTTCTTTTCCGGGTCCTCCGGGCAGCTCATTTTTTTCTCGGCGCCATTTTCTGGTGGCAGCTCCATGCGGCCAGTGCCATTTTCGAGTGTTGGCTCGGAGCCCCCCGCCGCCTGCTCCAGTGACTCCATGCTCGCTGTTTGCAATTGCATTTCTAGGTTGGTGTTTTCTCTCAATAACCCTGCTACTGTTTGAAATAACACGTTTATTATTTTTTCCTTGTTCCATTTTGGGCCTTCCCATTGTGCCGCGTGGCGGCCCTCGGTCTCTAGGTCTTCCCGGAGCTGGCCGAGGAGTTCGTAACCACGCAATCCAGGCACTAAAGCCAGACAGTTAAACCAGTCCGATGGGGTGGGTTCCCCTCCTTCCCTCAGGCACCAGGTGCACTGGGCAAACTCTTGAACGGGGGTCAGATTTTCCGCTGTCTTCGCCTTCACCCCCGCTAGGGATAGGTCGGTGTTTCATCCGGGGGCCGATAGCAAACCCGGTCACTGCCCATTACACACCCGAACGCCCTAGGAAACAGTTTTGCTCTCCACTCCTTCATGACTGCTCCTTCCCCTTTCACCGAGAAGTAGCCGTCAATGTTCCTTCCATCCCCTCCTACCGCCTGGTGGTAGGCGATATGCGCCCAGAGTTCATCTGTGTTTTCCACGCGACGGGTCCCGGTGCACCAGGGGCAGTTTTTAACTAGTTCCAACTCCATCGCGTCTTCCCCAGATCCTGTCCGTGACGCCATGTGGTGGTCGAGTGGTAGGCCGGGCTGTGGCCAGCAGCCCCGAAACGGCAGGTGGGTACTTTTGACCAATGGAGCGGAATTAGGCACTGAAGCATATTGGTTGAACAAAAGATTATTTACTTACGCCGTTGATGTATATAGCGTAGGAAGAAAAACTGGCTTAGATTACAGTTGCAAACATGAGCTCTTCGAACAAGATGAGACGTCCATGAATGGCTGAGCAAGCATGCAAGACGGGGGGGGAGGGGGTTTCGTCGGGGAGGTCGTGGCAGGGAGTTGCTGGTGGGTGATCAGTCCGCCAGCTTTACTCCGAGAAATGAGCAGAATTCTCTGAGTTCTCTAAACTCCGAGAAATGTGCGGAGGTTTCCGAGTTCTCTGGATTCTCCAACGTGGGTGGAAACTGCTTTAACTTTTATATGACTAGCAAGCCAATCACTAGTCGCCAAATATGAATAATTTGAAACCGGCCAATAGTGGTGTGCGTGTTTGCATAAAGTTGGCGGGAACTTTTTCTAAGCTGTAACTTTCCATTACTGTGGCATATAGTTACTGGGCTCTGACATAGCGGAATTTTCCACTGTGCCATGGCATTCAGAATGATTGACAGCGGGATCTTTCACTATGGCGGGGGATTCCACTGAGGCACATGTATCAAACCAAAGGAACGTTCCACTGTGCCATAGGCATACTAATATTTGGTTCTGACAAAAAGGAGGTCTTATGCGTTGCCTTGCTGCCCCGACCTGGGGTGCAAGTTTCCAAACACATTACACCTCCATTTTGGCACTTGCATATGCTCCTGCTGTGTACTGTGCACCAGTATGGGACTGGAGCATGCAGACTAAGCTAGTAGATTCCAGCCTTAACAGTGTCATGAGGACCATTACTGGATGCCTTATGCCAATCCCAGTTGACTGCTTACCACTCCTCTCAGGTATTCCCCCCACTGACATCTAGAGACAAGCTGCTAACCTGGCCCTAGGCCTCAAAGCCCAAGACCCAGACCATTGTTTGCACTCCCACCTAGTAGCCATAAGCCAGAAAACCAAGTACTGCCTGAAGTCTTGGAGCCTGTTTTCAACTCGGGCTAATAAGTTCATTAAATCTTCAGCTGGCACATCACCTACAGCAGGGACCTCCCATCAGTGGAGTAGGAAATATACTGTGCAAGAACTGAGGCGAAAGAACTTCATCCCCAACACCAGCTTCTGCTCCTCAGGATGGCAGCTGCCCCTGAGGGCCTGGACTACTCTTAACCATCTCAGAATGGGTGTCGGATAGTTTAAGGCAAGCATGCACTCTTGGAGCCTCTCCAGAAAAGTTGGCTGTAGCTTTGGTGCTCAAACTCAGATGGCCAACCACATTATGTACAAATGCCCTTACAGCCCTCGTTCAGGTGTTCAAAGTCTTTATTGACATTGGCCATTCTACCTGTTGCTGGCTTTCTGGCCTTCATGCTTCCAACATGCAAGTGTGGCGACACTTGCTTCATCATCATCACTTGTGATAGCAGACTATGCAACCCACTACCTGGAGGATATACCCATTCATATGGCTACTGCCCCAAAAGTGACAGAGGAACTCCTGAAGGTCTCTTCCCAGATGGGATTCCCAAAGAAAATTCTGACAGATCAAGGGAGTAATTTTATGCTCAACATGATAAAACGGGTGTGTGAAGCCCTCAGGATTAAGCAGCTACAGGCATCTGTATACCACCCACAGACAGATGGACTCATTGAAAGATTCAACTGGACCTTGAAGAACAGTGTCCCAGGGGAATAAAGATGGAGGCACCGGACTGGCCTCCCACAGCGGGACCCAAGGCAGGGGTGACATACCTGAGGAAAGGGGAAAAGAGCCCTGAAAAGAAGAAATACTTACTTCCCACAGGGAAGAGTGAGCTGCGCCAAGAAGGGCCACTGGCGCAGTTTATCAGCTGCTTTTATTGCCGGCTGGCGGCGGCACCAACAGATGACATCATAAAAAACTGCCACTCAGCAGATTTAAAAGCCAGTGGCAGGGAAATGGCAAGAGAAGCGGCAGGGACGCTGGAGGGCGAGGGTGCTCCCCAGCCAATGTCCCAGGGAGGTCGGCAGCCCCAGTAGGGGCGAGATGGAGATCCCTTGGGAGGGGGTCTCTCCACTCTAGAGAGGCCCACCACCTTAATTGGCAGGACAGCTGAGGGAAAGAGGGATGACATCAGGGGATCGGAGAAGGTCAAATTCAGCAGACCTGTGAGTGGGGTGGGCAGAAGCCCACACCCAGACGCTTTCATTATTTTTTTTCTCTTCTTTTTTTCTTTTCTTTGACCTACTCTATTTTGGAGGGCACATGGAGTGACGACTGAGGAAAGACCCTCTACGGGTCCAGGGCCATGGAGAAAGATTGAGGCAAGACTGGGCAAGAGCCTCGGAGGAGGGATGAGTGCAAAGGCAGAGATAATTGTATGCCCCGCGGTCATCAGGAATAGGTGAGCCGAGGAGCAGGCCAAAGATCCACCATCCAGCGGCCCTGAGGGTTGGCACTTGGTTAGGGTGTAGGGGAGGTGGAGCCCCAAGAACGCCTCTGACAGGTGATACCAAGAGTAGTGAAAAACCCCAGGAGAGAGCCTCACTACTGGAACATAGAAGACCAATCCTTAGCAGGCAACTGTCCGGGCTCCCCTCAGGGTGGAGCACAACCCAACACATAAGTTCCGGGGACATACCCCTCAGATGGGGTTGGCTGAACGCTCGAAGGCCACCCGCTATCAACTATACGAAGCCCGACAGGGGCAAACAGGTTAAAGATTTTTTCGGCAGACAAAACTTGCAGGTGGGACCAATTAGTACCACCTCTGTATGCAGTCTGCAAACCTAGGGTTACCATATTTCCAGCTTCAAAAAAGAGGATACCTGTCAGAGAGGAAGGTATAATATAAATGGTGGGGTGGGGGGCAGTGATATGCCCATGCCCTGCCCTGCCCCTCACTCCCAAGTCACAATCCCCCCAGCCCTCCTGCTGCCCCTCACTCCCAACCCACAGTCCCCCTGCTTCCCAGCCCATGCTGGTACCCTTCACTCCCAACCCTTAGCCCTCTGGCACTGCCTGTGTCCCATGCCCTCAACCTACAGTCTCCTGGCCCCCCTGATGCCTCTCACTCCCAGGCCACAGCCCCTGCAGCCCTGCCAGTGCCCCTCACTCCTGACCCACAGTCTCCTGCTGCCCCCAGCCCTGCAGCATCTCCTGGCTGTCCTGCCCCTGTGAGCACGGGCTCTGGCCCTGGCCACACAGCTCCTTGCTGCCCCTGAATGGCTCACCCCCTGCCCCCTTCCCCTTCTGGAGGGGCAGGCACCATTCTCACCTCCCCACCCTGCTGCACCCCCAGTGCCCGATAGCTTTCCCCAGAGCAAACAACTGTGGGCCCCCCCACACCCCACCCCATCGTTCAGACGCACGTGTGAAGCTACTGGATCAGATCACTACAGACTAGGCTGGGACCTGGTACCAAAGCTGTCCCTGGACTGAAGTGGACAGGCTGAGGAGAGCTGCCTTCCAGTACTCAATGGATCACCACTAGGTCCAGTAGCTATGAGGTGGGGGGGAATGTTATGTGGATAGACACTATGCTCCAAAGCACAGTCCCTCAGTAAGATGAACAGTTACTATCTGGGAGTTTGGGGTTGGTCATTCCCTGATGCTTTCTCTAGGGTTTGCTCCATTCATAATGTGTAAATACTTGGTGTAGCACATTTTTCTGAATTCCATGTGCCCAAGTATGCTTGGAAATGGGGAAGACTCACTTTAAACACAAAGTTGGAGAAATGTTTTACTTCCTAGATTCTAGGATTGTATAAACTTTTAGGGAAAAGTTTGAACCAAGCATTTTTATTTTGAACAGAACTGTACTAAATTGTCACTTAGCCTGGTTTTATGTGGGTTTGTGTAGAGCTGGGTGAAATTTTTCAGGCATTTTTTTCAGTAAAAAATACAAATCAAGCAACATGAAATGTTTCCGAAATTCTCTCTGCTAAGTCGTTTGTATCAGAACAAGCCAAAACATTTTTAAAAAGTGGAAACATTTCATTTTGACATCTTCCAAATGAAATGTTCCAATTTTTTAATTTGAAATATCTATTTGTTTGAAAGCATGCCTTCTATCTTATTTTTTAAATTTTAAACACTTAATTCTGAAGCTAAAGAACTTGTTCTGCCTGGAACTTTCTGGGTTTTTCTTTTGGCCTTACCAAAAATGTTGGAAATTTTCGTTTTGGTTCATGCAAAGCACATTAGTTCTTATGATCTTTCAGGACTGGCAGTGAACTGAGATTAATTATGGTAATTTGCAGGCTCGAGGCTTTGTTTCAGTGTCTCATCATGAATAGAAATATCAAGTGTTCTTTATTGTGGCACATGGGATCAACAGAACATTTGACCTTATATTTTTTAAAAGAAAGCAGGGTCTAACCCAACCCTTTAGTAGCATTAACACTAGCTGTCAGTTAAAGGATAACTTGCTTGTATCTGGCTCTGTGAAGATTCATTCTTTTACACTGCTCACTTTCCCTTTAATAAATGAATATGCCCTGTCTCTGCCAGTAGGTGGCACTCGATAGGTTAATGCAGTTGAAGTTATATACAGCTTTCCCTTGCTTTATGTGGGTTCTGTATGTGCGAATTTGCTCTTATGTGATGACACTTTTATACCAAAAAATTGTTATATGTGAAGTAAATTCACTCTTATGCGATCATTATGGTGGAAGCCTGAAGTCAGCTGCTTTGTGCGGTGCATTGCGGGACTGATGCGCACCAAAATATAGTCTCCTGTGTGGATCTGTGCTCCTCGCTCATTGTCTGTGACGTGTTTCTGTTGTTGCCATCCCCCTTGTGATAGTGCCCTGTGCTTGTGTGCACGGTTTGCTGTTGGGGAGTACCAAAATTGTCTTGTTAAAATGGTAGAAATGGGTCTGGGGGTTGAGGTTGTTACATTGTAAAGTGGCTTCCCTTTATGCGAATTCAAGTTATATGCCAGTTTTCCAGGAACGCGTGTACAGCATAAAGTGAGGGAAACCTGTACACATGTCTAGTGAGCAAGGGACAAAGAAAGTATCTGTGAGGGACTTTGATTCCTCCTCATGAGCAGAATCCCTGGCATTTGCTGTGCTATGTTGCAGACAAGTCTTTTGTTGAGTACACTCATTTGTAGAAGATGGTTTGAAGCAGTGGAGCCAACCTTTTTGGCAGGCATGCCACAAATTAGCCCTGAACCCTCTACAAGCACCACTCTGATCCTTTTCCCTGCTTGATCTGCTGCATTGCTTTCTGCTCCCTGCCCTGTCACTGTGCTGCCTATTCCTTCCCAATCTGCCACATGCCACACAGAGGCTGTCTGTGCCACTTGTGGCATGCATGCTGCAACATGGCTACCTGCGATCTAAATAATCAATTGCTGAGCAACCACTCATGGTTTTTGGAGAGATTTCTGCTGTTCCAGCTTGACAAAATATCCTTGAGGCCTGGAAGGCCGAGCGCTACTGGCACAATGTGATACAAATATTCCGAATCCACAGGCTGACGTCTTCTTGTCACAGGGAGATGACCAGGGTCCTCCGGGCTTGCTGGTGTTGTTCAGCAGAGCCCAGATATTTAACAGGGTGAGCTTCTTTAGCACCCCAAGCATCCCTTGGATTTTCACCCTTCAAGTTACTGTGTGGGCAGCAACCTCCAGGACTATTAGACCTGGTGAGAGAGGGGTGGGAAGAACAGATGGCCTGGGCTAAGAATCCCATCCAGTTTGTACTGCAATTGAGAGAGGCTGGAAACAGACCAGAAAACAGCTCAGGACAACCTCCAAAAGTCCCAAGAGCACCAAAAGATGACTTAAAATCAAAAAGCCCATGACAGAGAATTTGGGGTCCGGGACCAAGTGTTGGTCCTGTTTCTAGACAGTGAAAGCAAACTACTGTACTTGTCCAATGGCAAGACCTGTATTAAGTGAATTGGCTAGTCGGGTCAGTGGACTACAAAGTCCTACAGCTTGACAAGCAAAAACATAGACAAATATATCATGTCAACCTTGTTGAAACCCTGGAGGGAGCAAAAAGTTGTCTGGGCAGCCACATACGCTGATAAACTAGAGCTGGGACCCCCAGAAGGAGGAGCCAGCAGCCAAAGATGGGGGAACTAAGAGCTTAGCTGACTGAGCTGCAGAGAGCAAAGGTTATACAACTTGTAAAGGAATTTCAGGATGTGTTCCAGGAAGACCCTGTAGAGGCCAAGAGGATAACCCACCACATACAGACTCAGTGAAAAAGAGTGGTTAGGGACTCCTGGAGGCATATGCCTAAAAAATTACATGAGCCAGTAACAGCAAGATTGGTCATATGTTAAATAAAAGAGTTATTACAGAATCCCAGAGCCAGTGGAGGAGCCTGACCGTGGTAGTGCTAAAATCTGATGGGCGCATCTGACTATGTATTGAGTACTGTAAGATGAACCCTATAGTCAAGTTTGATGTTTAACCAATGCCCTTGTAACAAACAGCCAGAGACTGTTGTTATGTTAAGGCTGAAGGAGCAGCAGGGAGAGCCCCAGGAGAGGGAAAGCTGCCCATTATGAGCAGCCAGGGAACAGGTAACTGGGGATTTACTGGCTACAAGTACTTACTGCTGAACCAGCTGCACAGCAGTAGTGCACTGGGCTAGTGCCCTACATGGGTGACAAACTATTACAGCAGAGGCCAGCAGCAGTAAGGTTCCCTGGGGCTGATCTGGCAAACTAAATCAGGAAGCATCTGTGGTTACTCAGAGAGTCACAAAACCAAACTGAGGTATGACTTCCAGCCATATAAACCCAGGGCATAAGCCAGAGTATTCAGTCCTGCTCTGGGAACTGCTGAGGGAAGAGCTCTGGGCCAGGAGAGCTGCAGAGAAGGTGTTGGCTGATGCCTGGACTACCCAAGGAGAAGTGCAACTAGGAATGTTACTGATTTGCAGGGGAACGGGACCCAAGGTATGGGGAAGCTGAAGAATACAGACAAGGAGCAGGGGTTTGGGCTTAGACCCAATCAGGATTTCTGTTATAGCCAGGGGGCTGATTTTGGTTTAGAGTTCTACACTGCTGGTTTGTGGAAGGGATTAAGGGGTGATTTGAAGGTCTCATTAGTGCCCAAGGGGCACATGACCACCTTGAGCCTTGCTGGGGGTCAGGTTCAAGGCACATACTGGGGCCAGAAGTCCCAGAGCCAAGAGAAGGGTGGAGCTTGGGGCCAGAGCAGGCCAGAGACAGGGGGCCCAGACAGGGCCAAAGTGGGCTCAGTGCCCAGAGCAGGGTTGGAAATAAGGCCAGGGGGCCCAGAGAGAGCCAAACCGGGCTCAGTGCCCAGAGCAGAGTGGAGACAGGACCAGGGACCCAAACAGGGCCGAAGGAGTCTCACAAGCAAGTGAATAAGTGAATAATTTATCCTGGGAAGAATGGCTTCTGTAGAGACAATCTGGAAATTGAGCTAGCTTTTACTTCCTTATGTGGCAAAACAGGAACAAAGGCTAGGCATCAGGCTCCTCTGCACAGAAGTGTTAACACATGCATCTCATCTCTGTACATAGTTTTGTGTGTAATGAAGTGTTATCTCTACCACATGGCTTGTCATTAAAGATAGTGCAAAGCATGCCAGACCACAAGAGCAGCCATGGAGGGATGCCTCCAAGTAGCTTCAGTGGCATATTTCCAGGTTTGGAGCATGCACATGGGTGTCGGCGGGTGGGACATGCTGAGTAGCACCCCAAAGACATTTCAGTGCTGCCGTGTAGACAAGTCTATTGTTGCTTTGCTGTTTGCACTTATTACAGCTCCTTAGATGGTTACTCCAGCTTGCCTCTAAGAGTAGCCCTGAAATTGAAAAGGCCTAATCAGTTTTAAGGCTGTCAATAGTCCACCACAACTGCTGTCAGAGCTGTGCTAGAAGGATTAACCACTCATCCCCTGAGTTGGGCAGTTCTCCAATTGCCACATGAGCCCATTTATATGTAGCTTAATCTGTACTTGTTGTTTCACGTGGCCCTCTCCTCTCCTTTGGTAAAGTAGATTGGTTTGGGTCTAAATCCTCTCTTCTTTCGCTCACTCAGCAGTCTGATTTAAAGTTAAAAGGAGTGACTGTCATGCATACGGTGAGCTGTTGTTAGCTTTTATAAGCACTCCCAAGGCAACTATTACTGTTGCCTTTCTCTATGACTCTGTACTTTCTACTAAATCTTTTTGAGATTAAGTGACCAAGCATCCAAAGAAAAGTCATAACATGGCTTCAAGCAATATTATTATCCATATTCTAGCTCCCACTCCTTTTTTCAGTCATTCTAGAGGTGCATTTTACTGGAGCTTTTCTATTAAGCTTAACTATGTTGCCTTTACATATTACCTGCAATCACACCATAACCTTACCACTAAGGTTCCACATTTAGAACAACAGCAAGGTATCCACATTTGCAGCAGTTATCAATACCTCACTAGTATAAAGCAATAGTTGCATAGCACCAGAGACGTGAAGAATATTCTAAGATGTAGATAAGGATTGATTCATTTCCTGGCCTGCAGCTGTCATGGGCAGCAATCCCTTGATTTTAGGATGATTTCTACCACAGCTCATTGAGAGATCTTGAAGTGAGTTGTATTAGACTAAGGAGTCTAATACTTGAGTCACAGATCTGTCTGAAGAAGTTGCAAGTCTTTCTTCAGGGGAGAGTTGGCTGTAGGCTGGCATTTCTTTCTTTTTTCTTCCTCCACACTCTCATCTCTGCTTCGAGGGCAAAATGCTTTACTTTGAAGTGGGCTGCTGCATTGGTTGAGGTTATGGCACCATTGGAGTAAGCCAGCAACCAGCTCCTCCCAGCTGTTGCCATTGGCATCCATTTTCTTGAGGTATTCATTTTCTATAGTATGTCCCTGTAGCATTTCCTCTGGCTGCTGTGAGATCTTAGGCCACAACTAAGTTGGGAGTAGAGCATTCATTCTGAGAGTGGAGAGTTGGGCATCCACACACAATGGCCAGTCCAGCAAAGTTGGTGCTTGGGGATCACTGACTCAGTGCATTAACACGGGCTTCAGCAAGGATGTTGGTTTTGTGGCTGATCTTCCTATCTGATGTGGAGGATTTCTGGAGCCATCATTGGTGATATCTCTCCAGGCTCTTCAGATGATGATGGTAGGTCATTCATATTTCAGATCTGTAGCTTTCACATCTGTTTCAAATTGGTGTTTTGAAGCAAGCCAAATATTTATAATGGATCTTGACAAGGCAATGATCTGTCCAACAATCATCAGTTCCTTGCATGGCTCATGCGATACAGACATCCCTTCAATTGTGCGTTCTAACAATAACATAATCAAGGGGGTGCCAGTGCTGAGAGTGAACGTGTCTCCAGGTAGTATTGTATTTGTCACTCTGTCTGAAGATGCCATTCATAATGACAAGATTGTGCTCTGCGCGTATGCTCAAAAGAAGGATGCCGTTGGAGTTGATTTTCTGTACTTCTTCCTTCCCAGTGGTGCCACTCCAGAGTACCAGGTCATACCCAAGTCTGGTGTTGAAGTCACCAAGGAGAATGATTTTGTCCTCCTTGGGAATATTAGTCAGGGCATTGCCAAGGTCAGAGTAGAATTGTTCTTTGACATCATTGGCAGCATTAAGTGTCAGGGCATACACGCTGATAATAGTGGCATGCTGGTTGTTCTTTGACATCACTGTCAGCATTAAATGTTGGGGCATACACAGTGATAATAGTGGCATGCTGGTTGTTGCTGAGCTTAAGATGGTGTCCAGCAGTGCATGCCATCTAAGACGGCAGCTTTCAGCCTCCTTTGCATTGATAACCTGTTACAACTACAACAACAGTTTCACTCCTCACAACTGGACCATAAAGTAAGCAAGGATCATGATCTTCCTGCAAGTATCAGGAAGCAAAAATCATTTCCCGACAAGAAATGGCTACACAAAAAAGTTCAGGAGAGGTGAAAAACAAGATTGAGAATTACAAAAAGGAGGTTGATGAAATATATGGTGTAAAGAGGGTAATTGTACAGAATACAAATGGGAACCCCCTTCAGCAATCATCTGGCTTTATTTTCTGTGTGGTATAGTATCAGTAGTTGTCTATTTAAGCAACCTGTTCAATGGTGTCTTGTACTGAATTAGCTGAAAGTTGTAACTACTACGAGCTGTTACTATTAAAAGTATGGAATCACAAAACAGTTCTTTTTAAGAAAAAAGGGAAAGGACAATTTCAGTTGTGCTGTTGGGCAGGTGATGTTTGTAGCATGGGTTATGCAAGTTCACTGGGTTGGTTCTTTGGAGAAGTTCCTTATCTTAATGGTGGCCTGTCCTCTTCACAAAAGCTGTGCAACTTTGTTGTATCTAGCAGGCAGACACTAAGGGTAGAAACAGATGTTGTCCCATGCTGCCATAAACATTTTTAGACAGCTAGGCACAACAGCCTAGCCAACAGACATCCATACTTCTTATTGTGCCACAAATGCCCAAAATGCGTGGCAATGACAAAGGTGGTAATAGTTTTTGTCACTTTCTTGTGGCGTATGTCTGTTTGCTTTATGACATGAGCATGGACAGCCTGGACCTGCCTGTGTTCCCGAGGGCGCTCCTGGGGCTTGAGGGGCCCGATTCTGTACACCTGGGAATTCCAACATGGGATCTGGCACCTCAGGCCTCAGAAGCACCTGCCTGACTTTCCCCTCTTACAGAGATCTACCACAGGCAATCTCCAAGGCATGGCTCTGTAAGGCCAGGGGGGGGGCAGGGTTAGGGAAGCTGGGGTTCTCTGCTTAGACACGGGGAATCTCTGAGGCGAATCTCTGTAAGCAGGGAACACATCACCTGTTGTCTCGCAAGATCCTCCCCACCCCCCTGGGGTACACTTATTAAAAAGGGGGCTGCCATGGGTACACTTATTTTAAAAAGTTGAAAACCCTTGTGGTATATGATTGACTGTACCTTTTTTCCCACTGCAGTTGTTTTTGATGATGCCCAGGCTCTTTACTAGCAAGTGAATACTTTGTTATTTGTATTAAAAGAATAGAATATTTGTATTAAAAGAATAACCTATTCTTTTAACTCTAACTGAAGAGTTAAACGACTCTTCAGACAAGTCATTTCCAGGAGAGCTTCCTCAACCCTATGTACAGCAGAGGCTTGGGGTTTCGAATGTGACAAAAGGTAACCGTGATGGAGAGCATAAGTAAGGTATGGATTTTGTTGTGTGATTCTTGCCTATCTTGTAGTCCTCTTCAAATAGGGATTTCTGTGCAGTGTTGCACCATGATACATCTAGTCCAGTGGTTCCGAAACTGTGGGTTGCGACCCCAAATGGAGTTGCATCATCAGTGGATGGGGTCACAATAAACAGGGATTCGGGTTTTCTGTTCCCTGCAGAAAAGGGGAAAAACACAGATTTAATCCTTTACCTAAGAAAAATGTAGATTTTCTTCTTTAAAGGAGAAAAATGTGGGAAAATATGCATTTCACCTTACAAGCTGGCAGAGTTCCAGCCTGCAAGGAGCTGCTTGAGGCTTGGGGGGAGTGGGGAAGTGTGATCAGAGGTGGGGGCTCCATGTGCATGTACTCCTGCAGCTCCCTCTAGGTAAGTCTATGTGGGGAAGGGGCACAGGTGGGGGGCAGAGGAGTCACAGGTGATGCGGCAGGGGGGCAAAGGTGATATGGTGGGAAGGAGGCATGTGCCCCCCAAGATTTGTGCACCCACAGTGGGGCACAGGGCTGCAGCCAGGCCAGACCACCTCTGGGCAGAAGCCACCTCCACGGCCCAGTGGACAGGACCCAGCATGGCTGCCACCTTTGCCACCAAGGTGAGTCATGGCAGCAGCAGCAGTGACGCCGAGTTGTGCCCCCACTGGTGCCAGGCAGGCAGGGCAGAGCCCTCAGGGGAGGGCAGCAGGGCAGGGAAACTGCAGCAGGCAGTCTGCATCCTCGCTGCCCCCATGGACTCTGCTCCAGCTGTGCTGCCTGAGGGGGGGGAAGCTGGGCTCTGTGCTCTGCTCTGGTGGTCTCCTGTGGGTGACAGCTGGGGCTCAGGCACTGCTGAGGAGGGCAGGGATCTGCAGGCCCTGGCCCTGAGGCACCTGGAGGGAACAGGGGGCTGCGGGTTGGGAGTGAGGGTCATGCTGAGAAAGTTTGGGAAGCTCTAATCTAGTCTGTGGCCTGGTACAGAGAAAGGGGCAGAAACCCCCGTGGACAATAACCATGCTCAGCGGGTAAGTTTTTTCCTAATCATCATCATCATCATCGAGCCATGTATGTTTGAATGGGGGTCAGATCAACTAAAACGCTTGGTGTGTTGGGGCTTCTGAGTGAGGACAGGTGTGAGGGGGCATTTGAAGAGCACAATCAACCTTCAGGGAGCAAGGAGTCTCCTGCTCCATAGCCCTTAGCCTGTCAAGAGAGCTCCGCTAAGGAGGGTGGCTAGGCTGCTCCTGGTCTGGGAGCTGGGCCCCTGGGTGCCGCCACTAGCAGCCTACCCGCGCCCAGCAGCGCTGCGCTCGCCTGCACCCTCTGAGCAGCCCCGCCGCGCCCTGCCTGGCGCTGATGTTTGACACCCAGGACAGGTCCCGTTTCAGAGGGGCTCGGGACACCACCCTGCGCTTCCGAGCTGTCCCTGGGACGGAGGAGGCTCAGGCTGGTTCCTTACTCGCGGTCTCACCGCCAGCCCCGCCCGGCTCCGCACTGCAGCGGTCTGGCGGCGCGGGGCCGAGTCGCGGCCGTGCTCCCCCAGGGGCTGCGTGGCGGGAGCAGCCCCGGGCCCGGCGGGCGGCGCTCGGGGGCGGCCGCTGCCAGCCGCAGGCGCGGGGGCGGGAGCCGGAGCCCGGGGCGGGGGCTGCGACAGCGGTGGCGCGGGCGGGGCGGGCGCTGATTGGCTGCGGGGGGCGCGGGGCGGCGGTGAAGTGGCGCGGCGCGGCGCGGCGTGGGGCTGACTCTAGCCCTGGGCGCTGGCGGGCGGCATGGCGCTGGCGGGCGCTAACCTGTCGGCGCTGCACGAGTACGACTTTGAGCGGCGCTTCGACGCGCAGGACACGGTGCGCTGGATGCAGGAGAACTGGTGAGCGCGGGCGCGGGGGAGCCGCGGGGCCCCGGCCCTGGCCCCGAGCCCTGCCGGCAGCGAGGGCGGCCGGCTCCGGCTCCGGCTCCGGCTCCGGCTTCGCCTTCGCCTTGCGTGCAGCCGGCCAGGCAGGAGCAGGGCTGCAGTGAGACGGGAGCCGGGCACCCAGGCAAGCCTCCTGCCCTAGATCATGGTCCCTTCTCCTTCCCACTGCGCTCGTATGGAGGCCGAGCAGCCAGGCTCGCCCGCGGTCCAGGAGCCGGGCATCTGGCGCGGCCGAAACCCTGCTCCGAGACCAGCTGCTTCTGCACAAAGCGGCATTGAGCGCGCTGTTGTTCCTCTCTCAGAGGAGATGGTCGAGCAGCTTTCTCTCCATCTTCCCCCCCTGGCTTGACCTCCGAGCCAGCGGCCTGTGCCCTTCTCCCTTGAGGAGTGCGTGCACACTGCTCCAGGGGCTGGTAGGACGAGGTCTGGCTGTGCCAGCCCGCCACTTACTTGTGTCCAGCTTCTCTCTTCACCCTTCTGCTGTGTTGTCCCACCAAGAGGGAGGAAGCAGGTATAAAACATCTGTTGTACAGAACCACAGGTCCCTTGCCCTATGCCCCTTTACTGATTGTAGGTAACTAATAAGCATCCTACCTTTTTATTGCAGGAAGAGAAACTGATAGATGGACCCTAATAGGTTCTTCTATTCAACCTCTGGTTCTTTAGCCAAACAGCCTCTGGGGAAAATAGTCCTCTCCCAACCTGTCTCTACTAAAAGATCTGTTTCAGTGTTGTGGTGTTCTCTGTGCAAAATCACTTTTGTGGATGGAAAGATTGTGGTAATGCTCCCCCCTCTAATACCTTCCAGGTAGCAAGAACAGTGTCAGCTGTCTTGAATAGCAGCGACAAACATTATTTAAACAGATTTGTATTCCAGAGTGTAAGAAGATTGTAGGATGAGGAGTGACAGCTTGAAACTAAAAGGTTAAAATAACCTTGGAAAGGGCTTGATGGCATAAACCCTATGTAAGAGGCCCCAGGAGCTCTGTCTGCAGGGGTTTGACCCATCTAGTACTTGGCCATGCTAGCGCCCAGAAACAGAATACAAGGGTATGCTGCAGATCAGGGTTTGGGGGAGTTGAGTAGAGCTATGTTCAGACATCCCCATGTTTTCCTGCATTTGCATGTAGAGCTTGTCAGTGGGATCACTCCCTGGGATTTTGTGTGTCCCCTAGTGTAGTTCATACTGTAGGTAGAAGAGAGAAATTGGCCACTGAAGGCCCACCCAGTGTCCTGCACATTTAGAAGCTCTATGAGCCAAGGCATCCTTTAGTCATAAAATAAATCTGGATGGGGATCTTCTGAATATTTCTCAGATCTGGCAAGGTTCAGTACATTTAACAATGCTTGTTTTGCAGAACAAAGTAGCAGGTTATGAGGCATATGACGCCACCCCTGTGCAATCACAGCTTAGTGGTATTGAAGGATGTGACCCTTTTGTATAAAACAGCAGGTAGTAGCAGTGTGGAGATGTGGCCTACTTACCAACTGCTTAATCTTTAAGGTTAACTTTCCTACTACCACAGTTTTTCTCGTGATTCCTTTCCCTGAATGTGCCTCCTTCTCCCTAGGCTAGCTACTAAGTTGTCTGCAAACTAGGCAAACCTTTTTCCTAAGGCAGATTTGCGAAGGATAACCTGAGTGGTTGATGAGAAAATACAGTGACTGTGCTTCTTGTGGCTAAAGACTGTTATGAAGCTGCCTCCTTTCTTCCAAGGCAAAAATACTGGTCTAATCTGTAGCTAAACCTCTTTAGTACATCAACTGACAGTCATGTCTAATTAAAGGCTGAGAATGAAAACTGCTCTCCCACCTCTTATGGATGCCACTGACCTGCCAATAACAGGAGGAGCCTGCATGTGTTTAACTCTTTGGGAGCACTGGGAGGTTCCACCATAGGATGAGTGTAGCCAAGCAATAAGAAAACTGTCCACTGCTTCTGACTAGTATTTAGAAGAAAACTTGAGCGGTCTTTCTTTCTTTTTTCCATTTGTACCTTCAGTTCAGACACATACATGTCAGAGTAGCCAGGATCTTCAAATGTGGGTCAGCAGCCTGGCTGGCCGTAGTACGTTTGTGTTCCTTCTTGTTGTTCCAGGTGTCCAGATAATGGTCTGCTAATGCTTGAACCAAGTCGCAACAATACGCACGCATGTGTATGTGTGTATGTGAGTACTGTTATGGTTGTGTAAAATCAGGGTTCTGCCTCCACAATGGTGGAAGTGATTTGCATCCAGAATTTTGGTTTGGGTTCCAACTGAGTTGGCCCCAATATCTGAGCGGTGTTGAACTTTGTAAACGTGTTTGTCAGGCACTGAAGTTAGATGTTTCTCATCCTTTAATCTTTCTGACCCAGGAGGAAAGCCTCAGGGTGTCACATTAGAATTTCCCATAATAGTTCACTTCAGGAATATGGAGTGTTACTGATGAAAGACTAGTAGATAGATACTATCCTCTTTCCAATGGGATTTGTACTTGGGCTTCAGGTTTCAGTTAGCTTTGCACACCTTATTTTCATATTGGACATATACGTGGGAGTCTGAAGGTAGATAATTAGCTTTGAAATCCTGATACAGATATCACTCAATTGCTCTTGACTTAATGCAGTTTAGAATAACTAGTCTTTAGTTAGGAGAAATTCCAGATGGAACTTACTTGGAGATGTTGCTCCCCACACAATACTAAACCATGTTCATTACTAGAATTACTAGTTATTACTTTCTGGTGTCATGATGGACTGTTTTAACAGTGAGATACAATTAATGGGGGTAGGTAATCATGACAGTTAATAGCACTGTCACTACACAATACTATGTGCAATCTGACATTGGAATAGAGACTGCAGCATTTTTGTCTCGGCACTGGGCTAGCATGAAATTAATGCAAAAATTTAAGTTCAATAATTTAATAATCTGCAGCATTCAAAACAAATCACTTTTTTCAAAGTCTTCCATCAAACAGCTTTCCTGGCAAGGAAGGATAATTCTGCTGGATTTCTGATTCAGCTGCTTTCTTATAAAGTTATTTTTACCATCACCAGAAATGTGGGAATAATTTGGTAAAAGGTAGCTATGTGGCTTCCCATTGGTGCTCACAGGGATTGATGCTGGTCAGTCATGGGCACCTCATGTATCTGTTCTGGCCAGCCTGTGATACCCTTGGGGCCCTGGCTCCCTTCTCCCATCGCATTGTCATCTCATTGTTTCTGATGAGTCTGTCTTTTCCTGTTCTTGTTGTATTGGACAAGGCTGTATAGGCTGCTTTAACCCAACATGTTGGTTCTGTGGCATGCAGCTGACCTCAGGACTGTCAGAAGCAGAAAGTGAGGGAAGAAATAGGGGAGGAAAGAGGCTGCAGGAATTTCACATGGGTTGATAGGGGTGACTTACTGGTATCTGCCCAGGGCCTAACAGGCTGGTGAGGATTGCTCTGAGGTTGATTGGTTTTTGAGGTTTAGAGGTGAAAGATGAAATCTCTGGACTGAAAAAGAAGCCTACAGGTGGAAACTCTTCAGAAGTCCATGTTCTTTCTATATCCTTATTTCCCACAAGTGTGATGGACAAAAGAGGCTATATTGTTCCAGGAATTTAGCTGAAGAGTGGCTGGCCACAGAAAAGTGACAAGAGAGTCAGTCTGCATTGAGCAAAAGAGCTAACTACCCTCAGCTGAAATTACCTAAGGGAGGGGAGATGCAAGGCTTGCTCCATAATGAGTTGCATTATTTTCATGGGATAGCCTTTTCCCTGAAAAGGGATATACTGCCTAGTGAGAGTATGCATCATATGTCTACTCTCCTGTTACTAAGGATTAAAGTCTGTTTACTGTGTAGTACTGTTATGGTTGTGTAAAATCAGGGTTCTGCCTCCACAAAGTAGAGAGGTGATTAGCCTCAGGAAGAAGGTGGGGGGAGGGCAGAAGTGCACCTTAGAGACTAGATGGTTCAGAGAGGTATAATCTTTTGTAGATGACAGCTTGTGTTATCAGATGCCACCCTGCCTTCTACCATAGCAAGTAGGTCATGTATCAGCATCCTTAGCTAACACTGGTTGGTTATTGTTTCCTCTATGGTCCTATTGGGTCCTGTTACAACTCGAGGTACATCAATACACCGGTCCAATATTGGATCAGCACCCCAAATGCAGCCTGGCCCCTGCCAGGAAGAGCCTGATGCAGCCCTGGCCCCAGCCCACCCTGCCCTATGCAGATCCAGGGGTACATGCCCTTCATGCCCTCCAGAGGTTTGTGCAGCAGCAGGAGCTACCCTCTGGATGAGCCGTTGCTCCATCCTACACCCCGCCCCAGCTGGGCAGCACCTGCTCCAGCCCCTGCCCCAGCCCTACTCCCTCCCTCACCTCAGGGGCCTCAATCTGCCTCCCCCCCACCCCCCTTCCCTTCCCCATCCCCTTCTACCACAACAGACTTACCAGCCGGACACTACTCTTCAAGCTGCTGGGCTGCGTATTGGAAATCAAATCGGTATCAGCCAATATGCCTCCTTAAAAATCAGCTATTGGTATTGGCCCCCAAAATCTCTTATTGGTGCACACCTAATTACAACATAGTTTGAATAAGTAGGCAGCATAGTTATTCAGCAGGTATAAATTTAGTGTAGCCTTTACTGATGCTATCAGCCAGGTGATCAGGCTGGCTGACAGCAGAGATAGCACAGGGTTAAACCCAGATCCAAAGCATGTTTCTGTTCTGCTCCATTTATGTATTAGAAGCACTTGCATCAAGCCTGCATCATTGTCCACACATGATCAATCGCATTTGGTGCCATGCCGTGTACAGTTTGCTGATTAGTGAACGTACTTAATATTGTAACATTCTTACATATCTTCCCAGGTATGTACGTGCCATTGATTATATTGCCCTACATGCTTTCCTTATCTTGGATGGAACCAGTACAACCTGCCAGGATGTTCCTGATCAGATTCCAGATATTCTGATGCTTTCCACAGAACGTTAGTCTCTTGGGTTTTAACTCTTACTGCTCTTGGCATACCTCAGTGAAGTCCCTTTAATCTCCAGCCTTGTTCCCCATCTGTGGCGGGAGGGAGGGAATAGTACTTAATTCCCTGCCATTGGTCTCTCTTCCTCACCACAGGTTGGAAGAGAGCCTAGTATAGGAAGAGGGCCTAGCTGAGACTTTGTAATGCTGCTGATATGAATTAATGTGCAGCTGTGGGAGGGTGGGATACTTCAGACCTGCTCATAATATGAGCTGGCAATTGATTCTGTTGTGTTACCATAAACTTGGGACTATTCAGTTTTAGAGTGACAAGGCTATAGCCCATCTATAATTAGGCTCTTTTGCAGGCTTAGGTACAGAATTAAGGTCCAGTAACAAATGGCTTTTCCTACTAGGGGTTTTAAACTCCACTATTTGAGGACTCCAACTTTGCCATAGTTTCAGGTCTAGTTCACCTGGGCCTGTCAAGGCAGAGAGTTGGCTGCTTTTTTAAACCCTGTGCCCCACAGCTGTGGCTATGGTGCTAGTCTTGGAGGGTCGGAGGGTCCCAGCAGGTGCCTTTCTCAAAGGGGAAGAGTACAGAAGAGCATTTCACTGGATTGTTGCTCAGATCCCCTGTGGCCAGCAGCCCAGCCAGAGCTGGTGGATACAGGTTTTAAAGTCCCTGGTGGGGAAGCCCTTTAGCTCCCCTAGACCACTCACCATCTCAGGATGGGGCTGACAGCTAACTGTCAGTCCAGAGGCTGTTCCAGACCGCCCGTACTGCTGGGGCACTGAGACTGACAAACAAGCCATTGAAATGTTCTACATTACATGTGCAACATTTTTATGGCCTGCTTCCTGTTTTACAGTACCTCGTTGCGCACATGTGTAGTATCCTGCCCATTTATGTGGCAGTTAGCGTGCAAGTCTGACAGTAACTCCCACTTCCTCTGCTTTCTAGCCTTTTGCATTAGCAGTGTTTGCCAGGAATGTATACACAGGCAGGTGGAGATGAGGGGAGCTAAGGTCAGCATGCATCATATAAGTGATTTACTAGAGCTGGGTATAGCTGTTTACTTTGGGTGTGTCTTTCTCAAAGGGGAGAGCTAGTGCTGTCAACTCCTAACCTGTGGCTCTGAAGCAGAAGTCAGTAAGGTTTTGCAGCAGAGGGCCACTTTAATGGAGCTTGGCTCCAAGCTTTGGCCACTTCCAACCCAATCTGCCCTGCTGGGGCCAGAGCCATGGTCACTGCTCCCTCGCAAAGCCTCTCACCACTGAAATGCTGTGGAAGCCCTTAGCTGCACACACTGGATGAAATACTTTTGAGGTCCAGATCCGGCTTATGGGCTGTACATTGCTGACTCTGCTATAAAGAATAAAAAAAATCAAGTAATTATCCTGATTTACATAGAATATATATCATAGACCATATATCATGCTCCTTGTATAGCATGGGCTGGGTTGTAATGCAGTGTACGCCTCATGGACCTCTGCCCCATTCAGTCCCCTTTAATAACTACAGCGGCTCACATGGAGAAGAGACGTCAGAAAAGTATCTGCTCTGCTTTCTAGGCGTCTTCTCATGATATTTGTCTGCTGTGGGACAGAGGCCAGAATCATGTGACTGTGTGCTGGCACAGTGTTTCTCAACCTTTTAAGTAGCAAGTACCCCCTAACTTCTGAAAATTTTAATAAGTACCCCAACACACAATTTTCTGGGGGATTTTATATTTACAGACTAATGTGTGCCATATGTTGGAAGACGGGCTGTGTATATAAGGCTGTGACATGACAGATGTCTGAGCTGGTGTGGGTAGGGTTGCCACCTTTTACACCAGGGGTACACAACTCAAGTATGTACCTGAGCTAGAGGTGATGTTGGCCAAAACTAGGAGGGCTGAACACCAACTTATTACTGGGGAATTTAAAGCACCGCACAATGTGCGGCACACCACATTTTTTACCATAGTTTTGAGAGGAGGAAGGGATGAGAAAGAGAGGAAAAGAGGGCAAGAAAGTGTCGGGGTACCTGACTACCCTCTGCCTGTGTATTGCATACCACAGGTTGAGAAGCTATGTGCTGGCAGATGCCCAGAAGGCTCACAGGTGAACAGGAAAGCTGTAGTAAAATAGGCTGTCCTGCTTCTACTACGTTACAGTACTGGGGAAGGAGTCTCTGCAAGAGCTGAGCTGTGCTCTGAACCGCAGGCTGGATCAAAGATCATCACAGCCAAAGGCCTTGTCCCAGGATCACATGGGAGTGACTGAAATGTAGTCACAGAGGGTGTGGACAACCATAAGGCTGAGAATGTTTTAAATATTTAAGCCACAAGAATTTAGATGTACAGGTCACTGAAGACAAGTTTAAACTTCCTGGAACCTTTCAAAAGAACACCAGAAAAGTTGAGTATTACTATGAACTGGAACTCCTTGAATCAGTTCTGTATTAGGTGTGGACACAGAGCATTCTGTGCTTAGTGTCTGTCTACTCAGTCCTACAGGCATCCCAAACTGCACTTTTTCTCACCCCTCCAAATCCATGCATAGCAATAGGTCTGCTCTGGGATGCAGCCAGAATTGTGCTGCCCAAAGATCTATTGCTTACAGGCCGCATCTACATTAGATGCTACTGCACAGTGGTTGCTGTGCATTTGTTTAGTACTTGCATAAACAATTAACCTGAGTTACTGCTCAGTAGCTCTGGTGAATACCATTTTTGTGATGCTACTGCACAGTAGCTTTATACTGGTACACAGCAGCATTGCATCATGGTTTTTTGCCATGCAGCGTTACTGCGCAGTAGTATTGGGCTACTGTGCAGTCAGCGTCTTGTGTAGACTAACCCAGAGAGACCACAGTCCACAGAGGTGGGGAAGCAGAAAGCCTGTGTCAGTTTCCTGTCCCTGCTAGGGACCCTTATTTAGGGTAGCCAGGTTCTGGGGTCTTTGTAGCCTCCTGCTTGGGGGTCGGGGGGGTTGTGCCTGCAAGAATAAACACCTGTTAGTTGGGTGGTTGTGGGGGAAACAGAGCCATTGCACAATGGGCACATGATAGAAAAGAGTGGCTCTCAGTTCTGTGCCCATTAACAGTTAATTGTTCCTTGCCCTTTGGCCTGCACTCCTGAAGCCAGTCTTGTTGTGCAGGTTCCACCTTGTGCACACATCTCTAGGTGATCCCTGACAATGCTGGGGAGTTCTTGGGGGGGAGGAGCAGGACACCCAGCCCCCTAGGAACTACAAGCATGGGTCCACATAGCCCCCCCAGCACCAGGCAACCCCTCCAACCCAGGCAACCCCCAATCTGGGTTTTCCTTCCCCTCTGGAGGAATCCTGGGGAAACTCCCTGGAAGGCATGGGTGTCTAGGTCAGGGGTGGGCAAAATGGCCTGGCAGGCCGCATCTGGCCCGCGGGCCGCATTCTATCCGGCCTGCGGGGCCCCTAAAAAATTTAGAAAGTTAATATTTATCTGCCCCTGGCTGCCTGTCATGTGGCCCTCGATGCCTTACCAAAACTCAGTAAGCGGCCGTCTGCCTGAAATAACTGCCTGCCCCTGGTCTAGGTACTTACCATCCCTGGTAGCACTTTGGCAGCAGTGCAGTCCCTGCTAAGAGTGTTACTTGGAACTGGTAGCAGTCCACATGCTTCTTCCCAGGGACAGTGGTGAAACAGTTGCCAGTGACATCTGTGGAGCAGTTTGAGTGTTATGTCTTCTGCATTCTCAGACCCCCGCCCCATAACCTTATACCTCACTTCTCAGACAGACCCTGAATTATACTACCTGTGTGGCTGCCAGCAGATGGGCAGGTTCTTGAGGAGGAGCCATCAGCCCAAGCAATGCCCAGGCATGAGCTGATGATGGCACTGTCTTTCTACACTTTTTGCCCAACCCGCAGTCTCTGAAAATAATTCAAACAATGCACTGCCACCTCTTAAGTAAATAGGGGATAAGATGGAAGTTTAACTGTGATTGCTCTGGGCTTGCTCCTGCTTCACTGGGTGCCTGCTAACACTGGCCCACACTTGAGCCTCCTTTAGTCGTGTGACCTGGACACATCTATGGTTGGGAGTCACAGTGTTGGGCTTTCTCCAGAATGGAGTAAGAGCTTTGCCTTCTGGCATGCTGTTTGGCTTTAACTCTTGCATGAAGTATGCAAAATGCAGTGTTGGCTAAAACAAAGCATGGTGCTGCTGTTTGGTAGCAGCATCCTCTGTTAGCAGTCTTTCTGTTTCTCTTCGGACACTTGCTTCTTTGTGGTAGGTCAGACCTTGATCACAATGGTCCTATCACTTTAATCTTGCTAGCCTTTCTGTCTCTCTCTTGCTCTGGTTGGGACAGTAGGGTCTCTGCCGGTGCATTGCAATTTTAACTTGTTCATCCAGCCTTTCTCTCCTCGCCTGAACAGCAGGTTCTGCCAAGGTTCCTCGGTTGCAATCCACAATATTACCTGCCGCTTCAGCCCAGAGGAGATGCTGTCAATAGGCTGAATCCCTTAAGGGACAATCTGAGATCTTTACTCTTTCTGTGATGTGAGGTAGAGTTTAATTTGGACCTAAGGCTTTTGAATATTTGCCAACACTGTGTTGAGGGAACAGGGTCACGGCACTTGCCATATGGTCAAGTTGTGCAGCTGAGGTTCTGGTCACCCTGTGGTACTCTACATGTGAATGGGACAAATGGTCATGTTCCACCTGAAGGCTCTCCTCACTTGTCTTGTTAGCTGCTGTTATGTTTCACCCTTCAGGGTGCTTGCATGTCAGCGGTGTCATATATGATGGTATAGAGCAGTGATTTTTTTCAGCTGGGGAGCTGTGACACCCTAGGATGTCATGAGGTCCTTTCATGGGTGCTGTCGACCCTGGCTCCTGTGTGAGCTGGTAAGTGCTCTCCTCCCTCATCCTTGTCCCAGACCCAGCTTCCTTCAGAGAAGCAGCTTGATGGCTGCTTCTCTGGAGACTCCAATCTTCCTTCTCCCAGCCCCTGGCCAGGTCAGTAGACACGAGGCTACACAGCCGGGTGTCTCAGTCCAGCTTGTCCCCTGCTCTCAAGCTCCTGGGGCAGCATGGGCCATGAGGGCCAGCAATCTACCAAATAGAAACTCATGGTTGCTAGGTGGTGTGTGGTAGAAGCTCACTACTTAGTGAGGAAGGAGAGCAGCCCCAGCTGGGGACTTGGAGCTTCTCTTTGAAAGAACCTGTTTTATCTGAGCCTTCCTCTCAGCTTTCAGCAGCTTCAGGAACTTGGTGTCACTGCTCGATCTCAGGACAGGCTTCTCTGCAGAGTGACAGGTGCAAAGTAATGCTTAAACTAGTGATTATGGCCAAATGAATGAGGTGATGAGGGGGAGAGGGCCATGTCTTTCAAGTGCTTTAAGCAAGAGACAAAAACTTTTGTGGGTGATTATTTTTTTTCATTGGACCAGCTGCATGGTTGGGATGGGATTAGACAAGCTTTCAAATGCAAAGCATTCTTTACTAGGTCTGAAGGAAGAAGCAAGCACAGTGATGGTGATTAAAAACAGTGCTGGGTTGTTTTTATGCTCAGGCTCTTGTCTGCAGTCTACAGGCAGGTTTAGGAGATTAAAGCCCATGATACATAATTTAGCTTCTTACTGCAAAAACCAGAACCCATATAACACCCTAGTATCCCAAGCAGTATGAGGTGCACATTCATTTTCGGTGCACATCACTTCCACCTGCATGTATCTTTGATAAAAAGACCTGAAACCAAGGAAGAGCAGAGGAAGGAGTTGAGTGGCAACAGAGCAGCAGACAGTATGAGACTCCAGAAAAGCAGCCATGGTGTCAGGGGCTGTGCTTGGGGGGGCCCCCCGCCCTGAGTTGTGTCAGTGTTCATGTTAACTGGAGAAGATAGCTAGGTAGAAACACACAACTAGTAGAATTCAAATGAATCATCAGAAGAAGATGGAGGAAAGAGTACTCAGCTATGAGCCTCTAGACCAGTAAGTCTCCCCCATGTCACTGCAAAATTCAGAAAAGCTATAGAGGGTGCCTTGAGTCTTAAAGGATGATGACCATTAGTATAGAGCTAGTAGGATTTTGTCCAGTCAAGTAAAATACCATCTTATTAAAAAGTTGTGTTGTGTGAACTGAAATATCCCAAGTCTGGAAAGTTAGGGCCAAAACTTACATCTCCGCATCATGAAACAAGATTTTGACCCTAGTGTATAGTGATGCTGAATACACAACTTGGCCTTTGTAGAATCCTGTCATGTCTCTCCTACTATGAGCTGCTTTTTTACAAAGCTAGGCAATATTGTCTTATCACAACCTACCATGGAGGGGCCCATCTGTAAAGACTGCCATGTTTTTTCAACTTAAAATCCTTGTTAGTTAAGTCCTCAGATAGGATCTGAAAGGCCAGGACACTGTCAGTGGAAGACTCGGGTGTAATGGATCTCTTATTTCCTTTCCCCATCATGGGTATTCCTTACAAGCTCTGCTTGCTTTCAGGGCCTGCCCTCACCATGGCAGGGGATTGCTAGGTATGTGTTGTCTGCTAGGAATGGAGATCTCATTTTAAGGCACTGTTGTTAGTCCCTGTCTAAGGTGTAGAAGGTCCTACCAGGAGCAGGTGACTAGTCTGTATCTTCCCATAAGTCCTCACTGGTGCTCTGTGCCAGCTTCTCTGAGAATTGTGTTTTCTCCTCCCTCTGCTTGCAGGCAGAAATCATTCTCCTTCTCTTTGGCTTATGTGCTGTTGATTTTTGGAGGTCAGTATGTCATGAAGGAGCGGAGAGGCTACAACCTACGCATGCCACTAGCCCTGTGGTCCTTCAGCTTGGCCTTGTTCAGGTAAGAACTGTGTCCTAAGCTGTGTGTAAGAAGCTTTTGCACCCTACCAGTTTTCCCTCATGGGAAAGGCCTTGGTGGGGGTGGGGGGGGAGACCTTTCCCCATGGGGAAACTGGAGGCCTTTTCTCCACTAACTCAAACAGGGAAACTGCAGAGCCAACAGTTGATCCCCCTCCCCCAAAAAGAGGCCTGAAGGTTTAATCAAGCCACTGAATTTCTTTTAAAATGGGTATCTTTTTCCCTTTCCTAATCCTACAGAGCAAAACTGGGAGAGTGGAGTCTTCCATGTTTTTCTCCTCTCCCCCCAAGCCCTCTGGTCACCATCCCATTCCTGCAAGATTGTTCCCTATATTTCTCCTCCTCCTTGTCACTGCAGGTTCTGCTTCTGGGCAAACAGTATTGCTGAAGAAGACCACATTGTTGAGCCTTGGTCACCAGTGTAGAAAATGGAGAGAACTTGCACTTGGCAAACTATAGAGAGGCCATGGGGAACTAAGAGCTCTTGCCCCCGATAAATTGAACAGAGATGGAGCTGAAATTTTCAGAGTTAGAGGGTAAAAGGAATTGTAAAATCATCCAATCTGACATCATGTATATCCCAGGCCATTACAGCCCATCCAGGTTTTGAGTCCTGCTAACCTGATGTCTTACAGTAAAGACTGGATACCTTTCAGGAAGACATTAACACAAGGAAGTTCTGCTTTTCCTACAGTAGTTTTGCTTCAATAATTTATTACCCTTGTTACTGAAAAAAGTGGAGTCTTATTTCTACTTTGCATTTTTCTGGCTGCAGCCTCTAGCCCTGTGTTCTTTCTCTGCCTTCCCCACTATATTACAGAACCCTTTTATCTCCTGGTAACTTCTTTCTGTGTGAAGGTGCTTGGGCACTGGCATCAGGTTCCCTCTCTGTCTTCTTTATGATGAGATAAACAGATGGAGCTTTTTTATGTCTTTTGCTGTTAGATATTTTTTCCAGCCCAGGAATAGTTTTTGGGGACTCTTTTTGTGGCCTTCCTCCTCTTTCAATGTCCTTTATAAGATGAGGGCACCAGAATTATACCTACAATGACAGCATTGTCTCACTTGTACCACATACTGAGGTAAAATCAACCCCTTGCTCCTACTCATGCCTCCTGGATCTATTCTTTCAAAGATCTCATCAGCCTTTTTTGACACAGGACTGCATGGATGTCTCAAGTTTTTTATGCACTATGACCCCTCACTGCTTTTCAGAGTTCCTGCTTTCCAGGATGTAGTTCACTAGGAATGGCCTTAACTCTTGTATTTCTATAGCCAAATGCATTGTGCCGGAAGAGACCCAGCTTATCCAGTGATCCAGATCACCCTGTATGGCTGCTCTGTCCTCAGCCTTACTTACCATTCTGCCAGTCTTTGTGCCACCTGGAACTCCTGTCAGTGGTGGTTTTATGCTTACTTTTATCATCAATAATCACATTGAATACAGTGCTATCTATCAATTCTCTGCAGTCTATCTGCTGTCAATTCTGTGCAGTTCCACTAGATACACAGCCTTTGGGTAATGATTCTCACTGACTAATTGTTGAGATTATTGAATGTGTACCTTGGACACTGCGCAGTACTAGCCTTTTAATTGGAATGTCACATGGAGAGTCCTTTAAATCCAGGAGGGGGCATGGAAGAAGATTCCATGTCACCTCCAAGTCAGCCGTCCACACCACATTGTCTGGCCATCAGCACAAATTGGCAGCAATGCTTAATCCAAGAGATGAGAGAAGAATAGAACCTAAGGACACTCTCTAAGAACCACTGAACCAAACTCCTTATACTAGATGCACCCCTCAGAAAATGCCTGCTCTTCATTTTCACTGATTTTTTTTTTTAACTACAGAAAAATAACAGAGAAATTCTTCTGTTGCAAAGAATTCAGAAAGACCCCGACAAGTCAGAATGTTTTTAGCACTGTGGATACCTGTTTGAAATCTCTGGGTTTATCTTTTGAATCCTGATTTCACACCTATCAGTGCTGGAATTGCCTGGCACCCTGTGGCAGCCTTGAAAGGATCTCAAGGCACCCCAGAGTGCCATGGCACCCTGGTTGAGATTGACTGCTCTAGTTCAACCTCTGCTCAAAGCAAGACCATCCATGTCTAAATGGTCATCCTGGCCAAGTATTCATCTAGCCTACTCCTAAAAACTTCTAGTGATGGGGATTTCACAACTTCTCTAGCTAATCTGATCCAGTACTTTAGCCCCATCATAGTCAGATTTCTTTTTTATCCCACCTAAATTTCCCCTGTTGCCCACAGAGAGCCCTGTAACTTGGCCTGCAGATGTCTGGAAGTTTAGTAGTAAGGGAGTGGCGGAAGTGGTTATTACTGTGGTTTCCAGAGCCATGGCAGTTAATGCTGCTACTGCTCTCCCACCACCAAATGTCTGGACCCTTGGGGAGCCCTGTGGGCTGATGCCATGCTGTGGGCTGGAATCTGAGCACCACTGCACTATGCGTTTGGCTTTCTGTGAAAAAAGAGCATGCTGATAACTCGGGGGCAAGCAATTATTTCAGCTGGAGGGCTGCTTAATGAGGTTTAGTGAGCTGTCGAGGGCCACATGGGCAGCCTTGCCCCCTGATAGTTGTTCCACCTCCTGGTCACCATCTTGGGACTAGAAGTCTTGCTCCCTAACCCCTGACCTTTGACACCAGAAGTCCCTCTAATTGCCCTGGTAGTCCTCCTTTTGGGAGGGGGCTGCCATCTTGAAACCAGAAAATAAATCATATACTAAAAATATCAAACATCTACTATAACTTATTTTAATTTTATTTAAAAAAATATTTTTGTCCTGATTTATGTGTGTTTGCATAGTGTATCTAGAGGCAATAATAGCTCAATATACATTCTTACTCTTGTATGTTGTGCAGGCAGGGGTTAAAGGTGGTCTATGTGGGGGCTGTGCAGTTGAGGAGTGGGTGTGGGGGGGTGTAGGTATGGCAGTTGAGGGGTGGGGTATGTGGTTAGGGTATGGGAGGATGTGGATGTGGGTATGGTAGGGGTGGGAGTGTCTTTGGGGGCTGTGGAAAGGTTTTTAGGGGTATGGTGGGGGGTGGGGTGCATGGTAGGTTGTGTGTATGGATATGGTGGGGGGCGTGGAGTTATGGTAGGGGCTGTGGGAGGGTGTGGGTGTGTGTTGGGTTATGTTGGGAGGTGGAGAGCCAGCCTTATCTATTTTGTCTTGCTGCAGCATGCAGTTCCTGGCTGCAAGGCTAGGACCTATATGGCACACATGGGGCCCACCCAGCTCAGGCTGGCATAAGGCAGTTCCAGCTGCAAAGCTAGGGACTGCACAGCATGGCACGAAGCCAGCCCATCCCCTCCCTGCTGTCCTGCGTGGGTCCCAGCCTTGCAGCAGGAAACTGCATGCTGCAGCCAGGACAAGCTGAGCCAGGCCAGGCCAGGCCGTATGATGGCTGGGGCTGGTGGGGTTGTTCTGCTTCCCTCGCCTCCAGCTGTGGCTTCCCCCGCCCTTGCTGCGTTGTGCTGCACTGGGTGGGTGGGAAGCTTCAGTGGGAGGCTACTACCCAGCATAAGGATCTTCAGCTCCAGCTTCTGGCTCCATTCATAGATTTCATAGACATTAGGGCTGGAAGGGACCTCAAAGATCATCAAGTCCAGCCCCCTGCCCCAGGGGCAGGAAGTCAGCTAGGGTCAAAGGATCCCAGCAAGATAAGCATCCAAATGTTTCTTGAATTATTCCAAACCAGCCTGGCTTCATGAACATCCCCTGCAGGCAACTGGAGTGGGTGGAAGGTGGCCAGGAGCTGGATCTCCATGTGCTGGGCAGAAGCCTCCTGCTGAGGCTTCCCCCTGCCCACCTGCTCGGAGTGGCGTAGCAAGCGTAGGAGCCGCAGCTGGAAGGAAGTGGGGGGGGAGCATAACAGCCCTGACAGTCCTGGCCAGTGCAGGCAGCTTCCAGTGGAGCCATTCCTGTTGCAGCTGCCCAGATGCTCCTGTGCTCCCCTTGCCTCCAGTGGCTGCTCCTCCCACTCCTGCCCCATCCTGTGCCACTCCAGAAGGGTGGGGGAAAGGAAGCCGTAGCCCGGCTGCTCCTACTGGAGATGAGGGGAGCAGAGGTACATCTGGCCAGCTGGAGCTGCACTGGGAACAGCCCTTTGAGAAGCTGTGTGCTGGCTGGGGCCAGGGCTAAGGATAGTGCAGGACCAGGCTGTCTGGGTGGGGCTCAGCACCATGGGGAGCATTGCAGGGGCAGCTGCAGGCTGGATCCAGCCAGTTTCATAGTAGCTAGGGTCAGGAGGGACCTGAACAGATCATCTAGCCTGACCCCCTGCCACAGGCAGGAATGAATGCTGGGTTCACAAGACCCCAGACAGGTGATCATCTAATCTCTTTCTGAATTTACCCAAGGTAGGGGCGAGGACCACTTCCCTGGGAAGTTGGTTCCAGATTCTGGCCACCCTAACTGTAAAACATTGCCTCCTAATCTCTAACCTAAACCTATTCTTCATCAGCTTATTACCATTGTTCCTTGTCACCCCAGGTGGTGCTGGGGAGAATAGGGCTCTTTCTATTTGCTGATAATCTCCCCTGATGAGTTTGTGGGGCAGATCCAGCCTTTGGGCTGTATTTTGCCTGACCCTGTGGTATCATTCATCTTGCAGTCTGCTATAGCTCGTAGGTCATTTTCTGCAGTACTGCAGCCTAACCAGTCATTCCTCGATTTGTACTTCTGAATTTTATTGTGCTGTCCTAATGAAGGACTGGGTAATTTTTCTCATTGAAATTCTACTAATTTATTTTGGACCAATAAATGGGGACGTCCACTGTGCTTCTCTTACAAGTGAAGTCAATGCAGCAGACATTCCAGATTGCTTGCAAAAAGGGTTTGGAGTGCTGACTATAACAGGATAGCAGGAACACTGAAGAGAAGACAGGTTTTTTAATATTGTATGAATTTATGATTCTTACATGAATACATTATGATTTTTCTGAACAAGTTTTTGTACCTGACAAGTGCCAACAACCTTGGTCATGCTGTGCAAGATATAAAACGTAGATATTGATCCCTCTTCCCGAAAGCTTATGCTGAAAGACTCAAGATTTGAAAAAAGAGAGATCACACAATGGTTGTCTCCTTATTACAAGCTGCTGAGGGTGATTCAGCACTATCTCTGTAATTACTTGGGGCTCCATGCCAATTTCCCTCAGCTTTCCCACACCTCCTTCCCTGTGGTATCTTGGCATCTGTTTACCCCAGGCCTGGCTGGGCAGAGCAAGACAGGATTGATGCCATATTGTGTCCCCTCAGTGCTTTGCAACACCTGTCCATTCCTGCCCTCCTCTCCCCACCAAGTACTGAACAGCTGCATTGGCTCTGTGGCATGAGCCTGCAAGTTTAAGAGGCACTTCTTGTCCTTTAAGACAAGTTCTTGAAGCCAAAGGTGAGGCATAGCATAAACTCTTCCACAGAGGCAGATCCAGAGGGGACGCAGTAGTGCAGTTTCACCCCACCTTAGCTAGCCTCACATGAGCTTTCAGTGCAGGTCCTGAGTGCTGACCCACAGTTCATCCCCTCCTTTCCCCTGCTGCTTAATTCAGCAGGGAGGGAAGGGGAGAGAAAGGGCAAACAGCAGCAGGGCTCACTCCGTGGGCTCTGGAGACATGTGAAAGCTGTGGCCAGACCCCACACTGAGAGTTTATGCTAGGGCCTGTGCTAATCATGCAGTGAGCTCAGAGTGCACTGTGCATGCATGGCACAGCCAAAGCATGGGAGGGAGGGGTGTCCCACCCTTGTTCCATTCCTGGAACTGCTGCTGCTCTTCCCTGTCCAGTTCTCTCATTCTGGTTTCCAAGGGCCTGTTGCCTGGCATCAAGCAAGCAGAAAGCCTTGTGCTTGTACATACAGGGTTGCTGCAATACAGTCCTCAACATTGTGATACCCTGGTGGTGTCGGTCTAACAGGGGAGCAAATGTTTTAGCCACCTTGGGATTGGCCCTAGCTCATGTGAACACAGAGGACTGCTGGCAGTTGTGCCACCAGCATTTGTATGCTCTCGTCCCAGAAATGCAGCTTTGTTCTAGTGCTGCACATGCATTAGCATCTACCCCAGGAATCTTGTTACTGCTGGTGGGCTTGGAATGCCTGTGGGAGAATAAGCCTAGCTGGATGCCAGGTGGCTGCTGGCGTTCCACTTCTGGGCTCTGTCTGTAAGCAGATTGTAACTTCCATTTCTGAAACATCACCAATAAGGTCATCTGTGCTTGCAGCTAAGCAGTATTGAGGTTTCAGTCCAGGCTCAGCTGTATCTTAAATGGAGCCTTGAGAAGGAAAGTGGGGGGGACCCCATTACTAGTTAAATACACTATTTGAGCATATTAACTATTCTTTTTGTAGTGTATGAAAACCTCAAGTCATCACTGACTTTTGCAAGACTCCAGGAGATGTTGATTTCTGCAAGAAGAAGAAACTTGAAGGAGCTGGACTCAATTCTTAGATGTACCAATCTGTGTCCTGTCACAGCATTGATCTGACCCAGTGTGGCACTTCTTGTGTCTGTATATCCTTAAAAACATGCAAGAGCCATTTCTGCCAGGCTTCTGCAAACCCAGGGTCTGTAATATGCATTGCAGCCCATAAGTCTACATGAACTGCTAGGCATGTTTGGTGTGCATGTGGAGTGTAGTCTCATGAGTAGGAACAGATGCTACTAGCTTCTATAGCCTCTGTGGCTTCCACAGGCAGCAGTTCCAGTTTCCAGGTAAAGGGGTTTAAACAGCCTGTGCTGCAAACCCCTTGAGGGACCAGGAAATGTAGCCAAGTTTGCAAAAACCATGCAGAAATGACTCTTGCATGTTTTTTAAGTGCGTATAGACATAAGAAGTGCCACACTCAGTCAGATCAATCGTCCATCTAGCCCAGTGTCCAGTCTCTGAGTGGCAGAAGTGGATGCTAGAGGGAGAGCCTTGAACTAGATAGATCTAGAATAACCTATCCCGTATCCATTTTCTTCCCTTACATCCACCTTTACTGGTTTAGAGATGACAAAGAAAACATCTCCAACCATGCCATTCAACAACTCTTAATAGATTGATCATCCATGAACTTGCCAGGTCCAAACTGGGACTAGACTATGCTGTCTGCCCCTACCACCTCCTGTGGCAGTAAATTC
Organism: Alligator mississippiensis; assembly: GCF_030867095.1. Taxonomy (NCBI): domain Eukaryota; kingdom Metazoa; phylum Chordata; order Crocodylia; family Alligatoridae; genus Alligator; species Alligator mississippiensis. Next base: position 17,926,365 of record NC_081829.1, read on the forward strand.
CACAAGTTAAATACACCTTACATAAAAAATACTTCCTCTTGTTACTTTTAAATCTCTGTCCTCCTAATTTCAGTGGGTGCTCAGTAGTGCTAGGGGCTTAGTGAACAACAGTTCCCTGTTCACTTGCTCCACACCCTTCATGTTTTATAGACCTCTATCATATCCCCCTCAGTCTTTTCCTTTCCAAACTGAAGAATCCTGGCCTTTTTGATCTCTTCTGGTTTGGTGACTATTCCATACCCCTGGTCATTTTGGCACTTCTCTATGCCATTTCTAGTTCTACTACCTTTTTGAGACAAAGGGACCAGAACTGCACACAGCATTCAAGATGTGGGTGCACTATGGATTTGTATAATAGCATGCTGTTCTCCATTTTGCTGTCTATCTCTTCTTAATGCTCCCCAACCTTTTAATTGGCTTTTTTTGTTGCCACTGCACATTGAGCTGAAGCTTTTAGAGAACTATCTGAACTCACTCCAAGGTCTTTTCCTGAGTCATGACAGCTACTTCAGGACCCAGCATTGTGTATATATAATTGAGGTTATTTTTCCCCAGGTGCATTACCTTGCACTTGTCAGCAGTGAAATTTATCTGCCATTTTTTGCCTACTCACTGAGCTTGGTGAGATCTTTCTGCAGCTCTATCATTTTAGGACTTGGCTACTCAGAATAATCTGGTATCATCTGCAAATCTAGAGATTTCACTGTGCGCTCTATTTCCAGGTTGTTGATTAAAATGTTGAACACAATAGGACCTACCATGAATCTCTACTTTTGACCTCCTTCCATCCTGAAAAGTGACCATCTAGCTCTACCTTTTGCTTCCTGTCTTTAACCAGCTCTCAGTTCACAAAAAAATGATTTATTCAAGTGGCTGTGATGCACTAAGAAGAGTGGCATCAATTGCATGAGTTCATGCTTCCAGTTACACTTTAAGGGGAGCTGCCACCCATCACAAGGAAGTGCATGGAGCAGATCGTGACTCTGCCCTGGGCCCTGACCCTGTGCTGTCACCACCCTGTGATCCTGATTCTGGCCCCAGCCCACCCATCCTGCTTCCAGATGCCACTACCTGCACTCCTGCGGCCCCATCCTATCCACTCAGCTGAGCACACCTTGCCTGTTAGGATCTCAGGTGAGTCTCCTTGGAGACTCCACCTGGCCTACTCTGCACCCAGAGGCCCCAGCAATGGACTGGGTGCAGCAGCCAGGCAGAGTCTAGCCACTGTACTGCCCCTGTCCCACCATGTGCCTGGGGGTGGAGCCAGCCACACGTGCCACAGCCCAGGCTGCCCTAAGAGACCAACCACAGGCTAGATAAAATCCCTTGGAAGGCTGGATCCAGCCCACACAATACTTTGCCAACCCTTGTTTTAAGCACTCATTATGTGGCTCAAAGTGACACCACTTCAGGGCAGGATTACCTCTGAGCCATTAAGGTGTGGCCATTTCCCATAGATGTGCAGCTCAAATTGAAGTCCTCCAGTATCACACCTTATCCATAGAACAGGAATAGCAGCCTGTCCTGCTCACCAGCTCTGTAGTGGCAACTCACAGGGTGTGACTGCTCCAAACTGGCAGTGACACCAATCAGCATTTGTGCGGTTCACAGCATAAGGTGTAATGAGGCCCATGAGGCACTCTGTCACTCTTCACCTTTTCCTCTAGGGATAAAAAACAGACTGACTGGTTTAATCTGGGGTTGACTGTCCTAGGTTTTACATACACAGTTTAAAAGGCAATCAACTCAAATTAGCCTTGATTGCTTGTAGGGGAGGGGGCAAAGTGTTAATTCAGATACTTCAAAGGTACTTAAGATGGGACAATAAGTTTGTATTTATGTAGGATCCCAGGATAAAAATCTTTTTCTCAGGATAAACCTGTCAGTTTTTACCCTGGCTGTCTCCCTTGCTAGGACTCTCTCTTAAATGTACTGTTCTTCCCTTAGGCTAAAAATAAACTAAAAACAGATTCCCCCTCCCCCCAACAAAGCCTTTTATTCTGGGATCCTACCCAAGTCCCACCCACATCCCACCCCAAAAAACCTGTGAGTACAGAGTACAGAGATAACACTTTTCTGGGCACAGTGGGGGTAATTTTAATTAATTGTCACTCAGTGTGCATGTGTAGACAACTATCCCAGCTGGTTTTGATGGGAATCAGAAACCAGGATAGTCAGCCCCAAAATGAATAGGTCATCTTCCAAGGTCCCTTCCAGCTCTAAAGTCTATGAAATCTGTTTATAGCCTGTAAGGCAAGGGTGTCTTATTCATCTGACCTTAGGGGGCAGGCCAGACAACTGGCAGGGACCATCCATGGCCTCACCCCCTCCCCTCTGCTCTTCCCTACATACCAGATCCAGCACCTACTCCAGCCGGATTAGGGTGTGTGGTGTGGATCCCACAGTGGCTGGCATGGGTGTCATGTGTGGCCCAGTCTGGCCAGGAGTGTGTAGCATGAGTGCCAGGCTGGCAGAGTGGCGCCCATCCAGTCAGACCATGCCATAAGTGGCACTTGCTCTGGGAACTGTGCTGTACATGGCACCCGTTTCAATTGGTGTGGGGCCTAAACTGCACATGGTATCCACAGGCTGCAGCAGGTGCTGCCAGCAATGTAATCTCAGAACTGCTGGGGCAAGTGCGTTGTGTGGCAGGCATCCCGGAATGGACACCACATGTGGCACAGTCTGGCCAGGGTGGGCACCACATGTAGCATGGCACCTGCTTTGGCCCATCTGGGATCTATACTACCAGCACCTTCCTGTGCTGTATGGTCCTGGAACAGCCACATGTTGTGTCTGGTGTGGGTCTGCTTAGACCCAGGGCAGCAAAGGAACCGGATGGTGGGGCTCCATGGGCTGGATCTGGCCCAGAGGCTGTATGTTTACCACCCCTGCTCTAGGACTGCCTGGACCTCTGTTGCTTGGTGGCCCATTAACATTGTAGAGTATATAGGCAAATTTCCATGGCTCTGGCTCCAAACACCATTAACTTTTTCTTTCCCATGGACAAGCTAGTCAGGGAAACAGAGGCATGCAACTTTACTATAACATAAACCCTTATAAGCCAGAAATATTACAACAAAACCATAGTCTTAAAGGGGTTTAGTAGTTTCTCTAGCCTTTCTTCTTTTGAGGCACTGGCTGGGGAATTCATATAATGAAATGGCAGCCAAGAAAAATCTGAATAAGAAGAGGTTCTGTTCTGTTAGCCAGCCAGGAGACTGGTAAGGGTAAGGAAGTGCAGTAACCAAGTTAACTGTGGGATTAGCAGTTGAAAGCAGCTCTTCCCATGGGCTTCTTAAATCATCTGAGGAGGAGGAGAGGGCGAGGGGATTGACTGGGTTTGTTTGACGGGGAAAGGGCAAGCATTTGCATGTGACAGTGGCATGAGATCATCTTCTCCCACCTTGTGATTTTTGCATGATTTCCTTGCAGTATCCTTGGTATTATGAGGACTGGGGAGTACATGAGATTCCGCCTCTCCACCAGTGGATTTAAGCAGTCAGTGTGCGATCGAGGCTTCTATACCGGTCCCATCTGCAAGTTCTGGGCATTTTTGTTTGTCATGAGCAAAGTCCTGGAATTGGGTGAGTATAGAACCACTCTGGAATAGTCAAATGTGGTTCTAGCCTCTCGACTTGAGAGTGGAAGCCTTTCCGGAGGGCCCCATCCTCCTATGTTAGTCAGGTGTGAATTCAGCTACAGTGGGTCAGCTAACATAATACCATCATCCTGTGAGTTGGCAGAGATAGAAAATCAATTTGGTTTGGGTTCTTCTGGCATAGGAAGGAGGTCTTGGTGGAAAGATGCCAATTTGGAATTTGGGTTCAATTTCTGGCCTCACATCACTATGTTTGAGGCAGGGATGGGTAAGCAAATACCATCCAAGAGATGATATGGCAACTCTCCATTAAGAGAGATGATGGTAGGGTGAGAAGCAGGGGGCAACGGTCAGCTGTGTGTGAGGGTCTCTCATCCCATGCCTATAAGGATGCATCCTTGGAACAGTTAAAATTAGAGCTGTTTGGAAATGTAGTTGCAGTGCTTTTCTGCCAAAAATGCCAGTTGTTGAAACTAAAATTGTCTGCAAGGATGTGCTGGGTTAAAAAGTGTCACTGAAGGTTTCCTCTGGTCAAACTGAAGAGAGAGACTGATCCCACTCTGTTATAGGTAACAGTTTGGTGCTTGAAGCCCTAGCCTGGGATGTGGAAGACCTGGGTGTGGGTCAGTATGCTCCAAATTAGGGATATCCAGGGCTTGAACTGGGTGAGCGTAGTAAGCAATAGCTGGGTGTTTGTTCTGGGGCACATCTCATAGGGCTTCTTCTGATGGGGCTGTTCCATGCTATAAGGACACTGACTCTACAGTATGGTGGTTAGAACACTTGCCTGGATTTAGGCAAGTTGACTTCTAGCCCCCACTCCAAATAGGTGGAGTTGGTGTGATCTGAACCCAGGCTTCCCACATCCCAGATGAGTACCCCCCACCAGCGGGCATTCAGCTAGGATGGGTTGCGGCTCTCTGACAAAGAGCCACAAACCATTTCTTGTTCATCCTGATGCAAAACGAGGAATTTCTAGATAGGAAAACTGTTGCCTGCCCAGTTCTCATTAACATTAGAATTTCAAGGAGCTTCTGGGCTTGTTTAAAATGCTGTGAATATTTCTGGCCAAATACATCCAGGGTTTTACAACTAGGCAGGTGGCCTAGAAACTGGCTGGGAAAACTGCCCAAAAGCTCTTGTAGCCAGAAACCATCTACTGGGGAAATCAGGATTTTGGGGAGGTCAATCAAGGGTAGTGGGATTCTTCTCAGTCTAGCCTGAGATATGACAGAGGCTTAACATTGTGGCTTAACTGAACAATGTTCTGTCTCCCTCCTAAGGTGATACTGTGTTCATTGTTCTCCGGAAGCAAAAGCTCCTGTTCCTACACTGGTACCACCACATTACGGTGTTGTTGTACTCCTGGTATGCATATAAGGACATGGTGGCTGGTGGTGGCTGGTTCATGACCATGAATTACGGTGTCCATGCCTTCATGTACTCTTACTACACAGTGCGGGCAGCAGGCCTGAAGGTGCCCCGCTCACTGGCCATGGTGATCACCTTCACACAGATCCTGCAGATGGTGATGGGCACCACTGTGACCATCTTGGCTTACTCCTGGATGCAGGATGAAAACTGCTACACCTCTTGGAGACAGATCTTCTGGGCAGCCATGATGTACCTCAGCTACCTGGTGCTTTTCTGCCAGTTCTTCCGTGAGGCGTATTTTAGGGGGAGGGGCAAGACAAAAGGGGATTAAAGTTGGGGTCTTGGGGGGTTGTAGCTGTGGGTTTGGGGACTCTTACTTCCTTTCTGTGGTTCACTGAGAGTTGGGAAGTCTTGAGGGGGTGGGAGGAAGCTGCTCACTAAAAACATCTGCTGTTGGAGTCTTAGAAGGCCCTGGTGTTTACCTCTGTGGGGGAGCTGTTCACCTGGCTATCTAGTCGAAGGTTGAGTGCTGGGGATGGTTTGGGAAGAGGCCAGCAATAGTAGGGGAAAGCTGGAAGAGGGGTGTTGAGAACCCTTAATTGAGACATTTTTCAGGTTGTCTCCCCTTGGCTCCCATCCTTCTGGGTCCCAGTCTTTCCCTTGCAGGATTCCAGTCTTCTGTCCTGTTCTAGGAGGAAAATCTTTCCTAGGGGAGAGGAGTCTGCTCCCTCCAGGGGGTGGTTTCACAGAAAGGGATGGTAGTGAATATGCTGAGCCTGTTGCACAGTTGCTGTCTGGCAGTTCTGCAGCCAGAAGTCAGCTCCTGTTGCCAGTACGAGGACGCCCCTTTCTGCTCACCAGCTTGTTGGTGCTGGCGGTTGCTGTACGTGGCAGGAGCAGTGGTTGCATTTAAATAGGAAATATTCCCATTTCCTCCAGTCCTGTAATCTGTTTCCTGCCATGGAGTAGGGTTGGGGCAACCACTAATATCTTGGTCCCCCTGTCTGATTTAAAGGCTTGGGGGAGCTTGAACTACTGACCTCAAGGCTTTCCTTCTCACTCCAGCAAGCTGGTTTGGTTCAGCATTTGCTTTTCCTCCTAAATGACATGAAGGACCCCATTTCCTCCTGGGTTAATAGTCCCACTGGGATGAGGGGACTCTCTCCAGGTGATCCAGTGCTTATCTAAACTCCTTCTGCAGGGGCAAATGAAGATCCCACTCCATCTCCCATATGCTAACAGTGGGAGGGGGGTGGAATATGAAAAGCCCAGCATCTGCTACAAAAAGCAGAGTCCAAAGCAATTAGCTCAGAAATTGACCTTACCCCCATGATGGTATTGTTTAAGTCCTCATAAAATTCTCTTACTTGTGCTCACAACAGCACAAATGCCCATGCCTGGTGTTCTGGTTTAGACAGTGCCTCTCAGATATGGACTACAAGAAAGTAACACTTTTCCCTTCCTTGACCTGGTGATTACCTCTGCTTTGAAACAGAGGATGGCCAGAGACTGTGGCATGCTGGACTGTGCTCTTGGAGCCCTTATTAAGGCCTCCCTGAGATTGGAGGGGTGTTCCATGAGTCACTTTTGGGTCAATGTGCACTGGCTGCACTTTAAAATACCGCTGGCTGTTTTAATCTATGAGCAACCTCTCGGGTTTGGATGATGGCAGGGCTACTGATATATCTCGTCAATGGCAGGAACTTCAAATTTACCCACTTGCTGTGTTAGAGACTTGAGGATAGGACAAGCAACAAGGCATTTGGACACAGGTAGCTTATGGGGCCTTGGGCAAGTTGCTTCATCTCTCTGTGCATCAGCTCTGCACCTTTAAATGGGGATGGGTCAGCCCTCCCTCCCAGGAGGATGGAGATATAAAACTGAAGATGAATGTGATATAAAACCAAGTCACTGCAACCTGGCCTGCCCTGTTTCTTTCTTCTAGGGGCTTCATCTTCCAAGCAAAGCAGCTGTGAAATGCAGGAGGAGGCTGTGCAGGTGCAGAAAAGTCTTACCATGTTTCCAGACAGGGCTGAAACCAAGGGAGCACTTGGCTTCAGCCAAGGGAGGGCAAAGCCAGGGAGCACTTTGCTCTGTTTTGCATTCCTTTAGTTAATTTGTGTAACATTTAAATCTCGCCTCCTACTCCTAAAAGCCAGAGTGGTGAAGCCCCTTTTCCTTATGCCACATGCCCCCTCTGTAACCAGAGGTAACCAGAGTCTGTACCCTTGTACAAAAAAAGATAACATAAGTGTGGAAGGGCACTGATTTCATTTGCACAAGCAGGGCAACAAACCAGGAACCTGGGCCCTCCCCAGGCTTAAGCTGCTGTTTTAAATGACGAAATCAGCTTGCTAATGCTTCCTCCTTTCTTGGCAACTTCTGCTGATTAAGCCTAGACTGAGGCAATGTAGCCTTTCCCGGCTGAATAGCCAAAGCTAAGGTCACCCCATACTGATCTCAGCAGTTTAAACATGTATACTATAGATCAGTCTGGAACAGTGGTGCCCAACCTCTTCATCCTGTGTGCTAGATGAGTGGGGTGGGGCTGGTCCACATGCCAGGATCAGACCCTGGGGCTGGCACCACCTCCTCCCAGCGCTCCACATGGCAGGATTGGGGCCTGTGGCCCTGCACACTGAGATTGGGGCTCCTTATGGTTCTGGAAATTTGGTGGCAGGGGAGCAGTGCTGCTATGGCCCTGCCACCAAATTTCTGAAACTATGGGGAGCCCTGGGGGCTGGATGATTCAGGGCTGCAGGCTGGATCTGGTCACAGGCCAGAGTTTGAGTACTCCTGGTTTAGTAGCAACTGCAACTAAGAGGCTTGTCCTGCAATCTCACCCTGCACTCCCTCCTCCTTCCCTGGTGCTAAAAGGCCTATCCACCCAGGTGGAGCTCCCAGCTGCTAACATGGAGGTGTACTTATTTGTTGCAGAGGTCTGCTGCCAGGTGCAAACTGGATGGCAGGAAGTGAATGCAATGCTAATTCATTTTTTTCCCATGAAATAACCCATTTAATTTACCAGATGTTACCTGCAACCTGCCTCAGCAGCATTCTGTAGAACCCAGGTCTAGCCCGCCCCAGATTGTACAGGGCTGTGCACACAGTTTGAGAGCTGCTGTTGGAAGTTAAAGACGAGGAAGAGACAGTGTCTGCGTCTTGCAGGTTTGCTACAGCTGGGATTTGCAAAGCATCCACTAGACAACAAAAAGCAAAGTTCTCTGGACCAGATGTATGTACTACTGGAAGCGCATCTGAAACAGTCACTATGTGATGTAGAAATTTGGTTAATAAATGCATTTTTGTTACTCCTTTGTATCTGGCCTTTGTTCTGAATGACCGCACCAGCAGAGCATTGACCAGCCACTGCTAAATCCCCAGTCTCCTCCTGCCCCTCTGTTCATCACATTTTTAATCCAGTTGCACCTTGTAAACAGGGTGATACATACCCCTTAAGAGGAGTCAAGCAGCCTGGCTGAGGAGCTGCGGCTGTGAGAAGTCTGCTAATGAGGAAGTTAAAAACACAATGAAGCAGAGTGGTGGGAGAGCAGCAAGCTGAACTATATGGGTGTGAAGGTTGGAGCTATAGAAATCTCCTTCCAGTGTCTGGAGTAGGACAAGGTTGTGTTTATTTGCTTTCTTTGTAAAGACTTCAATGCTAGGGCCAGCTGAAAAACTGCTCAGGGTTTTGCCCACAAGCAGCAACCTACTCGTGTCTCTTTTTCTTAGCTTGTTGCCCAATCAAATATTGTCTTCCTAGAGATGCAAACCAAAGGAGGAACAGGAATAAAGTTTGGTAAATATGGGATCAAAACAAGCCAATTAAACCATAATTCCATAATTAATGCTATCTGAAGCAAATTAGATCTTGCTCTCATTTCACAAAACCTAACTCCTGTATTGCAAAATCCCTGTTCAGAACATACCCAAAGAGTGTAATTGATCTTCTTGCTCCTCACTGCTGTGGAAAAACACACACCATCCCTTAGTGCACAAGTGGCCAACCTGTGGCACATGTGCCATAAATGTTGTGGGCAGCACCTGCGGCATGGAGCAGATCAGGCAGGGAGGACAGGGCAGGGAATAAAAAATAGGAAGGAAATCAGAGTAGCACTAGGAGGGTCAGGCCTAATTTGTGGCATGCCTGCCAAAAAGGTTGGCTCCCACTGACCTATAGTCTTTGTCTGCATAGCACTATTTTGAATGTTCCCCAGCACCAAGCCCTATACCAAGCCCACACATTCTGGCCTATGTATACTTTCTACCACCCCTGCTGCTGAGTGAGGGCATACCACTGGTAAGGGAGGTGCCTGCAAAGTGAACACCTTTGGTCTCCCTGAGATGTGTGCCACCTCATTATGGTATATATTATACACTTCTTGCCACCATTTTATGGTCTCCGGCTCTGCAATCTGGAGAAAAATAAACAAAAAAAAAACAACTCATGGGTGGATGCGGTTAGATATTGAATTTTATCCTTGATTTTTTTCAGCTGGGCTTAGGGAATTGATAAAGTAAGGAAGAATTAGTTGATCCATGCCCAGCGGTCAAGGGCAGTCTTAGGTAACGAGTTCCAGTGAGGTCCTGAAAAGACCTTAAGATTTCGTGATGCAAGTTGATCAAGTAAAACTGCTGGAAAGATGTATATTAAAAGGGCAAGATGGCTGTAAATATTTGCTAGTATTTGCCAAGTGTATAAGTGCTAGTGTTTACCAATTGGATTTCCACTCCTACATGGGCTTGGAATAGCCTAATTCAAATTAATTGCCATTTAAACCTCATGAGTAAACAACTGTCCCACCCCTTTTAATCTCGGTCTAAAATTAAACCAGTTGCCTATTTTTTTACTAGAAGACAGATTTAGGGACAAAGCCTTTTATTTTGGGAGAGGTGAGGATTTCTTAAAATCTTGCATTTGTATAAGACCATGTGGGAATGGGAGTACACATTAATTTTAGGCAGCCACTGGAGCTCTTAACCCCTGGACTATCTACACATTAACGTCTGAAACTAATTTTAAGCACATTTTGGGCATTTTAAAGTTGAGCCACTCCAGGGCAAGTTTATCTCTAATCCATGTTACCCAGTTTGTGTTACATTAATTCAGGGGTGAGCAAAATGCTGCCCGCAGGTTGGAAGAATGGCCTGGTGGGCCACAATCTGGCCCGCAGAGCCCCTAAAAAATTTAGAAAATTAATTTTTATCTGCCCCTAGCTGCCTGTCATGCAGCCCTCAATGGCTTGCCAAAACTCAGTAAGTGGCCCTCCACCCAAAATAATTGCCCACCCCTGCATTAATCTGTGGCCACTGCCCACAGATGAGTTGTCCAAATTGCAGTCCTCCAGCATCCCAGGATGCCTTGTCCCCTTTCCCATCCTCCTGTTCTGTGTGGACAAATTCTCCACCACCTGAACTCTACGGATCAAGGGATGGTTCTGGCACTAAGCCAATTCCCCTTCTTGTCCCAGCTATAGCTCCTGGTTAGGCCCCTCTACACAAGCCTTCTAGTGGCAAATCACAGCTGTGCAGGTGGGGCCAGTCAGAGGTGGTTTTTAGACTTAAGACGTGACTGCTCCAATCTCCAGCTAGCACTAGAACTGCTTAACACTTGAGCAGCTCAAAGTGCAATATATAATAAGGCGCTTAATTCAGATAAATCACTGTTCAGTGGGTGTGATAAATCAGACTGTTTTGTAGATGTGAGATCACTTAACCTCTCCTTGATGCAGTGCTAATCCATTTTGTATCAGGTGATTGCAAGCCCTTGTACTGTCAGAGGTCATTGACCTATTTTAGAGAAAATTGTGAAGTGCCTGTGCAAGAGGGATCCACCTGTGTAACAGGTGAAAACTCATTCCTCACAGGTGAAAACTCATGTAAAATAACAATAAGGTAGATAGCTGCCTACACGTATGTCGGGGTGAACACCAGGATTTAGGGGAGCAACTTTTCAGAAAGGCACCCCTTGGGAGGATGAGGTCCAAGGGGAACAAGCTAGTCAAGGAAGAGTTTAGGTGAGACATAAGGAAAAACTTATTTTCCATCTGGGTAACTAGAATCTGGAACACATACTCAGTAGAGGTGGTGCAGTCACCATCCCTGTCAGTGTTCAAGAGGAGGCTGTCCAAGCACCTCACTGAGCTCATTTGAGCCCAATTACCTCCTGCCCATAGCAGAGGACTGGACTTGATGATCTTACAGGTCCCTTCCGGGCTTTTTGATTCTATGATTCTATAAGAAGAAGGCTGCAGTGATGAGGGAGCCCCTAATAAGCCTCCACATGGCCATTACTGTCAGAGTACTAAGTCTACTAAAACTTAGTTGTTGCCCTGTAGGAGTCTGATCTGGAAAGTACGGGCCTTGACCAGATGAAGACTAGGAAACAGAAGGAACACAGGTAACAACAATACATAAGTACCAGCTTTCACAGAACAATCCAGGACGTGGGCTGGGGCTTGCCACAGGTCACTGGCAGCAGTAGTCTATGCCAGTAAATAGTGGTGTGGCAATGCACCAATTGTACTTAGCTCTGCTGATGCAGCAGGGTGTTGCATGGTGCTATTGACTTTCCAGGGATGGGAAATGTTGGCTAAGATATCACCACTTTTCAGCCTGCAAGTGCAAAAGTCAGATTTCAGGGACTCTGTGGGCACAGCTGGGAACAGTCCCAGAAAATCTGGGACAATTGGTTGCTTTCACTTGCTGTTAGCTGAGGAATACAAACTTTGTTTTTCAAGGTAGGTTCACCCTTCTCAAAGTAAAGAAAAAGAAAGCTTATACCTGGTCCATGACAAAACCTTGGGGGTTTATCAAAACATTCAAAAATTGGTTACTTTGGCTGCTCAATTACCATGTTTTCTGGTGTATATGGTGGGTTTCCCTCTGCCCCCCCCCCATGTATTTTTTTTTTTTAAATCATTATAATACATTTGATCACACTGTGGTCAACTTCTCTGAAAATCTTCCCAAAAATGTATTCTGTTTTGGTGGTGTGTCAAATACACATATACATCTTATACACTAGAAAACACAGTAAAATTCTACAATGGCCTCATTATTAAGAGGTTACAGCAGTCTTTGCCCATTCTGAAACCAAGAGACATTTGTGGGGCAGTAGTATATGTAAAAAAGAGAATACAAAAACCCTCCCTAGTTACCTTTCAAAAGTCTGCAGCTCATAAAACAAAAGAGCAGTGTGTTGTACAAGAGGCACCTACTACTACTAACTTGCACTGCCTCTGGCCCATGTTAGGAAGCACCCCAGTGTGCAATACATGGTAAGTCTGACATGATGCTTCTGTCTTGGAGCAGCTCCAGGCTTGTGCCTACAAGCTGTCTGTGTTGGACAGGCTCATGCCTTGTGTCATGGTAAGATACCTGCATTCTGAGGGTTAGAATGCATGGAGCAGCTGTGCCACTTCACTGCAACACTCCCTAGCACAGTCCGGGAGCAGATAGACATGCCTTCACTTTATAGTTGAACCCACAATGACAATAGAAAGCCTGATGCCCATTACATAGGAAAAGTGTCAGCAGTCCAAGGTGGAAAAGGGCTCTCTATCCAGCTATGTATTGTATTAAGTACAAGGTGAAAAGTGCTGTGCTATCTGGGTTAACATAAGTAAAATGTAACCAAGTACAATTTAAAAAAACCCAACCCCAACTGAGAAAACAGCCCCCGGGAGCTCCGGCAGCTTCCCAATAATATGGCTGCTGGTAGATAGTACTATGAGCTGGCCATGCTTGGGAGAGGACATCATGGCATCAAGAGGCCGATTCCAGCTGTAGTTCTATTCCTGAGCATCTGTCATCAGGGGTGTTTGCTGTATGATAGGCCTGTGCGAGTCGGCAGCTATCCAATCTGGCTACGGATCCGGCCACTTCAGATGGCTGCAATCCAATCCAAAGCTCTGGACTGGGTTTCTGCCTCGATTCGGCCAAAGCAGCTCCGAAGCTTTGGAGCCTCCTCAGAGATCCGGCCATAGGGTATAGTGGGGAATCAATGAATGAAATATCTATAACTTTGTTGTTCTTGTCCGATTTGGATGAAACTTGCAGGAATGGTAGCTTCTGCTGAGAGCATGAAACCTGCCAGGTTTCAAGAAGATTGGTGCAGAGGTTTGGGGGAAACTGTACCCCAAATTCTCAAAAGCCAAATTCATGTCATGGCTGCGTGTTACACCACAGGGGGGGTGAAAACTACAGGGATGGTGGCCCCTGCAGAGGCCACATAGCCTGCCAAGTTTCAAGAAGATTGGTGCAGGGGTTTGGGGGAAACTGCACCCCAAATTCTTGAAAGCAAAACTCCTGTAATGTCTATGTGTTACACCACAGTGGGGTCAAAACTGCAGGGTTGGTAGCTCTTACTGAGGCCACAAAGCATGCCAAGTTTCAAGGAGATAGGAGCAGGGGTTGGGGGGGGAACTGCCCCTCAAGCTGCGGACAAGCAAAGCTCCTGCCATGGGTGACCCTGTGTGTGTTAAGGCACAGCGGGGTGACACCTACAGGGATGGTGGCCCCTGCTGCAGCCACGACACCTGCCAGCTGTCAAGGAGATCGGTGCAGGGGGGTTCTGGGGCCCTGCACCCCTAGCTGCTGACAGGCAAAACTCATGACATGGGTGCTTGTGGGACTGACTGTCTCTGCCTTGGGGCAGTCGATGGTCTGTATTGATTCTTTCCTCTCCTTAGTCTGGTTTTGTAGGTGTTAATTGATGGCAATTAACTGGCTACATTAGCTAGGTCCTGTGTATTGAGCTGGTCCCTGAGTGAATCATGATTGATTGGTAACTGGTAACACAGTAGTGTAAGCAGCCAGGCCTGCAGTAGTGTCTCCCACACCCCAAGACAGAGACAGTCAGTCCCACAAGCACCCATGTCATGAGTTTTGCCTGTCAGCAGCTAGGGGCGCAGGGCCCCAGAACCCCTGCACCAATCTCCTCAACAGCTGGCAGGCGTCGTGGCCACAGCAAGGGCCACCATCCCTGCATCTGTCATCCCGCTGTGCCTTAACACACACAGTGTCACCCATGGCATGAGTTTTGCTTGTCCACAGCTTGAGGGGTAGTTTCCCCCAAACCCCTCACCAATCTTCTTGAAACTTGGCAGGCTTTGTGGCCTCACCAGGGGCTACCACCCCTGCAGCTTTCACCCCACCGTGGTGTAACACATAGATGTGACAGTTTTGCTTTCAAGAATTTGGGGTGCAGTTTCCCCCAAGCCCCTGCACCAATCATCTTGAAACTTGGCAGACTTCTTAACCTTTGCAGAGTCTACCATCTCTGAAAATTTCATCCAAATTGGACAAAAAACAACAAAGTTATAGATATTTTATTGTTTCCCCTTTATACTCTATGGCCAGATCTCCAGGGCGGCTCTGAGGCGGCTCTGAACCACTTCAGGGAGCCTAACAAGGCCAGTACTTTGACCCGGATGTGCTGCTTTGGACCCTGAAGCATCTGAAGCTTCTCTGGATCCAAAGCTCTGTCCAAAGCCTCACACAGCCCTACTGTATGAATCACTGGGTGAGTTGCCTTTGGACTTGATGGCTTGTCCCAATGGCTGCAGGGCAGGACAGTGATGCTGACTCAAGAAATTGTGGCATCCCCTTCATTGGGTGTTTGCAAGAAGAAGCTAGAGAGGCATCTGCCTGTAATGGGTTAGGAATAACCTACCCCACATGTGTGCAGAGGGTGGACTAGATCAGCATTTCTCATCCTGTGAGTCACAAGAATATTTCAAAAGCTCATGAACAAGTGCCAGAACAAAGGTTCAAAGCGGGGGTTTCCCCTTGCAGGCTGGCAGAGTTCCAGCCTGCAGGTGGTTGCTTGGGGCATGGCCAGAATGCAGTCAGGAAGGATCATGGGAGCAGCCCCGGCAGCTGGATGAAGGTAAGTGTACGGGGAGCAGGGGTTGGAGGGCCAGGGCTTGGGGACTGTTGGGTTGGGAAGGGCAGTGCGTGTATGTGTGTGGAGGGGATGGGTGTGTGGGGGAGGCAGGTGCCTACCAGCTGTGGGGGAAAGTGGCTGGGGCACCAAGCCTGTGGCAGGCCGGACGGGGTGGGAGGATGGCACTGTGGGTCAGGCACTGGCAGTGCCAGCAGGGTGTAGGTTGGGACAAGCCATCAATCTTTGCAAATAGGTCCCAGCATGAAAAAGGTTGAGAACCACTGGACTAGATGACTGTTGAAGTCCCTTCCAACACTACAACTCTATGAATATGCTTCTTCTCATAGGGGGTGGCTCGTCAAACGGAGCAGTAGTCAGAGTTGCTAACTGTTCTGCATAAAAACAGGACAATATATTTATCTGTTGATCAGCATAAATTTGCATGGGACAGCTGGGTAGAAGACAGGCTTCTGTTTAAGGTACTTCATCAAGTTTCTCAGCCAGGTGCTGTTAGCCTACCCAACACTGATCAGCTTTGCCCCAGACTTTCACTTCTGCTTTGGTCTGGCAGTAGAACATCTACTCCCCCTATGCATGCTGTGCCCAAGAAGAGTCTAGAAGAGGTTGTCATGTTTAGCTAAACAAAATGCAGGAGGCAAGGCACGCTGGATTGCTGACTCTGAACGTATGAGGATAAACCCTGCTGAATGGGGAAAATTAATGAGTTGCACGATGATTCTGGCCCAAGAACAGATGGACATAAACTGGTCAAGGATAAAGCTGAACTCGAAATTAGATTGCTTTGGTGATTAGAAAACTTCAAGTTCTAGAACAGCTTTCTGGCTTGAGCAGCGGGACCTGCTTTTAAGAAGGAGTTTCAGCAGATTATGAAAGGGATTATTGTATGACTCAGTGTCATAGCTGATCCCTTCCAGCCCCATGTATTGGAAGCATTTCTTCCCTTCTTACTAGCCAGCAGGACAGGAGCAGCAGATACCATCACCAGGTAGGGCTCTTTCCAAATGTCCAGAGTGCCAGGCTAGCCAAGTGCTGTCTTAAACTGACATAAGAAATAGCTGCAGTTGGGGGATGGAGCAAGCAGCCTGCCATTTCCCACTAGTCTTGAGTCTCACATTTGGTATTCTTGAAGCTTAGAGTCATGAGATTGGGCTAGCACTCAGCTTTTGCTTTACTGCTGCATGCTGTGAATGTGGATCTGATAACATGAACTGAGAGGTCCAAAAACCTCTACATGTATTTCTATGTTCTTGATTTTTAAGCCAATCTCATAACACATGGAACCTGATTCATACATTTCTGAAAACTTGGATGTGGTGACACTGGTCTGATTTTAAAGGCAAAACACAGGTGAATTAGTACAGCTATTCAGGTTTTACCCACCATACTTTGCTATAAATGCTATGAAGTATGCTAAATTTGGGCATACAAATGTGGCTGCTTCAGCAGTCTGGAACAGGTGAAAGCAATACTTTGAATGTAACTGCCTGCTATTGAATGTAGGCAGGCTTCAGCACTGGAATCTTAGACCCGCAGGGTTGAAAGGGACCTCAAAGGTCTTCTGGTCCAACCTCTGTACAAATGCAGGATTGCTACTCCTAAACCAACCCTGACCAGTGTTTATCTAACCTCTTCTTGAAAACCTTCAGTGAAAGAGATTCTGCAACTTTCCTCTGTAACTTCTCTCAGCAGTCTGTTCCAGGGCCTTACTGTCCTAACAGCAAGGAAGTTTTTTTTCCTGATATCTAATTTCTTCATGTCCTGCCATCTGTGTCAAAGAAGAAAAGTTGTTCTCTTTCCATTTTATGGCTCTGGCTCTAAAATAATTAAGTGCTCAGGAGTAGGAAAATGACTTTTGTGGTGGATGTACAGCAGTGACTGAGGAGGCAGTCAGCCAATCTTTAAGAAAAGGAAAAAGAAGCATTTGAGGAATTATAGACTGGTCAGGCTGACCTCAGTACTTGGAAAAATTATGGAGCAGGTCATCAAGGAATCTATTTTGAAGTCTCTTGAGGAGAACATGGCGATTAGGAACAGGATTCAACAAAATCAAGTCATGCCTGACCAACCTGATTTCCTTCTATGACAAGGTTATGGGCTCCATGGATGGGGAGCAGTGCATGTGAAATATTTCAGTTTTCACAAGACTTTCAACATTGTCTTCCATGACATTCTCATTAGTAAGCTAAGATTACAGTCTAGGTCAGGGCAGCAACCTACAGCCTGCAGGCCCAACGCAGCCTGCAGGTAAAGCCCTGGGGCTCTATGTCTGCCCCCATGCTGGGACTAAGCAGCTGGGCCAAAGCTGGGCAACTTCCATTTGTGCCTGTGCTTCCCCCTGCTCTCTAGCCTCTCCCGCTTCTCCGTACATCACGACAAGGGACATGCTCGGATGGGATGGGCTGCACCTTTCCCCCAAAGGTAAGCATGTTTTCTCTTGTAGGTTGGCAGATCTCCTCCGGCGGGCTTTAAACTAGGCTTGTTGGGGGAAGGGGATGACGTGGGCAGAGGAAGCCTCAGACAAGCAAGCCAAGCATCGCCTGCAGGAGCAGCCCAGCCTAAACCGATGACAAGAGAAACAGGTAATCAGGTAAGTGACATGGGCCTGGGTACCACTGGGATTAGGGGGGCAGTCCATTCATCCTCAGGAGGCCTCAAATGCCTCTATACTAATGCCCACAGCATGGGGAACAAGCAAGAGGAACTAGTCCTCCTGCTAGCCAGCACCAACCCAGACATACTGGGGCTCATTGAAACTTGGTGGGACCCAACTCATGACTGGGCAGTGAATATCAAGGGCTACAGGCTCTACAGGAACAATAGGACAGGTAGGAAGGGTGGGGGTGTGGCGCTCTATGTCAAGGAGCAACACACATCCACAATGTGTATCACAGGGTCAGAGGAGCAGCAAATGGAAGTGCTATGGGTTAGAGTACAAGGGGGTTGGGGAGAAAGGGACTTAACAGTGGGGGTCTACTACAAACCACCCAACCAAGGAGAAGATCGAGACCAGGAATTCTTAAGTCAGCTCAGGGAGATAGTTAGGTCCAAGGATGTGGTCATCATGGGTGACCTAAACTTGCCAGACATCTGCTGGGAGGAGCAGACAGCCAAGTCTGACTGCTCACGCAGGTTCTTAACTGACATACAGAACCTCCATCTAACCCAGGAGATACACAGCCCCACCAGGGGAGATGCCTTGTTGGATTTGGTCCTGGCCACGGGTGACGACCTGGTACAGGGTCTGCGGATGCTCAACCACCTGGGCGATAGCGATCATCATCTGCTGGAATTCACCATCCAGCGCAAGGCGGCAAAAGCCTCTGGCAAGGCAGCAGCCCTCGACTTCAGGAGGGCGGACTTTAACGATGTAAGAAAACTAGTGGGGGAAGCACTGAGGTGCCAGAGCTGGAGGGAGTTGAGTGTCCAGGAGGTGTGGTCACTCCTTAAGGAGACGATCCCCCAAGCTCAAAGGGAAGTAATCCCTACATGAATCAAAGTGGGCAAGAGGGCGCAAAGGCCCCCATGGCTCACCAAAAGCATCCGGGAATGTCTCCAAACAAAAAAGGAGGCGTACACCCATTGGAAGAGAGGGGCCATCACAAGAGAGGGCTATACCTCAGTATCTCGGGAATGTAGGGGGGCGGTCAGGAAGGCCAAGGTGGAAATGGAGCTGGGACTAGCGACCCAGATCAAGGGCTAGGACCTGGAACCAACTTCCAAAAGAAGTGGTGCTGGCTCCTACCCTGGGGGTCTTTAAAAGGAGGCTGGACGAACATCTGGCCAGGGTTGTTTGACCCCATTACTCTTTCCTGCCACGGCAGGGCAGGACTAGATGGTCTCCTCAGGTCCCTTCTGACCCTACCAACTATGAAACTATGAAATGCAGCTTCCAGCTACCCAGCCCTTGTGCAGTTCTCCACCAAGTGGTAGCTATACCCATGCCATGGCTAGGAAGTGGGGGCGGAAGCTGGGAGAAGTGGCAGCTGCCTGGCCCTGGAACAAGTGCAAAGCCTGTAGCTTGAAATGGTTGCCAGTCTAGGTGAAACTGCAGCAAGGTGCATACATAACTGGTTGGATCACCATACTCAAAGAATAGTCATCAATGGCTCCATGTCTAATAGCTACAAGGTATTGAGTGGGGTCCCTTAGGGGTCTGTCTGGGGTCCAGTGTTGTTTAATATCTTCATCAATGATGTGGAGGAGAATATTGAACATATTCACACACACAAATACAGACTGGAGAGTGACTAGTTAGGCTACAGTGTTAAGGAAAGGACAAATATATATATATATGTATCTTTAAATGCAACTAAGTCTCTTTATATGGAGGTAGGCCAGGATAGGAATAGCCTCCTTCCTTGGTAGTGTGAACTGGAGAGTGAGTGGCCTTCAAAGGCAGGATCTTTCCTGCTGAGTGGCACTGTGCCATGTGCCATAGCCCAAAAAGCCTTGCAAATGTATATTCCATGAGGCCTAGATAAATGGAAGGACAGATAGAACTAGATCTATCTTGCTTAAGGATGGGTGGGTGCGGTGGGGGGTGTAGACGTTCACTCACTCTAGAGCAGAGTAAATAAAGGTTGGTAAGTAGATATGTGATAGGAGGCACACTGTGCAAGGTGCACAAGTCAAAGTTTGCTTCTTTAACTGTAAAGAAAGGCAGAGGCCTCAAACTTTGCTACTAACAAACTATCACTCAGTATTTTTTCACATTTTTCCCCACGTGCCAGCCAGCATCCTGACTTCTGCTGGTTCTCACAGCATGTGCAGGCAAATATTGTTTGACCCTGACATTTAGCTCTACATGTCTTTCTGCCTCAGGTCTTTGTCTTCTTGTAGGATTTTGTTTTTTCATTCATGTCTAGGGTGTCAGAGCTGCCCTCTGCTATCTTGGTGGTCCTTCAGATGCCAGAGAATTTCAGCCATGGTGGAAATTTTAGTTGATCCAGTTTTCTCTTAAGATGGTTTTATTTTTTTAATTTACTTCAAGTACTATGTGGTAGTGTTCAGGAATCCTCTGATGCAAAGCATTTGACACAGGTCTGTTCCCTTCAGTGTCTGGCTTCCAGCTGGTTCTGAGCTATATAGCATGAGACTCCTAGAAGGAGAATTTAATAGATTTCATAGACAACAGGGCTGGAAGGGACCTCGGAAGATCATTGAGTCCAGCCCCCCTCCCGAAGGGCAGGAAGTCAGCTGGGGTCATAAGATCCCAGCAAGATAAGTATCCAATTTACTCTTGAAGGTGTTCAATGCAGGTGCTTGAACCACCTCCGATGGCAGGCTATTCCAGACCTTGGAGGCTCGGACAGTAAAGAAATTCTACCTTATGTCCAGCCTGAAACAGTCTTGCAGTAGCTTTATAGCCATTCAACCTCGTCATCCCTTGGGGCGCTCTGGTGAAAAAATGTTCCCCCAGATACTGGTGTTCACCCCGATAAACTTATAGGTGGCCATCAGATCACCCCTGAGACTGCGCTTTTCCAGGCTAAGGAGCCCCATAGCTCTCAGCCTGTTGTCGTAAGGTCTGTTTTCCTGACCTCTGATCACGTGCGTGGCTCTTCTCTGGACTCTCTCAAGCTTCTCCACATCCTTTTTGAATTGTGGGGCCCAAAACTGGACGCAGTACTCCAGCTGCGGCCTCACCAAGGCCGAGTACAATGGGAGAATGATGTCCTGGGATTTGCTCGAGAAGCATCTATGGATGCAAGTCAGCATTTTGGTCACTTTACTAGCCTCAGCATCGCATTGAAGGCTCATGATCATCTTGTGGTCAATGATGACCACCAAGTCTCTTTCTTCCATAGTGCTAGCCAGTGTAGCACTGCCAAGCCTATAAGGATGCTGCAGGTTTTTCCTCCCAAGGTGGAGAACCTTGCATTTTTCAGTGTTAAACACCATCAGGTTCTCATCCACCCATTTGCTGAGCCTGTCCAGGTCAGATTGGATCGCCCTCCTGTCTTCAGGTGTGGATGCTTTGCCCCAGAGTTTGGTATCATCGGCGAACTTGTCCAATCCACTTCTGACTCCAGTGTCCACATCATTAATGAAGAAGTTGAACAATATGGGTCCAAGGACAGAGCCTTGAGGGACCCCACTGTTCACAGGGCACCATGATGAATTACTTCTGTCAATTACCAGTCTCTGGGTCCGAACACAGAGCCAATTTCCCAGTCAGTGGATCGTGGTGGACCCAAGGCCACAACTGATCAGTTTCGCCAAGAGGTGATCATGGGATACCAGATCGAAGGCTTTTTTGAAGTCAAGATATATGACATCAATCTCTTCTCCCTTGTCCAGGTGATAGGTCACCTGGTCATAAAAGGAAATGAGATTGGTCAAGCAAGACCTACCTGCTACAAACTCGTGCTGGCTATCCCTCAAGATGTTGGCGTCAGCCAGTCCATTAAGGATGGCCTCTTTTCTAAGATCTTCCCCGGGATAGAAGTCAGGCTGATAGGCCTATAGTTTGTCGGATCCACTTTCCTCCCTTTCTTGAAGATAGGCACCACATTGGCCTTCTTCCAGTCTTCGGGCACTTCACCAGAGCGCCAGGAGCTTTCAAAGCTGCGTGCCAGAGGCTGGGCTATGATGCTCGCCAGCTCCTTGAGTACCCTGGGGTGTAGATTGTCAGGGCCAGCTGACTTGAAGGTATCCAGCCTCTCAAGGTCTTCCTTTACGAGGTCCACATTGATGGAGGGCAAGGGATCTCCCTCACCCGGACCTTCCTGTCCTGTAGCGGACATGGGCGTCCCATGGGACTGATGAAAGACCGACACAAATTACCCATTTAATAGGATGGCTTTTACCTGGGCATCAGTTGTCAGTTGTCCCATCTGGTTCAGCAGGGGTCCAATGTTACCCTTGCTTTTCCTCTGGCTCCCCACATATCTGAAAAAGGACTTTTTATTGTCCTTGATGCTTGAAGCTATTTGGAGTTCAGTTGTAGTCTTGGCTTTCCTGGTTTGCTCCCTGCAGGACCAGACCAGTGCAGAATATTTCTCCTTGGAGGTGAATCCCATCCTTCATCCTTTGTAGGCCTTTCTTTTTAGCCTCAGGAGGTCTGCTAGGTCCCTGGAGAGCCAGGGGGGCTGTTGTGCCCTCTTGCTGCCTTTCGTCCGAGATGGAATAGAATTAGCTTGTGCATTGAGGATCACTCCCTTGAGGAGCAACCAGTCTTCCTGGACTCCCCTCTCCCTGGGGTCGTGGTCCCTTAGGGCCTCACTGACAAGCCTCCTGAGCTTGTCAAAGTCGGCTTTCCTGAAGTCAAGGACTTCAGTGTTGCTGACTGACTTGCCAGCTTTATGGTGGATGGTGAAGGTGATCAGCTCGTGGTCGCTGTCATCCAGCTTCCCATCAATCACTAGGTCGCCGATTAGGTCATCCCCAGTAGCCAGTACCAGTTCGAGCAGCGCTTTACCTCTCGTTGGCCCATAGACTTCTTGAGTCAGGTAGAGGTCATCCATGCACGATAGGAAGCTTTGCGACTGCTCAGATTTTGCTGAGTGATCCTCCTTTACGAGGTCCACATTGAGTTCTCCAGGGTAACCATTCCAGTGACACCCTTTCAAAATGTATGTGTCCGTAGCTCCTTTACCTGTAGGTATGTCTCCCTGCACTGCCATTGCTTAGTGATTTGTCACATGCACTTAATGGTTAATGGGCAAAACTGATTAGAATTTACCTCCCTCTGCCCTGTAATTTTCTACAATTAAATAAATTATCAGAACATTAGATCAAGCCATTAGTTTACAGCCATTTGGAAAGGCTTTGATTGCTCCTGCCTGTCAATAATGATCAGGGGCTTCTCAGTTTGATTCTGCTTTTCAGCAAACAAATCCAGCCTTG
This sequence comes from Alligator mississippiensis, assembly GCF_030867095.1. Taxonomy (NCBI): domain Eukaryota; kingdom Metazoa; phylum Chordata; order Crocodylia; family Alligatoridae; genus Alligator; species Alligator mississippiensis. Next base: position 17,949,098 of record NC_081829.1, read on the forward strand.
TGAAGTGCCAGTAGAAGGGCAACAGCAGCACATGTGGAGTGGAAGTCCCAAAGAAGAGGCCAGGATATCTAGAAATTGCTTTGCTTATTATGCTGGCACAACCCTTCCACTCTGTTCTTCCTCGCAGCAGGGGGAGAGCATTTCCCTGCAGGCTCCAGTCATTGGACTCAGGTCAGGGCAGGAGAAGGATGTCTCCTTAGAAACTGCTGTTGTATGATCAAAAGTTGCCAATGGCCCCGATTAAAAAAAGACCATTCTGAGCTTCTGTCTTTATTCTCTTGGCAACTGGGAAAGGAAACACAAATTGGATGCAGCTCTTAGATGGGAACTGTTGCTTGGGCATCTGGAGTTTACTGCTGCTTTGGCTGTGCAGAGATTTTTCACTGTAGAGAGAAAGAGGTAGTTAGCCATGTTGGTCTGAAGACAGGCAGAAGACAAGGCATGGTGGTACATGATACCGGCAAAACTTCCGTGTGGCCAGCTGCCACCTGCTGGAGCAGCAGGGGAGGCAGGGAGGGACTGAGAAGGAGTGGAAGTGAGAAGGAACAACTCAGAGGAGGCATGTTGCAAGGAAGGGAAGTAGAGGGGGCAAAACACCAGTGGAGAAAGTATAGATGTAGAGTGATGCTAGGATGAGGAGAAAAGGAAGTCTCAGATGGCAAGAGCAGAAGGGAAGGCTCGCTATAGCAGGCAGTGAATGGAGGGTGGGAGCTCAGAGAGATGCTTGAAGGAAAAGGTAGTATGCTTGGAGGTGGCACCAACCTATCCTTAGTCAGATAGGTGACTGATGTTGGTGAGTTGAAGAGCCTGGCAAGGTAGAAGTCTCCTGCCTGGGCTTCAGGGGGCATCTCTGCACCCCAAATCTTGGGGATTGACCTATCAATCACTGGGAAGCTCTTGGGTATTTTCCCCCTGCCCATGTGTATTTTGCTAATGTTTTGTTCCTGCATCCTTTGCTGGATTAGCTGTCTAAACCCTTGGCATTGTCCTGACTTGACACACAGGGTGGAATATGCAGTGAAGAAGGAGGCTGAGACCTGGTGGAGGTGATTGCCAGATAGCAGTGTTTTTAGTCAGTCTCTGGAGGCCTAGCAGTCTTGGGCTTTGACTTATTTGGAGAACAATTCCTGGCAGGGAACGATTTGGTGAGATTCAGAAGCCTGGAAGGAGAAGAAACTTGTCCTGCAGAGAAACAACCATGAGGTGGCACCATGGTACTTGTTTTTATATCAACCCCCCTCTTCCCCCAACCAGAGGTGGGGTTGGCACTACCTAGGCATCATAAAGGGCACAAAGCAAGCTGACTGTCCCTTACATTTTATTTTTATTTGCACTGGAGTTTTACACAGGCATTATTTTATTTGCTGTAGCTGAAACTGTCTCCTTTTTTTCTTAGCGACCTGAGGAAGGGTATTTGGTATTGGAAAATCGCCCAAGTCTATTCCTACCATGAAGTTGTTCTAATAAAAGATACCACCCACAGAAATCCTTAAAGAGGCACAGTAATTAATAGCTTGGAGAGGAGGGGTGGGATGCAGCTCAGCCCTGGCTGCCCTCATTGGGGAAGGGAAAACACCACCTTGTCTCTGTAGAGTGTGTGTTTTGTTGGACAGAGACTAGTCTACTGAACTCGTGTATGGAAAGCCAAGGCTGATCAGATCCAAGGATTTGTGGCCGCTATTAAAGTCCATTTTGGTGAGGAGGGGACCTCTGGTATATGTGGTGCTTACAGGCGATCAGAGGCTCTCAAAAGGCCATGTGTTTGTCAAGTGCTCTCTTCATTGTATTCAATGCTGCGTAACTATTTCCACCCCGATTGTCCTCAGCACCAGATACCTGTATGTCCTGCAAAATCTCTGTGGGCTGACAGGTTTGGGTAAGAAGAACGTATCTGGTTTCTTTCTCTTTAGCTGAGGGGGCTGGCCACAGGGGAGCAGATAACTCCTGCATCCTAGGAGCTGCCCTCCAACCAGGTACATGTCAACAGGAGATGCTCTTTCTCCCCCACTAATCTAGCTGGAAGACATGTATACTCCTTCCTTTCCTTGTCTGGGATCCTGTTATCTTCAGTCTCATTAGTGTCCCTCTGTGACTTCATATCCCCTTAGGGGCACAGCCCTCTTTCCACATGTGGTGGAGTGGCAGGCTCCCCTCTGTGGCAGAGCATTCCTTGCCCACAGAACAGCTTTGGAGTCTTCAATACCTCGACCCCTGGGAAGGCGTGAGCATCGTTAATGCAAGCTCTTCCCTGCTCTTCTGGGAAAGCCGCTGCTGGTGAGAAGGGTATTGGTCTCCATAGCCCATTTGGTCTGTGGCTTTAACTGTCAACCAAGGAGGCAACAGTCAAGTCTTTAGAGTATGAACAGAGGAACTGGATGGAGAACTACCCACTTGTTTACCACCAAATGAGCTGGGGAAGACCCCCTGGTAGGCTTGCTTTAGGATTCAAAAAAGTACCCTTACTTTGGGACTGTAAGTAAGATACCCTTATTTGGGGACTGTTGGGCCTAAGGTCATGCCTCATTAAGGTTAATTTTGGACATGGGGTTTCAGAGAGACTGTTGCATGGGCAGGGTCTCTGCTAGTGGTAGAGTGGTAAAGAAGGCCTCTCACTTTATGAAAGAAACCACAGCTTTAATTTGGCTCAGGGTAGTTGCTGCTCTCAGGACTTCCTTAGCGGATGAAAACCATGAGTGTTGCTTTGTGACAGGAGGCCAGGATCAAATGAATGCCCGTGCTCATATTGGGCACTTAACACACATGCAGGGAGGCTGCTCTGACACGTTGTAAATCCAGTGTGTGTTCAATTTATCAGAATAGCATTAACTTAATTTATCATGGGTACATTAGCAAGCTTCAGATTAATCGAGTCTGCTGGAGTGTGGAAATTAACACACTCCAGCAGCCTCCAGTGTCATGTGTATCAGTATCCCTACACTGAAAAATGGTGGTGGGGTGTTGAAAAAATGGCAGTGGGGCACATTGAACTAAAGCTTGCTTGACAAGCTTTAGTTCAAAGTGCCCCACCACCACTTTTTCAACACAGGGGTGGGGGGGGAGGGGGCAGCACAAGTGACACTCAAGTGCTTTTAATTAGCACAGGTCTCTAATTAAAGACCCCCACCACAACCCGGAGCACATCTATAAGTGCCCTGTCTCCCTGGGAGGGTACACTCTACTTAACTTGCAGCTCTCCATTTTCCTGTGAGCTTTGGGGAACTAAAAAAAGTTCTGCAGAGCTAACGTGATTTATTGTCTGGCCAATGGCAGCAGTGTGATGCCACTAGTCTGCCATGGCATCTGAAAGTAGACCACAGTCTCTTTTCATGCCCATGATCAATTTTTACCATAGCTAGATTCGCCTATGGAAGGAACCCTTTCAAAAGGGGAATGTTTCAGCTGGGCAGCAGCTATGAGTTGTGCTGTAATGTGAGAATCCAAAATGACTCCAGCTTTAACCCTGAATGAAGCAGAATTAAAGTTAGAGAAGTTTTGTTCCATGTGAATCATTCTCAGCTTGTTCATACACAGCAGTTAGAAGGTTCCAGTGCCTGCCCTATTGCAATGGCTCCAAATCTACATGGGACCACATCTGAAAGGTTCTTGTTCAGCCTCAGGATGGGGTGCCAGGTACTGTTTGTGCTTTTCCACAGGTGTGGCTCCTGCTTCTCTTTAGAACTGTGCCTACCACCTGGCCTCAGGTCCTGCTGTGCTCTGGAGTTGCATTCTGCTGATGTGGTACAAATTTTTCAAGTCTGACACATCACACAATTTTCCTGTGACAGCAGGAAAGCAGCTAGGACCACACCTGCTGAAGCAGACATCACAGTGTTTGTGAACAGGTCCCAACCCCTTCCACAGCTGCAAAGGAAGAAGTTTGCAAGAGAACCACCTCTGGAAGGTGAAAATGGGGAGGGACCTGCCCAGGTCTGTTTCTGTCATCCACAGATAGAAACTCAGCAGGTTTGATCCAGAATGTCATTTTCTCACTAGCTCACAGTGGCTGCTGAGAAAAGGAGGCAGGGAAGGATTGCTGCTCCTGAGCTGTGAAAACAGGGGCTCCAGCCAGATCTTGCACAGACCAGCTGGTGAGCTCAGATCTCATGGCACAAGCCCAAGCTTCCAGCAGCTGACATGTCAGTGACCTCAGAGAACTTACTATGCATGCAGTGCACAAAGAGGGGTGCAATCACACCACCACGCTCTCCTGGATCTGCTCCTGCCTGGTGGCCATAAAATTGGTGACTCTGTTCACTAGGGAGGGTGCAAGGAAGGGTTGGCAGATAGATTGGTGATGTGGTTGGTAACAATGTTAGTTTGGAAGGGTCAGAAAGCTGTGACAGGTTGCGTTAACCCCCATGTTCAGGATAAGGCAGTATCCAGGAGAGCTGGAAGCTCCTAAGAGACATCTGCCTCCTTAGAGGCCTGTATCATTTGCAGTGCTGGTGTGGTCTTTTTTTGAGGAATCTAATTTATCAGAATAGCAGTAACTCAATCTATCATGGGTACATTAGCAAGTTTCAGAGGAACTTCTAATGCTGGAAGGGTTTCAAGGAAAGGCTTCTACCTGTCCTGAGTTTGGATGTGGTCACTGGTGTGAAGCGTGGGTCATAAGAAATAATGAGAGGTCTAGAGAATGATCTGCTTTATGCAGGTATAAATCCAGGATTTGCCAGCTGTTAGGGACACTACTGACTCATGTGGGTTTAAATACAGAGTAGGGAGTCCGGGCTACCATGCACAGCTGATGTTTGTAGATTATAAGGGCAGAGAGGACCCCTGTGATCTCCCATCTGGCCTCCTGCCTAACACTGTCATTGGTCTTCCCTGAATTAATCCTTGTTTGAACTTTGGTGCAGCTCTTCCCTGGTAATTTGTTCCAGTGGTTATTTACCACCACTGTGAATTCGTCTAGCTCCAACTTTCAGCCAACAGGACCCTGTTATATCTTCTCTGCGAGATTGGAAGGCCCATTATTTACTTCCTTGGATTATTTAGTATTGAGATCCTGCAAAGTAGCTGAATTTCTGGAATCTTCTGCTATAAAGCCTGTCTTCCAGTTCTTTGCAAAGCAGGGTAGATTTGCACCTTACAAACTAACCAAAGTAGGTGTATATGTAGCATAAGCTTTCATGAGCTGCAGCTCACCTTATCAGATGCAGATGAAGTTCTCTGGTCATTCTCAGGACTCTTCTCTGGACTCTCTCCAGTACATCTACATCCATTTTAAACTGTGGACGCTATTCCAGAAACGGTCACACTGGTATCAAACCCAGTTGTAATATAACCTCCCTGCTCTGACTTAAGATCATCTAAGGTTGATAATGGTCCATTTAGCTAGTGTCACACTGATTACCCACTATTAACTGTCCCCCAAGTATTTTTCAGGGTCATAACTTCCCAGGATAGAGTCCCCATCCTGTCAGTATGGCCTTCACTTTTTGTTCTTTATTCTTCAATCTTTGTGCTTCGTTCAAGGTTAAAGTTAGAGCTGTTTTGCTCCTAGCTTGTGCGCAGGTAACTGTTGGAATATAACAGCTGCTGTGAAGTTCCCTTTTGAAACTGCTCCAAGGGTCAGATTGCCTATGCCCCCAGAACTTTACAGTACGTTGTGCTGCAATCCATATTGGCTGCTTGTGCTCAGTTTACTCGGTCATCCAGACCACTCTCTCGCAGTGACCTGTCATTTTCTTTACTTACCAAGCTCCTAGTCTCTGTCATCTGCATATCTTTTTTGGAGGTCATGTTACTAAATTTGGTGCCACGTCTAAGCTGGTTGTGTGCCATTGGTGTCATGTGGTTGGCTATCTGGTCTGGGTGCTGACATGCTGTAACACAGCTAGCTAGTCCTTCCATTTCAAATACCTCTTTCCCCCAAGTTTTCTTTATAGAGTCCCTTCTCCTGTGGACTGAGAAGGAAGAGAATACCAGTCACTGACGATTTGATCCTGGGCTTTTCCCAAACACCAGTACTTACCTGTGGAGCTCAGCCTGGTTTTGTGGGGCCTGGTATTCGGGCAAGAAGGGAACCTACAGAAGCTAGACAGAGGGCAAATAAAGTTTCAGAAACAACCTGCTGAGACCTAGCGAATATGCAAATTCAAAGCAGATTAAAGTAGGAAGTAAAGCTTTTATATCAGCCAGAGCTGAGATCGAAGGGGGAATTTTCTCTACCCTCTTCTCAGCACCAACCAAAGAGATGGGAGCTCTTCTTCTGTTCACTGTATGCAGCAGTGCTGGCCCTTTAAGGCAAATTCTCAGCTCCAGTATTGCCATCAGTCTAGATACGCTGCAGAATAGGAGGCTTGCTTGGAGTTAAAATTACAGAGGATGCTGAGTAATATAGGGGCATAGCATGCTGGGAAGTGGCAGAAGGTATAAGTAACTCTTCCTTTGTTAGAGATTAAGAAGGAACTGGAGCTTTTCCATGGAAGAACCTGGGCAGGGGTTGGAGCCAGTTGATGACAGAGACAGCCTGGGAGAGATGTTTTGGACTCTGCTGTTGGTGTTTAGCTTCATTGGGTTTTTTAGAGTCCCTAGCAAGGGGCAAAAGGGAAGGGGTCTCAGACCAGGGCCTGCATAGGGCACTGCACTTTTATCAGCTTTACTGTTTCTTCCCCATGTTATCAGCTTGCGCTCTCAATAACCAGACAGACATGATCCTGAAAGGGATTGCTCCAACTTTCATTTTATTTTCTTTCCAAAGTGGAATTGCAGGAGGGGAAGGTGTGCAAGAGGGGGGTTGGTTTGTTGCAAAAGGGCCGGGGGGAAAGGGAAGGGGGAATTCTTTGGATGTACATTGGCAAAGGAATTCCTATCAGACTGGAAATGACTTATGCGCTAAAGCATGGCAGGCAGAACGCTCTGCCTTGGTGAACATGCTTGGGTTTTCATCCTTAAGGTCTACTTCAGAGATTGTTCCATGTATAAAACAAAAAAGTATATTTTATATATATATATATTTGTGTGTGTGTGTGTGTGTGTGTGTATGTATATGTGTGTGTGTGTGTATATATATATATATATATATATATATATATATATATAAAATATAAACACACACACAGTCTACATTCCCTACAACTCCCAGTCCCTAAGGGCTTCAAGTTGTAATGGCCATGCATATATTTGCAGTATAAAAATGTATGCTGACTGAGCCAGTGCCTTCCTTGCCGGGTGCAGGATTGGCCACATGATAAATAAGTGGGAAAGATGCCTTTATATGACATCAGACAGCTCTCACACATTTGTGTGGTCAACCAAGCACTGAGTGGCTGTGCTATTTTGCCTCAGTCCCCGGCTGCCTCCTGGAGCTGTACCATCTGGTTGCCTATGCTTTAAAGAGGAATTTTTGATCCAAGGGAAGGGAGTGAAGAACTGTGTCAGATCTTGGGGGTTAAATTGAAATGTGCTCAGTCCTGCTGCCCAGGAGTTAGGAAAACTGCATGTCATAGGTTTCTATGTTTCCAACTGGGTTTCCAATGGACAGTTTTGGTTGTTTTACCGGGGGGGGAAAGACGGTCAAAATTCACCATACGATAGTTAGACAAGTCTTCATATAGGTCTGTCTGCCTGTCTCTCTCCTGCATGACATACCCCATTTTTTAGGGCAAACGGTCTTCTTTTGTCAGGCTTAGGTCAAGTCCCCGATGGGCAGAGAGGGCAGTCCTTCATACAGGCCTGTCCACAGCATATTGGCAAGGGCTCAAGTTGGAAGCTGCCGTCTGCACTGCTGGGTAAGTGAAGTTAGCATGCTGCTTGGCCTTCAGCCTCAAGCTGGCCAGGCTGGAGTTGCATGTGTCCCTGTACATGTAGGGGCTGGCAGTAGAGGCATAAGGACAGGCACTGGATGAAACAGCAGAGTTGAGGCTTGGGCTGTTGAGGTTGTTGATGTTTCCCAAGTTGTTGAGGCTGGAGCCAGGTACTCCAGTCACTGCTGAGGGGACCATGGAGGAAGGCATGGTCATGGAGGCAATGGAACTGGGTGGGGAGAACATGGGCTGGGAGGAAAGGGGGCTGACATTCATGGAGTTGAAGAAGGGGAAGCTCTTGGCTGACAAGGGACTGGTGGCAAGCCCCTTGGTAGCCCAGTTGTTATATGAGTAGCTAGAATACATGTCATCATAAGGCTGCATCAGTCCATTGAACTGGGCTCCAAAACTGTTCTTGCAAAGTTCTGCCTGTTGGTTCCTTTCTCGTTTCCTCCATTTGGCTCTGCGGTTCTTAAACCAGACCTGCAAAGGAAGGAGAGAGGGGAAGGGGGTCACTGTGATTATTGGCAGGGAAACCTTCTTATTCATCCCTTATCCCTCCTTTACCGATCCAAGGACATTGGGAGGGGGATTGAGTGAAATGAATGAAGGGGTTGTAAATGGTAGTTGTTCAGTAGAATTAATTAAAGTAAAAGCTAATTCTATATCAGGGCAGGTTGCTTAGTGGTGTCCTGCTAGGTGGTGGAATGATCTTCCAATGAAAGTGGATAGGAGCCCCAAAACCAAACAACAGAGTCTGCAATATAGGGGATAATCTTGAAATGGACATTGTCATTGTGTAAGGTGCTTTCTATCTTTTGAGTCCCATCATGATTTACAGTGTAAATTTAGTCATGCACCTCTACAGTTTCTATACATACCCCACAGAGTGAATTCACCCCAAAGTAGTGAAAAATTCAGCAGGTTCCTTCAAAATGCCCCCTTCTGGGCTCTCAAGTTTTGTGCTGATTCTTTGACTGTAATAGAGATCTACTAGAACCAGCTGGAAATTTTCAGCGGAGATTCCCAGGAAGTCAGAAAACCTCAAACTCTGCTCTGGCGTGAACCACAATTTAATAGAAAGATTTTATTTGCAATCATGTCGCCCGCCTTGCTGTGCATTCCCCATCATATATCAAGTCTAGCAGTTGTTTACATGGGCAAAATATTATACAATTAATTAGCCTTTTTCCCCCCAAACTGGTCTAGTGATTGGAAACCAGAAGGAAAAGCTTTAACATGTGACTGGCTAGGTTTTGTAGGCTATGAGCAAGTGCTCTGAGGAGCAGTCTGAGGACTGTACAGGTTTGAGTATGGCTGCAAATCTGTTTTTGTCTTTTTTATCTAAAAAAATCATCTTGGTTTGTGGGCTTTTTGTTAACTTTGGCCTTCATCAGAAAAGGGTGAAAGATTATTAAATAAAGACTAAGATATAATAAACCTGAAGAATATAAAAGTTGATTTTAAAAACTATAAATGGAACCAGGTGAAAATAAAAAGGCTATATATTTTTTTCTTGGATTGATGATAATATCTTGGATTAGGAAGCCTGGAAATGTTGTTGTGTTTTAAATATGATTTGCTTAAGCAATAATGCAATTTACTTTTGGCATTTTCCTCAAGTTTGGATGGTGAAGCAACTGATCAGTTTCTAATGCATTTCTAATTAGTTTTCCTTCTGGGTTCTTATGCTTGGGGCCTGTGCTGTTGTTTGTTTGGATCTTTAAGAATTACAGCAACAATATTGCCTTGTCATGAGTGAGGGGAAGCTGCAGATTTCAGACTTGGGTAGAATCATAATAGGCTGAAGATTCAGTTTTAAAGGTAGGTTTCCTGCTCAAGGATTGCAGTAAACTCTACTTATTGGGTTACATCAACTAAGCTGTGAGGAGCTGTCAATCCTACCTTAGCCAGGGTTGGAAGCTACTTCACTTCTTTTTTCTTTCTGCACTTCCCTATAATCTCCTGCCCTGCAAAAATCTCTCCCTTTTGCAGTATGAGTGGACCTGAAGAGGGCTCAGTGGGTCCTAATTCAGGGGCTTAGGGATCTAGCTCAGGGATCATCATTTCTATCATCTTAGCGTATAGCACTGGCGTCCCCCCATGATCAGTGTAGATTGCTCTCTCTTCTACAGCTCCGCCTGCTGAATGCTCAGTGCTAATGAAATGTCTTTTTCTAGTCACAGTTGCTTACTCAGCACCTTCTCCCTGACCACTACCTCAGATTTCCCCTGTACCCGTCTGTCTCCTTCCTTCCTGCTCACCTGTAATCCATCATCTGCTCCTGTTCTCCCTACTCCAAGTCCTAATGTATCTTGCTTAATTCCCTCCCGTTGCCAGGATCTCCACATTTCCCTAACCCTCACAACATGACAAATCAGCTGCCCTTTCCCCTCAGAGCTTAGCTTCTGCCAAAACTAGAAATAAAGGGCAATGGCATCCATCTTTGCTGAGGCAGTCTCATTTTTCATCTCTAAAATTTAGAGGCTTGTCAGCCATCTTCTTAAGGCATGTATGACTTCACTCTTATTGACAGTCACAGCAACTGGGAGCCATTTTGGAGAAAGGTAAAACTTTTGTGAGGGGAAAAACAGTCACCAGAAATTCGTAAGAATTTCCTTTAAACAACCAAAATCTCCTGAGATTCAAAAATCATGAGCTAGCAATGAGCCCTTGTGTTCTGAGAACTAAATCCTGACAGGAAACAGAAACCTGCAGCCTGGACCAAAGTAAAATACTGAGAAAAAGAACTGAAAGGATTAAAAAGAAGGGGAGAGGATAGAATAGGGACAGGACAGAAACTGGCACTTGGGGAAATTGGGATACGGGCAGTGTAGAGAGACTCGGGCAGCGGTCAGCAAACTATAGACCACAGGCAAGATCCAGCCTGCAGAGCCATTTGATCGGTCCCACAGACATGGGGCTTTGGCAGTTGCTTTCCCATGTCATTGCACTGAAAAGTGGCAATGATGACTGGGTCCAAGCACCTGCCGATCTGCCTCTGACCTGAACTGGGTCATTCTGGTCTGTCACTTGAATGGTTGCTGACTACTGGTCTAGGGGATGAGATGAGGGAGAGATAAGGATGCTGTTAGCTTGTATTTATAGTAACATCCAGAAGGCACTCGCAAGACTGGAGTCCTGACCCTATATAATGAATTAATTCTGCTGCAAAGAACTTCCCATTTCAGTCAACATGATAAAGGAGGGGGCAAGGAAGGAAGGCACAGAGAAAGGCAGTGACTCGTCCAAGATCGCTCAACAGGCACGTGATAGCATAGGGAATAGACCTCTTGAATCCTAGGCGAACACCTCATCTGTTGGGCAAAGCTGTTGTGAGGCAGGGGAAGTTATGAGGCAATATGGAAGAGACTGGGAAGAGGCACGGGGAATTAGAGGTGAGGAGAGATGGCACAGAAGCGTAGACAGCGAGGATGGGGAAAGGGAGGGAGAAGATCACAGGGGCAATGGCAGCAGTCAAGGCACAGAGCGTTACACGTGTGAGAGGAAGGAACTCCATGAATTGTGTTATGGCACCGGGTTTCTTCCCCAAGGGCCCTGGACTCTGCGCAGCAGAGGAACCTCCCTCCCTCACTACTCCTCCCCCGGGAAATATGTTGGCATGGAGGAGGCGCAGCTTCCTGCTTGTGGGAGAAGACGCCCCATGTTTTTAGCCTTGGTGAGATCTCCCTCATGAAGTCCTGCAGAAGTGAGCAGTTGTTCCTGTGAACTGGTGACTGAGGCCTGCTGAGTGCTAGGAGCAGATTCTGGGGGTTTATCTCAGAATCTGGCAAAGCCTTTAGTGGGCTGGCGTGGGGCTGGCTGCAGAGCTGGGATCCAGTTTCAATCCAGTTCCCCAAGCTCTGGCTGTGTTGAGGGTGCGTGGAGTGGAAGATGAGGAGTGGCCATACCCGGACTCGTGCCTCAGTCAGATTGGTCCAGACTGCTATCTCCTCCCTGGTGCTCATGTCCGGGTAGCGGTTGCGCTGGAAGGTGGCTTCCAGTTCTTGGAGCTGCTGGCTGGTAAAGTGAGTCCTCTGCCTTCGCTGTTTCTTCTTCAAGGAGCCATCCTCAGGGTTGGAGTCATCAGTCTGGTTCTGCTGGGACTTCTCTGTGTCTGCAAAAAGCAAAAGGAGGAAATCTGTCATAGCTCTTCCAGGAGGCACCTCTCACCATTATGGTACAAGCACCTGCAGGCTTCTGGCCTCTGCATCCGATTCCCAGGACATCGGTGCATCTTAATGCCATATCACCATCTTCCCAGTCCCCATAATCTAGGTGCAGGCCCCTTGCCATGAAAAACGTGTAGTGAGCTTGCATTATTACCTGAGAGTCGCTATGCAGAACCTCTAGTGACGGCTCACCTAGGTTCATCTCCCCTGGCTCACCTGCTGCCTGGTGGCTAAGCTCTGTAATAGCACCTACCAAAGACCTACACTGGGTGAGCTGATCTGGTCTTTATTATGGAGTAAATTTACTAAGGGAGACAAATCCAGGAGAAATGCATGCCTAGGGATGGTGTTGGGCATTACACCCTGAGACTGAGTTTCTCTTCTCTCGCTGGCTCAGCCTTGCAGCCACACAATAAACCTCCACTTTGATGCACAGAAGCATCCAAAAACCCTCTTGTCCATGCCCAACATGCCCTGGTTTTGTAGCTCGTTTATAAATTGACACAAAACATTGCATAGACATTCTCCTTACTTTTGCTTCAATTTAAGTGTGGTTCATTACCGTTTGGTTTAAATCCGTTCCTAACAAACTTAAGTTAAACTGACATGTCAGGCTAAATAGGTTTTAAAATGCCTGCATCTTCTTGCACTGACCTAACTAAAATCCCACCTTTAGCTCAGCCACTGTAATTCTGCAGCTAGACAAACCAAAAGAAGTTGCACTTTAAAGGTACACAAAAGGCAGAAAAAATGGTTGAGAATAGAGTAAGTAAGGTAAGTTGCATGGTTCATTCCATTTCTGGAAAGCACTCAGATATTTGGATGATGGTTGTAGTTTAAGGGGCAGGAGAAAACAGAACTGGAGTTAAGTCCTTTAGTCTTCCAGGCTTTTACAATGCACGTAATGACCATTGGGACACAAAGATGACATTCACAATATAAAAATATTTTTCATTTATATGGTTAAACTATTTTCTTCACCATGACTTTGCATGCTACAGTTTCATTAGCAGGGATTTCTAGGGAATAGCAGCCAACAGAGAGAAGAGGGAAGCCACATAGTCAGAGATTACAAATAGTCTCCTTCTACAAGGAGAAGGAGCCATTCATGTGAGTAGCAAAGGTCACTCCATTAAGTCTTATTTGGATTCTTTAGGCACAGACATTTTTAAGAGGCAGTAAAGTGATAAAAGTGACATTCAACCCTTCTAAGCTTTTGTCATCATAAAGTATGGCCTGTTGTTCCCATGCCTATTTTTTTTCTCATCACTGGATCCCCTCCTTATGGTTCACGTCCTTTTCTTACCATCTTTCTTACTATGAAATGACCCTCTAGCAATTCTTTCGGTTGAACTGAACCCCAGTATTCACAGTCAAGTCTAGTAAGGAAGTCTGGTCAGAAACATGAGTTAAAATGTAATCTTCATAGACATCTTCCAGTGCACAAGCCTTAAACAACCATGCTGCTGTGGCTAGACTGCTACTGATACCCAAGTAAGCTAGTTTAAAGTTAACCCAGATCTCTCTCCACTATGCTGAAGTCACTTCAGTGACACTGATGTAGAGAAATCCAACAAAGATAAGATTCCAGCAGTCAGCCTCTGCCCTACATTGCAGTCAGTGCAACTGCATGCCTTGCGAAACAGGACAGAACAGGAATATCAAATCATCTCTATCAAGAGGTAACTTAAAATCAACCTTTGCATCATTTGTGGGAATTGTAACCGTTCCATGGGAGCAGCAGAACATGGGGAAGAAAAAAGCAACATACTGTACATTAAAAATCTTCTCCTGTGAGCAATGACAACACTTCATTCCTTCAGGGCAAAAGGAAGCTTCTTTCTTTTAAGGCGTCTTATTCTCTAATTGCTCACTAATGACCAGGGATCCTGGTTTTCTCCGATTTAAAAAAATTCCCTAATTTTCAGATTTAAAAAAGTAACCCCAAATCCACATTTTTCCATGATTAAAATGAAACAACACTCTGGGGAAAAACTAAAACGAAACACTATGGTGTTTCATTTTAATCATGGAAAAATGTAGATTTGGGGTTACTTTTTTTAATCTTAAAATTGGGGATTTTTTTTTAATCAGAGAAAACTAGGATCCCCACTAATGACTCTATAGGCAAATCTAGAATTTTGAAAAGGCAGATGGTGTGATGCATCATCACATATAAAACATCACATATTTTTCTCCAGTTAAAAATAAACTAGAAGCTTTACTAATATGCTAGGAGCCTCAGGCTGTATTATTCCGTTTAAAATGGAATAAAAATATAATTTCCTTGGAATGAGTTGAAAACAATTTGCAGGGCTGTGAAATTGGAGCTTCAAGGGCAGCTAAGGGACAGCAGAATTGCAGAACAAAGGATGGCCTGATTGGCGGGACATCAAGACCATTAAAAGGAGAGAGGGTTTTTAACACCTGTGGAATGAAGGGTTTAGAAGGCATCAGATGATTCTAATATAATTAAGGGCTTAGTCCGTCTGTCGGTAATGCTCTTGGAGCATTTTGGACAGGAGGCAGTGCAGCAGAGTGCCACCATGATGGCAGGGACAGAGTGGGGCCTGGCCCCTCACCCCAGCCCTGTTCCCCAGAAGCGGTGGCGGCGTGGGGTGGTAGGTGGCAGCACTCTGTCCCCGCCTGCCCTCCCCTCCCCCATCATTCCTGACAGGCAACTGGCTAGTACAGGGGTTTTCAACCTTTTTTAACAAGTGTACCCCTTCTGCCTCAAAGTTTCAGCTCGTGTACCCCTTTATATTTTTCTCTTGTTTTTAAGGCATGGGGCAGGGGTAGGTACTGCACAGCCGGGGCGGAGTGCGGGATGCAGCCACAAGAGCAGGTCATCCAGGGGGCACCGGGGGGGTGCAGCTCCGGTCACTGTACGCACCCTGCTGGAAGCCCAAAGAGCATGTGCCCCCCAGATCTGTGCACGGGGCAGAGGCAGCTGCTGCTGCAGGCTGGACTCTGCACCCCACTGTCCCAAGAGCTGCGCAATGCCATGTGCCTGTTGCCACCAGGTGGGCAGGGGACACACACACACACACACACACACACACACAAAGATGCAGACACAGACACCCCCTCCCTCCCCCCGGAGGTAAGTGTGTGTGGGGGAAGGGGCAGAGTGGGGCCAGATCAAGAAGGGAGGAGGGAAGTGTCTCTGTGACCACTCCCAGAAGCAGGGCCAGGGGGGCGATGGCAGTGGTGCCCATCTGCAGGCCACACGGATGACCAGATGTGGGGAGGGGGAGGCTCGCACACGGAGGCTGCCGCTGCCACCTCCACCATTGCCACCCCGCACCGCAGCCTTTGCCACACCCTACGCCGCTTTCTCACGGCCAGTCGCACACGCAGCTCCATGGGCTGGTGATAGGTCTCACCCCTGGCCAATCACAAGCTGCCTGTCACCAGCCCACGGAGCTGCACTTGTGACCGGCTGTGAGAAAGCGGCACGGCAGCAGTGGTGGCACAGGGTAGCGATGGTGGCAGTGTGGCTGCTGCATGCAAGCCCCCCACAAAACCAGCTGGCTAGGCAGTGCATGTGCAGCTCCACAGAGAGGCACTGCTGCCCTCGCCCCCCCAGCCCTGCTCCTTGGAGCAGGCACAGAGAGCGAGCTGAGGTGGTGGGTGGGGAGGCACTGCACTGTACTGCATGGAGCTGGCAGCACCCGATGCACCCCTCCCCCAGGTAAGAAGCAAAGTATGGGAACGCGCCAGGGGAGACATTGCTGTCGCTCCCTGGGGTACGCTCCATCCCTGCCCGCGTTACCCCCTATGGCCTTTCTAAGTACCCCTAGGGGTACACATACCCCTGGTTGACAATCCCATGGCTAGTAAAATATAATAAGCCATGAAGTCCAGTGACTCCCTCAGCACTGCCTGACTAGAAATGCTTCCACTACTGCTAGGCAGTTGGTTTGAAACTTTGGGACAATGAGGAATCAAAGTGGGGTGCAAGCGCACCACTGCACCCCCCTGGAGCCACCCCTGAACGGCTCCTTCCACCTTCCTTGGGAGCATCTGATTCTGCCAATGTCTTGGACAGGATTCTGGATTAGATGGAAGTGCCAGGTCATAGAACCACAGAAAAATGAGGCTGGAAGGGATCATGAAAGGTCACCTACTTCAACTGCCCTTCTCAAGGCAGAACTGTCCCTCTCCACATTAGGCATTAACTTTTGAATTTTAACCACAGGGTACGCAGCCCAGCCAACATCCCTGAATGAGTGAAAACCACACTTCTTTTGCTTCATAGCTGAACACATTAACCAGCTGTGCCACAGAGATCAGTGCTCATGTGTTCCTATCTTCTCCTTACTTCTTCTGGAACAGGAATTGTGCTTAAAGTGCTATACGTGTTGTTAATTGTCTTTGCAGGACCAGCTGAAAACTCTGAGATTGGAACCCCATTTTACTGGGCATTTCAAAGAGCCAGGTCAGATCTTTACTGTGAGGTTTTGCTGCTATGGCTTTGTCAGGTAAGACAGGGTTTGGCAATGTTTTTGGGACAAGTGCCAAAAACACCCCAACCGCAACTTGTAAGATGTTGGTGTGTCAGGGGCAAACCATAGGGAAGCCACGGGGGGCCTGATCCTTGTTATGGTAGCACAGCCCTGGTCCCTTCCCCACTATCCGCCCCAAGCCACACATGCACTTGTCACCAGCAATGAGCTGGGATGGGACTCCACAGACCTCTGTGCAGCACGCCACAGCTGGCCCAGAGTCTGGGCCAGGCCCCTGATACCTGCCATGGAGCCTGTGTTGTGGCAGTGGAGCCCCGGCCCCTTCCCTGCTGTCTGCCCTGAGGCACGAATGCTAAGCAAAATGCTATCACATGCCATGCTCTGGTTGTCAACCCCTGAGCTAGGACCATGAAAAATTTCAAACCCTTTAGACCACAGTGATAGCAAAAACCATGGTGTACATGTAACTGTGCCAATCAAGTGCTTTCATTGGCTTAGTTTCTAGTAGAGTTGTAGCTGTGATGGGTAACGTTATGTCAGTGAGACAGCACAGCAGCCCTACCAGCATAAAAACTTCTCTTGGTATACACAGCATCTCCACTAGAGGGCTCCACTGTCCCTGTAAAACCCCCAGGTACAGCAGCAGAGGCTCTGAAAATGTATACCAGTCTTAAGCGAGTCTCCATCCCTGTCAGCTTCTGCCTTTACCAAGGGACCCTCAAACCCTTTTCTGTGGTATCATTTAATTATGAATATTCTCCAGTGCCTCCTGTACACTACTGCTGGGAACACTGCCCTCCCCCCTCCCCCCCTTAAGTGTATACAAGGGGAGCAATGCAGGAAAATGTCATGTTAGTGACAAAACAGCCTTTGTCAAGATGAGTGATATTTTCCAGATTGGAAACCATTGCCCAGGGACAGGGGAGAGCAGAAGCTCTGTTTGGGTTTCAATGAGAGGGGACTGTTTTGTATGGGTACAGAATATTACCATAAGTGAAACAAGCATGTAGGAAGAGAGAGGTGTTTACTGTCATATCTGTTTCTGGGCAGTCCTCTAACCCAGGGATCAGCAACCTACAGCTGCAGATCAGATCTGAACTGCAAAGTGATTGGATCCAGCCTGTAGTCTGAGCCAGCCCACAGCAAGCAGGTCATCCTGGAGCATCCCCCTTCTCTACCTTGCACTATGTCACTGACCCTCTGCAGTGCACCTCTCTGCAGCCCTTCCTGCTACTGCCTCTTGCCCTCTACTGTAGGCTCTTCTTACTGCCACTGCTGAATTTGCCCCTGTTTACTGCTGTTAGGGACAGGAATCAGTGGTGCACATCAGAGGCACTGGTGCATGACAGATATGGCAGTAGGTGCATTGGAGACTGTGGAGGGGATCAACAGCTGGGTCACAAGTAGTGGCCCACTATAAACGGTTGCTGACCTTTGTGTTAGTCTTCTAAGCTAGTATACTTGTTAGCGTATGAACTCTGTGCTGTGAAGAAATGCCAGGTTGCTCCCAGCCCCCTCAAACAGAACCAGCCCATAAAGTGGTAACATAATTTCCTGTATGCTGCCTCAACTGCTTCTAAGGATGGGAGATTAGTTCCGTCTCCATGGTCATGTAACCCAAGGCTCCTTTGCAGATGGGGACATATTCATAGACATGGAGAGCTGATCATTAAGTACTATGAGGCTTCCACAGACAGCCCTAAACAGGTGTCTGCTCACAGCAACCTAGTAGAGACCAGTGATACAGCAAAGTCTCCATATTCTGTCATCAAACTGGGACTCATTTTTTTCATTTGCTGCTGGTACTTAGGAGACTGGAAACCTGGAGGGGGTGTCTTAAGAAATGAAAATATACAACTGAACAAACAAGAAATTGCTCTAGTCTGCTGACCTATAAACTTTTATATGGGGGGACATCAATTCATTAGGGTTCTTGGAAGCAGGTTGGTTTTTCTGTCTTCATCCCATCCTAAACCCTGTACGGGGTCTATCTTGTCTCCCATGGTATAAGATAGCAGAAGGGGGATCACCGCATAATCAGTTTCCTTCTTAGTGAACTGGAACATGCTAAAATGTAGGCAAAGCTAACAGTGGCCCATATGCCCTGTTTCCAAAGGTTCCTCACTTTCTAAGTTAAGGGGTTTGAACAAGGAAGACCAGCTCTGTTACTGAGAAAAGCAAGGAAGCACATGCCATTGAATCCTGTCTTTCCTAGTGTCAAGCAGCCCAAGATGTAGTTACACTACAGCATGTTTCCTCTTCCACCCATCCACCAACTGAACCCTCAAATTTGCCTGCCTAGCTCTCACTAAGAGGAGGGCCGTGTACCACTGTAACTGGGAGTCAGAATCAGCCCTGTATGTAAGTAGGGCCAGCTAATGGTCACTGTTCAAAGGACAATTTTATTTCTAGATTACTGTTTAAAAAAGAACTGGAGATACTTGTGTGTGTGTGTGTGTGGATAAGCCTCTACTAATAATCTGTAAGAGGATGGGAAATATTTTACATGCTTTCCTCCCCCTACCCCCACTCAATAAAACTACTGTGGTTTTAGCAGAAATTAGCTGCTCAGAGCTAAGAAAAAAAACTCAGTCGCTTAATTAGAAGCATATGCAGAGATGCAGGGACTTCACTTCTGTTTGAGGATCCTTCACTATTAATACTTCCAGCCCAAAGCAGGGATAGAATCCACTCTGTTTAGTGATTTGCCCAGCACAGGGGAACTTAATTGAATAATTATGCCAATTTTAGCTATACTAGCATAATTCCTTGTGGGCACATATTACACATTAAGTACCAATTGGGAATTTTAGCTGTATAGTTATACTAGTAAACTTCCTCATGAAAACATGAGGAAACAGCACTGGTCCTATGAATAGACTCTGGTCACACCTGCATTAGCAGGTAGCTGTAGCTTAGATGTGAGTGCTCTAATTTGTAGAGGTAATAAGCACCTGCAACTCCTACTGAACAAGTCCTGCAGAAAGAAAGCATGTGGTCATGTCATTAAGGACCACACTGTGTTTTACATGGTTACAAGGGGGATGAAATTAGGGTCACACGGGTAACTGCCATTCTGGCATTTGCTAACTCTAAACCCTTGATTCTGCAGCCTTATATTTTCTCCATTATGTTTTCAATTTCTACATTTTATAAACTTAAAAAAGCATGTTGCCCTCCCATCTAGAAAATCATCATCAGAGCTGGTATCTACAGGGCATTAGCAAAGAACCTCTGCCTGTTGAGCTGTCAGGGTAAGTGACAGAAAAGAACATTTTCCCTTCATGCATGGATCTGCCACTAGTGGGTGGTGAAGATACGTTTTACCAATGGGTTTCTCCTATACGTATTTGTTAGGCAGCAAAGGAAGAGTGGGACTCAGGAATAATGGGTTCAGTTCCAGATGCTGCAGAAAAGGGTGATGTAGAGGCGTCACACCATACTCCTCAACTCTACTGTTCTTCACTCCTAGTAGAATAACTTCTTCCTCCTTCAGAGATATCAGCAGGAGAATGTCTCTGCTTTCAGTTCAGGTACTTTCCCTGCAATTGTTTAAGCAGTGACAAAGTCCTTAATCTCTTGAAGGTGTAGGTTGGGGCATGTTTGGTCATCCTGCTGGGATGGCATGTACACAGTGCAGTCACATGTAGGAACTGAGAGAGGTTGGAGTGTGCCCAGTACAGATGCACTATATTGATAATTTAGCTGTTAAACCCTTACAGCTCTGAGCACACACATTTCCTATTTTAGAGGCTTATAATTAGACCAGTTTGAGACAGGTTTTCTACCCAGATGACACGAGCACATCTCTGACACCAGTGCTACTCCCTGCGAAACTCTGCATCCTTGTTTGCTAGGGCTTTTCCATCACACAGCTGAGAGACTGCTTGATGAGAGCACAACTTTTCCTTGCAACTTTGTTCTTGGAAGTAGCTAAATTTGAAAGGTTAATCCTGGAGCAGACATTTAACATGGAAATTTCAGCCTGAACAAATTAAATGAGGCAAAATTAAAACAGATTAATAGCTACAGGTTGTACTGCCACCTGTGCTAGCTATAATTATATTTACAGCTTGGTGATTCAGGGGGTGTCCCCTTCAGCTCCCTTTTGTAATGCAGTGGTGCATCCACAGTACAGTCTTTTCTGAGCAAAGACATTGAAAGCTTGACATGAGCTTACCTATCTCCTAAACTGCCTTTTACAAGGCTACAAGTTACATTTTCTCTTGCTTTCAGGTAACCAGCTATCCTTTCTATCATAAAGGAAACATGGGATTTAATTAATAGCTTCCATCCAACCCCTAATCAAATGCTAGTTACAGCTTGCTGCTGCCCAGGAAATTGAAGCACAAGGATAAAATTCCATTTCAGAGGCAGGGAAACCAAGGCACAGAGAGAAAGAAGCCTGCCTGAAGTCAAAGCAAATCAGTGACCAAGTCCTGAAGAGAACCCAGAATTTGGAGTCCACTGCTTTAACTAGTAGACCCTAGACAAAATGGCTAACCTAGAACGAACATTCACCTGTCTTCAAGGACAAAGGGCACATTTCCTTGGGGAGAAGTTGCTAAGGATTTTTTCAGCTGAAATTGAATGGAACTAGGCAAGATATAGGGAGGGAACAGACAACTTGCAGCAGTGGAAGTGAAGAGATGACAACCCAGGTATGAGGATAAACAGATATAAGCAACTGGAAGCAGAGTAATTTAAATAAGGGGGTGGGGAGGGGAATGACAGTCTGTAGCTTTCTGACTTCCTGTTAGCTAAATTTCATAGAATTGCTCTGTGCATTATATTAGTGATGACAACCTAAATATATAAAAAAAGGTTGACACACAAGTAGAAGGGAGTATAGACTCTTGGACTGTTTTCAACCATAATAAATGCCTTTCACCCCAAGAGCCTCTGGACCCAATATAAATAACTTCCCTTTTACCAGGGATTCAAGAATCCTTTGAAGTGGAATATATTTAAGAAAACTGAGAGAGCTTAAAGGACTGGGGTAGTGAATTATATAAGGAGGTATGGGCTGAAAAAATAAACCAGGTGCTAATGACAATTTATTGAACCTGGATTGAGCATCAGGGATAAGGAAAAGCAGCATCTTCATAGGATAATGGGAAAACTACAAGTTAGTGAACTTGAGCAGATGGAAGGAGTGAGGTTTTTCTCCCTCAACAACATCTGCACTTAACTTTGGGACTTAGCTATAAGGTTCACTTGGCTTATATCTTGTCCTCTCCCCTACCTTTTCTGTCCAATGCCTAAGAAGCTTTACTTAATTTGAGCTAATTGTACAGGTGCAGCTCAAATAGGAATGATCACCCTTAAGAGCTAAATGGGGGTGGGGAGAAAAAAGTGTTAAAATCTGAAGTTTTCTCCAGGGAACTGGCCAGCTGTGGGTCTTGGGAGAACATTTAGACCCTCTACATCCCAATAACTAGAGGGGAGGTACCTGGGGATGGGGGAGGAATGTTTTGGGAGCAAGCATAAGAGTTTTAGCACCTTTTTTTTTTTTCTTTCTTCCCCCGGAAAAGGTGAGATCGGGATGATCCTGTCTCCAGCAAACAGTTTGCTTGATGATGCCCTGAGATCTCTTTGTTTGACTGTTATTAAGACAAACCTGTGGGTCCCAGGCCTCTTGTAGACTGCCGATCTATTAACCCCTCCCCTTCCCCAAGTGCTCCGGGGCCGGCTCGGCGGCAGGGACCCGGCCCTTCCCCGTGCCTGGCGGAGGGGCCGGACTCGCGAGGAGCCGCAGCCCGGCCTCGGGCGCCGCTGGGGGATGCGCGGCGCGGGCGCCCGGGCTCGGAGGGGAGCGGAGTGGCTTCGGGGGCAGCTGGCCCAGCCCCGCGGAGCGGCCCGTCCTCCCGGCCCGTCGGGAACCAGCCCTGGCCCGTGCCCCCGCGACTGTCCCGGGGCCGGGCCCGCAGCCAGGGCAGGACCCCGCGGCCCCAGGTCCCGCCGGGCCGGGGCAGCCCTAGACGCTGACGCGCCCGACGGCGCGGGGATCCCCAGCGCCTCCTGCTTGAGAAGGGAGAGCCCGACCGGGCGGGGGTCTCCTGCATGACCCCGGGCAAAGCCCCCAGCGGGAATGAAAGCACAAAACAAAGGAGGTGGTGGGGGGCGGATCGAGTCCAGGACACGGGTGGGCTCCAGCATCTGAGCAGAGCCCCACCAGGCTCTTCCACCTCCACTATAAAAAGCAAACGGTGAAGGTGGCAGGGCTCGGGTGGGGTCTGGGGAAGCAGCAGTAATGGGAGCACCCTCCACTACAAATAGCCCGACACAGGCTGTGCTGGGCACTCCATGCCTACAGGCACTGGGGGCATCTGCAAGGGGTCTGGGCTCACTAGGAACCTCCCAGGGAGGGGTCTCTGGCACAGGCCTGCCTCTGGCTTAAACTACCTCAGCTGGTCATTCAGCCCAGGTAGCCTTTGGTGGGAGGACTCCCCCAGCAAGTCCCAGGCACAAGCAAAGTTGGAATCCATGTTTCCTGCCTCTCCTAGTTCCTGGACACAGGTGCCTCTGAGGGCTGGATCCTGCCCTCAACAAAGTCAAGAGCCAGATCTCTATTAACTGAATCAGGAGGGAGCCTGGAGTGAGAGAGAAATCAATACCCTAGCCAGGATGTATTATACCTTCTGCAGGTCAACATGGTGCTAGAGGAAAGGCCAAGGACAGCTACGCAGCACACTAATCAGAAAGTGGCTGAATGCAGCTGCTCCTCCCTGCACTCTTTGTAGGACCAGATGGTCATATTTATCCTATTTTGCTAGTCCTCCTCATTCCACTCC
Source organism: Alligator mississippiensis (assembly GCF_030867095.1). Classification (NCBI taxonomy): domain Eukaryota; kingdom Metazoa; phylum Chordata; order Crocodylia; family Alligatoridae; genus Alligator; species Alligator mississippiensis. Next base: position 17,972,284 of record NC_081829.1, read on the forward strand.
TTTTACATCTCCTAGAAAGCAGCTTTTTTTGTTTGCCTTTCTCCAGAACCAAAAAATAGGTGCTAGCTCAGGAAAAATCTGAAGCCTTCAGGCTCCCAACTTGAGTTTTTTCATCTAAAACAAAGCCCTTATCTACCCACTAAGATGCCTGCATCCCTCCAACCTGCTTTAATTCCTCCCCGTTGCCTGTCTGGAAGTCGCAGCCATACCCAGCTCCAGGAGGCCTTGGACCATCTGTAGATACTCATGAAGGCTGGATGGTGGCCCCTTGATGTGTCAGTTGCTGAGTTCCCTGAGGACATGGAACAAGGGGGATACTTCTTTATAAGAAAGAGCTCAGTCCAGATTCTAAGTCCAAATCAATGTTAAATTTGAGAGATGTTTGTCAGGTCCATTGCATTTATAACATGCTTACACAACATTTAGCATAATGTGGCCCCAGCTCAGAAATCAGGGCTTCTGAGCAGAACCTATGTAATCAGACTAGTGTCTGTATAACCAGAGGTGATGGTCACTTTGTACAGAGATTTGGTGCACTGTCTCAGCAATCGTCCTTATCAGAGACTCCTGGCACTGCCACCTGAGAAGGGCCCATGCCTACCCTCTAGTGAAGTAGAAAAGTCCAGTGTGTGTGTATGCACATAAAAGGCAGTAATGCTGTGCAGTAATGTTAGAAATAAGGAAATGGTCTCTAGAGAGAGGAGACTGTACTTACCACTGTGGTCTTGCCCCTTGCAGCTGTGTTCGTGTTGGGGTGTCCCAGAATCGGAGAGGGACAGAGCTGGGCTGCGAGCCTCTGAGTCCGTCAGCAGGTTGAAATCCATTTTGTAGAAATGAGGGATGGTGATGTAGGAGGAGGAGGAATCTGTGGAAACAGGCATAGGGTGAGTAGGGTGGAAAAGCTAAAATTGTTTCCTCTCTTCATCACCCGGAGTAGGGACAGAGGAACTAGGAAAAGTAAAGGCAACCTGTGGGCATAGATCCCCAGCTGAGGCTGAATTTCCTGGCTGAAAGGGGACAGGCTGGCTGCAGTTCTTACCAAACTCTGTGCTCAGCTAACCTATAAATCAAAGATCATCTAGCAGTGCTTCTATTTGCAGCCTTCAGAGATACAGCCTCCGATTTATAGGTGACATTCAGACTTAAATAGCAACATCAGGAGCAGGCTGTGTAATGGAGATCTGAGGAAGTGGCCCTGCAGCTAGCCAAGTGTAGTTAGCACCTTCCCCAAACATCCAGCTCTCCCCATCTTTCGCTGCAATATTTTCCCTCCCCTTTCTCCTTTTGCTTCTTAACAAGCTGGTCGAGTATAAATAATGTTAGATAGACAAAGACAGGACCAGAGATTTTCAGTGGTATAAACATAGGCTCAGATACACAAGCATATATGTACACAGAAACCAGGGTTACAAACAGGAAGGCAAGAAACACATGCACCAAAATATTATCAAAATACAAGTTGACCTAGAATATTGCAAATTAATGCAGTTTTTTCAGCAACAAGATAGACTCATTATGACCATGATGAATCCTACACTAAACAAAAGTCTTTGGGTGCTTGGGGGCTACACAATCTTGAGTGAAATAGCAGATCACTTCTAAACAAATTCACATTTTGGGTTTTGCCTTCAGCTCCCAGGTGCCTCTCCAGGGACCCCAAAGGTCCATGTTGTGCCACTCATTGCCTAAATCAACCAAGCTGGAGCGCAGTCAGCATTGTTCAGTGATTATAGAAACCCTAAAGATTCCCTTCCACCTCTTAGCCTGAGGCTGGAGAAGTCAGTTCTGTCACATTTTTCCTAGGGGATATCAATGTCCTACAGATATTGCATATTAAAGAATAGTCAAATTGGAGGAAAAGAGGCTTTGATTCTGATTATGGGTATCTGAAGTACAAAGTAGACAGTTTTGGATCTATCCCTAAGAGTTAAGTGCCCTGCCATGTGTTGCTAGAAAGGGGAATTACCTTGGATATATAGTAAGGTCTCAGGTTTTAATCAGTGACCATGCTGTCACTCAGTGCTAGATCTTTATATAGATGCATTCATGGAGGAGGATGTGTTCCATAGACCTGCTTATTTCATAAAGAGTAATATGCAGCAAATTTTCAAGTATCCTTTATGTGTGCTGATTATTTCTACTCTACAGCCAGCAACCAAGCTTTGCTAAAATGTAGTAGTGACTGGCCTAAAGCAATAAATTGAGATGCAGGTTAGGATTTCAGAGTCTTGGCTGCTTGCATATGGAGTTTTGGCACATTGCAAATCTAGATCAATTGTGAAATGTAGATGCTTTGAAAGCTCTCCTACACATCCAAAATTCAGTGCATTAGAGATTAGGACTTCTAATTGGGCTATTGGCTTGGACTAGCCTGTGGAAATAAAGGATTATAACTCTTGTGAGATGCCTCATAGATCACTTCTGAAAATGTATTATTGGCTTTATTCTGTCCCAGCCAAAGTCAGCTGAGGTCTGGGGGAAAAAGAAACTCTCCTACTGCATACAATTGGCAGAGGTAAGATGAGTATCTTTAAAAAGCCAATTTTAATATCTATAAAGTGAAAGATATAAGACATGGCAAGATGAAGGGGGATGCCTTATTAATTCTGATAATTCTTATTTAATATTTTGTGACAGATCTTAGTCATGAAACCAAAGGCATCTTTATGCTTGCTACATGCTACCTCGGTTCTCACTTTTTCTTAACACCTTGCCCCCTCTCTCTTTCCTAGGTACTGATAAATTTGTCTTGACATTGTTCTGAATTGACTCTCCTCTTTCTTTGTAAGGCTTCTGTTTAAAGAATAGTCATAGTTGCCCCACTGCCCCTTTTTCAAGTCACAAGGCTTCTGTTCCCTTATGCAGGGAGAAGAGGCAGGAGCTACTTGTTCACTGGGAGGCTGGTTCTTACTTCCACCTCATTGCAGTCCTGGCCTTTGATGTCTGCAGACTGCGTAAGCTCCTTGACAGCAGCAGGACACAGCCCTGTTGCTTTTCACCATGTGTATGTACATGGAGCGATGTGACAGGGGCTGTGTTTTCTTTAATACCTTTGCATGGAGAAGGGGGGAGTCCATCTGCTGCTGATATTGCCATGGCTTTTAGCATTACTCTTGGAATTATGCAGAAACGCGCAGTGAATTAATTCCTTGGATTAAGTCTTGATTAAGATGTGTGTCACTTTGCTGTCTCAGAATTTATTAAGAGCCCTTCTTGAGAAGGCGGCAGATGGAATTTCTGCCCAATGTTTGTAGATGATAATTTCCCCTCTTCTACAGCCATTTGCATATGATTGCATCTGTCAAGCACAATTTCCTCTCTTGTAGGGCTTGACTCCACACTGGACCAGATTTAAGGAGGAATTCAGCCTCCTGCCTGTCTGTAGCTAAAGGACACGTCCATCCTATTGGGTCCTACTTGCACTGCAGCCTCACCCTCTTCTGTTCTGCAGTGTATGTGGTCATCTTAAATGTGTGCAAACACTAACAAGCCGCAAGGGGGGCATTTCCCATCCACTGTGAACAGATGTAAATGATGAGATGGGAGAGAATCCAGTTCACTGGCTTAAAACTACACTCAGTTCCAGGTTAACAATAGCAAGGGTAAATCGACTATATAGATGCAGTACAACCAGTTTAAATTACTAAAATGCTTAGCAAGGTACCTGGACTAATCCCATTTGAAAAAAAGTAGGTCCATTTACTACAAAATTGTGAGAAACCTGTTTGACTGAAACCATTTTTACAGGCAAGTTTGTTTTGTTTTTTGTTTTAATTCAGTTTACAGCTTGGAGAGTTTGAAAGAAAGAAAAATCAACTGCTTGTATGGCAATGGAAACCTTTTCAGACCACTGAAATGCACCAAATCACGTGCATTTTAGGTAAGCAAACTATTGGGCTAGGGTGTGTCTGCACACATTCCCCAGCCCTGTTGCAGAAAGAATGTGCATGTGGCAAGTATAAGATGATTTTGTTGATGTAGTTGTCCCAACACAACCTCACGCAACTGGCGAAGAGGGGCTATAGCTATGCTTTACCACCGTAAAGCTTAATTACTTGAATTTCATGTGGATTTCATCTTAGGTGAAGAGATCACAAAAAGACAGTTCGTCAGTTTGAGACAGACTAGAGGCTTCCCTCTATCGCCCTAGCTGTAAACAACTGCCTGCTCATTCAGGTGAAGAAATCAAAAGTGGCCAGATGTGATGTTAGTCTCATCCTTCCCTTGGTACAACTACTTACAGAAACTGATGTATGTGTTTTTTGTAATGGACCATGAGGCTCAGACAAGCTTTTATTCTTTTGTAATTTCTCTCTTCTTGGGTAAGTTTGTTATTACAGCATGTGTCACTTGGGCAGGTATTGTACAGCTGCATCTGACATGACCTTGTCTACCAAACAGCGTCCATTTTAAGGCAAAATGTCTCTACCTGAGAGCCACAATCACACTCACCTGCTTGTATTGCTAAATAGGAGGGAAAAAAGCGTAGAAACTTTGAGAGCTAGTTGCTTGAGGAAAACAACTTGTCATACCCTGGAAATTGGGATCCCTCAGAATAATTGGTACTGTAATCTTTACTGAGCAGAGGGAGCAAAACAACAAATAAGTAAACCTATTTCCTCATAATTTTTCCATGTGGGCAAACTGAAGTCCTTTCTCCAAGTTATTCTGTAGGGCTGCTGGGCCCTATTTATGAAGGGGGTGGGGAGTCCCTTTGGCATTTGTTTGAATTTTAGTACTGTTGGAAAGAGCTGGCTTGACTAAGCCTAGGGCAGCCTGGGCTTTGTCTGGCATTGCCTGCTCCAATCTTTCAAAACCTACAGGATTCAAGCTCCAAACTATCATAAAACTAACTGAAATAATGAACTTTCATAAAAGTATCTTCAGTTTTGTTTGTCTTCTGGCTTCTGAGCTTGTGTCTTTCACATTTGCAAGCTTTTCTGCACAACCATGAGGACTAAAGACCGACTTGGTAAACACTAAGATTCTCGTGTCATCACATGACTCCAGGAGCTGGGGTTTATGAACTCTCATACGACAAAATAAGTGGAGGCAAGACTCTTAACCCATCCCAGGAGCATTCTGCTAAAGGTAACAACATTTAAACACATACTCTAGTTCTTATACCTCTCCAGCAGATATAGCTGGGATAAGCAATCCACAGAGCTTTGAGATATATGTCTCCATATATAGGCTCTTTCCTTCTAGTAGAAGGCAATGTAGATCTACCATGCCTTCTGCTTCTCTTCATTCAAGCCACTGCCTACATGCTTTGTGGGGTTTTCTGTTGTTGTTTTTTTTTCCTTCCACAATCCTTTTGCCAGTCCTGGTATTAGCCATGTACCAAATGGAGTGAAAGCTGGCATCGTAAAGGAGTTCAAATTCTTTCCATTTCTTTCCCAGCATGCTTTACATTGGAAGGCCGGATTTCCTTCTCCCATTGTGGTACATAACTAAGTCTGCTGGGTTCTGACTAGTTTCCCAGTAAGGATTAACTCTTTCAAAGTGCTTTGCATTCTTATTCTAATTCTTTAGACTTTTTTTCCTTCCCCTCAAAGTTGGATTGTCCTCCTCTCTGAGACTGGATAGTGGGAAGAGGTTCACTTCTTCTCCAAGGGTTCCAGTCCCTAGCAAATAAACAGGAAGAACCAGCCTAATTTGGTGTGGTCTTTGCTTTTACTTTTTCCTTCTTCAAAAAACACACACACACACAAAACTTGCATTCCTAGTGACTCCGCTCAGTCATACAATGGCAAATATACCATGGCTGCTTGGGTTAAACTCAGAACCTGAAGCCAAAATTAACTGCAGCTAATTGTAATGGTGACTCTTGCAATGAGGACAGTAGACTTGAGACTGATAAACATGTCACATACTTTCACGTGCTACCATCAGGCAATTAAAAAACAAAACCATAGTACAAAGCTAGGCAGATTTTTACCTACAGGTTGCCTCCTGAGTTGCCTTTTAGGTAGAGGCTGAAACTTGCTCCCAAAGTGGCTGTGTTTCACCTTTTGGTTATCTTCTGGGGTCAAGGTACAAGTGAGTTATCCCATTAGATTTCCTATTCTTCCTTCACTCTATCAATACATACAAGAAACCAAGCTGCTGGGAATAGCTCTTCTCCTGCTGGAACTTACTTGATTAGTTTCTCTCTCTCTCCTAAGAGACTCTACTCCCCCTTGCACTCACATTCACCTCTCTCCTGTGGGCAGGCTTATTTTTAGCAGAGATAAACATTCTGGGGTTTTATTTAATTGCACAGTTTCATGAGGACAATGTGTTTCTCTTCACTTTGGTCCCTGAGAGAGGGGCCTGGTCTAAGGCAAAATAGCACTCTCTCTGCCACCTCTGGCAGGTTAAAGTGTGTGTGTTGGGGGGGGGGGAGTAGGCTGGGGCTGTACAGGGGGACCAAGGTTCCTGTCAGTCTTCTCCAGGAGGAGTGGCTAGTTAGCCAAATTCTCAGACTGGGACTTTACCGTTCAGAGCACTGTAGGTCTGGATTTAAAATGTCTCTGGCTACAGCTTAGAAACACACATGAACAGGAAAGTCTTGCATGTGAGCTCATGCAAATATGCACTTTTCATACTAGAGTCTCTTATAGTTGCATGCCAACTGAAAATAAAAGGCAGGGACATAAGCCCCTATCCTGATCTCCATTTTCTCCAAAATATAGGAATACAAATAAGAAGAGACCTAGGGTTGTCTGCTGCAAAACGTCTCAGTTTAACTTCCCTAAGTTTCTAATCTTAATGGAATTGCAACAGGAACTAAGAGAGACCATTAATCACTGCAAGATAAACAGCAGCAGTAAACCAGTTACCCAGAGTACAAGTCCATTACAGGACGGGAGAGTAATATACCTTCCTCCAAAGATATAAGGTTCTGCACAGCACTGGGCTGGATGAGCAGCATGTGCAGGCGCATGCTGTTAAATGGATCACCACCCCAGAGTTGAGGCTGAGTCACAGTTTATAATAAACCCTCTTCCTTGATTTAGTTCTTGCATTCCCAGCTGCAATTTGGCACTAGCTTCTGAGCTTCTCCATTGGCAATATGATGTTTTTGGTGGCCATTGGGTGTTTGGTTTTTTTGACAGCTCTTTTTAAAACATAGTTGTTTTTTTCCCCCTTGTCCTCAGTAAGGGCTGCAAAACCCCTCTGTGACAGTGGCTGTTGTTTAAAAACTGCCTGGTTATAGTGCTAGCCAATTTCCTCACACTTGCAGAGGTATTTCCCCACCACTTTGAGTTGACACTGGGAACATAAAACACCATCTAAACTGGAACCCGGTGGGCCCTGGCAAAGGAAACTTGCACCTTCAAGAGCTAGAAGGACAGAAAAGGCATGTCCAGAAATGAGTTTGCATTCTGTTTATAATGTCCTACTCAAAGTTGTCTGAAAGTGATCATTACACCAGAGGGGTCAGGAGATATGAACCTGCCACTGTCTTGGTTTATGATTTCTGTAAATGACTTAACTGTTCTGAGCCTCCATTTCTCATCTCTAAAATAATGTTAATGATCCTGATCTATTTGGCAGGACACTAAGGCTAAAGTCACTTAAGGACTTTCAGGTTCTTAAACAAGTACTAGGGAAATGTCTGGTGTCACTGGATATTTCATCGTTAGGCTGACAGGAGGTAATCTTACTTCTTACCCTTCAGAACAAGCATATATTTGGGGAGAAGGTCTAAACTTGATATCTCTGTTCAAGGTAAACAACAGGTTAATGCTACACTATGGTAGATTTTAATGGCTGCATAGGAAATATCACAAGGATTGACAGTTCTGTGTCCAGGGTGAAGAACTGTGGTGCACTTTGTGTCTCTTATGCCCCTAGGGATGAACTGTGATGTAATAACGGCTCATGCATAAGAGATCATCCACACTATCTTCCTCCCAAACTGATGTGTCAGGTGTTCCAGGGGACTGACCATCCCAGATCCACTGCTAAGTGTATTGGGTATAAAAGAATCTTTGAACCACATAGGCCTGAGGAGACAGCCCTAGTATGGGACACGATAGATATCTCAAGGTAAAGTGCCATCTTTAGGCTCTTTCATGCTGCTGTTAATTTGGCTTTACATATTTTAACACGCACTGAATTCAACAAAAGCAGGAAATGCAGAGTTCATTACAATATGGAAGGAAATCCATATGAAACAGCCAATAGAAACTTGAGCCCCCTGCTTCTCTTCTACCCTAAATGTTGTTATATTATAAACAGGCTTTATAGATTCTTAAAATAAGTCTTGCTACATTCAAAATACTTTTCCTGTTCGATACTTGGATACTTTGGCCCTTATCTATGGTACAGGTATTTGCCAATACAGCCATCTCCATCAAGGATGAAACCTCTCACTGACTTAGCCATCCCACCAAACCATAGGGTAGCTGTAGTTTTATGGGTTTTCCCTGATACAATTCGTTTTGCTTAGCAAGGCAGGTGAAAAGCTGGGTTCAGGTGCACCAGCAAAAGTGCTGTTCTACCAGCAGAAGTTGTGTCCATGGTGGAAGTGCTTTGCTGATATCATGTATCCATACACCTCCAGTGGCAAAGTGCCACAGAGGTCAACCTGGGATAAGGAATGGGTACAATGGGGAAACTAGAGGGGCTTAGTCACTTTCAGTTTGGGAGGGGGGGAAAGATGATTCTCAAGATAAAATCTTGAGACTTAAAATGACTTCAGAGTATGGAGAGATTCAGTGTTTGATCTGTATGTGCAGATCATACTGACCTCTGTATCCCTATGGTTCATCTAAGCCTATAGCTCTTCCATATTGATTTGGAAAAAAACACTCATGCAAGTTCAGGACCCAAGGCTGTATCTACATAGAAGAATCACCAAGGAGGAAGCTAAAATGTGCAAGGAACTGTGACCCCCTTGTAGAGGTGGAGCCAAACAGGAAGATTGCAGACAGAACCATGCATGGAATAGAGAGCCAGCATCCTGTTTTCACTTGAATGACACAAACTGTATCTTCCACTCAAGGAACCAAGATTTAGGGCCACACACTGGCTCCAGAGACACAGGCCTGGACTAAACAAGGATGCTGTTATTCTAATATTACTATTCTGCAAAGAAGTTTGAATTTAATACTGAAATAACTGAATGGCTCCAGCTCTATATCAATGTAATGGTAGTCACTGTAAAAGATATTTATATTGATCTGGTTAATACCTGCAAATTAAGGTTCTGTGGAGGCGCACCTTGAGGTAGGATATATATTGCCCTAGTTATAGCTGTGCAATCTCTGCTGATGTCAGCAAGTTTTGTATGCAAAATGAAGGGCAGTATATGACTCAGACATTACCAAAGACTTAAAGAATCCTTATGATTAGTAAACAAGCTTGAGATAGCCCTAATCAAGAGTGATGCACAGCAGAGAAGGTCAGAAAGAATCAGCCATGTCATTTGTCTGTAATGCACTTTCCATATCTCTAGCCTTGGTGTAGTGACTGCTATAGAGCTGCTATAGTTTACAGACTGTCAGCATTTCTGTTATAAATCTTTTCTGGAGAAGTTTGACTTGATGGTAAACATTTGTTCTGTGAAGAAACTTGGCAAAGGCAAGAGCAGCCTGAAAGAAGCTTGGTTGGTTGGGGTGGATGTTATAACCTGCCCCCCCCCCCCCCCCCCCCCCAAAACCAAACCAAACCAAAAAACACCCCAAACCACAAAAAAACAAACCTGTGGAACGGTCCTGCTTGCAGTGTTCAGAAGAGAGAAAAAGGAAAAACACCACTGGAATTTTGATTCCCTCGTGTACTCCTTTCGCCAAAGAGTGGCTTCAATGGTTAAATCAAGATTCCGAAAGAGGTTGGTTTCCTTTGTAGGAGATGTATTGCCTTAAAATGCAAACCCACAATGATGGAGAGGGTTATGTCAGTTGTCTGGCAGCAAGCGTTCTTGAGGATTTTTTTAAAGAGAATTTAGGATTAAAAAAAAAAAATAAAAATCATCCCCCCCCCTTTAGAAATAAAGCCTTTGCATTTTACAGATCGTCTAAGAGTAAAACAAGCAGATGATCTCAGACCATAGTGTACGGAGGAAAAGGAGACGGAATATACGCCAGCTGACAGTCCCTAGATTTGAATGGCTGGGGGTAGGGCGTCTCTGTGATTGATGCTAGAACTTGCTTCCCCCACTTCTCAGTCTGACAGAGTTGGCATTTATGGACCTTGCAACATGCCCTGAAGGTCAGTCTGTTTACCCAGGCATTGTCTGAAGGGGCCAAGGGGGGGATTATTGTTTGTAATAGGGAGGAGCTGATGTTGGGCCAGATCCTTCAAGTCCTCTGTGAACAGCAGTCCTGCTGACTTCCAATGGAGATCAGCACACCCAGGGCTTACAGAATGGAGCCCATTGGTTGGCTGACATAGTACATAGTTTGTTCCCATCATAAAAAAACCTTCAGGCACATTTATAAACTGCACAGGAGAAAGGGGAGACTTAAAATGTACTGAGATTTCCTGCCAATGCAAAATATGCTAATAGAGCTCAATCCTTTAGTCCATAGGTTGAAGAGGGAGTTTAGGGTGAATCTTTCCTAAATGTTTGATTTCTTTAAAAATATTTTTTTAGTACCAAAAATAGACAGCTTTCTATTCACAAATTTGGTAGTAAACTTAACACCAGAAATAATCATAAAACCAGTGCCCTAAAGTTCTGGTACGCACGCACACACGGTACACTTCAAAATGCAGCACGAATATTTTTTGCTGTTGTCCCTCTTGGGTCTAGTTTCCGTTGCATCACGCAGTGGAAGTAAACTGGTGAAGATTTTTGGATGAACAAGAAATGCAGATTCAGCTCCATAGTTCATCATATAATTTGTCACTAAAACAATCCCAGTGAAAAAGAAAAGGAGGTCAGGAAAGAGGCTCGTGAAGTCTTAAATAAATTGGCAAGGAGACAGGTCTGGTTAGATCACACACTTCAAAATATTTAGTGATTTCTCCTGCTTCTTGGACTGAAATCTTTGCAGTGAGAAATTCTTTGGCCTCATCAAAATCAGGACAGCGTAATTGCCTGCCATTAAACGTAACATGCAACTTAGTGGCACAGAGTAGAGATTCCTAAGGATTTGTACCCTGCATTCACTTGCTTGGGTGCATAATCCTAGTTTGTTCTAGTGTTAACACACATCTGAGCCAATACACTGAAGAGCTCTAAATCAGAGTCTGAGGGCTTTTCAAGTCTATAAACCTGCCAACAAAAAATTAAATCACAGTATCCGTTTAAACGTGACACAAAGGTGCAGTCCTGTACTGTGTATGTGAAATTTTCTTCTGTTTTAGCGTGGATTCTATACTCCAATCAGGGGTATGATGCAGTACTGTGAATTTAACTTAAACCCGAAATTGCATTTAAGATTTGATCCAATACTTCACTTTTCTAAAACTACCATTTTGATACGACTTCAGAGCCAGCATCAAATCCATACAGAAACATTTCAAGAATTAACCCTCCCTCAAAAAATTAAACAATTAGCAAAAGAAATCTTTCCTTGTAGTAACCAAGGCTCAAATTTAGCAGCATCACAAATAAAACAGATGACACAAAAAAAAAAAAAAAGTAATGTGCGTTTGTTTCCCCCTCCCCCCGTTTTCTGAACTCAGAAATTGGAAAAAAAAAAAGACAAAATAAAAAGGATTTTTAAAATGTTCTAATCTCAACATTATTTTAGAAAGATGGATAAATAATTGTGTTTTAAAATATAAAATTAAATTGATATTTTCTGTAGCCACAAAAGGCAGGTAATCTCCATTTGTGGTTGAATCACTTTATTTTATTTCCATATATCAGGATTCCTTAAAAATACAATTATTACTGTATAAAGGGCACCATTACCCGAGACGGAAGGAGTAGCTGAAGCATAGCCATAAACAGGCGGCACATTCAGTTGGAAATGTGATTGGGGAGAAAATAAAAAAAAAAAACAAAAACAAAAAACAGTTGTAGGCTACATGCTAGCTCCCAGGAAATGTGTTTGTTTTTAGACTTGCTCATCCCTATTTTTAAATATCAGCCTCCTTGCTCTAAGTCCACGCAAATTGGAGAAACAGACTGACCGTAGCCCCAGTGCTGCAAGCAAATACTTGTGTTTATGTGAAGACTCATTTATGTGAGGGTCTGCTTGCATGGAGTAGTTTGTTGGATCAGGGTCTTGCAGGGAAGGTATAAAACGCACTCTGTCCACAAAGCGTTCTACAGTACTGAATACATGAAGTTAAACAACCTGGATGGGAGAAACACCTCTATCAGTTTTTGGGATCAAAGGATTAGGTAAACATTTTCAGACAGATGCACGCTTTAAGCTTGTGTTTCTTTCATTCAGAAAGTCTCTGCTACTGATCTGGGGAGTCAAGTTTGAGACCAGACAAAGCCTAATTGTCTTACATACTGAGTACCCCCCAACACAGCCAAGGTCAATGGGAAATGCAGAGTGTTCAGCAACACAGGAATATATCAGGCCCAAGAGGTCTAAACCTGGCTACAGAAAATGGCTGCTTATGAAAATGTTGACCTCCATATCTCTGACTTTTCTCCACCCTCAAGAAAAGGGTAATATACTTGTCTACCTCAGAGATGGGCTGTGAAACTTAATTGTCTGCAGAGCACTTGGAGATAGCGAATAGAGCACTGAATTGAGGCTCGAGAAAGCTTGGGTCCTGTTTCAGGTTCTGCCATTGATCGGTTGGGCAAGCCACTTCATCTCTCTGTGGCTCTATTTTTCCATCTGCCAGGTGGAGATGCTGCTGCTGTCCTCCTTGGGAAAGCATCCTGAGACTTAATGTTGAAAAGCTGACAAAAAGCTAAATACTATGATTGGGAGAGAAGCATTTAAGTGCAAGTTATAATGAATGTGTCCAAGACAAAACCTATTCCCGTTAATACTAGTGGCAAAATTCTTACTCTTCCACTGAAGCACAGGGAATTTGCAGGAAAATGAAATGCAAGCAGCAAACACTTGGTGAGGTAAGAATGAAGGGGAGACTTCCCCAAACACAGGGATTCTGTGCACAGCCTAACAACGGGATCAGTTCTGATTAGCTCCGAAAAACGAATCTCTTATTTCCTCACTGAAAGGCAACTTTTAAATATTTAATTGCTATACATACTGTAGAATGACAGCTCTATATATGAAGATATAACAGGAACTTGTTCTGGGTACATTATATTATCCCCTTGCAGAAGGATTTCCCTTAGGTCAAACGGATATCAGGCAACACCTTCTCTAGAGCGGATAGTTGCTACCCCATAACTCAGGCCTCATCTTGGCCCGAATGCTGTTGATCCTCCTGTGACAGTTCACAGGCTCCCTTAAATGCACCAAGAAGTCCAGCAGCTAATAACCAGCTTCATTCAATTCCCAGTCACATTATTATCCAATCTGCCAGATGCATTAATATTCAGAGGTGAAATGGGAGGGAAGGCAAGGGTACTGGGGGAGGGGGAGCACAGAGAGGAAGAGGGGAAACCAGCACCAAGCTGGTGTCATCAGGAATCCTCTCTTACAGTCAGCTTGAAAAACAACTAATTTGAGCACCCTGTTGACAGGGGAGTGTCCCTAAATAGCCTCGGCATTAACTTCTACTCCAGTTTGTAAACAGGGCACAGGAGAGCTGAATGAGGGAAAAGATGCAATGGTTTGCCAGACATGTTCTCTACCTTTTCTCTACACTGAGCCCAGCTCAAGGGCTTGGTCCTGTGGAGAGCTAAGCACCCTCTGCTCCTGCAGAAACCGCTACCTGGGAAAGGTACCTGGCACCCTTTTGAAGCAGGCCCCAAGTAACTAACATTATTGATCTCCAAAGGTGTCATGGGCCAGTTCTGTGCCCCGAAGGGGCAGTGCACAATGCAGGGGCAGTAGCTGGGGTTTCACAGCTGCAGCAGATGTTGCCTCCCTTTTTTGCTGCCAATATATGTCTTGAACAGCCATTTAAGGACCAATTTTTCAGCATCAAAAATGAAGTCAAGGTTAACCCTCTTGGAGTCTTGGGACTCCATCTTCCTCTAGGAGAAGCTTCCTATTTTTTTTCCCTCTCTCCTAGGCAGTCTTTGAACACAGGCTCACCCCTCTCTCATATTCTTCAGCATCCTTTAGCAAAACAGAAGTTTCTTTTATCTTCCCTCTTTGTTGATTTTATGCTGGGAATAGCAATTGATCTAGCTGAAATGTATTCAGCATTTTTAAATGTATAAACCCGCTACATGAACTGAGTCCTATATAAGTGCAATATGTAGTAGTAGTAAAGGAGATTTTTTGCAATTATTTTTGACAGATGAAAAGGCACTTGTTCGAAATCAGTGCCCCAAGATTAAAAAACAAAACAAACAACAAAAAAACTCCCCAAAAAACCAATTCTGGTAGAGGCCTGTAAATGAGGTCTTGTGGAGACTAGGCTGTAGCAATTTTATGGTCTTCAGCCCAGCCTCAGGAGGGAGTGTGGGTGGCAGGAGAAAGCCACCCTGGTTAAAACTTTCCTGTTGGATTTCTGTGTGAAAGAGATGCTTTTTGAGGAATGTTGGGAACTGATCATGCAGTATCTAGTAGAAATCAACCCCCCAGGTCGTAGTGTCCAAATGCTGCTGCTGTCTGATGGGTGCCACGGCCTCTGAACTTCTCTTCTGTTCCCACTACACACGTGTCCAACCCACCAAAATGCTCTTACAAAACTTTAAATTATTAAATAGTCCCCTACCCCTTAAGGCATTTAAATGTAGAAAGATCTAGAGATCAATGGGGTATGGAGGCTGAATTCCCTCTTTAGAGGACTGACAGGACTATGTGGGGATAACTTTCCCTGATGCCACCCTCCCTCCTTGTTCTTCTTGCATTTACACTTAAAGGCTCTGGCTTCATTCAAACAGCTTCCTCCTGGAGCCTGGGGCAGGGACTTTGACAATTACTGAAACAGTCCGATTTTCTCAGTCTTGAGGGGAGCAACGCGCTTCGAGCTTAGGGCTGCCCCAGCTCAAGGATCCGATGAGTTAGGACTCGGGTTAGTAAGAGTCGCTGGCTCCCCCCGAGGTCCGGCGGAGCCTGGTTGCAGCTAGGCATAGACAACAGTTTCGCAGATAGATCAGCTTGAGCTAAATCGATAAGACCCTACAGACCCGTCTGAGAGTCTTTCCCCCCATTACACACACATAAAAAGCCACCGTCGGGGCTTACCCAGCCTGGCCACACGTGTCACGTGAATCTGCTAAAGGCATAAAGTCAATGGCTTTAGACTCCGGCGTGGCTGCACTCGTTTCCTAGTCAAGTGGCTGAGACGCGCGCGGTAGTTTAGGGAGGACTAGAACGGGGATTAACGGGGCTTTGCCTTACTGCATCATTTTTACCCCCTGTTCGTACGAACTGCTCCGGGTCTCAAGTCCTACCCGCTCCTAACGTGGTTAGGTGCAGGGGGGCAGCTTGTATAGGCGGCCGTGGCGGGAAGACCCTGCGTGGCCGCGAGCCGCGACTCGCCCTTCTGCAACCCGCAGTTGCTCTCGGCTCCGCGCTCCTCGGGGGAGCAGGGGCTGTCCCTGAGCGGAGCGGGGCGCAGCGAGGACCGCAGCGCGGAGGGTGGCGCGGGCCGCGCGGCGTTGGTCGGGCGGCTGCTCCGGGGCAGGACGGCGAGGCTGCCTGGCGCTCGCCCCGAGCGGGCAGCGAAGCGGCAGCCCCTGCCGTGCCCCGCGATGCGCCGTCCAGGGCTCGGGGCAGGGCAGGGCCGGGCCGGCTGGCGGCGGCCGGTGCGCGGCGGGGCCGATTTCGTTTCCGACCCGCGCCCCCTCGGCTTTCCCTCCCCGCCAGCTCCGAGCGCGGATCGGGCCCGTCCGCCTGGCGAGGTGCGGTGCGGTACGGTACTGTGCGGGGCCCGGCCCGGCCCACGGGGTGCGGAGGGCGCGCGAGGCGGGCGCTGTAGCAGCTGCCCGAAGCTGAGATGGGACGCGGACGGGAGGGGAGCTCTGCCCGGAGCGGGGGCAGCCCCTCCCGGGCCCGGCTCCGCGTCCATCCCCCGGGCCGGGTCGGAGCTGCCGGGGGAGCCCGAGACCCCGGGGGCAGGGTCCGGCCCAGCACCGCCCGCAGGCTCCGTCAGCGGGGCCGGGGCTGCCCGTACCCGCGAGGCCGGGCGCGGGGCGTGCAGCGGCGTCCCCAGCCAGGGCAGCTCTCCGCGCCGCTGTGCCGGTAGCCCGGGCCGGGTGGAGAGCGGCGGGGCAGTCCGCGGGCTCGGGCGCAGGGCGGCGGCGGCTGCCGGGGCCTGTCGCTGACGCCCGGGAGCCGCGGAGCGCGGTTCGGCCCGGCTGCTCTTCCAGCGGCACGGACACCCCGCACCGGCTCCGGCTCCAGGACCGGGCGGTCTCCCTGCCGTCGACGGGGGCTAGCCCGGCAGCCGGAGCCGCAGCCAGCTACCTTTGATCCCGGGGCGCTTTCATTCGCCCCCCGGGCCGCGCGCGGAGCCGACGCGGGTGCTGGACGGCAGCTCCCCCCGGGCGGGCCGCCGCAGGAGCCGCCGTTCGGCCGGCCCGGGGCGAAAGGGCGCTCGGGCCCCCGGGGAAGGCCTCACCGCAGCCCCAAGCCCGCCCGCCCGCGCTGCACCGAGCCCGCCCGGGGCCCCGGAGGGAGCGGCCGAGCTCTGCCTCACGGCGGCGGCCCCGCTTGCCCGGCCCGGCAGCCTCTGGCCCCTTGTGGACGTGCGGGAGGGCGCGAGGGGAAGGAGCCGGCGGCGCGAGGCGAGCACTTACAGCGGGTCTTGATGCCGGCTCTGCCGGGCGGCCTTAATCCTGGGCGCGGGAGAGACGTCTGCCCCCACACCTGCGCCCGGGCTCCTGGGCTCCCGTCACAAAGTAAGTCCCCCTGGTTCCCCGGCCGCTCTGTGCCTCTCTGCTCGCCTGCGCCACATGGAGAGGGAGCAGGAGGCCGATCCCCGCCGACTGACTCCTATTCACTGCGGCCATTCACTTTATGGAAGGCAGCCGGCGCCCCCAGCCAGCTGCTCCCCGGCTCCGCACACTCAGCCCGCCCTCTGCCCAGCTGCGCGTCCCAGGGCTGGCCCCACCCCGCTCCAGCTGTGAGCCCCTCGGCGCCGCCCCGCCGGCACAGGGCCCGCTCTTCGCCCGGCCGATTTGCATCCCGAGGCCCTCCCCATGCACTTGCCTGTTAGGGTGGTCAAACCCCTGCCCCTCTCCTTTTCTCTCCGCCTATTACAGCTGCTCAAGCTTCAGCTCTCGGAGGCGTTCGGGGCGGTGTTAGGCCGCCCAGAGCTGGGCTGGTGCCCGCCTCCAGCCAGGCAGCCTAGCACATGGGAAGCTGCACCTCTCCCCCACTCTGCTTCCTCCTACCAGCCGGTGCCCCAGTGCAGATGGTGCCTTTCCATTCCACCCCCAGGGCCTTAGCAGTGATAAGGCCCTGTTGGTCAGCAGGCCCCTCTGCTAAACAAGCCATTCTCCTTCTTGGGCCTTTGGGGTACTCTGATGATTCAGCAGGTGAGATACTGCAGTGTGTGCAGCTTTATGGGTACCTTGGGAAGCCAGGACGGATTCCATGCTGCACAACCTAACACAAGTCTCACTTCAGTTGACAAGTGCCCTCATCATAGTGAGATCCTACTAGCATGGTGCCCTACCAATCTAGTTTCTAGATTATCATTTACACTTTGATCTTTGCCTCTGCCTTTGTCTCTCTCCTTTCCCCCTTAGGCATTCACTTCAATGATAGTTTATAAAGAGCTTTGAGATCTAGTGACAGAGAGTTCATCTACCCTAGCACCTGTGTTGAGTATTTTTATTTCCATCTTTCAGACAGGGACACAAGGCATAGCTGCTGGGGAAAGCAAGTGACAGTGAGCAATCTGTTGGTTGTACAGGTGGCATGTTTTTGATTGCCAAACTGGAGGTTAATAGTACAATAATACTGTACTTCTGTTAATACATGTCACGTTTCCAAGGCCAGAGCCAGTTATTCCAGTATATAGGATATAGTCTAGTTTAGTCATGTACATCTGCCAACCTAATACCCTCTGTTGCTTTAGGAACAAATTCTTCTCCTGCTAAACTCTGTGGTCAAGCTTCCATTCACTTTAGTGTTGCACAATCAGACCCTTACTCGAGTGTGGTACTGTATTGCTCTCCATTTCCTGTCCAGAAGTGCACTGTTAGGCCCCAATCCTGCAAATGTTTGCATATCAGTGTGTAACTTTTGTCATAGCAGTAGTCCCACTAACTCAAATGCATAGAATCAAGCATGTGGGTAAGTGGTACAGAGCAGTGTTTTTGTTATGTTCCAGTCTGGAGTGTATTGCCTGGTAGGGTTTATCACTGGAAGGTATCTGTGGGCCTAGATGGGTCAAATACTTATTTTTCCATTCAGATTTCCTTGAGGTCACTTCTATGTCAACCTTTCCTGAGATTTATGAAGGCAAAGGTCACCCTCAAGCTCTCTCACTGATATGTTTTAGAGATTAGGAAGTAGTATTGTGAGAATAGGAATGAATTTAACATTGTGTGATTTATGAGTTGTATTTAGAGAGTCTGTTAAATGTATAATGTGACATATGGATATCTATTGGAATATGAATATGCCAAGAGCAGGTGTGCTAAAAGGACTTAGATTTTAAATTCAATACCATGCACAAACAGGTGTATCCCACACATGATAGTGGGCAACCCAGGAAATTATCATCAAATTGACTTTATCATTGGAAGCATGTGTTGTTAATGTAAACCTGAGCCCTCGGTTCAATTTTTTGCCCTTTGCAGAATTCAAAACAAGAACCGACAGGAATGGCAATACACTGAATCACACTTTTTCTTCTCAAATACCAACTTATCTTTACATATACCAGCCCCAATTTTGAGAAGAACAGTAGCACTGCCACTGTATCTGTGATACTTTGTTACTACATCTCATGGGAAAACTCAATTTCAGACATAAGGTTTGAGGTAACAGAGGGAAATTCATAGGTAAGAGACACCTTTGGTGTGCCCACATTTGGGATAATTAATGAACTATACATCTTCTCCCTTGGGGGAGGTATTCTGCTTGGTGCATGGAGATGAGCTAGACTGGGGACTCATACATAGACATAGATTTCATAGACATTAGGGCTGGAAGGGACCTCGCGAGATCATCAGCTCCAGCCCCCTGCCCAAGGGACAGGAAGTCAGCTGGGCTCAAATCACTCCAGGAAGATAAGCCTCCAAACATTTCTTAAAGGTATGAAAAGTAAGTGCTTGCACCACTTCTGCACTTTTTAAAATGTGTAGACCACACTGGCACTGGAGATAGTAAAAAAGAGGAACTGTCCACAGGACAACCAGTCACTTCCTTTTTTGTAATGGAATTGTGCCCCTGCAGAAAACACAGTAACAAATGAAAAAAAAAAACCCAAAACTAAAGGAACAATGGTATTTTGGCTATTTAAATTTAGTAGCTAGAACTAGGAACCAGCATCACAGCTTGATAGACCACTGGTAAGTGCTTTGTAGACCATCATTTTGAGAACCGTTGGATGAGATGATCCTCAGACCTGAATTGGTCCAAACTCTAAGTAAGTTCAGGACTGGGTCTCATAGGAGTTTCTCTGGAATGTTTCATGGTGTGTCCTTTGCCACTGATTTGAAAATACCTTGTAGCAGTTTCAGACTGGCTCCAAACAAGCCACTTTAACAGAAGAGCTTTTTATCTTGGTGAAGAGTTCCATTGTACCAGAGACCATCATCTTCATCCCATAGTTGTAGTTCGTCTTTTAGATATCCTGGGCCCAAGACCCGGAGCGCCTGCAACCTTGCATATGATTCAGTATTGTATGGAAAGCCAGAGCAGGGAATGGAGAACAGGTGTGAGGCACCTGCAGTAGGCTGTGTCGCTGAGGAGGCCTGCTGCAGCATTTTGTAGTGGTTACTTATGCCCCATGGGCTTTATGCCCACATATGTCACACTGCCATATTCCAGTCAAGAGAAGATAGAAGCATAAATAACTGAGGCAGCTTATCATCTACTAGGTTGGGATGGTGTCTTCTAGTCATCCAAAGGTGATAGCAAGCATAATCTGTAGATGTTGCTTTGTGAGACTTTATTGACATCAAGGAATCTCAGAGCCCTCCTAATATATGGGCTGAACTGACCATCTATAGATGTGCAACTTCAAACAAAGGAGACAGTGAGATGTTTGGCAATTTGACAGACTACTTTATTTTGCCTACCAGCATCACCTATGCGTGGCTGAGGTTCAGGTTCAACTAGTTGATCAGCACTGGGGAGCTGATTTCATCTAAGCACTGAGTCAACTTGGTGGCAATCATATACAGGGAAGGAAGGGTACGTAGAGCTGATGTTGTCTGCATCAGCTGGCACTTGAATCCACATTATTTGGTCAGTTCACCTAGAGCAGGGATCAACAGCATTTTTGTGCAGTGCCAAAAACACCCACAACTTCAACTTGTAAGATGTTGGTGTGCCAGGGGTGGATGATGGGGGAGCCATGAGGGGCCCGATCCTTGCTGTTGCTGTGTAGCCCTGGGCCCTTCCCCGATATCCACCCAGAGGCATGTGTACCAAGCAAAATGCATTTGAGTGCCACACTCTGGCACCCATGCTGGGGGTTGCCTACCCCTGACCTAGAGGCTGCATGTGGATGTTAGAAAGGACACAAGACAATCTTCATGTGACTCTGTGAGGTGTCCTGTATTTGAAGGCAGAGTTTCCTATCATTACTCATCTGGTGCATTCTGCTACAAAGAAATCAAACCATTTTTATACATTTTTTGTGATTTTTGATATCTCTTTCAGGTGAGAAAGCACCATCTCCTGGATTACAGTATCACATGCTGAAGGGAAGTCCAGGAACGTGATAATGGATGATTGTTTTTTTTCTATTGACAGGTGATCCTTCATCAAAAAGCAATTGCCATTTCATGTCCTGGCCTTCATGTAGATTGTACCAGGTGTACAGTATCAGATTTCCTTAAACTAGCTTGTAACTGCCATTTGTTCTCAGTGAAAAAATTAGGCAACTGGTGTCGATGCCTACACAGTCAGATGGGTCACAAATTGGCTGGAGGGCTGCACCCAGAGAGCGGTGGTGGATGGGTCATTTTCGACCTGGAGGGATGTGGGCAGTGGGGTTCCCCAGGGCTCGGTTGTTGGGCCTGCACTGTTCAACATCTTCATCAGCGACTTGGACAAGGGGGTGAAAAGCACCTTGTTCAAGTTTGCAGATGACACTAAGATGTAGAGAGAAGTGGACACGTTAGAAGGGAGGGACAGGTTACAACTAGACCTGGACTGGTTATAAGGGTGGGTGGATGAGAATAGGATGGGTTTTAATACAGACAAGTGCAAGGTACTGCACCTGGGGAAGAAGAACCAGCAGCATACCTACAGGCTGGGGAACTCCCTTCTCGTCAGCACAGAGGCAAAAAGGGATCTTGGAGTCATTATTGATTCCAAAATGAACATGGGCCGCCAATGTGGGGATGCGGTCAGGAAGGCTAACTGCACCTTGACATGCATCCACAGATGCATCACAAGCAGGTCCAAGGAGGTGATCCTTCCCCTCTATGCGATATTGGTCAGGCCGCAGTTGGAGTACTGTGTCCAATTCTGGGCACTGCACTTCAGGAGGGATGTGGACAGCATCAAGAGGGTCCAAAGGAGGGCCACTCGCATGATCAGGGGGCAGCAGGGCAGACACTACAAGGAGAGGCTAAGAGACCTGAACCTGTTCAGCCTCCACAAGAGAAGGCTGAGAGGGGATCTGGTGGCTGCCTATAAACTTACCAAGGGGGACCAGTGGGGAATGGGAGAGTCCCTGTTCTCCCGAGCAGGGAGTAACTAGGAATAACGGCCATAAGTTGACTGACAGTAGGTTCAGGCTGGACATCAGGAAGCACTACTTTGCAGTCAGGGCAGCTAGGATCTGGACCCAACTTCCAAGGGAAGTGGTGCTTGCTCCTACCCTGGGGGTCTTTAAAATGAGGCTTGATAATTACCTAGCTGGGGTCGTTTGACCCCAGCATTCTTTCCTTCTCATGACAGGGGGTCAGAGTTGATGATCTGCTCAGGTCCCTTCTGACCCTAACAACTATGAAACTATGAAACTTGCTCAGAAAGGGAATAGTTGGATGAAACCAGTGTTTCCAGGATGGGTTTCTTCAGATACTTAGGTAAATGGCATGTATGAATACAGTTAGTTCCTAGGTACTACAAGGATTGGTGACCTGTGATAGAGATTTCCTGAATGCTGCCCTTTTCCTAGGTACCTGTTGACTCCTAGGCAAAGTATCTAGCTTTTCCCTCTGGGGATTATCAAAAACTTTCAAGTGAAGATTATGACTCAAAGTTCCAAGACATCCCAGACTTTTTAACTGGCTGTGGCATATCTATGGCACACATGACCATGGGCTCAAGACTGTCCTTTTTAGAAGATTGTACTATTCACAAAGTCTGCTTAGTCACTGTTTACTGAAGAACAATTTTTTCAGTCCATGGTGTTCCCTCTGGTGTTAGCATGGCAGAGATTGTGCTTGTGTCACTGCGTAATGGCAGAGAGCATGTCATAAGAGACAACAGTTATGCATGTAGTTTGAGGAGACGCACATGCTTCTTGCATCCTAGACATACTGTAGGGTTTTTTGTGACTTTGTCAACTGCTGAAGGTGGTCCCCTAGGCTAGTCTTTCTTAAGGAGCACTTCCTCCTTGTCACTTCAGTTTAGAATTGCTAGAAAGTGACATCTGGCTAAGTGACAGCAGTGTCCATACTACAGACTATGCACACTCTCCATCTGATTAGTCATCATGGTCCTCTTCATTGCCCTGCTGACAAAGTTATGTTGAAGGTTTTTCCTGAATGGCAAAATAAACTGGTAACTAAATAATGCCAGTGTGGTGAGTCATGACTTACCCATGTGTAATTATCCATCAGCAGGATTGGCTGTAGGACAGGGCAGCAGTTCACTAAGGCAGCAAAGCATTCAATACCTCTTTGTAGGGTGTCCACAGACTGGCAGGCAGTGGGCATTTGCTTGTTTGCCAAGGATAACAGAACTTGCAAAGTTGGTCCTGTCTGTCATTGCAGGCTACAGGCGCAGAGATGGCTGGCTGTAGATTTGAGGTATAACAAACATTACTATCAAAGACTTTGAGGGGGGCAGGTCTTATGCTGGTTGGGGGTAAGGTGGAGCCAAGTGGTGGAGAAGGGAGAAACAGGACATTGTGGCCTAAATGATGACCACTATGGCAAATAACAACTTGCAGTCATCTATTGTAGAGGTGTGATCTGTGGAGACAGCAATGATCTGACTCAATTACTATCAACCTTTTTAGACCCAAGGCAATCCTTGATAGATTCTAGGCACCCCTCAATAGACTTGAGACACCCCTCAGAAAATACCAATTCTTAGTTTTAACTTTTTTATGGACTTCAATAAAAGACAGGAGCACCTCTTCTGTTGCAAAAAAATTGGACAGGCTACAACAGGTCAATATTTTTAACACTACAGATTCCTTTTGAAAATTCTGTGTTTCTCTTGTGAATCATGTTTGCATACCTAACAGTGCAAACATTGTATGGCACCCCATAACACCCTGAAAGGATCTTAAGGCACCCCAGGGTGCCATGGCGCACTGGTTGAGAAGCTGCTCTAACTTGAAGAGACTGTGTCTTGCAATTTGGGAAACAGCGCCCAAAGACTACAGTGCAGGATGTCATGCTCTAGCCCTCCATAAAGCTTGAGATCAGTGTGATAAACTAACTGTCAAATATCTAAGGTTAAGATGAGGTTCAGAGGCATTTGAGATGAGGTTCAGAGGGTGGTGCAGGGCTGAATTTTTTCAGATGCTGCACAATTGTATCAGCCCAATTTTCTGTCAGGACGGCACAGTGATGGGTTATGCCTGAAGACTCTTCAGTCTGGGTAACACCATACCATATTGTGAATGAACTTTCTTCTACCTAGACAGCACGGTGCCGTATTATATTGTTTTTCTTTCCAGACAATGCAGTGCTGGATTGTAAGTAGAAATGCAAAGCACATTGCAATGTTTGTTCTTTATTAATGCCTTGAGATGTATTTGGATGCATGCTGAAGACTCCTGGCTGGCTCAGTCTCAGGCTCCGTGACAGGCTTCCATAAACAACAGTTCAACACTTCACAGGACATCTTCATTTACATCTGAGCTGTGCTGCTTACCTCTGAAGGGCTGAGGGGCATGAATATTTTTTTAGTCCCTGCTCAGTGATCCTGGGTGCTTCAGTCACCTCATGTTAACTTGTGCTTCCTGGAACAGACTAGCCACAACTGCAGAGTGCTGCATCCCTCCCGTGTCCTCCATACAGGGGGTGGGTGAAGGTAGAAGCAGAGGGCAAAAAAGTGGCCATGCTAGCCTTGTCATCTGGGAATTCCCATGGGGCTGGGGGGATCCCAAGCTGGCTTCTTAAAGAATGTTCCTGGGTGTATTTTTGTGCTGCTTAAGCGGTGCAAAAGGAAAGGAGCAAAACCCAGGATTTGTCCCTATGTCCTTGCAAGCATCATTTATTGCCTTATTAACTTGTGCATCCCTTTGAGATAGGTCTGTGTTCTAATGTCTGTTTCATGGAACAGGAACCAGAGATACAGAAAACTATGTGACTTGCCAAAGCCAAGGAAGGAATTGATATAGGCAGCAGGAGTAGGAGCTCCTGGCTCCCTGGCCCATGCATAAGAAGATGCTAGAAAATGCTGCCTCTACAACCTTCTTAAAACAAATTATCTTCTTGCTTGTTGCAGTAATAGCTGAGAGTCTGATACTTGTAGCTCTGCAGGCGTTTACATACAGGGTGCCTCTCAAAATGTGTACGTACTTTAGCTATCAGGAATAGAGTGCTATACTGATTATCAGAGCTGACTCATTTCCTTAGAAAGCAAGAAACAGAACTTTCAGTGGACACCAGTGAAAGGTCAGAATTCCTACCACTGACATCCAGGGACCCATCACAGAGCTGAACAACAGGGCAATACACATTACACATTTTGGAGATGCTCTGTATTAGCAGAGGAGTCTAAGCTGAGACTGGTTCTCTGGCCCTGAGTTTCCAGAACCTGAATATTTTCAAAAGTTTAGGTTCTAGGTATATGTTCAACAGCTTTTAAGTTCTCTCTTTAATTTCCCAGCAGGTGATATCCAAAGTGTTTTGGGAAAAGTGGCATTTGGGCTCAGAAGGAAATGGTAACAGCTTCATTGGTAAAGTGCCCCTTAAAGCAAAGTGCACATGCACTCAAGAGGAACTAAATGTGTATAAGGCCCAATCTGCCCTTTAAGCATGACAGCTGGATGTTACAAGGTGGTAAAATTTGGTACTGTTCCCTGTCCCACTCATGCCACTTCCATGAGGCAGGTTGCCAGTACTAAGGCACGTTTTTAAAACCTTAATTTTCCATCTTATCTTTGCAGCCAGCAGCAAACTCTGCTCTTTCTGCATACCTGTTTCTTGCCCTCTTCTGGCTATCTCTGAAGATGGGAGAGAGAGGAGGTATGTACATAAAGAAGGAAGTATGGGCATGTGGGCATGGGGACTAGCACTGTCAGGATTCTGGGACCTGGAATGCATGGAGCCAAGTGCAGAAAGTTCTTGTGAAAGCAAAAGAATAGCAGGGTTAAAAGGTACTGGTTTGTCAGGGAAAGGCAGCCTGGAGAGGAGATCTTAAATAGAATAGAAGCTCATCGAGAAGAACTGAAAACAACATTGTGGTCCTGGGTTGGGAGGGAGGAAGAAATGAGAGCTCACAGAATGAGGTGGGGAAAGAGTGGGACAACAGGAAAAATAAGACATACAAGCAATAGAGATAGCTGGAAGGTAGAGGGAAAGGCGATGAAAAAAGGAAAATATAAGTGATTTTTTTTTAATAATTACAAAGGTATCTGATTTTTTTTTAATAATTACAAAGGTATCAACATTTGTACGTACAAGCAGAAGTTTGTACCTTGTGCCTTTAAATCACCATAATTATTAAAGACCTATGAGGGTGCAGAGTGCAGGGAATGGAGAGGAGAGCTGGCAGGACTGCTGGTGAACCGGGATAGAAACAGGGCAAGGACACCAGGGTTTTGCTTCCATTTACCACATCATAGGAGCAGACACATGGTGCAGTGACCAAGGAGCAGCTGATGCTTATCAAATCCATCCCCATCCTTTCAACTCAGGAGAATTTTTCCATCTGGGCATGCCCAAAGGGTAACCCAGGTGGAGGGGATGGAGCCTTCTTGAAGCCTTGGGCTATGCTCTGGCATGGATCTTCCCAGGAATTAAAAACCAATACGAACCTCTCCACCTTCTGCCTCAGATGCAAGGCACAAGCAAGCTAAGCCTGCTTCAAGCCTCCTCGAGAAGCAAAGGGAAGTCTCCTGAAACAAGACACTCCATCACACACGTTTCTCCACGGAAAGGAGATGCGCGAACAAGCACATCACAGACGTCACGTACTGTACTGTAAAGTACTGCGGTTGCGTTACGCCGAATTGCCCCGCCTACTACAGCCACTAGGGCTGTCTGCACTAGGCGTTTTGTGGGTCGCCCCGCCCACACCCGCGTAGGACCCGCCCCCACTCAAGCCCCGCCCCCTCTAGCTCCGTCCGTCCCCGCCCAGCCGCCCCATGGCTATCCTCTGGACCCACAGTGCATTGCAACTCCCCCTGCATCTCTACCATACTTGATTGGCCGTTATTGGTTGGCGTGCCCCCTCCTCTAAACTTCCCTTTTTCTACTGGTCAACAGTCCTGCCAATCCGATTTTTTTTCATACGATTGGTTCTTTTTCATCTGTCACTGGGGGTCCGCCTGCTGCACCGCCTCCCTGTCCAGAGCCGAGTTCTCATTGGGTAGCTCCGCCCATGTCACTTCAGGCTGTGTTCCGGTTGGCTCTCGGGCATGCCCGTCAGCACAGTAACCAGGCAGCGGGTTCAGGTGAGGCTGTCTCCACGTCAGTGGGAGCGGAGTGGAGCCGGTTTCTGTCGCCCGCTCCCGGCCGGACGCGGCTGTCCCGGCCCTGCACCCGCACTGCGTCTGCCGCCGCCCGGGGCGCTTCCTCCGCGGGCGCCCGGCTCGCAGCGCCGCCCCCTGCCCGCTATGTGAAGCGGCAGCCGCCTCTGGGAGCAGGCGCCGCCATTTTGGATGCGGCGGTCAGTGACGGGCGGAGCGACCCTATCGCGATGCGGTCGCGGGGCCCGGGCAGGGGCTGAGGCGGGCTCGGGCCCAAGCACCCCCCCCTGCCGCCGGGGCTTGGGTCTCCTCGCGGCTCCCCCCGCGCCCGCAAGGCGGAAGAAGCAGGGGGGGGCCGGGACAGAGCGCGGCTCGGCGCGCGGGGGGGCAGCCCGGCTGAGAGCGGGCGGGGGGCGCTCAGGGGAGGGAGGACGCAGGGCGGACCGTGGGCCGGTTCCTGTCCCGTTCCCGTGCCCCCTCGCCTACGCGATTGCAGAGGTTGCCCCTAGGAAAGCCCGTGCGAGCCACGTGGCGGGGGGCGTTGGCTAAGTCGGGTGGGACCGGGCTGCCAGGGGCCCTCAGCTTCTGGCATTTCCCGGTAACATGGAGGGAAAACGGGAGTGAAGAGCACTGCCCGCATCCAGAGCCAGCGCTGGAGGTGGAGGCATCCAGTGCTGCGGCCTTATTAAGAGCGGCACATCAACACATCCCATGTTTCAGTTTTAATAGATAGGGGGGAAAAGTTCCTTCCCCATATTCAGGCCGTGTTGCGAGTTGTCCATTTTATTCAGAGTAGACAGTTGAATCTGGTGGGAGTCGGCTTAAATTCCTGCTTCTCAGATGCTGCCCATCTCTGTGGAGGAGTCTTCCTTCTCTGGTGTCTGGGCTGCACCATAGTGTGCGACTGCTGCTTGCATCTGAGAGCTCCCCAAAGCTGCCTCGGGAATGTAACTGCTGCAGGTGGTAGTGTCAAGCTGGGTTAATAATAACCAGTGCTTTTTTGGATTCATAATAAGGTTATTTTTCTGGTTTATTTTGTCTATCCTTAGGGAACTCACCTTTAGAGGAGTTCTTTCAGCTTCCTGTTTCATGTGCTTGTGACAGTTCAGTTGTATTTATGTAACGTGTCCAAGCAGATCACACCTCGGAATCAAGGTTCACGTGCTTCCTCCGTGGTGACTGAAAGGCAAGCACAGGAGTTATCACTAGTAACTAAGTTTTTTGGTAGCTTGGCTGATTGTGAAGAAGGCAGTTCTTGTTGAGGTCTGTGGACCGAGAGGCCCCATATGCTGATGTCAGTGTAGCTGCGGTAGAACTTGTATGATGCTATCTAGTTCAGAAACTTTTCACATTGCTCCTTTCTTGTGAATGCAGCAGAGACAATCCCAGCAGGGTGCGGGGCCCCCTTCCCCATCCCACAGCACATTTAACCAGGGAGTGAAAGTCCTGGCACACCAGATACAGCTGGAACTTCTGGCCAGAACAAGTAGAGCTGTCCACCCCACCAGGTGGGCGGCTGGGCTAAACTGCAGCTGTGTGGCCTCTCTACCTGGCTCTGTGGGGCCTCCCATAGTGTGGGCCCAGAGCAGTTGCCCCAATTCGCTCCCCCACTAGGGATGGCCCTGCTCAGCAGCATTCTGTCTTTCAAAGTAGATCTCCTTCTTTGAGTGCAGCTTGAATAGTGAATATGTCCCTTTTCATGATTTCTCTTGGGTCTGATGGGTTCATTTGGGATTGGGTCTGTGGTGGTCATTAGTATTTGTTGAAGGCCAAAAATGATGTTGGAAAAAAAGCAGCTCATTTGGAGTCTGTCTGAAAGCTTAGAAGAGGTTGGTATTAGCTCGTTACATTCCAAAGCTAGTTAGTTTCCCAAAATGATTCACAGCCATTTCTCATAATAGTACCCATGACTCTTGATGCCTGTTCACAGGGAATAGGTAGTTGTGTGTGCACTTGCATATCCTGTTGGGCAGCTCTTCTTCCCTGCTGAGCAGCATAGGGTTGTGTCTAGGTGTGAGATGATGGCATATATGTTTGATTTCACGTCGCTGAAGTGTTTTCAACATATTGGGGCTTGTGATTGTTGGCAGCTACCGAATGTTGCTGAAGTTTCCCATTGGTGTAAGGATTTGGCAGACAAGAATATGTAACATTAAACCTGTGGAAAATTTCAGATCTATTCAAACTATGGCACTTAAATATAGTAGCCAGAAGTTGATACAAAAAGAAAGTAAAGAGCATGATTAAAACATAGGGTGGCATCCTGGGATGGAAAGCAAATTACTTGTTGTGGAGTATGGGGGGAGATTTTTGCTAGGTTGTTCTTGTACTTTACACAAAGGCTTTCTTTTACATATTTAATTAGCATCTAGTTTGATACTCAGGTACTGCAGTGATACAGACAATGTATGAACAGTTGGATGGATTTTTCCATCTTTTCCTCCCTGCCCACTTCCTAGCTTATTGACTTAGGCAGTCTTATGCTTCTTTCTACTTATCCTCAATGTTGGGTTCTTCTATATGGTTATGAGTCTTAACAGTTTTGCTGTTGTCTATAGGGTTCTGAAAAGTTTTAATGTGCTGCTTGTGGAAGGAGCAGGAACAGTGGAGTGGGCTGCAGATTCAAGCAGGCAGCTAAACCCTTCATCAGAAAGAAATACATGTATTTGTGCAGGATTAACTTTGTGTACAAGGAACTTGGCTGCTTAAACATAACTGAAAATAAACAGATGAAATGTTTGTGGTTTCCTAGATTTGTAAGTACAGGAAGAACCATTAGATTTCTAGTCTGACATTCTGTATAGCACAGAACATTGACTTTCACTCAATCATTCCTGTAGTAAACTCTAAAACATGTGTTGGACTAAAGCATATTTTTCAGAAAGGCATCAGTCTTGATTCAGAACCTTTAAGAAACCGTGGCTCCACTATAATAGCTTGTTCCAGTGTCCACTGTTACAAGTTCTGCAAACTTTTCCTACAGCTACCGAGTCTTGGAGGTGTCTCCAGAAGAATACAACATTTGTACTCTTGTAACCTCAGACGGTGTAACTTCAACCACTTTTCAGTAGGACAAATCTTTCACATTTTGACTTGACTGCCAATCCTGGCCAGTCTATTAAGCTCTTTAATTGCCTCTTGTGTCACCTAACAGTTGATCTGACAGTGTTTCTAGATTTTTAAACTACTTGTTCACTGCAACTTCCAAACATTACTGTAGTTCTTGTACTAGCTTTTTCTGCTACACAGAAGCAACTAGACCAGTGTTTCTCAACCTTTTGAGACTTAGGGAACCCCTTCAAAACTTTTCAAAATTTAGTGATATCCCATTTCAAAACTATTATAAATATATTAAGAACATTATGATACAAAACTTATAATTATATTATTAATTAGTCATTAATAGCTTAGATCAATATATTATATTCATCCCACTTCTACCACCATGGTGGTCAGGTGCAACTGTCACACACTGCTTCCAGAGCCAGATCAGGAAATGGCTGTGGTGGGAGTGTGTGCTCTTGCTGCAGCCCTTCCCAGTCTGAGCCTGCCCAGTGTCGCCTGAAAACAGAGGTGCAAAACTGGGATGGCTGAAGCAGAAACTGTGTGCCTGCCTTTATAATGTAATGCAGACAGGTGTGCCTTTCTGCTGCAGCTGCTTCTCAGTACGTGTCTGACTTACCTCCTGAAAAGAGGAATGCGGGCCACTGTTACCCTGAGACAGTGCAGCCGATGTGGCACCTGTGGCATGTGTACCCAATTTAGAACTACTGAGCTAGACCAAGATCAGAAGTGTAAACAGTTGTCTGTTTTGCACTCCAAACAGAGTTGAAGGTATGCAAGTGGAAAATCTATTCAGTGGGGTAGGTTGCAGGGAATGCAAATGAGGGAAACTGGGGAGAGTAGGAGGGGCTTGACACCATGTTGAGCACCACAGGGGCAGCCATAGACTGCACTTTCTGGGCAAGCTCTGTTGCACGTGCTTCCTGTCCTCTCCTCCATTCCCTACCCCACAGCTGGCTCCCAGGACCTAGCACCTAAGCAGTTCCCCCACTCAACATGCATATTCCCCCTCCCTTCCTCCCCCTGCCCTGGCCGGGGCCATGCAGGGAGTGGATTGCATCTCTGCTCCAGGCCCTTGGTCCGGCCCTGCACATCCCTACCCATGGAACCAGGGCTCTATCCCAATCCTAGTCCCATGCTGTCCCCACCCCATGATCCTGAGGTTTCTGTGAAGACCAGCTGCGAGCCACAAGAACAGGGTGCATTGCTAGGTGGGGAGCTGCCTCCAGGGCCGGGGTCTGGGATCTTGAGGTAGTGACAGCACAGGGTCAGGGCAGAGCCACGATCCACTTCTTGTATGCCTTTGCCTGCGGAACCTCCTCCTATTACAGGGGCGTCTGGGCATTAGATTGTGGCTCTGGTCCGGGCCCGGGCCCCACACTGTTAACACCCCACGACCCTGCCCTGTGATCCTGGCCTTGCCCACCCATCCTGCTCCTAAACACTGCTTCCTGCCCACCCACAGCCCCATCCCACATAGGGAGTTTTAGTGAGTTGTGTGGGGGAGGTGTGGGTGCTGACCCAGCCTATGATAACTCATCAAAATTCCCCATGTGGCTCCCAGGCCCAGATAATTGCCCACTCCTGTCCTATGGGGACTGGACAAGGTGAAAATGAACAATCTCAATAAGTCTGCTAGAATAAATCATAGTGAGTGAAATGGTTATTGCTTATGTCTTTTCCTTAAGTTTTATCCTTGGCATCTCAAAGATACTGAGTGGCAGAGGAGTTCCCCTTTCTTACTGGGTAAGGTTGTCTGTAGACTTGGAAAGAAACATTTGGATTGTGAACTCTCCAGATATGAAATGGCTAATCATGCTAGAAACTAGAAAACTTACTTAAGAAAAGGAAGCTTAGATTCTGCATGGTTTGAATAAACCAGGGTGGATGTTTTGCACCATGGCCTTAATGGGTCCTCTAGTTCAGATTTCAGCCTGGGGGAATACCAGGTGTCTCAGGTTTCTGTGCCTGCCCCTTTCTTGTATTGCTAAATGAATGGAGCCATCCTTGTTTGGAAAGGCTGAGCACTGGGGACTCTCATAGATGTTTGGGTCGGAAGGGACCTCAGTAGGTCATTGAGCTCAACCCCCTGCCTTGGGCAGGAAAGAGCACTGGGGTCAGACAACCCCAGCTAGGTGCTTATCCAGTCTCCTCTTGAAGACCCCCAATGTAGGGGAGAGCACCACCTCCCTTGGAAGCCCATTCCAGGTTCTAACAACCCTTACTGTGAAGAAGTTCTTTCTAATGTCCAATCTGAATCTGCTCTCCGTCAATTTGTGACCACCATTCCTAGTTACTCCAGGAGGTGCCCTAGTAAATAGAGCATCTCCTATTTGCTTCTGCCCTCCCCTGATGAATTTATAGGCAGCCACAGGATCACCTCAGACTACTCTTGTGAAAGTTAAAGAGATCTAGGTCCCTCAGTCTTTCCTCATAGGGCCTTGCCTGCAGGCCTCTGACCATACAAGTGGCCCTCCTCTGAACCCTCTCAAGATTCTCCACATCCCTCTTGAAGTGCAGTGCCCCAAACTGGACGCAGTACTCCAACTGTGGCCTAACCAGTGCTGCATAGAGGGGAAGCATCACCTCCTTGTACCTATTCATCATGTACCTGCTAATGCATGATAAAGTGCAGTTAGCCTTGTTGATCACTTCGTTATGCTGATGACTCATGTTCATTTTGGAGTCAGCTATGATTACAAGATCCTTTCCGCTGCTGTGCTGCTGAGAAGGTCATCCCCCAGCCTGTAAGCATGTTGATGGTTCTTTTTGCCCAGGTGCAGCACTTCGCGCTTGTCTTTGTTGAACTGCATCCTATTTCATTCTGCCCATTTTTTCCTACCTGTCCATATCTGCCTGGATCTGCTCCCTACCCTGTAGTGTGTTAACTTGCCCCATAATTTGGAATTATCTCGAATTTGGACAAGGTGCTCTCCACG
Source organism: Alligator mississippiensis (assembly GCF_030867095.1). Lineage (NCBI taxonomy): Eukaryota > Metazoa > Chordata > Crocodylia > Alligatoridae > Alligator > Alligator mississippiensis. The sequence continues at coordinate 18,005,238 of NC_081829.1, forward strand.
CCGTCTCCCAAGTCACTGATGAAGACATTCAATAGCACCAGTCCAAGGACTGAGTCTTGCAGGACTCCATTGCCCACGTCTTTCCAGGTCAATATCAACCCGGCCATCACTACTCTCTGGGTGTGACCCCTAAGCCAGTTTGCCACCCACCTGACTGTGTAATCATCTACATCACAGCTTGTCAGTTTATTTATGAGAAGAGAATGAGATACTGTATCAAAAGTCTTCTTAAAGTCTAGGTAGATGGCATCTAACTTCACTCCTGAGTCTAAGCACTTTGTGACCTGGTCATAAAAAGAAACAAGGTTAGTCAGGCAGGATCTACCTGCAGTGAATCCATGCTGATTTCCTTTCAGCATTATTTCCTCTGCTGGGCTCCCACAAATGTGATCCTTAATGATTTTTTCCAGAGTTTTCCCAAGGATAGAGGCGAGTCTAACTGGCTTATAGTTTCCAGGTTCCTCCCTCCTCCCTTTCTTGAAAATAGGGACCATATTGGCCTTTTCCCAGTCCTCTGGGACCTGACCAGAGCACCATGAGTGCTTGAACAGCTGTGATAGTGGCTCGGCTATGACACTGGCCAATTCCTTCAGTACCCTTGGATGAAGTTCATCTGAGCCCGCTGATTTGAACACATCCAGCCCTTCCAAGTGCCCCTTCACTAAGTCTGCACTAACAGTTAGTGGGCTGGTGTCCCTCTTGTGTCTGTCTATGATCCAACTCAGAGATTTGTCTTGGTCTGTGTCTAGGAATACAGATACAAAGAACAAATTACAGAGCTTTGCTTTGCCCCCGCTCTCTGTCACCCATTGCCCTAGTTTGTCCTGTAGGGGTCCTAGGCTACCCCGGTGTCTTCCTTTTGCTCTCTATATGCCTGAAGAAAGACTTTTTGTTGTCCTTACTTTTTGTCACCAGCCTAAGTGCTAATCCTGGTCTGTCTTCCTAACTGCTTTCCTGCAAGTGCGAGTCAGGGAGGTGTACTCCTCCTTGGTAGCTACTCCCTGTTTCCACGGCCTGTAAACCTCTTTCTTTGCCCTTAGGCTTTCCTGGACTTCCCCATTCAGCCAAGAGGGCTTCTTGGCCCCTATGCCCCCTTTTATGCACAATGGGATTGTCTCCTTCTGTGCCCATAGTATTGCTCCCTTGAGGAATGACCACCCTTCCTGGACCCCCTTTTCACCAGTGCTCTTGAGCTTGAATGCCTGCACCTAGTGGGCTTGAGTTTGGTAGGATGCATTAACTGCACTTAAAATGCTAGTATCTGAGCATTCAAGCAGTAAAACATCTGCTAAGTGCCATTCTAGTGTAGCAAATTTAGGACTTTTCTAGTGGCCATTATCGCCACTTTGTATTACTTAACACGTATTGAGCTAACAGGGGCTCCATGAAAATAATACAATTGGGAGACTCCGGTGGGGTGAGGATGGGTGGTGGGGGTGGGTCTGGGACAGAGAAACAGCCCCAACATTGCACAAGAGCCTTGAATGGCCCTTGTGTCTTGCAGGGACTGTGGGTGACAACTGTTTGTTGGTCCCAGACCCCGCAGCATAGGAGCCATTCATGGCTCTGACGTGGTCCTGGGGCTGAGACCAGCAAACAGCTGGTCTTGGTCCCACCCAGCACCACACTAGCCCTACCACACCAGAATCTTTTGATCATATTACCTATGTGGAGCAGTTGGCTATTAGCTCAACATGTTAGGTAATATGATCTGGAGATACTCCTAGACCAGTGGTTTTCAACCTGTGGTCTGCAGACCTCTGGGGGTCTGCAGATTGTCTGAGGGCTCTGTGAAAGATGACTGTGATCAATTAAAAGTATATGACTACCCAGACTTACCATTCAAAGGGGTCCGCACCTCCATTCAAGCTTTCTATAGGGGTCTGCAAATGACAAAGGTTGAAAACTATTGTCCTACACAGCTTATAGCTGCGCCCCTGGTGGCTGAACCCAGGCAATGATTTAAAACAGAGCTGTCCAAATGGCAGCCCATGGGCCACATGTGTCCTGCAAGGGGTTAAGTTGCAGACCCCAGGCTTCTTCCTGGCTGATTCCCTTCCCTCCCTCTTCCCCTCCCCCCCCCCCCCACACACACACTCATTGCTCTTCCCCAGAGTCTCTGGTCTTCCTCTCCCTCCTCAGGCTGTTTTTTTCCAGGCCTGCCTGAAGGGACAGTGTGATGCAATGAGGTAAAACATTGAGTTCATGGGGTGAGCCTGGGGGCAGTGGGTGGGGAGGTGGGGGGTGTCATGGCTGTACTGTACAGCGGTGTGGGGGCAGGGTATCTGCATGGGTATGTAGTGCAGCAGGGCATTGGGGGCAAGGGCACATGGTGTAGCAGGGGCTTGTCTACAAGGTATGCAGTCTGCCTGGTATGCGGCCCCGGCTGCTTCAAAGTTGGACCACCCTGCTTTAAAAGTTGTCCGAGCCATTGGTTCATGGTATATATCATGTGATTACTTGTCTTCCACATGTTTGATCTGTGTGCTGTGTGTTTTGGTATTTCTACATTAGTTGTCATTTCAGGTTTTTGGCAGACTGAGACATTACTACATTAGTTTACAGCCTCAAGGTGATCCTTATAATGATAAGAGCAAAAATAAAACTTCTAAAAAAGGAAAGTTTAGGTTCTGCACAACTTGTATATACCATGCTGTCTCCAAAAGTGCATCAGATAGACCATATACTTGGAACCTCTGACTTCCAGTGTAGAGAAATTGAAAAGATTGGGATTTCTGAGAAAAGAGATTAGCAAAATGGGAATATGATAGACTCTCAGAATAACAAATGGTAAACTGGTAGTTTACCTCTTGTAATATCAGGACAAAGCAAGCATGATGAACTCATGATATACTCAAAATAGCGGTAAAAAGAATTATTTAGTAACTCGGGGCTAACGTGGATTTTATTGCCCTAAGGTACTGAAGAAGACTGGACGAACTTAAAAGATTATGCATATGGATAAGTAGGATAAGACATCCACAATCCACAATTACATAGTGTAAGATCAAATAAGGGTATGAAGCTTTGTACTTCAGGACATAAGCAAAACCTGAGTTTTGGTGCGTGTTTTTTCTGGAATATCTAGTACCAGTCACTTTCACATAAGATGCTGAGTGTGATAAACTGTTGATCTGCCTAATCTGATATGGCAATGCCCCTGTATTCATAGCTCTGCTATTAACTTGTTCTATAACATTTAGGAAGTCACTCAATATATTTAATTATCCCTTATCTGTCAGTGGTATAGCTAATTATAGAGTTCATCAAATTGCAGACACTGTAAACTCATGGAATTTGTCACTTTCTTCTGATTGGGCAGATTATGACAGTATTTTACTTTTGCAAAATTATGTCTCTCTAAAGCAAGATAGGCTTTTCCTGACTCCTGAATATGAGTGCCTTTGCATGTTTAGTTACTTAGTGTGGTTTAGTGTCTACAGGATTCTTGTTCCAGGTTTACACATGTGTGAATGTGACTGAAACTTTGGATGACTATACCAAAACTACTTTCACCTCTTCCTTTGGTAGCTAGTTGCACCTCCACTGATGTTCTCATGTTCAGTGCTGCCTCTATTTCTCCTCTGTTTCTTTGTTAATGCTCAGATTTACTTCTCTTCTCAGAGTCTCATCCTGTTGTAGAAGTTCTGCTGCCATCTCAAACTCAACTGTTTTCAAATATAACTCCTCTCTCTTTTTTCCTTTCCGTTTTTCTGTAAGTTTTCATTGTTACCATCACACTTTCTAGTCTTCCTTGTTTTGTTACATGATGTTCTCTGATATTAGTCTACCTGTTCTTGTTTTTCATAGGCATAATCAGTTTGCTTGTTCCTTTCCATGCCTGTTTCTCTATTTTTGTCAAGGTCTGGGTCACCTCTAGCACTGATATCTATAAGACTGCCCTGCCTACTCCCTGCTGCTTTGTTTCTGTCTGTTGCTACAGCCTTAAAGTGCTGCTGCTCCAACCATATACATAATACTTTCCCTCTTCTGCTTTCTATCTCAGTACATTGAATTATAGCTTTGAATTGAATGCTTTTGCATTCAGTGCCCTGTACTGCATCAGGCTAATCTGGTCTTCATCTCTGCTTTTATCTGCTCTCACTCTTCCTCCCATTGTGTACAGTTGGTACACTTGTTCATACAAATACCTTGGATTCTGCTGTAATACTTTGTTTCCTTGCTTAAATGTCCAGGGAAAGAAGAGAAGGCATGGGGCTCCCTTCTTCTGTTTGTTATAACATGACATACATTCAATAACTAGTTGCTTTTGAATGCTTTTCTTATGGAAAAGTGAAGCCTTTATCTCATGGTAGAGTTGTCTGTTTTCACGCACAAAACAAGATAATATTCCTAAATGGTTCTACTGGGAAGTCTCCTTTAGCTAACATATGGTCTAAAAATATTTGTTGCTACAGGCTCCTTCCCTGACCTGGGCCAGATTGAAGGTACTTATTTTGGACAACTGATTATTAATGGATTCTCTTTCTTCTTAGGACTGTCAGGATGGTGGATAAGAATATTTACATTGTTCAAGGTGAAATCAATACAGTGGTGGGTGCCATAAAGCGCAATGCCCGATGGAGCACCCATACTCATTTGGTAAGTGTGCTTGAATAGGCAATATCTGTGTGTGGCATTGTGATTGCAGAAACTGTTCCCTTCAGGAGATTCAATCTGTTCCCTTCCTTCATAACAAGGCACCCTATAATAGCTTTCTAGGTAACATTGGAATAATTTGCCATGGTATATTATTCTAAGCAGCTTTGACCTTTTAACTGTGTGCTCTTGTAAGCAAATGTGTAATATTAGCTGGTGTTGAGATTTGAAGTTGGAAATCTGTTGCCCCCCTGAGTTAAGAAGCAACTGACCTGGGGATATTATTAAATACCCTCGCATTCACCTTACCACTTTATTCAGGCCTGTCTGGGAATAACCTTGGATGTCACAGGGAGTTGGAAAGTGTTGTCTCTTTCATTTCAGCATGAGTTTTATATGTATTTTTGTCTTACTGCCTGTGATAGTCATACAATCTGAAAAGCCAGGAAGGGAAAGTTTGGGGAACCGAGTAAGCTAATGTACAGGGTATCTTTCACTCTTTGTGGTACAGGGGCTGTTTTAGGGCTGTCATGTGCCTTTAAACTATTCTGTTGGCTGAAACAAGATAATAGGTCAAATCTGATTTGTTAAAGGCACTAATGCAACATTTGTAGGTCATATGATGTCTCAGCCAGCTTGGATGGTTTATCCATACAACAGTGTAATTAATGTGTATCTGTGGCACACTGCAAAATGGCACATGAAACACAGATGGCTCTAATCCAACACAAATGGCTTCAATCTGTCAAAGGGCAGGGCTCTTTTCCCTTCTAACAAGCATTCCTTCATTAGTGTGGGGTGCCTCCCAGTGGGAGGTGTGACTACATATGCACACAGCTCTGAGGAAACACTGTTTGTGACGAATTGGAAATAGACAAAAAATAAAGAGTGCAGTGAATCTTATAATTTTGTCACACTGGGTCTTTCTTCAAATTATTGTAATAGTGCCAACTATCACTTGTAGTTCTCTTCCTGCTTTAAATTGTTCTGAAGATTAAATTGGTTTATAAGGATTTGTTATGGGTGTTAAATGTGGCATAAAATAGATCTACTCTGAATTTTATGGAGCAGTGGAAGGCAAGCCAGAAGTACTTCTAAGGATAGATAGCCCCAAAGAGAATGACCAGAGAAAGTTTGCAACATAAATGCATCCTTTTGTTCTTGATGGACTTGAGGGGGACTAAAATAAATTAATTTAACCTACTTACCATCCCCTCTTTAGTTTCTATTGAAAAGGTAAAACCTTTGTGGACCCTTTTTTTAGTGTATGCCTTTAGGAATTTACTGAACTCATTAATGACATTCTTTGTGTGTGCAAACATGTAGGATGAAGAACGGGATCCCCTGCTGCACAGCTTTAGCCTCTTGAAAGAAGTCCTAAATAATATAACAGGTAAGCTCACATGTATATCCAACAGAATGTGTAAATGTGGTGTATCTTGGTGCCCATGCATGAAGTGACATTTTTTGGTCACGTGCTTTTTATGTAAAGAACATATACTGTGTGTGAAAGCACAAGTAATGTATATACTTATTCAGTGCATAAGTGGAAGTAATGACTTTTGTCTATACACATGCATGTGCCATTCCCTGTACAACTGCATGCCATTGATCTGCTTCTACCAGTCACATAAACATCCTGTCTATATTGTTAGATTTTCATCTATCTGAAAAATTTTGGTGAATTGTGTATTTGCTTGTCCTAAGTACTGGTATTGTTTTTACACTTTAACATTGGCTGCACAGTCCCTGGGAAATGTTGTCTTGTATACTCTGAACCTCTGGCCCATAACGTTGCCTCTGTCCATAGTTTTCATAATACTTTATACTTACTTTTGCATTCTATTAAAACCTTTCCTGTCTCTGCTTTCAGCCTGATTTCTCTCTACAGTGTAACACAGTTTGTAGTATTACATTGAATCAATGCATGGAGAAATTTCAGCCTTCTGTTCAAGCTCCAGTATGTATTTTGTTTATGTCATCAGGGTCATGAATGATGGGAAAATACTGTTTGGAAAGCAGCCTCCTACTATCTTATTTCTCCCATCTCTTTGACTTGTCAGTTTGGTCACCTGCTGTCAGATACTAATGAAAACCAGCCTGCAATTTCCATACAAATCTCTTGGGCTCAGAAATGAAACTCTTTGTTAGGTGCCAAGGCTGTGCTGAAGGGAGGCAGGCTTGTCTTCTAGGGCAGCAGCTGTGACAGATGTTCTTGCAATGATTGGTAGGCCTTCACTGTTGTTCAACACACTTTTTAGATGTGAAGTTACATGGAGTATTTTTCCCCTTAGTTTATGAGGGGACCTGTATGTTACTATGCTACGTAGAAATCATAGCCTATTATGATTGGTTTGAATTTAATATCACATCTTACGCACACACTAAATTGTCCAGCACCCTTGTGTAGTATGGACCCTTGATAATTTCCTCCAAAAAAAAAAAGAAGCCTTCTCTGGTACATTGGGTATGGCTGTTTTACTCTGTTCTAGAAGCAAGGGTTTTTTTGTTTTGGTGGTATCTCTTGTTGGATCAACAGTATAGTTAGAACAGATGTTAGACAAAGCATCCTTTTTCATGTCTTTATGGCAACAACAACATTCCAAACCCTACTTACTCTATGCTGGACATGTGTTAGAGGGAAAGCCTTGTGCCAAAGTCTGTGTTGCATTGCTAGATCCTATGAGATCTCAGTGTTTCATGGCTGAACAGAACACAGGGAAACACACTTTTATATATTATGCAGTGATGCTCCTTGAATTCCTGTGCACCAGCACTAACTGTTCAACAGCACAAACAGTTCAGCTCATTTAAGGTCATCTCTGTACTTTCCCACTTGTTGGCCATGCCCACTGCCCTGTAGGTGCTGAGCTGGGAATTATGTAACAGTAGTGTTTGTTAAAACCCCAGGAGCACTATCTGCTGGCGCTGGAGAGAGGTTATTGGAGTGTATGGCAGCCAAGAGCCGTAATTCCTTCCTTTTTTCCTATCTAGCTGCAGGTTCTTCTCCATGCCAAGGGAATGTTCCTTGGCTTTAAATGGGAATCTCATATCAGATTATAGTACTTTCTCTCTAGATAGGTAGTTTTTTCACAGTATACTTCTGGGCACTTTCTTGATCTGGGGCACTATCTCTGGCCCCAAGATCCTTAGGAGATTGTGTTTTAGGGGTTTCTACCTCTGTTATTCTTTGCCCAGAGTACCTGTGCCCTACCTTTGAAGTGCCTTGGGAGGGACTGTTCCCTGGATTTCTTTATGTCTAGCATCTGAAAGGACAGGCTTGCTTCAGGCATCCCTTGGTTGTAAGAACCAAGCTGTTGGAGTGGTGTTGTAGCTGTCATGGTCAAGGAAATATGTGAGAGGCAAGCATATTTTTTTAAGGTATTGTCTCTTATTGGACCTTATTAATGCTGTGGTTTTCTCTTGAAGGAGACTGGGATTCCTTCTGCAGTGGGCTTCCAGAAGGTCTTCCCTGAACTTGGCAGGGTGAAAGATATAGACAAATAAATGTGTTAAGCAATAGCAAGTCAATTGGAGGTTCATGATTCTACTTTCAAGTAACACAGTGTAAGCATGCTCATTAGCTTACTAGCCAATGAGCACTTACGGTTAGAGCTCTCTGGAATGACTGCAACCAAACTATCTGCTTATGGCATAGAGAATTCCATGTGCTGAGCAATCCAGGAGCATCCTGTGAACTCCAGGATCATTATGTGAATATGGCCTAGTGGTTGTCCGTGTTGTGTGTGACAGGAGAGCATTGTTTCCAAAGCATGGTGCTGTTGTAAGCAGGCAATTTCATCCCTGTGACTGCTCTTTATAAATTAAGTTCTTGGAATAGGAGGCAGATGAGGTGTCTAATCTTTTAGCTTTGGGCATGCAAGGATACTCAAGCAATATCTTGTAACATTGTGGAGCCTGCTGGATGATGTCCACTCTGCTGAGCCCTCCATCTTCCAGTGTGAGGCCTGAGCTTAGTTCTTGCCTAAACCTTGCTTTCATGTCTCTTTCATTAACTCATGGAAGCACATAGCTTTTGTATTTAAATTTATTCAAGCTGTAATCTTTGACATTTGAGTTAGCTTTTAGTACAGTTTTGCATTTATAGTAATATATATTATGTATTTTCTCAATCCCCCAAGAATCCATTTTAATCTGTTCCGGATGCAAATTTCAGGCTGCCTTGTCCCATCTCCCTTCTTTCTCTCTCTTTCCCCTCCCCCCCATGGAACATGTTTGATCAGGTGTGGCAGGAATATCCACTGTCAAGCTGCGCCCTTTATATTAGTCAATATTATCCTTCCTTCCCTCCCACTCCCTTCGATCTCCTCTGGGCTTTACCAGTTGATTTATAATTTTGGAATTCTCATCGGAGTCTGTAATACAGTTTGTTCATTATTTAACCAAAACCTGTTTAATGAGCAGAGAGAGGCAATGTAAATGTTAGGCATGTTGCAGTGGAGTACCTTTTGTTCTCCTCTGAGCTGGTGGGTATTTAACTCTGTCATGACTGTAATGCTTAAGTACCCTGGTCAGGGGTATAAAGATGCACTGTACTGCCTCCTACAGCTAAAGATTTTCATTTCAAAGGGTTGCCCTTCAGGGGTAAGTAAAATGCATAATAACATTAAGTCAACAAAAATAGTTAAATCTTTGCCTGTTTTATTTGTGGTAGCCCATCTGTTCCTGAGGTGACCAGTTTCAGATGGAACAGTGTCTAGGTAGACTTTAGGTGGCAGCATCTCTAGAAGTCCTCCTTGATCATTTGTGAAATGGGAAATAGAATTTGTTGGTGTTGGCAGGGGGGGTGTTCCCCTGAAGTCTGTAAGTTCTTCTGTGAATGATCTGCATGCTCTTTGGACTGATTCTCTGTGGTCAGTGCTCTGGTGCTGAAACATGAATTCTCTGGTAATTTCATTTATGTTTTCGAAAAGCTTCATTTAAATGTTAATATTTGAGAGCGAATAAAAGAGAACCTGAGGTGTTTGCACTATTCCATTTTATGCTGTTCTTGTGCTTCAGTTTTAATTTTTGGTGTTCGGTGTGTCAGATTTTTGTGGTGGTGCCCAAGTCTATCAAAAGAAGTGGGAGGGAAACTAATGGTTTTGGAAGTGTGGGAAAGTGTCATTCAGGGCTTTTGACATGTGAGGAAATGTGAGTGGCAGTTCACCGTAAGATAAATCAGCTAAATATTTCTACTAAAATTGCCAACAAAATATTAATGCTCATATAAATCCTTGTCTGTGTTAGAACCTTGAGTTTTCTAGGTACTGCAGCCATAATCAAGGTCTCTGTCCTGAACCAGTAATCATGTAAACAGTGACATATGGCTGCTTCATGCTAACAAAATTAAAAGCAAGCTATGCACTAGAAGAGTGTTAGAGTGCATGTCAGCCCTGGTATTGACAAGGCTTCTGAGTGCTGTACCACAACTGAAATTAGATCTGCCTTGGTAAATTTTGTGTCCAGATTCTGAACCCTTGTTTACACTATGGTTCTTGCATATTCTAACATGGGTTCAGCTCAGCTAGTGGAGGCTTTTCTTTGAAATCCCAAAGACAACTTAAGGTCTTGTCTGCATTGGGGAGACGTAAAAATTAAAACCCTGAGCTGAGTAGAACAGTGCACTCACTTAAGAACTGTGGTGTCCAGCTGCCAGTATTTGTCACTGGGTTGATTCAGGGTTGTCTGTATGAAAAGGTTTTTCACAACTGCAGTGAGTTGGAAATGGAATCGTTAAAACACATTCTTAGATTTGTGTACAATTTCTTTTAGCAAGATTTTAATTATTCTGCAACTTCTGTGTATGTTGAAGTTGTTGACTCTTGTGATAGGTGTGACATCTGTGCAGAGTCAGAGCAGGAGCTTCTGTATTATGTTTTCTCTGTTTAAATGAAGCATGATTTCCCCTAGTAATGGTATTGTCTTTGATCTACAGGAGTAGCTATAGGCCTTCAAGGAAAATTGAATGTTAAAGCTTTGCTTGTCCCTATGCTTTGTTTAGCCCCTCCAAAATCAAAGTAAGCCAAGATCTTCATGACCTGACTTGCTGCCCATGTTTGAGCACCACTGATCAGCATTTTTGATACCTCAGGCCCAATCCCACATGTAGGGTTGGTTTGTGGGTTTGATCCAGCCCAGGGTCTGCACATGTGGTTGGTCAGTGGGTCCGATCTGGCATCCCAGCCTGGCCCTTTGGATTAGATCTCACCCTGCTTGCTGTCGATATTCAATACATGAAGTCATGTTATCTGAACCATGAGGTTCCCCATGGGGGAGCGGTGGCAGTGTTAATTGCTACGGCACTGGGAACACTAATGGAGTGGATGATGCCTTTAGGAGAGAAATTGACTCCGTGCACCTCCGATACCCTGAAGAACTGTGCGCATGTCAGCGCTAAAGTGAGAGAAGCAGGTGCCTATAGAAAGTGTGTATGTCAAGAGTCTATTTACATCATATTTTTACTGGGTAAACACACCTGTGAAGAGGTGCCTGTGTGGATTTTAGGTCCAGGAGTGTTGTGGTGGGAGGTGTGAGTTATTCTCTGGGGATTCAAACAGAGGCAGTAAATAAACTATAAGAAGCACTCTTGCCTTCATGCACATTCATGACGTTTTAAATGAATGCGTGTCTGAGTTCAGAAGAATCACTTAATAGCTTATTTCAGGGAAGGTATTGAAAAATATCTATTTTCAGAGGTTTAGCTGGGTGCAGTTAAGAGCTGTTGAAAAGTCAAAGGACTGTAACCATAAAAACCCTTTTCCCAGTATATTGTGCTAATCTAGTAGATTTGTGGTCATAGCCCTCAGTTTTCTGGTTCTGAAACTTGACTGCACGCTCATTTCTCATTGCAACTCATAAATGCCTACATGTGAGGGGAAGATCAGAGAGGTACATGTCAAACAATGTAGGAATCTTATTTTGGTTCAGAATGAATTTCACAATGCTTTCTATAATGTCAGCTTCAGTAAAAGTAGGGTATGTAGATCTGTGCCATAAATTATTTTTATATCTGATACAGCAGGAGGATTGTAAAACAGAAAATGGGCAGCTACCTGTAGCATGTTGGAAGTGATAGATATTGGCAAGAGAGACCCTGGTAGGAGTTAGGCAATTAGGTCACATGACTACATGAATGGTCTCTCCTAGGGCCTTGCTGCGTTTTTGATGTTGTGGCTTCAGTCTGTAGTTACAAGCGAGTTCTCATTCTGTTACTGTTTTAAAGCTTGACCTTCCACTGAAGGTGACTGGACTTCTTTCTGAATGACAGGTCTCTGTTAACCTGTGAGCTGGGGTGCTTTTCTCTTTATTTGTATTAAACTTCTGTACTAGAGTATTTGGAGTATGGGTTCTAAAGTACCAGTGAAGCCCCAGCCATTTACTTTTTTTTATGTCCATTTCAGGAGGGAAGCTCCATTAGAGTGGTTTGTTGATGAGTGCAGTCATTTAGCTATTGAGGGTTTTCCTCAAGTGAAAACTGACTTGCTTTTTTGAGTAGCAGGGGATAAGACATGTTAACCCTGGAAGATGGAAGATGAAAAGCTGTTTTGAAAAGGGGCCCTGGTTAGTCCTTTGCTTTGTTTTATATTTTGTGTAGAAATTTTAAAGGGAATGCTAAGAATGTAAAGATAAGTACTTGAAAGTCAGGTAATACCTTCTCTTAATTCTGCCCACTTTGGATGGTAGTACAGTTTAGTCTGTTACTAAGTCCCTGCAGTACAGCAGAGAGGGGTGGTTCTTTCGTGTGTTTCTACATATTTTTGGGTTACCTTGTAATTGAAAATATATCATTCAGGGTTGTCACATGTACCTGCTACAAGCTGGGTCCAGCCCATATGATATTACTTGATGTATTTAGCAGTAGTTGCTTACGTTTAAAAATATGTTTCGAGTCGAAACGGTTAGAAATAATTGTCTAAATACCCATTCAGTTTAGTCCAAGAATGTCTTGAAGAGATCTGAGCTCCCATGTCGCCATGGAGCAAGCATCAGCTAGCAAATGGAATGGGGATGAGCCTGGAAAAGACGCTTCTGGAAACTGTTGTAGGAAAGAAAAAAAATGCAAAGAAGGAAGCAAATAATGGAAAAATAATGGTAAAAGAAAGGGAGTGGGGGGGGAGTAACAAAGTGATGGCCCAAAGGTGGTGCATATCTTCTTGCTCAGTGATATTGAATGAGACAAAGTACTTAATGGTAAGTCAAAGTTTGCATACTGTGTAAAGCCCACATATTTCACTCCTGACTCTCTCTCTCTCTTTTTTTTTTTTTTGGCAAACATCCCACTGCTGTCAGTGAACATTTTGCTGTGAATACAGTAGGGTAATCTAAACTAATCTAATCTGCCAGCCCACAGAGCATAACGAAAAGTGGAATTTTGTTCCATCTACCAAAGGAGTTTGACAATTTTGATGTAGAAGAGTTAGAGACAGATCCAGAGAAGTTAATAGATGTAAAATGTGTGGGTGTTAATCCTTGTGCCACATTGTAAATATTCTGTGGATTGCAGGCTTGCAGCTGAATCACTCTCTGCTTTATGGCGTGGGTCTGTGGAAAGATTTCACTGTTTGATAGTGTCACTTCTGTAGCATCCAGATGAGAGTACCCTACTTACAGGAAAAGTGGGAGCAGTGCTAGTAATTCATGGTGCCCTCTCCCCTGAGAGGGAAATACTTTTCAGTGTTCTTAATTACTTGACCACATTACACTCCCTTCTTCCTTCTTTGCTATACAGGATGGATGTAGCTCAGAATACAAATGAGGGTTGCAAAGTGAAGCAGGCTGTTGTCTGGGTGATCCCTGTATCATTTTTTGCAAAGGTGCAGTTACTGTAATGAATAATGCCAATGGTTGCAGCAGGACAGAATGGTGGTGTGGTTAAAGCAATAGTATATCGCACTGGGGAATTGCATTCTGTCCCTGCCTGTGTCTCTGACCTCCTATGTGAGCAAATTGCAGAACAGACTCTTCACAGGGGGCCCTAACTGTATTCCTTGTTTTCTGAGTAGCCAACCTGAAACACCTGGGGTCTGGCTTTTAGAAATGTTGAGCACTTGCAGTTCCACCTGAGGTCAGTAAAGACTGCTTGAATGTGTGAAAAGCCATTCAACTGCTAAGTCCTTTTGGGAACACAAGATCTTGAGTGTCACAGGTAGGGTACCCACAACTTATGTCACACTTGTCAAGTGTCCACTATTTTCTCCCCATCTTTCAGATGGAGAATTCCCTTCCTACCTCATGAAGGCATTATGAATTTATCTACCTTAATGCTATTGAAGCTCTCTAAGCTATAGTGAGCACCAAAAAGAAAAAGCTCCTTAAGAAAAACACTTGGTCCTTAGTGCAGAATTTGAAAGGCATGTGGCATGAGCCATATCAAATGATGCAGATAAACAGATCCATTGGGTTGCAGCTCATTTAGTGAGTGCTTCTATCCTATGCACTGAGGTAGGACTCCTCTGGGAAAAATAGTTTAAACAGTGCAAGATTATGTAAACAAAGAATGATTGTACAAAGAGGTGAACTCAGGTTGTACGGGCTGCCTTCCACTGGGCCTTTTCTAACTTGTGCTTTTGACTTGCCAGTCTGTCGTTATTTTAATGTAGGTTTTTATTTGATGTAATTAAGAGTGGTGGCTGTGGGTTAACCCTGCTGTCTCTTGCTTCTCCATTTAAGCATGCCTAATGTCTGGCAGGTATAGGCAGGAGGTGGTGCTGTTGGAAGGGGGTTGCTTCCTGCCGTCTAGTCCCTAGGGGCCCTCTGGATTTAGATGGACAAGCACTCCTGCCTGTTTCTTGGCAGCGTTCCCACAGTGTGCTTGTTCTGTAACACCAGCCTTCTGTTACCATGATAGGACTGGCCTCTGAAGAGCTGCCACATGTGCACAGCAAGCAACTGACCCTCCCTTGTTCCACGCTTGTTGAGCGATTACTTGCCCACTTGTTGGGCACTCCATTATTTCCTTCAGTTACTGCTTCTTTGTGAAGGGGGGCCGTAAAGGAAATGGCCTAATGTACAGTACATTAGAAGGCAATAAATTGCAGTTTGATTTGGTAGAAAGGCAGTGCCAGATGTGCTGCTGAAGTAAAGGTTCCTCTCAGATCATCAGTGGAGGGTTTATTTCAGGTGTTTGTGACCATTCTGTCTTTGTCTTGATCACTTGAGGCTGATGTTAAATGGGACTTGGGTTGATTAGGAGGCTTCAGGGGGAAACCTATGATGCTCTAGAAGTAGAAACATTAATGAAATTGCCTAATATTTGAATAGGGGTTCATTGAATACATAACTCTCCCCTTGTAATTTCAACTCTGCCTCCTCCCCCCCCCTTCCCTAAATATTCAAAGATAACTAGTTTGAGAAGAAACACTTCTGTCAGGTAACACAGGTAAGGATTTTCTGCAGGTACATCTCTGTATTAACAGAAATGGACATAGTATATTCAATACAGCCCAGAAGTTGTAGTCAAGATTTTTTCCCTGTTTGTGCCACATTCCATACCAACATACAGAGGTCATAGCTTAAAAAAGATGGAAGCAGAGAGAAATGGTTAAATATATGAAATTCTTATACATGCTCAGAATTTGTAATGGTTAATCCTATTAGCCCCTAAACTTAGCTGTCATTGCCTCATCCCTAACATGGACTGAAACAGGAAGTGGGTTTGGAGGAGGGATTTGAAAGGAAAAGGTAAGGGGATTAATGACCAGTCCAAGGAGAGTGATCCATGTTCAAAGGCAGCCTGAAAGAAAGTGTTGAGATAGGATGTTGTCCCTACATCACTACTAATGTATTACCTAAGACAAGAGCAAGCTAGCAGGGAGGGCAGAAATGGGAAAAGACTCAGAGGTGAGTTGAAAGCCAGCTGGATGTAAAGAGCCAAGAGATCATTAATTAAACAGATGGAAGTAGATTTTCACAAGACTTTTTGCCCGTCTGTTGTCCAAGTCTGCAATTATAGCCTGGGAATGGCAGGGCCCAAAGAGATTTCTTTCCAGAGAATACCAGACCTCCTCAGGATGAGTTTGTAAACACTTCCTGGCTTGATTGTCTATTTCATTTGCATAATTTTCAGGCCACAGATCACAAGGAACCCACCTGAGTTGTGTCTAGGAAGCAGGCAGCTGGATGATGATTTTCTAACTGCATCCCAGCTGGTGAAAGGATAACTTGTATCTCCAACAAACTGCCTCTCTTGCAGGAGTTCCAAGTGGTGCACAGAATGGCAGGTCTTGGGCACATCTTGCACTTTGTAATGTGGTTTAAAGGTGGGGACTGATGGTGCAGTATGATAGGGGTGACTATTGGTGGAAGAGAGGCGATTCTGATGGGCAGTGCAGCATTAGGGCAGACAAATGGGAGGTACACTGATATTTTTCCAGTGCTCCTACAGATATCTGTTGGGAAATGGCATTAGGGAATACACACACAGTCTGTGGCTGTGTTAATACGGTAAGGAGCAGTAAGCCTTGAATTAGATGCTGCATGTAACTAACATAGGGGCCCTAGATGAGGGATGTTAAAGATCCATGTAACTGTTTCACATGAACCAGTAGGCTCCTGGAAGGGCTAGGAATTCAGAGGAGGGCAAGTGGGGTCAGGGCCCACCACTAAATTCCTGTGTATAGAGCCCTGTTGGGGATGCAAGGAGCCCTGTGGTCTGGATCTGGCTGGAGGTTGGGGCGGGGGGAGGTGTGCCAGTTGAGCTTGACATCCATGCAGTAGGTAAATACACTGAAATGGAAAAGTGCATGGAATAAAATACATTTCTACCTGAGCACTTGATATACATTTTTTGAGTTTAAACTGCAGAACCTTGGGACTGAACAAAGACCATGAATGCCTTACCCAAAGTACATGCGTATTTCAACTTAATGTAACTAATCAGTAAGTCAGCAAGGTTATCAGTGCTTGTGGTTTTAGCATCCCTGAAACTGTGCAAGACTTTTAATAGCTGCCCCTAAGATTACTGTTAGAAATTGAAAATAAGGGGAGCTAGTCACACTCGGATATGTTAGTGCTACAGTGCTGCATACTGAACAAGCAGTTTCCAGCCTTGTCGGTGCTGTGGTATTAGCAGATCTGAAGCTGACTAGCACTTTTCCTTTTTAAGGCTTCTAATACTTGGTTTTAGGCTTTTAGAAGCCTTAAGAATGAGGGGAGATACCAGCCCTGAAACTGACTGGCTTCAGCCATTTTGAAGGCTTCTAATGGCAGTCCTGTGACTCTTTCTTCTCTTGTATGCATTTCTGGTGTAGTTAAAGGGAGTATAATTTGTTACAAAAAAAGAGTTACAGTTAGTTACTATTGTGCTAGGCAGAGTTAGTTACTGTAGTGTTAAGCAGAGTGAAATTTAAATTACAAAGTAGTCAGTGGGGCTGAAAGATGCTACATACTTAAGCAATTTATGCATTTAACCCCTCCACAGATACATAAATGGAATATATTACAATGTAAGAACGAGGCCATGAATTAGGATTGGAGTTGTGGTAGCAGTTTAGTGAATTAGGCACTTCTCTGGTACACACATAAGTGGAGTGTACTGTCATTGGAACAGTTATTTCAGAAAAAAGGTATTTTTTCCTCAGAAGGTCAGAGACCAGCAGGGGTATCTAATATTATTCCATATGCTTAGACACTTTGCTTTTAATGTAGAAGTAACTAACTCTCACTCTGAAGCCCTAAAGTAATCAAGAAATATATCAGAGTATAAATTAACACTTGAGAGGTCCTGGTTCCCAGTGCTGTGCCTAGGCCACAGTGTCAACATTGCTAGGATATAGTAACAAAACAGAGCAGTCTTCAGAAGCTGTCTGCTTTGCTCAGCATAGCGGTGCAAGCACTTGCATAATCCTAAACACTTCTTAAGAAATAACCTGTACAGTATCTTCCTTTATCAAACCAGTGCTTCTCACCTTTGATCCCATTGGAGTTTATCTTTTGAAGTTTGCTACTTTTGTGTGTGTCCTAGGAAGTTACAGGAAAACGTCTTTTTTGTGACATGCATAACAAGGGGAAGCTTGTCAAAAAGCTGTAAAATTAGGTTCCATTTAGCTCTCATTCTTTTGTTTTATTAGCGGTTTTAAAGAACTTAAGTGGCTAATATTTAAACAATACCTCATGTTTACAAAGTTCTTAAACCACAGAATATGGAGTTCAGAGGTATGGCTGCTTCTGTCCCTGAGGTCTAACCAGATCCTGCTGAAAGTGTGGAGTCCACTAGGTTTGGGTATGGCACTGGGAGGAGCTTTCCTCTGGAAATTGAAGGAGTGGTGGTGGCAATACCCAGCTGACTGCATTTAGATCATACAAGAAGTGTTTATGTAAGCAGCTTCATTAACTGCACTTACCAGACTGGCTATTCTTCAGGGCTGGATTAGACAGTTTATATTGGCCTATGATTATTCAACTCTGTTAGAAATGAACTGGGTGCAGTGGCACCAAGGGAGGAGACGTCCCTGGTTGATTATCCACTCTGGTCTGAGATTCTTACATTAGTCATTTATGGGTAGTCTGTTTCTTTCTGGTAACACTTAACAACTTGCATACAAGACAGCTGAGATTTCTTGGTCTGAGGTGCAGATATGTTTACTCAGCACTGGGATGCAGCAAATATTCCAAAAATTCTCTCTAATGCACTTCTCTCTTCAAAAATGCCTTTCCTTTGCTGAGTGGAATAACTTGTCACAAAGTTAATTCATGCTTCAGATCTAAAATCATCACTTTATCCGAGGAAAAGTGAAGTGATGATCCTGGGAATTGCCCATTCCAGTGACATTGATGCTTAGTAGTAGGGACACTATTTAATAAACTTATGCAGCTATTTAGTAGCATTAAAAGAGCAGATAGCTAAATTTAGGAGTTAGCTGGTTTTTTTTTTTTAAAGAGATTCTAGTCCCACTTAGAAACCGAAGAAAAAGCACCTTTTTTGAGGATTTCCAATAACAAGGAAATCTTTCATTGTAGAACAGGAGTCGGACTGTGGAACATCACTTTCCCTGGAGCCATACTTGCTTCTGTTGACTTAGTCAGTGATGCTCTACACAAATGGAGAACTAAGCAAAACCTGTCTTGTTGGCTTCTGCTCCATTAGTAACACAGGGGAAGAAATATCAATGTTTGCTAAATGGAAAAGGAGCATCTTGATAGGGAAATGGATGTTGCCTTTTTATTCTTCAGAGGATGCCAGCAACACTGGAATAACATAATAAAAAAACAGAATAACATAATAAAAGACATGGCTATTATTTTGGTCCCTCAAAGTGAGACTTCCAGACTTGGAAGATGTAAGAAAATGTTAAAACAAAATGCAAGATACTAACCATTTCTCTCTGTTCCCTTTTTTCTGCCATTTCAAATGAAATACTTTTTTTTTTTTTTTTTTTTAAGTGAATTCTCCCTCCTAATCTATCTCATGCTAGATGCTTTAGTGATGCTTTCATATGTAATTTGTGATGCTTTTCCTCTCTTGGTCTCTCTCTCTTCCCCACCCTTACCAGCAATTATTGCGAGGACAGACAAGACTGTGGCTTTTTAATGTCTTCTAGGAAAGGATGGTGAGAGTTGATAACTTGGACTCTTCTTAATTTAATCTGTGTGAAGACCTCTTGTGGCTCAGTTAGTGCCCCTTTGAAATTGCTGGGGTGTTGGCTACACTGAAACGGAGTTATTGGTCTAGGAATATAGACCTAATCCTGAAATAGAGATGTAGTCTACACTGGCAAAGCATTGAATGTATGAGTATAGTGTATACCAGTGATACAAATGTTATAAACACGACTCGTTAAAGGACTGTTTTACTTATCTACTTAATGGCATTTTGGGGGAGTGGGGGCACAGCTATGACTGCGATTGTCATCTGCGCTATTGATGTGGCTGTACTGGCACAAGAGTGTCTTTTGCTGCATCATTAACTTAGGCTAATGGGTTAATGATGGGTACCTGGGTTTGAGCCCCAACTCCCACGGCTGTCTGCAAAAAAAAACCCAAACCCAGGTATATGTTTGTATATGCTTTAAACTCTGGATAGTTTACTTGGCTGTTGGGCTAGAACCTATCGCCTTTGCTTTGGGGACCCAAGTTAAGCCACCTGTGCTAATAGTTATCTAGTACTCTTTTCAGTTATCCCCAGAGGGCAGACAGGTTGTCCTAAGGTTACTGGGAAAGAATTGTAGGGTATTTCAGCAGAAAGAAAGCCAGGGTATGATTCCAGGCAGATATAGGAGAGTATGGAAACAGTAAAGATGTAATGCTGGCAGCTGTTTTCCAGTGAGAGTGTTTGAACCCAGGATAGGCTAGCATGATGTTTAGCCTAAGGCACAATCAACTGGGTTAATAACAGGGAAGATGCAACACAAGGCTAGGCTGACCCAGGGGTCCCCACAGGTGTACAGGGGTCTGCTTGGGCAGATTTCAGCACAAGCTTGGGGCCTTTGTGAGCAATATTATGCAAACTGAGGGCAGCAGATCAAATGCAACTGGTCACAAGTACTCCAGAATAAAGTCTTAGCTATTATTGAAGTGGGTTTAAAAGCTTCATGCAAGCATGTGTGTCCTCAGGCCCCTACTGTTCAATTTCTTTATTAGCGACTAGGACGAGGGGGTGACTAGCACCCTGTTCAGATTCGCTGACGACACCAAGATTTGGGGCGAGGTGGGCACGCTAGAAGGGAGGGACAGGATGCAACTGGACCTGAACAGGTTACAGGGTTGGGCGAATGTGAATAGGATGGGATTCAATACTGACAAGTACAGGGTACTGCACTTGGTCAGAAAGAACCAGAAGCATACCTATAGGCTGGGGAACTCCCTTCTTGAAAACACAGTGGCAGAAAGAGATCTTGGAGTCATTATCAATTCTAAAATGAACATGGGCTGCCAGTGTTAGGATGCGGTCAGTAAGGCTAACTGCACCTTGTCTTGTATCCACAGACGCATCATGAGCAGGTCCAAGGAGGTGATTCTCCCCCTCTTTGCAACACTGGTCAGGCCACAGTTGGAGTACTGCATCCAGTTCTGGGTGCCGCACTTCAGGAGGGATGTGGCCAGCAGTGAGAGGGTCCAGAGGAAGGCCACTTGCATGATCGGAAGGCAGCAGGGCAGACCCTACGAAGAGAGGCTATGGGACCTGAACTTGTTCAGCTTTCACAAGAGAAGGCTGAGGGTGGATCTAGTGGCCATCTATAAACTTACCAGGGGGGACCAGAGGGGGAATGGGTTAGACCCTGTTCCCCCGAGCACCTCCCGGAATAAAAAGGAATAATGGCCACAATTTGATTTGAGAGTAGGTTCAGGCTAGACATCAGGAGGCACTACTTCACAGTCAGGGCAGCCAGGATCTGGAACCAACTTTCAAGGGAAGTGATGCTGGCTCTTACCTTAGGAGTCTTTAAAAGGAGGCTTGATGATTACATAGCTGGGGTCATATGAGCTTAAGCTTACCAGGGGTCATATGAGCCCAGTATTCATTCCTGCCCAGGGCAGAGGGTTGGACTTAATGATCTGCTCAGGTCCCTTTCGACCCTACATCTGTGAACCTATGAAAATTCAGAAGCACCATTCAGTAAAATTACTTGACTTAGAAGGTAGTTGCTAGGTACTGAAATTGCTACAGTCAGGCAAAATAAACCTAGCTTCTCTTGCATCTGTGTGTTCGTTGAAAGGAAATGGAAAACCATGAGAACTTCCAAACACTTCTGTCGTGCCAGTTTTTTTTTTTTCCCCTCTCAGAACTAAACAAATTGTTCTATGGCTTTCTTATACTCAGAGAGACGTGGTTAGCTGTTTTAGGCTAAAGTCAGGCAGAAGACAGGGTAAATTTGTATCTCGCAGACTAGCTAGTTTATAAGGTGCTAATATACCCTGCCTTCTTTTTTACAGTCAGCGGTTGGAGTTTACTGCCCAAGATAACCTGTGACTGACCTGTCTAGGGAGTATACCTATATACCTACAGTCCTAGAACAGAATTTAACTTGAGCTAGATACCCAAGTGCTTATCCAGGGTCCTGGGTATGCCTGTGCAGCAGGCCCTACTACACTGTCACAGTTATGCTACTAGTGGTACCTAGATCAACTGGATTGAAGCTAACTTGGGGTATGTCTACATGTGCTGCAATCACATGTCCTGACAGCAGGGCATTTGGAACCTACATCAGTGAATTAAAGCGTATCCATCTGGAATATGCCTTTAATAGGTCTCTAAAGCCTTGCCTTCACTACAGAGTTAAATTCAGCTATAATGTATGTTGCCCCTAATACCTTCCACCTCCCTCTTCCCCATCTTAAACATGATGCTGCTTTCACGTTGACTGGCTTGTTAGTGGGGCACAGTGGAATATAGGCTACAGCTAGAGTTAGCTCAGCCGATCAGCTGGCAAGGCAGTCACTCTGGAGTTAATATGATCCTGTTCTTACTTGAATTGAATTACTTAGGAATTCATTCAAGTTAACTTACACAAATCTTGTGGAAGTTCATGAAAAATATTTTTAAATTGTCTAGAAATCCAGGTGAAATTTGCCCAGGAAACATAGATTACACTGGAATAGATAATTGGACAACTCCCCCTGCACCCCCAATTTCATAATGGTGGGCAACCATTATCCTGGCATTCTGGGATGTTTATTGCAGTCATTTAGAAATTGACCATTAACTTCTTGTGCATTAGAGGCACCATCAACTACAGTCGCAAGTTATTTTTTTCCTTCATATGCTACTAATAATCCATTTGAAAAACCTTTACTTTGAGACTCCTGTCAGCTGCCTTCAGTTTTACAGTTTGTCTTTTGTGTAGCTGCTGTTAATCGTACTGGGTTTCACAACCCATCTTGGTACTTGTTCGCATACACCAGTGCTGTGTGACCTTCCACTGCAGTGCATGCTAGCTCTCCCTTCATAGGAACAGCAGGTGACGATACCAGCTGTTCAGATCTCTGTAGTAGATGCCTGAATTTGAGCAGCTGTAGGAGACCACTATGAAATTATAAAATGCAACGCAGTTCATAATTTGCACCACATTTTGCTTGACCCTCCTCAGCACCAGCATGAGGTGGACTCCAGCCTCCCCACACATGATGCAGTTTTCAGGTTTACAGAAATCGGATGTGAGCCTAGTGTTCTAGTGTGAGACAAAGCCAAAAGAACACCAGAAAAACTAATGGTGCAGGAGGTTTTAAGGAAAAGGGAATAATTTCTTTAGCATTAACTTCAGTTGTTTTTCTTGACTTAACAATGATGCAGGTAACTTAAAATCTAAAAATACTATGTTTCTGGTCCAGAAGAACATTTTTGTTTAAAAAGTAGAATGTCCTTTGTTACAAAGGACAGTTAAGAATGGCCTTCTGTGTCACTCACTTGCAGCTAAGTAACAGGAGATGCCATGTTAGACCAATAGGCTATTACAAGAAGGTTGCAATGACTTTTAACTCCATCTTGAATAATAAAATTTGTCTAGCAGTGAGTGGGTTTTTTTCCTTAATTTTATTTACCCACAGCTGATTTCAACTTCTTACAGCTCACAATTAAGCTTTTTAAATAAAAAGTGGACCTCTCAGTTAAGCTTGTTAAATAAACTAGAAAGGTTGAAACTGCCTGTCTGCTGGAGAAGGCAGGAGGGAGCCAAAGGAAGAAAGGTTAGAATTGAAAACCCTTCCTTTTCTTTGCCATTTTTCCTGTTTCTTTTTCCTTCTGCCTTTCTTTTCTGATGCATCACTCTCCCACCTCTCATGGTGACTGGAAAGACCTTTTTTGGGTTCTCTAGACTAGGGATACAAGTATTGTTAAAAAAAAATATTCATTTAACCTCTTCCAATGATACCAGTTAAACAATTAAGGGGTAATGCAGCAGCTCACACATAGCTGCTGCTAGGAGCTGCTTCAGGCTTCTGGGGTCCTTTGACTGAGGGCGGGGTGGAGGAGGCAAGCACAGCCAGACAGTGCAGTCCACATGAAGCCCTGCCCTGGGAGGGAGGGAGCACCTGTGAAAGAGCAGCAAATTGCTTAGCTGTTTTCCTCTTAGGCTATGAGTACTAGTCCCCCTTCTCCCTCCCTCCCTCCTGCCTGCCTTGCTGCCTTCTGGTTTTTGCTGGGGCTTCCCTTCCCCCCTCCCCTCCCCCCTCTTTCCTGCCAGACAGTGCCCCTCTGCGAGCTAAAGGATAATTGGTAAGCTAACTGGTTATCGCTGTACTTAACCTAACTTCATAGTTTCATAGTAGCTAGGGTCAGGAGGGACCTGAACAGGTCATCTAGCCTGACCCCCTGCCACAGGCAGGAATGAATGCTGGGTTTACAAGGCCCCAGATAGGTGATCATCCAACCTCCTCTTCAATTTGCCCAAGGTAGGGGCGAGGACCACTTCCCTGGGAAGTTGGTTCCAGATTTTGGCCACCCTAACTGTAAAATATTGCCTTCTGATCTCTAACCTAAGCGTATTCTTCATCAGCTTATTACTATTGTTCCTTGTCACCCCAGGTGGTGCTGGGGAGAAAAGGGATCTACCTATTTGCTGTTGATCTCCCCTGATGAGCTTGTAGGCAGCCACCAGGTTCCTCTCAGTCTCCTCTTGCTGAGGCTGAACAGGTTCAGGTCCCTCAGACTCCCCTTGGAGGGCCTGTCTTGCTGCCCTCTCACAAAGTGGGTGGCCCTCCTCTGATCCCTCTCCAGGCTGGCCACATCCCTTTTGAAGTGCGGCGCCCAGTACTGGATGCAGTACTCCAACTGCAGTCTGACCAAAATCGCATAGAGGGGGGGTATCACCTCTCTGGATCGGCTTGAGATGCACCTTTGGATGCATGACAAGGTATGGCTGGCCTTGCTGGCTGCAGTCTGACATTGGCGGCTGATGTTGATCTTGGAGTCAATGATGACTCCAAGATCCCTTTCCGCCTCTGTGCTTTCAAGAAGGGAACTCCCCAGCCTGTATGTATGCTGTGGATTCCTTCTCCCAAGGTGCAGCACCCTGCATTTTCTACGTTGAACCCCATCCTATTCTCATTTGCCCACTTTTGTAGTCTGTCTAAATCTAGTTGCAGCCTTTCTCTCCCTTCAAGTGTGTCCACCTTGCCCCACATCTTAGTGTCATCAGGAAACTTGGACAGCGTGCTTTCCACCCCCTCATCCAAGTCGCTGATGAAGATGTTGAACAATGCGGGCCCGAGGACCGAGCCCCACTGCTCACATCTCGCCAGTTTGAGTACAACCTGTTAAATGATGAATCATTTAACCTTGCACATCCCTACCCTAGACCAGTTTCCAGTGGGATCTAAAGGTGATCCTCTTCCTAGTAGGACCCAGAGAAATATCAAAGTTTTAACTTAAAAAAAACAAAAGTTGCAGCTCTGTCCAAAGATCTAGGTCAGGAATGGAGCCCCACAGTGGCAGGCCTTTCTACAGAGCATCTTTTAAAACATAATGAGGGGGAAAAAATTAACAGGATGGAATACCATAGTTATTGCTGGCTTGTAGCAGTAAGCCAAGGTTACTGCTGTTTTCTAAAATAACTTTTCAGAATAAGAGCAATAGTTATATCTTGACTACAGTGAGGGAGATGAACTAGAGGGAGAATAACTACAAGAAAAACCAAGTGCAGCAGTATGATCAGATTCATCACTTCAAAATTTATCTGCTCTGTATGTTTAACTCAAACTGCCTATCGTGTAGAGCTCTTTGTAGTTTGGCCTGTGCTTCTTCTCACCAGTTAGGGTGGCAACTTTCTGAATATGTTTCTCAGGCCTCTGGCAGGCATTCAAACAATGGTGCAATTTGGATAATTTGCAGCCTACTCTCCTAGCAGCTGACTTTTTGGCATCAGGATCACAGCTATCCTGGTCCTGATGTTGACCCCATATTCCTATGCTGATGGTGACAATCAGCTGATTGTTAGCATTGTCATGGGGAAAATGGATGTTCAGTTTATGGTGTCATACAGATGAGCCACAGAGATGTTCCAAAGTTTGTTTTTTGGTGAGGTTTTTTGTGGAGGGATGGGAGTGGGGAATAGCTTTGTGTCTGGTTTGCCACTTTATGATGCCATAAACTGGTTGAACATGTAGTGCTTCCTACATATGGTGCTATCAGGCACTTACTATTAATCCATTAATCACACCATAACTACAGTGTGTGCCAGGGGTCTCAGTGGCCTTTAGAGTTGGTCCTGTCTTGACAGAATAATGCAGGAGTGTCCAGCCTCCTTGGTTTGGGTAGTGGGGAATGAGATGCTTTCTAGACAACTAGTATTAATGAATTTGGGCAGCCAGTTATTTTTAAATGCATACTTCAGATTTTTCATTGTTCAGGTGTCCCTTTTGGCCACCAAGAAAGCAGTTGAACTAAACAGCTGTATCAGATGAAGTGTCTCTTGTCCCCACAACTGCTTTCAAAGTCAACAGGGAGTAAGGCTTTACACATTTTATCTCCTTTTACTCCAAAGGCAAGCAGCAAAGGAAGAATGGATTAGCACGTAATGACTGCTAGGAGCTGTTCTCTATTCAGATTCCTCTGTGCTCAGGCTGATTGACAGGGACATGTGTCTGGAGTGCAGCTGGAAGCATAGCACTGGCAAATTTTGGCTGGGTAAATATAGCAGGAACAGGATGTCGGAGCTGGAGACAGATTGTTCTGGGAAAGGAAGTGTTGTCTGTCTCATCCAAATAACAATTTCCTACACTTCTGGGACTTTCTCTTTCTTTTGATATGAAAAAGGAGTTGGCAGGGGCTGGCATACTCACCACGTTCTACGTGTTGCTGTTTGCCACTGTGATTGGGATTGGTAGTGGAATCAATAAGAGCATTTCAATATGGTAGGAATGATCCAAGATAAAGTGGACTGGCATTGGAAAACTCCATGGTATTTAATTAATGCTGATGTTATTTCATTCTAGTTTGCATTTAATTGAAAGAAGACAAAAGCAGCTCTTGCTGGGTGAACAAATGGGGAAAAATAATAAAATTAAACAAGATAATGGGAACATTATTGCAAAGCTGATATAAGAAAGTGTCAAATGGTGAATCAGTGGTATGCAATAAGTGTTTGAGAGCTGATAGGGTGGGAGGAAATTGGGAGTCTGAGGAAGATTCATGCTGTGTTGAATGAATTGTTGAGATCCTTTGATTAAGCTAAGATGTGGGGATGGTAGTGATGCATTATTGTCTTGAATAGGTTAATTGCATTGACCACAAGTGCTCAATCCTCAGTCTGCAGGCCAGATCTGGCCTGTGGCACCATGTCATCTGGCCCATGATGCTCCCCACAGGTCTGGAAATTTGGTGGCAGGGAAGTGGTGGCACTACCGTCCTGCTGCCAACTTTCTGGACCTGCGGGGAGCCTTGGATCCTGCGTGGTGGATTGGGTGCCTGATCCTGGCATGCAGGCATGGGCGGGGTAACGCCAGGCCCCTGGGGCTCAATCCAAGCATTTGGCGGTGGGAGGGGTAATGGTAGGCTTCTGGGGCCCAATCCTGTCTTGTGGGGCAGGAAGGAAGTAGTGCCTGGATCCAGAGCCTAATCCTGGTGTGCAGGGCTCCATCTAGCCCACAGACTAGCCCTACACCAGTCATCTGGCCTGCGGGGCCAGAAGGTTCGACACCACTGACATAGACAGTGTTAATTGGTGAGATCATAAAATCATGCGTTACTAACATGTATTGTGAACCTCCAAATATTTTTGTTTCCCAAAGCTCCAGCATGTGGAATTATGGGAATATGTGAGAATTTTCCACTTTTGTTGAAAACAGATTAAGTTTTTAGCCATCATAATTACAGAAAGAAACTTGAAACCTAATGCAAGTTCATCCTACCAACCAAACAAATGACATTTAAAAGCCTACTTCCAATTTTAGTTTTTTTAAAATAGGCTTCTAATTTGTAATGATAAGGTGAAGTCTAATAGGTGTGAGCCACAGAAAGCAAAGTAACAATATACTGCTGACTGGTGGAGCAATAAAACCTGGAGATAAATGAAGCTAATAAGTGTGCTTCAGTACCAGTAATGGTTGGCTCTACCTCCTCCCCCATAAGAAAGTGTTGAACATTGTCATGTGTTACCATTGGTGTCATATATATAGCCCTTGAGTCACTGGCCTGACCCCACATGCCAGCCCTGGCATGGGCTCTGTGTGCTGCATGTGGTGCGTGGCCTGGACCCAGCGCTGTATGCGTTACACACAGCACAGGTTTGGTCCTGGGTGCATGCTGCCTACAATGTCCCGTTGGACCAGTCCTGTCCGCTGTCTCCAGGGCTGGTCCAGATCAGGCCATGCTGGCCCCATGTGCTGCTTGCAGCACGTGCAGCCAGTCCATCCCCTTGTGCTAAGTGCAACATGTGCTGGCCTTAGGGCTGGCATCACCAGCATGGGGCATCTGCTACCCGTGGTGTGTGGGCTGGACCCAGTCCTGCACCTGGCACAGGGACCTGGAGTGCAGGGTGTATATGGCACCCGTGACCAACCACCTGTGCTGCCTGCAGTGCTGGGTCCAGCCCATGCATGCCGTGTGGGCAGTGCACTCTCTGTGCTGGCCTGACGTGCACAGCAGGCCCTGAAGTCAGCATGTGCTGCGTGCGTTATGCTGGCTGGATCCAGCACCATGAACATGGCACAGGGGGCTGGTCCTGGTCCACCCCACAGACTGGCCCATCTGCCTGTTACAGCTGTATACTGTTCCTGGTCAGTGGAATCAGATGAGTTTGACACCTCAGTGTCACAGTACGGGGAACAGTTTTTCATTCCCGCACGTGCCTCAAAGGGGTTTGAGACTGGGCAAGAGGCACGTGTGCGCTTGTCTGGACACGCCCATGGGAGGGGGAATAGTTATAACAAGCTAAAGAGTGAGGCAGAATTGGACTGGTGATTACCTAGGAACAGTACACAGCTGTAACAGGCTTATGTCATCTAGGAACTCCAAAAATCTAAACCTCAGGTGTAAAAACTTACAAAAACCTTGAAGGACTGGCAGAGCTTCTTAGCTTTTCTCACATTAGGGCTCAGTGCACATCTGGTCATCTTCGGAGTCCAGAGTGCCATCTCTGGATGGTAACCCTGTCCTGGAGGTATCTCATACTTCATCTACTCCTAGACCAAATGCAGGTTTCAGTGCCCAGTATACCAACCTTAAATGCTCAGCAGCTTTGACCTGGTTGGGCCACCTGCATTTCTTTCCCTTTGAAATAGGAGCAGACTCTTCCAAACATGATTGTTGAATGCCTACAGTACGAATAATGTGTAGCATTAATACAACATGACACAATGTCTACTCATTTAATTTACTAATGGCTTAGGCAGGCCTAGTTTATCTCGTATGTCCCAGCCTCTGGGGACTGAGGTTCAGTCTGCTTCTTGGCCATCTCTGCTGCTCACCTGTCATTAACTGTACTTGTGTTTTCCTATGTATTTTCTGCAACTTCTGCTGGAATTAACCCTTTTGAAATAATCGTTGACACAACCAAAATCCAGTAGAATATATGAAATATTACAGGCAGTCAGGCTTTCCCCATTGTTATATACTGTCTAAATGGTATATATTGTAGTTTTTCTACAGTAAATAGTCTTGGGGGTTGCTAACCTGTATCAACTGAGGTCAGTACATTAGCAAAGTCTAAATTTCCCAGAAACACTAATGGACTCTGAACATGACTGATGAGAAGAATGGCCAAGCATCCATTGACTGTACAATTAGGCATCCATCTTTAATTTGTTAACCAACAAGATGAGTGGATGTGTAAAAGGGGCAGTAAATATAGAAGGTATGCCATGATTTAAAATTGTGCTTACCTGGCTTATTCTATTACACGTAATGCAAATTTGTGGCGCATGTGTATGCTACAAGTGACATTGGCAGCCTCTGTGTGTGGTATGTAGCAGACCAAGGACAGGACAGGCAGTACAGCAGCAGATGGGGCAGGAAGAAGAGCAGCAGATTGGGTAGGGAGCATGGGCACGAAGCAAAAAGGAGAGAAGGAGATTGAGCAGGGAAAGGTGGTTGGAGTGGCACTTGGGGAGAGTATGGGGCTAATTTGTGGCGCACCTGCCAAAAAAGTTGGCTCCTCTGTTCTTCTATAATAGCTGAATAGATCAGAGGCTGAAAAACATTGGAGCCAGGGCTTCAGCAGTGGGCAAAAGGGGATCATTTTTACTATGTGAGATGAGAGGGGGAGTATAGCTATGTACCTTCCAACAGGGATGGGTTGGGGGAATTTACTCTTTATGCTTTTTATATAGAGTTCAGCTGTTCTGGAACAGATTCAGTTTTCTTAGGTCTTGTTTATCAGGTGAACAGCAGAGTGGAATAAGTTATTCTGCTACAATTGTTCTAGAATAGGTCTTTGTGTGGACGTTTATTCCAGAGTAAAAGTAACCTGATATGCTGTGATACTGTCCATATCAGGGATGGACAATTATTTTGTGCGGAGGGCTGCTTACTGAGTTTTGGCAGGTCATCGAGGGCCACATGACAGGCAGCCAGGGGCAGATAAATATTAATTTTCCAAATTTTGTAGGGGCCCCGTGGGACGGATAGAATGGCCTGGCAGGCTGCATCTGGCCCGCGGGCTGCATGTTGCCTACCCCTGGTCCATATGAAGAAGCTGTCCAGACGTCATAGAGGAAAGTAGCCTGTTCTGGTCAAACTGTGTTGGTATGCTGTTATGTAGACTTGGCTTTAGCCTACAGTGAAAAGAATAACTGTAACACTAATTCTGGGACAGACATTGGAACAGCAGACTTTTAAGGTAGAGCTCAGCACAAGGAAGAACAGCTTGTTGAAATTCCATTTGTCTGGTTCAGCCAGTTCATTTTTTATCCCTTATCATTTTTATTGGTATAATTCTGGGCAGTAGCTGTCACAGAGAGGGGACATAAAAGAGTCAGTAGATAGTCACATTAGTCTTTTCAACAATATCTGCTGCTTTCAAATTACAGTTACATTCTGTTTGTGAAAAACACTTGGGATATTTTCTTAATACAGTTTTGCAGTTCATTGAAGCCATCTATGGTTAAAGTTCCTGGCTATAGGAAAATGCAACATACTTTTTTTTTTTCTCAGGAAATGCAGAGGGGGTTGCTGGGAAACAAAGCAGGCTAAGGAAAAGCTCAGAAATTTGGGGGAAAGACCATTCTTCTAAAATGTAGAGCAGACTTCTACATTTAAGTCATTGCAAAATTGCCTCAACTTCTTTTATAGATTGTACAGCATTTGTGTTCCAATTTGGAAGACTCAGTACGCTCATGCTTTGTTAGCTCCATGGAGCTTGCTTCACAAAAGGGAAAGTCTTTCCTAGAAATTGTTTTTTTTTTTGGCTATTTTGTATCCTATAACCTTAATTCTCTTCTGATCTCTCCCTAATTTTTTTGGAAATGAGTTCTCATTCACTATCCTTCATGCTTAAACTCAGCCAAGCCATGAACATTTTCTTCAGTTGCAAATGCTGTGTTTCTTTCTAACATGGTTCTTGCCTCATCCCATCCTAAGCATTCTTGTGCATAGTCAGCACTGAGTTTTTGCTGAACTTTATATGAAGAAGCAGGTACTTCTGAATTTGAACTTAGCAGTCTTTCAGCCATGGAGTGTTTTGTGGTTTTCTTAAGGGTTTTTTTTTTTTTTTTTTTTTTTTTTTTTTACTCCCTTCTCCTGTAATACTTTGTAGCCTATAATAGGTTGAGTTGTAACATTCATTAAACCATTCCTCACATTCCCTGCTTTGAAAGCTTATCAGGACTGCTTTGATTTAGTTATCTGGAACAAAAAAGTCAGTTTGTGAAAGCAGGAATGGAGCTCTGGAGCAGTAATATATCGGAGATCAGATTCAGGTCCCAGTTGTATTATTCCTAGGGATTTATTTGACTGTGTACACACAAGAGCCGAGTGGTGTGTATGGAAGACTTGCCGGAATGCAAATTGGACACATTTTGTTGGGACCTGTAGGGGATTTTCACTGCTTCATAATTTTTCAAAGGTTTGTTATACATCAGGCAGTCACTGTCTCTTCTTTAAAGCTTTAAATCTCCCCTCTTTTTCCTGTTGTAAAGGTCAAATTTTTTGACAACTGTGTGCAGGAACAAGATTTGCTAAATCCCTTCATTTTTATTCATACAAATATCGGCGTTTAGTGAGCAAGAGTCACTCCAGGATTCAGGGGGAGATCAACCTCAACACAGGCCTTGTGAACTTAAATTCAGTTCAGAGGCACATCTCTTTGGGGCTGAATCTGCCATCTGAATTTTAACTATTGACTGTACTGGGAAGGGGTGGGTAGCAGGTATCTCTTGTGAGTGATGTGGATAATCAGAATTAACCCCTTCCCATGTATGCATTTGTTGGTTTGCTTAGCAGAGCAATGGACATTCAAATAGTACCAAAAAGTTATAGGCATAGTCTGAATATTGTCTGAAGGCTCACTGGCTAGGGCTTGAGCTAGACAAGTTGTCCTAGCTGGGTATAACGCATTCTCTCCTCTAACTCTGATCCTTCACTGTGAAACAGCAAGCTACTTTCTTTTGATCCTCTTGCCTGTTTGTGTCCAGTCAGTGAAGTAAAGAGTTTCCAAGCAGCACATTTTGTAGTAGACTTTTTTTATTTTGGCTTAATGCAATTATATGCATCTGTTACTCTGCAACATGGAGTGCAGCTTGACCTTTGGTAAGCGCCTAAAGACTTGCCTGTTCTTAGGGCTGGGTGGTGACACCCCTCCCTTCCCATTGAAGATTATAGGAGGGGAGGCTGATAGACTTCATTCAGGATTAAACCCTGAAATTGTGATTTTCTGTGAGGACATCTTCTGTTTTGCTTCCTTCAGACTGTTTTTGTACAAAATTGCCTTTTTAAAGACCTTTTTAGACTCCAGGCACTACTTGATAGACTTGAGGCACCCCTAGGAAAATACTAGCTCTTAGTTTTCAGTCAGTTTTTTAACTACAGAAAAATAATAGAGCAATTATTTTGTTGTAAAGAACTTGGAAAGGTTACAACAGGTCAGAAATGTTTTTAATGCTATGGATTCCTATACAAAATATCTTGAGTTTATCTTGTGAACCATGTTTGCACACCTAACAGTGCTTATGTTGCATAGCACCCCACAGCACCTTTGTTGAAAGAATCTTAAAGCACCTCAGGGTGTAGTAACGCCCAGGTTGAGAATCACTGGACTAAGGCTTTATACTACAGATTTATGCCCCCATCTAGGGCAGTATATACTGACACATTGTTGGGGAACATCTATGCTGCTTGTCCAGTTTACAAGGTTTAACTCTGCTAAGTATCAGAAGCAGCTGGAATTCTGTCTGCAGCATGGCTACTGCCAGAGCTAAGAAATTTAGCTGAACCAGCACTAATGCTAATGTGAATTTTTTTTTTTTAAGTGAGCAAGTAAATATTTATTTTTAAAGCAAGTTAAAAGTGGAATGTGTCCCTTCAGTTTTTGCTGTCACAGAGAGACTTCTGAAGATATTCTGGAACTACCAAATGTTCCTGTCATTCAGATTTCCTGATTTTAGGCTGGAATTGGCTAACAAGACTGAAGGTTTGTTGGTGAACTCTCAGAAAACTTCTTGCCCATGCAGTCAAACTGACCAACTGTTGCTTGCAAACCTTGTGTTGACTGACTGAAGAAAGGTGAGGCCTTGATCCACGGCTGATGGCTTCTGTTTAGCAAAACAAATCATGGGTTTTGATTCCGCTGGCCCCAAAAGGCTGGAATACAATTCCACTTTCAAACTTGATGCTCTGAAATAGAAATGCAGTGGTCCCAAGATGAGGTTTATTTTAGTCTTCTCTGTGCCCGCCAAATTAGGTCCTTTTGAAGGCTGGATAATGAAGTTCCATTTTGACAACCACTTGTATTAATGTGTTACTCATCGCCTCTCCTGTGCAAACAGGTTTGTAGTTGCAGAGCGAAAAAATGCGGTAGTCAAGGACAGATTGAGCTTGACGCCAGCAAAAGGAAGCTTGCTTGTCATTGTGCTGAGTAACTGTACCGCCTGTGTTTATACTCTTCATTCTTGGGGTGGGAAAACCTGCCTTGGGCTCCATATTGTCCAGGACAACAGGGGTGGATAGGGGGGCTGGAGTGAAGAACACAGTCTGCTTTCTCAAAATAACAAGACAGCTAACACCATCTTGGAAAAAGACCTGCTTTGTGGAGGAAGTGCATTCAAACAGCATTGCTGGAATAGCTGAATGGGCTGTAATGGAATCTGTTGAAGATTAACCTTGGTGCTTTTTAGACGAGCCAGGCCTTCAGAACGGTTTGACCCGCGTGGCAATTTTAAACATAAGGTCGTGGCTAATCAGTCAGAACTGGAGAGAGAAGGGAAGTAAAGCGTACAGAGTTTGTCCTTTTTGGTGATTGCATTAAGAGACTTTGGTATCTTAGTTGCTCTTTTCCTTTTGAATGTTCAGTTTAAATGTGTTCCACCCAACTTCCTGGAGACTCAGACAACTGGTGGAGGAGGGCATTTTGAGGGCACAGAGGTAACAGCTAACCAAAAAAACATGAATAAAATTAAAACAAAACAAGGGGTAATTGCCTTTTGTGTGTGTAACCTGGTCTGACGAATCCTGATTGTGCTGATAATGCAGGCCAGATGTTGGCTGAAGTAAACTGTGAGAGAGATCACTGCGTGGAGATCTTGCTAGGTGAAAGCATGAGGGATTAGCCTCTTACTTCAGTAAAAAGTGGGATGGGATTATTTGAATATTGCATGCACTGATTTATCTTTCATAAATCAATTTGGCTGTTCATTGCTCAATGATAACAGGTTGGTATGACCTTGTGAAAGGCGAGCTATATCTTTCTGGGAGTTCTGACACAACGGTGTACTGGCAGTGGCTGAGGAGTATTTCTTGCCTACCACATCAGCTTCATCCTGTTCCATTCTCATGGCTCTCTCTGTAGCTGATCTACAGTGGAAGGAGTTGAAGAACATCCTGGCTTATTCATTTTATTATGTTTGGTCACTACATCTACTGGTAGAAATAAGTTCCTGTGAACAAGAAGAATTTAGCAGATTCTCACTATATGACGTGCAGCTTTAAAAGGGTGATGCTTCTGGCTTCCAGAACAGGGAAATTATTTTGTAAAAGAGGGGTAGTAGTGAGGTTTCTTTGAAATGGAAAGCTGCTGGTGTAATGTTGAAGGTCACACTGTCAAAATTGGTCTGTGCAGTTTTGTACATGCCCGAATATTGTGTATCTATGTGTAAATCAAGTGGTTGGAATTGTAGTGGAATTCCTGTTGCTGCTCATATTACTAGAAGCAGAGACAAATGTTCAAGTGCTGGTGCCTGTATGGCCTCTAAGGCACCTTGTGGCTAGGCAGTGAACTTGGCTTCAGGGAGGAAAGGTCCTGATGTGTGCATCACCCAGTAGGAGTGCTGACTGGAAGGAGCAAGAGAATGCAAGTCTCCACCTGGCTTGGGGGTGAATTGTAGTGATTAATAGAAACCATTACAATGAGCTGCTGGTTAGGAGCTGTAAATCTGGCCGGTTAATGGTGCTTTAAATGGGGAATGACAGCTTTGGCTTACGCCTGGTGTGAAGAAGGGTGCAACTGTTGCCCTGCTTCAACAGCTTTCAACAATGTGCTGAGTGCATGGTGGGTCCCAGACAAGTGTAATTAATCAGCTCGGGGTCTCTGATGTGCTGACAGAAACATTGTGTAAGACGCTTACAAAACCAAGCTCAACTGCAGCCATGTATCTCTGGATTAACTTGACCAGTAGGGCTTGCAAAGGGTGAGCACCAGGCACTTGACCATTAGCTTGGTCGTTTTTATAAAAATGGTCATAATCCATGCTTGGGCAGATGAGGCAATGGTGAAATAAGGATTGTGTTTTCTTGTAGCACACTTTAGCTGTCCTATGTATGACATTCAAGATAAAGTAATCCCTCTACTTAAAAAGGAGATAGGTGTTGGCATACTGGTGGAACAGCAACCTCCCAGCTGTTAGTGTTAGTCTTGTTTCTTCTTCCTCATCCTCAGGAAAGGAATGTCTAGAGAAACTGAGACTGCAGGATTACCATGTGGGATTTCAGCAAAAAGGCAGGGCCACAATGCTGAAAAATCTTGGGCTAGCCCTGGTCCCCGTGGGATGCTTTGATTTTCCCTGGAAACTACCAGGCAATTCATCATAGTCTCTGCTTGAGAGGTCTGAGATTGTAATAGCACAGGTGCCGTCTACTGGCCATGTTACTAGAAGGCTGAATTAAGATGGCTTGAGGGTAGGTCAGAGGTGAACTTAATGGTGATGTGAGGTGCCAAATTGACTGCCCTAAAACCAGAATCAGTTCCTTTGCTACAGGACAAGGACAGTAGCCATGACAGCATCTCTAAGTTCTTGCCCGCGGGTTTTGGTCCTGACTTGGACTCACCAGATTTTTCATGTAAACAGCTATAACTACAATTTCAGTTTTTAATGATGGTGGTACCAGTTATGACTCCTTAAATAAGGGCAGACTTCACGCAAAAGGTGAGATTCAGTCTGTGTTTTCTCATACATTGCTTTCTTACTGTGTTCTAGCTGAGACACGTACTGGTATTTTAACACTGCAGTCTCTGCTTCATTGCACAGCATTTCTGGAGGATCTGAAGCAGGAGCTTTTGAAGTGCACAGGCTTTGAGACTTGAACCCAGGGGTTCCTACATCCTGTGGCAGAGGTGGCTAACCTGCAGTCCGAGCGCCACAAATAGCACAGGCAGCCTCTGCATGGGGCACTCAGCAGTTTGGGAGGGAGCAGGGAACACAGTAGCAAATGGGGCAGGGAGCAGAAAAGCAGAGCAGCAGATTGAGCAGGGGAAGGGGATTGGAGGGGCACTTTAGGGAGGCTTGCAAGGCTTAATTTGTGGCACTTCTGCCAAAGAGTTTGGCTGCCACTGCCCTGTGGGGTCCCTATGCTCTCTTTAAGATCAAATTAATTTTTGTAACAATGCTGCAAACAAATACATTGACTAGAAATTAAATGCATGACTCGCCGGTACCCTTACGCTGCTTTA
The DNA here is from genome assembly GCF_030867095.1 of Alligator mississippiensis. Classification (NCBI taxonomy): domain Eukaryota; kingdom Metazoa; phylum Chordata; order Crocodylia; family Alligatoridae; genus Alligator; species Alligator mississippiensis. The sequence continues at coordinate 18,041,804 of NC_081829.1, forward strand.
CCTTGCACATGTGTGCTGATGACTCTTTTCTTATCAGTTAAAATTAAACAAGATTTTGAAGTTGATAATGCATATCTTCAATTAATTTGAAATATCCTAGGGTCTGGCATGCCTTGGGATTTGTATTCAGTTTTTAAACATTATAGTTGTACATGAAATCTCCAAAGAAATTCTTGAACAAGCTGAATTAAGACAGTGGAACTTGACAGTATATGTCAGTAACTGAAAGGTAAATTTAACAAATAACTATTCCTAAACTAAGTATTACAGATTGAGGAAATTCTAGTTACACTTAAAGAAATCCAGACGAGTTAAAGCATTCCAATAACCCTAATTCTACCCTTCAGTGATGTCATGCAATACTTTTACACAACTGCAATAAAAATAATTTGTGTTTGTGTACCTAAATTGGAAAACTTATTTTTTCCTATTTTCCATTCATGATGTCACTACAGGGTAGAATTCAGCGACTTTTTAGGTCTACGCTATATGTTTCTGCTCCTCTATTCATTCCTTCTTCCATATGTATTAAAATTAGGCAGATCATTCATTAACATGGTCAGATATCTAGGAATGTGGATGAAGAAAAATGTTAAAGCCTTACATTGTGTTCTAACCAAGATGTGTATGTTTAATGAAAAGTGTAACCTTTTTTTGCAAACAAAGTCAAACTGAAATTAAGTCAGTCTTAAAGCAAAATAAATGTCCACACACAGGAGTTTATACTGATTTTTTTAAACTGAAAGCATGATTTAAAAACAAACAGTTTTAAATTAGAACTTTCTCATTTAGGCATGTCCTTAAATCTGCATTTTGTGATGTTAGAGGATTTTCTGTTATCTTGCCCAGGGAAGCGGGATAAATTGCTTCATTTCTAAGCATGTCTTAATTTTTGCATCTGTAAAATTAGACCAGAGATGCTTATCCACCTCTGTAAACTCCTCTGAGATCTGTGGATGAAAAGTGCCAATCCAGGGCTATGTGTTAGTTTCATTGAAACCTTAATGCTACTGCAGGTTGAACTATTTGTGAACAACCTAATCATAATGTTGCTATAAATCAAATTAAGTGATCTGTCATACTACTAATTAACCTTTTCTGTCCCAGGAAACTATTGTATATTAAAATCTGATTAAACTAACCTTCAGGAACTGCCAATAACCCAGTCATGTGATGTGTTGAATGGAATGTGGCAAATAGCTGATGGGTTGCTGTGAGAGGCACTGGATGAGGGCTCTGTACTTCACAAAGTTAGACAGCCCTATTAAAACAATCATGCGTTAAATAATGCATCACCAGGTCCTTTTGTGTATCTTTTTTTGGTCAGGTGTCAGAAACCATTAGGATCAATGCTTTCCTTTTCAGTTAGATAATACCCATAGTGTAGTGGAGGAAAGGAGAGGTTGGGGCCAGCAATTCTGTAACTGATTAAGGTTGCCTTCCTAATTTTGCTTTTGCCTGGCAAAATTGAGGGTTTGCCTGCATGCAGCAAAAAAAAGTGGAATGCAGTTTTGATTTTAGTCCCATGGTGTTGCAAATTAAGGGTAGAAGTTTTAAAGCCTTCCACAAGCTCCTAGATTGTCAGAATCTAGACTGCCTCAGCTTCCTACCACCTTTGTGCTATTGCAGCATTATTGGTAGTCTCATCCTTTCACCCTCTGTCCTTCTACAAGCAAGTGTTGTGGTCAGTGTAAAGGCTTGTCTGCATTTGAACGTTAATTTGGATTAAGGTAGGTTGTGAATTCAGAGCCCAGTAGTTATTCTTGGATAGCTGTTTATGGTAGGTCATATTACAGAATATGAGTTTCTTATTATGAGTTTCTTACACAAATAAGAAACTCATATTCTGTAATATGACCTACCATAAACAGCTATCCAGGAATAACTACTGGGCTCTGAATTTACAACCTACCTTAATCCATTCTGAATGTTATTCCTGAATAACTTCATGAGCGGACAAGCCCCAAGGAATATTATAGTCTCCATTCATGTTCATTCTCCATTCTGTTCTCTTCCCCTCTTAGTTTTAAAACAGTGGTCACAGAAAAGGATCTGTGCATCAGTATTTATGTATTTTTGCCTTAATCTCGATTGCAGGGCAGCTGTCACCATAACATGGTAGCAGCGCCCCCTGGTGTAGATGCAGTTTTGCTAGTAGAAGGAGTTTTTTTCGCCCAGTCCTCTGGGCAAATAAAACTCTGTTGGTAAGTCTTCTTCTGGCAGAGCTGTGCCCAGGCAAAGACTTCCTGGTATAGCTATGTTGGCTGAAGGCCATGCTCTTTTCACATCCCTCACTGTTATAACTCTTTTGGCAGAACTAAGCCTTAATGCTGTCTTCTGATTTCTGTTCTGTTTATGAAGGGTCCAAAATATATCCTTTCTTTTGATGTGAAGGGACAGTAGTAACTGAATCTGTTCTGCCTCTTTTACGTAGTCAAGAAGTTCCTACGTGCTTAAGATCCTTGAGTGGAAATTGTTGCTAAGGTGTAGTGCTATGGTAAGTTAATGAGGACTGGCTGTTGCAATTATGTTTTGGTTGGACAGCCTAATATTGAGTGCAGTGGTTTTGCTAGTTGTGTGCTGCTTTCATCCTGCTCCCCTCAGTGCAGTGATTTGGGAACGTCCAATTAGTCTTTCCCCAACAGCAAGAAGGAGGGATTCAGATCATTCAACAATGGAGGTTGGGGGGAAGATATGGATCATCTCTTGGTTCTCCTTGAGGTTTTTCCCTGTGGTTCCAGTAAGATGGAAGTAGACCTTGTTTCCTAGCTTTTGTATGGAGAGAGGAAAAAAAAGAACAAAAAACGCTTGTGTTAGCTGGGATGTCACTTCTTTTTTGTTTGGGACTCTGTTTCTCCTGGGAAAAGGATCCCTCTGTTTTCCCACTGCCCATTGGCCAAGCCCTTCCCAGTATGCTTTGAAATGGTCTTGGACAGAATACCTGGCCAAAAATGGGTTTGTGTTCTGGGAGATCTGTGAAAACTTGATGCAGATATGTAGTCTTAGATGTTCCAGGTAGCATCAAATCTGTTTATTTCTTATGTCCCCAGACCTGTAGAGTTGTGAAGCATCAAAACAACAACACACACACCATCTCCCCCATAACTGTGGTGTCTAAATTACAAGTACCATGTATGTAATTCATTTTAGCGTACATTATGGCTTGCAGGTTCTCCTTTATGCCCATAGTGTGAACTTGCATATTATGTTAACTTCAAGGTTCCAGAATTGAGGGCTCAAAAAGGGCCATGGGTTACTATTTGTCAGTTAATAGTTGAAGAACTATTTCTTCCTCGGCACATTTTGCTTTTAGAGAAGGGAGAATGTATTGGCTATGCAAGAATATTTGTAGTGCTTAGAGTTCTTTTTGGGATGAGGCCCATTGCTTGAAAGTAGCAAATACACACAAAGGTTGTAACTTTTAATAGACAAGATAAAGGGTAGGAGAGAGGAAATTCTATTCCCTCAGTTTGCAGATTGGGAATCAAGGTACAGGTGTTAACTAACCTGCTTAATGTTCAGCAGGAGCTCTGTGTCACAGAGGAATTGCATTCAGGACTCCTGGTGTCTAATCCAATGCCATATCTGCGAGACTAGCTTTACTATTTTGTAGTGGATATTTTCACATGGATTCCAGATTGCAGAAGGATTTCTCCACTGTTTTTTGCCCACAGTGTTTTAACTTTCTTCCTTGCATAGACTTTTACAGGAATTTCAGGGGTGCATGCTAACTCCATGAAAGCCCCTGAGTTTGTGATCTCTTGTCCGCATAAACACATGGTTCTCAACTCCCTTAGACTCCTCTTGGGAAATGGCAGCTCTTAGCTTTCACTCATTTTTTGACTATGAAAAAACAATAGAGCTATTCTTCTGTGGCAAAGAACTCCAAAAGGCCACAGCAGGTGAGAATGTTTTTGACACTATGGATTCCTATGAGACATCTCTGAGTTTCTTGTGAGAATCATTTGTAGGTGTTTGCATACCTAACAGGGCTAACATTGCGCAGCACCCTTAAAAGGCTGTAGCACCCCGGTTGAGAGTTACTAGCATAGACAAAGGAACTGAGGATAGGCTGGGGAATTTAATACCCCTTTTTGGAATACTGAGCAAAAAGATCATACATATGCAAGACATTAGGCTTTGCTACTTCAGATGCCATGAAGGCTTGAAACCAATGTGATCAATCTTTCAGTGTGGATGTTCAGTGTTGGTTCTTTCACAGCGAGTCATTGGTAACTTGTGTGAAGTGTTTCATCTCTCAAGAACAGTCTTGGTTCTTTCCTGTATTGTGGTGGTTTGTGCTGTCTGTACTATCATAAGCATTTTGGATGGCTTGGCATGTTTTGCTGGTGCTCAGTGAATCTGTGGTTCTAGAGAAATCTGGTTAGCTGAGCACTTGAAGTTCTCCGGAGGGTGGGTAGGTGTTGATTCTCCCTTGCCGTTATAGTCTGTGTGTAAACTATGGAGGTTTTAGCTGTACGGGAGGTAGGTTTCCTTGTTTTCTGCTTCCTGGGGTTGGCTGTAAGCAACTCCTTTTGCTTCTAGTAGGTTAGTTCTGATTCATTGGGCATATTGATCAAAGAAGGAAATAAAGTGGTTCCCATATCTGGAAGATGAAGACTGGGCTTTGCAACAGCTGTGGCTTTTAGAGCCATTTCCTGCTGCCAACCTCATGCGCTGTATTAGAAGATGACACCAGTGGGCAAACTTGACTCATAAGCTAAAATAAATCTAAGGTCAGCCTGGCATTGGCTTGTGTTCATGGGAGGAAGAGGAGGTTTGGAAGCAAAACTTTGACATAACACAGATAAAGTTTGTTCCATTTTCTTGAGGCTGTGCTGCTTGCTATAATTGGTTTAGATCAGCAGTGGCTGCACATAATACTTTCTAGTTTACATTTATGTAGGCTTTTGGGCCTACGGGAGAGTGAGAAATTCAATGGTTCGTTTTTCAACAAGATTGAAAAAAGAGCCGTGACTCCTTTCTACTGGATGTATCATATATATGACTACCCTGGGGTGTTCGTTTTGCACATGTAAAGGAGTACATAATACACATGATGCTGAATATATTTAAACATATAGTGTTAAGTTATTGGATGTGGCTCCAGGTAAAGATTGGGGAATATAAGGTGGGATGCTGAATATGAAGGAAACCAGTGAAAGAGTAGTTGAAAGTGGCACATGCTCCCTTGCCCTTTAGCCTGTTTTTCTGTCGACTAATGTGAAAAAGAACAACTGGTAATAAGCGGTTTCAGGAGCTAGTATTGTAAAATAGGTGTGAAGTCTAAGCTCTGAGGTTCTGATGTGAATCTTGATCAAGTCAGAAGTTACTGAAAGTTAACCTATCATCTATTTAGTGGCCTAACTGGAGTGAGTAGTCATAAATCCCATTTCTGTTGTAGGTTTTCAGCTGATGTACCATTTTGCCTCTTAGCACAGGGACTAAAGTGGGAAGGAAGACTCAGTTATCTTTCTGATTCCAGAAAGGACTCCTTAGTGGGATATGGGCAAGCTTCTCACACACAAGCCTCTGCTTATCTTTTACCTGTTCTGTGAATTTTTGGAGGAATTCAGTTTCTGGGACATATTTCACATGCATTAAAATAGCCTGTTTCAGGCTGCTGTGACTGTCTCTGTTCTCCCTAGTCTGGCTTCCCCAACTGTTTGCAAAGTTAATAGCAGCTCACAGTACAAACAGTCAAGCTGCTTTTTGCTAATGTGGGCTGCATTTAAGTCTTCAGACTGATGCATGCCTTGGACTCTAATCAAATCTGGGTGTCAAGAGAAGGTTCTATCTAATTTCTGTGCCTGATCAGTCACTGAATGATATGACAGTCCATGTGTCCATAGTGTTGAGCAGCAGGTAAGTGCTGACACTTTGATTGGACAGACCACATTTTGGGGATTGACAACAATGTCTGTAATGACGTTGGAAGAGCAGCCAAGAATTTACTTTCAGTGGACAAGTGGGATTAGTTACTATATTTAGCTGACATTAAGCTATAAATTATTTGAAAGGTGGAAAGAGATTCCACTCCGAGTTCATGTAGAATTTCCATTTACTAATCTGGCTACACAAGATCTGAATGTTTACTAGGTTCTTTGTGCACCATGCTGGGTTATTTTTGATGGATGCATCTAGTATTTAAATTGGGATCTCTGAATGCTGCTGCAGTCAGAATCAAAGCCCCATTTGCTGGGTGCTATATAAACAAAAGAAAGCCATAGGCCCTGCCATGAAGGGTTTATACTCGATGTTAAGCATGTGACTAGTTCTACTGAAGTCAATGGGATATACTCTAAACCCTGAGTAATCTTTCAAAATTAATAAATAATACCAGGATGCTTCCTCTAGCTACCTTCTGTCTTTTGAGTTACTTCAACTTTATACAAAATCATGAGTGCACTATTATGGTAGTTCTGTTGTACTATGCATATTTTCCAAAAATGGAAATGGGGACTGTCTTTTTAAATTATCTAGTGTGAAGGGTAGAGGAGAGGGGATGTGGCACAGGTTCATATCTTGTTAGTTACACACTTTGTAAGAAAAAATTCAGTACTAAATCCCTCTCCACTCTTCAGTGCCCTCACCTTCCCCAGCAGTATTCAGCTGGAGTTGCAGTTTCATAGGCACAGCATTCAGTTTCTTCCCTCGGCATAAATAAGCAGTTGCATCAGAAGATAACACCACTGAACACATACAAATTACTTTGTTGTGTAGTTTCTTGTAGGGGGTCACAGAAATGGGCCTCCAGTAAGGTGGATTTCAACATTACTAAAACAGAGAAGCTTTCTGTTCAGTCTTTAAGTGTTAATTGGCTTCTTAGTTTACCTGGTACATTTTTTAAGTTGCAGCTCTTTTTTAATTCTTTGATCAGTTTAGTTTCTTGCATTGCTGAGCCCTCTTGATTTCCTTATTGTCAAGAATTCATGTTTGCTGTTTCCATTCATTCTTTTGAAAAGCTAGTTAACAAATAGGGAGTGTCAACTGACTCCAAATTGTTCATAGGCAACCTTAGGAACTGCTAGTGCACAGGAACAGAACAGAACAGAAGCTATATTCAGTGGCTATGCCTGTTCAAATTCATTAAGTCGTAATTTTGCACCAAGCTCTTCTGTGTATGACTACCTTATCTTGCTAATTGAATTGTCTTGTGGTTTGAAGGAAACCTAAACAGGAAAACAGCTTACTTTTCAGCTAGCAGGGACAAGTAGTTTTGTAGCTAGTTACGGTTCATCATAGTGGAAAACTTTTGCTAGTCCTTGTGCTACAGCTACTAGCTAAGTCTTGCAGTTGGCTTTTCCTGAGAAGGCTGAAGGCTTGGGAGCTGGTTCTCTCTTGCATTTTTTCACTCTGGTCTTTTGACTTGAAACTTTTTTTCTTTCAGTTTGTCACATGTCCCTACTGCCCAGGCAAAATAAGAGCTAATGCATGCCCCTCTCTCTGACTCTCGATCCCTGAGGAAGGCATATACAGTAAATGAAAGGGAGGGAGGAGAGATGAGAGGGGCATGTTTGTTCTTTCTGAGCACAGATGGCCTCTCCTTGCTATGTGCCTTTTAGTGCATGAATATTTGTAACACTAGTGAAAGCATGTCAGAAGGAAATTTATTTCGGAAAGATTCCATTAATAAACTTATGTAGGAATCAATTTGTTTCAGGATCTTAATACAACAATTACAGCCATAATTCAACAAGTTTACCAAATACCATAGGGATTTTGATTTATCTGTGCACTAATGCACTGTTCAAACTATACTAATTTCTTGTAGAGAGGTTGGAGTTTCTCAGTCAGGCTCTAGTTTTTTTTTATTACCTTTCCCTTGATTCAGATTATAGTTTCCAGGCAAACTTGGAGTTATACATAAATTGCTAGTGGCTTGTATGTCCTTTACATTTCTTAAAGTCTGAGGACAGGAATTTCTAGCAGCATAGAAATTAAACTGCTGGTTCCAGAAGCTTGAGTTTCTAAAACTCCAAAAGTTTCAGGCAGTGTTTCTGTTGGGCTTTAGATGAAGATTTGCTATAAACAGAAGAAAGAAGCGTGAAGTTGATGATTCAAACTCCAGTTAGTTGTGTGTTGTTGCTGGTTATATGGGGGTTTTCAACAATCTACCTACGTGCATGAGAGTTGCTACCTGGGACTAAAAGGCTAAGTACAGACAGTCAAAAAGCCCGAGGGTGAATCGATTCAATCTTTGCAGGTTAGTCTAAGCTGCATAGATTGAACTAATAAGCAAGTGAAGAGACATTCACTTTTTGATTCTGGGAATGCAGCCACATGCCTGCAGTTGCCCAGGCCAGAGGGTGGGGGGTGCTGGAGCATGCCTCCCTGCTCAGTTGGAGCAGGCAGCTTGGGCCAAGGCTAGCCCGCCCCCCCATCCTGCAGGGTGGAAGTGGTGGTTGCGAACAGGTGCAAAGCATCTTGGGATGCTGGGGGACTGTGAGTTAACTTGAATCTGGAGGGGATCTGGGACAGAAGTTCAATAAACCGATGTAACCTAAATCAGTTGAATCCAGGTTTATCTTACTGGTTTTGGTCATTTTGAAAGCGGTTTATGTGTACTGAACTTCTGTTGTGTTGCAGATTTGAACTGGTTTCTCATCACTTATACAGGTTTATGTGTAACTTCTGTTCCTAGCCCAAGTGAGGCAAGAGGGAGGTTTCTTTTTCATTTTGAATCATTTAAGCTGCCTTTGCTATTTTTTTCTTAGAGGGAAAAGTTACATTTATATTTGCTTGAATCTGGTCAACTCTGCTTACTGTTTACTGGCTTCTTTCTAATGCCGCACCAGAATCCTTTCAAACAGACGTTTCCTGTTACGTTTAGAAATAAGTCATTTCTACAAGGGTAAAGCTTTCACAAGAGCATGAATGACCTTTCTGTTGTGGCAGCATAAAATACCTATGGGAAGAACTTGCACCTCACTTTTGTTGCATTTTACTATCATTGTACATCATTTTCTGACTCCTTTGTTCAAACAGATCTGTCAGTGAAACAGTTCTATGCTGTGGGGCAGGAATCCCTTCTGTAAATGTAGACACATGATGTATGTCTGTCTTCTCAAAAGCATGTGCCAGAAGTAAAAATTGTCCTTTTGCCTTTTCCCACTTGAGACAATATAAGGAACTCTCTGAGATGTGAAGTGTTTTAGAAGCCAGAAGCATGCCTCTTGCTATCCTGAGTCAGTTTTTCACTTTTAGGCCTAAAAGTGCCTGGATGCTGTGTCATACCTCAGCTCTAGTCAGTTGAGGACTGAAGAGGAAAAGGCGACTTTGCTATTTCTGTTGCACTTTTCCATAGGAGGCAGTGGAAAGGAGAGGGAATGAGGGCTCCCTTCTGCATTTCCTATTTCACACAATATCCATGGCTGGCCGTAAACAGCCTGCAAAAAAAAAAAAAAAGAGAGAGAAGTCATTTGCCGGGGGATTGTTTTTCTGTTTATTGGAGGTGACATGAGCAGTGGGGCAGTGGCAAAGAGGCTGTGTTGCCATTGCTAAATATACATCACTGACAGTCTGATAATAGGTTCCAGGAAGTTCAGTGGAAAATTAAAACAAAGCAACATTTATAGCTGATTGAACTTGAAAAGCAGTTTTCACGTTGAATGGCAAATATGTGGACTTCAGCATTCCAGGAGACTGATGCAGCCCCACTGGATGGGCCTGACCTTGTGTGCAGAATGGACTGTGGACACAGCAGCAGGCAGAATGGTTTCATCTATAGAGCACTTTATGGGGAGGAAAAATTTGCTATCGTGCACAGAAATAGTTCTCACATACGCCTATATTTATACAGTCTGAATAGCATCTTTCCTATGAGGGTTTTGCAGCCTGTTAGCAGTGCAAGAATGTCTGGTACTGAACTGTCTCTGCCAGAATGCTATAAATACCCCCACCATCCACCCCTCTTCTGAAGTTGTAAGCAGGCTTTGCTATATTGTTTATGCAGTAATTCATAACCAGGGTGCTGTGGCACCCAAGGGTGCCTTGAAATCCTTTGCAGGGTGCTACACAATGTTAGCATTCTTAGGGCATGTCCAGATGAGCGCAGACATGTGCTATGTGGTGCCACAGACTCTGCGGCACCACATGTCTCACATGCAGGCATTCCCCACACTGCTGCTTTGTAACATGGGGGTGGGGTTTTGACCCTGGGAGATCCTGGGGTCAAAAAAACCCACACCAGAAAAAGTGGGGTGGCGCATGTGGTGACAGTCCGTGCTGCCCAAAACAGGAGCTTGGCTGGCCAGAGCCACACTCTAGTTGCCAGCCAAGCTTCTTGCCACAGCTGCAGGTCCGGAAGCCCCCCAGAACCCTAGGTAAGGCTGCTGGGGCCAGCACAGTTGCTGATCCCAGTCTTCCCTACTCTACCCAGGGTAACCTCCTGTGTGCTGGAGTGTGCATGGCATGAGCATTCCCTGGGAACAAGTAGCAGTGGCACAAGGTCCCTGGGGAAACAAATATCCGTGCTCGTCTGGATGCGCTTTTAGTGTTCAAACATGATTCACAAGATAAAACCCAAAAATTTCAAGTACAAATTCATAGTATTAAAAACATTCTGAAATGTTGTGATCTTTCTGATTTCTTTGCAACAGAAGATTTGCTGTGTTATTTTTTTGTAACCAAAAAAAACCAACAGTGAAAACGAAGAGCTGGCATTTTTTTGAGGGGTGTCTCAAGTCTAAAAAGGACAAGAGCCACTAGTTTATGTTCAGGACAGTGAATGTTGCTGATTGTTTCCCAGGAGTGTTAAGGACAGAGAGTGAGGGGGACTGAGTTGTGGTGCCTTCATCACAAGGATTACAAAAAGTCAACTGTGTAGAAACTATTTAAATCTATTTTGTTCTTGTAGAGTGCCATACAACAAAATATCTTTACATAATGCACTGAAATAGAATAGGTAAAAGGAAATGTAGTCCTGCTGAAATTGTATACAACGTTGTGATCAAGAATGCTAAAGTAAGAGTTCACATTTTTAGTCTTTAAAAATTAGAAACTATAATTAGTCTTGTTCAGTTTCTCTCAGTGGCGTAGTGTACTCTCTTGACAGAGTGTGTCTTTTACTCAGTTCCTCTGAGAGATCTGATGAAGATTGTTGGTTTATAACCTTTTTGCCTTTAAAAGAACCCATCAATAAATTTCAAAACATCCTCTACTGTAGAGCTTTTTCTTATGTTTTTGAATTGAAATAGAATGAATTGTGTAAAGTAAATGTGGAGATGGAGAGAAGCTATAAACAACTCTGCCCTGGAGCCATTGGCCAAAGCTCCTTTCTTCTTTGCACCATGTACTATGTTGCCTCCTCTTCTGCTCTAATAATGCTTTGTCTGGCTGTCCCATACTTGTGCGTAACTACATGAATAAGTGTGAAAAGCACTCCAGTATCTTGCAAAATAACGGGCATTAGAGGAGGGCAAAATACTACTATTAAACTAGCCCTCATGGTTTTGAAAAAGCTTAAAATGAACTCTATAAAGACTCTAACTAGAAGACAGTACAAGACACTGTCATCTTCAATCATCTTCTTCCCTTGCTTGTCTTGTCTAAACAGGCTTGCTGTTGCAGATGCTAGCTCTCCACCAGCTTTGGTCGTACGTATCTTCTTCCAACTCCTCTCTCATGTCCCTCTCCACTATTATCTCTCTCTATCTTTAGTCTTCCTCTTCCCCTTCTCCCTGGTTGTGCCATTCATCATCTTTAATCATGGGATTCAAAAGAATTAATAATCCTGTGATTTTTGGGGCCTTCCTCAAGATTTGTGTTGTTTAACTTAACAGTAGTGGTGCTGAATCTCGTTAACATTACTTCTGTGGCTAGCTGTATTATTCCTAGTTTGGGACTATGTAAAGAAGAAAATTTCTTGAGAGCTGCTTATGTCATAACATATGATCCAAATGTAACATGCTACATTGACTACTGGAATGGCTGATCCACAGAACTTGGTTTAAGAACAGTTAAGCAAAAAGTTATCCCAAGTGTTTGAAACTGTTTCGGTTGCTTAGCACCAGAGAACCTGGATGGTGTATTTTGATCTTTAGCTAATATTCCTTGCCTCAGTGAGACAGGATCATGGCTGTGACAAGACTGGACCAGATGCACTTTGGGTTTCACAAATCTCCATGCAGCTGGGCCTGTGGGAATAGGGCTAACAGTAGGGAAAGCATTAAAGTAGCTAAATCATCACTAATTGACTATATTACTGCACTTGTACGGTTGTGTGCACATGCAGCAGCCACATATGCATGCAGTTGCAAGCATCATAGATGAAAATACAGTTTTTCTATTTTAAGGCAAGAGTTGAGGAGTGGGTAAATTTCTGAGCCATGCCCCTTCCTTGCTGCCAGATATTTCTCATGTGAAAGTGCAGTAGAATGTTTACAAATACAGAAAATGTCAATTCCATCTCTTCTTTACTCTGTTTCTAGGACTGTTGGATAATGCACTTAATGGATCCCTTCCCATCTGTTCAGCTGTGTGTGATGCAGCTCTACTCTCAGCCTGTTTGCTGGTGGTTAGTTTATAAATTCAGATAAATTGGCACCAGTCCCTCATATCACTTACATGTTAGTGTAACAAAAGTTCAAGACTTTATTCTGTCCTATTTAATGTAGTAGTCTTTTTCTTATTCCATTGGCTGTAAGCCACAAGTTTGCAAAGTGAATATGCTGTATTCACCTTCATATTATATCCATGCTGAATGTCTGTGGTTTCTGGTGTGCAGAGAAGACCTGTTGAGTTGTTAATGGATTTTCGTGGGCCTGTGCTTCAGTTTAATCTCATCTCTGACTTCATTGAGGGCCTGAGTTTTGCAGTCAAAGCTGGGAATGTTGTATGTTTAACTCCTGTCTCTTTGAATTTTCCCCAGTGTTTCCTTAGGACGCAGCTGCTTGTCTTTCCAAAGGAACTCTTGCAGTTTACCCCACTGAATTAAAAATTAACTCCTTCCTCAAGACTAGAGTAGGGTTACTGTATTTCCAGTTTCTAAATAGAGGACACCTGTTGGGAGGCAGGGTGTATTATGATTATGGGGGGTGGGCAGTGATATGCCCATGCCCTGCTTTTGTCCTTCGCTCCCAAGCCACAGCCCCGCCAACCCCCCAGCCCTGCTGCTGCCCCTCACTCCTAAGCCACAGTACCCCCACCCCCAGACCACAGTGGTGCCTCTCACTTCCTACCCATAGCCCCCTGGCACTGCCTGTGCCCTGTGCTCCTAACCTACAGTCCTGTCCCGTCCCTCGTCCCCGTCCCCCAGTGCCCCTCACTCCCAATCTGCAGGCCCCTGCCCCTCAATCACAACCTGCAGCCCCCTGCTCTCCCCAGCCCTGCGGTATCTCCTGGCCACGCAGCTCCCTGCTGGCCCCAAAGGCCCCCCAACCCTCTTCCCTCGCTGGAGGGGCAGGTACCTTCCCTACCTCCCCCGCCCTGCTACAGTCCAGAGCCCAAACAGCTTCCTCTAGTGCCAGCAGGCACCTGCTCCCTCATACCCATCCCCTCTGCACACCCCTGACACGCACGCACACACACACGCACGCCCTTACCCTCCAGCCCCCACCTCCCATAGACTTACCTGCACCAAGCTGTTGGGGCTGCTCCCACCATCCTGGCTGGCTGCATGCCAGCCGCATGCATGTGTGCACACAGATGCACGTGATGCCCCCTGCCTCCAATCGCTCTCTACCTGCTCCTCCCAGCCCCAAGCAGCTCCTTGTTAGGGCAAGCCAGGAAGTGCCGGGAAAAACTTCCATGCTGAGCAGAGCGAAATCCTGGACATGTGTTGATATTTTAAAAAACCACCTGGACAGAGATGGGAGGATCCAAAAAGAGGACATGTCCAGAAAAGCCTGGATGTATGATAATCTTAGACTAGAGTATATTTGAGTCTGTAAATAAACCAGGAATTCTGCTAAAACAGTCTGCTGATGTCATTAGGTATTAGCAGATCACTGAGCTTGCTTTTGTCTAGGAGCTTTGCTGGGACTAAATTTACAGTGAAAAGTAACACTTTGTCCAGATAGACAGCCAGTCTCATAATTGCCGCAGTTTTACCCTTCTGGTGCTGTAATGCATAGGAAAAGCTACTGTTTTTTAAAAAACCTCATCCTCCTCTGAATGTTTGTACTTGCAGAGAGTAACATGGATCAGATCACTTGGAGTATGAGCATTATTTTAACCTGTGTACAGTGAACCTCACTCACAGGTGTCCCTACGCATTCCATAGCTCTGTTTAATGTCTGCACTCAAAGCAGGGGCCCGTAGCTTTCCCTGAGTACTGATTACTCATTGCAGCAGTTTATTTCCAGAAATGAGACCATTTAAAAATGTTTAATTTATGAGGTGTTTGCTTGTATGCGAAAGAAAGCAAGCCAACGTATTGTGGAGGCCTTTCAAATTTTAGAGTGTGCTCAGAGGTGTGAGTTACAGACCAAGTAGATAGTAAGTGAAAACAACTCTATGCTGGGCTCAGCTGTCCAGCATATTTGTGGTGGTGTGTTTATTTACGAGCCTGTCTTTGCCGGGGATTCACTGCCCTGTATGCTGGTGGCGAAGACCTGCTGGCAGAATGAGGAAACCCTTGTTAATCTTCTTGCTGTTGTTTAGGATTTCTCGTGCTGCCTGCTGCAGTTCGTGTTGGAGCAGGGACTGGCCTCTCTTGGTGAATTGAAACGGCTAAGATTAATATTAATCCCTTTAATACTGCAGCTCATGATATAGTCATTAGGTGACTTGGAACTAATCCTGCCCACCTAACTAGTGTGATTTATTAAATACACATGGAGGATTTAGTCTGAATACAGCTTGGTGGAATAGGCATCAAATAAATACCTCTGTGTATTTGTGTTAATGCTGACAGATTGGGACACAATTGGAGGACAGGCTGGGAAGAAGCAGGGGTGGAAGGGATGCTCATGACAGAATTCAGTAGGATCTACCTTTTCTGGTGTAATAGTAGTGACTGTGTTTGTAGGAAGTTGTATGGCTCAAGGGCTCAATTTAGGTGGAGGGCTCTGTACAGAAACAAACTTCTTAGATTAGACTATTTCTGAATCCTTGGCACAAGAAATAAGTGAATGAAACCTAGATGATTTTACACTGTGCTCTAGACCCCAAAGTTTGTGCACATTCTGCCTCAGTTCTTGTCACCTAGCTCAATCTGTGATTCCCTCCAGGTTGGCTTTCATGCTCCTTGCTCTACTGTGAAACTGCTCTTTTCAAAGTCTCTAGGAACAAATTGTTTAGGAACAAATTTCAGAATCCATATTTTATAAAACCAAAGTATGTAGAATCTATGAGCATTTTGACTGCAAGTAGCTTAAAATGTTGTCTTTATTAATAAAAATTATAAAATTAAAAAGCATAAAATAACAAGAGTATAATAAAACTTGTCTTTTCTTTATTAATACTTGTTTAATTTTCATGGAGTATTTGGGTGAAATCCTGGAGTGCACACTTTTGTTGCCTTGGGAATTATGGAGACAAGTTTTTTTTGCACTGTAGGAATCTGGTTTTGTGTGGTACTGGCTTATATTTATAGTCCAAGAACAGATGGAAGGCAATAATGGTCAACTTTAGAATTCATACTTTTTTTTTTTTTTGAGAGTTCATAGTTCTTCAGGTTGAATTTCTGTTCATGGAAATACTTGTAGACTCTTGACTGATGCTATCTGAGGGTTCATAAGGTAGCTGTCAAAGTGCAGTGTGCCTTGGATCTCAACTTGTTTTATTATACATGTATGGCGTTAGCTGGCTATAATTCTTCCTGCTTCTTGTTTTATTTTATGGAAGGCTAATGACAGATGTGCTAGCTTTCCCTCTCTGTCTGTACTACAATAGATAAATACTTGAAACTGATTTTTCAAAATCATAGTATTGGAACCAGTGTTCCCTCTTAGCTGTGTGGCGTGCACGGCTGTGCAGGCACGCTTACTCCATGCTGCCAGGCGCGCCTGCATGGCTGCGCACACCACACAACTTAAAGGGAACGCTGGTTGGAACTCAGGGTTTGTGTAACGCAACCCCATGCACACAGGTGTAGGGCTTGCTGTTCCAAACTATCCCAGACAGATACCTCTTCAGCCTTTTCATGAAAACCTCCAAGGAGTTGCCTTGTCTTCCTTCTGTAGCCTGTTCCATTGTAATTCAGTTCTGGCAGATCAGATTTGAAGGAAAGCTTCTTAAATCTGCTTTGCTTCAATTTAAATCCTTTTCCTGTTACCAGTAAAACAACATCCCCATAATTTTCTTCAGTCCTGGGCAGAGCTCTGGCAAAACAGACACAAAAGGGGGATTGAATCTTCAATTTTAAAGTGTTTTTGAGAGATGTTTTTGGGGTGCTTAAAATTTATCATAAGATTAATATCCCTCTCCAGGTGGCTGCCAGTGAGGGATCTTCTTACCAGACTGACAACATTAGGTTATCCCAAAGTCAGGTAGAGCAGTGACTTATAGCTGCCTGACTGTTCAGTTATGGAATATTTTGTATTGAAGAAAGCAATAGAAAGCTAGAAAAGCTCTGTTACAATGGTATGTGGATATCATTTTCCAGGAACGAGATGAGTGAAAGGAAATGTAGCCCATTTTGAACAGGATGGGCCTTTTTGCACTACTGTTCAGTTGTCTTTATCAGTCAATGTGGGAATACAGCTGAGACTTCTCATAAGTTATACAAGGTCATGCACCAGTTCTTCAGAGACCATATAAAATTTCTGATAGGCCAAAGCTGGTTGTAGCCAAGGAAATTCAAAATATGCTAGACGTGAAACTTACTGCAACATCGTAGTTTTGGTGTCTTTCTGTTATAATAGTTAAGAAAAAAATGTGGTCAGATATAAAATGTTATGATTTTCCATTGATATTTGCTGCAAAGGACTAATGATCTGGCAACTTATCTGGCATTTTTAAATTTATCTATCTATGGGGTCTTATCAAGGGCAGGCCCTGTACTCCATATTGGCTTTTGGAACTTTACAGTATGCCCCTTGCTTTTCCAAGTTTTCAGAGGTTAGTAAATTAATAATTTTCTGCTTGATCAGGCTGAGAATGCCATGACATAGCTGGCTGAGTGAATTTTTCAATTGTTCTGTAGGAGGGTCCTTTGCATCATTTGAAGCCTGCTTTAGTCTGGCTTTGCACCTAATTTGGAAGCCTGCTAATCTATAAAGAAACTAGATAGGGTATACTTTTGGGCAGTTTAAAAAATGTTAAACCAAAGCAGAACAAGATGAAAGAAACTGTGGAAACTAAGCCACCTTAGGAACAAATTGGAGGGCAAGGCCCTTTTCTCAGTTTAACTGGTTATTGCTTGCACTTTAGCGAAGAAGTATTTTCTGAAATAGGTGCTCACCCCTGCAAATTCAGCCTAAATGAGATGATATCTCTGAGCTTTCCAATCTGTAAAGGACACTGTTTCATTCCTCACCAATCACATGTTTTCCTGGTATCTGATATTTTGCATATGCTAATGATGGTTCTGTGAGAGTGGGAATTAAGAACTCCTGAATTCTCCTGTCTTCTAATAAAGTATTCCTTTGGGAACAGAGTTTAATATCAAACTTGGAGTATCTTGCAACAAATAAAATGACATGTGGAGGCTTTAAATTGCTTGCTATCCAGCAGATAACTGTAACACATCAGTATAGTTACAATAGATCTGACTGTAGACTGAATTCTGACAGGCTGTCTTTATGTTAGCAGTTTGTAAAGCACCAAGTAGAATGGGGATCTGATCCTTCTCAAAGGCTCAAGTAGTAAAAGTGTGGCACAGGAAGTCTGTCATCAGGCAGTAATTTGTTTTCCAACTACATCAGCTAAAATAAAGGAAAGGATAGAAAACAAGCAGACCTTTTCTTATCTCACAAAATGTGGGTTGGGGACCAAGATTATTAGTCTGAGGGCATTAATATCCTTTTATGTAGGATATCTGCTTTGTCTTTAAAATGGGGCAACTGGAAAATATAGGGTGCAACTTATTTTTTAAGTGGCAGCCTCCCACCTTATGGTAGTGATTGAGAGAATGGCGGGGGGGCGGCACTTCATTGAAGTGCTAATACCAGCTCCAAGTTTACAATTCAGATTTTTAGTTGAAGCATAAATAAATTCCCTCTCACATCGTAGCTTCCACATCTAACTTTCAACCCAGTTAACTACTTAATTTACAAATCCCCCCCCCTCCCCCCCCCAGGAAACATTAATAAATGAGAACATCTTAACAGCTGAATCATCTAACTTCTTTTCAGATTGCTCTGGCTAAGTTACTATGCTAAGCTGGTGGTCAGAATGCATGTGTATGAACACTACACTAAACGCTGCATATTTCAGTGTAGCATTTGATAAGATTTCCCTACCAGGTCATAACATTAAGTAGCTTCAGCAAGAACAGCTGAGTGAGCTCTCTGGCTCCATTGTTTCCAATGATGCTGACCTCAAGCATTCAAAAATCATGAGTCACACATGAAATCTTCTATTGTGATATTTTTCAATTGTGATGCTTTTTTTCAATAGTGAGTTCTTTTAATTTGAACCTTTAGGATTCCTGTTTTTAGGCTTTCTTCCACACACATGAGGGTTATCAAGTCCTAATAGAAAGTTGAGCTCTGCATAGGCACCACATATCACCTGGAAGTAAAAAACAAACAAAAGGCATACACCTTATGTAGCAAGTCTTTGTAACAAAATTGTGGAAGTTGGAATTCTAATACTGCCTGTCAGCCTCCTTACCTCTCAGGCTAGGCTTTGTGTATGACTCTGGATTGGGTCTGATTTGAAGACTTGTCCACAAGGATCTGGCAGACATCTATGTTTTGAGGGTAAGTGGAGATCAGGCACTTGCATTGTTTCGAAGGGAGCTGTAAATGCTGGGAATCTAAAATCCTGGGAGATCTAGAAAGGAGAAGGGCTGGGATGTCGCCTTTCCTCAGTGCTCCAAAACTCTCTCCTTTGCTGGAAAACCCATGTCACCAACAGCACTGCATATCCAATTCATCAGAATTTTGCCTGGAGTATCGTGGAGTACTGACTTTGCTTTTTCTACAGACACACATAAGTTGATTAAATTAGGGTTACTGACTTAAAGTTTTCTACTGAAGGGCAAGTTAGACAAAAGGAGTCTAATGTGGTGTGTGGTAGTTGGTGCAATAAAAGTGGTTCTTTGGACTCTTTAAGAATTTATGGTGATTTTGTTTTTCAGTTTATTTTTCAGTGGAGCTTTCTTTTGGATTTGTGGCAGCGTATAATTGTTTTCGTTAAAACTATATATATCTTTTCTTACTACATACTGTTTAGTAGCTCCTTAGTTGGTAAATGATGTTCTAGACCCAGTATCCTGCATGAGAATGCCTCTTGAAGTACAAGACAAGCAGCCTTTCCTGCTTGAGGTAGGAAGGAATGAGAGGCACGGGAGTTTCTCAGTAGCTGGTTCAGTACTCTTTAGTTGAGATTTGAAAGCTAGCTATAAATATGTGCCTAACAGTTGCTTGAGTGTTGTCGTAGTGTTTGATATGCATAGCCCAGGTTGCTACCAGAATGCTTAATATATAGGCATAAATAATGAATGTTTATTGGCCAGCAAATAGAAACCAGCCCACAGAGTACTCTTTATTTTGTTGTAACTTGGGTATAGATCATGTCTATTTTACTCCTTAGTCATATTTTCCCCAGTGGTGGAATGTATTAGGAAAACGGAGAAATTAAAAAGGCTGGCAAACCTAAGGGGATATCAGTAGGAGTTTGGAGTATGAAAGTCAATTGAATAGTATAATCTGGATGGAGGGAGTTGGGGAAAGATGGCCTAGGTATTGGTGTGCAAAAGTGAAGGCTACTCTTTAACCTAATTTAGGAAATTAAGATAGCGAGTGAGAGCTGGAATTTACTTGGATGCCGTCAGTGTATTTATAAGCTGTTTAGGCAAATTTTGGCCTTGGCATTGCACACCAGAGAAGAGGATATGAATCTGACAATAGGCTTGTGAGGTCTGGGAAATGCAATCCAGTGGGGGGAGGGAGTAGCTTTTTTGTTGCAAGAATGTCTATCAAGTCATTAAAAATGATATCTTTAAGATGGACTGCATTTGAGTTAGTATGTGCTTTGCTTTTAAAATATACATATATTTTTGGTGGGGGGTGAGGAGCTTTCTTGTTTGGGTAGTTATAGTAACTTCCTGCGAAGAGAGCAGAGGGCAAGTACGTGGACCATTTCTCAGTACAGCTTTAGCTATGCTGGAAATATAGAAAGGTAGAAATGGTGCTTCCATGTTGAACTGTAAGCTACCTGCTTTCCTGCTGCCACTGTGTGTTTTGGTGGATAATGTTAGCTAGAGGAAGTTTATTTTTTATATTTAATAGTTTTATTTCTTACCGAAAACCAAGGAAGTTCTTGGGATACTTCTGTCCTCTTGTGATTTCACTTGTCCTATGATGTAGAGAAACATCTTGGTTTCTCTGTTTTGGGGTGTTTTTTTAAAGTTCTTTCTCTGCCACTCACTGATAGAAAACAAATGTCTCCTACAAGGGTGAATAGTGTGGCTTTTAGCCCCAAACTCATGAGAAGCTAGTAGTCCTCTTTACAACCATTGGTCTCTAGATGTGGAAGTATCCTGCCTGCGAGCACTAGTCATTTTCCTGTGTGCTGTAGAGAGGGTGAAAGCAGAGTGTAACCATTCCCCGCTCCTCATAAATCATTAAGGCTCCTCTTCTGCATGTCACCTCTTCTCCTTTTGCTACCAAGCATTCTCAAACATTTCCATCTTGCAGCTGTGACCTGTTTAAAAGCGCTAGTCAATTTTGCAAGGATTCTTTTGGTGTTCACTTTGATTGGATCAACCACATCTTTGGGAGAGATGTTAGAGAAAATATGGAATGTTTCATGAATTTGTGTCCCTATTTAGTCAATCTTGGTCATCCAGAGGCTTTTCTCACAACCACCTTACTTTTTTTTAAAATTGCTAAACGTTGTTAACCCATTTAAGTTTAGTATTTTAAATATCAACCTGTTTTAAAATATATGACCTGCTTGCTTACTCAAGATGCAGTCTTTGTCTCGCCAGGTAGTTATCTTTTAATGTGCTTGGGTGGAACATGTGTGTCCTTAACCTTGGCTCCAGTAGCTTCTTTCCTGGCATTAATCTTAACCAGTGAAAATTCTTCCAGATTTTAGGACTGGCTTTACAATATGTTGCAGGAAGATTGTGCAGCAATCTATTTTTCCCCCATTCATTTCTCTCCCTTTCTCTGGCACCCCGTCTCTACAAGAAATGTGGAATGAGTATGAAGAATTCTGTCGTTCCCTAGAGCATGTCATTATGTATCTGAAGGAACTCAGCAGGTGAAGCAAATGCATAAGGATCACTACTTCTTTTTTTTTCTTTCTTTCTTTTTTTCTGTCTCTCTCAAATGCACACAGTTGTGGATGTTTGTACTCAGCAGAACTAGTGTGAAATTTAGTCACAGCCACAGCATGTGTTCCAATTTTCCAGGGAAACTCTTTCCCCAGCTGTGGATTAACCCTTTCCCTATTCTGCATTCTGTGTCTCTTTTGAGAGTTCAGGACATTTGGGCAAGTCAGGGAAACTGCTGAAGCAAAAAGGAGCTTTGAGAAACGAAGCTTAAAGTTCAGTTATCATACTGGAAGAAATGGAGAAGGCTAAGGGGTGGGTGGACAGTTGTTTAACAGGTATGGTGGCACCTCTTAATTTAGAAGTAATCTTAATTTTCTTCAAATAATGGACATTTTTCTTCCCCTTCCCATCTTTCCCTCCCTTTCTGTAAACCATAATGTACCATATTTTTATAGCCTTCCATTTGTCCCTACATTAAGGGCTTGTCTAAACACAAGTTGGACTGCTTGTGAAGTAGAACGGCTGTAGTTTCACAGCTGTAGTTATAAGTGAAATATAGTGTGAATGCCATTATGCTGGTATGGAGGTGCTTATATCTGTATAACTGTGTCCACAGTAGTTGTACCATTATAACTAGTTCATTAAAGGGGGTGGGCATAAAAGCCATATGTAGATTAGGGCTAAGGAATTTGCATTGCATCTCCTTGAAGTTAGGATCCTTGTACTAAGAGTAACGTTTTCTGTCATTTGATGCAGACAGATGTTTTGTAACTTGCTAAGCATCTGATAGTGAGGCATGAATGTGGTTGTTTGTTTTTTGGGATTTTTTGGGGGTGTGTGTGTTTAGAGAAGGCATTTTTTATGGCAGGTGTTTTTTGTGTTACCAGTGTAGTCATTTGTGTTGGATGGACTTTTCATTAAGAGCTGGGATAACCCTGCTCTCTAATGTTAAACTTGAAGAGGGAATGTCATTTGTCTCTTTCAGTTTGAACCATATAGTTCTTGGGGAAGACAGACTTAACTTAAACCATCTTAGTAACACCTCATAGGCGATCCATTCCATTTTGAAAAATTCCAGAGTGATTTCACAAACCACAATCAGAAATCCTTTCCCCAGCTGTTGCAATGCAGCTATCACCAGTGTGGAAACTAGTATTTATTCAGTGGCGTCCACTGTCAAACTGCTGTGGACTGAGGGAGTACATACTGAGTTGTAGAGGGGTCTTGCTATTTTGTAGTTTGTACTTTCTTCTTCAGTGTTTCCCATCCCTCTCCCCCAGCTGTGTGGAGGAGCTAGGTCATGTGGCCTACTTTATCTGCTGTTGGTCTTTTCACTCATTTCTCCATTTGGCTTCTTTTTTGTTTCACATTCAGTCCTTTGTAGAGCAGGGAACCTACATCATCAAGCTGCCTGCTGCCAGATTGCAGCAGTTTGAATCGGACACTTAAAAACAGAAGCAGGTGCTGGAAACCCTATTCTCCCTTTGGTCTGAGTCAGGGAGTGCTAGACTTCAGCTGAGGAGTGTGTGGGGGATGTTTGTTAGTAAAATCTTGAACTAGTTAATATTTGTAATTCCTCTTACACAATATAGAATAAAGATTCCACAAGTTGATGATGGTATTGAATTTTCTTGTAGTTCAGGTGGACATTCTTTTATGGCACCTTCTTGCATGTAGACACATGGATACATGACTCAAGAATGAAACATTATACATTGGGGATCCTAATATCTGCAGGCAGCATCTCGAAGATGAGAGCACAGGCAATTTGCTCCATGTTCATCCTAGTTATCGCAAAGCCCTCATGGTCTGGGAAGCTGCCTGCGTGGTTCTTGGTTTGGGGGAAGTTTGATCCTTTGTTAGTTTGGTACTTACATTTAGGAGTTCTGCTAAAAAACTATGACTTTCTGATAGTGGTGCTGGAAAATTAGTACTTTATCACTTATGGCATTGACCAGTAATAGGGCCAAGAAGGGAAATACTTCAGTGAATAATCTAATGACCACACTGTTTATGTAAAGTGCCACAAATCTTTTTAATTCTGGCATGAGTAGAATTGAAAGAACCTCAGTCTCTCCCTTCCTGTTGGAAAAGACCCTCCTGAATAGGAGGTAGAAAGTCAATTTGTAATCTCAACCTTGGCTGGGCTCTCTTGGATCCAGATAGGCTTTACTGGTCTGCTCTGGGGTATGAAAACATACTGGGTGCTTTTTGGAGGCTTGTTTGAGACTACTGATGGGTTGAGAATGTGATTTTAGATCTGGCTTGTTTACTTTTCATTCCATCCAGGAAGAGCACACACCAACTGCTGACGCTTCCTTAGCTTGATGAAGGGTTTTTGAACCCGAAAGCTTGCTTAATAACTATTCTCCAACCATTTGGGTTGGTCTAATAAAAGATATCAAATTCACCCAAGGAACCTTGTCTGCCTATGTCCTTAGACCAACACGGCTACAACCTAAACCCCTGCATCTTAGATCAGTGGGGTTTCTCCATCTGGAACATATACTACTATTGTTCACAAACAAATGCTGATTTTTTTTGGGGGGGGTAATTAGAAATTGAACCAATTGGAAGAATGGGACAGTGTTTTGTGAGCAGTGATTCCGTTTTTCCACTTTATCCCTGAATGGTGAAAGATGGGTGCAGTCTTAGGAGGAGAGAACCCATGATTTTGTGAGGCTGCACTGGATGAAGGAGTAAGAGATTTAAAGTATCTTGTTGAAGGTTTTATTTATTTTTTGTGGTTCTTGTCATTTGTTTTAGCTTTTAGGAATGATGCAGAAGTTTCTTTTAGGATGCCTCGCCTTATAGACCAAAGCTCTTGTGCATCTGTGGCATATTTGTGTGTCAGATTAATGTGAACCAGGATTGAGCGGTGGGTACCTTCCTAAGGAGTATTGGATAATATTTTGGCAACACAGGGAAACAAAGAAAGAGTTAAAGTGAACTATCACTTGCGATGCCTCTTCCACTCCTACCAGGAGTAGCTCTTGCTTCTACTCATCACTGATCCTCTTGTCTGTGACTTTTTTTCCTAAGGGGTGGGGGATTAATTCAGTGTGATAAAACATCCGTTATTTGTAAGTTGATTGAGCATAAAGTATTTCATTATAAAATGGTCATCCATCATTGGGAGGCTGGGGGCTGCAAAAAACATTAACTGTGCACTTCTGGCTGGAATGCAGCTTTGCCAGAATAATGCAGCTTCTGTGTAAAGTATGCAGCATAAAAAAAAAAAGGGGGCTGTTCAGGAAAACAGGTGCTGAGCCTTCTCTTCCAGAGCTTTGGGATATTATCCCAAGTTTCTGCAAGGGCCCTCAAAGTCCTTCTGTTACCTATAGACAGTCTTTCTGCTTAAGCAAGTGGCCCCTAAACTAAGTAAAACCCTTTCTGAGATTGACTTCTCTATACATGTTGTTCCTAACAGAGTATGGCACTGCATTTTAACCTGGTACTCAAGCTGCTTATGTAAAGAGATGGGTGATCTCAGTAGTTCAGGTCCATCTCTCCTATAGATCTCATGTTTCCACAGTTGACACTTGTTTACCTTTGCCACTTTTTAGTTTTGTGTCTTTTTGAAGGACTTCTTTTTTTGCAAAATATAGACACACAATTAGAAGTAAATATGCGCACACACACCACACACCCCCATGTCCCTACAAACCTCTTGTGACTCCTGTGTGTCACTTGACAGTCCAAAACATACCTTTATTATTATACCATCCTTATTCCCTTTACAGTGATCATATTGTACATCCATACTCCCATGAATCCACTTGCCCATCACCTTCACCTTTAATTGTTGCAGTCATACAAAGGACCACTTCCGCATCTCCTTCGCATCTCTCCCACCTCCCTTCCAACTTCCCCTCCTGATTTCCCAATCCTGTGACTCATCACTAATTGTAACTGCCATCGTGGTCATGGTTGTCTCCGTCAATGTTGTCATCATCCTTATCTTAAGCTTTAATGCTTTAACACTAGAAATTCTGTATTGAAATGGATGACTAGTTCCTGCTTTTGTTCCCATTCTTTCTTTTAGCTAGTAGCTTAGAGTCAATGTTGAAATGCATTTTTTCAGTATGTATTTCCTACTGAAGTGGTTGGAGAGCAAGTCTGAGGATGTGATGGGAGTATGTTAAGTTTGGATTATTGAAACAGTTGGTATAGCTAGATACAGGTCAAGTTGATCCATTGTGAAAAGACAGGGCATGCTATGAAAAAACTCCCAAGAAACTTTGCCCTTTTTCCTTGTCCCTGTTCTTCCCTGATTATGTGCACAATTCTTTGACTAGGTAAAGAATGGTGAATGGACCGCATCTCCTAGCAGTAGTGTTGCCAGTCAGTGTAAGAAAAGTATTTCCAGTCCAGGAAGAAAACAGTGAGTTTGTGGAGAACTTGTCTCGGTGACAGTACTGTTTAATGCATTCTATGTTTGGAAGTCTAAGCGTGGGGCTTGCGCCCCTGTGGCCGCCCAGCCTATCGGGGTGTGGCCCCTCCCTTTAACTCGCCTGCCACGACTTTGATGTTAAACATACTTTAAGAGGGGTCTGCAGTGGAGATCTTTCCCGGGTAGGCATCCCCATAGATGGCGGTACTTACGATCGTCCGATGTGATGTTCTATGGGGCTCCGCCTCCCCTACACCCTGTCCACTCGCCAGCCGGTTGGTGATGCATTAACGATGTTTTCTGGCCCTGTATGACGGCCGAGGACCTGTCTACCAGGTTCCAGTCACTCTTTTCCCCCTCTTGGGGTAGTTTTTACTTCAAAGAAAATATTCCTCTGAGTAAGAAGGGGCTGCAGAGCTGCCTCCCTTATCCCAGCGCCCTCTCGGGGTCTCAGATGCCTCCTCTCCCCTACCGTAAGCAGGGAGCTCCCTTGCCTCCTTGGTGTCAGCTTCTTCCGGTGGCTGTGTGGGTGCTCCTGCTTTGCCTCCTGCAGGAGGCTTAAAGCTTTCCCCTGTGCTGCCTGCTTAAGCCACACAGGCTGGGTTACCTCCTCCCCATGCTGGAGCCCGCCTCACGCGCTTCCAGCCCATGCTCTCTCTCTCTGGCTCTCCCCCCACCCTAGCTCCGGCGGGGCTTTTAAACTTTCCCGCAGAGGCCGGTACAGCCGCTGGGATTGGCTCAGCTGTTCCCTGCGCCAGAAACAGCTGATTAAACAGCCGGTGTAACGCTGGTCTGTGTGACTGCGGCCGCAGGCGCAGCTCGTGCTCCGGCTGCTCTGCGGGAGGTACATTAGCCCTTCTGGGACTTGCTCTCGGGGTCTGGGCCCCGCAGGGTCTTCTCTCTCCCCCTCGAGAGCCTGTGGGGGTGCCTCACCGCCACACTAAGGATGGGTCTAATAGGAAAAAAATATATTCTAAAATAATTAATTTGTTGAATCAAATAATTAAGTCACAGGTTCTAGAGTGACAGTGACAGAAGAGCTTGTCAGCATTTGACTACTGCTCTTTAATATAAGATTATTCCTACCAAAAATGTTTTGTACTTTCACGTTTGGTTGGTGACATTATAAAGGCAAGTAGCTAAACTCAAGCAGGTTATTTCTTGATCTTTCTCTTCTGTGGCCAAAGTATTAAAGTCCTGGTGATCTTGTTGACTGGAAACACTCCAGTAAGCTCAAAGTTAAAAAGGCTTTTTGTCTGGGTTTGGGATTTTTATTGGCTTCAGCCGTATTTGTGTGTTAAATTAATCTACAATGCATGTGTGCTTACCTAATTTGAATATGAAATTTCCAAAACACTGGGTGCAAAACATGAGACATTGACTGTGCACTAGCTTGATACTACTGCACAGTAGCATCATGTGGCAAAAACTGCCATGACGCTACTGTGCAGTAGTATTAGGCTACTCTGCAGTAGCGTCACAAAGGTGTTCACCAGCTCTACTGTGCAGTAACTTGAGTTACTGCGCATTTATTTAGTATTTGCTTTATACAAGTATGAGAGAAATGCGCAGCAACCACTGCGCAGTAACACCTCGTAGATGTGCCCACTACATAGCAAATTGGAGTTAGGAAGCTGAGGGTTGGGGAAAAGTAAGATAAAAACAGATGCTAAAGTTGAGCATTTTTTATGCCTTCCAAAGTGTTTCTGGGTGACCTAAGGACAAGCTCCTGGATGCTTCTTCAGACAGCCTGCAGTGTAGTCTCAGCAGTGAATTGGTGATTTTGGTCTGACTTCATTGACTGGGTCACTTAACAGTGACAATTGTCTTTATTTTTCACATGGGAAATGAGCAGAATTGAAATGACCTCCCTAAGATCATGTGGGAAGTTGAAGTGGTAGATTCTACTACAACCAGTTCCTGATTTTGAAGTCCCTGAACTGAAGCATGTCAGTGTCTTGCAGGTCTTTCCTGTATAGGAGCTTCATTGCTGTTGGAGTCAAAGTTTTATAGTGTCTTGCTTAAAAATCTAGAAACTCTCGTGGCTTTGGCTAAACTAGAATTTGAAAAGAATTGTCAGTTGAAGTTAAAGCTGAGGTTGTGGTACCAGAAATGTTGGGGTTGAGAGGTTAAAGCAGAGTGTTGTATGTGTTGGTCTGGTAAATGTGTGTTTTGAGGGCTAGGCTGCTTCATGCCCAGAGGGAAGGGAATGTTAAGTGTGAATCAGGAGATGGCTTGAATAAACAGGTCTTGTTTGTGTGACTGAATTTGTGCTGTGCTGTCACTTTTAGGTCAGGCTCATTGTGTGCTATGCAGCCAGTGGTGATCTTAATAAAGCCAGAAAAAGGCATCCTAACAGATGTGGCCCACAGTGATTGTTTTTTAAACCATTATTTCTAATCAAATATATTTTCTCTAGGTTATACGAGATATGGGATGGCTTTTCTGATTCCTGACGTGAACCTGCTTGCCCAATTAAGCTGATGATGTGGGGGAACAGTATCGTAGGATCACATGGGCTGTTTCCTACCTGAACACTTATTATCTTTGTTGTATTGGTGATTACAGGCTCCAAAAGAGATCTGGGCATTCTACGAGTGTACGTACTAGTCCTGCCCTGGAGATCGCTGACAAAGTTATGACCAGGTTACGAAACGCCTGGACACAGGAGGAGGGGTGGATGTCGTATACTTGGACTTCAGGAAGGCCTTCGATACGGTATCCCACCCCATACTGGTGAACAAATTAAGAGGCTGTGATGTGGATGACTACACAGTCCGGTGGGTGGCGAATTGGCTAGAGGGTCGCACCCAAAGAGTCGTGGTAGATGGGTCGGTCTCGACCTGGAAGGGTGTGGGCAGTGGGGTCCCGCGGGGTTCGGTCCTTGGACCGATACTCTTTAATGTCTTCATCAGCGACTTGGACGTGGGAGTGAAATGTACTCTGTCCAAGTTTGCAGATGACACAAAGCTATGGGGAGAAGTGGACACGCCGGAGGGCAGGGAACAGCTGCAGGCAGACCTGGATAGGCTGGACAAGTGGGCAGAAAACAACAGGATGCAGTTCAACAAGGAGAAATGCAAAGTGCTGCACCTAGGGAGGAAAAATGTCCAGCACACCTACAGCCTAGGGAATGACCTGCTGGGTGGCACAGAGGTGGAAAGGGATCTTGGAGTCCTAGTGGACTCCAAGTTGAACATGAGCCGGCAGTGTGACGAAGCCATCAGAAAAGCCAGTGGCACTTTATCGTGCATCAGCAGATGCATGACAAATAGGTCCAGGGAGGTGATACTTCCCCTCTATAGGGCGTTGGTCAGACCGCAGTTGGAGTACTGCGTGCAGTTCTGGGCGCCACACTTCAAGAAGGATGCGGATAACCTGGAGAGGGTACAGCGAAGGGCAACTCGTATGGTCAAGGGCCTGCAGACCAAGCCCTACGAGGAGAGACTAGAGAAACTGGACCTTTTCAGCCTCCGCAAGAGAAGGTTGAGAGGCGACCTTGTGGCTGCCTATAAGTTCATCACGGGGGCACAGAAGGGAATTGGTGAGGATTTATTCACCAAGGCGCCCCCGGGGGTTACAAGAAACAATGGCCACAAGCTAGCAGAGAGCAGATTTAGATTGGACATTAGGAGGAACTTCTTCACAGTTCGAGTGGCCAAGGTCTGGAACGGGCTCCCAAGGGAGGTGGTGCTCTCCCCTACCCTGGGGGTCTTCAGGAGGAGGTTAGACGAGTATCTAGCTGGGGTCATCTAGACCCAGCACTCTTTCCTGCTTATGCAGGGGGTCGGACTTGATGATCTATTGAGGTCCCTTCCGACCCTAACATCTATGAATCTGTGAAAGTAGACAGTACTAACAGTGGGAGCAAAACTTGTTCAAGGTCACACAGCTTATCATTGGCAAAGCTGGGAATAGAACCAAAGTCGCTGGTGCCCAGTGCTTGATCAACTTGACCACATTGTCCCAGATATGTATTTTCATTTATCGGATACATGCAGTGGTGAGCTGCCTGAGAAAATGGCTTAACTAAGACTTAAAGTCTTAGTTGTCCTTGACCTTGGGCTCCTCTGTGTGAAGCATACAATGGTAATCCATCTTCCATGAAAACTGTGGGTTTTTTTTTTTAGTTTTTTTTTTTTTTTTTTTTTTCAAGGAAGTCTCTAGACCTGAGCATGCAAGTGGTCACACATTGGAGCAGTCCTTCATTGTAAGAGTAAATAATGGAGAGATCACCAGTGTACTGCTCTGTTGATCTGACCCTCCACTTCATCTAATCAAAATGAGAATTGCTTCCCTTCTTTCATGCCTGGGTTACTAATAATCACTGGTGATCTATGACTCTTGAACTCTTTTATAATTTTAATATTGCTTTAGGAGTGTACAAGTTGCTGCCTGCTAGATTAGGGGCTCCCAAACTGTGGCACGTGTACCCCTGGGGATTCACAGGACCTCTCTGGGGGGGGGTGTACAGGAGAAATTGTGTAATGGAGGATTTAATTTTCATTATAATAATAATTGTCATTTAAGGAGTTAACATATAGAATGTATGCTGGTAGATTAATACATGATACATTTGTGAAAGTTGTAACAATAAGGTGCATTCAGCTTCCAGAGGAAGGTGATGAGTCTGAAATAAACTGGGGGTCTCTTGATACTTTCTGAGACCATCACATTTTTCTTACACCCCTCTCTGGGTTTTGTTTTCCTCACTGATACTTTTTGGATTCTCTGGTAGTAGAAAGCTTCATGGCTTTTTTGGGATTTGTTTCTCTTTAATTTTCCCCCTCGGCACTCAAGGGCTTCCCCTGAGGAAGAGGGTAAACAGCACAGGCTAACAGCCAGAAAGCTAATTGATGATAAAACTGTAATTCTCTTTCTCCAGACTCTCAAGAACAATGGAGCTTTCCTTTTGAAAACGTGGTGAATTTGCAATGAGAGTGGTATTCATAGTGTGCTAGCTGCAAAAAGCTGTGGAGAATTACTGTGCTTTAAAGTACTGCAGAAGAACTTTTAATTTCTCTTGGGCTTTTAAATTGTCTGCTTAGTTTGGACCTGGTTTTGTTCAAGGCATATATAAAATACCACCATGGAGTAAGTACGGTGACCGAATAGAGTTCTGTAGTGTGTTACAACCTAATTGCTCTTTCTTCGACATGTGCCAATTTCTTTTAGAAAGGAAAAAAAGAGTGCTTAAAGTTGACACACATCAAACTTGTGCTGTCAGTAAGACGGACAGATCAGTCCATCGTCTGGACTTGGCAGCGTGCGATTCAGTTCCCTATGGGTTTCATTTAG
Source organism: Alligator mississippiensis (assembly GCF_030867095.1). NCBI lineage: Eukaryota > Metazoa > Chordata > Crocodylia > Alligatoridae > Alligator > Alligator mississippiensis. The sequence continues at coordinate 18,072,829 of NC_081829.1, forward strand.
CCCAGCCGGCCTTGTTAGAGCGGCCGCTCTCTTGTTCTCGTATTAGAAGGGAACCTTGGGAAACCTGGCCCTAATTCACAACAGCAGCAAGATCAATAACTATCAGTGTTTGGTCATGGACAGATGAATTTGTCATGGGGTGGCTGCTTTTGCTTTGATTTAGTTTGATTTAGTAATTTCATTTGGAGTTGAAAGTCATTGCCTCAGAGGGGATTGGTTGCCCATGGGCACTGGAGCTTAGAGCTGGTGGAAGTTCAGCTCAGGGGCTGGCCGTTGTCTTGTGTTTGTTGATTTTGTGAAAGAAATCTCCCAAAACATTCTGTTAGTTAGAAGTAGAGACAAAATGTGAAGCTTATCTGTGCTTTTGGTGCGCTTTAACCAGGCTTTACGGATGTCTTCAGTACCGATTTATGAAAATCAGTTTACAAAATGTTGCTTTTTTTCCTTTTAGTAATGTGCATTATTGACCTAGTGTGACTGTTGATTGTAGTCCTTGGGTGAAGGAGTAGAGAACTCTTAAACAGCTGCTAGAAATCTCTTAAGGTGTGTTTGTGATTGTTGTGTATCACAGTCAGCTTATTCCAGCGTGACTGCTGAGATGGTTATCCCCTGGACCAAACAACAGTGGTTCTTGTGAATTATACTGACATGCATCAGTGGGAGCCTGTAGCTTTAGTTATTTTTACTAGTAAAATAATTATTTTAAATAATTACTTTTAAATAATTACTTTAATTTTTTCTGAACTTTAACTGAGCTAATTGAGAGAACTGAAGTTGCTGTTTCTCTAACACATTTGAGCCCTTAAGTTGGCCTTTGTTTTGTTTTTTTAACATGGAAGTAAACCCACAGACATGGGTGCATCTGGGTCATCGACACCAGGGTACTGAGAGGATTGTAATTCACTTGATCATTTTGCAGACCTGAAGCATAAACAGCTTGATGCTTTTATGGTAACCAGCCTGAATCACTTGAAGAGCTGTCATCTCTCCAAAGTTGTACTGCCCTAAATTGCTTTGGGTGTGATGCCCCCTCTGACTTACTCTTTTTACTGTCTGAAGGGTCTGGATTCTAGATCTCAATATTCTTGAGGTCTCCATTTTTATACAGATGTGTTTTTTTTCAGAAGATTGGGGCTGAATTAATAACTCATAAAACAGAATAGATGGGCTGTGTGGTGATACCCTATTTGATATGATTGCAGTGCTCTTTTTATACATAACAGTAGAACATACCACAGTGAAACCAAAGGAAGTAGCATATTTAATCATGGCAAATTCTCCTGCTGTAGTTTGTACTTAAATGGCTATTTTTGAGAGTAGTAATGAACCCACTTTAGGAACTGGCTTATACAGTAAGATCTGAGAACTGCTGTATGATTATAACTCTATGGTTAGTTTTAAATCTATCAAATAGCTTCCTCCTTTGAAGAAAAGTTCTTCAAAAAGGTTTCCTGGAGTTCAGGTTTCAAGCCATCTTCATAAGTAGGGTATGAGGTATAAGGCCTTTCCAGAGCCATGGGAACTGAAGAATAGAAAGTTGGTAGAGTCTTAGAAAAAGCAAGGAAACAAGCTGCCCTCCAGACATTTAAAGATCAGCTTGGCCAAATTCTTTTCTTTTGCTGGGGAACAAGCTCCACGACTGATGTTGAGAAGTCTGTAGAGTAGTATGCAATGAGTGTCTATGAAGATTTTCAGCATTGTATCCCAGTCAAACACGTTTGAACTACATTGGTCCTATGGAAAGTTGCTTTAATGCACAGCTTCTTTTCTGTATGTGGCATGTAATGGAGGTTTCTGGAAATTATCTTTGGTCAACATTTAAACTGAATTCTAAGAAGGGTAGGTACTGCAGCTCCCTAGAGGTTCTAAATTTTCCGCTTGGAGTCTAAAATGGAAACTATATGGCAGCGGTTTTCAGCCTTTTTAGCCTCGAGGCGCCTTTGGAAAATGCCAGCTCTTAGTTTTCACTTTTGTTTTGACTGTATAAAAATAATAGAGCATGTTTTTTGCTGCTGGGAACTCAAAGACCATAACTATAGATTTCTTTTAGAAACTTCTGGGTTTATGTTGGGAATCATGTTTTCAAACCTAACAGGGCCGTGGCACCCTGGTTGAGAATCACTGCTATATGATATTAGTAGATCGTTACTGAACAAATGCAGTGTGGAGCAATTGATTATTGACTTGAAGAAAACCTTGTAACTTGCTGAAGAAGCATTCAGGTTACAGGGTGAGAGTGAGTTGTCTAGGATTAATTCTTTTTCCTGAATACCTTTAACCTTCCCATGCCAAATAGCTGCTTAATTTAGTTGAGTTTTAGTGCTGCACTGGTTCTGGGGAAGAACCTGTTGGGCATAACCTCCAACTAATAAATTAATGTTAATTATAATTTGGGGAAGAGTTATCAGACTGGAATCAAATCAAGTTTCCTTTAATGCCGCATCTCGTGTGTATCAGTGTCTTCGTGCTTCAAAATGATGGTCGGTGCTTTGTTTAAAGCTTGTTCAACAAACTTCAGCTGAAGTGCCGCCATTGCCATTTTGAAGTACGGGGACACTGATACGTGAGATGCTCTGGGGGCATTAATTAAAATGGCTCTGAGCCACTCTAATGAAAGCCTCCCTCCCCCCCCCCCCCCTTTGCGCCAAGCACATGTAAAATTGCCCACGGATTCCATATGGCCTACACACATTTCTTGTTTGTTCCACCCAACTTCCCTCCTTCAAATCTAAAGACATGAGTGGTTGTATCACCTTGGTCTCCAAATGCATTGCTAATCTTTTGCCTCCTGTGTTTGTAAGCCCTTGGAGTATGAACCATGAATATTTGTTATTGGTCATCAGTGTGCTTGTTGATGTTAATATATTTACTTTCCTTCCAAAAGGGTAGCTATTGAAATATGTCCAACTCTGCAGTCGAGCACTGCAGGCACATTGAATAACCGTGAGAGTGGTGTTGGTATTTTGGCTGTGGACACCTGATCAAATGCTTGATCAGGAGAAATATCAAAGGATTTTCTACTGGCCACACAGAGCAGCTAAAATCTGTTAATTGTTAACACTGGTGAAGCTGTAGCAATGGTTCAGCAAGGGTGGCAGGCTTCAATAATGGAGTCAGGGCCTTAAATGAGCTAACGATGTCTTGACCAGATCAGGAGTTTGACTCTCAGTATGTACCTTATGTTGTCCTCCCCAAAATAAAATCTCAGTTCTGAGTGGCTCTTGAGATCCCAGCACAATGAAGCAATCATTTGTTAAAGTCATGTTTAGTGAAAGGGAGATAAACATGTGAAGCTGCAGTGTGACAAATGAAGGCATTTGTGCCATTGTAATGAAATTAGGCAAACAGAACAGGCTTGACAGCTCTGGGTTCCCCCTGTCAAAATGCATTTGTAATTGTAACTCTGCATTCATGTGTGGCTGTGAATGGCACTGTTTTCCTTTCAGTAACATGGGCAGGGCCCCTGAATGCTTGCACTTAATTCACAGGGAATTAGTCTTGAAGAGTATATTTTAGAGACTTACTGAAAAGGACTGGTAATTAACCTCTTGGCTCTTTCTCATTAGGAGGGACTGCCTTCTTTTTTTTTGACCCACATTTAACTCCGTCTCATACAAACCTGCTGTTTTGTCACTATGTATTAATGTAAAGCATCAGTTTTAGAGACTTTAAACTGGTGCTTTTCAACCTTTTTAGACTCAGGGTACCCCTTGATAGACTCAAGGCACACTTTGCTAGACTTGAGCCTGTTTGGAAACTTGTGGGAATTGTTAGGGATGGTGATTTGTATTATAAACTTTTTGAGTTACACTTGATAGACTGGACATGGTGGCTGTACACCTGGGATCTGCTGCTGTTTGTTTTCAGGCATTTGGGGCTAATGGATTATGTGACCAGACTAATATCAAGTTTAGGACTGTCCAATTTATTAATGGCCAGGGGCTGCACACTGTGGGGGCAGCACTAGTAGGGGTTATAGCCTCACCTCACCTTCACTGCAAACACCCCTGGCACCATGTGGGCAGAGTGCTCCCCTCATGCTGCATTGTATACACAGGTGGGCAGTCCATTACCTCCTTATTGTGGGCTCTCCCTGCACTCCAGGCTGTGCTGCACTGTGCTGCCTTGCCCTGCCCCCTGGAAAGAGAATTGGGGGAGCCTGGAGACCCCAGCTGCAGCACTGTCTGAAGCGATGAGGGGAGCAGCAGCCAGGTGGGAGCCAGTCTGTATAAAAATAGTAGCCTTTTTGGATTTCAGGAGCCTTTTCTAGATCTAAAGTTTTGGCACATTTGTAATTTGAATTTGCTAATCCAGATGCTTCACACCCATTTGTTCTGGGATATTCTTTCCCTGTGGCTGAGACTTGGTATGCAGCACAACTTGGAAAAACGTATGTCCTGGAGCCATTAGATGCGGAGTGTTTTTGGTTTAGCTTTAAGAATCTGGGAGCTGGAGTTATTTGAGACAACTTTTAGATGAAGCCCATGAGGAACAACTTTCTTGTCTCTTGTGTCATTCTGCAACTTGGAAATACAAGATACAGTTAGCCTGGGTGACCGGTGTTCAGAGGTGATTAAAAAATGGAAAGCTTTCAGCTATTTTGGTCCATTGACTGGAAGTCCTGTAAAGTGTCAGTATTGTTAGGGGCCCGGGAACAACTATATGGTAATTCATTGGCTGTTAGTTTCTCTCTTTTTTTAAACCTCTTTGGCTCTGATCATTGGCTTCAGAAACTAATCCACATTTTGCAGAATATTTAAAGTGGAGTAAGATACTCTGGTTCTGCTAGAGTCATCTCTGAATTAACCAACAGACCATTTTTAAGGACTCCATGCTTGTATCTGATTATCATGTTGCATGTCTGTCTGGTTGAGTTTGTCATAGCACATTGTATAGGTTTAAGAATAAGTAATGTGTTTGAAAAGTTGAGAGAATATTACAGACAAAAAAAAAATCTCTGCTTTCAAATAAAATGGACTCTTTTAAAAACATCCTATTTGTTGCGACATTTTAGCTTGCTGTGGGAGTGATGTGCCTCTAGCAATGCCCCACCATTTCAAGAGAGGACAGAACTGAGTTTGCACTGTGCTGGTGTAGTATGAAGGTAGAAGGAAAGCTGCCTGTGTGAATGTGGTTGAAATATTGAGGGTTAGCTGAAGGAAAAAAAAAAAGCATTCCATTGAAATAGCTTCCATAGGAGAGCCTGGCAATGCTTTTCTTTGACACAGGTTTTTGTATGTGTCCCAAATATTGCTGCTTTTATCTGTTGCTTAGTTAAATAAGAAAGTGGAAGGCTTGTTTGAATGTCATTCAGTACTTAATTGGGAAAGGTGTATCATATGCTTGAAACATTGCTCCCTGAATTGGTTGGTGTGTGTTACAGTGAGATGCGTGTAATAATGTTTAAACAGTCTTCCCTAAGACTGGGAGTCAAAGGGCAACAGCTGCCGCATAAGAGTAGGCCAGGTCATGTGGTTTGAGTTGCAGTTGCCTGTCCTGGGGACAAATGATGTTGAAATAACTTGTCATAAACAATTTTTTCTCATTCATTTAATCTGATTCGGAACGCATAGCCGACCCTGATAAGAGTCACTCAGGAGTGAAGTGTTTAACTACCAGGGAAAGCAGCTTATGTGAGCATTTTAGATCAGGAATGTGCGAACAGCATATCAGCAATAAAATCTCTTCAGAGAGGGATCCAATCTCATGCACCAAAAGTAAAGGGGAATGAGCAGCATAATATGTACCTTGTTTGCTAAGATGCAGTTTCTACCAGCTTGGCTTTGGGTGCAGCTGAGTGGGATTGCTGCTGGGACAGTCGCATCTTGATTAGCTGTTGCATGGTGGTGGGGGTAGTTCCTAGTTTTTCTAGTCGAAGAGATTAAAGTGCTTTTATTTCGGTTTTCAGCAAGGAATAAGCATCTTTAGTTCTGTGGCTATTGCAGAGAGTGGGTAGTAGGCTATAGCCCTGTAAAAACACAGCTTACAACTCAAAGGCCCGTGGCCCATATTCACAAAAAGATTTAGGTGACTAATTCCTATTTGAAGTCAATGGGATTTAGGTGCCTTAATCTGTAAGTGGATCTGGATATCAGCAACTGCAGCCCAGATAACCTGGATGTGAAACAGCAATGATCATAGGAATTAGTTTTGTGCTAATATAGTCAATCCAGAAGAGCTGGTTTCCTAATATATTGCTGAAATGATTAAGGATATTCCCTTTCTACTACTTTAGCCCCCATGCACTGTTTTGGATCATTGAAGCTTAACTCTGTGTTGTTATGATTGATGTTTTGCTTTCTTGTAATTGCATTAGAGGGACTCCCAACTTTCTGTTGAGGAAGAGGGGGAGGTATCCTGAAGCTGTTTCCCAAAGAAACCCAAGCCTTCCATGAATCATTAGAAACCAGTTCACTATTGTTTCCCCCATTTTGAGCAGTTTGAACAGAAAGAGCACTTAAATGGTGGGGAGGCATTGATGATCTTTTGATCTGCTTTCTCCTTGCTTGCTACAGTGTGTGTGGGGGGCATGTCTACACAAGATGCTGATTGCGCAGTAGCTGAAAAATACTGTGCAATAGCGTGTCACAGCATGGACAGTGCTAATATGCTACTCTGCAGTATTAGTAGGCTACTGCGCAGTAGTGTCACTTAAAATATGTTCACTGGGGCTGCTGTGCAGTAACACCAGTTACTGCGCATTTATTTAGTACTTGCTAATACAACTACTAAATAAACATGCAGTAATGACTGTGCAGTATTGTCTCATGCAGATGCACCCTCTGTGTGTATACGCATAGGCACAGGGGATATTGTAGCTTCTAGTGCATGTGTGAAGTCAGGTGCCTACACAGAGGAGCCTCCAGTGTTTGAGAGCCTGTGCACTGGAAAGTATCTTTTCCTGAGAAGTGTACTGGGAGAGGCTTCTCATCAACATTTGTAAGCCTCTAGCTAGTGATGACTACCTTGCTGGAAAGTTGTGATGTCTGACCCCAGCAAAGAAAGAGCCGAGGCATGTGAACATACACATTTTCCATGATGTTTTTAACAATGGTCTGACCATTAGGGTTTTTATCATATTTACCCAAATCCAAGATGATTTTGAATTTAAGACAACTCCTCCCCCCCCCCCCCCCTTATTAGCTTCTAGACATGGGAAATTAATTTTCCCTGTCTAGAATCTAGTTGTTTGAGGGTCCTCTTAAATTTAGCCTCCTCTTCCCCACCCCCACCACAAGGAAAGCAGCAGCTGGGGAGCAAGCAGCCTGCTCTATAATCCTTGCCAGCTGCCCCATCCCCATGCCTGCCCCCTGCTGTCTGTCCTGTCCCTACCTCGTGCTGTCCCTCCTGCCATTTGTGCCTGCTCTCCCCCCATCCCCACCATTTACCTTTTGCAGCTGCTCTGGCTCTGTCTCTCCCCAGCACCACATGCCCCTTTCTCCCATACTCGCCCTCACTCCATGCACCCCCCTATCTGCTACATGAGCCACCCTGGTTCTGTCTGGAGCTGCAGCAGCTGCTTGCCTGGCATGTACTCAGATCTAACAAGAAGCCCCCACCCCACTGAATGGAGAAAAAAATCTTGTCTTAGATTTGAATAAATACAGTTAGGCAAAATTTCAAACCTTACATATTTCATTTAGTCATCTGAAGAACTGCTTGAAACAAGCGATTACCAGTTTCTTTGAACCAGGGGAGCCCTGTTAATGCACAAACCTTTTTACCATGTATTCTTATCAAGCCTTTCATTGAAAAGTGCTTGTGGGAGTCCCAGGGTGATCTTTGGACCACTTATCATGACCTTGCAGACCACGCTAGGGTAAACCTTTATTATAAAAGGTGGTAGCACTGCCTCCCTTCATCTATCAGCTGCCTGTAGTGCTATTGATTCTATGGCATTCTTGGAAATGTCTGCTGTCCCGAACTGGACCTGAGGAAGGGCATCATGTGCCCAAAATTATGGCTAAAATCTCTCCCATCTATGCACTTGGTCCAATAAAGGTATTGCCACACAAATCTTACTTCTTGCATATTTCTTGGACCATCAAGACTACAGTGGCACTAATGTGTCCCTAGGAGGAAGGGATGTAGTTGTTCACAAACAATTGTGCTTTCAAAGATGTCTCCAAGAGTCTGAATCCTCCATCCACAGGTATTATTATGTGAATGTAACTTCTTTTCTTGTTTGTGGGGGTCTTCTGGATCTAAAAGTATAAACTGAAGTACCAGGGCTGTTCAGCTTGATGGCCAGTTTTGACTTTGGGGAATCCTAGTCTTTAACTGCATCGTATTACAAATTACCTTGTCCTTGTAAGGGTTTTAACTATCAGTAAAAAGACACTTTTTTCCCTAATTGAAGATGAGACGCATGTAGCTCAGACACCAACTGGGTGATAAAGACCCTATGTAATATGATACCCTCGTAATATGTTCTAGCATGGGAATGACCAAAATACAGCACGTGGGCTAAAGGGAGCCACATCATCTGGCCTATGGGGTTCTCCATGGGTCCAGAAATTTGGTGGTGTCGTGAATGGTGGTAGCATTCAATTGACATGGCTCTGGAAGCTGCTGCAATTAATGCTTCCTCTGTTTGTCCTGGTGTCAGATTTCCAGGCCCATGGAGAGCCTCATGAGCTGGATCTGGATTATGGAGCTTTGTAGGCGGTGGCAGCGTGGGGCTGAAAAATTGGTGGTGGGAGGAGTGGCAGGTGCTGTAGCTCCAGAAACTGCAGCAGTTAACAAAGCTATCACCAAAATCCAGCCCTGCCGGTCAGATGATGTACTCTGGATCCAGCCCACAGATTGGCCCTTTGCCACTCATCCAGTCTGTGGGCCCAGCAAAGTTGGATACCACTGTTCAAGCACATAGTGGTTCTGTCCACTCATCTTTCCTATTTAGACTGGGAAGGTATACTAGAGCTCTTTATAGCGAGACTAGCCAACTGCCTTTCAGGAATGATGGGAGGGTGGGGTGGGCGGGTGGGGACAGAATGCTGCCACCCACCACGCTGCGCTGCCACCGCCTTCCAGGAGTGTGGGGGGGGGGAGGGGGAGCTTGCCCTGCTGTCCCCTCTGTCCCCCTCAGCCAGCACCCCATGCTGTCGCCACCTGCAGGGCTCAGGGCTGGAGGGACAGAGCGAGACCAGCACCGCTGGCCTGGCCCCACCCTGCTCCATCCCTGCTGTCATGGTGGTGCTCTGCCATGCTGCTGCCGCCACCCCCTATCTGGAATGCTGTTGGAGCACTCTGATTGATTGGTTGTCTGAAACAGCCAGAGTGTGAATAAAGCATTACAGACAGACAGACAGACAAAGGCTTTTATAATATTAGAATGGACTGGTGCATCAGTATGTTGAATACTACTGTTCTTTATCTTGTTTTGTTATGGTTAAATTGATCTCTGACTAAAGCTCAGTTCAAGTAATGTTGAGGATGCTTGACAGGTATGGGGAAAATGGCAGAGATTTATACAAGTCCTGAGGCGGTGCCTGTGTATTCAGGTTCTTGGTCTGGGGTTGGTCAAGTCCTGACCATCTCTTGAACTGGACAGGAATAATATTTTTATCTCTGTTGAAAAGACTAAATTTAAGAGGCCTAAGTGGTATGGAACCTAGCTTCCTAAGACACCAGCTTTTCTTCAGTGTTATACTGTGGCATTTGTGAAAACAACATTTTAAGTGGTCAGTCCCTGGTTTCAAAGAAGTAGAAGAGGATTATTCCTGTGAAAGTTCCTCAGGCTGGAGCTCTTAATACACATATAGCTGATAACGCCTACATTGATTAACAGTCAAAGCAGGGCTCATCTGTCTTTCAAGGATCTTGAGGGAGTGGGTTGAAAGAAGGCTAGGTGGTTTGGCAGGTATACAATGGTTTGCTTAAAATGCTTGACTACTTTGATAGATTGGATCAGCTTCGGGGACAATGGTAAAATTTCTGAATATTTCTGCGTGTGCGCGCACACACACACACATGTACAAGTGCCTATAGCTATGGATAAGTGCTCTGTTAAGCAAGCTTAAATAAACATTGATGAAAGCATGTCTCATGATCTCTACATTTCCATGAGTTAGTGAGAGGTGACACAGTTGTAATGTCATACCAGAATATTATCTGACAAGCTGGGGGAGTTTGTCCTTGAGCCAAAAAGTTGAATCATCACGTTCCTTTTAACTGCTCTTCGTCTTTAGTTGTACTGGCCTGATTTGAACTGGTGGCCTAAAGATAAAAGACTGTACATGAAGTAACAGTCTCCATAGTTAGTTTCCTTTGTAATTATATTTATTGGAGGCAATAGATTAAAATTTAATTAAAAGTTGCTTCAGTTTCACTTTGTAATGGCTTACATGGATTTGTATTGCTTTTTAAAGTGTGTGTGCATGTGCACAGATGCACATGCACACACACATTTATATGTATATTAATTTTCACTATTATATTAGCACACTTAGAGCCGTATTAGTTTCTGATCTTTGTATTTGAGTTGTCATTATGTTAGATCTCGCTCATTTGTCATACTGTCAGTTTCCTTGAAGAAAAGTTATACAGAAATCTTGCCAGGATAAAAACTGAGACTTTGTCTCAGGCTGCAGAGATATATCTTCTTTCTGAAGAAGCTCATATTACAAATGTGTAAAATACCAAATCAGCAGGAAGGTGAGTGCCAGTGTTCATGTGATGCTGAGCCATTAGTTGTGTTAACTTTCACTAAATGTAAAAAGGAGGTTTTGGAAAGTACAGGAATTTTAAGACAAGTCTCTGTATTTTGACGGGGAGGAGAGGTGGTGTGTAGTATTGCTGGGGCCTTACTTTCAGTTTGTTAACCTGAATTAAATTCTAGTGCCCTGATCATCCATGTCACCAATCCCAATTGTCTGGTGTTCCCCCTTGGCTTTTATGGCTTTTCTTCCAGCACTTCAAACTGTAGTACCTTGAGCTGTATGGTTGATTCTGTTTTGTTTTGGTATGTAAATTTTTCCCTAGTTCTTGCTTCTCTCCTTACTTATATACTATCCTCATAATTTTGGTCTGCATTTTGGTTTTATCTACTCTTCTCTGTTAGCACTGATCATTGTAAAACACTTGCAAGTTCTTTCTTAAAATGATCTGTGTGTCTGTCAGTCTCTCCAGTAAGTGGAAATGAAAAATTTGCTATTTTCCCCTTAAGTTAGGAGGCTTTTTAAATTGTTTGGCTCAGTTTCTGTTTTGCCCAACAGAATGAAGGTTGTCTAGAACCTGAGCTTCAATATAAATACTTCAGACATACCACCAAAACTGTCCATGTGTTTGCACTATCCATGTGGATGGGTATGCTGTATACAAAGAGTGGATATTGTGGGGGTATGGGAGAAAATGATCCTGCTTCAATACAGCAAACGTGATCTCATTTATAGGCATCCTAGGAAAATGCTGCAATATCTGCCAATTAATTAAAGCATTAATCTAAGGAGCAGCAGCTCTGTGGTGTTTACATAGTGCTCTTACAATGGGAGCTCATTCAGGAGGCTCCAGAAGGCTGTTTGGAAGATCACTACATTTGCATAAGAATTAAGGAGCTTCATAAACCCTTCCTTGCTCTACCATACTCCTCTTTTTCAGAGAAACGCCCCCACTTTTCCACTAGTCTTCTGAAATAAATAATGAACTTGCAGGGCTTCCTTGGAGACTAAGCTGAGGCAGATTCTTAGAGGAAAATTAAATGAAAGCTAATGAATGAGACTATAATGTAATGAGCATATTGGCAATGTGAGCACTTAATGTGATTTGTAAACTCCAGTGGTGTGCTAGATAATATTACACATGCAAAACATGCTGCCAATCAAAGAAGAGATGGCCAGAGCTGTACATCAGGGTTCCACAGACTTGGCAATCTTATTATTAATCACTGGTTTTGATTCACAGGAACTGCTTTTTACTTGTGTATCCTGGCAGTTGGTGAGCTAGATCTCTAATGATGACTTTTGTTTGTTTTATTACAGAGCTTACAGAAATTGAGCCCAATGTCTTTCTCCGACCCTTTCTGGAGGTCATCCGGTCTGAGGACACTACAGGTCCCATTACTGGGTTAGCCCTGACGTCTGTGAACAAGTTCCTTTCATATGCACTAATAGGTATGGAATATTGAGCACTGGCCTCTTCCAAAATGTGGCCAGATATATCTTCTTGAAGTGGCATGTTTAGGGCTGTAATATGTATTGGTGATCTTCTTTGTTTTGAAGCCTACCTTGAGCAGTGGTGCGATGTGGAATGGCAGAATCCTGATTTAATGCTTGGGAAACAGGGGAAGAGGGATTACCATACAACTACTTTTGTATGCTGGTTGTGGATAGTAATAGTTAGGTTGACCATATTATTTTTAAGGAAATCTGGGACACTGACCAGTCTCTCCCCCCTCCCCAGTCGCTGCTGCAGGCAGAGGCAGGTGGACAAGGATGTGGGGTGCAGTCCAGTGGAGAGGCAGAGAAGCATGGTTCACCAGGCTGACAGGTGGACAGGCACCACTTTTTCTGTGAGGGAGCAAGATGGGTGGACTGGAGTGGTGCCAAGCCCAACCTGTTCCCTGCCTTCAACTGCTGCTCAGGAGGAGCCAGGCCAGGCACATGTGGGCAGGGTGGTGTCTGCTCCAGTCTACCCACCTTGGTCCCTTACAGCAGCAGTGGTGCCTGATCGCCCACCTGCCTGGTGCACTATGCTGTTCCGCCTCCCTGCTGGATTGCATCCCACACCCATGTTATTTCAGCACTTTTGTTCCAGTTTTCACCAGCTGGCTGGGACTAGCCTATGAAATCTGCAACAGGCCAAATTGGGACGTATGGTCACCCTAGTAATAGCCCTATCGCTTTCAGTCTCTGTTAACCTTTATATGCCCTTCAGGGCATTTAAAAATAAAGGTAAATTGTGCCTTGGACTGCTTAGTGCATGCACTGGGTAGAGCATAAGAAAAGGAGTGGGGGATGGCAAACAGGAACAAGGGTTATGATAATAGGATTGCACACAAGGGGCATAATAGAACTCAACAACTTCCCAAATAATTTTATTTCCATGACTGGATTCTGAGGTGGGTGGGTGCCCATCCTGTGCTCTTGGAAAACGTGTTTCAGTTGATGTGGCAGGGCAGGTTGTGTTGCTGTGGTTTTTTTTGTTTGTTTTAAATCTGTAAATTTCTAGTATTCTTTAGGAAGAGTAAGGGCAATCCATTTTGGACCTGAAAATGTGCTAGTAGGATCTGGGAACATCACTGGATTTGGGGGTAGAGGGTAGTGCTTTGTATTGTTCTGTAGCACCCCCTTGTGGTTAAATGTACTAAGTTGTGTGTTCTGAGAGATGGTAACGGATGGCTTCAAGCTGGAAGAATTTGCACCTTGATTCAGTGGTGGGGCTGAGGGCTCCTATCACATATGCTGCAGCTGAAACTGGTGAGAGCTTCAGATGGCAGTTCCTGTTTTAAGGAAAATGCAACTAGAAAGCTTTGTTTCCACACAGAGAACTCTAATCACTTCAGTTTCACAAGAAACACATCCCCTGGGTTAAGAAAAGAAACACTAAGCTTATTTGGATCTTTGTGACCTGGCAGTTGGTACCTTTCTGTTGGGAGTAGTCCTTGATTCCTCTGTGTAAATCCTTTGTTGCTACTTTCTAAACAAGTCTTCAAGACAACTCTGTGATTGCAGAGGTTTGTTGCTACCGGTGCTTGTGCTTAGCACCACCTACAGGACTCTCTCATCTTTCTTTCTGGTCCCATTTAGGGTCCTTGTTCTTTTCTTTTCTTAAGATGAGCATTGAGAAGCTTTTACCCGGTTGCCCTTATCAACTCTTTCTTCTTTGGAGGTAAACATAAACTTGGTGGAAGCTAGACAGCTGTGTGCACATGAATTGTAGTGATGTGGAAAATAGAGGTGTGTTGGAACCAAAGTGTGAAAGAGAGCTTGTAGGAGAGGCCTTGAATGGGTCTGATTGTAACCTTCATGTATTGAGGAAGTGATTACTGAGCAAAGGTGTGTGTGTGTGTGTGTGTGTATAGTACATTGATTACATGATTGAAACCATACAAAATATGAATGTAATTTAATGTGATAGTGAAACGTTAGCAACAGATGAACCCTGTAACACTTCCTCTCTGAATGTATAAACAACAATGCTAGTATGTTCCATCCTGGTAGGAAACGAGTATGATGTCTTCCTGTGTGTGACTGTGAACTAGGAAGTAGGACCAGAATGTCTGTCTTTGTGTCGTAACATACAAGCAATAAGCCTGCATGCTCAGTTTTAATCAGCAGAATGACTGCATGAATGGCTAAAGACATTTGGTTTGTGTTTTTTTGTTTTAATAAAACAAAAAAGCTGAACAGAAAATTATGAAAAGCTAATTTCCTGTGTGACCTGCAGCTAATTATGATACCCTTGGCAGGAGGTTGCCCCCAAAATAGCATGTATGAACATTTGTGTGTATGTATGTGCAGAAACCCATCATGTGCTGTTCAAGCAGATGGGCATCTTTTGGATTTTGTTTTGGAACAAGACCTGTAATCTAAATCCTCAGCAGTTGCTTTAGGTGGCATTCACAAGGGCCTTCCTTTTGTGCTGCTCCAGACATCAGCAAGGCTGGGATTAACGGTGCTGATTGAATGTCTGGCTAGGGCTGTATTGTTGAAGTAACGCCCTGTCATTCTTACCTTACATTTTGTAATATTAACTTAGCTCCACTGCTTCAGAGAAGTATCTAGGTGGTTTCTAAAAATAAGTACAATTTAACACTGTACTTAATATGTGAGCCTATTACAGGGTAAACAGAGAGAAGCAGAAATGATTTCAGGACACACACTATGGAGAAATGTGGTATGACTGGTGTTTGCAATGTTATCTGCTTTACTCAGTTCACTGTTTTCATTGTGCTCATAGCAGCTCTCTGGATTTCAGCTTGCCAGGCTAATTTTTACTATTCAAGGCATCAGGCTCAGCATGCCTGTAGTTACTGTCCACACTTCCACAACTTTTAGCTCTGTCAGCATGATGTACCAATGATGTGTGTTTTGTGTAGATTGAAGGAATATATGCCTCCTGTAATAGTGGAACTGATTTATATTGGTTTTTATGTTGTGGTAGCAATAAGATTTCCTCATTTCTGATCAGGTTCTGTTCAATTTCTTCTTCCATTGTAAAAGTGTGCTGCTGCAAGCCCTGCATAATAGTCTGACCAGTAATAAATATCATATTTATTCAAATACAAAACAAGGCTTTCCTCCTAATCAGCATGGGGGAAACCACCCTCCCTGCAGTTAAATACATTGTCTATCATTAAACTACTGTTAGAAGCAGCATGTGCTCAGTCATGGAAACCAGCTATGCAGTTGAGTGAATGCAGCCCATGCTAAGTGTGCCCATAAAACACATTCCTTTTTTTTTTAAGGAAATTTGTGTCTGTTCCAAGTCCAATCAGCCAAATCAATTCCAAATTCCAAGAACTGAATGTACCCCTATTACCGGCAAACATCTTCCACCCCCCGGGGTTTCAGATGCTTCTAGATCTTTTGGCAGGCATCCTACATGCAGGCCTAAGCCAGAGACTTGGGGTTTGGATGCCCCAAGTTTTGCTTGCCCTCAGCCATATGGCTGCCTGAGCAAGCTAGGGAGGAGTCTCCTACCGGGCTAGGTTAGTGCAGTCCATCTGAGAAGTAGTGTGCCCATTGTGCTCAGTCCCCCTCAGCACCAACTCTTTTTCTAGTCATGGTGAGCCCCTACATCAAATATATTTTGACATCCTCTTCACTCCCACAGCTGAATATTTCCATTGATTCCTGTTTCTTCATGAGACTTAAATGTCTGGCAAATATCATCAAACTTTTTTGTAGCTAAGAGACTGTGGCCTCCTCTTTCAACCTGTCACATGTGATTAATGTGGCTCAGCCCTTTATAGGGTGGAGACGGACCAGGCAGCCTCATCTGCATATAAATTTTTGGAGTGTCCCTCCAAAACACAGGTGGGGGCTAATTAGCATATGGATCCTTTGTGGAGGGGATCTGGAGTACAAACACATACAGGCATGTCGCGTCATATGCGCATTTAACTTGCGCAAATTCAACTATGTGCGGGGGGGGGGCGGGGCTTGAGTCTGCACGCGGCACTGCCGCTTACCTGGAGGCCTGGCCACCACCATGCTGCCAGCAGTGACTGCCTCTGCCTCCAAAACCTCCCGCCACCGCCATGGAGCCGTGCCCGGAGCTGTGTGGCTGGCCACTGGGTGCGGTGGTGGCCAGGTGGCATGCAACCATCCCCACCACCACCCCGTGCTGTGCCACTGCCCGCACAGCTCTAAGCGTGGCTCCGCAGCAGCGGCGGGAGGTTTTGGAGGCAGAGGCAGTCACCACTGGCACGGTAATATGCGATTTTACTATACGCGGTTTTCGCCTTATGCGCGGCCTTTAGAGCGTAACCCCCGTGTAAGATGCGACATGCCTGTACTGAACAGTGTTGGGCTGTGGGGCCACCATGGCTTGAAATGTTGTTGACTCTGCTGGGGCCCAGCTCAGTGAACTATATCAGGGGTACTCAACCTCCAGCCTGCGGGCCAAATGTGGCCTGCAGAGCCGTATGTATCCAGCCCATGGGGCTTCCCATGGATTGGGAGATTTGTTGGCAGGGGAGGGTGGCTAACAAAATCCCAGACCCTGGGCCCCATGCAGCAGGTTGGGGTTTGGTCATGCTCTTTTCCCCCACCCCCATGGCTGGGAGGCTGGGCTACACCCTTCCTCTCAGAGCTGGATGGGACTGGGCTATACCACCTTTCCCTCACGGGGCTGGGTTGGGGCCACTCAAGCCCCATTCTCCCACTTGAGGCTGGGCCACAGCCCCTCCCTTCCCCTGCAGGGCCAGGTTGGAGCTGGAATGCCCCTTGATCCCCTCTGCGCAGCTGGATGGGGCTGTGCTGTGACTGCCTCATGCTGGGTTGGGATCATCACCCTGATCTGACCCGGGGATGGCCTGGGCACTGCCTATCTGGTCCATCAGCCAAAAAGGTAGAGTACCACTAAACTGTAAGATAAGTCATGGACCTTTTGGCTCTGAACTAGTATCATGCATAGTGTGTACTATGTATAAGCAAGCACAAAACTGCAGCTCAGAAGTGTGTTTATGGAATACCTGTGCTAAAACTTGTAGCAGTTTGCAGCAACTTAAAATGTATCAATTCTGAATGAAATTACCCATAGTAACTTGCATATATGCAAATTACTATGGGTATGTTTATTGTGGAATCAGCATTTTTTAGTTCCTGACATTGCAAACTACCAAGGAGGGATGGGGGTGCGGGGTGGGGAGCAGGTAACTGCTGTGGTATTGACTCTGGCTCTGAGTCTGAGTCAGGGCCAGAGTCAGACCCAGACCCACAACAGTCTCCTGTACTCTTCTGCTTGTTGCCTGCAGCTTTTGGTCTCCCCTGTGTTCCCCACTCTCCCCTTATGGTCTTGTACAGTTCACTCTTTTCCATGTTTTGCTCAGGGAGGATCTGACAGTAAGAGGGGGAGAAGGAAGGCTGCAGGGGGAAGAAGTAGAGCAAGGGGGCCACCTGACTCTTTCTCCCCAAACTATTTTTCTTGCTGTAGCAGTAGAAGAGGGATGAATTCAAGACAGCCCTCCAATAATTAGATTCTACACCTGGAAATTTATAACCCATTTATACATTTTTATATATAGATTTAATGGGGGTTATCTTATATTCACAGTCCTCTTATATTCAAGTAAATATGATACTTGGTAATTAGCCAAGTCCTGGGGTACATGCTCACTGCATGCTGGACTTTTCTTTCTACACATAAGACACACATTGGGGCTTTTTCTCCTGATCTTAGCTCTACTCTACCTGCAGGCTTTTCATGTTTTCTGAATAAAAGCCAACCTAATTATGTTCCTATTTTCACATTCTTTCGCCAGTGGAGGGGATGAGTCAAAAGGGCAACTGTATTGTGGACTTTCTACCAGATTTTGCAGTTTTGCTTTTGCTTTTAAACCATGCCTTTTTGTAGCTTGGTTTGGGGTTTTTTTTTCTTTTCTTTCAGCAGGAGAGCTGGATTACTGGCAGTGCCTGAGCTTGTTTTTCCTTCTTCTATCCCTGTCTCCTTGTTCTGATTTATTTCATTTCCCTTAATTCTTGCTGAGTGGTACCAACAACAAAGGAGTATCCTCAGAAGATGAAGAGCCTGAATTCTCTGCGTCCCTTTCCTTGGCTTTCCTTCCTGCTGTGCCAGGGAAGCCCCTGTAATGACATCTTTGCTGTTTAATGCTAAGTTTCCAAGTCTCTGTTAGTTGCAGGTGACTGTTTTCAGAGCTACTGCTCACTTCAGTTTCCCTTCTATCAAAAAGAGCAGACATTAGTGGCTTTATTCCCCAGTCTACTTCCCAGCCTCTTGAATTCTGATCTAAATGGAAAAAGGAACCATTATATTCTTTAATCTCCCTCTTGGTTTTCTACTATGAAAGGGCATGTTGCTTTATTTTTAAATATTGAACTCAAGGCCTGACAAGCTGTGATGACAAGTTTTGAGGTGAATCGGTAGAGCTGTGATAGGGAGTGAAGATGAAAGTAGCTGAAGGTGCTGCGTATTAGGACTGAAGTAGACTATCTGTGATGTGGGTAGAATCCAGACCTAAAGTAACAAGTGACCTACGGGGTGCAATGGAAGGACACTGGTACAGCTACGTAGGCAAGCATAATTGCATCCTTTTTGCACAATATCTGTTTCTGGGCAGTGCTAATAGTCTTTATTTTTCACAGAGGCAACTTGTTCCCAACTTATTTTTAAAAGTATTCTCAGTCCAGAGCAGGTTAAGACTGCTGCAGGTGGTTGTTAAACTGAGAAGTAACTCAATTATTATGATTATTGAATGTAAATGATGGTCTTGTCTATAGCAGACATTTTCCTCCCATCCTTGATATAACCAGCTCTGTTTTCTGTATTGTCATGCTGATGTAGATGAAACCCCTGGACACAGGAGGAGGGGTGGATGTCGTATACTTAGACTTCAGGAAGGCCTTCGATACGGTATCCCACCCCATACTGGTGAACAAGTTAAGAGGCTGTGACTTGGATGACTACACAGTCCGGTGGGTGGCAAATTGGCTGGAGGGTCGCACCCAGAGAGTTGTGGTGGATGGGTCGGCTTTGACCTGGAAGGGTGTGGGCAGTGGGGTCCCGCAGGGCTCGGTCCTTGGACCGATACTCTTTAATGTCTTCATCAGTGACTTGGACGAGGGAGTCAAATGTACTCTGTCCAAGTTTGCAGATGAGACAAAGCTATGGGGAAAAGTGGACACGCCGGAGGGCAGGGAACAGCTGCAAGCAGACCTGGACAGGTTGGACAAGTGGGCAGAAAACAACAGAATGCAGTTCAACAAGGAGAAATGCAAAGTGCTGCACCTAGGGAGAAAAAATGTCCAGCACACCTACAGCCTAGGGAATGACCTGCTGGGTGGCACGGAAGTGGAAAGGGATCTTGGAGTCCTAGTGGACTCCAAGACGAACACGAGTCGGCAGTGTGGCGAAGCCATCAGAAAAGCCAATGGCACTTTATCGTGCATCAGCAGATGCATGACAAATAGGTCCAAGGAGGTGATACTTCCCCTCTATTGGGCGCTGGTCAGACCGCAGTTGAAGTACTGCGTGCAATTCTGGGCGCCGCAATTCAAGAGGGATGCGGATAACCTGGAGAGGGTCCAGAGAAGGGCCACTCGTATGGTTAAGGGCCTGCAGACCAAGCCCTACAAGGAGAGACTAGAGAACCTGGACCTTTTCAGCCTCCGCAAGAGAAGGTTGAGAGGCGACCTTGTGGCTGCCTATAAGTTCATCACGGGGGCACAGAAGGGAATTGGTGAGTATTTATTCACCAAGGCGCCCCCGGGGGTTACAAGAAATAATGGCCACAAGCTAGCAAAGAGCAGATTTAGATTGGACATTAGGAGGAACTTCTTCACAGTTCGAGTGGCCAAGGTCTGGAACGGGCTCCCAAGGGAGGTGGTGCTCTCCCCTACCCTGGGGGGTCTTCAAGAGGAGGTTAGATAACCATCTAGCTGGGGTCATCTAGACCCAGCACTCTTTCCTGCCTATGCAGGGGGTTGGACTCGAAGATCTATTGAGGTCCCTTCCGGCCCTAACATCTATGAATCTATGAAAAAAGACACCTAGGGCACCTATACACATGCCCAGTGCCTGCTCCAATGCCTGCTAATTAACACATGGCAGAGCAGACTGGATTAATTGAGTCTGCTGGTGCATGCTAATTAGCACGCAGCCTCTGCAGTCTTGTGTATTCCATGTCTGCCCCCCCTCTCCAAGCATGTGTAAAGATGGCCCTGGAGTGGCTGCCACATTGTCTACTAGTTTTCCAGTGATAGAGATGAGTAGGTAGCGGCAATAACAGGGAAATGGGAGGGCAAAGTAGCTAGTGTAGACATAGTCCAGATGTTAGATTAGAAGCCATTATAATCCTAAGAAATGAAATTCTATTTTTAGGTCATACTTCCTTCAGCATAGGTTTTCTGGTGCTGCCCCATGTGACTAATTGTCAGAGTTAGAAGTAACCAATCAAAACTCCCCAGATAGATTCTCACAATTCTTCACTAACATGCAGGAGTTGCTAAATATATAAAAGGTAGACTTCAGAGGTGGGTCAGTTCTGCCCAAGTTAAGGCTGCGCTCATGTTGGGGGAGGTTGTGATGTGCGGTGGGAGGGAGAAACTCTGCTGCCCTTCGTGCCCAACTGAATGACAGGCCATTTATGTACCGTGGTGCTATTTCTTCCCTGTGTAGCTCTGTGAGGAACTGTCCGTACAAATCTGCAGAACATGATGAGGTTGCTCTCTGTGCTGGGGCCTGGAGCACAATGAGGGCAATTTCCTTCAGTACCTCAGCCTTAGCCTTAGCCCTTAAGGTGTGAACACAACTGGAGTTCAAGAAGGACTCTGTAAAAGCTTTTTTGCAAAGAATGAGGCCTCTTCACTGGGTTTCCCTGTCACTTGGTGTTTTACTGGAGTTCAAGGGGCCCCATCCTCAATTAATGAGGTATTAACCAGTGTTTAGTTTATCTCCTTTCTTTTCTAACGACTGTTTAGTTAAGAAGGTAACAAGATTCTTGCTTGGTGCAGTATTGTTTAAGTGAGAATGAAATCAAAGCCAGAGGCAGCTTTCCCAAAGCCACTGTAATGTGCCACCAGATATGGTTACTGGCAACAATCCTGCCTTTAACTCTCAGCTGCATCCGTGTTTGTAGCTACAAAAGATTGAAATGGAGAGAGGAGCCTTGATGAATGATTGAAGAGGAAGGCCTGAAGCTCTGCTGTCTAAATCATGGTCCTGTCTGTGTCCACCTTTCTCCCCTGGGAATTCTTGCTGGCCCCTTTCCTTCCCTCTTCCCTGCTCCTTGGGAGGGAATGCAGGCAAAGGGCAACTTCCTGTCCTGTCTAGGAGAATCCCAGGCTGGAATTGTCTCCCTGTACTGTGAATTTAGGTTTTTGCATTAGAAACTTCTCTCCTGACTGAGAAGGAGATCCATTTGCAATTGGCAACTGATTATGGCTACACCACTGAGGAAAAAAGGGTAATCTTATAATTTACCAACAAAAAATGACCAAATGGGGCCAGTAACCAACTTAATTGCTTACTCCTTTCTCTTTCTCTTTCCTTTTCCAAGAAGCCGATATTTAAACGAGACAAACCTAAGCTAGTTTTCTAACACAGCATGCCTATCTGAAAACTCCTAGCAATGAATAAAATACTGATTGGTGTTCATAGCGAGAGGCATGCATCCTGAGCCATGCAAACAAAGACTGCAGGTGTAGGCAAAGCAGCTCTGGGCCAGTGTCTCTCGGCAGAGGCTACGTGATGCAGAAGGCTTTTCCCTGTCACTGAATGCATTCTGTTCCGCAGATCCCAGCCATGAGGGCACAGCTGAGGGAATGGAGAACATGGCGGATGCTGTCACGCATGCCCGATTTGTGGGCACTGATCCCGCGAGCGATGAGGTTGTCTTGATGAAAATCCTGCAGGTAAGTGGAGAATAAGTGGTAATTACCATAATGAGTGCTGCCTGGTGCGGAGGGTATTTTGTTACATGGAGTGGAGGGGAGAGAGAACAGTGTTTTGACTCTGCAGGAGCTTAGTGACAGACTTTATTTTTAAACAGATGGCTCATGTACCTGTGGTAAAAGCTTTTCCAAATGAAAATAATTGAAAGCTTAAATGAATTGATTTTAAATTGGGTTCTTGATGCACTGTGGCCTTGATAATTCCAGCTTGTGCACAGTCTTAGCTAATGAAAGAGAAGCTGAGCATATTGCTTGCACAAGGTTATTTTGAAGGAAGAGAGTTCTTCATCGAGGCAAATACAGGGTTTTATTCTCTTCATCTACTTTTCGGCAGAGGGTTCTAAGAAAACCCAAGCACTGGGCAGTATTCAAAGGTTAGGTGGGACGAGAGGAAGAAATCACCTCCCTTTTTATTTTCTCTCCAACCTTCCTGCCCTTAAGCACAACTCTCAGTTATTGGGAAAGCCTGTAGCAGTGCCTGGGTTCCAGGCAGGCCTTCCATGAAACCCCCTGACCCAGGTGGATGGCATAGGTGCTGTGTGGCCTTTTGGATCAGATCAAGTGTCTCGGTGGGGGCATCCAAACCCCAAGACCTCCAGGCTTGGGCCTGCACGTAGGATGCCTGCCGATAAATTTAAGAGTATCTGAAGTGCTAGGGTGAGAGCCTGGGGCGGAGGATGCTTGCTAGTTGTAGCACCATACACGGTGTTTAGTTTTGCCTGCTCAATTGATATGTTTTTTGGAACGATTGAGTTCTGCTCAATCAGTATGATTTCGCTGATTTGACCTGGAACATGAATATATTAAAAAAAAAAAAAAAAAAAAAAAAGTGACATGTTACAGGTGACATGTACATGTTCTTTGCAGGTTTTGAGGACCCTGTTGCTCACTCCAGTAGGAGCCCATCTCACCAATGAATCGGTGTGTGAGATCATGCAGTCCTGTTTCCGTATATGTTTTGAAATGAGGCTCAGCGGTAAGTTTGTTCTCCCTGTTTCTGTGATGGTTGTTCCTAATAGACAGTCTGGACTCTCCAGGCCTCTTTATCTGTGTCCATTGTGGGAGATCCAACTGAGGGAAGATGCTGACCTTGCATTATGCACTTCAGTGCTTCATTGGAACTTTGCCTGATATTCACTGCACAACTTTCTGCTCAATGGCTCCCCAGCTCTGTGGTGCCACCTTCTGAGTATGTGTCCATTTTGCAGCCAGGCAGAGTTGGAGCTGGTTTTAATAAATTTGCTGTAATCTCTGTAAACAAGGCTCGGAGGGGAGTCTGCTTGGAGAAGCCTCTTGATAATATCAGACTGAGTAATGACACCTGTGTTATTTGTTTTTGTCTTCACAGAGTTATTGAGAAAATCTGCAGAGCACACTCTGGTCGACATGGTGCAGCTGCTCTTCACAAGGTAAACCTGCTTGTGTTTGCCTCAGCATTGCTGAGATGGCCCTCCAAGGACAGGAAGATTCCACAATTCCACTTAGGGGCCTACTGAAAATCTGTCTGATATGACTACGATTTAAGGGTGGTGGAGACGGGAGCATTTGGCCCTTCTCTCTTGGGCTGTCTCACCAAAGCTGTGAGAGAGAGGGGCAGGCTGGGTTGTATGGTTTTAGGTGGCCTTTGGGGCAATTTCATAGCCAGGCAGTGAGGAGATTTAAAGGAAGGAATAGTTCTTTGACAGGACAGAGAAGGAAGATTCCCTTCAAAGAACAGAATGAATCCATTTAATTTCTTTAAAAAAATTAATGTCCTTGAAAAAGGAAATAAATACCATCTAAAATAGTCACATGCTTAATTTTAGTAGAGGGTTCATCTAGAAGGGACTGTAAACTGTCATTGGGCCATTGGGATCATTTTGTAATTTGGATGAATATTATGCCCTATCTAGCATCTTCTGAGGTGGGAAATTAGGGCTCTGTCTCCTGAAAATCAGTACTGAATTAATTATTCCAAGAATTTCTAAAATGTCTTTTCTGACTAGTGAAATAACAAAGGGTGGCAGAGAGATTCTGAGGAAGGAGGACTGTTGTAAATCCACAATAATCAGACTTACTGACTAGGGAATACAGTACCTCTGATTTCTTTTGACACTCTGTTCCCATGTGCACATCCTTCCACCTCTATTTGCATCCCTGGTGGCCTCTTTAGGATTCTCTCCCCAACCTATAGTCTCCAGCAGGTAGAGAACTGTATTCTTTTAGGCAAAGAGCAGGTGACACCCTATGGTGAGTGTATCTGTGTGGGTGGGTCACAAATTTCATTGTGCCTCCTCTTCCCCTCCCTGCACCTCCTCACTTTTTTTCGGTTTGCCTTGGAAGCGCTGCTTTCTGTTTTGAGAGAAGGCAGATGAACGTGTATGTGCCTATGGAGACTAATGATGCAGGAGTAATCCAAAGATGGCTTCTGGTGTACTGGTCTTATTCTTCATTTGCCTTTCCTTTTGAGTACTGTCTTCCTGCTTTGCAGAAAGAGAAGTAGACAAAGTTGTGGCACAGACTTGCACCTCCCTGAGAAGCTGAAGGCAGGAGTATAACAGCAAAGGAGGGATAAAGTTGTAAAATCCAGAGATCATTTGGAAGTTCAGTTTAAAGGTGTCTATCTACTTTTCCTTAAAGATAGGGTTCTTTAGTGAAAGGCATGTGGCTGATGGCTGAAACTGGAAGACTCATGACAATGTAGTTCTGTAGTTCATGGACAGTAACAACATAGCTTCCAGATGGCCCACTGGGAAAACCTTACAGGAGGGGCCACCATAACTGACTTACAGTTTGTGAGAGAAAAGACTGCTAGCACTAAACTGCATCTCAATGCTGGGAATCTTGGTGTTAGTTAAAACCTCTTCAGAACAAGTCTAATTGGCTGCTGGAGGCAAAGGGCCATTTAGACTGGTAAACTCCTTGTCACTGAACTCTTGTGAATAGCAACAGACTCATCCTCTTTTCTTGAAGAGAAGGAAATTGGTGGAGGGCCAGTTCATAGAGGAGGTCTGGGTTCTTAGGGGTCCTTCATCCTTGGTGTTTGCTGCCAGACCAGAAGTCATTCTCTCCTTTCCCCACCAATCCTGAGGAGGCTTTATTCATTCCTGCATGTTCTTCATTTTTCAGATTGCCTCAGTTTAAGGAAGAACCTAAGAGCTACATGGGAACTAACATGAAGAAGGTAAGACCAGTATGGTGTCCACTGTTCTGCTTCCTTCTCTTCCCCTTGCTTGCTTACATCTGTGTTCTTTGCTTTCACATTCTGTGGCTATATTTATTCCTGGAAGTCCCTAGATCAGTGAAGGAGCACACTTAAGAGAACTCAATCTGTCATTGTTTATTGAACTAAAAGGAATTATGCTGGCATATTCAGCTAGGAGTTTTGTCTGTTGCGCTGTTGCCTAAGAAGTCTGACTGGAACAGCAATCACCTGCTCCTCGTCTAAAAAGCTTCTGCAGGCTCTGGGAATCTGATGGTGATGCTTTCAAAACCAGCACCCTCTTTTTAACATCTCTTCAGCTTCTTTTTCATCCTTTCTTGCACTACATTAGCCAATATTGCTTTCCCAGTGAATATTATTCCTGCTCTCCCGGCCTAGAAAGGAAGCCTTTCTATGAGGTAGGTGTGACAATGTGTAACCACCATTCAGATTTGCTGTTGTGGACATGCTTTTGGTGGCTTTCAGGGAAGAGAACTTTTATGATAAAAGTCAGAATACAGAGGTGGACTTCTGTCCTGGATGTTAGTAACCAAACCATGAGAATGTTCTTTCTCTCCCTCTGTTCCACATGCTTGTAGAATTGAAGGAGGCCATAGGGCCTTTGTGTGTTCCTTGGCATCATGTTGCACAGGCAGTTGCTTTTCCAGTGAATTTTCAGCATGTGGATTCCATAAACATACCATATTTACTTGCATATCATACACATCTTTTCCTTTAAATCAGCCCCTAGTATTGGGGTGCGTATCTTAAGTAGGGAAGCTGATTTGCTGCGCAGAAAAGAAACCCCTCATTTTGTTTCATGCTTAAGGCAAGAGTGGCATTTCTATTCAGGCAGCTGAGGGAGTCAGTTGACTTAATGTCTCTGTTGTTTATGCTGCAAGTGTTAATGATCATGTCTCCTTTTTAATGGTCTTGATGTTCCACTAATCAAGATAACCCTCCTTCTGGTATTTTTACTGTCTTTAAACTACTCCTGGTCTCTCTTCCCTTATTTCACAGCCTTGCAGGCTGTTTTAAGTTCTTTTCAAAATCGTAAATCCACCCGTGGAAATCAGTCTTTAGCAGCAGTTAGGGTTTCAGCTTGTGATTAACCAGGAAAGGGAGGGTGAGTGAACTGAAGTTTAACTCTGTCCTTGCTCTGTCTAACCATAACTCTAGGAACAAAATCTTTTTTTCTTCATTCTGCCTTTCCCAAAACCAGGTGCATATCTTGGGGACATGCAAGAAAGTACGGTACTCTTTTAGGTTTAAGAATGTTGTGTGGCGAGGGCACAACTTGAACTCTAGAATGGGGTCTAAAGAATACTATCAAAGATAGGGGGTCCTAGTGATGAGAGGCATAGAGTGGGGCAGAAAAGAGATGCACCCCATGTTAGGAAGCTAGACTTGTAGATTTCATGCATCTTTTCGTCCCTTTTTCTGGATGATGTATGGAGAATTGCAAAGATTCTCTCTCACTTGCACTCACATGCACTTGTGCTCACTCATACATACTTGCACACTTGCTCACTCACACTTTTATGGATATGCTCTCACATGTGCATGTATACACATGTGCACACACATACTCTCATGCTCTCTTTCTCCCTTGCTCTCTCATTCTCAGTACTGATCTTTACAGACCAGTTTCCTGAGAAAGCTGTTCCCACTGAGTTTGTTATAGGGGTCTGAACCAAATGGGGCTCTGTTTCTTCCACTGTACTCCATGATGATGCTGTTCTTGCATGCTGCCTCCACTGATAGAGAGAAAACCAAGATGTTAGCTTAGCGTAGGATGGGCAGTGAAGAGAGGGAAGGTTAGAGGTATGTCTGTGGCATAATGCAAGTGCCAGAACTCCTGAAGCTCCCATAAAGAAACTGAAGCTTTCTGTGTAAAAAAAAAAAAAAAAAAAAAAAAAAAAAAAAAAAGCTTCCCCAGAGCTTTCCAGTGACCAGGAAATAGCTGCACCCAGCTCATTAAGGCAATGCTGCTTGTCCAGTGTCTGATGCATACAGCCACTCTGTCCTGTCTGTTCACTGTGCATGCCTTTATTCTCCCCCATGGCCTTGCACTCTGCCAAGTTATTCTTTCTCTTTGGGTTTATTTTGTTTTGTTGAAACCATGCATTTGCCTGTCTTTCACAGATCTCTCCATGTCTCCTCAGCAAACTGGAACTAAGTAGTGGGGAACAGCCCAAAGCCCTCAACCAGTTAGAGAGGGTACTGCTCTTTAAAAACTTGAAGGTCTCTCTCTCCCTTCCTCCCTCCCTCACTCCCTCCTTCCTTCCCTTCTTTAAACACCTGGGAGATAGTTATGTTGTATATAGCAAATCTCCCCTTCTCCCATTTCTGACACAGCATGGCTTTTGGGGAGAATGCATGCAGCAATTGCTTTGCAGTGTTGTGGGTCTGCCTAGGACAGAATTGGTTGGGGGGAGATGGTCTTGTTGTCACTGAACAGGATTAAATGACTTGGCAAGTAGGATTCAGGACGCTGTCACTGAGTTATATGAAGGAAAGAAATGGGAGGATGTGGGCAAGAGATGAATCCTCTCAATTGCCAGTGTTGGCAAGAGGTTCCTTCTGTTTTCCAGTCTGGGTAAGCTCTCTGAAGTCAAGTTTTCCATGTAGTAGCAGCCATTACCATTCTCTGGAATGCTGAATTAATCTATTTTTCAGATATTTGGAGGGCATGATTAGCCATTGTCTGTCTTTGGCCTTATCTCCATTGATGCAAGAATGGGGTTTGGAATCCTATTTAGCATGACAGCTGCTAACCTGATCTGTCATTTGGATGTGTGTGGGGCCAAACTATTATAAAAAATAGTGCCTATACTCTTCTTTGAAGAGTGTTTTTTATAAGTAGTGCCAGTCTGCACTTTTGCTTTTATCCATACAGGTCCCCCATGTCATTAAAAATAGTATTAGCTGGAGTCCCTTACAGGTGTCCAAACTCAGATTATGTAGAATGAGTTTGTCTGCCCTATCTTCTTTCATGCCAGAGAGATGGAAAGGAAAAACATAAAGGTTTTCAGAATTTCCTAGCTTGGGTCTGTGACCAGGATGTTTTGGAAAGGCTGTGACTTCAGATCCTTCTGTGTATGAAGGATTTATATCGAATTGTACAGGAATGGAAACTAGGCAAATTCCTTTTTCTCCTGGCTAAGGGGTATTGTAGTTGAACTTCACTGAAGAAGCAATGGGAATGGCTTTGTTTCTGAGTTTTCCAAGGATTGAGGAAGTGGTGAAGTGCTCTTGGGTGCCTGAAAGGTGTAGACAAGGTTGCCTAATTCAGTTTCTGTCAGGCCTTACAAGGGATGGGTAAGTGAGATGACTGACCCAATTGGTGTCTCCAGCGGGGAAGGATTTCTACCATGGGCTGCATTCTCTCTGCATGCTGTTGTGTCTTGAACGCCACTTGGTGTGCTGACCAGTTTCATGCTGCATCTAGAATGAGCTCACCTGCTAGTTTAATTGCATTAGTTACTAATCATTGGGCCCTCCGCTTTTCTCTTGAGGCTTACAATATCTTATGGAAAAACAAACGAGTTCAGGTAAGGTGACATGCTGAATGATGGGATCTCTCAGACCCTTTAAGTAGAATCTTGTAGTATTGTCCTTCCTCCTACCCTTAACCCTGAGTTGGGATATTACCGGTAAAGCCTCATAGTTCAAAGTGGGGGGAGCAGGAACCTTGTGGTCTTTGATACTGTTTAGCATACACACTTATTCTCTTTATGCAAAGAGAACTCCTTTGAACACTCATTTCTGGCACTGATGTAGAATGTGGCTATGAAGGCAAAGCAGGAGGAGGGAGCAAACCTGATTTTCATAAAAATCCAGATGTAATAAATCCACTTATTTATGGAAGTTCTTCTGTCCTGATGTCAGCTAAATGTAACCAGCAAGTCTGAAGCCTGACTTCCAATTAGGGAAAAAATGACTGTGTACCCTCTTCTCTTCATTTAATAAGGAAAGCCTTTCAGAGACCAGATTTTGCTGACTTTTACCATAGAAGTACAGGGCTGGTCTGTTTGAAAGGTATTCGTGTTTGGAAAAACCTCACAGGAGACTGAAAGCTGAAGAAAAAGAGAATTTTAGCTGCTGTTTAAAATGAAGAATTCTTATGCATTTGAAATATAATGGGACTTCCACTAAGTGGAAAGAAAATCTGAAACGTTCAAAGGGGAGGGGTGTGCTGGAGGGCAGATCAAGGCCTCCCATGGTGAGGAGAGTGTGGGGCTGGGGTGGGCAGGTGCTGCCCAGCTGGGGCAGGGGGTGAGGCATGAGACGGAGCTGTGGCTCGTCTGGGGGGAGTGGGAAAGGGAGGGGGTGGCTCCCACCGCTGTGCGCAGCTTGTTCGGTGGCTCCTGCTGCTGTTCCTACTGCTTGTCCGGGGGGGCATGTGCCCTTGGATCTGTGCAGGGCAGGCAGCTGTGGTGCTGGGAGGCTGGCTGTGGGGCAGCTATGGCTATTTTTTGGGGTGGCTGCAGCCCTCCCCTGTAGCCCCCTCCCAGCACCGCCGAGTGCCACCGTGGTGCCAGCTCCAGCCCACAGCTGCAGCCTGTGCCCCGCACAGATCTGGGGCACACGCCTCTCCCCCTCCTTCCCCTCTGTCCCCCCTGTGCCGTCCCAGGGTGTGCGCAGCAGCAAGAGCCGTCCCTCCCAGATGAGCCGCAGCTCTGTCCCATGCCCTGCCCTGCTCCGCCTGGTCAGTGCCTGCCTCAGCCCCACTCTCTCCCCCATCACAGGGGCCTTGATCTGCACCCCCCCCCCCACGTCCCTTCCCTCCTCACTCCCTTTTCACCACAACAGACTTATCAGCTGCATGCAGCTGTATCAGAAATTGGATTGGTATTGGCCAATATCCCTCCTTAAAAATTGACTATTGGTATCGGCCCCCAAAATCTCTATCAGTGTGCCCC
Source organism: Alligator mississippiensis (assembly GCF_030867095.1). Lineage (NCBI taxonomy): Eukaryota > Metazoa > Chordata > Crocodylia > Alligatoridae > Alligator > Alligator mississippiensis. Next base: position 18,103,008 of record NC_081829.1, read on the forward strand.
TATTTAAAACAGTTTTAAAATGTGCCTTGCTTGTGGGGTTATTTTTTGTTAAGCTTGACTGAGAGGTCAAGCTAAATCTTAAAGAAACCCCTTTGAGAACTTTGTATTCCTGGCTCTCTGGCTACCTACTTGCATATGATCAGTGAGAGTGAATCCTGGTGAATGATGCAGGCTGGCTTGAATAATGGCAGTGTACATGTTTCTGTTGGTGACCTGAACAGGAGAGAGAGAATTTAGTGGAAAGCATTGCTTATTCCTTGAAAATAGGTAATTGACCTTAGCAGGATGTTTCATTCATGTTCTATAGTTTTCCAGAGTGCCTAGTACTCTTTCTGATCCAGCCACTTCTTTGAAACCCTATACATTGAAACCCAGAGGTTTCCTATAGACCTGGATCCTTTTATTCCTTGGTGGAAGAGGGCCAGCATTGAGGAGATTGTCTCACCTCAGTCTTATTGATAAGATCAAGAGTAGGTGTAACAGAATGCACCATTAGTATGTATTTGAGTTTTGGAGTACAGACAAATACATGAGGACTAACCAGCAAGGAAGATGATGAGCATTTTATTTTTCTGAACTGGAAACAAAGCATGAGATCAAACAGAATGACTGAATACAAGAAATGTAATGTTTTAAAATCTTTTTAAAAGTGAGCTTTTTAAAAAAATTAGATCTTTTCAATTTCATGTTGTAGATCTGTTTTTTGTCATCCAAGAAATAGTTGGATCATAAAGGCCAGTTCTCTATTCTAAAAACTAGAAGAAATAGCAGGGGATAACACAGTTCTGAATCTGTTATCAATTAACTAGCTCAAAGGAAATGATAACATATCTAAAACTTGAAGATTAGCTCCCAAAGGAATACTTTGTGGTGCAAGGGGAAATTACACAAATGGTTTACCACATTGGGACACAACATTTTCACAAGCTTTGTTGAAATGAGAAATTTATATGGGCTATGGCCTTGTTTGGAAACAGAAGAGGATATATTGGAAAACAATACTGGGATCTTCAGGGCTAAATGCTATATCAAAAATACAGTTAAAACCCCCCTGAATGTATGGGTGGTGAAAGAACACCCCAGAAAGAATGTATAGGAAGCAAAAACATAGCAAATGTGTCTGTCTGTTTGTGGCAGTTGGGGTGGGGGCAGGAGTAGACCTATGATGGCTATTGAAGAGCTTAAACTTGAAATAAGGGAGGCTAAGTATAAGAGTAAGAATACTTTATAAAAAGCAAAAGGATGGTAACATTGAATCAGCAAATTTCAGAGGGATGTTTATACTGAAGAAAAACTAGTTGCTACAGCTGTCCTGGGCTGCTGAGACCAGATTTTTCATGCCATTGATAAAATACAGATACTGAAACCCATAATGAATGCATCTGATTTATTTAAAACTTAGTTGCATTAACCTCAGGTTAAATATGTAAATGGTTTTGCGCATACAACATTTGGTGAGAGATCCTAATTGTGACAAAAGTCATAGTTAGGAGTCATACGTTATTGCTTTATTTTTAAAGTTAGAAAGCACTAATCAGACTATTTTGCCTGCTTCTGCTACTCACAGGTCATAGAATTTTGCCAAATGATGTAATGAGCTTTATGCAGGCTTCTGGTTGATCTCTACAATGACTGGGTATAATTTAGAAAACCTGACTGCTTTGGCATTGACAAAGTATTTGCAGAGTTGAAGAGTCCAAGTGGCTTGGGTATTCTAGCAGTCAGGTGGTAAATATTGCAATCATGTTTTGTTCCAATGCTTCTCTGCCTCAACCCACCATTTCCTTGAATTGGTAACTGGTGTTAGCAGTGGAGTTGCTGAAGTGCATTTCTTGGCTAAGGCAGGCAAAGTTCTTTAGGTAGATATGAAATATTTTATTAGACCAACAGAGTAGGCCTGAAGAAGGGTGATTGCTCCCAAAAGCTTGCAAAGACCTTTATTCCAGCTACTTTGTTGGTCTAATAAAAAATATGCAGGCAAGGTTCTTTGGGTAGCTGTGATATGTCTTCAGACCAACACAACTACAACCAGAAACCCACCTTTCTTGGCTTAGGTTTTTGTGGGATAGATTTCATTCACATTTCAATAAGGTATTCAACTAGACTACTGTACTATAAATAGACAAAGTGCATACAAACATACTACAAAGTACTGTTGATGGAAGGCAAATATTAATGGTGAGATGTATGGGTCACTGCTAAGACTTGTTACATAGTTTCCAGGAGACAGAGAAAATACCCTGCTCACCCAAATCTGGGCACAGAAAGATCCACAGTTGTAAAGGGATCTGGAGAACCTGGAAGATTAACTACAACAAAAAAATTGGTCCAACAAGTAGCAAATCCTGTGCCCAGTTAGAGAAAATGGCTGTCCTAAAGGGGGAGCACTCATTTGGAAAACAGCTGCTTTGAAACTTGTCTAGGGCCATGCTAAATGTCATTCATGGTATGATGTTGCTGCTGAAGAAGTGCTAGAGCATGTATGTTTGTGAAGTGAATGTTACAGTAGCAAGGTAGTAGTAAGACAGCCAAGGATTTGCATGGGTGATTATCTTTTATTGGATCAACTGCATGGTTGGGATAGACTTAGACAAGCTCTTGAATGCAATGCATAGTTTAGGTGGATCACTCCAGTACTACCAAAGTAATAGTAAAATGTTACAGATCCTGATCTGTGCAGTGTAGAAAAATATAAGAACTAGAAAAATTATAAGGACGCATAAGATAGTAAAATGCTTACTAAACAGTTGGATAATGGACCAGACTCCCAAAGGCAGAAAGAGAGAAGAGCTTCAAGTTCAGGTTAAGTAAGATCTTAGTGGTAATGATGTGGTGAGCAGAACAGCAAGCTGTATGGCATTGTGTACATGACCAGATCTTAATTCTAAACCCTACAGTGTCATTTTTGTGGAAATTTCCTTAAAATGTTTGAATGGAAAGCTTAATTGATGTATACTTGAGTGTCTTTCTAGAGTTGCTAAAGAGCTACTTAAAACATTACTTTGTGCTTTCCAACAAAATGGAAGGAGTCTGAAATGCACCCTCAGGGCAGTCTTAGGGAATACTGATCTTTGTGTAAAGCAAGGAAATACAGATGGGGGTGTGGGACTCATGCTTGTGTATTTATTGATGCAAAGCAGAGTGCCAAATTCATACTCTGCTGATTTCAGAAGAGGGGGTCTGGGGTAGTGTGGGTCTTGGAGTAGGGTGCTGTGGGGCTAACTTGCATGATTTTCAGGTGCTGGTTAGTTTGTGTGATTCTGTGGACACTGTTGGCTGTCTCATTTGACTGAGAGAGACTTTCTGAGCTGTTTCTGTGTGGTCTGTTCTGTACAATGTTACTGGGCTGACATTCTCAGTGTTTATGATTTTCAGTTGAAAATGAGAGCAGGAGGAATGAGTGATTCATCGAAATGGAAAAAGCAGAAGAGATCACCAAGGCCTCCTCGCCATGTAACCAAGGTCTCTCCAGGAACAGAACCACCAACCACCAATGGTAGTAACATCACAGGTAGGTAGGAACCTGTTTTCAAAGGACAGACCTTGTCCATCTTGCACTTGGTTGCTTTTTTTCATTTTTCTCGCTTGTGTTTTCTGTATTAAATGTTGATGTTAGCAACACACATACTACTGCTCTGCAAGTCCAGAAGGAAGTGTGTGAGGAGAAGGGAATACTTGTTGACCTGAGTGAAGCAAGGTCCTATAGTAGTGTAACAAAGTTTGCATGAGCAGGACATGAGCCCTGGTCACTACCTCAAGATGGCCACCAGAATGGAGCTGGCATGGCACCTTACCTGCCCCCCCCCTTTACCTCTGCCATCCTCCCATCCCCACCCTGTGTGCCTTTTCTGCAGCAGCAGTGGCACATAGTATAAAAGCAGCAGCCAGAGGTTCACTGCTATGTGGGGGATGTCACCTCCTGTTTTTGCTGCTAAAAATTGGTGGGTTTTTTGGCCACTTGACATGCATGTTGGTGCCACAAAAAAGGAAGTGACACCCCCCAGTCCTGCAGCAGCAAACCCAGCTACTGTGCACCACTGTCACCCAGAGCATGGTACTAGCCATTTACGCCTCTGCCTCACTGTCATCTCAATAGCTTTACGCTATTTGTCTGCTTGTTTTCAATAGATCTTCCAGGGATGGCTTGTAGAGAGGGAATTGGGGGATCTAATGTGGTGGGTGAGTCAAATGGGTGGAAAAAGCAGCAGGGCACCATGGATGGGGCAGTGGTAATGGGCAAAATGGGAAGGAAATGGAAAAGAGGAAGCAGGGACTGGGGATGTGACATGGTTGCCTGCATTAGCATGAGACTGGACTCTGCCTAAGAGGTTTCTTTTAGTCCTTTGTTGTGATAGTCTATCAGGCAGTGGTTGGTGGAGGTAGTGGTAATAAGGGATGTGGAAGGCTGGGACCAAGTGAGTTGGTGTGAAAACAGAGATATTGAATGGGGAAATGGAGATGGAAAGGGAAATGCAGGAAATGAGGAGATAGGGGCACACCAAGATCAAATACTGGGCATGTAGGCTATAAGTAAGTGGGTCTGTCCCTGTTGTTGGGTTAGGGAGTGAGGGCAATACTGCTAGTGGGTAATGGAATAGGGCAAAGGGCCTATGAGGGACATAAGTAGATTCTGGCATGTGGAAGAAGATGAAGGGGTGGTAGAGAATATATGAAGGAGGGATGTGAGAGTTGTGCATAGGGACCTAACTGGAGGAATGGAGGGAGCTCCTGGTGTATGCTGTGTGCCCAGCCTTTGGAAGCTACCACTGTGTGTGTAACATTCTAGTACTGTGATACTAGAAGCTCTTATCTAAGTAGAGCTGGAGAAGTAGAAGAGCCCATAGGTATACAAAAATAGACTGCATGATTACCTTTTGTTACCTTCATTTTGGGTACATCAGTTTTGTTGGTGTGGAGTATGCTTTCTTCTTGTAGATGCTTTACATTTTGATGGGACAGACAGAAACAATAACAACAGAAGGAACTGGACAGGAAGGTTGATATACTAGCTGTGTACTGTACACACTTTTAATGAATATTGTGTGCAAAAGAAAGAGATCTGGTTTAGCGTTGAGGATGTCCTGGTGTTTTCTCATACCAGTGCCAAGGAAATAAGAAGTTAAAATATATCACGTCCAATATACAAACATCCAGATTTTATCCTGCTCCCAGCACGATGCTTGTTATATCAACAGGCTAATACCTTCTAACATTGCTTTTCAGTTCAGTGCTATAACCCTATGTGCATGTGTATGCACACACTTTGAATTGTATTGCTTTCTGACATACTAGATGGGAGAAATGCAGAATTATTTGCATGTTCAGTTGCTTTTCTTACAAAACTTGCCTTTTGGCTTCCAGAAAGTTTTATCAGTTCTGTAATACACAGCACTAAACAAAGCAAAGGTTAATGTGTGAATTCATAATATGTCCTCAATGTGATTTTTTTTTTTTTTTTTCTCTAGGTAATAGCTTCATCTTTACAAGGTTTTCTTAACTGCATGGTCTATGAATGTGTAGGGTTCTCTTAAATGAAAGTTTAGATTCTGGAGCATCTAACAATAAGAGATAAGTGCCCATGAATCTGTTCCATGTTCATTTGTCTTCTGCTAAAACTCATTTTGGTTAGGAGAAAATACAAGAATAATTCTATTTACTTCCCCTTTATCCTTGAAATAATTCCTCTTTCAAAATTTTTGATTAAATATTTATTGAAGAAATTTCCTTAAATGTGGTTGTTCTTTCAGGTGTGTATTCCATCAAAGTATTAAACCAGGGGGCTTAGTCCCGCTTTAAATGAAAATCTCAATACAGGCTTAACTGTTGCACCACTACAGACTCTACCACGATCCAAAAACGTAGACATCTTTTACTTTATGCACAGTGAGGAATTATCAAGATCCAAGTGAAACAGCCATTTTTCTCAAATCCATATTTTAAGACATGGATAAGATGCTTTGAACATGCAGCAAGAGTCTTGAAGTGACCACCCAACATCCAGCCTGGTAGGGCAGTGTTGTGGTTACAGTTGCCTCATATGTAATCACTCTTATCTTGGGGTCAAAAAAACCTGTGCAAAAAAAAAAAAGCAGGGTGGTGCACATGACCCAAAACTGGAGCCTGGCCAGCTGGAGCCACATTTGAGCTACCAGCTGGGCTCTGAGTGGCAGGATTGCTGCTGCTGCTGCAGCCCCAGGAGGCCCCCAGGACCTGAGGTAAGGCTGCTGGTGCTAGCCAGCCCAGTGCTGGCCCCAGCCTCCTCTACCCTATCTGGGGTAACTGGCCACACACCAGAGGGCGTGTGGCACAGGTGTTCCCTGGGGACAAGTAGTAGTGGCACAAGATGTCCCACTGCTAGTTGTCCCCAGGGAAACAAACATCCACACTTGCGTGGATGTGGCCCATGAGTCTTGTAGTGGTTGATAAACTGCAGTACTAGATCTGTTGTCATAGATGTTGTTTTTTGGGTGTACAGACTATCTACAAGGGTGGTATAGGTTGTAACCATGTTGGTCTAAGGAGACTAAGGTCTAAGGCAGACAAGTTTATTTCAGTAAATCTGATATCTCTTATTAGACCAACAGGCTATCTGCAACAAATTTATTTCACACCCCCCAAATGAACAGCCCTGAATACCAGCCCTGAAAAAAGTGGAGGCACTGCTTTTCTACTTGCTTCCACTTCTTAGCTGTTGCATGAGAACTACTGCTTTAATCTGTACCAACCATTGCCTACCCAGTCTGATGGTGAGGAGGATATTTTATCAGATGAGGTGTAACTTTTTATATTTATAGAAACATGTAATCAAGAAACTACTTAGTTTTCTCACAATGCAAATGTACGTCATTAAGGTTGGAGATGTCTGCAGGATCTTATAGAACCTGTGGAGCAAGATGAAAATTAATTCTTCCTTTTTATCCTCCTATCTGTTTTATCTGCTTCTTGTCCTGATTCTGTTGTCCAGGCTTTTTGTCATCCTTGTATTGTGTACCTCAGGGAGCAGGCAAGAGAGCTACCGGAGGAGGTAGCAAGGCTCCAAAGCATCCTCTGCCATGAGAATATTATTGATTCCATGCTGGAAGAAATCTCTGGGACTGTGGAGGAGGACTGCCAGAGGAGGTGCTAGAAAAGGAAGAGGGCATGGACTCCCAGGAAGGTGGAAGCTGGAAGCTTGTGACTTCTGGCAGCATAGAGAAGTTGTCATCCCCACCTGCAGCAGTTTGCCTGGAGAACAGATATGGAGACCTAGCAACAGAGGAGGAGAAGTGAATTCCATTGGTAAGAGGCCAGGCCAGGAATCCCCGAAGTGGCGAGGATGAGACCACTGCCACAAAGAAGCAGCAACAGATGGTGGTGGTTGGAGACTTCCTTCTGTGGGGGACAAGAGGGATCCATCTGCTGGCCTGACCTGATGACCCAGGAAGACTGCTGCTTGCCTGGAGCCCACATCCAAGATATCACAGAAGGTTTACCGAGACTCATCCAAACATTTGACTACTACCCCATGCTGCTCATCCATGTGGGCACCAACAGTACTGCCAAGGGTGACCCTGAGCAGATCAACTACAAGGCTCTGGGTGCAAGGGTGAAGGGAATGGGGGTGCACAGGTGATGTTCTCGATCTTTCCGGTTAAGGGGAAAGGGCTGGGCAGCAGGAGTGGATATGTCCTACAGATCAGTGCATGGCTGCATAGGTGATGTTGTCAGCAGGGGTTCAGTTTCTCTGAACATGGAGCAAGGATTACAGCCTCCCACAACATTCTTGCAAGCAAGCTAAGGAAGTAGGGGTTGGATGAATGGACTGAAAGATGGAGAGAAAACTAGTTGGATCATTGGGCTTAACAGGTAGTAATCAATGGCTTGATGTCTAGTTGGCAGCTGGTATCAAGTGGAGTGCCCCAGGGCTCAGTCCTGGGGCCGGTTTTCTTCAATATCTTTATTAACAAGCTGGAAGATGGGATGGAATGCACCCTCAGCATGCTCACGGATGACACCAAGCTGGGGGAAGTAGTAACTATGCTGGAGGGTAGGGCTAGGATGCAGAGTGACCTAGACAAATTGTAGGATTGGACCAAAAGAAATCTCACGAGATTTGTTAAGAAAAAGTGCAAAGTCCTGCACTGTGGATGGAACAATCCAATGCACCGCTACAGGGTTGGGACCAACTGGCTAAGCAGCTCTGCAGAAAAGGACCTGGGGGTTACAGTGGACAATAAACTAGATACAAACCAACAGTGTGCCCTTGTTGCCAAGAAAGCTAACAGCATATACTGGTTGCATTAGTAGGAGCGTTGCCAGCAGATCGAGGGAAGTAATTATTCTGCTCTATTCTGCACTGGTGAGGCCACATCTGGAGTACTGTGTCTAGTTTTGGGCCCACCACTACAGAAAGGATGTGGACAATTTGGAGAGAGTCCAGCGGAGAACAGCAAAAATGGTTAGGGGGCTGGGGCACATGACTTATGAGGAGAGGCTGAGGAAACTGGGTTTATTTAGTTTGGAGAAGAAAAGACTGAGAGGGGATTTGATAGCAGCCTTTAACTACCTGAAGGGTGGGTCCAAAGAGGATGGAGCTGGACTGTTCTCAGTGGTGTCAGATAACAGAACAAGGAGCAGTGGTCTGAAGTTGCAGCAAGGGAAGTTTATGTTGAATATTAGGAAAAACTTTTTCACTGGGAGGGTGGTGAAGCAGTGGAACAAGTTATGTAGAGAGGTGGTGGAATCTCCATCTTTGGAGGTTTTTAAGGGTCGGCTTGACAAAACTCTGGCTGGAATGACCTAGTTGGGGATGGTTTTGCTTTGAGCAGAGTTTTGGATTAGATGACCTCCTGAGATCCCTTCCAACCCTCATTTTCTATGATTCTTTGACTGCTGAAAATGATGAGGATGTCCAGTTCTTCTCCAGGGTCTTCTGTTGCATGGATAGTTAGCATGTCTGTCTGCATAATCATATATATAATATGCATTTGGTAAAATACTAATATATTGTTCTTGTCTCCTTTTATAGTCCTCTAATTTTTAATTGTTCAGTCTTCTTTAGTACTGTCAACATTTCTTCTTCCTTTTGCTGGACAGGCCGGCAAATCTTTTCTTTATAGTTTATTGGTGTTCTAGAATACTTTGAAGAAGTTATTCTGCTTGTGGTCAGTCATCGTACTACATCTGAACCCTTTAAAATTGGATCTTCTCTTGATTTACCCCTTGTATTGTGACATGTTGTATTTGTCTTCACTGCCCTGGCTCTCTGCAAGGTTGTTTGTAACTACTTGAGATGTCTTAAGCAGGGGTTAGTAACTTATAGCCTATAGGCCAGATCCAGCCTGTGGAGCCATGTGATCTGGCCCATGAACATGAGGCAGCAGTGTTTGGCAGCAGGGCTTTGGTGGTGTTTGCTGTCTGTACTGCTGCAGGAGTTCTCCCTGTGAAGGGGTGGTGGGCAATCAGTGGATCCTTGTGCCTGCTTGCCTCTGTCCCAGCCTGGTAATTCCAGTCTGAAACCTGAAAAGGTTGCTGACTACTGCTTTGAGGTAAAGGGAAAGGATTGTTTTCTGAAGTTCATGTAATCTCTGTTTCTTTGAATTTAGGTTTACTGGAGAACTCTCCAACTGTTGAATTACTGTAATCATTCATTGACCTGAAGGGACAGGGGAGCAGAGAATTTCAATGTAAAGGATTAATTACCTAACCCATGGTGTGTCTAAGATGTTTTTGTATGACTTCCGTTCTGGTTCTCAGATCAACTGATGGCCATTATCACCTTTCCTTTCCCTACCACATGCTGCTAGGCAGCCATCTCCCAAACACTTTGGATCTCGACGTACAGTGATATTCTTTGTCCTTTTCTAACCCCCCCCAGATACCATACAGAGAATCAGCAGTTTTGTCTGCTCTGTCTCATTTTTTTCCTGATTCTGTCAGTCACTCCTGCCTGCTTTCTCCCTTTTTATTTAAGTATACGAATTCTCTCCTGAATTAATTTTTCATCCAGTCTCTGGATGTGTAAAATTCTGGCTACTATGTGATAATAGGAACTGCTAATCTCTGTTTTCCTTTGATCTATTTGGCTTATTGATAGGAGGAAAACAGAACGTTCTTTGGTCTGCATTTTTTGCCGCCTTAGTACACTCCAGGGACTTATGTGCAGAAAAAATCAAAATTATGCAAAATTATTATTATTTTTTTTTATATTTCATCTTATATCCTTAATATCTGTGCCAAAACCCCCATCTGGGTGGGTGTAGGGTTTGTGGGTGGATGTGGGCCCACCTGCCACACTTGCCCCCTCCCTCCCATGGCGCACAGTCCCTGCTGCTGACGTCAGGAGCAGGCAGCGGGCCCTTGGGGTGCTCATAGCCGTGGCAGACAGAGCTCCCTGGCAGTGTGTGGCTCTGGTTGAGCCTGGGGCTGCACATGGTGGCATGGAGCCAGCCCAACCTGGCCCACTGGCATGTACTTTCAGATCAGACCAGGCTAGCTCCATGCCAGCACATGGGGCTTACGGCACTGCAGGCAGGAGCCACACACCACTGGGCCAGGCAGCTCCGTGCCTCCATGTGTGGTTTCCCACTGGAATGCTGGTAGTCCCAGGTGGAGGCACAGAGCCTATCTGGCCAGCTCCCTATCATCATGTGCAGCCCCCGAGACTCAGCCAGAGCTGTGCACTGCCAGGGGCTCTGCCTGCCATGGCCATGAGCACCCCAAAGGCCAGCTGCCTGTAGCTGCTGCCGCCAGTGATGGCATGGGCTGTGCACCATGGCAGGTGGGGCATGGACACGTGGCAGGGGAGCCCACATGCCACCACCCATTCCCTCCTATTGCAGGCAGGAGCTCCCCTCTCGACTCAACAGCTGTCCAGTCATGTGCCATCACACTCAGTGCCTCCAGATAAGGCTCCTAGCTGGAGTGCCAGGAACCCTGCAAAGATAGAGGTACAGAGCCTGCCCGGATTAAACTATGCAAAATTATGCAATTATGCGGGGTAATACATCTTATGCACAAAATTGCATGGGCACATAATTGCATAATTCCCCAGTGTGCATCTTAGGATGTTTTAAGGGAGTTCATTTGTTAGTTTGTGCTGCAGGCTAACTAGCGTGAAAGGAGTTCTTTGCTGCTCTGTCTGATCTTGAGAAAGGGGGAAAGAGTAATGCTAACTCTGCTGCTGTTTTTCATCAGCAGCTGGAGTTACTTTCATTGATGCTCCTTCTCCCATCTCTTCTGGAAGTTCAGAAAATACCTCATCTGCCGTCAGCCCTGCTACAGACAGTGGCATGGAGTTGTCTTCCCAGGCCACATCCAAGGAAGACCTTACAGATTTGGACCAGGTCAGCTCTTTGGGACTTAGCGCTGCCATGCCTTTGGGTGATCCCAAGGCCATTGATCTTCTACCCCAGGCTGAACCCCAGGTATGTGCAGAATCCCATGCAGATATGACAAGTCCAAACCAAGCTGTTTGGTCTCTTGCTGAAGATCTTGTGTCTATTTTTGCAGCTTTCCTTTGTGCAATGGTAAAGAAAGAGCTTAAGGAAAGCTTAAGAATTTTCCTTCTTAGTATAGGGTTACACAATTTTGGTACAATCATGTCTTCATGCTTTCTTCAAGACTATTTGTCATTAGCACTGTCAGAGGATAACTGTGGTCTAATACAACAATTCCTGTGAAACTCTGTTACTTCCAGTATTTCCATTACAGCAGCCTTAATTAAAGGAGTAGCTAATAAAGACAAACATGACTGTGGTCTGAGGATCTCTTGCTTATTGTTTTCAGTACCTCTAAGGCATAAAAATAACCAAAGGAGTAGATGGGTTGATTTGAGGAAGCATGACATTGAAACTAAAAAGCTGGTAGGAGGACGAGAGACTACAAATACTGTGCAGGGTGTCAATGCCAGAGATGGACAAGAATTGTTTAATGTAGTCCAAGAGCAGATGACTAGACCTGATGTGGTAGGAACTGATATGATAAATATGAAAAACTTACAAGGAGTAAGAGTTGTTAGACTGCAGAAGCGTTTCCCAAGTAAAGCTCTTATAATGCCCTCAGTGGCAGGGCTTTAAAACCAGGTTGAGGCATGCATTGGTTAGGAGGAAATGGAGTACAAATGGCTGAAATCATCTCTTCTGTCTTGACTCCTGTTCAGCTCCCTCACACGTTGTCAGTATGACCATCTGAATGACTGAATGAGTCTGTCATGTTGCTGGTGCACTGTTATCTTACACTTGCTTTGATTTTATTTCTTGCTTCCCAAATGACTGGTATGACTGAAGGATGAAAGTCTCAGGGTGGAGAAGACCCAATCAGCCTCTGTGGAATCTATCCCTGAGGTACTAGAGGAGTGCACCTCTGTGGCAGAACACTCTGACTCTGCCTCTGTTCATGACATGGACTACGTCAATCCCCGAGGTGTACGTTTTACACAGTCCTCCCAGAAGGAAGGTGAGAGTTGTGAAATGCTGCCAAGTCCTTATCTGTGTCTCTCTACCCTACTTCATCCCTTGTCTGGAGGGAAATGAGCTTCTTTTCCTGAACTACTATCTGTAATGGTTTGGTCTTTGCTACCTAATGGGTATCTGCAAAAGATGGGAGCAGAACTGAGGGCTCTTAATGTCTCACTGGCTGTTATTTTTCCCTTCAGGAACAGCACTGGTCCCCTATGGTCTGCCTTGTATCCGTGAGCTCTTCCGCTTCCTTATCTCCCTAACCAACCCTCATGACCGCCATAACTCGGAGGTGATGATCCACATGGGGTTGCAGCTGCTCACTGTTGCTCTGGAGTCAGCTCCTGTGGCAAACTGTCAATCTCTGCTGGGGCTTGTGAAGGAAGAATTATGTCGGCACCTGTTTCAAGTGAGTCTGGCCTCTAGAGCCCCTGCGTGTGCTGCCAGTGAGTTTCCCCATGTGCCAGGTGTAAATTTTGATAACCAGTACATTGTCCCTGAGATCTGCCATTTTGGAAGGGGAAGTGATGTTAGTTGTCACCCAGGATCACAGATCTGGCTGCTCCATAGAGCAGTGGGAGTAGAGAGTGTCAGGTAGAAAGAGGCCTCTATAAGAATCTATGCAAGTATCTCTCAGGTTACTGCTTGCATGTGGGAGGGGATGATATCTGTACATGTTCATTCACTGTCATCCATCTTTTTCCCAGTTATTCAGTAGATGTCACTACTAGTTCATCCTTTCCCACAAACTCCTGATTAGGCACTAAACTGCCCTGCCCACTTCTCTTCAACAGTCTCCCAAATGAGGCTGAAGTTTAAACCCCTTCTTCCTTGGCCCCTGACTTTTGCTCTCCCTTAGTCTGATAGATGGAAACCTTTTAGTTGCCTTTCACCAAGGAGGAAAGGGAGGAAGTGATTTTAATGTGCAACTGGATTGTCCTAGTGTGTCAGAAGCTGTATAGCAACTCTCATGTCTTGACTTAGAGATTTATCAGAAACCCAGTCTTCCTCAAGATTATAAGTGACAAGCCGTGCAAAGGCTTGGGAGTAACCAGTAAGTCATTCTGTAAGTGCCGTGCTTGGAAGCAATGTCTCACCTAGAATTCTAGTCACAGGGAGAGCCCTTTACTTCCTACAGGTACAGCAGTTTCAGGACAAATTAGTACTGCCCAGGAGCAGTCCATGCATACAGGAGTAAAGGCCTGGTGGCAGTGCAGAAGGCTTCTTCCAATATTAAAACCACTATGTGGAAGCTCCCCCTTCAATTGTGGGGGGGCTGGTGCAGCCATAACACCACCTGCTTATGTAAATAGAGTACCTGAACCTCTCAGTCCTTGCATTTTTGTTCCTTGTTCAGCTGCTGAGTGTGGAAAGGCTCAATCTGTATGCAGCCTCCCTAAGGGTATGCTTCCTTCTCTTTGAGAGCATGCGGGAACATCTGAAATTCCAACTAGAGGTGAGTGTTCGTATATTACTTATTCCCCCGGTAAAACACAGCTGGAGTTGTGGATGTGCCAAAGAAGATAGAAGTATAGACTGATTCAATAGGATGCAGTCCAGATATTGACTAGCAAGGCATGAATAGCGGTATGGGAATTCTTGGGGCTTCTTTAGAACCCTGTCTCCATAGAATAGTAAAACGCCTTTGGAATTGATGCCTTGCCTTCCTCTTACATTTGTTTCATTGTTCAGTACACTGGGACAGTAGCATAAGGATGGGTGGGTGAGGGGGCATGAGCCTCAGGCACTGCTTTGCTGGGAGGAGGCACTGGGAGGGAGTGAGGCAGGTGCCTTATCCTCCTATACTCTTCTTCCCTCCCCTGCTCTCTCAACTTTCTTGCAGCAGCCCTGGCCAGCAGGAAGGGAGAGCAGAACAGCAGTAGCAGTGTCAGCTCAGGATTGTGAGAGTGAGAGGCATTCTAGGAAGTGTTGTTTTTGCTCCTGAAGGAGGTCATGTCCCCTTTTTTTGTCACTGAAAATCGGGTTTTGGCTGCTTGACATGTCAGCAGTTAAAAAAGGAGGTCATGTGAACTCTCCCAGTATCAGAAAACTGCCAGTTGCTGCTTAAGTTGCTTTGGCAGTGCATACCACTACTGCTTCATTGCTGGCAGTTGAGCTAGAGCTGCAACCACTGCAGAGAAGGGGCAAGTGCAGTATGAAGGGGAGATGGAGGGCTGCCCAGGGCACAATACTTGCCAGTTATACCTCTGAACTATGATTTACTTTGCCCCCCCCCAAAAAAGGCATCTTTTGGCTTATACTATTGAAACATACAATAAATTTTTCCATCAGAGCAAGCCTTTGCTAAATACGGACTGTTTTATGCTGTGAACCACGTGGGAGCATTGAGCTCCTACATCTGTTGAAAGCTAGTTGTTGTCCTTTCTTTCCTCTTTGCCATAAACTGAGCTGTTCTATGTTTCTGCCAGATGTACATAAAGAAGCTGATGGAGATGATCACTGTGGAGAACCCCAAGATGCCCTATGAGATGAAGGAGATGGCCCTGGAGGCTGTTGTTCAGCTGTGGAGAATCCCCAGTTTTGTCACCGAGCTCTATATAAACTATGACTGTGACTACTACTGCTCTAACCTCTTTGAGGACCTCACTAAGCTGCTCTCCAAGGTCCTGAAATCTCTAATTTGTCCTCACTTTCAGTTGGGGATGTAAACTCCAGAACTTGGAATTGAACAGGACTGGGAGGGAGGTGTAAGTTGGGAAATGGAAAGGGATGGCTCTTAAGTCTGTATGAAGGAGAGAGGAGCAAATGCCAGTCTTGACATGGGATGATAAAAGGCTGGCCTTAAATAGATTTAAATAGTTAAGGAAGGCCACTTAATTTGGAAGTTTAAGGGAAAGTCAAAGAGATTGCACAATGCTGGCAGAGCGTGCAGGAGGGATTAAAAAAAAAGGTTGTGAGGAAGTTTTGTATGGAAAGTCATGGGGAGTGCTGCTGCATGTCAGGGTTTCCAGAGCAGTGAGAGAAACTTTTCCTCAGGGCTGGGGAGGTGTTTATAACTGAAATAATCTTATATTCAGTTGTTTGATTTCCCAGAATGCCTTTCCAGTTTCTGGACAACTATACACGACCCACCTGTTGTCTCTCGAAGCATTGCTGACAGTGATTGATAGCACTGAAGCACACTGCCAGGCCAAAGTGCTGAGCAGCATCCACCAGCAGGAGAAGGAGGTGGCCAAACCCAGTGCAGAAACTGCCATTAGCACCAAAGAGCTATGCAATAGTAAGACCATCCCTTTCAACATCTCCGTGTCTGTCCTAGTTTTGTGCTAAAGCTACCTAATGCCTTCTTTTTGTAGCTCTCTTAACTTAAAAGTATATTTCTATTCTCCCAGGCACATGCTATGCTATTCTACTTTATTCTATTCTGCTAGGCACCTCTTGGCATCTAAAAAATGTGGTATAAAACCAGTGTATCAGAGGGACTCAGTCTTCTTTATGGCAAGTGAGTTCAGTGGAGTAAGCCTACTGCTTGTCCCCAGATAAAATTTGGAGATGACAGGAGGTATGGCCTTATCGACTAGGCTGTCTAGATGCATCTCTGCAGTGATTTCCTGCCCCATAGATGCTGTGACATCCTTCAGAACAAAATACAATTTTCTCTTAAAACTTGTGTGTGCATAAGTAAAGGGCAGAGCTTGTCCAGCTGCCCTTCAGTTGTTTCTTTGAGCCCATGGCAGCTGTATGGAGCCCCTGCAGTGTCAGTCTGTTTCTCTGGGTACTGTGCCAGTAGTAGTAGCAGTAATCACAGTGAGGTACTGTACTTAGTTTTACACTAGATCCCCCCCCGTGTGTATATTTCCCCCATACCATTCAGTAGCTGCAACAATAAAGGCAAAAGCCAAATTTTTGGTGTTTAAAACCTGTCCCTCCTGTGAGTTTCAGTGTTCTTTGAAGACAAGCAGTTATGGTAGAGAGAGGGCAACTGGATTCTTGTTAAAAAAAGGCCTCAGAAAAAAGAACAGCTAATGTTTGAGAAAAGCTTCAGAATAATTCATTGTCATCTTTCGGTAACTTAGCTTGCTTGCTTTATTTATTTTTCCCCCTCTCTCTGCAGACAATGACAGATTGCCAAATGAAGGGAAACCCCCCAGCACAGCCAATGAACCATCTGGGGCCTGTCCACCTACCACTGGGTGCCTTATGGCTGACCAAATGAAGCAGGGTTGTTTGGATTTGGAGGGAGGAAGTGATGCAGGTAAACACAGCAGAACCTCATCTCTTGCAGAACGTGTGTGTGCGGGGGGGGTGGTTCAGACTTAATTTGGTATTACCACCTTAGTGATGCTCCATTATTTTAGATGTACTATATATGACAAAGCATGGCTACTATAAATGTGTTTGTATCTGGGAAGGGGGCTGGACTTGATGGAATAACAAAAATGCATGAGATTTGTCTGTAAAGTAGCATTTTCAGTAGATGGTCCAAGGTTGCCTGGGACTGTCATGGGGATCTTCACACTCAGATTTTAATAGGCAAAATGGAGCCAGAAATTTTTAAATCTTTGCAAATGTGAAATTAGCAGGGCTGATGAAAGCTTTTGTTTGTCTAAGTGCTCTTGAGGCTACAGAACATTGAGAAGCAGGAAAGCAGTGGGAGTGTTCAACTGGTCGGTAGACCTTTGCAAAGCGGCTAGTATTCGCTTTGGATTGATCCAATTCGGGGACAGCAATTAGATTTGGTGCTTTGAATCACTGTCCCAGTTCGATTCAGCTGAATCTGATTTGGAGATTCGACAGCATCTGAATCTCCGAATCAGCTAGGCCAGGCCCATCCTCCGCCTGCTCTCCCACCCCGGCAATGGCTGCCCTGCCCACCCCAGCTCCTGGCACTTGCTTAAAAAAAAAAAAAAAGCCGCCACTCACCATGTGCTGCCAGGCGGGGGGTGATCCTTGCTGCCTGCCACTGGCCCATGCTGTGTGGGGGGCTCTGCATGAGCCCCCCCAACCCCTCCCCCAATCTCCCAGCCCCCCCCCCCATGGGTGTCCCGCCTGGCCCAGCTCCGGCCCGTTAAGAAAAAAAACCCTGAAAAGCCCCCCAGACTCACTGCTCCTGCCAGCAGGGGGCAATCCCTGCTGCCCTTCACTTCCCCGCACCATGTGGGGGGCGGCTCTGCACGAGCCCCCAAAGCCCTGAGGCCACCTCATGAGGAGTGTGAGGCAGTGGGGATCCCCACCCCCCGGGCAGCAGCTGGTGAGCACTGGGGCTTTTTTTAAAGTACCGAGCTGGGGTGGATGGGGGGCAGCCATGGTGGGGCTAGGGAAGTGGAGGGCGGTCAGGGGGGCTGGCAGGGGTCCCCCCCCATGGTCCCCTCCCCCAGCTCCCCCTTCCCTACCCCTAGTACTTACCAGTAGGGCTGTGCAAAATGACACCGTTCCGTTTTGCCTTGAGTTTTGATGTTTTGATGGAACAGTGTTTCGTATCGAATTTCATTTCAAGTTGAAACAGCTGTTCCATACCGTTCTGTTGGAACATAAAGGCTGTTTCGACACTGTTTCGATGTTTCGCTTGGGATGGGGAATCAGCCCAGCTGGGCTGACTTTCCATCCCCAGTGCTGGATAGCACCGGGGGCAGGAGACAGCCCAGCTAGGCTGCTGTCCCATCCCCCGCACTAGATCATGCTGGGGCAGAAGGCAGCCCAGCTGGGCTGCTTCTCTATCCCCACTAGATTGTGCTGGGGGTGGGATGCAGCCCACCTGGGCTGCCTCCCGCCCCCTGCGTGATCTATCATGGGGGATGGGGCAGCAGCCTAGCTGGGCTGCCTCGCCACCCCCTACCAGATCTTGTGCTAGGGATGGAAAGTTAGCTTAGCTGGACTGACTTCCCATCTCCAGCCTATGGTCGCAATATTTCGACCAGCTTCATTTTATTTTGAGGCTATTTTGATGGCCTTCGTTTCGTTCCAATTTTGATGTTTTGACCTCGAAATTGGTTGAAACAGTGTTGAAATGAAATGGCTGGCGAAATTTCTCACAGTCCTACTTACCAGCTCAGAGTCAGCTGCAGCTCCCTGCTGCAGCCACCAGGGACTGCCCGAATCATCAGAGCTCTCCAAATTTTTTCTGAAGATTGGGAGAGTTTTGAAGCAATTCAGACTTTTAAATTGATCCCCTCATTCGATTTGGATTCGGAGATTCGGCCACCGAATTGGGCTGAACCTCCTCCTAATCGAATCGCCACCCGAAGCTTGGCACAGCCCTACTGGTCAGGTAGTGAAATGAGGAGACATGATCATTCCACTTAGAGGGGGCTTTGATGGCAGGGGATAGCATGTCACTGAGAATGTTTGTACCGTATAGTGTTGTGCAGAACAGGGTGGCTATAATGATGCTGTCACTTTCCTTCATAGCTGAGAAGAATGTCTTGAGGAAGCCTACACGCTTTTCCTGTCTCCTGCCAAGCCCTCAAGAACTGATGGAAATTAAGAACAAAAAGAAGGTATGTGGTGTTCACATACTGTAAATGGGTGCTTGGACATCTTTCTTCCTCCTCCCTAACTTACTTACATTTGGGCTTGCCACGATTCTTTCCAGCGTTTGAATGTTCAGTTCAGAACTTTGTGCGTATGAGCTGAGGAGTTGTTTGTTGAAGACCAAGCTGTATCTGATAAAGGGAGGCAGTGATTTAAGGGAGATTTACTTGACCTTCTGTTTGGCTGAGTTCTGAATTACTGGAGATGCTGGGGAAATTTCATGCCACAACTCTTACTTTGGGGCTCATAGTGTTGTTGTCCTTGACTCTGAGGTTCATGGCATTCCTGGCTGGAAGAGGCCATTGGGGGAATCACTGGACTCAGTGGGTCAGCACATCCCGTGAAGGCGAAGGTTGTCTATTACTTTTACCAAAGCTGTTGGTGAAGCTAATTCAAGAAGCCACCATTTGAACATGACAGTCTGGCCAATTATGTGTTTAACTTCTCCTTTTGCTTTATGGTTTGAAAACATAGTGTTCAGGCCACAGTTACAGTGACTAAATACCTCTGTTTTCTTGACTGTTGTTAATCTGAATTCTAATCTGTTAGTTTTGTGCAGAGACTACATCAGTTTCATTATTTAGTGCTGGAGGAAGACTGAATGTCCATGTAGGTGTTAGATCTGTCAAGTTGTCCAATACCAAATACAAGATGGTATTGATAGGCTTGTTGACTGGAAACTAGAAACCAGGTAAAGCTGCTGTCTGAGAGATCCTAACAGGTAGTGTGGGGCAAGTGGTCCTCTTTCAGAAATGTTGTCAAGTGGAGCTGTGAGGGTTCCATCATCTCCCTCTTGCTTAGTATGTATGCAAGTCAGTGAAGAGGCCCAATGAGAAAGCATGTCCTGAGAAGTTTCAACCTGAGGGTAATTGTCCCTGTCAGGTGAAAGAGGGGCAATGATAATAGTTCAGGAAAATCAGCCAGATTAGCTGAAAATATATTTCTTGAAGCATGTATTTGTAACTTGTGTTGGGAGGTTTGCTTTCAGTGGTAGCCAAATATGGTTTTTTCCAGTTTCCATTTAGAAGACTAATGTTTTTTCTCTGCAGCTGTCATTCCTACAGTTCATACCACTGTTGTTATAATACTGTGCTTTTCTGGGGATATTTCAAATTTGCTCAGAACCAAATTGAGTTCAAAACTATTGAAGAACATAGGTTTGCAGAATATCTTGTAAGTAGCTTGTTAAAACTGCTCTTTGTGGCCTACAGATTTGAGTGGAATTTATGGGATTGCTTTTCACCTAGGAAGCATTAAATGGCATGGACCATGCAATAGCTCAGATCCCCATTTCTTCCCCATATAACTGTGCTGCTCCACTATTGGAAAGGGAATTGTTGGCAGCATGTTCTCTGTAAGGACCCTGCAGCTTTAGAATTTGCTCATCTCTAAGAATAATCAAATGTATTGACCTTCCCATCTTGCTGTACAGCTGTTCTTTATGGAGGCTAGTGGTGTGGAAATGTTGGTTTTACTGATTAGTATTTTAGGAAGGGTGGCTCATGTCCCTTTTGCTAGGAGATGTAATTGGCTGTGCATCAAAGAGTCAGCCTTTTGCCTTTTTTATTTATTTAATTTTTTTAACTGTCAAGGGTTCCTGGGGTTATAGTAGGCTTCTCTCCCGCTTTCCCCCTTTTTATTTTTTGTTCTGTTTATCCAAATACTTTATAAATATTTTTTTGCATTAGTCCATGTAGGGATGTGCTTGCCCTTCACTGCTTCTGAAGTGCGCAGACACATCACTAGATTTTTATCCTCCCTGCACCCCACATTGCAGGATCAGCCTGTTCCATTGCACACTGAGAAAGTATACACTGGCACAGTTATGAGTGGAGAGGAAAGAGGAGGTGTGCTCTGAGCTAGTATCATGGGAGCTAGTATCATGATGGTCACAAATTTAGTTCACAGGTCATCACTGGCAGTTTCATGGTGATGGGAACTAACAGGCAACTGACATTTATTCTGGTGCTTTAGTAAAGTTCATGTAGCTGTTTGTGCTTTTGGTTTTTTTAACACAAATGAAACCTTCAGTTAACCCTTCCTTCACCAAGTGCATTTATTGAACAGTAGACATTGCATAATTTAATACCTTAAAACAAGAATCATATAAGTATAAACAGCTGAATTATCTCTTTAAAGTAATAGGCTTTTTATTTTTTACCAATCTCAACCCAATTTACCCATCTTGCCCTGCTGGAGCATTTCATGGTCATGTTGCTGTGGCCCACCTGCTGAATGTTTTCTGGTTCTTTTTTCCAGTAAGCTCTCAAAGTGCCTTTGGCTTGTGCCTGCTTTGTAAGTGCTGAGGCTGCTTGTTGCTTCTGCTTCTGTTGGTAGCAAAGAGTAAGATACCTAATAGTCCAAGAATGGGATGAAAGTGGTTCCATCTCCTAGCTACTATTGTAGCTAAGGAGATCTGATTTCCTGCTCGACATTTGGAGTTCATCTTCCTCTGCTCTCACTGAATAACATAACCAGGGCAGAGCTGGGTTCCCCGTGGAATCTGAGTTGAAATGCTGTGTGAGACATAAAGTTATTATAAAACTATTTGTGCTTATACTTGCTCTGTTTTTAGTGTCCTCTTTTGGCTAGTGTGTCTACGACCAGGGGGCTGCAGGTCTAGCTCTGGATGCGAGTTCTTGCGAGATCCCACAAGGAAAACAGCTTTGTTCTGTCCTGTATTTAGTCTCATTTTGCTCAGTGTGTTTTGAAAGATTTTTTTACTGTGGCTCTTGAATTCCAAAAGCAAACCTAAGTAAAAGTGGAAGTGCATTTCCATAGAGAGAGGTTCTCAGTGTATAGGGTTTGTTAGCCAAATTGGTAGCCATTAGCGTGTCTCTTTCAGCTCCTGATAACTGGCACAGAACAGTTCAACCAGAAGCCAAAGAAAGGAATACAGTTCCTGCAGGAGAAAAACCTTCTGGCTACCCCCATGGACAACAATGAGGTGGCCAAGTGGCTGCGGGAAAATCCTCGGCTGGACAAGAAAATGATTGGGGAGTTTGTGAGTGACCGCAAGAACATAGACTTACTGGAGAGCTTTGTGGGGTGAGGTTTGTTTGTTTTACACCTGCCTTCAGTTCCTTGTATAGGGCACAAAGATGAACTAGGTCAGGAGATTTGTTATATCTAAGGGAAATGGAAGAATAGTCCATTGAATATGACCTGCTTGGATTTCACAGTGTTATGAATGACAGAGTCAGTAGCATATAGGTCCCACTTACTGTAGAGATGTGTGCCTAAAACTGTGTGACAGTCGTAATCATACCATAGGGGCCCTCTAAGAGGAGAACTGTCCTTCAGGGTAGTAGTGCTGCCACAAAGGCATTCATACTGGTGAACTGGGGATCATCCCCAATCTGTGCTTTCTCTTTAAACATATTGGCAAAGGCTCCGGAGATCAGGTGCGTCACCAGCTAGTATGATCACCTCCTTCCTTGTCACCATACCGCCCAGTAAATGGGGGGCCTTTGTTTAACTGCTCTGTGCTTGTAAGCATGGCTCATTCCCGTACATTCAGCCAGTCAGTAAGTCTGTGAAGTACACCAGTGTCTTGTTTGTTTTCTCTTGCCTCCTCCTTCATGCCTTTCGGTTTCTCATTGCTTTTCACTCTTGCTGCAGGACTTTCAGTTTCCAAGGTTTAAGACTGGATGAAGCATTACGACTTTACCTAGAAGCCTTCCGGTTACCAGGAGAGGCACCTGTGATCCAGAGACTATTAGAAGCCTTCACAGAACATTGGCGGGTGTGTATGGGAAAACAGGCTCTGTGTTTCATCCTTTACAGTTGTCTGCCATCTCTGGCATGCCACATCACAGAGTGTGTTAGAGCTTGTGGTGTTCTTCAGACAGCAGCTGTGCATCAGCTTCTCCTCTGTGTTGGGCAGGAGTTGGGATTTCTGCAGTATAACCTGGGGCTTGGTGTTCTCTTTTCAGTTTGCCCATGGATTGGTCTAATGCTAGCATGACAGTCGATCTTGTCAGGTCATGAATGTCCATATTCCCAGTGGATCTGAATTGTATTTCCTTTGACTTTCAGAAATCAAATGGTTCCCCATTTGCTAATAGTGATGCCTGCTTTGCACTGGCCTATGCAGTTATTATGCTGAACACTGACCAGCACAACCATAATGTCCGCAAGCAGAATGTCCCAATGACCCTGGAGGTGAGAGTCGATTCCCAGAAGCTGTTACATTGCCTTTCTTTTCTCCATTTTTAGTAGCAACAAGAACTGTTTTTATCTTTCCAGCTTGCTCTTTCTGCTTTTCTGTCCTTCCTCCATTTTGTCTTTCTCTTTCTTCTTCACTGTCTAGTATACCTTAGCAGTGTTTGAGATTGAATACATGCAAGAGAGAGGAAGTGTGAAGAAATGAAAGCTAAGTAGTAACATGTAGGGTTGGGCACAAAGGTTTGAGTTACTGTTGCTCTTGTACAACTTCTTTACTTCCTATATTGTCATCATAAGACCTAATAAAAGAAGCAAAATAGAATGAATTGATTTAATAAATGATGCCAATCCTATAAAGAGGTGGTAAGTTGGGGAGCTCAAATCATGCCTCTGACTGCTTGCAAATATTAAAAAAAACATGCTTTACTGGGAGAAGCAGTGTGTTACTTTGGGCTTCACAGCATCTGTATAGATTGGGTGCTTCAGCAGGGCTTTTTGGCACTTTTATCTAAAGCTGAGACAATTAGCTATTAGATAAAAGTGCCAAACAAGCCCCACTTAAAAGCCTAATCTATACAGATGTCAGATGAGCTGGGTCCAACTAAGGTGCTGCCTCTTCTGGGTATGTGCTGGGCTCAGCACAAGAGTATGCTAAGTTTAAAGCAAAATGCCATTTGTTTTTTTTAATGTCTGCAAGCAGCCTCTGTGTCCTGACATTGAATTAAGACATTTGTCACCCTGATGTCCAGTCTGGTTGCAATAAATCACTTATAACATCAGCGTGATAGCCCCTTGTAATGTCACCTGTGACCCCTTTCACTGGCAGGTGAGCTGAAGGTTGCTGGACACAGCTATGCTACCAATAAGATTATTTAGTGCACCTTGTTATGCTACGTTGATCAGCACAGAGAAAACACTATGGTGGTCAGAGTTTCTTGCATGTCCCAAGAAAGGCAAGCAGAATATTGATCCAGATCCAATGAGTCTGCAAACTTGTGGGTTCCTAAGTTGGCAACTCCCACACAAGGTAGGTAGGTCTTTTAACATATTAAGGGAACCACTTTGGTGCTAACTGCCATGTTTCTAGGAATTCCGGAAGAACCTGAAGGGGGTGAATGGAGGAAAAGACTTTGAGCAGGACATTCTGGAAGACATGTATCATGCCATCAAGTAAGTATTCAGCCCTTTCTCACCTCCTTGTACTCAGACCAAAGCAGAGTTGTTTGTTCTCTGAGACCTTTGGAGGACAGTGCAAGACCCATTCACTGATCTGATGCCAGTTTGCCTCAGACTACCTTCCAGCTCTGCCTGGGACTATGGTAACGAGCTCTTAAGAATGATTGCTGCAAATTTATATCTTTTGATCCTGGCCATGGTATTTTAATTCACAAAACTTAAGATAAAGTAAACAAAAAAAATACATGGCTTCTATCAACATGCAAAGGAATGGCAGAGTGAGTGCAGCATGTGTGAAATGTTGTAGCTGAGAAACCTCTTTCCTCTGGGTCAGGTTGGGACTACATTAGAACATATAAGTAATGCCAGAGACTCCATTGGCATTCCAAGATAGCATGGCCAATCCGGGACATGAATTCTGCTTTTGGACCCTTTCCTTTATTTTGTCAAATGAAGTAATCAGGTCTGCTATCCTTAGGGCTCTTGGCCCATAAACCACTGCTTGGGGGGATTCCTGACTGTTGGGGCTCTTTTGTTCACATAACTGGCTGTGGGTGGAGAGTTTTAATAATAGCTTAGAAGTCTATCATATTCAGTAAATCCAGGCCCAGGCATTTTGAAGCAGAGGGGGATTACAGCCTGAGGAGGCAGCTCTGATCCTTAGCTGGCTTCAATCCATAGTTGCAGGCAACATGTCTGCAAGCAGAGCTGAGTTCCCTTTCAAGCCTCCTCTAGAAAGAGTCAGGTTGTCACCTAGGCTAAGCACCTAGTTCCTCCAGAGAGCTCAGTAGTTTCCATCAGTAATTCTTCCCTAATGGCATTCTCAGTGCTTCAGATGGGGTTCTGACAATCTACTCAGCATTTTTGTTCTATAGTGCCTCTATCCAAACTCCAACACCCCCCCCCCCCCCCAATGGATCATCTGATGTGGTCAGTCCATAGCCTAGTCTTGTGTCTGTGCCAAGATACCTGGCCTCTTATTTACAAAGATGCTATCAGCACCACAGTTAAGGCTATGGGCAAATGTACCTTATAACCATGGATCCTAGATTTCTCTGATTAAAAAGATCCAAAATTCTCTGATTTAAACTCCCCAAATCTGTGTTTTTCCACAATTAAGATGAAACACCACTATATGTATACATGTGTGTGTGTGTATATCAGTTGAACACAATGTTTTATGATATATTTACAATTTTAAAGCTATTTGGAAGCCTATCAGTGCCTCAATCATTATAATAAAATAAATTCTAAATACCTATATATTTTGGGTTTTGATTTTGGTTTTTTTAATCATGGAAAATCAGAGCTCCCCATGGCCCCTTTGCTCACCAGGACATGGGTTCAGCTGTGGCTGTGCCCCTTGCTGCTTTGTGGTGCTGAGCAGCCCTGATATGCTGGTGCTCTGCCTCTGCCATTGCCCCTCACTCCCAACCTGCAGCCCCTCCCTCCCTCCCTGCCAGTGCCTCTGTACCCTAACCCCCAGGCCCTAGCCCCACAGTGTGTGGGGAAGTGGGGAAGGTATGTGAGGGAGGGGGATGTAGGGCAGGGTTTGTGTGTGTGGGATGGGTATATGGGCATAGGCAACACTATAGGTGATGCACTGGTGGGGAATGAGTGGGCATGTGCCTTCCCCACAATTTCTGCACCCACCAGAGGGCACAGGGCTGCAGCCTGGCTAGACTGGAACCGGCAGCAGCCCCCTCTGTGGCCTTCCTGGTGGGACCAGCCACAGGAGAGTGGAGTGGAATGGGGAAGCTTGGTGCCATGTCCACTGCCCGCCACCACATGGCGGGGGCACAACTTCGCGCTATGGTGACGGTGCCTCATCTTGGCTGCCATGATGACCCTGTGCTCCCAGTGGCAGCACTGAACCTCCCCACCCTGCTTCACCCTCCCACTGGGTCTCACTCACTGGGCCATGGAGGCAGCTCCTGCCTGGTGCCAGTCTGGCCAGGCTGCAGCCCCATGCCCTGCTGTGGGTACAGAAATCTTTGGGTGGACATGCCCCTCCAATGCATCACCTGTGGATCCAACCCCTCCCCAGCTTCCCTGCTCTTCACCCCAGGAACAAGCTGCCCGTGGCTCTGTCCCTAGCCAGGGCCCTACAGCTGCACGTTCCTTCCTGGTCTGGCCCCGGCATCACTTTGGCTGCACAGTGCCCTCAGCCCCAACTGCCAACACTGCCCCACTCCTTCCCTTATCATGCCGCTGCTGCTACCTCAGTCTTTCCATAAGTTGTGACCCCCTACATGTTACCTATGTTTCCGGCTGCTTCCCTACATGTTGCCTATGCCCCCACCAGAGACACCTGCAGGGAGCTGCCGGAGCTGCTCTTCACCACACTGCCTGGCTGTATTGCTGGCCACTTAAATGTGTGTGTGCATGGATGGACATGACAGCCCTGTGTAATAGCATTCACACTCCCAAACTGCAGCTCCACACCCCCACCAAAGCAGTTTGGGAGTGTGAATACTGTTACAATGGGATTGTTAAATCTGCATGGTCCTATAGTGATACAGATGAGCTAAATCCCGGTATTTTTAAAACAGCTGCATTCAGGATTAAAGTTGTAAAGGATTGGTACTCTCTTAAGGCTACTACATGCAGCTATGACAATTGCAATGTAAACAGTTTATACCAGTATCATTTGATATTGAGGCAGTTGTTATATATGCTTGTACTCTGAGGCACGGGTGTCAAACTTGTTTGGCCCTGTGGGACCAGTCTGCAGATTGGATCAGGCCCACTGACCCCCTCCTCTTCCCCTTCCCGCTCAGCATACCTCATCTGGTGGGCACTCCAGCAATGCTGGCACTCCCAGCAGCTCTGAGACTGCATTGCATGTGGTGCCTGCAAACACTACATGCACCTTGGGTCCAAGACCACCTGGAGCGGGTGCAGTATGCAGCACATGTTCCAGAGCAAGCACCAGGTGCTGCACAGGCCGGCTGGGGCAGGTACTGCATGCAGGGTGGCTGCCACTCTGATCAGAATGTGCCACATGTGGTACCTGTTCCAGCCTTTCTGGGATCCATGTTGCATGCATCACGAGTCTCAGATTGCCAGATCAGGTATGCTGGGAAAGAACAAGGGGGAAGGAGAGGGGGGTCCTTGGGTCCAATCCAGCCCATGGACTGGCTCTGCACCATGGGTGTGTACCATGCCCCATGTGGGTCTGATCAGACCAAGGGGCAGCACTGAGGGCTGGATAGCAGGGCTCTGTGGACTGTATATTTGACACCCCTGCTATAAATTTTGTGGCATTTCTTGCCTTTAAAACAGGTATTCAAACTGTCACATACAGTGAATGTCACATGGCCTCTTGAAAATCACAGTGCTTATTCTAGGTACACAAGCTAAATTACTGAGAATTTTGAAGTAAAATTCAATAGTTCATTTGTCTTAAAGCACTCATTTTTTTTTATTAGTTTTAAGAAGTGTATCATTTGGTGTCAAACCTTTGTCCCCTGAATAATCTCAGTCAACCCTAATCTTTTCAAGCTTTCCATGCATTTGAAACCAAGGGAAATAATGGTTTATATGTAGGCCATTTTAATAGTTTTTAAATGGTCCCTTTTTGTTGCTGATCTTTAGCTGCTGAAGAAGAAATTTTTACATATGAAAAATATTCTTCAGAGGACTCCACTCAAAATGGCTTCCCTCCTCAAATCCCAAAAGGACTATGGCCATAGTTTGTCTTCAGTTAGGTGGTCCTTTTGAGAATGGGGACTATCTCCCATTGTTCTCCATTTAATTTTTAATTTGGGATTGTAGATTTATATCAATACACATGTTGTGATTGTATGATTACTCCATGATCTCATTACAGGGCTGAAGAAGAGTTTTGAAAGTCTTAACCTGTTCAGATATCTTAAATTAAATGCAAAAATTCAAAATTGAGGTTAAAAAGGCTTGGTCTTTGTGTACTTACATTATCTCTAATATTTTTTACCCTAGATTACTTGCATCTCATCTCAGTTGTGCTAGGATATTAATTTAGTATTGTAGTTGGGAATGCTTGAACTATCTGAGTGAAAGATGAACAGGGTTTTATAGGGAAAAGGAGGCTGCTTGGTGTTGTTCCTTATCGTACACAGGCCAAAACTCCAGTCTGGTGACAGCAGTATGCCCTACATTCCCCTTGTGTATGGTTGCATATGGTTTCTTTCCTACCTGACCTATGCTGTTATATAGCACCACTGAGCACTGTTAACAGATGCTGTGTTCTGCCTCCAAGGTGAGGGGCATTCATTTCAGTAGCTAACCAAGTGTCCCCACTGTGTGTGCTTAGGGACCCTTATAATGAAAGGCCTTATATAAATGTTAGGTTTGGCGTAGAATGAAAAATCTAACCTTTCCATCTCTATCCCTGTTAGAAATGATGAGATAGTGATGCCAGATGAGCAGACAGGCCTGGTGAAGGAAAACTACGTATGGAATGTGTTATTGCATCGTGGTGCCACTGAGGAAGGCATCTTCCTACACGTGCTTACTGGCAGCTATGATCACGATCTCTTCACCATGACCTGGGGCCCCACCATTGCAGCCCTTTCTTATGTTTTTGACAAGAGCTTAGAGGAAACAATCATCCAGAAGGCTATCTGTGGCTTCAGGTAACGCTCTTCTGCTCCCACAGAGGGCTGCTTGGGTTTCAGTCCATGTGTAAACCATCTTTGTTTTGGCTATTCTCTTGTCTTGGAGGAAACATGGCTGTTGCCTTTCCTGGAAAATTAGAGGAGTTTTACTCTCAACCTGCTCTTCCATATTGCTGGCTGATGTTTTTTCTTTGGGCTTACCTTAATTTAGTCCTCTGTTGGTACCACTGAATGAATTTGTGGCTCGTCTGCAATGTTACAATAAGTTCAAGTGCTTAAGCATAGTTTAAATTTAGGTCTGATTTATACCGCTTTTCATTTTTTTTTTTCTGGGACAGATATTGTCAAGAGTGGGGGTAGAGCGGGGAGAGAAATCATACTTCTGACTGTTCTGGCAAAAAAAAAAAGTGTAGACAGTTTTGCTAACAGGAAAGTCCTTTGGCTGGGGTAGCAATGTTTTGTTTAGGGACTTAGAAGCTATACCAGCAGAAGAGCTTTTTTTGCTAGTTGAAAGCTGTCTCCCCTAAATTTATTGCTGCATCAACAAATTTTTCTGGTGCAGAGGAAATCTTAGTTGGGGCTGAAGAGAGTCCTAGAGTGCTTTTAAGCCATCCAGTCTCAAAATACCATGCCTTGGCAGAAGGTCTTCCCTAGACCAGGCCCAGCTCTGGTGAGTTACAGTTGAGTTCAGGCCATATTTAAACATATTTTAAAGCTCTTTTATTATACCATTATAGCCAAAGTCTTTTTCAAACTGTGCCTTCAACATTATGAATGAACTTTAGCAGCTGTACCTCATGCCAAGCTTTGAACGGGCAACCTTGACACAAGTGCAGGAGTCTTGTCTGCCTGGATTTTTACCTAGGTTTTATTTCTAGCTCAGCCCAGGAAATAATGGTGTTTCAGCATTCTGTGAAACTGTAGGCTAGAGAGTTGATTTCCTGAGGGACAGAAGTAGGTTTCTGAATATTGGCTTATACTGTAAAATGGTGGGAGGGTGAATGTGGGGAGGAGTTCCTACAGTCTCAGCCAAGAGAGAACCATATATGTGGTCCTCTACAGGGAGCTTTCTATACTAGGGTTTGACAACGATTTTGGCTAGAGCCAAAAACACCCCAACCTTGACTCACGCCTTGACTTGGTGTGCCAGGGGCAGATGGCAATGGAGCTGCAAGGGACCTGATCCTTGTTGCTGGCAACAGGTGGACATGCCTCTGGGCAGATGGCGTGGGAGAGGCCTGGGTTGTGCTGCCCCAGTCCCTTCCCTCCCACACACCCCTAGGTTTGCATGTAGGTGCTATCATCCACAGAATCCAGGCTGCTCGCAGCAGGTGGCAGGCAGGCTGCAAAAAGCTGCACCAGAGTCCAGAGCCCTGGCTTCATGATCAGTGGCAGCTATACATGTGCCTGGGAGTGCCTGGTGAGGAAAGGGTCTGGGCAGCGCAACCCCAGCCCCTCCCGCACTGTGCCTGGAGGCACGCATGGACCTACCGCCAGCAACAAGCTGGGCAGGAGCTCCACAGACCTTGGTGCATCACCTTGCAGCCTCCCAGCCAGCTGTCACAGCCGGCCCAGGCTCTGGCATGCCAAGCAAAATGGCCTCACATGCCATGTTCTAGCATGCATGCCGGGGGTTGACAATCCCTGTTTTATACTCTTGGTTACGTTTTCTGGGTTTTTTTGTTTTTCTTTCAGGAAATGTGCAATGATTTCTGCTCACTATGGCCTGAGTGATGTGTTCGACAATCTCATAATTTCTCTCTGCAAGTTTACAGCTCTCAGCAGTGAGGTGAGTTTTTATAGGGAGGTTCAGGAAGTAGACTTCTGGTGTGTTTTGTTTGTCTCTGTGTCTCTGGTATAACAAGATTAACTTTTAAGCGATGATAATACCTATGGATACATATTATATTTCCTGTCACACCGGCCAAGTCCAGGGCTCTCTGGGGTGAATTCTTAAGGGGAAATGAATGGAGAAATGTGATTTCCACGTTAAAAAATAGGTTACCACATTACATTATATCCCATTACCCCACTGAGTACTTCTAAGCATAAATCATGTGGTATTTCATGAGGGATAGGAAGGGGCCACCTATGATAGTCTTTTTTTTCCCTTTTATATGGGCTAGATCAACAAAGTGATGCTTCTGAGTTCCAAACTAGAGTAGACCCTGCAACTGTGAAACTGACAAAATAAAATAAAATACAGGCTTAGTCTAGTGCCAAGAATGCCCAGTAATTTCCAAAATGCCTTAGGACTGTGGCAGAGGCTCTGCATCCACCCAATATAAGGGAATGGGTGAGTATGCTTTGAACTGTCCCTTGATGACAGTCTGACAAGATCAGGAGAATCAGCCCAACATTTGCAAGTGCTAAAGCCACTGATTGGGAGGTGTATAAAGGAAACCATTCACATTCAAAGCATAACATGAATCAAAATCGCTGCTTGCCCAGTGCAGCCTCACCCTGTAGTTTTTCCAAGGAATCCTGTGTTTGAGAGGCAGGCTGTCCAGGATGCTAAGAAGGAAGTCATAGCTTATTTCTTCTCAAGTACCAGGAACAAAAATATTAAAAAAAGGCTCATGAAGACCGCTTTGAGAACCCATGTATTTCCTGCGCCAGAAAGAAGAGTGCTCAGATAAAAAGAGGGAGAAAGTTATTTAAGAATTTAGGAAACTGAGCAAATCTCAGTGATCTCTGAAATCCTGTTGTGTGGTGACTGGCATTAATGCAAATAAATGAATTTTGGCTTCATGGATTGTCAGTGGTCTTCCAGCTGAGAAAAGGAACTGATTTTTGGATTGGATACCTTATGCATGAGCAACTGAAAACAGAGTTGTGGCTGAAGATTGGCTAGGCTGCTTGAAATTGGGACAAAGGCCTTAAACAATTACAAAATTAAAAAAAACCCAAACCTTTGAGAAATATTAGAACTGGAATTCAAAATCCCTAGAAAGTCTACACAAGTGCTATTAGCAGGGTCAATCAGAATACTACATCCTGGAAGGATTGCAGTAAGAAGTGGTGTGACAACTGAGATTACAGCCTCCTGGCAAAATAAATCTTTGTGGAGAGTAAGTGTTGGATTAAGTGTTTGAGGCACTTCTGTCATGGCAGAGGTAGCAATGATGCCTTACCAATTTGGTTATTAGAGAGGCAGAAAAGTTCTGACTGGTTGCTTTGAGACTCCATCCTCTTTCACAAATACAGAACACGTGCTATCCTCCAAGCACACCAGACCTTGCAAGTATCACTGGGTAAGGCAGACAGTGGAATGTCTACCCTGAAAGAAATGCTGCTGCTGTGTAGATCTTCATTGCAGGCTTTAGAGCTCTGGGCTTACTAGACCTGAGCTCTTAGGGTCACCAGCTATTACTAGCTGCATCCCTTCTAGTTGTAAAACTGGCATGTGGAACAGCCCCAGCTCTATTCTAGCTAAGCAAGTGCATCTTTGGGTTGTGTAAAATCAAGTACTATGATTCTTATCTTTGGCTAAATTCCAACTGTACCAATTACATTCTGCTGTTCTAAATTCCCATAAAGCTTGGAGACAATAAGACAACTGAACAAATATTTGAGAACAGTATAGTTGAGTGGGGAGAAGTTGTCTTCTCAACCCTTGAAGACAAAAGAAAGAGCAACAGTTAGAAAGTAAGGATGGGAACGTTTTTGTTTTAATGTATCTGTTAGCCATTTCCCTGGACAGATAAGGGAAGTAATAAGGTACATAGTGATTGCAGTGCTTTGGAAAACATATGGTCAAGTTGGAGAGCATCAGGGACTGAAGAGATGGAAAGGGATTCTGGAAACAGTTAATTAGTTACGCTGCCCTGCATTTCAGTGGCTCCAGTAGTATGACCTACGTGGACTATCTTGATAATTAGATGTTCAGCCACTGAGTGTTTTGCTGTTCCAGGTTGCTGGGATCAGCTAGATGTGGCTTGTCAGCGCACTGAGGAAGCCAGCACTGATAACAAAGTTCTGATTATGACAAGAGCTCACTGACATGTTTGTTCCTGTGGTTCTGTCACAGCAACAGAGAGCCTGGCATAGGAAATGGAACAAAGGCAGCTGAAACATTTGTGCTATGATTTCCAGCATAGAACTGCTAATGCAACACAGCTCTGAATCGAAGATCTGTTGTAGTCACTAGCATTTGAGGGCACCTAGCCTGAAGCAAGTACTAGTGTTCTTAAGTGGACATTTGTTGAATGATGGACATAAATCAGTTTTATTGGACTTCAGGTGTGAGCTCTACTTCTGTCCTTATTTTCTCTGTATATCTCATAGTAGTGGGATTAGACACACCTCTCGTCTGTGTGAACCAAAAACAGCAAAGCTAGTTTCTTGGTGTACTGTTGCTGCTTTTGTGAGTTTCAGAGGCTCCACAAAAATCATTGGACTTTTTTTTTTTTTTAATCTCAACTGATATGGCTGCTGTAATGCTTTTCCCAGCTACTCCACTTTGCAGCGTGTGGTCAGTTAGAAAGTGTGGTAAGAGATCCCATCTGTGCTTGAAAAACACTGTCTATATTGAATGGATTGCCATTATGAAGAGGCTAGGATCTGGTGATTAGTGCCTGGGATGTATGGGTTCTCTTCCCAGCCTTGCCACTGTTGAAGTGGGACCTTTAAACATGTGACTTCTCAGTACCTCAAGTTTCCTCCCTAACAGGACCATGTAAGAATTCTTGCCTCCCGAAGTAGTGGTCACATTAAATGTTGTATTTGTGAAGAGCTTTGATTCTGTAGTTCATGTTAATTAGCACTAGCAGATCTTCAGCAAGCCTCTCCCTGTAACTGTGTGTACCTCTTGAAGAGTGTGTCTAAATATTCCGTCAGGAATCAGCAAGTATTGGAGAAGTCAGCTTCTCCCCGTCCTTCCAAAGTGAATGCTAACTGAGGAGCAGTAGCTTCTCCACAGCCTCTTACCCAGAGCTAGTGACTGTCCTCTGCTAGTTCCAAAATAGCCTCTCCTGGACTGTACTGAAAGGAAGATGTCTCTTGCTGACTAACTGCCCCGCTTCTCACTTGCAGTCTATAGAAAATCTGCCTGCTGTTTTTGGAAGTAACCCCAAGGCCCACATTGCAGCAAAGACTGTGTTTCACTTGGCTCACCGCCATGGTGATATTTTGCGGGAAGGCTGGAAAAACATCATGGAGGCCATGCTGCAACTTTTCCGAGCAGAGCTGCTGCCCAAGGCCATGGTGGAGGTAATGACAGCCAGCTTCTGGCTAATTAAAGGTGGAGGGTGGGGGACGGGACACACACACTGGGGCTAGATTTGCAAAGTACCAGTTCAAAGGGAAGGAAGGGAGCATTTTTAGCAAAGGAGTGACTATGTTTGAGTACATATACAGCCACCAGGTCCTTGCAGGGCTTAGCACACTGGCTACCTGAAGCTTATTAGGTGGGGGGGAGGTATTAATTTTTATTGTATTTGATACATTGTAACACTCAAACATCTGCTAAAATAAAATGCAAGGCATATGGGGGTGGGCATGGGGGAAGACAGTATTGGATGAGCAGCACAAAAATAAGGAAGGCCCATTTCTATTATATTAGTTATGTGTGAATGGAGGATGAGGGCAGGAGGACCATATATGAGGGTAAGTAGGTGTTCTGGGGCAGTATAATAGGGATAGGGGGAAAGTAGGACAGATGTGAAGAAGGATGAATGTGTAAGGAAGTGAACAGTGGGACATACACTCTCTTCATCTTCCAGGTTGAAGACTTTGTAGATCCCAATGGCAAAATCTCTTTACAGCGTGAGGAGACACCATCTAACCGGTGAGTGATGTGGAAGGATCACACTCTCCACTGGACTCTTTGTAGGACCCAGTAAATCCTTTTTTTTTTTTTTTAGTTTGTGTGGTTTCTTCTCTGGCTGATGCGTGCATCTTTTGTTTGTAGTGGTGAGTCCACAGTTCTGAGTTTTGTTAGCTGGCTCACCCTCAGTGGTACAGAACAATCTGGCATAAGGGGGCCATCTACAGAGAACCAGGAAGCAAAGCGAATGGCTCTGGAATGTATTAAGGTAATTCACAGGACCCAAAAATGTCTGACACAGAGAACAGTCCATTGAGTATGGGGCAGTGTGGATGGTGCGTGTATAAGGGCAGTGCTGCACAGGTAATAGGAAATGGAGTCATGCCTATAAATGCATGCATGGGAATGGGAAACCCCTTTGATGGTAACAAGAGATCCAAAGGGCTTGGTAATGGCAGACAGCAACAAACCCATTGTGTTCCGAACAATAGGGAACTGGAGTGAGGTGCGCTTTCAGAGGTTGAGTGCCATTGGACTGGGAGGGCTCTGTGCTTCCACCTCTGTGGGGCTCCCCGCGTTCCAACTGGGAGCCCCACATGGAAGCACCAAGCATGATGGTGTGCGACTGGACAGCTGATGAATAGGGAGGGGAGCTCCTGCCTGCAGGGGGGTGGTTTGTGGGTGGGTATGGCCCCCCCCCTTCATGCTCCCCTTCATAGTGCATAGCCCCCATCAGTGGCAGCAGCAGTACCAGCAGGCAGTGGGCCCTTGGGATGCTCATGGTTTGCAGCAGGCAGCGCACTCTGGCAGTGTGCAGCTCTGGCTGAATCCTGGGAACATGTCAGCACAGAGCCTGCCCGGCCTGCTGGTGTGCACCTCCGAGCTGGACTGGGCTGGCTCTGTGCCATCACGTTGGGCTCCTGGCACTGCAGGTGGGAGCCGCATACCATTGGGCTGGGTTGGGCTGGCTCCCTGCCTCCATGTGGGGGTTCTAGCACTCCAGTGGAGAGCCACACATAGAGGCACAGAGTCTGCCTGGCCTGATGGCAGGTGGACCAGGAGTCGTGGGGAGTCATGCGCCATCAGGCTGGATGGACTCCATGACTTGACGTGCGGCTTCCCACTGGAGTGCTGGAAGCTCCACATGGAGAAACATAGCTGGCCTGGCCTGGCTCGGTGGTGCCCCCACGTGCAGTGCTGCGAATTAGCCCAGTTCTGCTGGAAGGTGTGTGCTCACAGGACAGAGCCACATGCTGCCAGGGGGTCTGCCTGCTGGAGGCCATGAGTGCCCTGAGGACTCGTCACCTGCTGCCACTGCTGGCGGGGGCTGTGCTCCATGGGGCATTTGGTGCCCCCCCATCCACTCCCACACCTATCCCCCCCACAAACCCAAAACCCGCCCACTCACACATCCGAGCCCTCCACATCCCTTCACAACCCCCCCCCACATGCACACCTCCCCCACAGATCTTACGCACACTCCTCCCCCCCCAGCTATCCCCCAGCTAAACCTCACACACAATATACATGCATAAGACTA
This sequence comes from Alligator mississippiensis, assembly GCF_030867095.1. Taxonomy (NCBI): domain Eukaryota; kingdom Metazoa; phylum Chordata; order Crocodylia; family Alligatoridae; genus Alligator; species Alligator mississippiensis. The sequence goes on from NC_081829.1 coordinate 18,139,185, forward strand.
TTTTGAGCTATTATGCAATCACCTCTATATATACTATGCACACACACGTAAATCAGGACAAAAATAATTTTTGAAATGAAATTAAAATATGTTATAGTAGATGTTTGATTTTTAGTATATGATATGGGTTTTTTTCCAATTCCAAGATGGCACCTTCTCCTCTCCCCCCCCCCCCCCCCCCCCCCCCCCCCCGGAGTACTTCTAGGGGCAAGGGGAGGGACTTCTGATGGCAAGGGTTAGGGGTGGGACTTCAGTCCCAAGATGGCAATTGGGGGGTGGGGCAACTGTCAAGGGGCAGAGCTACCCTTGCAGCCCTTGACAGCTCACCAAAAGTCATTACTTGGCCCTCCAGCCAAAGTAATTGCCCACCATTGCCCTTGGGGAACTGAGAAGTACCTTTGAAATTATAACACCAGACTGATAATCTCGTACCTGCCCTTGTCACAACTTGACTTGCTCAGGTTGGATAGTAAGACAATTATTCTCTCCCCTAAAATCGGGTTGGGGAGACTGGGTTCATTGGAAGGAATGGTCTTCAGTTAAATACCTTGGTTTGAGAGAGGCTGTGTAAATGGGATTGAACCTCCCTTCACATTCACTCTGTTTAAGCCAAGGTCATAACTGCATGGGTGGGCAGTCATGAACTGTTTCTCTGGCATGTGGCCTCACTAACAGCATGCTCTCCCCTTTGCGACTTTCTTCAGCATTGTGACCCTGAGAAGCTGATCACTGAGAGCAAGTTCCTTCAACTTGAGTCCCTGCAGGAGCTCATGAAGGTGAGGGCCATTGCAGGCAGATTGTTGTGTTGGAGGGGGGTGTACTGTATGTGAAATTACCCCATACTGTGATAGATGTCCCTTGTAGATCCTTCTCTAGGTGATTTTGTCTTGAGGTTGTTTAAGAAGAGTCCTCAGTTTAGTTTTTGTGTTATAATTTGCATTTCAGGAACAATGAGAAACTGAGCAAGGGCTTTTGTAGTAGCAGAGGAAGGTGTTGATTTGTTCACTGATTTGCTAAAAGACCTTGGGGGCAGGGTTTTTGTCAAAGCTCTGCAAACTCTTGTAGCCCTGCCCTGGAGCCTTCTCTCCTCCCATTGATACACTGTGCCTGAATACCTGCTAGAGTTGTGCACTCATGAAGGTGTCAGAAGAAAGCCCAGTGGTTGTGCTTTCCTAAAACTACTGAACCAGGGGCAGAAGTTGTATAGAACTGTGTATCTTAAAGACAAGACATTACAGAGAGGCAGAGCTCCTGATGAGGTGAAGGTGTTGATCTGTTTGTTGCTGGGTCCCAATGAACTCCTCTTTCTAAAAGGGGTTGGTGCACATCTTGTTCCAGTGGTGACTTCTGAAGCTGGTTCTTGGCTCTTTCAGGCTCTGATCTCTGTGACACCTGATGATGAGACATATGATGAGGAGGATGCTGCCTTCTGCTTAGAGATGCTCCTGAGGATTGTGCTGGAGAACAGGTGAGACCTTGAGATTCATGCAGATGTTCTGTGCTGCTTCAGTGATGACTGTAGCTGCTGCCTAGTTCCTTCGAAGCTTGGTTTTCCCCCAAGAAGTAGCAAGTAGATGCAATTGTAGGGCTTAGCAGTTGTACTGAAGTATCTAAGCAGCAGGATCATACACCTGTAGGTCCCTGCTTAGTACAGTAAGACTTGGAGGACTCTGACTAAAATGAAACCCCAAATAGATGGGGAGGTGGAACCTGGCTGAGGTGGGGTTGGCAACAGTTTTGCAGCACCAGCTTGCTTTGCAATCAACAAGTACCCTTCCTACACATCTCCTAGAGCAGGCTTGGCCAAACTGCGGCACGGGTGCCACAAGTGGCATGGGGAGCAACTTGTGTGTAGCGCATGGCAGATCAGGGAGGGGACAGGCAGCACAGGGGCAGATAGGGCAGGAAGCAGAAAGTAAAGCAGCAAATAGGCAGGGGAGCCTAGGAAAGGAAGCAGACAGCAGAGCAGCAGATCAGACAAGGGAAGGGGATTGGCATAGCACTTGGAAAAGGTGTGAGGCTCATTTGTGGCATGCCTGTCAAACAGGTCATTCCCCATTTAGAGAGTGAGGTGGGGTAGCCTGTTCCTACATTTGGCATGAGGCTGTTGCAAGGCTTGGCAGGAGTATGGGGAACCCACAGGCATCTGGAATACTGAAGAAGGGGAAGGGGTTTGCTGAATATGCAAAGGGGCATGGAGGACCCATGGAAACTTCTGAGGCAGAGCTTCAGGTGTTCTGTTCTTCAGCCGACTGCTTGTGAATAAGTGTTGAGATGCTGGACCACCCTTGCCTTGAGTATCTGCTCTTCACATCTTCTTGCAGGAGCTTCTTATTTGAAGCAGTGAGATGACAGGATCTCCACAGTGCTGGAATCAGTGTTTTGGCCCTATTGGGCATTTGCCTTCATCCTGACCATTCCCCCTCTCGTATTGTCCAGGGATCGTGTAACCTGTGTCTGGCAGACAGTGCGAGACCACCTCTACCACCTGTGTGTCCATGCTGTGGAGTTCTGCTTCCTTGTTGAGAGAGCAGTAGTGGGGTTGCTGAGGCTGGCTATCCGGCTCCTACGCCGAGAGGAGATCAGTGCACAGGTGAGCAGAAAGGTGGGGTTTCTGCTGTCACCAGCCTGGGAGAGAACTGCTGCTGTTGCCTGAAGGCTGGGTTCACCTTGTAATCCCTTGCTTTGCCTTGACTGCTGAAGCCACAGCTGTAAGTAGTGCTAAGTGGGAGAGAAGGACTCTGGTAAGAGCTGAGAGTGGGAATACCTGGATTTTGTGTGCTCACTATCACCTTCCCTGGCCAGGTACTCCTTTCACTACGTATCCTGTTGATGATGAAGTCCAATGTGCTGTCCAGAGTTAGCCACCAGGTTGCCTATGGTCTCCATGAGCTCCTGAAAACCAACGCTGCTAATATTCACTCTGGGAATGACTGGTACACACTCTTCACCCTCTTGGAGTGTATCGGGTCAGGGGTGAAGCCGCCCCCAGCCCTGCAGGTTACCACAAGGGCAGATAATGACACAGGTAAGACAGGCCGGCTGCTGCTAGGAAATCTGATGCCTGCTTGCCAGATAAGCAGCTGCTTCCTTAGGCTTTTCAATTAGCAAAGGGGACTGTAGAAAAACAAAGCTGATATTAAACTACATTAGCAAGATTAAAAACCAGCACCTGGTGTTCACTCTTACTCCTGCTCTGTCCCTTTCTCTGCTTTGCTCTCCCTCTCTGCTCCCTGAGCAGGCACAGCTGCTTGAGGGTCTCTGCTGTGTTCTTGGAACCGTTTCCTGCTGGTTGTGGCCTCATGTCTTGGGCAATAAGCTTAATCCTTCTCAGGGGGTACAGTGTAAACCCAGCTGTTTTCTATGTCTTACCTGAAGGAGTTGGTAGGAAAGTAGAGTAACTGGCTCCTTTCTAGCTGGTTCCAGTGTGTTGTGTAGGAAAATTGCAACCAGACCTGAAGCTGTCTAGGTTTGGAGGGCACTAGGCCCTCTCTCAAAACCTGCCCACTGGTTCCTCGCCATCTACACTACTACTCCTAATCATGGTAGAGAGCATCCCAGTTGGATAAAGCCAGTTAGTCATCCTCCACCTATGCGACTATGCCTTCACAGGTTTGCTGCCATAGGCCTTAAAGGGGCCACCTAAAAGGCCTTCCAGGTAGTAGCTTTGTTTTCTCCTCTGTATCCCTGGATTTTGCTTGGTAGGACCTTGGGGTTTGTGTGCATTGATATGACAAGTTCCATTATCCTAGATTCATAGAAATTGGAGAATGAGATCTAATACAGGTTTTGTTTTGCCCTGTCCTTTTGCTGCAGTCAGTTTAGGCCTGCTCTCCAGTTTCTTTTCTAGTTCTTCTCTCTGTTTGTTGCATGAGAAATCTGTGATGGGGATACAGATCTTCTAGGAAACATGTGTTCAGCCACTCATTCACAGCAGGGCTCTACCTACATCCCTGCTGGCTGGAGTCTACTCAGTGATAGATGCTAGAGAAAACTTAGTGGTTGCTTATAAATAAACAATATCCCAATGGACTGTAAATGCTGCCTTAGCAAGAATTGCTCAACTTGGAATATGTGGAATATCTAGAATGCTGGGAAGGGAGTTCTTCTGACCCAATGCACCATGCTAATGTAGGCTGCTCTCTGTGTGGAGAATAAAGTCTGTACTGAGGGGTGCTGGATGAATACTTCACACCTAGCCCATGTAATTCTCTAATGTGTTGACAGGTCTGCTCTTCCTAACTCTAGTATCCACAATACTCATACTACAACTTCAGTCACGTGCCCCCTTCCCCTAAAGAGTGGGGCCAATTTCTGTACCCTCTGGAGCAGTGGTTCTCAACCTTTTTAGACTCCAAGCAGCCTCCATAACTTTTCTGAATTTAGCAGAACCGCTTTTGCAGTGCCTCAGCCTACCTCACTGGTTCTCAACAGGCGTGCTGCCAGTGTTGTGGCAGCTAGGTAGAAGTGCCCTGTACACCTTACGCTGAGTGTGGAGCCTGAATGGGAAGTGGCTGTGGCATAGGCAGGCATTCCTACCTGTATTAGGAGAGCACAATAGTCCTGTTCCAGGGGAGAGATGGTTACAAAGATCTGCTTGCTTGCCCTCCACCCCCGGTAGTTGGTGCTCTCTGACTTCCTCAGATTAGTCTGGCCACTGCCTCTCAGCTGCTGTTTCCTTTGGTGACCTTGTTTTGCTCTGGCTCTAGCTAATTTCCTTGTCCTGCTTAATGAAGGTGCTCAGTCTGACAGCGAGGTCTCCTCCTCCTACCATCCAAGTGACATGAATCTGGACCGGGGCTACACTTCTGATTCGGAGGTGTACACAGATCACAACAAACAAGGCAAGATGCACCGCTCAGTGACTGATGTGGACATGGTGAACAGTGGCTGGCTGGTGGTGAGTAATGCAAGGACTCCCTGCTTCCCTCTGCACAGGGTGGGGAAGGCTGGTAACAGAAGGTTTGGATAGTGGTTGAAGGGAGAACAGGACAAGGATAGGTAAAAACAAAACAAAATAGGGTCTTAGCAAAGCAACATCTCCTGATGGCTGTAGAGGAAAGGCTCTTCTGTAGGCATTGGGAAGGGCTAAGGTCCACATGATGTGCTCTGTGCCAAGCCAAGATGTTGCCCTTATGCTACTCTTCCTTTGCACTGCAGGTGGGGAAGGATGACATTGACAGTCCCAAATCTGCCATGGTGCTCAACAGGCAGGGCCCATCTCCTCTTGTGAACCAGTACAGCCTGACTGTGGGACTGGATCTTGGCCCACATGACACAAAATCTCTCATGAAGTGCGTGGAGTCTTTGTCATTCATCGTGCGAGATGCTGCCCATGTCACACCAGAGAACTTCGAGCTCTGTGTCAAAACCATCCGCATCTTTGTGGAGGCAAGCCTGAATGGAGGTGAGCTGGCATTGGGCACTACCACGGCTGAGGCCTTGGCTACAGTGCATGGAGTAACAGCAGTGAATGAGCCTGGGGCTGTGCAGTTGTCTCCTATGGAAAGAGGGGAGGATGTTCTACTAGATTCGGCCCAGTGGAAAGTGGCTCAGTAGGGGACAGTCCTGCACTGGTTGCTGGAGTGACAGGCTAGCTATGACATCTTTCCCTTGCTCTTTCCTGTCCCTTATCCTTGGGTTTGAGGGGAGCAGAATGTCTGGTGTGGAGAAAGGGAAGTATGGTCAGCATCAAATCATGGAGAACAGGGCTGGGAGAGACCTTGGCAGGCCATCTAGTCCAACCCCCCCTGCTCAAGTTTGGAACATCCAATCTAAACCATCCCAGCCAAGTGTTTGTCTAACCTGCACTTAAAAAGATAGATGAGATTATTTGTGCAGGAAGGGAACCCTCTACTACTTTTATTCTACTACCTGGTTTAAAATTGAAATATTTGTAGGAAATCTGACTGGTAGGACTTGAGCCCACAACCTTTGCTTGCCTTCTTCACACTGGAAGCCCAGTATGTTACCAGCTAAACCTAATGCAGGCAGGGACATTTGCTCCTGCTGTAGTTGCTTCCTAACCTGGATTCTCTTGAGGCATGTTGGGGCAGTTTCACTTGACCGCAGCAGCAGTGCCCACGCCATGGCACCCCAGTTGAGAACCTCTGCAGTAAGGACAACTACGTCCGCAGGTGGGTAAGTATGTATAGGTGGCATGTAGCAGGGTATGTTACTGTCCTTTGCTTTCTAGGGTACAAATCCCAGGAGAAGCGGGGTAAGAGCCATAAATATGATAGCAAATCCAATCGGTTCAAGAAGAAGCCAAAAGAAAACTCTACGCGGCGTTCGCGGGTCTCAAGCCAGCACCAGTCTCATGCCCATAGCGATGAGGAGGAGGATGAGAGCATCCCTGCCAGCTACCACACTGTGTCTTTACAGGTTAGTCAGGACGTAAGTATAGCAAGGATTTCCTCCTCTCCTTTCCCATACTTGGGGCCCCAACACCCATCCTTGATGGGGAAATACCTGTGGCACTCCCGTGGAAGGGATTGAGCTACACTTCAGCTTAGTGGCTACCTAGCAATGATACAGGTGTTTAGTGTTAGTTTCTGACCTATGGGGAAGGTGGGATGTGCCTATGAAAGAATCTGTGACCAGGAGAGAGAAGGCCTGGGAGGTGGGTCTCTTTAATAAAGAAGGTTAAAATGTATCTGGGTTTGTTGGAGTTACTGAAGAGGGAAGGGAGAAGGAAGCTGAGGTGAGGAGGAATGTGGAGTGCTAGCAGGGAGTTACAAAAGAGAAGGGCATTTTGTGCCTGAAAGCTTGTTTGACATCTCTTCCAACTATACTGTTGGTTCAGTAAAAAGTATCACCAAAAACTTTGCTTCTTTCATATTTCCTGGACCCTTACAGTTATAACACCATTCAAACCCTACTGTTGTATTTAAAAACATTGGGCCACAGACCCGGAGTTCAGTCACTGAATGAATTATTAGAACCTTAAGTTCCTTTACAAATGTTACAGCTCAAGAGCTTCATTACAGGTGTCACTTAGGTAAGATCAGGTTGTCCCTTCTCAGCTCAACTGCTCTGAAACTCCAGTTTTCTCCTTGTACCATGGGAGATGCCTTTCCTTTGTTCCAGGAAATGGCTCCCTTCTTTCCTACCTGACCAACTCTTCCTTGCCTTGGTCCTCCTTCCTTTGTGTCTTGAGAGGCTGTCTGATGGAGTATGCAGATATCTTTAGCACTTAGGGTGTGGTTCCCACTCTCCCCCACTTATTTATGCACTGGGCTGCATTGTGGGAGTTTCAACCATACTGGGGAGGGCGAGAGGAGGCAGGGACAGAATCACTTTGAGAACTCCATCGTGCATGTCACTGACTGGTGCCTTTAATTGCAGTTACTGGATCTCATGCACACCCTGCACACCCGAGCAGCCACCATCTACAGCTCCTGGGCAGAGGAGCAGCGCCATCTAGAGGCTGCAGGGAAGAAAATTAAAGCCGACTCCCGCACACTGTGGTCCAACTGCTGGTGTCCCTTGCTCCAGGGTAAAGCTACCAGCTGCTGGTAATGGGAGGGATACTTCCAAGGTCAAGGTGGGGCTTGGAGCAATCACTAAAGGTATATCGATTAGCTTCTTAGAGGGCAGAGGGAGGATAGCTCATTAGGACTTGGCTCATTAGGACTTTTGTTCCCCAAGTCCAATATCTCTGCTGCAAAGAGGGAATGAGGATGGGCTAGCATCTGTCTGTCTATAGTCCTTGTCACCCAAGGCTCTGTATACCTTGGCAAAATGCTGCTTGTCATTATCATGTGGTTTCCAGTTGTCTCTGGGGAGTGGGGGAAAGAGATGTCATATCGGGCAGGGGTTGAACTCTAACCTTCTCTCCACATGCAGGTATTGCTTGGCTGTGCTGTGATGCCCGGCGCCAAGTGCGGATGCAGGCACTCACCTACTTGCAGCGTGCTCTCCTGGTTCATGACCTGCAGGCCCTGGATGCTCTCGAATGGGAGTCTTGTTTCAATAAGGTACCTTTCCAGCTAGGCTCTGCCTTTGGGAGCTGGCACATTAGCTATGCTCTTGTTGGGGGAGGGGAGTGTCAAAGACCCTCAGCTATCTGGGGGTGGAGGGCACTGGCTTCTCATGCAGTCCTCCCTTGGGGCACCCCAGATATGCAGCTCCCACTCTGGGAGGGGTGAGTGGTATTGTTGCCTCCAGTCTGTGTCCCTCTGAAAAAGAAACTTCTTTGCCAGTTCCCCCCTCCACCCTCTGCTGTATCTTTCAGATATCAAATGGGTCCATTTCTCCAGTGTTTCCTGTGCTTGGTTTTGTACTTCCTGGCTTAGAAGTTGGTTCCCAAAGCACTGGGAGCCAGCCCACACCTGTGGGGTTGACAGGCTCAGATGAACTTTGTGTATCACCACAGACATTCCTTGAGCTCCAAGCACTCTGATGTTGCTCCTGCAGGTACTGTTTCCTTTGCTGACAAAGCTCCTGGAGAACATCAGCCCAGCTGACGTTGGTGGGATGGAGGAGACCAGGATGAGAGCCTCAACACTGCTCTCCAAGGTGAGGGTTCATTGTGTGGTTCCATCCTATCTCTGTTTGGGTATTTTCTAAGTCCTCTTGGGCTAGGCTCAGGACATCTCTGTATGTTGTAGGAAGAGCTATGAAAGTTGTTCTGGAATTTTGACCAAATTTGATGCCGAGGGATGTGGTCTTGGAGGTTTGACTACCATGTCTGTTATGGCCAGGTTCAGAGCTGGACATCAGGCATTTCCCCTGCAGTATGTGCTGCACCTGTTTTAGTGTGTCCTTTTCAGGCCCTTCTCCCTCATCTCAGTGTTCTGAATATTGGCAGGATAGTTCAAGGTGCTCTCCTTACACTGATAAGTGATAAGGCTTCTGTCTGCTTTTGGTCCGTGTCCAAGGGACAGTGGGCATTGAAGGTCCAGGAGAGAGGAAGGTTTAGGATTGTGGGCCATTGTGCTGGAGACCTTCAGGAAATTAGGTTCAACCCTTCAAAGCCTGGGGAAGGGCAGGCTCAGGACTCCTTGTGCAGGGGATCTGTGTGCCTGGAAGCCTACTTGTCCCAAGCCTGCTAGAAAAGGATGGGCTCCCACCTTGAGGGTTTTACCCCAGGGCTGAGAGTGGTAGTTCTGTGACCTCACAGGGCCTCTTGACTTGTGGTTCTGCTCTGCCTCAGGTGTTCTTGCAGCATCTCTCCCCCCTCCTCTCACTGACAACATTTGCTGCCCTGTGGCTGACGATCCTGGATTTCATGGACAAGTACATGCATGCTGGCTCCAGTGACTTGCTGGTAATGTGCTCAGGGGGTTCCACAATGTTTCTTCTGTGTTATTTGCTGCTGCTGCTTCCCTCAACTAGCCTGTGCTCCTCCTTCCGCCCCCCCTTGCTTGCCATGAAATAGATCCTCATGTTCCCCAGTCTCCCTGTCTTCCCTTGTCCTTCAAGAACTTCCTCTAGCTAGTCTGAGGCTCCATCGCTGCCAGCTCCAGCTCTCTGCTATAAGGAGTGTCTCTTATTGCAGCTGGAGGCCATCCCAGAATCTCTGAAGAACATGCTGCTTGTGATGGACACAGCTGGAATATTCCATAGTGCCGATTCGCGGACTGGGTACTCTGATCTCTGGGAGATCACCTGGGAACGCATCGACTGCTTCCTGCCTAGGTTGCGGGACGAGCTCTTCAAGCAGACAGTCATCCAAGGTAGGCAGGGCTCTGAGCTATGGCCTTGCCATTGCACTGACTCCCTGCATTGTGGCCCAGTCCTTTGCTCCCCAGTGACAGTGCCTCTTCCAGGCAGTGATGTGCCTGGATGTTGATGGGACTGAAGGCCAGGGGTGGGGTGCTCCTTTTGCCCAAGTCATGAAGGCAGTTTTGGGAGCAGGGCAGGCTGGGTGGAAGGAGCAGGCTTTATGTTGTTGTGGGGAAGCGTGCAAATACACTGCTTGTTCTTTGTGTCTAGACCCTGTCCCCAGTGTGTCAGCAGAGCAACATCCTCAGAAGCCAGTGGCCCCCACTGTACCTGTTTCACCTGTGGGGGATGCAAGACCAGCTGCTCACCCAGTACCCTCAGAGAAGCCCTCTGAGCTGGGGGCCAGTGGTGAGTCCCCAGTACGCTCAAGCATTCACCCCACTGGTTCAGTTAGGTAGAATTGATCCACTTGTGGCCTCAACCTGAACTAGTCTGTAGTCTTTGGGTCTTCCATGGCAGGCTCTGTGCCATGGGGAAAATTCCTGTGATTGACCCTTGCTTACCTTGGCTGGGGGGAGGTGAGAGAAGGGTGGGGAGGAAGCAGGGAGAGTATCTGAGGAAGGCCCTGAGGTCACCTATTGGTTCAGGAAGCTAAGTATTTGGAAGAAGGCACTGGGGGATGCTCTGCAGTCCCCTCTTGGCTGAGTGACAGGAACAGTACAGGGACTTAGGCAGGGCCACTGTAAAATAGTGTCCTGTTTTTTCCCTCCACAGATTCTGAGAGAGTCCCAGGACCAGCCATTATTGGCACCCCTGGATCCCCTTCTTTCTCTACACCGGTATCAGTGAAGACGAGCCCTGTCACAGACATACCACCTTCTACAGCACAGCCACCACTCATCCTGCAACCTCTGGCCTCCCCACTACAGGTCGGCGTGCCGCCTATGTCTCTACCAATCATTCTGAACCCAGCCCTAATAGAGGCCACTTCTCCTGTTCCTCTCCTGGCTACTCCACGACCTAGTGACCCCATGACAACCTCCGAAGTCAACTAGGCTGAAGACATGCAAGAACTGTTGGCTGAGGAAGGCTTGCAGGTGCAGGGTGCTGGCCAAACATTCCCTGGTAGTTGCCATATTTGCTGTAGAAGATGTTTGAGTGGAAGGGTGGCAGGGCACTTGGCAAGGCAGCTGCTAACGCCCTCCCGGCCCGTGTCAGGCTCTGCTCCCTTCTTGTGGCTGTGCCCAGGAGTCCCTGGCTTTCTTTCTTTAGAGGTTCATCACTGTTGCTGCCCAATCTCCTTTCTGCCTTTGCAGTTTCAGGGGCTAGGCAGAACTTACTCTCAGCCACCAGGGAGCAAGCAGTTGAAGATGGTAGTTCTCCACTGGGAGAGCAAAGGGCAAGTTCTCTGATTATTCAGTGCAGCAGGGTCCCAAGACAGTTCTCTGCTGGTTTTCCTGTCCATGTGTCTTGGCACACTGCCTGGCTGGCCCCTGGGCATACCCAGCAGGGCAGGGTTGTGACTTCCATTTCTCTGCTCAGAAATGTACAGCACCCACCCTGTGCCTCTCAATTTGTTGCCTATGAGGTGCAGGCTGCCTCAGCGGGCTGTGGAGTACAGTGCATCACTGCACTCCCCCAGAACAAGTGGGAAAGTCTGGCAAGACTGCTGAGGAAGGGGCCACCCTGCCTTTCTCCCTCTGTACATAATACATAGCCAAATCTTTCTGGGTTGACATCTCTGGGTGGGCAGACTAGGTAGAAGCCAGCGCAAAAAGGAAGCGGTTGAGGGCAGGACCCCAGAGATGTCTATTCCAAAGTAGCTGCGGCAAAGCTACTTCCCCTGAGTTCAAATGGCTTTTGATCCAAGCACCACCAGGTGCTGCCTCCTCCAGCCATCTAGGGCTGGACAGTCCTTCCTAGCTTTCAAGAGGACCTGGGAAATGACTGGCACTTAGTGCTAGCTCTGAGCACCTCTGCTGTGCTGTGGTGGCCTTGCTGCTGGGAGCTCCCCCAGAGACTACACCCCATTGCAAATTCTAGTTGTAAGGAGTCAAGGCACACAGCTTCCCTCCTTCCCTGCCCTGCAGTCTTGGAGCAGAGCCCTTGATAGTGTGTTTCACTTTGCTTCTTCCCTGCACCAAGGATGCCAATACCCTTCTCTGCCATCCCCTCTGGCCCGAAGCAGAGCCAGCTGGTTGGAACATACCATATCTCAGTTCTTCCTATTTTCTGAATTAGTTTTATAAATTCTTCATGCTGATTGCAGAAACCCCATTGGCAACTGGGGGACAACTCCAATCTGGCTTGTACTGTATTGTCAGGAAACCCAGACTGAGCAGGTGGGAGAGCTGCAGAGGGCAGGTGATGTATATAGAGAATAAATGACTACAAATCCAATGGACTTTTTACTATGTAATAAATGTCCTATAAATGAACTGTGGTCTGGCAGTTCCTTTTCTCTCAGGGGTCAGTGATTCTGATACGTGAGCTTTGGGGAGAATAAGGGATAATTGTGAGGGTGCTGCCCATTGTTCAAGACAGCAAGGGTATGTCCCTGCCTAGCAGGCACTATGGTAAGGTACCCATTCATAGTTTCATAGTTGTTAGGGGCTGGAAGGGACCTTAAAGATCATCGAGTCCAGCCTCCCTCCACTTGGGCAGGAAAGATGGCTGTGGTCAGCTGACCACAGCAAGATGGCTGTCAAGAGGCTTTCTGAAGATTGCCAGGGTGGGTGACTGTACCACCTCTGAGGGGAGCCTGTTCTAAACCCTCAGTATTCAACTTGTAAAGAAGTTTTTCCTTATGTCTAGTCTGAAGTGATCTTCAATCAGCCCATTATTTTTAGTCCTCCCCTGGGGGGCCTTGGTGAATAGTTGCTCCCCCAGGCCCTGATGTACTCCCTTGATATACTTACAGGCTGCCACCAAGTCTCCTCTGAGTCTTCTTATCTCCAGGCTGAACAGTCCCAAGTCATTCAGCCTCTCCTCATATGACCTGGTCTCTAGGCCTCTAATCATGCACATGGCCCTCCTTTGAACTCTCTTGAGCTTCTCCACATCCTTCCTGAAGTTCAGCACCCGGAATTGGATGTAGTGTTCCAGCTGCAGTCTCACAAAGGCCCAGTAGAGCGGGAGGATGACATCTTTAGCCTTGCTCAAGATGCCTTGGTAGATGCATCCCAGTGTTTGATTAGTTCTGCCAACTACGGCTTCGCATTAGTGTCTCATGTTCATTTTGCTGTCTATCATGGCACCCAGGTCTCTTTCAGTTGTGGTGCCAGCAAGCGTAGCACTACTGAGCCTGTAAGTGTGTTGTGGGTTATTTCTCCCCAGATGGATCACTTGTCATTTAATACAGAGAAATGCAATCAGGCTGAGGTCTGCCCACCTCGCAAGCCTGTCCAGGTCAGCCTGTAGTGCTAGCCTGTCCTGGAGCATGGCCACGCTCTCCCATAGTTTGGTGTTGTCAACGAACTTTGCCAGTTTGCTTTTAATACCTGAATCCAAATTGCTGATTAACATGTTGAAAAGCACTGGTTTGAGTACTGAGCCCTAAGGGACACCACTGATCACCTCCCGCCATGATGACTCAGTCCCATCTATCAGTACTCTCTGGGTCCTGCCACGGAGCCAGTTACCTAGCCACCAGACCATAAAGTAGTTGAGGCCACATTTTTACAGTTTAACTATGAGGACATCATGGGAGACCAGGTAGAAGGCCTTTTTGAAATCGAAGTACGTCATCAACCTCATTTCCCCTATGCAGGTGCCGAGTTACCTGATGGTAGAAGATGAGGTTGGTCTGGCATGACCTGCCCGTAACAAAGCCATGTTGGCTATCCTTCAGAATACTACCTTCTGTTAGCCTGTTAGTGATGGACTCTGATCATTTTTTCCAGGATTTTACCTGGGATTGAGGTCAAACTGATTGGCCTGGAATTCCCAGGGTCTTCCTTTCTCCCTTTCTTAAAGATAGACACCACACTGACCTTCTTCCAGTTTTCTGGAACCTCTCCTGAGTGCCATGAATCCTCAAATAACTTGTCCATAGGTTGCGTGATGACATCAGTCAGTTCTTTTAGCATTCTTGGGTGTAGTTCATCTGGTCCTGCTGATTTGTAAATATTTAGTCTTTGTAGGTAGTCCCCCACAAGATCTACATCAACTATGGGAGGGTGGTCACCCCCACCATGATCATCCTGTATCCTGTTAAGCAGGCTAACACTCTTGGATTAGTGGAGTACCAATGTGAAATATTCATTCAGGAATTCAGCTCTGCCCTGAGTGTCAGTTATCAGCCATCCCATTTCATTCATGAGGGGCCCTATGCTTCCCTTATTATTTCTCCCACTCCCTACACATCTAAAGAAGGACTTTGTGTTGTCCTTGATTCTGGTTGCCAATGTTTATTGTTTGTGCTTTTGCTGTCCTGATCAGCTCCCTACAGCTGCGGGCTATTGCTGTGCACTCCTCTTTGGCAGCTAATCCTGACTTCCACCCCTTGTAGGCGTCTCGTTTTGATTTCAAGAGGTCCTTGACTTCCCTATTGAGCCAAGGGAGTCTCCCACCCCTTTTGCTGCCTTTCTTATTTTCATGATGGTAATGGACTTCCTTTGAGCTTTTAGGATCGCTTCCTTGAGGAATGACCACTCTCCTTGCACTCCCTTCTTCATCAGACCATGGTCCTGCAGGGCCTTGCCAATCAATCTCCTGAGCTTGTGAAGCTCAGCTTTCATAAAATCAAGGATTTCTGCCCTACTGACTGATTTTCCTGACTTACAGTGGATAGAGAAAGTGATCATCTCATGGTCACTGTCGCCCAGTTTCCCTTTGATCCTCATTGCTCACTAGGTTGTCCCCTTTGGCCAGAACCAAGTCTAGTAGTGCCTTGCCCCTGGTTGGCCCATAGACTTCTTGAGCTAGACAGAGCTCCTCAATGCAATTGAGGAAGCTTTGTGAGCAACCAGATCTTGCTGAGTGCTCATCCCACAAGATGTCTGGGTAGCTGAAGTCACCCATGACGACCATGCTCTGAGACCATGCAGCCTCTGCCAGTTCTCCAGAGACTTCCCAGTCGAGTTTTTCCTCTTGGTTTGGAGTAAACTCCTATGGTCATATCCAGTTCCCTGTGCTCTCCCTGTATTTTCTTGACCCAGAGGGTCTCAAGTTGCCCTTCTTTGTTTCCAGTCTTCGCTTCTAGGGAGTTGTAATGTTACTTCATGTAGACAGCAACTCCCCATCCTCTGCCCTTCTTCCCAGTGCAATCCCTCCTATACGGGGTGTATCCCTCTATGCCTGTGGTCCAGTCATAGGTGGAGTCCCACCAGGTCTCCGTAATCTCTGTTAGGTCGTATTAGTTGTTAGCTAGCAGGAGGGCCAGTTCCTCCTACTTGTTTCCCATGCTTCTGGCATTAGTGTATAGGCAACTAAGCCTGCCATTGGAGGCCCTATTCTCCTTGGAGAAATAAGCCTTCCAAAGGATACTGCTCATTTTGTCTGAGACAGAGGCTGCAGTGGAGAATGCCAGTAAAGAGGATAAGGAGAAATGGCTCCTGACATTAGATTTTATCTGTCGGAGAAGACGCTTACTTTTGAGTCTGGAAAGCTCCTCCTGGCCTCTTGTTTAGGACACAGCTATTCATAGCTTGGATCAAGAGTGTGGACTGCTGTGGAGGAACATACGTCCTGCAAATTTCACAGCACACGGATGGGAGCCCGGGATGCTTTTGGGTCCCTGAAAGGTCCTACAACTAGTTGTGTGTCCAGATATGAGTAATGGTAGATGTTGCCTTGGAAACCCTGGAGGAATACATGGGGAAGAGAACTCAGATCATTGGGACAGAGAAGTCCCATTACCAAGTACTTCTGGTTCTTCCTTTAAAACAGGCATAAAAGTCCACTTTTTCTGCCCTGTCCCTCCTGCCTATAAGCTCTGGTCATGCCCCAGTCACTTCACACCCAACCATGGCCTCTAAAATTTTTCACCACTCTCTCGCTGAATCCAATGGTTCTTAACCTCTTTAGACTCAAAGCACCCTTCATTAGGCTTGAGGCACCTGTCCGAATATGCCAGCTCTTCATTTTCACTTGTGTTTTTTGATTACAGAAAAATACTAGAGCTATTCTTCTGTTGCAAAGAACTGAAAGTCCACAAGAATGTGTTTACGCCATAACTTCCCATTTGAAATCTTGGTTGTTGTACCATATAGATTCATAGATCCTCCTAACCTTGTGCAGCACCCTTGAGAGGATTTCAAGGCCTGGTTGAGAATCACTGGTCAATCCAAATCTGGCTACCCATTTTTTTTCCCATATCGTGTCCCAGCTTCTGGTCTTCAGCTTTTCTCCCCCCACCCCTCCACTCTCACATCTTCTCAAACTCCTCATTGCAGCCTTGTTTGATTCACACTGTGAACTCCCTGAATATCATCCTGGAGTCTTTAAGTACTTTCAGCATTTCTGCCCTGTGGGCCTTGGTGCATTCATTTTTCTGTTTGAAATGATGATAGGCCAGTGGCCTTGCTGTTTCCCCAGCTACTTCAGAATTATTCTTTATGGGACACTACAATCTAAGCAGTGCTTTATAAACCTGATCCCTCTTCTGGTCTTTATATTTCAACTCAGACAATAAGGATACAAAACAATATGGACCCAAGACTGCAAAGATCATGGAAAAAGAGACCAAAGGGAGAGATTCTGAATGCAACTCTGTCCACAGAGAACAATAACACTTTAAACCAGGGATGTTAAACATGTCCTTACAGGCTGGCTCTAGTCTAGCCCATTGAGCTTCTCTGTCTGGCCCATTAGATTACCAGCATGGCCAGTGGGGGAACAACCTGCTACAGAATCCAGGTCCCCAGTAGACATAGCAATTGGTGGCATGAGCAAGGGCTGACACCAGTCCTGGTCACCCACTAGCTGATTTGCCCATGTGTGCTGCTGTGGCCTTACCTCTCCAGCCACTGGCTCCTACTGTATGCGCCGTATCAGAGACAGAGCTGGAGCTGCTGGCGCAGCACAGGGCATTCAGCAGCAGCCACTTTGGCTCCAACAGGGCATGAAGTGGGGGCTGGAGCTGCTGCCAAGTTGGAATTGGAGCTACCGCATGCTCCAGGTAGGTGCCAGAGCTGCTCCCGCTACTGCATGTTCCTCATGTCCCAGTCTGAATCTGGCCTGCAAGGAGCCCCAGGGTCTGGATCCAGCCTGGAGCACAAAGTGAATGTGATGCCCTTGCTTTAAACTGTTTCAGAATACAATTGCAAATGGTAGTGAGGTGAAAAAATATCTGCATCCTTTCTGCTTGGCTTATGGAATTTTGCTTTAAAACAATCTAGGGTGGGAAACACGCCACTGCAACTGGGCCATTTGTCTAAACACGGAGAAGTCCAAGGGCCAATTTAAAAGCAATCAGTTGGAAGCCACACTAGTGACTTCATTGCACCAGTACTTTGTTTACTTGTACACACTGTTCTTTGCTTTACTAACAGCAAAACTGAACACAGCATGCTGTCTGCTGCTGCTACCAACAGGATTCAGGACCCAAACTAGTATCAGACCATAGATTTTTTTCAGGCTGGACTGTATTGGCCTTAGTTTTATTACAAACTCAGCATTACTGCACAGGGCATTAAAATGGCATTTGAATTTTTCAACCTACTGTTGGTCCAGGTAACATTTAGCAGGACAGAAATAGTAAAAAATATTATTTTTAGTTTTGCCTGTAGATTTAACAACACATAGAGTCTGTTTGTCTGTCAGTGTTGGCCTCCAATAGCACAGGGGAGGAGAGGGAGAGGCCCCTCTTTGAAATGCAGTTGCCACATCAAATTAGGTGTGGGAACTCAGGAGCACTTGCAGAGCTCTGAAACTATTTTGCTTATTATAAAATCAAAACTGCATCTCTAACTACAGTGGGTTTTGGCAGTTGAATGCAGTAGTCATAAAAATGTTTAATACAAAAATGCTATGTGTAAGACTAGATTTAAGCACTCTGTATACATGAATTTGGGGACAAGGTAGGGCAGGAGGGGATTTTCAAAGGCACTCTGCCCAGTAGCTCCCACTGTGGTCTTTTGGAAAAAAATCTGGCTCTAATTATAGGGGCTGAGTTATCTTGAAAATCTGACCCCAAGCTCTTGCAGACCACCTGGGCATGCAAATAAAAGCCTTAACGTCTTCAAAACCAGGCTTGGTCAGTTTGCACTGTTCTTCCTATTGTCTGTAAACAATGTAGCCCCCAACAAAGGATGCTGCATCCATCAGCAGCTGCATAATTATCCATGGAGCCCCAATATAGGGGCATGTATTGTTCTTGACAGGCAGTAACAATGTACTATTTGTCTATGCAGAAATGTCTGCTGCCAGCAGAGGGAGTGTCAGATCTACTAACTAGTCAAACTGCAACCCTATTCAGGTCAAGGTTCACCTAATATGGAAAGAGGTTTAGGAGTAAAGCAAACTAACTTGAAGTAAGGTCTTGCACTCTAGACTTCCTGCACTGAGAGGCCAAAGGAATATTACCAGTTTGGAAATCCTGGACACACTGCCCTTCCCAGCCAGGCACTTGGCTTACTCCTGCTGCCCCTGGCTTCATGGAGCTGCCTCAGGCCACGTTGCTCTCCTCTAGTGAGCTGAAAGCCACAGACACCGTCTCCCAGCACTCTGTACTCTCAGATTCAAGCAGCTTTGAGTCAAAAGAAAGTATCTAAAGTGCTAGAAGGAAACAGTAGCCAGCTGCTGTGAGGGGCTCTACACAAGCAATGCACACACCCAACAGCCCTCATCTCCCTGCCCAAGGCGAGCACCATGCAGACTTCTCACCCACGGGCTCGGGCTAGTCTCAGTCACTTGACCCCAGTAGCATAGAGAGCTAAATGCAGGGCAGGATGCTGAAGCCTGGCGCGGATCCAATACCCACCTTCACCCAGGCTGACAAAGTGGGTGCTGGGCAGCTTCCCCCCTGCCAGGAGCTCTGTCTGACCTGCAAGGCAAGGAGCAAAGCAGCCAGACAAGGAGAGAGGGTTGCGTGGCCCAGGGGTTGGGGGCTGGGACCTCACTGCCAGGCTTGGCTACAGACATCAGGTAGTCAAGGGAGGGGAGCCTGGCTTCCTCTGTATGTTCCTGCTTTAGAGGGGAGGTTGGCAGGGGCCTTTTGCCATATCCCTGCAGTGAGGAGCCAGGGGAGCAGGAGGCACTAGGAAGGAAGGTGTCGAGCAGGGCTCCTTGCTGGAGCAGGCCTACAGCCCTGCCTGGTTGCCCTCATTTTTATTAATTTTGTGTCTAAATATGTGGTGCTACCAGGGGTGAGTCTCTCTCCCAGACCTTTCAGTGGGGCTTCAGATACTCCCAAATCCATGGCTGACAGCCTACGTGCAGGCCCAGGCCCGGAGGCTTTGGGGTTCAGACACCCCTAGTGTCGCTTGTCCCCAGCCCCATGGCCGAGGGAGCAAGCTAGAGGGAGACCCCCCACCGCTGTCCATTGGGAGGCTCGGTCTGCCTCTGGCAGGCCTCAGCGACCTGTGCCGATCAGGTGGGAAGAAGGGTCTTCCCTTGCCAGGTCCCTAAAACCACCTGGGCTGAAACCACTGTCGCCGATGGTGTCTCCCCAGCTGGGCCAGACATAGGCATGGTGAACCGTGCGGCCACTCAGGGCCCGGACCGAAAATGGTAATTTTTATGATGCTGATCTCTGGCGAAGGGGGCCGACACAAGTTGGCCCGGGGCCGCATGCAGTCTAGGTCCGGTGCTGCTCCCCGGCGGGGCGGGCAGGGGCTGTGCCGGCCTGGAGCGAGCCTGGGAGCGCGAGCACCGCGAGGGGAAGGCGGCCCCGGCCCGGCGAGGGTCCCCCAGCGCCGCGGGGCAGGGCCGGGAGCACCGGCTCCGCCCCCGCCCGCCCTCTGCTGGCCCCGGCGGGGCGGGGCTGTCCTGTCCTGTCCCGTCCCGTCCCGTCCCGTCCCAGCGGCGCTGGTGCCGGCGGCTGCCCGCAGACGGCGGGAGTGGGAGTGAGAGTGGGGCCGCCCATGGGGCCCGCCGGCAGCAGACGGCCGCGGGAAGCCGCCGCCGCCGCCAGGGAGCCCCGCGGCCGCCCCTAGCCCGGCCGGGGCCAGAGGCGCGCGCTGCCCGCTTCGGATGCTCGCGGCCAGGATGCCAGCCTGGGCCGTGCTGCCCCTGGCGCTGCCCGCGCTCACCATCACCGGCATGTGGATCGTGTGAGTGCCCGCGCCGGGCGGGCGGGCGGGCGGGCGGTGGGGGGAGCCCCTGCCCATGCCCATGCCGCCAGCGATCGACTCTTCCGGCGGCGGCTGGCCGCATCCCGGGGCTCTCCGCCCGCGCTGACCACTGAGGGAAGCGCGGCCGAGCGGGGAGGCGACACGGACCCGGCCCCTGACAGCCCCCGGTCCCGGCCGGCCCGTGTGCGCCGCGTGGGGCAGCGTCGGGCCGGCGGTTCCCCCTCCGCCGCGCGGGGAGCGGGGTCCCGGTCCCGGTCTCGGCCTGGCCCTGGCGGGTCCTGCACGCACGTGCTGCAGCTCGGGCTGCTCCCCCGCTGCTGCGCCCTCACCCACGGGACGCTGCTGGGGGCTGCCCCTTAGCGCTAGTGCTAGACCTCACCTGGGACTGCTGCCTCGGAGGTCTTCCCTGGTGGGCGGCACATGTAGGGGGTCCCTGCCCTCAGCTGTCTGTGGCTGCCAGCCAGTGCCCCGGTGCCTGCTAGAGCAGCAGCTCCAGTGCCAGAGCCCAGAGGCTCCCAGGCAGGTGGAAGTTATCTTGCAGTGGTGGCAGGGGCTGTGGCATTGAGGGAGGCAGGAGGAAGGGGCCTGATGTGGATGATGGTGGAATGGGGAAGAGTAAAGCAACCACTGGCGGGAGGGCAGGTCTGTGTCCCTGGGCAGTGACTGAGCACCCACCTGCCTCACCTGCAGTCTGGACAAAGAGCCCCAGATCTTTTGGCCAAGGTGTTCCTTGGGTGCTGCTGACTCATTTGCTGCAACCCTGGTGCAGGGCCTGTGTAGCTGGCTTCAGTCCTGGCCCCTGCATGGTAACAGAGTTGAGCCTTGCAGCAGACTCCCCCCATGCTGCGGGGCAGCTGCAGGTTCAGAGCCCTTGCTGAGCTTTGGGGGCCAGGGAATAGAAAACGCATGCTTGGCTCTCTAACACACAGCTTGGAGTCCTTGAGAGAGAACCAGTGTTAGTTTCTACCCCCACCTTCCTGTGCCCTCAGTCACTGCCCATGGTACAGCCCAGTGCTGAGTCCTCTCTAGAGGGCTCCCTTGGGGCAGTCATGTCCCTCCAAAATGCTATAACTCCTTAGCTGCATTCTCTAGGGCTCGATACCCATCTTCCTCCACTGGGGAGGGGGACAACTTGGGTAAAACTTCTGGCTGTCTTTGCTACTGCTGCACAGAGGGTCACAGAAGGCAGGGGAGGGGGTTGGGTTAGTGCTGCTCTCTCTAGGCCCATCCTCTGCTTTGAGGATGCTGCTGCAGCCCCTCCAAGTGTGTGTGTGTGTGTGTGGGGGGGGGGGGGTAATTCTAGATTGAAGGGCTCTTTCCCTGCCACAAACACCCCCGGGGTTGTACAAATCTAGCCAGGTCTTCCAGGTGCCTCTAGCATTGGATCCTGGGGGAAAATGATGTTGACAGCTCTGCTATTGAAACCTCAGGTCAAAAGGCTTCCAGGTCTGCTGCCTTACCTGGGGGAGAGAGGCTATGTGTCTGCCAGAAGGGGAGATGGTGCTGGGGGGATATGGGAGGAGGAAGAGCCCTGTGGGTCCTTCCTGGAGGGAGGTGAAGGTGCTGGAGATTCAGTGCCTTTGCCTTATTTCCCTGGCCCATGAGGACTCCCAGAAAACAGACCTGGGCCAGGCAAGGTGGAGGAGCATGGGGAAAGGCCTGACTCATTCATTCACTCCTTGGCAGTGATGGTGTAATCTCAGGAAAGGGAATCCTAAGGAGCTGTCTGCACTGAAGTGACACCTACATTTCCCATTCCTAGTGAGGGTTAGGAGGCCTGCTTGACCCTACACACCGAGGGGCCCTGGTGAAGTGCTGTCGCAGCCTGTTCTGGGAGCAGGAAGGGAGTTAACAGGTTGCTTAGAGGGTACTGGCAGCCTCTGGGAAGGGAGAGCTGGAGCCAGGGCTGCCAGGAGGGGAGGGAGGATAACCCTGTAGCCCTGTGGATTTTTCTCTTGGGCATCTACTTGTTGCTTTCAGGCCATGCTGCCCAGCATGTATTCATCTCAGCAGTGGTGCCCCTTGTTCTCAGGCCGGTCTGTGTGACACCCTCTCACATCCAGGGTCTGTTACGTGGCCAGCTAGGTAAATAGAGGGGTTTTCTTGTTTGTACATGTGCCTATTTTTAACTTGAGTCGGCTGCGGTTAGGGGCAGCAGCAGCCTGTAATTAGAGCCAGCCCAGTTTGGGAGCCGCCCCGTGCTCCAGGACTTGCTCAGAAAAGAGCAGCACTTGCACGGGTCAGGGCAAACGCAGCACTTGGCTCTCTGGGGTGTTCTGCAGGCTAGCCATTGGGCCTCATGCCCTTCTGAAGCATTAGCCTTGTATTGCAGATACAAGTGACTTGCCCAGGATCTCGGTGGTGGTAACAGAGCTGGAAGACAGACCTGCAAGGCTAGGCCCTGGTTCTGCATCACGGATGTACAGTCAACATGGGATTGGGTCCTAGTGTCCCAGAAGCCTGTGAGTTATGTAGGGTTGTGTAGCCTTGGGTGACTGCCTGTTTGGCTCTGTGTGATCACTCTCAGGTCACCCTCCTGCCCCTGGAAAAGGTTGGTGAGAGAAGCTGCCTGCCTCTCTCTCCTATCAACTTAGTGTCCCTTTTGGATGCCCTGCCGAAATCAGGCTGGAACTGTGATGGGCACTGTAGCCAGCTGCTGCGGTTTGGATGGACACAGTTCCTGCCTCTCATGAGCAGCACAGCTAATTTGTAAGACAGGGATGCTGCCCAGTTCTGCCTGGCAGGCTGCCCCCTGTCCCACAGGGCAGGCATCTGTAAATGCAGGATTGATGTGCCCATGAATAAGCCCTCTCTCTTGCTGTGTATCCATCTGCATGGGTCTCTCCCTGTATCTGGGAGCGTCACATAATGAGACAGAAAAGCAGCAGGCCCCTCAGCACCAGGGAGGAGATGCATAAGGGCTGAGCACAGAGATGCATGAGGCAGGGCTGTGGGCTTGCCCCTTCCCCTGTGGGTTGGGTCTGGCTGAGGCATCTGGGCACCTTTGCTCAGAGGAGAGGGCGGGGGGCACATGGATGGAGCTCTGGGGCCTGAAGGATCTATGGTCCTTGCAGAGGAGCAGGCAGATGGTGTGATGGGCAGGGGGAGGAAGGGAATGGGCCTGTATCTTTCACAGTAGCCTCTATGAGTTGCCCCCTCTGTCCCTGGGAAGTATGCTGTAGTGTTAGGTGGAAAGTGGGGAAGCTCCTGACTGGGAAGGGAGGGCCAGGGCTAGGACCCTGGGCAAGGGGTGTAGGGAGCACAGAGGGGAGCAGACAGAGCACCTACAGGACGTGGAGGGCTTTGTTGCTTGCTTTGATTAGCAGAAAGGGAAGAGGATTTTTACCCTAAGTATGGGGGAGCTGCCTTGGGAGGGGAATAGGACAGGACAGATTGATCCACATTGCTGGAGGCAGATCATGGGGAAAGTCTTAAAAACCTGGTGAGGATATTACGTGGGTGCTGGAGAGTGGCAGAAGGTGTCAGCAAGCTGCTGACAGGAATTGGCCATGGCCAGAGGTGGCTCCCCGGCTCTTCAGCACCATGACTGCTGCACTAGTCTGCATTGCCTGGCTCTCCACCTTTCTGTCAGGAGGTTAGAGAAGCCCTTGGGATGATGGCTTGGGGTGGGTAATGGCATGTGAGATGTTGGTTGTGGGCCCTGTGCTTCTGCCAGGTAGATGCTGTTACCAGGCATCAACTTGCCCTCTCTGGCCTGACTTTCTTGCCCCATGGGAGGTCCATGCTGTGGGGTCCTACCTGCCTTCTCCTGTCCTGCTCAGTCAGGGCCCACTGGTGTCCTCCAGGGGAGCTGTCAGAGTGCCAGTGTCTTGAGTCACACTCCTACCTTCATGGAGGTGGGTCCTTTGAATGGAGCAATCATGTCAGAGCCCGTGATCAGAGCGAGAAACACGCTGCTCAGCAAGTGGCGGTCCATGCATCCAACCTGAGGCTGGTAGCCTAGGGAGGCCTCTACCATATGTATAGTGCTGGTCACCAGCTGTAGCATTCCAGCCTGGCTTGGCTGGTCTAGGACAAATGCAAGTGAGATGCCAGGATGGCCCATGGGAGGTGGTGGTGTTGAGTCTGGTTCCTGCTGAAAATATGTTGTTTTCAGGGGTGGCAGTGCAACTGGAGGGGGAGACAGTGAGATGGGAGGCTGAGCTGACCATGTGTTCTCTCTCCTGTAGGTACGCTATGGCGCTTTCCAACAACCACATCTGCCCAGTCCACAACTGGTAAGGAGCCTTGCTGTGGGAAGGGATTGGTGCTGGTTGGGGTAGGGTATCAGTTGGCTGTAGGCCCAGTCATGGCTGGTCCTTCCCTGAGCACAGTAGAAAGGCCTGTGGTGGCCTTGGCATGATGTCTTATGGCTGGCAGGTTGGGATGTTGCATGATGCAGCAACCCTCCCACTCCCTGAGCTCTTCAGCAGAGCATGCAGGGAGACGAGGCTGTTGCTCAGTGACCAGGCACATATCTGCTGGCAGATTCAACCTAGTTTAGTCCAGCACTGGACATGCTTAGCTTGTCCAAGGGAGAGCTGTTGCAAAGCAGGTTAGACAGGCCCTGGAGAGAATTGAATTGCTCCCTGGACTTTCTTACTGATGAATGCCAGGTCACCCTGAGCTTGCAAGTGTCACGGCCTGGTGGTGGAGCAGTGAGTGGGGCCAGGCTATTTCAGGAAGCTTGTGTCCTGGGGACCAAGGGCTTAGTGTTATCTACAGGCTTGTCCCTTAAAAGCTGTTTCACCCTTGCTGCATTGTTTCCACAAAATGCCTCCTTGGGATTGCACATGCTGTCTAGTCTGACTGTTAAATGCATCAAGCCCACTCTCAGTTCTGAATGGGAGACCTCCAGTGAGTGCCTGGGTTAGCAGAGGGAAGTGCTGTGCTGAAGCTGCCTTCATGTAGAAGTGTTTGCAGGATCCAGCTCTGAGTTTGCAATGTGCTGGAGGGTCCTTCAGGATGACTGCTATACAAAAGTCCTCCACAAAAACCTGGTTAATACATGGTTATGGTTGTTTCAGCAAATAATCTAGCCTTCATGCAAAACATATAAGAATGTTGCCATTCACCAAGAGTCTGAAAAAGGCCGTTAAGGGAATTACAGAGCGATGTGTCTCCTTGGGAATGCTTAAGACTTGTACGTGTCCTCTCCTGAGCCTGGACATCCCCCTTTTCCTGACTTTGCCAAGACCAACTGGATCTTCATAAAACTGCTCCTGTGGGATTTTAGCAAAGGGCAGAATTTTCCAGAAAGTTCCCAGACGTCCAAGCAATACGGGGGCTGGAAAATCGCCCGGGTTGGTCTTTGGAAAATTTTCTGAATGGTTTCTAACTTGTCACGTCTCCAAAGCAGCTCAGCCCAGAAAGTCCACATTCGTTTTACTGTTACTGGAGTGCGAAAAGGAAAAGTATATATATGCCGCCGT
Source organism: Alligator mississippiensis (assembly GCF_030867095.1). NCBI lineage: Eukaryota > Metazoa > Chordata > Crocodylia > Alligatoridae > Alligator > Alligator mississippiensis. The sequence continues at coordinate 18,164,521 of NC_081829.1, forward strand.
TTCCTGTCGAATATTTTATTCTGTCTAGAGAAGAATGTGTTTGTCAGCATTGGCTTCCGTGGCATAAACAGAATGCTAATGATGAATAATGCTTTAAGAATTTGGGTTTAAGGCTTTTTTTTTCTTTTTAAAAAAGCAAGCCCAGCCCCTGCAGGAGACTCCCTTGAACTCCACTTCTCTCGGGTTTCAAGGTTGGAAAACAAAGCCATGTGTAAATTAGGAGATCTGAAAAAAACACCAGCCCCCAGCCTTGGTGTTTTCAAAGAGAAGTGCTTTTTAACCCTGCCCTTACTGAGTGGATCCAAGCGTGACTTACTGAAAACTCTATCTCTGCCCAAAGAGTAAGCACTGTAATTTTGAAAACTATCAGCCCTTGCTTTTACTTAAAGCCTAGCAAAGGCCAAGCCTACTTTTAACTGAAAGCGTCAGTATTAACTATGGAGCTGCTAATTGAGGCCTCCACCTGTGAGGTTAGAAGGAATTCTAGACAGGGGGCCTGGGTGTTTGTAAGCCTGGGCACTCACAGCCTCTGATTCATATGATTATCACAACATAATGGTCAACTTCTTTTCTGGAGAGACTCTGAACTGCTCGGCTGTATGGCCTATGCATTGCTAACACAGATGCTTCAGTAGCTGCAATGCTTTGAGGGAAGAAGACCTGAGTCAACTCTGTGACAAAGATCCTGGGTGGCCAGTGCTGGCCACGCTGGAGCCTGTGCTGATACCGCTGCAGTGTGGGTGGGTGTGAGCTTGTGCAGACTCTTGCTCTGAGTAAGTACTGGTCCCAGGGCCAGGAGGTGCACGGGTGTATCCAGAGTGATTGTGGTGGAGGGAAGGGGCCATGTGTATTTCCAGTCCCTGAGCAGTTACAGTTGGAGCGGATCATAGCAGTAAGTGACCTGAGCTCAGATCTTTGCAAGAGGTCTGGACCTGCTCCAGCTTCTTTCCCCAGAGTCTGGGAGAGTGCTGGGGACATGGTCCTTCCTTCAGCTGGAGCCCGTCACGTGGTCTGGCTGAGAGACAGCGCTGTGCCTCCAGGCTGCTCCCATGCCATGAGCCCAAGGTAAGCAGGGAAGGGAGGAAGAATGCGATTGCAGGGTAACTGTCCTGTTTCTTCCCCCAGGACACAGATGCTTTCCTGCTCTCCAGGATGGGCTGGTAGGACTAGGGGGCAGCACTTGCGGGGCTGAGTGAGCCCCCCTGCTGCAGCCCACCCAGATTTTGCATTCCTGGCACAAATCCCAGGCTGCTGCTGCATTCCCAGCTCCTTGCCAGGCTTGGAGCAGCTCTGATCTTGCCTGTGACTTCAGTGTTTCGGGACTGAAGGAGGGTGTGCTCCTTGGCCCGGTCCTCACAGACATCTGATCCCTGCTTCCCTCTTTCTGCTCTCCCCTCTCCCCCTGCAGCCCTGAGGTGAAGGACAGTGGGATCTCTGCCATGCCACTGCTAGGTCTGGCTGCTGAGGGGTCTTCTGCAGTGAGGGAGAGTCTGGCCACCTGTTGAAGTGAAAGCTTTGGGGGTGAGGGTTTTGGTTTTGGAGACCTGTCTCCTACCATCCACATGCAGAGCCAGGGAAGGGAGCGGGTGGGACCATGGTTTTATATTCAAATTTTATTTATTTCTTTGGCCTGTGCCCAGCAGGTCTGAGGGTTGCTGGAGCTTGGCAGGGAGTGTGGGGAAAGGATTGTTTTGAGATGAGTAGAGCCAGGACCCTGGCATGGCTGTCCTCAGGCTGCCTCTGTCCTGTCTGGTTTCCTGCACTAAGCAGGCTGAGCCAGCTTGGCCCCTGGATGGGAGACCAGCAGGTTGGCTGTGTACGTGGAATCCCACTTCAGTGAGTGCCCAGTGCAGAGTTATCCTGTTCCCTGTCCTGCTGCAGGCTGGCGTGAAAGCTGCTGTTCTCCCTGTTCGGGGGCATTAAAACCATTGACTTCTTCCCTCTGCCCCACAGGAGTGAGTAGTGTAGGAATTTGTATCCTGGGGACCCACCGCACTGTCATGTGGGTCTGTCCTTAGCTTGTCCCACTACTCGGCCCATCTTTGACTGAGGTGTTGCTGTGTGGGCTGTTGAGCAGCCTCCCAATCCTGCACCAGAGGTACAAGCAAGAGCTGTATGTGCTGGAGTTAACAGGTTGGCCAGGGGCCTGATGGCGCTGCCACAGTCGTTTATAACTGGAGGCAAATAAGCAATTCCCTCACACAGATGGGAGCAACCACCTCTGGGGCTGTTTGCTGGGCCCCTTCAAGCAGTCAGGGAGGTACTAGGAGCTCAAGGGGTTTGAGAGGAGTGGGGGAAAGGACTCAACAGGGGGGTAGTGCCCTTCTCCCTCCTTTCCCTTGGGGCTGGGCTCTGTCCTGGGCACTGCAGCTTGCAGTCACGCTGCTGCATGCTACTTGGGGCACACAGCTTCTGTGTTTGGGCCTAGTTTAAGGGGAAACAGGCCTTGGTCTATCCAAGTTTGGACCTCCCTGGAAACCCATAGGATCTCCCTGGCTTGCCACTCAGCCCTACCACTGTGCGAGCTCTTGTGTCTCACCAGACCTGCAGTTTCCATCCCATGGCATCAGTCTCTCCCCATACAGATGGTTTCATCTTGTACTTTCCCCCTGCCTGGTGGATGCTGGGTTTCCCCTCCCCATCTCTGCCTATATTCCTAAGGAGGTAGCCTGACCTGGAGGCCTGTGCAGCAGGTTGTGAGGGGGGAAGGATTGTGAATACTATTCCCTACTCTGTTGCTAGCTCCATGTGTGATCCTGAGCACATCGCCTTGCCTCCCTGTCCCTCAGCCACCTGCCCATGAGCAGGGGCTAATAGTGGCATCTTGTCTGTAGGGATGCTGTGAGGATGAGCTAATGTCTGTAGAGTATGCTGAACACAGGGCTACAGACATGGGGAATGTGGCTAGAGGTGCAACTCCCTGAAGCACTTGTTGGTCACCACTGGGCATTTTGAATGTGGTCAGCAGACAGGCTCCTGGGGAGGACAGGTGCTATGTTTCTTTAGCCCCTTTCACCCTGGATGATCTCTGAATTCTTTGACAAACTCTCATTTGCAGTGATCTCTCCTCTGTAGCTATGTCAGGGGGTCAAAACACTAGCCTCTGGATGCCACCTCCTGACACGTTCTTCTACAAACCTCCCTCTGTCAGTGACCAGCTATTGCTTCCAACACCCATAGCTATTGCCTCTGAGGTGATAGGGGCAAGGGGTAATGTGGCAGCAGAAGTCTGTCGAGGGGTATAGTTAAGTGTTGCAGGCAGTGGCATGTGACATGCATAGCTGTGGTTCTAATGGGGAAAGATTGTCTTGACAAGAGGCAGCCTTTTCTCTTTTCTGTGTGCGCAAGGAGGGAGGGCAATTGGAACTGCTTTCCACAAATTTATGCATTAACCTGAGCAAGGACAGCTCATCTACAGCCATCTCTGGGGTGGAACATCATGGCTGTTCCCCAGGCACAGCAGTCTAGGGTGGGAAATAAGGGCAAAATGTAAGGACTCCAGCTGCAGTCTGGCTGGGTTGTAAATGCCCTGACTCATGAGGAAAGCACTGTGGGTTTGTTGCCAGGGGGCAGTGCTTTTCCCTGCCACACAGCATCTCCTGGGCACAGGCATGGCTGGGAGAGTGGGCCACACCTTGGCTAGCCGGCATCCCTGTGCCCTGGGGGGACTCTTGCTCAGCTGTAGGGTTGGTCAGTGAGGTCTGGCAGCAGGCAGGGCAGATGCCTGTCTCGGGTCCTGTTGTGAGGGCCTCATGCTGGTGCCTGGCTTGGAGGGTTGTATGTGATTGGTTAGAGCAACAGTGGCAAAGGAAGGTATTGCTGCCCCCCTAGTGTGGGGCTCCCCAGCTCGATTCCTGAGGGCCCCAGAGTCTTGAATGGGGGATAGCTGGGCCCTCTCAGGACAGCCAGTGTTCAGCCTTGATGCTGTGGGACCTCTCTGGTCTGACGCCTAGGCATCAGGATGGTGGACTTGCAAGGCCATCCAGACCAGAAGCCAAAACAAGGTGGGTCTACGCCTGCTTCTGCCATTCCTGGGGGACTCATCAACAAAGCCAGCCAGTGGCAGCAGCAACCAGGGCTGGCTGGTTCCTCCCCACCATGGCCCCTCAGCGTAGCACGGCCAGCCCTGGAAAGGCTGGGCAGCATTGTCCTTCACTGCTCTGGGACCGGCAGCTCCAGTGTGTGAATGACAGTGCCAGAAAGGAGCAAAGACCCAGTCAGGGCCTCACCTCAGGGCACTGTGGCTAACAGTCCACAGAGTAACCGTGTCCTGCCTGCCCAGGGCACTCAGCTGCTCACACCCCTAGGGGTTGCCATTCCCCAGCCGAAGGTGCCTGTTCCCCTGCAGCACTTGCAGCTTTGGTCTGGTTACACCAGCAGAGTGCCACTTCCCTGCGGTCCCTCCTCTCCTCCCCTTCCTCTGCCCTGCAGTTCCAGTAAACTGAGCTGCGCTTCCTCCTCCTGCAAGTCTGGAGCTGTGGTTGCGCTGCCTGGCCCCACCCTGTTCTCTCACCTCTTGATGCTGTGTGTTTGGAAGCAGGAAGTTGCTTGTTCCTGGCACCCCCCCGTGTCCCTCCTCTTGTGGGGGTGGCAGGGAAGGGGGGGTGCTTCCTGCGATCCTCTCCAGTCAGCAAACCCGGGCTGCAGAGGAACTCTGTGCTGGCCCCAGGGATCCTCTCTCCCTGCCCTCTCCCTGCTCACAGGGAGGGATCCTCTCTCCCTGCTCACAGCCCTGCCTGCTGCCTTCTTGCTGCCTACCCAAGAGCTTGCTGTGTTTGGGGAAGCAGCTGATTACGCTCTGTGGCCTATAGCAGGGGGTGACAGCTAGGACAAGAGCAGTACCATATAGCTGGGCCTACAGCGGAAGCCACAGCCCAGGCACTGACATTGAGTACCTGCATGGTGGGGCTGGGCACCCAAGCAGCTGTGATAGAGCAGAGGAAGTGCGGCGTGAGGCAGTGGGGGCACATGGGGTGCTTCAGAGGGGTTGTTTCACAGGAGAGAGGCTGGGAGCTCCCAGGGGACAGTGATGTAGTGGACAGGATAGAGTTACCATGTAGAGCTGGGAGGCTGTTGGGAGCTGGCAGGGAAGCTCATCACTTCTCAGTTGAGTCAGGAAGACTGTCCTTCAGTCAGTTGCTTTCTTGGGTAGCTCAGGCCTGGCTAAGTGGGGAGGGACCATCTTGGCACTAGACATCTCTGAGATTCCAGTTGCTGGAGGTCTCTGCTGTATCCCAAGAATCTGGGTCTGGCTGGGGGCATTCCCTGTGTTGCCCTCTCCCCATCTGTGCTGGCTGGGTGTTAAGTTCCCTGACACAGCATTGAGGTTCATAGATTCATAGATGCGAGGGTCGGAAGGGACCTCAACAGATCAATGAATCCAACCCCCTGCCTAGGCAGAAAAGAGTGCTGAAGTCAGATGACCCCAGTCAGATGCCAATCCATCCTTCTCTTAAAGACCCCCAAGGTAGGGGAGAGCACCACCTCCCTTGGAAGCCCATTCCAAATTTTGGCCACCCTTACTGTGAAGAAGTTTTTCCTGATATCTAGCCTAAATCTGCTCTCTGTCAGTTTGTGACCATTGTTCCTTGTTACCCCAAGAGGCACCCTGGCGAACAGAGCATCTCCAATCCCTTGCTGCTCCCCCCTAATGAATTTGTAGGTGGCCACAAGATCACCTCTCAGCCTTCTCTTGCGGTGGCTGAAGAGGTTCAGGTCCCTCAGTCTCTCCTCATAGGGCTTGCCCCGACCATACGAGTGGCCCTCCTCTGGACCCTCTTGAGTTTATCAACATCATTCTTGAATTACGGCACCCAAAACTGGACACAGTACTCCAACTGTGGTCTGACCAATGCCGCATAGAGGGGAAGTATCACCTCCTTGGTTCTATTTGTCATTAGGGCTATGCAAGGCTTTGGACTGTGCTTCGGATCTGGAGAAGCTTCGGACACTTTGGCGTCTGAAACAGCACGTCAGGATTGAAGCACTGGCTTTGTTAGGCTTTCCAAAGCAGTTCGGAGTTTCCGAAGCACTTTGGAAAAGCTTCGGAGCCGCTTTGGAGATCTGGCCATAGGGTACAATGGGGAATCAATGAAATATCTATAACTTTGTTGTTTTTTGTCTGATTTGGATGAAACTTGCAGGTGGTAGCTACTGCTGAGAGCATGAAGCCGGCCAAGTTTCAAGAAGATTGGTGCAGGGGTTTGGAGGGAACTGCACCCCAAATTCTTGAAAGAAAACTCATGTCACGTCTATGTGTTACAACACGGGGGTGAAAACTGCAGGGGTGATAGCCCCTGGTGAGGCCACAAAGGCTGCCAAGTTTTCAAGGCTTTGTGGCCACAGCAGGGGCCACCATCCCTGCAGCTTTCGTCCTGCTGCGCCTTAACACACACAGTGTCACCTATGGCACGAGTTTTGCTTGTCCGCAACTTGAGGTGCAGTTTCCCCCAAACCCCTTCGTTTATCTCCTTGAAACTTGGCAGGCCTCGTGGCCTCACCAGGGGCTACCACCCTGCAGTTTTCACCCCCCTGTGGTGTAACACGTAGATGTGACAGTTTTGCTTTCAAGAATTTGGGGTGCAGTTCTTCCCAAACCCCTGCACTGAACTTCTTGAAACTTGGCAGGCTTTGTGGCCTCAGCATAGGCTATCACCCCCGCAAGTTTCATTCAAATCAGACAAAAAACAACAAAGTTATACATATTTCATCGATTCCCCATTATATCCTATGGCTGGATCTCCAAGGCGGTTCTGAAGCTTCGGAGCTGCTTTGGCCGGATCAAAGTGGAAACCTGGTCCGGAGCTCCGGATCAGATCCCTGGCATCTGACGCAACTGGATCGAATAGCTGCCTACTCGCACAGGCCTTTTTGTCATGTGTCTGCTGATGCATGATAAAGTGCAGTTAGCTTTGCTGAAGATTTTGTCACACTGATGACTCATGTTCATCTTGGAGTCCACTATGACTCCGAGATCCGTTTCTGCTTCTGTGCTGCTGAAAGGGTCACTTCCTACCCAGTAGGTGTGCTGGATATTTTTGTGCCCTAGGTGCAGCACTCTGCATTTGTCCTTGTCCTTGTTGTACTGCATCCTATTGTGTACTGCCCACTTTTCTAACCTATCCAGGTCTGCCTGCAATCGTTCCCTACCCTCTGGAGTGTGCCCTTCATCCCACAATTTAGTATCATCCACAAACTTGGACAGAGTACACTTCACACCCACATCCAAGTCACTGATGAAGATATTGAAGAGTACAGGTCCAAGGACTGAACCCTGCGGGACCCCACTACCCACATCCTTCCAGGTCAATACCGACCTGTCTGTTACCTCTGGGTGCGACCGCTAAGCCAATTTGCCACCCACTGGACTGTGTAAACATCTATATCACAGACTCTTAATTTATTTATGAGAATGGGGTGAGATACCATACCAAAGGCCTTGCTAAAATCCAGGAAAACGACATCCACCTCTATTCCTGCATCTAAGCATTTTGTGACCCTGTCATAAAACGAAACCAGATTGGTCAGCCATGATCTACCTGCTATGAATCCATGCTGGTTTCCCTGCTGCATTATTTTTTCCATTGGACTCCCACAGGTATGATTCTTCATAATCTTTTTCAAAAACCTTTCCAAGGATGGAGATGAGACTGACTGGCCTGTAATTACTCAGATCCTCCTTCCTCCCTTTCTTGAAAATAGGGACCACATTGGCTCTTTTCCAGTCCTCTGCGACCTGACCCAAACACCACGAGCGCTCAAACAGCTGTGCTAGTGGTTCTGCTTTGACGTGTGGGTTTCCTTCTTCATGGGAAGGCACATAGGTGTCTTAGCAAGCAGTCTGGCAGTGGGATGAGATGTGGGCACCAGTTGCCTCAGCACTGCTCCTCTGGGTACCCACAAATTGAGCCCTGTGGAGACAGGACCCTGGCAGCCGGTTAGTGGGGCGACTTGAGCAGGTCCCTCTGCTATGGCTTTCTGGAGCCAAGCATCCAAATTCTGCCGATTCCCAGCTTCCTCATTGCCCCTGTGTGCTGTGAGCCATAGACTCCCATCTAGACCCTGCAGTGGGGGGCACTGAGGCCTGACTGGTTTCATAGGACTCAGTGGCTGTCAGGAGAAAAGTGAGGCCTGGAAGAGGACCTGATCATCATGCCTGCAGCGCTGGGCTTTTCCTTCATCCTCCCTCCATCTTCATGGTTCTTTTGGGACCGTGCAGTGAAATGGGTGTCCCAGCTCATAACTATGTGGCAAGCCTGTATGAGGTGCATGCTTCTTACTGACTCTGCTCAGGGTAACAACATTTAAAGACCATGTTGGAAATGCTCCTTCAAGGTGGGGAGAAAGTCCTCTAAAGGCTGCTTGGCTATTGGTAGCTTGCAGCTGTTGGCTTGCTCTGATGAAATGATTAGCCAGCACCTGTCAGAAGTTCAGCCTGCTCCCTGATTCTGGATGCTGCAGGTGTCTGCCTAGAGCAGCCCAAATGGGCATTGCTAGAGGTGTGTGATGACACAGGGTTGGGCAGGGTTTCCATGCAGTGGCACTTGAATAGAACCGTCAATTCTGGATTGGCCTCGTCAGCTGCCTTTGGACCAACACATGAGGCAGTCATGGAAGGCAGTCATGCTTGTCTGTGGGGATTGTCCAACGATGATGACTAGGGACATGTATTAAGAACTGGCAAACTGGGCTGGGTGAGAGAAGACCTGACTTGAACCCTAACCCAAGGCTTAAACCACCCAGAAGCTTTGACCAAGGTACAGGGCAAGTCTCTAGCAGCGGGGAAAGTGACTTGACTATTTGAAAACATGCTTGGTGAAGCATACTTCCTTCTAGGAGAAGAGGTGTCAAACTGCCACGAGTGGACCATGGCTCTTCCTGGAGCATTGCTGGTACAAGCCTCATCAGAACGCTGGGATCCGCAGGGCATCTGAGCCCTGGGGCACCTGGGCATCCAAGAGTTTCTCGTTCCTTGTTTTGGGTCAGCATGTCCTGGCCACAGATCTGACTTGCTTGTTTTTATTTCCCCAGGATTTATAACCAGTCCTGTGGTCTGGATGGACCTGTCTCATGCTGCACTCTGGATCACATTCCCCTCGTCAGGTAAGAGCTAATGCTCCCCAGTGCCAAGTGAAGGGGTCCTGGGGGCACGCACCCATGTCCTGTTCCTGTGACTGTGAGTAGTTGCATTCACAGGGCTCAAACTCTGCCCAGCTACCTTGCTGCTGCCTTTCCCTCTGGCTTGAGGGTCCTCATTCTGGGCTGCAAGTGCCAGGTGCTGGTTACACTCAAGCTTAAAGCCCTTCTCCCTCCAGCAAGTTGAAAGGGAGTGAGAGGCATGAGTCAGCGGGAGGAGAGGAAAGGTTTCCTGGGTGTTTCTATAATTCCACACCTCTGATGAGGATCCCCCTGCAGCTGATCTCACTGCCTGGGGAGACCACTGTGGCCGATCCCACGACAGCTGATCGTTACGGCCAATCACTGCAGCCACTTGCAGGATCAACTGGTACTTCCTCCTGTCCCTGCCCATTGCCTAAGCAGTGAGCGTGGCTGGTCAGGGGGTGCACTGGGGCTCTCAGGGGGTGCATGTGTACTCCCTATGCATTGCCACTGCTCTGGGGACAGTAAGCCTGTTCCTGCCAGCGTAGCAGAGACTGGAATGAACTGTCCTGGCTGGCACAGGCTGGGCTGCATATGTCCCAGTGCCGGCATGACATGGGAATTTGGGATTGGATACACTTTGGAGCAGAGCCTTGGAGAGTATTTTGAAGGGGGACCTGTTGTTCTAAGGCAAGAGGGACCATGCTATGACCGTGTCTGGTTTTGCAGTGGTGGGGTGATCCTGTATTGCAGGGGTGTGTGGCTAGGAGGATGGTTGGGTGTCAGGGCTGGGGCATCTGCTGGGCAGGTTCACCTGCTACAGGGTCAGTACGACATTTGGCAGAGGGCCACATTTCTGAGAAGGGGGTATGGGGAGGATTATCTCTGTCCAAGACCTGGGCTGAGCATGGGGCTGTGGGGATGCAGCTCTGCAGAGCTGGAGGGTCTAGGTTGGGACTGTGATGGATCTCCCTGCAACGGTTTCCCCAGGCCCGTGGCACAGAGCAGCCCCATTCTGGATTGGGAGCAGGTGTTTCGTTCAGCTGAGGACATGTACATTGAGCCCTCTGCTGTGTTGGTTGGGCGGGCGGGGGCGGGGTGGTAGGGAGGTCTATAACACCCATCCTTCCTGCACTGTGACAAGATATTGCAGGGAACCATGCACTCCCAGATGGCTGGCATTGGCATCTCTGGGGTTAGGGCAGTAGGCTGGATGGCTGAGGAAATGCAGAGGATTGGAGCCCAGTGGGAAGCCAGGATATAGAACAGGGTCAGCAAAGGAAGGGATGAGGGGAGTGTTAGAGAAAGGAATCTTAGATTTAGGTGCAGGGGTGGCAGGGGAGAGGAATGTGAGAGTCCTGGGGGCTGGAGGCAGCAGGGAGCAGGTGCACCGCTGCTGTTTTGCTGGGAGAGGAGAAATGAAGAGCTGGGAGAGGGTTCTCTGCTCCATCAGCATCTGAAAGATAAAAGTCTCTGCAAGCTGGAGCCCTCTGGCAGGGGAGGCAGCACTCCCAGCCAGGGCTGCAGAGTGTCCCTGAGTGCATGTGCATCTTTGGCTGGTTAGTGCGCACACTGAGCAGGTCTGTGTGGGGATGCAGTGTATAAGTGCATGTGCATGCATTCAGGCTCAGGGCTGAGGAGAGGCTGGGTAAGGAGTTCAGGAGGTGAATGGTTTGGCAGAAGTTAGCACCTGGCAGGTGGCATGTACTCCATGAGAGCTGCTCTCTGTCTAAGGCAGGGTCTGTGGAAGGTGCGTCTAGTGAGGTGGGTCATAGCAAGGCGAGTTGGGTGTGTGAGCAGCTGGAACTTTGTCCTTGTGGTGGGGAGGAGGCACCCACAGTTTCTGCGGCAGCATGGGGAGGCGTTGGGGGCTGGTGGGGTGTGTGGAGCATGGGCTCTGGCTGCCAGGTTCCTGCTGGCAGCAGGGGAAAGGTTTGAGTGGCCACTCCAGCTCTGCTAGAAGCCAGAGACAGTCCCCAGCCCCACACATCCCAGCATGGCCCTGGGCCACTACTAAGCTCAGCTGCTGCTGAGGAAGCCATTATGCTAACCTCTCCACCTATATGCTCTGCAAAGGAGTCTGAGCTGGAGCAAGCAGGGTGGCCTGGTGCTGGGGTGAGGGACGAGCTATTGTTTCAGCACCCATGGGGGCAGCAGGTATAAAGGGGTGTGCAGGGAAGTGCCTGTCTGCCTGTGTCAGCCTGAATCCAAGTGCCATGCTCCTCCAGGGCAGAGTGGCAACATGGTGTCTGCACCCCTCTCTCCTCCTGAACTCATGAGTGTTGGTGAACAGAAGAGAAGTGGGTGAGTAGAGCAGCTAGGGTCCTAATGCAGTGTCCCTGCCTCACACCATGGGGTAATTGGAGGCAATGAGGAGGGGCAGCACAGGTAGCTGTTGCTCTTGGCCTTTCCCATCTGGTTTAGAAACTACTGGCTGGAGGGGGTGCAGACCAGGCCAGAACACTACCTCTTTGAAGGGGGTGGTGTAGCTTGTAGTAAAAGGTCTCTGCCAAGGCTCACTCTACAAACATGGCATGTTGGGGCCTGGCTGTAGCTTGGAGTCCAAACCAAGTGCATATGCTGTCCTGCTCCAGCTTCCATATGTCCTGAGCGACCCAGTCCAATGTGACCTGGTGGAGCCTGCAGCTGGGTGACAGTGCATGTGATCTTGGATCTAGCCTGCAGGTGTGCACCTGGGCAGCGAGGCCAGGGTTGGAAGGGCATCACCTCCAGTAGCAGCAATGGCTCCAGCAGGCCTGATGCCCATCATCCCTGTGTGCTGTGGGTGGCTGTGCACCTTGTTGCCATGCTGCTACATGTTATGAGTTTCAAAGGTTGGGTGCCAAGCATTTTACAGCCCCTGTCTTCTCTCTGCAGTAAGTGTGGCACCCTTCCCCCTGAAAGTTGCTTCTTCAGCCTCATCTGCAGCCTGGGCTCATTCATGGGTAAGTCTAATTTTGGGAATGCAAACAGAGTCATTTGGATGGCTCCAGCAGGGCTACCTTTCCAGTGTGCTGGGCTACACACACGCCCTAGCCAAGCTTACTGCTGATGGGGGGGCAAGGACAGGGCATCCATTGACCCAGCAGCTGCTTGCTGTGCTCTTGCTTGAGGCAGGCCTTGCGTGCAGGACTCGGAAGAGCTAACCCAGACATGCATGCTGCAACACCGAAGCCAAGGGCCAAGGAGAACCAGGAGTGCTGTAGTCATTTGGGCCTAAGACTTCAGCCTGGGGCATCTTAGCAAGATCCAGAAGACCAAATGCAGGACTCTGCCTGAGGGAGTGGGTGGGTGGGCAAAAGCCAGGCTCTTGCTCCTCTGCATGAATGAAGAGGACCTAGCTGCTCTGCCCAGATGCTCTTGCCCCTTTGGCTGGCTCTGGCAGGGCACTGGAGGGTCTCACTTGTGAAAGCAAGAGGCTTGTGCTGGTGATACAGCATTCAGTGGTTCTTGTTTCCCTTGTAGTGATACTCGTTGGCCTGCTGAGATATGCGCATGTCATCGAGTGCTGTGGGCCATCCCTCGTCAACACCCTGGGCCTAGCAGCAGGCTGGATCTGTGCTGCTGGCCTCACCATGGTTGGCAACTTCCAGGTAAGACTCCTTCTCTGGGAATAGGCACTGGAGAGGCTTGACAGCTTGGGAGAAGGCTTTGGAAATAGAAGAAGGATTTAGTTGTTCCAGAGTTGGGTGATGCAGGCTTCCTCGTAGACCTTAGTAGATCCATGTGCTGTACAAGCAGGCTGGACATGATCAATCAGTTGAAGGCATTGCCAAGAGAGAGCCCAGATTCCCTCCCTTGCGTTATACCAGTGACCCCAAGAACAGTGAGGCTGAAGAACCCATGCAGGTTTCACTCACTTCCCAACTCTGCTCGGCGTGTTTTGGGTTGGATGGTGAAAGCAGTCCTGTTAACTTCACTCCCTGATGTAGGGCACTAGCCTGCTTCCAGTTGGCAGGGTTCCCAGCACCAAGGGGGAGGTGGGTGCTTTTTTTTAACCTCCCATTTTCATGTATTACTCCAAGCAAGTATTTCTATTTCCCTGGGCTCTGAAATTCGCCTTTGTGTTTGCACACTCTTAATTCTGGGCCCAGACTCAGCTGCCAGCCTTAGTTCATCCCTTATCTTGTAAAACAAATACCTGGGCAATAACATTAGCTAGACATCTGTCATCTTGTCACCAAGCCCCCCCTGCCTCCTCAGGGGCTGTAAGAAAATCTGTCCCAGGTACGCACAATTGTTTGAGTTACCTGGCTCTTCAGGGCTTTAAAAGCTCAGTCTGCAAGTTTTGCTGAGGTGATGGCTTTACATTTATTCTGGGCAGAGATAGCGAGGGCTGTGTGAGGCTGAGGTAGGGAGCAAACTCGCTCTGAAGCTTGCAAAGTTGCCACCCTCTGAGAAGTACTGAGGGCTGCTACTGCTCCCCTGTGGAGCGCCTTTCCTCTCAGCTGGGACTGGGCACAGGGACTTCACAAACCAACTGCTTTGGGCCACAGATGTTAGCAAGTCACAGTCCAAGGTCAGGTCACTGATGCAATGTTTGGGATGGCTGAGCCCTGGGATCTGGGTTTTTTTCCACTGTGTACTTTCATCGGTCATGCTGGGTAGATAAGGAGGTATCCTGGATAAGTGAATCCTGTCACCAGGTGCCTGCCAGCTCTCTGCTCATCTCATATCTGCTTCCCACGCCATGTTTGTCACAGTCCATTGACTTAGACAGAGCAGCGTTGTGGGGAAGAGGCAAACAGCTCTCTGGAGTTCACAGCTAGTGGGAAGTGAGAGGTGTTGGCAAGGCAAGGGGGAGTCTTCCAGCTGGTGTGAGCTGTGGAGGTGCAGGCTCTTGAGCAGGCCAGAGGGGCTGAGCGCTCAGTGAGTAGGGTAAGGGGAGTCCACATGAAGCTGGCTAAGGAGGGCAGCTCTGAACAGGAGATGTTGGAACTGGGGGGCCAGTGGAAAGGATTTGGAGCTGGAGCAGCATGACTGTTCCCCCTGTACATGCTGGCACGTGGGGAGATGACTTATGGGTGCAGGGGGGCAGAAGAAGGCAGCTCCGGCTAAAGGGCATTTTGCAGTGCAGGAAAATCTCTTGGCAAGGCCGACTTACTGCCTGCAGGCCTCAATCCCCCAGTGGGTGGAGTCAGTGAGAGCTGGAGCCCAGGGGTCCGGCACTTTTCCCACAGTGCTCCTGTGGATCTGCTGGGGCAGGACCACTTCCCCTTGGCACAGCACCCCCCCCCCATGTGAAGTTCCTGGGGGTTCCCACTACCCCTCCTAGGGCACAGGCACAGAGAGGCTACCATGGGGTTACTCTGCATCTGCTTGCTTTTGCGACTGAGCCCTGGGTCTGGCTGACAGGTGAAAGGGTGAATTGAGGAAGCAGTGGTCCAGGTCCCAGTGTGGAGGAAGTGGTCACCAGCTCAGGGGCTCTAGTTCTGTAAGGTTAATGCACCTCCAAAGAAGAGGAATGCTTTGTGGGGGTGGGTCCTGGACTAGGAGCTGGTGCTTGATTCCCAGCTCAGTCCCAGACTCCTTGTGCTACCTCAGGCAAGTCACTTAGACACTCTGCCTCAGTTTCTCCATCTGTACAGCAAGGCAGTGGTAGTGCCCTTCCTCCCTGTGAGGAACAGCAATTTGACTGAGAGGCATCCAGATACACCAAGGGAATGAGGGCCTACAAGGCAGCTTGATTCATGGGGCAGTGAGCTGGGGATCCCCCTGACCCGTTCTCTTCCCCTGGGGGTCCTCCCAGCTCTCTCTCTGCTCCTGGGAGCCCGGGGTGTGAGTGTGCAGCCCTCCAGCCCATGGAAGCAACTTGCTTCCCCTTTGCAGAGAGGTGCAGGTGAATTAGATGTCTGCTCTATCCCTGCGGCCGGCCAGGCCTGGATGTTTGCTCCTGCTGGTGCCAGGAAACGTGTCTGGGCAGACGCTGCTTTTTCGTGGTGTCTGGTTTTCTCGGCTTCCATTAAGACCACAGAATGGGGGGAGCATTTTCCTAAACAAAGAACTATACCAGCCTTGACAATCCAGCTGATTGGCGTGCAGGACAGGCTTGCAGCAGCGGGCTGAGTGACCGGTTGCCTGCCCAGAGCAGCTGGTTTCCCCTCTTTTCCTTTCACAATAGTTTCCAGCTCCTCTGCCCAGGACAGTGCTCCAGACACTGCCTTCTGAGGTCAAAGCTGTGGTGGCTTCAGCCTTGCCCTAACTTGCTTGCTTAATCCAAACCGGCAGGCAGCCCAGTGTGTCTGTCGAGGTGGGGTTCAAGTAGTAGGGCTGGTTACATACAGATGCAGGGCACCCTCTGCTGGAGGGAACAGTGCCTGATTCACGGAGCATATGCCTTCCAGCTAAAGCTGAGAGATCTCACCCGGCTCTGGAGACAGGACATGTGCCTTCGTGATGGCATCTTAGCCAGGCTGGAGAGATGGTTGGGCCTGATGGATGTTCCCCTGCTCAATCCACTCAAAGTGGCAGCTGGAAGTGTAAACCAAGGTCCTGATCCCAACATCTCTGAACATGAGATTAGATCCAAGGGACTAGGGACCCCTTGGCTAGCAGGGAGAGGGTTCTCCCTCCCCCTTGCTATATCAATTCAAATTCAGGGCATCTTAGACCTTAAGCTTCATGTGAGAGGGAGGGAAATTCTTGGTATGTCTGAGCCCTGAACCTGATGTACCATGTCCCATTTCCCCCCCTCCTCCCTCACTCTGTTTATCTGGCTGCATTGTGGGCCTGGCATCCCGAGTCTCACAGTACAAAGAAAATTGGGCTTGTGAATGGCACAGCGGAGCCTGAGTGTACTGACAGAGGATGTGGCACCAGTTTGAGCCCCGCAGCGTAAAGCCAGAAGTGGGTGGCTGGGGGCCAGAGAGGGCAGTGTGTGGACTGTCCAAGGGGCTTCAGGCTCTGTGTGCCCTCAGCCCGATGGTTTCTCTCTCTCAGGTGGACCATGCCAAGGTGCTGCATTACATTGGCGCGGGCGTAGCCTTCCCCACCAGCATGCTCTTCCTGTTCCTGCAGTCAGTTCTGACTTACCGCATGGCAAAGACCCGGAGGCATTACTGGACCGGCCACTTGCGCAGTGTCCTCACTGCTCTGGCCTTCATCACCCTTGTCTTCAGTATCCTTTCCCAGCATCAGCACCTGGGTAAGAAGTGTGTGGGTGTCAAGTGTGTGCAAACAACCAGCTGGAGCCAAGCAAGCTGCAGGGCTGGATAACAAGACTGGTGTATGTGTGCGTGTGGGGGGGAATGTCCTTGCTCACCTGCTGAGCTGTGCAAAGCAGCCCACCTTGACCTAGCACAGCATGTACCACCCTTGTCTGCCACACAGTGACAAGGAGAATCAGCACCAGAAAGGAGGTGTGGGCAAGTGAGAAGAGGTGTTGTCAGCTGGGATTAGAAGTGTGGTAGAGACTCAAGGTTGAGTAGAGGTACAACAGGTCTGCCCTAGGGTGCTGGTAGATGTGCGAGGAGGCTGCTCCAACACACTAATTACTGGAGCGTGCTAATTGGAGCACTCCAGCAGCCTCTGCATCTCATATATCAGCATCTCTGTGCTTCAAAATGGCAACAGGAGTGCTTTAACTAAAGCTCACTCGATGAACTTTAGTTAAAGCACCCCCACTGCCATTTTGAAGCACAGGAATGCTGATACATGAGACCCTGTGTGTGCTTTAATTAGGTAGCAGGAGCTCCAATGAGGCTAAAGAAAGACTTGCTGGCTCTTCAGGGGCAGTCTAGATCTGTGGTCTTTGCATGTGTTTGCTGGTTGGTGGTGGACTATGGGGCCATTGAGCAGTACAATTCCATGGGTTTCTCCATCATACCCGTAAAATGCAGTTTCTGCCTTGGTGTTGTCTCACTGAGCCGCTGACAGCATTTTGCATCTGGCTTCAAGCAGGCTACACAGAGCACTTGAGCACTGTCAGTGCTCCAGTCTAGTTGGTAATGTGGCAGCATGGTCTGACACACTGCACGTAGGCTCTGGTATTTTCCTCAGTGCAGATTCAAATCCCACTACTGTGAAGACACAACCTTCCTTTATTTCAGAGTCTAAACCCTTTGGAGCAGGGACAGCTTTGTGTTGTGCTTGTCCAGCCTCGTGCACACCAAGGTCTTGGCTGTGGCTGAGGCACTGGTGCAACATAAATAAGAGGTTGCAGTGTGTTTGACCCTTGGCCCTGACCAAGTCAGCCACCTGAGAAGTCTATAGGTCACTGTATTGAAAATCTAGGGCTAAAGGAGGGAGGAGGGAAAGGCTATAAATGTCAAGTGCAAACACCAGAAGGAAACCCAACTAGGGAGCTAAATTAGAGACATGAATATAGGGAAAAGTAACACAGGCTTGGTGAGAGAGGCAGTGTGTGGGCAGCTAAATTAGCAGGCATGAGGGTTTGCAAACAAAGCAATGGAGGAGGGGGTGTTGAGACTAAGGGGAAGTTGTGTTCCCTGGAAGAAAAGCCATTAGTGTCTGGGCTGACCCAGCTGAGGCTTATTTGGACTGAGGTCATGGATAAAATGGGAAAGGAAGGTGAAGGCTCTGTGTGGCTCTAGAGCCCCTGGCAATATGAAAGGGAGAGGAGGCCTGTGCAAGAACCATGGGGAGTCTGGCTCCTCAGAGGTGCTGACTGAGAGAAGAGTGGCTGCAGGCATGGATGGATCTAGGATTTTGAAAAAGGAGGTGAAGATGGTGTGGTGCAGCATTACATATGATACAATGTATTTTTCTCCAGTTAAAGAGAAACTAGAAAACTCACTAATATGCTAGGTGCCACTGATATATTATTCTTTTAAGATGAAAGCAAAAATCAAATATAACTATAGGAATGTGCATTAATTTGCTAGATTATATATAAAGTTTGAAAACACAATAATCTAGGCAAAATAGTCAAAAGGTATTGTCTTATTATTCCTGTAGTCAGCATAGTTAAATGTACACCTCTTATTCACATTTGTAAAACAACATCTAGCCTTCTTGAACATCTTGACAGTGTATCCATCACTTCACTGTCAGTCATTTCCATAAGTGAGTTAAAGTTACCATACATGAATTAAGGTTTTTAGCTAGGACTAAAAATAATATGCAAGGCTGTGAAACAGAAGGGAGATATTTCCAGGAATGGCTAACAGACAGCAAGATTGAGGAAGAAAGCATAAATTAATTAATAGAACATCAAGACTATTTAAAAAGAAGAGAGGGTCATTAGCACCTGAGATTAGCAGGAATCGGGTATATTACAATGAACCATGAAATCAGTTGATTTCCTCAGTGCTGCCTGAATAGAAATGCTGTCTCTCCCAGGCAGTTGGCTATAAAGTTTGAGTGGAGCAGGAATCAAAAGGGGTGCACCACTGCACACCCCCCCCCCCCATATCTGCCCTTGGATGCGGGCATGGTGGTTTCAGTTGTGATGCATATCCATCTGGCTGATGGGATCAGAAGATTGCTCAGGCAGGACAGATAGCTGTGAAGTAGGTCTGTCTGGCCAGTGATCACACTGGGTTTGAAATGCTGAGGTTCCTTACAAAGGGCAGAATATTGAATCCCATGGGTTGCAAGAACATTGGCTGGGTGCAGGGAGGAGTTTGGATACTTAGGGAGGGGCTGGGATCCAAGTTCAGTTAGTAGAATCCAGAGTGGCTAAAATGCAGGTAAAGTCAGGCTGGCAAAGCACAGAAATAGAAGGAGATGGCAGGGCATTTAGGGACGTGAGAATGGGGAGGAAGGCTGTGGTCATTGTCCACACACTGTGGTGACTGGTGGTCTATAAATACCTGGAGAGAGAGGACAGCCAGTGAAAGGGGCACTTGGAAAGCAAATAGATTTCTGTGGAGGTTACAGACCCTGGGGTGTGTGAGGTCACCAACCTATGGGGGATTGGCCCATATCCAGAAGGAGTAAAGGTGACTGATTGAGGCCCAGCAGTGTCTGTGGGGAGTTCACACATGAGCCAGAGGTCCGGATCCTCTCTTGCTCCCAGTGGTTGGTCCCCCTCTAGGACAAAGTTGTGACGCATGAAACCTTTGGATAGAACCGTGGGCTCTTCCTGGAAGAAAAAGCAATGGCAGTAACCAGTTGAGACTTGCAAACACTTTATCAAATAAATAACTGCTGGGGTTTTTTTAAGAAAGCACGTCATGAGAAGACTTATTTGCTGCCAAGTGGAGAACTGTTGGGGATAAGAAAGGAACAGCTTCTGGGAAATCCTTTCCCTCTTATCTTTCACAGCAAGAGGGTGCAGGTCTGGGCATCTGGTCCCCCAGGATGGAACGCAGGGTGCAAAGTAGCACAGAAAAAAGGCAGCAAAGTTAACTCCTCAGAGGATCTGAAAGTAATAAATTCCTCTGCTGTCCTAACTCACCCACAGAAACTGGGAAGGGAACTAAGAATGTGCTTGGAGAGATCCGTGTGGATTCTGGAGGGCTGGGAAGTGTGTGGCAGAGCTTTGTGACTGGGAGGAACCAGGGTGTTGGCAGTCAGTGGGCTTGTTGAGCTGGCATGGTGGGTCTCTGGAAGGGTGCCATGAAAAGCCCCTTGTTAGGAGGCAGCAGGGCAGGACAAAGAAGGTTGAGTATGAGACTTATTCTGAGGACTGTGGGTTCAGGCCCTGCCCTGGGTGAGCTTTGAAATGCTTTGGGGACCCTGGTTTGGTAGCAAGGAGCATTTGTTTAGAACTTGTCCACTGGTCACTAAACTTGCCTTAAGTCCTTCTAGGCTGTAAATGCCTGCCTTGGGAGATGGAAGCTGGTGGGTGTGTTGCACTGTAGAACTTGTGTATGAGAAAGGAAGGGGGTAAATCAGAAGAGGAGGAGGCTGCAGGAGAACTGGTTTAGCAGCAAGAAGATAAAGGTGAGACAGAGGTGGAGAGCAGTCAGGAGTAGAGTACTCAGACCAGAGCAGGGCCCAGCCTTAGTCTGAGGAACTGGGGCTTAGGGCTGCAAACAAATGGAAGAGGCAACCAGAGCAGGTGACCATATGTTGTACAAAGGACCCCTGACATGGAAAAGGAGTGTAGGAAGAACCCAAGGTAGGAGCTTTCCAAGGGACTGGAGGGAGTTGGGCATCCAGTTCCTCCTGAAACTCAGTGGGAAGTGGGTGCCTAGTTCCCACAGGGAATGTGCAGATCTCTACCTGGGGCCAGCCACATGATCTTGGTGGCGAAGGGCCAGAGGATCCCTGCTGCAGATAGAGATTGCCCTGATGCGTGCGTCTCATGGGGTGGTAGGCAAGTGTGAGATTCCAAACTTGATTGTTCCTTGCATACTAGTACCTGCTTGACAATAGACTTTGTGCTGGGAGGATCAGGCCGAGATGATCATTAACACCCTTGGCTGTGCATGAGAGTCCCTCTCCGCCCCTGCCATGGGAGACTTCTGTTGGCATGCAGGAGTTCATAGGTTGATAATCAACCCACTAGGACCTTTGCTGGTAAATTCGCTCCAAAAGGCAGCTGGACGTTCCAGTTCAGCACCTCTGTAAACTGCCCTGTCAATAACTAACTTAATGAGGGGGAGGGAGTGGGGGGAGAGATGGGATGGTGCTCCTCAGAGGCTGGACCCCTACGCAGGCAGTCCTTGCTGGGACTGGAGGATACTGGTGGTTGTGTTGTTCTTCATGCCCACTAGTTGCATCTGATCCAGGGCATGGTCCTGCCTCCAGGCAAGTGAATGGGGACTTCTGCCCCTGTTACTAATGGGAACAGGATTAAGATCAGCTTCCAAGTAGAGTGAGCTGGCTCTGCCGCTGGCTGAGTAATCCGGGGCTGGGGGATGAGGGCTGCATCCCCTGCTGCTTTGGGGCTATATATCCATCCTGGGGACTGGTTCTGGGGGTAGGGGAAGGAGTCGGGTATTTCTGGTACCCAGGTGCTGTGCTGATTTCCTGCAGAGGCTGTCAGCACATCTTACACTAACTTGGGCCTGTCCCCATGCAGTCTGTCTTCCTGGGTGCCCGGTGCAGCTGCCTGCACCCTTCCCCCTGGGCAGAGATGCTTTGCCTGGCTGTCTGTGGCTGGTTTCCTTGACTCTGGCACCCCCAGGTGGCGTGTTCTTCGTCCAGGAGAGCTTTGTGCTCCAGCATGTGGCCGCCCTCTGCGAGTGGGTGTTCATCATAGATGTCCTGGTCTTCTACGGTACCTTCACATTTGAGTTTGGAGCCATTTCCACGGAAACCTTCCTGGTCCTCCTGAAAGCCAGTCGGGCTCCAAAAAGCTACAAAGCTGACAGCAGCACATCGAGCACGCCTCACATCCACAGCCACTCGGAGAGCCTGGCCA
The DNA here is from genome assembly GCF_030867095.1 of Alligator mississippiensis. Classification (NCBI taxonomy): domain Eukaryota; kingdom Metazoa; phylum Chordata; order Crocodylia; family Alligatoridae; genus Alligator; species Alligator mississippiensis. The sequence continues at coordinate 18,185,894 of NC_081829.1, forward strand.
TGATTTGAGGGGAAACTGCTCCATGCGGTCTCAGCCTGTGAGTGCCAGGGAGCTGGCCAGGGGCTTTCAGCGAGACCAGAAATCCAGACACTGCCAGCAATTCTCTTGCCTTGAACATATCCAGAAGCCAAGTGGCCTCCCACAGTGTGTTGTGCGTGGGTGTTTGGCTGACTGGGGCCCTGACCCCAGCTTTCCCTCGCATGAGTCATGCAGACAGCATTACAAACTTACTTCCCACACTTCCATGGTATCATCACCAGCAGCTTTTTTACAGGAAAGAAGAAACATCTACTTCCCCCATACCAAAGAGGTCTCCATGCAGGGGCAGGGAGGCACTGAACAGGATGAAAGGTGGTAGGATCCAATTGACTCCCCAGTCAGCTCAATATGTGAGGGGACTCAATGTGCCTTTCCTGGGTCTGTGGTGGTGAGAGGAAGACAATCGCCTTTGAGGAGGCACATGCCATTCCCCGCAGTGAAGGGGATGGCATCTGCCCTCAGAGATGACCCATTTCTGTTCTATTAGGGGAAGGCTTCTCTGAGGACCAGAGACAGTACAAGAGGACAAGTTGGCCAGTTCCTTCTCTGCTAAGATACCAAATTCCTTTGGACCAGCCAGGCCTGTTTTTGTTTGATGTTGAGAAATCGCATCCCCTCCCTGCCTGGCTAGCCTGAGCAGTGGGGACATAATGATTAGTAAACAAAGCGTCAGATCTATCCAGATGGATTGAAGGTGGCCAGACAGTTCGACCCAAAAAGTACAGATGCCTTAATTTTTCTTCCTGCAGATGTGTGTTTTTTTTACTATCATTATTTTTAATATACAATATCAGAGCAGTCTGAGCAGACCCCAAGTGCCTATGGCAAAGGTGGAATCACTTGCTGTTTTGGTTCTTAGATGGGCTTCCACCCTATGGATCAAGCCGTGAGGGCTTATCCTGGCTGGTTGCTTTCTGAAGATTAAGTGAACATCATAGAGAAAGTAGTCCTTGTAAAGAGCCCTTCAAGGGTATCAGCCATTCTGGAGCTAGGGTGGAGGCAGCACTTTAATTCTAGGGGCCCTGTTTCCAAGGGCTCTGACTTCTCAGGAACCCCCCCCCCCCCCCAATCCTGCCATGCTTCCTGTGTGTTCTCAGCCCAAAGGAGAATCATTAGACCAAGTTTAATCTTCCATGAGGCCTTCTCTGAATTCTTGCCACAGTCCTCCTCTACCTCCCTCTGCACGTATCAGAATATCCTTTTTATATTACAATAGTGCCCAGAAGCCCTGCTGTGCTAGGTGTTGTATGTGCACACTGGAGAGTTGGCAGGGATTTGGCCAGTTCTGACACTACACATCACATATCAAGTCCTCAGAGGAAAGGACAATTCTACCCTTCTGCATTGTTGCATGGTTGAATTTGTCAGTCATGGTTCTGCACCGTAGTATAGAGGAGTGCTCTTTGCAGCTGTTAGGCAATTCAGCTTCTCTATCCACCTCCCTGGGATAAGATCAGTTATTACCCTTCCTACATCACAGGTGAGGGAAACTGAGGCATAACAAGGTATAGTATCCACCCCAACACAACGTAGGAAGGTCCTGGCAGACCCAGCCATGACTCTCAGCACGAGACCCCTGTCTTATCTTGCCTGTCACCAAATGTGCCTTTGACCCATTTTTGGAAATGGTCTGTTCAGGCATGCTGTGACTGTGGCTGTGACTAGAAATTGCACCCCACACACACAGTGGTGCTTCTTCACCTCACTGATTTGCAGCCCAGGGCTATCTTGCTCTTCCCAGGTAGCACAGCCTAACTCAGGACAAGAATAAAGCCAGCCAGAGCTACCAAATGTCAGTGGTTGCCCTAGACTGATCCTTGCGCAGGTTTCCTGGGACACAGGAGGAGAATCCAGGTGGATCAGCCTCAGCTGTGTGAGTGAATAGAAAGGATGAAGTGTATTTCTCCCCTCCCCACCCTTGCCCCTTGACAGGGGCTTTTGCCGCTGTGGTTGTGTGTGTTCACTTGGCTGCGTTTCCTGATTTGTCCACCTTTCACATGGATTGGTCTGCAAATGTGCCAGTGCTCACAGTGGAGAAATTATATATGTATGTAAAGAATCTATATAGAGAGAGACATACATTTGCAATAATAAAATTAAAAATCAGCCAAGCATGAGGAGCTCACTTCCTTGGGGAGGAATGCCCTAGCGCAGCAGAGGCGGGGAGCTGGGGCAGGTGCAGCAGGATATGAGACTCCAGCCTCCGGCAGTGGTTCCCAGGCTGTGTGGCTGGTAGTCCAACGCCAGCTGGCTTTGTTTCCAACCCTAGCACCCACTGGAAAGCCCCAGCTTTAAGTATTGCTTAAGCCACTTAAGGGCACGAGTCCCGTTGGGAGTCCCGGGGCCCGGACAAGTCCGTCCCTTGGAAATCCCACCCAGGCGATGCTGCTTCCTTAGGCGATGTCCAGGCCCGGGGGCGGGGGGGCATAGGGCCGATCCTGTCTTAGGCGGGGCTGGGCTGGGCGCTCTGGGGAGCTGCCCCAGCGGGCTCGGCGGCGGCGGCGGCGGCGGCGGCCGCAGGGACGGGGCGGGGAGGGGCGTCCCGCGGCCGGAGGCACCGCCCCGCGGGCGGGAGCTGCAGGCGGGGCTGAGCCGGGAATCCCCGGGGGGCGGTGCCTGGACGGGACTTTCCCGGGGCGGCGGGAGGAAGAAGGGACGACGGCGGCGGCGGCTGGAGGTGAGGGCGCGGGGCCGGGGGTTGCGGGAGGATCCGGGCCACTGCGCCGCCCTGGGGCAGGGCTCCCCCCGCCCGGCTGTGCCGTCGCTCCGCGGGCCGCGCCGCCCCGCTCTGCCCGTCCGTGCGGCGCCGGGAGCGGTGGCTGGAGGCCGCGGGTGTCCCCTGGACACGCGCCGGGTGGCCTGCGGGCTGCTGCCCGGGGCGGGCGGGGACTGGACGCCGGGGCCGGCCCCCGCAGGCAGCCTGGGCCTGGGCGAGGTGGCCGCCGGGGTTTGAAGCAGGTCGCTTGGGCCTAGCGCCTCTCCCGGGCGATGGAGGGGATGTGGGCTTCATTGCTGCCCTCCCTCGCGCCTCTGATCCCGCTCCGCCAGGCTGTGCGGTGCAGCTCGGGAGCCCGGGATTTGCACCGGAGGCTGAGGCCTCAGTGGAGGGTCAGGACCAGGCAGGATAATGAGATCTGCTTTGCTTGGGAAGGCAGCTTTGCGAGCCCCTCACTTGTTCCCATTTTTAAATCCACCAGTTGTTCTCCTCGTTGTGAAGGGGCAGGTTACCCCTCATTTCCTAGAGTTAATCGCTCCTGAAAAGGCTGTGGCTGAAATGTGAGGGCTGCGGGGGCACCCATCCACAGCCGGGCAGAGCGCCCCTAGAGGAACGCGGCTGACTTGGGAGACTTTGGACATCTCGGGGCCTGTAGTTCCAGGTTGTGAAAGGAACAATCTCAACAGGAGCCGTCTTGGGAAATCTCAAGCGGGGGTAACTGTGCTGGGTTCTGGCTGTAGGAGATGTGTCCTATAGCCAGGCTGTGAAGGAGCTGCCCCTAAGGACAAGGGGCTGGCTAGACACCATGGCAGATGTGACTGATGGGGGCAATCCCTGGCAATTAACATGTGGCTGCCATAGGAAGGCAGATGTGGGACAGCAGGAAACGTGGGTGACTGTTTATCAAACGTGTTTCTGACACTTTCTCTTCAGTAAGACCCACTTCCTCCCAAAACATTGTGTAAGCTCCGCACTGCACGCGCTGAGCAGCTAGAGAGCAGCCCCTACCAGCCGGGCAAGATGCTCTGGGCTTGTGATGCCAGGAGGGTATTTCTGGGTGATAAGCCCTGTGTGAAGGCTTTGGTTGAGCCTCCCCGTGAGGCTGTGCTGTGGATGAGGACTGACTGCAGTGAGGTGAGGAACAGAAAGGAGGGCATCCCTGCATCCATCTGCTGCTCCACGCATCTGCTAGTGCTTGGGGGAGGGCACTTGTACAGAGCTGGGGAGTTGCTATACTTGAAGGCCTGGGAGGGGAAAGGGCCTGTGAATTTCCCCAGAAGGCAGCAGTCGGGGACACGAATGATTGAAAGTGAAGCTGGTAAAAGGTGGTCTGCAGGCTCCAGATGGAGAACAAGGGAGAGGAGACCAGTCAGGCTGCAGTCTCATCTGGACAGGTAATGAGCATTTAGCACTTCCATGTGCTGAGATTTAGGAGGAAAGGCAGGAACAGGCTGATGAGGGAAAGCTGGTATCTGAGTGCTGTGCTCAAACCTTGTGTTCTGCTCCTGGCTCTGACACCTGCTCCCTCTATGGTCTCAGGCAAGTGATGCCACCCTTTGGGGGCTCAGTTTCCCTTTCTGTAAAAAGGGGGTAATCTTCCCTATTCCCCCAGGTGTTGTGAGAGGCAATTCCCTGATGCTTATGTGCACTAGGATTGTAGAGTGCTGTCCACTTGGCAAGCACTGTGCGGAAAAGGCTACTGGAACGTATTTGGATCAGCTTGTTCAGCTGAATTCATCCTGGAGGACAGCATGGTCTTGCTAAGGTAGTGTTGATGTCCCCATGACCTGGGAACCTGTGGAGGACAGGTGAGGTGATGGACAGGAGAAAAGGGCAAGCTGCCAGTGGTAAGGGTAGTAGGGGAGGGAGTAGATGATGTACAACGGGAGCAGGCTGTTAATAACCCAACCAACAAAGGAGTTGTCTTACAAGCCCCTAGAAGAAAACCAGAGGATTAAAGCAGGAGGCAGCTTAGATTTGCCGTAACTAATGTAATGTCTGTGAGGAGACAGCAAACTTGCAAAGGCTGGCTCTGGGCCCGGCCTGTCCCTATGGTCATGGGGCTCCTCTGATTTCTAGGAATCGGGGGAGGGTTGTGCTGTACTGCAGCTGAGACTTTTGTGCTGCTGTGTGGGGGTCGGAGGGGAGGACTGACAGGGGCTGCACTGGTTTAATACAAGCTCCTGGGACAGAGTACAGCAGGCCAGATGTTTCAGTGCAGGGATGTGAGGCCAGGAAGCTGGGGCTGACATAGCATGCTTTTCATAAACAGGACCTGAGTTGAGCTCAGCAGTAAGGCATCCAGTAAAGGCAAAATTTGGAGAGGCTCCTAGAAAGAAAAGGAAGAGGAGAGGAGCAGCTAGCTCTAGGGATGTGTAAGGAACTTCAGAGGGGGATCTGGGGCTATGCGTCATCCCTGGCACTCCTGAAGCATCCGTCCCCATGACCACAGGGTGCCCTTGCTATGTACGCATCTCGAAGGTGGAATGTGTTTCCCTCCCACCCAGAAGATGATGAATTGCATGAATCGGATACTACTGCAGAAGTAGTACCTGTGCTCTGTTCCTGGGTCACATCCACAGGAGTTGGGTGTGAAAAAACAGTGTTAATCTGCTCTGGGTGGCAGGGCCTGGACACTAATAACTGAGGCAGCTGGTGTAACTGGGCAGTGAGGTCTACAGTCATGCAGCTGTCCTGCAGAGGGTGCCATCCCTGCTCCGTGGCCCTGGCTCTGACTGTGGAACAGGCCTGGAAAGTGAAACTCACTTGCATCTTACAAGTACTGGCAGAGACAGCCCCACTATTACTCATAAAATCTTACAGCTTGTGGTGGGGCTGCCTCTCCCTATAGTTTGGCCTACAGCTTCTCCATGCTCGGGTGCTCAGCCCTAACATACACATCTGACCTGAGCTTAAAGGTCACTTAGCAGGTTAAATTGAGGGGGGGGTGGGCAAGAACAGTATTAGGAAGCAAATTTAAGCTAACAGAAGCAAGTTCTGTTTCACATAGCCTGTAACTAACCTGTTGACACAAGGTGTTGTAGAAACTGATAACTTAATTGGGTTCAAAAGAGGATTAGATAGTTCATGCAAGATGGGTCTATTGGGGGAAATTTAAACATTTCACCTATGGATGCAACCTCCAAAATAGGACTTACCAGCTTCCAGCCCTGATTTAGAGGCCTAGGAAGGAAAAAGGGGGGGGGGGGGGCAGGTTGTCCTCCATAAATACTTTCTTCCCCTTTGCATTGGCTATGTGCTGCTGTGAGATGCAGAACATTGGGCTAGACAGATCCATAGTCTGACCGAGTATATGCTTTTATGTGTGCCCTGGAGACCAGGGACAGAGAGGAATGCACCACATGAGATGAGGACACCCCTCCAGACTGTTATCTTAAGGTGTTTCTAGTCCCTCCTCTCCTAAAGAATCCTATAGTGCTCGCACAGCTGCATTATTGAAATTGGGTGGAGAGCCAGAGGCTTTCAGCCTTTTCTTGAACCCCTGCCCTCCCGCAGTGAAGGAGACTCTCCAAGCAAGGGGGCGGTTTCTTAAAAATAGAGCAAAACATTTCACTTAAAAAAAAAAAAAAAAAAAAAAAATCTTGAAGCTGGCACTCCATTGCATGCTCTGGGGAGAGGCTGGGAACAGCCTTGTGCCAGACATAAATTGTGCTGCTTTTGTTGTGCTGCTGGGAGGTGCTGCTGGACTACAGCAATCGCTGCAAGATGAAAGCCTATGAACAGTGGAACATGGGGCCCAGCTGTGGAGGGGGAGGACCCACTGTGTTGAAGGACATGGGTCCCATTTAGGGAAAGTGCCACTGTCCCCACAGAGCTGACAGTTGGTGGAAGGGTGTGTGGCTGGGGCAGGCAAGCCTGTCCTGGTGGCTGGAGTGGCCTGGAGAGGATTTGCTGGATGCTGTCTGTAGTGCGGGGCAGTGCCGGGGAGCGGGGGGCTCTGGAGCCTGCACCTGTTCTGTTGCGGTGTCTGGAAGTTGCCAGCGTGTGGCGGCTCGCAGCCCTGGGCCTGCTCTGTGATGCTGGTTTCGTGGGACACGGAGCCCCACTCCCCGTGAACAGCACCTGCTTTGGGCAAGCTTGCTGGGCCGGGAGTGCGGGCAGGGAAGGCAGAGCCCATGCCCACGCCCCCCGGGGCTGCTCATCCTGCTAGACTTTGGCCAGTGGGAAAATCTCAGCACGGAGGGTTTTCCTCCTGTAACTTCTGATGAAAATGAGTCAGTGAGTGTACAATCCCCTTCCTCCTCCTCCTCTTTCCCCCACACGCCCAAAATCCCCAGCGGCAGGACCTACCGGCAGCCAGTGATTCAGAAATTTCATGGTATGAGAGAGAAGTAGAATTTTGTTTTCAGTTGCTTAACGCCGGGCAGAAAGGACTCTGGAAAAGGCCCAGGTGGCTTTGGGCCGGGCCTTCCCCGCGCCCCGCTGTGCCCGGGGCCGGGCCGGGCCGTGCGGGGCCGGGTGAGCCGGGCCGGGCTCCGCTCCGGGGCGCGGGTGCCGCGGGGCGGGCGTGCGGGCGGGGCGGCGCCGTCATTTCCAGGCGGCCGCGGGCTTCTGGGGACTTTCCGGCGCGGCGCCGACTTTCCTGCTCGCCCGCGCCGGCCGGGCCGGGCTTTCCCCCGCGCCGCGCGCTTCCTGCCGGGGCTGCCCGCGCCCGGCCCCGCTCACCCCGCTCTCGCCCGCAGGCCCGGAGCGCGGCAGCAGCGCGGCGCGGCGCCGCCATGGACGAGTCCTACAACCCGGTGAGTGCGGCGGGGCCGGGGTCGGGCCGGGCCGGGCCGGGCCGGGCCGGCGGGGGGGGGACGAGACGGGACGGACGCGGGGCAATCCCGGCCTCATGCCCTGCCCTGACCTGCCCTGCCCTCTCCTAGTGCCTGGACGGGATCGACTATGACGACTTCCAGTTCAGCTCCCACATGGTGGAGCACAAGGAGCCGCTGATGGAGACAGGTAAGGCAGAGGCAGGTCCTGGCAGCACCCTCGGGCCCCGTCGCTTGCCAGGTGGGCAGTGGTCACCTGCCCTGCCCGGCCCGGCCGGGCCTGGCTGGCTGGAGCATCCCAGGGCACAGCGCTGGCCTGTGATCCATCCCCAGGGGCTCCCCATCCTGCTCTGCTCCTCTCATTCAGGTGGGTGAGCAGGGCCATCCCCTTCCCGCTCAGCCCCTACCACGAACCCCAGAAACACTGTCCCACTGCCGAGGCTATGGGACCTTTGCCCGTCCTGAAGTTCCCATAGTGCCAGAAAGAACTGGCTGCAGCTCGGCGAGGGTGTCCTCGGCATGGCCTCCCACCCATCGCTGTTGACCGGCATCACCAGGACGGGGGCAAGCTCTCTTTCTTCCCTCAGTATTTTTCCTTTCTTCTCCCCAGCCGAAGGCCCGTATCTTCTCATCATTGAGCAACCAAAACAGGTAAGGGCTTGGCAGCTCTGGTCTCTCTGCAGCAGTGGTTTCCAAAGTTTTGTTTGCAGCCTGCTTAGTGGGTGGGATGTCGTGCTTGGGGCTGCATGACAGAAGTGACCTGCAGCGCACCACCTCATGTTCAGCAGATGTAACAGAACATGCCTTGTACAAGCCAAGTAAGAACAGTCCAGGATCATTGCTTGATTTCAGCTGGAGTAAGACTTACACACCCGACTTACCTTGCTGACAAATGTGCCGGGTCAGCTCACATAGCTGAGTGCCTCCAAAAAGCAATTGGAGAAGGGGAAACTGCATGTTCAGTCAGCTTCCAGGCCCTTTATAAGGGAAGTCTCTTATCCTTAAGAGTGGATTACTGGGCTACTGCTAAGGTTTGTCAGTCAGCTGCTTCTGAAGGGTCAGTGGCTACAGCTTCGCCAGCCAGCTGGTTCTGTTGAGGACAGCCACCGTTTTGAGTCCCTGCGTGGGTCACACATTGGGAACCGCTGCTCTGGACAGTGGTGTTTCACCATTCTCTGTGGTGCCTTCTGGTTGGGGAAGCTGGGGCTGAAGTCTCTGTGAGCTCACTGCCTTGAATGTAGGGTCCCTGTGCCCAGCACCCTGGTTGGCAGGGCTGCTTGGTCTCTGGTGGTGCAGTGACATGGGTTCTGGTTTTGCAGCGTGGGTTCCGGTTCCGATACGGCTGTGAAGGCCCTTCCCATGGTGGGCTGCCTGGAGCATCTAGTGAGAAGGGACGCAAGACTTACCCCACAGTCAAGGTGAGCACCAGGCCCTGGAGGAGACAGTGCTGTTCTGCCCAGCCATGGGGTACTCCCTGCACCTTGTCTGGCACGCTGGGGGGGGGAGCCTGTACAGGGCATGTGTGTGCTTCACGGTGCTTAGGATGAGATTTATTCCTGCCATGGGGAGATTGTAGACGGGGTCTGAGGCCAGAGCTCACGGGGTGGAGGTTGTCATGATTATGAACTCTCTGAGAACTCCCCTTTTCCCTACAGATCTGCAACTATGTAGGCCTGGCACGGATTGAAGTGGACCTGGTGACCCACAGTGACCCCCCACGTGTGCATGCCCACAGCCTGGTGGGGAAGCAGTGCAACGAAGCTGGCAATTGCATTGTGACTGTGGGGCCCAAGGACATGACAGCACAGTATGTACTGCACTGCTGAGGGCTGGGGAAGGCTCCTGCAGGCCCTGGCTAAGGGATGGCTATGCCGCAGTAGGGTGATGGGCTTGGGTAATGTCCTTTGTGCTTAGTGTAGGGAGCAAATGTGTTAGGACTGTGCCCCTATCCCAGCTGCACTCCTGTGCAGCCTCTCCTTTTGTTCACAGCTCAGCATCTTCAGCAATAGCATCAGGTCCTGGTCCCTGTGTTGGGGGTGCTTCCTTCCTCTTGTTCTGCACCACACAACCTCTCCCCGTTAGCTCCCACTGCTGTTGTCTAGCTGGCACCTCCCTTCAACCTTCATGAATGACTGGCTGTATCTGGGCTGCTTGGAAAGGTCTTACCTGACAATCCCTTGCATAAAGCTCCCTTCAAAGCCCTTTGCCCATGCCAGACAGCTGGGAGGCAGGTTTCGTGAGCATATCTGGAAAGTCCCTTGAGGCTGCTCACTTCTGACAGGACCAGTTGGGTGTGCCAAAGGGCACTGGCTGAAGTCTTGAGACTGTGTTGTGGGGCGAGGCAGACGCTGTGTGTGGGGTACTCTGGACATGAGGCCTAGGGGCCTTCACTCCTAGTAGCTTTCATCAAAATCCAGCCCATGTTGTCAGCCCAGTCTGACTTGGATTCCCCAGGCTTGTGCCATCTCCTGAACCTCCCCAAGCTTGGCCCTGCCCTCCATACTGGAGCTAGCTTGACCCTTTCCCAGCTTCCCAAATGGTCCCTTCTATCAAGGCCTCCTTAGGGAATGCATACATCAACTCTTTGCTCCTTAAGTGCCCCTCTTGCTGGCAGATTTAACTCCCTGCTGCCAAGGGCCTCGCTCAGCCCTGTTTCAGTGACTGGCATCCCCTCCTGCATCCCTCTAGCTGCAGCTGTTGAGCAGGCTACTACCCCACCCCCGTGCCCTTGCTCACTGATCATCTCCCCTAGGTTCAACAACCTTGGGGTGCTCCATGTGACCAAGAAGAACATGATGGAGATCATGAAGGAGAAGCTGAAGCAGCAGAAGTTGCGTAACAGAAGTCAGCTGCTGACAGGTGAGGGGCCACAGAGAAGAGTGGCCAGCAGGACATAAAGCCAGGGACAAATTGCAGGGAGTTGGGGGTGCAGGGCAAGGGACTGGCACTCGCTGCAAGGAGTGAAGTCGGGGCTCAAGGGTAGGCTGGAGCTGAGTTGCAGAGGGTCTGGGGACCTGGGGAGGGGCAGGCTCGTACAGTCATGGGGATAGAGGGAGTGGCACAATGCAGGGTGGTGCAAGGGCCTCTGAGGGGGGGGCTCTGAGCTAGAGTCCTTTCCCAGTACTGGGCAGCCTGCAATCCTGGCCTCCCCTCCCTCTCCTGGGCAGATTCTGAGGTGCGAGAGATTGAGGTGGAGGCAAAGGAGCTAAAGAAGGTGATGGATCTGAGCATTGTGCGTCTCCGCTTCACTGCCTACCTCCGTGACAGCAGTGGGAACTTCACCCTGGCCCTGAACCCTGTCATCTCGGACCCAATTCATGACAGCAGTAAGTGCTGGGCATGCCAAGACCCAGCTCCTCCAGGCACTGAAGCGGGTTTGCCCTGTGCTTGTATATGTTCTTGGAAAGCCCTGGGGTGGGAGATTGGATTTTCTCTTCACTCAGAACTAACTCAGGGCTCTTACAGCTTGGGCTCTACTTGGTCCCAGCTGCCCTCTTGCTGTGCAGCCAGTCTTCAGGAAGAAACAGGTGCCCATGGCCTCCCACCTCATGAGGAGTAGCAAACCCAGTTGGCAGCCATGGTGGAGCACTTTCCCAGGGCATGTGGCTGTTGGGCACGTTGCTGGGAAAGGTGGTTCTCTTGGATTTGCTGATTCAGTGCCTGGGGGTTTTCCCTGTGGGGTGTTGTCAGTGGTTGGGCTGGGCTGTGACAGCAATCTGATGACTCCCTGCTTTGCTCCCTGCAGGGTTGCAGGGGAAGAACTGCTTTCTTGTAAGAGATGTCTTGGGGAAGGAGGGTTGAAGCAGGACAGTTTGCAGCTAAAGCAGGACCCAGGGACTCTGGCAGGAGTCACGTGTGCCTCTCTAGAAGCTCTGTCATCGTTTGTGTCTGTGTGCATGACAGGGCAGCACCTCCAAGTGTCAGCTCAAAATGCTTTCCCTCTCTGCAGAGTCACCTGGGGCTTCCAACCTGAAGATCTCACGGATGGATAAGACAGCTGGCTCAGTGCGGGGTGGGGATGAGGTCTACTTGCTGTGTGATAAAGTCCAGAAAGGTGAGGAACCTCCCTGCAGCCCCCTGGGCATCGGGAGGATGCTCTAAGGCTTAACAAAGAATCTATCTTCTGGAGCCAGACAGGTTGGCAGCCCCATTTGGAGCCTGGGGGAGGGGAGAAGACTGAGAAAAAAGAGCTGTGAGGAGCCTGGTGGGGGAGTGGGAACCAAGAAGTGTCTGGTCTCTTCTGCATCCTCAGTAGAGCTCTGAGCTGAGACCATGACAGTGACTGCAGTGCTTCCCTGTAGTGGAGGAGGGGCTGGAGCCCTGGGTAGGGCCCTCCTGCCCTGTAGGAGAGCTCTTGATAGCTGGATGGTCTCTGAGCTGCTGCATTAAACCCTATCCCTGTCCCTCCTTTCCCCAACCCCCACCCCCAGACGACATAGAGGTGCGATTCTATGAGGATGATGAGAACGGCTGGCAGGCCTTTGGTGACTTCTCCCCTACAGATGTGCATAAGCAGGTGAGGCAGGGGCTGCTTCCAGCAGTAAGGGGGCTACAGGAGTTGAGGGGGCCATAGGGGCCTATTGCCCTTCCTGCCAGAGGATTGATGACTAGGGGGTACTGATGAGTGTCCTGGGGGAGTAGGAGTATGGGGGTGAGTAAGCAGGTGGCAGCAGTGCCTGACTCTGGGTCTTGTGTTGTCCTGCAGTATGCCATTGTCTTCCGCACGCCGCCCTACCACAAGCCCAAGATCGACCGTCCTGTCACTGTCTTCTTGCAGCTGAAGCGGAAGCGAGGGGGAGATGTGAGCGACTCCAAGCAGTTCACCTACTACCCAGTGGTGGAAGGCGAGTGCTGCTCAGTGCAGAGCAGGGGCATGGCTGGGCCTGAAGCTGCTGTGTCCCTGCCCTGAGTGGAGGCAGGGGGAGCACTGCAGCTGCCAGGGGAGGACTGCCCAGGCAGGGTGGGACTAAGGCCTAGCTCTGACACTCTGACTTGTCTTCCCTGCAGACAAGGAGGAGGTGGAGAGGAAGCGGAAAAAGGTGCTGCCTCAGTTCCCCCAGCACTTTGGTGGGGGTTCACACATGGGTGGACCCGGCGGAGGCACTGGTGGGTTTGGATCGGGTGGAGGTGAGTTCAGATTTTTTCCCCCACTGTGAGCTTCCCCTTGAGGGCTGGGCACCCTGCAGCAAAAGATGACCATGGCGGGTTCCCCCAGCTCTCACCTTAATCATGGTTCTCTTTCCCTCGTGGCCTACAGGTGGGAATCTAAGCTACCCCTATGCCTCCGGACTGCCTTACAACAGCATCTACTCATCAGGCCCCCACCCCATGGGCAGCTACCAGGGTGGGGTGCAGATGACCAGAGCCAATAAAATGGAGGAGGAAGGTGCTGAGAGGCAACTGCCAGCAGAGCAGAGTTACAGCCAAGCCCTGCAGTACCATGGTATGGCAGGGCTGGGGAGACCCTAGGGGTGCCAGGGAGGTGCTGATCCCAGGGTCTGAGGGATTAGTGCTGCACATGGGGTTTCATGGAGAGAGGGAGCATGGGACTGGAAAACAGCCCTGCATTGCCCCAGGCCCAGGAGGCAGAAAGTGTGGGGATGGAATAGCCTGACCTCATGCTCAGGACATGAGGTGATGTTTTAGGAGCCCAGAAGGAAGCGCTGCCTCCAGTTCTGGTGTGACCAGATGGCTGTTCTCCACTTTACTGTGGTGGGGTGGAGAGCAGAGTGTGTCGGTGGTGAGTCTGGGGGCCTGAGGCCTGAGCTGTCTCTGGTGCTGACATCCTGCTTTGCTTCTCAGCCCAGCTGTGTAACATGCGGATACTGGCACTGACGCAGCGCAATGCCCATGCCCTACTGGACTACTCGGTCACTGCCGACCCACGCATGCTGCTGGCTGTTCAGAGGCACCTGGCAGCCTCTCAGGATGAGAATGGAGACACGTGAGTTGAACAGAGAGACTGCATCTGCTGTGCAGGGGTGGGGCCTGGAGGGCTCAGGTCCTAGGTCTGGGCTGTGCTAAGTACATGTTCCTTTCTAGCCTCTGAGAGGTCTTTTTTCTGCACCCCAGAGGTTCCTCCTAAGGGAGCAGTGGGTGTTCTCAGGTCCAGCCTCAGCTCCTTGTGCCAGTATGTGAGTGCCTGCCTGCAGGGTTTGGGCCAACCCCCACAAATGTTTCTCAATGCTCCAAGGCCTCTTTGGCCCATGAAGTCAAGGCTTGTGTGCCAGGAGTTTTTCTTCAGGCTTAGATAGAGGCAGGGCTGGGCTGGGTGGGCACAGGAGCCCTCTGCAGCTGAACACTGGCAGGGACAGGCTGGACCTTTTAGGATAAGTGGAAAGAAGCTAGGAAGTGCTGGGCTGGCTGGGTCGGAGTGGGGATGGCCAGAAGCATGAAGCTGGGATGAGGCTTGGAGCATGCAGTGCTGTGGAGCAGGAGCTGAGGTTCTCTTCCCACAGGCCTTTGCATCTCGCCATTATCCACGAGCAGACGGCTGTGATTAAGCAGCTGGTGGAGGTCATCAGTGGCATCCCCAACCAACAGATCATCAACATGGCCAACCACTTGCAGCAGGTGCGGAAACTCTGGGCTGCCCCTATGACAGACTCCCCCTGCTCTTGCCTTACCATCTCTGCTGGAGCCTTTCTCTGTTCCTGGGCATGGCTCCTCTCTCCTGCTTGCCCATGCTCTGCTCTCTGGATGTGCATGTGTCTGAACCCAGACACGCGCACATCCAAGTGAGACAGCCTGGTGCGCCAGGGCCTTTGAAACACCAGAGACCCTGGGGTATTTTGCTACCTGCTGAGAGGCTGCTGAGCCCAGGACAGGGCATGCAGGTCTGGATGGTAGGAAGTTGAACTTCCAGTGGGGGAGGGGATGGGGTGAGAGGTGATTGCAGCTCTTTGCCCCTTGTGAACCGAGCTGTCTCTTGTCTCCCCACAGACTCCCCTGCATCTGGCCGTGATCACCAAGCAGCCGCAGGTGGTGCAGTTACTGCTGCAGGCTCGTGCAGACCCCACTCTGCTGGATCGCTATGGCAACTCGCTGCTGCACCTGGCGCTCCAGGCGGGTGACGAGGAGGTGCTTAAGATGCTGCTGGCACATCTGGGTGCTGCTGCCCTCTGTTTGCTCAGTACACCCAATTACCAAGGTGAGGAAAGGGTCAGAGCATTTGGGGGGACCAAATGTGCTGAATGAAGGGCACTGGGACACTCAGGAGAGAGCTTCCCATGTGACTGAATGATTCTGAGGAAGTCCTGGAGCTTGACTGGATCCAGTAGGCCATGGGCTCAGATCTGGTCCAGTCTGGCCACAATGGGAATGACTTGGGAAGGTCCCTGCTGATTGTTCACACCTCACAGAGTTGTCTGCTCTGGTCCCTGAGCCCCTTAGCCCATGGGAGCAGCCCTCGGGGAGACCTGTATGCAAGTGTGTTGACACTAACAGAGACCAGGGCCTTACAGGGCCAGGGAGCCTAGCGTCCCATGGTGGGCTCTGGTAAGGCAAGGGGAGGTGGCATCTGAGCATGATGTGGCAAGGAGGGGAGGGGCAGCTGCTCCTGTCCTGTGGCTGGCACCAACACCTGCCCTTGGATGTTCCAGGGCTGCTCCCTGTGCATGTGGCTGTGCAGGTGAAGAGCTTGGCTTGCCTGGAGCTGCTGGTCCGGAAAGGAGCTGACGTGAATGCTGCTGAGCGGCAGGGTGGGCGGACACCTCTGCATCTGGCTGTGGAGATGGACAACCTCAACATGGCTGCCCACCTGGTGAAGAAGGTATGGGGCTAGGAGCCCTCCTGGGGGTATCGAGGCACCTAGCCATACCTGTCCATGAGGCAGGGAGGGCTCTTGAAGCACAGGAGAATGGTAGGAAAGCACAGGCTCCAGCCAGGCTGCTGCCCAGGGTTCCTTTTGGTGGTATCCTTTCCTCAATCCCTGCCCTCAGATTGGACACACTGACATGGGTTAGTGGGGCACTGGAGTGATGTGGGAGTGAGTGTACTGGCTGCCCAGAGGGATGGGTTGCCGGGGACAGTCCCTGCTGTTGTGTCCTGCATGGACGTGGAGGTCGGGGCAGTGGGCCTGGGGCACTGGTTCCTTCCTTTCCTCAATGGCTGTTGTGGTTTTACCTGCAGCTGGGAGCAGATATCAATGCCCGGACATTTGCTGGGAACACTCCTCTGCATCTGGCTGCAGGCCTGGGCTCTCCCACCCTTACCAAAATGCTCATCAAAGCAGGTAATGTTTCTTTCTGAGTTCATGGTTCAGCAGCCCCTGAGGCATTGTGCAGCCAAAGCTGTGCTGGCCAGGTGCCAGTGAGCCCTCCTAGGGAAGGGGCTGGTTCCCTGCTTGTAGCCGGGACAATGGGTATCTGGGCCTCTTTGGGACTGGTGAGTGTGCAGGTGGGAAAGAGGACTCCACTGGGGGATGTTGGGGTCTTGACTGGGGCTGGAGGCCATGTATGCTGTGTAGGTAGGGTGGATTTTGGAGCCTGGAGTGACAGGCCTGGGGCCAGGCAGTAGCCTCCCTCCCTGAGTTAGGCCAGTGGTTTAGCTGGGATAGCTGAGCTGCACTACTTAGCCAGGTCTGGTCCCACAGGGAGAGTGGCAAAGGGCAGCTGTTCAGGATGGGGGCAGCACATGGTCCTTGCTGTACCAGATTCCTGCTCTCTGCCAGCTGGAAGAGAGTGCAGACCTGGGGCTGTGAGGTGGCAGGGGAAGGGTGGGAGCTACTTGCAGTCCTGCTCCCAGTGCTCTAACTCCCCTGACACTTCCTCTCTTCCCCAGGGGCAGATGTTCTGTGCGAGAATGATGAGCCAGTGAGTCCCAGTCCCTCCTCCTCCGAAGCAAGCAGTGATGTGGACACAGACCCTGAGGAGCAGGAGGGGCACATGGAGCTGGGAGAGGCAGACACTGCCATGCTGCGGGATCTGGATGACATGGACCTTGGTGTTACTGCTGGGAAGAGGAGCAAGGAGGCTGGTGCCAGTGGGGCAAAGCTGCGGCGGAGACACACACCGCTTGACTTAACCCGGAGTCAGAAGGTGCAGATGGCAAGGGGTTAAAGCAGTGGGAATCTGACTTTCCGGAGCAGGAGGTTGGAGGGGACAGGGTGTTTGCTGTGGCATGGCCTGTGGCACTGTCCTCACAGGCAGACATTAGAGACTGATGCCTGGTAGAGGGTCATGGGTGCCCTTGGTGCCCTGGCAGTGTGGGTGGCTCCAAATGCAGCATCCCATGAATATAATAGCAACAAGACATGTATGTAGCTGCTGTGGTCAGTGACAGGACATGGTGAGGGAAGGCATCAGTGCACTCCTGCCAAGAGAGCCTGCTACAGGTGGAGCCAGAGCCAGCCAGGGCACAGCTGAGGACTGGCTAACTGAGGAGCAGCTTGTTCTCTGCCTGCAGCCTCTTCCTTGCCCACAGCCAGGCTGGTCCTGCCCTGCAGGCAGTGCCTCTTCCTCCTCCAATCTGGGAGACACTCTTGTTACATAATAGATATGCAGCCTCCTTTACCTTGCCCCTGCCCAACCACCACTGGGAGTTAGGGCCCCCGTAGGCTGAGCAAGGTGCTTGGTGGGGGAGGAAAGCATGTGCTGTCTGTGCTGCAGCCCCTGGGGTCAGTATGGGTGGCTCTGGAGCAGGTGTCATTGCCTGCTGCCGGCTTGCCTCTTCAGGCCAGGCTCTTGACTGTAGCCTTTGGCCTGGCTGTGGGGAGGCCTTAGTCTTGCCATGCTACCTGGGCAGGGGCAGGGCATGCAGTGGCCACTGCTTATTTGACTCTAGTGTGCTCCTGTCCTCTAGGTGCGGGAGATCTTGCTGCGTGCCTCACAGCAGGGTCCAGAGTCAGAGCTGCCTGCGGTGTCCAGGCCAGGTGAGTGGGTCCAGCCCCACCTGGGGCTTCACCACAGATGCCATGCCCAGGCCAGTCCATCTCCCTTGGTCTCACTGAGGGGGAGGGGATAGGGCCAGATCCTGCCTGCTGACACATTTCTCCTACCCAGGGAACATCCTGTCCCTTGACAGCGAGATCCTGCAGGGACTGGAGCAGCTACTGAATCAGGATCGTGGGGGCTCGGACTGGACTGAGCTGGCCAAGAGGCTGGGGCTCTGCAGCCTGGTGGAGACGTTCAAGGACACATCCTCCCCCAGCAGGAGCCTCCTGCTTAGCTACGAGGTCAGTCCTCTTGCTAGGGTGCCCTTCCCAGCCCTTTCACTGCTCCCTCACGAGCCCCTCTCATTGTTGCTTTCTCTTCAGCTCTCCGGTGGCAGTCTGAGCAGCTTGCTGGAAGCACTGGATTCCATGGGGCTCAGCGAGGGCGTGAGGATGTTGCGTAAGGCTGAGACATACAACAAGCTGCAGAGCACAGGTAAGGGCCAGGGCTGAGCTTGCGGGGAGAGGGGGATTGGGCAGATGCCTCACCTGTGCCTTGGGGCTCACCACGGTGTCTCCCTGCTGTGCAGAGCTCAAGGAGGACAGTGCCTATGGGAGCCAGTCGGTGGATGAGGAGCAATCGTCAGGCCTAACCCCCAAACAGTGCCCACCAGCCTCTGCCGAGCTGCCAAGCTCACTCGCCCACAGCCAACAGCAGCAGGTGCACTGAACCACTGGGCGCATCCCCTGTGCTAGGGAGCCCAGCTGTGAATGACATTTGGGGAGGGAGGAGCCGCTGGAGGCTCTTGCACCTGCAGTGGCTCAAATACAAGTGCCTTTGGGCCCAGGGCTAGCTGCCCATACTGGGCCCCAGCTGCCCTGCTTTGGACTTGGTTGGAGCCCACAGCCCAGCCCCTGCTCTGCTCTTATTTAATGGTCCCTAGTTTGGTTCCAGGTGAATAAAGGGCCACTCTTCCTACTGCTTCTGCACTTGGTGTCTCCAGCATCCTCCCTAGGCAGAGGGCCCCAGAGCTGCCTGCTGCACAGGGTCTGCAGCAGGGATGGTTACAGGCCCCGACTCCCACCGTGATCTGGCCCTGCAGGCTGAACACTCGCCATTCTCCTGGTGCTCTTCTCCTCCCAGCACAGAGCACTACACCTGGACTCTGCCCACAGCATACTGGGTAACCCACACCAGATTGCTCTGGCCTGCTGCCAGGGTAACTGAGGCTTTGTTCAGTTCAAAGTGCTGCCAGTCGCAGCCCCTAAGACTAGCTGCTGTCTCAGCCTGTGTCTCCACCCCTCTGGGAGCAGAGGACAGTGGAAAAATCACACCTGTGGCAAGATCTTGAGAGCAGGTTTTACTTCAGTACCTGATGGAAGAAGCTGTACAAAGGTTTCACCCAGAGCCATTTGCTCAAGGATGGATTTTTTTTTGCAGTAGACTCAAAAGAGTGCAGAATAAAAAGTTTGACACATTCACAGAGTCAGTACTGGAGCCAGCAAGGTCCCTATGGCCAAAAGCAGCACACCACTCTCCCCCTTCCCTCCCAGCCCAGCCCAGCCCTCCTGCAGGGGGGGTGGGAAGGGGTGGCAGCTGTGTGGAAGGCTGCCTGCATCAACCTGTGGGCATGCTGCCCCTTCTACTCCAAGCCCTACTGCCTTTCATGCTGGGTCTGCTGCCCAGCCACAAGTGCTGGGTGGTGTTGTGCTGCAAGTAGACCCCTTGCACTAAGTGCCAGGGCAGCACTGGGTGGAGAGGGGGGCCTTGGCTTCAGCCCATTCAGCAGTCCTATTACATTGGGAGAAGAGAGAGGACCTAGGCCAAGCCTGGTGTCAGGTATGTGCAACTCCTGCCCCAGGTTACAATACACATTCCTCTGAATACTTGTGCCAGGACCCAAGGAGGCAGGGGCTGGATCCAGCTGCCAGGACCTGACTGCTGCCTCAGAGCCCTTTCAGAATGGGGAAGATCAAGGAAGGAGGAAGCTATACAGAGGGGGAAGACAGCACCTGCAGCTGTGCGTTTCCCCTCCTTGTTAGTTGCTCCAGCCTAACCAGTGGCTGGGAATTAACCCCATTCACAACCTCCCCACTTACCAGGAAAAGACCAGGTACCTCATGTGCACCAGCCCATCACCTGCCCTCTCAACCACTGCTGCTGAGGCTCTAGACAGCAGTTGAAGCTGCCTGCACCTCTGCATCTGTGTTCTAAAGGGTGAATGGAGCTAGCCCCTCAATGGGCTGCAGCCAGGCCCCTTTGTTATGGCTTTGTCATTTGGCTGAAAGCAAGCTCCCCTTGCTATGTGGCTGCTGCTCAGACCACAGGCTCGTGTGAGGCTGCAAGATGGCATCTAGTGCAGGAGCAGGGAGGAGTCTGCACCAAACGAGCTGCCCCTTGTATGTGACATAGAAAACAGATGAGTGCCAGGGCTTCTGTGGGCAGGACTGGGGCCTCAGCCCAGGGCCCTGATTAAAAACTGTCCAAAAAATGCAATGCTTCTAAGAAATAATTCTTTTTCACAGTTCCCAAAAAAATCATCAAAATCACCCCCAAAAAACTTCACGTAGTTCAGCTCATTCAGGTACTAAAAAGTGCAAAACTGTATCACAAAAACCATTCAAAACAGTAAGAAATGGGCAGGGTGGAGGAGCAAGGGGCCATGGCCAGGATGTGGATGGCCTGGCTGGCCCAGCTGGCAGGAAACAAAAAAGCAGCTTCCAGCTGGCATGACCAGGGCTGCAGCAGTGATGCATTAACTGGCCCCCATTGGGGTCTCTACCCACAATCCCGTCTGCCCTAGAGTCTGGTGGGCAGCTCACGGGGCCTGCCTAGCGTAGGGCAGCCACCGTATAATCTAGCCCCATCACTGCTCTCAGGGAACCCGCACCCAGGTCCAGGAGAAGGGGGTAGGTCTTGCTAGGAAGTCTGCAGGTATGGAGATGGTTCCCCTGCTGCTACTGCACTGCATCGATGTTTCCCATGAGCCTCAGTGGAGGGAACTGTTTCCATGCTGATATGTTGGGGCTCCTTCCACTGGTGCTGGTGGCAGGGTGAGCGCAATCAGCCCCCATGGCTTGTGCCCGCCAAGGATGAAGTCATGCAGGTTTGGGCTGGTGTGGGCATGGCCTCCCAGCATGTAGGGCTGGAACAGGAATGTGCAGCTTGCTGCCCTTGCCCCTACGATTTCTGCGGATGGTTGGTGGACTGACGGGTGCCGCCACGCTCCGAGATGTTGCGTTTCACCTTGGGGCCCATGCTGGCTGGCTCCACATGGAGTGAGGGGCTGGAGCGGGATTTCTTGAGGTTGTCCTCCTCACCCACTGCTGTGTCAAACAGTGTGGACTCAAAGGCTGCCAGGTCATCAGAGCCAGCTTTCAGCTTGGCACGCAGCAGCATGGCATAGGTGCCATAGCGCGATTTCTGCAGGGACACAAAATGAGACATCTAATTTGCTGGACACAAGAGGCAGTGGCATGCCCAGCCCTGCTGCACAGGTTGCAAACTGTTCCTACCAGTCCCCTGAAGCAGAACCTGGAGGCTGCTGGGTGCAGCCTGGCCAGGGACTATAGTGCTGCAGGGCCTGAGTTATGGTGTTAAGCACTGCCCTCTTGGGGGAGATTGACAGCCAGAGCACTGGGGACTCCAATCTGTGCTGGCTGGCAGCACCAGCTAGGAAGAAGACTGTAGCTCAGCCCTGTATTAAGTGTCTGTTCATCTCACTCAGTGGCTCACCCTATTGCAAGGCCTGTTAAGTGCTGGGAGGAACCAGATCAATTCCACTGGGAGGTCCCAGGCCCAGACACCCCTGCCTGGGGTCCTCCCTGCCCCACCCCCCCAGCTTTTAGCACCCTGCTGTCAATTAGGCTATTGCACTGGGAGAAGGAGGAAGGCCCCCAGCTCTGCCCTGCAGAGCTCATGCACTAGACAGCTGTTATGGCAAGGAGCAATCACTGCATGTCAGGGGTGCTGCAGCCAGCAGGAACCTCCCCTGGTGTGGTAGAGCTCCCTCAGGGGCTCTGAAGGCATTTCTCCAACAGCATGGGGTAATCAGCCTGGTTATGGAGCTATTTCCCATGTTTTCTACTCCTACTTTCTACTGGCTGGTAACTCACCAGCACTGGGTGCAGAGGGCAGCTCAGGGAGAGGCCCAGAGCAGTAGCAGTGCAGGCAGGGGCTGGATGGACAGGGCTCACCTCAAACTCCAAGTATTCCTCCCGCTGCTTCAGCTCCTCGTACTCCTTGCCCTTTACCTTCTTCTCGGGCAGTGAGGAGCGATGTTCCACCAGCTCTGCGGACATCGCCTTGAACTTGGCCTCGTGGTTCTTTACCTGCTCCTCCTGGGGAAGGGCAGTGCTCCATTAGTGCTACCCTCCCATGCTCACCCAAGTCAGCTAGCTATGCCCAGTGCTAGCCCAGCATGCACTATGCTTTCCAGGGCAGTGCCTCAGCCACTCCCAAGGCCAGGGTCCATCTCTCCACCCCTCTGCTGCCTCTCCCACCCAGTGCCTGGAGCTGCTGCTGGGCCCTTTAAACCTGCAACCCAGCTACACCCCTTGTGCTTGCCATGCAGGCTCAGGGCTGAGGTGTGGGATCCTGCCTGTGGCATCTAATGCCAGAACCCATACAGTGTAACCTGCCTCAGGGGAGGTTCCCCCTGACTCCCAGTGGATCAGTTCCTGCACTGAAGATGGGCGATTTCATGTCCTTCAGTCTGTCTGCAAGTTCCCCTATTTACCACCATGACCATCCCTTGGGTTGTGTGTGACAGGGAGAAGCACCCTCACACTCCCACTTCTCCATGCTGCACAGGATCCTACAGAGCCCCCTCCTATGGCAAACCAGTCCTTGAACAGACTCCCTGTTCAAAGGGCCATAAGGAGTGGGACCAGTGCTACCCAGGGCATCCTGGCAGCCATGCTCCATAGCTTAGTACTCATGTTCTATCTGAATTTGTCCCTGTCTTACTCCAGAGCCCTCTCTCTGGGGCAGTGTGTTAGCTTTCCAGCCCCTAGTGGCATTCAGGACTGTAAGGCCTCTTGTTTAGGCACTTCCTCCTCTGCATTCAGTAGTGCTGAGTTTCACCACTGCTGTGCTGCTGGCTCCCCTCCAAGGTATCTCAGGTCACTGCAGCATTAGTACAAGCCCATCAGTATCTTATAACATCTGGCAGTGCCAACCACAAGCCTTGGGCTCCCTCCCCTGCCACCAAGCACAGTGAAACAAGTGCCTGAAGTTCTACCTGGGAGAGCCTGGTGCAGGAGCTGGGCAGCAGTGGCCGGCTGAACTTCTTCTGGGACCCAATAGCTGCCGGAAATGGGGGTGCTGAGAACATGGCTGCCACCACGTTGATGCGTGTGATCCAGGAATGCATCTGTTCCGGGTTCCTGTAGAAAAATGTTGAAGCGCTGAGAGGGGCCGCAAGCAGCGGCATCCTCCCACCTTGGATGGCGCTAACCATTGCCCCATGTGCATGGGCCATGGCTGGAGGTGCCAGGTGGAGTGACTCTAGAAAGAAACCAGCGCTCCATCCAGGTTGGCATTCCTCCCCTCTCCACAGCAACAGCAAATGGCATGCCCAAGGTCTGGATACAGGACATGCCCACACCAAAGTAAGTACTTTATAGTAGAGGTACGCCAGCGTCTAGCACAGACACAACCAGGTCTGTGGAGATAGCCGTCTACCCCAGGTGTCATTACAGTCAGTTCCATGAGGTGGCAAGTGAGTTCATAACCAACCTACCCCCGGAGGAACCTGACTGGAGCTGCAGCCACACAACTGCCAGAATACAAGGGGGTCAGGGGAAAGGGACTTAACAGTGGGGGTCTACTACAGACCACCCAACCAGGGAGAAGAGCTAGACCGGGAATTCTCAGGTCAGCTCATGGAGGCAGTTAAAGGACGTGGTCATCACGGGTGACCTAAACTGTCTGGACATCTGCTGGGAAGAGCAGTCAGCTGGGTCTGACCGCTCATGTAGGTTCCTAGCCGTGTTACAGGACCTCCATCTAACCCAAGAGGTGCACAGCCCCACCAGGGAAAATGCCTTGTTGGACCTGGTCCTGGCCACAAGGGACGACCTGGTGAGGGGACTGTGGGTGCTTGACCACCTGGGCGATAGCGATCATCGCCTGCTGGAATTCACCATCCAGTGTAGAGTGGCAAAGGCCTGCAGCAAGGCAGCAGCCCTGGACTTCAGGAGGGCAGATTTCATTGAGTTAAGGAGACTAGTGGGGGAGGCATTGAGGTCCCAAGGGGGAGGGGAGTTGGGAGTCCAAGAAGAGTGGTCGTTCCTGAAGGAGACGATCCTCCAAGTCCAAAGGGTGGCAATCCCAACACGGATCAAAGGGGGCAAGAGTGCTCAAAAGCCCCCATGGCTCACCAAAAGCATCCAGGAACGTCTCAAAGCTAAGAAGAAGGCGTACACCCAATGGAAGGGAGGAGCCATCACCAGGGGGGACTATACCTCGGTTGCTCGTGGCTGCAGGGGGGCGATCAGGAAGGCCAAGGCAGAGATGGAACTGGGACTGGCAACCCAGATGAAGGTTAACAAGAAGTCCTTTTTTAAATACATAGGGGGCAAAAAGAAGGTACCAGGTAACGTGGGGCTTCTGCAGGACATGCTTGGAAATCTGGTGGTCTCACCAGACAACAAAGCTAACCTATTTAACAATTTCTCTGCCTCAATTTTTCTGAGCAGGGACCAGGTCATCCAGCCCACCGGGGTCCCCGATGGTCCCAGGGGAGACACAGCCAGGCCCAGGGTCAGAGAGAACCTAGTCAGGGAACTTCTGGTGGGACTTGATGTGTTCAAATCAGCAGCTCCTGACGATCTCCACCCCAGAGTGCTGAGGGAATTAGCAGAGGTCATTGCGGGACCCCTGGCACAGCTTTACGAGCACTCGTGGTGCTCTGGTGTGGTGCCAGAGGACTGGAAAAGGGCCAATATGGTCCTCATTTTCAAGAAAGGGAGGAAGGACGACTCAGGAAATTATAGGCCTGTTAGTCTTACCTCGGTCCTGGGGAAACTCTTTGAGAAAATTATCCAGGTGCACATCTGCGAGGGGCAAGCAGGGGAGTGTATGCTTAGGGGCAACCAACATGGGTTCATTAGAGGCAGGTCCTGTCAGACCAACCTGGTGGCCTTCTACGACCAGGTCACAAAATCCTTAGACACAGGTGTCGCGGTGGATGTAGTGTTTCTGAACTTTAGGAAGGCCTTCGACACCGTCTCTCACCCCATTCTCGTTAAAAAATTAGGCGACTGTGGTGTTGATGACTACACAGTCAGATGGGTCACCAACTGGCTGGAGGGCTGCACCCAGAGAGTGGTGGTGGATGGGTCATTTTCGACCTGGAGGGATGTGGGCAGTGGGGTTCCCCAGGACTCGGTCCTCAGGCCCTCACTGTTCAACATCTTTATCAGCGACTTGGATGAGGGGGTGAAAAGCACCTTGTTCAAATTCACAGATGACACTAAGATGTGGGGAGAAGTGGGCATGCTAGAAGGGAGGGACGGGCTGCAATTGGACAGGTTACAGGGGTGGCCGGATGAGAATAAGATGGGATTCAATATTGACAAGCGCAAGGTACTGCACCTGGGGAGGAAAAACCAGCAGCATACACACAGGCTGGGGAACTCCCTTCTTGTCAGCACACAGAGGCAGAAAAGGATCTTGGAATCATTATAGACTCCAAGATGAACATGGGCCGCCAATGTGGGGAAGCGGTCAGGAAGGCTAACCGCACCTTGACATGCATCCACAGATGCATCACGAGCAGGTCCAGGGAGGTGATCCTCCCCCTCTATATGACACTGGTCAGGCTGCAGTTGGAGTACTGCGTCCAGTTCTGGGCACCGCACTTCAGGAGGGATGTGGACAACATCAAGTGTGTCCAAAGGAGGGCTACTCACATGGTCAGGGGGCAGCAGGGCAGGGCCTATGAGGAGAGGCTACGAGACCTGAACCTGTTCGGCCTCCACAAGAGAAGGCTGAGAGGGGATCTGGTAGCCATCTATTAACTGGCCAAGGGAGACCATCAGGCAATGGGAGAGTCCCTGTTCCCTCAAGCACTATTGGGAGTAACAAGGAATAACGGCCATAAGTTGATGGAGAGTAGGTTCAGGCTAGATATCAGGAGGCGCTACTTCACAGTCAGGGCAGCTAGGATCTGGAACCAACTTCCAAGGGAAATGGTGCTCACTCCTGCCCTGGGGGGTCTTCAAAAGGAGGCTAGATAGACACTTTGCCGGGGTCATTTGACCCCAGCACTCTTTCCTGCCCAGGGCAGGGGCTTGGACTTGATGATCTGCTCAGGTCCCTTCCGACCCTACCAACTATGAAACTGGAACATGGTGTAATTTCCACTCCTCATCTTCTGAGTTGCTGTACTGGAGTGACTGGCATTGGTGCAGGCCTGTGCTGTGCATCTGCTCTGCTTTTAACCCCAGAGTAAAGTCATATTACTCAGGACTAAAGGTACCATATGTCCACCCTTCTAGTCCCAGCCAGGATTTAGCTTGTGCTCTGCCTCACAAGAGCATCAGCTCCCTAAGCCAAGCAGGACTATACAAAGGGAGCACTTCCCTCCACAGGTAAAGGGTGGGAGCTGGTGACAGGGCAGGCTGTCAGCTGTTTCTTGCTGAGCACACGGCTGGGAGAAGCTGGACAATCCCCCACCCCTCCCTTTTTACCTAGACCATAGCACAGGATTGTGGCCATGGGAGAGCCATTCTAGTGCCTGGATCCTTCCCCAGCTGCAGGGATGGCAACTGTTGCCCCATGTGATGGCTGTGCTAGGCAACCCCTATAGTGCAGTCTGATTCAGGCAACTAGGGCTGCTATGTGTTACCAGTGCAGAGAGTTCTGCCGAATGCAGCCTGTGTTGCTGCTGCTGTGGCTACTCACTGTGCCTGGAAGAGAAAGACCCTCCAGTCAGCTGTCCTGAGGTAGAAGACGTTGGGTCTCTTGCTATAGTCAGATGCCCGTGTGGCTAGCGAATGGTGGATACTGATGGCATTCTTCAGCTCCTCCTCTGCCAGGGGCTTCCCAGGCTTATACTCCTCCTGAAAGGCAAGGCCACCATTTCACATGAGCCCTGCCCCACAACCCCAAAGGGGCTTTCGTTCAGCTCTAGTGGGGCACAATGGCAGAACCTTGGAATGCAGGCACTACAGCCTCCCACTGCTGCCCATGCCAGGCTAGACTGCTCCAAGGAGGCTAGGCCTCACCAGAAATGACCACCTGCTCCAGGAGCTCACACTTGAGACAAACAGGCTTGATGTGCTCCCTATAGGATGCAAGATGCGTAGGTTGGCACTTCTCGTGGCTTTGTCCACCAGGGGGCGCTGCACCACACTGCATGTGTGGCCACTGCTTCCATCAGCAACAGTGACTGATCATGGATTAGCCATCAGCAGAGACCACGCTCCGTGGAACAAGGGCAGTGGGGAAGCTGAAGATTTGCTGCTCTCCCAGGACCCTGCTGAAACTTGCTGCCTTTGACATGCAGTCTAATGATGACTGTTGGAGAAAAGGTGGATTCCCTGGCCATGGCTTGTCCTGCTATGGGATAATAGACCTTGGCAAGGGTGGCACACCTTGGGGATGCAACACCCTCTGTCTGGCCCTTCCCTCATTGCAGTAAGGCCCCATGTACCAGCAAAACAGCAATGAACAGGGGGTGCCTAACCCCTGGGGGCTGGGGATGTCTTGTTGCCATTCCAGCTGCCCCCCGCTGCCCAGGAGGTGAGTTGCTCTGTACCTTCTGCAAGTAGAGGATCATTCCCTTCAGGATGGCATGGAATGTCTTCCATCCTCTCTTCCCCCTGGGTGCTGGCAAGGAAAAGCAAAACACAAGACAGTCAACATCAAGCAGACCAGCAAGTACTGCCATCGCCCTCATCTTGGATTGGGGATGGGCACTGCTCCAGAAGAAACCACGCTGGAGTGGCACACCTGAGCCATGCCCTCTCTGGGTCAGCAGATGGCACTGCTGTGGGGGAGGGCTGCTGCATGCCACCCCTGCCAGGCCACCCCGGCATAGGCTGGTGTGCTTCTTGCTGTGTGCAGAGGCTATGCTCGCCACTTAAGAGGAGGCAGGTAAAGGCCACGCTCCCTGTCAGGTTAACTGTGCACTGTGGCAGCCACAGAGAATACAGGCACTATCTAATCAGATCAAGGAGGCATTAAACAGCTGGGGCTTAATGAGGCTTTTGTGGTGGACAGAGGGGTGCTCTGCAACAGCCAGCCAATTGGAGCTCTCAGGCCAGCTCCAGCTCTGCAGTGTTGGGTGCCTTCATGGCCGGCTCTGCCCTGGATAGATTTCACTAACAGTTCAATGGCAGGGCGGCCTGCTCAGCACTGAGCCTGCAGCTGGCCTCCTCCTCGTCTCCAGGGGAATGGGTCCATTCAGCACCACAGACAGCGCCACACCACTGGCCCCATCCCCCAGGCCTGAGCCGGAGCCATGTAATAAATCCCCGCGCAGCCTTGGCCTGGTCCCATACTCCTGCTGTTCCTGTTCCCTTCCCCAGCCTGCCTCCTGCAACCAAGGCCCAGCTGCCATGCTGCATGGTACGAAGCATCACCTCCAGCTGGAAGCACACTGCTCCCACCCAATGGCAGCCCTGAGAGCTCTCAAGCCCATGGTAGCGCTGGATGCTGTAGTGTCTGTGGATATCAGGCGCACGCTCAGCTGCGATGGAAGGGCAGGACAGGGAAAGAGAATGACCAAGCTACCAAGCAGGGCTTTGTTTCCAAGGGGTCAAAAGAGTGCAGGGAGCCCTTGCCTGGCACTAAGCATGACAGTGCTGAGCCAGACCTGATTCTGCTGGGAGTTCACTTCCCATGTGGCTGAAGAACTTGGTGCCAACATGGCCTGGGCATGTGGCAAGCAAGCCAGAGCCCACCAGTGACTCACTGGGATTCCTGGCTGTCCTAACTTGAAGGAGTTCTCCCGCTGCCCTCGGTAAGAGTGAGCTCTGCCTGTGATCCATTGAAACCACCCCCAGCTCCAGAACCACCGGGCACCTACTTTTCTTGCAGTCAGGATCAGCATGCATCTTGCGCACCAGCAGGCCATGCTTGTAGGTGGCGATGCTGGGGTCTTGTGAGAAGTCTAGGAAGGGGTTACTGCAGCTGCTGATGCGCTTGATGGATTTGGGGTTAGGATCGGCCAGCTCTGAGAGGGACTTCCTCAGCTCCTCCTCGTCTCTGCAGAATACACATTGCAAGGCTTAGCATCACCAGAGCCAGGCAATACCAGCTCCCAACCCACTCTGAACCACCTGGCCCTCTCGGACTGGAATCCCAACTCAGAGGCAGGTGGATGCAGTAAGGGTGAGTCCATTCACCACGCCCACGAGCCCTCTGCGCTCCTTCCCAGCTCTGCCAGGCTGCCAGCTGTCGCACCACTGTTCTCCTTGGTTAGGAGCTCTCTTTGAATACATAGCAAGGCTCCAAAAGCTGCTCAGAGCAGGGACCCCCCCCATATCCCTTATGGGAAAGGTTCACCTCTGCAGCCTAGGAGAAAGCCAGTGCCTCAGAGCCTGGCACTGCAGGGGCTATCTCAGCCCCACAGGCCCACCCTCCTCTTGGACGATCAAGGAGGGGAAAACTCAAGCCTAGCCCTGGCTCCTTTTGAGGGAGAAGAGCAGAGTTATGGCCCATAGAGGGCTTGGTTCCCATCACTGGGAATGGGCACCTGCAAGAATGGGTGCTGGCTCAAAAACCTGACACAGGCCTGGGGAAGGGCTGAGGGTTGGCACAAGCTGGTCCTGGGTGCTACAGGCACTGACAGGAGGGAGCACGCATACAGGCGGGGGCAGATGGCTGGAGGAAGGGAGGGTGGGCCCTTGCTGATATGCTCTGAGCCCATGAATCATGCCCCCTACTGTGTCCTGGGCTCTGCTCAGGAAATGCTGCTCCCCAGCACAGAGGTGGGAGCCTAGAGCCGCTGCCTGCCTGCTTTCTTGCAACTGCACAGCTGCTAATTAAACCCCTCAGCAGCCACCAGCGTCTCCATGACAGCAACCCTGGCCCCATTGGCTCAGAGCTGGGATTACGTGGTAGGCTGATTAATCCCAGCAACAAGGCTGCTGCTGGTTAGGGGGTGGCAGCTGTAGGGTGAGGGGCAGGGATGCCAGGGCATTTGGGCCCTGCACTAAGTCCACTCAGGTCCTACGGGTGAATGCCAGCTCCCCTAGTGAGCCTGGCTTCCCACCTTGCCACCTCAGGTGGGCAAAACCCTCCCCAAATCAACAGTCCCACCCTCCTGCACAGCACTGTTCATGAGGTGCTCCCACCTTGCCCAGTACAGGATGTGGCCCCATTCCTGGCAGCTGCTGCCTCAGCCAGGCATGAGCTCAGAGGCTGGTCCGAAGCCACAGAGGTGGGGCAAGGCCAAGCCAAGCTGGGGAGGACACTGGCACCTGGCTCAGACATCCCCATACCAGCATTCACAGCAGATCTTGCCAACATGAAGGGATGGGTACCCCCTGGGGTGGGCAAGCACTAGGCTGGTGAGTTCTCCTGGAGGCAGCAGCCCCCTCACGGCTGATGGGGGGAGGTGGTGTCTGTCAGATCTCCCCACCCAAACTGGGAGGCTAAGGGAGGGAAGATGCTCCATTTTCCTGACAGAACAAATTGCTTCCCTTGCCTATGGAGCCAAAACGGAGCAGGGGCGCCAACCCAGACCTTCCCTTGCTCCTAGGACTATGGCCCACTCAGTGCGAGAAGTGCCATGTGACAGGATGGTGGAGGCTGATGCTTGCCAAAACCGCCCCCCCTCCTCCCGCCACCCGCACTTCTGTGCTCTAGATTCCAGAAGATCTCCCACTCCCTGTGCTTCACCTCTCCTAACAGCTGTAGACAATTAGCATGCTGCCCCCTTAATCTGTGCTGAGCCAGCCATACAAGCACACATCTCTCTAGGCCTTGCTTTCCACCCACAGCCATTTCTGCTGCTCCCCCTGAACCTCCTCATGGCAACCAGGGCCCAGAACTGAACACACTGTAGTGGGTGCATCTGCTCAGCACATTAGGGGGTTGTCACCTCCATGCTGTGAAGGGATGCCTGCATGCACCCTAAAACAGCCTCAGCCTTTCCATGCTGCACTGCTTTGGACTGCTCTGCTGTGTTTGTCCCTTCCCACCACCTAGGGCTGCACTGACAGCTGTGCTCTGTGCACACTGCCTGCTCCCCCAACCAGGGATGCACACCCACACAGGCTTTAACAGCCCCATTCCCCTTTCCCTGATTGTGCCTGTGCACATCCCTCCATGTCTACGTCAGCCTGGGCCAGTCAACCCACGAATCACCCTGCAGTCAATGTTAACTATCCCCAGAAACATGCCCAGGTCTGCACAGATTCCACCAGGCCTAGTGTCATCATCATCCTCAATCCCCAGTGACACTGCACGGGCCTCGCCAAGGCAGGATCATCTCCCCATTCCCAGCTAAGCCATGCAGATCCTGCCTGCGAGGATCTTGGCTACACAATGGATGGTGATGGGGGATTGCTCTTGGGCTTTCCCTCCAGCTTGATCCCTTGGCCTTTTGGCCAGAGGCAAGTGAGACTAGGGGGCATAGGAACCCCAAGGCCTCTAGGCTTGGGGCTTGTACAATTCTGCCATGGATTTGGAGGCATCTGAAGCCCTAGACCGAAGAGTCTGGGAGGGAGGATACTTGCCAGTGGAAGCACCACACAGACTTGAACAATTGAATTCTGCTCAGTTGAAATTTGGAACTGCTTTGGCTCATTTGGCCCAAGACAGGAAATTTAAAGAAAAAAAAATTGGAAGGCTTGATTGTTCCCCACCCTTTTCTAGGCCCCAGCTCCCCTGAAGAAATCCCTATTCTGCCATGGAAACTTGCATAGATCCTGCTGGGCGTTGCTTCCCTTTTCTGGCCTTCACAGGTCTCACAGGCTCGGAGATGGTCACCCAAACTTTAACGGAGCTCTGCTCACACACAAGTAGTTTTCCCTTTGCTGTATAGTCGGGGTAGGCAACGTTTTTTGGCTGGAGTGCGGAAAAAACTACAATGTTTACCTTGGAAGGTGCTGGAGTGACGACATGCCGGAGCCCAGAGCAGCTGTTTGTTGCCTCCCAGTTGCCTGCTGGGAGCAACCTGGGCTAGGTGGCTGGCAGCAGCTGCTTAGAGCCCGGGCTGGCAGTGGTGTGCCAAGCAAAATGGCCTTGCGTGTCATGCTCAGCACATATGCCAGGGGTTGCTGACCCCTGCTGTATAGCTTTGTGTGGGGCTGTTAACCCTGGTAGCTGCAGCTGGACTGAAAACTGTGTCCCTTCCATGGGCAGTCCCAGCCTGGTTTCACTTGTGCTTTGTTGCCAGGGTCTCTCTACTGGACCCCTTATTACTTCAGGCCTATTCCCTGGTAGGCTCCTTGCCCATTCCCAGCACCTAGCACAGTGCCCAACCCCAGCCCAGGCACCACATGACACACCACATGACACAGGGCCCAACCCAAGCCCAGGGAAGTCAGCAGCAATCGCCCCCTCTCCCTCCCTGAGCTAAGGGTATGATCTCTTTTGTGGGTCACACCTGCTGCCTTCCTGTCCAGAAGGAGGGGAACAGGTGAAGCAAATCCCACAGACAAAGCAAGGAGGAGTGGGATCTCCTGCACTGATGAGCTGAGCCATAGAGGGCAGGATCCTGACAAGCCAGGGGTAATACTCACATGGCCCACTGCAACTTCTCATTCTTGATGGAGCCGTACAGTGCCTGGGGAGACAAGAGAACAGTGGTCAGTGGGTGAACGCTATGAAGAGAGGGGCAAGCAGTTGAGCTGAGAGCAGGCATGGCACCAGGGTAACTGCTCCTTCTTCTGCTGGCACCAGTGGGGGAAGAGGTGTGGCTGGAAGAACTGGATGTATTGCTCTTGGCCAGGGCTGGGAGACTGTGTGGGGTGGGCGTCTCTGGGACTGGAACAGGGGATGAGGGAGGAGGAACATGCTGCTGTCTGAACAAGACAGGGCTGTGGCCAGTTGCAGAGTGCACAATACCCGTCAGCCTTGCTGCAGGGAACCTAAAGAGGCAGCAAGCAGTGCAAGGGGACCTGGGTAGTTGGAAGGACTGGGATAGGCATGGCAGATACGGGCCAAACTCACCTAGCGAAAACAGGGGAGTGGTGGGATGCGGAACCAAAAGGCCCTGACAGACCAGCACTGGGAGCCGCAGGGAGCAGAGTGCATCGCAGCACCCCCTGCTGGCCGGTAGGGGGAGGAACCTGTTGTTGCAGCAGCAGCAGCACAGCACCATGGGACCCGGCAGGAGTCCCAAGCCAGGCATGGGGAGTTGATCTCCATAACGCCCCCTTGGCTTCAGGCATTCTCAGCATTGTGGGGGGAAGGGGGTGGTAGGAGCCAGAGCATTAGTAGCCAACAAAATCTTTAGTGAATGGAGCATGTGAAACCACCACACAATCCCTCTGGGAAGAGGCCTGTAGGAGAATTGGGGGTGGGGATGGGGGTGGTATCGCTTTCTGCTTAGAAGTGGTCCTGCAGAGCATAACATCCCTCTCACTGCTACATGTGGCAGGCAGAGAGACACTGGAGACCTAGGGGGCAGGAGGGGGAATCATGCACCCCAGGCTGGTTGGAGGCCATACATCATCTTATATGTCACTTCTTGGCGCTTCACTGTCCCCACTGCTCCATGTGCAGTCTCCACATGATGGGCATTTTCTCCAGGCTGTGCTGCACAAGTCCCCACTAGGGCTGTATGCGGCCCTGAGCACCATTGGGCTCCTGGCTTCTCTGCCACTAGCCCACCAGGACTGTGGGCTAGTCCCTTCCCCCTCCTCACACTGCAGGCTGTGCTGACAGCCCACATCACAGGTGGCAGCGAGAGTCGCAGACTGCCTTGGAAGTCCTCTGAAAACCACTAGCTGCTGATTCCCTTATGCTTGTCTTACTACTGTCGGTTTATTTCCTTCTTAAAAGTCTGGGCCAGATTTTCAAATGTCAGCACTCACATGCTTGGGTGCCAATATGTCAGCAGGGGTGAGAAACACTGATATGCTGGTAGCACCCAAAGGCCCCAGCTTGGACTGGGACTGGACCCCTACCATACAAGATGCTGTGCAAACATAAAAGACACAGTAACTGCCCTGGTTGTACTATTGCAAACCCCAAGCACTCCAGAGCCAGTACTCAGGCCACTCAAAATATCCACCTGTGAGTGTACACTGACATGCTCATTGAAGCAAGTATTTGAGCCACTGCATTGTTAATATAACAGCACCTTGGCACTGTTGTGTCACTGCCAGGCTACAGAGTAAGCTACTCAATAACAGAAGGCAGGGTAGAGATGCACCTCGCAAACTACCTAAATCAGAGATGCGTAAGCTTTTGTTAGCCCAAGCTTACGTCTTCAGAAGATGGCATCTGATGAAGTGATCTTGGGCTCACAAAAGTGTGCTCATACGATTTAGTTGGTCTGTAAGGTGCATCCCTACCCTGCCTTCTGCCTGACTTCAGACTACCACAGCTAACCACCTCTTTCTATAATCAGCAACACCTGGTGAGAGGAAGGCTGGATACCAGTAGGATCATAGGGCAGATGGGAAGGATGGAGCACTTTGAGGCAGGGCCTACTATTCTGCTCAGTTTGTATACGGTGCCTATTGCTATGCACTCCAGGTCCCTAGGTAGGACTCCAATGCACAGCCAAAAATCTGACACTAAAGAAATTCAACATGGTTTGAGCACAGAAATACAACAGCAAGCAAAGGTTCCTCCTCACCCAGATGTCTCATGCAGGGTGGGCTTCCTTGGGGGTCAAAGCAATCTGGCCCCCAGGACTCTGATGCTGGGCAGCAACACCTCCCCTGATGATATCAGCCTCCAATTCCTGTGCCAAGCTTGGCTAGGCCTAGGAACTCAGTCTCCTCATTCAGTTGTAAATCAAGGCCCCTACAAGGTGACCCTGGTATCTCCTGAAGACCCACAAGGACATTAAAATATCCCCTGGCTTTTCCAACCAGTACAAATATCAGTTGTGCAATGGGTAATTACTTCCCCCTAGCACCAGCAGGATGCAATCTGCTCCAGTTCTAGCCCACACCCTGGAGAAGCATGGCTGATGGGGGTGCTGGGATTGGCATTTCAGTGGAGAAAGAAGTGATTCATTATGCAGAGCTATTACAAAGAGCCAAATGCTTTCAAGTCCTTGTACCTGAGTAAAACTTGAATGGATGCCACCAGCTAAGCTGAGTAAAGTCTGTTTAAGGGTTTCAGGATTTGAGCTGCTGTTCGCAAAGCAGGTGGAGATGAAAAGCTCTATGGACAAAGAGGCCATTGTCCTTCTAGTCCTCAAAAGTACCAGCAAATTCCCAGAGACCCTTCAGGCAGCTGGAGCCATCTCTGACCAGAAATAGGGTTGGGGTGAGAGATTCTGCTTCTTGGCAATAAAGCACTTCCACAGCCATGCATGTACCTGAGAGACCTGTCCAGGACCTGGACCCCCTTGACATCCTGCAGATCAAAGCTCTCTCTGCCTATGGGAGGACATGTTGAATTTGTAGAGGTTTATCTAGGAAGGACCAGCCATGAGGGCCATAATTTGGTGGTGAGAGAAATACAGGTCTCAACACCAATTCCTCACATGAGACAAGAGACTATACCCATCCACCCTCTGGGAAACTGCACAGGCAGAAAATGAAATTCAGCTGCAGCAGGCAAAGCATTTCCTGGGGAGTCAGGAGCATGCAGAGATGGATCAGGGTCTGGCCACCTTCAGTGCTGCTAAAAAGAGTGTAGATCTGCATCTCAGTTTTGCAGTCCTGGCTAATCCCTTTGGGAATAAGAAACTGAAGAACAATAAGGAATGGAGCATTCCTTAATTTAGCTATGCTGGTCCAAAAAATATGCAAGAAATAAGGTTGGTTTGGTGATATATTTTATTGGACCAGCTGTATATTTGAGGGAACTATTAGATGAGCTTTTGAGTATAAAGTGCTCTCCTTCAAGGAGACATTTGCTGGTAAATCTTTACAAGATGCAAAGAAATTCCAGGAAGAGAACAATAAAACTACTGCAAAGGCACTGCAGGCTCCTGAAGATCACCCAGGTATGGCTGGGAATGAGGGGGAGGCAGACCCAGTTAGCTGAGGAGGGGAGCTGATTGTAATGAATCTGCAACAGAGAAGGAGGGGGAAGGGGCCTTTTCCAGTGCTGCAGATCTGAGCTGAGATATATGAAAAGCCAAGAGAAACCAGGATGAGATTTAGAAAATGTACAGAAAAAGGGGAGACCAGAAGCACAGGAAGTGCCTGAAAAGCTCCATGCAATGAGTAGGGAATAATCACAAGGGCCAAGAAGGTGAACTGCAGGGAGAATGGCATATGGAGTCAGGTGGGAGCTGTTACTGGCAAAGCAATGTCGAGTGAACTGGGGCAATATGGGCTGAAAGGGTCCTCCCACCTCTTCATAAGGCACTTTTATCCTGGAAAGCACCAACTACACAAGGTAAATTCACGCAGCTGGAGACCGGGGTGTCTCAAAAATGAATGTGCCTGCTGTGTGAACCTTCTGAAGGACTGAGGCAAGGATTTCTGCTCTGAAAGAGGAAGTGAGGGCACAGACTGCAAGAGCAGCAGGACAACAGCTGATGCGAGACAATGCCTGGGGAGAATGCTGAATGAGAGCCCTGTCCGCACAACTCCGACCAGCCCAGCAAAGTAGAACTGGCATCAGGGATGGACCACTAATGCTTTAAAGGACAGCCTGCTCTGTTGGCTTCAAAGGAACAGCCCTGTCACAAGCAGCATCTGTGTCACAAAAGCTTGCTGAGTCAGAGTGAGTGTCTGGCACAGAAGGTGTGGGGGCAGGAGGAATGGGGTCAGGAAGGACCATGAGTACTGCATGCAGGACAGCCAATCCTCCCCTGCAGTTAGCAAACAGCCAGAGACAGTCAGGCAAGCCTGCAGAACAGGGACAGTAAGGGACAGCATTTCACATGCACTACAGTCCTGCCACAGTTGAACTTGGCTAAAAGTCACCCTCAGCTGACAGCTCTTGACTGCCTAGCAGGAAATGAATCAGGGGACGGGGGGGAAGTGTCTCATTGCAACATGCAGGGGAGAAGATTCCCAGGACCACCACCAACATTGTGGCTTCTCCAGTCCCAAAGTGAATCCTGGATAACTATCTCCCTCCAGGCTATAAATTCTTTGGTGCTAAGACCAGCTTTATTTGCCCTGAGTAGGGCTGAGCATAGGGTCAGGGCTTGAAAAGTCAAGCCTATGATTGTCCTGTCATTGGCATCAGAGATTGAATGTAGGAGGGACTCCTGCAGCAAACGCTAGAGCAATGCCATCACAGTCACTTCCCCAAGCACAGGCTGCTTTGTCGCAATAGGGCTATGAGCTCCCTGCTGCAGAAGGCAGAGGGGGGTGTCCCCAGACACGTATGCCTCTACAGGGACCTGGCAGCACACAGGCCCAGGGGACTTCTGCTAGGATTAATGTTCTCTTTCTCCAGTGCAAAAGTCTCCTGTTTTTAAAAGAGCCAATACCTCAGGGGATTTCCCTTGTGTAGAGTCTTACTGTGATCACACTCACTTTGGGTAACATGCCTAAGAGCTGGGTGGGGTAGATGTGAGGTGGGGGGGAAGGGGAGGTGGCTGCACTATTTCCCCCATTCTATTGCCGTTGCTGGCACATAACTGTGGGAAGTTTTCCTTAGTAGGCAGGAGAGGGTGAACGCATCCAGCCAGCATAACAACATAGGAAAGGTCAGTGCTGGCATCTCCATTTTACAGTCTGGGAACTGAGGCCCAAAGGACAATGGATTGTCCAAAAGTCCCCCACGGCATTGTTGGCAGAAATCAGAGATGAAATGCATGGTGAGTGCATGAATCAATGCACTTAAGAGAGAGAATTAATGCTTTCTAGGGCCTATGGGATGTCTCCAAGGCACAGAATCAGTTAAAGAGACCTTACAGATGCGACAGTGCAAATAGCCTGTTATTCACTGTGAGGGTATCTAAGCTGAGGAACATAATAGGAGGGATGGTTATTGGGCCTATAAACTGATGTGGGTCAAGATCTCTCCTATCCCTGTTCTTTGTCAGTGCTGAAAGTCACAGTCTCACGACATTTGGTAAAGGAGACTTCAGTGCTACAAAGTACAAGTGCCCTCCCTGTAGAGATCCCTTCCCAATTCTGTGCCTGGTACCATTTCACCACAAAAGCTCAGCCCTGGGATTTTCTCATTCTTCCTCAGCAAGAACCTTCCTTTGAGCTCAGCCATGCAGCTCCATCTGAAATCTGGATCTCAGCCCACACCGCCCTTTGATTTGATGTAGCTTGACTAATACAGATGGCAGGACTGGTTTGGTGTGATCCACCCGCTGATCACACAGACTCTAGAGTCTAACAGGCCCCTGACATCACTAGCTACTATGATATCGGGGTCCTGCCCTTGCACTGTTCCATGCCCAGCCCTCTTCATGTCCTTACTTGTGACCACAGTAAGCCCTTGCATGTACTGTATGATCCTGTGTGGCACAAGAAAACCTATTTCCACTGGCAGCTCAGCTCACATCGGTGTGCGCATACTGCAGAATGGATCATGATTCATTTCCCCCAGAGATCCCTGAGAACCTTATCTTTTCTTTTGGGGGGCCATGGGTAGGTAGGGGCAGTGCCTGCAGAGCCCCTGCTGCTGGTGGTGAGAGCAGCCAGGGGCCCAACTGGGAGAATCTGGGGAGCATGCACTCAGACTGGGGCATTGCATGCTTGGCAGCAACAGCCTGCTGCAGCCCTCTCACTACATTATGCTGCATCCACAGGCTCAGTGGGGGAAATGCTAGCTGTCATATCAGCGCCAACACTTAAGGAGGGTGAGGGGGTGCTACCCATCCCCGTAACACCAGGCTTATTCCTCTTCTGCTGCCCTCCCCCTGCACGTGGCAGCGCCAGCAGCATGTAGGAGGCAAGGATGGGAGTGCTGTGTGCCAGGCGGTCTGAGCGCATGTTTACATCTCAGTGCATCACAATGTGACGCTGATGCAGCCTGACCCAGCACTGCTGTGCTACGACAGGATGATACGGTGGAGCAATGTGTCACTGCTAGGCTGTGATGGTCCCCATGACAAAGAGGGCTTTGGAGGGGTGGCATCCCGGCCGGGGCTGGACACATCTCCCTCCACCTGTCTCCTGTAGGCCGTGCTCCTGCTCCGGCTCTGAAGGAAACCGCTTCATGCCGCTTGCCCTTTCCCACCGGGGATGCTAAGCAGCACCTCTTGGCTTCCCTTTAGCTAGCGCTGCCCTCGCCGAAGGGCTGCAGCTCATGCTGGTCTGTTCCCGGCCGAGGTCAGCGCCGACCTGCCCCCGCAGGGCCCGGCCCAAACCGCCCTCCCAGCCCCGGGGTCCCCCGACCCGCGGCAGGCAGGGGCGCTGCGGCCGACGCCCGAGGGCAGCGGGGGGAGCGGGGCCCCTTCCCCGCGGGGCCCCGGCCGCGAGGCCCTTACCGGCTTCTTCTTGCGGCGGCTCTGCAGGCGGCTCACCACCAGGTCCGTGTAGAGCACGGGCTTGAGCGTGCGGGAGCGCTGCGGCCAGCCGTAGCAGAAGGTCTCGGCGCCGCGGTAGTTGCGGCCGTAGCGCACGGAGCACATGGAGCGCGTCCGCAGGCGCCCGGCGCTGCTGTGGATGCTGTTGACGCCGATCATCCTGGCGGCCCCGCGAGCGCCGCGCGGCCCGCCCGCCCGGGCACCGGCAGCGGCACCGGGAGCGGGGCAGCGGGCGGCGCGGGCTCAGCCTGTTGCGGCGGCGCGGGGAGGGCGGGGCGCGGGGCGGGCGGCAGCTCAGTGCCGCAGCGCAGCTCCGCGCGGGCTCGGCTCCGGCTCCGGCGGCCCCGCGGCGCTCGCCCGCCCCAGCCAATGGCGGCGCCCGCAGCCCCCGCGATTAGCATGCGGCGCGGGAACGGCGGCGCGTGTGACGGCGGCAGGCGGGCGGGAGGCGCCCCCCGCGGAGCCCCGCTGTGCCCGGGGGCAGGCTCCTGGCCAGGACCCGCACATGCCCTTCTCGGGCCCTCGGAGGCTGGGGTCCGGCTCTAGACCACAGGCGAGGAGCACCTACTGGTGTCCGGAGAACGGCGACCCCGGCCGGCGTCTCAGGGCAGCCCGGAGGGGTCCTGCCGGGGATGAACCGGCAGCTGGCCTTTGCCTCCCCCGGAGACTCCCCCACCCGCTGCCTGGGGCCTCCTGGCAAGGCGGCGATGCGAGGGCGAGGGGGAGAGCGGACCCGCAGGAGAGCTGCGGCCCGGGTTTTCAGTGCGCCAGGCCTCTGTGCACTGCAGCACCTCTTCAGCACCTGCAACCACTGCTGGCTCAGGACCCTGGCCAGAGCATGGCCGACCATCCATGATATGGCATCCATCACCTAGGATGGATCCCGTAGGTGCCACACCTAAAGCAATGAAAATGCAGTGTCCCAGCACAGGCTCTGCTCTTTCTCCTCCAAGGTGCAGTAGCTTGGGTTCAATTTTTATTATTCTGATTCAGGTCAGCACCAGCCATGGCTGAAAGGTCTGTTTTGATGTCTGCTCTGAAGGGGCTCAGATTAAAGCATCCTGCTGAGATCTGTACTGCTGGCCCAGACCAAACATGTCTTTCCCCAGTGCCTGCATCCTGCTCCTTCTAGTTTTCTTTTCAGCGTTTCCTATGAAGAAAACCAAAATCCCCTAGAGAGCTCACAGATCCTGCTCTCTGTGAATAAGCTCAGGAGTCTTATTCAGCAATGGCCCACTTCCTTTTGTGCATCCACCTGCAGCCATATCATGCCAGGCTTTGATCATATGAGCTTAGCAAGGAAAGAACAGGACTTGGATGAAACCCCTCTCGGGAAAGCTAAGGGTACTGTTGAAGGAATGTGGGCGATATGGTAGGTGGGGTAGTTGTTCTGGGTTAGCATGGCATTATCAGGCAAGGAAGTGCAGTGCTGCTGACAGCGCTGCCTTTCAAGTGAGATCTTGGTCACTATGTGACCCACTGGTATTTACAGCCTGAGCAATCTCCATCTCCTGGACAAATTCATATTAGATCAAATGCTTTCCATCTCCTTCAATTCCCTCTGTGGTTTCAGTTGCTCAAGGTATTCTGCTCCAGTTCTTCCTGCAACTCTCAGAAATCATTACAATTACAGTAACTGCTGCTATGTTCCACTCCAGAGGCTGCAATTCAGGGATGGGTGAAGGGCTTCGTCTTGAAGTGCTTTGGGATCCAGCCCATTGGCCCAAATTCTGTATCCACAGACAGTATCATCATTACAGCTGAGATGGAACTTGTCCTGTCTTTGTTCTGCTCCAGGATCCTGCTGCAGTGGTGGCATGCAGTAGGTCCTGGGTTCCTCCATGTTCATTGTGAAAATGGGCTTACCAGGACATGAGGATTCAAAGAAACAGCTCAGCCTGCCCAACCAAATGCCTGGACTCGTGGGTGAGTTTTATGAGCTC
Organism: Alligator mississippiensis; assembly: GCF_030867095.1. Classification (NCBI taxonomy): domain Eukaryota; kingdom Metazoa; phylum Chordata; order Crocodylia; family Alligatoridae; genus Alligator; species Alligator mississippiensis. The sequence goes on from NC_081829.1 coordinate 18,226,780, forward strand.
TTGGGAACACGGCACTACAGCAGACAAGTGAACAAGACTGCAGATAGATGCAGAGGATGCCCCTGGGTGAGCTAATAGTTCTGCAGAAGAACCTATGCAGTCACCTTCCTAGCGACCTTTAGCAGTATGCTAGTCTTGACAAACAATGCGGGGAGAAGGTGGTTCTGGCCTCTCCTTTTCTATGAAGAAACTGAGATGCAGAGAAAAAGGCTCTGCTTCACCATTGCTGTCATGCACACAACTTCCACTGGCCCAAGCGTGAGATGAGTAGGTGCAGCCAAGGCCAAAGCATGGCTGTAAATCATTCAGCCAAGGTTATAGAGAGCTCAGTCCTGAGTGCTGGTCCCTCAACACAATGAAAGCAGAAAGCAGGTGAATGTCCCCAGTGCAGAGGGCCTGCTTAAGGCAATTCTGGGGTAGAAGAGGCATGGTCAGAGCACTTCAGCACTCGATCAATCCCTAGCAGGCTCACAATGCCTAGGGCCTATAGCTAGCTGGGCAGATCTTAAAGCAGCTGCCAGATTCCCAGCTGGCTACAGGGCCAGGAAGCTATGAAAAGCTCCCTACCACAGTTATGCCCAAGAGATACTGGGCACAGCTGAGGACTGATGCCCTAGTGAGTATGAAACAGAATATGTGATCCCCTGTGCCAGGCCTGAGCCTTCACCACAAAACTCTTTCCTCCAACAAGGAAAACCACAAGGGAAGGGGAAAAACCCTGAGGTGTGGCTGGACCACTCGCTAAATGATAGGAAATAGCTGCAAGGAACAGCTGCTGTTCCTCATGCAGAGAAGCGAGCTGCTGGGTATCCCGAGGGAATGTACTAGGATCAATGTTCAATCTACTTAGGAACAATTGGGAAGAGGATGCGGGCAGCAGGGGAAATTTTCCAATGAGATGTAATTGTTTGGCTTAGTGATTACTAGAGAAGATTGCATGAGGAGGGGGCCTGGGCAGCTCACTGCTGCAGATGGCATGGAGCACAGCAGCAAAAGCTGCTCCTGTGCACTGAGGGGCTGTGGGCCCATGGGATCCTCTGAGGGGCTGGTGTGGATAGTGCCATAACAATGCCTTCCCAGTGGGAAACTGCTGCTGAAAGAGCAAATGGGGTGTCTGACTGTGAGAGGGAATAAACAGTCATGGGATAAGACAAAGGGAGGGCACATGGTTGGTGATGAAGGCTCACAATGGGGAATCAGGGGTTTTTCCCCACTCCTGCCAGTGATTTCCCCCATACCTCTAGCACTCAGTCTCCTAGCATCTGCATTCCTGAGCTGTAAAATGGAGAGGGAGACAAGTGTCTGGGCTGTGAGGAAGTGCCTGGGCTTTGAGGCCTAATTCATTGGCATCTGCAGAGTGCCTTGGGCTGCTTGACTAGAAGGACCTATGGGCTTGTAATGGTTTATTACTTCAGTCGCTAAGCAATGCTGTGACTCAGTGTGGAGAGCTGGGCTTCAGCTTGTTCACCTGGCCTGACTCCAGCTTCAGGTGAATTTAAGGTTGAGCAAACAGATCAATAACATTAAAGGCCAGAGCCATCTAAAAGCATTGCATCTGTCAAATAACAGCTATTCAAGACCCAGGGAATCCAAGGCTAAAGTTAAAAATGACTCACAAGAAACTCAAACATGTCAAAATAGGGAAATTTGGGAGTTAAGTACCACACATTCTAGCAATTTCAGCATCCCTTCCTTGTCCATGTAGTAAGCAGAGCTGCTTTTGACCTGGGACTCTCTTAAAGTGTCTAAGAAATCCGGAGCTTAAATTTGCATTGGATGTTGCAGAGCACTGGTTTATATCTGGTTTCACGTCTCCATGGTGGGGATGTATCTAATCATGCCTGCATCATTGGATGGCTCACAGGATCAAAGGGCCTTAACTTGTGAGACAGGGGAGTTGGGAATGAGGGACAGATGTAGGCTTTTTTGTGATTTCCAAAGCAGGACTTCTTTGGCATGTGTATGACGGTAATTGTGAAGAAACTGAACGTAAAGCATTTGAGATTTTTGACGTTACCTTGGTTAGAATAGTGTCACACTAAATGGATAATGCAGACGTGTTTTCTTTTATCTAGGTGTTACTACCTCTAGAAGTGAGGAAGAAGTAAGATGATATTGTGTCCCCTAAGTGTGAATTTACAAGCAACCAAAGCTTTGGTTTCTTAGTTTACTCGATTTTGAATTTCTCAGCTAACAGATGGTAACACTCTTGTCAGGCCCCCTCATCTCTGGAAATACTATGATGTCTTTTCAACCTTCACCTTCACAAAGTTTTAGTCTGTGAATTTCCCTGGTTTTTACTAGTCTGATGACTGGGGTGTGGAGCATAGCAGACTTCAAAGGGGTGTTCCAGGTGACTTCCTGAGGTTGGCAGGGCAGAGTCCAACTCCTGTAGGCTACAGCTGACTGGAGTGGTCAGGAAGATCACAATCATCTCATTGCTACTGTGTGGCTCCCCCATATGTCCATAGTCATATGGTCTCTTTTCTCATACTACAGCTCTAAGCTCTTTGGGGCAAGGACCAGCTTTTGGGGTGTGTGGGTGTGTTTACAGCACCTACACAGTGAAGCTGGGCCCCAATGTGCTACTTGCCTACAAATACAGTAGCTAACGGTGACAAGGAAACATGCAGGAGAGGGGATGGTACAGCAGAGACCAGGGAATCCTTGGTGACAGGGAACAGCACTCCCCCTCCTTCCCAGGAGATATCCTGTCTATTTGCATCATTCAGGTATTGTGGGCCCTAAGGCTCACCTGGCTAACTAATAGCCCCTACTGTGTGAAGCCAATGGGTGAATGATGCAACAAAACCTTGGGACAACAAAGGCCAAAAAGAGGACAGGAGTGATGTGAAGGTCAGATGGTCCAGGCGACCTCCTGAGGCAGGGGCAGGCAAAATACAGCTTGTGGGCTGAATCTGGCCCACCAGGTCATTTTATCTGGCCCATGGGTCGCCTACAAAATTTAGAAAATTAATATTTTTCTGCCTCTGGCTGCCTGTCAAAGATGACAGGAGTCAGGGGCAGTAGGACCCAGGGGAAGCCATCAGCAGGACCAAGCAGCTACAGAAGCAAGGCCTGGCCGCCCTGCCTCCCTCACCCCCAGCCAGAAGTCCAACACAGAGAAGAGGGTTCTGGCCTGGGAACCTGGGGCTGTTCCTGCCTTCCTGCATTGGAGGGAAATACAGATAAGAAGTGGGGGAAGGGGAAGGCAGTGGGGGAGGACCACGGGCTTCAGGGTTGGGCCAACCTGGCTGCTGAGGTCCCAGCCTGCAGCCGGGAACCACAGGGTGCCACAGCAGCCAGTGTGGGGTGGAGAGGAGTGGTGGCAGCCGCAGGCAGGGAAGCACTGCAAGTGGCAGCAAGTGGGGGGTGGGGGGCAGCGGCAGTGAGCAGGTGTGTGGAGCACAGCAACAGCTGACCAGGAATGCAGAGTCTGTACTGATGTGCTGGGACCAGGACCGGCGGGGCCCAGAGCAGGGCAGCAGGAGCTCAGGGCTCAGGCCGGTACGGATTCTGGAGCCAGGCTGGCTCACTCTCCCTGCTGGAGCAGCCCAGCCTGGCTCCACAGAGCCCCTGCTGGCCCCTGCCCCATGCTCCTGTCACCCCACTCTGGGCCCTGCCAGCGCTGTTGCTGCACTCCGCACACTCGCTCACTCCCACTCCTCCTGCCTGCTGCAGCCACTTGCCTGTCACTGCCACCACTCCCCTCCCCTCCCCTCCCCACCCCCCCACTGGTTGCTCTGGCACCACATGGTTCCTGGCTGCCGCATCAGGCCACAGGATGCAGCAGGAGCTGGCCTGGCCCCTGCGGTTCTCGGCTGGCTCTGTACGGTGCTGGCCAGGTTGGTCCAGCTCCTGCTGCATCCTGTGGTCTCTGCCGTGCAGCTGGGACATGGTGCCAGAGTGGCTAGCTGGGGCAGGAGACAGGGAACTGGCAGAAGGGCAATGGTGGCAGATGGGGGGAAGTGGCTGTGAGCAGCACAGGGCCACGGCAGTGCCCCAGGGGCAAGAGCAGCAGGAGCATGGAGCCCAGGCTTGGAGGAGCACTGTGGGGGGCTCTGCCTGCCATGGGGCAGTTGTGGGCAAACCCTCCCCAGCCACCCTCCTCCCCCCACACAGCCCCCCAGAAGCCCCATACCCACCCGCACCCCATATTCTGACACACATCCACATGCTCCCCCATCCCATATACAGCTCCCACACCTATCCAGCCCCCCACAAACCAGAAAATTCCCCCCATGCACCCATACCCTCCCACACCCCACAAACCTATATCCACCCACCCATACCACCCCATGACCCCCACCTCCCCATCATATAAGAGTAAGACTTCATTTTAAGCTATTGTGCAATCACCTCTATGCGCACTACCAAACACATCTCAATCAGGACAAAAATATTTTTTGAAATCAAATTAATGAATGTTGTAGTAGATGTTTGATTTTTAGAATATAATTTGGTATTTTTCTGGTTCCAAGATGGCAAACCCATGCTGAAAGGAGTATTTCTGATGTGGGGCAAGGGTTGGGACTTCTGGTGGCAAAGGCCAGGAGTTAGGGGTGGGACTTCTGGTTCCAAGATGGCAACCAGGGGGCGGGGCACCTGTCAAGGGTGGAGCTACCCTTGTGGCCCTCTGCCTGAAATAATTGCCTGCCCTGTCCTGAGGTCTGTTTAAGTGGAGCTCACACTTGCAGCCCTAAGCCACGCACAGGGGTGATGCCTGGATGTAGTAGGCTCTCCTGGGTCCCTCCTCTCAATACCCTTCTCCTGCAGCTGTCATGAGGCTTGTCAAGACCCACCTCCAATGCCGCAGCAAGCTTCAGGAGGCTTGTCAGAGACTGGCCAGCCCCTCCCTTCCGCTCTGCCACAAACCTTAAGAAGCTTGTGTGTTCCTAGTGAGCTAAAATTAGACAGCCAGCTGTGTGACAAGCTTAAATAGGATCCTTGGTCCCAGACAGCCCTATTCAGGTTTTTCATCCTATTTAGGCTAGGTAGGATATGCCAAGCCTAACAAGGCCATGCGAGGGGCTCAAGCAAGCCTATCAGAACATGGGGAAATGGCAGAGGCAGCCCAACAAGCATCCTCAAGTTTGCAGCAGCCCATGGGAAATGCATCCCAAAGAATGATGGATGGTCTGTCAGAGGCTTGGAACATCCCCTGCACTCCCCTTCATTCTCTTCTTTGCTGCCCTGCCTCATCTCTTGACACTTTCTGTGACATCACAACTGCTCCAGTCTCCTTGCTCTCCATATCCCATCAAACTCCCATATACCACTGAACCAGCCACAGGAAGTGAGTGCCTTCAAAGGCAGGGTGTGTGTGTGGGTGGGTGTTAGAGACAGAAGAAGAGAGAGAGAGAAAGAAAGTTGGGGGTCTGACATGGGTGTTCCTTGAACTAACAGGAGTTACCACTCAGGAGGTAGGGAAAGCAATTTGGGGAGTTACTCCTCCTATGCCCCATTATTACATAGTAGAACCCCAGGAACTGCTTTTACATGCTTGTTACTCTATTCCCAAGTTAAGTAGAGGTGTAGCTGGTAGGAGTGCGCTGATAGAGATTTTTGGGGCCGACAACAATATCCAGTTTTAAAGGAGGCATATCGGTCGATACCGATCTGATTTCTGATATACTGTGGAGAGCTGCCTCCAGCTGGTAAGTCCATTGTGATGGAAGGGGAGGAGGGAGGGAAGGGGCATAGGGGGAGGGGCAGATCAAGGCCCCCACAGTGAGGGAGGGGGCAGGGGCACATGCTGCCCAGCCGGGGCATGGTAGGATGTGGGATGGAGGTATGGCTCATTGGGGGAGGGGCAGCTACCACTGCTGCTTGCACCCTGGGAGGGTGGGGGAGGTGGATCTGCATGGGACGAGAGGGCGGGCTGTAGCTGTGGCCTGAAGCCAGGCTCTTCTCACCGGGGGCTGGGCTCAGAGCGGGAGCTATGGAGGGGGTTGCAGCTACCTCAAATTTTGCCCTAGCTCCCTCCCAGTGCTGTTGCTGCCACATGCCCAGTGCAGCCGTGGGTCTTACCAGCATGTGGGAGGAGGCAGGGGTTGATCTGGGAAAAGCAGGGGCTGTGCTGGGTGCGTGGCGGTGGTGGTGCTGGGAGGGAGCTACAGCAAAATTTGGGGTGGCTGCAGCCCCCTCTGTAGCCCCCACTCCAAGCCCAGCCTCCGGCAAGAAGAGCCCAGCTCCAACCTGCAGTTGCAGTCCACCCGCTTGCCCCACACAGATCCATAGGGCACCCCCCCTCCTGGGGTGTGTGCAGCAGCGGGAGCCACCCCCTGCCCAATGAGCTGCACCTCCATCCTGCACCCCGACGCACTCTGGCTGGACAGCGCCTGCCCCTGCCCTCTCCCTTACCATGGGAACCTTCATCTGCACCACCCCCAACAGGGGCCTTCCTTCCCCCCTCCCCTTCCACCACAATGGACTTACCAGCTGGAGGCAGCTCTCTTTGCTGCCGGAGTGCTGCACTGCAGCTGCACGCGCACACTAGCATTTATCAGTCAAATTATCAGCTCCATTGGGCCGATTTCCGATACAGCCAATTTTCTTTTTATCGGTACCGAACTGACATCGGACCTATGTATTGGTGCACCTCTAGTAACTGGTAGTCTGTGTCCTGAGCAGCAGAGATACATCTGTTAGGGCTTACACCCTGGCTGCAAGACTGGATGTAGAGGGGCTCAAGGCTCTGACCATGTGAAGCAGAGCAGGGACAGGAGTCCCCTCAAGGCCTCCCTTCCCATGGGAGACAGATGCTAGAGCCCTTAATTTGGCAGCAACTGCAGGGCCAGAGAAGGATTTAACTTGGCTGCTGGCAGCAATGCCTCCCCTCAGAGCAGCAGCATTTCCCACAGGGAGGAGTGGTGAGGCTCATGGGGTGATTCCTGACTCTGCTGTGCTCCAAGTGAACACAGCCTTGAACCCCCACCTCCATTCTGGCACCCCTCTTTACTGAGCATCCAGGGTGTGTGCCCCAGCCTTAGTTACACAACTGGAACTAGGGAACAGAGGGTAACCCTAAAGGAGCTAGCAAAAGGCCAGCCAGCCCTGTGGTGTCATCTTCTGCTCTGCACATGCAGATCTTGCCAGACTGCACTGCAGGCACAGAGCCCGGTGCTCAGTCTTTAAAATCTTAGCCTGTGTGCTGTGCTCATGTGGGAGTTCAGTGTTTGCAGAAGGCATGGAAACAGGGATGAGTTTTACAGGCTGAACTGAGGAGGGAGGTACAGGCAGCAAGGGGCCCTTCCTCATGGTGAATGTTACCACAGCCGCCTACAACTGGTCCTACTTTGGACCAGATTCTGTGCATCCCAAGAATATTTCCACATTTCACCTGAAAGCGTCACTGAATAAAATACAGCTCAGAGCAGTGATCGGAACCCAGGGCTTTTGCCCTTTCCAGATGATGACCTTAACCACTAGGCTACATGTCGTATTATACCTGTGCTCCCTCACTGGCTCAATGAGTCATGAATTCTTTGCTACAGAGTGGCAAAAAGGGGTGGAAATAGCCCTGACTCAAAGCAACTTATAGCCTGAGCTTTTTTCTAGGAGGTGGGAGATGTGGGTTTGCAGCCCCTTAGGCAGGGTAGGAAGATTAAACCTGTATCAGCCACATCTCTGGAACCACTCTAGCTGAAAGGTAATCACCATAATTTACAGCATATAAGATGTATTTTTTTCTTCCCCAAAAAAGGAATTCCAAAATTAAAGTGCATCTTATATAGGAGACCCTCGCCATTCATGGGGGATATGTTCCTTTAGCTGCACTGGTGGCAGCAGGAGCCCGGCGGCAGTGGTGGGAGCCTGGCAGCGGCAAGCACAGAGCTCCCAAGATGCTCTTTTAAGTGTATTTAAGATGTGGGTTCAGCATTCACAAATATTTAAAACCACGAATGCCAAACCGCGAATAGTGAGGGTTTCCTGTACATCAAAGCTATGAGTAGGCTGATCCCATCAGCCCATGCTGGGCATGCTTTGAGACAGTCTACCTGATACAGCCCCAGCAGAGGGAGGAAGGGCCTTGTTTCTGGACCTGACTGAGTTTGGGTGTGAGCAGGTCAGCCCTGTCAGGACTAGGATAGTTCTGGACCTGTGCACATGGCCAGTTCTAGGGACCAACAGAACTTTACTGTCATGCAGGAAGGCGCCTTGGGAGCTCCATGCCTCCAGAAGTAGGCTGGACTTGTGTGGGGAGCTTCAGGATCACATTTGTGGATTTTGGCACCTCACATCCACCTAAGACCTACTTTAGGTGCTGAAAGGCTCTGTCTCTAAGATCAGGAAAGAGCTCCATGAGAGACCAACTCTGCCATGGCTAGAGAAGCCTATGACCAGCAAGGTGTCCTGAAGTTCTTTACAGAGAGATAAAAATCAACAGCAGGAGGATACATGGAGGCACCTTTCTGCCTCTGGCCTGGGGACATGTTCCCAGCAAGACAGTGCAAGTAAGTTCTCATGGGGCCTAAACAGTGAAGGGGCTCAGCAGATGGCGTGGGGGAGGGAGGAATGGAGCTGCGCTGGACAGAGCTTTCTGTCTAGTTTGACTTTTTTTTTCTCTAGTGCAGGTGTGGGCAACTATTTTGGGTGGAGTTTTGGCAAGCTGTTGAGGGCCACAAGGGTAGCCCTACCTCTTGACAGGTGCCCTGCTCCCTGGTCACCATCTTGGAACCAAAAGTCCCACCCCTAACTCCTGGCCTTTGCCACTGGAAGTCCCAACCCTTGCCCCCCATCAGAAGTACTCCTTTCAGCATGGGTTTGCCATCTTGGAACCAGAAAAATACCAAATTATATTCTAAAAATCAAACATCTACTACAACATTTATTAATTTGATTTAAAAAAAATATTTTTGTCCTGATTGACATGTGTTTGATAGTGTACATAGAGGTGATTGCACAATAGCTTAAAATGAAGTCTTACTCTTGTATATGGTGGAGAGGTGGGGGACATGGGGGGTGGGTATAGGTTTGTGGTGTGTGAGTATGTGGGATGTGGGGGAGGGTTCATAGATTCATAGATTGTAGAGTCAGAAGGGACCACAATGGATCATCATGTCCGACCCCCTGCCCCTGGCAGGAAAGAGGACCGAGGTCAGATGACCCCAGCCAGGTGACTATCTAGCCTCCTCTTGAAGACCTCCAAGCTAGGTGATAGCACCACCTTTCTTGGAAGCCCATTCCAGATCCTGGCCACCCTTACTGTGAAAAATTTCTTCCTAATATCTAACCTAAATCCACTCTCAACTAGTTTACACCCGTTATTCCTAGTCACTCCCTGGGGCGCCTTAGTAAACAGCGCTTCCCCTATTCCCCGTTGACCTCCCCTAATAAATTTATAGGCGGCTACAAGATCTCCCCTCAGCCGTCTCTTGTGAAGGCTGAAGAGATTCAGCTCTCTCAACCTCCCCCCGTAGGGTCTATCATGAAGGCCACTAATCATGTGAGTGGCCCGCCTCTGGACCCTCTCGAGATTCCCTGCATCCCTCTTGAAGTGCGGCGCCCAAAACTGGACACAGTACTCCAACTGCAGCCTGACCAGTGCCGCATAGAGGGGGAGCATCACCTCCTTTGATCTATTAGTCATGCACCTGCTAATGCACGACAAGGTGCGATTAGCCTTGTTGATGGCCTTGTTACATTGCCAGCTCATGTTCATCTTGGAGTCAGTTATGACTCCAAGATCCCTCTCTGCCTCCGAGCTGCTGAGAAGGACACTCCCCAACCTATAGGTATGCTGGGGGTTCCTCCTTCCCAGGTGAAGTACCTTACATTTATCTTTATTAAATTGGATACTATTTCTCTCTGCCCATTGATCCAACCTGTCCAGGTCAGCCTGAATCTGCTCCCTGCCCTCCGGTCTACTAACTTTGCCCCATAACTTGGTATCATCAGTGAACTTGGAGAGGGTGCTCTCCACGCCCTCGTCCAAATCGCTGATGAAGTTATTAAATAATATCGGTTGGAGGACTGAACCCTGTGGGACCCCACTGCCCACCTCCTTCCAGGCTGAGAAGGAACCACCCACCACCACTCTCTGGGTGCAGTCCCTAAGCCAGTTGGCCACCCACCTGACCATGTAGGCGTCCACTCCACAGTCTGCCAGCTTCCCAATGAGGATAGGGTGCGAAACTGTGTCGAAGGCCTTCCTAAAGTCCAGGAAGATGACATTGGCCTCAGCTCCCCCGTCCAGGCAGTGTGTGACCTGGTCATAGAAGGCTACCAGGTTTGTCAGCAGGATCTACCTGTGACAAACCCATGCTGGTTTCCCCTCAGCATCGTTTCCCCTGATGGGCCTGCACAAATGTGTTCTTTGATTATTTTCTCTAGCATTTTCCCAGGAATAGAGGTAAGACTGACTGGTCTAAAGTTACCCAGCTCATCCCTTCTCCCTTTCTTGAAAATGGGCACCACATCGGCCCTTCTCCAGTCCTCAGGGACCTGGCCGGAGCACCACGAGTGCTCGAACAGCTGTGCCAGCGGCTCAGCTATGATACTGGCCAATTCTTTCAGCAGCCATGGATGGAGGTCATCCGGGCCTGCTGACTTGTACCCATCCGGCTCCTCCAGAAGCTCTTTAACTATTTCAGAACTAACCGTAGGCGGACTGGTGCCATGTGGACATCCGTCAATGATCGAGGTGGGGGAATTGGCTTGATCGGTACATAGAAATACTGAAGCGAAGAACTCATTGAAGAGCTCTACTTTTTTCCCCGCGTCAACCACCAACTGTCCTGATTTGTCCTGCAGGGGCCCTATGTTGCTCTGAGCTTTCCTTTTGCCTGCTATATACCTGAAGAAGGACTTTTTATTGTCCTTGATTGTTGAAGCCAGCCTGAGCTCAAGCCCTGCCTTGGCCTGTCTAACTGATTCCCTGCAATAGCGCGCCAGGGAGATATATTCCTCCTTGGTGGCTGCTCCCTGCTTCCATTGCCTATACATCTCTTTCTTTGCCCCCAGACTCTCCTGGAGTTCCCTGTTGAGCCAAGGGAGCTTTTTTGCCCCCTTACCTCCCTTCCTACGTAATGGGATAGGCTCCTTTTGAGCCCCAAGGATCACTCCCTTGAGATACCTCCAACCCTCCTGGACCCCCATTTGCTCTATGTTCTTGAGTTGCATCCCCTCACTAACTAGCCTTCTAAGCTTGCTAAAGTTGGCCCTTCTGAAGTCCAACACCTTAGCCCCACTAGTTACTTTACCTACCCTTTGCTGGATAGTGAACTCGACCAAGTGATGGTCACTATCTCCCAGGCTACCATGAACTCACATGTTCCCCACAAGATCATCCCCTGTTGCTAAGACCAGGTCAAGCAAGGCGCTACCCCTGGTGGGACTAGACACCACCTGGGTTAGGTGGAGGTCCTGCACACAGTGTAAGAACCTCCATGAGTGGCTTGCTTTGACTGTCTGCTCCTCCCAGCAGATATCTGGGTAGTTTAGATCTCCCATGACCACCGCCTCCCTCGCCTGTGTGGCATCTGCTAGCTGCCCAGAGAATACATAGTCTAGCTCTTGATCCTGATGAGGAGGCCTGTAGTAGACCCCCACAACCAAGTCCTTTTCCCCTGCCCCCCCCGGATCCTGACCCACAATGCCTCAGTGTTCCCCTCCTCCTAAAATTCAATGTGAAAGCAGTCTTTAAATGTACATTCTATCAATATCTACTTAGTAGTATAGAATATAGGGTGTGGGTGTGTGGAAGGTTAGGGTGTGTGGGGGGATTTGTGGTTTGTGGGGGGGATGGATAGGCATGGGGGGTGTATGTGGGGTGGGAGAGCATGTGGGTAGGTGTGTGGATATGGGGTGTGGGTGGGTATGGGGTTTGTGGAGAGGCTGTGTGTGTGGGGGGGAGAGTGGCTGTGTAGGGTTGTGGCATGTGTGGAGGGGGAGGGTCTTCCCACAGCCACCCCATGGCAGGCAGAGCCCCCCTCAATGCTCCTCCAAACCTGGGCTCTGCGCTCCTGCCCTTGGGGCACTGGCATGGCCCCGTGCTGCTGCACACAGCCACTTCCCCCACATCTGCCACTACTACCCTTCTGCCGCCTCCCTGTCTCCTGCCCCAGCTTGGCACCATGTCCCAGCTGTATGGCAGAGACTGCAAACTGCAGCAAGAGCTGGACTGGCCTGGCTGGCTCCTGCTGCATTCTGCAGCCTTGCACTGCAGCCAGGAACCACATGGTGCTGAAGCAACCAGCAGGGGGTGGAGGGGAGCAGTGGTAGCAGTGGGTAAATGGCTGCGGCAGGCAGGGAAGAGTGAGAGTGAGCAGGTGTGCAGAATGCAGGAACAGCGCCAGAGAGGCCCAGTGGGGTGGCAGGAATGTAGGGCAGGGGCCAGCAGGGGCTCTATGGAGTCAAGCCAGGCTGGACCAGCAGGGAGAAGGGGAGCCAGCCTGGCTCCAGAGCCTGCTCTAGCCCAGGCCCCATGCTCCTGCCACCCTGCTCTGGGCCCCACCGGCCCTGGCCCCAGCGCACCAGTGCGGACTCTGCATTCCAGGCCAGCTGTTGCTGTGCTCCACACACCCACTCACTGCCACTGCCCCCCTCCCCCACATCTGCTGCCACTTGTAGTGCTTCCCTGCCTGTGGCTGCCACCACTTCTCTCCACCCCACACTGGCTGCTCTGGCACCACATGGTTTCTGGATGCAGGCTGGGAGCTTAGCAACCATCTTGGCCCAACCCTGAGGACTGGGGCGATCACCCATGGTCTTCCCCTGCCACCCCCACCCGATATCTATATTTCCCTCCAGTGCAGGATGGCAGGAACAGCCCCAGGGTCCCAGGCCAGAACCCTCTGCTCCACTTGGGGCTTCTGGCTGGGGATGGAGGAGGCAGGGCTGGCCAGGCCTTGCTTTTGTAGCTGCTTGGCCCTGCCGGTGGCTTCCCCTGGGTCCTACTGCCCCTGGCTCCTGTCATCTTTGACAGACAGCCAGGGGCAGAAAAATATTCATTTTCTAAATATTTTAGGGGCCCTGCAGGCCAGAAAAAATGGCCTGGTGGGCTGGATTTGGCCCGTGGGCTTTATTTTGCCTGCCTCTGGTTTAGTGCAAGGCCTGCAAGGTGTGATCCACACATACGGCATGATTGCCCCTCATACACGCAAAAGCCACTGCTCCTTCTAGAATGGGAGCATCTTACAGACAGTGGGGGTATGCAGGTGGAACCACTTAGTGCAGTGGTTCTCAAGCATTTTAGCCTCCAGACACCCCTTGTTAAGATTCAAGACATCCCTTGGGAAATGTCAGCTCAGCTCTCACTCATTTTTTGACTACAGAAATATAATAAAGCAATTCTTTTGTTGCAAATTGCTCAGAAAGACCACAGTGGGTCCAATGGTTTTTACCCAATAGATTTCTATTAGAAAAATCTGTGTTTATCTTGTGATTCCTGTGTCAATAGCTGCAGACCTAACAATGCTAATATCAAATGGCACTCTTAAAAGGATCTCATGGAATCCCAGGGTGCCACAACATCCCAGTTGAGAATCACTGATTTAGCAATATCTAGGGAAGTGATGTGGCTACATTCCCAGGAAGGACTAAAAATAGCACAAAGGCGAATTAAGTTTTCTCACCATTATTAGTCCTGCCCTCCCTCCTCACATTAGTGATCCTGGGACTGGGAAGAAGCCAGCTTTACATTCCTCCAACATTTTCCAACCACAGTTCTCAAAGCATTTGGCAAATGCTGATGATTCCCCAGGTCAGCATCATTATTTCTGTCTCACCAGATGGGGAAACCGAAGCACAGAAAAGCACTTGTACATGACCAGACCTTAAATCAACAGCAGAGCTTGGAAGGGAAACTAGCCCTCCTAGTTCGCAGCCTTGCAAGTCAGATGCAAAGTTCTCATTTCCTTCCAAGCCTGTGGGACTGCCAGATACCACAGAATGGGCAGCAAGGGATTTGACACAAGCTCACAGGTGCTGTGCTAGTTCTCACATGAGGCAGAAAGGCTTTGCTGGTCCTGCACTGATCCCAGCCACTACACTCAGAGCCAGGTTGAGCAGGGCATCAGTAACAGACCTGCTGAGCACGTTCACTATGGGACAGAGCATGCTGGGATGTGGAGCTGCCCATGAAGCCTACACCTGCTTGCCCCTGTGCATGCTGCTGTGATTAGGCCAGGGTACCTCAGCAGCAGCAGCTCACCAGCTTGGAGAAAAAAGAGGCTGTTATCTTGTGCTGCATCCTGGCTGCGGCAGAAGCAAGGCTGAATGGAGCAGGGGAAGCATGGAGTGGGTGGCGCAGGGCCAAGGATGTGTGAGCTGGGGGAGGATGTTCTCTCCCACATGAGGGCTTAGTCACAAGAGCTGAGTTACTCCCTGGGAGTTGGAAAAAGCTACCCCATTCCCAGAAAGTTCCCAGGTGGAGAAAGCCAGCTTTCTTCCACACAGTGAGTCACCAAAGCAGAAGCTAACTCAGACAGCTATCACCATCCCTCCTGTGACTGGCCTAATGCAGTCACTGCTGATGCATTGTCACTCCTTGTCCCCTCCTCTGCTGCTCCTGCATGCGGACATGGAAGGGAGGTGGCAGCCCAGTGCTCCTATATCACCACTGCTTCCACAGGTGCACAAGGGCTCAGCATGCAAGTTTGCCACTGCTGAGACTCCTGCCTTTCCCAAGCAACCCTGCTGATGGCTATATCAAGGCATTTCACAGACATCTGCACGTTCTGGCTCCCACCTCCTTGGGAAGCATACTCAGGGAAGCCAAGTCACAAAATGGGAAAGGACCTATTCAAAGTCAGGCTGTTTTGGGAACTCCCAGCATCCATGCTGTCCTTTCACCATGGGCCTTTCCTCCCTCTCCTCTCCACTCCACTGCACCCTGCCTACATAGCCATGCTGCACTCCTCATAGCTTCATGTTCTGGGAGAACAGACCTCCCCAGGATGCTGAGCTTGGTTTTGATCCACCTCAGACAGGGAAGCCCCAGTTCACCCCAGCAAGCAGCAAGGGGATGTGGGCTCAAAGAGAAAACATGCCCCCTGCCAACCCACCTATTCATGTGTGTCATGAGTGGTGGGATCCTCACACCCATCCTCAGTCCCATTTTTAAGGGGTATCTGGCTACAGAAGATCAAAGCAACCCTTTAATGAACCAACCACAAAACAATCTGGATACAGACAGACGCACATGCTCAGGACAAAGAGACTCTAGTTGGGGGTCCCTGCTTTGCATGGCGTGACATGCTTTGTGGTGGGGGGGTAGGAAATCCTGCATGTTCCTCTCTGGCTGACCTAAGGAGAGACTTTGGCCAGAGCAGATAGGTGTTCCAAGTCAGGAGAAAACAACCCCATGAAGATGGAAGAAGGAGGGCAAGTGCATGAGTTGCCCTCTGTCAGCTCCAAAGCAGTGGCAAGCAAGCACTTTGGCTCAGCCCAAGCATGGGGTCTCCCATAGGACAGGGCCCTTCTCTACACTACACTGTGTGCACCTACATGTAGAATTAATTTGAAGCAACAAATTTTGGTGCTTATTGCACTGGAGTTTATTGCTTCTGTGTGCGCCATTTGAACATGTGCCCAGGACTGCAGCAGGTTGAGCCAGGTCAGAGCAGCCCCAGCTGGCAGGAGGCCTGGGGTGTCAGCCTGACAGCCCGGGGCTGCTCGTTCTGGCTCAGTATGCTGTGGAGGAGCTGGCTGGGGCACAAGGTTGCTCCAGTGCAGGGCTAGCCAGTAGGCAGCCCCCATGCTGAAGCACTCTCATGCCCCAGCCAGCTGCATCTGCATCTACATATGCAGTGTTGCAAAGTAAAAAATTCCACAGCGGGATAGCTCTTGTATTCACAAGCAGTATCTACTGCAGAGGTTTTTAGTTTACTCCAGCCTAATAGCCCTGCATGTGTAGACATGAGACATTTACTGTGGAGCTAATTAGTCTACTCTGTAGTAAATGTCTCATGTAGACACACCTGCTGAGTCCAGATGGCTCACTGCCTCTGTTACAGCCGTGCTAAGTTCTCACTGTCTATATTAGCAGTGTCTTAATTGATTTCTATTGTAAAGCCTTATGGGTACCTATTGCATAATTCCCAGGCATAAGTCTCAAGAAAAGGGCATTCTGGGACTTTTTGCAAGGTCACCGCTGTCTTGAAGAAAATAAGAATGATTCCTTGAACCGTTTGGTCCTGTTTGTATCTACAGTGGCACTGAGCCCATTCAGGCTTTAGCCAGTGATTCAACTGGCTGATAAGCAGTCTATTTTAACTTATTATTAGACCAGCAGGATGTGCATAGATGAAGATGCAGCGTTCTGAAAGTCAGGGTTTTGGGCAGGGCAATTCCTCTAGTACAGTGGTTCTCAACCCTTTTCAAGTTGAAGCACCCCATAAGAGATTCAAGACACCTCTCAAAAAATGCCAGAACTTAGTTTTCACTCATGATTTGACAAAATAAAAATAGAAAAACAATATTCTTCTGTTGAAAAGAATTCAGAAAGATCCCAACAGACTGAAATGGTTTTAACACTGCAATTCCTATTTGAAATTTCCGTGTTTATCATGTGAATCATGTCTGCTTACCTAACAGTGCTAACACTGTGTGGCACCCTGGTTGACAATCACTGCTGTACTGAAACCCATACTAGAGCACTGATGCTAAAGTAGGGAAGAAAGTGGCTTTACAGGGATTTAAAAGATCTGGTTCAGGACAATGGATCTCCCCTTGAAGTGAGCACCAGCTCTGGGGAAAGTTGCTGACTCAGGTAATGATGGCTATGCTGCCTATTCATGCAGTCTGCTTCAGGTGTAAGAACACACCCATTCAGTGCACTGAACATAATGGCTTGAGTGACCCACCTGGTCCTGTGGGATCATTTAATATTAAATAGCTTGCAAGCAGTTCCCCAAGATCCTGCCTTAACTCCTGCTGGCCTGTTTGGTTGAGAAGCCCAAACTGTTTTACCTTGAGCAGTTCCTTGGGGAAATCTCTCCCTCCGTTGAGTCCTTCCAAGTTTCCAATGAAGTCAGAGCAGGACATTCTCTTCCCGATGTTCTGAGGGAGCCAGGGAAGAAGAAACATGGCTTTGATAAGTGGGGGCAGTGGCTGGACAGAGTGTCTTCCCCACCTAGGCTCCTCAGGGACAAGTGATGCACAGGTAAGCATGTGGACCTTGTGGAAGGCTGCATGGAAGCCTCCTTTCCTAAGGTCCAGGGACGTTTCAATAGCATCTGTCCTGAGCTTCCAAGGTCAGAGCTACCCCCCTTAGGGATACTCATCTCATCCAGTGTCTGATTCTGCTTTCCTCCTGCTACTTCTTGTCCAAGCTGTTTCTCCCTTCCTCTCTCACCTGCCATGCTTCCCTCCTTCTTGCTCCTTAGCCCTTGCTCTGCTCTCTGCTGCTTGGCTCACTCCTCTCCTCCCTCATTCAGTCTCTCCCCTTTCTTCCCCCTGATTCTTTTCTCTCTCCTCCCTTCTACTGTTTCTTCAAGTGGGGTTTGTCCCTTACAGGTCCAAGACTGGCTCTCTGTGCAAGTCATATCTCCTGTGGAACTGGACGGTGGGACGAGGGGGTGGAATTCCTTGGGAGGGGGAAGAAAGCAGACAGAGTGTGGACTTACATGCCCATGAAGATCTGTGTTTAACAGCATCAGAGCACAGGTCAGAGTGTGGGCTCCATCTGCAGCACAAACAACACACATGGTCAGAGCCCCCACAACCCTGCTGCATGTGGCCATTCAGTCCACACATGAAACAGTCTCCTACCATGCAGAGGGTGCTGACCCTGACAAGAGCTCTAACACTGCTCCCAAGAGTGATCATGCAGCTTAAGGGACACTGTGTGGTTGCTGAGGTGCTGTGGTTTACAAGATGATGCTTCATTACATTCTGGGACCAAATGGACCATAAGTCATTCCAGAACAGCACCCTTTCCATCCAGGATTAATGTTACAACATTCCAAGGGGTGGGGCAAGGAAGCTGTGGGAGATGCATGACATGGCCTGTTCCATCCAGCGAGCCATAAATCTACCTGCTGGTAGAGCTGAATCAAGGCCAATTCAGCTTGTGAATACCCAGGCATGCACAGCTGAATCAAAGCACAGGCATAAAGAGCCAAGATGAAATAGGAGGTCTGGGCAACTTCTGGCAGTGACTGAGCAGCAGGGCTTCTGGCCTACCTAACCCTGCTACTCTGAGTTACAGGACTCAGATATTAATGATCTCTCTTCTTGTGTGAATCTGCTATAGAGCAGAGTTAAGGGGGCTTGAAGGTTAAACATCTGTCTTTTTAATGTATAGCCATTGCTCTGAATTCCTGGGGTTTAAAAGGCTGTTTGGGGAGAATGACAACATTCCTGCAATGCCAGTTTCATGCTTAGGTAACTAGCATGAGCACTCAGCCTTAACTCCAGCTTAACCTCATTTTTGTCTGGAATCTACACCCAGGTTTATGAACACGTGCACACACACACGCAGCCACAGACACAGACACGTGGGACCTCACCTTCAGAGGAGACAGCACTGGGATTGCACTCGTAATAGCGCTGTGAAAAATGCGCCAGCACACGCTCTCGTTCCTGAGTCTCTCCCATCAGAGCCAGCTCCTTCAGAAAGGACCTAAAGAAGAAATGCTGATCAGGAACTGGATCAATCATTGTCTGTGTCAGCTCGCCCTGGTAAGAAGCAGACTTGTTCTCTGTCCCCTAGAGGAAAGATCCCTGCTCTGGTTGGAAGGGATCCAGAATCTAAGACATCCTCCAGGACTGACAGGTTGTAAAGGAAGGCCAGTGATGCTTTTCCATGTTGTGAGATCCCAGCCCCTTCAAGCTTGCTTGGCTTGGGGGGGGGGGGGGGGGGAGGGGGGCGGGGGCTTGGCAAAGATGATGTTTCCTGGGTAAAAGGAGTAATCTCCTAGAGATGGGAGTGGCTTTGCCACCAACATTAGGCTGAGAGTCAATGCAAGCTTGTTGTTATTCCTGCTGATTTCAGGTCTGAATGGCTTTTCTGTTCTACTGTGGAGTGGCTAGATCCTGAGAAGAAACAGTTCCCATGACCACGTTATATTTTAAAGACATTGTCTGTATAGTTTATTGCATGTCGATTTTATTTTCTAGGCAGACAGACAGATGAGGGATTCTGACCTGAGAGCCTGGTCCAGACTCATGCCAGTGAATACGAAGAATTTCAGATATTCCCCAGCCACCATCTTACTGAACTCATTACTGAAAAAGAGAGGGGGGGGGGAAGAGTTTAACAGAGTAGAGCAAATGGAGAGACAAAAAAAGAGAGATGGGTAGAGATGGAGGGGAGTAGAGGAACAGAACGCCTTTAGTGCACATAGGAACACAACAGAAGACACGAAGGTAGGGCTACAGAAAGTGTGATGGAAGTGGACACACCCTACGATATCCTAATACTTTGACTGGCCATTGCAGGGATACAATCTGGAGTGTACTTTGCTCTCCTTCAGGAGCATTCTGTGTTATTCAGCATGTCTGAAAGCAACACAGCTCAGTGTGAAGGCTGAGCCTGGGGTGTCCATGGAGCATCAATGTCTTTTAGATGAAGGTCATGGGACACACTCACTCAGGCTTCTGCTAAGGGCAGGCTGTCCTTGGGATTTGGGCTTTGGTGCAGCTGGCCCTTTGTGTGTGTGTCTTTTTTCTAACACTCTCCTTGTGTCATTCCCCAGAAACTTTTCTGCACCTAGGGCCACATTTTTGCCTGGGGTAGGCTGCTCTTTCTGTCTGACTGAAAGATTCCCTGGATGAACGGCCTTTTCTTATAATACCCACACGTACTTCTTCCCCAAGTGGCGGGCCACATCTGCCTTTTTAAACCCATCCAGGTTGTATAGCCTCTTGGCCAGGCGCTTGGCAGCCTCAAGGTCAGCTTTGTGCCCGTTGGACAGGGTGTCAGTGCTGCCCAGTGCCAGCTGCTCTGTGCTGTCCATCTCGGAGTCTGAGTCGGAGACCAGCTGACTCAGGGGATGGTCACTGCAAACAGAAACAAAGGCTTCTGGTAAGTCTTGCTACAAAACCTCTCCATTGCACCTTGTCATAGAAAGACATCTGGACTCCTGACCCCAAGCTCACCTCCTCTCTGAGATGAGAGCCAGCCACTTGGCTCTCTAGCACGCTATGGTTAGGAGTCCTGAAAGGTTTCAGTTCTAGACACAACTAGGCAATACTAGGGCATGGTACAGGCTGGAAGGGAGAGAAAGTGGGAGTAGATGACAAGACTGCTGCAATATTAACAGCGGCAGCAAGCTCCTGATGTTGGTCTTACTCTGTGCCCAAACTTGTGCAGTTGGGGGGCAGGCAGGCAAAGATGCAAACCACAGGGACCTATCCTGTAGTCTCCTTCACTGCAGTGGTGTGCACATGAATATACACTGCTCTCCAGCTATGCCTGTGGCCAGAATGGTCTGCACACCCCCATCTCCACACACCTCACAAAACAGCAACCTTTAAGCAGGAAGGACATACAATTATGTACATAATTATGTACATACATTATGTCCACATGACCATACACCACTGCTCGTTGGAACAAGATCCTGTCCCTTCCAGCAGGAGAGCGGATGAGGACATGAGATGATACTAGGCTAGATCAGTCAGGGGAAATCAATCATCTCTGTCAGCGCTGCACTGTCTTTCCTGCTTTGTACTGTGGCTGTACCAGGAAGTACTGGGATCCCTTCATCCTTGGATGGCCTAAGGGGAGTGAGGAACAATCCCAAAATACTGTGCACTCTCTGCCTGTGGGGATAGACTACCAAGCTCAGCAGAGGTGTGCCAGGGACATCAGTCCTCACCCCACATGCCCTCCTGCCAGGGCTGGGTCCAATCTCCAGCTCAGTGTAACAGGACCATGGACTGATGGCAGAATGGGCAATTCCCCTGAGCCCCAGCTAGAGAAACCACAGCAGTGTGTGCTTCCCAGTCCCTATAAGACTTCTGTTCCTTCTGCTGGGAGATGCTGACAGTGGGCAGCCCCTCCTTCCCCACTCAGATGCAGGCCCTGCAAGCCACCGTCCAGCCCTTAATCATATTCCTCATTACTGCCTTGACACTGTCTGTACTGTTTCAGCTCTGATATTCTTTATGGCATCTGGAAATGCTGTACCCAGGCACAGGGCTGAAATCAGCTGCTGGTGACCCACAGCTGTGGGCTACTGTGTGTTCTCAAGTGTGTTTGGAAGGGAGCTACCACTTCCTTGTAATGACAGGAGCTGCTCCGTATTCCACATCCTCACCCTGCACTCATAGCCAACAAAGCATTGGCCATCCTTCTGAGCCCACAGAAGGGAAGTCCAAGTTGAGTCACAGGCTGACTGCAGGCTTTCAAACTACCAATATGCCACAGACACCATTTTAAATGCCTCAACCTTTTCTGTTGGGCAGAACAGACTCCTCACACTTCCTATTGAAATGGCAGCTTATAATCAAGACAAATATTATAATTTCCTTACTCAGCACTGTCCATTCATTGATCTCAAAGCACTTTCCACAGTGCTTATATCGCTATTTAACAGATGGCAAAACTGAAGCACAAAGAGGGAAGCACAGGGGATAGAGCCTGCATCCCCTGGCCCACTGCTGAATTCAGTGTGCTCCATTTCCTACAATATTCTTTCAACAGCTTCACACCTTAAAGCCCCAGACCAGGGGGGACAAACTCAGACCAGAGTGACACAGGCCTAGTCCATGGGCTGGATCAGGCCACAGATCCCCTACCCACATACCTGATCCAGGGCACATGGCAACACCCAAGGCTGGTCCAGGATGCAGGCCAGAATGTGTGCTGCAGGTGGCACAACCCCAACTCAGCCCCAGCAAGCACCACAGGTGGTACACAACTCAGGCACTGAGCACAGGGCTGATCCAGTGCAACATGTGAATCAATGGGCAGCACCAGGGGCCAGATCATGTGGCTCTGCATGCTGTGTCTGATACTCCTGCTGTAGACCTATGGGGCCAATCTTTTTGACAGGCATTTCACAAATTCAGCACTGTGCCTTCCCAAGTGCCACTCTGATCCCCTTTTCCTGCCTGCTCTGCTATCTGTCTTCTCTCCAATTTACTGTATGTCACATACACAAGCTGTTCATGCCACTTGAGGCACATGTGGCAGGTTGGCCACCCCTGCCTTAGACTGACATGCAAAAGCACCAGTTTAGATTTAGCCTCCAGATCTGACTGAGCTGCAGGAACAGAAGTTACCCCTCCTTTTCCTCCCAACAAAATGTATCTGGAGCTTAATCAGCAATGAACATTAAGCAACAGTGACCTCGTCCAGTTCTTCCAGCAGCCCTCACAGTGCCCCAGTCTGATTTATTTTTGAGTCTCTAACTGATGTTTAAGAGGCCTGCTCTCCTGAGCCAGTTACAGAATCAAATCTCCTTGAGAATCTACTTCTTCCACTGAAGAGGAAGGCTCCAGCCTTCTCAGCACTCAGGTACTGCATGCTGCATGTGGTTGTGGAACCCCAGAGGTCAGCTATGGAACACCTGGGAGGGATCGAGTGATGGGGATGTACAAAATCTCCGGAGTGGTGCGTGCAGGAGGACCTACAGACTGTCTTTACCACTTTGGAAACTCCTGGGTGGCATTTTCCCCATGCCTCCACACACCCCACATTGATTTTGAACACTGTATCTTTGATCTTTGAGTTAATAGCTAAATTCAGCTCTGCTGAAAGCAGGTAAGGAGCACTTGACTTGCCTAGGATCTAAATGGTATTCATTGCAGTGCACTCCATTTAGGCATGGAGCCTTAAAAAGGCCCCACACTTACCTGGAGTGTGCACTTCATCTCCAATATAACCAATTAATGTTCCTTAAGTAGGCAACTCTGTCAGTGTTGGGCTATTAGCAGCCCTGAAACCAGTTCCTCTCATTTCCAAGATTTCTAATAGAAACCCTGAACTTATTGGAAGCCTTGAACATGAGGAGAGTGGATCAGTTTTTGGGGCTGCTAATGGTACAGTACTGCCTGCCCTGAGAACTTGAAGAGGGTTGTTTATAGCACTGGCAATGCTGTGATATTAGCAGACCCAAAACTGACTACCTCGCCTCATGTTCGAGGCTTCTAATAGCAGCCCTTTGACAGTTGTTTCCTCTTCACTATTTCTGGTGCAGTTAAGCAGAGTACAATTAGTTACAAAGTAGACAGTTACAGTTAGAGTTTCTATGCAGTTAACCAGAGTACAGCTCAATTACAAAGTAGACAGTGGAGTTGAAAAATGTATGCACTTAAGGGACGGGCAGATAGCTGGAGTTTGGTGTAATGTAAGCTCTAGGCAACAAATTGGGACTGGTGTTGTGTTACATGGGTTAGTGGATTATGCACTTACAAGTGGAGTGTACTGTACTTGTCTGTGATCAAAATAAGACAAAGAAAAAGTGTGGTAAAGAGCTTAGGGAGCAAGTCCAGGGACCTGAGAGCCCTGGGTTCCTGTTTCTGTCCTGCAACAGCCTTTCTGTATAAGCCTGACTATGTCACATAGGGTGATGAAAGAAGAGCAAGTGACCACCCACCAGCTTTCATGGCCTCTGTACACACAGGCACTGCTTTGGTTTCACAGCACCTTGTTAATGTGCCCTCACTCACTCTTCCCAT
The DNA here is from genome assembly GCF_030867095.1 of Alligator mississippiensis. Taxonomy (NCBI): domain Eukaryota; kingdom Metazoa; phylum Chordata; order Crocodylia; family Alligatoridae; genus Alligator; species Alligator mississippiensis. The sequence goes on from NC_081829.1 coordinate 18,250,354, forward strand.
TTGTAAAACTGGACTAGCAGCATCTCATCACATGCGGATGTTGTGATGATCAATTCATTAGAGACTAGGAGGTGCTAAGGTACTGTAACAGCACCTTAAGTAGCCATTTCTAATCTAAATTAGTCTGTTTCAGCCACAGGGGATGTCTTTCTTAGGCTCTGCTCCTGTCCCATTGTGAGGCAGGCTTCCAACTCTATCGCTTGTGGGACTGCCCAGGGTGAACAGATTTTTGGACCAGGATACCTTCAGAACACCACTTGAGCTGGACAAGGTTCTTTGGGTAAATGTGATATCTTTTATTAGACCTACTAAATAGTTGGAAGACTGTTCTTTGCAAGCTTTCAGGTACAAACACCCTTCTTCAGGTACAGAAAGAGTTTGCTGTTGCTTTGTGTGCTCTCCTGGGTGGAATGGAAGCCTTTAGCTGGAGCCTTTCCTGCATTCATCCCAGCCACACCCTGCGAAGGCAGATGTATTTCAAATGCTTCCTACTATTCCAAAGATATATCAGCAGAACCCAAAAGCAAGCAGCTGGAAAACCATGTTTCAGCTTTTTCAACACCAAAAGCTCTTTGTGTTCTCCTGATTCCCTTTCAGGTTGTATCCACCTGCTGCCTGCAAGATGCTCTGAAGTTACATACTGTTGGTTACCAAAATCTCCAGCACTAAACTCAGAGGCTACAAGTTCTGCTAGGTTTCTCAAAATGACCTGGCTTCACAAGCTGTCTTCTTTCTATTTATAGCTGAAGATTCAATCTTGTGTGGATCTCTCTCTCTCTTTCAAAATTCCCATCTCCCTCCATGATCTGCCATCTGTCACTGACTGATAGTTGGGATTCTTTTTTTCCTTTTTTTGCATTGGCAGGCATGGATCAGATAGCTTGCTACTTAGTGCTATATACCATTGGCTATTACTCCACCCTCTCCAGCATGCGACTCCCATGTCAGTCTTGAAATCAACAGAACATATCCATTTGATAGGACCTAATGTTTTCATGTACAAAATGAGCTCAATTGCATTGTTCATTCTTTTGAATAAACTGATTTTCTTCAAATATCAAAGCCACTATCATAACTTTAAATAGGGATTCAGCTCTGATTTGACACAACAGAAAATGGAACAAGTGCACATGTGTGTGCATGTGCAAGAGAGAGAGCGAGAGAGAGAGAGCGAGAGAGGACAAGAGAGAATCAAGGTGACACCTATTTCCTTGCTAATGATCTAACATTTAGAAGAGTCTTTAAAATGAACTTCTAAAGCAGCATTTCAGTTTGGCTTGAAGAACTATTGATAAAAGATTTTTGGTTAGACTTACTCGAATCAGACAACTGGCCTGCACTTAAAAATAAATCCTAAATTTAGTAGTGTATAAGCACCTGCCACATGCTGGAGGTGGGTCATCTCAACTCTGAGCAGTAGCTCCCTCAATATTTCAGTCTAGCACCCACAATGCATGCCCCAGGGTGGATCTGAAGCACCCACCTAACCCAGTCCTGCCACAGCCCCTCACCACTTTGCTAGGGCACCACAGCCTTGACACACAGGTATCCCAGTCCGGGGGTCCATTCACAGTGCTGTTGTTGCATCTCATGCCTGACCTACAGCCACCTCTCACTGTTTCACATACAGGTCTGCTGCTCCCACAACACCTGTTGTAAAATGCTACCTCCTGTCCTTTCTGCAATCATTCCCACAAGCCCCAATTCATGTCATGTCACTTCCTATACTCACTACAACTTGTTGCCAGGGGAAATGGATTCTTTTCATGCCACCTCCTACTCCTGTTGTCATGAGGATGCACTACGTTGTACTCTTCCAGGAGCAACAATCATCACCGGGAATGGATTCCAGTTGTGACGCTTCTTGGTCTCATTGTAATCAAAGACAAAAAACTCACATCCGGGATGAGCAAATCTGTCCTCAGTGCAGTTGCTTCCTACAGGGTCCTGGCCGATGCCATACAGGTGGCAAAGCAGCACACTTCAAAGTGCATGAACAAAGGGAAGCGGTCATTCTGTTATCCCCAGCTCAGAGCCCTACAGGTTTCTTTCTCCTCCTCCCTGCCCATTGTTTCATGCTCCCTCTTCTGCTCCCCAGTCACTTGCTTCCCCACTCCACACTCCGGCTGCCATTTCCCAACTGTCCCTCGAATTCTGCAGTACCAGACCCACCTAGTTGCTAGGCACCCCCCTCCCTTTCCTAGTTGCCATAGCATCCTGTCAAGGTGGATGCGAGCAGAAGAGAGCAGCTAGCTTCAGCCAGCCTCACTTAGCAATCAGCATGTTCTAATTAATTAAGATCACTGGTAACTATTGCTTCCCCTCCCCATGAGGATTTGATGCTGTTGTAAAAGGCATCCAATTCCATGTTTGCATTATGGTTCCCATCAGGTGCATGAATTCATGTAATTCTTGGTTCACAACAGAACAATCTCTGCTCAAACTGGTTTGGGCCCTATCACTTCCTATCTGGGGTTTTCAAACCCTGTGACAGACGAAGTTGGGTCTTGGGTGGGCCTGAAGTACTCAAGAATGTGTAGCCCTTCACCTCCTGATCATGCTGGAGGCTTTGATGCTTCAGAGGAAGAAGGGAGAGGGAGGCTTCCAGATAAATGCAGAGCAAGAACGGTGCTCAGAGGCGAGGTCCCAGACAGCCCCGTGCTCTGGGTGCAGGGACTCCTTTCCAGCCCACAAAGAGCAGCTTGGAACTAGGGCATGGACTCTGCGTGGATGCAGAGCTATCCACATCCTGGCACTGGGCTGATGGAGGTTAAGCCCCAGAGGTTGCAAACTCCATGTCTTTTTGTGCAGCCAACTAAATTCTGGGTCAGTATTAAGGGCCTGACCCTGAGCAACTCTTGGCCTGAACGGAGCTTTCACACAGGTAAGAGAGAAAGGATGCTGCCCATTTAAATGGGCTGAAAGGTGCTTCTCAGGTTTCTCCCTGGAAGGGTGCATCAGCTCCAGGAGGATGGCTGGCAGCCAGGGAAGCCAAAGGGGATTCCCAGAGCCCCAGGTGGCAGTCAGATTATGAGAGGCACATCAAACTGTCCATAAACAATACACTCATAGTGGGTACTCCATGCACATACAGATAGCTGGAAACCCACTGGGAGGAGGATATGCCATGCACCTGCAGGCTCTCACACAGTGCAGACACTGAATGGGGGAGGGGCAGCACACTTGCAGGCTCACACCAACCGTGCATGGCAGGTGTGTGTGGGGGGGCAGCACTCTAACAGCACACGGGCAGGAGGACACAGGGTGGCTCACACTGAGCACTGCTGGGAGCCCCTGCTGGCTCACCCCAGGAGTATGTGGCATGGTCACATTCAGGCAAGATAACTTGGTAGGAGATGCTGGCAGTTATGCCAAGAGCCTTTGTGGGGTGGTGGAGAAAGTGCAGGAAGGCCCCACTCAACAAGGCCCTGCATGAGGATCTATATACTGGATCACACAAAGCATGTCATAGGGCTGGTCAGAACTGCCATGCCATGTACCAGAAGCCACCTAGCTCCATTCTGCAGGTGTCACAAAGCCCTGCTACAGGAGAGAGCTTTCCAAGATGCTGGCAGCCAGCCGGAGTGGAGCATGTGGCCAATGGAGCCCCAAGGTGTTCATTTTCCTGCCACCAGCCTGAGTGCACCCAGCAGCAGCTCCTGCTGAGATCTCAGCTGGCCAGGTAGAGACCTGTTTCACAGCCACAAGAAAGCAGAGTGCCATTAGCTTGCAATAGGGGAGCTTTCCCTAGCCTTTGGAGGCTGGAACACAGAGCACAGCAAGATGGGCCCATCTATGTCGCTTTTCTTCCAGCACAGATGTGCCGTGAGGGTCTGAACATTCCCTTGCCTAGGTACGTCTTGCCAGGGCCAACCAAGGGAAGGTCCTCTGGGCACATCTCAGCTAGCATGCCCTGCTGGAGAGAACTGTGGTCTCGTCTCTGGCAGCAGGTTGACCTCCCATGTTGATCATGTCACACATGATATCATTTCTCATCAGGATGCTGTTGGATATTCAGAAATACTGACTACAGTCCAGACCACTCTTTCCAACACAAACCACCATCCAAGAATCTCTCTCCACGGTAATATCCCGTGCAACTTGCTGTCTCTAATCTGGGACTACTTGTACAAAGAGATATGGCTAAAAGAGGGGAGGGGGTGGTAGAATATGCTAGTGCCTTGGTCTGAATCTGCCTGGGCATTTGTGGCAAAGGCACGACTGCAGGTCAAAGCATTACACAGGGTCTGCTTCTTTTATTGGCCAGAAGTGAAACGGGCTGGAAGTATGTTACAGTCAAGCTTTACTGCTCACAGTAATAACATTCTGGATCACCACTTTGACAGGCATAAATCAACAGAGCTTCCTCCATTATTTTCAGTGAGAACTATGCCTATTTACACCAGCTGGTATGCTCTTAGTATCAGTACTGCCAAGAGCCAGGTGGAATTTAACCTGCCTAAACCTAGCCTATTCTTGCTACTAGAACTTGGGCAGTAGGAGAGGGGAATAAGCCACTGTATCAGACTCTGTCTAATGCATGCATCTCAGCCATATGTGCCAAAGCAGGGCTAGCACAGAGACATGCCCTCTTTTCTGATGTGGCTATAGGTTTGCCTTCTCCTCTAAGTTGTTCTCTAGCATTTTCTTCCCTGCCACTTCCTCTGAGGGAGCATCAAGCTCCCAGGTGAAAGGCAAATGCCTGCAGAGGATAATGGAGATCTCCACAAGTTTCAAGTCTCACCCATGGCAACTGGACCCTTAAGATTGAGTTACTCACCAGACCAGTTTGGTGGAAAATCTGCTTCTTTATGAGCGATGGGGACACCATGGCATGAATCCAGTGAAATCCAGAACATTAAGACTTCCGGGCCTGATCCAACTCACAAGAGGCTGAGTGGGTCTCGTGGGAACATGGAGGGAGGAGGCATTAAAGTGTGATGTGAAGAACTCACCTCCCAGCTGGGATGTTTCACACTGACCTCTTCAAACTGGAGCAGTTTTTCAAGCCTGAGCTTTACAATCCAAACTGCAACCTCCCCAGAGCTGGCAACTGAACTGTGAGATGTGATCCCAGGCAGATCAGGTCCTCCACCCCTCACTAGGAATACAGCTCTCAAAAAGGCCCTAACACATGCATTGAATCCCACCCAGTACAGGGCTGGAGCCCGTGCCAATCTATCTAACAGCTGTCTGTCTGGTACTTTTCCTCTTAAGCTGCTTGAAGACTAAGTCAGCTGACCATCCCTGACTGGAGCTGCCATGAGTCTGGACTATGTTTCATTTTGGTGCCCACCTGGGAAACTCAGCCTGGTAATTAGCTCCTGAAACAGGTCCTGTGACTGTGGTTCTCCTCCAGCTCTATGGCAAAGGCCAGCCCTTGGGCCAGAATGCTGTGGCACTTCCCCACTCGCCCATTCCAGCCCCGCTCTCCTGCACTACAGCAGCCTTGGCTAACACTAACACATTCAGCCTGCAGGCATAGATGTCTGCTTCCTCCCCTTTGCTGCCCAAGCTGCTTTCTTCTCTTCTCTCTCAGATCACTATGTTCACCTGCCCACCTTTCACTTCTCTTCCCTGACTCTGCCTAGGACCATTGGTTCTCTCCTTTTCCCATCTTCAGTCACGCAGTCACTGCGCCTGCCCATCTCCCCTCCCTCCTCTCTCCCTTCATGTGAGGCTGTCTCTGCCTGTCTCTCACGTACGCTGCTCCCCCTCCCTGTCTCACTCTCCCTCTGTGTGGGGGGATCTGCTTTATTCTGTGCTGGGCTCCCTTTCCCCATGCCTGCCCCTCTTATTCTCCCCAGTTGCCCTGTGCATGCATTTGCCTAACCCTCCCTGGACATGTCTCTCTGTGTAAGTGCATCTTTGCCTGGGTACATCCCTGCATATTTCTACTGTGTGTCCCCACCTCTCCCTCCTTGCATGCATCTCTGCAAGCATGTCTGTGTCATGGACATGGCATCATCCACCTTTGTGCATCTGAGTACCCAAGTGTGAAGGAAGGCATGCTTGTCTGTGTCTGCAAGAGTGGTTGAGCACAGGAATGAGTGTGTGCACAACTGTGTATGACTTGTGTCTGCATTCTGCAGTGCGAATGTGCGCGTGCCTGTCTGTATCACTGAGCGTGTCTATGTCAGTGCTCCTGAATGGGAGCTTGTGCATGCTTGTGTGTCTATAAGTGCATGTGCATGCATGTGTCTCAGCATGTGTGCGTGACTGAGTGTGAGTGCATCCCTTCAATACTTCCCTCATGTGTTGCTTTCTTGCTCTCCCTTTCCAAGCAGGTACTCCTGCTCCACTCCCCCTCCGCCAGTCTCTCCCTGGGTCTACTGCACATGTGACTCTCTCCATACGAGTATGCCTCACTCACTCCCAGCCCACACATCCCCATGCTTAAGGCATTTTTTTCCCCCAAATGGGACATCCCCAGTTTCAGGCGAAGTGGAGCCACACTGAAGAGGCAAGCTGCCCTATCTGTCATGCAGGGGCTCTGTAAAGCCCATGTCCTCCTGCTCCAGGACAAACACAAGGCCCTATGTTGTTTGGCTGCAGGCTCTGATCAGGTACCAGGACAATGAGACCACACCTACAGCACTAGGATCAGTCTTGTGCCAGAGACTAGGCTCTTCTCAAACATCCCAGGGGAGCAGTGATTTCTATCAGCCTAATTCAGGGGTGGGCAAAATGCGGCCTGGGGGCCAGATGCAGCCTGCTAGGCCATTCTATCTGGCCCACGGGGCCCCTAAAAATTTAGAAAATTAATATTCATCTGCCCCTGGCTGCCTATCATGTGGCCCTCGATGGCTTGCCAAAACTCAGTAAGCAGCCCTCTGCCCAAAATAACTGCCCACCCCTGGCCTAATTGCAGGGAGTGGGCATGCCTGATTCTACATCTGCCATAGCCAGCCCCTTCTGCAAGGAGATGCTGATTCCCCTGACAGTCACTGGTGACTAGTACAGCCTTACTTCTCTGTTTGTAAAGCAAACTTCCCTCCTCACACAATTCTGTACAGTGGGATGGCTGATTCCCTGCTTGGAAGAAGGCTCCAGTACCTCCACCTGCACTATACCCTGGGCAGAGCTGTGGCACCGCTATAAGGAGATCCATGGATCCCTTAGGCTCCAGTAGGGGACGCTGCTGTGGAACACAAAGCTTGCTAGAAGACCAGAAGAGAGCAGTAGTATTATCTCCACCAACCCATCTTCACCCACTGGGACCCTCCTACTAGTTCCTGACCCTTCTCAGCCTCTTGCAAAAATTTCTCCCCTACCCCCACTCAATTCTTCCCCACCCCCCATACTTATTCTTTCCCTAGTCCTTGCTCTCTCCTGTACCCATCTCATCACCCCATGCCCATATCAATCCATGCCACTGTAGGCATCTTCTCTCCACCCCCTTACCTTCCCCCACTCCAAGCATCCATCCTCCCATCTGCATTCCACACGCCTGCCCCCAACTCATTCCCCTGCTTACCGTACAGCCCATCATCTCCTTCTCTCACCTCTTCTCCATCCCAAACATCTTTTTCCCACTCCAATGTCCCTGCCTCCTCATGTCCTTTCCCCCATGTTCCTTATCACCATTCCATCACTGAAACTGTGATAGCCTGAATGCCTCTCCTCCCAGTGCAGCATTCCCAGAGCTGAGCTCAGTATTCATGCAAAGCAGTTAGCCAGACCATCTAGCAAGGGCTGGTGGGACCCCAAGAGCCCAGTTACTTGACACTAGCACTGGAGGAGAAAATCCTGCACTGGCTTCCAGAAGGGGAAATCAGATCATCAGGGTGTTGCATATACACAATACTGCCCATCACTACAGCATCTGACTCCCCTCACAATATAGCACCTGCCACAATACAGGTCCCTGTTGCATGGCATGCTGCCTGCCCACCCTTCTTTACAGCCAGCTTTATCTCGTATCAGTCAATGCTCCAAATTCTCCAGTTCCCTCTGGAACATGTCTCTATTGCCTCCAACTGTGGTGTCATTATGCAATTAGTGTGATTAATGTCACATCTCCCTTCCCCTCAATGTCACTGATGAAAGTGATACACAATACTGGTCCCTGGGACAATCAAACAGAGCCCAGTCTCTGACATGGGACTGATCCCCATGTGGAGGCAGAGATCCAGGATGGTGATAAATGATCAGAACCTGTAACCAAGGGACCAGAGCCTCTGTGGAACTCAGCACAGCACTGCAGGGCTGGGGACTAGACTGAGGCACTAATATGGCATGCCATTATATTTACTTGGGGCTGGTACCCTGGACTTTCCAACCCCCATGTCTGGGAAGAGCCAGAAGCCCCAGCCAGGCTATGTATGGCATTAGCTTTGCTCAGTCAAGCCCCTGTGCTCCCAGACTTCTTGTCATACCAGGCAGCTCTGCAAAGCCCTGGGATTTTGATCATTAATTGCAAATTCTGGCCACTGCTGCCTTGCCCGATCCACCTCCCGTTGCCATGGCAGCCGCAGCTCCATCCTTTCCCTTTCTCATACATGTCTTCCCATAGTGAGTGGCTCCAGCTTTTTTTTTTTTTTATTTTGTGTTCCAGCTCAAATTAGCCAAATCAGTTTCAAATCCTATCAACTGAGCAGAACTCAATCGTTCAAGTCCATGTGGCACTACTGCTGGCAACTATCCTCCATCCCAGACTCCTCAGCCTGGGGCTTCAGATGCTCCCAAATCCATGGCAAGCATCCTACATGCAGGCCCAAGCCCAGAGATCTTGGGGTTTAGATACCCCTGAGTCTCACTTGCTCTTAGCCCAAAGGCCAAAGGAAAAAGCTGGAGATAAACCCCCCATTTCCATAAAATAGGTGTGTAGCTGAGATTCTCTCACTGGGAGACTATACTAGACTCTTGGAAGGTGTCCCGTCTGCAGTGCATTGGACTGGTCTGTACCCTCTATTATACAATGCCATTCAAAAGTGATTTCAGCCCAGGGAACAGACCAGTGCAGCAACAACACTTGATCTTAGCCCACAAGAGGCCGAGAAGCAATCCTTTCACTCAGAGTCCTTCTCACAAAGCAGCTACCTAGCCAAATGGTGGGAGAAGGCACCCGGGACCTTCCCCCTCACCCTGGAGAAAGAACTTGTATTCTATCCCTTGCTACAGCAGCAAGGGGGAGAGGGACGCCCTGTATTCTGTTCCCTGTGTGGGAGAAGAGGAACTTCCCATCTTCTACTCACTCCTACAGCCCCCCAAAGGAAAGGATCACTTTGTCTCACCCCCCTAGCCCAGAGAGGTTGCCAGCCTGCATCATACCCATGCACAGTCCAGCTTGAGGAAGGAACTGTGCTGTGTGCCAATGCAGTGATGGGGCAGCCTCTAACCTGCTTTGGGGTTCATTATACAACACAGACAGAAGGATTCTCTCTTCCCAGATCTGATCCCCTACCCAAAACAGGAGAGGGGCCCCTGTAATTGTATCTTTGCTTAGAAAGGGCAAAAAGATCCCAACACCTGATCTGGGATCTTTAACAGAAGAGAAGCAGGCTCTGACCTGGCCTATGTGCCTCACTCTATAATTTCTGAGGGTGGTTGTATAGCAGCACATTTAGAAATACTTAATGCCACCTACTGGGGAAGAGGGAGAACTGGACTGCTAGTCTGCTCTGCAGATTGGGAGGGGGTAAAAAACCCAAGCAATTAACATTAATTAGTCTGGGCCCAAATTGGAAGGCAGACTTTCCCTGAGCTGCAGGCAGTGTGGATGAAAGATTTTGATTCAGATCCATCTTTGCTCTCAAGAGACCCCTTAGACTGAAACAGAGAGAAGTCCAAAGGGGGTTATTATACAAGGACACTGGGAAAGACTTGGAAACTTGAATGTAACCACAAAATCAGCTTGGTTTCAGTTTGCACTAATCAGACAAATCTCCTAAAGGCAAGGTCAAGATACAGATTAACTGCAGCTTTTCATGGCCATTGTTGAAACCATGGTCCAAGCTTTGAAAATCTCTGAACCAGTTATTTATATTAATGAACTAGATATGCAGACAACCAGATATCATTGTTATAAAACATACTACATGTATAAATCCTCCTACCAACAGCAGAGAGACATTTCACAGAACTCACAGCTGGAATAGTGGAAGTAAGGGGAACCCGCTACTTCCCCTCCAATGCAAAATCACAGCCCTCACAGCTATTCTTCACAAACCAGGTACCATACAGACCAGGCACAACTCACTTCTAAGAAGTTCTCAGCCTACGTTGGGTAAGCCAGAAACTCAACGAGCAGCAAACATCAATCTGGAGCATTTGGAATCTTCAGCTCCATCTTCATCTCTCACATGAAGAAGCATTTAAAGGCCTCTGGAATATGTAAGCCACTGTCTCCAAGTGGATCTGTCTAATTCAGCCCATCTCAGCTGTTAAAAGCAAGTGAAAAATAGCTAAGTCCACTGCTAAAATAAATTATCAGCACCACCTCTAGCAGAGGAGCCCTGGCAACCACTCTGAAGAATGCATTCATCCACCTTAGAAAGCCAGTGCTTGGTCTGGAGGAATATTCCAGTGGTCATCTCTAATACAGCCACCCCTTGCTAGGCAAAAATCACTGAGAAAATGATGGCAACCATGCGCCAATATGTAGTGTTGACCAACATCCTGAGTGCCTTGCAATTTGGTTTCAGATCACCATGCAGACAATGACCTCTTACGAGAAGCAGATGAAGTCTCCATCACAATGCTCCTAGCCTTCAATACACGGAGCTTTTGACACATCTGACTCCAGTACATTGCAGAACTACTAACTGGACACAAATGGCATAGATGATATTGCTCTGAGCCTGCCTCCAAGCATTCCTCCCCAATCCAGGACCCAGTGGATGATAATGAACAACTATTTCTCTTCCTCTAGAGCACTTCCGAGAAAGCCCTGCAAGGGATTTATATTGTCCCCAAATCATGAGAGCATTTAACAAAGTAGAGATCTGCCATTGCCACAGGCCCTGCTGGCAACACTACGCTGACACTACACAGCTGTACACCTTCACAGATACAACCAAGGACAGTGAGAAGATATTATAATGTATAATGATGGAAATCATCTGGATGAAGAGCAACTGGCTCAAACTCAACTTGGGTTAGACTGCAGAAGAAACACCTTGAAGAACAAGCCCAGCCATTCTCCTGCTTTGAGCAGGGGGTTGGACTAGATGACCTCCTGAGGTCCCTTCCAACCCTAACTTTCTATGATTCTCTCTTTATCTGTGGTGACACCTGCTCTCATTTGAGAAAATAGTCAGAAAGAATTGGGGCCCTCTCAGTCATATCAGTAATGAGAAAAGCCTTTCTCTCCTGCTCCAGCTTGCTAGAAAATCTGACTCTTTCTTCCCAGAGGAAGCCTGGCCATGGTGACCCATACATTTACCACCTCCAGGCTGGATCACTGTATCTAACTGTATTGGGCTTGGTAGCTGACAGAACCCTGGAAAGTCTAGCTCAAATGCAATGCAGCAGCTTACCTCCTCAGTGGTATGGGATGCCTTATCACTCGTGTGCCCCAGTTCCCTCACTGGCTCCCAGTCCTTTCCTGTTGTCAGTTCCAAGCCTCAATCATGATCAAGGGTAGCAAGACATCAGGTCTCCATCACATCAACTATTTTTTCATTTTTCCCATACACTTCTCCACGTATGACCCACCAGAACAGCTGTTTTACCCATAGTGCTACTTACAAAGCTCAGGCGAGAGATGGACGCACCAAAGGAGTCTGGCTGTGCAAACTTAACAGGATGGACTACTTTGGATGCAGGGCAAGTGCCACTTTGCTAAAACATTCCTACCAAATCTGAGTGTAAAAGCATGATGATCCCTTTAAAGGGAGGTGATGCTACTGTAGATGGGGGAAACTAGAAGGAAGTTGCTTAGTAGGAGGCTCTGGGAAACAAGGCAGAATAGTTTGGTAATTTCAGGTTAGATGACCCAATTAGATGGGGTCCCAGGACCAGCATGGGGTACAGGTGTCTCATGTTCTCCCTCAAGTTGTGCAGTCATCTTGATAAGGGACTGGGGGATTGTTTGGAGTCAAAGAAACTAGTAACTGAGCTACACAGAGGGGCTAAAGAATACTGGAGAGGTCAAACTCCACAGAGGAAGGGCATTGAGCTAGACTATGGTGAAAGATCATTTACCTGTGTTTCCATTAGCCTTACCCTCTGGATGGGGTGACTTGCAATCTAGTAGGAGAATTTAGTCACCCTAATGCCAGCAAACGGCTAAAGGTATCTGCATAAAGGCACTACAGTGGAGATGGAAGCAGGAAGCAGTTGGGGCGCTGAGCCACCACTGCCTTGGGAAGTAAGAACCATCTACACCAAGGTGATGAGAACAAGGAGATGATGTGAAAAAACAGCACGTGCATTAACCAAGGAGTCTCTGCTGGGGAACGGGAGGCACAGACACTGGATGGCCAATGGTATTGAAGTATCAACTTCCATTGAGATCAAGGGGAGATGGTGCCCAAACACCTTTGAGGATCTTGGTCCTTGTCACTAAGCAACCGTAATGTATCTGGAACATGCTTGGAAGGATGAGCTTTGGCATCCCTGACTCTGTGATGGTGGCTGGTTCAACCAGCACTGGCTTGCCAGACCGGGCAGTTTCCAAAGGATAAGGGAATGTTACCAGATGTTCCATAAATTTTAAAGCCAAATGGGACCATTTTGGCTTGTATCTCACAGACTGCTGCATTTCACCAAGTTACAAGATTTAACATGGAAATTGGATTGAAGCACTCAAGGTCTCAGGAGATTATATTTTTGAGTACCACCAATGGCCAAAGACCCTGTGGTGGCAGGTTAAGTAACATATGCCTAAGAAAATCCTGATCTACACTGCAGAGGAAAGTGAAAACCCTGTCTGGCCTGCGGAAAATTCTCTGCGATCTCAGATCTGCCAGTTGTTTTACTGTGAGAATGAAAGCAAGAGGCACCATACATGCCTCTAGGAAAAAGTACTCTTGGTTCTTGTTGTCCCCATGTTTTCCCTAACTGGCCAATCCTGGATGCTGCAGAGGAAGATGTGGAAAAACATAAAATACAGAGAGCCGACTGTGTAGCACAGGAGAACATCTTTCCTGACCTTTGTAGGTTGAAACACAAACTTTGTTTACAGTTATTAGCACAATGCAGAGCTGCAAATAGCATGAGCATGCCCATATGTGGCTTTCTCTGCCCCTCTGGTCATTAGTCCTTTTGGAAAAAATTGTTTCTCTGCCACTTCCAGTGTGGTCCCGTTCCCCACTCCAACAGCTATTAGTGCCAATCCAATTCAGCATGCCTTGGCTGTCTGCTTCCCAAGCAACTTTTGCCCTTGCTGCAGGGATGTATCCCTACCTGTAACTGTGAGATGACTTCACATGAATGATCGTGCTGCCCCATTCATTTACCTCGTGTGGCACTACTGTGTCCTTCTTGGTGAGGAAATAGGATAACTGTTTTGGTAGAGTCTTCTGATTCTTGGCAAGCGGTTGGTAGTACTCATGTACTGTTAGCTGAGCACTGGGTAAATAAGGATCATAGGCAAGAAACTGCCTCCCCTCATTGCTTTTGGCTGCTTTGAGGGCACCAAGATAGCCAACTTAACTGCAAGACAAAGGTCCTGTTTAGGTGCTCAGTGCCAATCTGATGCCAAGAGTGTTCCTGGGAAGAGGGTAAAGGTATGGATAGGGACCTCTACCTGCTCTAACTTACCAGGTCCGGAAGCCACACGTGATAAAGCAGGTGTAGAATCCCCCCTTCTCTTCCACCCCTTGCAAACTGGGTCAAATGCAGCTTAGACACAGCAGACAATCTGTGCTCTCCTCTGTCTCTTATACACAGGTCTGATGCATGTGTACAATGGTGAGCACCGAACAAATAGAAAACATTTCTTATGGCTCCCAGGAATAGCTCCCAGGAAGCAATGAGAGAGCAACTCAATCTTCATGCATTCCCCCCTCATGTTTCTGTGGAATACAACAGGAGCAATGGCTCTAAATGGAAACAGGATTCATCCCAGTCTCTTCAGGAAAAACATCTGCACTTTCCCCACCTGGGACATTCTCCCACTGCTGGGAGTCGGTGTGAAAGCCAGTGATGGAGCAAAGAGGCACCAACTCCATGTATCTGAGAGAGAGTTTCAGGCAGTAGCCCAACATTTCTAAAATGCTGAGAAAAAAAAGAGACTTCCCTACATGAAAAGACAGAAATAAGAGTCCTAAAGTGGGGAGCTCTGGAAATCAGGAGCCAAGTAGCTAAGGGACAAACTCCCAGGAGGCTGCAGAGAGCTACCCTACACTCAGACAGTGCCCCTGCACTCTGAGCCTAGGGAGCTAAGAGGCAAGACAAGACAGGGAAAGCACAGGAAATCATGGGAGAAAGTGACGGGAAAGGAGTCACGAAACAGAGGTGAGGGGAATCCCAGAGAGAGGAAACGGAGAACCCCAGAGATTGATTGTTTTGGAGCAATTCTGCTAGACAGCAAAAGTCACATCAGGCAACAGGACCTACTGAGCCAAAAAACACTGTCCTCACATCTCTGCACATAGTAAGTGCTCAGAGCAGCAGCAACTCAAATACCGGCAGAGAGCCAAGAGTTGCCCAGGAGCAAAGCCCTGCTACCGAGTGTCTGCTGGAACACAGGGCATCAGAGGTGGAGGGCAGCTGAAACAGGTTCTCCCCTTCCAAACTATTGCACTGCCCGACACCTACCCAGAGCTGATGCAACGCAGGAGAGGGTGAATCTTCACAGGAGGCAATCGATTCCTGCTGCATGCCTTCCCCCCAGCTCCCTGAGCAGCAGTGCCTGTGGGTGGGAAGGCAGCACAGCACATACAGCAGAAGAAATCGATCTGGCATAAGGCTGCATCGCCCCCTTGACAGCTATTAAGAAAACAAATAGCCCTTGCTTAGCCAAACCGACCTTTGTAAGAGAGCAGCGTGAAGCAGCCAGGGAGTCTCAGCAGAGGTTTCCATTCCTTGCTGTGATGGTGATCCCTCTTCTCCTCACTTGCAACCCAGAGGCAAGTCCCTTCCCCATGCCTCAGTTCCTCATCTGTAAAAAGCTGATACTGTACTGCCTCCCATGGACATTCCTATGATTTTTGCATTGTTTTCATGACAGGCTTGACAGTGTTAGAGAGGGAAGTGGGAGCTTGATTTAAATACCTGCCCTCTGTCAGACAGAGAGAGTAGAGATGGATCAGGTTGGCCTCACCACAGCCTAAAGCACTGTCTCCCTCTTGTGGGTTTATGCCCCCGGATAGTAAAGATGGATGCTCTTGCACACCCCTCCTGCAGCCACCACCGCTGCTTCCTTTGGTACCCCCTTTTTGGCAGCAATTGGCAGTCAGGGGAAAACCAGTGGTTGGAGGGGAAGGTGGGGGGAAATCATCAGCAGACAAAGTATGGGGAAGTAAAAGTGGCTGAAGTAGAAGGGTGCCACCGACTGCTGCTGTGATCTGCAGAAAGGAAACCTGTCATGCCCCCCTGGCCTAGAGGATGGGCTTGGGGAGAGAAGCCCTGCAACAGCTGGGCCAAGAACCAATGTGCCACCCACAAGTAGACCTCCTCGTTCCACTGATCTAGACCATAAATAGGCTTTGGTCACCATTATACTTCATACAAGTCCCTCCTGCAGTACTGGGGGGGATCCTACCCTGACTAATAACATTCTGGATAATCAGCTTTTAAAATGATCCGCCCCCCTTTTCTCTGGGCCTGGCTCTGCTCACCGGCTTTCTTGTATCCAGGTGACCCTTCACGCACCTCTCCCAACACCCACAATCTCAGGTCTAGGAGGTTATCAATCCTCATCTGTCCTCTCCCCGCCCAAATTCTCCCACCTGCTCCAGCCCTAGCAGACTCAGGGGGAAGGGTTGTGAATCCCTCCAACTCCGGCAGATCCAGATGTTTCCTTTGCTCATTCCCATCTCCCTCAGGCCATGGCATTCACATCTCCTCTGCTTTCACCTGCTCATCTTTGTCCCCACCCTTCCTTCCTCTATCAAGAGACAATTTACCAGGTCTCAGGGGGCAGTCTCTCCTCTCCAGGTGCTGCTGGGGCCAGAGCTGTGCCACCAGCTCTTCCCTGGCCCCCCATGCTGTTACTGGCCTCGTCTTCTCTGAGCATGGAGCAGGGGCAGCAGGAGACGCGGCTGCCGAGATGGGGGCGCATGCGTTCGTTCATACCATCGCCAACTGTCATGGAACCCCCGGGCCCAGCCCCGACAGCCCCACGCCAGGCCGTCCTGCTGCTCCAGCCGGGACGGCTCCCAAGCAGACCTGCCTCAGCATGGGCAATACCCTGGGGCCAGCTCTAGCTCCTCAGACAAAGGCCTTGCCTTCCCACAAAGTGGCAGGGGAGATCGGAGGGACAGCTTCTGGAAACCTATGACCATGTCACCTACGAGATCCACATTTGTGGTCCAAAAAGTCTGTTAAAAACTGTGCCTGCAGCAAAGAGCCAAGAGGTAACAGGTGCTTAGCATAGCATCTCAATGAACTAATGACTCCTGTCCATTTACAATGCTATCTGCTGGCCTTCAGGTTCTTCGCACTGGTAATGACATCACCTTAAAATGGCTGAAACAGTAGGACAAAACCCCATATGCTAAACAAATAAATAAATAAATGAACTAATTCTGGCCCCAGGGCACCCCCTGCTTTAGCAGGCAGATAGATCAGGCTACTAGTCTGTGTCCATCTCTGCTGCTGGCAAGAGGAAAACAGCATCTTTTCAGAAGGAGTAGGAGGGGAAGAGAGAGAGAGTGTGTGCATGCATGCATGCGCACACGCACGTAGGCATAGATGTGCACAAGATCTCTTGCAATGGTCACACCAGTCTGTTTTTGAGAGTAACAGATCAATCGCATTTCCTTTCTGGCTCATTTGTGGAGAAACAGCCCTACTGTGGGCAACCAAGTTGGGCTTTCATTTCTCCTTTGCTCTTGAAGGTTAACCCCTTATTAATTAGAAACATAGGGCTGGCAGGGACCTCCTGGGCTACTACGGACAGTTCTCTGCATTTGCAGGCCACCTGAAAATCACCATCTCAAAACCTCACGCCAGCACAAGGTACAAAGCTAGAAATGAACATCTCAGCAGATCCTGAGGCTCAGTTTATTTTACACACTAAGTCATTTGTTCTGGGCCCAATTCTGAGAGGTGCTGAGCAGCTGGCTAGCCCAACACCACTCAGTGAAGTCAGTGGAATGGCTCCTCCCCCTACGTGCAGTTGGAAGTAGAGCTGAAGCCTGGGGAAGGGGGAGGTATCTGGGGTGTTTGAACTCTCTTGCTGATGTTGGACAGAGCCCTGGACAGGGAAGGATGGTTGGTGCTCTGCATGATATGGGTGCCTCTGCAGCCATATGGTTCTCATGGGCAGAAGCCTGCCCCTGGATTCAGGCCAAGGATTACTGTGGAATGCCCTAGAGGCAGCTTGTGTAGGGGACTCTAGGGGGGACCTGGGAAAGGAGCAGTGAGGGCACTTCTAAAGGGCTCAGACTAGCAGCACTTAGCGACTGAGAAGGAGGCTGTGTGGTGTTTCTTACTGCAGTGTGTGAGAGGCATCTGATAGATGGGTTGGAGCTTGTCAGTGGGCAGGGTGGTGGGAGGGGGTGAGAGCTGGGAGTGAGTTACACCACAAGACTGCTTAGGATACAGGATGGTTTGCTGCCCACCACAGGGAAGGTGTAGCAGCTGGGAGACAGGATAGTCCAGAAGTATCTGCTGGCCAGAAGGAGGGCTCCCAGGTGGACAAAGGGACTCAGTAAGGGTGGGTCTTCACGGAGGGTACCCCAGGTGAAAGCCTGGTGATCAGATCCAAGTGACTGACATAGGACTGGGCAATTCTGTAGGCTGAGAAGTGGGTGGCTGCTTGCCAGAGAGAAGTGTGTTGTTAGCAGGGGATGTCAGTAGTTGGGAAGGGCTGCAGCCTTTGTACTTCAGCCCAGGTTTTCCCCTGTCCCCCCTCCACACTCCCCCACCACCACCACACACACTACAGCAGCTGTCACAGAAGGCTGACTATGCAGTAGTTAGCACCAGGGCAAAAGGGACTACCACAGAACTACTACCCATGTTGGGATTCCCTCTGCTCAGCTGGAGTTGCCCTGGTCCTGTGCACACCACTGCACCGACAGTGTCAGTAATGTCAAGGATGCCTATAGCGGTGTCTGAGGGAAAACTGGAGCTCACAAGCAACCCATTTACACACAAGAGCAGTGCAGCTGGTGGCTGGTTAGCTGATCAATGGGGCAGGTCCTGTACTAACCTCCCAGGAAGAGCCGGCATCAATCAAGGGGATTCGGAGGAGGATGGCTCACTTTCACCAGAGATATTCTACCATTCAAATCTACCTGGTTCAGGCTCCTGGAGGCTTGCACCAGGCCTGGCCTGTGTGCATCCCACCTGCCAATGATCTGGACTGAGTCCAAGGTAGTCCAGCACCCTGTGATGGCTGCTGTCCTTACAGGGCTGTCATCCACATCCTGCTCTCAAGGGCTCTGCTGGTGGGAGGTACCTTTGGTCACTCACCTGATGATGGAGGCCAAGGGCATGCCAAAGCTGTCCTCTGAGTGGCATGGGCTGTGCAGGCCATTATTTGCCTTTCTCCTTTGCTCTTCCTCCCTCTCAGTCCAGGGAGCATCTGTAGCAGAACTGGTTCCAGAGTCTGGCTCCAGGTGGGCCAGAGGGGCAAAATTCTCCTTAATCAGCTTGACACTGTCTCGGATCTTGTCCTGGATTTGTGGGGTGAGGGTTGGGAGGTCAAAGGTGAAGTAGGTGCCATTGGTACGGGCAGGGGAGGAGAGGATGTCAATGGAGTCGAGGCTGGTGTAGGACGTCCCCTTGGCCCGGTGAGATTCCATGATGCTCTCAAAATGCTTGCTGAACGAATCCATGCCATCTTTGGAGAGGCTGTGTCCCAGGAGGAAGGGCACAGGTGACTTGAGCAGACCCTGTGCATCTCGATCCATGACCCTGGGTGAGGGAAGAGAGAGATCTGCTAGTCACTGAGGAGACAGGAGTAATGGCAGACTGCCCACTGAATTAAGTTCATCGGCCCCTGAAGCAGGTACTTGGGAAGGACAGCATCTCTTCTGACCTTCTCCAAGACCTCACTCTAAGGAAAAGCCACCCTAGTTAGTCAGGTCACTGCAGTCCTCCAGGCTTGTTTCCCCATTAATGCAGTGTGGGCCTTTGTTCCTTTCTGGTTGTTCATCCACCTAAGCAGCTTATGAGTTGGCTACTGCTCCAGCTACCAGACTTGGGGCTAGATCCAATAAAGGACTTAGGGACCTAAAGCAGGACTTAGGTGGAATTGAGGGGCCTAAATCCAAGTTTGGGATCCTGAAAACCACTGCTCATCTGTCATCTCACCCTGGAGTCGACTAAACTCACTAGACACTTCCCTCTTTGACCTGCAGGGTCCCTGCTCCTCTGCAGGCCCAGAGCAGCTCCCCTGTGAGCAGCTCAGCATCTGTCTCTGGGCTGGGCCTGTTCACAGTCCCATTGCCTATTTCCCCATGGGGCCTGGCCTGGAAGATCTGCCCACAGACTGAATCTCCACCCCAAATGCATTGCGACTGCAGAAAGTGGGGGCTCATCTTTTGTATAGCAGCCTTGTGGTCAGAACACTTTACAGAAGGGCCCTTTCAAAAAAGAGGCCATTGAAATGTAAATTCACTCTCATCACAATCCAAGAAGCCTCCACTAAATCAAATTAACAATGCCCTTATCACTTCATCACCAGAGTCCATCTGGAGCACTGCAGGCTGCACCAAAAGCAAGGATAGTGGCTTGTGAGAAGGTACCATATATAGCAGCGCCACTGGTGCCTGTGGATCAGGGATCCCCCTTCTGGGGGAAAGGTCAGGGATCTGGGCTAAACCCTCATGGCGAGACCACCTGGTTCAGGTTAGGAAATCACAGGGAGGCTGAATGGAGACACTACCCACACAGAAGGATTGGAATGGAGAGGCTTCATCCCCAAGTGGGGGTGGGGGGGCTGAAGCTCATGGGGGAAAAGGCCCAGGAAACATGAGGATGTGGACCAGGGGTGGGCAAAATGCAGCCCCTGGGCCAGATGTGGCCTGCCAGGCCATTCTATCCAGCCTGCAGGGCCCCTAAAAAATTTAGAAAATAAATATTTATCTGCCCCTGGCTGCCTGTCATTCGGCCCTTGACGGCATGCCAAAACTCAGTAAGTGGCCCTCTGCCCAAAATAATTGCCCACCACTGGTATGGACTCTAGTCTGGGAACTGATCATAGGAGAAGAGAACAGATTACAACAGCCTGGCTTCAACGGTACTGTCTGTGCCCTCACTGGACCTTCATGGGTTTTTGCTATGACCTCACCCCATGACACCTGTTTCAAAAGCCGAATTAAATTCCAGGCGCTGCAAGTAGTATCCAAGGATGGTTTAACAAGTGGTCTAACTAGCCACAGTATCTCTCTGTACTGCATCCTGCAAAGTGGTGATAGGGGCAGCACACAGTACTGCAGATGGAGTCACATAGAGATGCAACCCATATGCAGTCACAGTATTGCCTCCTGCTTTGTATGCAGTTCCTCTGATAATGCCTGAGGAACTGGTTCATCTTTTATTCAGTTCTTCTCCAGGCTGCTGACAGCAGTGCTTTTCCACATTAACCCCCAAAATTTGTCAAGGGGCTGGCTGATTCTTTTATTCAGCACCTCTACCTTGCATTGATCTTTGACCAAAGCTAATGAGAAGCATGTTATTTATTACCACATTAGACCAGCCACTGGCTCATCTTTCTAGTATCGAGTTTCAACCTTGACTTCCCTGCATTTCTCTAATTCCAACTATTTTTGATGGAAATCTGTGCCAATTTTTTGTCTACTTCCTCCTCCAGATCATTAACAATATATGCAGTAGCAATGAGTAATAATCATTTCCTGTCTTGAGGAGCAGACACTCAAGCAGGGCTGGAGAAGTCAAAGGTATTATTCAGTATAGTCTGGCTCTATGTCTCTGGGTATGTTTACATTGCAGTCACTGTCATTTATCTGCTCAGTGATAGATTTTAACTATTCTTAGCTATACTGAGTTTTGTAGACCAGACCTATGTCAGCTAGCTATGACACTGTAAGCCTCCTGGATAGCTGATGTTATTCTGGTATAAAAGTGCCTTGTACTGCATAGGTAAGCTTTTCCTGCCAATGGGAAGCGTCAGAACATTGTACAGATTTTTACGCTGATTTAACTGCATCTGCACTGTGGGTGCTGTATGACTTCCTAGTAGCAGAACTTCTTTAACCCCTTACCAGACTGAGGACCTGAGATGCTCTCTGATCTGGAGGCCTCCTCTCCTAGCATATTCTTGTGGCAGGGAAGGGGCATAAGGCCCCCAACAATTTTGTTTGGGTATACAGAATACAGGGAGAGCCCTGTTTAAAGCTGTGTCAGAGGTAATGTTTCTTTCAGAGGGAGTAAGAGAGATCAGCCAGAGCTACAGTTCCACACCAGCCCCATGAGGAGAGCAGCTCATTCTGGCCCCGTGTGTCGGAACAGCAGCATTGTGCTCCGCCAAGTACATTCCATGGCATAGTTTTTCCTGTCCTGAGATGGTGCTTTGATATTCTCTGTGGCAGTGGTTCTCAACTTTTTCAGACTCGAGGCTCCCACCAGAACTTTTCTGATTTTGGCAGCACCCCAGTGGAGAATCACTGTTCCAGCAGGGTAGCTACTTATTTCTGTTTCTTGGGCACACAAACTGCCTGTAGAGAGTGGCTGTAAAAGCCTTAATTTGGTTGCAGCTGTGAAAGGGTTAACATAGCATCTGGTGTTGCAGTGGTGGGGGGAAGGGGGAAGCCAGGCTTGGAAGAGAATCCTGACTCTGGCCTAGCAGCATCTGTGGGGCCACAGCTAACAGGAGCTAACATCCCTTGGTGATCCTCTGCTGAACACAGACCCCTACCACCACTCTGGCACCCTTCTGCCTCCATCCCAGTGCCCTCCCCATGGTCAGTACCCAGCGCTGCTGCCTGTGCCCAGCCAAGGTCAGCTGGAATGGTCTACTGTGACCCTGCTTCCAGAAGGGAGCATTTTGAATGGACTATGGGAGGATTAGGGAGGGCTGTGGCAGGAGGAGAACCTCCTGTAGCCACTTCCCAAACTGCCCAGCATGCTCCTGCTGGAAAGGGACAGCTCCACACAGACCTCAGAACCTTTGAAAGGGTCTTATGGCACCCCAGTTGAGAACCACTGTGCTATAGGCTCCACTCCCCTGTAGCTAAGAGAGCCATAGGATCAATTCCTTCTACAAACCTACGCCCTAATCCAAACCTCCTTTGGTTGGATCAATGTGAGGAACCTCAAAGACTTCAGTGGGTTCTGGATCAGGCCCTCAGCCCCAGCCACCTTGTGCTTTGCCTTTCTACTCTCCCCTGCACTCAGCCCAATGTGCTTCCTTTCCATCATTCCTACCTCCCTGCCCTCTATCCTAACCCTCCTCTCTCCATCCGCCAATATACTATCACATTGCCAACACAATGCTTGGGAGGGTGGGAAATGCACACAGGCTAATGCTACTACAGAACAGAACATGTACACAGGGCTCCTTGCATTTCACTAGTGTTTCACAAGCTTAGTAAATTCCTTATACTAAGGCCAAAGGAATTCTTCACTGAAATGCAGACAACTCTGGGGTGAAGCACAGCAGCTTCTTTACAATACACAAGAACATTACATGACAACTTAGGATAGGGAGTAATAAACCCTGTATCCTTTTCTTCTGAAAGCTCAGGAGGAAACTGTGGAGGAGGAATATAGCTGTCTCAGTTGGTAGTTAGCCTGGACACCTGAGTTAACACCCGTACTTGCTAGGAGAGCCTTAGGATTCCAGTTCACCCACACAACCTTTGTTCTAGGTCTTATTCTAAATACAGCTACAGCAACTCCAGCGGCATCGTGCCCCCTGTGGAAGTGGAGGTTGATGCAAGACCCTCCAGTTTTTCAGCAGTTTACTATCTGAGGGTTCACCATGCACAGTCTTACATAGTTTGGAGAGGCTCACAATCCCATTGTACCTTACCGGATGGTACTAATAGGCCACACGTTTCTGGCATGTGAGCTCACCCGGCAAAAAGATATTCTGTGGTAGAAATGAGTGAGGAAGTTTAAAGGAGCTTTTTTCCTCTACCAGACACTACCTTGCTCCCTCCCGAGCAAATTCACCTGTCTCCGTTCTCTTGCCTTGTTGCTTCAAACACCTCGTCATCCTCATCCACCTCTTCTCCATGTTTGCCATTCCTCATATGCTTCCCATTGTGCTCCATGGTGCCCTGGGGAAAGGGGTCTTCAGATGCACTGTTCCTTCTCCCCAAGGTGCCAGTGAAACTTGGGTTACTCTCGCTGTCCTTCTGACTCTCAATGGCTGAATCCACCTCGTCCTTCTCAGCCAGAATATCATCAATGTTGGTCTCACGATAGCATCTCAGAGGCACCGAGTCCAGGTCTGTCTCTGAATACTTCACTGTTCTTCTTATAATTCCAGTTTCACAGGAGCCTGGGTTCTTGTTGCCTGAAGGAGCCATTTCTATTTCCACCTCTACGTGACAAAAGCTGTGCTCAGCCATGGACTTCTTGGGTTCTGGTAGCAGCAGGTGGCTGGGTTTCTGAAGGGGCTCTTTGAGGGAAGGCGATTCAGGTTTCTGAGGAGAATTACCTGGAACAGAGAGAGCCCAGAACATTTACATGAACAGGCCATGACCCATTCCTCAGAGAAACTCAACCTCTGTTTTACATGAGGGAATGGCATCTGAGAGGTGGGGAGGCCCACTACTTCCCAACGTTACATATGAGCAGCCCTGCACAGGCCCAGAGAAGAGGGGAGTGAGAAACAGGAGGCAGAAAGGAAGTAATAGGCAGTACTCAAAGAGAGACATTTCTAGTTTTGCAGCCATTGCAGCTGTGAGGATTTAGGGCAGTTAGGTGCATCTAAAGCTCTATGAACTGGGTCCCCCTCAGCCAGCAACCCCCAAAGCACCTGGAACCCTCCTAAAAGGAAGCCAAGAGTGAAGCCCAGCCCCCAGTGGGTACAGAGTCACTGTAAAATCTCATTCATAAGCACAGAGAGGTTTGTATGAACAGATTAATGGTAGCAGAGGTGTGGGTCTTAAGTGAGGGACTAGTTATTTTGAGCCTGGGTTTTATTATATCAGCTTGAACTACGCAGTTTCCATCCAGCTTTCAGATCCCATGCCCCAAAGTTTGGATGGACAGTTGGGGGCTTGGGGTGGACTGTGACAGAGAAAAGGCCAGCCCTAGCATTCAGACCTGGATCTGGTTCCAAGTGGAGGGAGAACTCCCTTCCCCAGCCCCACTGCTCACCACAGGGGACCATTTACCTGTACCTGGAGAATCTAGAGAGCCATAGAAGAATTCCCACTTGGCCTTTGCAATGCGTTGGGCATGGGCTGAGGTCTCCCGGGAATATGCCCATGAGCCCCCCTGCAGGAAAGGGAGACAGCATCAGTGGTGAGATCCCTGTGAAGTGTGAAGAGTTGCAAAGCAGAGAGGTGGCCTCTAGAGGCAGAGGGACCAGCTCTCCCTTAGAGTAACTCTGTGCAGTACCTGGTAGCATGGCTCCATGTTCAGAGGACTCCCTAGGAGTGCTGAGATGTCCTCTGATGGTGTCCCAAGCCCATTGGTGAGAGAACTGAAGATGCAGTTGGAATTCAGGGAGTGGGAATCCCTTCCATTGCCAGAACCACTAGAGGAGCGCTTGTCACCGGGAGGCCTGCTCCCAGCCAGGAAAGGGTCTGATGCAGAGGACTCTAGTTTCAGCTTCCGACTCAGGTGCTCATGAAACTTAGTGTTGTGGCTCAGAGGGGTGTATGTCCCACCAGGAGTCCCGCTCCCAGGGTTAGACCCAGGCAGCTCGGCTGTCAGTTGGAGGTCCTCGTTCATGGTCTGCTTGATGCCACTCTGAGGTGACATGGCTTTGCTCTGCCGGGAGACCTGGATTTGCGCTGCTAGGCAGGCATTCTCCTTTCTGCTGGAGCTACAGCGGATGGCCTCCCCAAACTCCAAGCTCCTGCTCAGGCCATGGGCACTCTGCTCATTCTCCCTCCGGGGCTCAGCTGGTGGGAGGCCATTCAGGGTTTTCACACTGGCTTTCTCAATGAACCGGAACGTCACCACAGAGCTATGTCCTTCAGGGGCAGATGCCACCAGAGGGGTGCGACTGCCAGGTGATGACAGCGAGGGGCTTGGCCTGCTTCGCAGTGGGGTGCAAGGAGCTGTCACTCGTCCGGTGCTTGAGCAGTTGCTGTTGCCAAAGGGGCCTGTCTCCAATGCCTTACGGACCAAGGAGCCAGTGCTGTTATACATGCCCAGCTGGGAGCGCCGCGCATCGGGATTCAGACCCTTGCGCAGTAAGTGGATCCTGCCTGCATTGAGATTGGGGGTGAGACAGCGCGGGGGGCTGTAGGTACCATATTCAATGAAGTTCTTGGCAGGAGGCAGCCAGGGCCTGCGCTCCACTTGCGGGGATGACATGGCACAGTCTCCATCAGGGCGGAAGTGCATGACCTCCCCAGCCTGGGCCATCCTGCTGGGGAAGGGCAAGGCGTCGTCAGGTCTGAAGCCAGAAGGGGTGGGGCAGGAGGGAGGAGAAGCTTTCCCAGTGCCTGCGAGACGAGGGCTGGGCTGGAAGGTGACACATCCTTATGTGGCCCTGAAATAGAGGCACAAGCTGTGAGTTAAGGGCATGGTCAGATATACACAGAGAAGGGAGAGAGATGGTTGGACAGGGCAGAGATGGAAACTACCTTGAGTTACTCCTGTACAACCCAGTTCACCTCAGTCAGATTGTACTGGTGTGAATAAAGGCAGAATTTGGTCTGGGTGAGCAAAACGAATGAATAGATAAATAAAACCCTGTGAGGTAAGGAGACAGAAGACAAGAACTGGCCACTCAACCTGCTTGCCCAGTGTTGGTACATGCCTGATATATACCTGGATATTGAATCTGGTGATTAGCACATTACACACACAGCAGAGCTGGGCATCTGTAAAAGACAGAGCAAGGGTTTTAATGAAAGAGGCTGGGAACATGTGCATACGTTACTGAGAGGAGAGAGGGGCTTCTGGGCATAAGGCAGCCTGAGAGAAAGGCAGTGGGGGGTGTGACTGTCCCCTTCAGTATGCAATATAAGTGGCACAGGGCTACCATGAAAAGGAGTAAGTGGACCCCAAAGCCAGTGGAGGGATGCAGTGCCAGCATACAGTGGTGGCAGAGGTGGTGGTGGAGGCACAGTGCCAGACCCGTGTGAATGAAGCTGTGTCACTAGGAGCAGAGCTGCCACATGACCCTGTGTCCTTCACAAAGAATGAGTCCAGTCCTGCTGCTCTAAAATTCATCCCCACCAGCTGAGCAGGCTGCCACAACACAGCCATAACTCAGGCACTGCTGAATATCAAGCACTATCCCCCCTCCCCTGGCAGGAAAGGGCAATAGGAACAATTCAACAACAAAAGCAGCTTCTTTCAAAGAGCTGGATGACCAAGGCCATCAGCAGGCAATCTTTTACTCATTTTTCTGCACCATTTGTTCTGTTAAGCAGCCTGGCGTCCAGCACACCCAACACTACTCCAGTCCTGCCTCTTCCCAGGAGTCCACCAGGATACAGCTCTGAAAGGTATCCAGCATCAGTGACATGGCACTGGTGACTCAGACACCATCCCTCCACTCAAGATCATCCTAGGGCATGATCAATCACTTTACCCATCACAGTCCAGACTGGGAAGAATTGTCTGAGCCAAGTGAAAAGCAGATATAGAAGCCAGATTCTGGACATCTAACACTTGCACACTGTGCAGGACCATGGCCTTGGTACAGGCCAGAAGGCAGCAGCAAGTGACAGAAACTAAACTCAGGCCTGACCACTGTATGATCAGCCATCAGCAGATAACACACAAAATCATATAGGTAATGGTGTGCACAGTGGGAAATGGCACGAGCCCTATGCCAGGCCATCTCATCCCCACAAATCACAATGCCCCCCCCACAGACTTTGACAGGACAAGGTGGTAGGTGCTACTGCGTTCTTCCTTCCTGAAAACAATGCCAGGACAGGAGCCTCAAATCTAAGACATCCTCATTCAAATTTCCTCATCAAACAGCAGGAAGCAGAGGCAGGACTGACTGATTGTGTGCTCCCTTACAGACCAGCACAGACTAAGGGACTGACTGATAAAGGGGTGCATTGACACAGGGTTAGTGGTGGTGGTAAAACACCCACACACTTGACATTTTGGGAGGTACCCGCAGGCATATTGACAAGGCTGTGGTTGCAAAGACCAACAAATTCATTCCACCACTTCTTTTCCTCTGGGATTTTCACTAGCATCTCTGGTTTAACCCAGACTGCCAGTCACATCCTGGACCTGACTTATAGCACTGTCTTGAACAGACCATCACCTCACTAAGGCCGTGGCCAGAGACCGTCCTGTTCCAGGCAATAAGAAAGGCTCATGGAACTTAATCTAACCATAAAGACTACAACACCTGCTAAATTGTTGGGGACTCCACCCACAAGATGAGGAATTGAGGCCCTGGTGAATCATTGTTATAAAGTAAGTCTAACCATCTACACACTGGTAGCTAAATAGGCCCTTCCCCATCATCCAACATGTTTTCTAACACTCTGAGTCTGATGAGGAGAGAGGAACATCCACGGAAATTCTGGCATCCACGGAAATAAGGGCTGATACAGACATAACAAATGCTTTCTATGGTGAGGCTGTATTATAGAATAACAGACCTTCCTTATCAGACTTCACTGAAGTCACTAAATCCTGCCTCAGGGAACTATCTATATGGTAGGACCCACTTCACCAGCCCTGTGCATCACCAACAGCCTGCATCGGAGCTGAGCACCACATACTACAAAGAGCTATCATTTCTGAAGGCATACAGTCTCTGAAAGCCTTCACACACAGCACAAATCTGTTCCGTCTCTACTGCTTTACACACAGCCTGTCTGCATTGCCAGAGGCCAGTGCATTCCCTTCTGAAAAATATCTGGACATCCTAAATGAAGCTTAGCCCAAAGTTTAGCAACCCGACTCAAGTCTCCTGGCTCATGTATCAAGTTCACAAGCAACTGGTACCACTGCTGACCAAAACAGCCCATTCCTCATTAACAGACGGGTAGAAATCTTCTTTTCTTCCTTCACATATACAATAGTCAAACCAACAGGAAAGAACCCTGCCCTGGATAGATCAGTCCTAGCCAAATACTGCCCAGAATCAAACTTCCCATTCCTGAGCAAGCTCAGAGAAAAGATAGCCAAAGGCCAGTTACTAAACTCAGTGAACAGAAGCCAACTTTCTAGAACCAGGACGATCTGAACTTAGGCCAGGACACAAAACTGAAACCACCAATGTGGCACTGATGGAGATTTCCTGCTGTCAGTGGATAGAGCAGGCATCTACTCCCACCTTTCTGGATCTCTCTCCCACCTATATCAATTGTGGAATACAACTTTCTTACCTGAGAGAGAGCTGGTAGAATTTCAGGGTAAATGCACTAAAATTGTTTGGGTCCTACCAGAAAGCAGTCATAGCAATATGCGCCTCTATTACCAGAGCCTCATATGTGGAATCCCACACAATTTTCTGCAGTCCTGTTCTTCAACCCCATGCAGCCAACTAGGTGAACTGGTCAAATGGACTTACATGTCAGAAATATGCAGAATGACATGCAGTCCTCCTTATCCTTCACCACATACAGCTATGCCTCTAGTAGCAAGATGGCTCACTGCTTGGGTGCAATCGGTCCAAGGATGAAGAACCGCTGGTTGAAGCTGGACTCAAGCAAGACAGAGGTGACGCTGGTGGACAGAGAGAAGCACTTTAGAGAGTTTGCCACCAGGAGATAACTTCCTGAGTGCATGACCTTGACTCACTGATTCAGTTTATAACTTAAGAACGCTCCTGGATTTCTTGATGATCCTAAGCTGTCACATAGCAACATCCACAAGTCATGCTTTCTATCATAGCCAGGTGGTTAGCAAACTATGTCCTATTCTGCTCAAGGACTCATTGCCATGTCTTGGCTAGAGTAACCTAGTGCAGTATATCTGGGCATGAAGTCTTTAGGGCTTAGGGAACTCAAACTAATGCCACAAGGGAAAGTAGGCTGAACACTAGGAAAAACTTTCTAATTACAAGGATAGTTGTGGCAGAGCACAGGTTGGGCCTTTGACTTTAAACGTTTTCAGGAAGGCTTTGAGTAACCAGCAGGTGCATTTGGGCCCAATTAAATAGTCACATGACTGAACAGGGGCCACTGGATTGGAAGAGGGCTGTTATACCTCAGTATAAGCCCGTGATGTAGGAGCAGAGCAGGCAGTTACACCTACGAGCTAGAAGAGCAACATTACTCAGACTGCAATTCCTGGAAGACCTTGAGGTCAGGGTAGGAACTATGGGGATGGAGGAGCTTCCTGGTCCTGGGGCATGACCTGAAACTACACCCTGCTGGGGCTGGATGGTGGGGTGGGACTGCCTGTGGTGGGGCAGTCTCCAAGAAATGCCATACTTGTGCCTCCCCAGTGAAAGGCAAGGATGGGGCCTTAGTCTCAGCCCCTGCTGCCTTGGGGGTACCCTGTGGAGGGGAAAGGCTAGCAGAGCACACCCTGACAGAAAAGCACAGGGCTCAGGCCCACTGAATGGGGAATCCAGATTCACTGAGTAGGATCTGAGACATGGCCAAGGTCCAGTAAGGGATCTGAGGCCATGGGGGGCAAGGAGCCCAAAATGAGGCCTAAGGGGCAAAAGGCCCAGGAGCCCAGTGAGGGGGCAGAGTAGAGGCCCCAAAGAGGGGCATGTGGCCAAGGTACATCTGAAGATACCTGAGACCAGATGTAGGCTGGAGGCTGACTGCAGCCCAACTAAGGGACCGGGGGAGTTGAAAGTGATTTTTTTGGGGTGCCAGCTGCAAGGCATGGGGTACAGTGTAGGTATGGTTCAGAGCCATGTATTACACCCTTGGCATTGGGCATTAAATGGACAGCCTCCTGCCTATGAACAACTTTAGTTCCAACAAAGGTGTGGCAGACGAGTAAGGTGGGCAGACTGCCCTAGACAGGTGGGCAGGCTGATGTTGTGACTGACTTTGTGATGGCCCCCTGTCACAATAGTAAAGCACTAGAATAGGTTACCTGGGGAGGTTGAAATAACCTCTAATGATGGAGGTTTTAAGAACAAGTTAGACTGATATCAGACTGATATCTATGGTTTAGATATGGCTGATTCTGCCTTGGGGCTGTGTGGTGGAAGAGATGACTTATCAAGGTTCCTTCCAACCCTATTTTGTGTGATTCTATGGTACTGAATACAATGGAACATCTTTTAGGCAACACAGACTACCATGAGCATATCACTGCTGTCCACCTTTCTCTACAACAACTTCCCACAAAATAAGTGAAGTCCACAGTCTAAGTTGCCATCTTCAAGGCACTTGATGGTACAGATGCAGGATATTTAAAGACCACATAGTGATCTGGGAAAAAGACCATGGTCCATGGCTTCACTCTTTTGGTGCGGGAGACTGATTTATTCTGGGACTAGTCTCAAACTGCAGAACAAACCCCTCCCAGAACTAAGGGTTGTGCCTTCTCTGACATAAGCATACAGCAAGTCACATCTCTGTATTAAGAAGAAGAAAAAACACTTTCATGCATATACTGAAAGGAAGGGAATAGAAAATAAATACTGTGTGTTATTATTCCATTTTGAAAGCAGATTATTATAAACAGGACTGGGAATTCTTCTTCTGGAATTATTCAAGAATACCTGCTGTTTTTTAAATGCCCCTTCCCTTAAAGCAAATTATCTTTCAAGTGTAGACAAGCTCCAGTATTTTTACCAACTATTCAAACTGCCCTGATCATGCTCTGTAACTATCTCCTTCCATTTCAACTGAAACAACAATAGCTACAATCCTATTGTTTCTGAAGGCATTAAAATGTCAATGTCCATCCAGAACATTGACATTGTCCAACATTCTATTTAAAGGGGATTCCTAGGCGAGGAAGGACGTGTTGCATTTTGCTGGCCAGATCCCCTTACCTCTCATTGTTAATAAGCCTATTCCCCCTCAAACCCTTCTGGACCCTTCATATATGCCAGTCTGGAGATGCTGGACATGGATCACAGGTATTACATGTGAAATAATAAGGGAAGAGAGACAGTTGGGAGTAAATGTTTACACAGAAAAAAGTTGAAAAGGAACCCCAAACTAATTAAAAATAACTACTGAGATAGTCCTTTACAGTCTGCAAAGTGATGAACAATAAACACCAATACCAGGAAACACAACTAAAGAAACCAGTATTCAGAGGTATTACTGACAGAGGATGCCTGGCACTGCACACTTCACCCTAGGAGGGAAGATGGAAAACACGACTCTCTTCCTGAAGCACTATCTCCAGAATGCAGCAAGCCACGAGACAGAAAGCCCATGAAACTACAGCCTTCTAGACTTCATTAATGAAAGATTTTGAAGAAGACATGCTAAGACACTACAATGATAATCAGAGAAAAATCTCCGGGAGCCAGAAGATACCTGTGGGATACCTCTTGCAGATGTCATGCTGGTTCTACACCTAGCTTCTCATCATCACCCACAACAAAGTTTTGTATGCAAGGTAGACCTTTGAAGCATCACTCATTGGAGGTATGCAGTGGGCACATACAGCTTTCTGACAAGGTAGTCACTCATCAGGAAGAGCATGCTGTTTTCAGGGAAACTGCTTCAGTATGGATACTTCAGATTGTAGTACACCCCACAGTTGTAGAATCAGAGAATCATAGAAAATGAAGGCTGGAAGGGACCTCAGGAGATCATCTAGTTCAAGCCCCTGTTCAAAGCAGGATCATCCCCAACTTCCAGCCAGGCTTTGTCAAGCTGGCCCTTAAAAACCTCCAAGGATGGAGATTATATCACCTCTCTAGGTAACTTGTTCCAGTGCTTCAGGACCCTCCTAGCGAGAAATGTTTTCCTAATATCCAACTTAAACCTCCCTTGCTGCAGCTTGAGACCATTCCTCCTTGTTCTGTCATCACTGAGAACAGTCCAGCTCCATCCTCTTTGGACCCACCCTTCAGGTAGTTAAAGGCTGCTATCAAATCCCCTCTCAGTCTTTTCTTCTCCAAACTAAATAAACCTAGTTCCCTCAGCCTCTCCTCATAAGTCATGTGCCTCATCCCCCTAACCATTTTTGTTGCTCTCCGATGGACTCTCTCCAACTTGTCCCCAACCTTTCTATAGTGGGGGGTCCAGAACTGGACACAGTACTCCAGATGTAGCCTCACCAGTATAGAATATAGGGGAATAATTACTTCCCTCAATCTGCTGGCAACACTCCTACTAATGCAGCCCAGTATGCCGTTAGCCTTCTTGGCAACAAGGGCACACTGCTGACTCGTATCCAGCTTATTGTCCCCTGTAACCCCCAGGCCCTTTTCTGCAGAGCTGCTGCTTAGGCAGTCAGTCCCCAGGCAGTAGCGGTGCATGGGATTGTTTCATCCTAACTGCAGGGCTTTGCATTTTTCCTTGTTGAATCTCATACAGTTTCTTTTGGCCCAATCCTACAATTTATCTAGATCACTCTGAATCCTAGCCCTACCCTCTAGTCTATCTACTACCCCCCTAGCTTGGTGTCATCTGTGAACTTGCTGAGGGTGCAAGCCATACGCAGTGGAAGGGGGGAGCTAATGGGGCTTATCCCCCCCTCAAATGCGGGGCAGTAGGTTTCCAGGCTACAGCAGGGATGGGGAGAGAGTAGGGCTGCGGCTGGGGGAGGGGCAGGTGCTGCACAGCCAGCAGGGTGCGGGACTCAGCCACGAGCGGCTTTTCCAGGAGGTGCAGCTCTTACTGCTACAGTACATGCATCCCAGGAGGTATGGAGACATGTGCCCCCAAATCTGCAAGGGGCAGAGCAGGCTGCTGCTGTATGCTGAGATCGGGGTTGTGCCAGGGTTACCCCCATCATCTTCCCAGGGATGATTCTGAGTGGGGCAGGGTGGGCATGGGGGTCCCAGGGGCTCCGTCCCCTCCAGCCTGGAGGCACAGCCAAGGCTGGCCCTGCTCTGCACCCCCCCAGGCAGTGCGGGGCAGGGGGTAGCAGATTCGTTGGCACGGGGGCGCCAGTACCAGGCAACAACCCTGGGCACAGGGGAGGAGGTGGCTGCACAGGTACAGTGGGCCCTGGCCCCAATCCTGATCCCAGGCCCAGCTCAGCTCCCTCCCGATCCCAGCCCATTCCCAGCCCCAGCCCTTCTCCCTCCCCTTCTATGGCCCTTTCTCCTCCCCCTAACCCTTCCCTCGCAGACTTTCTGGGGGGAGGGACATGTGTGCACACTCAGCCCCCACAAAAAAAAATTCTCCTTCTGCCTATGGTGCAATCCATCCCATCATCCAGGCTGTTAATGAAGATATTGAACAAAACCAGCCCCAGGACTGACTCCTTGGGCATTCCACTTGATACCAGCTGCCAACTAGATATTGAGCCATTACAATCCAGCCACCTTTCTATCCACTTTAAAATTTATTCATCCAACCCATACTTCCTCAGCTTGCTTGCAAGGATGCTGTGGGAAATGGTATCAAAAGCCTTGCTAAAGTCAAGGTATATTATATGTCCACTGTTTTTCCCTCATCCACAGAGCCAGTTTTATCTCATCGTAGAAGGCAATCAGGTTGGTCAGGCATGACTTGCCCTTGGTGAATCCATGCCAACTATTCCTAATCATCTTCTTCTCCTCCAAGTGCTTAGGAATGGATTCTTTGAGGATCTGCTCCATGACTTTTCAGGGGACTGAGGTAAGCTGACTGGTCTGTAGTTCCCTGGATCCTCCTCCTTCCCTTTCTTAAAGATGGGCACTATATTTGCCCTTTTCCAATTGTCCGGGACCTCCCTTGATCACCACAAGTTTTCAAAGATAATGGCCAGTGGCTCTGCAATCACATCAACCAACTCCCTCAGCACCCTTGGATGCATTGCATCTGGCCCCATGAGTTATACATTTCCAGCTTTTCTAAGCAGTGCCTAACCTGTTCTTTCACCACTGAGGGCTGCTCACCTTCTCCCCAAACTGTGCCGCCCAATGCAGCAGTCTGTGAGCTGACCTTACCTGTAAAGACCAAGGTAAAAAAGGCATTTAGTACTTCAGCCTTTCCTCCTCATCTGTCACTAAGTTGCCTCCCCCATTCAGTAAGGGACCCACACTTTCCTTGACCTTCCTCTTGTTGCTAACATACTTGTAGAAACCCATCTTGTTACCCTTCACATCCCTTGCTAGCTACAACCCCAAATGCACTTTGGCTTTCCTGACATCATCCCTGCATGCCCGAACAATATTCTGGTCTTTCACCAAGGAAGTATAGGATCCCCTGCTCATGTGCAACAGCATGATGCAATAAGGAAAAAAGGACTCTGAATCAGACTGTGGGCTGAAATGAGGACATAGCCAGAAACATACAGGAAACAGAGCTAGCATGCGACTCAAAGTATCAAACAAAGGATCAAAACGATTCTAGGTTTTTTGATGCTATTTGCTATACAGCAATGGCAGAGGATGTGAAATCCTTTGAAATCCTGGCTCCTGGCCCTCTGGATGGTGCCTCCACTCCACCTTGCTATGGAATTCAGCTCCTCCTTTCCAGATTTCGGATGCTATGTTACTGAAACAAAAGGCCCTGTGTGTGTACTCTCTAGCCAAGGCCCCTGGATTTCAAAGGCACTCCAGACCAGCACACTAGAGATCATGGGGTAGCATTAAGGAAAATAAAGACTGGAGGATTTTATTGATTTAAAGAAGAAACTGAATGCCACAAGTTTGGCTTGATTTGTGATTTAATCAAATATTAAATTACTGATTTTACTTTGTCAATATGATGCAGATTTTGGTATTAACAATCATCCTGGTTGCCATGGAGGAAAACGGGAACTGAGTATGGGCTGCAGGGTATGTATGTGAAGCTGTTTGGGCATGTCCGATAAGCTTGTTAGCTTGAAATTTCTGCTTAAAAGATCAGCCAGAAAATAGGTGATACTGTTAGTATTTTAATTCAACAATTTAATGTTGAAACGTTAATAACTAATTGGAATGACCAGGGCAGTTCAGAGTTCACCCTCCCCCTCGTTTCAGGCTCCCTGCAAACTCAGGCATATGCCACAACACCAGTTTATTCTTGGTTTTCTTTATAGATGTTATTCTTTTCATTAAAGATTTGATTCCATTGCACAATTTTGAAGCAAACCCTGTCACTGCAGAACCAAAGGTGCCAGAAGCCCTGGCCATGTGCAGAAGCTCTCAACCAAAACACCCAGTGCTCACAACACAACTGTGCCTCAGTGACCCTCATGACTGTAGCTTTTACTCAAAGTGCTACAGCCATATACTAATTCAGGCCATTTGCCCTCAATTTATTCCCAGCATCTCAGGCCCAGTCCTTTTACTCCCAACTAATCTGCTGCATTTAGCTCAAACTTTGTCATAAAAGCAGCGTTGTCTTCATAAAGTGATCTTGACTTCTTTATATTTAAGCCTTTTATTCTGTTCCCATCAGGTCAGGGGTTAACACCTACAGCACAGCCAGTCACAACCAAGCCCCTTATACCCGAGAAGTCTGTGGCTGCCTCTTCTAAGAGTCCAGGCTTTTGTTTCATTTAGATCCTTTACTTCCAGCCACCCTATCTGGTCCCAAGTCACTAATCAGACTTGGACTCTATCAGCATCCATGACCTGTAACCCTAGGTCCCCCAATCACATCTATGGTAATTACTGCTGAACACCCCAGTCTTGCCATGGATATGTACAGCCTAGAGCTGCACCATTTCCAGAATTGTAATCCCATAGCCTCACCCCTTTTAATGTCACTGTCATCACATATTCCAACATCTATCTGCAAGCTCACCCTTAAAGTGCCCTGGGACCCTGAGGCATCTTCAGGCCCTGAATAAATCCACAGCCCCTTTAACATTAGCCTGTTTTCTGGGTAGAATGTGGAGGCTGCATCATGGGCAGAGTGGATAGAAGGCAATACTGCACATTGTTGTTGTTGTTATTTTAAATTAGATCTTATTATAGTCTCTTAAAACCATTTATTTTTAAAATGAACCTGTGTGAAACTGAATAGGTCAATGACTGAACTGGTTACAATCAGTTCAAATAATTTAAATAGATAAAACACTACACCAATAAACCTCCATCAAATGTTAATGAGTTAAAGGTTTATTAATTATATATAGAATCAGGGAGAAAAACTTTATCCTTTGAAGTCAAATCAGTATGTCAGAATACCACACACCACATTAAACACCTATATTATTTTCAGTCTTCACACAGAACAAGAATTGTTCGATATTTCTCCCAATTTCAAAAACTTTTAATTTGTGCTGTTCAGAAAAAAAGATGCTACCTTAATTAGTTTTAGTTTCTGATTAGCTAGCCGGTGCAAAGATAATATCTTGGGGAGTTAGACCAGTTCATTTCTCACTACCTGGGAAGATGATTAGAAGCTGTAAAAGCAGGAAAACACGTTTCTCCATTCCAATTTTTTAATTCCAATTTATGAATCTTTGACAAGGGTGAGAAAAGGGTGAGTGAAATCTATTGATTCTAAACACTTGAATGCCATGGGACAGATTTGCAAAGGTATTTAGGCACCCTGAGATGCAGTTGAGCATTCTATTCTACACTTGGGAGTTAAGCATCAAACTCACTTTTGACAGAGCCACTAGGCATCTATCTACAAGTTTAAATACCTGTAAAAGTCTGCTGCATGGTGACCAGACTGAATCTATCAATTCACTAACTACAGTTTACACTTCCTCTGTTTAATAAATCATTTCTTTTTAAATCCAAAGTATGCTTTGATAAGCTGTCTGCCTTAGGTATTCAAAACACTTAAGGTGGTTTCATTTAACAGTAAAGAGTAAAAAGTGCTTTTCTACATTTTAAGTGAATTCCAGTTTTTATCTAAATGCAACTTACACAGATCCTGGGTACAAAAATGTCATTAACAGAAGTGAGCTATGCAGATTTACAACAGAAAAAATAATAAATCTACACAAACGTATGTCATTGATTAAATATGTATAAATGCAGTATATGTAAAGACTACATTAAGCTGTAAATCAACTTAATTTAATGGCTATAACAACCAAACAGCATAGAAGTTAGAAAGTATAACTGTACAATATGGAAAACCAATGATTTAATCAAGGTTTCCCATGTGCTCATATAAGTTATCATTAAAACTAGTGATTGAATCATTCCAACATAAATCAAGCCATCTCAGTCAGGTTGGGCGATGAAGAGGAGCTTTCCAGTATAAAGTGATTTGGATGGTCTGAGTGAGCATCTTCTGACCCAGCTGGCTGAACCCTGCAGAAAAATGCTTTCTATGGAGGGGCAATCAGACTGAAGCTTGAAGGACCTGTAGCAGCAGTTTAGAGAACAGGGGACTGAAGCTGCAGACAGGCAAGCACCATGGATGGAGGCAAATCCTGTGACTGAGTGCACGTGAAGATTTCATTTCTGCTTTGTTAAGCAGTTCACAAATATCAGATTCACGTGAGCATCCTACTTCTAGCTGTGCATGAGCTCCCACCTCAAAACCAGAGATAGATCCCTGGCTTGGGTTTGGGTTAGGAAGCAGCTGCTTTGGTTAGGAAGTATTTTTGGTGCAGTAGGAGTGAAGCCAGGATTAGAAGTGGGTGCGTTTTCTTCAGGGAAGGGACAAAGATTGGAGGGGAAGACATGGCCTATGAGTACTGTTTATCCCAGAGGCAACATGCAGCAGAGAAGCTGCACACCTACATGAGCTGGGTGTTCAGTGCTCAGCCACAGGGTGAATGATGAAAAGGATATCATGGTAAGGAAGGGGTGCAGGATTTGTAAAGTCCAGGTCCCGAGTGAGGACATAAAGCATTGTAGACGGCAGGCTGTAGGAGTGTGGGGTGTGGTGCACAGCATCCAAAATGGACAGCACTTGCACTTCAGAGAGTGCTACGAGGTATTGAGGTGGAGAGCACAGGTAAAGGAAGGGGCTTTTGGGAGTGCCAGGCAAGGGACAGCTGGAGGGGATGGGAAGCATGGGTTCAAGGAAGAATTTTGAAAGGTGCTGCATCATCTGACAGTTTTGCTCTGGGGGTATCTGGGGAGTGATCTGGGAAATGTGGGTACTGGGTAGAGGCATAAAGTGTGAGTTCCTCCAAGGCAGCCTGGATGGTGGCGGACACGGCAGCTCTATGGCATGTAGAACCGGCACCCAGAACTGCTCCTGCTGGATTTTCCTCTGTCCTTTCCTGAAAATACCCCTCCCAGCAGGACTAGCAGCCAGCCTGGCCTCTCCCAGCCCTCTCTCCCCCTCTGCTTAGCCTGGCCAGGCCCCTCACCTCAGGGAGGATCAGCTCTGAGTGGATGTGACATCCATCCGGATCAGGAGGGACCTGGCTCTGAACTGAGACAGTAAACAACCCCCTCTGCCCTCCCCTCCACCGGCCCCCGAGAGAGGGGCCAGGGCCACAGCTCCAGTCACAAGGGGGGAAGCAAACGGCAACAGCTCGTTACTCGACTCGACTCCAGGGAAGCGCAGAGCCCCGGGAGCGTGTCCCGCGGGCGGGGAGCCAGGAGCTGCGGGGCCCCCGCGCCCAGCACCGCCCGCTCGCGGCGCCGCCGCCACCTCCGGAACCCGGCGGGGAGCCCCGCAGCGCCTGCGGGCCCGGGGCGGGTGCGGGAAGCGCGGTGGGGCCGTGGCCTGCCCCGACAGCCCCCGCCGGGAGCAGCCGGCAGCGCCGCCGCAGCCGAGTCGACTCAGCCCTCCGGGAGGCCTGACCGGGGACGGGGCAGGCGGGCGGCGCGGGGCCGGGCCGGGCCGGGCCGGGCCGGGAGCGCACGGCGCTGCATCCACGGGGCTGCTCTCCGCGACCCGCCCCGCGGCTCTGTCCCGCCCGCGCGTCCCCCCACGCAACTTTCCAGCGCCCGGCCGCCCGCTCGCCGCCCCCCGGCTCCTTTGTCCGCGCCGCGGCGGCCGGGCCGGGCCGGGCCGGGCCGGGCCGGACTGCGCTGCTCACCCGCGCGGGGCTGGCTGCGGCATCCTCCGGCCGGGCTCGCTCCCCGCCGCGGCGCCGCACCTCGAGCCGGAGCCGGAGCCGGAGACGCGAGCGGCGGAGTCCGCCCGTGAGCAGCGCCCCGCGGGTCCCGCCGCGCCGAGCATCCCGCAGCCGCCGCGCACCGCCCCCGCCCCTGCCTGTGCCCGTCTCCGCCGCGGCGCCCCAGCAGCCAATCCGGCGCGGGCAGCGGGCGGCGGCCCCGCCCCCGGCAGGTCCCCACGGCGGGGGGCGGCCTGGCTCTGCGCAGCGGGGCCGGTGCCCGGGGGTGGCGGGACCGTGTCCAGTCGCTGGCAGCCCCCAAGGAGACCAGCGCGGGGGGAGGCGGGGACCCCGCAGCCCGGGAACATGCTCCAGGGGCAGGTGTGCGCGCGAGACACCTGCCCCGAGGGAAGGAGCGGGTCCGGGGCGAGGGAGGCAGGGAGCGAGGCGCGCCCTGTCCTGTCCTGTCCTGCCCAAGCCTTGCGGGCTGGCTGTGCGGGTGTCAGCCTCGCACTCTCTAAATAACTCCTGTCCGTGTCTCTCACCTGCCCCTGGAGCTGGTTCATAGACTCATAGAGAAGTGGGGCTGAAAGGGACCTGCAGACAGTCATCTAGTGCAAGGTAGGATCACCCCCATCCAAACCATCCTGTACAATCCAGAATCTAAACTCTACATAAGACTGCCACCAACCCTACCCTGCCACAGGTACAGCAGGGGAAGCAAGGCAGCCAACCTCCCGCTTCTATGAAATGTCAATATATACTCAAGAGATGTCGGGGCCATGCCCCCTGCTCCTCCAGTACAGAAGAAAGCAACCTCCCTCCCCACAGTCTTTACCAATCGGGAGGTAAAATCCCTTCCTAATCCCAAATGTGGTCCCAGCAGGTTGTTTGATGTGTGTCAGTATCTCTCACATGATTTCTAAGGAATAAGTTCTTTCTGTGTCACTGTTTTTCTCACACTTCCCCAGGAGCACGTCTCCTCTGTGTGTCTGTGTCCTTCTCATACATGCTTACTTGGGAACAGGTCTTTGGTGCATCTGTGTCATGCTCCCTTACACACACACACTAGAGAACAGGCTCTCCCTCCCCCTCTCACACACACCCACTGCCTAAGGAGCAAGTTCTCTTGTAGTCTTGCTGGAGAATGCTCTTGCTCTCTGCCTCACCCACTCTCAGGGAACCAGCTCCATCTGTCTCTAGAACATGACATGTTTCTACCCCTGAAATAGGAAGTCCTGGGGCACAATTTACCAGCCAGTTGCACCCATGCAGTCAAACCAATGTCAGTTAATAAATGTTTGGGACTGAATGCTTCCCTCTCCCTGGAGCATAGGGCCTCATTTTCACCCTGACATGGAATGACCTCTCCCTTGAATGGCCTGGCATCACTCACTGGTGGCTGGGGAGTGAGGGATAGTGTCCAGACATGGCCTTTTTCTGATCAAGCCAAACTAACTGCTTTGAAGTCCCCTAAGAACTACTGATATGTTGGGATCTCGGGGCTCTGCAAACTGATCACAGTCAGGCAGTGAACTGATCACACCGGGTATAAAAGCAACTGATAATCTGGACATGTTTGGGGTAGCCTAATGCACTCTGAGGGTGGCACTGTAGTTGGGGAGCAATTTACAATATGCATCTCTTTGTATTTGGAGTTTGGTATTAGTGTGGTTTGATGTGAGGATGCCTTTGGTGAGAGGTCATTTCACTTACTTTCCAGCAAGGGATCAAATGTAGACATTCTTCACATCTCACATTTTCTTGGATGATGTCTTCCCTCTCTGGTATGGGATGATGACTGCCCAGCCTAACTCTGCCCTGGGAGTTGATCTGGGGAGTTTTCTGTCTATACAGTGGGGTGCTTTATCTCACTCAAAACAATCCATTTGTCTGTCCTAAGCAGCTGGAAATCTCTCTCCCACCACTGTCTTCTGGGGCTGTGAGATGCATCCCTGAAAGTTGTGGGGTGTCTGACTCCCTTTGGGCAGAAAAGGTTCCTTGAAGATGGTCTCTCTCTCAGCATACTTGCCTGTACAGGAAGACAACCATCTTTCCAGCAGAGCTCCAAGCTGTCAGATCAATTCTTAATTAAACTGTGCTTTTATTACCCAACCCAGGAATCGTTATCAAATCTAGCAGTGGGGAGGGCCAATTTCCAATGCTTATGTAAGTCTTTCACAAAGGGGTTCAGGAGCACCTTCCTCTTCCAGTTCCCATTTCCCCCTCTGCTTGTGCTCAGCTTAGCCTCACGTTGCCTCCAGCCCCCGCTGTCTCCTAGAAAGGCAAGCACAGTCTCACCTCCCACGGAGTGTGGATGTATAGGGAAAGAGACAGGCTGAGATAAATCTCCTCATGTTTAATGCAACAGTAGAGTTGCCATTTTCTTCAGCCTTCCCCATGGGTGAGGCAGGTCTCTGGTGCATCTAGGACCCTGAACTCCTGAACTGCTGGACGCTCAGTTCTGTTTCACCCTGGGTCCCTGGGAATCTGGCTAATTAGAAGCCAAGTCTCTCTAGGATCAACATCTTGATTCCTTTAGCTGCTTTCCAGCAGGGAGGAGGGGGGGTTTTCTTTAATCTGCAGCCAGAGCAACAAGGTTAAACTGAGTGGAAGAGTTCAGCGCTTTCCTGGTGTGCCTGGGCTATGACTTGAGGCAGTGGGGAAGTGCAGGTACATTCCCTGCACCTGCTGGTAGCTCTGATCACAGCAGCAAGACACTGCTCAAGATACATCTAGAACAGAGGGCAGCAGGTGCCTGCATCAGTCAGTAACAGCACCCGATGGGCGGCTGTGAGCTTGCATGCTTAGTACGTGACTGTTTGCCAGAAACTTCTCTCCTGAAATCCTTCCCCCAGCCCCAGGGATAATTCATGTAAAACAATGGAAAATAGATTCCCTGCTAAATCATTCATGTTCCCCATTAAACAAGCATCTGAAAAACAGCCAACATCCAACTGCTCAGCTCTTTCTGTGCCAGCTGTGCCCTCCTCCCAGCCTCTGGTACCTGAGTGACATCCTAGTATGCGCACACAGCACGCAGCAGGGTTTGCCTCCATCAATCATACCTGCTCTGGAGTTTATCATAGCCCTCCCTGCCCTGCTCCTGTCCTCTCTTGGCAGGGACTTCTGTTGCGTGGACAGACTTCTCCACCTCTACAACTAAGTATTTGGACAGAGTTAAAGACCTCCATTTTGCAGACACCTTTTTGAGGCTGGGGGAAGGGATTCTGGGTGAAAGGAGGGAAAATGTCCTTTTGTCCTGGCTGTTCCAATCCCATCATGCCTTTTCCTTTAGCCCAGGACCCTCAGTGCTCCTGATGCTCTTTCATAACCCTTAGGATTCAGGAGCATCTCTTCTCCCTTGCTTGCCTGTAGGAGCCTTCCCAGCAGTCTCTACCTCCCTAAGGGGCCAGGGCTGTGGCATGTGCATCTTCCCTCCCCGGCTTGCCTCTGCCCAACTCCTATGGACCCTTCAGTCTCTCACACTCCATCCACCTCACACGGGGCTGACTCCCAGGAGCACTTGTAAAACATAAAGCCATGGAAAGCAGAAGCACTTATGCCCCCTGCCCAACATTTAATCACTGGCCACATGAGTGAGCACCTACCCCCATTCAAAGCAATAGGAGAATTTTGAAGGGTGCTGACAGGGTTTGGCTCTGGGGGTGTCTGGGGAGGGACCTGGGAACTGTGGGTACTGGGAGATCTGTGGGTACCAATCTCTTAAAAGCAAGCCACCCCACCCACTAAATTAA
Organism: Alligator mississippiensis; assembly: GCF_030867095.1. Taxonomy (NCBI): domain Eukaryota; kingdom Metazoa; phylum Chordata; order Crocodylia; family Alligatoridae; genus Alligator; species Alligator mississippiensis. The sequence continues at coordinate 18,293,250 of NC_081829.1, forward strand.
GACTTTCCAAGAAACCTAACTTTGCCCCTCTTCCCTCATGCTCAATTTGCCTGAGAATTTCCAGGTCTCCTGCGATGTGTCCTTGATTCTGCCACTGCCCTAGCATACAAAGCTAGATGGTGGATGCTTATATTTCTGAGCAAGTACATTTAGACATGGAGGCCGAGATCCTCAAAGGCTTTGGAGCAACAAACTCTTTACTGAGGGAAGCAGGAGTTAGGTGCTTAAACACTTCTGAGGATCTGGCCCACAGTCCCTAAACACTCATGACTTTGGCTGGTGTTAATGGAAGCTATATATGAGCAACTGATAAGAAGACAGGACCTTAGATTAGAAGATTACAGTGCTGGTGTCCTACAGTCAGAAGATGCGTATGGAATGGGCCTTGAGGAGGGTTAGTTATGCATTTGCTGCAAAGCTGTTTTCTATTGCTACTACTGCTTTTCTATTGCTTCTACTGCTTTTTCCCTGCTCCAGACATCCCTAGAAATCCTTGCAGGGGGCTAGATCCAACTCCACATCCCTATCCAGACCTCCTCATGTAGGCACATAGCTTAGTGCTGAATCAGACCTTGCCCACTAACTCCAATCCCCCTTAATTTACTTAGGCTTGGATCAGGTTCTGGTTCCAGGCTGCAGCTCTGTCTTTGACCTAGCTTTGGTTTAACGTGCCCTTTCTCACTTTGATTGCCAATCTCCTTGTAAGCAGCTGTGTCCTATGGGTCAGATGAAACTTTCCTGTATCCCAAATGTCCTGCAGAACAGATTTGCTTGAAGAAAATCAGTGACACAGCAAAAGAAAGGAAGGAGGGTTGCAGCCTGGATTGGCCTGAAAAGTTGGTGACAGGCTTAACTAGAATGTGAGCACAGCTCTGTTGCAACCAGCTAAAAATGTTCTTTCGCTCAATTTCACTTAATTTCCCATAATTACCCCTGTTAGAAAATTCCTCTCTCTGTCAGTGGCATCCTTCTACACTGTCATCATCATCAGGTCCCTCTTACTCAGGGTCCAGCTGAGCAACATGCAGTCCCTTCAGTCTCTCTTCAGTCTGTGCCTCAGGCCTGCAGGCATTTTATGTTGTTCATTTCCAGAGCTCTCTGCAACGCATCTATTCCTGAAGAGAGAAGATCTAATCACAGTCTTCCAGGTGTGGGCTCATTAGTCAAGTGGGGAATGCTTATCTCTCTGCCAAGGTTCCTCACATACTGAGATGCCAGAACTGAATGCAGTAGCTCACATAAGGTCTTACTAGAGTCATCCAGGGACAGACAGCCCTTAGCCTTACTTTGGATGCTTGGGATGGAAATGAGAAAGCAACTAGCAACTGCTTCTCCTTGAGCACACTCCAGGGACAATCACAGATGCAGGATCTGGATCTGGCCCACAGACCCTAAGCACTCATGACTCTGGCTGTTGTTAATGGAAGCTATATCAGAACAACTGATAAAAAGACACAGGACCATAGATGATTACAGTATGGCTTCACAACCTTTTCTGCCCCTTGATCTATATTGCAGTGGCATAGCTTTTTCATGTACCTGGCCGGTGGTATGAAGATAGGCACAGCTGAGAGCTCACAAATGGTTAATCATGCATATGTGCTACAGTGGCGGTGACAGCATTTCCCAAGTCAGAGACTGCCTGTATAGCTGCTTCAGCAGCCACTGCACTGCTTCTCACCTTCACAATCCTGTTGTTTCATTAAAACAGCAGGTGGCTTCAATGGTTGTGATATTGAGGGGCTGAGAGTCTGGCTGGGGCCAGACAACATTCCAGTGTTCGCTGTGCCAGTGCCCTCAACACAGCTGACCCCACCCATGCTAGCCCTAACTTTCAAAACCCTTTGCTGTTACACTCCTAGGCTTCTCAGACAGCTCTGCTAATGAACCTCAGCCTCCACTGGCAGCACGCCATGGGATTCCTGCTCTGTTTGTCTCAGGCCACTGCTCCATAAACCACAGTGCTTGTACTCCACTTCTCAGGCTCCTCAAGTCCATCTGCTGAAACACCCCTCTCCTCCCTCATTTCTCCAGGCCTGAATCCCTCATACCTCTGCAGATCCTCACCTCAGAGTCTGTCAGTAACAGACAAAGCCTCCCTCCTTGCTCCCTCAGATGTGGCAAGATTACAGCTTTCAGTTCTGCAACCACAGACATGGACCGAAACACCAATACTAGGACACAGCCCCAGGCTGTAAACCACAGACAGTCACCCCTGCTTTAGGGGATCATTTTTAATGGCTTATGGGGAAATACGAGGTTCTTTTAGTTTTGGGGAGAGGCACTGCCATAAATGTACTGACAGGGCATTAGGGGCCACATTCTGCCTTGGACTCCTCTGCCTGACTCCCAGCAAAGTCCCCAGGAGGTGTGATTACACCTCTGAGAGCAGCTTACCCCAATCTGTTACGTTATCTGCTGCATTAGTGATTGTGTTTTGCTACCTGTCTAGCTAGAAGGGTTATGGGGATGCTGGAACTGATTCTGCAAGATGCTGAGCATGCTCAGTTTCTGCTGAAGTCAACAGGAGCTGAGCGTGTTATCTCTCTGCACTGCAGGATGAGGGGCAACAGATTGGTAATAGGCACCAGCCATGCTGCAAAGAGCTGACGACTTGGCTCAGAAGCTGCCTCTAATTAATCCTTTCTGCTTTCAGTGTAAAATGAAACCCTCAAATGCCCCAGCTATATATTTGAAAAGCTGCTGCTGTATAAGCCAACTCTTTAATGGGCTGATGCGGTTTGCTGTTGCTTCCTGCAGGGTGGTGGTGAGGGATAAATGGTGGAGATACATGGTCGTGACAGCCTGTTACACAGATCCTGCTTTACAGTGCACTGTGGGGAAGCATCCATTAATAGCAATGGAGATTAGGGCCATGCCAAAGTCATGAGTTTCCTCTCCCAAGTGCCCAAGCAAGCCCTGGAGTTGGCTCATGCCTCATCTGGCTTTAAGCTCTTGGTCAGTGTTGTTATGCAGTAAGTTTCAGGAATGGGTGCCCGTTAATGACTTCTGGATAGACATAGTTGAGCCTCCTCCTCCTTAAATGCAATGTTAATCTGTATCTATTTGCTGTCAGCTGGGGGCAAAGCAGGTTGTTAAGGGTAGCAATCTCCTTCACAGAGTGACACTGCACAGCTGGGCTACAGCCCTGGATCTGTGTCAAATCACCCTCCTGCAGCTCCTGCTACCAAGCCATGACACAGCACCCTCTCCAAGGATACCTGAAGGGGACCAGTAGCACACGCTCTTTACCCCAGCAACTCCCACATGGGGCAGGGACTTGGTCAGTTATGAAGTACCTTGGGAACCTTTGGGGTGAAGAGTGCCATGGCAATGGGAGCTCAGACTCCAGATAGCCCCAGCTGAGCGATGACAGAATGTGGGCCCTAGTGAGAACACATCAGCTGGGGCATTGCTTGTGAAAAAGCCACCACACAACGATGCGCCCAACTTGGGGAAGTTAGTGACACTCTACAGAGGGCATGGCCCCAGCCTGGTCCATCTTCAGGACACTCAGTGATTGAGAACAGAGTAGCTCAGGATGGAGAGGGGAGCTCCTGTACATCAACTCCCAGCTCATTCCCAGTTCCTTACAGAGGCCTGTGGGCTGCAGTGGCTGGTGAGTGGTGTATAATTTCCACTCATGGGGAGATCTTTGGCCACGGGGTCCCAGCTCCAGTTCCAGGAAGGGAAGGGGTCCCTTCTGTGCTGCAGTCAGTAGGGCTAGGAGCCCCACCCCCATACAGGAGTGATCCTGCTGACTCTGCAGTGCAGGACTTAGACCACTCACAGCTCAGAGGATCATGCTGCATTAGCACTTTTTCCTGTGAATAATGTACAGGGCTGTTGTGGGGACTGCAGCAGACTGGGGCTCAGAAGACCTATGTCCTGGTTCTGGTTCTGCCACTGACTCACTGGACAGGACTGTCCACATATAATTTCTAGAGCCTGATTTTCAGAGGAGCTCAAATGGGAGCTTGGCTCTTCTGGAAAGCAGGTCCCCCCCCGCCCAGCCTCAGTTTCAGTAAACTGCTGGTGATTCTGACTTACCTCCTATGGGGTAGTGAAGTTGTGCCTGTAAAGCCTTCTGAGGAGAGGTGTAAGTGGGAGAAGCTCACTGACATAAGAGATACAGCGTGGGCAAAGCAAACACCCCACACCAGCAGTGCCCCTCACCCTCTGCTGGGCAGGATGGCCTCTGTGAGCATTCAGTGCCCAGCTGCAGCCCCTCCTCTTACAAGGGGTTCAGTTTTGATGGGTTGGGATCCTAGTTGCCTCAGAAGGATGGCAGGACACTAAAAGCAGCAGCTGACATACAGGGTTGGCTTTTTATTTAATTCAAAAGAAAAATGTTCTAAGCCCAGCACTCCTGCCTTGAAAAGATCCAGTTAGCAGAGGGAAAAGTTAGGGGAAACAGGTAACAGCAGGATCCACTGTATACATACTCAGAGGCTGCAGTAATGAGGTATTTGATTCCCCAGCATTGTGGCAAAGAATCTGTCAAGGGAGAAATCAGAGCTCAGCTTGGATTCATGTTAGCTGTGAGCTAGCAGGTCTTCCTCTGAACCAGGCATGTGTCTGCAGCTACTGATGCTGATTGATCAGCAGTGAGAACCAACCCAAGCAAATGCAAATGCAGCACCCAACACACTGAGGGACATAGGCCTGGAAAATGCTCTTGGGCCACTGTGTCTATGTTCAATAGTTTCTGTCCTTGTTAGAGTGAACTGATAGGGAGAGAGAGGGGTGGTATGAGCACTGCTAGGGAAAGGCACTCAGCACAGTGGCATGGCAGGAGGAAGTCTGGCACCACTACAGCAGCTTCAGAGATCTCCCATCTGTTTTAAGTTCTGTCCACACTCAGGGTCAGCCCAGTTTGTATCCGCATGTATGTGCCCAAAGCCATGTTGGAATCCAGCATAGGGATGGGGGTGGGGGTGGAGCTCTGGGTGTGGTATCTGGTAGCCCAGCTGTTGAACCCTCTGGCCAGCCAGCAGTAGTACAGCAATGCCCTGTTCATCTCTCTTTCTCTCTTGATAGGGGGGTGATGAGCTCTGTTTTCATGGGAATGTGCTCAGTAATAATTTTCCAGCTAGGATGATTTGTACTCCAGTGAGACTGAGGCCATCTGGGGTTTGAGCAGAGCATACTATCCATTTCTGCTTAACTTTGCTGACTTCAGGGTAAATTGGGCTCAATAAATTCAAATGAGTACCCTCACAGATTAACTGGAAAAGCTCGTTCAAGGAGCAAAAAGCTGCAAGTGTTGATGGATTGTTTGGAAGCGGGGTATGAGAGGGTGGAAAGTGTGGCTGGGAGGGACCAGAGAACATAGAAATGAGGGAAAGGACAACCCCAGAACAAAGAGAGAACCAACCCAGAACAGCAGCAACCTCATGCTAGCTTTGGTCAAAAACAGTATCTGGATGCTGGATGGCTTGTGGGATCAGTGACTGCTGGTTCCAAATTGAAGCAGAAACCACAAAAGGTTCTGACCACTTGAAGCCTGTTCTCTTGCCTTTGGGAAATAGAAAGACAAGTTCTGGCTCAGCTCCTTGTAGTCTGCTGACTAGGATCCCAAGCCATCAAAACTGAACCCCTTGTAAGAGGAGGGGCGGAAGCTAGGCACTGAATGCTCACAGAGGCCATCCTCCCCAGTGGAGGGTGAGGGACACTGCTGGTGTGGGGTGTTTGCTTTGCCCACACTGTATCTCTTACGTCAGTGCACACAAGCCCATGAGCTGCAGGGCTGTCAGTCTGCTGTCTTCCAGAAGTGCTGTGACAATAAGGGAATAATGATAGTTCTCTTTCTGCTGCTGCCCCTCCTCCCCAGGAAGCCCAAACCCACAAGTGTTGCTCAGAGTATTTAGTAAGTGCACCCACAAGCCCAGCAGACCTGAGAGGGGAGCAGCCAGAAAAATGGTTTTTGTAGCACAGGTTTACTGTTGTTTTGAATTCTACAGAGATAATCATCTATGCCCTTAAGCTCACCTGCAAACCAACACCTCCCAGGAGGCACCATGAGGTACATGATAGTTAGCAGGAGCAATTGGACATCCCACGTGGAGGGATCTTGGCTGAATGGCAGGCCCAGGCACAAGGTGCTGCAGCTAGCTCTGCCAGGGGCATGGAGCTCCAGCGAGCCTTTATTCCTCTGTCCCAGTCTCATGGTCGTAGGAGCCAATCACATACTATGCTCTAACCCCCATAGAGCTCCGTCTTGTGCTTTCACAAACAATTACTGTATCTCCCTGGTGCACCATTCTGTTTTACCATTTACCTGCTTCCTGCACTGTCAGCCTCTTGGTCTGCTGGTTGCAACTTGGCTGTGGGGCACAGTTTTTAGCAGGCAGGTGTCCTCCATCCAGCAGATGCATCCAGGTTGGTGGAGTTTCCTCTTCGCTTCTGCCTCAGCAAGGGCCTCTTGCCCAATGCTCCTTCCAACCTGCCAAACTCTGAAATGGTTTCGCTGGTGTGCGAGCCCAGTCTCTGCCACACAGCAAGTGATCGAAAAAATGCATGTCACAAGCAGCCTGGCTTTGCTGTTCTGTAGTATTGATGGTGGCAAAAACCTGTTTCTCTTTGTAATCTGAAGCCTGGCACTTACACCAACTTCATGTCCCCTCCACTCAACTCCCCCCTCAGTCCCTCCTCCTCCCTTTTCTTCTGCTGCTGCCTGAGGACAGAAGAGTGCCCTGCTTTGGCTGCAGGCAGGTGTGAGCATGCTCTTCAGCAGCAGAACGTGCCTTGGAAGCTGATGACAGTTGCTGCCTGGGCTGTGCGCTCTGTTGCCCGTGACTCCCAGGCAGAATGCCGAGTGCCGCAGAAAGGCAGCTGTGGAAAGGAAGGGCTGCATCTGCTGTCGCTGACATCGAGGGCTGTGCTGGGGTTAGGGCCCAGTCTCAGTTTAGGCTAGACCGGGAAGCAAACCCCATCCCCCCTGCTTTTACTGATGAGGTGCAAAGAGGCATGGGGGAGGGTTAAGTAATTTGCCCAAGGGTGCATAGCAAGTTGGTGGCAGAGCCTTGGATAGCCCTGACTCCCAGTCCAAGGCTTGAACTTCTTAGCTATACTCCCAGGCCTGAGAATAGGACCCAGGGATCCTGACCGTTCCCTGCTTGAATGAGTGGACTCCACTGGTTGTGCACATTTATGGAGGGTAAGTCGTATTCTAGAACTAAACTGCAGGCTCTCTGGTCCTATTGCCTTCCAGACATCTCTATGACCTAAAGCAGGGTACAACAAAATGGACTTGGGGGTCGGGGGGTGATATGCTAGGCTGGCTAGTCCAAGGACACCCCATCTCCATGGGAGCCCATCATCCCATCTTGCTGCAGTGACTCAACTACTGGCTTAGCTTGGTTTCACTGAATATCACTGCACAAGGCAAGTGTATTAGTGTTTGGTTGCTCCTATGCTGCATGTGTTCATTCCTGAGGCCCCTGGTTATCAGCAAGATCTGGCCAGTTTCACTCACTCAGCTGTAAGAGAATATTGTCTAGTTACTAATGATCTGGAAGCCACAAAGGCTGCAAAGACAGTGTTAAACTTAATATGGTCTAGTGGTTGGAGCACTGAGGTGGGAATCAGGGTTCTAACCCTAGCTCTGCCACTCACTGGGAAACTCACTTTGGGAAACTCACTTCAGCTCCCTATAGCTTATTTTCTCTTCCCACTGCCTGCTGCTTGTTTGTATTCAGACTTCAGGGTCAGAGACTGTCTCTCATTGTGTGACAGCCACCAGCACCAGATGTGTCAGAGGAAGGTGCCAGAAACCTGCAGTAGGAAGATGTGGGGTGATCTGCCTCCCCCATTTGATCTCCTCCTGGTCTCATGGGGAAGGATCAGCTGAAGAATGTTCTTTACTATAGCACTCAAGATGTCTGTCACTGTTAAGAAGAGACATAGAAGTCATACGTAGATCTATAGATATGGCCAGTATTGTCTGCTCTCTGCTCAGCCATATTAAGTACACAAATCCACCTGCCCCACACATCCTTCAGTCACCATTATACCAGCTTTGGTATTGGAAAATGCCCATGCAAAAATATATCAGCCCTGCTGGCTTTTAAGGCAGTGCTTGACTCATAAATAATTCAGGTGACAGGCAGGTGCTGGGCAGAAACACGACAGATGCAATTCAGTCATGAAAATAACCTCTAAGGGCACTTGAGTTCCTTTTGCAAGAGTACAGAACCTGCAGGTTTAACAAAGGCTGCTAATGAGGACATGAGATTCACAGTACAAGGCATTGCTCCAAATGCCTGCATGCTTCCTGTCATTCATGTGGTTTGACTGCTTGGGGATGTTCCTTAAGCACAGACCAAGGGTTCCCAACATTTTCCAGGCCAGGATCCCTCTTCTCATCTAGTCAGGATCTGTCCAGCCCCACAACTTGATTAGCAACATGGAAAGGTTGTGATGGTCACTTGTTCCAGTCTGCAGCCCTCTGGTTTAGACAGTTACTCCACTTAAAGTAGAGATAGTGCGGGGATTCCTTTGTTAAACCTGCAGGTTCTGTACCCTTGCAAAAGGAACTGAGGTAACCTTAGAAGTTAGTTTCATGACTGAATTGTATCTGTCATGTTTCTGCCCAGCACTTGCCTTTGCACACCAGCTGGCAGGACTGGGGGCTATACGGAAATCTTCCTACAAGTGAAACCTGCAAGGTACCATCACAACTACCTCTGAAGAAAGAGACCCAACCCCTTAGCCAAAGAGGCAGCCTGGTCACTCAGCAAGGCTGGGGACAGCTTCCAGCTCATATTGCCATAGCAAGAGAGAAATCTCCCTCCTTACAGGTACTCTCTGGCTCCCCACTAAGGAGACAGGGGCACCAGGAATTGAGGGTGTTTTTCTTATTCAGGATTGGGCCCCTCATGCACTTATCCTTTCTAGGTGTCTTTAGCTGCCAAGTTGCTTAGGAGCTGAACTTTCCAGGGTGGATGACATTCAAACAATGCCCCAGGGTGCTTCAGAACTAATCCACAGCACCCACGCTGCCAGGAGACAGAGTGCACAAACAGGAAAAGGAAAGCTGATGTGAGATCCCTTGGGGCCCTGGATCACTAACCCTCACAGACATCCTGCAGGTGTCTCTACCCCTCTCTCAGCAGAGCTGCCTAAGACAGAGCAGCAGGCTGCAAAGATCCACATGCAAGTAGAGACAATCTGGTAACAGCCTCATCATTACATTTGCCCAGGATTTCCTATTATGACATCCTGTTTTCAATTATTCATAACTGTCAAACTTCACCTGTTCTCACTGGAATTTTAAATGCTGTCTATGTCAGGTGGACTTCTCTAAAAAAATGTCAGCAAAACAGGCCAGCCCTAGATGGGGCTAGAGAAATTCTAATACCCCCATGTGGGATCAGGAAGTCAAAATTTGGCACAATTGCTATTCCTGTGAAAATCCACCCAAATCTGGCCAGGTTACACGTCCATAAATCATCTTGTATTGTATATGCTCGTCATAGGCTTCCATCTGAGTTAAATCTGAAGAGTTCATCCCCACTGAGCAAGTTTGTCCCCTCACAGGTCCTAGCATTGGCCAGGCCATTGAACACATCTACATAGCCACTGAGCAGGCTCCAAGCCAGGGTATGGAGATGGGAGCTGGGGAATCAGAAAGATGGTTCTTTTAATTGCAGCTCCAGTCTCCAGACCTGAGAGTGGGAGCTGGGCTCTCCTGTGCTATGAATAACCCCCTTGTGGTGCAATATGGAGGCAAAAGCTCCCTGACTCAAAGGCAGACGGAACAAGAGCCAGGCTGTGGGGAGGAAGAGAAGGAAGGGGCAGCAGTGGGCTGAGGCAAGGCACCAGATTTATAAAGGGTTTATAGCTTCCACATTCCCATTAATTTATGTGATGAATCAGATACCTCAATACCTTTATACAGCTGGCCTTAAACATCCAGGAGAGACCAAGACTGGAGAACACAGGAAGGGAGAGAAACTTGTGTTGCATTTTGAAGGAGAGGAGAGGCTGGGACTGAGAGCCAAGGAGAAAACCAGGTGGGAACCCTGAGATCAGAAAAGGAGCCAGAGGGAGCGGGGGAGGAGCTGGAAATAGCTGGGAGTAGGAGAGCAGGGGAGGTGAAACAGGCTGGACAAGGAGATTGGTTAGGGAAGGGGAACTGGGTCTGGTCAGGCAAAGAGACTGGGATGTGATGCTGTGGCTGGGATGTGGTGGGATGAGAATCTGAGGAAGGGAAACTGGGGGTGGGGGTGTGCAAAATGGGGAAGACACAGATTGGGCAGAGAGGAGGGCAGGCAGACACTAGGACTTGGATGAGGAGCCATGAGGGGACACCTGGACTGCCTAGGTTAAGAGGTGGGGTGGGACAGAGCCAGAGGTGGCAAAAAGACAAGGCTGAAGCCAGCAGAGGGGAAGGAACAGAAGGAGTCAGGAGACAGAAGAGTCTCTTCCCCCTGAAGCCACCTCCCCTCAGAATCTGGAATGGATCCCAGGATTCCTGAATCTCGGCACTCCACTGCTGTCAGCAAATACCTGTGAAAGCCCCAGGCAAAGTATGCCCTGCATTCTCCTCTAGTGCCAGTCCATGCAGAAGATAACAACCTACTACTGCTGCCAGTTATTCCATTACTCAGATACTAGAGGTGTGGAGTGTGGAGCACATTGCAAGCTTCCAACCCTACAGAAGTCCCATGTGAGCACCATCATAATGCCACATGATGGATTCCTTCATTTGGTAACTGAAGATATTCAACTTAGTTAAGCACTGAAAACTTAGATGCCAGAATTCAAGTTTTCCATTCTATTCGATACCTCTCTTGTGCAGCTGCATTGCAAGAGCCTCACTTGTGCACAGGATGGCTTTGCTCTGGGGATGAACCAGGGTTGTGCAGTGGAAAGGGCTGTCTACAGAACTTTTGTCCCATTTGTTGCAGAAGCTGGAAGGGAGCAGCAAATGGGACAGGAGATTGCAGGGAAAGAGAGGCCAGTTTTATGCTTAAGGCAGCTGAATGCTGCCCTGAGGAGCTGGATTCCATCCCTGCGTCTATCAGAGTCCCTGGGGATGTCGGGCAAGTCACTTACACTATGTTTTCTAGTACCAATCACTAATTATGTGTTCCTCCTTTACTGGATGCCTCACTTGAGGCCCTGGGGCCTGACTTGCAGAAGTGCTGAGCATGCACAGCTGCAGCTGGCACCACTGAGAGCTGTGCTCAAACATATGAAGTACTATGTAATGCTAAGGACTCTGAGAAAATATCATGCTGTTGGCGTAGCAAATCAGGCACCCAAAATTAGCTCACACTTCCTAACCTTACGTTCTCTGTGCCTCAGCTACCCATCTGTAACGTGGGGATGACACCGCCCTCGCATCTCCCAGGAGTGTTGTGAAGAGAAATTCCTTAGTGTTTAAAGCTCCCAGATACCATAGTGATGAGTAGACAAGCCCATGAGGAAACTAAGAAGTCTGTGTTCTGAGAAGAGTTTCACCAATATGCAATAAATAAGGCCTGAAGCCATGACAAAAGAGGAGAAAACAACATATTGAATAGCTGCTTGTGAAGTGAGTGCTGCCTGTCTTGTGCACTCAATCAGGCCAGAGTCCTATGGGAAAAATACAGGATGCGATCATGTAATTAAAGACTATTTCATAATACATATTCAGTGGGGAGAAGGGAGAGATTAAAATGGTACATGCCATTTTCTTTCTGGCATTTCCTTGGCTCTTGATCATAGAGATTTTGCTGCCTCAATAATTTTTTCTTTAAACTTAATTTTATGGGTATAATATTTATTTACTTTCTTCATACTCAGAGTCTGTCTGTGACTTGGGCACTTAGAGCAACCACTGACAATTTACACTGCCAAATGATACAACACTTGGACTCATGCCTACACAGAGACCCCAAATGATGTAAGACAGAGACTCACTCCTGCACAATGACCCCTTTTCACAAACCCACTGTGTAAATTATTGGCTGGCACACTTGTTTGGCAACAACCCCCACAACCAACTGCCTTAGAATTGATCACCCGGACAGTGCACTGTGAAGCCAACAAACTTTGGCTGTGCTGAGCTAAAGTTCTGGAGAAGAGGGTTACCCCACCTGCTCCACTGCTACTGCAGTAGTATTGTCTTGGAGATAGTTGGTCATTAAGACCATCAGCTCCAAGAGCTATTTAAGATTCTCCCAGTCAATACTAACCTCCCAAGTTGCATGTGGGAATGAATGGGCAGCCTGCACAGAGTGGAGTTCCCATATCTTGAGTTCTGCCCGCAGTCCTGCTCTGTAAATGGGCAGGTTTATTGTAGAGTAACTTCTGCTCTGAAGGGTCGTACAGTGTAACCAGATGTACTACACTGCAACTGCCCACTCTTTAGGTGGCCATCTGTCACAAAGCTAATGTGCCCTGGTTAAAGTTGCACCAGTCCATTAACAGGGTGGGGGGATCTCAGTGGCACCATCTAGAAATGAGTTGGTCCCATTGACATCTAAGGGAAGACCACACACTATATCCAGAGTGTGACCAACTCTATGTATAGAGCTAGACCAGCTGCATCTCCTCTGTGGTGGTCCAACTCCCCTTGAGACCTCTAGCTTATGTAGAAGAACTGCTATCATAAGAACAGTGATCCATTGATCTTGATGATTTCAAAGTCACTGTACTAAGGTACATGGTCAGTTCACAAAGGGGGGCTGCAAGGCAAACTGAGCTTCAGAACCAGTCCTATCTTCATCTTAGATACACTGAAAGACATTCAATTAGGTCTCATTTTGGCATGGGAGATCTGCACTTAGGGTTAGACAGTAACAACACAACCTGCACTGCACCTTTATCCTCATACACAGAGATACACCTTTGGCAACAGTCTCCCTGCAGCATTGTGCAGCCCACACTCAGTTATGGCTTCACAGGCAGGGGCCACCTCTTTAAGGAACTCATGGAAGCTGACAGCCATTAACCACCATGCTTACATTTAACAGCATGGAGTCATGAGCAAAACCTCCTTTGGACGGTGAGTGGAAACATCAAGCAAACCAATGACACTGAAATGAATCTCCCAGTCCAGGGACACATACACCTGACACACACCAGACTCCTATTGGCTCAATTCCTAGAGACTGAGATTCTTTCCACTATTATGGTATCCTCCCTGCAAGGGTCTCAGGATGCTTTACAAACCATGCATGAATTCTCCACTGGCTACCTGCAGCCTGGCATGAAGACACTTTACAATGTGCTGATAGCCAATGGGAGAGTCTGGCCCTGAAGTCCCCCAGAAAGTCAGTGGCATTGCCATGAAGAGGGCCCAGCTCTCCTCACTCACAGAGCCCTGCTGTAGCTGCTGGGCTCTACTTCCCAATGTAGTATGGACACTGCTCCTTTCTGGTGAGTGTTGTAGGTGAATGTTCAGTGCTTGTGAAAAGGTTGATTCAATCATTCCTTCCCTTTTTCCTTCTGACTACTTGTCACTGACCTCAAGAGACCAGTGTGCAGCATCAAGGTCTAAACGAGAATGAGGCACTTCTCACTGTTTCTGAACCAAGCAGTACCTGGAAGTGTGTAATCCATTTTGAAGCCCATTTATCTTGAACAAAATGGTAAACCCCCCCACCATGCTGAAGAACTCTGGAGCCTGTCACCTTTGGGAATCTGGCTCAGTTCTACTCGAATGGGGTGCAACTGGAAACCATTGCTGTATGAAGGCTCCTCTCGGATGTGATAAGAGAGATGGCCGACTGGCAGGGGCTCATGCCCTAGCTGCCAGATGCTCACTGGGTAATCGAGAGTAAGGTGCTTAGACTCTCAGGGTGAATTTTCCAAGGTGTGCAATTGGATTTTCAAAAGGGCCTAGGCAGATGAGTGGCTTTTGAATACCTGTGCTTCAGCAACCCGGGGGCCACAGCACTGCCCCACCCCACACATGAGTGTTGGGACATCAGAGACTGTGAAACACTTGGAGGCAACAGTGATGGAAGCCATCTGAGAAACACAGAGGCAGTACTTGGGGTACAGGGGTCTCCATCCTAACCCCACCACTGGCCACCCATAAGGCAGAGAATTTAGGTACTATGATGACAGAACACCCCACTTCTCTTTGAAGTCAGGGGAAAATAGCATTGCTGCCATACTGTCAGGAGTGAGGGAAGCTCAGTTTCTTTGCTGTCAAACCAGCTTTAAGAAAATTACAAGAGATATAACATATTCTGACTCTACTATAAAGCATGGAAAGGCTGTTCAGCATCAACAGCTGGGCTCAACCAAGGCAAAAATAGCTGAGAAGCCTTGCATTGCAACCAGGTACAGGAGGGCTCTCAATTACTGCACACGTTTGTTTCTTCAGTTTGGTGATCCTACTGCTAATTGTAATCAGCACCTCTACGTTACTTGCCATGTGGAAGTTCAAGTTCAAAGAGAGATCAGGAGCAGAGAGATCCACTCCAGCAAACAAATCAGAGGAAGTAATTATTCTTCTCTATTCAGCACTGCTGGAGCCTCATTTGGAGCACTGTGTCCAGTTTTGGGTCCCACACTTCAGGAAGGTATGTGGATAGTTTGAAGAGTCCAACACAGGAAAACAAAAATGATCAGGGTCCTGGGAGACCAGACTTACGTGGAAAGTCTGATAGAACTAGGGTTATTTAGTCCAGAGAAGAGAAATCTGAGTGGCAGGGGTGGTGGTGGTGATGGTGTTGGGGGTGATAACAGTCTTTAAATACCTGACTTCAAAAAGGATTTCATAGATTTCATAGACATTAGGGCTGGAAGGTACCTCGGAAGATCGTTGAGTCCAGCCCCCTGCCCAAAGGGCAGGAAGTCAGCTGGGGTCATAGGATCCCAGCAAGATAAGCATCCAGTTTGCTCTTGAAGGTGTTCAATGTAGGCACTTGAACCACCTCCGGTGGCAGGCTGTTCCAGACCTTGGGGGCTCGGACAGTAAAGAAATTCTTCCTTATGTCCAGCCTGAAATGGTCTTGTAGTAGTTTGTGACCATTCGACCTAGTCATCATCCCTTGGGGTGCTCTGGTGAACAAACGTTCCCCCAGATACTGGTGGTCACCCCTGATAAACTTATAGGTGGCCATCAGATCACCCCTGAGCCTGCGCTTTTCCAGGCTAAAGAGCCCCAGGGCTCTCAGCCTGTCATCGTAGGGTCTGCTTCCCTGACCTCTGATCATGCGCGTGGCTCTTCTCTGGACTCTCTCAAGCTTCTCCACATCCTTTTTGAATTGTGGAGCCCAAAACTGGACGCAGTACTCCAGCTGCGGCCTCACTAACGCCGAGTACAAGGGGAGAATGACGTCCCGGGATTTGCTTGAGAAGCATCTATGGATGCAAGCCAGCGTTTTGGTCACTTTACTAGCCGCAGCATCGCATTGCAGGCTCATGTTCATCTTGTGGTCAATGATGACTCCCAAGTCTCTTTCTTGCATAGTGCTAGCCAACATAGCACTGCCGAGACTATAAGGATGCTGTGGGTTTTTCTTCCCAAGGTGGAGAACCTTGCATTTATTGGCATTGAACACCATTGGATTCTTGTCTGCCCACTTGCTGAGCCTGTCCAGGTCAGCCTGGATCACCCGCCTGTCTTCTGGTGTGGATGCTTTTCCCCAAAGTTTGGTATCATCAGCGAACTTGGCCAGTCCGCTTCTGACTCCAGTGTCCACATCGTTAATGAAGATGTTGAACAGTATGGGTCCAAGGACAGAGCCTTGGGGGACCCCACTGGTCACAGGACACCATGATGAGTGACTTCCATCAATTACTACCCTCTGGGTCTGACCACGGAGCCAATTTTCCAGCCAGTGGATCGTGGAGGACCCAAGGCGACAATTGGCCAGTTTCTCCAAGAGGTGATCGTGGGAAACCAGATCGAAGGCTTTTTTGAAGTCAAGATATATGACATCAATCTCTTCTCCCTTGTCCAGGTGATAGGTCACCTGGTTGTAGAAGGAAATTAGATTGGTCAAGCAAGACCTACCCGCAACAAACCCGTGCTGGCTATCCCTTAAGATGTTGGCGTCGGCCAGTCCATTAAGGATGGCCTCCTTAATAAACTTTTCTAAGATCTTCCCCGGGATAGAAGTCAGGCTAATGGGCCTATAGTTGATGAAGATGGTCTTTTCTCTGAGACTTTAGCGGGTAGGACTAGGAGCAATGGCCTCAAGCTTCAGAAGGGAAAATTAGGTTGGAGATTAGGAGGAACTTTCTGACTTTGAGAGTAGTCAAGCATTGGAACAGGCTACCCAGAGAACCTGTGAAAGCTCCAACCTTGGAATTTTTCAAGAGTAGGTTAGATAGACACTTGGATGGGATAGTTTAGTCAGGGATGATCCTGCCTTGATCATCAGGATGGACTAGATCAGTGGTATGAGTACCACCAGTGGTATGCAGACAACCTGTCAGTAGTATGCGCTAACAGATTTATTATAATTACTTTATATGACAAAAATTTGCTGATGATACTTAAGGTTGAACTGAAAAAATTGCTGGTGGTACTTAAAGTTGTATCATTTTAAATTGGGGGTGCACAATCTGTCAGAGTTTGGGAACAGCTGCAGTAAATGACCTTGTGAGGTTCTTTCCAGCCCTACTTTCCTATGATTCTATGGTCCTGTGACTGAAAAATGGTCAGAGACTGACACTTTGTTTCTGAGTTAAAACACATCCACACATGCTAATGGTTTGCATGTAGATGATGCTCATGCAGAGGTGTCTTCAGAAAAGGTTGGGAATCTTTTGCCTGGTCCAAGAGCACTACACAGCTTCCAAAAGACTACGGCCATGGAGAAAAATGTGGCTTATGTATTTTTGTGTGAGCAAATTTAGATCCAGTGTAAAATGCACAGCTGGAAGCCGTGGAGCTCAAAGGATTGTCCTAAGCCACAACATGGATGAGACCTGCATCAACCCATACAACTGGCACAGGAGAAGCCATCTTCCCTTCACAGTACCCCACTGTGATCCAACTCACTTGCTCTCTGGCTAGACAGACAATTGAGGGAGAGGAGAGTAACTGATGTCATACACTGGGAAATGGAACAAGATCTACCAAATTAATGTCAGGGGGCCTTGCCAGCATTCCTGTGGGCAACCACTTCACCCTTGGGTTTTTGCCCAGATCTAGGAACAAGGGGTCCTTGGAGAGGGTGGGGAAGGGGGCTGCTTTGCCTCACGAGACCCTCTTAATTGTTACTGACATTTTATTACGCTCTTCAGAGACAAGCAAGCCCACACAGCACCACAGCCATGAAAAGAAGGGGGAAAACAGGGAAGAAATAATAGCTTCTATTTTTAAAGAAGCCTTGCATGGAGTTGTTATGGTAACTATACTAATAAGACCAGAGATTCCTCCTTCTCTTCTGTGCTAAGCAGTGGCTCCTGGCCATGGGGGAATCATCTTGCATTAGAAACAGGAGTGGGGCCATTCACACAAGGTCAGGGTGAGGTGAGTGGGATTAAGGAGGGAGTGGGAAGCAAAGACAAAAGAAGCAACAGAGAGTGGAGATGGGCAGGGGAAGAGAAGGGAGACATTGAGAGGGCTGGGACCATGGCAGGGTGGAGATCCTGGGGCCAGGAAGGAAGAGACAGGAAACTTTACCTCTCGCGAAGTGAACCTGGCACCTCCATTCTCCTTCTAGCCTGTCTCATCCCATCTGTTTGCCAGGACAGCTTGGAATGGCCCCTACTTGCAGCCCTTGTGGGATGTGTGGCAGAGGCAGGAGTGGGTTTCCTCTCCAATGCATCACTGCCCTTGACCTTCTCTTTTCCTTGCCACAGTATGATGGCATACACCCCAAAAGGACATGAACCCACTCATATACATCAGACTTGGGAGCTCCCCACCCTGGGACTGAAGGGGAGAGGAAAAGGGGCCAGTGGTACAGTGCAAGGCACTGGGTAGGGGATAGGGCAGATGCAGGATAGAGAGGGCACAGGGCCTGGTAGGGGAAGGAGGATGGGGAGAAAAGACAGGGGCCAAGGGAGATGAGGCAGCAAGGTGGAAAGGGTAGGAGAAGAGAATGTGGGGTGGGATGGGAAGACGTGGGGTGGGAAGGGGGGCAAAGAAAATGTCATAAAGGTTGGGGGCAGGCTGGAGCAAAGGGGAAGGGAAAGGGATTGAGGTGTGGGGCAGAGGGGTGTGGGATGGACAGAGGCATAGGGTGTGGGGCCCGGAAGTGGGACAGGATGAGCATCAGGGGGAGGCAAGAGGCTAAGATGAGATGAGAGTGCATGGGGAGAGGTGGGCAGAGCAATGGCAGGAGTGCATGGTGGGGGCAGTGTAGCAAGATGGATTGAGGCAGAGGGACAGGCTGAGGAAGAAAGTTGTGGGGGGAGAGGGCAGTGCACCTGCAGGGCCCCTTGTGGTCTCACAGGCCACAGCCTTCTCACCCCCAATCCCTTCTGTCCCACATGGTGCTGAAGGGACAGCTCCCAAAGGGTTGCCCAGTCCCAGTGCACATGCTCCAGGCCAGCCCCTCTGGCAGCTCCCCAGCCCTAAAGCAGGAGACAGGGTGGAGGAGGGGACATATAGCTGGTGTGTGGGTGGTTAGGTACAGGTGTCTGTAGCTGCTGTGTATGGGGTGGATCTGTGGGCTCTTGTCTGTGCCAGGTGTGTATATGTGTACCTGGTGCATAAGGGCGGGTATGAGAGGTTAGTTGTGTGTGTGAATGCAGGGGATGGTGGTGTGTGTGTGTGTGTGTGTGTGTGCATGCACATGTGCAATACATGTAAAGGACATGGACATGTATGTGTAATTGGCAAATACAGTGTGCATGAGATGTGGTTGTTGTGTGCAAGTATGTTCTGAGGCCCTTTCAAACAGACTGGACACCCAGCAACTTGGGGCACAAAGTGGTACTGAGGGTGGCTTGCTGATGGAGTAGGGCTTGCTGTGTCCATGGGGGCTTATCCTCTGTGGGCATAGCTGTGAACCCTGGTGCCTCAATCACACTAAGTCATGATCACCGAGTGCCCCTCCAAGCAGTGACTCTTTTGAGGGCCCCAGTACTTCCAGGGCTCACCAGCTGTTAACTCTCACCTCAGACCTCTTCAGTGAGCCATCCTCAGACACCAGCCATCCAGTGTAAGGCCAGTCAGAGAAGGCAGTGGAGCTCTAATCAAAGGTGTAGGCCCAGCTCAGGAAACAGCAACTCCTGATCTTACCTCTCTGTTTCTTCTGTCCAGTTCTGACTCAGCAAACTCACTATCCCTCCCTCAGGAACTTCTGTACATGTCCTGAGGAGTGAAATCCTGGGCAAGGAAGGGCCCTCCTTCCGCCCGCCGACTGAACCTGGCAGGTTAGACTGTGGGGTTTGACTCAATCTTGTATGTGCTGTGGCTCTTAGCCAGCAAAGCACTGTAGCATGTGCTGAAAGGCCTCCACTCACATGGGTAAATGTAAGCATGACCAGGCCAGAATGACCAGCATCTTGAGAGATAAAACCTGTAATGCCAGAGCTCAAGAGAACCCAGGGGCCAGGTGAAAGAGAAATGTGATATAAAGCAAATATCTCTCTAGTGCTGTACTGTTCTCCCTTCCAATGAGGCTCATGCCTCTTCCTCCTTGTCCTTCCTCTCTTTGACTGCTATCCACCTGGATCTGAATACAGGATGAGTGTAAAGAGAAGTAACCCCAGTGGCAGTAGTTGCATTCCCTTAAGGCAGGTCTGATTTTGTTCCATAAGCACTACACTGTGTGCTTGTGCATGTGCTGGGGGTACTTTGTTGTGGCAATATTAGCTTGGGAAGCTACCTAGCAACACAGAGCTGGAAGGAACCTCCTGGGTCCTTGGGTCCAGGTCACTGCCATTGCTGGTAAATATGGTATAATGTCTGATTAATAAGTGTATCAAGTTTCATTTTGAAGCTATTTGGGCCCCCACAAGGAGGCTGTTCTGGAACCTCACTTCTCAGATGGTAAGAAACCTTCTGACAAGGTCCAGCCGGATTTTATCTATGGTCAGTTCATAATTGTTTGCTCTTGGGCCAATGCTGTCCTTTACCTTAAGTAGCTTTTTCCCTCCCTGGTGTCTGCCATGCTAATGTATTTATAGTAGGCAGCAATGATATCCCTAGTCAGCATTTGCTTTGCCAGGCTGAAGAAGAAGCCAAGTTCTTCTAGTCTGATATGATTCGCTCTCCATTCCCTCGATCATCCCAGCAGCCCTTCCCTGTACCTATTCTGATCTTAATTCACCTCTCCTGTACATGAGGGACCAGAACTGTATCCAGTATTCAAGGTGAGAACTTCTCAGGGCTCTGTCCAGTGGAATTAATATTTCCCTATCTCTACTAGAAATGCATTGCCTGATCTACCCAAGGGGCAAATTTTCCATTTTCATACTTGCAACATATTGGTGGCTCATTGCCATCCTTTGAGTAACTAATACCCCCAGATCTTTCTCCTCCTCTGTTGTTTTCAGTTGATGGCACCTCATCTTGTAGCAGAAATCCTTGTTATTTGTCCTGCATCCATCACTTGTCACTTGGGACTGTTGCATTTTCTCCTGTTTCTGTTACTTCAGTCCTCAAGCTCATTCCATTCTTTCTGCAAAATAACCTGATCCTCCTCTCTATTGATAAGGCTTCTTGACTTTGTGCCATGAGCAAATCCAATTACCACACCCCTGCTCTTTACACCAGACTCAATAATGAAAATGTTAAATCAGCTCAGTCCCAAGATGGATTCTAGAAGAACTTTGCTTGTGACCTTCATCAGCCTGATGATGTTTCTTTCAGCATAACCCTTTGTCCTTTCTCATACAGCTGGTTGTTTACTCATCTTACAGTTCTACCAACCCCTCTCCTCTCCAGTTCTGCTAATAATTTCCAGTGTGCTAATAATTTCCAGTGTGCTACCATATCAAAGGCTTCATGGAAATCTGATGGGAGAGATTCCCTTGTCTAGAAAATCACTTAGCAAAGATACTGGGTTAGTTTTATGTGTTCTGTCTCTGTTAAACCCCTGTTGCATGTCATCCCATTTTTTTCTTTATCTCCATGTACTGGTATGTTATTGTTCCTTCTTTCCAAATTTGCTTTTGAGGTCACGCTACACCAACAAGCTAGTATATTCTGGTAACACTTTTATAGGTGCTATGTTTGCTGCTTACCATAAGGTCCTGCTCCCTGTTTAAGAGACTTACTACAAATCCCTGCCACCAGACTCACAATTGCATGTACCAGTTCCTTCTGGGATAGAGACCATTCAGTCCCCCTCAAGGTGAGAACATGAAGTCCTTTGAGTTTTAATTCTACCTCAGATACAGTAACTTCCATTTCCCTACTCTCATTCCCAGTAGCTATCCTGCTTTACCCCCATGCTCTACATAATCATCCTTATCAAAAACAGGCAAAAGATTATTTTATGGTATTTACGGCCTCAAACTACACAGGAGTTATTTTTTCTCAGTCCTAGTTTCATTTCTTTTCTGTTTTATGTATGTGCCTAAACAACCTTTTACTATTTGTTTTAATTTCCTTTGCAAGGTCTTGCTCAGCTTGGGGTCTGTCAATTCTTACCTATTCTTTCTGTTTTCTGACCTGCAAGACATAACTTAACTTTCTTTCTTAATTCTTTTTTCCTTTCTTTTTGGCCGGCTCTCTATTTATTCCTAATACTACATTTTTCTGTGGTTATTCTCCCAGTAAGGCCTGAAGCCCTTCTCTTTCCTAGGGGTATGGGTTCAGATAGTTTCCATCTCTCCAACTAAAGAATTTCCAGACTTCCTCCTCATTCAAATTAATTGATTTTTTTAAAATCCAGTTTATTTTACTAACTAGTTCCCTTAACTTCGTAAACTCCACCCTTTTGAAAGTGACAACCTCACTCACTCACTCACTCACTCACTCGTGTTCATTCTTCCATCCAGTTTAAATGGAATCAACACCTGGCCACTCAGTCCAAA
Organism: Alligator mississippiensis; assembly: GCF_030867095.1. Lineage (NCBI taxonomy): Eukaryota > Metazoa > Chordata > Crocodylia > Alligatoridae > Alligator > Alligator mississippiensis. Next base: position 18,315,144 of record NC_081829.1, read on the forward strand.
CTTCTTTCCTATGACTAACTCTTCTGTAATGTTTTTGCCATTTAGTGAAGAAATCTGCTGGCTAGCCCAGCCAGGGACATCTGAACTCTAACATTATTAGTAATACTGATTCTCTATCTTTATGTAGGAAGTTAAAGTCTGTCATAATCACAGTTATCAGCGTTAGTTATGCCAGGAGTCAGAGCAGGCAGACAGACAAGTGTCCAACTGGCCTTGATCACTTGTGGGGGGGGGATTGGCTTCCAGCTGCTGGTTGCTTCAGTACCTCCAGCTGGCCCAGGTTAAAGAGTCTGGATGTCTCTGTTGCATATAAGCAGCAGCCCTTGCACTGCTCTCTAGGCTATCACTGAGGTAGGTTTCCCTTTTGTTGCACCATGATCCTATTTCCTTTGTCTTGGTCCCTACTGCCTATCTCCTGCCTGGATTCTTGCCCAGCCACTAGAGTCTCTCCCCCTGTTCTGCTGCTCATGTCCTTGGTTCTTTGACTTCCTAGGCTTGTGCCCTTACCCCTAAATACTGCCACCATCCACATCTGGGCCAGGCTGTGACAATTTAGTTCTCTTACAATATTAAAGATATGGATTGAATTGGGGGTAGGGGGTGAGAACAAAATAAGCCTTTCACACTACATCAAGGTGAGTTTCTCTTACTGTCTTTATTCAAACTGATTTTGAGCTGAAGTGACTGTTGTATCCATTCCAGCCTTTCTTAGTTCCCATCATGGTTTTTGTTATCCAGCAATTCCACCATGTTTTTGTTATCCAGCAATATTTCACAAGACATAATGGGCTTAAATTGCAACAGTGGAGTTTTAAGTTGGATATTAGGAAAAGCTCTCTAGCTATAAGGGCAGTTAAGCATTGGACCCCATTACCTAGACAGGCTGTGGCATCTCCATCACTGGAAATATTTAAGAGAAATTAGGCAAACACTTGGCTGAGATGGTTTATACAGGGATGAGCCTGCCTTGCAGAGGAGATTGGACCAGATGACCTCCTGAGGTCTCACCCAGCACTATTTTTCTATGATACACTTATTGTACACTTCAATATTTATCAGCAAGTATTTGCCCCGTGCCCACTCCCCCAACATGTATAACAGATTGTTCACTTACAATAAGCTGCAAAATGCCCCTCCTGCCCACACTTCCTGCAAGTCTGTCGTTGCTCATAATATATTATGTAACCGTTGTGTGTACCCGACTGGACGGCTGAGTGCAGGTGTCTCACTGCGCCTGGGTTCCCCTCCTCTTCACTTAGTATTACCCATGCCCTGCAGATCTGCATATGTAGTCTTGATTCCTATATATTGTTTCCTAGGATTAAAACTAGTGTTTGCAATTAGTGCACAAACATCTCCTTGGCTTCTCTCAGACCCCAGCCAAATCTCTACTCAGAAGAAGGAGTCCTTTTTCTAACTATATCACTTACCTGATCATGGCTCCAGTCCACAGGTGTGCTCTCCTCCTTGCTGTCCATTCTCTGGTTTTCCTTTATCTTCTACTCTGTCTTTTACCTGATTTTCTTCTTCCTGGGTGCATCTCCATGGGATGCTTTACTGTGCAGTAGACTAATCGATTGTGCAGTAAAGCATTACCATCTACACATGTGCAGCATTTACTGCATAGTAAATTATTGCATGGTTGCCTGGTACTTGTACATAAAGGTAGTAGATTTACCGTGCAGTAGTTACTGTGCAGTAGTGCATGTGTAGACAGCTTACCAGAAGCAAATTGTTCCTGGTCAGCCCAGGCAGCAGGGGCTGAGGGAACCTGCCCTGGGCAGCTGCATGCCTCCCAGCCCCATGCCTGGGGCACAGGGCTGGGAGGCAAGCAGCTGCCCGGGGCAGGAGATTGTTTCCCAGACCCTGTCCCAATCTGCCAATATGGCCATGGAGCTGGGAGGCAACTACCCCAGAGGTGGGACAGCTACCCCACCCCCAGCCTAGGCCTGAGCCTGGTGTACCCTGCCAGCCTGGGGCTAGCACCTGGGGGAGCTTAGATCTCCCCCTGGCTGCTTTAGTGGGGTAGAGCAGGGCAAGAGTAGCCCTGCACTGCATGGCTTCAGTTGGCAGCATGTGTAGACGTGCTCCCAGGGCATAAACGACTTGTCACTCCTGAGGCTGGGGGGCACATGTTGACTGGCCACAGGTGGCAGTGGTGCTGTGAGTGGTGGGGGTGTGTAGGTGGCAAGTGGGGACCACCTGCAGGTGGCCACAGTGATGTTGGCAGCGAGGGCAGGCTGAGTGGGGCCGCTTGCAGGTGGCTGCGGTGACATTGGTGGAGAGGGTGGGCTGAATGGGTACCGCCTGCAGGTGGCCATGGTGGTGTTGGTGGCAAAGGGGGAGGGTGGTGAGTGGAGACTGCCCACAGACAGCAGCAGCGGCAGCAGCGGCCCATCTTAGTGGCGGCGGGAGGCATGTGCCCACCCCATGTCTCCCTACACATCGCCTATGTTCCAGGGAAAGCTTACTGCACCTTAGTTTACTGCACAGTAAGCTTAAAATGCATTAATAGCACATGTAGATGTACTCCCTGTGTATCAAAACCAGCATGGTGAGTACATGACTCTCTTTCAACTTTCTACCCCATCTTCTAGTTTAAAACGCTAATTAATTATGCCAGAAGGTCAGTATGCTTAAAACATTTAAAAACAAAGCAAGAATTCCTCATTTGCTTTTCCTATTTGTCTTCTATGTCCTGGTTGCATTTCACTCTTCTTAGATCAGATTGGCCATGTTCACTTTAGCTTTCACTGGTTATGCTCCTCTGTTCTCACAGCCCAGCCTAGCATAGTCAAATGTGAGTTTCTTACATTATTAGGAATGGGTGCGAGACCACATTAAAGGCAAGGGATTAGTTTCTGATGTCAGTTATGCTCTGATGCATCTACAGTAACTCCTACTCAAGGGGTTACTCCTACTCCAACCAGTGCAAGTGCAATCAGCAGCCAGTTCTGCCCCACAAACTTCAAACCTAATGAGCAGGGCAAATGTTACAATAAAGACGAAGTGCAGCTGACATTTAAATGCTTCTTTTTTGGCTCATTCCAGCACAACGCAGTTTAGCAATGCCTCTTCCTGCTGCTGAAACTCTTAAACGTTTAAATTTCAGGCCTAAGTGACTGGACATATGCAGCCTCTGTACACTTTGCAATCAATTGCCATGAGACCCAATCCTGTGCATTCCTTCTCTATTGCTCTGTGAAGGTCTTGCTAGTGCCTCTTCTCCTCTAATTGTCTCGGAGCTCACAGGAATGCTGTGGGGTAATGGCAAGGCCTGGGCAGCAATTCAGATACTAGTTGCATATTTGCATTTATCTGTCTCACTGCACTTATATTAGCTGACAGCAGCACTCAGATGCAGGAGTCTCTTTCCACGGTCATAGAGACAAGATCACCTTTTGTTTCCCCTCTGTGCTTTGTCAGTCTTAGTAGCTGGTCTGAATTCCAGATCTTCTCTATTTTTACAGAGCCATCACCTAAAAGAATTTCCCAGGCAAAGTATTTGCATCAAGGAGCAAAACTTGTCCAGATTTTACTCCTTCCTCAGTTTGACTTGAGAGGAGAACTATAACTTTAACAATGAATTCTGGGCCTCAGCTTCTGAGCCCAAGCATCAGTTGATGCGGGTATCCATCTTGTTGAAAGCAGCCTCTGATTTTGTGTACAAGATTTGGCCTGATTTGCAGGAGTGCCAAGCACCCCATTCTCCTCTAGAAATCAGTGGGCTCTGGAGGGGCTGATTACAGCTGAGACACGGGCTCAGGTTTAACACCCAGAACTGGAGGCCACTTTTGAGAGATGAGTCTTGGCCTCCCTTTGCCTTATTCTTCTCCCACAGCAGGTCTGCCCTAATGTGATGCCATTGACCAGAGCAATTATCCCAGATTCCCACCAAGGGGTAGGATACTCGAAACAGACTCTGTCCAGCCTCCCACTCTGTAGCACCCCAAGCTTGATCTGCCCTGCCTGGATGCTGAGGGACTTATTCCCTTAACAACTGCAAAGTGCATTGAAAACCAGATCCAGGATACAATTGAAGGGCAAACTTCCCAGTCTCCTTCATGAGGCTACACACCACAGGTCAAACAGGAGAACCATCCCCAAGCTCCATAGGCTAGAAGATCACCAGCTACAAAACAGTTGCCACTGAGGATATACGAAATGTGCGTTCTGAAAATGGGAGTCTGTAATTACTCCTGGCATGTCAGAGCCAGGCTCTGGGAGCATCTGCCTTGCAGAGAAGCCAGGATGGCTTTGGACACTAGAGCTGAAAGAACTCAGTGGCTGCCTCTGTGCTATGCAGTAACCAGTCTGCAGAAATGCTACTTTAAAGGGACACTGTCAGACTTGAAATTCAAGCTGTTCAAAACAAGAATGCAAAGCAAAGCATTCTGGGTCCTGGCCCTGGGTCTCCCTGCCTGTGCCTGGCACTTCATAGCAGTCAATTGACTTTGTGTCTCATGTCCTTGATTCCTGCTAATTTCTCTCCACTCCATAGGGTTAAAGACCCTCTCCTTTTCAATGGTCTCTGATGATCGATTATTCATCCTGTCCTTTCTTCTGCAATCTTTACTATCCTGGTAATGTTTCCCTTCTATTTCACAGCTGCAGACTGTTTTTAGCTCTAGATAAAAGCTTTAACTCAAATATAGTCATATTAACTTGGGTGCAGAAATGACTGACAGTGAAGTATTAGAGGCACTGTCAAGATTCTCAACAAGGCTGGATTTTATTTTAGGAAACTGAATGAGAGAAATACATTTTACTAAAATGACACGATATCTTTTGACTATTTTTTGCCTAGTTTGTTGTGTTATTTTAAATGCAACATATAATATAGCAAATTAGTGCACATTCCAATAGTTATATTTGTTTTTGCTTTTATCTTAAACTGCATACTATAGTGCTAGCTCCCTAGCATTTTAGTAAAGCTTCTAGTTCAGGGATGGGCAAAATATGGTCTGTGGGCTGGATTTGGCCCACCAAGTGATTTTATCCATTCTGAGGTGGGTCCCTCAGCCCTGCCCAGCCCAGGTGCAGGTGACACCCTGGGCCATGGTGCATAAGGTCGGTCCCACTGCCCCCAGGCACGCAGTGGGGTGGGGTGCCACAGCAGCCAGACTTACTTCCTGGCAGCCCCAGAGGCAGTGGCTCCTCCCAGCTGCCAGTCTCCACTACCACTGCTGGACCCAGACCCACTGCCTGTCCACCCCGCACCCACTGCCAGGGGTGCCAGATGGAGTAGGTGGGTTGGGTCTCCATGGAGACCAGCCGAGACCCTCGCAGGCAGCGCATGGTTGGCTGGGCAGGTGAGATGGGTGGGGAGTGGTGTCTGGGACTGGGGCCAGGATCATGGGGCAGTGACAGAGCAGGACCATGCTGGGGGTGGATTGTGCTTCTGCCCTGGGCCCTGGCCCTGTGCTGTTACCACCCCATGATCCCAGCCCTTGCCCCAGTCCAAATGCTGCTGCACCTGCCCGCAGCCCCATCTCATTCATGGCTGAGCATGCCCTGCCCGTGGGGCTCCCGGTGGGTCTCCATAGAGACCCTGCCTGCCCGGCTACTCTGGTAATTTACCATTTAGGAAGTTTGGATGAGCTGTTGTGGGCAGGGGAGAGTGGTGGGGCTGCTGACCTGGTCCACAACAGCTCACCAAAACTCCTTCAGTGGACCTCCAGCCCAATCATTGCCTACGCCTGAGTTAGTTTCTCTTTAATGGAGAAAAATATGGTGTGTGGTATGTGATAATGTGCTGCACCATCTGCATCCCCCCTTTTAAAATCCTAGATATGCTCATGCCCCTGAAACAATCAGGGGTAAAACTAAATTTGGGTAATTGAATCAATGGGGGGTCAGGAGTTTACAGCTTATTGGGGTGGGTGGGGGAGTAGCTGGCTGCTTAATGCACACAAATTTCCTCAGCACCCAGTGGTGAGGCACAGTCATAGCAGCCCTCTGTGTGCTGCTACCCCTGGGTTGCTGCTAATTTATCCACTCTGAATCACAGTATCATTTACGCCAGTGTATGAAACCAATGTGAACTACAGTGGTGTATGTGCTGTATGCCCAGGCTCCAAATGGTCCCATCTGGCTTGAAAAATCTATGGAACAAGACAAAATGAGCAGACACATTTTCTAATAAAGACCTCTGATCCTGGGTGACCAACCTGAGGTAACTTTGACTTGATTTTCAGAGAGGCAGAGTAGCCATCATGCCAACAGACATCAATGGAAACCAGGAATACGCAGCCATTTGGAAAAAAACAGACCTGAACTGTCTCAAACCATTATCCAAAATGGTAGACAGCTTCCAAAAATGTAATTATAGCCAACATATGGGCAAGGACATAACATGAACAAACAGAACAAGAGAGACCTTTTGTTCTTAACTTCCTGGTCACAGGGATCTGAGATGTTACAGTCACATGTGTTCAGGCAGAATGTCATGCCAATGGTACCTTGCCAGCAGTCACAAGAAAAGTGAATATGTTATAACACAATGTTCTAGGTCTGTGTCAGCTTCTTGGGAGGCTGTGGAGATCCCACATTGACTTTGTAGCAGCCAGTGCTGCTTGCCTCTGGGACTTATAGCATCAGCTTTTCCAAAGATGTCAGCTTCCATTTGAGCACCTACTGGCAAAGAGCAAAATTTCAGGTGCTGCCATGCAGACACTTCAGTCGGGGACAATGCAAACTGCTGGGTGAGGAGGACTTTGGAAATCCAGCCACGTGCTTAGCTGTTGGATGCTGAGCTATTTGGAATATCAGGCCATTACAGCGCCGCATTCCTGCTTCTTGGCCTGGCTTAATGAAAGGTGATGGTTTTACTCCCTCTGGCTTCTTTCTCTTCACTTCCACTGACTTCTCTGCGAATCACAGGTGTAAGCATCTCTCAGCCTCAGCCACCACAGGGCCTATTCCTCAGGGGTATAAATTCAGGCCCTCAAGCAAAAAGGCATTCATAATCCAAAAACAAGTGGCATCTGCAATAGCCCTCCACTGCCCCCAGACACCAGGGCAACTCTGTGCTCCAGACAACAGACAGATGAGGCACAGGTAAGACTCCTCTCTTCCCTGTTGTAAGGGACACAGGCCCTTCCCAAGGAAACTGTCCCCTGGGATAAGGTCACCTGCATGGCCAGGCCATCCTCTCATGCTGAGGGTCAGGCATTGGCCTAGGGAAGTGTGCGTGCAGGGGGGAGATGAATTATTCCATGAGCTGCTTCTTGTGGGAGACTCCATAAAGCCATAGGGTCAGGCACTCTGGGGACTGTTCCCTCACTATTCATTATAATCCCCCCAAACACAATCTGTGGCAGAGCTTTCCCTGCTGGACTGCACAGGGCTCTTCCTCAGAGCTGACTTAATCTGAGGGGGCTTGCCCAAGACTGACACCCTTTCTGAGGGCTGGATTTAGCTCTGGGCTGTCTAAGGGCCAGTTTACCTGGGCTGGAATGATGTCCTGATTGCCCCCTATGGGGGATCAGCCAGACCTGCCCAGCTCATTCCTGCCCCTGCAGTCAGTCAGCCTTGCTGGAGTGACTGGCAGCACAGTGTCTGCCCTAGCCACTGCAGCAAGATGAAGTGAGGCCTCTACCTGGAGGATGACCCTGGGAGGGACCCGGGTTTCACTGACGTACCCTATTGCTGTGTGGGCATCAGCACTGGCAGCTCCGTGATCCTATTTGCAGCTATTTGCTCTAATCCCTACTTGCTCAGACAGAGAATCCGATTTACTCACTGCTCCCTGGCAAAACAGCCACCTACCACATTGGCTCTGTCCTCACTCGGCACTCAGTTCTCGGCTCCTCCCAGAGCAACCCAGGCACCACTGTGGGACAGCCAGTCCATTCAGACCCACGCAGGCACAACTATACCCCTACAGCCTGCATGCACACACAGACCCCACACTTATTTCCTATGCTTCTGCGCTTTGCTTCTGGCACATGGGGCTGGGAGGGGATTTCTCCACCAGGCCCCCTGCTCTGCAGGTGCATTTGTTAGGGTTTTTGTTTAATGCCTTCTTCAGAGGCATTTGGTGTTGGCTGCAGACAAGGCTAGAGACTCTGACTGGGGTGTGCCAATGCTCCTGCTGGGACTAAAACCTGGAGATTCCTGGCAAGGGTGCCTTGCCTCTCTGTTCAGGGTCAGACCAACTGCTGTATTTGTTGTTAGGAAGGCATTTCACCCTGTGGTGATCTGGTTGACAAGGACTGTGGGGTTTTCTGCTTTCCTCTGAAGTGTGTGTGTGTGTGTGTGGGGGGGGGGTTATGACCTTCTTCCTGGGCTCTCTTGAGCCTATATTAACAACCTTTAGAGCAGCAGGAAATTGGCTTCTGTGGGCCCCCTGCTTTACTGTGGCAGGCTGGGGTGTTATGTCTTGTGTTGTATCAGGGTCGACTGTAGTTTTGCTAAGAGGTTAGTCAATAGATTTCTCTCTCAATAGGATGGTTTTGATAGAGATGATTGTGCCTCAGGCAGGGGGTTGGACTAGATGTGACCTCTCAAGGTCCCTTTCAGCTCTAGTTCTTTGCGATTCTCCGCCCACGAGCACATCAGCTACACCCTCATAGGCTACAACCCCCCTTACAGCCCACAGGCACTCGCACAGGCACGCTCTGCCACACTCATTCAGACACATTCGCTGTGCAGAGCCCTGTGCTGTTTGCTGGAGAAGCCACTCCTGCCTCCCTGTGTGTGCAGCAGTCCTTTACCTGCCTGGTGTGAGAGCGTGACACTGAGTTTCACCTTGGGGCCCAGAACCGGCTCCTGCAGAGGCTCTAAAGGGTACTTAAAACTAGTTTATACGTCCAAATGGGTGAACAGTGCAGGGGCTAAGAGCTTCCTGAGCCACCTAAAATTAAGGTATAACAAAGCCCTGAGAAACCAGCATCAATTAATCCAGGACATTCCCCAGGGCGGTGCAGCATGGCCCCACGCTCTTGCCTCACTGCTCAGACACGGCTTGGGTGTCCTCCGGACCGGCTGGTTGTGGCCCAGATGAACCCATTCCCTCAGCCCCCTTAGTCCTGGAAGTGCCCGGGCCAGGGTCTGTGCGCTGGGTCTCAGCCCGGGCAGGGAACAGATAACAAAGCCACGGGGCGAAAGCCAGTGGTCCCTACAGCCCCCTCCAGGAGACCCGGACCCTGAAGGCTCTTTGCAGTTTGCCGGCGGCCCAGGACCCCAGCCCCGGGCAAGCAGAGCTTCGTCCCTCGGGCACGGGGTCGCACCAGGGACAGAGGGAGAAGCTCCTTCCCCTTCGCCTCCCCAAGGCGCTGCGGCTCAGCGCTCTGCCGCGGGCCTGGCTCTTATGGCCCCCCGCACGTCCTGCAGCCTCGCGGCTGTTTCCTGTGGGGGCTGCGGTGCGGTGAGGTGGGTGCGGAGCCGGGGCTACCGGGCTGTTGGGGCCGGGTCGGCGGGGCGGAGCGGAGCGGGCCGGACTGGCCGGGCGCTGCACGCGACTAGGCCGCAGCGCGCAGGGCGCTCCCACTTCCGCCCCGCTCTGCCGCCGGCCAATCAGCGGGCTCCCGGCGCGGCGCGGCGCAACGCGAGGGGGTGGGGCGAGCGAGCCGGCGCCGCAAGCGGAGCAGCCCATGGATCCGCCGGCGGAGGCGCGGGGCGGGGGGTCGAGGTCGGGCCCGGGTCCGGGTCCGGGTTCAGCCCGCGCTGCGCTGAGCGGCGTTGCCCGCAGGCCGCGGCTGCTGGACCTGCCGTGGGAAGACGTGTTGGTGCCGCACATCCTGCGGCGGCTGCCGCTGCGCCAGCTCCTGCGCCTGCAGCGGGTCAGCAAGGCCTTCCGCGCCGCCGTGCAGCTGCACCTGGCCAACCTGCGCCGCTTCGACGCCAGCCAGGTACGGGCCGGCGCGGGGCTGCGAGCCCGGGGGAAGGCCCCTGCCCGCAGCGGGCAGGCGGCACTTCGCAGAGCGGGAAGGAGCCAAGCTGGGAAGTGAGCGGGAGGGATGGAGGAGCGGGCACGCGCCCGCCCGCCCGTGGGCGAGGGAGGCTCGGCGAGCCGGGAGAGCGAGGCACCAGATGCTGGCGGAGGGGGTTACTGGTCTGCTATGGGCTGCGGTGCCAACCCCGTGCCTGGGACCAAGGGGGCGAGCCCCCCCGCTGAGATGTGGCAGCTTGCCAGGCTGCCCGTGTCATGGGGATGGACGTGGCGGGTGGCAGGGCAACACGGGAGGCCTCATTTTCTGCCTCCTGCTGCAGCTCGGGCCGCACCTTCCCAAGCCTGCCTTCATCGAGCTCCTGAAGGACAACGAAGTGCTGCAGCAGCTGGCCCTCCAGGCCTGTGCCGACTGGCTGACGGACAAGGAGCTGCTCCCTGTGATCGGCCAGAACCACCACCTGCAGCAGGTCCAGCTGAACGGCTGTGCCCAGCTGAGCCGCCACGCCCTGGTGGCCATCTCCCTGAGCTGCCCGCACTTGCGGCAGCTCTCCCTGGCGCACTGCGAGTGGGTGGACAGCCTCTCCCTGCGCAGCCTGGCCGACCACTGCAAGGCGCTTGAGGCAGTGGACCTCACGGCCTGTCGCCAGCTGAAGGACGAAGCGGTCTGCTACCTGGCGCAGAAGTGTAGTGGGCTCAAGTGTCTTTCACTGGCTGTCAATGCCAACATGGGAGATGTGGCAGTAGAGGAGATTGCCAAGTGTTGCCCTGAGCTGGAGCACCTGGACCTCACAGGGTGCCTGCGGGTCAAAAATGATGCCATCAGGTATTGAGCTTGTCCCCTTAGTTGTTGTGGAGGGTGGGACCAGGAGAGAAGGGGGAAGTGAGGGAGGCTGGCTCTCTCCCATACTGGCTGCACAGGAAGCTTAGTACTGGTGAGGGGAAAAACATTAACAGGTTCTGCTAGGTGGCTGGGTTATGTAATCCTGTGGCTGTGGGCTACAGCTGCTATGGGGCTCTGATGGAATGGATTGGACCAAGTCCTTCCAACCTACCTGCATGTGGTGTATGCCAGGCAAGGTCCCAGGGACGTGCCCCTTGGCCTGCTGGAAGCAGAGAAGGAAATGAGTCCCAGGGCCAGGAACAACAGTCTGCAGCTTGTGCTCTCTTTCCTGGCAGGGTCTTGGCTGAGTACTGCCCCAAGCTGCGCTCACTGAAGGTGAAGCACTGTCACAACGTGGCTGAGTCCAGCCTGAGCATCCTCCGCAACCGTGGGGTGGAGCTGGATGTGGAACCCCCAATGCAGAGGGCTCTTGTTCTCCTGCAGGATGTGGTTGGATTTGCCCCCTTCATTAACCTTCAGATTTAAGACAGGAACAGCCACTGCTGAGGGCCACCAAGGGCCCACCATGGCCTCTGCCTCCTGGAGGATGCCATGAAATGCTGCTGCTGAGGTGTTGGGAAGGGGTGGTGCATCCCACTGGCAGGGCTGGTCCTGATAAGACTTGCCATCCTCCTCCTGCACTCTCCCTCAGTGCTGTGTAGCTGCTGATGTGTTGGTGAGTGGACTCTTTTGATGCCCCCACAGGGAGAATGAGTCCCTTTGCAGTGGTGTGAAGAACAGGAATCACTCACAATAGCGCTGTGGTGCTGGACATTCCCTGACATGCCAGGCCAGCTTGGCACTAGGAAGGATTAAAGTAGTCTTCTAAGCATCTTGAAGCCCAGACCCTGGTGCTCTTGGGTATGGTGGGACTTGCTGTTCACAGAGCAGGAGTGTGTTGTGCAGGGACTGTGGACTGAGAGAGTGGTGCACAAGGCCTGGTTGCAGAGTACTGCATGAGGAGCAGAGTTGAGCCAAGGGGAATGGCTGGCATGTCCTGGAAAATGCAGGACCCACTATATAGGGTAGAAGGGGGTGGTGCAGCAGCCAGAACATAGGAGCCAGCTACTCAAAAACCAGAGAGCTGCCCCTCAGGCCAGCAAGTGGCCCAGCACAGGGTGGGGTGGTAGCAAGTCCCAGTCAGCCAGGGACTCTGTTCCTTACCCCAGGGCACTTGCTCCACTTAAAAGCTGTTGCTTGAAAAAAAGAACCCTGAATTTTAATCTTGCCCATGTGACAAATGTGAGTTGTCAGTCTGTGACACCTCCCCCCCCCCTTGCTCACCCAGGTGTTGGTTCAGAAATAGAGAATGAATGTAGCAAGACTGTCATGCTGCACATCACTAGCCTATGGCTTTGCTCTGTGGCTCTGGCACTGACCACAGGAGCAAGTTTCTTTGGGATGCCTCAGGTAAGGTAGTTGTGCTTGCAGAGAAATATGGTGCTGGTCAATTCTCTAGCATACACCCTTGCATTCAAATGCAAACTGCCAAACAGCTGGGTCCTCAGGTAAGGTTGGGGTCTGAGGCCAGAATCAGTGGTGACTGAATCCCTGTTCCAGGGAAAACCCGTACATCTCCCCACAAGGCACATGTGCTCCAACCAAATTTCACATAAACTCACATCATCTTTATTAACAGCGACACTCAGTACAATCAGTGCACACAGGTTTAAAAAGCTTGTCATGACAGCACAAGCCCACGTTAGGTTTTAAAACCCCCATGCATGAAGGAGCAGGGGGTGCCTAGGACTCAGCTGGTTCTGCAAGCCTGGCCCCTGGTGTGGGGGATGGTGTTGCTCAGGCCCCTCCAGGGCAGCAGGTGCTAACTTGGGGAGGTGAAAGCAGCATCCTGGCTCCCAGGGATTAGTTCCAGTTAGGGCAGGAGGGGACCATCTGCACTCCACTAACTGCTGCAGGTCCAGCGCTCCATTCAAGGCAGAGGATGATAATGTGGAGGGAACATCCATCAGTGGAATTTATACTTCCTGGCTGGTTTGAGGCTGATGTAAGTTCTCTTCATCTCCTCACTCTCTGGCTTCTTCATGTCCTTGTATCGCTCGCCCTTTGTGCTCACTACCTGGTTATCTATGTAGCGGATTAGCTTCTTGGGAGCCTGGAAACAAAGCTGACACTAAGTGAAAAGGCTCTCCTAGTTGCGGGAGGCAGCCCAGGTGATTGAGTGACTGGCAAGAGCTGGAAATGCTGCCCCCTGCAACACTCCTTAAGTCCAAGACTAGCTGCCTGGAGATCTGAGTCTTGGGTAAAGAATGGATGTGTACCCTTAACCCAGTATTACTTGGGGGTGGTTGAGATGGATAGATCCTGCTCTCCTGGCCACACCTGCCTAGGCCCTGTGAACAGGCTAGCTCCCTGGCCTGTTGTCTGCCTGCTGCTGACCTGCAGTGGGGTCACACTGGAGCCAGAGAAGCTCCCTGGTTTATGATCAGCTGTGCCTATTGGGGCTCTCACCTCCTTTGGTGGTACTGGCCGGTGTGTTTTCTGATCCTCTGCACTGTCCACCATCATGTATCTGAAACACAAATGGGTTGGTGAATGCAACACTTACTCCTTTCCACCCCTCTCCCCTCCAATGTGCTGCTGATTCCTCCTGCCCCTTGCTGGTCACAGTGGGACTGCACTCTGCTTCTGACCCTGAAATGTGTTCCTGTGGGGCATGTCTCCACAACCTCACAAGTGTGCTAAGGAGCAGTATACTGAAATGGGGAATGCCTACTCCATACTACACCCTGGAAGGGCATGATGTCACTCGTTTAGAGTGGCACTAGGCATGTATTGAAAACTCTTGGTCTCCAGCATGTTTATTGGCATATGCCCAGCACCATGTTAAGGACAGCTACACCACAGGGTTTTATAGCATGGTGAGTGGCAGAGAGGGTGTGTTGTGCTGTGTGCTCCATTCTACTGCTCCTTCGTATGGCCAAGAGGCAGCGTGCATGTACCTTTGGAGTTCCTGGTGCAGGACTTATCACCTGCATAGGAGTGGGAGTGAGAAAGCAGTACCTTGCTGGAGGTAGGCTCTGCATGCATGATATAGCTTCTCTCACTACTGAAAGTAGCTTGGCTACTCAGTTTGGCCCAGGGAATCCCAGAACTACCAGACTATGAGACGCAGCAGCCCAGGTTTGCTTTGTCATGGCAGGTGGGGTTGCTCCTTCTCAGGCCGGATGGACAGGTGAGTCTGCTAGCACCTCCCACAGGCTTGCCTGTTAGCACCATGGTGCAGAAGGAAAAAAAGGCAAGACTACACCCAGGGGGTTCCTGCAGTCAGTGCTGATGTGGCTGCTGCTCCTTGCACAGGAGGGTGCTCCTTCAATCCTTACTGCACTGTGAGCCCTGACTTATTGAGGGTTGCGTTTGTAGCGTGACCATGTGAAAACAACACTGCACCATGCCTGACTAAGGTGCACAGGGGGCTGCTCACTGGACTGAGGAGTTACTCCTGTGGGCACTCTGGAGCCAAAAATATAATGGAAACAGTGCAGCCAGCCTTGTCTGTTTGCCCACTAGCCAGATACTTGCTCCTGCATGTTTTAAAGGTACAGCGGTCTGCTCTCCAGAACTGTACTTGAACAGTGTGTAAAATACAGGGCATTGCCAAAGTGTCATTAAAATGCAGTTATCAAATGTGACTAACAGCCAGTGCCTCTTCTGTTACTCATGAAGTCTGTTCCCTCAACTCCAGACTAAATTGGTGTGGGATGATCAGGAGCGAGGGTGTTACCCCCTCAGAGACTGCTCTTCTCTAGGATGCAGTGCTAGATTCTGTTTTGCCTCATTAGCCTTTAGCAAAATCATCAATAACTGAACCCCAGCTGTCAGATCTCTGTAACTAGTGATGTGGCAGGATGAACAAGGCCGGGTGGGCAGATGAGGACTGCAGCTTTGATGTGTGTAGCTGGACAACATGCAGGAAAGTGAATCCAGATGAGCTTCTGAAGTGGATTAATTAAGCCCTAGTATAGTCACTTATTCAAAAGTATGCCACAATAAGCAGAAGGAGGCTGCTTTAGTTATGAACACTATAATCCACAGGGGTAGTAGGTGGGGGAGCAGAACATTAATGCAGTTTAAACAAAAGTATGTTATTGTTAAACTTATACTTAATTCAGAATCTGGTACCCGAGCCTTCCTTTGGAGACAGCCTACATAACAGTTCCCTTTAGCCTTCACTGAGCTGGCTCTCTGGAAATGTAAATAGGAGAACCTGGCACAGAGTTTGGATGGAGCCTTTTCTGATCATACATGCAGTTCAGCATTAGCCATGGGCCAGACATGCTAGAATCTTCCAGCTACTAGTGACCCATTCTGCAGGGCATCACATGGCTCTGACTGATTATTCTGGCCTGGTGCTCTTGGACATTTTCCTCCCTGCCCCCCCCATACTTCACAGCCATCAGAACAAGAACCAGAGGGGCCCCTCACTGCTAGGTACTTACTTCTGTAAGATCAACTGTTTTAGTTCCTCTTGCTTAGGTGCTCTGCGGGGCCTCACCATCTCCTGGGAATAGAGAAGAAAGCTGATTGAGCTGCAATGACCACAGTTGATCAAGCCTTCCTGCTGGCTTGGCCACAGCATGGGTGGAGAGAGACAAGGGAAGGTGGATACTGATCACTGCACTTCCCTGTTGCCAGCTTGGTGAGCTGAAGTCTCAGGTGGGGGAGGGGAGGCAAGCTTACAAGTAGGCTGGGTTCCTACTATCCAAAAAGATCTATTGGCTTGGGAGGTACAGAACCACATCAGTGTGAACTGGACTGCAGGGATGTCCTACTGCTTCCTGCTCCTTGAACTGACCCAGGGCACGGTACCTTCAGGGTAGCATCCACTGGGCTGATTTCCACCTTCTCCTCTATGATGAGCTGTACTGCCTCTTCAAGGTTTCCCAGCGCCATGGCCAACGCTGTCTGAGCCTGGCTCACAGTGCAGGCTGGGAACATCTCCAGGAGCAGCTCCACGCCATCCTTCAGGTCACCTCCTCCCTGGTCAGGGCAAGACACAGGCTGATTCTAGAAGGTGGTGAGTGGCCTGGGCCTTTCCCATGTTGTATTGGAGGCCAGGGAAATAGGGTTTTCAGACAGAGATTACGCTTCAGCTGCAGCAGATCCAAGTCTACTCCAAGGGGGAAGCCTCACCTACCCCAACAGTAGGAATCCAGTTATAGGATCCTCTTGCTGTAGTGGCTGCCCCCACACACTCTGGACTTCTCCAAGAGCTGCCTCCCTACTTGCTTGTTTTCCTCCATGTGCTTCAAATAGTCCTCCAAAGTAGGGCTCCTGGCTGTTGAGTCACTTCCCTACTATACTGCTGCACAAGTGTTCACCCAGAGGGCCAGATTTGGGATGCTGGCTCATTTCTCTGGGGGACTAACAGCAGGCACTGCCTTCCTGTGGGGTCAAAGCATGCTGTACTTAGCACTGATGTACAGGCTAAGCACAGTACAGTGTGCTACCACTGCACTGGAACGGCTCAGGGGCAACACGGGCAATTTCCAAAGGCAGCTGGTAATCCATGACTGATTCGTAGGACTATCATTGGTATTCTACCCTCAGATACATGGAGTAGGGCAAGGGGTGCAGTGAAGTGTTTTGCAGTTACAGCCAGAACACAACTATTTGGATAAATCAGTGAAACTATGCAGTTAGCTTCCCATTCAACTGCATAGCCCAGAACAGTCTTGGAAGGATGAGATTCAGGGTCTTAGCAAGCAACCCTGCCTAAAGTCAGCACTCTCCCCACAAAGGACCCTGAAGTGCCCAATAAATGTTACTAAGCAATGTTGCACACTTACGTCATCAAGAATTGCTTCCTAGCACCAAAACACACTCAACTCTAGGAGTGTGGTAGCTGTTTGAAGGCTTGGAACAAAGCGGAGAATACAACATCCAACTAAAACTGCAATGGGTGAGTAGGACAATGTAGCAAGAGGAGTTGTAGTTTGGCTAGGACTAATCCTATGGTGTTCTTACAAACAGTCCTGCAAGATCCTGAATGACAAGCCGTCAAGTTTTCTGATGCATCCCATGCTAAAGACAGCCCAGCATCCTTTAGCCTTGGTCTCAGGTCAGGGCTGATTCAGAGGGAGGACAGCCAGCTGGGAATTCCCACACCCCTGCTTGTGGTGGGTTCCCTACCCACCTACTGTCAAGACCCAGCTTGCATGATCTGACAAAGCCACGTCTCAAGCTAAGGTTGAGACACAGATGATGCCCAGGGTCACCTCTGTCCTGGTGGCATGCAGCTCTGCTCCATCTGTGTTTAGCGCTCTGGCATTACAAGAGGCAATTTCCAGGCAGGTACCAGTACCTCAGCTATGGCTTCTTCTGCTGGCGTACGCAGTATTTCCTTCTCAGGCGCACCTGCTCCCTGCTTGCTGCTCCAGTTCAGCTCTTCGGTGGGTGCTTTGTTCATGCTTTCCACAGGCCTTTGGCAAAACTTTTCTTAAAGACACAATGCACATGTATTGATAAGCTGCCCCATACAAGTTAAAGCTACATGTCTCTTGCCACTAGATCGATAAGGTTGTTATTTTGCCTTTTCCTAAAACAAACTCCCTCTCAACTGATGCACTGGAAGCCCACCACATTCCTGCCACTATATATGGGCACAGGTGCTGTAGCTTTGTTCCCATATCTACACAGAAGCATCCACACCAGAAGACAGGCGGATGATCCAGGCTGACCTGGACAGGCTCAGCAAGTGGGCGGATGAGAATCTGATGGTGTTCAACGCCGATAAATGCAAGGTTCTCCACCTTGGGAAAAAAAACCCGCAGCATCCTTATAGGCTCGGCAGTGCTATGTTGGTTAGCACTATGGAAGAAAGAGACTTGGGGGTCATCATTGACCACAAGATGAACATAAGCCTGCAATGCAATGCTGCGGCTAGTAAAGCGACCAAAACGCTGGCTTGCATCCATAGATGCTTCTCAAGCAAATCCCGGGACGTCATTCTCCCCCTGTACTCGGCTTTAGTGAGGCCGCAGCTGGACTACTGCGTCCAGTTTTGGGCTCCACAATTCAAAAAGGATGTGGAGAAGCTTGAGAGAGTCCAGAGAAGAGCCACGCGCATGATCAGAGGTCAGGGAAGCAGACCCTACGATGACAGGCTGAGAGCCCTGGGGCTCTTTAGCCTGGAAAAGCGCAGGCTCAGGGGTGATCTGATGGCCACCTACAAGTTTATCAGGGGTGACCACCAGTATCTAGGGGAACGTTTGTTCACCAGCGCGCCCCAAGGGATGACGAGGACAAATGGTCACAAACTACTACAAGATCGTTTCAGGCTGGACATAAGGAAGAATTTCTTTACTGTCCGAGCCCCCAAGGTCTGGAACAGCCTGCCACCGGAGGTTGTTCAAGCGCCTTCATTGAACACCTTCAAGATGAAACTGGATGCTTATCTTGCTGGGATCCTATGACCCCAGCTGACGTCCTGCCCTTTGGGCGGGGGGCTGGACTCGATGATCTTCCAAGGTCCCTTCCAGCCCTAATGTCTATGAAATCTATGAAATCTTGCTGCAAGAGGCTTGGGTACCTTGCCCTAACCTTTTCCAGACTTAGTGGAAAAATACCTGACCAGACTTCACCATGAATTCCTCCACCTACCACCCATGAGTCTTAATCAAGTTACCAGTCCATGTTCTCACACCTATCTTGCTTATGTTTTTGGATCTCAGAATATACAGGTAAAGTTCCAGGATGCTACTTGACCCAACATGCATCATAGCCAATTGCTCTGACCCGGTCAGCAATGTACCCTGGTATGGTAAACTGACCTCTGGTTAAATCACAGAGGACTGGTGGGATCAGAGCTGCAGGCTCTTTTCCCACAGCTTAGACAGACTCCCTGTGCATGACATTAGGGAAAGGCATTTATACTCTCTACCTGAATTTATCTATCTGTGAAATGCGGATGATGTTTTACCCGATACAGCTACCCAGTGTGTGTTACAGGAAGGCAGACACCTAGCATGTCCAAACCCATTTCCAAAATACACAGCAGATGACCTTGATATCACATTCCTGTTCATGGAATTTCCTCCCACTTCGTTGAATTTGCTTTATATACACAGCTGAGATCCCCAGCTACCTCAGGGATTTGTCCAACAGCATTATGCTATCCAAAAGGCTCCGATTCAGCCACAAATGACAGCATTCCAAGCTACTAAACCCTCCCACACACTTATGTCAAGGGCCTGACTTAATTCTATAGAAAAAGTCAATTAATTCAGACTCCCATGGGAAAATCTACTCTAAATGCTGCTGCCTATGTGGTAAGATTATTCATTGTCTTGTGACACCTTCCCATCCCCCAAAACACTTGAAGCTAAAAACCATGTCCCTACAGCACTTTTTGTGCTCAAGTACCCAGCACATAACTTACCTTGGTTGTGAGCTTTACTGAGCCTTTCAGAGAGAGAAAACATCATTTCACAAACATCTCCACTGCAAAAGACAGGAGGAGTGTAATTAGCACAGGAAATGCACTAGCTTATCCTTCTTATTTAAGTAACTCGTGATCATCTCTCCGCTTCATATCCTTCTATAGTTTGTGTGCGATTCTCCACCCCACATGAAGAGTTTCTGGGAATAACAAAGCTGACATCTGTCTTCAGAGCTCCCAATGACCCAATGTGCTAGCTACCCAATCCTTGCAAAGCAAATAATCTGTGAGCATAGTTGATCCTCCCTCAGGTCAGGAGGTAGGGGAGAGGAAGAAGGGAAATTGGACTACCTGATCTCTTTAAGATCCTTCCAGCTCTATAATTCATGAGCCACCAATCTAGAATGATGGATCCTGCACAGCTAGTGCACGAGGTAGACTAGTGTTATTGGAAGTGCAGAGAAATAAACTGGGACTGCATGCAAACTGTTTATTTCTATTGATGACCCAATATCCTGTAAAGGCCTGACTGCATGGTGTGGTACCTTAAACCAAAGAACTGAGTTGCTTGCACACATCTGGCTGCAACACTGGGGCCCTTGGTACTGAGGCCCAGAACCCAAGGTAGGTACTGCCTGGGTGAGGACTGTCACTCACCTGTTGATTTCTGCAAAGCCAGGGATATATGCTTCCATCATTTCCACAAAGGTATCCATATCAAAGTTCTCTTCAGAGGACTCTGGTAAACCCAGCTCTTCTAAGACACTAGTGATGTAGGAGAAGACAACTTCATCCATCCCACTGGAAACATAGAGACCACAAGCTAAGGGAGCTGGATTAACAGACCCATGTAGCCAGTATCAGATCTCACACCTTAAGCCAGATTGGTTGTGGCCAGTACTTGAATAGGAGACTTTCTGGGATAATCCAGGTGGCTACAAAATATTCCCCCACCACCCCCCATTTAATACATGGCTTCTTTCTTTCCCAGTCAGCACTGAATTAATACCACAATATACTGCAGAGACAGGAGATTATCCTGTCAATTTTGCATCTCGGCTCAGACAGTAACTCCAAAATCCTGAGCACTTGTGACAATGTTAGCTTCTATTTCTGGGCACAGCAACTCAGTCCATCAACCTGAAAATTTATCTCCGATTTCTACATGAAACAGTATTCTTTTCCCCTTTCTGTCCTAATTTCATGTACTGCTAAACACCCAACCGCTGGTGTCCCTGCATACAGGTGGCTACATCTATATTTCATGTGTTGGTAAAATTCTCTTGATAGAGAACATGTATAGATTTTCTGCTGTTTGAGAGCACTCAGAGATGCCGTAAGGATGAAAGGAGCAAAATGGTATGTTGTTGAATAAAGAGGTTAATAACCCCTAATCCATAGTTTTATTAGAATGGTCATATTAAATAAAGGATGGTGTGAGGGCTATAGCAGAACTTGGACAAATTACCATCACCCCTGAATACAATACAACAGAATATAATGCAGGAAGGCTAGACTATTGGATGGAGAGAGTTCCAGGGGCAGATAAGAGTCTAGACTCCATAGATGTGCTGTACTTACCCAAGATCAGCATTAGGGATATAGGACTGGATAAAGCACGTCAAGGTATCTCGAATTATTCTTTCCCGCTCCATTGCTCTTAATCCAGATGTCTTTAAAGAGAAGCAAGAAAAGGAAACAAAAAGCACCATGACTGCAAAGACAAGAACAAGATAAAGTATTCCCCTGCACAATGCAGGCACATATGTACAAGCAGGCAAAGCATTTTAAACTCTGCCACTCCAGTATAAAGCTGCAGGTAACTGTAGTCTAAGCTTCCTGCCACAAATCTGCAACATGAGAAGCCACAAGAAACACCTGCTCAGTACAGCATCCTGGTCTGTACTACAGCTCCTCTGTGCTGTCTTGGTCAGTGGTGCCAATTGCTTTCCCACCTCCCTTCCATAGTGGCACCAAGCGCACTCTTGGGGTCAGCAGCACAGCTGGAAAGCCTGATGTGTGGAGCTGCAGGATTTCTGAAGCTGATCAGAGTGTGGAACTCAGCACTCTTTGAGGAGGAAGGCTTCGGGTGGTGGGTTTGCTCGGTCACAGAGGGAGAGGGTGGGTCTTCCAGCCAACAGCACTTGCAGTAAAGCCTGGGCTCATTAATGGGTGGGAGCTGGAGTAATGCCTTGCCATGAAAGGGCCACTTCTAATGGCTTTCACAGGGAAATACCAGACAGGGCACAGACAGCAAGTCTGCCAGCCAAAATACCAAAGGTCCCCAGGTCAGGCAAGACATTGCTGGTGGAATCCTGCCCAAGTGGGAGCCCATTGTTGTGCTCTGTGAATGAGGCCTTCTGCAGATAAATGTGGCCACAACAGGGGGCCTTTGATAACTGGAACTGAACAGGGGAGTTCTAAGAATCACAGACCTCCCATGCAGGCAATGGCAGTGCCTGCCCACACTGTTAGAGCCATTTGAACCCAGTGCAGAGAAGCTATTCCACCAGTCTGTCTTCATCCCACCTGCCCCCTGCTGCTTGAGGTACAAACCAATTTGGACAGCATGGCAGGCAGCCTCTTAATACAAGAACCAAGTTCTCCTTAACAAAGAACTGAAACTGGTATTGTATGACAAAGCTGACCATGACTACTCCAAACCTACACACTTGATTGCACTCCAGTGACAGTCCTCCAATGATGCAGCTTTCAAGCCCTAAATTAGGCAACTGACCATAGGACAGCAACCCCATGAGGTGCTGAGCGTAGACTTGGATGGGCATAGGGGATACTTTCTTAAAGATGGGTCTTTGGGAGAGATGATGTTAGAGTCAGCCTATTGCACTCTGTACAGATTTTGAAGATCCTCCCCATGGAGAATAACATATCCAGCTGGCTCCTAACTTCCCTTTCCAGTTATAAATGGCACTTCTGAGGCCTTCTGAGGCAGAGAACAGCTGGGCTCCCATGCATTCTGCAACAGCCCCCTGGAATTCAGGTCCAGACACAGAAGCCCCTGTCCCAGACAGCAGCACCCTTGACAGCTGTGTTACCTACCACACCTGTGCTCAGAGCACAGAGGAGCATCAACCACAGAGAAGCATCAACCACCTGCCAATGTGGAGGGAAACTGGGAAAGAAACCTGTAACCACCTGGTGGTCTTTGCTGGAGTATCCCATCAATGTGCACTGTTGACCTCCCAAAGACAGCAGGAGGAGATGGAAGCATCCTGAGACAGCTTAGGCTTTTTCTCAAGTCACTACATGCATCTGTTCCTCCTACTCCAACAGGTTCATGAACCATGTACCCCCAATCTCAGTTCTCCACCTCCAGCCCATTCAGTCTCTATAGGAAGCCTTTGGGAAAGTCAGTGAAAGAACATAGGCTGGAGAGCCAGTACTACCTAGGTGACATGTAGGTCTCCATGTCCTTACTAATAGAAGGGGTGTTATCTCCACACCCAGCTGCCCAGCTGAGACCAGTGCCTGAGTGAAGAGCAGCAGGCAGAAGCTGAGTTCAAGACAAGAGCTGGGGAGGAAGGGGGAAGTTTCTCTTCCATAATACCACCACCCGTGAGGAACATCTGTGGTGGGTATTGTGTGGTCCTGAGCACTGGGGCCCACTTAAACTGTGTGTTGTGCTTTGGGCCCCCCTAACACAAGCTGGCAACACATGCATACATACATCTGTTTGGGAAAGGTGAGACAAGTGCACCAAGTCCTCCTGGATTCGGTTCTGGCTAAGGCAAATCACATCTCTGTCACATCTAACCTCAAGGGCTGCAGTTCTCTGTACCAACTGCAGGTTTGTCACGGTATAAAGTGCTGGTACTCTTCTGCTCAGCAGCACAAATGGAACTGTTTAACATCTTCATCAGTGACTTGGACGAGGGGGTGGAAAGCATGCTGTCCAAGTTTGCTGATGACACTAAGATGTGGGGCGATGTGGACACACTTGAAGGGAGAGAGAGGCTGCAACTAGATTTAGACAGACTACAAAAGTGGGCAGATGAGAATAGGATGGGGTTCAATGTAGACAAATGCAGGGTGCTGCACCTTGGGAGAAGGAATCCACAGCATACATACAGGCTGGGGAGTTCCCTTCTTGAAAGCAAAGAGTCGGAAAGGGATCTCGGAGTCATTACTGACTCCAAGATGAACATGAGCTGCCAATGCCAGACCACAGCCAGCAAGGCCAGCCATACCTTGTCATGCATCCAAAGGTGCATCTCAAGTTGGTCCAGAGAAGTGATATTCCCCCTCTATGCAACATTGGTCAGGCTGCAGTTGGAGTACTGCGTCCAGTACTGGGTGCCGCACTTCAAAAGGGATGTGGCCAGCCTGGAGAAGGTTCAGAGAAGGGCCACCCGCTTGGTGAGAAGGCAGCAGGACAGGCCCTACAAGGAGAGACTGAAGGACCTGAACCTGTTCAGTCTCAGCAAGAGAAGGCTGAGGGGAGACCTGGTAGCTGCCTACAAGCTCATCAGGGGAGATCAACAGCAAATAGACAGAGCCCTTTTCTCCCCAGCACCACCTGGGGTGACAAGGAACAATGGTAATAAGCTGATGGAGAAAAGGTTTAGGCTAGAGATCAGAAGGCAATATTTTACAGTTAGGGTGGCCAAAATCTGGAACCAGCTTCCCAGGGAAGTGGTTCTCGCCTCTACCTTGGGCAAATTGAAGAGGAGGTTGGATGATCACCTGTCTGGGGTCTTGCGAATCCAGCATTCATTCCTGCCTGTGGCAGGGGGTCAGGCTAGATGATCTGTTCAGGTCCCTCCTGACTCTAGCTACTGTGAAACTATGAGCCAAAGAACAATTCACTTCTCTCTGCAAGGGCTTCCCAATGAACCAAGTCTTGGAAATGCATTTCTGGCTTTCAAAGCTTTGCACAGAATTGGTCTTAACTTCCCAAGGGATCCTTTCTCAGTGTCATTATAACTACCCATGCTAGCTCCCTTCCAGTGAAGCAGCCAGGGAAGCTCAAAACCAGGGAAAACAGGGTCTTGACCCCAGTAACTGGACCCACACTATGTGACAAGAACCACTAGGGCTCTCCAAGAGCTCAGAGTTAGATGCCATTAACACCTGATCTCCCCATCTCTTCTGCAGTTTTATCCTCATGCCAGCACTCCTGCTCAACTATGTTTAACCATGTGCAAAACCCAGATCTCCTTAACCCTGCCTTTTGCCCACTGTGAAGGAACAGGGTCATTCACTTCCATTGTTCTCCTGGGGGGGGGGGGGGGGGAAAGGGGAGTGAGGTTTGCTCAAATGCTCCCAGTGATGGGCACAAGAATTTAAACTGAAAATATTAAATTAATGTATCTGCATAAACTGCAGTGGGAAGATGTCATCAGCAAGCCAAATGGATCATTGCTCCCCTCCTTCCTTGCTTATACTAAGTCTCAGACCTAAAACTTGCATACGAAAAAAGAGATCCCCAGCGCAAAGGCCTAGCCATGAGCCATCTCCAATTGTCCATTTGTTTCACTACTTTCTTGTTTTGGCTTAGGAGGACTCTTTGCAGGCATTTATCTTGCTTTTGGAAATTCATACCTTTCAAGTGTGGAAGCAGATTATAAAAATAGTGCTGTATCAAAACCCCTCTGTTGCCTCACATGTGTGCATTTAATGAGTCATGTTTAACTAGCTGATTGATGAAAAAATAAGCTTACTATTGTCAGTGCTGCAGCATCTTCAAAAAGAGGGACTTTTGTTTTCTCTGCCCTGAGCATCCTCAACACGCTCACTCACTTGATTCTGAGTTCAGAATCTTATTGTTGGCAAGGTGGTGATAAGCAATGAATTTCCAAGTCTAGCTGAACCTGCAAGTGTGAGGCACTAGCAAAATTCCCTGAGCTTGCATGTCTAAGAAACAATTTTCTGTAACAGAAACATTGGTTGGAAAATAAATACATAGTCCCTGAGATGTTATTTCTACAGGCATTACCATCAGGAAGAATGCTTAACTCCCCTCCTAACTCAGGGCCATCATGATATCCTTGGAACCAATTGTAGGAAAGATTTTGTTCATTTCAATGAGGCTGACTGATATGGTTATGAGAGATAACTGTATACTAACCAATAACATTTCTTGACAACCCAATTTACTGAACAATAGAGCACAATCCACTACGTCAAAGCCACTATGGTGAGGTCCATAAATTAGCAGCTAGTAATTTATTCTGATCAATAGAACCAGCAAAATTGCTCGTCTCTTTAATCAAAGGCTCTTGCAGGGAAACATCAAACTGCGAGGAGAGGAATATTGGGAAATATAAATCAGCAGCAGAAGTACTGTAGCCAGGCCCAATTACCAACCATTCACCTACAATCTATCTCCTTCTGACAATTGTGGAGAAGAGTGCTGGCTTGTAATGACCTCAGATTTCATCTCCCCGAATTACCCAGATTATTGTCTAAACAAAGGGGAATTTCCCATATTTAATAAAACAGATGAGACAAAAGAAGAAATATTAAAGAACCAGCTTTAGTCCTTGTATACAAAGTATCTGTTTTCCTTCTCAATGCCTATTTTAGTTGTTTAGCAAGCTTTATTTTTAAATAACTGGCACTTCCAAACCGAAGGTTTAACCCCCCCCCCAAAACCAAACCACCATCTTTAACTGGCCTCTGAAGAACGGAAACCCTTTTATGAAAAATACATGCATACTGTTTCATATTACGGTGAGGCCTAGAGTCTAAATAACCTATGGATTTCTTACGAAGTCATCCACGGAGGAAAATGGGCAGCGGGAATAGCAAAAAGCCAGCCTCTTTCTTGCAGACTAATATGCAGACAGGGAAGAAACTAGTAACTTTCACAGCTTGACAAGTTGCAGGCTCCTCCTATCCTTTGACACTGGCATGTGAGAGTACCCTGCTCCCATGGGATACAGAAAGCATCCTGGGATGTTTGAACCAGGTGCACTCTCCTTTCTGCTGCTTGAGCCAGCCCTCACTGTAACCAGTGGACTACGTTCTGAAGGAAAAAACACATTTTTCATTCTCCTCCTAGCAGAGGAGCACCCTCTTTTGCTACACTGATGTATTCAAAGGTCTTCCTTCTTGGGATATCAAGTTATCAAGCGCAGCTAACCCTACAATGCACTGACTGTGGTAGCAGCATTGTGCCAGGACAAGGTCTAGATTTATTCCCTGCCCAGGGACATCTGACTGACAAAGGCACTCAATTTTTTTCCAAGCCCTAAGCAGCAAGATCATGATTCATTACTTAGTCTGCCCCGGGAGTGTCTACATGTGCTATAAATGCAAGTGAATAAACTCCAGCACAGCTTGCGCAGGAGTTTATAGCTCCCAGGCACCATGTCTTCATGCGTGACTAGGACCACAGCAAGTTGAGCTGGGTTGGAGTAGCACTGGCTGACAGGGAACTGGGGGGTGAGCCTGCTAGCCAGGGATGTCTTCGACCCAGCTCAACATGCTGCAGAGGGGCTGGCTACAGCATGAAGGTGCTTCAGTGTGGGGACAGTTGGCAGGCAGCACCCTTCTGCCCCAGTTAGCCCTGTCAGTGTCTACATGTGTTGTGGCATGCTAAATAATACTGCCACAGGACAGTATTTATGTTTACAAAGTACTAACCTACAGTGGCATTCATTAATTTACTGTGGCCTAATAGGGCTGCATATGTAGACGCTGAGATTACTGCAGAACTAGTTAGGCAACCGCACAGTAAAAATCTCATGTGCGCGCCCCCTGAGAGGCAACCCCTTCAAAGGCAGATGTTTCATCCCTGGGCCCAACAAGACAAGCAGCTCCATCACTCAATTTCCTTGCTTGAGTTTGAGAACCATTATTTTTGTACGCATGAGAGACTAATCCAGTCAAAGGCACAGCTTCACAGAATGTGAGCTATCTGTAATCTTTTTACTACAAGTGTTCTGGAGATGGATATGACAGGATACTATTGCCCCTCAAATAAGCACCAGGCAATGTTGGTGGTCTTGCAACAGCTCAGAATCTGTTACTGGGGCTATGATGATGTTACAAGGTAAGGTACAGTGTCTAGCATTTGTTTACACTGGCACCCATTCCCAGCTTTTTTTAAGCCATGCAAAAATAACTCCAAATTCTCAAGCTCAACCCCTTACTCAACTCCCAGCCTTGGTGACTTTTTTTCAGATCTCCATCTCCCCTACCAACTGCCATACAACAACTTCCTTGCTGGCTGATCCATCACCTCCACTCAGGGGCTAGAACAGGAGTGGGCAAAATATGGCCCACAGGCTGCATCCAACCTGCCAGGGGATTTTGTCTTCCCTGTGGCATAGGGGGCAGCCCAGGTGTGGTGCATGCAGCCATCCCCTCGACACAGTGGGGCTGGGGCACCGTGGTGGTCAGACTCCTTTCCTGGCAGCCCTAGTGGTGATGGCTCCTTCTGGCTGCTGCCACTGCCGCACCCAGCCCTGCTGTCCATGCACCCTGCCCCATCTGCCCCACATCTACCACTGAAGAGCTGGGATCACAGGGTGGTGACAGCATGGGGCCTGGAATAGAGCTGTGATCTGCTCCCTGCACATCCCTGAGATGGGCACTGGTTCCATGGGCAAGGGCATGTGGGGACTGGATTGCAGCTCTGCCCCAGGCCCTGGCCCTGTGCTGTCACCACCCCAAGATCCTGGTCCCAGCTCTACCTGTCCATTCCACTCCTAGCTGCCACTTCCTGCCCACCCATGGCCCAAACCCATCTGCCTGGCTGTGTGCTTGCCTTGCCCGTGTGGCTCCTAGCTGGTCTCTATGGAGACCCTAGGATCATGGGTTGGTGATAGCACGGGGCCAGGACCCAGGGTAGAACTACAATCTGCTTCCTGCACACCCCTGCTTGAGGAACAGGTGCCTGTTGCAGACATGCAGGCAGCAGACCTTGGCTCTGCCTGGGCCTGCACGATCACCACTCTGCGATCCCAGCCCTGGCCCCATCCCTCTCCCAGATGCTGCTCCCTGCCCATAGCTTCCCAGACCAACATGGAGCAGAGTAGCTTAGGGAGTTTTGGTGAGCTGGTGGGACGGGTCTGTGGAAAATGCATCCTGACTTTCAGATTTCATTTGCAATTATTCTCCCGAAAGAGAGAGCTGAATACAAATCCTAGGCAGAAGTGTTTTTAACACTGATCCTTTCAAGAATCAGACTAAAGCTAGTGAATGTTCTGCATTATCAAAAGCTTCAGAAGCCCATACCTCAGGACAGCAGAAAATTTTACATACGGTGACTTAAAGAGTTAAATTTCTTCTGCTTGTACCTCTACACGAGAAACTGGGGGACTTTGAAATCAAGTTTTCTTCTTCATGTACTGTTTTGTGTGGAGGTGATTTATAATACAGTCAACAATCTAAAAGTTGAAGCAGGCAAACTGTTCTCCGCAAAGTGCAAGCATAACTGAACAGAAAGGGTACACTCATCCTTTTAAACTCACAGCCACAATTGTAGCATGCATTATGCCATCTCTTCGGTAGTGCCAGTTCATTGATTCAACTCTTCATAATGCAATCCCTCAGCAGTTTTCATCATTGTCAAATAGGCTTGAATACTCTTCCTAGCTTTCAGCACAAAAAGGATAAGAAATGCCATTGCCATTGTTCTGTCCCATTCAGTTCTCTTAGGAGAAATGGTGGTGTCACTCACCGGTTTTGCTTTGTCTCTTCTAACAACCTTATAATTTTTCACCATTGTCAGAATGGAAGGCTCAGACTACTGGAAGCCTTTGTCATTTTTCTGAGAGTCTTAAAAACATTTGGTTTTATTATGCAAGTGCCAACATCGCACTCTGGGCAGCTTGCCCTCTGGTATCTTGGCAAGACGGGTGCCACACTAGAAGGACTGCTTATTCAGTTCTCACAAAACTTACCTGGCCAGAATTATTTCCTTTTCTTCGGCAGAGGGAAAAGTGGTGTCAGTTTAAAAGAAGTGAAGCAGCTACTCAAAAGTTACTATTTTTGCTCCCAAATAGGGCTTTTGATCATATAATTGAGTGGGTTATGCCATTCTATATCTGATAAACTGGCATGGTCTGTGCTATTAACACCAGTTAAATGCAGCATCAAAATGAACAAGAGGGTTTTTCCTCTCCTAAATGAACTGCATATTGGGTCTTTGCAGCACAGCTTCAGCAGGAATGCCCTTGTCAAGAGGAGCATGGTCATCATTGTACTAACAGAAATAGTGACTTTCAAATCTGAACATTTGTTTACTGTTTCATAACCTGTTAGGGTGGCATGCTCAGGAGTCTGTATCATTGGACTCCAAGAACTTCACTTGTACTGAGGATGATAATGTTCCTTCCTTCACTCACCCATTTTTTTATACTGGTGAAGAAATCTGTGCCACAGCTATACAATTTTAAGTGAGAGATGCAAGATGTAATTTTAACTTTATGTTTTAAATATCTTGACTCTGGAAACAGGTTGAAAATTATGTGGCTTTTCATCTATTGTCTCTGAAGCAGACAAATTGAATTCTGTGCTGGTTCATAGCATGGATTTCTTTCAGAGAAGACCTAAAAATAAAACAGATGTTTTGTCTGTTCCGCCTGAGCATTAAAAGATCCCGCAGCACTTTTCATAAAGGCAAGTATTACAGTGATGCCTATACCCTTGGTCAGTGCTTTGTTGAAATCAAAGCAGGGGAAAGACAAAAACTGTTTTTGATAAACCACATGTAAAATTGTTCAAAGAAAGTGCAAGACAAATGTTAACATGATTAAGAACAAGTGCTTCTAAGCTTTTTAGGAGATCACACACTAGGTTGACAATGGGCTGGTTTCTCTCAAATTGAAAGTTGAGACCCATATTTCAGATATTAGAAATTAATCTTAAATGGCTAAGCTCACTAGATGACAACATCTTCTGGCAGCAGGCTGGAATGGCCCAGTGTGGGTCAAAGGCAGGTTGGCACTGGAACCTGGCTGCCAACATTGCCATTGATCTCCCCTGCTCTGGCACAGTGAGACATAAGTGAAGTTCCCTGCCACTCAGCCATGGTATGTGAGAAACCCCCTAGCTCTGCAGGTCAGGTCCAATTGTTCCATGAGCCAGATTTGGCCTACACACCGTAAGTTACTGACTCCTGGCTAAGGCAATGGAGGAGAAATGGCTCCTCATGGCTTCTGGACACCCAAAAGGGAACAATGATCATTCCTACTGGATAGTGGATAGGATTTCTGGGACATGGAGAGCTCTCACCTCTGCATGAAGAAGGCAGCCTCTGAGGGAAAGCGCTAGTAGGTCCGGGTGTAAATAGGCCAGCACTGATGTTAGATGACTGCTGCTGACCTTCCAGCTTATCTCTGGAATGCAATAATCAAGGCTTCTGTTGCTCACTCCCTCACAGGGCACTGTTTTCCCTATTCTAATTCAATTTAGCCAACCTTGAAGTTAGCTGAACTCTGTAGCACCTTTGTCACAACTCCTGTAAGGAAGAAACCCTGCCCCTTGTGAAGGGGGCCTGGAGAAACTGACCAGAGGTATTTTTAAAGACCAAAACCAAAGAAACAAGATAGACTCCATATAGCAAGATTCACACATTTAGGTCTGTATATCCTGTCTAGCAGAACTACATTTTCTTTCATGTTTCTCACTGGCCTTTGTGTGTTTGTATTCAAGAGAGGACACTTTTCAATAACTTAACTGTCTCCAGATTGCTTCTTCTAATTAACACTACACAAGCTACTGTGTCAATGACCAGAATTTTCCCTCACCTTCCACACTGAACAGCATGCAGGTAGCAAGATACTGGATGGCTGCACTGCACTGATGTTGTGCTCCTTACACAGGCAAGACGTAAATTTACTTGAGAGGAAGTTGCCTGAAAAAGGACTATGGGATCACAGCTAGGGTTTGCAAGGCATTCAGTATCTGTAGTACTCAGCAGACCATTCTAGGATTGCTTTCAAAGTACATCAAGAAATAGGGAGCCCTTATTCAGGGGCACAAGGCAGAACAGGATGTAGATGGTGGCGAACTAGGGAGCGCTACAGAATCTGTCTGAACATGCTAGCTTTCAAGAATCCTGAATTATTACCAAGTGCTTTTTTCTTCTCCAATGCAAAGGACACTATGCTATATTATCCTTCAGATTAAGAGTCAGGAGTGTAAAATAGGAAGCTAATACGTTTGTGTGCTTGGTCGGCCTACAACGCTGTCGCTCCCCAGCAACAGTGCATCAATTCTAAACTTCCTGACAAAAACGGAGCATGTATTTAATACAGCAAAATCCTAATGCAGACAAGCAAAATGATTTGTGGTCTCTACTCAGAGTGTAAAATAGGACTTACGTGCTTTATTAACCAGCAAGTTACAAGAAAACACATTCTGAACTCTGCCATCACCGCTTCTTTCTGTTTTTAGCAAGAGGCAAAGACACACAATGGCAGGAAGTACCACGTTCTGCAAGAGGAGATTATGGGCTCTTGTAAACGTAAAACCGAGTTCTCATGGTTCCCCTGCACAGCCCTGAAAACTGGTATCACCCCTCTGCCTCAGCTTCCCTTTCTGTCGCACAGAGATGAAAACACTCAGCTACTCGCCCAGGTGAAGTTGTGAGAATTCATTTATATTTCTATACCTCCAGGGAAGGAATCTGACCGGATCCACACACTAAAGAGCTACTCAGCACAGCTCACAAAGACACTCTCATGGACCCAGAGGGACAGCTTTCCATCTCCAGCTCTCTCTGTGCAAAAATACAGTTTATTTCCTACCTATGGGGACTTTTTACCATCTACACTTTTCCCAGAACCTGACAAAGGGACTTTGATCCCAAAAGCTTGCAGAAAAGGATAATTTTCTTGTGATTTCCCAATTGGTCTAATAAAAGGTATCAATTTGGCATCAAGAACTCTAGTTTTTTGTATGTCTTTATACTTATAAGCACTTTAAACACGTGTGATGCACGTGTGCCAAACAATGCCTCAGCTTGCCGCCCATCCTGGAGCACCTTCTTGCTTAACTGTAATGGCGATTTCAAAGGCAGCGTGAATAAAGAGCCAGCATTTCTATGGATCCAGATGTGGCACACAGAAACAAACCACGGCAAGGGGAAAGCAACCGCTGCACCTCGAGACAAAGCCTTACGACACCATCCCCGCCAAAACAGCGGCAACAACCACTAGACCTGTGGCCCCAGCCGCAGGAAGACAGGGCTCAAGCCACCGTCTGCGCGAGGGGCCGTGTCGGGCCCACGCCGGGGAGCGCCCCTCTCACCACCCGGGACGCTGCAGGGCGGCGATGCCCTGCTCCGTGGTGTGAGCGCTGCACCATTTCCGCGTGAGAAGAGTCCTTGTATCGCCCGCGCTGCCCCGGTGCGCCCGGCCCGGGGGGAGGGGGGGGAGGTCACCTGCTGGGCGGCCGCGGCCTGCGCTGCTCCCCGGACGCGTCCCGCGCCTCGCGGTTGAAAGCGTCACGTGACCCCTCAGTACCACCGAGTGGGGCGCGACGTGCCAGAGCAACCTTTCGCCCCGCTTCCTGGCCCCCGCGCCGCCATTTTTACTGAGGGCACTTGCCCTTCTCTCCCGGGATCTCAGCGGGTGTCCAGGTCCTGCCACGTGGTCACTCCACCCAGGCTGGGCCCCTGCCCCTGCCGGCCGGGAGGGACCACGCAGGGGTCTTGGAGCTGCCCTGGCGGAGGTGATGGAGGTGCCCGGGGGGATCCCCGGCTGTCCAGACAAGCTCATGTCAACGGTGTGAGGCCCTGGCCCGTGGGCTTCCCCGAGCCTAGGGTCATCAAGGTCCCAGCGCTGTCCTGCTGACGAGGCAGGCCGGGGTGGAGGAGAGCAGCCTGGGCAGGTGTGCGGGTAGGGCGGCCATTCGTCTGGTTATATAGAGGACAGTCCATGGTCCTCTGTCCTCTACTGATATGAAACTGTGTGCCTTTATGTCCTCTATTTTTCACTGCCATTGCCGCAGCCGACTGCAGCCATCGCCGCTGCCTGCGGGAGCTCTCCATGCTCCCCGGCCTCAGGAGGCACACGACGTTCATGGTGGTGTCCTCTATTCTTGAGGTACCTTGATGGCCAGCCTACATGCGGGCTTAGCCACAGTCTCGCCTTCCCCCACTGACGACGAGTTCACAGCCACTGTCTGGCCTTGCTTTGTCTTTGGGAGAGCTGGAAAGCCCAGTCAAGGGGCCTCGGCCTCAGCTCTCCCCCAACGAAGGTCTTTATCATTCCTGTCCACATTCAGGGCCACTGTGGCTCCTGGAAAAGTCTGCCTCATGGTGCTGCTGATGGGCAGAAGTGCCCCTTTGCCCCCTGCACCCTGATACGGGCTCTCCCCAGTCCTTGGGGACAGCGGGCTCTAAACTTTTGTAGCCCACAGACAATGGCAACGAGCAAATAGGATGCTGAGAGCAACATGAGGCTCTTGTACTTGTCAGCCTCAAGCATCAGAGGGTGGGGAACAGTGCTGGGAGAGGTGAGCGGTACTGCCTCATCTCAGAGGTGGAAACAGCATGAGGTGTTGGGGTGAGAATTTTGCCACTACCACCTTAAGTGCAGTAACTTGGTGACATCGGGCACTGTTCCTTTGTAAAAGTCCGGAGGCAGGGGTATTTTACTCTCCTACTTGTATTCCTTAGTGATACATTGATCAACAGAATCAAGCCAGTCTGCTTTCAGCTGCACCAGGGGAAATGGAGTAATGCCACTTGGGTCAGCAGAGTTACCCCACGTTTGCAGTGATGGAACCAAGAGCAGACTCTGGCCCCATTGTTTCTTTTTTTCCCCTGATATATGTACATTCTTTCCCTGACATAGCATGAATATATTTCCCACATGCCCTTGAATTCTTCAGCTTCAACTTGCTTGCTGCCTGAATCCACATGTTCTCTGTATTGGTTAAACTGTACAGCATTGTTTGGCTTCAATTGTTCTACAGTGTTGTCTTATTTTGGAAAAGGAATACATCAAAATATTGAAAAACTCCCACAAATCTCACATTTTTCTAGTAGTTTTTGCCTCATATGATCCCAGTGCTTTATAAGTAGTGCGCATATAGCACAATTGAAATTCAGCCACCTCTTGAGTGGACAGTGAGACCAAAGTGGATTTCATAGATTTCATAGATATTAGGACTGGAAGAGACCTCGGCAGATCATCAAGTCCAGCCCCCTGCCCAAGGGGCAGGAAGTCAGCTGGGGTCATAGGATCCCAGCAAGATAAGCATCCAAATTTCTCTTGAAGGTGTTCAATGCAGGTGCTTGAACCACCTCTGGTGGCAGGCTATTCCAGACCTTGGGGGCTCGGACAGTAAAGAAATCCTTCCTTATGTCCAGTCTGAAATGGTCTTGCAGTAGTTTATAACCATTCAACCTCGTCATCCCTTGGGGCACTCTGGTGAACAAACCTTCCCCCAGATACTGGTGATCACCTCTGATAAACTTATAGGTGGCCATCGGATCACCCCTGAACCTGCGCTTTTCCAGGCTGAGCCCCATAGCTCTCAGCCTCTCATCATAAGGTCTGTTTTCCTGATCTCTGATCATGCTCGTGGCTCTTCTCTGGACTCTCTCAAGCTTCTCCACATCCTTTTTGAATTGTGGGGCCCAAAACTGGATGCAGTACTCCAGCTGCGGCCTCACCAAGGCCAAATACAAGGGGAGAATGACGTCCTGGGATTTGCTTGAGAAGCAACTATGGATGCGAGCCAGCGTTTTGCTCGCTTTACTAGCCGCAGCATGGCATTGAAGGCTTATGTTCATCTTGTGGTCAATGATGACCCCCAAGTCTCTTCTGTAGCGCTAGCCAGTGTAGCACTGCCAAGCCTATAAGGATGCTGCAAGTTTTCCTCCCAAGGTGGAGAACCTTGCATTTTCAGTGTTAAACACCATCAGATTCTCATCCGTCCATTTGCTGAGCCTGTCCAGGTCAGCCTGGATTGCCCTCCTGTCTTCAGGTGTGGATGCTTTGTCCCAGAGTTTGGTATCATCGGCGAACTGGGCCAGCCTGCTTCTGATTCCAGTGTCCACATCATTAATGACGATGTTGAACAATATGGGTCCAAGGACAGAGCCTTGGGGGACCCTACTGGTCACAGGGCACCATGACGATTGACTTGTATCAACTACCACCCTCTGGGTCCCACCACGGAGTCAATTCCCCAACCAGCAGATCGTGGTGGACCCAAGGCCACAATTGGCCAGTTTCGCAAAAAGGTGATCATGGGATACCAGATCGAAGGCTTTTTTTGAAGTCAAGATATATGACATCAATCTCTTCTCCCTTGTCCAGGTGATAGGCTTCCTGGTCATAAGAGGAAATGAGAATGGTCAAGCAAGACCTACCCGCAACAAACCCGTGCTGGCTGTCCCTGAGGATGTTGGTGTCGGCCAGTCCATTAAGGATGGCCTCTTTAATAAACTTTTTAAAGACCTTCCCCAGGATAGAGGTCAAGCTGATGGGCCTGTAGTTTGCTGGATCCACGTTTCTCCCTTTCTTGAAGATAGGCCCCAGATTGGCCTCCTTCCAGTCTTTGGGCACTTCATCAGAGTGCCAGGGGTTCTCAAAGATCCGTGCCAGAGGCTGGGCTATGATGCTCGCCAGCTCCTTGAGTACCCTGGGGTGTAGATTATCAGGGCCAGCTGACTTGAAGGTATCCAGCCTTTCAAGGTGTTCCTTCATGAGGTAAGCATTGATGGAGGGCAGGGGATCACCCTCACCCAGACCTCCCTGTCCTGTAGCGGGCATGGGCGTCCCATGGAACTGATGAAAGACTGATGCAAAGTACCCATTTAATAGGTTGGCTTTTTCCTGGGCGTCAGTTGTCAGATGTCCTGTCTGGTTTAGCAGGGGTCCAGTGTTGCCCTTGCTTTTCTTTTGGCTCCCCACATATCTGAAAAAGGACTTTTTATTGTCCTTGATACTCAAAGCTAGTTGGAGTTCAGTTGCAGCCTTGGCTTTCCTGGTTTGCTCCCTGCAAGAGCCGACCAGTGCAGAATATTCCTCCTTGGAGGTGAATCCCATCCTCCATCCTTTGTAGGCCTTTCTTTTTAGCCTCAGAATTTCATAAATTTCATAGATTTCGTAGACATTTGGGCTGGAAGGGACCCTGGAGGATCATCGAGTCCAGCCCCCTGCCCCAGGAGCAGGAAGTCAGCAGGGATCATAGGATCCCAGCAAGATAATTATCCAAATGTGTCTTGGAGGCATTCAAAGTGGGTGCTTGAACCGCCTCTGGCGGCAGTCTATTCCAAACCTTGGGGGCTCGGACAGTGAAGAAGTTCTTTCTTATATCCAGCCTGAATCGGTCACAGTGGAGTTTGTGTCTGTTCGATCTTGTCATCCCTTGGGGGGCTCTGGTGAACAGACACTCCCCCAGATCCTGATGAGCACTCCTGATAAACTTATAGGTGGCCACCAGATCATCCCTGAGCCTGCTCTTTTCCAGGCTGAAGAGTCCCATGGCTCTCAGCCTCTCATCATAAGGTCTGTTTTCCTGACCTCTGATCATGCACGTGGCTCTCCTTTGCACCCTCTCAAGTTTCTCCACATCCTTTTTGAATTGTGGAGCCTAAAACTGGACTCAGTACTCCAGCTGCGGCCTCACCAAGGCTGAGTACAGTGGGAGAATGATGTCCTGGGATTTGCTTGAGAAGCATTTATGAATACAAGCCAGTGTTTTGCTCGCTTTACTAGCCGCAGAATCACGCTGAAGGCTCATGTTCATCTGGTGGTCAACCACGACTCCCAAGTCCCTTTCATCTGTAGTGCTAACCAGTGTAGCACTACCGGGCCTATAAGCATGCTGCAGGTTTTTCCTCCCAAGGTGGAGAACCTTGCATTTTTCGGTGTTGAACACCATCAGGTTCTCATCTGCCCATTTCATGAGTCTGTCCAGATCCACCTGGATCACTCTCCTATCCTCAGATATGGATGCTTTACCCCAGAGTTTGGTGTTGTCGGCGAACTTGGCCAGTCTGTTTCTGACACTAATGTCCACATCATTGATGAAGATGTTAAATAGTATAGGCCCTATGTCACGGCGGTGCCTGCAGGAGGGCCGTGAGCTCCCTGAGGTCCCTCGCACCGTGTCAAGGCCGGCCCAAGGCACCCTCTTATTCTCGCCCGCCACGTCTTGCTGGTAAATATAATAGGGAGGCTACCTTACTCCTCCTTGGGCACGGCTACTCGGGACCTCTGTCCCCACGGTTTTCCTGGACTCTTGTGGTCTCCCCGTATGATGGGTGCTACTCGGGCACCCCAGCCTTATGGGTTACGCGTGGCTCCTACCAGCCCCTAATACCACGCCCCAAGCCTTGCAGATGGGACAGACACTGTCCGGTCAAAATACACACCCGCTTTCTCGGGTCCTCCTCTG
Organism: Alligator mississippiensis; assembly: GCF_030867095.1. Lineage (NCBI taxonomy): Eukaryota > Metazoa > Chordata > Crocodylia > Alligatoridae > Alligator > Alligator mississippiensis. The sequence continues at coordinate 18,352,650 of NC_081829.1, forward strand.
TAATCTAGCCCGCTCTAGGGCCTTCTCCGTAGGTCTCTATGCTAGTGTCCCTTCCTGGGCTCTCACTGTGCCCACTCTGGGCTCTCTCTAATACAGTGCCCCTCACTGGGACTCTTAGTAACCTTGCCCCTCTCTTGGGACTCTTGAGGCCCACTCTGGGCCTTCTCTAAAATAATCTAGTCCACTTTGGGACGTCCTCTCGAGCCACTGGTCTTTTAGGCCCACCACACTGCTAACCTCTCGTTTGCTGGGCGCACTGTGCTGCTATCCCCTTTTCCTGGGGACCACCGCAGCACCGCCCTTCTCCTGGGGCGCTGTACTGCTAACCCCTTTTCGTCTGGGTCCACTGCAGCACCCTGCCCCTGTCCTGGGTTTTCCATAGTGCTAGCCTGTTGCCGGGCTTGCTACGCCCATCCTGGGCTTCTCAATCTTGCCCCCCCTTGGGCCTCTCAAACATTGCCCCTCTTGGGCCTTGCAATGGTCCCCCTTCTCTGGGACCTTCCGGGCCCGCGCTGGGCTCCTTAATAATACTGCCCCCTATTTGGGGCTATCTATGCCCACCCTGGGCTTCCTAATAAAATCATCTCTCTCTCTGGGGCTTGCTTTGCCCACACTGGGCTCTTTAAATGCCCCTCCCTGGGCTGGGGTCTACACACCCTGCAAGTTGCGCCCTTACTGGCGTCGGGGTCCTCACACTCCTGTGAGCCCCCCCTACGAGTACTGCGCCCTCACTGGCGCTAGGGCCCCCACACCACTGTGGGTCCCTTTATGAGGATAATGCGCCCTCTTGGCGCTAGGGCCCCACCCCTCTGGGGTCCCTGTGAGGCCTCCTCCAACCCCTTATAGCCTCACCCAAACCACCGGTGTAATACAAACACTAAAGCAAACACCAGCCTCCTGGCTATAACCAAAACACAAGGCACTAGGCCATAACCACATAAGCCTCCTGGCTGTAATTTAACATCATTGCTCCAGCCTCTGGAGCTCTCGCGAGCTATACTTGCTGTTAGGCTTTTCCTCCCATCCTAACTGCAAGAGCTCAAGCTCCTGCCCCTCTGGCTGCTGGCAGGGAACTGTCAGCCTGGCCTTGGCTCTAGGCTTTATAGGAGCCAGGCCCTGCCCCCTTTGGATCAGCTGACTCTCATTAGTTGCCCTGGCAACCTGCAGCTGTGCTCATTATCTCTGCTAAGGCTTTTCCCCAGCAGTTCTCCCCTCTCTAGGAGCGGGGCAGCGAGGTGCGCCGCAACACCCTAAGTCAGAGCCTTGTGGGACCCCACTGGTCACAGCGCATCAAGACGATTGGCTCCCATTGACCACCACCCTCTGGGTCCTACCGCGGAGCCAGTTCCCCAGCCAGCAGATTGTGGTGACATCAAGGCCGCAGTTAGCCAGTTTAGCCAAGAGGTGATTGTGGGATACCAGATCAAAGGCTTTTTTAAAGTCGAGGTATACAACATCGATCTCTTCCCCCTTGTCCAGGTGATAGGCCACCTGGTCATAAAGGAAATGAGATTGGTCAAGCAAGACCTACTCGCAACAAACCCATGCTGGGTATCCCTCAGGATATTGCCTTCAGCTAGGCTATTAAGGATGGCTCCCTTGATAATCTTTTCCAAGACCTTCCCCAGGACAGAGGTCAGGCTGATGGGCCTGTAGTTTGCTGGATCTACCTTCCTCCCTTTCTTGAAGATAGGCACGACATTGGCCCTCTTCCAGTCATCGGGCACTTCACCAGAGTGCCAAGAGCTCTCAAAGATCCGTGGCAGGGGCTGAGCTGTGATGCTTGCCAGGTCCCTGAGTACCCTTGGGTGTAACCCATCAGGGCTGGCTGACTTGAAGGTATCCAGCCTGTCAAGGTGTTCCTTCATAAGGTCAGCTTCGATGGAGGGCAAGGAATCTCCCTCACCTGGGCCCACAGTGGGCAGGGCCGTCCCATGGGACTGGTGAAAAACTGACGCAAAGTACCTATTTAGCAAGTTTGCTTTTACCTGGGCATCGGTTGTCAGTTGCCCCATCTGGTTTAGCAGGGGTCTAGTGTTGCCCTTGCTTTTCCTCCGGCTCCTCACATATCTGAAAAAAGACTTTTTATTTTCCTTGATATTTGTAGCTAGCTGGAGTTCCATCACAGCCTTGGCTTTCCTGGTTTGCTTTCTGCAGGTCCAGACCAGAGCAGAGTGTTCCTCCTTGGTGGCGGTTCCAGTCCTCCATCCTTTTAAGACGTAGGAGGTCTGTTAGATCCCTGGAGAGCCAGAGGGGCTGCTGTGCCCTCTTGCTGCCTTTCCTCTGAGATGGGATAGACTTGGCTTGTGCATCCAGGATTGCTCCCTTGAGGAGCAACCACTCTTCCTGAACTCCCCTCCCCCTGTGGTCATGGTCCCTTAGGGCCTCACTGACAGGCCTCCTGAGCTTGTCAAAGTCAGCTTTCCTGAAGTCAAGGACTTCAGTGTTGCTGACTGACTTGCCAGCTTTACGACGGATGGTGAAGGTGATCAGCTCATGGTTGCTGTCGTCCAGCTTCCCATCAATCACTAGGTCACCGATTAGTTCATCCCCAGTTTCCAGTACCAGGTCGAGCAGCACTTTACCTCTCGTTGGCCCATAGATTTCTTGGCTCAGGTGGAGGTCATCCACCCAGGAGAGGAAGCTTTGCGACTGCTCGGATTTTGCTGAGTGATCCTCCCACAAGATGTCTGGGTAGTTGAAGTCACCCATGACAACCATGGTCCTGGAGCATGTGGCCTCAGCCAGTTCCCGGGCGAACTCCTGGTCAAGCTCTTGACTTTGGGTGGGAGGTCTGTAGTAGACTCCCACCGTTGTGTCCCCTATGACACAATTTGTGTGTTCCCCACGAATTTTAACCCAAAGGGTCTCCATTCGTCCGCTCTGGTTGCCAATATCGGCTTGCAGGGACGTGTAGCTTTCTTCAACAGAGGGCTACGCCTCCGCCCCTTTTATCTACTCGATCTCTCCTGTACAAGGTGTAGCCATCTATACGCATGGTCCAGTCATGGGTGGAGTCCCACCAGGTCTCCATTATCCCTATGACGTTGTAATTATTTGTGTTAAGCAGGAGGACGAGTTCCTCCTGCTTATTCCCTAAGCTCCTGGCATTTGTGTACAGGCAGGCAAGTGTCCCCTTGGGGGCTCTTGCCTTGCCCACAGATTGTACCAGGGCTAGGGCAGGGGTGGGCTCCCTTAAGTGCTTTGGCCTGCTGCCTTTGCAAGGGTTGCTCAGCGGGCCAGCAGTGGCGGTAGTCCCCCCGCCCCCCAGCGGGCTTAGTTTAAAGCCTGGTGGAGCAGGTCAGCCAGTCTGGCTGAGAAGAGCCTCCTCCCCAGCAGAGAGAGGTGGAGGCCGTTCCTTCCCAGCAGCTCGCTGCCTCTCTCGCCAAAGAGCGGACTGTGGTCATGGAAGCCAAAGCCTTCCCGATGATACCAGCGCCGCAGTCTTTGATCAACTACCTGGATCCTCCTCTCCCTCCTCAGCCCATACCCCGAGACGGGGAGTATCGAAGAAAACATCACCCGTGCCCCCAGACCCTTTAGCCCCGCTCCCAAATCCCTGTAGCACCTCATGACCCAGCTGGGAGTGCTCCTGGCCATGTCATTGGTGCCCACATGAATAAGGAACATGGGATAGTGGTCTGTGGGCTGGAGGAGCTAGGGATCTTCTCCACAATGTCTCGGATGCGGGCTCCTGGGAAGCAGCAGACTTCCTGGGCTAAGGGATCGGGGCAGCAGATTACCTTGTCAGTCCCCCTCAGGATGGGGTCTCCCATGACAAACACTTTGTGTTTTGTCTTGGGCAGAGCAGGAGCGGTAGCTACAGTTGAGCCTGTGTTGCCTGTGGGAGCTGGCAACTTGGGGCTGCAGGAGGTTTGTACCTTTTGCTGAGCTCCAGCGGGGCAGGGGCCTTGGTGCAGCGGGCCTTAGGGCCCTTGACCACCTTGTTCCATCCCCCTGACTGGACAGAATGGGAGGTCCCCGAGTCCTCCCTTGTCCTGGAGGGAGACCGTGGTCTACCCTCCGGCTCCTGGGGGTGAAGGGTCTGGCACTAGGAGTCTATCTCCTGCTCGCAGTCCCTGATGGCATGCAGTCTCTGGACTGTGGCCTGGAGCTCCTCCAGCTGGCGCGCCAGAGATCCCAAAAGGGAGCAGATAGTCTGCTCTACAAGAAATTTTGACTGTAGACGTCTTTGGTTGTTAAAGAAAAAGATGTAATCTTTACAGTGTCTATGCATATTAATAGACTATAAAGCCAAAGGGACTCAATAGTCTAGGCTGACCTTCTGTATAAGATAGGCCACTGGTCTTCTCTGAGTTTAAGTCTGGTTTGAATTAGAGCACAGCTTTTAGAAAAATACCAGGCAGGACATCTGTTTGTTTTTTTTTAAATATCCATTAAAAATATATCACACTTTAATCAGTCTATGACAGTTTAATTTAAGGATGAAGGAAAGAGGTGGCCTTTCTGGGAATTGAAACAAGTTTCAGGGAATCTACATATTTAAAAGGCCGCTAAGTCTGCTTCTTAACCTGCTAAAGCAGCATCTCCTTGGGACCTCAGTTCCCTTACTCTGTATTTCTCTCTGTTACTCTAGTCCACAATGAGTAGAAAACTGATTCTTGTTTATATCAAGAGAAATTTTCCTGCTATCTTCTGAACCTAACCCCCCAAGAAGAGAGATGGGGACAAATTTAGATAATCAGTTTGAACCCTGTTTCTCCACAGCCAGTTGCTCCTGCCTTGTTATTCATTGCTAAATTCAGAATTCCCTGACTCAGGACTCAGTATAACCCTGACCAGGCTACCCTAACACACAAACACATGCACACAACTGGTCTTCCTTGGGAGAAAGGAGCACAGTAGGTCTTTTGGGTAGCACTTTTCCCAAGGCAGTAATCACGAAGTGATGTCCCATTAACTGTTTGAGATAGTGTGAATTGCTGGCAAGCATAGTGAATAATGCACGTATGATAGATGTTGCTGATTGAAGATTGCACTTTCTCTATGGTGTTTGTGAGTGGTAGTTGTGCAGTGACTTTGACATACTTGTGCATTTTCATGTGTGAGAAGAGGGTGATGTGAACAACTTCAGTCTTGCACAATATTGTGTTTTGGAACTCAAATTAGAGAAGGGGTAAACTTTTTCTACCCATGTAGTCCTGTCCCTTTGGAGGCCTTGTGGAAGTTTGCTGTCTACACTATATTTGCCATACCTTTGTCCAGTTCAGTTTTGAATGTTTCCAGAGATGCTTTTTCCACCATTTTTACTGGAAGATGATTCGCTGACAGTTTATCTCACTGCCAGATAATCTTGCATGACATTCAGGCTGTATTTCCCTTTACTTGAGTTAATCTTCCTAATTAATTCCTTAATATTTATGCCTCTCAGGTACTGGTACATATAATTCCTTTCTCCTTGCCATTTTAGTCATCACTTAGCCAACACATTTTCAGTGAGAGTCACACTCAGTCTTCTCAACCTTTTTTTGTACCAGGACCCATTTGTAAACATTGATATCCAGTCTCGACCCAGTGCCCCTCACTCCCAACCTGCTGCCCTCCACCCACAGGCCCCAGCTCCCCCGTGTGTGGGGCAGGGAGTGGGTGTGTATGGTAGAGGGGAGGTGTGTGGGGCATGGGGGGCCCCAAGAAGCCCCTTGCAGGCAGGAACTCTGCCAGCCTGCAAGGGAAAAGCCATGGTTTCCCATGTTTTTCTCCTTTAAAGGAACATCCATTTTAAAATTTTGTTGATCCATTTTTAAAGTTTGTTCATGACCCTTTCATATATTCTTGTGACCCACTTTTGGGTTGCAACCCACAGGTTGAGAAATGCTATTTGACAGGACAGTTTCTTTCTGTGTGTGGAAACAGGTCCAGTTGTACTGTAAAGTGATCCCAATTTTGCTCAATAGCAAAATAGCTTTTGGAGCAAAAGCAGAGTTCAAGTTCCTCAACAAATATGAACATCCCTGCACTTGGAGTAGCTTTGCATTTTCCTACAAATTTTGTGTATCTGTCTTCTATTTGCTTAATGACATCTTTTGCACCCAGAGTAAAACTCAGCCAATTCCAAATTTTATTTTACAGAGAACTTTGAGGTGTCCTGGTGTTGCAGAAAGGACAGAGAGAATAGAACTTGGGAGCTCTCTAGTGGTGTGCTGTAGAAGGCAAGCTCTTAAAATGTAAGTAATTGAGCTCTGTAAATAATTTTGTCATCTCATGTTTATTTTCTGAGAGACTTCTAGAGCAAATATGCTCAATTTCTAATCCAGACATTTTTTAATGACTCCATATTCTACTTGAGACTTGAGAGTTGCAAAGGTAAATTGATCTGTGTGCTGAGGTTACTATTGGTTTTCCAGTCCTCTTTTCTTACCCCTTTCCTAGTTGCAGGGAGCTATGCATGGGACATCTTTCTGTCTCTCCATTCAGTTATTGTTAGGAAGGTTTTGCTGTCTGGACTCTCTGACAATTCTGAGGCTGTTTGCAGCAGACTAGAATCCTTCTCGGTCCTGTACTGTGGCTGAATTGGCTTTCCAGTGCTCCCAGTGAATTGAACAGTTAATCCAATGATACATAAAAACATAAAAGAATAAATACCTGGCATTTGTCCAGTGCTGTTCACTCAAGGATCTCAGCATATTTTGCAAACAGCACAGATTGCTGTGACCTAGGAATTATTCTCATTTTACATGTGAAGAAACTGAAACACAGGAAGTTGGCAGGACTTGCCTGAAGTCACAGAGCAAGTGCACGACAGAGCCAGGGCTATATTCCAGGAGTTTTAATTCCAGGTCCCTGCCTAAACACTGGATCCCACTGTCTGCTTCAGGCATCTCTCAAAGATACACAGGCAGTAAAAAGTTTGAGGAAGTAAATATCTTTCCTGTTATTTTGCTGATAGCACCTTAAGGATGAGGGGAACAGTTCAAAAAGGACCAGTGACTGAGGACTGTTGTGTATGCTCCTTCTATGTTGGGAAAGAAGCCTGTTGCGTTACTTTAAAAAAAAATGCCTCCAATCTGGTTTATCTCAGAGAAAGAGCAAAGAGATGAGTCTGTGATATACATTCTTTCAGGTTGGTGGAAGATACAGGGAGAGCTTGTGTGTTAGTCATGAGTAGCAGCAAGGTAGGTATCATGAAGCTCTTTCTCAAAAAGGGGAATGGGACCGTCGCACTGCTAGAGAGGAGAAAGTTCTGTGTTTGTGCTAAAGGAACAAAAGTAAACAGCAGTAGGTGGGGATTATTATGACAGGCAATCAAGCAGTAAGATTTGGCAGATACACAGAAACTGCTGTAGGTGGGAGGAGCTCTTTTAATCCCCAGAATTACAATTACAATTATACAAGTTTGCAAGTCGCCTCTCCAAGCCCCTCTTCTTGTAACATGTGAAAGGCAGAGACAGACTATGTTGAGATGGTTAATGTATGTGCAGGGCATTTAGATAATTAAAGGTATTCAACAAAATGTTAGTGCTCTGCCCACATACTCCAGGCTTTGGAATGCAGTTGGTCTGTGTTCTTGACTTAAATATGCCTTCTTTGGGGACAGTGGAATTAAGTTTTATGGGGCCAAAAAACCCTCTTCCCATATTCACTGCCCATAGGGAATGGATGCTGGTTTCATAAATCCTCTTGATTGCCCTCGGTGGTTCTCTTTCTGTGGACTCAATTGGTGCATAGAGCCTTAACACTGTGGGGCCTGAGGAATCAGGGACAGAATGCAGAGTCTTTCTGATCAGGAGGGACCAAAGTTAACACCATCCAACAATGATCTGAGGCCCCTTTTGGGAAGCAAATTCTGTACTTTTGATCCAGCATCCACGTGTCTACAGAACAAAAGTTATCGCTGGCCTCAATATTAACTAATCCCATGATTGGCAGGGAGGCCTGGTATTGAATAGGTTTTGGAACCTATAGGTTTCAATCCTTCTGGTCAATCCAGCTAAGGGCTAAGACACTGGGGAAGATTGTGCCTGCCCTTCCTGTGCTAGAGGTTATCTCCAACCAGTGTTAACCTGGGACCTGTGGCAGCTAAGCTGTTGAAATGCAGAGGAGCATTCTGTATTCTCAGAATCCTCCAGCAAAGCTCATCTGCTTGTCAAAGGGCTTTATTCCCTGGGAACCCTGAGCAGAAGCAAGTTGACCCTCCTTTTCCATCAAGCTTCCAGCTGAAAAAGCACCCCATCTCTCCAGTTTCAGGTTGGTTGCTTTGCTGAGGTCTGGGCAAAATCCTTGTCCTGGCGTCTGGGCAGCATGTGGAATAGTTTAGCTGAGACCTGCTACTGGTAGAGGATAAAGGTCTCACATATAACCTCTAAAAATAGTACTGAGAGGGAGCAATACAGCAGTTGAGCACTAGATGTCACTATGAGGCCACAACAACAGCTCTACAAGCCTTGCCTGCAAAGCTGTTGTGGTGGGGACTGGTTAGACTGTGAACTCCCAGAAAACTTCATGTGGGAGGAAGCCAGAGCTATGCTTCTTGCATACCCCTTCAATGACGCCAACAAAATAAACAGTAAAAAGGTGAATGCAGGGGCACTGGCAGTGGATTCAGCTCCTTGCAAGTCAGGACCAGCAGCAGGTGCTTCAGATGAGAACTGAACTTCAGAGTTGGCAAATGATCCCCAGGCCTCAACAGTTCAGGGTACAGGTATTCACAGTTGCTGTCTATTATCCAGATGGGTTAAGGAGGGGCAGCAGTGGCTCAGTGGGGGGAATTTTATGAAAGGTTTGATGATAGGATTGGGAGGGGTGAGTAAGGGGCTTGTGACATTTACAGAGTCATTATTAGGTCATTTGAGGCCTCAAACTTTCTCTTTGAATAGTCTTATAAAACCTGCAGATCAATAGAAGTGGCTTCATGAGAATCAGCAGCCCCATCCCACCACAGCTTTCTTTTTGACTGTCACTATTCCATCATTCCAGTGCATGTGCAATCCAGACATCACAGTGCTGTGCTGGTCCATGAAAATTGGACACAGGAAATGGCTAGAATTGACCAAACTAGTGATGGGCAGGAAGCATGACATTCAAAACTTGGACTTTGCAATCCACAAAACTCATAGATATTTGATTTGAGCTTATAATTTTGGCCAGCTGTAAAGAAGGGGAGGTGGGCAGCCAGTTAGTTTGGATTTATATTTGGGCTGGACTCTGAATCTTCTCAAGCTTCTAGAGTTCTGGTGCAGCTCCATCTCTACTGGGAACTGGCAAGTCTTTCACTGAGCTAGAGCTGAGGACAGTTTTGAAAGCAAGCATAATGTTCTGTTCTTCTTCATCTACACAGGGTATATTAGGCAGCACAGCCCTCTAATGGGTGATAGGATCTCTGTTGGAAAATTGCTCCAGAATATGGGAGTATTTGTAGAAGAGGATGAGGGACAGATTTGGGGCCAACTCCTATCCACCTATTAGGAATCTAAGGGGTACTGAGATTCCTGACTGGGATCCTGTTCCACCCTGCTTGAGTCCCTGAAGAAAACATTAGTGCAAAAGGTAGCTCCTCTTCTTGGCTGCTTTATGCAAATTAGTCTTCAAACAGAGGAGAAGGCATATAGCAAAGAAGATACATTCCCAGTTTTCCAAGCAAAGTGGAATAGGCTATAGACATTTAAGTGCCACTCAGAAGCCTAAGGGGTGAAAATGGCTCTGAACCCCTGTGTCTTGGCTTAAGGGAGATGGGAATATATGTCTGAATGTATCAGACACAATCATGCCAGAGTTGAGAGCTGGTGGCATTGATTCTCAACCATTCAAATTTACTGGAACCATCACAGTATTGCTGGTTTAACTGCATGCCTCAGAGTCTGTGGAGAGAGCAGGGGAATTCAGTCCTGAAGATAACGGATGTGGTTCAAAGTGGACAGAAAGGGGCAAAACTTGGCCAGTAACTGGGGACCCACACAGAGATCCAACTCCTTGTGGAGCTCAGGTCTTCAGAAAGTGTCTGCCTGTCAGGGGAGCAGGCAATGTATTGCAAGTGTTCTAAAACTCTCTTCGCTGCTTGGTCCATACTACAGCTACTAGGTAAGGGAGTTATTTCTTTTGTTCAAATGCTGGAGGATTGCTTTTTTGCTACTGAAGGTGTATGATTTAGTCCCCATTGATGATTCTGGGGGGGGTTAGCATAGACACAGAGGCATCATGAACCTCCCAACCAAAATGCAGCCAGCACAGGAATGAAACACTGCAGCTGCCTAGCAGCACACTGCACCGCCTCACAGTGGTTTAGGATGAGCAGCTCCCCATTCCCTCCAGTGGAGAGGTTGTTCTAAAGTGCGTGGTATATTTACACATATCTTTCAGCCTGTGTGTGAGTCTGTATGTCTGTGTGTGTGTGTGTGTGTGTGTGTGTGTGTGCAAGCACGTGCACGACTAATCTGTCCATGAACTAAAACTCACAGAGTATTTCAATACAGGCTCTTGGGACAATTTCTGTTCTCAGTTACTCTGGTGTAAATCCAGAGTAACTTCTTGACTTAATTGTGGTAACCTTAGGTGGGTCAAGAGCAGAGTTCTGCCCTTTATATTTCAATTATACCACTGTAGCCACAACAAAATCCTTTATCCACTCAGCCACCCAGCCCCAATGCTGGGATTTCAAGGTTTTTGTCGGCAACATCCATCTTCCGGGGCCCTTCTCGTATTAGCATTGATCTACAGGGGAAATAGAGAACACGGCTGTGTTATTATATACCCGGCTGCAATTTCTGTTCCAGTGATTGAGTGTACATACCGAATTTTTGAAACATGGCCATTCTAACTTATTTTGTCTTCCTGTCAATAGCGTGGCACTTGTCCAAATTATGGATCGATATCAGCTGATCTTTTTATGTTAAACTATAATGAAGTTGCCTCTCTTATTGGAGATGTGATTTTGCTCCAGGCAATGTTTTAACTGAGAACTTTTGGAATGGAAATGGTGGGGGAGAGGAAGGAGGAGTGGGGGAAGAAGAAAGGGAGGGATGAATGAGAAAAAAGAGGGAAAACAGCCATGTGGTAAAGAGGAAAGGAAAGGAAAGCATAAGGAAAGAGAGGAAAAGAACAGGGACTGGTCTGTGGGAAAAAACTGACTTATTATGACCTTAGAACAAAGAAGGGCTAGGAACTGCTGGCCTGCTGTGATTTAATGGAAGTATCGTCATAGATCACAGTAATAGGCACTGTGAGTAAAATCCTGGTTTTATGAAATCTGTGGCAAAACTTATACTGACTTTCACTTCGTGGCTGCTTCAGCCTGTATTCTCAACAGCTTGCAAAGTGAATTCTTTTCAAAACAGAAAGGAAATTGGGGGAGGAAAGAAGGAGAGAATTAAGAATGGAAAAGACCTCTTGGGTTAAGTTATCCTCTGTGCTAGGGGCGAGCCTAGGATCAAGCTCTACAGTGTCTTCTCTAGGCCTGTGTCCTGTTCTGAAGGACTTCAGAATATTTTTCAGGTATTTGGCTTGCATAGTAATTGTGGTACAGAGTAGGTAAATGCTGGTTTCCTTGTCTTAATCCATTTCTGGTCTTGGTTTGACCTTTTGCTCCTCATTGTCATCTTGGAAATTCTGATTCTCAGGAGAAGACTAGAGGGTGGATTAATATTTAGTAAGGAAGGGAAGGGAGGGAAAGGAAAAGAAAACATCTCTGGCTTTTGGGAGGAGGGTGTGGAATGTGGGAGAGAGTATTTGATTTTGGGAACAGAATCAATGAGGAAGAGAAATTTAACATTTTGGTGCTGAGGAAGTCAACCCTTAGGGATGAGTGCAGCATTGGTCTAGATGCTGATGGGAATATTTTGGCTCTTGGTGGGATATTTGCAGAGGGCTTGATTTTTGGATAGTTGATGCTGTGGTCTTCAAAGCTCACCATCTCCCAGCTGAGTCTCAGCAAAGTCTATTCCTTGTAGTTTATTTATCCCAGATAGTCATGGGTTGCTTTGCAGTTGTCTTCCCCAGAGAACATGTCGAGCTCCTTGGAGTTGTCCTTCTGCATGGTCCTACCCAGCAGAGCTTTTCTTCACAGGAGCCAGAAATCAGAGACTGCTGCTCCTTGTGTGACTCCTTTCTTCTCATATTTCTCTCGCCTCCATCTCTTTCAGTTCGAGCAAGTAGTGTTAGGAACACCTCTTAGAGAACAGGCAGAAAGTTGTGTCCACTGCCTCATCTATAAAGGTCTTCTTTACCTTGGCACTCAACTACCTCTCTTTAGAGTAGGTTGCACTACCCTCGTGTTCTGATACATGCTTGTTCTGTTCTCTCTTTTTCTGATTTGCTCTTCTTTTTTCATGTCCTCCCCCACCTCAGTTTTCTTTCCCTCTCCCTCTTCTTTTCCTTTGCCATCCTACCCTCACTGTGCCATTTTCCCACCCTCTTTCTCCTGGGGAAGGGAGTAGACACTCATCATGCTCCATCGGTCCCATTGGTACTGTTACTGTTACTTGCATTACATTAGCACCTTGAGGCAGGGTCAGATCCAGGATTTTGTAAAGGGAGGTATGTTGGCTGCGTAACCTGCTCCCAGCCTGCTCTCTTCCCCCACATGGTGGGCAGACTGTACCTTGGGAGCAGCAGCCAGGATTTATTTTAAGTCCCTCAGTTAGGTAACAATCTTCCCTTCCCCATCCCTTCTTCTCCATGCACAGAAGCATATCCCCTCCCTCTATTCTCCTCCTCCTCTGCCCAATGCTGACAATTTTCCTGCTATCCCCAGCTGATCATGGGCAGGGAGGCTCCAAAACTGCTCCTGTTCCTCTCCAGCTGGGCTGTATGTAAAGCCAGGCTTGGCTAGAGACAGCTGTGACAGTGGGTGGGTTCCCTTCCCACATGGCTCACCTGCGCTCTCAGGGAACAGTGAGGGGAATGGGCAGGGAGGAGGAACCTGCCTGCAGCTGTCTCTGGTTGAGCCTGGGTCCACATGAAACCCAGCTGAAGCGCACAGGAGTGGCTCTGGAGCCACATTCCCTCCACCCCAGCCCACTCCTGGGCACCTAGAGGCAACAGTGGCCAGGAGAGGGGAGGTGCTACTGAGCATGGAGGGCAAGAGGGGCGGGGATTCCTACTTGCTTTGAGAACTTGAAAGTCCCCAGATGCCGCTGCCATGGAATGGTTGTCTGAAAGGTGGGGTGTGTCTGTGCCACTGCACTGCCACCCCCAGATCCACCCCTGCCCAGAGGCTCCATCCCAAGTCCACTGAACTGGGTTTGTACAAACATCCAGGGAAAGTTGGTCCGTGACTTAAAGCTGTTACAATATAAGTAGATGGGGCAGGTTGCCTTCCACTCGCCATTTTACATAAGGAGGAAATGAGGCACAAAGAGATTAAATGATTTGCCTGGGAAGTCTATCAGCAAGATAGAAGCTGAACCCAGATCTCTTGAACCCCAAAGCAATGATTAAATCACAAGGTCACTGTTTCAGTTTAGGTCATTTCCAAGAATTTTTTCTTCAAATTTTTTTATTTGAGAAATTCATTAGAAATGATTCCTTCCTGCAGAAGTTGTGGCTCTGCTGAATTAGCATTTTGAGACAAAAGCCATTTTTTCCTCAAAATTTCCAAGTGATTATAATCTATAGCAGGGCAGGTATTTGAATCCAGGCCATGTAAGTCCCAGTGCTGCTGCTCTCTTCACTTTAACAGTGCAGGGCCAGACACAGAGTAAGCCAGTGCCAGGGACTGAATCCAAGTCTTCCTTCCCCAAAGGACCAGATAATCTGCTTGTTCCATCCAGCTTAGTTCCACTGAACCCAATGCAGACAAGCAGAGGATCTGGCCCTTGTCCTGTCCCACTGGACCATGCAGCTTCCTCCAAGTCTAACAGCATAATATGGAATGACGGACATTAGTGTTTTGTTCCACCTGAAACAAAATGGGTTCTTTTTGGTTTTGAGGATTTTTTAAAGTTTTTTTTTTATTAATAAAATTGCATGAAAGCTCAAACTGAAGCACTGCTTTCCATTTAAAACATCAAAACTTTTTTTTTTTAAATCTCAAAATGAAACATCTGGGATTTTTCAAAATGTTTTTGGTTTGTTTCTTCAAGGCTGAAACAATTTGGTGAATTCAAAACAAATTTGCAGACTATTTAAGTCTTTGCCTTTTTGGGTGAAAAAAAAATTTCAGCCCATTTTTATCTCTTGGTTTTATAGTCAGTGCTTTATTTTAGAACTTGCTTCTGTTAGCTCATAGACAGCCTCCAGTGGGAGCAAATACAGGTATTCTGAGGGCAAAAAGAGGTAAATTCAGTCTTAGTCTAACTTCACTGACACTGCAGAAGGTAGGGTATGATGTTATCTTATAGATTGGCTCATTCAGGGAAGCATCTGATACTGAGGGAGTTAAACCCAAGACTAGTTTCGCCCAATAATGTGGAGACTGGAAATCAAATTCAGTGCTTGGTGTAAAAGGACTCATGTATCCTTGCATGAGATAATCCTGAGCTGGTAACAGGATAACAGACAATGATTTGATTGTAAATTCCTGGCATAACTCAATTGATTCCAGTGGAATTACACCAGGGATGAGCTTGGCTCAGCAGTTTTCATAGATTCATTGAGTAGAAGGCCAGGAGGGACCATTAGATCATCCAGTCTGACCTTCCGTTTACCACAGACTGCGGAATGCCATCTGGTTTCTCCTGTATCAAGCCCAGTAACTTGTGTTTGATTAAAACGTATCACCCAGAAAGGGTTTCCCTCCCGAGTGCATTGCATTAAGAAGCGGAGGATCAATCCTCAGCAGGTTGTTCCAGTGGTTAATCCCTTCAGTGGTTTGCTCATTCTTCTTTAAGCAATGGACATAAGCTGGATGGAGACTTGCGAGACTTGAGTCCTTCCTACCTCTGCCACCAGCCTTGGACAAGGCACTTTCCCTCTTTCTGCCTCACTTTCCCTCTTTTAAAAATAGAAATTATTAAACTTAACCACCTGTGTGAAGAAACTTGAGATACATAGATGGAGAATGTTATGCAGATGTTAAGTACTATTACTGTACACACCTCTCCTATCTGTCCTTCATGTTATTCTTAAAGCTTCTCTCCACTCCTTTTTTCCTGCCCCCATCCATGGTCTGATTTAGATTCACTGATATTTTTACTGAATGCAGTTGCTTTTTGGCTACTGTGATGAACCTTACTGTCATCTGATTATATCTACTAAATGTTTATGTACAGTTTCTTTAAAAAAATCAATGCAAATTAAAACTATATTAAAATAGAGAAAATTACATAAATTTGAACTGAGAAAATCCCACGTTACCTTTCCAGTTATCTGTAATGCAGAACACGAAAGAGACATTTTATATTGCAGCGATTTACTCATTTTTGTTATTAGACTTCAGGTTCAGAAGTTTTATTGTTGTATGATACATCCCTTTTCCCAGTATCAGAACAAATTCAGAACCAGTATCAGAATCAGTATCAGAAGAGGACCTTAGGCCTGTTACATCTTGGCTTCAGGGAACTTCATGGTGATGATGAAGCAGAACTCAGATCTTCTGCCTCAAGAGCAAAGGACCCAGAGCAGTGAATCTAAAAGAGAATAGCAGTATAGGCTTTGTGACACATAGCTGATAATTTCTTTTTCCATCCAGTAGGGGACAGTGGTGTATATAAAGGGTGCAAAATCATGCAAGTGAAAAAATAGCTCATGATGCTATGAGAGCTCAATAGCTCTCTCTAGTGTGAGAGTTTTGCTTATTTGTAAAAGGCTTTGGTTGCAAATACTGAATGTCTCTCCCCATTTTTCCAGCTGAACTCTCTGTTTAGTGCCAGGTTTTGGAATTTTTAAAAATCCCAACATGTTTTTTCCAAAATAGACTCAAGGCTCCTAAATTTCAGATTCAAAATCCAGGCCTGAATGCAAACATACCGTGGGTTGGGAGTGTTTGTAGTTGTCCTATTATATAAAGAGTCTTTTGAGCTGGAAACTTGGAGCTAAGGGTTTGGTTCAGGCTCACCTCTGCCTTCAACTCATTTATATATAGCTGTCACCTCTAATAAAAGAGAGAGGTGATTGCTGTTTTCCTTACTGATAAGCTGTAAGAACAGAGACTAACCACTGGGCTACCTGCAAAAGGCTCTTCCAAGATTGAAGAGGCCTTGCCCAAATGGCACCCAGGGGACAGAACTGCACCTTTATAAGACCTCAGTAGAATGGGTGTTGGGCACCTTAGAAATAACACAGTAGGTTAGATCACACAGCCAGCAAAGGCCCCTGGTTTCTTGCTGTGCCTTGTTCCAAATGCCAGAGTTCAGCAGCCCTCAGTGCTGTAAGCAAGGGCTATGAAGGCAACAAGGTGGGTGATTTGAACAGGGTCAAGCAGTTTCTGCCTCTCCCTATGCTTTCCTCACTTGCCATCAGCTACTCTGAACTGGTATGGTCCAGCTACTTCCATGAACAAAGTCACAGACCTCAGGCCTTTGGCCAAACCATTGCTTTGCTCCTGTTCTACCCATAAGGAGCCTGTACTCTTCTCCTTGCCCCTCTCTTCAATTCCACCCCAGAAATTCAGCAAGAACCATGCTGTCTTCTTTCTGTGTCTCTGCAATGCTTGCTGTTTGGTAACAGCCAGTGTCGGTGGCATCCTCTGGTACCGTCTTCCACGCTGTCTCTGAGACCTCCATCTCCCATTTCTTCGTGTGGAAGTCTAGTCCTCCAAGCCCCTCCAGGGACTTTCCTTTCCTCTCCCTTTGCTGCCCTGCTGCAGCATTCAAGTGACACCTTAATAAAAAGCTTCCCTCCCTTATCTCCCCTCTGCTGCTGTCTCCCTGGGCTGGGGATCGAGTTCCCAGCTCTTTCACACACACACCTGGCCATAAAACACTGGGTTTGTTTTTAACCTCAAACCAGGGAGCTTTAATTAAAGAGACAGTGACCTCTTTTATGAGTTTGCTCGCATAGGGTTTCAGGACTATTGTCACATGCAGCTCACATAACACAGTAGCATTGCACAAAGCCCCATTTACACATCCCTCCCTGGCTTTTTTCTTCCTCTCTTTTTGTTTTCCTGGCCCAGAAGCCTGTTGTTTTCTTGTTTACCCCTGGGCCAGGTTGTCTGTCATGTCCGTAGCCCATGGCAAGCAGTCTCTTTGAAGGGTTGGCAAGTCTGAGGTTGAATGTACTCATTTAAGTCATTGATGCAGGTATCACAAGTTCTGGAGAAATGTTGTTCTTTAATTTACACATAAAATCATCTCATTCTTTACTTCTCCCCAGATTTGCTGCCTATATGCTCTTGTTGTCAAAACAGATCTCTCCTCCACCTTCTACGTTTTTCTCTACAGAAAGCTCTCACAACTGGGATCTGTGTGCTCATCACTGCAAATATTTCTCAGCATTCATTGCAATATTTACCCCTTTTCAGTCTTTTGCAGATGCAGTTTTAGCTCAGCAACAAAAGAAGACACATAGATACACAAGAGAAACATTTTCAGTGTAGGCAGACAGACATGCTTGGACTACATACACACAGTGACAGGCAGGCACACACAAAAAACACGCAGAAGACACAATAGACACACACAAGCACTGACAGAGGCATGTAGACCACCACACCATATACAAACACACCTATGAACATGCATACAACCACACGCATGGGTATGTATACAGACAAACAAATGCGTGCATGGGCATTCAGACAGAAAGTCGCATCCAAACACACTCACAGCAGAGAATGTTGATACACACATGCAAGGTGTTTCTGCCAGACATCAATACACATGCTAGTACACACAAACTAAATAGAAGGAAAGCACGCATCCAGAACAGACACACACATGGGACGTGCGAACAAACATGCACATAAGCATATACACAGAAAAATGTAAATATGAGAAGAGACATACACCAAAGAAAGAAGCATGGAGGAACTTGGAGGAATGTAGCCATGCACAAAAACTCCCCTGCAAAGTCACACACAACAGCACGCAAAGGTAGGCATATAGGAATATACGCATAGAGAAATATACAAACACATATGAACACATTCATACTGTACTCACCCATTTTCATAGACTTATATACACAGGTATGCACAGGCATTCACAAAGACGTATGTGTATACACTCATACTCTCACCCAGTCACACATGGATATATACATACACACGCACCTATGCTCAGTGTACAATGAGGATCCAACTGTGGATCCTTTAAGTTGTTGAATTTTATGTGAGTAAGTCCCCTTGCCTTCCACAGGATTAGCTACATCAGTAAACACACACAAATTTGAGTGAGGGTTGTATAGTTAGACTCTGTAAAGGGTGTCTGCACACACATCCACATGAACCCTTTATATAGAAATACATGCCAGCAGGGACATATGGTGATACACAATGCAGACACTTTTACTAAAACATATAAATAGTTTCATATACAACTCCTGAGTTGTGCCTATGCATAGAATTATATACCACACACCCACCTGCCCACACAAATATACCCATGCTTGTGTCCATTGAGAGACACACACTTGATATCTGTGTATGTGTGTGTTGGGAGAGGGTCATAACCTCCTCCATTCTTCTCCTGAGGGGGTTTGGATAATGAAGGGAAAAGAAATGAGGCCTGGGGCTAATTTGTAGTGGCATTTCCTGGCCTCTCTTCTGCCAATGAAGCTCCGTTTCATCTTTAGCCTTATCAATTCTGTAGTCATGTGGCTTTCCGCTTGGACGCCTCTGTCTCTTCACCCTCCTCCCCAATCTCTGATGCTAATGGAAACTTCGTTAATGCCATTAATCTGCTGACCGGGACAAGTCAAAAACACATCCACAGACTCCCAGCAAGGTCTGCAGTGTCCTGGGGCCACCAAACAGAGGAGCCTCTTGCGCTCACTGCATTCCTGCAAGAACTTAACATTGATTTATTTCTCTTTTTTCCCTTCCTTCCTTTTTCCCTGTGAGACATTGTATCCCTTCAAACAGACACCAGATGGTCTGTCCTTCTTGCTGCTGGGCTGTCGTAGTCTCACAATCAGCCCAAGAATCCTCTCAGTATCTTTTCCCCTTTGTGCCAGCGCTGGTGTCCCTGCTCAGTGCTTTCAGCTCACCTTTATTACATCTTCTCTTCCTTCCTTGCCCCTCCCAGCAAATTCACAACCAGTAGCTTGTTTCTTGGACCAGTAGTGGTGAGAACTTCTCTGAACTTCTGAATTGAAATAAACAGCATCCCTAGCACTTCTATTAAAGGGATGTTCTGATGTTAGCTGGCAGGAATACCCTACTCTGATGATCCTATAAAAGAGTACTTTATTAATATGTCCCTGCTCTTTGCAGGTAGAGTTGCCATCAGCTCTGTTTCCAGAATCTGTTCTTTTCCAGCTGGAGGCTCCCCTGAGATCCCCCAAATCGCTTATCAGGAATGATGAGATGTTGTCACATTCCACTGTGCCACAGAACAGGCTTTCTTGCTGCCGCATAATCCCCTCGAGGGGATGGACATTTCAAACACCTGAAGGCTATGTTAGATATGATGTCATCTTCTCCTTGCATTGGGTGCAGTGACTCATTGTTAGGACATGCTGATTCGCCACTACCACATAACACTACATTTGGTTGAATGATTGAAAAAATGGCAGTTCCACTTGGAAAAGAATACCTGAATCTGGGACCCCATTAGGAGCAGGAAACATTATATATTTACCTGGTAGTGTTTTTGTGACAGACACCCCTTTATAATCCCAGGTCACAATAAACTTCTGGGAATGGAAGGAAGCTGAGTGGTCATTTCTATTTACAAAATAGCACAAAAACCACAGAGGCAAGAAGAGGGGAAGTTACCGATGCAACATGCAGCTTTGATTGGTAATAGGCTGAACCTTGGACAGTATGGGCCATGACTTAAGCCTCATCCTGGGGCTGGCACTCACACATAGACAGTCTGGGAGGGTGAGCTTGTTTTGGAAGAAAGGAAAACTCACAGGATCATGTCGTGCAGCTCTGGTAGGAGATGGAGCCCCAGAAGTGTGCCCCCACATAGTTCCATTTGGGTATACACCTTTTTCCATCAGCCAGCAGAAGCTGGAGTTTTCCTCCACTCTTGTCCTCTAAAATGGACTGAGTTTTTCATTTCCAGTGCCAATGAAGAATGAAGGGAAGATGAATGTACTGCAGCAGGGGCAGAGAGACCCATGCAGAGAGACTGATACGGAGTTTTCTTTTTGGGTGTCACTGTAGGACATGACAGAGAGACGTAGAGCAAAGGACACCAGCCTCCCCACGGGGAGGAGGCTGTTAAATACAGAAACCCACTATTTAGGCTGGTGGGGATGTTTATGTAACCCCAGGCCAATGCCCACATGGTGTCCCTCAGAGCCCCAGTAAAAGTAAGGAACTTAGGCTGAATGTCATCCCGGCTTCAGCATGCTCCTGTTCTTTGATTCACCCAAAGGATCTGGAACTTCCAACATCCCTCTGGCCGGGTATTTAACTTGCTCACAGAAGCATACCCTTATGGTTTCCTGCACTCTGAAGTGAAGGAGAGAGCAGGGGAACACAGATACTATATGTGGTTGTCCTGAACATCAAGGGGAAATGTTTGTTCTCTACATCAGGAGGCATGGCTACATATGACTAAGCAACCAAAAAACCTACAAGGAAAGGCTACAGCAAATCAATGCACCTCCTGCATCTTTGCTAAGTGCATGCCAAATTCAGTCAAACCCATTCATTCCTTTGTTGCACTATTAGAAAAACATGCTTACCTCAAGCTTTATGGGAATGTGAATGGCGAATGCTTGTGGGACCAATTCATTGTGTTCTTCTGTGACAACAGGAATAGTTGCTTTATTCCTGATCTGTCAGGAATATAATGCTGGTGGCTTCTGCCTTTCATAATACAGCCCAGGCAAGGCTGCCAGAGACCACCAGTTGATACCCGTCCATTCCTGCTTTTTTGCTCTGATGACAGAGCCAGTGTAGAACCCTACTCTGCATGTGCTAGGAGTGACCTTCGGTGGGCTTTGGTGTGGAATGTTTGGGCTTCTTTGCCAAACGGCATCACAGATTCATTTCCAAGGGGCTTTCTTGTCTTAGAAAGAAGAGTATGCTGTTTATAGCCACAGCAAAGAGTGTCGGTCACATGTACAAGATGGACTGTATCCTAGAATGAAAAAGACTTTGCAATCCTGGGAAATAGATGAATGACAGAGAGACTTCAATATGACGCATTTGCTAAGAGGGTTGACATGTTCCTTGTGTATAACCAAGGGAATAACAATAAGAGTAGGGAGGCAGGGTTATAGCATTAGTAAGACTATTTTAATTGCATTCGTAAGAATATTATTGGATACAGTGTCCAGTTCTGATGTTCATGCTTCAAAATAGATGTTGAATATTTGCAAAAGCTTCAGAAAAAACTTACCAGAAGGGTTCAAGTTCTGCAAAACCTTCCCTATAGTGAGAAACTTAAGAAGCTCTATTTAGTTTTTCCATGATAAAGTTATGATGACTTGATCATAGAGTACAGGTATCCTCAGGGAGAAAAGATTCCTGACAGTAAATGGCTCTTTATTTTAACAGGAAAAGGCATGACATAAACCAGTGGTTGGATCTTTGGTGGAGTGATTTCAACTCCCATGGAAGATGTGCACCATGGGAGTTGGTTTTAAGGCACAACTAAAATGCAACTCCACCATCAGATACTGGGTGCATCTACACGTACAATTACCCCATCACAATAAACTCCGGCACAGTTTGTGCCAGCGTCAGCTGCAGCCATGTGCAGTGTTTACATTTGCACCTGGGATTGCAGCAGTTTGAGCCAGGGCACACCAGCTCCAGACTGGCAGGGAATCCAGGGGGTTAGCCCTGGGCCGTCTGTGTGGGGGCGTTGGGTGGTGGAGAGGCTGGCTGGGGTACAAGGACACAACAGTGCAGGGCTAGCTGGTAGACATCTCCCACACTGTAGCACCCTTGTGCCCTAGCCAGCCCTGGCCACTGTCTGCACATGTGTTGCGGTGGCATAAATTATTCCACCGTAGGATATTACTTGTCCCAGACAATACTATTTTACAGTGGAGTTAGTTAATTTATTGTGCCCTAGTATGAGCATGTGTAGACAGTGATGCTTTACTGTCAAGCTAATTAGTCAACTCCACAGTAAAGCACGTGTACAGTAAAGCATGTGTAGATGCACCCATTGAGTAGTAAAAGGAAGTCAAGAGAAAGTTCATACCCCATGTATGTTGTCATTGTTAATAATGATATTTCATGTGCAATGTCCCCAGAGATACTGGAAGTTACGGGGAGCACCTGAGTACATTAAAGAATAAATGATAGAAAATGACAAGGAACTTGTGATGGGACAAGGCTTATGAGAAAACATACCTGGTCTCTAATAAGAAGCTTTTGGCAGGAGTGTGGTCCTTGGAGATCAGCAGATTCACTCCTTTGGAAACACATGGATCACACTCAATGACGAGACAACTGTTACTCATGTCTTCTCCCAAGAATTGTCAAATGATGTTATGTCAGTAGGATGCCAAAGTGGTTATCATGTGCTGAAACAAAGGTCTTTAGTATAAGCATTGAGGTTATGATTACTGCACAGCCCCTAGCTATCGATCCAGTACAAGGAAGAACCTCTTTAAAGGAATAGATTGCTTATGCACATTGGGTTCCCATTTCTGGGTGGCATCTTTACTTAGACATGCCAAAAGAAGGTAATGATGCACTCCTGTGCAAAGGCAGTGTGATCTAGGGAATGGGGCACTGTCCAGTGTAATATAAATACTAATAAGAATCTGTACCTACAAATGACAGAAATGGTGGACTGGACTGAACAGTGGAAAGCTAAAAGATGCTTGGAGGTTTGGATTTGAGCTAAAAAGCAAGCATAGGAGAGACTCTGCTGGCAACACTACATAAGACTGTGAGCATTTGTTGCAACACACAATAATTCCCAGGTACGACTCTGTTATAGGATGGAATAACAACCCTAGCATACCATACCATAGCACCATGACATGAGAGCAGCTCAGAGCATGCCTCAGAGCGAAAGGCATAACTCTGTAGTAGAAGACACCCACTGCAGTATGAGTGAAGGTAAAGTATTACTTATAGTACTTATGAATTTCCCTTCTGCAAATTGCAAACTTTACTGAAGTTTACAGTGTAGTGTAGAAAAAACCCAAGCTAACTTTAATTTCACAGTCTAATAGTACAGGTAGCAGTCTAGCAGACCTGATCACAGTGTTTTGTGTGGGTTCATTTACTCTACCAAGTAGAGTGAGGTTAAATGTGAAGCATGCCAGGACACATAAGAACTCCTTATGCTGAGGAGAGAGTTCAAAATGTCAGTGGTGCTCATCATCTTACCCTTCTCATTCACTGATGCCACTGCTATGTATAGAAGTTCAGCGGCCCAGCTGCTGATGTCCTGCAGACCATCATCTTCTTAGCCATTCCTGACTGTTGGCATGGCAAGGCAACTCCAACTGTTGCAAATGCAGTCCTTTCTGCATTTCTCTGGGGGGACTGTATTATGAAAAGTGTGATTGAATGGTAGTCTAGGCATTAAAACACTAGATTGGGACTCAGGAGAGATGGGTTCTAGTTCCAGTTCTGTTACTGATTTCCTATGTGATCCTGGGGAAATCACTTGGCCTCTATGTATCTTAGATTCCTATCTCTAAAATGATATGAGGAGGATACTGTCTGTCTCATACTTCTTTGGTTCTGTATGCTTTACTCCTGTGTGCTCCATGTGGCATTTTCCTCTCTTCTAGTGGCTTGGCCAGTCATTGGGCTGATGAGCTTGTTATATGCAAAAGGTCTTCTAGCCCAGGCAGAAGAAGCTCCTGCCTGTAGACTCAAGGGTTTGGAGTTTGATGCCCACTGCTGACAGTCCATCTAGAGAGATGTTGTTACTTCTGTTTAGTCTGTGTGTACAGTCCCTAGTGCATGGTGGCCTCTGAGTGTTCCTCTAATATGACCATTTATAATTTAACAAAACCATAAAAATATCTTAACTCTCCTCTCCTTTCTGTTTGCATTTATAGTGGTCTTGCCTTCAGCTTCTCTTATTACAGATTGGAGTTTTACTCCAGTTATCAATTTTCTCTATTCTGAACATTCCCTAACATTTTCCTAGGCAATAAGCTTATTTCTTCCTGGAAGCAGTTCTTTCTGATTGTAGCCGCAACAAGATAGCTGAAGGCTTCAGTTCACAAAGGTGGAGTCAATGGCAAGGGAGAAAGGTTCTTAAGGGAACCCGTGGTATTGTCTTTACTGGAAAGATTCAAGTTGACCGGTGATGGCTCAGAAGTAATAAAATCCATTCTGGGAGGCAGAGGGTGATAGACTAAATCTGACCCACTAAAAGTCCTCACAAACACAGATGAGAATATTTTAAAACCCATCCATCAGGAAAGGAAAGAAACTCCTTTGTTTTAAGAAAAGGACAGTAAAAGGTCATACTCACATGATATATTTTATTCAGATCCCAAACCCTTTAGAAAAATTGATGAGTCGGCTTCTGTCTACTAGATATTTAGGAATGAATGACTTCGCTGACTTTTGAAATGCAGCCACTGCTGGGGTGCAGTGTTGGAACTGTTTAAGGTAAAACAACAATACTGCACAGTAAGTTAGACCCAGGATCATAAAACACAAGGGAAGCAAGGTACACAGAATGTAATCATCTGAGTGGAATTGGTCCAGAACCCTAAATTGTTGCTCTTTAGAGCTCTTGCCAAAATTGCTATGGAATCTTTTACAAAACAAGCGATCAGATGTTTTGTTTCATTATGGCTTTGCTGAAAGCCTCCATCTCCTGCACCATAGTGCCCCCTCTCACCGTCCTGGGCTCGTCCCTGATCCAGACTAAGCAGTGCTTAACTCTGCATTACTAACTCTGGGTGCTCCTTGTTGCCTTACATATTGCAGGGTACAGCACTGAGGCAGCTTACTTAGCTTATGAGATCTGACAGGATGTCAGCAGGCCAAGCAAACTAGTTTAAACACTAGGGTTGAAATCCTGGCCATGTTAAAGTCCATAGGAGTTTTGCCATTGACTTCAATGAGGCCCAAACGTCATCGTGGTAAGTTTGTTTTGTGTGTGTGTGGGGGGGGGGGGGGGGGGAGTTGGGTTTGTTGGGGTGTTGGGGGGTGGGGAGGGAGAGGGAAAGGCAAAGGCCTTATATTTCAGTTTTACCTCAAGATACTGACCAACTAGAGCCCCACAGCATTAGGTATCCAACACCTACCTGGGAAGATGCAGTCCTTTCCCTAATGAGTTTTCAAACCAAACAGACAAGCTACACAAAGGGAATATTATTAGCCACTTTTTAAAAGAGATTAAGTGACATAAGCAGGTCACAGAGACCATATGATGCAGGAACTGAATCCCATCTCCTGCATCCTAGTGCCTTAACCACAATTCCCCACCCCACCCCGTTCATCTCAGGACATCAGAGGTAAAATGTTGCTGCCCTTCTGGGAGGCACTTCTTTCTGGGTGGGTCTCAGTAGCTCTTTGTAAGAGAAAAATGGTTTGTGTGGTTCTAGGGAGAGAAGGGTCATGGGAAGTTCTGGGAGCTGGCACCGTAGCATTACTGAAGCGTGGGCATGTGTTCTTTGCTACTTGCCTTTCTAAAATACAGGGGTCTGGATACTGTACTGTTCCATTCTGGTTTGCTGGATCCCATCCAGCTTCATTTAGCTGTCACTGGAAGTCATTGCCATTTGCCAGCTGCTCAGTGGCCAGTATGAAATGAGCTTGCTGGTCTCTGCCCAGTTCTTCATGGGAAATGTCCACATCCTATAACAGTCCCTACAGTTGGCACTAGCTTAGACCCTTTATTGGCAGTCTTATCAGGGTCCCGTGGCCTGAACATCCTCCTCAGATCTGTTGGGGGGCTCCTCTCAGATGGGAGAGTTTGGACTGTGGCTGTCTAACTCTCATTGTACTTCCAGGTCAGGGTGTCAGATGTGAAGTGTGTAGGGCCAGGGGGTGAGGGTCAGAATTTGGGCCTTAAACAGTATGATCCCCAGCCTGTGGATAAAAGCAGTTCTCAGCATCTGGAGCTGCCAACTCAGCCCTGACTTGACACACAAAGCAGTAGCCAGGCGCCTTCCTGCCTGGGCCTCGACTTCACTCTCACTCTGTTGGATGCCGTGTCGACACATTGGGAAGTGGAGCTCCCCTTGCCCTCCTCACCTCAGTGCCTTGCTTTTAACACAGGGAAGCCCTTGGCACAGGCGCCAGTCCGTCACTGTTGTGCCCGAAGGAGGAAAGCTTGTAGTCCTCACCCCATCTTCCCTTTCAGACAGTCTCCAGTTTTGGAAGAAGCTTTTTACAAGCCCCCTTCTTCTATTGTTGGCTGGGAGACAAAAGATGGAGGAGCTGGATTTAAACATAATGATGCGAGCTCCTCCATGCAGAAAAACCCAGCTGAGAGAACCCCCGCTCCACACACACAAAAAGGGAAGAAAGGGGAAGAAAATCTTTGAAAATAACTAATTAAAGTTGTTTTAGCCTCTCTCTCTCTCTCCCCTCCAAGGGCGCCTAATCTCACAGGGGGCAAGGGGGAGAGAGGCAGGAGGAACAATGAGAACCTTCCCCCTCTTCTCTTCACCCCACCCCCAGTCTCTGAGGTTTTAAAACAAGAGGCCACTTTAAGTTAATGAGCTATCAGCTGACTGGGAGCAGTCTCTAATGAAGCCTGATGTTCACACATTCTCCGACTTGCTGAATAGGCTTCTGCCAACCCCATAACTGTCAGAAAGTTTCATTCATAAAATCCACAGGCTGGGGGTGGTGTGTGGGGGGGCAAGGATAGAGGGGCAGGAGCTGAGCAGGGGGAGGGAGGGGGTTGTGGAGCGGAGGTCTCTGTATGAAACAGGCAAACCAAGAGGCCAAATAGGCATGGCAAGCATTGGCACTGTAGGATTCCAGGGACCCGAGTCCTTTCTCTATTGTCTGGCTGATAATTAGGAAGATCCTCTGAGTGGTTCTGGAGGACACTGATGTCTGTGGGGATAATTAGTGAGGATTTGGGCGATGTTCCAGCTGTTATGTCACCAGCTCTGTTAGGGCCAAAGGAGTGGATGGCAGTGGGGAGGATAGGATGAAGCCCAGGAATCCTTCTGGGTTTTTGCTTCAGGGGCTTCATGCTGTGCTGAGCTTTCTGCCCTCCACTGGGGGTTGTGGCAGCAGGAGAGGGAGTGACTGAAGGCAGTGAGGGGGTGTGGAGGGCAACAGAGGGTGGAGGGGGAGAGGGGATCTTGAAGGGATAAAGGGCTGGCACAATTTGTGATCAGGGAGAGCACTGCTTGTGTAGGAGCTAGGTGACTTTTAGTGCTGATGTAATTCACTGGAGCCAGGTGCACACCAGCCAGGTGCTGAGTTCATTTCAGAGAGTCGCAGAGGGTTTTTGGGTAGGATACAATGAGATGCTTCATTCAGAGTCAGTTGCTCGAGTCTCTGTTTCTCTTCTGAGGGGCTGGCTGGAGATTGCAGGGACAGTATTTTCTGTTAACCCACATGGCCAGTTGTACAGGGCACGGTAACCAAGACCTTAGTGTTCATGAGGTTGGTGATCTGGCACCTTTGGCATATCAGGGGGTCTCCAGGTCTTACACAAAGGGCTGGGCAGCAATGCCAGGCATGGGTTATGTTCAGGAGAGTGATCCAATCTACTGGCTTGAATGCAGGGATCTGGGAGTAGCTGACTTTTGTCCTTCTGTGACACCCGCTTCTCTGAAGTATCTGTTTCCTCAGATCATGGAAGAGCATAGAAAAGATCCCATAGGCTTTTATGAGCTGTGGATCAGACCCAAAGTGATCGGCCCTAAGTCATGTAAGGAGTCTGAAATCAGAGCTGTCAACCCCAGTCCAGTGCATTACCTACTAGACCAGCCTTGCTCAAATAGTTCTTGTAGGCATTGTTGTGAGGACAAGACAGGACTTGATTCTGCAGTAGGGAATTCTGCAGTATGTCCTTAAGCATATGGGAAAATGGCATAATGATAGGCAGGGACCCAAATATCCTCTCCTATGCAGGACATACTGTCTACAGCCACAGTGCCATGTAGTGCATTGTGGTATATGAGTACTGTATTCTACAGCAAGGAAAACTCTTCTGAACATCATATGCATGTAGGGAAGTCAGCCACAACCAGATATTTCTATTGAATGGAATATTAAATTGAGTAATGCAGTCAATACCACAGTATTTCATTCAATAAAACCTTCGGGTCCCCATCTGTTTTGTGCTGTCATGGAAATTTTGCCACACTGCAGTCTTTGGGACTGAGAATGAATTGTAGCATTTAGAGGTGTGCTCTGAGGGCAACCAGAGCACCCAACATTAGGGGAAATATTCCTGAGATGTGGTGATTATCAGTAGGGGCTTTTGGCAATGGGACAGGGAACATGTCTTCCTTCTCTGTCTTCCTTTAACTTTTCCTTCTTTAAACCTGGTGGTTTAGGTATTTATCTGGCCTAAAGAATAACAGTACCTGAGTACTACTGTTGCATGTGTGCATGAGGATCCTGAGTTACTAAAATTTTTGAGTTTGTTTTGGAGTGGTAGGGGGCACTTTCTACCTTCACTTATCCTCACAGGACTCCTGGGAGGGTAGGAATTGCTACTATCCCCATTTTATGAGTGCTGAACTAAGTGAGGCACACATCCAGCACACATCCAGCTAGCTCTCTTGTCATGATCTTCATTGGGCTGAACTCTGACTTATTTTCCAGCTTGGTGGATTCCTAAGGTGGCTCTGGGCTATTCTAGGTATGGATAAGTTCACAGTTGTGTTGTCCTGCCCCTCTTAGTAGTACTACTTCTTTCCAACCTCAGCACTGCCCTGCACCAAGGTGTGCTATGTCTTGCTGGCTAGTTCCCTGGTGATTAAGTCATTGGGTGGAAGGCAGCTCCCTGTCCTGTGGCACACTTATTTTTATATTGGATAAGTAACTTAGTTATGTTCCCACCCCTGCCCCCATCCTCTACTATGTAGGCCCTCGCTCGGATCTTCTGTATTCCCTTCTGCCTTGAACTTTGTAACCTGAACGTCAACATTTTCTAATAAAGTAAATTTGCTTAGCAGCTGGAGAAGGGCCCTCCTGAAAATTTTAGTCTCTCTGGGATGCTCTCAACTTGAGCTAAGTGCTCTCTAACAAGGAGCCACCAGTATGGCTCTCAGAAAGTTAGGGAAACTTCTGCCAAAGGGTTTGGTCTGATGTGGTCAGAAGTTTGCTCACGTATCAGTGCAGAAGGGAGGGAGCGCATTGAGAAGGCAAGCAGGAAGAGCTAGGAGTCCTGTGCAGCATCGTGGCCTGTATTTCCTTTGCATGCGAGCCTCTCTCACATAAGCACTCATCCGACACAAGAGCCTCTGCTCCTTACCCCTTGGGGGATTCTGGAGGCAAGAGCTCTCGAGGGCTCAGCGAAAACAAAGCAATGTTTGCTTAACTGGAGATCAGAGCATGCTCTGAGTAAATTGCTCTGGGGCCTGGGAGTGCTTCAGAAGTGAAGTGCCTCCCAAATTGACTGTGGTTTATGTAAGGTGGAGGAGGATAAATACAAAGCAAGATAATGATCTCCTGCACTGATGGGGTATCCGGTTGATTTGATTACCACACCCTTCCTGCTCCAGGACAACTCCAGGGGAGATGAGAAGGGGTGTAAGGAACATCCAGCATCCCCTCTCTGCGGTGAAGGGAAGCTGTCCTCATGATACAGCTGACATTGCCTGATGTAGGCAAAAAAGGTGGGGGAGGGTGGGGTTAAGCTGAGAATGAGGACATCCATCACTCCTGTTCATCTGAAGAACATATAGGAGGGAATGATACCAGTGGAGCTCATGGACCTGCTCATGCCAATATAGCAACCCAAAAGTAGGGGTTAGGGAGATGCTGTTGGGACTCTCTGGCCCACTGTAGCCCAGAGTCACACCCTTGGGAGTCAGGATGCTTTCCCCAAAAGTCTTGACAGGTGTTAGGTTGTGCAAAGGATGGCCTGTCTTTGCAGAACCTACGGGTGTGTGTGTTACGGGTCCTTCTTGTGTTCCTACCCCAC
Organism: Alligator mississippiensis; assembly: GCF_030867095.1. Classification (NCBI taxonomy): domain Eukaryota; kingdom Metazoa; phylum Chordata; order Crocodylia; family Alligatoridae; genus Alligator; species Alligator mississippiensis. Next base: position 18,382,664 of record NC_081829.1, read on the forward strand.
AGAAATTTTTCTGGTAGCTCAGGGTACCTGCAGTTCAACCTGCAGCCTTATGTACCTCCTGCACCAGCTGAAATATTAGGGAATGCAACATTCTCATTGTTATATGATCAGAAGGCTTCTCCAACTGCCATGGAGAAATCACCCATTTCTGTTTTCTCTGTGGCTCAACCATTGTATCAACCATGTGTGGATACAAAGGTACTTTGGCACATTCAGGCAGGGCTGTTTTCCCAGCCTGGGGCACATTGCCTTCCCTCTGGATAGCCAAGTCTCTATCCATCATGGGACAAGTCACCTGTGATCTGGATTCCCAAGTTTCTTCTCTTCCCAACAGTGCCAAGTATTTCTGATGAAACACTAACACATAAATATACTTCTCTTCTTCTTGGCTCTCTGACTTATGATATACTCTTATGGCCTTTACAGTTCCATCACAGAAACTGTGGCAGAAGAAGTGGGCTAAGAAATCTCTGACCATATCCTCCCGTATGAATGAGACTAGGCATGAAGCCTCAGAATGCAGCCACAGAAGTCTGGCCTGGCTTTGTGGGAAGGCATGTTATCACACCTCAGTGTTAAATCAATTGTCTGATGTCTCTAGCAATTCAATTTGCTGGGCGGAGGACGTCATAAAAATGATTAGGAAGGTGCAGGCTGAGAAAGAATACCAACCTCTTTTCTAGCCCAAACTTCTTTTTTGTGCCTTCCTGAAGCTGGAGTGGATTGTTTGGGCTCATTACACAAGTTTTTACAATGTGCCTTACCAGAGCCCTTGTGAAAAATAAATACATGACAGGTTGGAAAGTCTCCAGTAAGAAACAACTCAGGTTTAGGAAGAGAAAACAAAATCCTTGACTCTGACAACAGAATAGACTCTGTGGTAGTGGCTTGTATATTTAATTGCAAATTGCATTCAGTTCTCAAATGAACAGTCCTCCAGACATGCATGTGTGGGGGCATATATGGATACCCAAGAGATAATTATGTATCAAAGATGGGTTTTGGTATGAGCCAGCCTGGGCATCTGGGTATTTTGCTTTTATTTTAACATTTCACCTCTCTGCCTGTGGTTGCCTTGGCAGACTACCTGCCAGTTCACCATCTCAGAGTTAGCTGCTTCTCAACATCTGTTGTGATTAGAGTAGTATCTAGACACCTAGCCAAGATCAAGCGCTTTACAAACACACAGGAAAAAAATGGCCTGAATCCATAAATAAATAAAACAGAGGACACTGGGAGAAAGGGAGTTTTATTATCCCTGTTTTATGTATGGGAAACGGAGGCCCATAGAGATCGGGTGAGGTGACTGAGGTTGCACATAGGAAATCTTTAGCAGAGCCAGAGTCCTAGTCAAGAACATTATCCATGAGTCTGCTCTTTTGCATTCATGCCATGAGGGCCGGTGGTTTAAATGGTGTGAAATGATTGTGTGTTAGTGGGAGATCATAGACTGAGGAAGTTTGAGAGCTTCCATTTTGTAGTTGCTGAGGCCTTACCAATCTAAGGGAACCATTTTCTGACTGAGGCCCCAGGCTGCAAGCAAGAAATTTGGATTCTGTTTCTAGTCAAGTTTTATACAGATTTGACCTTAGGGTTGGGTCACTATGGACCTCAGCTTTTCTAATGTGCCCGCTAATTTTGAGCACCTTCCTTTTTGGGTGTTCAAAGCACTCAGAGCTTGATACTGTGGAGGTGCTGAGCTACCCCTGGCTCCAGCTGGAACTAGGTGATCTGCCCCTCTGCAACCAAGCCTCCCAGTACCCAAAATGAGGAGTCACTTGTGCAACTGCATTTGGCTTTCACCTCCCTGTGCCTTTGTGTCATCATCAGTACCCTGGGAGAGGCTGTTCATCTCTTCCACCAGGGGACAATACCCAAGGCTTCCTCAGATAGGTGTGGAAAGGCTGGCTCACCCGTGGCATGGGTTCAGCTTCTTCTTGGACCCTGCTCTAGATCTACTAAGCCCCTTCTCCAAATGCTTTCTTGCCATGTAGCAGTAAATAGCTCTAGTCTTTGCCTGCAAACTCTTTTCTTGTCATCTTGCTGAGGAGTTCAGCCAGGGCTCACTACTAGGTGCAGTGCTGCCCACTGATTTCTGTGCCTGCTCAGAAGCACTAGGCTTAAGTGACAACTTGTGCAGGATCTGGCCCTCTGTTGGTCTCTGCTTCTGGAGGTGATGTATTTCAAATGCACCAGATGCTGTGCCCCCAGAGAGACCACAAAATCCTTCTACTGTCTTTCCTCTGCCTTTTTTGATGCAGCCTGTTTGGCATTTCAGACTGATGCTGCCCCCTGAACACTCCACAGTGACTCCTGGAGCTTAAGTCTTGTGGGTTTTGTGCCCTGCAGTGGCTGTGAGATGGCCAGGAGGCTTTTACAAAGGGCACTGTCTTACAGTTATTTAAGGTCAGTTGGACCTGCTATCTTGGGTCCAAATTCAAACAGGTATGTGCCTAGCACTGTAACAGTGATGACTTTGATTTCCTTTACTCCCTCTGGCTCTTTGACCCTTTGGGGAAGTGTGGTCTAGAAGTGCATTGGCCTGGGAAACACAGACAGCAGAGCTCTAATCCTAGCTTTGCTACTGACTTGCTCCACAATTGGGGCAGGTCAGTTTGTTTGGAACTTGGTTTCCCCATCTGCAAAGCGGGGACAGTAATACCATCCTGTCTCTGGGGGAAGGGCTCTGAAAGTATAATAGTTCTTTGGCCGGGCAGGAATCCTACAGGGTATCCAGAGTAAAGGGCACAAGCACTTTGTTGTCAGATATATCCTGCATGGCTTCACTTCTGACTCCAGCAGCCTGACCCTGTTCCCCAGACATCATTAACATGCTTCCCACTTTGTTTTCCAAACTGTCACCAACGGTATTGACCAACAGGGATCCCTCATGGACCCTGGGACCACCTCACTGTTGGTGTCTTTCCCCTCCAAGTAGCAGCCTTTGGAGTGAAATCCTGGCCCTACCAACCTCAGTTTCCTACTACAGCCACTGTTTTCTCCCCATGGCTGGGCTTGCTTTTGGCTTATTTCTTCAGTCCCTTTCTACAAGGTCCCTAGAAGGGGTGTGCCCCCTGTTCAAAACTCTGGGATGATCTTAGAGACATATGGGCAAATGGATGAAGAAGGAACCAGTGGAGAGGAAGAAGTCACCCTCATGACAACCTGACTCTTTCTTCCAGAGAGGGTTAAGCAATAAATGCCTCTTAGTGGGTCATTTAATGAAGGAGGGTGGTTAGCGGGGGTGGGGGAGAGCTGACTTCCAGCCCTGCATCACTAAACCGTTCATTAGGAAAAACACACACAATGGAAAACGGCAGAGGGGCTCAAGTGTCCAATTTCTCTCTTGAACTCTCTGAACAGGAGGCTCCAGGCAGGGAAATCCCTGCCACCCTCTCTCCCCCTCCTTCTAGGCAGTTTCTTTATTAATTAACAGAGTTGGCTGGGGACGGAAACAGAAGACAATAATCAACAGAGATGGGCCTGCAGACCTATTTTTAATAATGTGCTTTGCATCTGTCCTAATTGGTAGGGAAACAGTGACCTGATTGGAACGGCTGGGAGCCTCTCGGGGCCTTTATTTCTTTCTTCCTTTCTCTTCCTCTCTTTTCTTTTTTGTTTGGTTGAAGTTTGACTTGGTGGGAGTGGAGGGGCCAGCGGGTAAGAAACATAAAACCTAACCTTAGGGGACATTGACAGCCTGGGGAGTAGAGAGGGGTGACACCAGGGAGTGCAGGCCACAGGGGGACGGAAGGGTTGGGGCTCCCTTGTTTAGCAAGCACAGCATGAATGTCTGTAGGGCACAGAGTCCAGCTGCCCAGGGGAGCAGTGGCTGGAATTCAGTGTGTAAGGGAAGGGGCAGCAGCCATGTTGTTTGGGTTTGAATGATTGTTTTTGGCCTGCTGTGTGATGTAAGGGTCCCTCTAGGTGAGGCAAAGGGTAGTGTTGCTTCAGAGATTAGCTATTGTATACCCAGCCCACCTGGCTGAGCTGTTGGAGGAGTAGCTAAAGTTGCCACCTGAGATCAGGTTTGCATCACGTTAGGTGTTGGACATGCAGATAATGCACGTAAAAAGGCAGCCTTTGCCTCAAAGAGCTCAGTCTGGAGGCAAGAGGGGGAAGGTGACCAGTTCAAGGTCACAAAACCCAGAATTTACATCAGAATCCGCTTCTCCTGAGTATCAGATCAGCAATCTCCCCACTGGCCTATAAGGAGAGCCACCACCTTGGGGTCCACCATCATGTTATGCACCCAAAATGAGTGGTGTGCATTTACCTTGGGGGCTGGATTCCTCTGGGAGGGAATATGCTCATTTTGCAGTGGCCTACAGCCTCATTCAGCTTGCCCTCTCATGTGAGAGGAGATTTGTGCTTCTAGGACAGTGCTTTATGCAAATGTGTATGCGTTTGAGATAGTGTCATGAGTGTAAGTGGTTGGTGATAGGCGTGCATGTCCTCTTAGCATATATGTGCTCTTTGGTCCCTTGGTTGCACATGGGATGGTGGACAAAGCGCAGACTTCTTTCTCCATCATCCAACAACACAGTGTTCTTGTGTAAACCTTGGTCTGCTTGCCCAAACTGGGATCCCACTGCTTCTGTTCCACATTCTTCTGAGAAAGCCTCTAGCAGATTGGCTTTGAAATGCCTTATGAATCTTCATTGGTGAACTATGATTTCCTATAAGAGCTGCTCCATAGGTACTGTGAAACTTTCCCAAGATGGGGAGAAGGTTGAGGATGCGAAACACAACTTTCCTTGGAGCTGGTTCTAGTCTGTGGAAGTTATTGGTACCTGGGATGTGTATGATTGTGAGTCTTGTTATATTCAAGTGTACTTGCCAAGCTCATCTCTGTGACATAGCTTTTCTGAATAGGTGATGCATATGGCCACGTGCACACAGGCCAACAGCGAGGTGAGAAAAATGAAACAAAAATCTCAATCATAAAGGAATTAAGATGTTTTTCCTACAGGCTGAGAAGGAAAATAGACAACACAGATGAACTGGTGGATATTTGTATTGAAATAGTTGCTGTTGACATCTGCCTCACAGAAGGCCCTGCCTCACCTGAGCCCTCTCACAATTGTGTTGTGAATCACATGACATTTCCTTTGCTCCTTAGATCACAAGTTCTTAAAATCAAGTCATAGCATGAGACTTTACACTGTTTAAAGTGCTTTCTGAGAACAATTTGAAAATGTGAATCAATTACATGAAAAAGGTCAGAAACCAGGAAGCAAAGAGAAAGAACCTCCAAATGTATTTTTTTTTTCTTTTTAAATAATCTCACACTTTTAAAATGCTCTCACAATTTTGGGGCCTGACTTGTGATTTTTGTGTGCTTGGGATTGTCAATACAAGAGACTGGACCGTTGCTCAATGAGTGGCTGCCCATCTGTGCACTGTAAGCCTGTGTGTCTGTGGTATATATTTCACATCCATACTTAGGAATGAAAAAGGAAAAAAAAGATGATGGGGAAAGCAGGGAGAGCAGGCAGTGAGCTGCTGCCTCTTTGGTCTGTGGGAAGTTGGCCAGGCCCCATGTAAATGAAGGACAAAGTTGACTAATTTCCTGGGTCGGTCATGGTGAAAATATCACATTTCATGGTTTGTTGCCGATTCATAGAAAAATCCTATTAAAACTGGGCAGATTACTTATACAATTTAAACAAATGATGATCAAAGATTATAACATGTTCTGTGAAGAATAAAAAGGAATAGAAATGAATGTGCATCTGGCAAAATGTAGGCAGGGTGGGGTTTGCATGTAAACTAGCTACCCCAGTGCCCACTGCGGGGGTTGTGGGGGGAAACCTTCCAGTGCCCTGGTCTCTTCAGAATAGGGGGCAGCCCTGGAGGATAATGATCACCACTGGTTTTTCAGGGAAGCGGAGCTGTGGGGAAGCTGGGGAGCCTGGAGGGGAAGCAGGGGAGTCTGGAGTCTGGGGAGCCTACTTCTTCTCCCAGTGGGACTTGGGGAAGGTCTGGAACAAAGGGAAACGTCTCTGGGGGGACGGGGAGCGCGTAGAATGAAGCTGGAGGTAGTTTTTGAGCATCTGCCTTCTTCACGGCAACACTCCTTGGATGGAAGGAAGCAATGGTGCTTGGCGGGCATGGGGCGAGACATGTTCGCTGCCTCTGAAATCACCCAGGCGTCTCCTGTGACCCTCACAATACTCAGGAGGCGGTTGGAAAGGTTTAGCAGACAGGCCTGAAAACTTGGAGCAGCAGGGGGCGCCATAGCCCTTATTTTGTAAAGTTGAACTCAGCCTCCCTGGGCAAGACAGGTGCTGCAAAGTGGCCTGCATGAAACGCTCTTCCTTCTGCCTCCCGCTCATGGCCCCTGAGCTTCTTGGACCCTTTCAGAATCCTTTTCATTTGCAGAGAGGATCTGCCATGTGTGAGGGCACCCCAGCATCAATGCAGTATTTCTCTTCCCCTGTCTCCCACCAATACAACTGCTGAGGCAGGATGATTCAAGCCCTGCTGTTAGATGGGAGTGAAGTCTAGGACCCAGTTTACCTACTCCAGTCAGGGCAAAGCCCCTTTAGGATAAAGATGCACCTCCAGGTCTGCAAACCGGTTGCACACAGGAATGCACATTCCAGAGGCACAGCAGGACACGACTATTTGTGCTGTTTCAACCAAAAGAGCATATGTTCCCTCCCTGCATGGCATGGTACCAAAATCCAAACCAAACCTGAATCTTCCTCCATCTAACATTGCCTCCCGGGAAGTAACAGTATCACCCAAAAACTACTCGGCACTCAGTATATGTGAACAAAACTAAAATCACTAATATAGAAGTCTCCAGGAAGAAGAGATGTGATTTTAAACCAACAAACTGTTACTGATCCCTGCATAGAGCTATCTACTAGTAGACAGGGCCTGACACAGGCATGGGCGAACTGGGCAGCTGCCTGTGGTCCAGACAGAAAGGGGACCCCAAAATGGGGAAAATAATAATTATTATCATTATCTCTGGTGAAGGGGGGCCCGATACTAAAAGTTCACTTGGGGCTGCCAGGAGTCTAGGTACGGCGCTGCTTGTAAATACCTCTTCTCAGCAAAATGTGCAGAACTGAAGCCTCACCAAACAGAAAAAACAGTGGCCATGAACTGAAGGAGAGAACTGGGAAACAGCAACGTATAGTGCAAACCTTAACAGGAGTGATTTTGCAGCTCATGAGTAGAGAAGAGATTGTGGAAACACTTTCTCTAAGGTAGGAGAGAGTACAAAAGATTTCCTCAATTGATCAGAAACAGGCTGAGTTTTCCTTGGGAAAAAACAGGGAAAACACAGAGCTAGTGTGTGCTTAGAGAGGAAATTCTAGTAGAGCAGTACCCAGTCTGAACTGGCCGTTGGCAACAATCTTGAGCACTTTGAATATAACATCATATTTTTCTCTTCTTGTTGACCTGAAGAAATCTATATCTGAGGAAGGCAAAATTTCTTGTAGCCATGAGCAGTGTCAGAAGGTCTCATGGGCAACATATTGCCCACAAGCCACGGGTCAGGGACCACTGTCTTTGTAACCAGGACCTCAAGAGATGTGGGCTTAATTCTTGGCTTAGCCAGCTTCCTGTGTGAACCTGGACAAATCACATAACCACGGGCACCATACTTACTTCCTAGGGATGCTGGAAGGATAAAATCCACATGTGCTTATAGGGCACTGAAATGATGAATGTTGTATTTGTACCTTGATAGATAACATCGAGTTATATAGCAACCAAATCAGGAAAAAACAAGCATGACAAATAGCCACCACGGTGGATAAGAAATAATAAGCAGAATTCTCAGGACAATTCCAGTTAGACTCACCACAGAATCCAGAGTGATTTTATTAGGTTAGAGTCCAAAAGGAGGCAATTGACTCAGAGAAGACTCATTGATAACATGATTACTCCTGGCAGTCAGATCTGGGTTAGTTTGATTTTGGAAAAGGACTAATCCCCCTACATTAAGTTGGTTTTAAAATGGAAAGGTTCCTTTTTTCGGAATCTGAACAAAATAAATGCACAAATTGTGCTGCAAGGTTGTCCAAACACCTAAAAATCACAAACACAACTTGTGCATGGTATTTGTCCATCCAACTTGTATGGAAAATTGCTGTGTGTTAGTAATGATGAAGTTAAATGTTAACCCAAGGCGGCTGTGAGAAGTCCAGTGTTAGGTACATGCTTGGTATATTGTATCTCTCTCTGGCAAATACTTGACTTTTCTCTCTCCATTCTACTTTGGCACCACTTATGCAGGTTGTCATGCGAAGAAAGTATCACCACATTGAAGTGCACTGATTTGGGTGAGCTGCCTGTCCCCTTTGGGAAGGCATTAGTTGTGTACTGGTGACAGAGGTACTAAAAATGTAGGTGTTGTTTCATGGGCCAGATATACAACTCGTGTAAGCTGGCATGCTTTCCTTGACTTCAGTTGATTCACACCTGTGAGCTGGGGATCTGGCCCTGTATTCATATATCTGTATGGGGGAGACTGCATGTATCAATCGCTATCTGTGGGGATAGGTCAGGTTTGGTGTGGTTGTTATTAGGGAGTTGCAGACTGCTCTGATTGTGTGTCTTCCACACATATGTGCTTATGTGTGAAGGGCTACAGGAATGTGTGTGAAATATCTAGGCCTGTATGTGAATTGACTGGGGGGGGGGGAGAGCGGGGTGCTGCTCCGTTTGTGTGTGTGACAAGTCTTCAGTCCTTTGTGTATCTCTGTATGGGATGGAGTGAGATGTATTACAGGGTGTGTATGTGTGTGTTTTGGCCTGTGTATGGGACACAGGTCTTTACTACTAGATGTATGATTGCATTAAGCTATAGACCTGCTTCTTTTGGCCATCTCCAGCAGCCCCATCCACCCTCCTCTGGATGAGATCTGCTGGGGGGACTATGTCCTACTCTCCTTATTCTGTAACTCTGGAGAAACCTTTGCTAATTCACAAAGATGAAGTCATGTGACTGACCTTACTTTGTCGTATGACCCCCATGAATATCTGGCCTTGGCCCTGTGGTGCATATAGGCCTGGCTCTGGTCGTGGCTAGACTTTGGGTTGGCTGCTTGACTTGGATGGTGATGCTTGTCTGGGGTTTATTTTACATGTCTGACATATGACACCAGTAGGGAACAGAACTTGCAACATTGGAGTTGAGGCAGAGTGTTTGACAATGGCCTCCTCATCTTGACTTTGTCAATAAAAAGTATGGTAGGGTTCGAGTGTTGTTGTAGCTATGATGGTCCAGAAAATGTCTGAGAGGCAAGGCTTATTCTTGATATGTTTTATTGGACCAGCTACATAGGTGGGAGAGCTGTTAGACAAGCTTTGGGGTATTAAGTACCCAAAGCTGAGGCCTGAGGAAGGTACTTTTTGCCTGGAAACTTGAACAATACTTCTCCCAATTATATAGCTGGTATTGTAAAAGATATTACAAAAAAGTCTTGCCTCTCACTATAAAAATTCTTTCCAGGCTAACATTTCACAACATCCCTTTAACCACTTTGTTTAGTTATCCCCAAAGTAGCCGTGTGTCAAGCCAAAGCACTGAGCTCACACTTCCGTTTGCTGGTGCTTGAATAAAACCCCAACTTGGTTGTCAACTACTATGCAACCTGGCTCTGATGTGCACTCTCCTGAGGAGTTACTGTGTTTGGTGTAAGGCCGCCTAGTGGACATTAACTGTTACTTATTAGATTAATTTGTGCAACATTTAAAGGACACTGTAAAGACCGATCACTTGATGTAGCCAAGGCACCATGGTGGCCATTTTGATCCAAGATTTCATACTCTTTGCATCATGTTCATTTCACGTTAATGGTGAATAAAGCTGATTAGCTGCTGTTTTAACCGCAGGTAACTTGTTGTTATTGGCAGGAAACATGTTTCATCTGCATAACAGTTTCACGTGAGCAGCGGGGAGCATTTTCCATTAGCGTTTGGTGATGTGAAACATGTTTCGTGGTGAAATTACATTCTATGACTGGGAAGATACCTTGAGAATTTTTTATCCTTGTCCCAGTTAGAAAACTCAGATGCTTTAAGGAAACTCAGTGCTTGTCCAGAACTTTCTTTATTTCTAATATAGCAGGATCTAGAAGCCCTGGTTAATAAAACTTCATGGTGCTTGGTGCTGTACACAATGTTTTCATGGAAGATGTCTGTGTGAGATTTCTTTTATCATGGAGAAGCTGCTGCACATCACCTTCCACACAGCTCTTGACTGAATGGGACCTTGATCCAATGGCAAGGAGGTCAAGACAACTGGAAATCTTATTCCACTACAGCCTTTGTCCACATTCGCTGCCATTGAAATTCTAACATCTTCTTCCATCTGTTCCACTGTTGAGGACTTGTAGACCCATGGCTGAGGAGTGGACAGGTTTATTATAATGGTGACCTGTATTTGCCATGTCATGGCACCGTCAAAGGATATATGTGGCTTTTCAGGAGGGAAAGCATTGCCATCTGCTGTCCCTACCACATCCTGGTGGCGCTGCCACTGCTTGGTCCACAACTGCTTGTGTATCAGAGTTACCCCTGCTTATTTTGTAGTTAACCTTCCCTGAAGGTCATTCCACTATTCACCACCTGTGGACACGCTGGGTAGCCGTACAGCTTCTCCACCAGTACAGCTCTCAGGGCTCGTCAGTCATCTTTGGACCCACAGATAAAGCAGTCATGGAAGACAATCATCCTCATCTGTGAGGAACTGCCGATGATAATGACATATACAAGAAGAGACAGCCCTGGGTCCAAACACCTTATATTCCAAATAGCCCTCTTTATCTTCTTTTAGCGAGGGCTGAGATTGAATACTTCCTTTTCTCTTGTAATTTATCTCAATCAATGGTAGTCTTGGTCCCATGTCAGATAAGTGGCGTTGGGCCAGTCTGTGGGCTGGACCAGTCCCCACATGCCAGGATCAAGCCCTGTGCAACCTCTGTCCAGCACTGCTAGGCCCCGTGCCACTCTGTGCTGCCCTGCTCAGCCCTGTACTACCCTGCCCTGCTCCGATTGGACGTGTTTGGCCTTGCACCACTCCGACTGAGTGTGCAGGGTTAAGGCCAAGGAGAGCCAATCTAGCATGCAGGGCCATACTGTCCAGGCCTGGGGCTTCCTTGGCTCTGGGAATTTGACAGCAAGGGAGCTGCAGTTAGCTGCCACTGTTCCCCTGCTGCCCAGTTTACAGACCCGTGGGGAGTCCTACAGGCTGGATAACACGATTCTGTTGGCTGCATCTGATTCAGATAGTCTACTACTCTGAACCATTGCAGGAATTGCTACAAACATCCAGGTCAGCAAATATTACTGTCTTTATTGACAGCATTCCCAAAATTATCAGTGCAAGTATTTCCTGAGGATGGGCTATAGAGTTTGTCACCAGGACTGGGGAGGACATGCTGCCTTCTCTCTCACTGTGACTGAAGGTTTGAATGACGATATTGGAGAAGGAGAGTCCTTCCTATTCTGTGGTGTGGTACTGGTCCCTGCCAGTAAATGTCTGAAGCTGTGAAGAGCTGAGCATCCTGAAATCTTGCTGATTTCAGTTGTAGTTGAGGGGGTCCCAGCACCTTACAGATTTATGTCCAGAATGGGTAATGTAGGGTATTGTTACTATTCCACACTTGGTGTTCCCCTCACAGCATACATAAAAACCTCTTGCCTCCAATGAGGGTTAAGGGAGCTCATCGTATCACGGGATTAGGTTTGTAGTTGGCTAATCTGAGCATGTTTTGTTGCCGGGTCAGACTGCTTTCTTTTCTATGTTTTAGCTAGGTTCTGTTTAGTGATGCAAATTAGGCCTGAATTTGCCATCTTTTGAGGGCTCTTGCACTCAGCACCTTTTCTGCTTTTTGCTGTTCTGGGGAACTTGTACTTATTTTACTTTCCCCTTCCATGTTATTTTTTAACACATGGCTGCTAATAGAAATCAAAGGGCCTTGTTATAGGCTTCTACTGAAAGAGATTCCTCCTCATCCTCCATGGGGCTTTCACAAGTGGTAGGGCAAATTCAAAAGAGGTGAGCAAGGCCTGGAAAGCAGCAGAATGCCTCTATCACATGGGAGTGAGGGGTGGAAGTGAACATCAAGGAAGGTCAAGGATCAACCAGTCATGAAGGGGTGGGGCAATGATATGGGGAATAGGGACCGGTCCCAGAGGTGCCATAAAGGTGGGTTTCTGTATCCCCTGTGCTCAAAGCAGCCATAGTGAGGCCTATCACGGCAGTATGTGGAGGGGAAACTTGAGTTTGAAGGTAAAGGGTGAGAGAACCTGCCATTGCCAAGAGCTCCTTGGTCACCATTTCCTTGATCCCTGCTCCCTATTCCTATCTGAGCTACAGAGATCCAGGTGTTTGTGGATGTCAAATCCCAATTGCTCATTTAATTGAAAATAGAAGAATGCTTGCTTTAGCAACAATGGGACAAGCTCTGCTTTTGATTCCAGATGTTGAAGCCCTGTAGGGCTGCATATGTGCAACTAAAAACTGAATCTGGGTCAGTATCTCTTTGAAATGCTTTCTGTCACAGAATAATAAGCACTAGCAATACATTAACCATCTCCAGCACCCATTGTCCTGAAGGCTCTCCAAACACTCCACCAACCTAGATCAGAAGGGCACGTGCAATTACATCAGTTTATCTCCTGGCACCCACCACTGAAATATAGCCCACTGTGGGATATTGTTTGGTGAATGGTGTAGAGCACACAAGAACCCCGCAGAAGCATTTAGGACAGGAAGTGGAGAAGGGAGGGGTATTTGATGCAGCCTTTCAAATTTGAAGGATGGTTATAAAGAAAAGGGTGATAAAGTATTATCTCTGGATGCAGGGGACTTAATAAGGAATAGCAGTCTTAAATTGCAGTAAGGGAAATTTAGGTTGGATATTAGGAAGGACTTTCTAACTATGAGGGTGGTTACAACATTGGAACAGATTACCTAAAGAGGCTGTGGAATCTGCATCATTGCAAGTTTAAGAGCAGGTTAGACAAATGCTTGCTTGGGATGGTTTGGACAGAGATGATCCTGCCTTGAGCAGGATGTTGAACTTGATCTCTTAAGGTCCCTTCCAGCTCTACTTTTCTATGATTCTGTGATGCCAGGAGTTCCCTACTCAATAGCAATCAAAGGAGAAATTTTAAAATGACAGAATATTTTAATATCATAGAATTTAGTTGATTTTACAAAAATGTGATGAAATCTTAAATCACCATAAGCTACAAGGACTTGGTTCTACTTATCTGACAGAGAACACAAGATTCCACAGGAGGGAAGAGTGTCTCATCTTGTTGCACTAAAGCCATTTCTAGCCATCCTCTTAGATTCCTTCACAAGCCTCATGCCCGAGTACTGACCATGCTTAGTTTATGAGGCTGCCATCCTAAAGAATTGTTTAGAATGACCCTAATGAAAACTTTGCTGTTTAAACTTTGCCTACAACTGCTGAGTGCTAGCATGATGGTGGTGATGGTGATGCAAGGGCTGATCCTCCCCTTGTTTAGCATTATCTGTATTGTAGCAAAGCCTATAGGCCTATTTCTGCTAGGCCTTGTAGAAATGCAAGACAACACAATGGTTCCTGTCCCAAGCAGCCTGAAGTCTGACAAAATATTAACTACAAATGTTCCAATTCCACTTTTGCTGGCACAGATCAGCAGCAACACCATGGGATTCACAGCCACAGGTTACACTTACCAGCACTTTCTGTTTATACAGTGGTATGAGTCTGTTGTCCCATGTGCTGCACAAATGCAGGACAAATGATGGTGGCTGTCCTAAACCTTGTCATGCATCCACAGATGCATCACAAGCAGGGCCAAGGAGGTGATCCTCCCCCTCTGTACGACACTGGTCAGGCGACAGATGGAGTACTGCGTCCAGTTCTGGGTGCTGCACTTTAGGAGAGGTGTGGCCAGCATCGAGAGGGTCCAGAGGAGGGCCACTCACATGATTTGGGGACAGCAGGGCAGACCCTATGAGGAGAGGCTACGGGACCTGAATCTGTTCAGCCTTCACAAGAGAAGGCTGAGAGGGGACTTGGTGGCTGTCTATAAACTTACCTGGGGGGACCAGTGGGGAATGGGAGAGACCCTGTTCACCTAAGCACCTCCCGGAGTAACAAGGAATAATGGCCATAAGTTGTTTGAGAGTAGGTTCAGGCTGGACATCAGAAGACACTATTTCACAGTCAGGGCAGCTGGGATCTGGAACCAGCTTCCAAGGGAAGTGGTGCTGGCTCGTACCTTGGGGGTCGTTAAGAGGAGGCTTGACAGTTACCTAGCTGGGGTCATATGAGCCTAGTATTCATTCCTGCCCAGGGCAGAGGGTCAGACTTGAAAACCTACTTGGGTCCCTTCCAACTCTACATCTATGAATCTATGAATCTATAAAGAGTTTCCAGTCTAAGGAAAAGACAAAAGACAAAGTGACTTCAGTAGTACAGGATAACTTTAACCAGCAGTGGCAGTGGGTTTACTTCTGACTTACACCAGTAAACAGATTCAAAGTCCAACCTCCCTTGCATGAGACAGCACAGTGAATTAGGGTGGAAGTAACCAGCAGGGGTGGAGATAAGCAGCAGGAGAAAATTGAAAACTCCAAGATCTTGTTCTATTCAAATGGGCTTAAGATAATTCCAGGAGAAAAAACGGAAAAAAGAAAAATCTAAAGAGCTGAATTATTTCTCTGTTGTTTTTAAGGAAGTGTCAGTGACTCTTTAATGCATTAATACAGTGTTTGGGAATGAATATTTGCTCAGTGAGATATAGCTCTCCCATGGCAGAGCAGTGAAATATAGCTTTTTTTTTGCTTGTTGGCAGTGGATTTCTGGCTATATCAATTTTTATTAGTGCAGGTTTTTCTATATACATATAGCTATTTATCTAGCAAACAGGGCCAGCAGCAAGAAAGTTAAAGACAGGGAGAGAGAGAGAGGGAAGGATGAAGGATGGGACGGAGGGAATGATTTCAGGACACATTGGAAGACAGGAACCCTTAAGGCAAAATGTCTGCTGGATGGGGCTATGTGCCTGGGATAGTAGAAATTTTATTAGATTTTATCAGTGACTTTAATTTCCCCTTGTTCTCACACCCCTGTGAGCCCAGTTGCAAATGGAGATGCAGATTTGGGCTTCATCATCATCATGCTAGTGCTCAGCAACAGATTAGGGCCCCATGGTACCAAGTAGTGTATAAATACAGAACTATGTGAGGTGCTTTACTGCACAGTAGAGCATGTGCGTCTACACATGCAGACACTTACTGCACAGTAATTGGCTCTAATCATGAGTAAATTTGCTACCTGCAAATGCAAGTAACAAATTTACTCATGATTTTAGTAACTGTGCAGTGGCGCATGTGTAGTAGATGCCTGACTGGGAGCAAGTGTGATCCCAGTCAGCTAGGCAGCAGGGGGAAGGAATTTGCTCCCTGCCCTGGGGAGTTGCTTGCTGCCGGAATGGGCTCTGCCACCAGAGCCTGGGCGGGGACAATGTCTCTGTGCCCTGGCAGCAGGGAACTCACAGCCCATGCTCCGTGATTGCGGGGTTGACACTAGGAAATCCTTATCTTCCAGCTTGGGTCCCTCCCAGCACCAGCTCCGGGACGCTGGGATTTGGACTGGCAGATAAGGATCTCCCAGCCTTGGTCCCGTGATTGCAGAGCAGGGGCTGTGAGTTCTCTGCTGCCAGGGCAGGGGGACATTGTCCCCGCCTGGGCTTCAATGGCAGAGCCCACCCCAGCAACAGGCAGCTCCCAGGGAGCAATGTCCCAGCTCCTGCCAGGAGACAGCTGTTTCCTGGCTCCTGCATCCCTGCACATGTAGACATGGGTCTGGGAGAGTTTACCTGAGAGTAGTTTACTCAAGAGTAAACTGCTCCCAGGTTATTTGCATGTGTAAACATGCCCTCTCTATCATAAAGAGCTTACCAGCTAAGTATAAGACAACAGAAGAATATGGTCAGATGGAGAAATGCATGATGATGACACCAGCCAGCATGATGCACAGTGGGTGCAGCACACCAGCAGCCTAACCATTATCAGATTTTTTGCAGGCACTGTGGCATGGGAGAGCTTCTAGGAGGGATCAGAAAGCAGACAATAAAGAGATTTCATGGATGCTATTGGGAAGCTCCTTCTGAGCCAGAGTTGCAGGGTGTGAGAAAGCATGGAGGTGCTAGGGCCATCCAGCAAGTGAGTGATGGAAGCTGCCATCATAAGCTGATTGTGGCAGGAGTCTGTATTTCTGCATTGAATAAGAGGGAATAGGTAGAGTGGGGAGAAGTTATGAAGGATTGAAAGACAATCAGGGTATTGACAAGAGGCAAACTTTTACACCCGGTGCAGGCACTGGCTCGCCTCCTGTCTATGGGCCAGCCACTCACTTCACTTACTTGCCATGCCTTGAGGTAATAGTATTGAGATGTTAATTAGGCGGGAGGCTGCCCATTTTGAACCCCGATGTTTAGGGGACTATCTGCAGCTCCGTTCCACCCCTACACTGTGGCCCAAGCCTCGCAGTTGGCATCCCAGGCAGCTAAACTTAGCTGTACCCTTCACCCCCTTAGCTGTGGTCCCCTTTCTGTGACCTTCGGCTCCCTCTTAGGCCCTAGCCCACTCTCAGGCTAGTCAGGATCCCAAGACTTTCTGCTCTGGGCATCCCTCGTGATGGGCCTCCTTGGCTCTTCAACCACACTTTGGGTCTTGGCCCCAGCATGGGCCAGTCAAAGGTCCCTCAAGACAAATCTAAGCCACTTGCCTGCTGACAGGGTTTGGAGCCCCCATTTCCAGCTCAGGTGCTTTGCAAAGCATGCCTGGCCCCATGGGGTCACTCACTCCAGCAGGCTCAGGTGCTTCAGGAAGCTTATTTGGCCTTTGCTACATTATATAACCCACCCGAAGGTGGAGGCTAAGGTTAATGTGTCCTGACTCACTTTTCACTGAGGCGGTGATCACTCCTGGCATTTATATGGGGACTGCTGCTCCACCAGCAGCCCCACCAGGCCTTTCTGCCCTGGCAGGGTGCCGTTTTAGGTCATGCTCAGGACCAATGGGGCCTCTAAGCCAACCCCACAGCCTCACCCTTTACTTCCAAGGTGTTCCTGGCAGAGCTCAGCAGAGGGATGTTTATCCTCTGCTGGCTGGTCACGAACTGCCCTCTGCTCAGGGAGCTGGGCCTTAAAAGTACCGCCCTAATCAGGCACCTGCCCTTCCCTGGCCCAGTCCTTAAAGTGGGTTGCATCACCAGTGCCCTGCCACAGTTATGTGTGTTGTGATACAGAAGGGGACCCAGTAGTAGGCAGCAAAAAAAGAGGTGCCATGGTCAAAGCAATGGGCTTGGAAAATGATCCCTTTAGCAGAACTCTGGATGGATCTGAGGATAGTCTGGTTGCATGTCTTGAGGCCAGAGGAAAGGATGAATAAGACAGAGTTTTCCCACAGCATACCCAGGAGTGCCACACAGCCAAATTGCTGCTGCAATAACTGGGCTTTCATTCATTTCTTGGTTCTACCAACAGTGTTTTCCCATGCTGTTTTTAGTTCCCTCTGTAATTTAATATGACCTGAGAGTGGTCTGTGTACATGAGAGCCTGCTCCCAAAGTCAGACTTCTGTTGAAGTCAATGAGTTGGGTCAAAACCGCTTCATCTGGCTCCCTTATGAGAAGCACTTACCCAAGTAGTTTGTCCCAGTAACCAGTCCGGCTGGCAGTATTATACCACACTCCATCATTTTTGACTGCACATTTAGGTTGTAAGCTCTTTGGGGCAGAGAGGTGATTAGCTATGATAGTCTGAAGTCAGGCAGAAGGTAGGGTAGGGTGGCACCCTAGCCCACTTTTACATATGTTCCAGGGGTGGGTAAGGGTGGCACTCTAATTAGAGCAGCTCTGAGAGCCACTCTAATTAAAGCGCTGCCACGTCTTGTGTATCAGCATCCCTGTGCTTAAAAATGGCAGCAGGAGTACTTGAATTAAAGCTTGTTGGACAAGCTTTAGTTCAAGTGCCCCCGCCACCATTTTTAAGTGTGGGGATGCTGATACATGACACACAGGAGGCTGCTAAGTGCAGCAATTGCCATGCTCCAGCAGACTCAATTAATTGATTCTGCTGTGATGTGCTGGAATTCCAGCACATTGGAGCAGCCTCATGGCTCGTGTATAGACACCTTTTGAGACTAGCTGACTCAGAGAAGCATGAGCTTTCGTAGGCAACGCTCTACTTTGTCAGACAGTTTGAGGCAAAGACCATCTTTTGTAGGGTTGCTAACCCAAGACATTTTTTTTTTTACTGACAATCTATAAACTTTGTACTGACAACCAACATTTTTACTGAGACACGTTTTTACTGATAAAATTTTTACATAATGTAAACATAACTCTTCTGTCAGGTGTTGTCCTGCTGCCAGGCCCCAGTTAAAAGGGTTGCATTCAAATTTAGGTGTTTATCAGCAACTGTCGTGAAAAAGTAAAAGTTTGGATAGCAGTAAAAAGTTTGTGGTAACAAAAGCTCCTTAGGTTGGCAACCCTACTTGATTGTAACAATGGTTTTACACCATACTGCCCCTCAAGGGTTCCCTATTCACTCCTGCACCCCAGTGTCCCTGATATCATCCTGCACCTTGGCATCATCCTTCCTGCTCCAGCCCCCGCCCCCCCTGCCTTAACCTCATCATCTCCACTCCCCAAGTCGAAGCATGAACCCCCAAAGAAACAAACCTGTGACCCAGCCATGTTAAAGGCAGCTGATAGGAATCAGCAGCAGCACATGGCTGAGGGGGAGGGGGTCTACAAAGCCTCGATAAGGGTTATTTTAGGGTGCTGTGCTCCTGCTCAAATGCCAAGTCATGCTGCTGTGGTCTGTCTGTGCTTCAGCAACTCTGTCCAGCTGCTTTCCCACTACAGAGCTTCATTCAGCTCTGTCAGCTTAGAGTTTTTACAGCTGGCTCAATTGTTTTTCCAGATTTTATGTACAAGCATTTGTATTCTGATTTTTTATTGACAGTCCAAAAATTTACAGACAGTTGGCAACTCTGATCTCTTGCTGGGTGTGTGAAATGCCTAGCACATTGGAGCCTTGATTTTCCATTGGGCTATTGGATATAGTACAAAATATTAAAACTGATAAAAACAGTTTGTAAAGTTGTTCAGGATTCTTTGTTGGTTTAGCACAACCTTATTTTATATTTATTTATCCCTTTGATGGATATGTTGCTTTTTTTTCACTTAACTCATAAAAATAATTAGACCCCTAATACCATATTGCAAACATAATAATATTCTTCCAGTCTCAGTACTAACACAGAACACTTTCCAGAACACTGGACACCTGTTTTCATTCAGTCTGCCCTGTGTGTGAAAGGAAATTATCAATAGGTTTCCAAAATTTAGCTAGAAACTTAAAAACCAGCCCCTATTTTGTGAAAAACAGGTCTAATTAGTATACCATATTTCATTGTAATGCATGTGGGAAAAGGGTCCTTTTCTGTATCTGCTTTATTTAGAGTTTGCTGTTGTTGTTATGCAGTCTATGGTGAGTTCACTTACCATAGAAATAAATAGCAAATAAAACAACAGGAAATAGGGTTTCTTGGAGCTGATTCATCTTGATTTCTCATGTATTTTTTCTTTTCTTCCTTTTTTGAGGTAAATTGTTGTTCACTCTTTTGAAATAACTATCACAGTGTTCAGAAATTTTATTTCCAAGCTGGTCCTCTGTAGCCTCATGTTCCTGGGATATCTTCATTGGTCTTAATCCTGCAAAAATGTATTCATATGTTTACATTGTCTTCAGTGGCATTTCTTTTCTGTGTACTGCAAAGCACACAAGTAAGTCTTTGAAGAACCAAGGGCCCGGCCAATGAATAAAACCGCTCTTTTGGTCATACTGGCTTCCTCCATTTCAGAAGCTGTAAATCTGGGGTGCTTTTTGGTGCAAAGTTCTCTTGTATGTTTTGTAAGGTGACATCAATCTGCCAGAGTCAGAGTAATTATTCTGCCTTTACATTGACCTCAGAATCTGGCTGTTTGATTCAAGCGAGTGAGACGGTGAGTGAGAGTGCCTGTGTGTGTTTAAGTGAGCAGATGTATGAATGTGAGAGCAGTTGAGCATATATGTGTAAGAATGTATAAATTCATGCATGTGAGTACATGGGAATGTGTGAGGAAGCATGCGCTTTGAGTGTGAGACTGTGAACAGGGGTGTGTGCATATGAGGTCAAGGATGTGTGAGCCTGTGTATGCACATGTAAATGTAAGGATGCAATTGTGCGTGTTTGTATGTGATTATGTAATGAATTTGTGGGTATGTGAATATGAGGATATGTTAGTGTCTGAGGATATGTGCATTAGTCTATGTTCATTTGTGTGAATGCATAAATGTGCATGTGAATGAGGATATTTGGGGTATGTATAATGTGGGGAAGTGTATTGTGCATGTATGTAAATGCATGTGAGTGTGAATGTTTAGAGGCATGTTTGTACATGTGTGTCCAAATATGAATAAATATGTGAGAGAGTGTGTGTGTGGACACGTGTGTGTATGCATGGGTATAAGAAAGAATGTGTGTTATTGGGCACATGCGTGAATGAAGAACATGTATGTGTGATCAAATGTGAGCAAATGCATGTGGTAGTAGTAGTGATCTTGGAGGAAAATGGCCTGAAATGGCCTCCTCTCTCTCGGTCACTTGTCCGTCTCTGCACATGGATTAGCTTTAAAGATGAGAAACACACCCTCCTTGTCGCCAGCCTGGGCATCACCCCTGAGTGCACATTGGCTATGCCAGCTCAGTGTGTTTGTGTGCTCTTGTGAGAGAGTTGGTAATTGTGAGCACTCCCTAAGAGAATCTCTGGGGCCAGGGGATACAATAGGCAAGGTTCTAGGGTCTGAAACTGTAGACTTTAATAAAGCCACTGACAGCAAATAAGAGGCTGACATGTGAGTCACATTACCGACAACAAGGGCTGCTTTGTAGTCCCATCTGCACCCCGATCGGGTCCTGTACAGTAACTGAAAGGACAGAACAAACTGCTGCTGCCTTCAATAAATACAAGAGTACCACAAAGGCAGCCAAACAGACCAACTTTGTGTGGCTTTGCTACATCTGACCTGCCCCCCCAGCTCCCTTCCCCACCCCCACCCCTGCCCTCGGCAGCTTCCCCACACCCCTCTGCCTCAGTGGAATAGCTGACATAACCCTGCGAGGATTGTTCATGAACCCTGGGTATGCGCACTCAGCATACTGCCAATTGTTCATTACAAGCAGCTCTGGAATATCTCATCTGCCAATGCTCCAGTCCTTCACACCCCCACCTGTGACAGCCCCCTCACTAACTGCAAGAATACCTGGCTCCAGGCTGTGGAGATCCCAGATCCCTTTTTATCCCTGCTATAAGATCCATGGGACTTCTCTTTTTCCCATCTCACTTAGCATGCAGAGCCTTGGGACCCCCTTTAAAGATGTCAGGGTCCTAGGCAGAGCTACAAGGAGCATCTGTGATGAGACTCCAGTTGGAGTGGTGGTAAAGGGAATATGTGTCCTGCAGGTATGATGCCAACACACATTCAGGCCCTGAGCAGTGGTTCCATCTTGCCTAACCGGGGTGCATCAGGAGGACACTAGGAGAGATTGCTTTTCATCCAGATGTCACCTGGCATAGCCAAAACAATTTTCCCCCAAACCACACTTGGGGCCTCTTTCTCTTCTCTTTCTGGCCTCTCCTCTTTGGCTTGGAGACTTTCCCAGTCAGGCATTTTCACATGGGAAAAAAAGCTCTCAGATCGATCCCTTTTCACTGGGAATTCATGCCACTCTCGCCTCTTTCTCAATGCCTTTAAGGACACCCTATTTCAGCTTGCCCGAGGGAAAGTGCTCTGCTAAGACCTGGGGGCATGCATTATGCTGTATGTTGTGAGTTGCAGCATAGTCCTGGAGAAAGCACCCTGCTTTATACACTAGGACGGAAAAACAGCTGCCCATCAAAGAGCTGCATTATGCATCATGACCTGCCGCCTGTGCCCAGTGCAGATGGGTATGCATTGTCTATCCTGACCCATAGCATTCCAGCATGCCTAGTGATGGTGCCTCATTATAGACAATGAGTGCTTTGGATCCTGGGAAATGTGGCATATGCCCAGGAAAGATGCCTTGGTGAAGCCCGTGAGAATATACTGTACATCAATGTCCACACTACATGCTGAATAAAAATCTGGTTTATTTCTGTGGGCAGGTCATACCCAAGAGGACACTCAATGGACTTTAAAAACTATTCCATAGGTTTGTAAAGACCCAGTGCTTCTGTAGTCTACCTCAGGGAAGTGCGCTGACAGTGCCTTTGACTAGGGGAGATTCTGCTTAAATTATTTGTTCCCACAGCATGTGGAGAAGGGATCAAGCCCCAGCTACATTCAAGGCCGAATTTCTGTCTATGAACTGTCATGGCAGCTGTGTTTCTCTGGGACAATGCAGATCAAAAAGCCCAGGGTAAAGCCTGCAAGAAAAAAGCATTATTGTCCCAGGAGATCATATTCCCAGTAATGAGGTGAAGCACATGTCTGGGTATCTTTAGGAAATGACACAGAACTTTCTTCCTTGGAAAAGCCCTTTCTCCGTAAGAATGATGTGCAGGATGTTGACAGCCCCTGAATCAATTGAAGTAGATAAAAGCACAATATATCTATGAAACAAGCAAATCAACCCCCACTCATAATCAATAATTTCAGCAAAGCCTTCAACTCCCAGAAGGGGAGGAGTTCCAAAGACTCCATGAAGTCTCCTCTCCTTAGGGACTTCAGTGTTGCTATTGAGTTTGCATACTCAGATGCCGCAATGACAGGATCTCCAACCCCAGGATCGAGAGGTAACAGCCATAGGACCACCCCATGGTGAAGTTTCTGCATGGGGATTCTGTGCTAGTGTGGCTACTCTTTGGATTTCTAGCATGGATTCCCTGCTGGAGATTCCCACCTTGTCTTACACTAGAATGTGAAGGACAAAGCAACAGTCATGTGAGATATCTATTAAACCACAGGGCAGCAGCAGAGACACCTGGGTCCTCTAACAAAGGTTGTATGGATTCTGCCTGCAAATCTCTGGGGGCTTTGAGGCCAAGCTCACACAGAGTCTGTGGCTGTGGCCACCATTACACAGCGTCTTCAGGAAAGCTTAGGCTGGAGTCACTGAACTTGCAGCCTCTGTAACTGGGTGCACGGTCCTCCATTCTGCAGAGGTGATGGTTTTGAATGGAAACTTCATCACAAGAATCACTGTAACCTGAATAGGAAACAACTTTCCCCACAAGGCTAGTGCTGGAAGCAATCTGCAATGCCCACCTCAGAGCCTTTCCATCAGTAGTTCCTGAATGTGTTTTGCCTCAGGAGTTCCATTTCTAGAGGCTGATGTCCCAAAATACAAGGGAAAGGCCATCTAGAAGTACAAAGACTATGAGAGCAAGCAAAGCACCAGGGAGGGAAATGCTACAGAAATGGGTTGGGAATGACTTTTCCATTGCTCACTGACCTGTATATGAGCAGTGCCCCAAGGTAGAAAAGAATTTTGAGTGGATGAAGGGCTGCATTATAGGTCCACAGACTAGGAGCTCCCCGAGTCTAGCCCCTATCATCTCACCTACCATAACGGTGAGGAAAAGATCTCTCCAGTACCACTGGAGACATTTTTTAAACCTCTTCTATTGGCCCCTCTTCTGCATTTCTATGGCATCATAGTCAGAGATGGAGAAGACCTGTTAGGTCACCCTGTCCTCGGCCTTGGGATTGTACAGAGAATCCCCTAGGGTATTTCTCTAAATTTGCCCTAAGGTCAGCTCTGCTGGTGCTCATTCTGGGCCCACTGTATGGCTGTAAGGTGTTTCATAGGTGAAACTGTTTGGAGAGGCTGTGCTTAGCTGCTTTGGAAGGTGGGGACAGTATGTGCTAGAATACCTGGCCCTTGGCTGTAGAGACCCTAGCTGGATGGTCTGTGGGGTTTCTCTCTACTGAAGCATCTCTGAGACTCTGTTCTTTGAAGTGGGGAGAGTAGTTTCTGAAACCAGATCCTAAAGCTTATCTGGAGGAGCAGAAGATGAGAGCTGGAAAACATGTCCAAGAGGAAAACTTTCTTAAGAAGTCTCCTAAGAGGTTACTGATCCAGAGAATTGGGAGAGGGAAGATTGGAGATGTATGGATGGGACAGTCAGCCTTACATTGCTTATAAGAAAGATAAACCCATCACCCTCACTAACCCTTCTCACATCAGGGGACACACTCCTTTCCTTCACATATTACTTTTTCTGTTTGATGCAGCCCAGCCCTGGACTTATCTTTCTTAAATTATTGGTATCTGATATAGTGAAGATTTTAAAGCATCCCTAGCAAAGCTGGATGCTCAACCCCCATTGAGTTCTACCAGGGACTGGACCCTAACTTCTCTTGGCCTCTGGGAAAGTCCTAGCCCAAATCCTTGAACTGAAGTAGTAGAGTAAACATGAAAACCAGGATCTTTAGCTTGTTCCTAGCCACACCTCCCATCCTGGCATTGTTCTCAAGCCTTCTTTGCTCAAAGAGCTGTGGTCCCCAGCCAAGATCTTGGAGGCTAGACCATAGCAGGTGATTAGGTTCCAGAGAACCTCAGATCCTAGATGGCTTTGACCCTTTTGCTGTGGTTAAAATGACTGTGGAGAGTTGCCAGGGTAGGGCAGGTCCTGTCCTTTTGCAGACAATTTGAATCTCAGCAACTTCAGGGGATGAAAAGGATGAGAGAGGCAGGAGTCATTGGGGAAAGGGATCAGTCTTAAATGAAAGGCCATCAGCATCCATCAGGCACTGAGTGCAGGAGGCTTTTTGCCTGCTGGAAAGGAGAAGCTGCCTCCAATAAAGCCAATCGAAAGCAATTTCCCTGCTGAAAGGTGGCCTACCTGAGACGGAGCAGCCAGCACCAGCTGCACGCCACTGCTGTCAGAGTTGGCCGGGTCTGTCAATTAAGGGAACACAGAGCAATCTGTGAGCGCTGAAAGGGATCCCTTCAGAGTGCTCTGCAGCTGAGAGACAGGCCCATTGTCTGCATGCATGTCTCACATAGTTTCGGAGCCCTGATAAGCAGGCACACCATGAAAACCCGCATTATATATGAGCCCGGGAATACCTTGGCCGGGGGTAGGGATGATGGGGGTGGGAGAGGCGGTAACACTGCACCTTGGCGTTGTGGGAGGTGGGTCAATGAAAGACGCCGCTTTTGGTGGTCTCCAAAAATAACCTCCCCTCTTACAATCTCTTGTTGAATGATGAAGTCCAGCCCCCATCTCTGTCCTTTCTTTCTGGAGTTCAGAAATCAGCTGGGAGATTATTGCAGCATTAAGGAGACAGCCAGATTAACCACCTTCAGCATGTGGCAGTAGCAGAGTTGAAAGCTCCTTTTAGTGTGAAGCTGAGGCCACCAGGGATCTATAGGGCTGTAGCTTGGGAAGAGAGCAAGGCAGGCAGGCAGGGGACAAGAGGAGAGACCAACAGCCTGAGTACCTAGAGAAGGAGGTGAGAGAGGCACTAAGAAGTCATGATGAGCAGGCTCCACAGGATTTGGGTTCGTCAAGAGCACCAGAAAGGCTGGTGCTCGTAGATGTGCAAAACTGGACTAGGGTTGGGCTGTCCTGTATGTTGGACAAACATAGTAGTGTTTGGAAGTGGTTGAAACTAAAGTGGCCATTGCATTTTAGGATAACTCCAGTTATTTTACATGGAAATGGAAGAGCTAACAGAACTATGTAAGGATGGTTAATCATATGCTTCTGTGATAACAGAAGTTGTGTGTGGAGCTTTGGGAAACAAGGGAGTGTGTCTATAAGAAGAGGGCATTTAATGCAAAGCTGCATTTCTTCTCTATCCCCAGCCTGAATGGAACTAGATGGCGAAATGATGTTGTAGCATCCAGGAGAGATGGGACATAGCCTGGGACAAAAGGAAGTAAATGTGGCCAGAAAGGGAAGGTAAACAGGTTGCCAGTGAGCTCTCCTAACACTGGTCCATTTTGCTTTTTGATGTGGTTTCCTGTGGGCCCCTGGGTGCTTTCTGCAGCCACTGCAAAGCTGGTAGATACCCTGCACATAGATACATTACTGAAAGGCGCTATAGAAAAACAGCACAAGGCCCAAAGCCTACTGAGCTGAATGGAAGCCCTTCTGCTGACTGCAGTGGGTGTTGATACTTGATTTCCAGACTTGGTATCAGTGCCGTAGGTAGGCAGGTATTTACAAAGCACCCATCATCATTGTGTTTAGGTGCTGTTCTTATGCAGCCTACAAGGGTGAGTTGAAGGGGGAAATTCTTTTACCTGTTTCCTTGAGCAGTGCAAGCAGCATTTTCAGTCCTGGCTCAGGGCAACAGGAAGGCTTCATGCAAGAAATAAATCAGATTCTCAGCTGATGGAGATGAAGTCGATGGACACAAGCCCACTTCTATCAGCTGGGGATCTGAACTTAAGAATCCAAACCGCACAGACTTCATGAGATATTATTAGTGGAGTCCATAAACATGGAAGGTGAATGGAGTACAGTGCATCTGGGCAATGTGTGAGGCCTTCTACTGCATGATCAAAAAAATTAGGAAGGCTCTTGGCAGCAGGGGACAAAGCTTGAGACATGAAGAGGCTGACAGTGTGAACCCAGAGAAAGCACAGGGAAGATGCTTCATGGAGACCTGGAGCAGGTGTGAGGTTAGTGAACCACTGGAAGAAGCAGCTGGTACAAATATATTGTCAGAGGTTTCAGGTAGAATCATACTGTAAATGTCCTTAGCTGAAGAGATGACTTGTGCAGGAAGAGGATTACATCTGGAGCAGGGGCTCTGCCTTCTGGTATATTATGAGTATATGAGAAGGTCCTTTGCCACAGGAGGGTAAGCAAGGAATAGAACTGTAGCCAGTCTAGAGTAGGGTGGTCTAAAAACACAGGCAGGTTGTAGAAAATGGTTTAGGTCAGTGATTCCCAAACTATTCCTCAGCATGGCCCCTCACTTCCAACCCACAGCCCCCCAACCCCATCTGCTGATGTTGCAACCCCATTTGGGGTTGCGACCTACAGTTTGGGAACTGCTGGTTTAGGTCATGACCATTGATGGAAGCCAGCGTGAAGCAAGCTTTAGCAAGTTTTTCCATACAGAGGTTCTAGTATGGGTCTGTTTTACAGAGTTTCAGCAAGAGAGAAGTGCCATGAAAATTCCTCTCTCGTGGACGTGTTGGGCCAAAGCTATCCTTGACCTTGTTCCATTGACTTTAGTCCAGTTACCCCAGGGGCAAGTTTGGCCACAGAGTTTCTGCATTTTTTAAATATCAGTCTTTCTGCACCTGGCTGGCTGTTCAGTGGCAGTATAAATGGGCTGCTGAGCTAAGGATTCATTTTCAGGTCACCAGCTCAGTCCTTTGTCTTTGTGGGAAGTGGAGTCTGAAATCAAGGTTTATTGCACCTGGTGCCAGCCTTTGATTACTGTCTCTAAAGGGAAAGTAAGAGAATGCAACACTGTCCAGCCCTTCTTGGCCAGGGGGATTTGTCCTGGCAAATGGTCTTCGATGGAGGAAAGTAGTTTATCTGTCACTTCTGTCTTGATCTGGTCCTCAGGGAAATTTGGTTCCCATTCTTTCTTGAATGAGACTTCCTCCTGTAGTTCCCCAGGGCCTCCTCCCATCCTCTCCCACTCATTGATGTGCCACAGCTGTAATCTTTGACTCATTTCTCAGAGTTTCTTCGGTCTCTACTGCTTCTTTTACTTCCTTCAACGCTTGCTATTTGGAATTTGCTTATCCCAAACTCAGCTTTTCTCCTCACTGCCCATCCTGGTCACTTTGCCTTGTTCTCCCCTCCTCATGTCCCCACACCAGAGCTTCATTACTGTATGCACTGATTTTCTGAAACTATATTCCTAGGGGACACTAAGTTATGTTACCCACTCACAACCCTAGTGCACCCTTTCCCTCAGCACTAATAGAAGTGCATAGGTGCACAACCACCCAATTATCAGTTTCCTCACAAGAAGCTGTTTCCTTTACAAGTCATTTGAGTCTCCTTCATACAGTGAGAAAACACCTGGATGATTTATTTATTCAATCTTCCTCCTCCACTTCCTCCCTCAAATAAACAAAGCATCATTCTCTCTGCAGCTTTCTGAAGAATCAACTAACAGAGTGAACAACCAACTAAGAGATGCTTAAAGTTTGAAGTCAAATCTCTGATCTTTCTCTCTGAGCTACTGAAGATACCAACATTAGACACCATCAACACAATAGATAGTGCATATGTTCAGAGTTTGATTGTGCAGCTTCTTAGGCTCCATTGGGCACCCACAGGGGTGGTGTTGATGCCTTCTTGGGTTGACTGGAATTGATTAAAAAAACTTAGGGAAGAAGGTAAGTGGTGGTATCTCCCAAGTCCTGCCATTGTTTGGCAGCAAAATGAGCTCTCACTCAAAGTCCTTGGGTAGACATTCATAATACAGTCCTCCTGTTCCTTTCCTATTTGCTTTGATTAGTGGTGAAATAGTTAATACTGTTGACATTTAGAAGATTGCCATTAGCATCCAAGTGGGAAACCCACTTATATGAAAGGGGCAATTCATACTTCTCAGAGCTATTGGTTCAGGCTCTTTGAAGACTCAAAAACATATTCTCATTGTTTACACTTGGCACACTGGGCACTGTGTGCTGCCCCAAGTCAAACCCTCATTTTAAAGATGTAGAAACAGATCCTTACCTCATCCCTGTGGCTTCCAGAGTATCACGTATGAACCATTTTCCCACATGGACATGCTTCAACTAGCCTTTCACAGCTCCTTTTGTAGCTGTTCTTATCTCCTCCTGCACTTCCCTAATGGAGTGTTTCCATGGCTGTCATTCCCACCCATTACAAAGTAGTCCTGTGAATGTGTTGCAGGGCTGTGCCACAGCCAGGAGGAAAGCCTCTGGTATCCTGGAGAGCACTCTCACTCTGCAACCTTTGTCCTTGTGAGGCCACACAGTCCTTTATGTGTGCTTTGCAGAACAAGAACCTGCCAGGCAGCTGCTCCTCTCCCTAGTGACTTTATATGGTTTGGAGTTGTGGTTTGTATGGGAGAGTCAGACAGTGCTGTAGTTTGTGAGCAGCCGATGGCTCTGAGATGGCTGTCTGCTCCATTCGGAGTAGAAGGATTGTGTTGAGCTGTGTCATCCAGGAGATCTGCATGAACAATTTGGGAACAGCCTTGGACATGTGGTTTGTGCTGCAGGTTGCAAAGAGCTTATCTTGTGGCTTGTGGTTGGGAAAAGGTTTTGGACTCAGTTGTGCCTATAAACCACAGGCCCGCTTCAGGGGTACAGCAGAGTGGCATACCCCCAGCAGAAGCTCTGGGAGGGGATGAAACTCCTGAGCAGGCAAAAGGCCCCTACAGCTCTCCAGAGAGGGCAATGGCTGCATCATCCCAGTAGAAAGCACAAAAAATTTTCCCCACTTGCAGAGCTGGGCCAGCTCCTTTGGCTGGTCCAGAGGGATGCTTTGGTCATGGCTCCTGGTTCCTCCTTCCCCTTCCCTGAGCAGCTAGTGGCACTAGCTAGGAACAGTCTTAGAGCTCGAGAGAGCAGAGGGATTAGTCCCTTGTGCTGCCCCCATGCCAGGAACAATCTATCCTACAGGGTTGAGCCTTAGTGCTGGTGTTGGGGATCCAGCCCATGCTCAGAAGCGATGGTGCTGGGAATGCTTCTGCGTGCCTGGGGATGCAGCAAGAGTGCTGTGGAGTGCAGGCAGCTGGGAGTTAGGGGGCAAAGGTAAGCACTTTTGTCTGTGTTTGACAAGACCATGTTGTTTGCAGGGCATGGATCCAACTCCATGGTCACTAGCTCCTATTTAACACCATTGCCATTCATAGCAGAGCCAGTGGCATTCTAAGTGAAGCTATGTGTCTGGGAGTAGGGAGCTGTGCTGAGTTCTGCATAGAGAAGGGGTATGTTCAGGGGTAGTGAGCCGGAGGATCTCTGGCCAGATGGGAGCAGAAGGAAGCATGTGACTGGACTGTGTACAGGGGGTGTGTGAGCATAGCACAGCACAGATCTCTGGCTGTTGTTGAGAAGGAAGGTGATGGGTGGAATGTGTGGAAGGTTTGTTTACAGGAGTTGTTTAGGTCTTTGGCCAAGTATATAGGGGTGTGATCAGATAGCCCCTGACCCCTCCTGTTTCAAACAGCTCAGGGGTAGGGGGGCTGCTCTGAAAATTTGCCATAGTAGAATAGTAGGCTATGGCCATAACCCTCCCAACATGCCCCAGAAGTTGCAGGCAAGGGTTTCTCCTATTCAGTTCAACGGGCATTGGACCTGGCGTGTAGTACATATAGTCATGTCACTTGCTGGTGGCTAGCCCCAGCAAACTGAATAGCCTACTAAGTACAGCTCTCTTTCAGCTCAAGCAGAGTTGCTCTGTGCTTTTGGAGCTGTGGACCTAGGTTTGATTCCTGCTAGGGACATGGCAGTGGGTTAGGTGAAGTGTGGAGTTTTCAGAAGTGCTTGATATTGGCCTATGTCTACTTTTCTTGAAGAGAGTGGTAAAACTCCCAAGCACAAGCAAGCTGACAGTGGGTGCTTTAGAAAATCCTGTCCAGGGGCTGTGGGGCCTAGAGCCCTCAAAATCCTCCACAGCTTTTTGTGATGGCCCTTTAAACAGCTATATCAGTTCTCTGCTGCTGCTTTGAGGAACTCTAACAGGTCGGGGCCGCAGCACTTAAAAAGCGAGCCACTTCATCCTTACCAGATTATACTCACCTAACCTGGTGCTTTATAACTCTGTCTCTAATGATTTTCTCAGCTATTTTTCCTGGTACTGGAGTAAGGCTCACTGAGGTCTATAATTCCTATGATTGCCCTTAGCACCTCTTTTAAAAGAAGTGCATGCTGTTGGCTCCCCTCCAGCCCTGTGGGATAGTAGCTGTTTTTAATGATAAATTACATATTTTTGTTAGGCGCCTCTTTGTACTCCGGTTTCTTCAGCGTGTTTGCATAAAAGCCATCTGGTTCTGGGGATTTGTTATATTTTTAGATTTCAAGTTGTGGCATCATGCTTTTATTCTTTTTGATGACTCTGTGCCTGGTGATAGAGATGGTCTAACCATCTCTATAACAGAATTGTAGTAATCTTCTATTATTAATGCTACTAATGGATTATTACTTGTATTGTGGTTGTGCATAGAGGCCTTGGTCCAAGGTTGAGGCCCCTCTGTGATAAGTACTGTACACATATGCAGTGTAAAAGGGGCTGTCTCAAAGAACTAATGCATAGGATTTTTGTAAATTCTCAGCATTGACCTAGTTCTGCTTCTTTTTGAATAAATGGTAAAACTCCCACTTCCTAAAGGGGAAAATCTCATTGCTGTAACAGGGGGCTTTCCTGGGGCCAATCTATCATTGGCCCACCCACCTGTTCTGGGCCAACCGCCCACCTCCTCACCTGCCACACCTTGTTGTTTCTTAATTGGTTTTAATAAGGTGGGAGGCTGCTCATTCTTGCCCCGATGCCAGGAGGTGCCATCTGCAGTTCCGTTCCTCCCCTACACCACAGCCCAAGCCTCACAGATGGCATCCAAGTGACAATGCTCCCGGCCTACAGCTGGACCAAGCTTAGCCCTCACTGTCAGACCTCAGACACGCACACATTCATACCACCCTCCTCTTACTAGGGCCTCTCATGCTTTACCTCCTCTCACAGGCTCTCTTTCATGCATTGACAACTTGTAC
This sequence comes from Alligator mississippiensis, assembly GCF_030867095.1. NCBI lineage: Eukaryota > Metazoa > Chordata > Crocodylia > Alligatoridae > Alligator > Alligator mississippiensis. The sequence continues at coordinate 18,414,401 of NC_081829.1, forward strand.
CGCCTTGCTCCCTCTCGGAGCAGACCCCTTTGGCCATAGGCTTTACCTAGCGCACACCTTGGGTGGCAGATGTACCATCTTTTGGGCCTCTCTAGTGACCCTCACTGGGGTAGTGGCCAGCCAGTTACCTGACCAGTACCAAGCTTGCCCTGGCCTCTCCTGGGGCAACTCTATACACACTCACACACACACACTGGGCTCCCAGCCATCTGGTTTCCCTCTCACTGGGGCCACCCCCTCACTGGGGCTCCATATCTCTGCCCCTTCACTGGGGCCACGGGGATTCCCTCCCCGGTGGGGGCTTAGGTGGCCATAGCCATGGCTGGCCGCTTTGTACCCACAGTGTTGTGGGGGCTAGGGGTTAAGGCACCCTGACCCACCTTTCACTGGGGTGGTAACTGGCCTGGCATTTCCTGGGGGCTCTCACACCACTAGGAGTCCCACCAGACCACCCATCCCTGGCAGGGTGCAGTTTTAGGTCATGCCCAGGACCAGGAGCCTCCAAACCATCCCCTTAAGTTCCTGCCCTTACCTCCAAGATCTTCTGTACAGCCTTTCAGCCATGTGATATTTCTGCCTGGCCTGCCAGCACCGAATTGCCCTGTTTATATAAGCGGCCAGAGTTCTAAACTAGCCGCCGTAATCAAGCACCTGCTGGCTGTTTGGCTCAGCTCTTAAAGTGGCAGGCACCAACAGTGCCCTGCCACAATTGCCCTCACTAGGAATAGACTTAGGCCAGGAGTGACCACTTCTGGAAAGATATATGTCTGTCTGTCTGTTTACAGTTCAGCAGGATTTTCTGCTGGTGGAAGTGAAGAACAGGGAGTCAGGAAATCTGGGTTCTATTGCTGTGTCTTCCACTGTCTCTCTGTATGAGGGGCAGGCAATTATTTTGGGCAGAGGGCCATTTATTGAGTTTTGGCAAGCTGCATGGGTAGACCCACCAATTGACAGGTGCTCCCTCTCGTCCTGGCCCCTGACACACACACACACACACACACACACACACACACACACTCTGCCCCTCCCTACAAACACACACTGTGTCCCTCCTTATACACACCACAACACACATACAGACACACACACATGGGTACCTGCATGGGCCCCATGCTCCCCGGTCTGGCAAAGCAGCCAGGAGCCACATGGTGCTGGAGAAGGGTGAAGGAAGGAAAGCAGGGAAATGGCTGGGGGTGGGGTGGGGTGGGGTGGGGCAGGGCTGGGCTGCTTGGTCCTGCCAGCTTCCCCTGGATCCTACTGCCCCTGGCTCCTGGCATCTTTGACAGGCAGCCAGGAGCAAATAAATACTAATTTACTAAATTTTTTTTAGGGGCCCCATGGGCCGGATAGAATGGCCTGGTGGGCTGCATCTGGCCCGCAGGCCGTATTTTGCCTGCCTCTGCTGTATGACCAAGGGAAGTCACCTGGGTTCAGATCTCTCACACCTCATGTTCTCCAAGCTACTTATACACCTTTAAATGTGGTTTGTTATCATCAGATGAAAGCTGTTGAAGTATCAGCAGTAATAAGTGTTTGCTTAAGAAGTGTGTATTCTGTTTCTGTGATGGCCACCTTGTTAGCCAACACATCAGCACATGAGCCAGGCACCTGCAGAACTGAGATAAGTCACTAGAATTTGATCAAAAGTGCTATCCCTGATAACACAGTGGCTCACACCATTCCTCTGGATGCCTGAACTGTTTGAGGTCCATTGCTGTTCAAATCCCAGATGAGCCTCCATTTCTGTGATATTTTTTCTTTGTCTGGCCACCCAGGGCACTTCCTAAATGAAACATGAGAAAACGTGCAGCTGCTGCTGAGACAAACATTCATCCTCTGTGAATTGGGCATAGATGGAGGACTCATATGGGTCTGTGGAGGCACTGCTAGATATGAGCATGTGCATACCTAGGCTTCCACATAGGGACAGTGCATGGATCTGCACATTTTCTGCTCATCAGGTTGAGTCTGCTTCTCTACTGTGGCATACATTTTCATGCTGATATATATGTCAGTGTGGAATGGGGTGGAAGCCTGCATGCATTTGTCTGTTGGCAGTAAAAGAATCTTTGCTGGTGGGATGAGTGCAGTGCCTGTGGGGCACTTATAGTGGAACAAGATTCCCTTTCCTGTTTTCATGATCAGGGAGTTTTTAAGCATTCACAGGTGGTTGAGATGGAGGTGGTGATGGATTTCAGCATATCTGTGGGAACGGACAAAGTCTCAGACATTGTGGAAGGTCACCTATCCACCCAGTTTCACCAGGGTCCCTGAATGCCTCTTTGGGCCTTTGGCAACAGAGCCAGTTCTCTTCAAGGTGACACCATGGAAGAAGAACAAGCTGTATCTGCCCCATATTGAACTTGGGGTGGGCATATGTGTCTGAGGCAGGTGGAGCTGGTTCTAACAGGATCTTACACAGAGTCACAGTGAAAATAATACGGGATCTCCTCAGTGGGTAAATACAGCAAAATTCAGTGACAAGAGCTTGACTTTTCACAGCACTGACAATTTTTCCTTTTGCTTGGGAGGATGAGCATAATAGGTAGCTTTGTTGTACCTAGAACCCAAAGCACTGCACAAAGCGAAGAAGAGTCATTATTTTTTTTTTTTTAGCAATGGAGAGCCTGAGATACATAGAGCCATGGTTTACCAGGGTAACCCAGCAGGCCAGTGGCATGGCTGAGAATCGAACCCACATCTTCTGAGTTTTCATCCAGTGTTCTCATCACATGGCTGTATTTCTCAGGGTTGCTTTGTTTTCTCTGTAATGTGAAGAGCCCAGTAGCCGAAAGTGAGCGGTCTCAAGGAGATCTGGAAAATGGCATTCTCTCCACTTGGGGCCACACCCAAGCCACTGAAATATGTAGGCAGTGCTTCTGTGATCCAGCATTCCTGACTGCGTCCAGGTAGGGACGCAGCTGGGGCTTCGTCAGCCTGCTCATGTTGTTAATATCTTCCCATCACTTGGGATAAACTCTCCCTTGGTACAGCCCCTGCCTCCTGTCCTTAGCTCCTTCTTGCTGTCAGCATCTTTCTGAATGGAGTTCGCTAAAAGAGAATGAGCCCTGCCCCCCTTCCTCACTCCCAGCAGGCAGGCAATATGGCACAGTGTAGTCTCCAGCGTCCCTTTAGTCACTTATCCGCCATCGGTGTCATAGGGCTTGTGTTTAAGCATTTTCACGCTGGATTTGAAATGAGATTATAGACTGGTCCACTCAATTGACTTAATGGATTTTAAGAGACTAGATCCTATTAATGCAGTCAGTGCCCCAGGGTGCCTCTCCTACTGCAGACAAGATAATCTGCCATGCAAATTAAATCCTGCCTCAAGATGCAGGGCCTGCTTAATGTGATCCATTACACAGTTTACTTGTTTATATCTAATATTGTAACAGGAATAGGCTTACGAGCAGCAGGACTCAACTGAATAGAAGAGTAAATTACCAGGAAAATGAGGTTTTAGAGTCTCTCTCCCTTTCTCTCAATCTCTCCGATTTTCTCCCCTCTTTCTCCCTGTCTCTGTCTCTTTTGCCCTCTTTTGAGTGAAATCAGGCTCCTCTTCTGCTCCTTGCACACAGGAAAATGTACAGATGTGAGTGGTGGGATTCCCTTCTCACTTACAGAGCTGTATATTGGGGACAATTCCACCGAAGTCACAGTGGGGCCAAGGCAGAGGCAGTGAGGTCAGGATCAGGCTGAGATCTTTAAGAAGTGAGTCTATCTTCAGCTGTGTTTTCTGTTCATACTGAGCTTTGGTGTGGGATACATAGACCGTCTTAGATGTATTTTTTTTTCTTTTATTTTTTTATTTGATGTTACAGAAAGCAGTGAAGTCAGGACTGCAGGAGCAGGTAGGAATGGCAGACAGGAATCCAGGGACTGAAGCAGCTGAAGGACCAAGCTGGGATGCCAGGTAAAAGCCCTGTTAGGGATACTGATTGATTTTGGACAGCTTGGAGGCCAAGAGCTCAGTATGACTCAGCAAGAGCTTAGGCTTCCAGGAGAGGGGTTTTGTGTGAGTATCATAGCATAAAGGTGGGAGTGCCAAAGGGAAAAATATACCCCTTGAGGAGTGAGTTATACAGCTGAAAGGGTGACGGTTTCCAAGTTTGTCCTGTCAGGGACTGGGCTTTATGGCTTCACGTGGAGTCCTCAGGGTACTCAGGATACGAGGTCTTGGAGGGATTCAGCACTGAGGAGATAGATCTGTTGGGGCTGGAGCTGTTAGATGGTTATAGCTGCTGTATGGTTACTATTACGAATAGAGGTGGATCTGGCAAAGGTTTCTCTGGATACAAGCAGAGTCTCCATATTTCATAGGCTATGTCTACAACAGGGACACCTAACTTATATAGGAGTATTGATACATCGTGCTGGACACAACTATACCAGTAAAACAATGCTGTGTCCTGGCAGAGTAAAACTATACCCATGAGTGAAGCAAGCTGACCAGCAGAAGTGCAATTTTGCTGAAATGGCTGTATCTGCTCTAGGGACTTTTGCCAACACAGATATGTTGGGCAGGGATTGAGCCTCTCCACACCTTGCTCTGCAGACTCATGCTGGGGGAAATGTGCAGTGCAGACCTGGCCAAACTGTAGTTTTTCTAAACTGGATGAAGTTGGGGCCCAGGTCTGGGAGATCATTGTCAGCATTCCTGGAGAGAAGGTGAAGGCAGGGTTGTCCCTCCTGCTGGCATTGTGAGCCCTGAACACTGAGGTTAGGGACAGACATTACACATAAACTGGTTTAAGTGATCAAAAACTGGTTTAAACCTGTAACAGAATAGACATTCAGTGCACATAAACCATTTTGAAAATGGCTGAAACTGGTTAAACTTAACTGATTTGGGTCAAACCAGCTTATCCAATGTCTGTCTCAGACCTGACACAATGGGGTGTGTTCCTGTGGAGAGGTCATTTTGCTCACAGAGCAGGCTTGCTATGGTGGATGGCCACCCGTTGTTGGAGAACAAGACAGGGTGGTCAGGGTACTTCACTGTCATGAGGTACCACCATGGCCTTCTTCACTCCTGCAGACAAAGCGTGGTCTTTTGGTCAGGTTTAAGGAGATGGGGGCTCCATTGCTGGCCCTACCACTGATGTCCTGTATTATCTCAGATCATTCATCTCAGTTTTCAGCCTGTGATAGTGAAATAACAGGCTTCCTGCCTGTCTTGTGTACATAGACAATAAGCTCCTTGGGGCAGGGACTTTTACTCTGTGTGCATCCAGAATGCCACACAGTGGGGGCCTGATTCCCACTGAGGCTTCTAGGTGCTACTGCAATATAAAAAACAGTAACTTCCAGCTAATTCCACACTGTCATTGACTGAGAGACTAGTGTACTTGAAGAGGTGAAGGGATCCCAGTTGTCTTAGCTGAAGTTGAGAGCAGTGCTTCCCTCTTAGTCAGCAATGCAATTGCAAAGGTCTCAGTGCCAGGGAACAGTACGGACTTGAACCAACACTTTCACCATCTCTATATGCCACCTCAGGCAGAGAAGTAGGGGAGGAGGGAAGGGGACTGTTTTTTTAACTTAATTTAGAGCTTTTTATGAGATTTTCACAGCTGTGATCTTATCAGGGTTTGGCTATCGAAATTAAAGCTGCAATTATATTTTCTCCTTCCTGGAATGTAAAATAAAGTCTAGTGCAAAATGCATTAAAAGCTGGAATGTAAAAGTGTAATTAATGTGGAGCAAAAAGTACATTGCGTCATTAACTTTTTTATTAATATTCTCACACAGTGCAATTTCAAAGCTCGGTGCCACTCCATTTCCCCCAGTGAAATATCTCCCACTCTTTCATCGCTGCTACCTTTAACCTCATCTTTAATAGGATGACAGCAGCTTTCCTCTGGAATTACATCCCTGCTCATCCATCTGTCCTACCAGATCTTTCCTTCTTCCTTATAGGGTTCCTATAGAGCTTGAATATATTTCTGTTCTCACTGGAAAGTGAAAAAGGGTACTAATAGGTGTTTGTCTGGAAATGGGAGAATTGCTGTAATGGAATCAGTTCTTCATCTGGGAATGGTTAGGGAGGACTGGATTCTTCCTGCAGCTAAAAGGGAAAGCAGGGCTTTCTCTTTGAGAGGCACTGAAAGGTGTCTAGCTGTCATTCTGTTTCTGTCTATATAAGCAACACTCATTCTGGGATTGCTTTACCCTTGCTGTGTTAAGGGCCAATCCTATAAGATGCTGCCATGCACCATCTGGGTACTGACTTCATTGTCCTTATTTTGCTGCCTCTGCGTGAAGCAATTATTCTTCTAGTTGCTGCTGTGTAAACAAAGGACCCCTGCTTCCTAAGAGATGGGAACCCAGTCTATTTCTGCTACCCATGTGACACTGATGGGGGAGACCAATATATAGTCATCACTAGCATAGTTCATTTTCTTTATGTCATCCATTGCCACAGCAAACAGAACACAGGCCCAACAATAGCTTGCTCCTGTTGGATTCAATGCGAGTTTTGACTGATGGTACAATAGGCTGATGAGGAGGAGGCAGTGTAATGGGTGCCTTTACAGGGGTGTTAAGCACCCTGTAATCTTATGATGAAAGGTGCTCTAAATTACTGTATGATGACAGGCTTCAGTATAAAGGCAGAAGATTGGGGAGCCCTGAATTCGCCTCTCCATTCTTTTTTTATTCCTAAGGGAGTAAAAAGCAGGGACCATTCATACCTGTTTCAGGAAAAAAAAGAAATATTACCAAACTTGGCTTCCAGCATCTTAATGGTATGGAGGCTACACAGTGCTGTTGTAGGAGGTAATGCAGTATCCAGGGGGTTTAAGCCCCAACCCACAAAGGTATGCTTGTGTCTAACTCCCTTTGATTTCATTTGGTGTTGGGTACTTAACTACCTTTCAGGATCTGGACCTCTGTCCCTGCAGTTGCTGCTGGGCTTTGAAGTAGAGGCATGATTCTGAGATATCACCAGCTTCTCATTTAATTTGGAACTCGATAAAAGAGCCTTGTTTCAACTTCCTGCCTGGTAGTTTCTAGACCCTTATCAGGTCAAAGACCCCCAGATAGTCCTTTATACTGTATCCATGCAGGCAGGGCAGTTTTGTTCTCCCAGACACCAGGGAGCTGTAAGCAAATCCCATAGTGTGCTGGGAGATGGTGTTACCTGGTCCTTGACTAGGCAGATGTAATAGTGGTGATGCAATTTGTTCTGCTAACCCTCTTGTCACTGCAGAATACCAGAGCTTGCCAGTTGGTTTGTTGCTTATATAGTATCCTGGCAGCATTACTGGGAAACCTCCCCCCCTCCTTATGAGTTTGGATTTTGTTAGGTGATGGTTTGCTTGTGTTTCATCTCAGGGGTACTAATATTGCAACAAATCATGACAATTAACCACTACCAATTGTAGAGAGACACTACAGAGTCACTTTGTCCTGGGGGGAGCTTCAAGAGGACCTGTTCGTGGAAGTCTTTTCTACCCTATGTACAGAAGATGGGACTCTTGTGAATCTAATGGTAACTACTCTGCTCCATTATCAGATATGGCTTCATAGTATTAGTATTTATCATTTGTACCATGGTAGCAGCTAGGACTACAGCTGTAGCACTCTATCACAAGTGGGAGTAAAAGAAACAACGAAGCCAGTAAAGCATGGGTGAGCATGGTTTAAGAACACAAATGAGGGTTAAGGCAGGAGCCAGTAAGGAAGAGAGAAGAGCCAGAGCCAGACTGGTTATGAAAATACTACTGTGGAAAAATAATGTAATGGGAACCCTGGGCCACAATGTTAACCATGCTTGGGCTGTATCTTGGCTTAGCTGTTGGTTGTGCAGGAGGGAAAGATGGGAGAGGAAAGAAAGCCCCTTTTCTTCCTCATTCCTCAACATGCTCTCCCCCTTGCCATCAATACCGGTACCTCTTTATTTCTGTAGTTTTTATTTGTCAATCTGGGCATAAATATGTATTTCTGTCACTGAAATAAGCAGGACTGGCAGAGAAAGCAAGTCCATGGAGCTGTAAGGGGCCATTTAAACAATCACTCTTTAGCATCTAGATTTTAAGGTTCCCCTATGTCCATGCTATGCTGGTAGAGCTCATGGAATTGTAGTGGTACGACAAAATACAGTTGTTGGCCTAAAACTTTTATACAGTGCCTAGGAGTGAGCTGAGGTCAGGGAAAATGAAATGAAACAGGACACAAGTATTTTGCCCCTTGGACTTAGATTCCAAGAAAAACATGGAGTACAGAGTGTTCCAAATCACAACCAAGGATACCAGCCAGAAGGACAGAAAGATTTCTACTTTCCATATGCTTTTCCAGAGCTGGCATTTCAGATAAGCTGCATTCAGGAGGCAAGAAGCGCATGGATTCCAGACAGAAGCCCACAAGGTGACAGAGAGGCTCAATGAATTTGAAGTTAAACTTAGGATAGATGAATTGCTAGTGTAATGAGAAATGAGAGCAGAACATGAGAGAGTTGTTTGTTAGACTTATTGCTTCAAGTAAATGAAGCTCTGAATATCCTAGTTGTTGAACTGATTGAATAAGAAAAAATTTCTGTGAAATTTCAACACTTTTTCCATTTTACAAAGTTCCAAATTGACCTCCCCGCCACTTTCTGCTATTTTTTCTGTTTGTTTACTGAAGTCTGGGTTTCATAAAAATGCAGACTTTTGTTAAATGAAAAATGCTGATAATTTCAGAGATAATTTCAATAACAGTTTTGGGAAAAATGTGGGTACAAACAGCCAAAACGTGCTGTATAACTTCTAATGTTTTCAGCTAAAAATACATTTTTGGAAAAAGGCCATTTTTGATTGGGGGGAAGAGGGGAACCATGGGAAAATATATGTTGATTAGCTCTACCAGTCAGCTTCTTCAACAATGTTAGCTTATGACTGCTGCTAGGATTTCTCTAGAACAAGCCAAAAGCTTTCTCTGGCTATAGCAGATCTGTGGAGATAGTCCAGCTAATAACCAGCAGGTTACCTGAACAAGCTCTTTGGGTATGGACCATTTCTTGTTCTGTTTGTACAGCACCTCGTACTCTGGAGTACTTTGGCAGCAGCTTCCACATTGCAGCCATTATTGTTCTCAGTTTTCTGTTAAAGAAAATGCCAGCAGATGATAGTCTGTGCCTCATCTGTGCTGTCCTATAATTTATCAGTGTTAAATATGGATTACTGCCTGACTCTGCATTCTTTTTTGGTAGGTGCTTCATTATTTTGACATCATTTTCCACCAACCTGTTGAATTGAAAATCATGAGGTTACATGTTTAAATCCAAATTCCACTGTAAACTGCTTGAACTCATGCCCACTAAACTGTAATCCATTGTCTCACATTACCATGTCCAGCAACAATAGATTTGACAAGCATGCTTAGCTGTAATATTTTCTACTAAAGCTAGCTCAGGGGAATGAGTTATAATCGAGAACAAATGCATATTTTTTTCTAGTCAATATAAACAAATCTATGTCTACTTTACCTCAGGGAGATAACCATGGCTTCTTTTACTTGCCTTTGCCTTTTTAGGGTGATTGCTTCCTCAGTGTCACTGTCCCTTTGAGGCCAAGGTATAATGTCTCTTTCTTTTCTTTTATCCAATCCCTAAATAACCTTAATATATCCCTTTTAATACATAATTATGTAACACCTTAGGGAGCACAATACTTGTACCTTAAAATAGAATCCCATCTGATAGCGAGAGCTCCTTGAATTGGTAACAGGAATTGGAATTGATACCATTCCAACCACTCCATGAGTTTTTCACTTTTTGTAGAGTTTCATCCTGAGCTGGTGCTCTGCCACTCACAGTCTGCATTTCTTTTGCAAGCAGGCTTGTTGTTTTAATCAGACTGGTACATATTATGTTAGGCTCTGGTCTTTTCTCAACTGCACTATTGTTAAATGCTCTAGAGCAGGGGTGGGCAATTATTTGGGCTGGAGGGCCACTTAAGAAGTTTTGGTGAGCTGTTGAGGGCCAGGGGTTGGGGGGCCGGGAGATGCTAATTGATGCTGTCTGACCTGCTGGCTGCTGCCAAGACTCTTAGCGGGGACGGCTGTGTCCCTTGCTGTCCTGCTTTGCTGCACCTGGGGCCTGGCTGGGCAGCACAGCGTGCAGACTCCTCTGCCCCCCTGCATCCTTCTCCCCCACTCCCCAGCTTCCTGTTGGTGCTACACTGGGGTGGACTATTATTTGGGCCTGTGCGCCATGCAGAGAGTTTTGATGAGCTGCCTCAGGCGGGGTGGGGAGTGATGTTTGGGAATGAGATAGGCGTGCGAGGCTGGACTCACAGGGCAGGGACAACATGGGCCTGGGCCAGAGTCCTGGTGCTGCGGGCAGGGATGTGCAGGGCTAGGACCCAGCGCTCGGGGCAGAGCTGTGATCTTCTCCCTGCATGCCTTTGCCTAGTGGGGGGAGGTGCGGTGTGTATATGGGGGAGTGTGTTTGTGGTGTGTGGGGGCTGCCTGGGCATTAGGTCCCAGGAACCAGCTGGGGGTGAGGGGAGAGGTGGGGCAGGGGGTGTGTGCAGTAGAGCTCACTTGGGTGGTAAGCTCTTTGGCTGGCCCTGTGATGCTCTGCATGAGGCTGAGCCCTGCCTGCTCCTGCCCAGGGCATCCTGCACTGCGTTCCCACCTGCACCCACCAGCCCAGCCTGGCCAGTGCACACAGCTTACTGACGGGGCTGCTCCTGGTGCTGCTGCAGCCACCCAGGTGCTTCTCAGCTCCCCTCACCTCCAGGACCTCCTACTCTTGCTGCGCCACTCTGGATGGGGAAGAAGCTTCAGCTAGGCAGCTCCTGCCCCAGTGTGTAGGGCTCTGTGTCCAGCTTCTGGCCACTATCCACTCACTCAGCTGTCCACAGGTGGCTGCTTGATCACACTGGGTGGCCAGAGTGGGTGGAAGCCAGCCAGGACCTGGAGCTGAAGCCTTGTGTTCTGGGGCAGGAGCCATCAGGCTGCAGGTTCATCCCTACCCTGAGCAGTGAAGTAGGGACAGGAGCAAGAGGAGGAGCTGGAGGTAAAGTGAGAGGAGCCAAGTAGCACCTGGGCAACTGCAGCTGCAGCAGTAGAAGCGCCACTGGAAGCTGTGCATGCTGGCTGGCTGGCCAGAGCCAGGAGGTGTGGGCAGCAGCGCAGCTCTGGCTGCCCCAGGTGAGGCGTGGCCCCATACAGAGCACTGCAGGGGCAGCCACAGGCTCTATCCAATCAATTGGTGGGCTGGATCCAGCCCGTGGGCCATATTTTGCCCACCCCTGTGCTATGCAGTCGTGGCACCACAACTGCCAGCAGCCGGGCCCATACAGGATGGGGCGCAATGCAGCACGCCAAGTAGCTGTCCTGCCCACCCACTCACCATGATGAGCCATTGCCGCTATGCTGCACCGGGAAAGTTGGGGGCAACTGCCCCGGGCTGAAACATGGACTCACTTCCTAGTGGCGCCACAGCAGCAGTAGTTTCCGAGGCGGTACAGCAACTCGATGAATTGCATCATGCCCCATCCCATGAGAATCTGGCTGCAGTGCCATGACTGTGCAGCACCAGCAGTAAGCTGGGGTGGGTGGATGTGGGGTGGGTGGAGGAGTCTGTGTTCTGCATGGTCTGACCTGGCTCCAGCTGCACAAGAGCAGAGCAGTGAGTGGATGCAGCCCTCCCTTCTCAGGCTTTCAGTGGTGGGTGGCAGGCTGGATAGGATCAATTGGCAGGCTTGATACGGCTCCCAGGCTGTATTTTGCCTACCCATGCTCTGAAGGGTGTGTCTGTAACCACCAAATCTCTCCCAGGTTTATGTTTATAACCTAATCTCTATATTCTCAGAGTTTGTGTATGCCTGGCCCCTTTTGGCAATGGTAGAGATTGTTCATGGTGATTTCAGCTAAAACTGGCCTCCTAAAAATAAAATATACTCATGAGCTAAGTTAAAAGCTTCCTTCTCTCTTTTAGTGCAGCATCATTCCATTTTTGCTAATATCCATTATGCAAAAGTAGTGGTCTCCAGTTCTGACCATATTGTTGTAAGACTTCTCCTCCAATACCCTCTTTGGAAATGTGCTTGGAGAAATTACTATATTTCTTGCATACTAGTGCCCCAGAATAGGATACCCATCTTGTTTTTGAAAGGCAAAGCACAGAAAAAAATTCTTGTAGTAAGTAACTGAGTAGCAGTAGCAGCTAGAGAGCCAAGCCTGCTTAGTTCTGCTCCCTGTGGATCACATGCAGACTTTACTTTTTCTTTTGCCCAGTAATGACAGAAACTGTTCTTATCATATTTCCTCACATATAATGCACAGTCAAATTTCTAGCAGCTTTTTTGTGGGAAAAGGTATGTGTTGTATGTAAAAAAATATGATTGTTCTGTGCTTACTGTCCTAGTACCTCAGGACTAGATAATTGTTAACATCCTCAGTTTCTCACTCTCTGATTAGATTTGCATCCCATTGGACCTTGTTGCATAATACCTACCTTATGTGTCTAGGTTGAGAAGATTAGACCCAAATTTCCCTACATAATTCACCATTTCCAGGTCTGTTGAGGCAGGCATACTGGCTGTGGTATCAACCTTACTGTGACCTACCTGTACACCTTGTTGTATTAACTTCTCTCCTACTGGTATTTCTGTTATACCAAATTTATATTTCTGTTTCTTTAACTTTAGACCAGCAGCTCTGACTCTTTCCAAAGCTTTCTGAAACCTCTGGTCATGTTCCCCTAGTGTTTTCTCCCCACTGCATCTATATAGATTTGATTGCCTTCTGTACCATCAAAAACCATTGCTTTTTCTAGGAAGCACCTCTGGGGGCCATCTGAATGGCTGTCTATAGAAACACCGTCTTTCTGATGAGGTACTGCATATATAAAAACAAGTGCAGTATTTTTCTAAGGCAATATCCAGAACCCTGCGGCCATACCTAGTATAAAAGAATATTTGGCATCAGCCATTTCCCCCAATAATCCTCCACATGTAGAGAGAGGAAAATGCTTCCTTTGAGCATATGTATGTAGTGTTTATGTCTATACATAGGGATTCACTATGATGATCAAAGAGATAACTCATTCTGGTGGTTCTTTTGTTCTCTCTAAGATTCCCAAAGTTTCTCTTTTAGCCTCAACTTTAATAGTTCTTTCTTAGGGGCATGAATTATAGGACATTTGGGCTCTTTCACCTCTATTCTCTACTCATTTAAGAGCTTCCCTGTTTCCCAGAAGATGTCTTCAGTACCTTTCTCAATGGTTATTGTTTCCTGTCCTTCCTTTGATGAAGCCCAGGGCTTGATACCATTTTAACCCAAGTATGAGTGCTCTTTTCTGTGGTGATTTTATAGATTGTACCTTTTCACACTTTTGTTACTTAGCTATATATTTGCCTTTCATGGGAATAAGCTCACTGCTATTAGCCCTGAATTTTAAGTGTTTGGGTGTTGTAGCAGAGTGCTTATGGTGTCTTGCTACACATGCAAAGGTGTGAGTTCAAGCCCTACTCTGGACTCATGCCAAAGACTGTCCCCAGTTGATCCAGCTGTAAATACTTACCTTGTCACTCAAGTTAAGGAGGTGAGGGGTCAAAGATGATTATGCATGAGGGTGGCCACACCACTCCCTTGTCTGATGTTGGCTAAGGAACCTAATATGCCTTCAACACATTAGCCCAATTGGCAGGTAGGCTCAGATTGACCTTTCTTTCCTGCTCTGTGTGGCTTTTCTTTTAGAATATATCTACATTAAAGCAGCAGTGTGTCTTTTCTGTGATGGCTCCAAGCAAGCGCTACTAACCTGCTACCACTCCAGAGTCATTCTCAACAGTGGCTCTCAAGCCCATTGGAGATTAAGGTTTTAAGAGTAATTGCAAAAGGATGTCCCAGATTGGACTCATCAGTGCATGGTTGGGGATGGAGTGTGACAGCAGAAGCAGGTGGAAGGGGCAGACCATGACACATAGCTGACCTGGTGGAGACACCCTCAAGAGCCACTAATAGTTTTTGATAACACTGGACTTGTTCACCAATGTCTAATTTAAAAATAGTAAGTGTTGGAACTGACAACAGGCTGATAGCCCAATCATCTAGCATTGCAGAATTGATGTTTGCTCCTATGAGGAATTCATCCTAGCTAGAGGTACTGTTGTCATCCTTTCCCTACTGTGTGCATACTGTGTTTCTGCTGGCAAATTCTTGAAAAGGGATATAAACCATTGCATTATGTCTCATATATAAACGAGAAATATGTCACAATATGTGCATCTCTGTGTGCTGTTCTTGTTTGACTCTGGCTTTGAGCTTTTCCTTTTCCTTCTGGTGTTTTAGATTCTCAGTGCTGTCTGTAGAGTGTCTGAGCAGCAACCACCCTCTGTAAATTGCAGTATGGATGGAATGACTTCTGTCGTTTGGCAAATACCGAGTTGAATTCTAGCTCTTCCAGCTGCCATAATCCAATCATAATCCTGTCTCTTGTTGGGAATGGTTTCTCCCCCTCCCCCCAAATTATAAAATAATTCAGTCTCATATCAGACACCAACTCTTTTACTGATAATTTCCTTCTGTATCTCTAGTACTTCTGACCTTTCTGTACTATTGTTAGTTTCCTCTGCCTGTGTTAACTGAAAGCTATTAAATGCATTACATACTGTGGAATCAGTTGCTGTCAGAAGTAGGGTTACCATCCAAATGTCCTCCTTTTTGCTAGCACCTGTTTCTTGCAGGTAGAGTGTAGCACTGTTTGAACTTCCTCCATTATCTTAGAATCATAAATTAGGGTTGGGAGGGACCTCAGGAGGTCATCTAGTCCAACCTGCTGCTCAAAGCAGGACCATCCCCAACTAGATCATCCCTGCCAAGGCTTTATCTAGCTGGTTCTTAAAAACCTCTGAGGATGGAGAGTCCACAACCTCTCCGGGTAACCTATTCCAGTGTTTTACTACCCTCTTAGTGAGAAATTTCTTCCTAATATCTAACTTAAACTTCCCTTGCTGCAACTTGAGACTGTTGCTCCTTGTTCTGTCATCTGCCACCACTGAGAACAGTCTAGCTCCATCCTCTTTGTAACCCTCCTTCAGGTAGTAGAAGGCTGCCATTAAATCCCCTTTCAGTCTTCTCTTCTCTAGACTAAATGAGCCCAGTTCTCTCAGCCTCTCCTCAGATGTCATGTGCCTCATCCCCCTCACCATTTTCATTGCCCTTCGCTTGACTCTCTCCAATTTGTCCACATCCTTTCTGTAGTGGCAGGCCCAAAATCGAACACAGTATTTATTCCAGATGTGACCTAACTAGTGCTGAGTAGAGGGGAATAATTGCTTCCTTTGACCTGCTGGCAACACTCCTACCAATGCAGCCCAGTATGCCATTAGCCTTCACTGTAACAAGGGTGCACAGTTGGCTCATATTCCACTTATTGTGCGCTGTAACCCCCAGGTCCTTTTCTGCAGAGCTGCTGCCCAGCCAGTCAGCTCCCAGCCTGTATTGGTCCATGGGATTGTTTTGTCCTAAGTGCAGAACTCTGACAGGGTGCTGTCTTTAGCTGCATTTTTTTGTAGGCCGGTGAGTGGGCACCTGCAAATCTTGCTGAATTTTCCTCCGCTCGGGATCAGCTTCCCCTCCTTTACTCGTCTGCCACGACTTTATGTTACTTGGCTCTTAAAAAGAGGGAGGCTGACCCAAAGGTTCCCATACAGGCTCTAGCCTGACCACCTGTAGGATAAATAAGCTGTTGTCTTAAGGGCTTCTACCTCCCCTTGACGTTCCCTGTGCCTCTCAGATGTTTTATAATTTTCCCTTTATATTGGGGGTCTCAGAAGGGGGTCTTACCCCTTCTCTCTCTAGCTAGGCCTGTCAGTCAAAACCCACTAAGCAGGGCTTGACTCCAAGGCTCTAGCTCTCTAACCCACTCGGGCTCAAGGCCCTCTGTTACATACTGTCCACAATACTAGGTCTACTGGCCCTTCTACACTGTGCCCTTGTAGCGCCAGGCTGTTGGGGCCTCAGCCCCCTCTGGCTTTGCCCCTCTCTCTATAGTTAGGGCCATTTGCCTAAATCCACCCACTAGGACCTGGTTTCAAGGCTTCTATCTTTCCTTCAAGCAACTCTGCACTCGTGGCCCTAGTGCTGCACCTCTAGTGCAGCAGGACTTCTTGAGCCTTCTATTATGGTGCCCCTCAGCGCTAATGAGCTCTCCTCCTCCCCTACAGCCTCATCCACAAACCACCGGCTTTAACATTAAATGTAAGCCATAGGCCCCTACGGCCATATAGCGAAAATAAAAATAAGAGAGCCAAACTGCCCGCTTACATGTGTTTGTGCTT
The DNA here is from genome assembly GCF_030867095.1 of Alligator mississippiensis. Lineage (NCBI taxonomy): Eukaryota > Metazoa > Chordata > Crocodylia > Alligatoridae > Alligator > Alligator mississippiensis. Next base: position 18,430,675 of record NC_081829.1, read on the forward strand.
CTGTCTTACAGTGTGGCCCATTCTTCCCAAGGAGGCTGCCATAGCTGCTCCACAGTCATCAGGAGTCTCCCTCTCTTCTGCCACCCTGGCCTTCTCCGCTTGAGGTTTATATGGTTCTGGCCTTCCCCTTCCTGTCACCTGACCAGCTGATGGGGCTTGATCCTTAACCCCTGCTCGACTGGATGGCTGTGCCCGGAAGGTTCTGGATTTAAAGGGGCTGCTCTGCTTCCTGGTAACAGGTCTAGGGTTCCCTGTTACAAGGACTTTGCACTTGTCCTTGTTGAACCTCATGAGATTTCTTTTGGCTCAATCCTCCAATTTGTCTAGGTCACTCTGAATCCTAGCCCTACCCTCCATTATATCTACTAGTCCCCCAGCTTTGTGTCACCTGCAAACTTGTTGAGGGTGCACTCTATGCCATTTTCCAGGCCATTGATGAAGATATTGAACAAAACTGGTCCCAAGGCCAACCCCTGGGGCACTCCACTTGATACCGGCTGCCATGTTTTCAAGACAGTTCCAGCTCTGGTGAAGCTCTTCACTACTCCTTTCTTCTACTCAAGGTATTTTTTTTTTCATTTACTCCTGGTACTATGTGGTGTTTAGTTTAGTTATTACTCCAAGACAAGGTGTTTCACAGAAATCTACTACATTCAGTATGTATTTTATAACTGTCTCTACAGTCATGCCTCCACAGGAGGCTTGTTGTGGCCATCAGTGGAGTCCTCAATTAGGCTGTGCTGCTCCGAACAGGCTACCTACTAAGCCATGTGCAGCTGTGTATACCTGGTGTGAAAGGCAGGTTAATTAGCATTAGGGGAGGTAGCATTGACTGTTGGAAGCTGCCCAGTGCCCAACTCTGCTTCTTCAGGACCCTAATTCCTAGAGCAGGGGTAGGCAACTTTTTTTGGCTGGGGTGCCAAAAAAACCCACAGTGCCTACCTTAGAAGGTGCTGGAGTGCCAGCATGCCAGAAAAACAAAACAAGGGCAGGGGGTACATGGCAGGATGCCCTGCTTGTGCCCCTTGCCCCCCACCCAAAGCCCCTGTCCCCAGCCCTGCTTCTGCCCCTGCTGCCCCTGGTCCATGGCGATCAGCAGCTACCCAGAACCTGGACCAGCTGCAGCCGGGAGGCTGCGAACAGCTGCTGTCTCCCCGCTCTGGCCCTGGCTGTCTCCCAGCCCCAGCCCTGAGCTCCGGGAAGACAGCAGGTGCCGGACCTGCCCACAGCTGGCACCACCGCCATGGCTAGGGCCTGGGCACAGCCCCAGCTGGTTGCTGGGACGGTCGGCAGTACTGAGATGGGGCCAGGGCCTGAGCAGGTCCATGGCCCCAGCCCCCTGGTGGCCATGGTGGTGCCGGCTCAGGCCGGGCTCAGGCCGGGCCGGGGCCTGCCGGCAGTGCAGGGTTGGGGCCAGGGCCATCGGGGTGCTGACAGCCCCTGGCCTGGGGGTGGCTCTGGGCCAGGGCTGGGGCCAGTGGTGGTGCTGGGCTGAGTCTGGGGCCTGAGGAGCTCTTACCTGGCTGGGGTCGGTGGCAGTGCAAGGCTGCTCTTGGGCAGCCACGTGCTGCTCCATCTGGGCACGGCTCTTCCTGCCCCTCAGGGAGGGAAGCATTCTGCGTGCCAATCAAAAGCATGCCATGTGCCACCTTCAGCATGCGTGTTATAGGTTGCTGACCCCTGCCCTAGAGGAAAGATCTCTGGTTCTTGGAGCAGTGCTGCCAGTGGACCAGTAGGAGGGGTTGTTCTGCACACAGAACTACTGACCCAGTGCTGTACAGTGCTTCTGGGAGAGTCCTTGTTCTGGGAGGTGTCATTTGAGGGTGAAAAATGGTTTGTGGTCATGAGGTAGGCATCTCTTTAGCACTTTCAGTAAAAGCAGGGTTAATTGCCCCTGTTGCAGCAACCTCTTGATGTATCTGCAGATTACAACACCGAAGAACCTGCACTGCTTACAGTGGGCAACAAATATAACAAATCACTCTCCTCTACCCAAGGGCAACCAAGTGTTTGGTCAAAGGATTCTTATGCTGCATGCTCCAAAGGTCAGTCAGCCTTGGGTCTGAACTCCATATCTTGACCAACAAGGTATGGAGGGCTGGTAAGTAGGAGCCCTTCCTCTGAGGGCTGGGCCTGCGAATGATATGTAGTTAGCAATATGATCTCTTTAGGAGTCAGAGACTTGCTAGATTTAAACCACCACCTTGAGATGCACTTGGGAGCAGATGGGAAGCCGGCACAGTACCCAGAGCACAGGTGGGCTGTGCTTATGCCGACCTGCTCTGCTAAGCAAGTGAGCTGCTACTAGTCGATGTTACCCAGAGGTCTTTAAAGGTGCTGCACTGGGAAAGTACACCATTTCTAGCATACTTTGCACCTGAACACTACAGAACTGTAGTTAGCAGCTAACAGCTGCCAGCCCCTCAGCCAAAGGAGTCATTCTAATGTGTTACCAGTAGAGCAGCTGGGCTTAGAGGGCCCATTCTACGGGAGGGCTGAGTACCTCCTGGGCAGCATTGTGTACCCCTAAAATCTAAATTAAAAGATAAAGTGAGACAGGCAAACAACATGGGAAGTTAGCCACTTCCCACTAGCAGCCCTAGCACAGAGTACAACTCTTTGTTAACTGCACAAAGCCCATTGAAATTAATTGGAATTTTTCTGCTGTCTTTTCATGGGTGTTGAACTAGACCATATGCCAGTGTTACCCAAGGGTAGTCCCAAGGTGAGCATGTTGCAGGCCTGGAAGTGACAATGGCATGACCAACTATGGAAGACCTAGCCAGGAGAAAAGGCTGCTTGTATTTGCCATCCACTTGTAGCTATGGATGCTCTCTGGGGAGGAAATATAAAAAATCATTGTTAAGACCAAGCAGTGGCGCCTTGCCTACTCACAGCTTTCACCATCTTAAGGGGCACATGCTCCTCTGCCAGATTTTAATGTACAACTCTTCATGTATCTCTAGAAACAATATAAGCAAGCCTGGGTACATCTGTCCCATCTCTTCTAACACTGCTCGCAGATCAATTAAATGGGTCAAGATTATATAATTAAGATGGAAAAATCCACAGTAAGAAATAGTTGGTTCTGTTTATGGGCCTCAGTCCTCCAGGTTGGCAGCGCTGACTGGGAGTGCAGCATGAATGACAGAAGATAGCTAAGAACTTCTGTATCAGTGCTTAAAGATGAAAGGCAATCATAAATGTCCTGGTAGGCTCGAAGCAGGGTGGAATAGTTGGAAAGTGTTTTCCCCTCTGTGGATGTCGAGATGCTGTTTGACCCATCAGTCTCTGGGGGCATTCTTGATACCCAGAGGAAGTGATAACCTATCCATAGCACAGACATGCTTGCTGTACCAACCTTTTTGGTCTTACATTCATTAAATCCAATTAGGGATAGTCCTGTAGGTGTCAGAGAGACACCGTGTGTCATGAGCACAGACAGTGACATCATCCAAGTTGAAAAACTTGTCCATGAGGATTTCATCTGCAGCCAGGATGTGTCGCTGTGGGGAATGAGGGGAGTCCTGATAGCCCCTTTCTTCCAAGGGTCCAGCAGGAATCACAGTACTAAAGATCCCTCTCTGTTGAACTAAGCAGTGCTAAAGTCTGGTGTGCTTGTGACCTCTGTCTCTCCAAGGGTAGGACAGAGTCTTGACTGCATAATATCTCTTTGGTGCCCCCCTGGAGACACTTGTAGGGTCTTCCTTCGTATTGCTCATACTTGCTCATTCCCTGCTGGATAACCACACCTGGGACTTCAACAACAGCCTTCAAATGATCACAGAAAAGGTAGGAGGACAGTGAGGGAATCTCCAAGCCAAAGCAAGGTGGTATTTCCTTTTAAACAAGCTTTCATGTGATACCTTAGCTTCTCACTGCTGTCTTATCCTGACTCCAGAGGAGACAAAGGGATGGTGAGATGAAATAAAGGGGAAGTTTTTGCTGAGCACAGGCCAGCCCAACCCCCATGCCCTCCTATACCCGATATCCCAGTAGAAACCTAAAGACAAAGTCCCCACGCCTGATGCCTTCCCTATCACTCCACCATAGCTTCCCACTGGCTAATGAAGTGACAGAGCTTGAAGGCAAGTAAACACACCCTGTTCTTCAGGGGATCCTCAAGGCCTTGGTTGCTATGAGAGGTGCTCTTTAAATCCCTCTCACTGAGTGAAGTGGATGATCTATGCATGGCCCAACTCCAATCCCAGCTCTCTGGTGGATGCAGACAGACAGAGAAAAGGTAAGGACAGAATGCGAGAGAGAGAGGAAAAGACAGAGAGATGGGCTGAGCGGGAGTCATCATGACCCCTGTGCTGAAGCCTTGTGAGCATGGCAGAGGCTTCTGTGTGTTTGTGTGGAACGGGGGCTGTTTAGATAAACAGATGGCAACAAATGGCATAAAATTATATACCCATAATGTCAGTTCATAACATTTTGTTCGACATACTTGATTTAATCGCTTAGCTGACGATTTTGCTTTTGGGCCCATATGGTGGCAAATGGCAAATGAACCCTCTTTACACAGCAACTCCAATCTGGCACTTTTATCACCGAGACTCAGGGAAGAATCCGGGAGGAGAGATGCAGATGGAAAATGAATGAGCAAGCAGGGTGGGGTGCATGTGTGTGGGAGGGAGAGGGAGGAGGGAGATCAGGAGGTTCAGAGACAGAGAGAAAGAGCAGTGAGGCTCCTGGGAACGAGGGGAGAGGACAGAATTGGGGAGTGGATATAGTGGGAAGGGAAGGGTGGGAAATGAGGTGTCAGGGAGTAGCTCTTTTGGGGAGCATTTGAGAGGGGAAGGAAAGAAAGTATCTAGACAGGAAGAAGTTGAGAGGAAAAAATGGAGGGAGTATCAAGGGGAACTAAGGGAAGCAGCTTTGGGGGAAGTGGTGAGTTTTGTAAAGGGATGCCACTGTTTGGCAAAGGCAGAGGGGGGGGGGGGGTCTGCTTTCAAACCCAAGCTGTGAAATGTGGCAGCAAAGGTGTAAAGTTTGCAACAGAACAAACTGGTTGTTTGGCCAGATTAATTCAAGGGAAAATGAAGCCCCAGCAACAGAACGATAGGGCTGAAGTCAAAGGCATGTGTACCGCTGGGCTGAGGATACTGAGGTTAGCAACACCCAAGTCCCTGTGCCAGTCTGCTTTTATGTCCTCCATCATCCCTGAAGCTGTGACTGCAGCAGGGCAGCATCTGGCAGGCAGCATAGTCAGTAAACATGGTGACCATCTCCACCTACAACCATTTAATGAACAAAGGGATTGGACTTTCAGTTTGGACCTGTTCAGATAACCCATTAATTGGGGCCTGATCCTGCAAGATGCTGGGCACTCTTAATGCCCATGGTAGCCAGTTAAGGAAGGTGGGGGTAGTTCTTCCCTGCAGTGAGATTCAGAGGAATCCCATAATATGCAGCCCAGGGTTGGATTGGATTGTCCATTCCTTGTGCAAAGGGAATGGCAGGAATGACTTCTCCCAAGGGATGTTGCTCAGTGACAAAGATATAACTGCCAGTGGCAATAGAGCAGTGGGGCATCATTGTCACTCTGAGCTCAGCTATATCCTGTCTCGGTTTGTGGCAAGGTTGGGGGTGAGGTGGACAAGGAAGCGGAGCCACAAGCAGGATGTGGTCATTTTGACAAGGCTATCCTGGTAACTGGACACTGAAACCATCCCAAGATATGATGTTAGACTGGACACAAACACTGAAAAATACCCTGTAAGGAGTATCCCTGCATTGAGGCCAGGGGCAATGAATGAGAAGGGCTAGCAAGTCTACTTCTTGTGGTTCTGGGACCTTCAGGGCCAGTACAACATCCTTGTAGCAGGAAACAGTATCATGACATAGTGATGTCAGGCAAGGAACACAGTATCATGAAGGAACTGCCAACAATTCTAGATGAAAGTGGAGCTTTCCATTGTACCCTCAGAGCCTTGTTCTGGATTTGCTTCTGCTCTGTGTAGTTGAACACTAAGCTGGCCATGGCCATCCTAAGATTCTCGCTGGTCCATGGACAGGTAGACTGCCAGGCAGGTGACAGACTCTTAAGGCTCTCTCTGCTCATGAACAGATAGATGGTCTTTAACTCTTTAACAGGTAATCCAGAAAGATCCATCCAGAGTGCCAGATCTAGCTGAGATTCCCTGGGCATGTCTGCGCTGGGCATACTGAATGTTCTGCCTCTGCTGAGCATCTTCTGCCTTTCCACTGGGTGTAGCTGTGAGTGAGACTCACAGCTACCTTGTCCTTGTTACCTATGCATGATTAGTTGGGACTTCTTGAAATGGACTAAAGCTGAACAGATGTACCAGAATGTTTGAATGCCTCCAAAATCCTTGGTCCCCATAGACAAACTGCTTTGCTTGGAATCCTGCCCATGGTCTCTCCTTCCCAGAATCCCCAGACAAATGCATCCTTCTTCCACTCCCATATTCTTGATCTGCCTCCCAAATGAAGCAGCCCAGCAGGCAGCCAGCTGGCACCAATCAGCCGTGGCCTGTGCTGCAACTGCCTTGGTATCCCTTTGACTGGTGAGACAGGAGTGGGGTGGGTCACCAGGATCCTGCCTGAATCCGCCCTAGAGGGTTGCAGGTTTCCAAGACAAACCTCAGGGTGTTGCTTCCTCCATCCCTATCCGTAGCTGATACGAGTTCAGTTTCAAAGTCTCTGCTCCAAGAAGCTGGTTTACTGCAGCGCCCTCCTCTTCCACCTCCTCCTCCTCGCTTGTTCACACCCCCCGGGCTCTTTACAACTAAACAGTTTGTCCTTTCCCCGACGTTTGGGAGAATCTGGGAACGTAAGTGCTCCAATAACTCATGTCTGAGCTCTCATTTACCCCCTGCTGGCATGGGGATGCTGTGCACCAGCCTCTCCGAATGCCAAATGAGTCGTAGCTGTCGCGCTGTCCCCCCTGCTCCCTGAGGCCACAGAGTGGGACCACATGTCTCAGCCAGTGCTGTTCAGAGGAGTCAGCTGAGCCTCCTCACTCTGTCCTGAGTAAGGCCAGACTGGAAAGCCGTTGGAGCTGGGATGTGCTGGTTGCTCACTCTGTGTGGTACTCTGAGCCTTGTGGTGAGGATTGGCTTTGTGGCTCAGGTAGTCAGATGCTGTGAAGGAGATTCTGCAGGCTGGGTGATGACAAGAAGCATCACAAAGCTGGGAAGACACGTGCTAAAGGCAACTCTGTCACTGATTAGCCACAGGGCCTTTTTTCAGTCACTTAGCCTCTTTGTGCTTTGGGTTCTCCCCTTGCCCAAGTGGGGAAAAGACCTTTGCCCAGCCTCATCAGGAGTCTTGCAAGGCTCTGCTCAGGAACAGGAGGGCTTTGAGGTCTAGGGCTTCAACTAGAGATGTGCAGAGTGTCATGAAATCAGGACTGGAATGAGAAACCAGGCTGGGTTCCAATCTGGTTGGGATCATGCTACTGCCATGCTGTAGGGCAGAGGAAAAGATCCCCCATCAATTTGTCTCTGCTTGTACCTCTTCTTGCCCTGCATATAGGTGTATCTTGTTCACTCACCCCAGCACTCTCACTGCCCCCCATATCTGATCCACCTTTCTCTGTACTGTGGTTTCATCTGTCACCCAGACGCCAGCCAGTCCCTGTGGACTAGGGGCTCCCAAGCTGCTGTTCCAGCATAAACAGACCATATCTCATTCCCTGCCCCACCTGTGAAACAGTGCTTGGGGAAGGAATATTATCCCAATATATGGAAAGAGAACCAGTGCCAGCGACTGTCTTAGGATCATACAGAACTGAGGTCCTTGGTTTCCAGGAAAAGCACCACACAAATCTCCCATTTCCAGCAAACCTGGGGCCCATTGTTTGTGTTGTTACTGGGACAGATGTCCTGCACTCCAGGCTCTCTCTGCTTCCTCCTGCAGCAGAGTCTTGGCTGTTCAGCTAAACCAGATACACCTCTTCCTCTCCTCTGCCCCAGCAGAAATGGCCAAGGAGGATGCTATGGGTACTAAGCTGGTACTTCTCTCTAATTTCCTGCTCCTAAACAGTGCAGTGGCTTCTGACCTTGCCCCCTAGACAGATAGTTGGTTGCAGACCTGGGATTCTGACTTAGCCCTTCTTGTGTCCAGTATAGCAGGGAGGGCAGGGTGGATTCTGTTTAAGTGGAAACTGTTGGGTCAAATCCACTCTCTCTAGATGCATAGCAAAGAGTAAATAATAGGGCACCCCTTCCTCTATACCCCCACTTGATCTTCCCCATTGCTTTCCCTCCCTGAGCCATAGAGGTGAGTATTATATACAGGGCAACTAAGAGGAGTTAACAAAAAAGAGGGCATCATCTTAGGCCATGAGAGCTCCCAACAACAATCCCTTAACCCTGCAGGACTTGAGGTGGTCTCACTCACTCTCTCTTCCTTTCCTTTTTTCCATCTCTGCTTCTCTCTGCCCATGCCCTTGGCAAGCAGCAGGAAGTACTGAGGATGAGAGCAGATCCCTGGCGTCTCCTTTAGCTGCCATTTCAGTTAAATTAGAACAGAGACCTGCAAATAAAGCAACCCCCCTCCCTACAACTTTCCCCCATCCCCACTGCCAGAAGCTCTGCATTTCACTCAAGTGCCCACCAGGGAATTTGCCCATTTACTCTTGTTATTTGCATGATAAAGGCTGCCTTTTCTGCAGCCTGCCTTAAAAAGGCAGGGGAAGTTTGAGCAGCCAGGCAAATGAGCAAGCCAGAGGAGTCAGGGCATCCACCATACAACTCTCCTCACCTTCCCCCAGCCCTACTGAGCACCCCTCAGCAATCTGGGAGGGGTTCTGCCACTAGTGGCATTGCCAGCTCTGCACCAGTCTCTGATTAGAGAGGAAACCTCTTTCCTAGGTTTTGCTTTGCAGTTTTGTTCTCATTTGTGGCTCTGTGCATTCCCTTTGCTCCTCACAAAGAGGCTTATTCTGGCACAGAATGTGCCCTCTGGGATTTGCAGAGAGAGAGAGAGAGAGAGAGAGAGCACAAGGGAGGGGGAAAGAGGGAGAGATGTAGAGAAAGGAGAGGGGGGCTCTGATCTGGGCTGCAGTCAAGCTTCTTCAGTGTGGCTTGGCAATAGGGTGCAAAGACAGCTTCATGTTCTGGTACTGTCAACCCAAATTCTGGATTCCTCTGTGGTGTAACTTGGAGCAGCTTTAGGGTTTTTCTAGCTTTTCTCAAGTTGCCTGGGTTGAGAGCTAGTCAGAACAGACCTGATGAAACTCCATTGAAACGTGTTATTGCATTGAAGCCAGAACAGTCAGTGGAAATGTGTCAGGTTGGGTGAAGTTGTCTTTGGGTGGGTTTTTTTTAGGTTTGACCCTCTGTGGTCACTTCTGAAGAGAGAGGTCATGGAACAGGAAACTTAGCTTTTCTGAGTGACCAGTGGCTGCTTTCACATAATTGCATTTTGCAAAACCCTTGGAAATGTTCTGTTCTCCCTCTGTTCTGTCAAGTGGGGATGGTCTCCACTCAGAAGTGCTCTGGCCACATTCCCTATACCATAGGCTGTTGTGAAAGCTCTGTGCCTAGATAGGGCTTCTTCTTTGCTGTGGGGATCTTCTACTGGCAGGACACATGCTCTGCAACTATGAAGCTACCCATAGCAGGGGACAGCATATGTTTCACAGGGTTTCTGTCCTTATACAATCCTTTGTGCCCCTGCCCTCAAAAATATTTCTCACCGTGGCTGGCCCTGGCTCACTTAGTTATTTGGTAGAAACTGTGGGAGCACACGTGTATACAAAGCCCCAAGCATTTACTGGCTTTCCATAAAAATGTGTTGGCTAGGGCTGCTTTTAGTGGGGCTAGCAAACAGCACTATCAGAAAGGAAATACTAGTGCCTGAGAGAACCATATCCATGATACCACTATGAGGGGAGTTTAACCTTTGTGAGCAATAGCAGATACTACGTGGGAACAAAGTTAAAATAGACATAGCCAGAGAGAGGAAGCCAGGAGTGGAAGAAAAGAGTTAAAAGGGTCCTTCCCTATCCTGGATATTGAGCTGTGGATGTTGAGCTGCATCAGACAACCATCTTTAAAATGGTATCCAGTGTCTGCAGTTTTGGAGTTAGTGGGACAGATCAAGGGGATGATGAATTAAGAGGAAAGGAGGGTGACAGTGTTCATTAACAGCTGAGCTGAAGCGCTTAAGCTATGGGCAGAGATGAGGATCTCGGTGTTTATGCCCAGCACCTGCTGTTGACTCCTGGAGTGATAGAGAAACCTGAAGAGGCAAGAAAAAGCCCCCTGACCAGTTCTCCCTGCTGGAAGTATGGGCCTGATTTGAATGTCCTCTAATGGGATAGGAAACATAGAGCAGAGGGGCAGATATAGGGCTGGGGGAGCATCTGGACCAGGATTTGAGAGTGCTGGGGTGTGAAGGAGGAGAAGTGATATTCAGGTCCTGAGGGATGAGCACAGCAAGGTGTGTAAAGGAACTAAGCAATATCCTTCCTTCCTTCCTTCTCCCCTCCTCCACCCCCACACACCCAGGCTCTTTTCTTTTCCCCTAGTGCACATATTAGAGAGAAATTAACTTCCCCAGAGTGACAGGCCACTGGCCTCAGAGGATTTCAGATCTGTGGACAAACTCTTTTTTTAATAGACTTACATAATAGACATTTGGCTTCTAAAGCCTATTGAAGAGGCCCCCAAAGGCTGGGTCCATCCCAGGCCACTTCTGTCTGCTGCTCTCTTCTCTGAGCAGCTGGGCTGAGCAGGAGTTGATTAGATCCTGCACAGGAAAACCAATGGGATTTAAAGAGGCAGATGCAGATATCCGTGAGGTGAGCAGAGGCCTTGCCTCTGGACCTCAGCTGGGACGCTCCATGGAAGGAGCAATCACTGGATCTTTGGGTTTTACAAATTCATTTTAATAATGATGATGATAACATTGCACTGTTTCTGTTCATTGTGACATTGTGGTGATTGTTAGGAATATCTGGAAATAGGATGGACAGCCAGGGTTTGGCTGAGCTAGGGTATCCCAGCCAGATCCTAAAGGGATCTCTCCACACAGAATTTCATGAGTGTGCAGTAGCACTGATAGAAATCCAAATCTAGCATCTGATGAATTACAGAATCATAGAAAATTAAGGTTGTAAGGGACCTCAGGAGGTCATCTTGTCCAAACCCGTGCTTCTGATGAAGTGAGTGCCTTCTACTTGACTTAAACTAACATGGATAACTACGTCTCTCTACTCATAAAATCCCAAACCAGAGTTCCATGCACACTTAGCTATTCCTAGTTAGCACCCAGGACAAGCCCTAGAAGTCTGGAGTGGGTTTTAATGAGCTCAAAAGAGCTCTAGACTGTGTTTTTGCATCTCTCAGATGACTGGGTTGTGACCTATGTCCAGGCTGGGGTCTAAAACCAGGATACTATCAGTGTGTGGCCAGTCTAGAATGTGGGTTGGGATGATCCCATAGGATTCCTATGATTTGGTCAGCCTGCAGTGTTTGTTGATTAGTACCTACAACTGATTGAAGAACTCCCAACTAGCTCACAACAAATCAAGGAAATGTGGCAAAAAGCACAGATTGTTGGCTCTGAAACCAGCATTGTGGGAGCTTATGGTAACTCCCAGATAGTGCTTGGGACAGATTACAGTATTGGAACTGATTGGCATGCTGTTTTCTAGGTGCTTTGGTGACACAATCACACTGCCTTGTTCTAGTACCAGAGTCTGTTGTGCCCACGTGTCATATCTTCTTTTTATCTTATTATTAATAATTATAGTTGGCACCCTCCTGGTAGTTCTGTCTGCAAGGAACTGAATCTAGAATCATCTGTATTTTCTGATTTGTGCTTCCCTGGTACTAGGCTGTGAAATTTCACAGCTATGTTGTATTCTTTGTTGCTGTTAGTGGGGTGTCCCTGGACTAGGAAGTCTGGCTCTCTGTGTTAATAATGATTCCACAGCTGCAAATGAATGTTTCTCTTGAGGTTTGTATTCCAGTGTGAAATGGGACTCCCTTCAGTGTCTTGGTTCCTGGGTCAGCGCTAGACTAGGTTCTGCTCCCTGCCTTTATTGAGCTAATAGAAACATTCTCTCTGCCAAGTAACTCTTGGTCGTGGTGCCCATCTGATTCCTGAGAATATCTTCCCATGGCATACTCTGGTCTCTGTGTAAAGCAGCTGTCCCCAGAGATATTTAAACAGGCTCCATAGTCACCATGTAGTTAAATGATTCACTTGCTTACCTCTTTTGGCTTCAAGAATGAGCAAGACGGGATACAATAGGCAGAGCTCAGCCTTGGCTGTATGTAGAGCCTCAGAGGCATTGTGTTAAGGGTAGATGAGGTTGGCAGGGTCTGAAATCCCTCAGGGCAGACTCAGGTGGCTTCAGTGCCAGAGTCCAGCTCAGCCAGGCTCAATTGGGAGCATTTGGCAAACATGCCTCTTTAATTACCTGGATCTATATGTGTGCCCAGAAGGAAGAAGCCAGAAGACAATGTTTCAGGAATAGTTAACAGTAAGCAGTTCCCATTGTGACAGTAACAGGCTAAGGGAGCAGGGCTGTTCTAGGGGTTAGGCAGCTAACTTCAGACACTGGAGACTGAGGTTTAGTTCCCTGTGCGACTTTGAGCATGTTGCTTAGTCTTCTTAAGCCTGGCTTTCCTATCTAATTTAGGGATAATAACACTGCTTTGGCTTACAGTGGTCTGAGAGTGAATGCACTAAAAATGTCCGGATGCTGCAGTAATGGGGGGAGATGTAAGTAACAGGGACACTGCTGAGTGTGTCTGAAAAGCTGGGGAAAATCTATTTTTCCTAATGGATTTCATCATGTCTTTTTATAAATGCTATTTTACAAACCCAAGTCTGGGTGCTATAGGTAACTTGGCATCACTTATCTGACAGCTCAGGCTGAGCGGAGGATGGTCCATTCCCAGCCGAGGAGGGTGACGGTATTTCCATCCCCTCCTTGAGAAATGGAATCTCCCACAAATTGGTTCCAGATACCTTGGACCTGGGGTTTAATCCTCCTCCATCCTTTACATACCCTTTTTGCTTGCAGAAGTAGAGGGGAGTTTTTGGTGCGTAAGCATTGCTTGCCTGGGTCTTTGCTTTTCTCTTTGAAGAGACGGGGAGAAAAACAGAATGAAAGGGCAAAGTATCTACTTCCTAGGGTCTCTTCCTAAGCCATTACATGAAGAGGTTAAAGGTCAGGCAGGGGAAGCTTACAGTGAGGAGATGCTGTGTAGTGCTTCTGAAGTGGGGGGTGGGAAGCTGTTTTTTATTACTGGTTTGAATTAAGATTGATTTTCTTTGGATTCTCAACCTCCCCCTTGAGACCAGACTCCAAAGACCCTGGGGCTGAAATTGAAGTGGAAGGTGCTAATTAAAAGCACCATTTATCGTTCTTTGAAAATACACCCTAGGAGAGTGTGCGTGCGTGTGTGTGTGGAGACATAAGCCCTGAAACTAAGCCCTTCTACTGCATGAGGGTGCCAGTTGCTGGTACCCAAGCTGTCCCCCTCTAAGTGTTACATCTTGCCAGGGAAGGTATGCAAAATGCAGCCAGGTACAGCCTCAGAGATTCAGGGCCTGAAGCATGCAGGACCCTCAGCCTGTGCTAAGAGTGCTGAGCAAATGTGGGTTCAGTGTGCATGGGAATCCTGATGAAGACTGTGTTACCACTCACATGCACCTTCTCTTTAGAGGATGTTAGTCTGCTGTGGTAGCAGCTCCTGCTTTTAGCCCTGAAGGCTCCCCCTTTCAGTCTTTGGTTGCAGCTAGTCCTCTTGCCAATCCTAGGAAGACTGAGAAACTGCTTCAGCTGTCCTCCCTTGTTCTCCCTGCTAATCACTCCCTTTCACCTCCACAATGAACCCGAGAACTGGATAGGGACTTGCAGCATGATTGGAGGTAGAGCAGCAAGGGACTTGATAGTGGGGAACGTACCCTGGGATTGCAAGTCTTTTGTAACCTCACTGATTTTAGTAGTATATTACACTTCAGATAGGTTTGGCTCATGCTTGTGAAGTTCATCTACAAAAGGTGTTTTGTAAATTCCCATTTGAGGATTAGAACTGAGAGACTGGAGGGAGAATGGTTGTCTTATGAGAAATGTGCACCCACAGGTAATTGGGTATTCTTGTCTTTGATAGATTTTCGGTGTGCGTTCATTTTGGTGTTAGTTGTTGTTTGGTTTCTCCTACATATTTTCCCAGGGCATTTAGTACACTGGATGAGATGTATTACATTTCTGGAGGTGCACTAAATGCCCTGATGGAAAATATGTAGGAGAAACCAAACAATAACTGTGTACCAGAATGAACACACACCAAAATCTGTCAAAGACAAAAATACCCAGTTACCTGTGGGTGCACACTTCTCACAAGACAATCACTTCCTCTCTGACCTCTCAGTTCTAATCCTCAAAGGGAATTTACAAAACACCTTTCGTATATGAGCCTACAAACTTCACTTCATAAATTATAAGGGGCCTGCCATCCGATAACCCCAGGTAACCTCTCTACATTTTACCAGCTGCATTCTATCACCAGGTCAACATTCGTCCCTCCTCCCCCCCAACCTACCTGTCTCACACCTATTGTCTCCCATGGCCTGTGATCCTCACTGCCACACAGTTGCATTTTCACAGGCCTGCATTTTGCATATTGGCTTCTGTTCCATCTTGGAGAACACACAACAACAGCAGACTCTCCCTGTGCCTGAAGAAGGGTGTTTGTGCCCGAAAGCTTGCAAAGAGCAATTTTTCCAATGACTTAGTTGGTCTAATAAAAGATATCACATTTACCCAAAGAGCCTTGTTTGCCTATGTCCTTAGATCGACATAGCTACGACCAACACCTGCCATCCAGCAGAAGGAATTCTGGGAATCTAACCTGCTTCCCAAGGTGTCATTCTTTCCTTGCTCCTGATGGCTGCATGACTCACAGAACCAATGGTGGGATATGGGCCACTTCGTCCCTAGGTCACCAGAATGTGCAAATTATTCCAGTGGCAATCAGAGGTCCTCATCTTTTGATGGCTATTTGGTGAAAAACAGGCCACAAGGAGTCCTAGGCCTTACCTCAGCCACTGATAATCAGCCAGCCATGACAAAGTGGCACCATTGTTGGCCACCCCAGCAGAAGAGCTAAGTAATCGATGATACCTATAGAGTGAGTCCCTCTGATTCTCCTCAGATCTCTTTGTTCCTGGAGACATGAGCTCTCCATCCCCAAGCAAGGTGTCCCTTCACTGACCACTCATGACTCCCAGCAGCTGGAAGGGACTGGTTTCCCTGTATTTTCACCAATCTGTGAAACCAATACAGACATGATGGCAGCTGTTTGATTTTCATGGCATCATGGTACCCAGAGTAGACCTGTGTTTTCCTGCCACTGCAGGGAAAGTCTTTGCTCTGGAAAGTTATCAACATGGATGTGGGTAGGAAGTAACACAAAACCCCGGATCCCAACATGACTCAGGTGATTAATGCCAACGGCCTTTCTCTCCAGTACAAATCACACCCACAAGGGAAAATCACACACCATACCCCTGCTGTCAGTGACTGAGGTACGGCCACCGCTGAAATGCTGATGCTTTTATCCCCCCGGCCCTGGGTGCCTGTAACACTGATGTATCCCATTCCACTTCTGTAGCTGTTGGATAGACATATATTTGCAAAGGGAGGGAGTTAGAACAAGGGAGACCTGGCTCTGCTGACTTGCTGTCAGACCATGGGCTAGTCACATTGCTCTAAGTGCCTCAGTTGCTCCATCTGTCAGACAGGGAGAATGATACCCACCTACCTTTGTACAGACCCTTATTCACCTTGGGTAGAAAGTGTCTTTTAAGAGCTTGTTATTTTAAAATCTCTAGGAGAGAGAGGCAGAAAATGCAGCAAAGTCACCACCAGAATCAACAACCCAAATTACATTGGCACCAGCCAGGAGTCCCATCATCACATTCCAGCAGGGAGACACAGGTGGCACCTGAACACTTCCTGCTACTGGTTTAACCATTTAGTGGCAGGTGGATACAGGGGGAGCAGGTTGGCATTCAGCTGGGGTGGGCTCACCACTTAGTGTCCAAATCCCCTATGCACATCCTTGGCAGCTAGGAGAGGGAGTGTGCAGCTCCGAGCAGCCAGCCGGGAGGTGGTGGTGGCAGGAGGGGGCGGGCACACATAGTGTGCCCGTGGGGCTGCCAGGCGCCTCTCATTAGAATGCATTTGTTCCACAATATTACAGCCGGCTGGTTCATCTCTCTCTCTCTCTCCCTCTCTCTCTCTCTCTCTCTTTCTTTGCAAGGCTGTTGCTTACAGAAGGTAGAGGCAGGGACTTGGGCTGGGTCCAAACTCTGGTGCAGCTCTGCCTCTCCTCTCCTCGGTCTCTCGCTGTGCACAGAGCCGGGCCCCCTGCTGTGCCCTCGCCAGCTTTTACAGCCGCCCTGCCTGTCAGAACAAATGGTACGGCTCAGAAAATAAACTCATCTCATTTGTATGACAACACGGCCCCTCCGGTTAGAATGCTGCACCATTGCTTTTAACAAGGCTTTAAGCTGTTCAGTTCAGAGACTGTAACAGCCCCTGGGTTATTGAAACACAATAATTCCCCTGCTCCATCATCCCAGGCTCGTTCCCTAACCGCTAAACCTTCATTACGGTGCCCTGGATACTCCTTCTCCTGGATGAGGCTGCCCAGGCGGCATGATGCCCTGCTGCAGTCATCCTCCTTCCCCCTTGATATCAGAATCCTGACTCTTGCATCCCATGCTCCTCCCTGTAATTGAGAAGGGAAGAAGAGTCTTGATTCCTAAACTGTCTGAATATGTGTGAATGTGTGACTACAATGAGGTGTTGGTTGGTTGATCCGTGTGTGCAGGTGGGTGTCTATGTGCCAGAGTGGTTGTGTATGTGTGTCTCTTTCTGGTTCTGTGCAGGAGTGATTGTGTATATGTGTTTTTCTCTAGTTATGTATGTGAATGCAGGTGGTGTTATGCATTTGTGTGTCTCCAGATGTGTGTGGGAGAAGGCATATGTTTTTGTATGCATATGTCTCTTGTTTTGTGTTTGTATGTACACTCCTGTGCACATTGCAAGTTTTTTCAATGAGTGTGTTTGGTGCTCTTTGTATGTATATTCTGTCCTAGCTATCTGAGTGTTTCTGTGTCTCTTGCTGCAAACACATGTGTTTATAGATCTCTGGTTTTATATGTTTGTGTACATCTGTGTGTATCCAGTGGATTGCATCTATTTATATATCTCCATTAATATGGTTCTGTGCATGTGTAGGTACTTTCATGTATGCATTTGTGTATCTTTCTAGTAGCTGTGAGAGCATATGTATATCTCTAGTTGTGTGTTGCAATGTGCCTCTGATTGTGCCTGTATCCATGGCCAAGCCAAGCTTTCTGTACATGGCCTATTCTCAATGTGCTGTGCACTCCCCCACTGTAGGATATAACTTCATAATTCAATAGTGGAGGATTGGCTTTGTCCCAGCACAGAGAGGCTCAGGAAGAAGCTTGGGGGTCTGAGTGAAGTTCAAGAGTGACTCAGTAGGAACCAAGGAAAAAAAAACACAGGGGAAGTTATAATAGACATTCACAATGCATGACTTGACATATACCCCCTGTAATATGCACCAGGCACTGACTTGGTGTGACACACACAGATCCTGATCCTGCCTCATGGGTGTGAGTGGGGAGTTTTTCCACTGAAGCCCATGTGTGCAGTCTTCTTAATAACACAATGGATAGAAATGGATAGAGATGCTGCAAGTAGGAGGACATAGATGGATCTCTGTCATTCTCCATCCCTAGCAACCTCTGCCCCAGCTACCTGTGTATGCTCCTCTTCATCTTCATGTGCTGCTTAACTTGCTGCCTGCTATTAAATGGGGAGCTATTTTGTCCCTCATGAGAACAGGGACTGGAAATCAGGATTTCCAGGGTCCTATTTCTTGGCCCTGCCATGAATTTCCTTGGGTAAGGCACTGTGTATTTCCTCATTTGCAGAAATAGGATAATGCTGAGCTATCTCCAAAAGATGTGCTAGGCTAATGGTTCTAATGGGCTTTGAGCTAGTTCAAATGAAGGTGGTGCTGGAGATCATAGTATTGTTACTAGCGGTTGGTGGACAGAGCTGGTGAGTTCATCTGAAGGCTGTGATAAGTCAGGCTGGGCTGCTGGGGTGATGTTGTTACCTTCTTGTGATACATCAGGGACTTTTAGGAGACTTTACTTAAGTTAACAGAGCATCTCTGGGGTTTTTAAAAGCAAACAGATCTTGCCAGTGAGGGATCCACTTGATTTAATGGTAGGATTAGGCTCAAAAAGCTTGCTCTTATAGGAGGCCAATAGAGAGCTGCTGCTGGTTAGGTTGGTAATTTGGGTTCTACAGAACCTGATTCTCCAGGAAGGCTCCCCCCACTTTACCTGTGATGTGTTATGGAGTTTGGAGTAAGCATCCTGGCTCCCCTGCCAGCCCAACCTGGGGCCAGGGTCTCCCTCAGCATGTCCCCTACTGCTTGGAAGCAGGAGTCTTCACAGTAATGAGAGTGCTAATGGAATGCATAGCCATTTGGTAGCTCAGGGCTGGGAGTTTGCAGGGCTGTGTACATTCCTGCTGGTGAGTGCACAGACACAGAGGAGCAAACAGCGGCAGCCAGATTTACTGCTGCAGTGAAAATAAACCATTTGTCAATGAGAGGATAATACTGGGATGCCAAAAGCTTGAGGCCATGCCACCATGGGATATGAGCTCATGTGCTGAGCAGGGTGGAACTCACCTAGTGCTTGGGTAAGAGTCTGATACATCTGGGTCAGGAATCCTACATGTACAGCTGCAGGGAGCAGTGCTGGGGATTCAGTAGTGCCCTTTCCTCCGTGTTGATATGGAACCCATCTCCATACATGGTTCAAGGGGGCTTTCCAGCCCATAGCTGCAAAACCAACCCCACCCTGAATATCACCTCTGCCTTGTGATGCCAAACCAAGAGCCCACTCAGGATGCACTTTGCAGACAGACAGAATAGGACTTTGATGGGTACACTGTGCTATTTAAGGGGCACTATCTTTGGAAATAATACAATAATGCAGGTCTGATCATTTGTGATCCCATGCAAATTTAATCAGACTAGTGACCTGCTCTTTTAATTATTTTTAGCTGATAAAGTTCTCCCTTCAGTTCCAACCATGTTTAATCCTTTCCTCTTTCCCAGTGAGCGGAATACTCCAGAAACATAAAACCAGTGTTAAATATTCTGTTTTCCTAAAGGGCACAGAGCACTGCCTTTAATACTTACAGCCTATTCCTTCGTCTGTATGGGGGGCAAAATCCAACAACCAAGACACAGAAATCACTATATACAAGTTGATTTGATAAGTTTAGGGCAGGAAATAGCAAGATGGACAACTACAGCTAATACTTATGCACAGTGGAGGAAAATATAACTCAGAGCATGGATTTTCTGTTGGAGGAATGCATATAAAAGGGACCTAGATGATGACAGTGAGTAACAAATTGGATATGAGTTTGCATTGAAGTATGCCAGGACCAAAGAAAACAAAGTATTTTGTTCTCCACTGTCTTGGACTTGTGTAGTCATTTATGTATGTGCAGAGTGGATTTGGTTTGGTAGCATGGCACACTCACTTTGCAGTGTGGCTATTAACTCATGAGGTTTCAAGCCACGGAGAATCAGGTTCAGTTGGAGCATTGTCCCACAGAGCCATCTCACCGTGGAGCAGAGACAAGGCAGATGGCTCTTGGTAAAGACCACTTGAAATTTAAAGTTTGTTCACCAGAGTTTAAGACATCATGTCCAGGAGCAGGGAGGAGATGATTCATCTTTTACAGCTCTGATGGAACTGCACCTGGAATACTGTGTTTGGTTCAGGTGCCTCGATAACAGCAAGACCTTACAATCATAGAATCACAGAAAATTAGGGTTGTAAGAGACCTCAGGAGGTCATCTAGTTCAAGCCCCTGTTCAAAGTAGGACCATCCCCAATTAGATCATCCCAGCCAAGACTTTGTCTACTTGGGTCTTAAAAACCTCTAAGGATGGAGATTCCACAACCTCTCCAGTGCTTTACCACCCTCCTAGTGAGAAAGTTTTTCCTAATATCCAACCTAAACTTCCCTTGCTGCAACTGAGACCATTTTTCATTATTCTGTCATCTCACCACTGAGAACAGTCTAGTTCATCCTCTTTGGAACCACCCTTCAGGTATTTGAAAGCTGTTATTTAAATCCCCTCTCAGTCTTCTTTTCCCCAGGCTAAATAAGCCCAGTTCCCTCAACCTTTCCTCATAAGTCATGTGCCCCAGCCCCCAACCATTTTTGCTGCCCTTTGCTGGATTGTTCCAGTTCATCTACATCCTTTTTGTAGGGCCCAAAACTGGACACAGTACTCCAGATGTGGACTCACCAGGGCCAAACAGAGGGGAATAATCACTTCCCTTGATCTGCTAGCAGCACTGCTACTAATGCAACCGCAACCAGGATGCCATTTGTTTTCTTTGCAACAAGGGCACACTGTTGGCTCATATTCAGCTTACTGTCCACCATAACCCCCAGGTCCTTTTCTGTAGAGCTGCTGCCCAGCCAGTCAGCCCCCAGCCTGTACTGATGCATCCTGACCTAAGCGCAGGACTTTGCATTTCTCCTTATTGAACCTCATGAGATTTCTTTTGGACCAGTCCTTCAATGTGTCTAGGTTTCTTTAAATCCTAGCCCCACCTTCCAACATATCTACTACTACTCCCATCCTGGTGTCATCTGCAAACCTGCCACTGTCTGGTATTATTGCTCAATGTGCAGATTCCATCTACCCCGTCTGAACATTTGTAAAGATTGCAGCTTTAGATAAAGTGCTGTTTGTTGGACACTGCATTTACACAGGGAGCTGTCCAAGATGTTCATCTTGTGAAGTTATTACACAAGCATCCATATTGAGATCTCAGTCTTTTCAGCTTGGCCTGTACTTCTCTGTCAAGGTCATGCTCAGTGGAGGACTCATTTGGAACTCCCTTCACTCCTAAGAATTTTAGTAGCTGGTGAGAACATTTACCATCTCCACCATCCACCAGCACCTCTTCAGGGAGGTTATGACCCTTTCTTTGAAAATACCTGAAGGGTAGAGACATCCAGCAGTGTGGTGGATAATTTGCCATCTGTCACTCTGGGGGGAAGCATTTTGTGACTCCTTTCAGTGATGGATCACAGAACTGTGGGGTTCTGCTTGGGTTTTCCTCCAGTTGACTTTAGAGGGGAGACCAATGAAGGCTACTGCTCCTCAATGTACCCAAGAAGCCTTTTGATTAAAGCAAGGTGGAGTACTGCTTGCTGGGATGTGTAGTTTCTGTGAGTAATGTTTCTGTGTCAAGAATAAGGAAGTGGCTGCAGTTGGCTTCATTTGCCCCCAAAAAGTATGGTCCTTTGATTTATAATGTGGTCTTCAGGTAGGTATGAAAGGTTATACCTGCAATAGCTTATTATGAGTGACATGGGAGGGTATTGGCATTGCTTGAGCATTTGGTGCCCAGGCTGGTATGATGCAGAAATTCTTACCTGCACATTCATTGGCAGGCCATGGCGGGGTAAAATGCCATCAGTAATTCAAATGAGATCAGCACCCAGTTTTCCCCTCTGAAAAAGGAAGCCATGTTAGTCACTTCAGCATCCCCCTTCCTCCTCAGGCAACCCAACACCTCTACCAAAAACAAGAAGGAAAGAAAGCCTAAAAGGGTAAAGAAGGATTTTCATTATGAAGTTAATTAGCTTCTGAGCCAAGCTGCACCTTTTCAAGAGGAGGAATTAGAGGGATTTAATTGCTTTATCAGCCTTCTCTTTGATTTTCAGCAATCAGGCCGATTCCATTTAATTTAACTGCCACAGATGAGAAGAAAATTGATGCACTCACCTGCCTCGGAGCAGAAAGAGAGAGTGAGAAAGAAAAGTTGGAGAAATTGGCAAATATAGTGTCTGCAGATTAATGAAAACCAACAGCATTTGCTCACAATTGGAAATGATGTGCCTGCCCTGAGGTGTTTGGAGCTGTGCGAGTGCTGCTGCGCATTGTGATGTGAGACCCATTTTAATGGCAGAAGAGAGGGAAAAGAGAGTGGACCTGCCCTGGGGAAACAGGGAAATGTATTCCTGCAATGATCAGGGGTCAATTAATGGATGGATATGCATGGGAGGAGGGACTGGGGGATGGACAGTGTAGTCTCATGCTAGTATATTATCAGGCAGAGGTCACTGTGCTGTATGGGATTGGTGCATTTGTCATGTCCTCTGTTAGTAGACTATATTCTGCCTTTGCTGGATGAATCTCATCCTAGGTAACTGAGATGATCCATCTGTCCTTTCTTGGGGTGAAGAGGAGGTGTGGGAAACTGCAGCAAGGCCTTGGCAGTTCTGTAAGTCATTACAATACCGTTTCCATCCCCCACTAAAATAGGATGTGAAATCTTCTCCTTTCCTTTCCTTGAAGATATTATACAGAGGGTAAAATAGATGGAAACAATGTAGAAAGAGTAAGAAAAGAAAGGGGATAGGGGAGGGAAGGAAGCAGTAACAAGGAAGAAGGAGCTGAGGTAGGGACATTAGAACTGGGATCCATCAGAGCAGGGCTGACAGACTTCCAAAGACTAAAGCCAGAATTTAACAAAGTAACCACAAATGTTTTGGGCTGCCTTCATTGGGGCTGCTTCTTGCCGGGCACTTTCCATCACTCTCACTTTTCTCAGCAAGGTGAGTATAAATTTCAGATTTTCATGGTAGGACCGTGCTTGAGTGATAATGCTCATGGCTGTTTGGATGGGACCACGTGTTCAGGGAAAAGGCATTTCTTCCAGAGGTATGGCATAATGTAGTCACATGAATATCCAAGACAATTCTGAACAAGCTACTTGGGGGTACCAGAAGCAATATAGTCACGTTAGTACAGAGCTCAAACCCTGATGAGAAGGGTGGACCTGTTGAGAAGTGGGTCTATTAGCTTGGAGGGAGCGCTGCCTCTGGCTAACTGAGCTAACTTGCTCAGAGTTGATTTGGGTATCTTTCCATGGCTCTACAATGTGCTGTGTAGATATGGTGCTAGTCTGATTTCCAATTGAGAAGAATAATGTGCTGAGTCGATTGAAAATTTTTAGATAACATTTTTTTTCCCACTAGAAAATATTGTTTAAGTAAATGTAAGCTTTGTGCAGAAACCTGTTGATTTTGTTGGCAGTTTGCTTTAGAAATTGAAAAAAGCATTTCAGTAAGTTTGAAGCATTCACCATTTTCAGAATGAAATCTTTTTAAATCTTTTGATTTGAAATTACCTTTATTTGGATTTTTTTACAATATAAAGGTAAGCTGACTTTTAGAAATGTCATAAATTAAAACAAGATTTGTTGTTAGTCTGTTAAAGAAACAGTTTGATTTTACTGGCATTAAACAGTTTGATTGACCCCTAATGAAATATTATAAATTGTATTTAATGGGAAATGTCAAGCTTCTTTGTTTCCACTCTGATCTAGAATGAAACACATTTTGAAAATGCAGATCATCTCCTGAAACACAAATCCCAATTCCTATACTGCACTTATAAGGAAGGGCACTTACCAAGCTCCTGGAGGTGATGGTATAATCCCAACCCTGGATTTATTGGTCCAATTCCATTGTAATTTCTAATTCAAATTTCAGGTATTTAATTTTTACCCATCTCTCATTGCAAGCAGCAGGGCAGGGGGAAGGGATTATGGATTGACATCTTTGGGTAGAGCCTGAAGATGATCATTAATTATTTGCAGAAACCCAAATTGAGATTGGATAAATTCAGCCCCATTGATCTAGGCCTATGGTCTCTAACTTTATGCAGTAGGAGATCACCGTTGGCATTTAAAAGCAACCCAAGATCTACCATGGGCAGCTGCCAGCCCCTCCCCCGCTCACCCCCCGCCCACGCAGCAGGTAAGTCTGTGGGGTGGGAAGAGGGAGGACAGATCAAGGCAGAGGGAGAAAAAATTATTTGGGGATGCGCTTCCCCAGCAGATAAATTCCACCTTGCCATGGCCCCACTCAACTTACCCCTGCTCCTGCCTCTGCGGCACTGACCCTCACCGTAGGGGGCCCTGATCTAGCCCCCATCCCTCCCCTCCCCCATGGACTGACTTGCTGGGCGGGGGCACGTGTGCATGCACGCGAGCACTCAGCCCCCCAACCCCAGCCTCTGATTGACTCCAAGTGGCTCCGAGAGCTACCACAAGGGGCTTTGAGATCTACCAGTGCATTGAGATCTACTGGTTGGTGGCCAAAGATCTAGGCACTGGTAAAAACATGTAATAAGAGACAGTTCTTGCTTCAAAGACTGGATGAGCTAAATAGAGAAGACAGAGAGAAGACAGGGAAATAAAGGCACAGACGGGTGATATGACTTAGGCAAGTTCACAGTGTTTATCGGTAATAGTTCTGGGAATACAGACCAAGCTCCTGATATGAAACCGCTAGACAACATTGTATCCCTTTTAGAACATCATTTATCTGGAAGCCAGAGTCCAGGTTAGGGCAGAAACTGTCACTGTGCTGCTGGCTCTTGCCTAGAACCTAACACCATTACAAGCAGATCTAGACTGCAGCAGCCCTGTGGGCTGTAATTAAAATCCCTAGAAAGGCATTGTCTCCTGCTGATTCTGCTTTGTTCACCCATGGCAGGTTAGATGAAGGGGTTAATAAGGTATTATTTCCCCTCCAAAGCCCTGACGGTGCATTTCCTTGTGGCCTGCCTGCCAGGCTTGGCCTAGCTCTGTGGATCAAAGGCTGGTTATCACTAATATTGAGCTGTTGTAACCTCTGTCCCCTTTGATTAAAGTGGCGCTGCTGTGAATTTCTCAGTTAATCACGCCTTGGCTCTCCGGGTCAGCCAGCAACTTGGCAAGTTCAGAAAACTACAGCGGAGGAGAGAAAGGTAAAATGTATTATGCAAATGTGATTATGATTGAGTCAGACTCCACCCAGCCTAGACCTCCTGCCACCAGTGGAGTTGAAGAGATATTAATAGCCTATCCTTCGCAAGAGGATCCATGCTGAGGGAAAGTGGAAGAGGGGAAGCCAGCTCCTAGTTCCTCCCACTACCCACAGGGAGGGCAGGGCCTGCCGTATTCCTGGAATATACTGGCTCATGGAAGTGTCCAGTGTGTTCAGGATGGAGGAGGAAGAGAAGTTGACCTCCCAGGAATTTGCCATCCCTAAGGGCTGTGTTGTACAGATGTTTTGCTGGGCACACTGGAAGAAGAGCTTTAGCTAGAAGGCCCAGATGCAACAGCACTGCTCTCTACCTTGCCCATCCCTCTAGAGCCTGCCTCTACTCACCTCAGGGTGCAAGATGTCATTGGAGGCCAGGGAAAGGGGTGGCAGGCAACCTAGAACTAGTATTCATTCCAAAGCATCTAGTAGAAACAAAGGGGTGTATTGGTCTCTACATGCCTGCCTGGGGCTGGAGGTCCAGGATTCAGATCTTCATGTCAGCCAGGTGGGGTCCCTGAAAACAATGGTGTTCTGGTATTGGTCAGGCCAAGTGATTAGCTTAATGTCCAAGTCATTGCCATAATATATTCAGATATTACAATCTCCGACAACGCAGGCAGAGGCATTCTGCGATGGGAGGGGAGGAGGCTGGCACAGGATGAGGAGAGCTATGCTCCATTGTGAGCATCAAGTTTTCCCACTTACTTCAGTTTCCCTGTGTGAGGGTAATGGTACTTCCCTGCCATTCGGAAGAGGTGCGATTTTTCCTTTGCACTTGTACAGTCCTCTGATATGCTTTCAAATGTTGCACCATTAGCATTTTAGTAGCACCTATAATTGGCTGCCAAGAACTAGACTCCATACAGACATGTACTGTGACATGCCATTGCCTGTCCCAAAGAACTGAGGCCCAGATCCTCGAAAGATAAGCATCTAACTGTCATTGAAATCAATAAGAGTTAGGTGCCCCATAACCTTTGTGGATCTTGGCCTTACAGTCTAAGTCCATGTCTACATTGGGAGTCCTTTTCCAGCTTAGGGAGATGGGCGTACTGAGCTGGTAAGGAAATCTTGATGTGGATGTAGCTGGGTTTGTACTGTAGAGTTACCCCTAGTCCTTCCAGCATGAGATGAGCTGTACCAGTGGTGTAACTGCATCTGTAGTGGAGGCTTCTTCCATCCCAGTTAGCAATCATGCCTTGGATTGGCAGACCTGCGCAGGCAGAAGTCTTCACTATAGGCTTGATCTACGTAGACAAGGCAGACATGCAATGGGTGGGGTCCATGAGGCAGATAGACTTGTCTACAGTCACACAACAGATTAGTAGCAGAGTCAGGACTAGACTTCGGTCTCCAGATTCCCACACCAGCACCAACGTGGGAGACCATGCTGCGTGCCTCTCCTTAAATTCCAGAAGTGAATGCCAGTTTTAGGAGGTCATGCACCATATGTAAAGGCAGGGACTTGACTCATTCGAGCAGGCCTGATGGAAAGCTCTGGCCTCAGAAAGTTTTCTGTATTGATTCATATTCCATCTGGATCCCAGTCTAAACCTCCATACACTCAAATGCCTGCTGTCTGAACAAATGATACGGAAGACCCCCTCCTCCTTTGATCTTTCCTGTCTCTGCCAGACTCTTGTCCTTCCAACTACACTGCCCTGTTGTGGGTTACGTCATAAAGTTCAGCCTAGAAAGGAAAAGATGGTAGTGCTCCTGGATGTGGCGGGGTTGGGGGGGGGGAGGGGTAGGGGGTACAGGGCACTCCTATAGTGGAACTGCAGAGCAGAGAACAGGGGTGTGCAGTGCAGGCCTGGACTGGGGAGCAGAGTACATTGGTGCTGTAGTGCTGCAGTATAGGTCTAAAATGGGAAGCAGAGGCTACAAAGAAATGGGGGAACACATTGGTGCTGCAGGTCTGTAATGGGGAGCAGAGCCCAAGTGAAGATGTAGGACCAGGGGTGCTCCTGCAATGCTGCAGTGCAGCTCTGAGCTGGGGAGTGGTGCATAGAGGGTGGGGAGTGAGGGCAGGGGGCTCTGGTGGAGTGAGCACGGCAGGACGTTCCTGATCAGACCCTCTAATTAAGTGCTTGCTTCTATTTTATTTCCTCAAATCTTCCCAATTTGCATCATTTGTTTCCTTGTTGGAGTGAAACAGCAAGAAACTTTTTAAAATTTAAATTCTGAAGTGCTGGGACTGGGCCCCTGCTGGGGAGAAAGTCCTGGAGCTCCACTCCTGATGGCTTTGGGAGCATGGGGTGATGTTTCAGTGTCTTGCACTCTCTTCTAGAGGCAGGTGCCATTCTGCTCAGTTGGGTCACATGGCTGTCATTATATTATCAAACCTCACAAGCATGGGAATGGAACCACGATGCCTGCTGCTATCTTAAAGACCCCTGAGCTTGAATTTTAGTAGGTAGCACATGCAAATATTCCCATTAATGGTCTCTTCCTCTGCTTTTGTCTACCTTTTCCTTGTACGTTTCTCACTGCCTTTGCTTTTCTGCATTGTTATAGCCTCCAAGTGCATTTATTCTTTTTTTATGAGAAGTGTCAGACCCTCCTGTCCAGCTGGCTTAGGGAGCATGGACCAGTTCATGATCTAATTAAAAGCATATCTACACACAGAGGTAGCACTAATGTTCAGCTCTTCTAGTCAAAGTGCTTTGGGAAGGTGAATTAGCATTCAACTCACCATGGTATGCATAGAGAAAGTGGCTCATTGGGAAGGGAAGGGAGTCACCCAAGGCCATACATTGAGCCAGTGGCAGAGCCCGGAGCAGAATGCAGGCATCTATAGACTGAAAGACTACCTCTTGTACTTCATATTGTACTTAAAACCTCATACTTTCCTCCCTTCCCTTTAGCAAGCATCTGAAGAAAGAGTCTGAACCTGCACTGGGTTCAAAAGGGGAAAAAAAGTCAGGTTCTGGCTAGGAGGCAGATGCTGCAGTGCGGATTCTCTACTGGAAGCTGCAAGCTGACAACCCCATGCTCTTGCTTGTTAGCTTGAGCATCCATCTGATCTCACTTGGCTCACAGATGGGTGGATAACATACAGAGTCCCTCTGATAACACCGAGTAGGGTTCTGTAAACCAGGATCATGTCTCACTATGGCTGGTCTGTCCCTTCCTTTGCAAAGTGCCACCCCTTGTCCTCCCCTTTGGCTGGCATGCCTGCAACAACTAGCTCAGGATAAGGCCTGGTCAGGTGGGTCTGTAATTCATGCTGCTACAGAGATTTTCGAGTAGCTCTGGACAGTATAATATTGCTAAGCAGGCCTTAGAAGGTCTCCAGGGGCTGCTCTGATTTACACCAAGTGCTCTTTTACCCCTGAAATAACCCAGCATCCTAAAGATGCTAGTGGTGGCTTGAAGCTATTTTCTTGGACTCTTAACCCTTATCTTTATCAGACAGTATTCATCACTCTAACATCTTCCTCCTCCTTGCTTTCCTCCATTGTTTCTCCTCTTTTTCCTCTTCCTCTTGCCCTTTTTCCCTTCTCTCTTCTCTGCCTTCCTCCCCTCTGCCTGAGTTTGCTGCCTCTTGATTAAAATGTTGACTTTAACTTGGAATTAACCTGATTAATGTAATTGAAAGTAAAAGTCTGCTGCTCAGCACTTCGGGTGATGAGTGGAGATGGATTGAGAAAGAAAGCTTTCAGATTGAATACACTTCTCTCCTCTGGCTGTTAATTGCACCGTTTACTGGTACCTGACTCACTGACCATCAGTGTTTAGTCCAGTTAATGATGATACACAGTCCATACTTTCCAGAGATAATTAAAAAACATTTCAGCAGACACTGTGCTGCAGAGAGCTTTCCTGTCTGTCGCAGTCAGCAGGCCCTGGGGGTTAGGGGTTGTGCTATGTGTAGGTGGAAAAACCTGCTCCCTGGGTGTGTGAGTTGAGCTGCCTTTGTTGTTTATGTGGGAGGAGGGATGGTGACAGTTCTGAACTCCTGTTCTAATGTGCTTGTCTCTAGATTGTATGATATTGGGCCCCGATTATATTGTGAGCTCTCTGGGGCAGGGAACTTGTTTCCATGCTTCCTACAACACTTGGACCCATCAGACTCATGAGATCCAGGACTTGGTACATAGGAACATGGGACTGGAAGGAACCTCCTGGGTCAAGTCAAGTCCCCTTATATCACAGTTACAACATCATATAAAACCTTTCATAAGCTGAGCAAGGTCTATCTTAAAAGCTATTAGCATTTTTGGCCCCACAACTCCCATTAGAAGGTTGTTAATCCAGGATTCAATGCATACCTCTACCACAAACTTCAGTTATGATCCAGAATGTTTGGGTGAAACCATCTGCTCCTAGTGACAGGTACCAGTTTGCTTTATCACTTTCTTCTCCTTTTCCATTAAACTCAGTTTCTGGCAATGCCTCATTTTTATGACCTGAAAGGACAGGTTCCAGAGTGGGAATCTTTCCAATGTCATTTCTGGTAAAGACTATCCCAAAGTTTTTATTTAGTTTCCCTGCCATGTCCTTGACTTCCTTCATTGCTCCCCTGGACTCTCGGGAGTCCAGGACTGACCAATTCTCTCCCAAGTTTTCTCTTTTTGGTCTATTTAAGGAATATCTAATTACGTGTTTGATGGGGTTGCTTAATTGCTGTGTTAAGTTCTTCTTCACCCCACTCCAGGCTCCATCTTATATTTCACTTACCATAGATTGTGTTCCTTTCTGCCAGTGTCACTTTGACCATATTCCCATTTCCTGAAAGATTCCTGTTTGACCTAAATAATCTTTTGTACCTTGATATTTAACTGATTTCTACCCAGCCCTTGTCTTTTTGTTTCTATATAGATTCAAGTGTCTCAACCACTCTATTCCAAAACTCCCTATCTATAAAAAGGGGACAAAATGACCCACTTTCTCAAATGCAGAAGTATTATTATCCCCATAATACACATGTGGAACTGAGGCACAAAGAGACAGAGAGCATGTCTACATGACAAATTTACCATGTCAGGCAGCAGTGCCCTCAAACACATCACACTACTCCATGCAGGTTGCCTCCTAAACCAGGAGCTGTGCAGTGCGTAGCCCAATGCTAATTATCCCAACCAGCTACAAGGTGTCCAGTTCAAAAGGCAGTCTGTGCGGCCCAGCACAGTGGATGTAAAGGTGCTGAAACTTAGCACAAGTTTCCATGATCTAAAAAGGCAATGAGCAAAGAGATAGCAAAAATTGCAAATGACACAAAACCTGTAGGTTGGTCAAGGCAGTAGATAAATGGCAGGGACTTGAGAGGGATCTGACTAAGTTAAATAAATGGGCAACACAATTCATTTTAAGAACAAGATGGTCCCTTAGGTCATCTAGTCTGGCCTCCTATGTAAAACAAACCATAGAATTCCAGCCAGTTACTCTTGTACTGAACTCTCTAACTTATATTAATCAGGGTGTATTCCAGAAGTGTATCCAGTCTTGACTTCAGGACATCAGCATCAACCACCTCCCTTGGCAGTTTGTTCCAACCGTTAGTCAACTTCATTCACTGTAAAAAATGCTCCTTATTTTTTATTTGAAATTATCTGACTAACTTCCAGCTCTTGATTCTTGTTGTGCCATTCTCCACTAGATTAAAGACCCTTTGGTACATAATATTTGTCCAGGAAGGTATTTGTACATTGGCTTAATGGAAGATGAAGCATGTTGAAAGTAGTAATGTGATTACTCAAATGTCTTACTGACTGCTACATGAATTGTGTCCATGCAGGAGTAAAAGTTGGGTGTCACTGTGAACAGCTCCACATGTCCTGATTTACCAAATCCTAGCCTCTTGCAAATCTGTTGCACTGGGGCATGGATCAGTGGACCAGAACTAACTCTGTGCAAGGTTGAGCCTTTGGAAAAGAGGTTTAGATTGTGAGTGGTGGGGAGTAGAATTTGTCTTACAGAAGCAGCTAGAGACTTCAGCTGAGGTCTGAGTGCTGTTGTGCCATATGTTGTGTAACACAGAGGCCTGCCATCTATGCCCCATGTGGCTCCTCCTCGACCTGTCCTTTCCTTCACTACTAGGACTCTGGATCTCTGGATCAGTCCAATGATTCTCTTTAAAGGGACACAGGTTCAGAGTCAATAAACTTCCTATGACATTTCTCCAGCAAAAGTAAGGTCAGTTCCAATTGGAACAGAAACTTGTGCTCAGAAAGCTCCAAAAGGACACTTGTGCTTAAATAGAAGTTGTCTGATTGCTAAATGACCAAGAGATTCTCTCAGTGCCATCTAAACAGTTTGGGATAGATATGGTGAAGAACAAGTTTGGGATAGATATGGTGAAGAACCACTGGCAAGGGTAGATACAATAGGGCATTGACAGCTGCTTCCCTTGTGCTTGAGACTAACATGGACTCAGTGTGGTACCGGAATAATATAGCAAGAAATGAGGAGTGAGACATGGCAAACTGTTGGTATTCAAAAGGGATAGTAAAGGAAGGTAAGGATTGTTTGGGATGGTCTAGATACAGGAATAGGATATCAACAAGGAGTAAAGCATCCAGTTACCATTGACTTCCAATGGGAGTTGAACACCTAATGGCTTTAGGCCTGTAAAAAAACCCTTCTCCTCCTCCCCCCATGGACTAATGGAGTAAAATCAGGTTGGACAGTGGGGAATGTTTCGTTCTGATGGCCTAGACTCTCTCTCCATTAGACTCAAGAGTTTGGGAAGGAACACAGCTGGAACTGGATACACAGTAGGGTTCACTGAGTAGGTCTATTAGCCCAGTCATTGCCCTTCTGTTAGACCCATGATTTTGGGGGAAGACAGAGAGAGAAAATAAGACACAATGCAGTTCATTGCAAAGGTCTACTAGCTCCTGGAACAGTCTCCAAGGGAAATGGAGGGAGCTTTATTTCTCTAGTCATGGAAAACATAGGCTTGGGGAAGATACTCTGGGAAGCAATCCTGCCCAGGGCCCCAAAGGAATTAACTGGGTGCTGTAATTCAGTCTCTGACACAGCCTGTTCACATGAGCCCTACTTGCTGCTCTGCCAGGAGCCCAGGCTTAGGGTGGGTGGCAGTGCCCAGGCTCCTCCGGGGGTGCTGAACCCAGCTGTGGAGAAAGGAGAGCTATACCTGAGGGGAGCGTTGCAATGGGAGCGATTGCACTGGCACCTGTGAGGAGACCTGGCTGGCTTTTGCTTGCTATTCCCTGCACACACACAGGGAGACTCGTGCACTAAGTGACATCAAGGCTCATTATTTTCATCACATGCCACATTTGTAACCTGTTACCGAGTAAATTGTGATAAAATAGACTGGAGCAGCCCAGGGTCTGACTTTGTGCGCTGAGAAGGCTGCTGTGAGCATAGCAGCCAGGCATAGAGCCTTCCACAGCCTTGGCTTTAGCTTCTTAAAGGAACAGGGCACCTCCTCCTACAGCAGTGGGGACTACACTGGAGGGTAGGGCTAGGATTCAGAGAGCCAGACACATCAGAGGATTGGACCAAAAGAAATCTCATGAGGTTCAATAAGGACAAGTGCAGAGTTCTGCACTTAGGACGGAACAGTTCCATACACTGATATACGATGGGGACTGACTGGTGAAGCAGCAGCTCTGCAGAAAAGGACTTCAGGGTTATAGTGGACAATAAGCTGAATATGAGTCAACAGTGTGCTCTTGTTGCCAAGAAGACAAACAGCACACTGGGCTGCATTAGTAGGAGCGTTGCCAGCAAAGTGTGGGAAGTGATTTTCCCCCTCTGTTTGGTACTGGTGATGCCACATCTGGAGTACTGTGTCCATTTTTGCCCCTTCCCCTGCCCACTACAGAAAGGTTGTAGACAAACTGGAGAGAGCCCAGCAGAGGGCAATGAAAATGGTTAGGGGGATGGGACTTTTGAGGAGAGGCTGAGGGAACTGGGCTTATTTAGTCTGGAGAAGAGAAGATTAAGGGGATTTAATATCAGCCTTCAAGTACCTGCAGGGTGGTTCCAAAGAGGATGGAGCTGGACTGTTCTCAGTGGCAGCAGATGACAGAACAAGGAGAAATGGTGTCAAGTTGTAGCAAGGGAAGCTTAGGTTAGATATTGGGAAAAACAGTCTCACTAGGAGGATAGTAAAACAGGGGAACAGGTTACCCAAAGAGGTTGTGGAATCTGCATCCTTGGAGGTTTTTAAGACCTGGGTAGACAAAGTCTTGGCTGGGATGATCCAGTTGAGGATGGTCCTGCTTTGAACAGGACCATGGACTAGATAACTTGCTATGGTCTTTTCCAACCCTAATTTTCTATGATTCTAGAGGGAGCTTATGTTATTATGACATGCCTGTAATGCATTCTTCATGGGAATCACAAGTATGAATTGATCACAATGACCCAAAGATGTAGGTGGATACCATCATGGTCTTCCAGGCCACCCTTATAAATAGGGAAATGGAGGCATAGAGCAAAGGAAATGACTCAGCCAGTCTCACACAATGAGATGGGAACAGACTCTGGGTCTTTGGACACCCTGTCCTATGCTTTTAGCAATGGTTAGATTACTTCTAGGTGAAGGGCTGAAGCAGCAGCATGGGCAAATATTAAAATCACCTCTACTGCTTTTAACTTGGGCGCAGCCTGCTGATACTTGTGATCTTCTGGGACAGGGATGGGGCACTAGAAAACAGCTGCTGACAGAGTTCTTTCTCTTTGGAGGGTCTCAATCCAGCTCAAAGCTTTTTTGCTTTTAAAGGGACCTGGATTAATTTCCCTACTTGGAGATGCCAGTTCTGTTTTTGGTCCTTTGTGGACCCATGACTGCAGTATCTGAGTGCCTCATAATCTTTCCATCCAGGAAGAGCACACACCAACTGCTGAAACTTCCTTAGACTGACGAAGGGTTTTTGAACCCGAAAGCTTGCTTAATAACTTTTCTCCAACTATTTGGGTTGGTCTAATAAAAGATATCAAATTCACCCAAGGAAACTTGTCTGTCATAATCTTTGCTGTATTTATTCTCACATAACTGATGTGATGTAGGGTAATGCTATTATGTCCACTTTATGGAGACACTGAGGAACAGCAAAGATAAATAACTTGCCTAAAGTTGCAAAGAAAGTCAGTGGCAGAGCAGGGAATGGAAATCAGATCTTTCAAGGACCATGACAACTGAACCATCTGTCCTCTGTATTTTGCTATATAGAGAAGTGATGGTCATTCCATGTTAACTATTTTATGAGAATGATTGCAGCTTTCTCAGGTGAGATCCAAGTCCAGCAATGGACCCCCACATCAACATTATATTAAGATTACATATATTCAGGGTTTATAAAAGGTCAATAAATGATGACTGTATGGTACAAACATGTTACAGGCATGAATAGCATGCGTTACTTCTGGCTATAAGCATATCATGAGAAGGCAGTAGAAATGGATACAAGTAGAGTAGATCAAAAAGATTTGTTTTCAACAATTCAAAAAAATTATTTCAGGTTAAAATATTTTCTGTAGTTGAAATCACTATTTTTTGTTCTGATTTTTAGCTTGTTTTGAATTTTTAACATAAAATTAAAGGTCATTTTGAAGTGAAAAGTCCTTACAAAGTGAAAAATTGACACACTTCATTTCAAACTGTATGAATCATTCATTTGAATTTTTAGGGTTTTAAAAAATAAGTCTGGATGAGAAATGTCATACTTCTTTCCCAGGGACCCAAAGAAGGGTAATTGTGGTACTCAAAAGTTTTTCTAAGTCTATCCCAACCATGCAGTTGACCTAGTAAAAAATATCACCCATGCCAATCCATTGTCTGAGCAGGCATTTCTGAAACATTTCAGAGTGGTCAAACATCTATTGGGGGTGGGGAGGGGGAAAGAATTATGTGAAAAAATTTGCCCAGCTCTGATTATGATCAAGCAGCGTTGGCCTCTAGCCATCTATAATAATTGATTAGCCATTTATTGAAGTGCCTCATCATAAATTATTAACACCTTATATATAGCCACAAAGTGTGACCCATTCACTGCCCCAAAGAACGCATAATTTCAATGGCCATGACAAAGTGAACAATATTATTATCATCCCCATTTCAGTGACTTGTTTAAGCTGACATAAAACCAGAAACTGGACCCAGATCTCCACAGTCCCAATGCTGAGCCCATCCTTCCACTCCATGGCACTGCTTGGTAAACAAGTGTGATTTCTAAGCCAGGGTTTTTGGTCGTAGCTGTGTTGGTCTAAGGACATAGGCAAGCAAGGTTCTTTGGGGAGATGTGATATCTTTTATTAGACCAACTGAGTAGTTGGAAACATGTTCTTTGCAAGCTTTTGGGCACAAGCACCCTTCTTCAGGCATAGGGAGTCTCTGCTGTTCTCAGATCTCCAAGGAATGAAAGAAGTTGGTGAATTGGATGTCAGGCAGGTTGTAAGTGTCATAAATCCAATGTCTATATGAGTCCATGATTTTTTGTATCCGGTACATTTATGAAGTGAAGTTCATAGGTTCGTCTACAAAAGGTGTTTTGTAAGCTCCCTTTGAGGATTAGAACTGAGAGATCGGCGAGGGAGTGGTTGTCTTGTAAGAAGTGTGCACCCACAGGTAGTTGGATATTTTTGTCTTTGATGGATTTTCGGTGTACATTCATTCTGGTGCGCAGTTGTTGTTTGGTTTCTCCTACGTTTTTTCCATCAGGGCATCTGGTGCACTGGATGAGATATATAATATTTTTGGAGGTGCAGGTGCAAGATCTAGGAATGATGATGGTTCTGTTGTGGGGTGTGGTTATTGTGGGGGTGGTGAAGATGTGTTGGCAGGTTTTGCATTTCTTGTCCTGGCATGGTCTGGATCCATTAGGTGTGGTTTGGGTCATAGGGAGTTTGCTTCTGGTGATGAGGTTAGTGAGGTTTGGTGCTTGTTTAAAGGGTATGGTGGGTGGTTCTGGAAAGATCTCTTTAAGAATTGGGTCTTCTTCTAGTATGGGTTGCAATTGTTTGAGGATTTTCCATATAGGCTCCAGAGAAGGGTGGTATGTCATAAATAATGGTGTGCGATTTGTAAGGATTTTCTTTTTGTAGTGCAGCAAACCTTTGTGTGGTATCCAGGTGGCTCTTTCAAAAGTATGATCTATCTCTCTTGAGGAGTATCCTTGTTGGATGAAGGTCCTTTTGAGATTTGTGAGGTTGTGTTGTATATTCCAATCTAACTCACACCCTTCACATTCCATTAGGGCTTTGTACTCTGTATCTTGTCTGGGATGGTTTAGACTGGGATGATCCTGCCCTGTGCAGGGGGTTGGACTGGATGACCTCCTGAGACCCTTCCAGCAATACTCTTCTATGAGTCTGTTATTCTGTACAATATTTGATGACTAGTTTACTTCACTTCTCTGTTTCTGTTTCCTACTTCTTTTCATGGGTTTCTACCTCCAGTATTTAGACTTTGATTCCTTGATCAAGACATTTCCAGACAAATCATCATACCTCCTGTGTGAAGTCTTTTTCCCTTTCTAGGCAGCAACCCATGGCTTGATAGAAAATACTTGAACTTTACACTTACACATTTCTACTCTGGCCATTCATGCTGCTGTGTATGATTTGACTGTAGTCAACATAGGTACAACAGGGTGAATGACTTGCATTCAGCTTTACTGAAGGCAGATATAACATTGCATCACTGCTTCACAAATGCCATCAAAGACATGGGCCAGATACATAATAGGCCAGATTCGTCTCTCATTTGTACTGGTGTAAATCATGGACAGCCCCACTGGCATGAGTGGAGCCCTCTGGATTTACACAAGTGAGGTGGAGCCCAGAGGTAGTGGGAAGGCTGAGCTGGGAGCAGGAGGTAGAGGACAGTGACCTAAAAGAAGGCCTTATTTTGTGTTCCTCTTCTCTTCAGGAGCCATGCGCAGAAGCCATCCCCAAAGTTGGTTTCTGCTTTCCACAGGCTACTCTAGAAATAGACCTCACCTGTCCTTGACTTCAGTCTGGCCTTGATGTGAAACTGTTGGAGTGTTCCTCTCCCTCCTCACTGTAGATCAGTGGGTCTCAAACTTTTTAGATCTAAAGCATGCTCTAAAGCTTTTTTGAATTGAGTGGCAACACGTTTCAAAAGCTAACTCATTTATATCAGTGCTTACCTCCTTACAGAGGGGCTGGGCAGTGAGAGCAGGGGAATGGCTAAACAGGGACTGGATCTGAGCCTGCACTTACCTGCTTATCTTCTCACACCTCAGGACACTCTTCAAAGGATCTCATGGCACCCACAGGTGCCCTGACACCCTGGTTGAGAATCACTGGGCATGTCTACATGTGTAAATGCTATGGGCTGGGTTTATTTTAGAGTTAATTACTATAGAGTAAACTCATCCAGGGGAGGTGTCTACACTTGTGAGGATTTGGGAGCAGATTTGCTGCTCCTGGCAGCAGTCTGCACCTGCCCCCTCCGGCCCAGTTTCGGCCCCCTGCAGCA
This sequence comes from Alligator mississippiensis, assembly GCF_030867095.1. Lineage (NCBI taxonomy): Eukaryota > Metazoa > Chordata > Crocodylia > Alligatoridae > Alligator > Alligator mississippiensis. The sequence goes on from NC_081829.1 coordinate 18,468,066, forward strand.
GCCAGAGGGAGCTCTAGGCTCCTCTGGGTGCTAGCCCAGGGGCTGGCAGGGAGCATGGGGTCAGGAGACAGCTGCTGCAGGGTGGGCTTTGGTAGTGGAGGCTGGGCAGGACAATGTCCCCCTGTCCCAGCATCAGGGAGCTCCTGGACCTGGATCTCTAATCAGGGAAAGAGGGCTTGGGAATTGGGACTTGGCATTCCAGGGGGCTTGGGATTCCCCACCCAGCCAGAGGCTTGCTGCTAACTGTCCCACTGGTGGATTGGAGCGGCAGGCTGAGATCTGCCCCTCCCCTGCTGTTTTTTCCAAGCCCCATGCCTTGATCACTCGATTGGGGCACAGGGATGGGAAACATCCACAGGGCTAGAAGCTGCCCCTGACTGGGGCAACTCTCGCCATGCAGGGAGCTACCAGTCCCTGCTCTGCAATGCATAGTGGTGGCTGGGAGCTCCCTGCTGCTGGAACAGAGGGTCATTGTCCCTGCTAGGACTCTGGTGGCAGAGCCCACCCTAGCAGCAGGCAATTCATGGTGGGTAGAGAGCAGTCTCCTGCCTCCTGCTGCCCAGTTGCCCAGGAGTAAATTTTCTCCCAGTCGGCCATCTACATATGCTGCACTGCGCAGTAATTACTCAGCAGTTAATTTGCTACTTGCATTTGCAGCTAGCAAATTAACTGCCAAGTAGAGGAAATTACTGCGCAGTATGGGTCAGCTTGTCTAGACGGTGACACTTACTATGCAGTAATTAGCTCTACTGCACAGTAAAGCGTCTTGTATAGAAATGTCCACTGCTTTAGATTAAGGGGAACAAAGGACCATCCCATCGGCACTGAACAGGAGACCTGTGGAACGGCCCAGGTCCCTTTCTATTGCTAAGAAAAATACAAACTGCTTAGAGAGCTGAACACTATCAGCTAGTCAGGGTTCTTTCAAGAGGCAGTGAACACTTTGCTGAGCTGCTGATACAATGGGAGCTGGGATAGTCATTGGCTTGGGATCCGGTGTCAGGGGAAGTGGCAGGAGGGAAGAAGTGCCAGGGAAGCCGCTTCCCATCTGACTCTGGCAGCAGCTCATGCCTGCATCCACTCGTGCTTGGATCAAAGGTGCTCTGAATTATTCAGGTGCCCTTTGAAAGCTCTCATAATGCAGAAAGAAGAGGCTGCTTGGCTTTTCTGGCTGGAAACTAAGCACTTATCTTGAGCTGGAGGACTAAGCCTGACTTCCTCCACTGCATACACACCAGCAGCAGTCACTGCCATCTTTACCACAAAGGGTCCTGGCCTTTTTTAAATCAACATTGAGAGGGTCCAGAGGAGGGCCACCTACATGATCCGGGGACAGCAGGGCAGACCCTACAACGAGAGGTTACGGGACCTGAACCTGTTCAGCCTTCACAAGAGAAGGCTGAGGGGGGACCTGGTGACCGTCTATAAACTCACTAGGGGGGACCAGAAGGGTTTGGGGGAGACCTTGTTTCCCCTAGCGCCCCCCGGATAACAAGGAATAACAGCCACAAGTTGTTGGAGAGTAGGCTTAGATTAGCCATCTGTAAAAACTACTTCACAGTTAGGGCGGCTAGGATCCGGAACCAACTTCCAAGGGAAGTGGTGATGGCTCCTACCCTGGGGGTCTTTAAGAAGCAGCTCGATGCCTACCTGGCTGGGGTCATTTGAGCCCAGTTTTCTTCCTGCCCAGGGCAGGGGGTCGGACTTGAAGATCTGCAAGGTCTCTTCTGACACTACTTCTATGATTCTATGATTCTATGAAATCAGGCTGCCCAGGCCCCGTGAAGTGCATTGTGCCCCTAACTCCTATTAGCTTTAGTGGGACACTGCAGAGGATTGGGCCTCTTGTTACTATCTACCACTGCTGCTCCAGTGATTCCCAGAGGCCTTCCCAGAGTGATTCAGCCTGGTGGGAATTGATGCTGTTAGCAGATCCTGGCAAATCCACTTTGACATCAGGATTTGTCTTCAGCCACTTTAGCAGGGACGACTTTAATTTTAGAGAAACAAACAAAATAGCCCAGAAGTGAGATCTCCAAGAGAAAGAGTGCCTTTTGTGCCTTCCCTCTGCCTGCCTGCTTCATCCATTGTGTCCTACCAAAGGGCAGCTATCCCTACTTGATGTCAGGCTTCTAAACAGGGCTAGAGCATCTCCATTAGCAGCTGAATCTCCTCGATGGGTCCATGGTATCAGGCATACTGGTTATAGAGTATACTGATAATGGCAGTAGTAGTAGGCATACTGGTAATAGCTGTTTTGGGGCATAAACACATGGGCTAGCCATACAACTTGGATCCCCTGACCCAAAGAACAGCTTTGCAATAGTGAGAGTAGTCCTTGTGCTTTGCAGACAAGGGACCTCACAGCCCTCAGAATGGGCTTGACTTTAAGCAGGAAAACGATGCTTCTTGTAGAATCTCTAGGGATCAGATGAGAGCTAGCACAGGAAGAAAATTGTTCCCTGACTTGATTGCCATAAAGCTCCTCTGATATATAATCTAAATGCTCCCTTTCCCATCTCTGCCCCAGTCAGCCATATTTTAATCTAATAAGCATGTACTGAGATTTTTTTCTAATATTTATTTCCATGTTGTTGTGTAAATTCCTAAAGCATCCAAGAGCCCCAGTCATGGAGCAGGACCTTTTGGTGTTAGGTGGTATACAAATACAAGAAAGATGGTCCATGTCCCAAAGATCATGCAGTCTAAATAAGAATTTACAGTCTCAGTGTGTTTCTATTAATAAAATGTTCATGTTCCAATGTCAAATCACAAATGAAGATGTTCCTTTCAGGGAGTTATACTGCATAAAGTCTTTCTCCTTTCTCCAGCTATTCCCATTGGTGGGTCATCACCAGTGACTTTCAAAGGAGAGTTAGGTGGCCAACTTCCACTGAGTTTCAGTGAGAGGTCAGCATCTTGCTGCCAATAGCTACATCTACATGAGACACTGACTGTGCAGCCATTACTATAGTCATTTAGTACTTGTTTTTACACTTGCTGCTAGCTGGCCCACCAGTAGATTGGGGCAGGGAGCTGGGACCTACCTCACCCCTGAGGTCTTTCCAAGCCCTGTACCTTGATCACCCAATTGGGGCTGGGGCCTGTCCCTGACCAAGACAATTCCCAGCCCCTGCCCTGCATACCTGGCAGAGTCTGGGCAGATTGTTCCCCACCCAGCTTCATGAGCCCATAATGCAGAAAGAAGAGGCTGCTTGGCTTTTCTGGCTGGAAACTAAGGACTCGTCTTGAGTTGGAGGGCTAAGTGGAGATAATTGTCTTCCAGCCTGAGCCCCACCACTGCAGAGCTCAGGCTGGGAAATATGGGTCTCACAGCCCAAGCCCTGTGATTGTGAAGCTCATGCTGGGAATTAAGGATCTCCCAGCACTGGCCCTGCGGTCTTGGAGTCGGCAGTGGGAGATAAAGGTCTCCCAGTCCCCCACTCCCTGGTAACAGTTGTAGAGCGGGGACTGGGAGATAAGGATCTCTCAGTTCCCTGCTCCCCCCTCATGATCTCAGAGCAGAGGGCTTGGAGATCCCTGCTGCTGGGGTAGGGGGATATGGTCCCTAGTCCTGTGATGGAGCCTGACCCTGCAGCAGGCAGCTCCCAGGGGCAGGAAGCAATCTCCTGCCCCTTGGTGGACAGCTGACCGGGAACAGATTTTGCTCCTGGTCAGGCATCTACACGAGTGCTATGATGCTGCTGCTAATTTCATGTAAATTTGCTACTTGCATTTCCAGGTAGCAAATTTACTCGGGATTAGTGTGAAGTAAGCATGTGCACATGTAGACACACATGCTTACTTTGGAGTAAGCTATGCTAATGTAAAGTTAAGCATCTTGTGTAGACATGCCCAGTGTTAGTTAGGAATAGAACTGCACCTGGATCTTCAGGTGATGGCTGTGGCTAGGAGCACCTTTCACCAACTCCATCCAGTGAGAAGGCTGCAACTTTCTTTCAGCTTCTGATCTGGCCACTATCATCCATTCTTCCATAATCTTGAGGCTAGACTACTGTAGTAAATTCTATGTATGGCTCTTGAAGATGTCTGGAAGCTGCAGCTGGTACCAAATACCACAGCCCATCTTCTGACCCTCATCTTCTGGGGCTGAGGGTGGGTGCCACGAGTGTATCTCCTAACTAGTACTTCAAAGTGTGCACTGGCTTCCAATAGCTTTTTGGGTGCAATTCAAGGTGCTGTTTTGGACCTATCAGGGCCTAAACAGTCTTGCCCCTATATACCTAAAGTACCACTTAGTTTCTCCCCTATGCCCCATTGCAATCCCTAAGGCCAGCCAAGAGCAACCTCTTGCAAGTACAGTCAATATGCCAAGTACACTTTGCAAAATAACATGGGAGGTCATTCTCAGTAGTCACTCCTTAGCTCTGGAACTCCCTTGCTGTTGCGGCTTGCCAGAGCCCAAGCTTGGACAACTTTCAGAACAACTGTAAGACTTTTGTTTTATGTTAATATTTTGGTTCCCTTGGAAGTTGTTTTTCTCCTGTTTTGTAAGTTATTCTGTTCCATTACTGTAAGCAGCCTATGTTGGGAAAGGCAGCATATACATGGAATAAATAAATCAGGAATGTCAAACTTATGGCCTGCAGGCCTCATCCAGCCCATGGAACCATTCCATACAACCTTCCAGTAGTCTGGAAGGCTGCCAAAGCTGGAGGGCATGGCCTGCTGATGAATTCGGGGTTCCTGGACCTTAGTGGACATGGCCATTGGCAGTAGACTCCCAGAGCCATGCCACTGCCTCCACACAAACCCACACTGCCACCTGCCTCCAGACCTGTGCCAATGGTCACCCCCAGACTTGTGCTATTACCCAAACATAGATGTCATCACCTGAACATAGACCTGCCCCATTGCTTGGCTCCAAACCTGCTGCTGCTGGCTCCACAGTTCCAGCCTAGGAAAAGCCATGCAAGCTGGATCCAACCAGGTGCCTAGTGCCCAGGGTCAGTTTGACACCCCTGAAATAAATATACATACATACATTAGATAGATAGATAGATAGATAGATAGATAGATAGATAGATAGATAGATAGATAGATAGATAAACTGCAGTCTTTGAATCTTGTCCATTAGGTCATACTTTCTTCCATGTTGGGTAGCCTTGTAGAAAATATTCCTTGACAGAGCTACTACATGTAGTCACCCCAGTTCTTTTTCTTAGTGGGAGAACACGTTTTGCCTGTTGGGAAGACATGTTGTATTGCTTTAGGATTTTAGGTTTTGCCTTGGGCCTTCATTATAATCAATTCTTGAGGTAGAATTAGAGTGGAAGATGAGTATTCTGGGAAGAAGGAATTGCCCTGCATGTTGTTTGACACTGACATTTTGGGACTGGTTTGCAAATGCAATAAAGCAAGAGTTCTTAGCTTCAGTACTGGAATGTTTTGTCAGTGTGGTTATGGTGTTTTACCACAGGTCTAGAATGATTAATTCAAGCCTTGCTCTGCTTTTGCAACAAAATCTGCTTCCAGTTGACCCATCCATAAATGGCTAGCTACATGGGCTACTGGTGCCTCCTGAGTCTGGGGGGGGTGGGGGCACCAGATCACTGATGGAGGGGAATCTCCCAGTGGCCAATTGCCAACTTGGGTGGGAGGGGTGTCCTGCAGTGGCAAAACCGGAGGAACTAGAAGTGCACTTCTGGCAGCACTTCCAGTTTTGCAGCTGGTGCTTCCAGGGGGACGTGGCTGATCTTAGGAGGTGCACATGAACCTGCGTGCTGTTGCCAATGGCTAGCTTGTCATTCATGCTAAAGAGTCAAGGTACCTGAACATAGTACTGATGACTTTGCTTCCTAATGTATCGTGCCTTGACCATGGTAATTCAAAAGGGCCTTCTAGGATGGGGCAGATCTATGACTGAGTGTAAGGAGATGCTCAGTTCCACAAGGCTTGGAACCAAGCTGCAGGTGAGCACCAGCTAATAATCTGCCTGGGTGGGAGCCTGGGAGACAGCTAAAACTGATGACCAGGTAGTAAGAGTGGAGCCACAAAGAGTATTAAGAACTTCAGCAGGGGATTGCAAGAAGAGGAGAGGGAAGGCTGTGGTATTGAGGAGATGTACAGAGCTACAGTTGCCTTTTCCTGTTGGTGCTTATTGTTTGTTTTGCTTCTTTTGGTTTCATTGATTTGTCTATTATAGTTTCAAACCCTTTTCTGAAAGGTTTTGCAAACCTGGAACCAGAGCTGACTCAACTGTCTCGGGAAGTGGGTAAGTGGCCCTAGACTCCATGGATCTGGTTTCTGCTTCATTAGGAATTCAAGGCCATGGATGTCCAGTATTGTTCTACAGAAGGGTAACAGTAGTACCAGAAGAAGGGGCAGCAGTGAACTAAGTTAGATTTATCACAGTGAACGTCTGTGCTATAGTTGGGGAGTGTCTTGAATTCAGAGGTTCCTTAAAGAAAAGGAGAAACAACTATTTTACTGAACACAGGGAATAAGCCCACACTCTTTAGATAGGTTGATGGCTTGTTTAGTTCAAGAATATGAGTATTTGTCCATGTCACCTGCTCATATGACATCCAGAAGATAAAGCTGATATATCACCACTGTGTCTCTCCTTTCACAGCCAATTGCTTTTTATTAACAAAAACAGATAACATGATTTGTTTAATTTAGATATCATTATTTTTCATGGGGAACTGACTACATTCCCTGCCCAAAAACCATTCTGCACTGACCTAACAAGGATAGGGGTTTGGACACCCTTTCCTTCTGTATTTTAACCTGTACCACAGGTAGGCGCAATATAAATCAGTGCCATGGGATCCACGACAGCCATGGACAATTTTGAAGACTTTGTAGATAGACTTTAAATGCAACAAAGTGCCACCAGAGGTTGTGGCAAGGTATCCTTGGAGAGATCCTGACAAAGGCTGTCTCAAGGGTGATGTACATGTGGAACAGAGGTTAAAATACACCAAAGATGCTCCTTCCAATTCTATGTGTAACATGATTGAGATTTCACTGTGGTACTCTTTCTGCCTCCTAGGCCAGGAATTATTGTTTACAAACAGAACCTCAAACTAACTGGTTTGTTCTGGGCTAGGAAAAGTTAAGTCTGGATGTAAATGTTTTGCCCACTGAACTGATATAAGGATTTCATCTTGTCCTGGCTGTGGAGTCATCCCTCTGCATTTCACCAAGCCCTGATGTTCCAAGATGTACAGGGCCTGGCTTCTATAACAGTACAGAGCAGGCAGCTTTGGGATAAGGAATAGTTTATGATGTCAGGTCACATGCTAGTACCAGAAGGATAGTAATTCATTGGCATGGAGTTCAGATGTATCTTCATGGCTTGTATGTGTAGGGGAAGAGAGATAGATTTATATAGTCACAAAGCATGGCAGCAATGGACTATGATTCAAATCCTAGATGCACTCCTAAACTCTGGGAAAGTTCAGATCTGGATCAGGAGCTGAACTTTTCAGCTGGAGTACAGTGTCTCCAGGGACCAGAGTAAATGATGAGTGTTTTTAAGTCATTCAGATGTTTACAGCTCCTTATCATTGGAAACCAGCTTACCTAGGTGTAGAGGCAGAGATACCAGTTCCTCACTGGGACACTTTCCCTGTTTGAGGCACTTGAGTAACCCCTGCCAGAAACTATTTGCTAGCAGCAAGACAGATTTCTTGGGGTTTGTTTGTACATCTGAGCTTTTAGGAATAGAGTGGAATTCTGACCTTATTGAAGGAACTTGGGAAAATTGTATTAAATTGTATAGTGTAAGCATTTAACCAATTCTCTAGCCAGGCATGTGAGAGAGTGAAGGGACAATGCATATGTGATATTTAAATCTCCGTAAGGTGTCAACACATGCCAAATATCAAACTATCACATTAATGGCATTGTCCTGCTTATGGACAGGTGTAGAATCATTCTAGGTTTCTGGGCTGATTCTTTAAGGGAAAGAATCAGCAGGGGGAAGTTAGGAGTGGGAAAGGGACAGAAGTTGGACTATTTAATATTATTTGCTGGTATTAATAGTGTCTAGGAGGCCGAGTCAGGAACCATGGTGATGGGTCCCTGCCTCAGAGAACTTCTGATCTAAGTATAGGAGAAAAGAAATTAGGTGGAGGCAGACACGAGGGGAAGAACAGGGAAACAACAAGACAGTATTGGGTAGTATGCTATGCAATAGCTTTAACACATCAGCAAACTAACTGCTGACAAGTCCTTTGCAGGCATCATGGCAAAGGAGAGTTTAAGGAGGGATTTGAAGGAGGATAATGAGGTAGCTTTGCAGATGAAATCTCCAGGCTCCCACCACTCCTGAGCTACAGCACGGCAGCAGCTTCCTATGTGCAGTTGCTTTGGACCCTCCCCAGCAGTGACACCCCTGCCTTCACTGAGAGCTCCAGCATTTTGCTGGCAAACTTGCCTCCTTGCTTATTGTGCTGGGGCAGTGGAAGGTGTTGGAGCAAGGAGGAGACCTGGCTCTCCATGCCTTTTTGCCAGTGTGCTGCAGGAGCTCTTCCTGGTGACAAGAAGTAAAGTTGATGAGTCCGTATCAAGACAGTGAAGTGACCCCCATGCTGCTCCACATAATTAATAAATAAAGCACTGGGGGAGTTTTTGCCATGCTGGCTGCTATGACAGGGCTGTCTACGGTGCACTTAAGCATTAAATGACCAATTTCTGTCAGACTAACTTCCCAAGCCTCTCTCTCTCTCTCTCACTCACTCACAAAGCTAGCTTCCTCGCTCCTTGCACTTGGAGTTTTTCAGCAACTGATGGCTCCTGGTTCATTTCTGTGGAATTAATTGGTCCCTGAATGAATTCTGTTGACAGGGCAATTTATCATGTGTTTGGGTTGACAGTGCTGGATACCGGCGGGGGGGTGCCTGTGTGTGAGTGGGATGAGGGGAGATGGACAGGGTGGGGGTGGATGGGAGGATGAAGAAGAGGAGGAGTGGAAGAAAGAGGAGTGGAAGAGGAGGGGAAAGGAGGAGGTTTTTTTTAAAAAAAAGAGAAAGGTAAAATTCTATTCATCTTTGGCTCCCAGCACCACTAGCTCAGTGCAGTGAATAATGACCGGGGGGGGGGGGGGGGGGTAGCTGCTTCCCTTGTGATGGGAATCAGGACCCTGCTCCTCTCCACAACTGGACCCATCACTCAGAAAAACAACAACATAACTTTCTGGCTTTCTCCAGGCCAGCCCCAAACTTGTGCACTCATCAGCAGTGCCCCTGCCTTTCTGATGGTATGAGTCTGGAGCTGGGACTCTTGGGGTAACTCAGATTAACCCTTGGAAACCTGCCTGAGTGACATCTTTCCAGTACAGCTATCTGCAAGTCAAGGGTGGCCAGGAGGGGCACATTAAGGCTAAGATTTTCAAAGCCACCTAAGTGATCTGGGACATCTAAATTCTTTAAACTGAATTGTTTCACATCCAGGTTTAGGACAATAAGGACATTTTCAATGTAATTGGCACTGGATGGGGTGTCATGACTCTGGCTGCTAGGGTCAGTTTCCAGTGGCTCAGGCTAAATGATCATTGTTGTCTCTTCTGACCCTAAACTGTATAAGACTTACTACATGTTAGCATAACTTAATGTGTATTTGTGCACACTTGTGTACATGTGCAGCATGCAAAGAGTTAAAACCAATGTAAGAAATGAAGGAATGAAATGTCAACAAGAGGGAATAGTTTGGATAAAGGATTTGCATTAGATGACACTGTCTTTTCTGGGCATATGGGAGGCTTTTGAAAGACCGAAATAGGGAGTATTGGAAGCTTACTCTATCCTGGAAGCCTTTGCCTGGAGTGGGGTGTGTGTGTGTGTGTATTGCCCAAATATCATCTTCATCTTTATCTTCTTCCACAGTCTTAGCTCTACATACTGACTATGTGACTTCCCAAAGTGTTCTACGTTAGCCTAGCTCTGCCCCCACTGAAGTCAATGGGAGTTGTGCCATTCAGAACAAGAGTGTTACCACTGACTAAACTGGTCACTCTGGCTTTCTTGAAAATTTCACCCTGAGTGTTTGCCATTGACTTGGGTGGGTCCTGGATGTGTTCTTTGAGACTCATAGCTCAGTCTCCCATCTTTCACTCCACAGCTTCACTCCTCACTTACAGCAAAAATTTCATCATCCTATACTCAGGTCAGCTAGCAGAACAAGTGGTGTTGCCATGAACGGCAAGGAGTAGGCACTGCATTTCCATGGACAGTCACCAGCAGGGGATGGGGAAGTACAGAAGTCACACAAGGAATGATTCAGGAAAAAAGAGGAATCATCCGTAGTGGCCAAAGACGGTTCTCCTGGGAAAATATTCAGATATAGTTTTTCCTAATACCAAGAAGTTGAAAACCCTAGTAAGTGATCTGGGATATTTGGCTTAAAGAGAGTATAGATCGATATAACAATTTTTGCTGGTGGTATTTAGTATGTCAGCTGTTTGGGATGGGGACCACCTTGTTGTGTCTTTTTACATTATATATAGCACAATGGGGCCTTGACCAGGGACCTTCAGTGGTAATATACCATGCCATATTACAACACAGGGCAACATGTGGTATTGATGAGGAGGGTGTTGATGATGAATGGGGCAGTGAGTTTTCTGGTTATAACATATACAAGTAGAATAAACTGAGTACAGAGAACTTGGGAATATGTATGGTATAGAACAGGGGAACATTCCAGGCTGGTGTGTCTGAGACAATGGACTCTAATTGGTAATACATTCCACATAATGGAAATACCAGCATAATGGTTTTGTCTAATAAATCAGCATTAGTACAGGAGTTGAACATTTACTTGTGAGCTGTGCTCACAGCACAGACAGGTTTAATATCAGAATACAGGTTATCTCTATTTAGGTTATTAAAGAGGAGAGTGACTTGAACTGTAAGTGCCTAAATGGAAATCAGATGTTTGATGATAGAAAACTCTTCAAGTTAGCAGACAAAGGTATGACAAGATCCAGTGACCAGAATTTGAAATGAGATATATTTGGACTAGAATTAAAGTGCAAATATGTAATAATGAAGGTAACAGAACTAGTGAGATGGTTTCTCAAGGGCTATATTGGATTCTCTATCACTGGCCATTTTAAAATCAAGGGTATTTTTTTTGCTTCAGAATGATGCTCTTGTTCAGAGACAGGTACAGCACCTGAAGCAGGAATTCATTCAGAGAAGTCTTGTGACCTGTGTTACGGAGGAGGTCAGACTAGATAATACCATTGGTCTATAATACCGTTGTTTCCTTAAGGAAACAATCATAATGAACTTGAAAATGCCTATCAAGAAAAGCCAAGCCCGCTCCCAGTCCAGGTTGCATATGTAATTCTGCATCTTCAGGTGCCTTTCTGAGAAAAATGATTCTGATTAGGACATCTGGAACCAGCCAGGAGGTCACTGGTGAAGTAAACGGGCATTGCTTCACTGAATAATTCTCTTAAGAATAAGACTGCAGATTGAAAAAGAGCAGACCAAGGCAATGAAATAGTCAGCAGCCCAACAAGATATACACAATTCGTATATTTTAAAGCCAGAAGGAATTCCTCTGATTTCTTGCATAGCCCAGATCAGCAACTTTCTTCCAGTATTTTTGCATCTGACTCATTAGCTCCTCTGAGCTACATCACCTCTTTACCTAATCATGATCTGAAGGCAGCAAGTAATGGAAAATCCACCATGATGAGAGGCAGCAAAATATGGCACTAGTACCAATTCGTGGCTTCAGAGAATGAGCTCCAGTTTCCATTATGGACCCAGTGCTCACATTCAAACTCTTTCAATTCCAGCTCCCCTATCTCCATCTCCACCCAAAATATTTACTCCTTCTCTTTGAATTATTCTTTCTGACTTAACACCTAGAGAGCAATATTTCTGGACCCTTGGGGAATCCAACACAGGGTTTCTCCTGGCATAACAGAGTATAAGAATATGAATGGGAGTTGGAGAAGTAAGGAACACTTGGTGACCCCCAGTTGTTTTGTTCTTGAATATTTCACTTGTTTTCTCAGAACACAGTGATTAGTTTATAGCCCCTTTCATTACTTCTAAAAAATTCACAGGAGCTGAAGTTCTGCATAATGGAGAAGAGATTTAGACCACATCAAAATGACATCTAGCAGGTTTCTGGGTTGAACCACTTATACCAGTTTATCTTATTTAAGTAAACTAGAATGTAGGGGAGAACATTAAAGAGAACTATTAAGGGTATTTTACCTTCCTCCCTGACTCCAGACTTTAGGGGATACTGATTACAAACTATTCGATATATAATAGAATATATAATATATCATTTGGACACCTATCTTTAATTTGGACACCTATCTTGCTGGGATCCTTTGACCCTAGCTGACTTCCTGCCCCTGGACTCGATGATCTTTCGAGGTCCCTTCCAGGCCTAATGTCTATGAAATCTATGAAAACCTGGTGCTTTGTAGTGTAGCAGCAATGCAGACTACACTGGAATTCCCAACTGTCACAAATGAAGGATCCAAGAAAACACTGCACATTTTCTTTGGGAAAGTCCCTATTTGTAGCACACAACAGAAGGTGTCACTTCTATAGACGACACCCAGATGGGATAATTTGGAAAGACAGTCTTCTGGAATGTGATGTCCTCAGGCTCTGATTATCCAACAGGAGCCCACTGTGATCAGCTGGAGCTTGTAAGAAAGCATTATGATGGTTCCTTGAGGAACAGCTTACAAGAGATCCCTGTGCTTGAGTCCCTATGACACGTGCCAAGGGTTCTTAAACCAGCAGGGTTGAAGTAATTCTGTCTTCCATAAAGCTTTCAAACAGTGATGAGTAGGAACCTGCCTAATCCATGGAGGCTTCCACCATATTTCACGGTCCTGGCATAAGGTCCGGCACAATTTTCGAAGCAGTGTGTGGCAGGTCCCCCATCTGTCAATCTGTCGATCTCCAAGGAGGGGCAGGACTTCCAGGCTCCCGTGGATAATCAGAGGCATATGGGGAGAGGAGGGGTGCTGTGCTCTGCTGCAGAAATCTCCCCCCTTCCCCTTCACTCTCTCTTCCCTCTGCTTCAGGATGCCAGGGCTTCCCACCTCTGTTTGCAGCTCTCTTTCCCCCACCCCTGTTTTCTTGCTTTATCATGGTCCCTGAGCTTTCTCGTGGGGACTGGGCTTTTTAATGAGGGATCTATCACATTCACGGTTTCCGCAAAAAATGACATAATCATGAATTTGGTAGGTGATTACGGTTGCCAGCACTCCAGGATTGCCCTGGAGCCTCCAGGAATTAGATATAAATCTCCAGGAGACTGCTGAGAGTCACCTGGGAGGTAAATGATAGGGCATTCATTAAAATAAATAGTAAATGTTGAATCGGATTTATACAGTAATCCAGTGGGTTTTTAAAATGCAATATTAATGTGCATTTGCCTTCCTGACAAAGTCTACAGACCATAATCTGTAACTGATATACGCAAGTACATGGGTACATTCATGTTATATGTCACAGGCATGTTCTGGAAACCTCCCAGAATAGATTTAAACAGAGTTGGCAATCCTATTAGTGCCTGCTTGGGAGAAAGGAGAGACAGTAGAACAGCAACCTACCTTTAGACAAGGAATGGCCACTGCTGACAAAGAGACAGGGAACCACACCCTTAGCCTCCTGTGTAACTTGATCATGAACAAAGATCACTTACCTGCATGGCCTATCTCTATCGTATGCTTTAACAAGACTCTTGTGGCCTTTTGGGCCAAGTATGTCTCACTGAGCTGAGTTGGATAAGAGGTCACTGCCGAGTTTGAAGGCCTTAACCTCAATGTAGAAAAGTGTAGCCAACGTATAGTAGAAATGGGGAAGGATAATGAATAGAATGGAATAGGAATGGAATAGAAATGCCAAAAGTCCTTGTTGCTAAGTTGAGGCCCATGGTGAATTTTATAGATGCTTTAGTTGCCTTCAGTACCATAGGGCTGCTGGTGTCACCATAGGACATTTCCATCCCTTTCTTTGTGAGAAATCCCAGAGAGTACTGTTGGGCAGTGGCTTATCATCTTTCCTGTTTGGGAGGCATATGAGACCTTTGGAAGGTTAGTGAAGAAATACTATTTGTGATTCGTCTCTTGGAGAAACTGGCCAATTGTCGCCTTGCGTCCCCCACGATCCACTGGCTGGAAAATTGGCTCCGGGGTCGGACCCAGAGGGTTGTAATTGATGGAAGTCACTCATCGTGGTGTCCTGTGACCAGTGGGGTCCCCCAAGGCTCTGTCCTTGGACCCATACTGTTCAACATCTTCATTAATGATGTGGACACTGGAGTCAGAAGCGGACTGGCCAAGTTTGCTGATGACACCAAACTTTGGGGCAAAGCATCCACACCAGAAGACAGGCGGATGATCCAGGCTGACCTGGACAGGCTCAGCAAGTGGGCGGATGAGAATCTGATGGTGTTCAACGCCGATAAATGCAAGGTTCTCCACCTTGGGAAAAAAAACCCGCAGCATCCTTATAGGCTCGGCAGTGCTATGTTGGTTAGCACTATGGAAGAAAGAGACTTGGGGGTCATCATTGACCACAAGATGAACATGAGCCTGCAATGCGATGCTGCGGCTAGTAAAGCGACCAAAACGCTGGCTTGCATCCATAGATGCTTCTCAAGCAAATCCCGGGACGTCATTCTCCCCCTGTACTCGGCCTTAGTGAGGCCGCAGCTGGAGTACTGTGTCCAGTTTTGGGCTCCACACTTCAAAAAGGATGTGGAGAAGCTTGAGAGAGTCCAGAGAAGAGCCACGCGCATGATCAGAGGTCAGGGAAGCAGACCCTACGATGACAGGCTGAGAGCCCTGGGGCTCTTTAGCCTGGAAAAGCGCAGGCTCAGGGGTGATCTGATGGCCACCTACAAGTTTATCAGGGGTGACCACCAGTATCTAGGGGAATGTTTGTTCACCAGAGCACCCCAAGGGATGACAAGGACGAATGGTCACAAACTACTACAAGATCGTTTCAGGCTGGACATAAGGAAGAATTTCTTTACTGTCCGAGCCCCCAAGGTCTGGAACAGCCTGCCACCGGAGGTTGTTCAAGCGCCTTCATTGAACACCTTCAAGATGAAACTGGATGCTTATCTTGCTGGGATCCTATGACCCCAGCTGACGTCCTGCCCTTTGGGCGGGGGGCTGGACTCGATGATCTTCCGAGGTCCCTTCCAGCCCTAATGTCTATGAAATCTATGAAATGTATACCATAGTGGTGAGATTTTTTTTCCCCTCTCATCTCATCAAGTTGGACTGCACTTGAGCTGCTGGCTCAAAACCTCTCGGAAGCATCTCTTGGTGCTATGAATAGTCTATGAGCACCCACTGCTTCTAGCTAATCCTTATCTCAATAGCCATAATGTCTTAGGTCTTGTCTCTGGCCAGGAGGGCAGAGCTGACCTGTACTTCCATATCCTCTGCTGTTCTGCTGGTTACAAGAGGAAGCTTTAAGTGACTCTGGCCCAAATATGGTGGCACTCTCATGTTACTGGCTTCAGTCAGCAGATTGTCCAAATGAGGAAGACATAAACTTCTCAGCTGGTTAAAAATATGTTCCTGGTTGAAGGCATTTAGAGAAAACGTTTTATGTTGAGTCTGGTCTGAGCAGCAGCACTCAGAATCTCACCCTCAAGGAAGGACCTGAGACACACCTGAGGCCTGGGGTTATCAGCATGAAAATGTCCTCAATGTCCAAAGTATGCAGCTAGTTACCTTTTGATTCACAAGAGGCAAAGCTACCACTTGGGCATCCTCTTTCACTGGATACATGTGTAAAATTGTGAACTCCAAGATAATTTAGAACCCTGTGGTCTTTTGGGTGCCTCAGGAAACACCTGAAATAAATTCTCTTCTTCCTCTCTTTCATCAGGTATCATGTGCTTGACTATTCTCTTGGCCAAAAGACAACTAGTTTTCTGCATCATCTCTTTCTGATATTGCTTAATTCAGTGGTGTTCTCAAAGGGAGAAGAATTTTTCTGAAACAAATTCTGTATCCTGCTGGTATAATGCTGAAGATCTATGTGGCTCAGGTTAATGAGAAACCATGGGACAGTAAAAGGCCCCTGATATTCTTACAGAGCCATTCAGATAATACTGGATGCCAGGCTAAACACCCTACAGTTGTGATTAGAGGGCTAAGGAACCTGTACTTCCATTGAGAAAAAAATTGAGAGTCATTGACTCCAGATGCACTGAACCCCCATGGATCTGAGCCAAGTTAGATACAAGTGCCGTGTTCTTTGATAGGAGACAGGAGCCTGGATGACAAACCTCCAAGAAAGGAAAGAGCTGCTTTGTCTCCTGGGCCTTCAAGAAATTAACCTTCTTCTTTCTCCTAAGAAGAGTTTGCCACTGTGAATTCCATATAATGACCTTATAAATTCACCAGTGCTTCCATATTCTCCCATCCACACCTAAGGCCCAGTACAAGCCCTATCACAAGCAGGTCAAGTCCTGTAAAAGCCAATAGGAGCTATGCCCATTTAAACTAGGGTGATTCTAGTCCCAGATGTTTTGCTGTCAGCTTCATCTCAATATATGACCTTGGGCTAGTTACTTCATCTCTTCCCCATCTGTGATATGGGGAACACAACACTTATTTTCTGCTCTTGTGACTGCTGCCTCACATGTATACATATCAATATAATCCAGGTTTGATTGCTTCCCATTTCTGAGTGCGT
This sequence comes from Alligator mississippiensis, assembly GCF_030867095.1. Taxonomy (NCBI): domain Eukaryota; kingdom Metazoa; phylum Chordata; order Crocodylia; family Alligatoridae; genus Alligator; species Alligator mississippiensis. The sequence goes on from NC_081829.1 coordinate 18,484,745, forward strand.
CATTTCTATTATCACAGTCCTCATAGTTCAAAGTTTACACAATTCCAGCACCTTGCCTGACATTTGACTCCCCCAGAGACACATGGCTAAAATTCTCCCCTACTATCCACCCCTGGGCTGAGCAATAACATGAGGAATCCCAGGCTTGTGCTTTAACCACATAAGCATCCTCTTTTCCCTGCCACATCCATCCCAGACTCCCGACCATGCTAATTTCTCCCTCTCCTCAAACAGAACAGGTGACGTCTGTTATTGGTCTTGGAGGCAAACAGGTCTCAAATCAAATCAAAATGTTATTGATTTTTGGCTTTTGCTATATCAGCCAAGCAAAATACATATGAAGAAGCAAAACACATGAATAAATAAACAATAATGGTGCAAAATAAGCAATCCATATCCAAAGATAAAAATAGAAGGCACATAGGATCATTACGGAGACACCAAGAACAGCTGCGGAGGAAAGGCTGTGCCTTGCTTCCAGTAATGAACATTGTTACTAATAGTCTGTCCCCCAAATTCTCTGCCTGTTGGATGGAAATGTTGCATTTGGAATCTTGACCAGGAGAGAATTGTTTTGGCAAGTCAGAGTAAAATCACAAAAGCTGACAGTATCAGGACATCAGCAGGGATTGCTTCAACTGCAGGATCGGAGCCTGTGCCTCTCAGAAACATAGAAGGGTAGTAGGGATCTGAAGAGGTCACCTAACCCATTCCCCCTGCCCCAAAGCAGGATCAGCTACCCCAAACCATTCCTGACAGAGATGTATCTGACCTGCTCTTAAGAATCTCTCATGATGGAGATTCCCCAGCCCCCTTAAGTATTTATTGTTGACTATTTAATTTTATACTGAATTAGCACTGAGGAGCCCCAGTCATGAACCATCATCCCCTTGTACCAGGTGCTGGGCCAACAGAACCTAAAGGTTGTCTTTCCCTGAAAGAAGTTCTGATCTAAGTAAAAAGCAAGAAATAACAGCTGCATACAGACAGAAGCAGGAGCACACAGAAATAATGAGACCATGTCACACACAGCCTTCCTTATTTCAAGAACTTGCAGCAGAGCTCAAAAAGAGCTTGGATGGAAAATAAGAAAGTTCCACTGTTCCTGTCTGACTGAAGAACAAAAGCAGAAATTTTCAAAAGACCCACAGGACACAAGGGGAGGTGCAAAAAATGCCTGCTCTCATGTTGGCATCAAACCGGGTCAGATTTACAAAAGTACTTGGCACACTGCAATTACCAGCTTCACATCTGAGGCCAGATTTTCAGAAGGGTTCAGTGCCCAATGTGCAACCAGTGTCCTTGAATGCTTTGGAAAATCTGGCCAGTTACTGAGGTCTAAATGAATGCCCACCTCTTCTGAAAATGTGGGTCCAGTTGTAGTACAGAACCATTTGGAAAATTCTGGCCCAGATTATTCCGAAAAACAAATGGACTTTATAGTTCAAGCTCCTGACTGGTTTCTTCTGGTTAATCGCCAGCAGCTCTTAGGGTAAAATCTTTAAATGTGAGCAAATCAGAAAGGACTGCCTGGTGCTAGATCTTTTGGCAGTATAAATCAGTTCTACTGAAGTCAACAGACCTCCATCCACTTGCACCAGATGTGTCTCTAGCGGAGTGAATCTGGAAAAAACCTCAATGTGTTGTGAGGCTGCTGAAGCTGTTGGAAGTCCAAAGCATTTTGGAAATAAGGGCATTTATTTAAATGCCCAAATGTAGAGTGAGGGTCCTGACTTCAGCTTTTAGAAAAGCTTGGCCTGTGTTTCTCTTTCCCTGAGTCAGTGCCTGTATGCACATCTCTTTTGTGGACCTTTCCTGAGCTCTCTTTCCACAACTTTGTGGTCAGTCTGCAGTGACTCTAAGTCATGGTTCTACTTTATCACAGCATCTTCCAGCTTCTGTGCTTAAGCTGCTGGCCTTTTTCTTCTTCTCAGCCTCCTATTATTAACGTACCTCCTTTTACAAGAGAAGGCTGCTGTTGGTGGAGAACTTGGATGGAGAATGTTTTTCTCTTCTACTTGCTCCCTCACCACCAACAGGTCATGCTGATCTGATCTGCAATAAGGTCAGTATGACCAGTCTCCATTGTAATCTCCTGGAGCTCACATGTTGGCTGACTGGTTGACTCTTGCCTGTCTTGTGTTAAAATGGTGCCAGCTGAGATAGATTTTTTCCTTGAAACAGCCTTTCCCGTAATAAAAATGCCACCCCTTTCCAAATGCTCAAGGAGCTGACTCTCCTTCAGGCTATGACTCACTAGAATTTCAACCAGAGCTTGGAGATCAACTCTTTCTTTTAGAGGCTTGCACAGAGGGGCAGCATGATCTAGTGGTCAGCACATGGAGTAGGAGAGTCAAGGTGACTAGGTGCTGTTCCTAGGTCTGCTATTGACTTACTGAATGACTTGGGATGAGTCACATCTTCTTTCCAGCATGTCTGTTTTGAGGGCAGGGACTGCCTCACACTTTATATTGTGCCCAGCACAACGGGGGCCCTGATTTTAGCAAATGTCTTCGAGTGCAACTGTAATTCATATTATTGCAACAATGCACGTGGAGTGTGGGTTGTTTTCCATCCTCAAACCTATGCAACTCCACCATGTTCTGGACTTTGCTAATACCCCTAGTGTTGTCTGCTAGAAGTGCTAACTTTTCCCAAACTCTTTTGTAGAGCTGGACCAATGAAACACCGTTTGCATTTTGATCTTAAATTCTAAGCCACCAAGCTAGTATGTTAGCACTAACTGACATAATCCGGTTACTGTCTTTTGTGTTCATGATTCACTGCTTGAAGAAAAATGCTTTATATGCCCAACATGGCCAGTTTCAAGCATTTAAAAATCAAGTCAGAAACCTGAACCCCTAAAAAATTCTGAGATTAATTTACAAATCATCAGAGTTTGTTGGGGTTTTTAATGTTGTAGTTCCTTCTCTTTGCCTTGTTATGTTTAAGCATTTAGGTCATACTCATCTTTTTAAGCCTTCCTTTACAGTCATGTGGGCTATAGATTTACTTTAAAAAGAAAATGAGGCTGAGGTTCTCACCTAATATCCTGATTCCAGGTATCAGAACAAAAGTCCCTAATATCTCCTCATTACATAGGATGAGATTGCAAGAATTGGCAAAGCTTCCCCATACTGTTTTTACAAAAAGTGGCTATCTGCTGCTTTGAAAACTGTATAATACAGGTGCTGAGATAACTCAGGTGACAGTGTAATGATGGAGCCCTTCTACCAAAACAGAATGAATGAAAGAGAAAATAAATGTATGTGGGATAGGGCTCAAAGGTGGGGTCTAAGATGTACAGTAAAAGCCCTGTTATCTGGCATTTTTCTAACTGGAATACTCTATTAACTGGAATTCCAGCTGGCCGGCCAGACGCGGGGAGGGAGAGCTCACACGTGGTGGCCGTCACCACCCACCACCCTGTGGGTGCTCCGTATCCAGTCGCTGCCACCCTCCCCTGCTCCGCATCCAGCTGAAAACAGCTGGCCTGAGGTAACCAGAATTTTTAGATACTCAGCACCCCCATTCTCAACTCGTGCCTGTTAACAAGGCTTTTACTGTAGCACAAATCTGTGATCAGATAGACATTTATGTAGGGAGCTGAACTAGATGACCCCTGAGGTCTCTTCCATGACATCCTTATGACAGAGAGGATGATTTACTTACACAGGAAAGAGACACCATGAAGAAAATATTCAAGTTGCTACATTTTCAAAGAGTCAGCCATCTCATTTGCTGAGTGCTAGAATCCCAGAGCTGGAAGAACAGTTGCCATCTTTTGCTGAGAAGCTACTAGGAAATGGGTGGTCCCCACCTTTGTTGTGGGCTGAATATTGTTGTAGATCTGTTGTGAGCCATTTCAAGGGCAAACCTCCTATGAATCTGCTGCTCCAGGATAAAGAAGAAGGAAGCAGCACTGGGCGCATCTACATAAGACGTTTTATTGCGCAGAAGAGCTAATTACTGCACAGTAAGCATCCACATCTGTATGTGCAGATGTTTACTGTGCAGTAATCGGCTCTAATCACGAGTAAATTTGCTACCTGCAAATACAAATAGCAAATTTACTCATGATTAGTAACTACACAGTAGCGCAAGTATAGACGCCTGACTGGGAGCAAATGCGCTCCTGGGCAGCTGGGCAGCAGGGAGTGGGAGAGTGTTCTTTGCCCCGGGAGCTGCCTGGTGCTGGGGTGGCCTCCGCTACCGGAGCCCGGGTGAGGACAATGTCCCTCTGCCCCAGCAGCAGGGAGCTCCCAGCCCCCACTCCGCAATTACAGGGCCGGGGCTGGGAGGTCCTTATCTTTCAGCCCAATCCGCACCATTGCCATTGCAGGAACTGGGCTGGGAGATCCTTATTTCCCAGCGCCAGCTCCATGGTTGCGGGGATGGTGCTGGGAGATCCTTCTCTCCCACCATCAGCTCCACAGTCATAAAGCTGGCACTGGGAAAGAAGGATCTCCCTTCCTAGGTTGCACAACCATGGGGTTTGGGCTGGGAGATAAGGATCTCCCAGCACCAGCCCCACAACCGTGGAGCAGGGGCTGGGAGCTCCCTGTTGCCAGGGCAGGGGGACATTGTTCCCACCCAGGCTCCAGTGGTGGAGCCCACCCTGGAAGCAGGCAGCTCCTGAGGGCAAGGAGAAATGTCCCAGTTCCTGCAGGAGACAGCTGTCTCCTGGCCCCTGGACTAGCACCCAGGGGGAGCCTAGAGCTCTCCCTGGCCGCTGCAGGGGCCAGCTGCAGGGAGAGGGAGCAGTCTGCTGCTAGAAGCAGAAAATCTGCTCCTGCATCCCTGCATTTGTAGACATGTGACTGGGAGAGTTTACTTGAGAATAAACTGCTTCTGTATGATTTGCACATGTATACATGCCCACTGAGCACTTAAAAGTTGGGAAAATAACAATTAGTGTGAATGCAGGGAGATTGTGGCAGTAGGATCTTTGCCTGAAGCAGTCATTTACTGATGGCTGAATGAACAAGTGGAATCTGAAATGTGTTGAGTGGACTTGATATTAAAAACCTTGAATCATGTGTTGCCCTTCTGCTCTACAGCTCTGACAGTGACAGCCACGGCCAGCTCCAGGTGTTCAATCATCAGGAGTCAGGCCCCAGAATATGAAGAGATAGGTTTAAAAGTCCTGTCATACTGGCTGCTTAGTTATTGAGCTCTTAAGTGGTTACATCTTCAAGTTTTCTTCACTGTCAAAAAAGGCTGGAAACTTCCTTTTTTTTCTCAAATGGGAGCTGCAGCCATCATGTAAGTACATGACTCCAGGAGCTGAAACCTCATATGAACAATAAATAACATTAGACAAAGCACATGAGTTGGCAACAATGCTTTGGAAGGCCAGACACCACACAGGGGTGATCAAGGTAACCACTCTGTCTTCTTTCGTGGGCAGCAGGATGCTGAAAGAAGTGGTGGGGCTATGAGCAGAGGAGTCAGTGCTGGCTGTGGAAGGGAGACAAGATCATGGGTCAGGAAGGGTGAGGCCACAGAACCCCATTTTGCTGCCAGATACAATTTGGTTAAGTCCTGTGGGCACATCAGGCCACTCACTGCTGGCATTGCCAAATGGTGCCAGGCTCCCAGTGTCACATGAAAATCAGTCTAAATAGGCTATAGATTTGAAGGGCATGGTGTGAATCCTTTGGCTCTGATCTCCATTTGGGACCCTCTCAAGTCTCCCATGGAGTGTGTCTATCCCTGGATTGATCTATTGCTGCTGGCTTCCTGACTCCTCCTTCCTGCTGCCTATTAAGCCCTTTCCCTCCTGACCCTGGCCTGCTACAGTTACTTTTCCTTGTGATGGTCAGTGAAATGAAAATGCCCTTCCTCATGTCTCCCACCCAGTGGGTGATTGGGCAAAGGAGGGATGCTCAGAGCAGCTTGTAGAAGGCACTGGGTCATTTCCCCTTCCACATTCACTCCGCTGAGATCCAGCCCCTGGAGCCCCTATGCTGTAAGCTGTCAGATCTAATGCTCTTGCTACACCTTTCCAGACACCAGGAAATCTACCAACTGCTGTAATGCCCTATGCAAGAAAGGATATACAGAACAAAAGGCGATGCCAGCTCCCTGCCTTTCACCAGAGCTGGGAGGAGAGGGTTGAGCAGAAGATTTTATTGAAACTAGAGAGGAGAACTCCCCCCTCCTGCTTCCCTCATCCTAGCCCCCAATAAGGGCTCATCGCTCCATGAATAGAGTCCCTCTGAGTGCAGGGCTGAGCCGAAGGAGTGACAGGTGCCTCCTGATATGCCTAAATGAGAAGAGCCAATCAGAGGAGCCCGCTCAGCTTTTGTTGTCATCTGGCTTTGCTCACGAAAGATGAGTTTGATTGACAGATGCATCAAGGTTCACAGTTTATTGGTTTTTGCAAAAGAGCCAGATCTGCCAATTTAGACAGGGGAGTGACACAAAACTTTCCATCTAAATGGACTAATTTTACCACAGGGAATTCCCAGGCAGAGAGTGCCAAGGCAGGCGCAGTCCTGTTTTATTTTTTAACAAGGACTGAATGACAAATATAAACGACAGTTCTAGGCTGATGGAACATCAGCATTTGACACTTCACAGGGGAGCGGTGAAATAAACAATAGGCAGAGAAATTGAATTAGAATCAGCTGAGAGTCAGCGGCGCTAGAAAGAGAGAGATGGAGAGGGGGGCTGGATCGGCCACAACCACTTACACCAATGCACAGTGAGCTTTGCATGTGTGTAACACACTGATGTGCTCGTGATTTTCACCCACTTGCACTTACACATTTCCACTGACAGAGATAACCTTGTGGAAGTAGATGGCAGTGGGTACCCAGGTCAGGAAGTTGGGTGTGTATGTGTGTGGTGGGGGGGTCTCCTTCTTTTCCCACTGTGTTGTGAATTTAAAGCTAATTCCTGATCTGTTATTGCCTGATTATTCCCTGCCAGATTTTCCCTCAAGTTCTGTCCAGGTTCATTGCATTCTGGCATTTGCTAATTTGTGGGTACTAGGTTTATGACCTTCCCAATGCTCTTTGAATGCTATTTTTTTCTGTGGAACTTCTTAGATTTGAAACAGTTTCCCATTATGTTCAAGGGTCCTCACGCATGGGTCAGCAGTCCAGGACTTGCAGATTAATGATGCAGACCACTCCCACTTGATCTAAAAGGATAAATCAGAGAGTTGACAACAATAGCAGACTGCTGCCGTCTTTGTGCACAAGCCCTGAGAGGGAATATGACATACACCCTTAGCCATGTGGGTCATGCAACTCAGTACTTGCTAGACATCAGTCACACAGTGGAATCTAGATTCCTGGGTTTTATACCTTGCTCTGGGAAGGGGTGTGTAGTCTAGAGGTTAGAGCAGGGGAGACTGAGTGTAAGGACTCCTGGGTACTATTTGTTTGTTAATGATGCTTTGCATTTACATAGTGCTCATTCATGTGCGGATCTCAAAGGTGGGTAGGCAGACATAGCAAAGCCAACCATAGAGGTTAGCTTGTTAGGGATTGCAGGTTCATAGCTAAAAACTGCTTTGAGAAACAGGCTTAAAATGGTGAACAAATTCAATTTTTTCTGTACATAACAAAGGCCTAGCCAGTAAAATTCACACTGTGTTTAGGTTTTCTGTGCAGACTTCCTATAGCATCTTTTCACAAAAGTTCACCAGGGCATGCTTGGAAGTCATCTGAAGTCATCAGGGGTCCTAGCATTTCAGTTAATATGTGGCTTTAACATGTGCATGTATATGCGAGGGTATGTGTGTGGGCAGGAAGGGAAAACTGGGAGGGGGTAGGAGGGTATGTGTAAGTGTGAGCATGTGGGTATTGGAGGGACCTGAGGGCATAACAGACTGCAAAGGAAAAGAAAGAATTATAGAGGAGACATGTAAAAGTCATGAGTTTAAAAAGAAACAAGGAAGGAAATACCAGTTGGACAGAAGACTGGTTAGACCAGAAAGGGAACAGTGGGCAGTGATGATTAAGTCAGAGGCAGGATAGTGAGAGGGAAGGGATTTAAAGATCTATAATGGCAGCTCTGCCACTCCAGGGGTCAGGAAAAGGTATGTGGAGGGGTGTGTGTGTGTAATTCATGAATTTTAAATTTATACCTGACAAGAGTCCCTCCATCACCCTCCCACCATTTGCTCCTTGAAGGCCTTTGTGGCCATTTTTGCCCTCCATATCTTGATCCCTAAGAGCTGTAGGGGAAGAGGGAAGGGTACTTATGACAAGCAGCCCTTTGGTCTGCAGCTTTATCAAGCATAAGTCTTGTACAACCGGAGGCATTGAAGTCAAGGGCAGAAGTGAGGGCAGCCTTCTTTACAAAACTCTTATGGCTGTGGAGAGAAGTTGGCAAATGTTGTAAATGTGACCAGTGGGTACCCTGCAGGCTTGGAAACTGGGAAGGCAAATACTTAGCAAATTCCTTTCAGCATATTGAAAAATAAACCATGACTTTATCTCAGACCTGTGAGTTCAGAGGATCTGACTTAGGATTTGTATGTGCTCAACCTTGGTAAAATTGAGTCTGACAAATTTCCCACGATTCACTGTGAGGCGATTCCTGAGTCATGGGAGGTTATTTGGTGAGAGAATACCCTCAGCTGCCTTTCCATGGTAATCAGATGTGGATCCTTTAGAAACCAGTGTTGCTGCTATTATCATCAGCATCACCACACAGATTTTCAGTGATTCCACCCACTCCTTTCTCTTTTCTGCTACTATTTTACTTTGTCTAGGCCAGTGCTTTTCAACCTTTTCAGCCCCTCCATAACTTTTGTGAATTGAGCAGTGCCCTAGTGCAGAGGTTCCCAAACACCAGGTTGGCTGCTGGGCCACTGCTCCCTGCCTGCCCTCAGCTGTGGGCTCTCTTCTGCCTGACCTGGCTCAGACCCCTGGCTGTCTGTCCAGGCAAGTGGCTTCTGCCATTGGCAGTCACGTGTGGGGTTAAAACTGGGCAGTGGGGCAGCTCCGGGAGCGAGGCACCCAGCTCTGTGCACCCTGTTCTGCTCCCACTGCTATGCCTGCACCTGGCAAGGCACTGCTCACGCAGCAGGTACTGGGGCCCACACCAGGCCAGGCAGGACCCTTCAGCCCTGCCCACAGATGGGAGTGAGGGGATGCAGGTGGGGAAATGCTTGGGGCAGAGGGCAGGGAGGCGGCTCTGCTGCTTGCTCCTAGGGAAGGCAGTGGAGCCCCTTCTTCCTGGGCAGCCCCAGCTGGGTCCCCCAGGGCCACTGTCTGCATGGCCCCCTCCCCTGCAGGGTCCCCCGGTGCCCATGGCTGTGGTGCCCCAACCCAGCTGGAGCTGCACCTTTACTTGCAGGGCAGCTCCTTGTAGGATTTGAACTATGGAGGAGCTCAGCCCCACCCCTTAAGTTTTGTCTCCTTTATTGATGATGTTCCTGATTGTTAAATAAATCAACAGATCTCTCTGTTTTGCATCGTGCCTCTGCCTATTGAGTTGGTTTTGTGTCATACACCGCCTCCGATCCTCGCAACCCCCTGCCCTTAAAAAATTAAATTTAAATAAGTAAATTAGATTGTTTCTATACCCGGTCCACCAGCATTCTTTGAGTGAGCTTACCAGTCCACAGTATAAAAAAGGTTGGAAACCACTGCCCTAGTGTACATACAAATTTATTTATTACAAGCCTTACCTCCCTGCACAGGGACTGGGCATTGTGGGGGGAGAGGAACAGATAGGCAGGGATGAGTTCAGGTTTACCTGTTACACCCTTCAAAGGATGTGATGGACCCTGCTTGAGAATCACTGACATAGAAGGCTCAGCATATAGATTTGTGAGACACTGACTGTGTCTACAAGTGCAATTCATGCTATTTGGCTATACTGTGCAGTAAATTTACTGCACAGTAGACTAATTAACTACGCAGTGGACATGTCTACACAAGACATTAAAAGTGCAGTAGACTAATTCTATTGCACATTAGCATGTCACGGTGCAAGCTGTGTTAATGTGCTAATGCACAATAGAATTAGTGTACTGTGCATTAGCATCACTTAAAAGATGTGCGCCAGCATTACTGTGCAGTAGTGCCAATTACTGTGCATTCAGTTGGTACCTATTATTACACATATTAAACTTAATGTATGTGTAGAAGGGGTATGCCCAGTATGTATGTATGCCCAGTAAGTGCCTGCATGTGTAGATGGTGAAGTGTAGATGGTGGCACAGATTAATCTACTGTGCAGTAAACCATCTTGTGCGGATGTGGCCAGTGAGTCTCAAGATCGCTCTTTTTTCCTTTAGGAAATTGGAATCACATTTGCCCTTCTTGCATTCTCTGGCACCACCCCAGTTCTCCACAATCTTTCTGAATTGATTTTGAGTGGCCCTGCAAATTGATTCGCTAACTCACTTAATACCTGAGGATGTGTATCATCTGTACAAGCGGGTTGGCATTGCTCATGCTTCTGTGTTCCAAAGATTCCCCTGCCTGCTTCTTATTAACAGATTTTTTTTGCATTGTCCTGTCAGAATTGCTCTAACTTTGTTTTTCTTATTAAAGGGACTGTATAAAAGGAAAGGGTTCCTCATCTCAGCCTTCTAGCAACCGCCTGCTTTGTTCATCACCAGATTCCATGTCCTTACTCATATCACACCATGCTCCTCCATTGAGAACTGTCATTGATCACAGGAGGATTATTAGGGAAAAACAATACAAGGAGATGTATGCAAGGAGGGCAGAACCTGCCTCTTTCTCTCTAATAATAGAAAAGCTCCTGAGGGTGCATGTCCTTTCAGAAAATTTGCTCTAGTTCAACAGCCAGCAAGCTGCAGGCTGGAACAACCCAGCTCTAGTCTGATGTAGACTAGGGGATTGCTTGTGTCTGCTCCAGGCAGCTGAGAGCTTGCTCGCACCACCACTGCTTCTCCCTGTCCCCCATTCCCTGGCTGCACAGCTTCCAGCCAATGGAGATCTGGACTGGGGCTAGACAGATGGAAACTATGTCCATGCTGCTGCTTCTCCCCAGCCTACCTCCTGGCTGCAGCAAGGACACAGCTGGAAGCTGCTGGGCCCAGGCACAACTCCCCACCAGCTGAAAGCTGCACCCACACTCCAGCTGGGGTGGGGGTGGGCAGGGGGAGGAAGAAGCAGTAGTGGGACAGGTGCAGCTCCTCACTGCCTGGGCATGCCTACTGCACTTTTAATGTCTTGTGTAGACATGTCCACTGCGCAGGCACAGGCAAAACCTTCCAGCTCTGTGGGCCAGACCAGTGGCTCCATAGGCCAGGTACAGGCCATGGGCCATATGTTGCTGACCCCTACTCTAGTTTAGGCAGAATTATGGGGCTAGGTGCAAGAGCCACAGGTCGGTATTTTCTCATGTTATAGGATCATAGAAAAGTAGGACTGGAAGATGCCTCAGGAGTTCAGCAGCCAGAAACATTTACAAGTTGCAGGTTGGAGCAACCTGTGGGCTAGAACAAACAGGAGGTCTTGTACTCTAACCCCTTGCTCAAGGCAGAATCATGAGGCTAGACCAATGGTGCTCACCCTTTTTGGTGTATGGGCCAGCGGAGTGAGGCACAGCCAGTCCGCAGGGCAGATCTGGCTTGCAGATCAAACCAATGCATTGGATCAGGCCTGTGAACTGACCCAGAGTACCAGGTTTGGGGCCATGAACCAGCCCCATGCACTGGGTCCAACCCTGCCCACCAGGTCTGGGGCCATGCATCAGGCCTAGCTGTGGACTAGGCCCATGTGCTGCCTCAGTTTGGCACACTAGGCCATGTCATCTGGCCTGTGAGGCTCTCTATAGCTCCAAAAATTTAGTAATGGGGGATTGAGGCTCCTAGAGGTTCTGCAGTTAACATGCCACCACTAAGCCACTGCCAACTTCCAGGACCTATGGGGAGCCCCATGAGCTGGATGATGGCTCCATGGACCACATTTGGAGCACAGATGGGCTAGACAGTCACACTGGACACAAAATCTTTGAGTATTATTCCACCAAAATGAATTTTGCTTTTTAGACCCTTCACTTACTTTGACAGTGAATGGTGATGGGTCAATGCCCTCTCTTTGTACTCAGCTGCACATCCTGGTCCTGATGCATTATTAGCTCAGGGTTGGTGTGTGGGGATCTCTAATGTGCAGTTGCTGAGGGAAGGTTGTCAGCAGGTTTCAGGATTTTGAAATTTGGTTTGATCCTAATTTGATCCTAATATTTAAATTCTCCATCAAGGAGGTCAGGCCCAAATCACTGGGCAGGCTGCCCTGAAGATGCAGATCCTTGATTTCCACCCCCACCAGGCTGCCAGGCAGTTCCACTGCAGGTCTGTGGCTCAAATAAAAAAGGTTCATTTTCAATATCTTGTCACTCTCCAATAGAAGTGCATTTGGGCCCCCAACATTCTGCCAAGAAGCACTTTAAATTGCAAGAAAAACAAGTGTTTTAACTAATGAAAGAAACAAGTAAGACAATTCAATGAGAGGATTTCTGTGTGGACTGCCATGGAGCTAGGCTGCTTTACCCCAACTGGGGATCTGGCCTGTTTACTTCAATGGAACTTTTAGGCAGATTTACAGCAGTTGAAGATCTAACTCACAGGCTTTAATGGAGCTCTGAAGTGGCTCCTCACTTTAGACCACCTGCAGATCTAACCCATTGATTTGAGTAAAGCTGTGTGGACATGTACCTGCTGATTGGTGGGCCACAGACTCTTTGGGGAAGGACAAAAAAGAAACTTATCTAGCCAAACCTTGAGCATGTCTCTAAGCTGTCACTTGGCCTATCCCCGTTAATGTGTCCTCAGCTTCACAGAGAGCAGATGCTTTAGTCAGGACTAAGAAAAAAGTAGATAGACCTTCAGGATTTGGCCCATGTAGTAACCCTGAATAACTTCCACTTGTTGTGCTCTGGAGGATGAATATTACACATGGTGAAATGGGTGATAAAGGACTTTGCATTCAGATTTGGACCTTGGCTGAAAGGGAGGAGGACAGAGCGGGGAAGATTCAGAGAGAGTAAGGTATAAAGCATCAGGCTTCAGTGATTTCACTTATGAAAATAAATCAGCTGTAAGCTAGGACAGCACAGAAAGGGGGGGGGTGCGTGTGTGTGTGTGTGTACGCGTGTGTGTACAAGTGCATATCACCTGGCAGTTGTCATTCATCTTCCCTTCTTTTGAGGCTGTGCAAATAACTGCCACTCCATCCATGCACTTTGGCTGAGTATTTGGACAAAGTTAGGAAGATGAAAATCCTCCCTGGAGGCCCCATGAAAAAGCGATGCTAACCCTCAACTAAGACTATAAGGAGGCTGGAGTGGGGTGGAGGGGAACCAGGTCCTCAGGCCGTTATAATGTGGAGCGTAACCCAGTCGCATCCTGATTATCGTGCAGAGGGACACCAAATATATATGTATCACTTGGAGTCAATTGAGCGAGATAAGCAGAACAGGGAATCCCGCTGGCAATACACAGGAATGGAAAGCTGGGGAGTGGAGACTCAGGAGGACTGGAGTCTGCTGTAATGTGTTACATGTAGGTGTACAGCACCTTCCATCAAGCGGCATGACGGTTATTAGCATTGGTAGTGTTTATTGTTTACATAGTGCCCAAAGGGTGAGGTGCAAGGAGTGTGACATCCTGGAGACCTCAGGGTGAATCCATAGAAGTGCGTGTGTATGTGTGTGTGTGTGTGAGAGAGAGAGAGAGAGAGAGAGAGAGAGCCAGCGAGTGAGCGAACAAGTGAGCAGGGAAAGAGAAACAAGCCGGGAGCCACCAAGGTGACATACAAAAAAAATTTGTTTTTATTTCTCATGTGCACAAAAAGAAAAAGAATCAAACAGAATTGAAGCAACGAGGAAAAGCCAAGAGCGGCTGCAGCAGCCTGGGACAGGTACAACCCTGCACCTGGCGACGGCCCCTTTCCTCGGGGCTAGCTTGTGGCAGGGGCCACCACCAGTTCTGTTTGTGGCTTAATACAATTTCACTCCTTGAGTCACTATTATTTGGTCCCTTTTTCCTGCCTTTCCCATTTTTGCCACTTTCCCGGACCCAAGTGAGGAACACATTGCAGTAGTTTGTGTGGGTCCTACAGAAACCCGCAGCAGATAAGTCCCAAGTGGGTGGGTTTGGGTCTCATTTCTTTCTCGGGGAGGGGGGAGGGGTGCATTTCTTTAGGGCAAAAAAAAGGTTTTTTTTCCCAACAATTCAGTAATTCCTTTGAAAAAAATAGATATTGAATAAGATTCAGGAGGAGAGATAGGTGCAGGGTTTTTGTCTTTTTTTGTTTGTTTAATATCCTCACATTCATGTTGTGATAGTTCTGAAGCCTTGCTCTGTATTTGAATCATCACTACTGATGGCTTGGAAAGCATGCAGACTTGGCCCTGTTTCAACACACCAGGGCTCATTGCCACTAAAAAAAACCCCAAAACATTTACAGGTCACAAAAGGCATCTGCTTTAATGGAGTTGCCTCACCCTCCGCTTCCACCCCATTCCCCGACATCCTGTCAGATGGTCAAAGAAGAAGCCAGCAAATGAAAGGAGTCAGGAGCTCCAGAGAACATGCCTCCAGTCCTTCCCAGTTATGAATGCTGCAGTCCCTGTTCCTTCCAACAAAACACATTGTTTTGCAGGAGTCCATGAGAGTCTTTCCCCCAAAAGAAAAAAGATGTGGCCGTGGTACTACTTTTTCTACTTGATCCATTTGCAAAAGAGAAAGCAAACGCAGTGACAGAGCACGGGGTGAGAGGAAAAGACAGGAAGGACAAGAGAGCAAAAGGGAATGAGTAGAGAAATGGAGGACAACCTACAAAGGAGGAAAAAACAGCAGCCGAGGAGAGGGAAGTCAGTGACAATTGTTATCTTTAATGCAAAGACTCTTTCACACACCCATAGAGACTTCTATCCAATGAACTCAAACCATTTGGCAAAAATTAATGAATTTAGCCTGACACCACCCTGATGAACAAATTCCCATTTTACAGATGGGGGATTGAGAGGCACAGGGCAGTGAAGTGACTTGATGAATGTTGCCAGTGCCAAGAAGAGAACTCAAGAGTCCCAATTCCTATTCACCTGCTCTGACCATTGGAAACACTGCCTCCCTCTCCAAAATGGCTTGAAATGAAGTAAAAGAGAGAGACATAAAAGTTAAGAGAGAAAGAGAAGAGCTGGACAGGAGGAGAGAGAAATAAAGGTGAGCAGGGAAAGAAGAGAAAGCAGCATGGAGGAGAGAGGCATGGAATGCAGCGGCAGATTTTGCATAGTGATTTGTTTCCTTCCAAACTTTTTTTGTTTGTTTTTTCCGGTAAATTTTTTTAAGAAAAATGAAAAAAAAATTCACCTAAAATAAACCAACGGTCAGGCTCTCAGGGAAGGAGTCCTTCCAAGGTTCGGCTGTTCCCTCAGGTTCTGGGTTCGTGCTGTGCTTTATTGAACACATAGTTTTGTTTTCAGTGAGCACAACGAGACTTGCACAGTACAGACAGAGCGTTCCTTATCTACAGGATGAGACGAGGCTGTTTTAATAACTACCATGATGAAGATGGAGATGAACTTATATACAAGAGGAATTGCCTTCACATTACACACATTATCTTCCTACAAAGCAGCAATTGTTTTTGCAAATAACATAATATTAAATAATTGGTAGAATTTTTGCGTTTCCTGCATAGTCCAGTCTAATGGAATCTATATGAATATTGATGGTTTTCTTCTGCATAATATCACCACATAAATCCCCGTGTCAGCTACTAGACTTTAGCTATAATACTGCTTTACAATGCATCCACCGACTGTAAATCAAAACAACCAACACAAGAAACTCTTTGGCAAATGTAATTCAGTACATTCGCATGGGGCTCTACAGAAGAGGTGGTGGAAGAGGATAAAGCTGCCAGGTCCTTTGCATAATTATACTTTCCTCTTGCTTTCCTGATCAAACATCTCGCAGATCTTACAGGCTTGCCAGGCCAAACTAGTGCCCAGTGGAAATCTCCATGTAAGTGGAGTTATACACCAATAGTGAATCAAGCCAGCTTGAATCAAGCCAGCTTTGGTGAGTGAACCAACCAAATCCTGCTTTCTTACCCTCCCTTCTATCTCAAGGCTAGTGAATGGCTGTCATTTGAACAGATCTTTCTCAGCGACCAGCTTCTCTGGAGGTGACTTCCTGGGCTTCCAGTTGCCCAGTGTGAGATGGCTCTGCCTCCTGTTTTCTAGCCCCATCAGGGTATTCTGGTTATTAGGCTTGGGATTTGTTGCTTCTGGCCTTGACCAGGTGCTGGGTGCAGCTGGACTTGGAGCAGGGAAAACTGAAGCTGTATTGGATACATACTAGTTGGAGTCCATCTGTACCCTGGATGTGTGTAGAATTTATGAAGGTGCAGGGATGGGGAGGAGGAGGGGAGGGGGGTCCTAGCAATGACCAACCTGTGTTTCTTTTTCATTTAAGATAGAATGAGACAAAGGACCAAATTCTAGTCCCAGTGGCACTGACTTTGATCTGGATAAACTCTATCAGCCTTAGTGGATCCAGAATAACAGCTCTGGAGTGACACCATTGACTTAGTACATCTGAGAGTAACTCCCGTGACTCGACTGGAGTTACTAGAGATAATCCTGGTGGGACTAAGAACAACTTTAGGCCCTTCTCGCTTGTGTAAAGAAAACCAATCTTAGGTGACTCTACCTGAGAACACACAGAGCTCTTCTATTCAGCTGTACTCTGAGGCAGTGCTGGGTAAATGGGATCCTTCTACTGAGACTGGATTTTTCACAAAAACAGCTTAAACCTGCAGCCAGAAAGCTGCATCCACAGCCACACCACATACAGAGGCTGAGAACAGGGGTTTTATACACAACTCTGGTTGCCTAGATGCTCCATGGTTCATCTTTACCTGCTCGGTAGTTTGCCTCTCAGTCCTGCCTTTGTTCATAAACGGCAGCCCCTTGTCTTACTCAAAATCTTTCTAAAATAACAATAAGGATCTACTTTTGCAGACTTGATGCCAGGGAGACAGGCTGTAGTTGTCTACAGCTTTTCTTTGTGTAGTTTTTGAAAGCAGCAGTGCAAAGAACAGGAGCATATGAGTTTCCAGACGATAAAGGAGCAATAAACATTTCTACTGGCAATGAGCCTTTCACAGAGCAGTGCTTGCCAGTCACTTGGGAACTAAAAAGACTACCCTTAGGAGAGTGTTCAGGGATCAAGGGGTAAATATTAGCGTGTGCAATATAGGTTGAGGGTGCAGGGGGGAGGGAGCATGGGATATGGGTTGCTGGTAAGGTGTAGGTTTACAGATAACTAGTGTAGAGATTAGGTTACAGAGATTTAGGTACTGGGTGTAGGCCACAGCTAAATGATGTCAGGGGCATCAGGATCTGGGGATGTGAACAGTGGGTGTCAGGATGTCAGGCTAACTGAACTAGGAGTGGGTATAGCGATTACATATGAAAGCATGAGAGCCAAAAGCTAAGGAACCAAGTACCAATCCTAATCAGTCCTGAATTTGTCCATCTCCACTGGCAGGAAAGCAAGTGGGCTTGCATGAAACCCAACACTTTCCTTTTCACCACAAGCATGGTAAGAGCAAGTGCCTGGACTTGGTTTCTGTTTGCTGAATACTGGCCTGGAGAATGTTTGTTTGGGGGTTTCTGCTGATGGGCTGATTCAGTAATTTTTTTCCAGATATGAATTGTTCACACTGTTCCCCAGAGAACGATTTGTGGGTGAGGGAGTAGAGGAGGCCATGGAGAGTGGAGCTGGCATCCCATCCTCTTTCATACCACCATCACATTCTAGTGCAAAACAGAAAGGAAACGAAACGCAAGAGTGAAAGGGGAGCATCAAACATCAGAGGAACTTGTCTGCCATTCAGGTGGGGGGACTGGGGTTTATATTTGTAGGGGCTTTTTATTTTGCTTTTTTGTTGGGGGTTTTTTTTTTAGAAAATTGGGGATTTGTTTTTTTTTTTCCTTTTTACAGACCTTCATGACAAAGCATAAAAACACAGTTATATTTATATATCTATTTATATATTTCTTCATTTCATCAGTTGGGTGGTTGGTTTGTTGATGTTGCTTCATCCTCCTGGCCAAGCTGATTGTGTGTCACAGAAATTATGTGTGTGTTTAGGCGCGTGTATGTCAACCCAACTCTGGCCTGCAAGGTCACAACACGCTAGAGTCAGCTTTCAAATGGAACCATGGGGGAAGCCAAGACATGAAGGAGAAGAGTGGGAATGAGGCACACAGAGAGACCCTTGGGGGATGCAGGGAGTCATTTGGTCCTTTCCTTCATTGTTAGACAGGTCACCTCTCTTTGTGCTGCCCTCTCCACTCTAGCCAAACATCCCCTCTGTCTTCCAAAACAGAGCTGTCATCAACAGGGCCTTTTTTTTAGAGTTTTGAAGTGTCCACCAGAGAAGAGAGTTTCTTTTGGGAACAGTGTTTTGCAGGTGGCTTCTTCTCTGCCTCATCCTGCCTGTTCCACTCCTAGGAGAATGGGGTCCCCTATAGGCAAAGCTTGCAGGCTGCATTGCTTGAATTCCCCTTAGTCAGGCAGACCTTGCATGGCTGAGGTGGTCTGAAGGCTTGTAGCAGCCACTGAGCTGTGGACAGGCCCTTCCCATTGTCCATGAAAGCAGTTGGGTTGGAGCGCAGGGAAGTGCAGGGGACACGTACTGTTCAGTCTGTTGTTGTGAGCGCTTGGATAAGGCGCATTCTGCAGCAAAGGGGAGGGTGCAGAAGGTAGGGAGGAACGGAGAAGTTCTCTTCACCCTTCCCAGGGATGGAGAAGGTTGATCAGACAGGTACAATATGGAGGCCTAAGCTGTCGCCCTGCAGTTTCATGTGGTTTCCATGGTAACTAGTGGCGGTCATAGGCAGCGGCAGCAGTGGGAGGTGCGGAGCCCCGGGATGTGGCACTATAATAATAAGGGGAACCTGAAAGTTAACACAGGAGAAGAATGGACTGGTTGAAAGGACAAACAGTAAAAAAAAAAAAAAACAAAACCAAAAAAAACCAAAATAAAATAAAAAAGGAAAAGAAACAAAGGAAAAAGGGTAAAAAAGGAAAAGAAAAGAAAAAGAAATCAAAGGAGACAACTTTGGGCTCAGATCTCACTCTCATTTGCTGGCAGGTAGACCATCAAACCCATCCTGGGATGACATTTCCCCTAAAGATATTTGCCACTTGTACGGTTCTGCAACCCCTCTGGTGACAGGAAATCCCTTCTTCCCTGTGCCTCTACCTATCAAGAGGCTGTAAAGAGTGAGCATTGCCCTACAAGCACCTCCTACCTGAGCTGCAGCCATATAGCAGGTATCTAGGACTTGGCTTGTCTGAGCGGATATGACACCGAGCTGTGAGCTGTTTCCAACATCAGCTGGGGGAGGAATGAAACAAGCCTCTGTTGTTTCATTGCTTGGGATTGTGGTCACATTTGGAACAAAAGCTTGCTGGCCAGTTATTGGATGTGAGTTAAATAGTGATTGATTATTAAGATCACATTCACTGAGGTTTAACAACACTGGAATAAAATGTGTATCTATTACCCAGTTGTTAAACCTCAGTAAATATGTAGTTAATTATCACAGCTGATTTATTTTACATATAATAAATCTCCTCCTGATCTTTTGCAAAGAAATGCTGCATGAGAAGAAAGAGTTTTATGGGTTGTTTTCTCCCCCTCTGACTGATTGTACTTTTTCTGTGCGTATTAGGTTCACTGTGGCTGCATCTTCACTGGAAAGACTCTAACAGCCACCCACAGACTCAGCCAAAGTGGATTGCTCACGTATCGGGAATAGATTCTTCTCCAGTGTGCAGAAAGTTTGCTGTGTTCCTGCACCCCATTGGAATAGACTCTGGGTGAAGCTGGTTACAAGGGGAAAACCTGAACTAGACTTCTGATCTCGTGTGGAGCAATCCATGTAAAAAGGTAACGCACTGGTTTTCTAATCTGGAATGTAGCCTATGGGAGAAGCAGAACCTGACCTGGATTTCTGAACCCCACCCAAAGTAGTTTGGGGGCAGCCCTCAGGTGGAGAAAAGAAGAGTCATTGACATATGTCTTTAGATGCCAGAATGGGCACTAAAAGACCAGCCTTTCACCTGGCCTGATACTTGAAGGCCCTTTCAGAAAACATACAAACAAAGAAAAGAAAAATAAGAGACAAACAGAAGGAGCGCGAGGCTGGGGTGGGCAGCGGGGAGAGGTACTCACTTAGTAATGCGGGGTTGCTGAATCGCCAGGCCTCATTGTAAGTCGTGTACTGAGGGTGGCTGTATGGGTTCCCTGAGAACTCGCTCCCTGGAAGGAACAAAACAGGGAATGAAATACAATGTGAGGGACAGGTCTCCTAAGCCAGCACAAGAGCACGTTTTGTTTTTCTTTGCCTTTTGGTTTCTAAGATTTTACACATTTTTTTGGCTTTTCTGCAGCTTGCTAGCAATTTTTTTTTAATTGCAGCTGAAATTCTGTAATTCTTCGGGTAGGAGCATCAGGAGAAACACCACATACTGTGAGACTCACCATAATACCACAAAAGCAGGCAACACGGCAGTGGCAACTTGTACTGGTCTTAGTTCATTCTTAAGGAGTCATGACCGTTTCTTTCCTTCTCCCTCTGTAGGCTGGAGGTAGCCAGAAGGGGACTCAAGGGGATCCTCATTTTTATTCTGTCACTAACTTCCATACAAAACACACTCAAAATTAAAAGTAAAAAATTATTTTTTTAATTTGCCAGCATGGCTTGTGCTGCCTGGAATCTGAAAGGTAAGCTAGGTTCTCTCTGCCTCTTCTTCTTCATCAGATTGTTGGTCCAAACCAAAATGCTTATGAACTATGTGGTGTCCTGGAAATCTGGAACAGGATGCAAAATCTGCAGCTTCACCTTAAATCTTTGGTTTATGGGGTGTAAGACAGAAGAGAAGCTGGCATGTCTCTTTTAGCTGTATTGGGTCTGTGGGGACTAGTGGGAGTACAGTCTTGTAACTGAGAAGATACAACTGGAAGACATATGCTGAGGTCCAAATAGGTAAGTGATCATAACAGTTTCTTTTGGCTGTAAAACCCATTAATCTGTTGAGTAAGGAGATGCCAGTTTTGAAAAGTCTCTTGTCTGAGAATAACCTCCCTTTAATGCAAGCAGGGAAAGCTCAATGCCAACTGGGAAGGCTATGTGTACTCAATGACACTGAAAAAGGAACAGAGTCTATTTCACCCATTAGGCATGTAAGTAAACTTAGGTGCCTAAGTGTGTTTCTAATCCACCTTCCTTGAGTCTATGAAAAACATAACGGGTGGCTCTTCCCACTGATGCATTAATAGATTTTCAGGGACTTGAACAGGGAGCAACAGAATCACAGTTACGCTCCTAAGACCACTTACATGTCTAATAGGCGAACAAAATCTTAAAGTGACCAATGGCTACTGGTATGTACATTTTGATAATGACTTGCTGTCTGTTCTCTGTTGGGACCAGATTCCTGGTTATAGAAACAGTACATGTACAAAGAATCTAGGTCTACTAATAGACACCCACAGCAAGGAGGTTAAGGGAGGTAATGCAAGATACATTAAATACTGGTGACATAATTACTGAAGAGATTTCAGTTCATTACACTCTAATCTCTGTACATCTTCATTCACATGAACATGAGAATCAACAGGCCAAATTCTCTGCTAGTGGAAACAGAGTCCATGACACTCAGTGGAACTATACTGATTTAAGGTTTTTGAGGATCTGATCCATTTTTAAGCAGTTAAGAAGCATATAGTCATCACAAAAAGGCAGCATGTGTCAGGAATCACCATGGCCTCATGGTGTCCAAGACACCCCAGCTATGGTGGTTCTTATCTCCATGTATATTAGAGTAATCAGGACAGCATCACAGGTCTGTTGACTGGGAGCTCTTAGCAGATGTTGGCTGTTTAAAGGTAATCCCTGTATTGCTTGTGTATTCAGAAACACCCAGCACTGAAAACCCTGGCAAACAGATGGAGAAGTGTCCCTAAATTCCTGCTAGAGAGGCTGGGATGACAAGCAAGGAGAGAGGAGTCAGTGCAGATACAGAAAGCCAAGCAGAGCCCTGATGTAACAGCATTGAGGTGAGTTACCACTTCACACTACACCAGGGATCAAACTGGACCAAAGAGAAGGAAGAAGCAAGCCTGATGTGTATTTCTGCCCTGTGCTGCCTCATAAAGTGAAGCTCATTTCTTTGGATTGCTTCAGGGCAGAGAAAAGTTCTGATGTTTCCAGTCTTCTCTCTCTCTTCTGTGTTGTCACCCTAAACTGCTTATAGTGATCCTGAACCACAGGTTAAGTAGAGGAGAAAGAGCCCCAGCCATGGGGAGCTGGGGAGGAGGGAGGGCAGCCACTGGAAACGGTGTTTATTGACGGGGAGTGAAAGCGTGCATGCAGCAGGATAATGAGCTTTTGAGCTCAACTGTGACCAAGAGGAACTGAGCTATCGCCTTTCCCGATCGCTAATGAAACAAGTGTAATTTCCTCATCAGCATTGGATTCTGTTTAACGACTCCCCACCGTTGCCACCGCCAGCCCTCTGCAGGCTCTGTGCTGCTTTGCATAAACTCTGGCTCCTTTTAGACATTGCCTACCTTTCCAGTGGGGTTTGCAGAAAGCCCCAGCAGACATGAAGGTGGTACTAACAGCTTCTCTGGGGAAGAGTGGGGAGAAGGGTATTCTGTCACTGAGCAAGCATCCCAAGCCTGGATCATGTACAGGTTCAGGTAGCATTACTTTAATATCTGACCAGTCTTCCTTTGAGGGACTAACTCTTGCCCTTGCAGGGAGTGGGTGGGGATTAAATTCATGACCTAGTTGCTTCCATCCATCCTTAGAGCCTGCGAGTCTAAGTTGCAGCTGTTATTGTAAACTGCAAATATGACAACAAGTGATTGCAAGTGAAGGACAGGTCTTATGGCAGCATTTGCATGAGCCTTAGAGATATCTGCACCTATGGCCACCTGTTTTGCATGTGCACATTACAAAGGGAGACAGACTCTCCTTTCAGTCACGTGAGTGCAACCCCATTGATGTCAGTAGGATCTTTCTGATAAGCTGCAAAGCATTTAGCTACAGTTAGTCAGACAGTTTTCTTTAGAAGAGGGTATATCACCAAAATTGAAACATTTCCTGGAAATGTGTCAAGTCTGATGTAATTTTCAACAGGAGCCAATTGAGATCATTCAAAACAGAAATGCAGTGTTACATTTTGACTTTCTCATTTTATCTAATTTTGCATCAGCTCTTAGTTTGATATATTTTACATACATTACATTTTGATTTTTCTTAAACATTTTTATTTTGATTGAAATATTTCAGAATATTTTGTTCCATTATGTATTTTGACTCTATCCTGATATAAGGCGAAAACAAGTTGCAAGATACTGAGTTTCCCATAGGATGGAAATACTGTTTTTTGACCAGCTCTGCAGGTGGCCCTTTCTATTCAGACTGTCATCCACCACTCTAAATCTCTCTTTAGAGAGCTCCTTATTGTCTCTGATGAGCCACACTCCTGCTCATATCTACCCACAGTCTCACATCTCCATTTTAGCATCCTCATAACAGAAATTTAACACAGGAATCAGAACCATTCTAAACAGAACCCTAGTGGTGAAGACCCAGCCTCAGGGTTCTTTTGGAGCATACATGGAAGGTAACTGGATAATATTATTCTTTGGCAAGTCAGAACATTTGACAACATCCCAGTAAGATGTATTTGACTGGTCAGCAGGGAGACTCCTGATATACTTCTGATATGCTTCTGATATACTTAAAATAAATTCATGTTGTCTGTGCTTAAGTCTCTGGATGGTCACTCTTCAAATTCTCCATTAGGCATCCTAATGTCTATTTCATGTTCCATGGGTCAAGGTCTATAGTTTCATAGTTGGTAGGGTCAGAAGGGACCTGAGCAGATCATCAAGTCCGACCTCCTGCCATGGGCAGGAAAGACTGCTGGGTTTCAAACAACCCCGGCAAAGTGATTATCAAGCCTCCTTTTGAAGACCCCCAGGGTAGGAGCAAGCACCACTTCCCTTGGAAGTTGGTTCCAGCTCCTAGCTGCCCTGACTGTGAAGTACTGCCTCCTGATGTTTAGCCTGAACCTACTCTCAGTCAGTTTATGGCCGTTATTCCTTGTAACTCCCAGTAGTGCTCGGGGGAACAGGGACTCTCCCATTGCCTGCTGGTCCCCCTTGGCATGTGTGTAGGTGGCCGCCAGATCCCCCCTCAGCCTTCTTTTGTTAAGGCTGAACAGGTTCAGGTCCCGTAGTCTCTCCTCATAGGGCCTACCTTGCTGCCCCCTGATCATGCGAGTGGCCCTCCTCTGGACCCTCTCTATGCTGTCCAAATCCCTCCTGAAGTGCGGCACCCAGAACTAGACACAGTACTTCAACTGCGGCCTGACCAGTGTCGCATAGAGGGGAAGGATCACTTCCTTGGACCTGCTTGTGATGCATCTGTGGCTGCATGACGAGGCGCGGTTAGCCTTCCTGACTGCATCCCCACATTGGTGGCCCATGTTCATCTTGGAATCAATAATGACTCCAAGATCCTTTTCTGCCTCTGTGCTGATGAGAAGGGAGTTCCCCAGCCTGTATGTATGCTGCTGGTTTTTCCTCCCTGGGTGCAGTACCTTGCATTTGTCTGTATTGAAACCCATCCTGTTCTCATCTGCCCACCTCTGTAACCTGTCCAGATCTAGTTGTAGCCTTTCCCTCTCTTCTAGTATGCTCACTTCTCCCCACGTCTTTGTGTCATCTGCAAACTTGAACACGGTGTTTTTCACCCCCTCGTCCAAGTCGCGGATAAAGATGTTGAACAGTGCAGCCCCGAGGCCTGAGCCCTGGGGAACCCCACTGCCCACATCCCTCCAGGTCAAAAAAGTCCGGTCTACCACCACTCTCTGGGTGCAGCCCTCCAGCCAATTGGCGACCCATCTGACTGTGTAGGCGTCGACACCACAGTCACCTAATTTTTTAATGAGGATGGGGTGAGAGATAGTGTCGAAGGCCTTCTTAAAGTCCAGAAAGACTACGTCCACTGCGACACATGCGTCCAGGGCTTTTGTGATCTGGTCGTAGAAGGCCATCAGGTTGGTATGACAGGACCTGCCTCTAATGAACCCATGTTGGTTGCCCCTAAGCATGATCTCCCCTGCAGGTCCCTTGCAGATGTGCTCCTGGGCTATTTTCTCAAAAACCTTCCCCAGGACCGAGGTAAAACTAATGGGCCTGTAGTTTTCTGGGTCCTCTTTCCTCCCTTTTTTGAAAATGGGGACCACATTGGCCCTTTTCCAGGCCTCTGGCACCTCACCAGAGCACCATGCGTGCTCGTAAAGCTGTGCCAGGGGTCCCGCAATAACCTCTGCCAGTTCCCTCAGCACTCTGGGGTGGAGATCGTCATGACCTGCTAGACACATCTAGTTTTTCCAGAAATTCCCTGACTAGGTCCTCACTGACCCTGGGCCTGGCTGCGCCTCCCCTGGGTCCATCTGGATTCTCAGTGGGGGGGATGTCCCTGTCCCTGCTTAGAAAAATGGAAGGAAAGAAAATGTTGGCTCCAGTTGAGTTAGAACGTGAGAACATAAGACTTGCCAGACTGCAGTAAATCAGTCGTCCTCATATCCCAAAACTGAAAGCTACTAGTACCAAATGTTTGATAAGAAGGTGCAAGAAACACTACAGAATGCCCCAGTAGACTTCACAGGAAATTTCCCCCATAGTCAGAGGTTGGCTTAAGCCCTAATATGGACGGATTTTCAGTTTTGGAAGGATATTCATTGGGCTTGAATAATCTCTTGCACCTTGCACCTTGTACTTCTACTGTGCAGATTTTTTCCTTACCACATGATTTCTTTGTTTGGGTGTGTTCCTCTCCTTTGGGTAAACTGCTTCCATGCTGAGGAGCTGAATTCTCCAACATTAGAAATAAGGACCTTTGTGACCATCTTGTCCTACTGCGAGTTATTGGTATGATCCCTGCCCATGAGGACATTGAACTTCATTATATAATAGTCACTGATACTGAGTTACTCCAAGTCAGTTATTTCTTAAACTAACCCCTGTGTATTATTAAGTCAAGAAGGACCTCTCCTCGTCTGTACTTTAGAATTAGCTTTTCCAAAAAGCTATTGTTTAAGGTGCTGAGGAATCACTTCTCAAGCTTAGATCAGCTTTGAATTGTAACCAATCTGTATGTGGATTACTTTTCTTTTTTAACTGATTTGCATCTTGTGTGTGCTATCCTTATCCCGCAGTCTGTGGAAAGATGAGCCAGCCCTCTTTACAAATGAGACCAATCTCAGAGTTCCATCATCTAGAGATTTCAACACACAAATGGCCAGTTTTATAGGCCTCTATGCAGCTGGGGTGATGCAAAAGGGGCTGTAATGGGGACCAACATCTGTCCAAATATTCTTCCCAGATCTGAAAACTGATTGTGGTATGCGACCAATGTATCCACAGATTAGAAAGTGAAATTCCCTAGGACTACACGTCGTAGGTTTTTGGTTTTCAGTGAGCAGTAGGTAGTATCAGTCAACTGGTTGCTGACAGCAAGTAATTCTTCATAGGGAATAGGTGCCAGAGAACCACTTGTCCCATGGATATGGTAAGTAGTTATCCTTGAACCGTGGATAGTGACTTTGTGATAGGGTAGAGGCAAGTGGACTCTAGGTAGGCAGGTAGGTAGCTGTTGGTTCCTGTGAGTAATCTTCCTTGAGCAAGCTGTTAGTTATTTGTAGAATCTTATCTAGTCTAGGTTGTTGGCAGTAGGTAGCATTGTAGTCACCCAGAGGCTGTAGACATTGAATTATCACCAGCTTCTCATTGGTAGTTGTCCTGGGCTATGGACAGACGGTAGTTTGTTACCCTAAGCTAGTGGGTAGTTAATTATCCTGAGCCAGGAGTGGATAATAATTTACGGGGGCTGTTGGAAGTTAATTACCATAGTTAATGAATACTAAGATTAATCAATTACCATAGGGTAGTTAATTACCATAGATTATAGATAGTTGGTTGCTCTTAGCTGTGGTGAATTGGTTACTGGAGGAATGAATTACATTAGGCTGTGAGCTGTGCATAGAGAGTTATCCTGAATTCTAGGCCATCATTTTCTTTACAGGTAGAAAGGACTTTAACAGCAGCGGAGCCAGAGATGCCACTATGTAGGCTTTTCAAAATTAAATAAGCTATTCAACAGCCTGAACAGAGTTATCAAAGCCTAGACACTGGCTAAGCAAAACTGCAGATGGTTTCAGCATTGACTTACCAGGTACCATTCCTGCGAGAGTTGAGGTTGGGTAGCTGCCTTGTCCAGTGGGAGGAACGTGGGGTGGGTAACCAGGTAAGGTGGTACTTGCCATATCACGACCTAGAAGGAGAAGGACAAGGAGACAGAAGATAAAGTGGGGGAGGGGGATTTGAACCACACTCCTGTGCTGAGCTGTTGTCAGCTTCCTTTTCAACATCATGTAAGAAAGAACCTGCTGCATAAGCAATCTGTGTCTTTGTCTTGTACAGCTGATGACGTATTTGACACTAGACACTTTTGATTCAATTTTGTAGGGATGAGGAGTAAAAAGCAAGCCTCCATGATGTTCACAGGAATTCATTTTCTCTCACTGTGTAGACTGGGCCCAGTTAGGAAGCCTGGATCTATTTTAAACTACTCAAAGTGCATCTAATTGCATAGGAAAGTATATCACGTTCATCAGAAGGAATGTTGAGTCCCTATATGTGGTGGCTGTTTCAAAAGTGTGATGGATTCTGATTGTTCAGAAAGAAACATGGTCCAGGGTCTGTTAGCACTGGATCAGGACTCAGGAGACCAGGGTTTTCTTCCCAGGTCTGCCACTGGCCTGCGAGGGCATCTGAGGGCACGTTACTTCACCTCCCTGTGCCTTTGTGTACGTTGTAAACTTTTTGGAATAGGGACGGTCTTCTTCTACAGCTGCATAGTGCTTAGCATACATAATGAGGCCCCAGTCTCAGCTGGAATCACACTGAGTACTGTTCTAATGTTTAAAATAATAGAAGCTCAGATTTTAATTTGATCCCTTCTTTATTTTTTGTCACAAATGTTTGTTTTCTACGTGTCCCAAAGTCAGGGTAACTCCTCCCTGCATGGGACAGGGCGGTGTGTGAGCTGGAATGGTAGAACATGACAGGGGTTTATTTTTTTACCTCTTCAGAAGTGCAGCTGTAAATGCCTTGCTTGATGCCAGAGGCATTTCCTCATTTGGACTGGTTAGCCTGAAAATGGGCCAGCCACAAGGGCATTTTGCTGTTAGTGCTTATTGCATTTAAATGAACTAAAATCATCTCTGAAGCTGCTGGGAGTTTCAAGCCAAAACCAGAAAAAAAAGAAAAAGAAAAAGTCTAAATAAATTAAGATAATCTTTTCCCCACAGCTGCTGAGAGATTTACAGCTCAACCTCCTAATCTGTCTACTGAGATCTCGGGCTGTGCTAGTCAGCCAGGGCCCTTCAGCCAAAGGGAGCAGTAGCTCACCCTTAAGTTTGCCATTTGTGGTAGCTTTGTTAAATCTATTCTGTTTGGAGATCTGGGTCCTCATTCTCCTTTATCTGCAGCTGGGTAAGCCAGGACTGTAACACCAGTTTAACTAACAGTGTACTGTACTGCTGCATGTAAATGGAAGGAGAATCAGACCCATTGTTTCAGCTCGACTGTGACAGTAGTAAAACTGGTGACCTGGGCCCTGAAATAAGCCTGGCATAGACACCAAAGATGAATGGCATTCACTGAGCAGAGCAAGAACTGAATCAATGTGGGGAATGAATGTGAATTCCCAGCTGAGGAAACCTCACAGAGTTGAACTAGTGCCATTGCTTTTAGGTTTTGACTAAGGATTGGTAGACTGGTTTGATTAAAATAAGAAGAAATGCAAGTCCTTGAGCTCTCCCTTTGAACATTCCCCAACCATTCTTGAACTTCCTCTTCCACTTCACCTTAGATGGTAGGAACTAGCCTGCTGGTCCTACTGCCCTCTGACCATTTTCTAATATTGAAGCTTTGGAGGCATTGATGGCTTCTCTATTATATTCTGCTCTATTCAGTTCCTTAGCCTCCCCCACATCACATAATATATAAGTGTTTTCTAGTCATGCATTAAGCACTGGGACTAACTACTGTCACATCATTTTTACCTTCTCACAACCTTTCCTTATGGAGAGAACAGTGTGCACAAGGGAGCACTCAGACTTTGCACTCACTGGGCTTTCCCAGACTGAGCAGTCTAAGACATTATGGCAGATGGCAAATGGATGCAAATGTCACTGAAACATGGAAAGAGAGCACAGGCTTGACATGCCTGTACTGAAATTCTGTGTGAAGAATTACACAGAATACACATCCATGTTCCTGCTTGGCCATGTGCACATGCACACTCAAATCCAGTTTCATAAGCACGTGCCCTTCTCACATTTTCCCAGGTGAGCACACCCATGCTCAGATATAGGGGATCCAGGAGGAGATAGGCACTTCATTCCTGAAGCCCCTGCTGAAAACCCCAACCTTGAAAAAGGAGGTGACAAGTCTCCTTTGTGCAGGTCAGTCCTGTCATGCAATTGCCAATGTTTCTTGCAGTTATAGGTTGGTGGAACCTGTGACATTCTGAGATCACAAAGGCTTCAATTACCCCCGTCTTTAGATGGGGTGCTGGTAGCCTTTCAGAAATTCAGTGGCCCTGCTGGTTTGGTGGTAAGAACTTACTGACATCAAAGGTATGACTCAAATGAGCAAGAGGCGAGCACCCAAAGCCAGGGTTTTGCAGTGCTTCAATGAAAATGCCACTAGACATACAATGCTGGTGAGGCGAAAGGCTTATCACCTGCCTGAGTTCATGGGGTAAGGCAAAACTAGCACTCTAGCAATCCTCCATTCCCAGGCCAGGCTCCCTATCCTAGGAGCTTCTTGAGTGATAAATACAATCACTGTCTTGACTGAAGTTCTGTAAGATGGGAAGCAGGATACCAGCAGCTTCTCTCATAAATGATTCTGTGACCTGAAGGCAGTAGGCACCTCAGAACTGTGGCACTGAGTTGACAATGGGTTGTTTCTCAGATGTGCATCTGCCTGCCCTATAGAACGGCACTGCTGCAAAGACTCCAGCAGGATCCTTCTTGGGCTGGGAAATGCATGGAGTTCAGGGGCACCAAGAGGACATACTAAAGCTTGGTCTAAGAGGACTGAATAAGCAAAAGAGCTCTCAGTGCTGTTTTGTTCTCTGCTATCTTACAGGGAGATCTTCAGAGAATCCAATGGATATCTTAACAATGCAAACCCAGCTAATGGCCAAGTGAAAACGGAGAAGTTTGTGTGAGGGGAAACAATAATAATAATATAGGCACAAGTAGAGGTATTATTAATTTGCATGTACTTGGCACCTGCCAAACATGGAGCTTTTCCCTGCTCTGAAAAGGACATCAAAAACATTGCTGATTGGCAGGGCCACAACATCCTTATTGATCATCCAGCCTGACTTGCTCTTTCTGTGCAGGGTGTAACTACTACTGTTTCATCTCACCTACCCTTGAACCTATCCAGAACTGGTACCTCAATTACTCTGCATGTGGGAATTTCTCTGTGTCTCACAGACTTTTCCTTTGTTTGCCTCAGGGTTCTGCTCCTTGTCCTACTACCTTCTGAGACTGGGAATAGCATTCTTTCTTCATTTATATTTTTCTGTCTCCCTCAGGCTTCTCTTCTCTGAACTGCAGAATTTT
Organism: Alligator mississippiensis; assembly: GCF_030867095.1. Classification (NCBI taxonomy): domain Eukaryota; kingdom Metazoa; phylum Chordata; order Crocodylia; family Alligatoridae; genus Alligator; species Alligator mississippiensis. Next base: position 18,515,502 of record NC_081829.1, read on the forward strand.
ATTTCCTCCAGTCCATCTATATGTCTTCCCATTCAGGTCTCCCAATGCCCTTCTTCATATTAACTCCAGCCTTTCCATGGGCAGCTTTGCACTGCAGTCACTACTGTAATAGCACCTCATGTAGTTGTATCCGAGCTAGACGTAACCTAGGTAGTTCACATACAGGAGCAGATTAACGCATAGGCCCAGGGGCCCCCTGCAGTGCCAGGGGCAGCACAGCCCTGGCAGGCACCCTGGCTGTGGGCATCTGGGGTGGGCAGTGCACACCTTCAACCCTCCAGCTGGGCCGGGGCCAGGGGCTAGGGATGTTCATGGGGCTCCGTGCACGTGGTGGCAGCTTCCCAAGGCCATCTGCTGTGGGCAGCCACCAGTACCAGTGCCTCTGGGACAGGACAGGACAGCTGTGCACCACCTGGGTCGGCAGAAGGGTGGGCTGATCACCAAGGGCTGAGCTTGTGCTCCCCCAAGCTGGCCTTGGCCCAGCCTGTGCCATGGTGCTGGGGGACCACAGCTCTGGCTGCAGGACACCTGCTGGGTGGAGGGGCTGGGGCTGCCTTTAACTCCTCAGTGCTTCCTGCCCCCTCTCCCCCTGGCCCATCCTGGACAAGCCGAGGAGGCTGGGTAGGCCCAGCTGCAGCCCCTGGTGGGCACAGAGGGAACCTTCCCTTCCCTGGTAGGGGTCTCCAATTTTCTTTGCCCAGGGCCCCAATAAATCCTAATCTACCACAGTTCATATACCAATATGGTAGTGTAGCTATAGTTCCTATCACCTTTAATGTTTAACACAGGATACCACTATACCAGTGGCTCCATACTGAGACCCATACCCTTCTAACTGGGACTCTTCAACCCCTAAGATCCTAGTCCCATGGGGCATGCCTACATGTGCATTTAAGCATGCCTAAATTTAATGTGCATTAGTTTAATGCGTATTAAGCAGGTTTAGGCAGGTGTCTACACTTACAGGCATTAAATCACATTAATGCTGTATGTAGACTGACTTGGGACTAAAGTTAGCCCCAGGTCAGTTGGCACACATAGCGTTAATGTTTTTTAACGTGTCTATACATTCATTAATGTGCTTTAACTATTCGCACCTAAATTTGATACCTGCATCATGAATAGCCTAAATTCATCATTTTTAATGCACATTAAGGGCATGCATGTATAGACATGCAGCCTTAATGTGCATTAACTTAGGCACGCCCGTGTAGTTGAGGCCCCTCTTCTGATTTATCACTATAGACAAAAAGATAGCTTGGAGTCCTGAAACCTGTAGACAGCCCCAGATTGAAACTGTGTCCAATACAGAGCTCTGAGAACAGCACTGGCTTTTGGACTTGCTCTTTGAGCTCCAGTTCACTTCCCTGACTCATACGTAAAGAGCCTGCAGTGTTTACAAGTCTTCCAGTCCTGTCAAACATTACCAAGCCCCTCAACTGCAGAATCCCCTGTGAGCAAAGCTGGTTACCTGCTATCAGAGGTTGGGTGGTAGACTGCCCAAAGGGGGAGCCATGATGAAGGAAGGCACTGTAGCAAGGCGTGGATGCATCATCTGAAAGGGTCATGTGGAAGGGCTGAAGGTCAGCCTGCCCCGGGCCAGCCAGCATGGTGGGGGTGAAAGGGGCGAGAGAGGCTCCATGAGGCTCTTGCTTTATACTGAGGGGAGAGGAGAGGTTTTCTGTGGTAGGGTCAGGGGCGGACACAGACAGACAAAGGGAACAGGGGGAGAAAAGAGGAGGGTGGGGGGAGGGGGAGAACAAAATGGATGAATGAAAATGGAGTGGTTAAAATCTACAGGGAAATTAATTTAAAAATGAAAAAAAATAAAAAAGTCCGGAGCAGGTAAAAGGAGCTGTGGCCAAGACAGCAGCAGCAAACATACTATGGGCCAGCCACTGATTGTAGTGATGCCTCTGCTGGGGTGAGGGAGCAGCACAGCAAGTGTGAGAGGAAAAGGGAGGAGGAGGGAGAGGGCTGAGAAAGGAGGCATGCAGGAGAGGCAGGTGCCTGGCAGGAAGCAGCGCAGTGGGCAGGGTGGAAGAAGGTTGCTCTGCAGCTGTTGTGCTCTTCTTCCTGCTCCTTCATCATCTCACTCAGTTGGATGCATGGGACTGTGGTAGTGAACTCATTTCCCCTGGAGGAATCACCACTCTGGTCATTTCACACATGAGCTAGAGCTTCTGGGAGAGCAATATGGGTCACATCTATAAAGCAGCATCTGAACAGAATGTCTCAGTGCACAGCCCAAGAGAGCCAGGCCACACTGCCCATCAGAGCTCTCAGAGAATACCCAGGCAGCACCAAGTTCCCAAGGAGCTTGGCTTGGGGAGAAGAGAAAGTGGCAAAAACCTATGAACCCAGAAGGCTTCATTTTCACTATCTTAGCCTCTGTTTTTTCCAACCGTACATGCCCAAGAGCTGTAGATGAGGCTTCAAGGCTGTAGTTTTCTGGGTCCACTGCTGAGGTGTCTACATCAAGGACACACATAGTTCAGTGACCTAAAATATGAGCATAATGATACACCCACAGTTGTCTGTGCTGGCAATATTGGAGGCTGGATGATGTGATCAGACCCAGTTCAGATCCAGCATGGCAAACCATCTACGCTTGTATAACTTAGGAGCAGGGTGGCCAGTGTTGACAAGATGGGTCAGCTTGGGCAACCCTGGTTTGTATGAGAGAGGACTGTGATATACAAGAAGGTCTTTTAGGACTGGCCTCATCATTTACAAGTGCTTCCACTGAGGCTAGATGATGATAATGTCTGCCTGTGTGGTGGAGTAACGGAGGGTTTCTATCCTTGAGGTCTGCTTACTGTGAGCGCTCCATAAGGACATCTTACAGAGCACGTCTGCCACTCATACATTTGCTTCCTAATGGCTGCTGCCTTGGTTGTCTATGCTCTCCTAAGAAGGATCTAGGACCTTGATGACCACCAAAGATTCCTGTGCCAAGGACCTGCACTAATAGCATTTTCAACTGCAAAATGTCAAATGTGGCCAGTTGGTACTTGTGTCACATCATGCCCTGCATATAACCTGGTAGTTGTCTACCCTTCTGCCACCCAACACCACCACAGCTGAGTCTCTGATTATGTCTTTGGTGAGCTTGATGGCTCTGCTTGGTAAAGGAATTACTCTGGAGAGAAAGGAACAGAGGGGAAGGTGTACAGTCACTTTGAATCACCAGTGTAATCTTTATCCCATGACCCCATTTCTGCAGTATACTGCAGTGAGATGCCGTAGGCTGGTCCCAGTCCCTGGGTGGGATGGTCAGCTTTATTGGTTCTGTGCAGGAGAGAATCCCCAAGGACTCAGTGATGCAGCCAAAATACTTTTCTCCTGGCTCTGCTGCCATCACATTAGAAGAATACACTGCCACCTTGCTGTTGGCCAGATGGGAAGGTGCACAGACCTGCATGAGAGTCCTGGAGTCCTCCACCCTCCTGACTGCCAATACCACAGAAACAGCATGTGCAGCATTACAGAGCTGTCTGCATTTCATAGACTACACGCTGTCCTGAATTTCTGTGGTATTGAGGTGGGGCAGTGCTCCTCACCTTAGTGGGATCGCACATAACTGGGCAGAAGCTGCATTTCCAAGCCAGGGTACTTTCACTACTATGGGACAGGCTTGTCTCATATTCAGGTTTCCATATTCTACCTGCCTAATGCACCACAGGGTAGTTACCGGGGTGGGGGGGCGCCTGGGGGCACACAGGAAGCGGGGGCAGAGAGGAGCATGGACAGAGGGAAACGTGGGTGGGCAGGAGTGAGGGGTGGCGTGGGCAGAGGTTAATCCTGTTTGCACAGCCCTCGGGCACACTGGGTTTCCCAGTCCCTCCCCTGCTTTATTTCTCTTTTAAAGCATTGAATTTTCAGCTCTAATCCCTTCTTAAACCACAGCATTTTTCAGGCGCTCTGTGTAAGTGAAACCATAATCTCTGGTAAAACAGACTGCTTAAGCTGCTCTAGTATTAGGCCAATCTGATCCAGCCCCTGGATTTCCTCTCTGCCCAGCCACCACAGAGAGGATTTCAGCCTGAAAGACTGACTAAAGCCCTTGCTACGGGAACAACAGTGCCAGGCCTTGCCTTGCAAAGCTGAGAAGGGTTAAGGGACCAGAATCTATTTGTCCCAGTGTTTTGAGGCTGTTAAAGCCCCTGTCAGACTCGCAGTGGAGATGAGCCTAGCCCACTCTTGAACACATCAGGGCTTATAAAGAAAAATTCTTCACACCTTCCGGAGGCAGCACCTCTTAGTCAGTGGATGGGTTTGTGTGCATCTCTATCACGTTCTTTCTCCTCTGTATCTTTCTCTCTATTGCTGTGTCTATACCAAGAAACTGCACAGACAAAATTCAGCTCCAGCACAGCTCCACTTGAGAATAGCACTTAAAAATATTCATCAGGAACGTGGTGTCTGACTGCTCTGAGTAGAGGCCCCTGAATTCTGAGTACATCACACCATTACTACCACCTGTGAAGCTGCCCAAGTAGTGGATTCTCAGTTCAGACAAGATATAAATCTATCTGTCTCCCTCCTCCAGCATCCTTATACGTTGAGGTCAGCACATTATCTAAGGAGGGCAGGCCCCTCTCTACTGGCCCCCCAAACCCTGTCGTAACAGAGGTATCAGTCCAAACTGCTGTGGAGCTGTGACGCTCTGGCTTGTCTCGTTCTCATTGAAACGACGTCTCTTGGAAAGCTTGTTTTAGAGAAACCCTGAAGTATTTGTTGATGTCTTATTGCTATGGAAATCACCCAGGAATTGAATCTGAAATTTAATGGGGCTGTGACTTTTCCCAAGTGGAGACCTTCTCCTTTTTCTATTCCAGGCTCCTTCCTTCCTGTTTCCAAAGGACACCCACAGGCAACAGGAGATACCACCCAGAATCACATGAGGGAAAGTTTTGAGGACCAGCAAGGCAGGGATGTAGCTGCAGCCCAGGGCACAGCTAAACATCTTCCCCTGTTTCTGCTCTGTGCTCTCCCTCTGCACTCTCTGAGTTATGGCTGTTTCTCTTCCTTTCTAACCCTCCTCTCTTTTACTCTGGCGGGGAGATGGAATTGGTGATCTCTGGCCTAAATTCCCCCAGTGAATGAAGGGATTTTGGCCAGACAGAGTGAGAGGAAGATTCACAGCTTTGGGTTCCTACGGAGACTCATCTTGCCTTTTATTGCCCTCTCTGCTGGCAATGGGGGGTTTGCAGGAGAGATAAGCTGCTTGTTTATCGTTGCTGGTTTCCTGGAGTTCAAGAGAGCTGCATTCAGGGTTTCTTTTCTTCACAGTAAACAAAGAAGGGAATTTCTGGATGGCACATTCCCATTGTGCCTGCCTACTGAATGCAGTCCTGTACACAGTCTTGGCAACGTGGCTCAGTCCCTCGCCTTTGCCCAGAATCTGTCTCAGCTACTTAGTCTCCAGTGCCTCACAGTCTTAAATGCATTATCTGGAAGGTAAGGCAGTCCTGTTATCCTTGTTTTGCAGATAGGAATGGAGGCAGACAGCAGCTAAGTGACTCACCCAGAGTTGTCCAGGAAGTCTGTGACAAAGCAAGACCCAAACCCAGGACTCTGGAGTCATCTGCTGATGCTGTAATCCTCTCTACTGACTCCATCTTCATGCTAACTTTCACTCCCTTAGAAATGACTGTACAGAACAAAACAATATAGGATTCAAACCTAAGCTGGCGTAACTTGAAGTTCTGCCAAAATCAGTGGAGTCAGGTGAGGATCTGACCCCAGAAATCTTATGAGTTGTGTGTACAAGAGCAAAATGGCATGGCACACTGTATTTCACTGCTGCTGTCTTTCGTGATGTGTCTGTTGGAGGAGCTAAGCTTTGTTTCTGCAACTTTCTCTTTTGCAAGATGGTTATGAAAGTCACAGTCAAGATACAAATCAACTCAATTAAAAAAAATCACTTCTTCTCTCCCTGTTTTACTAACTCACTCCTGGCTATAACAACAGAAAGAATTTATAGCCTTTAATCTGCTTTTCAATGTTATTGCTCTTGCTTGTTCTTTGTTCCATGCACGGACTTGACTATATCTGGCCAATCAGCGTTAGTTTAAGGTTCTGCTCAGATCCATTCTCCATTTCCAATGCTCTAGCTCAGTACTGTTCTTTGGCTTCCCAAAATTTAAGGAATTGTTGAAATATGTTTCAAGAAACAATGGAAATTGCTTTTTTCCTTTGAAGTCAAAGCTGTCATGAACTAATTGAAATTTATAGCAGGTTTCATAATCCCCTTACCCATTCCTTTTTAACACAGTATTTTACCCAAACTGTTTTGTGGGGAGAACTAAACTATTTGGCAGCAGCCCTTTAAATAAATTGACACCTCCTTCCTTGGTGGAGAAAATTGCGGCTCTGTATTCCTCAGATCTAGTAAAACATGAAACTTCCAGGGGATCAAGGGTCAAACCTGACTCCCTGCATCCTGTCAGAGCATGCTTAACTTTAATTACCTGAGTAGCCCATGGGAAGTCGCCTCTACATTGCTCTAAGATCATTTATTCACAGATGCAACTATTGCAGAAGGATGCACTTTAAACCCTGGAAAAACACTGATGGACCAGGTAAATTCAGCAGACTCATTAGTCCAGTGCAGGCTGTCATGCTCTTCCATTTGATTTTCCCCATTCCTTGGGATGTAATGGTTATATGAGATCACTTGTGTGAGTCAAGTGAAATGCATGTATAAATACTCTGATAGATTGAGGCCTGAATGTGACCACTGAATGAAGATGCTTTCATACTACATTTCATACCTGGGAAATGTGGTCAGAGCAGGACACATACCAGTGTCTTGAGTGCCACTCCAGAGGCTTTACATGGAGATGTTTTTTAATTGATAGGAAGGTAGAATGAATCTTTCTGGATAGCCCTTCACCATTTCTACATTGACAAGGAAAGGCCAAAGATTTCCATGCATGCTCCAGCTCTCTGAGAGGCTTCAAGAGGCAACTTCAACTCTACTGGAAGATGGCTTGCCTGACTACGATCCACTTCAAGAAAGATCAAAAGTTACTGACATCTGATGACTAGTAGTGCTTGATTCAAATGTAAAATACATTTGTTGGCCTTAGTTCATTCAGTTCTTAATGGAGAAGTGTCCATGTCACAGAAATCACCACCACACATAACATTTAATGGATCCTTTGTTCAGTCCCATTAGAAGAGCTGAGGACTGAACTGGCATGGAAACAACATAATCCTCTTCTCTAAAAGATGTCCCTTTAGGTAAGACAGAGATAGTTAGTTTGAAGTCAGGTAGAAGAGAGACTAGATTTGCACCTTATAGACTATCATCAGATGAAGTAATCCTACTGTTTAAGAAAACTTATGCTATACATTTCTGATGTAGTTAGTCTATAAGGTACAAATCTACCCTACCTTCTGCCTTTAGGTAAGGCCATTCTGCAGGGCAAGTTTGCTGTGTTGCTAATCACAGTGTCCATGCCAAGACCAGTCAGATCCATGGATGTCAATTTCTTATCTTTGCTAGCTCCTTAAAAGTAACTGAAGGAAGACGTTATTTCTTGCGTACCCAACCATTTCAAGGTTCTTCACTGCCATCTGCATTTCAAGCCCTTCCAAGTGTTCACTTCATGAATGACATTCTTTCTCTTCAGCATCTTTGTCTCCATCTTCAAAATTATTCCCAATATATCTTCACTGAAAGCATGGAATCAGCTCATCTCAGTTCTTTCCCTTTCCCTGCTATTTCTATCCACTTCAAAGAGCTGCGTATGCTGCGTGGCCATCCATCACTGTAGGCCATTTGGTCCTGGAAGTCACTGAATAGGATAATAATTCCTTTTGCCTTCCCACTGCTTCTGATGAGGTAGAGAGATAATACCTTTCCCTGTGGTGGGATGCCCTTGCTCAAATTGGAGATGCCCTGAGATCTATTCTTGTTTTCCTTTCAACTAAATCTTGGATCTTAAGAAAACTAAACAAGTATCTCTGAAAGGCATAGCTTTGCATTTCCTCTATCCATGCAGTTATCCCTTCTCCTTTCCTCTGCACTGGTTCTGTGTACTTGACTGCTTGATCACATTTTTCATGTTTCAGTCTGTCCTCACAGAGGGCATCTCCATTATTCTGATGAAGCAGGATTGTTCCCAATGAAAACTGATCTCTGTAGGACTTGTGCCAGCTCCATGGATTTGGTATTTACCATATACAGTTCAGTCAAGGCTTTGAAGTCTCCAGAGATATGCAGAACGGGTTATTCTGCTGTTGAAAGGTCCATCAATAATGGCTTTCTATAAAATCCTTGTGGCCTGTGCCTCTCTCTGTTTGTAGGATTTGCTGTGTTGTTAGGCAAATTCCTACCTCATAACAGTTAATTATGGAAGAACTATTAGGTCACCTCATTCAGTCTCAAGCAACCAAGCAAGAAGGGGGAGCTGTGGCCACATCATGTAGAGTGGATGGATTTAAAACCAATTGATTTAAATCTCTAATTTTAGTGAATATTTAACTGCAAATCAGTAACTTTGCTTAAAGCATTAATTGTAATCTTATTTTGCATTTGTATTGTTTAGCAATTTTCTTAAAGCTTGTTTCTTATTGGTTGGTAACCACCAAAAAATCTCAATAAATATTGCCTTTATTTAAATTTATTTTTGCTATACATTGCTGTTTTAGAATACACTATATCTACACTTATTATTAAGTAGTTATACAGGCCAACAGATTTGGATTCTTAATTTTTACATGCTATTATGTTAGAAAATGGTGAATGATGCATTTCTTTTTTTACTAGACTGTAGTTACATTTTTATTCACGATTTGTGTCAAACTCTATTTGAATAGAAATTAGAAATCAATTAATATGCACAAAACCAGCATTTTACATTTCTTTTTATTAATGAAATAAAACTACCTTAACTGTGATGGGCATATAAGAAAAAATGTAAGTTTCTCTAAATATGTTTTGCATTTGAACCTGATTTAATAAAGTAATTTATTAAACAAAGGAAATATTATTTTAATAAGGCAGTTGACTTAATTGTTTCTGGTTAGCAGGGCCTTCAAGATTTTAGACCTAGTAAATCTCATTTTTCACATCTAGTTTTTTTTCATTGACTGGCAGAGGAAAATGTTTTCCTACTTTTCCAACTCCCACCAGGATTCTTAATTTTGAATGAACTAGCTATTGAACTGAATTACTTGCAAATAAACTGTTTGCACCTTTGGAAGAGGTTACAGCTGAAAAAAGTTTGCTTAGCACTTCAACAAACTCTGTATCCCTGTACTTAGCCAATGACTTCTCCAAATCCTGTGATTTGACATTCTTTAAGCCGTGTCTAAACGAGACGCTGATTGTGCAGTAACTGGTACTTGTGTAGATAACACTATGGTTTAGTCCTCTGGTCCTAAGGACAGGCTCTATTGTGAAGAGATGGATTTTCCATACGGAGCAGCTTCTACACACTTGGTTGCTTGACAGGCAAAAAACCCAATGATTTGAAGAGTGACCTGCTCCTGTTTACATGTGCTAACCATACCACTGAAGAACCTCAGAAACCTTTTAGCAGGAAGACCAATGGCAGTGTCCATTTCAGTCAACAGTTAATGGGTTTAAAGAAGCTTTCAATCCTTTTCTTGGACCTTGGCTCATCCTTTATCTCCAGCTGAATCTGGGATGCAGGTGGCTGCAGTCAAGGTTCATTTAGCTGATACTGCAGTTGTCCAGGACTCAATTTAGGGATTTTTTTTCTTTATCATGCCTATAATCTAATGTTCCTTAAGGGACCACCTTCAGATATATCCTCCTGTGAAGATGCATGTTCTCAGGCAAGCTTGCAAGCCATTTGTGAGCATCTGTTATGTTTTATTTCCTCAGGACTGACTTTAGCTATCCTACTGGTTACCCTATTTGATTGAGTTTTAAGGACCTCCACCCAGCTACTGAGTTACTACTGAAAGCCACCTCAATACACTATTCTTTTTTCACATGCACAAATCCCAAAGAAGAGATTTCCTTCATATCATGGTAAATATTACCATGTGTTTTTGGTCAAAGTAAGAGCTTTTGTAAGTATCTTTTTTTTCTCTTTGAAAGGATGCATATTTCATTACCAGCTGTCCCCTCAGCTCATCTCTGGAGTTATAACTACAGATTAGTTTCCAAGAATATGGAAGCCACTGATGATCTAGTAGAAAAACTACTGAGTTTTTTAGAATTTCCATTTTCTCCACAAATACACACTCCCCTCCAGGCCTGTCTGTTTTCAGAGCTGTAGCTGCTGGACAGGCTATTAGAAAATGAAGGAGACAGATTCTTCTTCCATTCATGGTCCCAACATCTCTGCGGGTATACATCTGGTTAAGATGTACTTGATCTAGAAGTCCCAGTATTGCTGTATGACTCCTTGGCATGGATGGCACTGTCACTGGTTGTCACAAACAAGTATAAAACTTTCTGTACAGCTTCACGCTGGCTGCTTCTGATTTAAGCATTTTTACCAGACTCATATATGGCCAAATTTCAATGGAAGTCAATGCAAACTGCAAAAACTGAGCACTTCTGGAAAGCAAGTTATACACCATGTGTTATAGCATTAAGGTTGCTTTTTGTTTGCCCGTTATCAACATATCAAATCACATGCTCTTGGCTGCTGTCAAAATATCTAGAGGCATTCAGGAAACTCTATGCAATTCCAGCTCAGAAGACCAAGAGATGTGATAGATCTGGGACTTAACATCTTTAATCAAAGTAGAAATCTCATTCTAAAATCAACATTTCTCATTCAAACAAAGGTAGGGACTGGATGCATAATAACTTCATGGAATTCTATGGCCCGTACTATACAGAGGGAGTTAATGCCACTGCTGCCATAATTTGGCCATTTGTGGGCCACATGCAGCCCATGAGGCACCAGTTGGGCAGCTCTGATTCTAGATTATCATAGCAGTCCCCTCTGGCTTTACAGTCTTTGAAAGCTGCCCAACTTGAGTTGCCTAAAATCAGGCATCTAAAATCCCAGTCAGATAAACAGCCTAGGTTTCAGAGCTGCTGAGCACTTGCTGTCTTCTGAAAATGAGGTCTCTTGGTAGGTGCTCAGATACTGACAAGACTGCCCATTCTTTAGGTGTCCAAGCTTGATCTTGGTTTCTGCAAAAGGTGGTTGATCTCCAGATGTGTTGCCTAAAGACCAAATGTGTGGGATTTATCCCAAATTTGATCTCATGGACACTTAGCACTATGGCAGGAAGGCTTTTCCACACACTCAGTACATGCTGCATGCAACAGTAGCAGCACACTACACAGCTGAGTGCATTCAGCCCACAGGGGTCAGCTTGGGAAGGAAATCTGAAGATGTTTTACTGGAAAACTAAGTATGACCCACCCCTCCATAGCAAATAAATGTAGTGAGACAATCTCTGTTCCAACAGTGAGGAAAGAAAATCAACTGTCGAACAAGTGCTCAAGTCATTGTTTGACTTGTCAAGGTCCTGGTAGCAATAGGCAAGGATCTAGCCTTTGGAGTCATGCCTCTAACTGTTCCTGGAATACCATGGGATATTCATCCCTTGGTGCTAGAGATCTTAACCTTTGCTGCCAGTTACATTATGCAGCATCAATGACCAAAGGACCACAAATTTCTCTGGGTTCTCCCTGCTGCCCCAGTGCAATCTGTAGACCAAAGAATCAGGATATGGCTGAAGCAAACCCACCACTGTGGGTGAGACTCAAAGAGTGAGCACTGCAGCCTGTAGTCAGCCGGCTGGAATATTTGGCTCCCACAGAGAAAAGGTCCCACCCTGTTCAGATTTCACAGACAAGAACAATATCACCAATCTATTCAAAGCAAAGTCAAGCCAGATGCCATGTCGTACATTGATCTGGAGCTTTAGAAAGAGAGCACATCCCTTTTCTCTGCCTTGAGCAAGTCTTCTGTTCTGTCCGCCCCTCCCCCCCCCCGCCCGATAACCCCCTCCAAAAGTTGCTGTAAACACAACAATAGAGGATGTTCTACAGACTGGGGGTGCAGCATGATGGGTGTTTAGAGGTGTCACCCTTCCCATGAACTGAGATGACTAATCCCAGCAGGCTGGTCTCCCACTGGCTACCCCATATGGGGTCTGGATGTCATTCTACGGCAATGACAAAAAGTCAAAACTCAGGTCACCTAAGCTTTAGGCCAGAGCCCTATCCACAGGACCAAGCTGCCTCCTTTATGGGTCCAGAGCACCTAAGCCATGAACAGCACACAGGCAGTGCAGATCTGCTCCAGTATCTCTTCTAGAATGTACCCTGCATGCTCCTGCCCCCTGCTCTCGGCCCCAACCAATGTACAGTCAGGAAGCAGTGCTCAGTCCCCCACCTTTACAGTCCTTCCTGAAAACCCTGCCCATCCCTATAACAAACACATCATGAATCATTCATCTTTAATAGATTATGCAAATCAGAGGACATCAAATCAATGAAGATCAATAACTGCAACCGTTTAATTGCCAGCAAAAACATTTTAAGAATGAGCATTATCTGCAGCCCTTTCTTGGGTAATGGCGCCATTAATCCAAACATTGGATCCTGTCCTAAGTGTAAAGGAATAATTCTCCAAACCTCTCCCCCCTCTGCCTCTCTCTGTTTTCACTTTTCCCTTTTCATTTCCAGTTTCTGAGTTCCCCCATCATTACCACTGGCGAACAGCTCCCAACATTAATGGTTCTGCTTTTGTTACTCTGCGCCTGATTGAAATGTCGCATACAGATTGAGATGTTAGTGCTAAGTTGCCACCTGGGAATGTCAAGCTGGGTCTGAAATGAACTTTTCTCACTCTTGGATCCAGATAAATCAGATGGGGATGTTCCCAAGCTGAGCTGGGACCATTCCAGGAAGTATGGGGGGGAGGGAGGCGGGGGGAAGAGGGAGAGGATGCAGGGAGTTTTCTGCAGAAGCCCAAGACTTCTTTTAGAGTTAAGCCCCTCTCCCCCAACCACTTCCAGAAGGCCATGCCCCAAGCTTGTGCAGCATGTCCAGCCCCTAGTGCTAACGAGATAAAATGCTCCATCCTGTGGGAAGGAAATCTCTTGAAGATGTTTCACTGGAAAACTAAATATGACCCACCCCATGCAGGAGGAAAGACTAAATAGTCATCTAGACCAGTGCTTCTCAAAGTGGTGGTCCGCGGACCGCTGCCAGTCTGCAGCGAGTTGCCAGGAAAGAAAGAAATATATTCACCGGTCCACAGTGAGTTGCCAGGAAAGAAAGAAATATATTTTCAAAAGCATAACGTTGATATGTCATAGCGCCACAGTTCGTACGTTCCAACACTCCAGGTGATGTCACTTCGTGCAAGGTGAGAAAAGAGAAAGAAACAGCCGGTCATGCATTTGTGTAGCGCTGTTACACGCAGTTGCTGCCACTGGCTGAACCAGGCACCGGTCCCTGGCCCACTGGAAAAAAAATTGCTGGTCTGCCACATCAGATAGTTTGAGAAGCACTGCTCTAGACAATGGACAGACTAGATTATCAGAGCAGGTCCTTTCTGATCTTAAAATCTATGAGTCTCAGGACCCCTTCCTCAGTGCCATCCAGTTAGGGGGGAGTTACCTTCCATGAAGGAAGGGTGGGGTTGCTCTGTCTCTGATCCAACTGCCTGGGGCTGGGGGGATGCCTTCTGCTAGGACATTAGCTCAGACATTGTTTTTTCACCTCTAATAGCTAGGTGGGGGCTGTCCTCTCATTCTGCCCTTACCTCTGGACCATTGTGGTACTCCAGTGAGATATAAGGGTGCCCTTCCTCTCTCTCTGTCTCTTATGCTGTTTTGCAGGGGTCTCCCCCAAAGGACGTAAAGATACTATGTTCCCCGGATCCTGTGTTCTAGGCTTTGAAGCTAGATCGTGCTTCAAGGCATGTTTTTAACTTAGCTGAGTATGAAGAAGAGGCACAGTTTTTCCTTAAATGATCTGCCTTTCTATCGGGCTAAGAATTTATGTAAGAGGTAGGGCAGGTTGGCTTTATAAGGACCTCTGGTCAAGCTCTGGTATCACCAAAACCAAGAAGTTACCTTAGGTCCTCACAGACATATGTCCATGGCTCTCCCAGAGTGAGGCTCTGCACCTTCCTGTGATGCTCTGTGAATGTGTGTGGACTCAGACCTGTCTGCCCTATGCTGGTAGATCCCACTTAAGCTCCAGTTTGCTATTAATTTCATATGGTATCCTACAAAGTCTCTTTGCTCAGCAGCAGCTTGAGGAAAGCAGAATCTAAATTACATGGGCTGAAATCAACTGTAACAGCTGGTTAGGGGCTATGCCTACCTCAGCCATCAGTCGCATTGACCCTTTAGGTTAGTTCCTATGACTGTCACCAATTATGTGGCAGGAGGAGACACAAGCCTGCTGTATGGTGATGTTTATCTCCCTCTGCTTTTCCTACGTGTATTTCACTGGTCTATATTCCACAGTAAATATGGAGCAGCTTTGACATCCACGTCTAGGATGACTTGGGTGTAGGGGATTGGAATTGTGTTAGAACAGAGGTAAGAGGCACAACTGTAGCACTCAAATCCTCAGATACCATCCCCAGGCTGGTAGGATGCTCCCTACAGAGGATGGGAAGGGGGCACATGGTCCCTTGGGAATGACCCCCTGACTGCAGGACACTTAATTTTAAGGGATTTTCCTCAAACAAATCATTGTACAGGAGCACCTCCATAAAAATAACTCATTAGATTGGTGGCATCACCTCCGCAGCTTGTCTCTGTGGGCTGGAGAGCAGTGCCTTGCCACTGCTGCATGGGGAGCATCCAAAGGCCCACGGGTCAGTGGGTCATCTCCTGTGAGGGATCAGGAAGGGCCTCCATTCATCAGGCTGAGATTCTGGCCAGCGATATGGACTTTCTTTCTCCCTTCTATCACCTCTACGATTCCTTGCTCAGTCAAGTATCTTCCACTGCTTCCATTTCTATCTCTTCTTTCCTAGCATCTCAAATTCTTTGTTCACAGGAGATTTCTCCAGCAGCAGGCCTTTTCCCCACGAGGGGCTTCCCTAGCGTTAACCTCAGGAAGCTGCACACAATCATGAGACACAGAAATCTTGCTTCAGAAGGGTCTGAGGTCAAGTGCCTTGCCTGCTGCACTATCTGAGATCAGCTCATGAGTGAGCTACTGCTCCTGCTACCATTTGTCTTGAGTTACTCCTATTTCTATACTGCTTTGCACTTATACAGGCCATGGAGCCTAATTCCAGCTTGAGGATGTTATGCCTAGCAACTCCTGTACCATTCAGGATATGTGGATGCAACGGGCCATGCGATCATTTTAGCAGATCTGTTGGCTCAGAACATGCCTTTTATCCCCTAGCATCCTGACACCCTTGATGTCTTGAACTTGGCCTCATTCCCTCCCTCTGACTTTCATTCACACCTTCTTTTAATATAGCTGTTAAAAGGAAGAGATTTCTTCAAAGGCATGGAGGTTGAGTCAGGGAGAGTTTAGCTATCATAAAACAGCAAGCACAAAATGATTTGCAAATGCCCCTTCTAAATGTTAAGTGCAAATACAGTCCAAATAATTTTCCCCCAGAGTCCAGGTGTGAATCAAAGGTGAAGCTTATTCCCAAGCCTAAAAGAGAAATTTCAGACAACAAAACAGACCCTCTGCTCTGTCTTCCTATTCTGTTGCTGTGGACACCTATCCCTTGTCTATATCTGGGTAGAGCGGCTGATGACCTACACCTTGGCATATATGCCCGTAATGGACAACTGTACCTGATACACACCTAAGACACGCCTGGCCACACTTGTCCTCAGTCAACATCTGTATATGACCTACACCTGAGTACTTCTTCCTCATCCACACTTAGACTTATCTGGCCCTCATGCACACTTAGACAGAACTGTTCCTGAGAAAAAATGGTCCTCAATCAACATCCAGACCTGATCCACACCTGCATACACTTGTCCCTTACCCATACTTGTGTGTACCCCCAGCTGCCAATGCTGTGAATTTTGACTTTGCTTTCTCCCTTCTCTCCCTCAGACTCTGTCTATTTTGATGTTAGCCACAGAAATGTATCTTGCATTGGCAGAAAAAAGCAGAAGCTTGTGATGATGAGGGAAATAAAATGAGAGGCTTAGGTAGGCAGCTTACCAGTCACCACAGGGTACGTCTGGGGTCCTGACACGTTGGTCCCCAGGTCTGGGTTAGCAGAGGTGGATAGACTTGATTTGACTTCATCAAGACCAGGGGTCAGAGCTGGGAGGGAGTACTCATTACCCTAGGGAGGAGAGGAGAAAGACAGCTTGCTATTGATGCGCTGAGAGAAAGGGAATGGTGTACAGATGGGGGAGAAAGGGAAAAGATGCAAAGCCTTGCACAGATGGGGGAGGAGGAGGAGGAGGAAATGAAACAGATGAAGAAGAAAGGGAAGACAAGAGGGAATTCCCAGGATGAGACCTTCATTTCTCATGTGAGCAGCATCTCCTTCCCCATCTCTAGCAGCAATGCGGATGGCTTGTCTACTGCAGACGAGCACAGGATCTGGCCCACTGTCCCCCATGCAGCTGTGCTCTTGCTCAAGGGGAGAAGTTTGAATGTGCAAACTCAAGGGGCTGTGCTATCAGATCTGGCATCCTCTCTAGTTGAGAAAAAGCAAGAGAATAACTAACGCGTTTGCCTTGACAGGTGGAGTAGTAGGGGGAGAAGGCTGTGCTGGATCTGACAGGGACACTGGGGCATTTCTGCTGTAGGAAGGGGCTTGTGTTGGCGGGTGTCCATTGTATCTGAGTTCAGTTTGCTGGGAGCTCCCTCTGCCCTCCTGAGCCCACTCCACCCCCAACCACCACCTCTCTCCTGGCTCTTTAAAAACAAACAAAGGAGCCTCATTCCCCCGCCTCTGCCACTCTGTGCATTGGGGTATGAAATTGGGGAGGGGGGCAGCCACATGGCTAACAGAAGGGTGGGAGGGGGAGAGCCATTGAATCTGAAAGGGGGTCCTGTCGGAAAGGCTCTGGTAATTGCCTTTTTATTGTAGCAGCCTCCGGACCAGACGCGGGAGCTGGAGGAACCGGGAAGACTACAAAACAGCAGGAAAAGTTGCTCTGATTAATATTACGTTAAATTAAAACTGATTTTCTGCTCTTTCTGCTCCGTTTTTTTCCATCCACTTCTTCAGCCTCCCCCCTCACAGCAACTCCTTACAAGCTGCCCCCCCACCCCGCCCCCTCCTGTCCCTGGCCAGCCACGATTGCCTAGTCATTTCCAATTCCTTCTCGTATTGATCTTCCTGTAGAAATCAGTTTTGTAATTAGCTGCAAATTAGGCCTTCTACTGGGGGTGAGCCTGCCCCCTGATTTATCACCAGACTAATTCGCTGTGATCGGAGAGAAATTAAAATGAACTCAATTAGGCTTCGGATTTGCTTTATGGGCCCTGCTCAGAGTTTCAGGGGGAAAAATGACTGTGCTGGTGCTTAATAGTCTAATGAAAGTAAATAAAGGTTATTCATTGTAATAAACCCAGGGACTCTGGGATGAAGGGAGTCCACAGCCAGCCTCTCCTTCCCTTCCTTTGTTGGTTTATGGCTTGGGGCGGTTTAAAAAGACTTTTGATTTTCATTATATTAAGACAAACAGCTTTTGGGATAAAAGCCTGAGTGGGGGAAAGAGGCAAGAACTGCTGAAGTGCAGAGAGCTAGCCTGAAAAAAGGGACAGGTTCCAGCTTTGAGCCATGACAAAGGAGCCCACTGGATTTCATGGACTTTGGATCAGGCCCTTGGTTCCTGGTTTCTGAGTTGATTTGAAGATGCAGGTATTTCTGTGCAATGTTGTGCTTATGGACATGGTGTATGTGCATCCACAGAGAGAGGTGAGCGTGTGCGTGTATACATGTAGTACATAGGTGTGTGTGTAGGAAAAGGTGTGGCCAGGCAGAGAGGGATATGCACACATGCATGTCAATATTGAGACCTATGCACACACATTTAGTGTGTATGTACACGTGTGTCTTGAGGAGAAGCAGTGGATGCGTGTGTATATGTATGGTCAGATCATATCAGCAGCTTGTGTACATGCAGGTGGTAGGGGTGTATTTGTATGTGTGCCATGCATGCAATAGAGGGTACATGTGAGAGCATGGAGGCTTGCTGCATTTCAGGAGCCTCCTGCTTGACCCCTGTTTGTAGCCTTGTTCCCAGGCCAAGCAATCACCTGCTCAGATTTGATGTGCTCTGATGTTTGGAAGACGTCAGGGTAAGAAGGACGTTCAAAGACTCGGTCTAAAGCTTCCAGCTGCTGTTGGGTGAAAGTGTCAGCACGAAGGTGCTTTCGCAAACTGTCCACACTGCTCTGGGAGTCTCCATTGGGAACTGAGCCCTCAGATACATCTGCAGGATACAGAGAGAAAGAGAACGAGGAATTAGCATCTCCTGATCCTTGGCTCAAGGAGGCTCAATAACTGATGTAGAGCAAGAAAAAGAGGCTAGGAAAGCAAAGTCCCCACCCAAAGCACTGTGCTGCTCTCCTCTCGGGCAAGGAAGGCTGAGGGTCCTACTGGAGACCCCCTTCCACCTGTCCTTGCAACTGGCCTGCTGGCAATGCTTCCACTGGGAACTTCGGGACCCTCCCACCCAGCGCGATTGATGCTGTGGAGAATGGCACTCGGCTCGGAGATGAGTTTCAGTTCCGCTGATTTCCAGTGTTAAAAATCGCCAAATCTCCATTGCAGAGCGTAAAATGGGAGCAAAGCACAGCGATTAGCATTGCTATGAGGCTACCTACCAAAGAGGCAGTTCGTGAAAAAACTTTTGGGGCTGAGGGATTGGGACTTGTGGCCAAATCACAGAGGTCCAGGGAAACCTGTGGTTTATAGAGCTCTCTGTTATGGTCTCCCCCCTAGAAAGACTCAGGCTCTGTTACAACAGAAGTGGGCTTGCCGCTGCTAAACGTCCTGCCTCATCCAGCATGAGCCTGTCGCTGGTATAAATCTCTGTCCCACCTAACAGGAGTTGGTTTCTACTCTGTCTCCCTGTCTTATCCCAGGTGAACCTGTCTCCCTCATAACTCAACTATCCCTCACCGTTCCTCCTGAGGTGATGCTGTCTCCATCGTAAACCCCAACTGAGGAGAATCTGTCTTTAACTCCTTGTCCCGTCTGAGGTGAATGCTAGCCCGCCATCCCATCCAACATGCACCAGCCTTTGTTGAGCCCGCATCCCATCTCAGACTAAGAATTGTTTCTGTTAATACCTCTGTTCCCTCCAGTCAAGTATTTCTCTCTGTTATAAACTCCTGGCTCATATGAGCTGAGTCTCCCGCTGCATAATCGCCCTCCCTATCCAGTGCTATAAACCTCTATGACTACTGCAGTGATCTTTGTTCTAGGGCTCATGCCACCCGTGCTGAGTGTGTTTCATTACCATCCTCCACACCAGCCAACGTGAGTCCCCTATTCTAACGTGTCATGCCAGCTAAGGTAAGTCTTGTTGTTAGATGCCCTCCATCCCCGTGAAGCTCAGACTATCTCTGTAAAAATCCCCTGTCCCATCTGAAGTGAGTCTCTATGTAAAAATGCCCTGTCATACCCAAAGTGAGTCTCTCTCTGTAAAAGCTTCCTGCCTGCAAGTCAGGCTCTGCTGTAACTCCCCTTCCCATCTCACTTAAGTTTCTTTGTCAAAGCCCTCCCCTCCATCCAATCTAAGTCTGTTATTAACTCATCTGAGGTCAGGCTCTCCCTCTGATACCTCCCATTCCTTGGCTCTGCGTTGTTACCCTCAATGCAAGGTCTCCCCTGATATGCCAGGCTTTGTCTGAGGCTCACAATCTATGAAGCCTGTAGGCTGCAATGTGCTCCTTAAGACTGGGCACCTCTCCTCGATCTCATCCTTTCTTCTTCTAATTGTGGGCCTCCCAAAGGCAGAGCAGTACTGAGGGGAGCACCTCAGCCTGCCCTTGCACTCACTGTAGGTTGCCTTGGGTCCTGCTGTCTTGCACTCAGAAGAACCTGGGACCCATCCTACGGAGGGTGTGTGCGCTGCTGGGTAGTTTCCCTGCACAGTTCCCATCCCAACTGGAAGCCTGACTCCATGGTGGCCCAGAGTAATAACTGAGCCTGCTCCCTCCTGGCTGTGAGATATATCCGTTTATAGGTGATTATACGATATGATATAATCAATAGTACATTATATACAGTAACATAGTACAGTACCACTCACAACACCATAGAAAATATTACATATTGATTTGTCCCAGCCAGCAGCATTCCCCCCGCCCTCTCTCAATTTTTCTCTCTCTTCTCTGACCAGGGTGGGGCTCTTTGCTGGTGCTAATCCCTTTTTCCTTTGCTCAGTCTCGTTCCCATGAGGCCAAATCCTGAAATCTTTCTTCTCAAGCCAAACTCTCATTGGAATCGATGAGAAAGTTGCCTGAGCAAAAACAAAGCAAGAACTCTGTTTTCAAATAGCTCAGCTTGCTGGATGCAGGCTGGTTTCTGCAAGCTGGGAATATACTGGCTGGTTGTTTTCCAAAGCCCTGAAGGCATTTAAGTGCAGAGACCTGTTGACTTTCAATGCGACTTGCGCTCCTAATTCCATTAGGCACTTCTGAAAATCACCTCCTGACAGGTGCCTAAATTAGTGTGTAGATCTTTTGAAGACTCTGGTCCCCATTGTGGAAAACTGGCATGTAGCATTTGGGAGGCTGGTATGGGGCTCTCTGGAAAAGCTGGATGTGCTCACAAATAGGAGTATGTGTGCTGGTATATTTGCCTTTCTGCATTTCTAGAAGTCCTTAATGTAAATTTGTGTGTGCTTCCCTTTGGGTGTTTCTCCACACTTGTCACTGTGTGTGCTTGGCTTCCTGAGTGCTCAGTAGATTGTGTGTCAGGGTGCATGACTTTGCTAGTGTACACATAGTACACCTCTGTGTTGCTGGGCATATCTGTGTGGGCATGAGTGTGTACACATGCAGTAAACTACATGGTAGTGAGCATGTTTGAATGTGTACCCAAAGGATTGTATATGAGTGTATGTGTATAGTGTGGCAGGGGTGTAGGTTGTAGCCATGTATAGTGTGTACACATAGTAGATTTTATGTCAATGTACATGCCTGACTGTGTACATAGTAGACTAGATA
Organism: Alligator mississippiensis; assembly: GCF_030867095.1. Classification (NCBI taxonomy): domain Eukaryota; kingdom Metazoa; phylum Chordata; order Crocodylia; family Alligatoridae; genus Alligator; species Alligator mississippiensis. The sequence goes on from NC_081829.1 coordinate 18,536,608, forward strand.
CTCCTGTGTGTATCTGGGTGAGTATGTGCACAATAGATGATATGTGATTTGCATGTCTGTCTTCTGACATGGAGGAGTATGATGTACTGGGCTCTGAATCCATGTCTATGAGGGCCTGTTTGTGTGCACATAGGTCTGTGTGTGCTTTTGCATGCCAGTGTAGCTGCACATCTGTAATATGGGTCTGTAATGAACAGAATGGCAAACAACCCGTTGACTTTCACAGGGCCAGAGTCCACCCTTTTTGTGTGTGTTTGTGTGTGTATGTGTGGCTATACATGCTTGCATGCATATACCATCTGTATGTCTGTGTGCCTGTAATGTGTCTGTGTATCTGTATGTGTATATGTGAGTGCTTGGGCATTTGCCATGCCTTTGTGCATAGAAGCTGAAACCACAGCTTTCACAAGTCGCTGTAGGAGTCTCTTTTCCTTCATTTATTCAGGGGCCCTTCAGATCTTGACAAATCTGTCACTCTAAATTTGCGAGAGATTATGGTGCTCTCTCCCCAGCGCGAAGAGAGGTGATATATGATATCTGCTGCCCCTATTGATTGCCTGATCTGGTGGCAGAGGGCTGGCGAAATGAACTTGAAATGAACATCATGCCTCAACTCATTGTGCGTATAATACACTACTTAATCCCACATTTTTCAGCCGCTATGGAATTCAATTGATCAATCATGTCCCACTGATAGTACTGTTTTAGGGGTTATTGCTGCTCTGCTCACTGACCTTTTTATTTATTTATTTATTTGTTTGTTTGTTTATTATGTTTTTTTGGAAAACTCGGGTACTGGTGATGAGAGAGGGCTGGCACTGCCACTGAGGGATGGAAAAAGGGGTGAAAGGAGGAGAACAGGGGAGAGAGGAAGAAAAAAGGAACCAAATTGATTAAAGACAGAGAAGAAGGAGTGAGCTGTACAGGAAGGAACAAAAAGCAGTTTACATAAGGGACAGAGAAAGTTTTAAAGAGAAAGAGAGACAGGGTGTATTTTAGCTTAAACAGAAGATATGAGCTAGGTGGGTGCAGCTCTGTTGTTTGGTGATATGCAGGAAGTCAAGCTAGATCTGTGACAGATGAAGAATGCAGAGCAGGAGATGTGCCAGTGGCCCAGAGACTTCTCCTAAACTCCTTGTAGGGGTACTGGGCTTGAGACCCGGGGCACACAAAGCTTCAGGGGAAAGTTCCCTGAGAGGATTTCCCTATAGGGCCACTGGCAGAGTATTTAGAAGGCTAGGAAAGTTTGATATACAGGATCTTGAAAGATGGAGGTTTTTAGATCCTGCCTTGCCAATCCTAGAATTTCCATAATCACAGTCCCACCCTTAAAAATCCTTTGGATGTAAAGAGTATGCTCCAGGTCTCTGGGTTTGTCTCTTGGTGTTGGAGCCTGGGAGGTTGCATTTGCAAGGTTTTCTCTCAAACTGCAAGAGATGGAGATGCATTGTGGTTGCTTTACCTAGGAGCTGGAATTCTCATCTAAACATGCCACTCCAGCACTGAGGGTCTAGGAAAAATCCCAAATATCTTGAGCTGTATGGTAAAAATATAGGAGCTGGGCATACTGTGGGTGGAAGAGGAAGGGTTGGTAATGGCAAAGGAACAGGGTGGAGAAACATTCAAGAGAAGGGCTGGGGTGAAGAGGGTTTGGGAGCAAAATCTGGGGAGGGCAGCACATGCCATAAAGAATGGGCATTTTGATGGGCAAAGGGGAAGAGATGAAAGAGTTAGTTGTAATGGGGAAGTAGGGAGATGGCACGGGATAGTTGGAGAACAGAGGACTCTGAGAGAAGAACAAGCATGGGCTCAGAAAGATAAAAGGTAAAGAGAGGAACTCACAGGGTGCAGGAGCCTCTGGAGATGACAGAGCTCAGGGAGAAAGGCTACTTTCCCAGGGGAGGCTAAGAGGAAGGCCTGAGAAGGAGCAAAGTTTCTGGGAGTTCACAGGGTGCATCTGGGAGGTGTGTTGGGAAGTGAGGGGCATTGTGAGGGAGCGAAGGGTGAGGAGATGGAGTTTGTAGACAGGAGGAAAGTACAGGCAAAGTTGCAGTTGTGGTGACATACTACTTCAGAGGCAAAATCAGTAGAGAATGCCAGGCAGATAACTTGGCAGTACATGTGGGACTAGGAAGAGATGACTCCCATGATCCCAGTTGTGACTGGCATAGGAATCCCTCTAGTCCAGGGATGCATGGACACCTCTCCCTTAGAACAGGAAAGCTTTGACAAATGCCTTGAAAGCAGAACCACAGGCTTTATTCCCAGTCTTCCTGACATCGGTCTACAGTTGGCAGGGAAAGCACAATCAGAACCAGCCCTACACACCTCCGCTCCTGGGGGTGCTTGGAGAACCTGGATCTGAGAAAGAACGTACACCAGAACAACACTAGTTGTCAAAACCTTAACATGTGGCACATAAACACCCTAAGAAGCAACAAGAAAATTCCCTGACAGGTAACACTGAACCCCACGTCTGGATATCACAACAGACAACTGGATTGGTTGCCCCAAATACATCCCTAACTACAGGTGCCACCGAAACACCCCAATGAATCATACAGAAATTGTTTTACCTAATGGGGGTACCCAGAAACTGATTTTTGAAACAGAAACACCCTTAGAGATGACACAGAACCAACCCAACAAGTGACACAGCAACACCCCCAGCTGCAGGTGGCACAGGAGCACTTGTCTCTGTCATGAGAATGCAGCGCTACTTCGGCTGCAGCCTCTTTGGGGCAGGGTCTCAGCGTCTGCACAGTACAAGGGGGTCTCCGTGACACTGCCAATAAAACTCATAGTCGTAATAAAAGTGAACGTGGCTGGTCTGACTCTGCGGAACACATGTAATTGTCAAAACCTCTGCGGGGAAGGCATCTGTCCAACACTGAACTGCTCAGCCTGCTGCAGCGATTCCAGCTCTGCCTGTAAGACAGCTCCATCCCAGCTACAGTTTAGCTTTGCCAGCTATGGGAAGCCCCTTGATGGCACATCTATCCCAGTGTGTTTCCACTGTAAGTCTACCTCTAAGTGGTCTCTAAAACACCTTGAAATACTAAATGCAAATGGAAAAGCATCAAGACAAAAACCTGATGTGTACTTAACAAGAAAACGGTTGTTAAAACACAAAACCAAGGTTTTCTTCCTTTCATAGGCGGGTTGCGTGTGTTTCGGTTTCTTCAACAACCCGGAGTGGCCCTTCCTGCCGGCACACACCCCGCCTGCCCCCCTGGGGACACGTGGACTTAGAGCCTGGTCTGTGAATTCATAGCAAATGCATCAGGCAAAAAAAAATGCTGTGGATATCTGAAAACCTGAAAAACCTTGAAATCCTCAACAAGCAAAGGAAACCCCCCTAGAAACTCTGAGATACCCAGATGAGGAAAATATTACCCAAAGGAGCCCTAAAACTGGTTAAGAAACAGTCCCTCAAGAAGTAGAAACATTGGCCTGGACTGTCGTGCCTTTCCTGTGTGCTACCTACCTCTGCCCTGCCCTACGCACGCGTACCTTCCCCGCGCTCTCCTTTGTGCTAATACCGCTCTTTCCCTTTCTCTGTTTTCCCTGATCTTTTTCCCTCTCTGATGTGTTCCCAGGTCCCCATGCAGCCTAAGCCTGTCAGGCATCTTTCCTGGACATCCCCCGGGGGGCCTTTCTCAGCACTGCCAGTTGTTGCAGTTTCAAACTCAATTGTTCTCCTCGGTACTGAGGCAAATGGAGTCATTAATTACCTTCTATCGGCTGGGCCGAGTTCAGAATGCGATCAATACGCAGCGCTTGTCATTCACGGCAGCCAGCCTTGCACAAACCCTCTCGCTGCATTCAGCACAGGCCCAGAGAGGAGCCGCACCACACTGGAGCTGTGCCGCAAGCCTGGGCAGTCCCCCCAAGGGCTGAGGTCAAACATTCAGCTAGGGAGAGAGTAAATCTCCTGCCTCGGGGATCAAGCTGAACTCTGCAGAATGCAAGAGGAGACCAAGGCTGGGAAGCACATCGCTCCACATCCCCCTCCTCAGAAACACTCGGTGCTGTCTGAGACAAGGTCCCAGATGAGATCAACTCAGAATCGGATCCAATCTGGTCATTCCTATGTTTCTAAAGCAGCGATTCTCAAGAGTACCTTGAGATCTTTTCATGGGTGCCGCACAGTGCTATGCAATGTTAGCAGTGTTAGGGGTGCAGATGTGATTCACAAAATAAACCCAGAGATTTTGAAGGAGGCTTCATTGTGCTAAAAACGTTCTGACCTGCTGCGGTCTTCCTGAGTTCTTTGCAACAGAAAAATTGCTCTGTTATTTTTCCATTGTCAAAGAACGAGTGAAAGCTAAGAGCAGGAATTTTCTGAGGGGTACCTTGAGTCCAACAAGGGGTGCCTTCATTCTACCAAGGTTGACAAGCACTGTGCTAAAGGTTTCCATTTTCACTCTCGGCGCTTTTACCAATAATAAGCCCTTCTAATACCTCAGGAATACTTTTACCCACCAGGCAGGGAGAAGGTAGACAGCAGCATTATTGGGCTGAACCTGTCACCCTCTTTCGTGACCCAGCAGGCTTTGGATTGGGAGGGTGAACAATGGATGTGAGAGCTGCTCCATTTTGCCTTTTGGATGAAAGGGGTCACCTTCTCCAGAAGGCTTCACTTTGAGCTTCAGCACCTAGCAAGGATGCGGGGATTGGCAGAACTTTCTTTGGTTGAGGTTATTGCGGCTGATAGAGAAGGAGGGACAGCTTTCTGGTGGATCTGAGCTTCAACTGAGAGAGAGTCAGGCACACAGAGAGTTCACTGGGATGACAGCAGGGTGTGAAGGGGTTGGAAAGGTGGGGAGACTATAAAAGAGGCACTGGGTCAGTTAATATGGTGTGTGGGCATGCAGCTATACATCAGATGAAGTAAGTGCACAAAAATAATACACAGCTAAGGCTGTGGGTAGGTGTACAAATGTATATTTAGCAACTTACTGTACACATGTAATGAACTGTGTGTGCAAATGTATAATGACATACATTCAAATATGCTTTGGATTATCACAGAGCCATGAAATTGTGCATTTAAATGCCTGTGCGTGCGCATACATATGGAATTAGTATGTATTTAATACAGTTGGCAAGTATAAATGCAAATGTAGTACATGGTATGTGGGAAGTGACAGTGTGCACATCTAGTTGTTTGACTAGAAGCTGTGAGCATGCCCAACTCCGCAGCTTTCAGCTTGCAAAAGTAAAGGTAGCTGTGTGTGTGGCAGTCCTGACATGCATGTAGGTATGACAGTGGGCATGGCTTTGTGGGAGTGAGCATGCACGTGATGGCAGGAGGTGACTGGTGGTTAGGGCTTGGCTCTGTCATTGTATGGGGTGCCAGTACTTCCTCTGCGGGAGTTTGGTACGGCTTGATGGCTTTCAGGGTTAGACAAATTCTGCTCTAAATTCTGCTGTAGTAAATCTACCAAAATCCCACTTATACCAATGGAGTCACTAGATTTATATCAGCGTAACACAGAACATAAAGTGAGTTCAGTATCTCATGCCAACCCTGTTAGGTTCGAGCCTTTAGCAAAACTGAAATGCAGCTGCCATCAGGGATTAGTGCATGAGTCAGTTTATCCTGAAAGAGCAGCAGCAATGGGTGTAAACTGGTGTAGCTCTGATTTCAATGGAGTTATGCTAATTTGCACTGGCTAGGGACCTGGTCCCTCCACAGCTGGTGCACATAATATTTCCTGCAGCACAGAGTTGGCTAGGAGGATGCTGCTGCCTGGTGAACACGGGGCAAGAAGGTAACTGCAGTTCTCAAGCAGGACAGATGACCTGCCTGGAACTGCTGTCACGTTCAGCTTTCCAGACCAAACTCCCACCCCTCAGCTCCCACGTCTGGAGCTGGTCCTGGCAAGGACTGTCTTGGGGAGCTTATAAAAAATGGTGGCTTTTGTTTAGCTCTAAAAGGACACAAGCAAGGCAAAAAATTACATCGCATGCAGCCCTAACTATGCTTGTTTAGAGAAACTGCTTGCATTTATGAAGTCTTTGGTGCGGAAAGCAGGGTTGCAAATGACTGCATCAGAGCGACAGTAAAGGCCATTAATTTCCTGTTATGTTTTCCTGTGTTGGGGGCTTTATTAATTTAATTTTACACTGTCGAACAACAGCGAGCGCTGACACTGCCACACTCAGAGGGGATTTTTTTTTTTTCCCAAGCAGCGCTTTGCCTGACATGCAAATCAACGCCATTACCAGAACCAGTAAAGACGGGAAGGAGAGCAGGGAGCTGTGGCTCTTCCCTCACAGTCCTGTCTCCCAGCTTCTTGAAACCCTTGAGATGCCAGTGAGCGTGCTGGTGCCAGACTGGCTGACCTGTATCAAGCGGTAGCTGAAGCACTCAAGATTTTACTGGTGCCCCTTTCTCCAGACCTGCTGGTTCCACCATCCTCTCCTCCCAATAAAACACTCTGCTTTCTCCCATTCTTGATCTCACACACCTGCTTCCCCTTTGTATCACAATAGTCTGGGGTCTCACGGATCCCACATTCTCTCTTGTCCTGTCCCCCTCTCCCCACATGCACATTAGCCTTGACCCCATCACATCTCACAAGTTAAACAAGGCCGGACCTGCTCCCGAGCCAAGTGCTAGTGAATCATTTTATGGACACTTCTCTGAGTCAGCACTGAACCAGTGCCCCAGCAGGGTGTTGTTAGAAGCTGCTTTTCTTTTTCTTTTTTTTTGGATGTGCGTTGTGCCATAAAACAAAGGCTCTGATCACTCAGTCATTAACATTCCCTCAGCCCTTTTTGTGAGAGTGCAGATATTAACCCAGCTGTCCTGAACAAATTCAAATCTGAGTGATTACATGCTTCCCATCTTAATCCTCCCAAGGTTTTTTATGGGGACACAATCCACGCCTTCCTAAATTGTTATGTTGTTGCTTTGTGCTGCTCAGCAGCTGCTATGCTCTGCCCCAGAGCCAGCTGCATTTAGCAATGTTCTTTTATATCAGCGGGATTCTCCAAAACAACAAAGATTAAGCAACTACGCTGCAAGAGAATGGTCACTGCAAAGGATCATGAACTGCAATAACTCTATTCTGCACTGCTGCAATATACCACTACTATCTGAGACTTTCATTGTACCCTTATTACCATATAACAATTTCACCATGTCCCACTTCCCTGTAACTACTGCAAGTAACTGGTAAACTGCATCATGATTTTCCTGCATGGAAGGAGCCAGGTGAACATTGACAGAACTGACAGTAAGGATACACAAGATCTGAATATTGTTAGTAATTGGGTCCAGGCCACAGCAGGATGCAGTGCAGAAAGGAACCATCAGACTTAATGGGACATTTGCCCTCCCTCTGGGAGCTCAGATGCATGCATGCAGATGCATGCAGAGCACAAAGGTGATATCAGGGAGCACTCACCCAAGTTCTCCCAAATTGTGGGGGTGTTCTGCTCTGAAGTCCTGGGGGCCTACAGAACTTCCTTCCATTCCACCCCAGCCCAGAGCTCTGGACAGCTCAGGACAGTCAGTTATGGAAATGCCACATGGTCCTTCCTTTACAAGAACCAGACTGGAGAGAAGCATCTCCAAGAGGGCTGCAGGCCCTCCGGAACCTGGCGGATGTTTCATGTGCAATAAGTGTCACGTTTAAGTTTAATTAAATGCCTATTGAAGACACTTCATTAGAAGCCTGTCCCAGTGAGACGTGCAGACACCCTCGCTCAGCCCGCCAGCTGCGCCATTGGCTGCACAACAGCTGTATGACACCTGTGAGCTCCTGACGGAAGCAGCAGAAGAGGGCGACAGCGGAAAATGCCTCAGCCTGGCCGGGTCCCCTCGCCAAATGGAACTGAAACTATGCCCCCCTCAAGTCCTGGCCCCTGCTCAGCCTCTGCAGGCTCCTGAGATGTTCAGCTCTTTCCTGCTAGCTGGTACCTTTGTAGAAGGGAGAATGGGCCTTGAGTCCCAGGACAACGCACTATGCAAGCAGACACACAGACACATGGATGGATGGAGAGAAAGAGGAAGAGAGACTCACAGCAATGTGTATCTGGCACTGTCAGCCTTTACTTATTTACATTAAGACCCCTTTAAATGACTCTGGCACTGTTATAGTACTACAGGCAGAGACAGGCACCACAGATGTGTATGTATATGCATGCACATATTCATGTGCACTTGCACATGGATGGAGGGTAAATATGTGTATGTACATTCACATAGATAAGTAGATAGCTAGGTGTATATTTATAGTTATACAGAGATTCAAATAGATAGACATGTATATGTACATAGAATCATAGAAAATTAAGGGACCTCAGGTATACATCTAGTCCAGCACCCTGCTCAAACCAGGACCACCCTCATTTAAATAATTCCACCAAGAAGTTAGCCCTATACCAGGCCAAGAGTGAGGCACAGGTGGGGGCAACCTACTAACCACTTGGCACAGCTTGGCCTGAGCAGGATTTGAACCTTAAGCTCTCAGATTAAGAGTTTGATGCTGTATCAACCAAGCTACGTGTATGTGGAGCTATATGTATATGTAAACAGAGCTCCATAACTGTTCATACCAGTCAATCTACTACTATCGGGGGTGTCCTCCCTGCCCATAATCTCAAAACCTGCCCCAGCCTCTGCCAGTTGCCACAGTCAAAGTGTGCATTTGTCTCAGCTGTTGTCTGGCAGCCTCAGATACTGCTGGATGAGATCCAACATTCCCTAGGAGGGGAATTAAAACTTTCATAAACTGCATTTTCTTTAATGCAAGTTCCTCTGGCAGGATTCATCTGCTTTCCTGTGCTCTCTCTCCCTCTCTCTCCCTTCCTCCCCTCCCTCACTTGGGTTTCTAATGGACTAATCTCTAGGTGAGATCTCCCCGCCTCCCCTTGGGGATCAAGTGAAACAAGGCTGGAGGATTCCATCAGTTCATTAGACAAGCAAAGAGCTCTTCCCTTCTTTCAAAACCCCCTTTCTTTCTGCGGCTTCCATCTTGGGGAAAGCAGGGGGGTGGGGGTGGGGGGATATCTCCTCCCAGCTCAGCTCAAGAACAAGGTACTTGGTATTTTCCCTGAGCAGATGAAGACAAGCCTCTGCAGAGATGGTTTCCATCTGCAAGCAGCGAACGATACTTAATGTTACATCATCTCCGCTGTAGGCTTGGGAGTGCAGAGATGGCCAAATTAGGAGCTAATCGGCGCACTGGGGATTGACTGTCGGGCCCCGTAACTGCTGGGATGTGATCGGAGAGAGAACACGAGCCATCCTCAGCCAACGCCGCGGTAAAGGTTGGGATTTCTGAGGCCGCTGTTGTCTAGTGCTGTCAAGGTCAGCAGGTTCGGGTTCACTGAACGGTCAGGATGGTTTGAATTACTGGCACTGCCTGCTGATTCCTCCACTGATTGTGATCTGTCTCCCTGCGCCTGCTGTGGGACGCTGCTTCTCATCCGGGTGCTGTGGATGGTGGGGGGCATGTGGACACTGGAGGGGCAGGTGCTCCCCATAAACAGGATGGGTTTTTCAGAAGGTTTTAAAGAGCAAAGGCTACAACAGCCAGAGGCCTGAGGCACAACGCTCCATGCAAGAGGCAGCACTACACAGAGGTAGTGCTTTCCGTATCCAACCCTTTCTGGGGACTGAGCCCTGCTGCCCCTATTTCCTCAGTCTGGAAATTTCTGAATCCACCTTGGTCTTTGCCCTCTATGGAGAAGATGCTCACACCCTGGTTTGTCCTGGGGTGAAGAGGGGACTGTCAGACAAGATCTTCATCCACTGCTGTACATACAACCTTATTAGCTAAAGAGCAGACTGGAACACAGGCCTCTAGGAAAACCATTTTTGCAAAGGTTTTTTCTCCTCAAACACACCTGTGCATGTGTAAAGGAAAATAAAGGGCTGAGCTAGGTAGTATGTCTCTAAAGTTATGTCCCCAAAGGGCAGATGACAATGTTTAGCAACATGAAGGCCAGGCCAGGACAAACAATTGCTCATGCATATGAATGAAGCCACCTGAAAATGGAACAAATATACCAGGCTTGATAGGAGAGAAGTGTGGGTGCTGGTGTGAGTATTCAGGTGTGAACTGGTACAAATTTGGATTTGTGTGCTGGCATAAGTGGGCATATCTAAGTTGTATGTGTGGGTACATAGGTCAGTTTGTGTGAGTGTGCATGTGCAGGCTTCCCTGAGCATTATGTGCATGGATGAATGTGAATATGCATGCACAGGGGCTGGCATTCATATGCCTACCCAGCAGACAGTGAGGATGGGACAAGGTGTGTGTACTTCTGAGTGTGTGGCAAAGAGTGCAACAGAGCGAACGAGCAATGAATGCATGTAAATAGCTTCTGCTTTGTTTGGCACAGGTGTATCTCAATGGTGGTGTTGCTCTGTGACCCTCATTGGGGTTGCATCTGAGAGGAATTGGGCTCTGTGTATTCACCTGTTTGTATATATGAATCTGCCAGTCTATAGAGGCCTCAGTGCAGAGAGTTGAATGTGTATGTTGATATTTCCCTAAAGCTACTCCCATCCATATGCTCCTGTAAAGGTCTGGGGGTGTCCATCCACTGTACCTGGGCGTATACCTGCCTGTGTACACATAGGGGAGAATACATGGTAAGAAGGAGGCTGTGGCAGATTGCCCAAGCATACTTATCCAGCACTGCCAGAATGCCTCTGAACATGGTGGGCAACAACTGGAAGTCACCACAGGCTAAGTCCTGTCCAACTTCCCTGGGTAAAAGAAAGCTCCCCATTTTCCCAATCCCACTGCAGACTACCAGGACTCTGGATGAATGAGAGGCCGGTAGTGTACCTCCGGAAGCAGATACAAACTGCCCCTTACCTCTGTCCTTCCCTCCTTGCCCCATCCCCCTCCCAAGCAGAGGAAGGGGGACAGACCCCAATATCTTGCTGGTTTACATTAATGAGATACACAGAGGGTAATCCAGCAATGGATTCAGCTCTACAAAAGGAGGTAATAGCAGGCTGCCATGAACAGAGCAGCTCAGGTAATTGGTTTATCTATCTAGAAGCAGTGGTAGCAATCTCTGCACAGACAGACTAGCAGTAAAGTCTCTTCCTTAAGGCTATTTCCTTTGTCTTTTCAATTGCTTGCACATCCATGTGAGAGAGAGAGAGAAAGAGAGGGGGAGAGAGAGAGAGAAAGAGCAAGAGAGAGAGAGAGAGAGAGAGAAATGTTAATTTGTGAATTAATGGCTTTTCTCAGCGGAATTGTAAATTCAAATGTCACCTCACACGGTGACACTGCGGCTGGGCTGCTGAAGAAGCAATGATAAGATTCCCCCCCCAACACCGACACACACATGGCTCCCCCACCTCCGCAGAAGATAGCTGCGGAGTGGAACATGCTACTTTTAATTTGCAGTAACACCACAGCAGAGGTCTGCAATAATGACTGCTTTCCGAGCTGCCCTTCCCAAACCCAGGCCACTTTTCTTTCCCCATTCTGACCCCAGCCACTTCTGCTACCCTCCCCATTTCAAATATGTACAATCTGAGTCCAAGACAACCTATTATCTCCAAGTTCCCCCTCCCCACAAACTCATCAAAGGATAATCTAAGGGAGGGCTCTTTTCAAACTGATGCCTCTGTAACCCTCTCTTTTCTCCTGCAATAATCAGGTGAATTAATGACCCTGAAGTTAGAATGAGCACTGATACTCCGGCCCTGCGCAGCGTAGGGGAGAAAGCCTTCATTGTTTTCAAGCAGGAGGCGGGCAGCAGTGAGAGAGATTCATGGATGGAGATTGAATATGCAATTTTCTTTCACCTTGCCAAGAGCTGCCCCTGGGCTGTGCCTGGCCTAAATTTTTTTTCCCTTTGCCATCTCTGCCTTATCCAGCCCTCCCACCTCCCTTCTATTCTTTCCAGAAAATTACCTTCAAAATTGATTTCCACTTTTACAAACAAATATAATGGGAACATGGGGAAAAAAAAAACTCGGGCTGTGATGAATTAGGGCTGTCAGGTCCTTCCAAGTCCCCTTTGTTTTTGTTTTACTGCCTGATAGGATCTTTGTATTTCCAGCAGCTGGGAATAGGGCCCCTGCCCAGCCAGTCGCGGTGGGACATAGGCTCCATCACTGGGGAACCTCAGCACCCATCACTGTGCTAGCCCCAGCCCCATCACTGTGATAAGTCATTGCCTATTGCAGCATGGCACTTAAGCCCTGATGTCATGATACAACTGATCCGTTATGGTAATGCAATAAATCCCAGGCATCATGCTACCTAGCTCCTCTTGTCACAATACATGTATACACATATCTGCCAAGTTTCCTCAGGAGATCCTCAGTCCACTACTCCTGCTGCCCTGTGCCATATCAAACTGATCTTCACTCATCACTTGTCCTCACTATCTTGTTAAGTCACCTTGGGCCACTGTCCTCTCATCACTCATCATCATCACATCACTCTTGTGTCTGTTTGTCATGACACCCTTTCTCCCCTTCATGTCACCAGTCATCCCCAATGCATTGTCATCTCTGCATCTATTCACAGGGAACCCCAGTCCTTGTCAAAGCATCAGGTGGCACCCCATAGCCAAGACATACCCAACACCCATCACTTCATCCTTATGTCCTGCTACCACATCACCTCTCACCTCCCTTGCAACATCATTCTATGCTCCCCTGCAGCATCACCTCTGCACTATGTCCACCTTACCTCCCTTACTATATCAGCATAGGTCCCATTGCCATGTCCCCTCTGGTCCTCACCACACCATCTTCCCTGTGCCCCACTGCCATGTACTAGAATCCTCCACCACAATATTGCCTCATCTTGTCCCACTATTTTATCAATGGCGCTCATCACCCTCTTAGCTCTAATTATTCATTCTGTTCCCCCTAACCTGTAAGCCTCCCAAAATATAGAACAGGTTAAAATACACGCTTCAACTATGTATAGAGTAGACAGAAAGACACCCAGACAGATGTAAACAGAGCTGGGGAAAAACACAGAGGGAGAAGCACAAGCGAATACTTTTCTGAGGATTGGGAGGAGTCTTAGCTGCATGGGCTAGATGACCCTTGAGGTCCCTTCCGACCCTCTGATTCTATGATTCGTGCTGGCACAGCAGTGAGAGCTGTGCACCTAGGACTGCACCCCTCCTCCTTCAACAGAAGAAGGAGAATTCATGGACGTCTCCATGTCCATGTCACCTGAGCCCTGCCCAATTTCATGCAAACACTGCTGACTGTACCTCCAGCTTGGGTTATATATGGGAAGTACAGAACTGCCATTTCTGGGAGGCAAGGCCAAGAACCTTTTTGACACAAGCACACAACCATTAATCCTAACACACTACACCCCAGTCACATGACCATGCAGAGACACTGCTCCCACAAGTACACATAAATAGACCGTGTGCACAAATAAATGACATTCACGTAAATCCATAGAAAAATACCCTCCCTAAGTACAGATAAATATACCCTAAATGGTGCACAAAAATATATAATATTGAAACAATTATGTTTGTGCAACACAAATAATACAAACTGCATACAAATAAGTATACAAATGCATATACACAGCTATCACGTGAACACAGATGCAAACTAGACACACAATCTATAGTCACACAAATGCACATACGCAGCACTCACCCAAATCCACATTGCAATGTTCTCACATATACATTCACCCCCTGCACACAAATACATATTGCTCCCACAAACACGCACATGCAACACCCTCACACAAACATTTATAACTGCAAACTATACACATATACAGAACACTAGTACACATAAATGCAAACTACACATATCTACAACTCCCTCACCAGTGTTGATGCACCCAAAATACATAAACAACTCACCCAAGAACACACCATCATAAACATGCACACAAATTAAGTGTTCAAATATACAACTCATATATATACAGATACATTCAATCTACATAAATATACTAGGCTAACATAATACACCCACAAAATAAACATAAAAATACATAAAGCTTACACAAATACATATGCACTCAAAATAAGCATATAAATACACAAAACACACAGAAATACACATTCATACTACTCACACAGCGACATATGCATACTAAAATGCTATTATGCAACCTGTATATACTAAGTGCATACAAATATATTCAGGTTGACACACATTTTTCAGACAAATATATATAAGCATGCAAGAAATGCCAGTGCAGACATACTGCTCACCCAAAACCTATAGATGGACATGGAAAAAAGTAATTTTATCTTAGCAATATATCCTAGCATATATAAATGCAAAAAACAAATGCACTTGTGTCCCTGGATTCATAAATGCACGTGCCGAAGCACCATACACACACAGACACAAATACACTGCAGGGCAGATCAGCTTGTCCTCAGATGTCACTGAACCATGGCAAACTAAGCAGCAACACAAGCTTTGGATGCGTTCTGCTCAAACTGCCTTCGTTTTAACTCTCCCTCACCTGTAGTCCTGCTGAGTAGTACATGTCCTTCCCATATCTCCCCACAACTCCCAGCATACACATGCGTGCATACAGGCACATGCACACACACGCACACCATAGTGTGCATAGACCTTGGCAGAGCTGTGCTGGTACCAGCTAACACTGCTCTCTAGTCAGGGCTGCTGTTGCTTATGCATTGCTCTTTCCTCTCCTCAGGCTCTCCCCACTCCCCTCTCTCCTCTTCCCAGTGCCCTCTCCCCTTTCAGGCCATCCCTATGCAGAGAGGTGGGATGACTGGCAGGTGTCTTTCACTTCTACATCCTAATCTCCTTGCTGCTGGGAGTCTCACCAGAAACAGACCCTGGGGGGCTTCACTGAGAATACACTACCTCTTCAAACTACAACTTCATCTGGAGCAGAAGGAAGCTGTTAACTATGCTTGCGCTGACAAAAAAAATCGTGCTGTAGGTTCGACCCAGACACTTCTGTCTGCTACACAGCTATGGGCAGCCACAACTGAGGGGCCTAAAACAGTACAGTCACTGGAGGGATGAAAGGGAAGAAAATCACAGCATGAAACAAGACAGGCACACCTCAGTCCACGTGCACAGTTCTAGCCACTAGCAACAACACACCCAGTACCTGTCTGCAGTGCCACAAACCCAAGTGTTCACCTGTAACAAGACAATCATATAACAAAAAAACAGCAAACACACCCATCTGCAGTGACCCCAAAGCACAACATGAACAGCCACACCAGAAATAGTGATATTTTTGCATAGCCTGAACGGACTCAAGAGTACTCAGGTGTCTTTAACAACACAACTATATGGAATCACACAACACACCCAACCACTGCATTGATGTTTGCATATGTTGTATCACTAGATGCAGTAATACAACCATATGGTCTGGCACAATGGCCTTTACAACAGCCCAAGCACAGCAGGGAAAAGCAAACACATTTCATTAAGTGCTACAAGCATTCCTCTTTGCATAGATAATGACACAATCACACAGCAGACAACAACATACTCTATCTGTAATGACACAACCCTGGAACAATGAGCAAAACAACCAATCACACTATACATAATGAAACAGTAAGCTGACATGGAACACCACAAACACACAGCCTGAAAAGAGAGAACACCAGCATTGCAATAACAGAACCACACAATGTCACAGCCACATGATATGCCATGTCACCCACAATGAATGAGCTACATCAGCTGCAAAAACAAGCAATGTCACCTGAAGTGACACAACAATACTGCCTGCAACACCACCTACAATGAAACT
The DNA here is from genome assembly GCF_030867095.1 of Alligator mississippiensis. Lineage (NCBI taxonomy): Eukaryota > Metazoa > Chordata > Crocodylia > Alligatoridae > Alligator > Alligator mississippiensis. The sequence goes on from NC_081829.1 coordinate 18,552,354, forward strand.
GGCTCATTTCCTGTAATGAAAACACACAGTTGTAGAATGAATAATTCTATAACTGCAGCAGCTGCAATGACACTTTTATATGCAGTGACACAGCTGCAATATCACAATCCCACCACCATCCATGAGACAACTATGTCACAACAAACAACACAACTATGCTTCCTGCAAAGATATGATGACAACATTGGCAGCGACACATCATCTGCAATGCAATCACCCTGCCACTAGTAATGATATAACCATTCCACTTGGAAGAACACACTCACACAACACTTACAAATGTCACAACATCTGTGGTGTGTCTCCTCAGCAACAGAAACTACCACAAGCCTGTCAAGCCTTTCATTTGCCGCCAACATGAGATGCCCACAGACCAGAGACACAAGTTCAAGGTTTTGGTCCTTCCCTTTAAAGTACTTCACAGCTTAGACCTCAGGGAATCTAAAAAGGTCATCTGGAGCACAAGGATGAAGATCATGGTCAATGACTGTGCTCCTTTCAGGAAATTCAAAGTTAAAACTCTTCTGTGCAAGTGACAACTTTCTTGGGCCTGGTCTGGGATTATTCAGTGAACTCCCTCAGGAAGTCTGAGATTATTCAGTGAACTGACCATTGTGAATTTTGTCCCCCTCCGCCCCAGACCCAAAGCACTTTTTTCTAGCTGCAGTCACTAATAGAAGCACCAAGCACTGCACAGCTAGGAAAAACAAACACGCCCCACCAAACCAGAACACTCCACTGCTCACACAATTCTCCCCCTGGGCAGAGGCTGAGCAAATGAACCACATGACAGATGTTAATCACAACCCTTAATGCAAGTTGGAGGGGGCTTAGATACTATGGCAATGAGGGTGGAATTAAAGCTTATACAAATGAGACAGGAAACACAATACCTGAAACACATACCACCACACCTTGAATGATACAGCCATACCACCCACTACAACACAGTGCCCTACTTGGAATAACAGTTGCTCTGCCTGCAACAGTACAACCAACACACCTTGACCAATACAGCTATCCTGCTTGCAGCAGCATAGCCAACTCTCCTGGAACAACACAACTGCGCTATTTACAACAATACACCCAACCCACTTTGATGCAGTCACAATGCCTGCAGTGACACAGCTCCCACTTTGTCCACTACAATCACACCACTGACAGCAACACAGGCATCCCTGGAATGATGCAAGTATACTGCCTGCAACACCACTGCCAAGACAACTTGAATCGATGCACTCACACCACATGCAACAGCACAACTGTTCCACTTTGAACAGCAAAATGATAGTACCTGCAATACCACCACCAACATGCCCTGAATAGTCCTCACCACCTTCAACAAATACATCCATTCCCCCCCTTGAGTAACACAACTGCACCGCCTGCAACACCACAACCAAGGCACACTAAACAAAACACTCACACCACCTGCAACAACATAGCCACCCCCTTTGAACAGCACACTTGTTCCGCGGCATCCACAGAGCACCGTATCCCTCACTGAGAGGTAAATCATCTTGTCATCAAAATGACAGCTCACAATAGGAAAAGGAGAACGCTTATCTGCTTTCAAGCTCTCTCCTCCATCTCCGCTGGGGATACTGTTATGCAAACAGCGTCAGTATTATTGCCACTTATACTAACAATCACTCCATCCACCTCCTCTCCCACAAAACCACTGCCGATATTAGCACTGATAATACTAACAACCCTGTGGGTTTTATTACTACTGATACTAATAATAGCAGACACATTACGCCTGCTCATGCCAATAGCACACGGCAGCTACAATCTCCGCTAATGCCGATAATACTTGTGGATATTACCCCTGCCATTGTCAGCACTGCAGATATTATTGCCATTAATGCCATCAAATATTACAGATATTGTCACAGGCCGAGACTAATAAGGCTGACATTCTTGCAGCAGAGATATTAACATGGCAGGAACTATGGTCCAATAGGAGCATTTAGATCTGTAAAGGACACTGTCTGTCTTTCTATCTGTCCCATGTACATGTGTGCACCTATCTTCCTCCTATCTCCACATTTATCTATTCTAGATATGTCCATCTGTCTGTCTATTCCAGATAAGTCTCTCTATCCCTCTGTTCTGTACACCTGCCTATTCCATTCATATGCATGCATCTCTCTTTATCCCTATCTATCTATTCAATACCCATGTGTCTGTCTGTCTTATATACATGCATGCAACTATGTAATACTGTTATGCAGAGCCTTTGGCTGTGCTATCTTAGAGCCACTAATTCTTGTCTGTGGTGGGTCACTCCATTCTCTCCCCTTCAGACCATCTCATGAGGTCTGGTGGAAGAGGGAGCAGCATCATGCTGTGGCAGTGTGCCTTCACCCTCTCTCACTCTGGAGCATGTCTGCTCTTTGGCAGGCTCTGGGCCCCACCCCTAGCAGTGCCTGCTGTCCAGAGAGCAAGGAGGGGCTCACTCAGGCACTGTAGGCAGAATGCTACCAGCCAGAAACTCCTGAACTCCAGCAGCTGTGGCACTGATGCCCTCTGCCACCTTGGGCAAGTCACTTCACCTCACAATGCCTCCTTCTCTCTCTGCAGCAGGGGTGGGCAAGGGCTAAAAGTGACACTGCCCTACCCCACAGTGAGGTCGGGGGCTCTGCTAAGCAAAGAATTCTGCACTTGTAGGGGCAAACTCTGCAGGCCCTGCTCCGAGGTCAGCTTCACCAGCTCCTTCCTCTGATTAGCAGGTGCTCAGAGCCCTGCAGAGCAGACCTCTTCCTACCACAGCACACTCCACAGTGACAGTGGGCCAGGGTCCCCCTAAACTCCTGGCAGACACACTTGGCTGTCAGTCTCCATCACTGATCCTGCCTCACACATCCGTCTGGCTCCCTTGCCTGGTTTAGGAGTTCGGCTACATCATCTTGACACATAATTATCTCCCCTCTTCTTAATCATCTGTGTTAGTGTGTAATGCAGGTGCCAGCTGCAGCAAGAAGAAGTATGAGGGGAAGCAGGGAGAGAAGAGGGCAGCTCAGCTCCCATCTCCCCCCTACCTCACACAGCACACCACTAACTGATTTCAGAATCATGGAGTCAGGGGTGAACTGGCAACCCACCGCCTGGAGAAGATGAACCTTACTTGGAGAGTAATTCCACCTGCAGTGGGGATTTCCAATATAGCTGAAAGAGTCAGCGCTGCCCCCCACTACACACAGTCTATGTGGTGATTAACCCTAGCAGAGCTGGCACAGAAGAGGGGGCTTTTTAAATGCAATAAATAAACTGGGGAGGGATGAATACCAGTAAATGGCCAGCTGACAGGGTGCTCAGCACCCATGGGAAGTACCAGGAAGGGGACTGTATCACCTACTCATGGTAGCAAACAGCAGTGCACCATTAACTTCCTGCTTCACCAATGCCCCTTTCCTCACTGCTAAGACAAGTGAAAGCCTGAGAAGACAGATCAAGGATAAGAGAAGGGTATTGGTTGAAGAGAATCTCATCCTGGGGAGCTTCTATTCCCAAGGCCCAATGCTGCAAGGTGGTGAGTGCCTTGGTCAGCAGAGTCCATTGCAATTCAGATTCTCAGCACTTAGCAGGGTGTGTTCAGCACAGCATGGGGAGATTCAGCTGGTAAAAGAGGCCTGAAGAGGAGGGAAACTAAGGCAGCACTGGTGGTGGTGGTAGGTGAGTATGCAGATGGGCTGTCACTGGGGAGGGCAGAATTGAGACATTCCTCTAAAGGGATTAAACAGAACCTGCAACATGCAACTGCGGACACTGAAAGAGTTCTGAACACTCCACGGGGCTCCTGCCTGGGCACACTGGCTCCTAGCTGGACACAGGGGAGTGCCCCTGATTCAGGATTTCTTTTCCTTCAAAAATCAAACTGGGAATGGCTCAGGGAGGCCAGCAGTAGCTACCCAGACTGCCAATATAGCAATGTATAAATATCCCCATTTGAGATGCTTTGGATTTGCTATTTTTATTAGATCATCCCAAACAACTTGGAGTCTGGGACTAGAATTTAGCAACCGGGAGGGTCAGTCTGACATGGACTGATCTCCCAGATGTTTGGAGGGAAGGAACTGCTGAAGCCAGATGAGCTGTTTCATTGCTATCAAGGCACTAAGGTTCCTTGTCAGGAATGCAGGTGAAACACTGCCTCAGGAGCCTCATAACCACTTCCAAACACTGCCTCAGTTTTCATACCTGCAAGGGGAATCCATCACTCAGGACAAAGTGACCCTGAGTCAATTTATGCATGAAAAATATCAGAGGCTTTGCAAAAGTGGTAGGTCAAAACCAAAACATCTGAACCCAAACAGTTCCAAACATGGCAGAGGCTTTCTCCCCCTCCTACACACCTTTTCTTTGATTGAACTTTCCCAGGCCTCCACTGTCATCTAATCTGGAACTGGCTCTTCATCTGAGGCCTGATCCAACAAGTGCACAACTGCCTGGGATTGCAAGGGTTTTTTCCAATCCTATATTCTTAAACCTCCTCATTTGCTCTAAGAGGATCGAAACTGGATCCCTGAATTCAAGACTGTTCTCTCTCAATCCTCACTTTTAATTGGGCAGGGTGAGGCCTAATGTTTGACTCTTCCTTGGAGTCAATGGATTCACTTGGACCCAAAACTCAAGTGTGAAACTCAAGGGGGTGAGAGAACCCTACAACAACCAGAGCCAAGAAAATGCTTGTCAGTAGTTTGGTGTGTGGCTGTTGTCTTAGTAGGACTCCCACTTCCCCCACCAGGGCCGTCCCTTGGGGGGGGGGGGGTGAATCGGGGCAACTGTCCTGGGCTCCGCACTTTGGGGGGCCCTGCAGAGTCGGGCAGCGTGGCCATGGCAACTCCGCATTGCTGCCAGCTTCACGTCTAGCCGCTCAGCACCACCGCCGCCATTTGGCAACGGAGGGCACCCCCTCCATCCCCCCATTGGCAAATCCGCCGCTGGCTTCCTCACATCTGGGGGCGCGCACAGGCTGATTTTCCCCAGGCCCCACACCCTGTTCAGATCGCCTCTGCCCCACCGCCAAGTAATGCAGAGGTAGCAGGACTCCCTGTCTTTTAATTTATCCTATTTAACCTGTAGATTGCAGGGCACATGCTACGTAAAGTCAGACTTTACCACTTGGAGGGGCCTTTCACACAACAGGCAAGAGGAGGAAGTGACAGATTAAGGCAGGACTAAAGGGAGCAGGCTGAAAAGTCCTCCCTCCCCCTACCCACACTCAAGTTAAACAGTAAGGTTTAAAGGAACACATTTGCAAAACTGCCCCAGGAAAGCTGAGACTCCACTTCCCCTCCTGAGGTTGTCCACCCAGGAAACACAAGTCAGCTGGGGTCTCCATCCACATCATCCCAACCAAGATCCATTTCACCATCAATGCATCCCAGGCACAGGAAGAGAAGCAGCAATCTTAATCCCTAATTCCTGTGATGACTGGGGGGAGGGGTAAAATAACCCCACAGGCCCACTCTGCTTAGCAGAACTCCCTCCCTGCACCCTATAACATTGCAAATGCATCAACTGCCACAGAGAAGGAGACTAATGGAAAACATGGCCCCTAATATCACTGGAGGTAATATGGCTCATGACACCTTGCAGGAAAAGAGTCACTGGACAGGGGAGTCTAGGAGGAAAGTGTCTTCCCACCCCATTACTGGTGCTGATCTGAGGTGGCATCAAGGTGACCTTATTTTCCTGTGGTTCAAAGCCCAGGCACCTGCTGGCACCTGAGGGGTTTGGTTCCAGCTATTTCCAGTAGTGAATGGGCTTGGGATCAGCTCCAGCGATGGAGGCAGCTGCTCCACCCGCTGAGCAGATGTCTGGAGGCTGTAGCCTGTCAGAAGAGGCCTCAGGAGAAGAATGTTCCAAGCCAGCAGGCCAGTGCAGGGAACGGGACTCTGTCACTAAAACTGATCTAGCCTCGAAGCAGCTGCAAGGCCTGGCCTGAAATCGGAGCCTGTGCATGGGGACAAAGAACAGAACAGGGAGGATGAGCCTGTCCCCTCCTCCCCCTACCTTCATCACGTTTCCTCTTCTCGCCATTCGACCGAGGAATCCCCAGGATCCCGTTAATGGAGTAAGAGCCCACTGGATCATTGGAGGCACTGGAGACGGGAGGGGATGCTGTACTGGGAACTGGACAAAACGAGAAGGGAAAAAGGGCCATAAGGAGAGCAGCACAGCACTCAGGGAGCCCCCAGCTGAAAGCTATCCCTCCCCACAGTCTCCCAGGAAAGCCTTGGCCATTAACCAACCTCCTGGTTCATTTCAGTAATGGGTCCCTACACTAGTACAGAGAATGCCTGTTGCTGGGTCCCAGCCTTGCCACACACTCTCTGCAGTCTCGCTACCCAGTACCCCCACAGCCTTACAGTACCTGCCAGCGCTACCAAACCACCTCCACATTGCATCAAACAACCCTTCAAGCCCCCTCTGACCCCATCAGTTTTCCATCAAAGAGCTAAGATTTACCAGTATATCCCAGTTCAGATCAATTCCTAACCAATGCATTCCAGGGGAATCCAGGGCAATGTCACCATAACCCACCCAGGCTAAGGACTTTCCAATCTATTAACGTACTGACAAGTGTAAGAACCCCCCCTCCCAGCATTCCCCAGCAGGGATGTGCATGTCCCATCATATCCCTCATCAACCTTTCAGATATCACCCTAATCCAACCAGTGAAGAACCATGACCCTTAGAGGATACATCCTAGCTTTGGTTAATGGCATTCCAGTGTATCTTCATACAAGCCAACACCTTCTACAATCTCCCTTTACAGATCAAGAGCTCAAGGTATGTACCCAACACAGATTAACAGTATGTAGTAACATCAGACAGACTACCAGTCACCAACTACAGCCGTGCGATGGCCATCACCTTTCAATGGTTTCCAGTACAATGCAGTAACAGTTAATTTATGCAGCTCATTCAGATAAAAACACCCACTCTGAAATAGCAGCAGTAGAGTGCAGAAAGCAGTACTAAAGGCATGCCAGTGGCAAACCATCACTTCCCAGAGCATTCCAGCAATTAGCTGTACATCTACATATCTGCATTCAGACTCACTTGTGCAGCTGGCTAAGCACACAGATGCTCCCTAGCATGCTGTGCTGGAGTGACCTGCACCTCTGTGTGCAACAGGAGCTTCCCAGGCCAGAAGAGAAGCTAGTATAAGACAGCACTCTCCATACATTGCTGGTACCCTCAACCGCTATCCCATACTGACCAGTGCATTTCAGCTACATCCCTGAATACAGTATTGTTCTTCCAATAAGAAAGGGCACCTCTTGAGTCTATCCAGTATAGCCCAGTAAATCCCCATACAGTGGTTGATTTCTAGTAATAAACAGCACCCATGGACACCAACCCAAACAAGCCATAACACTTCACAAAATACCAGAACTGTCTTTTCAGGCTGGAATAGCTTTTGGCCACATCATCTTGTTAACAAGAGCAGCACACATGCACATGCCCATAGCAGGCACACAAAAATATACCTAACTGTGTACTTAACACAGAGCCTATGACACTCCAGATTAGCAGTCTCTTAGTGGATATTATTACAGGCTCGTAATCCCAAGCACACCTCAGTAAAAGCATCTCCCACACTGTCTCTGTGAAATACACTCTGATGGCGCTGCTGGAACAACAATGACCATGGTTGCCAGGTGTTGGGAACATCTTACCCTGAGACAAGTAGGTCCCTAACTCTTAGTAACTAGACTAAGACTGAGGAGGGGAGAGAAGAGGAAGGGAATGAATGGGATAGGGGGAAAGGGGTAGGACTGGCTGAACAGTGATTTCATATTGTAACAAGTATGGTTGTAGGTAGGGAGGAAAAAGAAGAGAAAGTAAAAGAAAAAGGGGAACAAAGAGATCAGAGATTCCTCTGCAGAGATCTAAGCTTTTCTTCACATCCTGGGCCAGTTTCTGTAGAGCAACCCCACAGACTCCAGTGATTTTAGGCCAACAGAGAACAGAATCCCCTGGCTTCAGCTGTGCTGTCAGCTTGTGGACTTTCTCATTCTGATCCTGCCCTAGTGTCTCTCTGCTCTTCTTCATTCTTCCACCCCATCCTCAGCCCTTTTCCACTCTGTCTAGATCCCCCGGTCCCAGTCACCAACAAGCTGGCCTCTCTTACCTATAGTATGTCCTGGTGCTGTCACTCCTGTTCCACTCCCATCTGGCGTTGGGTGGAAAGGCTGCTGGACTTTGGTTCGGATGATCCTGGAAAAGAACAAGACTGGTTCAGACCTCCACTCCTGACAGCCCCTGCTGCCACTCCCAGGCCAGAAAATTATTTGTCATCATTCCCACCAATTCCAGCTGCCAGATCACAGATGGCCATAGTCACAGAGGCACAGCCAGGAAAGGGGAATAATTGTTTGCAATGGCTTCTTATGACTAAGCAGGGCCATGGGCCTGCCACATTAAAGGTCACAGGAGTTTTAGCATTGACATCAATGAGACCCCTTTAATGTTCCTGATTCCTTCTCTGATTTGCATTTCCAAAGCAGCCTCAGCACGGCTCAGAACAAACCAGGCAGGACACAGCCTGCCTTATAAATCAGCAGTTATATCATCATACATGTCCTGGTGTCACTCTGAAAGGCCAAAAGAACCTGGCTTGGCCACTAGCTGCCAAGCAGCCTTTGTGACCAGTAGGATCATGGTTCAGTTTGTAAGGGGCAGACGTGACTGGTGGTGCCATGGAGAGGGCATTCCCTTTAGAATATGTAGTCATTTGAACTGATGGAGGGTTTTCAAGAGCTTTTCCCTGCATAAATGAAAGGATTGGGATAGAGGGCAGGCACAAGAGATGGTGATGAGCTAGAAGTCTTAACTAAAACCTACACTATTGCAAATATGTGGCTTTGATGTTTGCTAGGTGCTCGATATTTGGAATAAGGAAGCCCAGCAGAGGTGAGTACCTGAAAACAGCTGAGTACATGCAATTGCAATCAGGGCAGACTGAGCAGTGACAGCTGGTGTTCCAGTCCTGTCTACACAAGGCTTTCACTTCTAGGTCTCTAGTTCAAATATAGTCTGAGCCAGTGATTAAAGGAAACTAGTGACTGCTGCTCCCAAAATGGCCTTTGAGGCCTCTATCCATTTTCTGATGAGCAAGCCCTGCTATTCAAGAACCACAATCACTACTGGCTTTCCCACAGGGGATTTCAGCAACACCCCACCAAGGACTGTAGAAACCACTGCAGCTGAGTTCTACTATACTCTTAAAGGTGGTTTCTCAATTTCAGGTGTACTGAACAAGTATCGGGACGACTGACACCTCTACATCCTCCACCTGCTAAATAACAGCTCCAAAGAGAAAAGGCATGGCTCCTACATGGGATGGTAGGGTGGAACAGGAGGGGCAGAGGCAGGGGAACCAACGATATAAGCATTGAAAAGGCAGGTATTCTAGGTATTCACTGGAAACAGAGAGCTATTGTAAAGCTTAACACCTGAAGGGCATTAGGTTGTTCAGATGATGGAGCCTGCAAAGTACCTGAAGGGGCAGATTTTGCAGGGGATGGTTCTGGGAAACAGGTAGGTGACCAAGAGGTTCATAAACAAAGAGCAGCTACACACAGAGGCCCAGACCCTTGGCTCATGTAGCTTCAGGGATTTTGGGGGACTCTGTTGATATACATCAGATGAACATTGGATCAGGAGATATATGAGGGCCTGGTTGCTAAGGGACTAGATCCTGGAGCTATGCTGAATAATACCACTGAGGAGCTAACCTAAGAAGTCCACGAAGAGGGAGGTGCTGCAATTTGTCTCTTCTTTCTTTCCTGCTTTTCTGTCTCTCCGACCCCCACCCCCCAATCTCCCTGAAGCACCCTGAAGTGCCACTGTGCTTGTATGAGTGTATTGATTCCCCCCAGCCCAGAGAAAGCACAGAGTGGGGATGGGGTACAGGCAAGGGGATGGAAATAGAAAGCTATAAATTATTTGTGACAGGAAAGCAATAGTGCCAGAGTGCTGAGCACAAGTCCCGTGTCACTATTAGATTCCTTTTAGCCTGATGACACTGTAAAAGAGGTTAAGTGTCTGATGGAATCGTACACCTAGGGGGCAGGGGCAGCCTGGGAGCAGAACAAGCCACAGAGACCAGGTATATCAATTCTCCAGGCCAATAATATTCCTCTCATTGATCGCAACACAAAGTTCAAAAATCTCATTACAGCCAGGCAGACCTGGAACTTTTTAAAAATCAATAGAGTGATATAATGTATGTATACTTAGTATAAATGTATCTATTCATTTATCTATCCATCCATCCAGAATCTGCCCGCGGGGGTCCGAGTTAACCTGCACATTATATTATGTTATGTATCGTACTCAATGAGTTAGAAGAATTCCCCTCCAGCCTTGGATGACACATTGTAAAAAGTCCTATTAGCAGTAAGATGACATCAGATAGTCCCATTCATATGGAGGTGACATCAGATGTCCCCATTCAGACAATGTGGTGACATCAGGCACTTCCATTCATACGGAGGTGACATCAGATGCCCTTATTCAAACTGTGAGGTGATGTCAGGCATCTCCCTTCATGCTGAGGTGACATCGGATGTCTTTATTTACATTGCAAATGTGACACCAGGCATTTCCATTCATACTGAGGTGACATCAGATGTCCCTATTCATCCTCTGAGGTGACATCAGCCAGTTGCCTTCATACTGAGGAAGTGCAGTACGTTATGATGCACCACGTTGTGTTTTAATTGATATGCTGTGAAAAGCTCTCTCAAGCCTTTCCCTTCACATACTTTTAAAGGGCCCATCTGCATGAAGGCAGTATCAAAGACACTTATTCATATGGGCTTGTGTACATGTTGATGTCACTGTGATGCCAACAGGACTTTTCTGGCATTGCAAACAGAGCCCAGTAGAATTTGAAGCAGAAATGCTCTTGCCTTTTCTTACAAGCCATGTTGTCCTTGTGATTTGTGAGTGCTGTTCTCAGTGTTTATGAGGCCACTAGGAGCTCTTGGTATTGCAAGGTTGATTTTCTATTTAGTTTGATTCCCAAGATTTTTCACCTTGCTTCAGGAAGTTTTAATGAAAACTGGATGAAGGAGGGGAGAAGACAAGGCTGAGCTAGCACCTCACACGCCAGTGACTCAGCGGAGAGTGCCGTTCCAGAGTGAAAATTCCCTCCCTGGACTTCATCACAGGTAACATGCACCCCTCACAGTCATTAGCACATCGATCCTTGCTGGCTATACATGTGAAATACAGAAGTGCTGTTAGGCCCTTCTATAGCTGGGGAACTGAGGCACAGGGAGATTTAGTGACATGCCTAAGGTCATGCACAGAAGCAGTGGTAGAGTTGGGACTTGAATCTCCATCTCACAAGGCC